>NC_083876.1:78827856-81327856 GCF_032452875.1 Bos javanicus | reverse complement strand
GTTTGAATATTTTCCACAGGATGCTACAATGTGAGTTATCACTTCATTTATCTTAAAGATTAAACTGTCAGTTATATCTGACAGAAAAAAAAAAAAAATCACTGTGTAACCAGGTTAAGTGGTAAAATAATCCAGGCGTCAGTCAAAATAAGCATTTTACTGACTTTAATACTGATTATATTTTTAACAGGAATTTAAGAATATTACTGGAATTTTAAAGTATATATATATATCTATCTATCAAGCAAGAATTTCTTTTGCTCTGCTCTGTCTGGCTTAAAATACTACTCTGCTTAAGTATTTTTAATCACCAATAAGTAAATGCATTTTAAAATTCATCATTTAAGTCAATATTATATTCAAAACATATAGCATTTTACAATGTAACTATAATCTATCTCTGGAATTTGGTATCTTAATGAGTTTTTAAACTGTAAAACCTAACCTTCTTTTTTTAAAGCTCCTCTGTCTTTTGTGTTTAGAGGCTTTCAATATGAAGATATATCTTACATATAATAAATAAAGTACAAATTCAGCAAATGACTTGAGTCATTTTTATATACAGCCACACTCCCCATTCTCCACACAGATGGAAAACACTTCCAGCTCCTTGGCCTGCTCCGTCATGCTCCCCCCTGGTCATCACAACCCCAACAGAAACAACTATTCTGACCTCTATTCAGGATCGGTTAGAAACTATCTTTTTAAAACAATAATTTTGTTGAAGGTTGAAGCTTGTATGCTTCATTAAATTCACAGACCAAAGAACTTATTTCTAAACTTACTGTATGACATTGTGAATTCTTCCAGAATGCTGTGTAATTTACTTCTGATGTGTAGGTCAGAATACTAGCTTCTGAAGTTTCATCTATACTGGGCTACCATGATCCAGTTTTACAGTGGTGTTTACCATTAGTTTCCAGTACAAATTATAAATTATTTCTTATTGGGATGTCTTCAAAAAGTATTATGGCCCATACTACTTTTTTGCTTGTTTGACCTCTAAATAGGGTGGGGGTGAGTAGAGAAAGGGGAACCTTGAGTTCGTTTGTCCCGTTAAAGCAGCATATTAGCCCAATATGAGAAACCATGGTTCAACACAGTCCTTAGGAGTGAGCTGGTGACCATAAAAGAAATGATACAACAGAACACAGGTTACCTGGTCAGTAGGACTCCACGACTCTGGGCTGTCTAAGCTCCCATGTCCACTCTTAACTCGAGCTGAGGGAAGGCAGCCTCTCAGAGCAAGTGGAGAGGGACAGAGAGCCAGCTCACCCTGGCTAAAGCTTCCATTTTCCATTTATAGAAGCTTCCACAAACACTTTTACATGTCTTCAGTCAGTTCCAGAACACATACCTGATTCACCTGAGCATAAAACATAGCAACTGGTCCCCAAAATACAGCCTGTAATACTTTCAGATGTGTTTGCTGTACCTGGAGGCTGGTACTCTTATTTAGACAGAAAAAAATGGCTTATTCCTAAATAAAGTTCCCTGACCTTAATAAAATTCCCTGATTAAAAGGCATGAATTAAGTATAAATAACTCTAGGAAAAAAGTGTACCAACCCTTAGGAAGATCAAGAGAAAAAAATAGTTGAGACACCACCTCCCAACAGAGCTACATGAACTGAAAGTGTAAAGAACAGCTGACTTCCGAGTTGGCCACGGTAACTAGATGGCCTGAGTGCACTTAGAGGATCCTTTCTACAGGATGGGAAGGTTGTAACCTGTTGCTTTCACTGTAGTGTTCCCCCAGAACACTGGTGTATTTGAGGCAATTCTACACGGCATACAGATGGACATTTAAAACAGGAGTAGCTACTAATGACAGTTTAATGTTCATTAGAAGCAAACATCAAAGTTTATCTGAGATTTCATGCCTATTATGTAGAATAAACTAGGTAAAAACAAGATTTTCCTAGGAAGTAATAAAGACTGTTTCACCAAAAGTTTCTAATATCAAAGCAACATTTTCTTTAAAAAGACTAAAAAGTGTCCACTTAAAAAAAAGCTTAACACATATATATGGAATCTAGAAAAATAGTACAGATGAACCTATTTGCAAAGCGGAAATAGGGACACAGATATACAGAACAAATGTATGGACACCAAGCAGAGGAAGGGGAATGGTGGGATGGGATGAACTGGGAGATTGGGATCGACATATATACACTACTGCGCATAAAATAGGCTTCCCCGATGGCTCAGCTGGTAAAGACTCCACCTGCAATACAGGAGACACAGGAGATGCAGGCTCAATCCCTGGGTCAGGAAGATCCCCTAGAAGAGGAAACGGCAACCCCTTCTTGCCTGGAGAATGCCATGGACGGAGGAGTCTGGCAGGCTACAGTCCAAAGGGTCAGACATGACTGAGCCACTAAGCATGTATGTATAAAACAGATAACTAATCAGAACCTACTTTATAGCACAGGGGAAAAAAAGCTTCAAGTGAGTCTTTAAATCAAGCACTATCATACAGGTTGATGCATTGTTTAATGATTTGAGGGGTAAAATTTGAAGGGAGTAGATAAGAAAATTTGAACGTAGTTTTTACTTGTTCTACATGCTGTCTCCAAAGAAATCGCAGGCGTGTAAACAGATGCCTCCGGTTCCCTCACCTTAGGTGGAGTTCCTGGGTACGACCATCCAGGTCGAGGACAGTGAGGGAACCAGGCTGAAAGCAGAAAGAGAAGGCACTTACTTTGGAGCTTTGTTGTTCCCACATTGAGAATGTTAAGTAATACAGGCCTCTTTTAATTGTTCATTGTTTTTAACAATTCACAATATCAAGAATTCTCCAGCTTCATAGCAGTGTCTATACAGTGACTATTCAGTGTCAATCTCAGGGACCTGTCTTTGTTTAGAAAAAGGGAGAGGGCAGTAACCTTCCTGGTCAAAATGAAGAATCATTTCCCTTTCCTGTTAAATCCAAGAAACAAAATGAATTCCTGCTTCCTGTCAAATCCGAGAAGCAAAAACTGAACATCATTTCAAACTATATGTTTAACAAAAGAGTAAGTTTCAAGAGCATACATTTTAGTAACCCAAATCAGGATTTGCCCAAATTCCTCTTTGGCCTGCTATGGATTCATTCTCTTAAAGGCTCATTAACTGTCTTGCCCATTTAGACGATTGGCAACACGTAGAAGTTAAATTTTTTTTTTCCTTACCTGGCCTCTAGGAGTTAATCTTTTTTAGAAGATTTAGCAAATCCTTGTCTGAGTTTTGCTCCAGAAGCAGGGTCCACTGCTGATCCTTTGCAGACATAAACAGATTTGTTATTATGTAAAAGCAAACATTAGCAACAACAGAAAAAAAGGATGATTATGAAATTCTCACACTGGACTCAAAAGTCTCTATTCTTCCTTTTTGTTTCGGAGCTATAGACAAGTTCTCAATCCCTATCCTGGGCCAGATAATAAGGAAAACAGAATCTGTGTTAGAAGCCCTCTGTCTTCTACCCTTAAGCCTTCACTTAACCATGGACAGGCCCGTTGGCCCACCACCTCAATGACCACCCCCCATTTATACAAATTGACCCTCAACACCTGATCCCACTATAGCCCCAGCTTTCAAAATGTACCCAGAGAATGTTCCATATCTTTACAAAATTCTTTGCTTGCTCTCATGCTAGAAAGGGTTTGATAAACCTCATGGAAGCATGAAAGGCCTTCCCTCCCAGCGGTTATTTACACACTGATGGACTCATTTCCCAAACAGGACTCTTTTCCTCTGTGTTCAGCAGCACCGCTAGGAATGGAGACATAGGAATCTATGGGCATAACACGCCACAGTTTGTGCTGGATCACATGGGATGGAACAGGATTCTCAGAGAAATCATTAAAAAAGAAGGAAGAATAGTACTCTCTGTCCTAGAGGCCTCTTTTCTAATCAGTGTTTTACAAAGGAAGAATGACCAAACCACCCCAGGAAACTGCGAATCAATATCAAAGGACACAGGATAGAACTCAGTGATCATATTACCTGAAGATTTACAAGCTTTGTTTTTTCCAAGGAATCAGTAACTGACCCTTCAATACTCATTACATTTGCTACACAATTAGGTAAGGAGGGGAATATTCTTGCCTGAAAAATCCCATGGACAGCGGAGCCTGGCAGGCAACAGTCCATGGGGTCACAAAGAGTAGAACATGACTGAGCAACTGAGCACGCAAGCACAAGAAGGGGAGGCTAGTGCAGGCAGGATGCTTAACTTGATCAAATCCACTGGCTCCAGAAACCAAAGCAGAAATCAGAACTACAGCTCATGGTGGCCATAGTCTCTCTGTATAAAGGTGCTGGAGAAGTTGCTGCCCAGAGGTATCTTCCCTATAAATCTATATATCAAATCCCTTGAGAAATAGCCATGTAGATATTTGCTGACTAGGTTATAAACTCAGTGCTCATCTGAACATTAGAATCTTTGTGAGAAAGAAGAGCCATATCTTTTTCTAAGTAATTTACTAAACATACATCTACTAAGTAATATACATATTTCTCCAGGGGATCTTCTCAACTCAGGGATTGCACCTGGGCCTCCTGCATTGCAGGCAGATTCTTTACCATCTGTGCCACCAGGGAAGCCTAATATATATACTAGTATATGTTGTTCAGTCGCCCAGTCGTGTCCAACTCTTTGCGACCCCCATGGACTGCAGCATACCAGGCCTCCCTGTCCCTCACCATCTCCTGAAGTTTGTGCAAGTTTATGCCCACTGCATTGGTGATGCCATCCAGCCATCTCATCCTCTGATTCCCTTTTCTCCTTCTGCCCTCAATCTTCCCCCACATCAGGGACTCTTCCAATGAGTCAGGTGTTCACATCAGATGACGCAAATACTGGAGCTTCAGCATCAGTCCTTCCAATGAGTATTCAGTTTTGATTTCCCTTAAAACTGACTGGTTTGAGTTCTGTGCTGTCCAAGGGACTTTCAAGAGTCTTCTCCAGTACCACAGTTCAAAAGCATCAATTCTTTGACATTCTGCCTTCTTTACGGTCCGCTCAATTGTGAGATACTAGTATATAATATGTACTAAATAATATATATTTATATAATTATCTCCTTAATGTTTTTTGACCCAGTTTTCCCAAAGCAGATGAAGATTTGCTTGGCTCTACCATTTTCTATTACAAACTCCTTATGCAAGTTGCTTCCCTTACCTGTGCTTTCCTCACCTGCAAACCCGGGCTATGAATAGTATGTCTCTGTGTTACTGTGAGGATTAAACAAGGATTAACGAAGATTCATATTTGAAGAGCTTAGAAGAGCATACAATTAAGCATGGGCTACTGTCCATGAAGAAGGGAAATATTCGGTACAGCAAAAAAGCAGAGGCAACCTACCTATTCAACATCAGGAAAATAGACAAATTATATTGTCTTTTTGTGATATCATATGTATCTTTGAAAACATATGATATTATGTTTTTAAAGAAACTCTTTGCCATAGGGAAATGTTCAAAGTTTGTGGGAAAAAAAAATCAGGATGTGTACATGGACTATGATCATAATTTAGATCAAAAGAAAACAAAAGAGGCGGCGAATAAAGAGAGAAAGTGAAAAGAGGTATCAATATTAACGGTAGACATGTCAGGGTGTGGAATTATGGATGATTTTTTTTCTCTTCATACCTTCTCTCCATTTTCTAAGATCTTCTACAGTAAGCATTAATTCCTTCCATGGAAACTTCTTAAAAAATGCCCTTTCTCAAGAGACATTTTGGCAGGCTAACTTAGTCTGTAGAACCAAAAAGTTCCTAGGTCATCATCAGAGCTTTTCAGACACGTGTCCAGGGCAGTGACACCAGCAACGGCATTAATCACACATAGTTTGGACACCTTGCTGAGCATCTACGGCCCTCCTTGCTCTAGTGCCAGCCTTCCATTCTAACTTTAATCCCAGTTCTTCTCCACGCTTTGGCCAAATGGACCATTTTCCCCCCCAGAGTATGTGTTGTGTTCTTATTTTCATATCTCTGTTGCTTCCCAACTTTTCTCCATTGGTTAAAATCTAGCTCATCCCCAAAGCCTCCATCTCTATGAAACTTTCTCTCTCTGACCATTACCTCCTCCATAAAATCTCCTGGGAAAAGTAGATCTCTTTCTTGTAATCCCTTAAGACTTTTATATCCCACTGTTAAACATTAGATATAATGATTACTGACTGCAGGTTGTGCCTAACACACGTCTTCCCTCACTGTGAATTTAAAACAAAGGGTTATAAATGGGAGATTCTAAATGTTTATTTTACTCAAGAGAGTCAAAGAATGAAAGCCTGGGTTTTAGAAGGCTAACTACCAGCTAGATGAAAGACAATAATAGGATTTACATGGAAGGTAAGTGACATCAAGTGGCCTAAACGACAGATTGTCAACCTAAAGATAGCTAGACCACCAACAACAGTTTTTTAAAGATCCTCTTATTACAAATAGATTAGTACTGACCAGATCAAAAACAATGGCTAGTAGATGAGAATCTGATAAATACATGGGCCTATTTACATTAGTAAAAAGTACTCAGGCTTTTCTCCAAGCCTTAAACAGTTTTGAAAATTCACTTCCCCTCAATATACTTCTGCTTTCTCTCCAGAATGGCTTCAAATGAAATGTGACTAATTTAAAAGCACACTAACCTTGGTGATTTTATTTTTAAATGTTAACAGGTGAGGCCACAGGTAAGAACAGAATCTAAAATTGAAAAAGCATCTTGAACCAGAAATAAAAGCAAAAGCTATCTCTTAAAGCTAATTAACATGACTATTCATATTTCAGTAATTTAAGTGAGAAATTATAGACTCAAGATATCAACTTTGTCCAATATATTTCATTCAAGAAGTATTTACCGAGCATTTCATAAATGCCACGAACAATTCTAACAAGTAGAGGTGTGTGTGGGCTAAGTCACTTTAGCCGTGTCTAACTCTTTGCGACCCCATGCATTATAGCCCGCCAGGCTCCTCTGTCCATGAGATTCTCCTGGCAAGAATACTGGAGTGGGTTACCATGCCCTTCTCCAGGGAATCTTCCCAATCCTGGGATCGAACCTGAGCAGTACAATACAAAATAAACCAAGTACAGATTCCTGCCTTCTTGAAGCTTACATCCCCTTTTCTGGCATAGTGGATGGGACAGAAAGAAAATAAAGATGTACTGAATATATTAGATGATGGTAACTGCTGGGAAACTACAAAAAGAATTATAGTGGGTTTGATTACTTTGAAACACAGAGGTTGGGTTGGTGCGGGGCCCACTGGGAAGACACTCTGCTAAGAGCTGGAGGGTAGGAGGGAGACAGCAGGGTAGATCACTGAGGGATGTTTTGGTTTTTGGCAGAGGGGGCAGCCAGTGCAAAGGCCCTGAGCCCGGAGTGAGCAGGAGCAAGAGAGGCTGCTCGAGCCGGATGGAGAGGAGACAGTGGACGGTGCAGTCAGCTGGTGGCCCAGAACCTAGTGTGGGCTATGTTGGATTCTCCTTTTACTTAACAACATCACAGTGATCTACAAACCACTGTTGACGAGTTAACAAGTATGATATATTCTGCTTAGGTCTGCTGGCCTGCTCATCTATTTCCTAGTGTATCAGAACAGTGTCTGTGTATTGTCCTGCTCATCGCCACATACTGGGACACAGGGCTGCTGCCCTGATTCAGGACCTTTCCACTTTACCTTGCTTCTGCTCTAACTATTGAGTTCAAGGAAGGAAACTCTTTTCCTCTTTTCAATACTAGGCCTGTCTTCCCTCATTCCCAGTCTCTTTCCTGGTTTACTAAACCGGGGAGTGAAGGTCCGAAACTCTGAGGCTGTACTTGCATTTGACTTGGCACACTGTCCGAGTTGTCTAATCCCAATGAATTAAGAAATACGCCCTCTTGACAAACAAACTCAAAAGGATGTTTTTCACTGAAAGGGAAGCATTATAATATATTCTTTGAAAAAATAAGAAGAAACTATAATATAAAGAAATTGTCTTTTCTCAAGGACACTAGTCATTTTACTTCAGAAAAAAAAGCTTGTTAGTGGAAGTTTTACCAAAAGAAGACATAAATGATTTGAATTATTTTTTTCCTTAGTAAAAGCTAAAACCTACCTCATGGATAAGTCTCTACAGATAATGAAGAAAAAAAACAACTCGTGGTTTGAGCTTAGATGGCTATGAATTTTTAAAATATCAACTCAGTTTTTCTCCCATGATAAGCAACTCAGGAGGAATTTAAAAACTAATGATAAAGATTTCTGATGCTGTTACCTTATGGACTATGAGACTGGCACTTCTTATTCTGGTTCTGATAATACCTTCAGAATAAGACTCCTGACCAGAGGTGCCAATATGGTCATGATTTCATTCATTGCCTTCATAGTGATGCTGACCATAAAGAAGAATGTCCATTACTAGCAACGCAGCTCAGTGAAGAAGGTAAACACAGGAGATATCTAATCCAGCTCTGCCGTCTACCAGTGGTGTGTCTTAAACAACTCACCCTCTCTGAGCCTCAGTTCCCATTCCACAGGTTAAAACATGTGGAGGATTATTGTGAAGATGAAGAGAAATGGTCAAGCATATAGTAAATACTAAAATGGTGGGCATTCCTTTTTCCTACTTCGAAGACACTATTTCATTCTAGGAAGGAAATTCTTCCCCATTTCCTTTTCTTTCCAGCCTTACTGTGATCTAACTGAATATAATGTGCAAGTTTAGGGTGTACAATGTGATGATTTATCACATGTATGTATTGCAAAATGACTACCACCGTAAGCTTGGTTAACACACTCGTCACCTCACATAGTTAGTATTGTGTGTGTGTGTGTGTGTGTGGTGAGAATATTTAAGATTCATCCTCTCAGCAACTTTTAAGTAGATAATACAGTACTGTTAACTATAGTCATCCTGCTGAACATTAGATTCCCCAAACTCATTCATCTCATTACTGGAAGTTTACCCTTTGACCAACATCTCCCCATTTCTCCCACCCTATCCTCCACCCCTGGCAACCACCATTCTACTCTTTTTTTTTTTTTTTAATTTTAATTGGAGGCTAATTACAATATTGTATTGGTTTTGCCATACATCAACATGAATCCGCCACAGGTGTACATGTGTTCCCCATCCTGCACCCCTTCCCACCTCCCTCCCCGTACCATCCCTCTGGGTCATCCCAGTGCACCAACCCCGAGCATCCTGTATCGAACCTGGACTGGCAATTCATTTCTTATATGATATTATACATGTTTCAATGCCATTCTCCCAAGCCACCCCCCTCCCCACAGAGTCCAAAGGGCTGTTCTATACTTGAGTGTAACATTTTAAGGTTCCACACATGGCTTCCCAGGTGGAGCACTGGTGAAGAGTCCACCTGCCAATATAGGAGATGCAAGAGATTCAGGTTTGATCCCTGGGTTGGGAAGATCCCCTGGGGAAGGGAATGGCAACCCACTCCAGTATTCTTGCCTGAAAAATTCCACAGAGGACATAGTGGGCTACAGTCCACGGGATGGCAAAGAATCGGACATGACTGAGCACGCACATAACCGAGATCATACAGTATTTGTCCTCCTTCTGACTTATTTCACCTCAAGGTTTATCATGAAGTTGAAAATGGAAGGATTGCCTTCTCTTTTTATTGCTGAATAATATTCCATTGTGCATATATACCCCATCTTTATCCATGCATCCATCAATGAACATGAAGGGTGTTTTTGTATCTTGGCTATTTGAAACATGCTGTAATGAACATGGAAATACAGATATCCCTCTGAGACCACAATTTCATTTTCTTCCCTTATTTTCAACACAAAATCTGACACACTGCCATCTCCCATCCTTAATCTCTTCTTAATTTTACCAGACCTGGGAACAACGGTTCTAGCCCCAGCTATTGTCATCAGATCTGATTTTGTATACTGTCAAGAGTTGTACAATCTTGGTAAATTAGGAAATATCCTTTCCTGCCAAATAAGCTCTAAATCTCAAACAAACTCACATATCTTTATATCCCAAAGCAACTTTGGATGTCATAGTTTTTGCTGACCGCCAGCAAATCCCGAAGCCAACAGTGGTCTCCTCTGACCCCGTCATTCGATAGTTGAGATGCTCATTCCAACTCACCTGGCCTGGTTGGCGCTGCACTGGCCTCCAGGGCCCTGTTCTGTAGCAGAGCTCCCACAGCACTGGTTACAGTCAGTTCCTTTTTTGGACTCATTTGAGCTCTACCCTGGAGAAGGAGACAGAGGGAGAGGGAGACCAGCGGGGAGGTGGGGGATTGGGGAGGAGAAGGGAAGAGCTCTGTCAGCTCGGGAAGCATACAGGAGGTAATGTGGCCTCCCATGCACCAGCAGCAGGGTGGTCATGTCCAGGACCTGTGACGCCCAGGGGAGGGGGACCCACACACCCTGCACCTCAGTAACCTGGCTCCTGTCCTTCCTGCTGGGGCTCAAAACCATGTCTGGGTTTTGGGGCTTTTGTTCCACAATCAAGCCCTTTGGGGGAGTGGTGATGTGTTAATCCTGTTCGATCAGTTATGTGGAGACATAAGAAATCACTTAATGTCAATAAGGATAGTTATGGAACATTTGGGCTTTTCATTATACTCGAAGATGATTTTGTTTTTAAATACATGCACAGAGAAGAAAAACAGGCACTGGCAGGCACCAAATGTTTTAAACATGGAACTCCAACATCCCCACGCCACTGCCCACCCTACTGAGTGGCGGTAGCAGAAGAGCCATATTAACACGGAAGAAGGACCGAAAGGTTCCTTGGGAGTTCCTTTGTGCCCTCCCTTTTACCTTGCCACAGATCCCTCCACATTTCCATGGCAACTCCGGTACAAAGATAACCTGTTCCTCCAAGTGAGAATCCTCACTTGGGCAGGGCCTGCTGCGAGGCGATGGCATGCAGCTCATCCCCAGGCAAACAAAGAAAGCTATTTTCAGAGAACCCATCCGGGTCTCTTCTGGTTAAGGGTATAACACATTTTTTAAAGCTGATTATGTTTAAAATAGAAACACATTTCAGCTGTGCTGTTAACAGCCCTTCCAAACTGAGACAACACCTCCCTTTTTATTCTCCCTCTCAATAAGCTCCACGATGAGGCAGGCAGCAGAGTGGCGAAGCTGGCATGGGGGAAACAGCACTGCTGTTCAGATACACTCCACAGCGAGTTTACTCAGAAAGCAAGCAATTCAGAAAGCAAGCAATTTTTCTTCTGTGTTCCCAATCACCACTTCGTTCTGGAAGACAAGGAGAGGAACCAGGCCAAGTTGCTGGTTACGCTCAGGACAGCCAGCTGGCCTTCTTCAGGAATAAAAAGCACTTCCGTCCGCTGCTTCCCCCTCTGCTCCCCTTGGCCCCATGAACACCGACTCACTTCGTGGACTGCTTAGAAGCATTCGAAGAAACAGAATGCACCCTTTACTGCTTTAGAAAGTCTAGGTAGAGTTGTACTTTTATTTCCCCCCCAAAATTAAGCTGAATTCAGGTGGTCCAGATGGTAAAGAATCTGCCTGCAGCGCAGGAGACCCAGGTTCGATGCCTGGATTGAGAAGATCCCTGGATTGGAGAAGGGAATGGCAACTCACCCCAGTATTCTTGCCTGGAGAATCCCATGGACAGAGGAGCCTGGTGGGCTACCGTCCATGGGGTCACAGAGTTGGACACAACTGAGCGGCTAACATTTTCACTCTTATAAGTCCAAAGCAGTCATATTTCCCCCAAAACTGTGGTGCCTGCCCCACTCGAGAGGACCGTCAGAGAGGGGAAGGGGGGTCGGGGACAGTGTTGAGAGGGTAAAGGTAGGGGGGTCTGTGTGGTACTGCTGTTACTTGTGATCCCCCTAACAGCTCAGCCAGACACAGGCTAAAGTGAGTCTCAAAGAATTCAAGGAACTTGTCCAAACTAACCTACAGATAGTATATTATAAAACTGAAGGTCAAACCCTGACTACTGATTGTAGAATCCAAGTTCTTCTGACACTGCAGTGCTTCCACGCTATTTCACGTGTAAAGACTGAATCTCTACAACTGTAGTTATCGTAGGCTCCTTACCAAAATGACTACCTCCCCACTGCTGCCTTCTGGGTTCTTTCATCTAGATGTGTGGTGTTATCTGCTCTGGAGCTAAAAGCCTCTTTGCCAACCCTGATACTCTTTTACCTTATATTCCAATCAGCTTCTCAGTTCCAACAATTCTCTTTTAAATCCACACCCTCCACACAAAAACCCCCCACACACATCCCTCTGACTCTGGGCCCTCATTTTCTTTTTCAGTTGGCGTAGCTCTAACTGGTCTCTCACCAGTTAATCTTGAACACTAACTGCCAGGGTGATCTTTCTAAGATATCAATTCCATGTTACTAAAGTCTGCATTATGCAACCAGTCTACACTGCATATAGAATGATGTGTGAGGCTAGTGATGGACAATTGGACAGAAAGGCCAAGTTCTGCAGAGAGACAATGAAGCAGCAGTGGAATAGGAAGAAGAGACAAGAAGAAAAGATGGATAGGACTTTCTGGGGTTCCTGGGGACTTTCAATTCCTGCTTCCAGGCCCTCATGTTGGTTGGCCTCAGATTTAAGGCATCTATCCACTTAATCCCTTTTCCTCCTCTCTGAGTCCACTTGGGTTAAAGCCCTCCTGACTCTGATGCTCATCTGGCCTGTGCCACCCCCTGTCACTCACCCACAGGCTCTCTGTCCTTCAGCTCTACATGGTGGGCTCCTCAGGTCACGGGCTGGACATTTAGTGCATAATGTCCTTTTCAACTTCAAATGTAGACCAGTAAACTCATTTGATATTTTGGGGAAAGTATTTGCTCCTCCTTGAAGCTTTCCATGAATCCCAAGTGGCCTTTGCCTCCACCATACTCCTGAATATGCCGACTACAGCCTACCAGGCTCTTCCATCCATGGGATTTTCCAGGCAAGAGTACTGGAGTAGGGTGCCATTGCCTTCTCCGACATCTTCCTACTGCACTGCTTTCAAGGGTGCCCCCTCCTCTGAATCACAAACCCTTGATCAGCCAGTACCTGATGCAGCAGCAGGTACAGCGTAGATATTCAGTAACTGTCTAGTATATGTGGAGGTCAGAATCCATAGTCTGTAGGGTGTGCTATTGTTAGAGAGGGTCCCATTCCTATGACATGTTGGATATCATGGAAATCTTTCTAAACAATCCTCTACTGTTAAGTATTCAGACCCACTTAATCTTTTCTTTGGTATCTCTAATTGTCTTGAAGAGATCTCTACTCTTTCCCATTCTATTGTTTTCCTCTGTTTCATTGCACTATTCACTTAAGAAGACTTTCTATTTTTTTAATTAATTTATTTTAATTGGAGGCTAATTACTTTACAATATTGTAGTGGTTTTTGCCATACATTGACATGAATCAGCCATGGGTGTACATGTTTCCCCATCCTGAACCCTCCTCCCACCTCCCTCCCCATCCCATCCCTCAGGGTCATCCCAGTGCACCAGCCCTGAGCACCCTGTCTCATGCATCGAACCTGGACTGGCGATCTATTTCACATATGGTAATATACATGTTTCAATGCTATTCTCTCAAATCATCCCATCCTTACCTTCTTCCACAGAGTCCAAAAGTCTGTTTTTTACATCTGTGTCTCTTTAACTGTCTCACATATAGGGTCATCATTACCATCTTTCTAAATTCCATATATATGTGTTAATATACTGTATTGGTGTTTTTCTCTCTGACTTACTTCACTCTGTATAATACGCTCCAGTTTCATCCACCTCACTAGAACTGATTCAAATGTATTCTTTTTAATGGCTGAGTAATATTCCATTGTGTGTATGTACCACAGTTTTCTTATCTACTCGTTTGCTGATGAACATCTAGGTTGCTTCTATGTCCTGGCTATTGTAAACAGTGCTGCGATGAACATTGGGGTACATGTGTCTCTTTCAGTTCTGGTTTCCTTGGTGTGTATGCCCAGCAGTGGGATTGTTGGGTCGTATGGCAGCTCTATTTCCAGTTTTTTAAGGAATCTCCACACTGTTCTCCATAGTGGCTGTACTAGTTTGCATTCCCACCAACAGTGTAAGAGGGTTCCCTTTTCTCCGCACCCTCTTCAGCATTTATTGTTTGTAGACTTTTTGATAGCAGCCATTTAAGAAGCCTTTCTTATTTCTCCTTGTTATTCTTTGGAAATTAAAAGACACTTGCTCCTTGGAAGAAAAGCTATGACACACCTAGGCAGTATATTAAAAATCAGAGATATCACTTTGCCAACAAAGGTCTGTATAGTCAAAGCTATGGCTTTTCCAGTAGTCATATACAGATGTGAGAGTTGGACCATAAAGAAGGCTGAGTGCTTTCAAATTGTGGTGTTGCAGAAGATTCTTGAGAGTCCCTTGGACAGCAAGGAGATCAAACCAATCAACCCTAAAGGAAATCAACCCTGAGTATTCATTGGAAGGACTGATGCTGAAGCTCCAATACTTTGGCCACCTGATGTGAAGAGCTGACTCGTTGGAAAAGACCCTGATGCTGGGAAAGATTGAAGGTGGGAGGAAAGGGGAAGGCAGAGGATGAGATGGTTGGACGGCATCCCTGACTCAATGGACATGAATTTGAGCAAACTCTGGGAGACAGTGAAAGGCAAGGAAGCCTGGACTGCTATAGTCCATGGAAGCTGCAAAGAGTCACACATGATTTAGTGCCTGAACAATATAACAATCTTTTCTTGGTATTTAAGACATGTTTATGAAACTAATGGTTTTCATAGTATACTGTAAGCTATGTCTCCAGTACCTTTGATGTGTATGGAGCTGTTTGCTGTTTCCAGTTGTTTCCAGCTGTTTGCTGTTTCCTATTGTCTTCTTGCATTCAATCTTTCCCAGCATCAGGGTCTTTTCCAATTTATAATAGCTGTTTTATTTATTTACTTTACATTGATGATTCTGTGGCTTTGAAGCTGCAGACCCTTCTCCATGGAGCAAACACAAACCGTAGAACAGGCTCCTTGTGACAGTTTCCTCCACTTATGCCAGTTTCACTTCAGGTTCTAAATACTATTGAGGGTGGTTAAAGCTGATGATAATCACCATTGGTTAGAGTCTTACCATAACAGTATAGAAACAATACTTAGATAGCTAAGTCTTCAACCTAAGAACCTTCAGACCCTGTAGAGAACTTTTTCTACAACATCCAATGGTGCTGTTTAGCTGGAAAGTGTTGCTCAAAAGTAGCCAAGTCCCATGAAGATTGGCTGTCCTGATCCTTACAGTTCTCAGGACAGGTGATTTAGGTTCCCTTGCAAATTCTACCTGCTTTCCCTGGGCAGACAAGGGCACAGGAGCCAACACCTGGGGTGAGAGACTTACCTGTGCTCTGGATGCCAATCTGGCTGCTGTCTGGGCTGGATCAAAGACTCGGCGAGACTCTTGATCCTTGCAGAAATTAATATGTCGACTGGCTGCAGTTTCATTAAATCTCCTCTTACAATATGGACACTGAATATAATCTGAAAGTAAAGATAACAATGAAAAGGCAATTAACATTTCAAAAACAACTCTGGAAGGGAAGGACTATATGAAATGAAATAAACAGAGTATGAACTCTGCTCCAAAGTGAAAGAGTGAGGTACAAAACTCTGGTTTGAGACAGCCTGTTCCAGAGGGGGAGACATGAAAGGGCTCGGATAAACGACAAGGGGGAGGAAAATTTTTCTACCTATGTACTTATTTCAGTTACAAGTGTTCCCTTAAAATGTTTACATGCTATGCTTTTTTAGAAAATAGATTAATTATATATGTGGTACTGATGAAATTTGGCAATGATGACTGACAAAGTGAGAGTCACTCAGTTGTGTCCAACTCTTTGCGACTCCATGGACTATACAGTCCATGGAATTCTCCAGGCCAGAATATTGGAGTGGGTAGCTTATCCCTTCTCCAGGTGATCTTCCCAACCCAGGGATCAAACCCAGGTCTCCCGCATTGCAGGTGGATTCTTTACCAACTGAGCTAGCAGGAAAACCCAAGCGACTGGGGGAGGGGGGTGGAATTTGAAACCAACATCACACTCCTTCAGCAGTAACTAGATTTTCCTACTGAATTCCTAAGTGAAGAGACATTAATATGCTCAGAAAGGGGGTAAAGAAAAGGGAACAGTGAGGGTTCCAAAAGACAAACAGGAGATAAGGGATGCTAGGACTCCAGCTTCCAGTGTCAGAACTTCTCTGGCAGCTGCTAGGGCGTGGAATCCTCTGAGGCTCTGGGCTGTACCCGGTCGTCTCAGTCAGTCCAATCTGCAATTACTAGATAGTGGGAGGGGCTTCCCCGGTGGCTCAGTAGTAAAGAATCTGCGCGCAATGTAGGAGACACGGGTTCGATTCCTGAAAACCTGGAGAAGGAAATGACAACCCACTCCAGTATTCTTGCCAGGATAATCGCATGGACAGAGGGGCCTGGCGGGCTACAGTCCATGGGGTTGCAGAGTTGGACACAACTGAACGACTGACCATGCGCACACACAGAAAGTGGGAGAAAGGAGAAGTGCGAAAGATCCCCAGTCTTCTCAGATCGGGGAGATGATCACACGTTCTGAAGCCAGGTTGGAGGCTCTTCCTCCACAGCAAGAGGGGTGGTGGGGGTTGTGTTGTTTTCTTTTAGGCACTTTGAAGGGATGACAAAGTGGATATTCAAGAGGTAGGATAATAACTATCTCTCTTCCCTAGAAGGATATGAGAAAAGTTAAGTGAGTGAAGTCGCTCAGTTGTGTCCAACTCTTAGCGACCCCATGGACTGCAGCCTACCAGGCTCCTCCGTCCATGGGATTTTCCAGGCAAGAGTGCTGGAGTGGGGTGCCATTGCCTTCTCCAAGAAGGATATGAGATAGTACCATCTTAAGCTCTGCATAGAAGTTTGGTTTAGTGTATAGACAAAACCCCTACAAATAGATATTTAAAGTAGTGATATGTTCAAAGCTAAAGATTTTTTTGAAGGCATCTTTTTAAGCAGTTTGGGGAGTTTTCTTTTTCAATAGATCATTTCCTAAAATGAATACTCATAAAATGAAATAATTTGAATATATAAGAAATTGAAATAAAAGAAATGGTTAACACTGAACTTTTACTTCACACTTTGGCAGCTGTTGTTCAGTTGCTAAATCATGTTCAACTTTTTGTGACCCCATGGACTGCAGCACGCCAGGCTTCCCTGTCCTTCACTGTCTCCTTGAGTTTGCTCAAATTTATATCCACTGAATCAGTGATGCCATTCAACCATCTCATTCTCTGTTGCTCCCTTCTCCTCCTGCCCTCAATCTTTCCCAGCATTAGGGTCTTTTCCAGTGAGCTGGCTCTGCATTAGGTGACCAAACTATTGGAGATTTAGCTTCAGCATCAGTCCTTCCAGTGAATATTCAGGATTGATTTCCTTTAGGATCGACTGGTTTGATCTCCTTGCTATCCAAGGGACTTTAAGAGTCTTCTCTAGCACACAATTCAAATGCATCAGTTCTTCAGCACTTGCCTTCTTTATGGTCTAACTCTCATATCTGTATATGATATACTGGAAAAACCATAGCTTTGACTATACAGACCTTTGTTGGCAAAGTGATGTCTCTGCTTTTTAATACAGTATCTAGCTTTTTCATAGCTTTTCTTCCAAGGAGTAAGTGTCTTTTAATTTCATGGCTGCAGTCATCATCTGCAGTGATTTTGGAGCCCAAGATAATAAGATCTGTCACTGTTTCCATTTTTTCTCCATCTATTTGCCATGAAGTGATGGGACTGGATGTCATGATCTTAGTTTTTTGAATGTTGAGTTTTAAGCCACCTTTTTTTGGGGGGGGGTGGGAAGTGGCTTTATTCCTCAATATATGTCATGTAAGGGTTAAGTCAGCTTTTTCATGCTCCTCATTCATTTCTTTACTTTCTGCCATTAGAGTGGTATCATCTGCATTATCTGAGGTTGTTGATATTTCTTCCAATAATCTTGATTCCAGCTTATGATTTATCCAGGCTGGTATTTCGTACTCTGCACAGAAGTTAAATAAGCAGTGTGACAATATACAGCCTTGATGTACTCCTTTCTCAATTTGGAACCAGTCTGTTGTTCTATGTCTGGTTCTAAATGTTTCTTATTAACCTGCATACAGGTTTCTCAGGAGGCAGATAAGGTGGTCTGGTATTTCCATCTCTCGGAGAATTTTCCACAGTTTGTGTGATTCACACAGTCAAAGGCTTTAGCATAGTCAACGAAGCAGATGTTTTTCTGCAATTCCCTTGCTTTTTCTATGATCCAATGGATGTTGGCAATTTGATCTCTGGTTCCTCTGCCTTTCCTAAATTCAGTTTGTACATCTATAATTTCTTGGTTCACATACTTCTGAAGCCTACCTTGAAGGATTTTGAGCATTACCTTGCTAGCATGTGAAATGAGCACAATTGTATGGTAGTTTGAACATTCCTTGGCATTTCCCTTCTTTGGAATGAAAACTGACCTTTTCCCATCCTGTGGCTACTGTTGAGTTTTCCAAATTTGCTGGTACACTGAGGGCAGCACTTTAACAGCATTATCTTTTAGGATTTGAAATAGCTCAGCTGGAATTTCATCACCTCCACTAGCTTTGTTTATAGCAATGCTTCCTAAATCTCACTTGACTTCACACTCCAGGATGTCTGGCTCTAGGTGAGTGACCACATCATTGTGGTTATCCAGATCATTAAAACCTTTTTTGTACAGTTCTTCTGTGTATTCTTACCACCTCTTCTTAACCTCTTCTGCTTCCATTAGATCCTTACTGTTTCTGTCCTTTTTTGGGCCTATCTTTGCATGAAATGTTCCCTTATTGTTGTTCAGTCACTCTGTCATGTTCGCCTCTATGACCCCATGGACAGCAGCACGCCAGGCTTCCCTGTCCATCACCCTCTCCCTGAGTTTGCTAAAACTCATGTCCATTGAGTTGGTGATGCCATCCAACCATCTCACCCTCTGCGGCCCTGTTCTCCTTTTGCCTTCAGTCTTTCCCAGCATCAGGGTCTTTTCCCAATGAGTTGGCCGTTCACATCAGGTGGACAAAGTATTGGAACTTCAGCTTCAGCATGAGTCCTTCCAGTGAATATTCAGGGTTGATTTCTTTGGAATTGACTGGTTTGAACTGCTTGCTTTCCACTAGTAGTAGTGTTAGTCACTCAGTCACGTCTGACTCTTTCGACCCCACAGACTGTATAGCTTGCCACCATTCCCTTCTCCAAGGGATCATCCTGGCCCAGGGATTGAACCCGGGTCTCCTGCATGGCAGGCAGATTCTTTATCATCTGAGCTACAGAGCTTTCACTTTCAAAAGTCTTCTCCAGTACCACGGTTCGAAGGCATCAATTCTTTGGCACTCAGCCTTTTTTATGGTCCACTCTCACATCCATACATGACTACTAGCAAAACCATAGCTTTGACTATATGGACCTTTCATCATCAATTCCATACTTACTGAACACCTATTACACTCCAAGTAACTTGAGGATACAATGTCTCTGTAATCATGGGCTAAGCATTCTAATACAGAAACAAAAATTTTCCCATGGTGACAAATTCCTTGAGCAAAATAAAAGAAGACAGCATTGGGAAATGGTGAAGGCTCTACAGCCTGCCTGACTGGTTTTGAGCCCCAGCTCTTCACCTGTTTCGTGTGTGCACTTGGGCACGTTACTTAACCTCCTTCAGCTTCAATTTCCCCAGCACCTACACATCACCTATTCCATTGAGGTGTTGTGAAAGTTACCTATGATAATCCACAGTGGGGCGTGGCACAGTGGGCGAGTGCAACCTGCTGTCACTAGAAGGAAACAGGCCCAGCCGGCTTGTGTTCCAACTATCAAACAAGGGAGAAACTGCTTATGAAAAGTAAAATAGAAAGTGCCATTAGCATGCAGAACTCATTTACGATAGTGTAGAAAACCATCTAGGACTGAGTTCATGGTTCAGTGGTTATTTCTTTAGTTTTACCAACTGCATAGTTACAATTTATACGCTTTATATCAGAGATACTGCTACCATAAGCGAGACAGTTTGGTCAAAGGCAATGATTATGGCAGTGACCATGTTGCTTCCTTAATCTGACTTGTTCATTCATTCATTGCACCTTTCTAGGGATTTGGCACTCACTATATTCCTCTGTGGAGACAACCAAGCTGAAGTGTATTTTCCTGCTGACAAAAATCTCAGAGATGGCTAGAGGACTAGGAAGACAATTACCACTCTGTGGAATATGCTCTGAAAGGAGGAAGCTCTAGGTCCTCCAGGAGACCACAGGAGGAACCTGAAGCCCAGGCTTAAGAGGGAAGAGGAAGGGACTTCTCTGGTGGTCCAGTGGCCAAGAGTCTGTGCTCCCAATGCAGTGCTCCCGGGCTCAAGCCCTGGTCAGAGAACTACATCCCACATGCCGCAACTAAGACCCAGCAACCCAGCACAGCCAAATAAATTTTTAAAAATTAAAAAAAACAAAAAGAGCAGAGGAAGAGAAGATCAAACATACTGAGAATGGAAGAGGTTTTTTCCTGCAACAATAATTTGAACACAGCATGACTGAGCTACACATTCTACCCTCATCTCAATCCAGTCTCCTCTTCCTCTGCCAATAATGTCAAAAAATCATGATGTGCTATTTCAACAGATAATGATTTTTAAAGTCTTACTTCAGATCTCATGAAAGATTAAAGTGGAAAATTAAGCATCTTTGAAAATGCAAGCATTTTGTTGAATACCCATGTATCAACATGTAGCCCTGTGAAACGGTGAGCAAATATCCCAGGACTCACTGAAAATCCCAATTGTAAATATTCTATATCACTGCCCCATAAGCTGTCACATAATCTTGGAAAGTTGAATGACTGCAAATTCACTTAAGTCATAAGAATTACAATATACGCATGTCAAAAAATTGGGCCACGAAATAGGGAATCATGCTGGGGAAAAAAAAAGGAAATTACTTCCAAACTCATATATACTAGACCATATGATTAATAACTCTAGTTATGTCTGTATAAATTTTCTAAGTATTTAAGCTGGAGGATATATGGGCTAATATAAAATCCCTGTGCAATCAAAATAATTGGATCATAATGAAAATGTGCTATTGGAGGTAATCATTTTGCTTGGTGCATAAAATTATAATAAGGGCATGGGGAAGAATTTAATTATAAAACGATATTTTAGCATAAAAATTTAAAGGGCAGGAAAATAAACTGTACACTTGATGAGGCCTTACAAAGGGAATTGTTTATTTTAAAGAAACAATAATCCCCACATCTTAAATCCAACGTGGAAATTAGAGAAATTCACACAGTGGGACATCTGACATGCTTTCACTATTCAACTACAGAACTAGAAGTAGCCATCAACCCTGCAGCTTCTGCTATAAAAGGAAGCAGTTCTCATAAAAGATGCTTTTATTATACAAAGCTTGTTGCCAAAGTCTTATCAAAATTACAACCATAGATCTTTCTATGGAACATCTTAAGACAACAGACTATTCTGAGTCATATTTTCTTTAGCACCTAGCAAAAGTGTAGCAGTTATTAAGAGTATTTTCTGGTATTGAGGTTCTGATGATTTTTTGGATGGTTTTTATAGTATTACACTGTGACTTTGTTTTACTTCTTAATTAATTATTTTTTGCTGTGCTGTGTGGCTTGCACAATCTTAGTACTCCAATCAGGGACTGAACCCCTAGTAGCAAAACTGTGGAGTTCTAACCAGTGGACTGCCAAGAGAATTTTCTTTTTTCTTTACTTTTAAAAATGAACATTGAGGAATAATTTACATACAATAAAAAGCACCCATTTGAGTTCTGACAAATACATTCAATTGTGTAACCAACACAATCAAAATATGGAACAAGTTTATTACCTCCAAAGTCCCCTCATGCCCCTGTTTCAGTCAATATTCTACCAAACCCAGACTCCTGTTTTCCTGTCACTAAAGATGAGTGTTAGCCCTTGTATATCTTACTATAAGACAGCATCCACAGTGCTACATGTATAGTTACACTTTCTTCTTACTGTTCAGTTCTATTCCAGTTTGTAGATATCCCACAATTTGCTTCTCCGTCTACTTGCTGATGGTCATTTTCAGTTGCTCCTAGTTTATGCTGTTTAAAGGAAGCTGCTATGACCATTAATGTGTAAGTCTGTTTCAAGGACATGTTTTCCATTTTTTGCATAGTCAGGAATAGGAATTGCTGTATAGGTAACTGTATGTTTAACTTAAGAAAATACCAGTGCAAAGTGACTGTACTATTTTAGACTTCCAGGAGCAGCATATGAGAGTTCCAGCTGTTCTATATCTTAGCCATCTCTTGTATTGTCAGTCTTCAATTTTAGCCATTCAAGTGGGTGTGTACTGGTATCTCACTGTGGTTTTAATTTACATGTCCCTGTTAAAAATGATGTTGAGTATCTTTTCATGTGCTTATTGACCATTATTTTGTGACATTCTGTTCAAATACATCTCTTGCCTTTTCCTTATTGGGTTGTTGTATTACTAAGTCATAAAATTTCTTTAAATATTCTTGATATTTGACCTCCCTCAGATACATGTGTTATAAATATTTTCTCTTGCCCTATACCTCACCTTTGCATTCTCCTAATGGTATCTCTCACAACTAAAGTTTTTAATGTTGGCAAGGCCCAGTTTATCAATTTCCTTAAAAAAAAATTGTTACTGTATCTTGTATCCAGCTTAAAAAATCTTCGTTGATTCTTAGATCAAAGATGTTTGTTTTTTCTAGAAATCTTACAGTTACAGCACTTATGTTAGGTCAATGATTCATTTTGAATTTTTGTGTACATATAAGGATCAAAATTCATTTTTGCCATTTTGATATCCAGTTGTCTCAGCATCAATTGTTAATAAGACTCTCTTTTCACACTCTGAACTACTTTTGTTAAAAGTCAATTAACAAATTGATTGGGGGGAGGTCTATATTTAGATTCTCTTTTCTGTTCAGTTGATATTCTAATACCAAATTGTCATGATTACTGTAATATTATTTTAAATCTTGACATCAGATAGGTTAGTCCTCGATTTTATTCTTTTTTTAAAACTATCCTGGCTTTGAATTTCTGTGTAATTTTAATATCAGCTGGTCAATTCCCATTGGCAAGAAAACTCACAGGGATCTTCCTTGGAATTACATTTTGTTCACAGATCAATCTGGGGATAACTGACTTTGTAACACAATACATGAGTCTTCCAAACCACGAAAATGGTAAATATCTCCATTAATTTTGGTCCTCCTGTTTTCATTTTACAAGTCTTACACATATTTTGTTAAATATATACATGAGTATTTCATGTTTTTTACATGATTGTAATGTCATTTTTCATTTCATTTTTTTCAACTGTTTATGCCTAGTATCTGGAGAAGGAAATGGCAACCCACTCCAGTGTTCTTGCCTGGAGAATTCCATGGATGGAGGAGCCTGGTGGGCTGTGGTCCACGGGGTCGCAAAGAGTTGGACACGACTGAGCAACTAACCCACCCATGCCTGCTGCTGCTGCTGCTGTTGCTGCTAAGTTGCTTCAGTCATGTCTGACTCTGTGTGACCCCATAGACGGCAGCTCACCAGGCTCCCCCATCACTGGGATTCTCAGGGCAAGAACACTGGAGTGGGTTGCCATTTCCATCTCCAATGCCTAGTATATAGAAATACAACTCACCTGTGTATACTGACTTTATATCCTGAAAGCCTGTTAAATTAACTTGTAATTTCAGTAGCATTTTTTTGTAGTTTTGTAAGATTTTCTACATTTACTCCTTCATGATCACGCTGTCTGTAAATAAGGAGAGTTTTACTTCTTCCTCTCCAACCTTTAAATTTATGTGTGTGTGTATAAAATATGTACTTTTTTTCTTATTACATTGGGTACTATGTCTAGGATAGTGCTGAACAGAAGTGGTCAGAAAGGACATACTTGCTTCTGTCCTGAACTCAGTGGGAAAGTGTTCAGCTTTTCACCTTTAAGTTGAGGTTTGCTATAGATTTTTCAGAGATGTCCTTTATTAAGGAAGTTCCCTTCTATTTCTACCTTTCTCAGAGCTTTTTTCTTTTTTAAACATGTATAGGTATTATATTTTGTACAGGCTTTTCCTGTATCTACTGAGATGACCATATACTTGAAAAAAATATTTTGTTAATATGATGAATTACATTTACTATTTTCTTCCTTATACTTAATTTACGTGTAATTTGTTCTTCTTTTTCTAACTTTTTAAAGAGGAAGTTTAAGGCAATTGACTTAAACCTTTTCCCCCTTTCCTAACGCAAACATTTAAAGCTATAAACTTTTCTTTAAGCACTGCTTTAGCTGAATCCCACAAATTTTGGTATGTTTTCATTACCATTCAGTTCAAAATATTTTCTAATTTTTCTTGTAATTTCTTCTTAGATCCATAGGGTATTTAGAAATTATTTATTAATTTCCAAATATTCAAGAGTTTTCTTGATATATTTTCATCACTAATTTCTAATTTAATTCTACTGTACTCAAATAACATAGTCTGTATGACTTCAATCCTTTCAGATTTATTGAGATCTACTTTGTGGTCCTGGCACATGGTCTATTTTGGTTGAATGTTCCATGTGTACCTGATAACAATTATATTCTGCTGTCACTGTGTATCACATGATAGCTACAGATGTCAATTAGATCAAAATGATACACGTACAGGAGCAGCTGTCCCTCAGGGAAGGTGTGGCCTCTCTAGACCCATCTGGCTCACCTCCTTATCTCGTTATCTCCTGGCTCGCTTATTTGTGTCTTTAAAGTGTTTCTTGTGGAAAGCATATAATTGGATTCTGCTTTAGTATTTAGTTTGACAATCTCTGCATTTTATCTTAAGTGTTCAGGTTATTTATAGGCAACTATCATCAATAACCTCAGATATGGAGATGACACCACCTTTATGGCAGACAGTGAAGAGGAACTAAAAAGCCTCTTGATGAAAGTGAAAGAGGAGAGTGAAAAAGGTGGCTTAAAGCTCAACATTCAGAAAACTACAATCATGGCATCTGGTCCCATCACTTCATGGGAAATAGATGGGGAAACAGAGGAAACAGTGTCAGACTTTATTTTTTGGGGCTCCAAAATCACTGCAGATGGAGACTGCAGCCATGAATTAAAAGATGCTTACTCCTTGGAAGGAAAGTTATGACCAACCTAGACAGCATATTAAAAAGCAGAGACCTTACTTTGCCAACAAAGGTCTGTCTATTCAAGGATGTGGTTTTTCCAGTGGTCATGTATGCATGTGAGAGTTGGACTGTGAAGAAAGCTGAGCACCGAAGAATTGATGCTTTTGAACTGTGGTGTTGGAGAAGACTCTTGAGAGTCCCTTGGACTGCAAGGAGATCCAACCAGTCCATTCTGAAGGAGATCAGTCCTGGGTGTTCATTGGAAGGACTGATGCTGAAGCTGAAACTCCAATACTTTGGCCACCTCATGTGAAGAGTTGATTCCTTGGAAAAGACCTTGATGCTGGGAGGGATTCGGGGCAGGAGGAGAAGGGGACAACAGAGGATGAGATGGCTAGATGGCATCACTGACTCGATGGACATGAGTTTGAGTGTACTCTGGGAGTTGGTGATGGACAGGGAGGCCTGGTGTGCTGCTATTCATGGGGTTGCAAAGAGTCAGACACGACTGAGCAACTGAACTGAACTGATCTATATGGTTAGGTTTAAATCTATAATTTTGCTATTTATATTTATCCCACCTGGTCTTTATTCCTTTTTTCGTCTTTTCCTGTCTTCTTTAAATTGAATTTTTTCCCATTTTATCTCCAGTCTACATAATATCTTATCAGCTATATGTCAATATGTTTGAATGCTTACTCTAGGGCTTATTAATAGGCATCTTTATGATATAATACTCTACCTTCAGATAGTACTATACCTACTCATGTATACCGTAAGAACCTTTCAACAATATATATTCATTTTCCCACTCAACCATATCCTGTTATTGCCATACATTTCACTTCCAAATGTTATAATTCCCATAATACGCTCTTACTCATGCTTTAAGTAGTCAGTTATAACCCTCAGTTAACATTATACTCAATGGAAAATAATACAAGGATATTTGCTTTTACCAATGCTATTTAACATGGTATTGGAAGTTCTAGCCAGAAGATTTAACACAGAAAAGACATACAAATTGAAGAGGAATATGTAAACATCTCCTTTCACAAATGACATAAACTAATACGTAGAAAACCCTAAAGATTCCACACCAAAAACCACTTGTTAGAGCTAATAATCAAAATTCAGCAAAGCTGCAGGTCAAAAACACACAAAAACTGGTTGTATTTCTATACACTAACAATCTGAAGAGAAAGTCAACAATTCCACTTACAACAATACCAAAAGAATACTTAGAAATAAATTTAACCAAAAGAAGCAAAAGACTTAAACAGTAAAAACTACAAAACATTGCTGAAAGAAATTAAAGAAGACATAAACAAATGGATTGGAAAATCGATAAAGGAATATGAACAGGCTGTATACTGTCTCCCTGCTTATTTAACTTATATGCTGAGTACAGCATGCAAAATGCCAGGCTGGATAAATCAGAAGCTGGTATCAAGACTACCAGGACACATATCATATACCAGGGCTTCCCTCATGGCTCAGTTGGTAAAGAATCTGCTTGCAATGCAGGAGATCCGGGTTTGATTCCTGGGTTGGGAAGATCCCCTGGAGAAGGAAATGGCAACCCACTCCAGTATTTTTGCCTGGAGAATCCCATGGACAGAGGAAGCTGGCAGGTTACAGTCCATGGTGTAACAAGAGTTAGACACGACTTAGTGACTAAGCCACCACCATATATGTAGATGATACCACTCTAATGGCAGAAACCCAAGAGGAACTAAAGAGCCTCTTGATGAGAATGAAAAAGTACAGTGAAAAATCTGACTTCCAACTCAAGATTTAAAAAAACTAAGATCATGACATCTGGTCCCATCACTTCATGGCAAAGAGAAAGGGAAAAAGTAGAAGCAGTGACAGATTTTATTCTTCTTGTCTCCAAAATCACTGTGGACAGTGACTGTAGCCAGGAAATTAAAAGACACAAGTTCCTTGGAAGGTAAACTATGACAAACCTAGACAGTGTATTAAAAAACAGAGGCATCACTTTGCTGACAAAAGTCCATACTGTCAAAACTATGTTTTTTCCAGTAGTCATGTATGGATGTGAGAGTTGGACCCAAAGAAGGCTGAGTGCTGAAGAGATATCAAATTGTGGCGCTGGAGAAGACTCTCGAGGAGTCCCCTTGACAGCATGGAGATCAAACCAGTCAATCCTAAAGGAAATCAACTCTGAATATTCACTGGAAGGACTGATGCTGAAGCTGAAGCTCCAATAGTTTGGTCACCTGATGCAAAGAGCCAACTGACTGGAAAAGACCCTGATGCTGGGAAAGTGAAAGTCACCCAGTTGTGTCAAACTCTTCGTGACCCTATGGACTGTAGCCCACCAGGCTCCTCTGTCCATGGAATTCTCCAGGCAAGAATATTGGAGTTGGTTGCCTTTTCATTCTCCAGGGGATCTCCCCAACCCAGGGATTGAACCCAGGTCTCCCACATTGCAGGCGGATTCTTTACCATCTGAGCCACCAGGGAAGCCTGATGCTGGGAAATGCTGAAGGCAAAAAGAGAAGGGGCAGCAGAGGATGAGACAGTTAGATGGCATCACTGATTCAATGGATATGAATTTGAGCAAACTCTGGGAGATAGTAGAGGATAGAGGAGCCTGGGGTACTACAGTTCATGGGGTTGCAAAGAGTTGGACATGACTTAGTGACTGAACAACAACAGTTGGTAAGATTGTGAGTCCCTAACCTCTGAGCTGTGGCCTAGTACCTCCTGTGAGACCTGCAGTAGCATGAGATCAGAGATAAAGTGCACAATCATGAGTCCCTAACCTCTGAGCTGTGGACCTCCTGTGAGACCTGCAGTAGCGTGAGATCAGAGATAAAGTGCACAATAAATGTAACGTGTTTGAATCATCCTGAAACGACCCCCACCCCCAGTTCATGGAAAAGTTTTCTTCCGCAGAATCAGTCCCTCTGCCAAAAAGGTTGGAGGCTGCTGGTTAAGATGACAACATCACTCAAAGTTATGTACAGATTCAAAACTTCAATGGCATTTTTCGAAACAGCAAAAAACCCCATCTGAAAAATTCATATGGAATCTCAAAGGTTTCCAGATAGCCAAAATAATCGTAAAAGACTCTCCACTTCCTGATTTCAAAACTTACTACAAAGCTATAGTAATCAAAGCAGTGGGGTGCTGGTGTAAGGACAGACATATAGAAAAATGGAATAGAACATAGAGCCCAGAAATAAACCCTCATATATATGGTCAACTGACTTCTGATAAGAGCACCAGAACCATTCAATGGGGAAAGCAAAGTCTTCTCAACAAATAGTGATGAGAAAGTTACTTATTCACATATAAAACTAGATATCCAACTTCAAATGATTTTACTTTACACCACACTCAAAAATTACCTGGATGAAAGACCTAAATATAAGAGCTAAAACTATAAAAACTGTTAGAATAAAAAACACAGGGGGAAGACTTCAATACTTTTTTTGATTTGACATGAAAAGCTAGGCAAAAAATGAAAAAATAGGTAAACTGGACTTCATCAAATTACTTTTGTGCATCAAAGGATACCATCAACACAGTGAAAAGACAGTCCACAGAATGAGAGAAAATATCCAAAAATTCTATATCTGATAAGGGATTCATATTAACATCAATCTAATCATGCCTCTCCATCTTTGGCTGCAAAGAATATAATCAATCTGACTTTGGTGTTGACCATCTGGTGATGTCCATGTGTAGCGGAAAATTCTGAGAGACATGGGAATACCAGACCACCTGACCTGCCTCTTGAGAAACCTATATGCAGGTCAGGAAGCAACAGTTAGAACTGG
This sequence comes from Bos javanicus, assembly GCF_032452875.1. NCBI lineage: Eukaryota > Metazoa > Chordata > Mammalia > Artiodactyla > Bovidae > Bos > Bos javanicus. The sequence continues at coordinate 81,298,888 of NC_083876.1, read as the reverse complement.
ACATGGAACAACAAACTGGTTCCAATTAGGAAAAGGAGTATGTCAAGGGTGTATATTGTCACCCTGCTTATTTAACTTCTATGCAGAGTACATCATGAGAAACGCTGGGCTGGAAGAAGCACAAGCTGGAATCAAGATTGCTGGGAGAAATATCAATAACCTCAGATATGCAGATGACAACACCCTTATGGCAGAAAGAGGAACTGAAGACCCTCTTGATGAAAGTGAAAGAGGAGAGTGAAAAAGTTGGCTTAAAGCTCAACATTCAGAAAACTGATGATGGCATAAGATCATGGCATCTGGTCCCATCACTTCATGGGAAATAAATGGGGAAACAGTGGAAACAGTGTCAGACTTTATTTTTTTGGGCTCCAAAATCACTGCAGATGGAGATTGCAGCCATGAAATTAAAAGACACTTACTCCTTGGAAGGAAAGTTATGACCAACCTAGATAGCATATTCAAAAGCAGAGACGTTACTTTGCCAACAAAGGTCCATCTAGTCAAGGCTATGGTTTTTCCAGTGGTCATGTATGGATGTGAGAGTTGGACTGTGAAGAAGGCTGAGCATTGAAGAATTGTTGCTTTTGAACTGTGGTGTTGGAAAAGACTCTTGAGAGTCCCTTGGACTGCAAGGAGATCCAACTAGTCCATTCTAAAGGAGATCAGTCCTGGGTGTTCTTTGGAAGGACTGATGCTGAAGCTGAAACTCCAATACTTTGGCCACCTCATGCAAAGAGCTGACTCATTGGAAAAGACTCTGATGCTGGGAGGGATTCGGGGCAGGAGGAGAAGGGGACAACAGAGGATGAGATGGCTGGTTGGTATCACAGACTCGATAGACATGAGTTTGAGTGAACTCTGGGAGTTGGTGATAGACAGGGAGGCCAGGAGTGCTGCAATTCATGGAGTTGCAAAGAGTCAGACACGATTGAGCAACTGAACTGAACTGAACTGAATCGTGCCTGTAGTCCTAATCTCCAATTTACAAAGACAGGAGGTGGAGAACAAGTTACACGTTAATGTGGCTTAAGTGAAAGTCGCTCAGTCATGTCCAACACTTTGCGAGCCCATGGACTCTACAGTCCATGGAATTCTTCAGGCCAGAATACTGGAATGGGTAGCTGCTCCCTTCTCCAGGTAATCTTCCCAACCCAGGGATCAAACCCAGGTCTCCTGCATTGCAGGAGGATTCTTTACCAGAGAAGCCCAGAAGCAGACAAATCCAGTACATGAAACGTTCTATATAATAACTGGGCTGGCAGGGGTGTTGTGCAGGAGTAAAAGAGACTAAAGAGACAATAAAAGACGATGCACAAATCTTGACTGAATCCTGGATTGTGGCTGAGTGGTGAGGAGAGAGCTTTAAAGGACATTCTTAACATAACTTGGAAAATATGATACATTAATACTTAGTGCGATAATAGTACTGTAGTTACATAGGAAATGTACTTAGGAAATGCATGCTGAAATAGTTATAAAGTGTTATGATGTTTGAAGCTTACTTTTAAATCTTTCTGCCCCCTCACAGAAAAAGAGAGAAAGAGACAGAAAATATGACAATGTCAAAACTGTCAAATTTAAGTGGAAGGTATATGAGTCATCATTGTACTATTCCATCCACTTTTCTGTAATTTGAAAATGTTCAAAATAAAAAGCTTAGTGTAAAAATGCTGTGGGCCACTAAACTGTACAATTTAAAATGGTGATTTTCATATTATAGAATTTGATCTCAAAAAAATAAAAGAGCTGTGGGTATTTGATACTATGGAGTTATTACAGAACTGCTTAAACTGCTCTGCCTAGCTCCGTTATCATCAACCTGGACACGAACCCGTAGTTCTGTAGAGCCATGATGTTGGGTACAGTGGTGATTTCATGTTAAAGTTAGGAGCAAACAGAAAATCTTTATACAGAACTGAAAAAATCAGATGAGATAATTTTTATGGTAAAATTACTTTTATATAATTTAATTGCTAATGTTTAAAATTTTAGAGTATATAGGAGGAAGCAAGACATAATGACTAGGCCGAAAAATCAAGCATAGCCTCAACTGGTTAAGAGTAAAATGTCAAAAGCAAACCAAAGTGTCCACACACCTGGGTTGACGGTCGGAGGCAGTGGAGGTGGGAGAGGCCGGCCTTCTTTAATGGCTAGTGTACACTGCTTTGCTGACTGAATCGCATTAATGAAGTCTTCATGATGTTGTCTCCAGTTAGATTTTCTCACGGGTTGTGGCTATAAAAAAAAATTAAATCTAGGCTATATATCTCACTGTTATTATCTTTTTTTTAAAGCTGGGATTTGAATTTACAAGAAACAGAACTGTGAAATTTGGAGAAAAAAGATAATTTGCTTTCCAAAAGCACTAAAAGAGGTTTGGAAAACACAGTAATAAAAATTTTCAAGTCACAGTAGTGAGGGAAAATACAAAATAACAATCACAAAAAACAAAGAAATTACAAAACTTTAAAGGAAGACTTAAATGTAACCTTAAAAGTGACTGTCTTCCAAGTTAATTGCTGGATTTAATGCTACTCTAATGAAAATATAAACGAGATTTGTTTTCTGCCACATCTGGAAAGTATCTGAAATACATTTGGAAATCTAAGTGAGCATGATTAAAAAGAAAACAGTAAAGGTGGATTATACTTACATGACATTACATTGCCCTATCAAGCAAAAATGAAAGCAGAGAGCCAGAAAGAGGCTTTCATGTACTGAAGGACATAATCAACAACAGCAAGGAAGATATCGATAGTACCTTGGACTGAGGCGCCTTCCCCACAGTGGGAATGTCAGTGCCCTGCAATCTTTGTTTTAAGGAATTGAAAGGTTTACGTTTTTTGTTGAAGAGTTTTCTACAAATTGGTCCATGTCTTTCCTAGAAAAGAAGGAGTGGGGATTAAAATTTTTAACATGTACAATCACAGAGTTCGTAATGGCTCAGTGTACTCAAGCAGCCCCCACTGCAGTGACTGGGTTGCACCTTCAGAGCCAAGTTCATTCTCTAACTCTCAAATCACAGCAGAGCAAATCCATCTGGCTCTCTTCACCCATGTTACACATAACTAGATATTGTGTTTGGGCAAGGTCAGTAAAAGGCCTCTACAGCTAAAGAAACTGACTTAAAATTTAGTCTTACATATTTAACTTTACCACTTGGGCTCAGTGAATAGTTCCAAGCATTAAACAATGTTGAAGACTCAGTTTCTAGTTTAAATTGAAATAAATTATCTCTGATATTCGGCTAGGTACTCATTGAAGCCAAGGAAATTTTCTTTACTTCTTCTATTCTGTTTTCTGCCTTCACTGTTTCTAAATTCCAAAAGCAAATCATCCAGGAATTGAGTCCCAACAACCTTGTTTTTCCATCCTTTTGAAGTAATTCTCTGTATACAAAAGTATGCAAAGTAAGGGGAAACTTAGCTTCTTATACAAGTGGAACCTTTTCAGAAAAACTCTTACCACTTAACATTTCAAAATTGAATTTAACTGGATTGCTTTTCTACATACAGCAAATCAAACCACTTAAGTCCTGAAAAAAATGAGTGGAGAGGTTTCAAAGAAATATTTGAGAACATCTGCAAGGAACAACTGGGACAACCATATGACAAATGAAAAATACATCAATTCCGTTTAAGTTATGAAGACATTTTCCCTTAGTGTGTCCAAACATTTTTCATGAAGTCATTTATTTTAGAGCAAACCTAAGCTTATAATATTAAACTTTAAAATACAGAATACACAGAAGAACTGTACAAAAAAGGTCTTCACGACCAAGATAATCACGATGGTGTGATCACTCACCTAGAGCCAGACATCCTCGAATGTGAAGTCAAGGGGGCCTTAGAAAGCATCACTATGAACAAAGCTAGTGGAGGTGACAGAATTCCAGTTGAGCTATTCCAAAGCCTGAAAGATGATGCTGTGAAAGTGTGGCACTCAATATGCCAGCAAATTTGGAAAACTCAACAGTGGCCACAGGACTGGAAAAGGTCAGTTTGCCTTCCAATCCCAAAGAAAGGCAATGCCAAAGAATGCTCAAACTACCGCACAATTGCACTCATCTCACGCTAGTAAAGTAATGCTCAAAATTCTCCAAGCCAAGCTTCAGCAATACGTGAACTGTGAACTTTCAGATGTTCAAGCTGTTTTAGAAAAGGCAGAGGAACCAGAGATCAAATTGCCAACATCCGCTGGATCATGGAAAAAGCAAGAGAGTTCCAGAAAAACATCTATTTCTGCTTTATTAACTATGCCAAAGCCTTTGACAGTGTGGATCATAATAAACTGTGGAAAATTCTAAATGAGATGGGAATACCAGACCACCTGACCAGCCTCTTGAGAAATTTGTATGCAGGTCAGGAAGCAACAGTTAGAACTGGACATGGAACAACAGACTGGTTCCAAATAGGAAAAGGAGTACGTCAAGGCTATATATTGTCACCCTGCTTATTTAACTTCTATGCAGAGTACGTCATGAGAAACGCTGGACTGGAAGAAACACAAGCTGGAATCAAGATTGCTGGGAGAAATATCAATAACCTCAGATATGCAGATGACACCACCCTTATGGCAGAAAGTGAAGAGGAACTCAAAAGCCTGTTGATGAAAGAGGAGAGTGAAAAAGTTGGCTTAAAGCTCAACATTCAGAAAACGAAGATCATGGCATCTGGTCCCATCACTTCATGGGAAATAGATGGGGAAACAGTGGAAACAGTGTCAGACTTTATTTTTCTGGGCTCCAAAATCACTGCAGATGGTGACTGCAGCCATGAAATTAAAAGACGCTTACTCCTTGGAAGGAAAGTTATGACCAACCTAGATAACATATTGAAAAGCAGAGATATTACTTTACCAACAAAGGTCCGTCTAGTCAAGGCTATGGTTTTTCCAGTAGTCATGTATGGATGTGAGAGTTGGACTGTGAAGAAAGCTGAGTGCCAAAGAATTGATGCTTTTGAACTGTGGTGTTGGAGAAGACTCTTGAGAGTCCCTTGGACTGCAAGGAGATCCAACCAGTCCATTCTAAAGAAGGTCAGTCCTGGGTATTCTTTGGAAGGAATGATGCTAAAGCTGAAACTCCAGTACTTTGGCCATCTCATGCAGAGTTGACTCACTGGAAAAGACTCTGATGCTGGGAGGGATTGGGGGCAGGAGAAAGGGACGACAGAGGATGAGATGGCTGGTTGGTATCACAGACTCGATGGACATGAGTTTGAGTGAACTCCGGGAGTTGGTGATAGACGGGGAGGCCTGGCGTGCTGCGATTCATGGGGTCGCAAAGAGTCGGACACGACTGAGCAACTGAACTGAACTGAACTGAACTGATTACAATACTTACAAGACCACTGGCAGAGAAAACAACTCCAGCCAGTAGAACTGTAAAAACTCAGCATTTCTGGTACAAAAACCAGGGAACCAGCACATAGAGCTTTGCCTGTGTTGTTTGTAGTTGTGATTTAGTCACTAAGTCATGTCTGACTCTTTTGCAACCCCATGGAGAGTAGTCCGCTCCTCTGTCCATGGGATTTCCCAGGCAAGAATACTGCCTGTGTATCGCCTTTATAAAGTTACTGTACCACTAAAGGATTATGCCAATCTTTGCCTTCCACTCTAAGCACTCTTCATTCATGGTCATGGAACTCATAACAGCTATCACTTAGTTACTTTGTCCAGACCCAAAAAATACAGGATCCATGAAAATCACTGCACCTGGCGATGAACAAGCCATACCATTTTAAAACTGAAGGGGAGAAGAGAAAGAGCAGATCACTTGATCAAATGCTCTTTGTAGCCTAGAAATAGGTCAACGAAGTAAAACTCAAGAGGACTCAAGAATACTTAGCATTTAGTGATCTCTCTTCAAAGGTACCTCCCTAGGTGTCAAATCCAGTCTCATGGGGTGAAGTCTTGGGTTAGCAAAGGCAGCTCTCTGGGGGATTATTGGGCCACAATAGGCCCTGTGAGTTCCCCTTCTAGATCCAGGAAACTCTAGCTGCATTTAACTAGAACAGATATTCTATTTTTAAATTCCCCAGAGAAATAAAACCTACAACCTCATTTGGTAGTCTTTTGCCCCAAATGTAGTCAGGATTATAGTCCAAATTCTTTAAGTTTGAAAACAAGTCTCTTTGATCTAAATGTCCCAGCTAATAGTTCATTATCTACTTAGATTTTTTTAAAAAAAATCATTTTTCTCAGGAACTCCTTCATAATATGGGAAGTTTGTTTGCCTAATTTTGAAATAAATCAAGCCTTTATTCAACTTTATGGGCATCAATCAGGGGACTTGACATGCAGTTAGCTTAAATTTAATTAACAATTAGGTCCTGGAACAGGACTAACACCCATTTTGTTCAAATTACATAAAATCCCTGAAACTGGAGAGTTCTGTCTTTATACGTGGCAAAGCAGGAAACAGAGGGAGGTTAAAAGACTTGTCAGAATTAGTGACAAATTTGAGGCTAAAAGCCAAGTTTCCAGATGCTCCAAATTCAATGTTCATTCCTCTTGACTAGCTAATTTCCCTGGTGCTTTGGCCTTAAAATTTGAATTTTTGATGCTTATAGAAAAGGTGAAAGAGCCAAAACCTCTCAAGAGACAATCAGCTGTGCCAAGACACTTTTATCTGGCTTCCTTTCAGTAAGAGGACCAGATTTGAAAAGCTCCCTTTTGAAGGGGGCAGCACCAACCTACCTAAGTGTCCTCGGGGCCTGCCAGCCACAGGTTATGTACTTTTCTCCCCTTGCTTTCCCTCCACATCTGTCTTTAATCTTTGCCACTGCAGCCTCCTCACTAACTTGACAGTTCATTTAACTCCAATGAAACACATCTACAAAATGTCTTTATGTTTACCAGAACATCTGCTGCAAAGCGTCTTCCACAGACTTCACAGGGAAATAATTCCTGATTGCCATCTGTATAGGATCCAAGAGCACATTATGTTAGTTTCGTGGAATTGCCTGCCCAAGAAGAAATGACTAAGTGGAGGAGACCTCAATAGCTTGATAGCCTCACTCTGCCCCCATCATCCAGTGACTTCCTTCTCTTAGGAAGATTCTTTGTAAAACTCACCCATGTTTTCCTAACACAGACTTCTCACTTCACTAAACAGATAAATTCCATATGCTCAGGCAACCAGAGTGCAATTATTTAATATATCATTAAACTAATGTCTAAAGAAAGCCATCAGGCACTAAGTACAAAGCTGATTTGTTGTTGTTTAGTGCTAGGTCACGTCCGACTCTTTTGTGACCCCGTGAACTGTAGCCCGCCAGGCTCCTCTGTCCATAGCATTTCCCAGGGAAGAATACTGGAGTGGGCTGCCATTTCTTTCTTCGGGGGATTGAACCCACGCCTACTGCTTGGCAAGTGGATTCTTTACCACTGAGCCACCAAAGAATCCATCTGCCAATGCAGAAGTTGGTTTGATCCCTGGGTTGGGAAGATCCCCTTTAGAAGGAAATGGAAACCCACTCCAGTATTCTTGCCTGGGAAATCTCATGGACAGAGGAGCCTGGCAGGCTACAGTCCATGGGGTCACAAAAGAGTCAGACATGACTACGTGACTAAACAACAAACAAAGCTGATACTCTAGTATAGTGAAAGTGAAGTCGCTCAGTCGTGTCCGACTCTTTGCAACCCCATGGACTGTAGCCTACCAGGCTCCTCCGTCCATGGGATTTTCCAGGCAAGAGTACTGGAGTAGGTTTCCATTTCCTTCTCCAGGGGATCTTCCCCACCCAGAGATTGAAACCGGGTCTCCCAATTGTAGGCAGACGCTTCACAAATAATCCAATGGTAACATCTTTAAGATTGCCACTAGAATGTAAGATCACGTGTGTGCTAAATGAAGGCATGCCAATTTATCATGAACTGTATGAAATGGGTTGCCTAGTCACTGAATTTAAGGTAAACTTTCCTGAGAAGCTGAAACTCTACAATTTTGGCCACCTGATGCGAAGAACTGACTCATTGGAAAAGACCCTGATGCTGAGAAAGACTGAGGGCAGGAGGAGAAGGGGACGACAGAGGATGAGATGGTTGGATGGCATCACCGACTCGATGGACATGGGCTTGAGCAAGCTCTGGGAGTTAGTGACGGACAGGGAAGCCTGGCATGCTGCAGTCCATGGGGTCTCAAAGAGTCAGACATGACTGAGCAACTGAACTTTTTCCTGAGAATGGCTTTCTCAACAAATCTCTTTGCTAGGAAACTACCCGAGAGAAAGGAAGTAGAAGAGGATGAAGTGGACCAAGTAGAACCAGTGGGCTTTGTCCAAACTAGGAAAGACAAAGCCGTTACAATGAGGCAGCACATGAGAATGACAAGCATCACCCCAGGTGTGGTGCTCTGTGTCCAAGCTCTCACGGGGCCTGTGAAGAATACTCACAGAAAACATTTTATATGTAGTAGAAAATAAGTGAAGAACCACAATAATATATTCACTACTTGCTATTATTTTTCTAAAAAAATTCAATTATTATAGTGTTTTCAAAATTAAATGAAGAATAAACTCAAAATATCTTTAAAAAAAAAAAAGAGAGAAATACAAAACTGTGCCCACTCTGTCCTAATGCCTCAAAGTGCCTGACCCACAATAAGGTTCTCAATAATTACTTGTTGGGTGTATGGGTTAAATGAGAATTGAGTTTCCACCACAGGACCAATTATTCATTCAATAAACAAACACCTGCTATATGCAACTCTGTGGGGATATTGAGAGAAACTATACATGGGTCCAGCACAGAAAAGGAGAGAAGGTATGCCCATAAATTACTTTAAAGGAAGTTGGAAAAGCAAACCATTGTGGAATTCTGGAAAAAAGTTTTGTTTCATATTACTGCCTTTCAGTTCATCTGGAGTTGAGAATAAAGATTAAAAAAGCAGGGACTTCTCTGGTGGCCCAGCAGTTAAGACTCTGTGCTGCCAATGCAGGGGGCTCAGGTTCGATCCCAGGTCAAGGAACTAAGATCAATTAAAAAAAAGGTCCTGCATGCCTCAATTAAGACCCAGTGCAGCCAAATCAATAAATTCATAAAACATAAATATTTAAAATATAAAGATCATTAAGAAGCAGTTTGATCATGGGGAATATTTTATATTAGACTAACCATCTGGCTAATCTCTATTATACAAATAAGGGGAGCAATTGAGGACATTGAGCAGGAAGAACCTGGATGGCACTGTAGAAGATTCATGTGACAAAGCTGAGGAGGGATGAACAGATAGCAGTGGGGATGGAAAGTGGGATTTTAGTTAAAAGGCTAACGGTGTAGACCTGAAATGCAAATGAAAGAGGAAATGAGAGACTCTGTGGCCAAAGAATCAATAAGATGATGACTGGATTTGGGGGATACTAGGAGGTGACAGAGAGAAGAATGCTCAGGGACTGAAAAGACAATAGGACTATGGAGAGAAAGAAATAATTCAAAAAGAAGGGACATCTTGTAAGAAAAATGACCTCAGCTTTGGAAATACTGAGTCTGAGATAGAGTCATCCAGCCAGCAGGATGGAAATAAGGGAGGTCAGGGCTAGAGACACAGATGTAGGCTTTGTTTGGAGAGTGATGTAAAGGCATGATATTGCCAGGGAAGAGGTCATGGAAAGAGAAGTACAGGGATGATCCCTAGGGAACTCCATATTTAAGGGCCAAGAAGATGATGATGATAAGCCAGGAGAAAGCAGGAGAGAACAGGGTCATGGAAACCATGGGAAGACAGTTTGAGAAAGGAAGTCTTGATTAACAGGAATCAGATGGTAGCTCATTAGAGACACTGTTGATTTAAATGATTTCTTCTCACATCTGCCAGATGGTATTGTATTAGAACACAGGTCATCCATTGCAGCATACAGAAATACCATTCTTCCTGTTCTTTTGGCCTTCTAACTCTGTAAAAACTAGGTCATAATTTTCTTTCTTCAGCAAGATGTCCCATTCCTCCACATACTTATCCATTAATAAAAACTATTTATCCTAATTATAAAACTTTTTTCTAAAACACTAATGAAGGATGCTTTATTTTTATGAATATTACAGTAACATTTGTAGGGTGATTCCTACATAATCTCATTTAATCCTCACAACAAACCTATGAGATAGGGTTGTTCCTTTTTCTTTTTTTTCTCCTTAAGAGATAAGAAAATGAAGGTTCAAGATTAGGTGACTTCTTGAGGACAACAGGTAGTAGGTGTTAACAGTTAGACTCAAACTTGAGTCTCTGTCTCCACAAGTATTAAGACTATTTACTCAACCATCGCCATAAATACACTGTATCAGTGCTAACCTGCAAAGTAAATGGATGGAAGCCCCTGGAAGATCAATGGCCTTTGGTTTGAATCAGTTGAGTTTTGAGTTCAATGAGTTTGAAATAATGACAAACACAATATGATTCAACTGAACTCCTGAAACAGATGGACCACCATGTTCTGAAACACATTCGACCTGGAAGCTTGACAAGAAGAAGAAAAGGAAACACGGAGAACCAAACGTGGAGATCAATAGAACCTTAGAAGAATCCTTTGAATCAACCATGCCCTTCAATATGCGAATCGTTAAACAAGCTGTGATACATTCATACCCTGGAACACTGCTGAGCAACAGAAAGGAACTCTGATAAACTGCCAACATCCACTGGATCATAGAAAAAAGGGGTTTCCAGAAAAACAACTGCTTCTGCTTCACTGAGTACATTAAAGCCTTAGACTGTGTGGATCACAACAAACTGTGGAAAGTTCAAGAGATGGGAATACCAGACCACCTGACCTGCCTCCTGAGAAACCTACATGCAGGTAAAGAAGCAACACTTAGAACTGGACATGGAACAACAGGCTGGTTCCAAATAGGAAAAGGAGTACGTTAAGGCAGTATATTGGCACCCTGCTTATTTAACGTCTATGCAGAGTACATCTTGCTGGGCTGGATGGATCACAAGCTGGAATCAAGACTGCTAGGAGAAATACCAACAACTTCAGATATGTGATGATATTACTCTAACAGCAGAAAGCAAAGAGGAACAAAAGAGCTTCTTGATGAGGGTAAAGAGGACAGTGAAAAAGCTGGCTTAAAACTCAACATTCAAAAAACCAAGATCATGGCACCTAGTTCCAACATTTCATAGCAAATAGATGGGGAAAAAAGTGGAAACTGTGGCAGACTTTATTTTCTTGGGCTCCAGAATCACTGTGGACAGAGACCTCAGCCACAAAATTAAAAGACGCTTGCTCCTTGGAAAAAGAGCTATGACAAACCTAGACAGTGTATTAAAAAGCAGAGATACCACTTTGCTGACAAAGGACTGGATAGTCAAAGCTATGTTTCTTTCAGTAATCATGTATGGATGTGAGAGTTGGACCATAAAGGCTGATGGCTAAAGAATTGATACTTTCAAACGGTGGTGCTGGAGAAGACTCTTGAGAGTCCCTTGGCCAGCCAAGAGATCAAACAAGTCAATCCTAAAGGAAATCAACCCTGAATATTCACTGGAGGGACTGATGCTGAAGCTCTGATAATTTGGCCACTTGATGGGAAGAGCTGCCTCATTGAAAGAGACTCTGATGCTGGGAAAGATTGAGGGCAGCAGGAGAAGGGAGTGACAGAGGATGAGATGGTTGGATGACAACACCGACGCAATGGATATGAGTCTAAGCAAACTCTAGGAGATAGTGAAGGATAGGGAAGCCTGGCATGCTACAGACCATAAGGTCACAAAGAATTGGACACAATTTAAGAGACTGAACAACTACTGATACATAAAACAACCTGATTCAATCTCACTGCTGAGTGAAAAGTTGTTCTCAAAAGGTCACATATGATTCCACTTGTAAAATATTCTTGAAATGACAGAAGGCGAGATGGAAAAGAGATTAGTGATTGCCAAGAGGTAGGGATGGTCAGTGAGGGAGGTGGAATGAGGAAGACCTTTGGGTGATGGGCTAGTTCTCTATCCTCACTGTGGTGTTAATGCATGTAGTAACACGGCAGGGAACTGCACTTGATCGTAGCCGGGAAGTGCAGAATGGAACTACAAACACTCATTGTACCAATGTATACTTTCTAGATTTAACAACTGGATTTAACATCTGTAGTTAAGATGTAACTTGGTGGAAACTAGATAAAGAGTGCAGGAATCTCCACTTATGAATTGCATCAAAAATTAAAAGTTTAAATACTTTTGGGTTGGCAACTCATGGCCATTGGGCCCAATCTGAGGCTGCATGATCTTATAAATGAAGTTTTAAGAGTATCCAGTCAGGCCCATTTGTTTATATAATATGTATTGCTATTTTCAAACTACAGAGGTAGAGTTGTGTAGTAGTTGTAACAGAGACCATACGGCCCGCAAAGCCAAAAAGTTATAAATACTTTTTGGCCTTTACAGAAGTAGGTTGCTAATGAGTAAATGAAAATGTAGTAATTAGAAATGATTTGTGGGAGAATAATATGGAAAATTTTAAGATGTATTTTTATTCATGTATTTACAAGTAGACTGGAAGGATATATATACACACACATATATATATATGGTACACACACAACACATATAATTACCCAGAGTGCTAAGAAAAAAGGTGAAACTTGAGTTTCCTAAATTTTCAATTTTTCTATATACATTATGCATTGCTGTTTAAAAGAGTGACATTAAAAAAGCTCTTTTGATAGAAAAGATTCTAAAACAATGACATTAACTTACCTATTTCTAACTTTACCCTAACTGGAGTCTCAGCAGTTACCACTATTAAAGTGGCTATTGTTTTTATACATTGGTTCACAATCTTAAGACAATTTTTAAAATGAGGAAAGTAATCTGGAAGCGATCAACAGTTTTGTCTAGCATGTTAACAATGATAAATAAGCATTACAAAATCTCAGTTCAAAAATTTTATAAGAAACTTGGAGAGGATTATGGCTGTAGTGAAGTCGGAAAAAATTCTACTTGAGAATAGACATTCTCTTTCTGAGCTGGAAGTTAAGAATGCTTTGTAGAGACACTTATCAATCCACATTACTTATATTGCACCTTATAAAGACATTGCAAAGAAGGAAAAAGATATTTTTTTAGTTGTCAGTGAATCAAAAAAACTCTTGAGTCCTTTGCAGTCCTCGAACATGCAAATATGACCAATACTAACATCTTTCAGGGCCCTACAGCAAAGGGCTGGCATACTAGCCAAAACTTATTATCTCAGGAACGTGAGTTATAAAATAAAAGGAATTGAGACTAAGGAAATTAGGATGGCAGAGAATACCCCATTTTCTTTCTGCTTTCTCTGCAAATCCTATGGTAAAGGGACTTAGAAACATGGAGAACCCTGAGGAGAGGGAGGAAAGAGGACAAAAAAAAAACCCCAAAACTAGAATCTGGAAAGCTGAAGGACATGGTAACCAACTTGGAGGACATAAAACTACATCAAAATCCACTTCCCAAGCTGATGGCAGAAAAAAAAAAAAAAACTGAGAACCATCCAGATTTACACATAGAACCCTTCAAAATCATATAAACTTCTGAAGCAGGACACACCTCTGACACAGGGACAGGATATATGAGGAAGAAGAGATTGCAAAAATATGGAGAATCAGGGGGAAAGTCTTCTAAAAAGAGGTCGAGATTCCTAGACTCTTCCCCGTTCATCCCACAGCCGCTGCGTGATTGCCTTTCTCCAACTCTAGCAGAAGACTACTCTTCAGAAAGGGTAGACAGAAGGTCTGTGTACGAGTCAACATGAGGCACAGCTGAAGGCATGGGTAGGTAGACACCATTCACATATACATAGCTGATTCTCAATATTTGTGCTAGTAACATTCCATATATCCCTGCAAGCAGTAAATGTGCAAATACTGACATTACTCCTGGGGGAAATACAAAGTTAAGCTCCTGTGAGCCCCTGGGTCACATTTTAACCTCCTTTGTATTTGTTCAAAGACACCTTAAATATAGTTGATTCAACAACATTGAACTCATAGCCAACCACACACTTCAAGCTGGCATGAAGATTATCTAACATATTTTAGATAATATTTTAGGCATATTTTCTCCATAAGGCACATGACAGCCCTGCAACACTATGCTTGCTGCTGCTGCTGCTGCTGCTGCTAAGTCGCTTCAGTCGTGTCCGACTCTGAGTGACCCCATAGACGGCAGCCCACTAGGCTCCCCCGTCCCTGGGATTCTCCAGGCAAGAACACTGGAGTGGGCTGCCATTTCCTTCTCCAGTGCATGAAAGTGAAAAGTGAAAGTGAAGTCGCTCAGTCGTGTCCAACTCCTAGCGACCCCATGGACTGCAGCCCACCAGGCTCCTCCATCCATGGGATTTTCCAGGCAAGAGTACTGGAGTGGGTTGCCATTGCCTTCTCCGACATTATGCTTGGGAGCCTTTTAAACAGTGAAACCATCAAGAAAAAGTACATCATTATGAAAAGCATGGCATGAAGCAGAACATAAAATGTTCACTTGTTTACAGTAGGGCTGCTGAAACGAGGAGGCAGAGCATCACATTGTGCTACCCTACCTGGGAGCATGGGTGTTAGAGGACTCAACTCTTAAACTGCCATGTACATGCCTGTGAACGGCCGTGAAAGCACCTTTGACTACTGGTTTAAGGTTATAAATTTTATCGAGTAGGTGAATTTGCAAAGAGGAACTCCATGGTTAATGAGGATTAACTGTATATATGACATGTGTATATATAATCTAGTGATTAATCTCATTTACAGTGATGCTGAAAGCAGAAAATATCCCACACCCACCTTCCTCTACTTGGCTCACAGAACTCTGCCTGCCAGACCCTTACTCTCAAGGCAGAACGCAAGCTTTCCTGAGAATATAATCATTCCATGGAGAAAGAGCTAAAGATACTGACACAGGGAAGATTCAAGAAACAGCTCACCCCAGACCACCCTACAATAAAAGCTCAAAATTATCTGATGCTACCCATCCATTCAGTCTCCAGTGTTTTCTTCCTCCAATCTTAACTGTGAACAACAGACAGGAATTTCCAAAGATCTGAGGGAAGTCTCCAGCATGTAAGCCCATAGTAAACACTATAAAGAATTAAAGCTCTTAGAAATTAAAAGCCTTACATGAGAAATACTCAACAACAGGTTGGCAGGCAGAATTAGTGGAATCTCCCCAAAAGTAGAGTAAAATGACATAGAAATACTGAAACATAAGCAAATTACAGTACCTGTCCAGAAGGTTCTACTCCAAAATAGAAATCGAGAGAAAGGAGAAAATACAAGGAACAAAATAAAAATAATTTTAAACTATTTTCAGGAGTGAAAGGACATCAGTCTCCTGATTGAGAGGATCCAACACAAATGAAAACAGATCTATACCAGTAAGTATTATTGTAAAATTTTATAACACTGGAGATAGATTCTATTGACTTAGAAAAAAGTTAACATACAAAGTTATCAGGAGTCAGAATGGCTTCAGATTCACAAACAATAAAAATGAAAATAAGCAGGGAAAATTTTTCTAAACTTCTGATGGAAAATAACCTGCAATCTAGAGTTTCATACCCAACCAATCTACCAATCAGATATGGGGGTAGAACACATTTCCAGACATGTAAGCTTTCAAAGACTACATCCTATGTTTTCTGCCTCAAGAATTACTGGAGGATATATACTCCACATGGTGAGTAAGATACAGCAAACAGGCATTCAACACAAGGGGGAGAGAAGGATGACAGCTGGGCCCCAGAACCAGAGAAGCAACCAGTTCAGACTGGAGGAGAGCGACTAAAGACACAGATGTGCTGAAGGTGGTCAGAACCGAGATATTCACAGCCTCTGTAATCTAAGGGTTCTATTTCCTATGTTTATTTGGCTCTCATTCTGTTCTGTACTTGGTTTACTTGACCAAATCCCAGAAAAGTGCCTGCTTACTCTGCATACTGATGTCTAGATCAGCTGAGGAGACTCATCTCACTCCACAGGAAGGCTCTGCACTCATCTCTTCAGAGATGGAGAGAGGTCATGCTAAGTAGAGAAGCAGAAAACACAAAACGGCTAAGCAGATAACCCCTAAGCCTATTTTGGCAGGAGATCCAGGATGCTCCAACTGTGGTGACTTGTGTTCCCAGGACTCACTCATCACCCAGTTCAGACATCTGCACGTGGGGTTCCTTAAAACTCTAGGAGCTGAAGACTCAGGCTACTCAGCTATCTTCTCAAGGATGCCTTGATCAAAGAGTCACTGAGCTAGACTTGTGCTTCTCAGTTGTTCAAAGCTAAACAAGATATTGTGTTCACAGGGATACCATGCAGATGGTGATTAATATAAGAGTCTAGGTGGTTTGTAAGAGTTACCAAAGGGAAGAATAAATTGAATAAAAACACACAGGTGGTTTCTGTGTTCTATTTCTTAACCTGAATAACTTGTTCTACTTAACTTGAATAACTGGAATGTTTATTATACATTCTCCTATAAGTCTTACAAGTAAAAATCAAGGCCATTAGAATTTTTACCTTCTTCTGACCTTTAACTGGAACAAGTAAGCTGAATAAAATATACTAATGGCAACACACGAGAAGGAACATAAAAGTATTGATAATTCAAAGTTACTGACAATCTTTATAAAGTTCTGTACTTCACCTAAAGTGATCTGATGACATCACAATGGAGCTGTGGATACATCACAGGTAGCATAAATTATAACAGCTCTCGATACTCTGACTTGTAAAATAAGTTTCAAAGTATCCAAAAAAGTGACTTTACCCCAATTACTAACAGTGTTTAGACAAAATAGGTCCTTAAGATACAGCAGGCATATTCTTAAGTAATTTTTGCCCACTATTTGGATGCCTGAGGCCCTCTTTTTGGCTAAGACTGAATCTAGGCCCTTTTAAGTTTAAGCAATTCTTTTCTGAAAGATCTGTCCAAATAGCCACTGGGGATAACTTTGTAAAGAAAAATACTCTGCCCTCAGTGTGCTCTAGTGAGAGACTGAAAAGATACATCTCAGATGCCAAAAGATGTTAGAGAACATAAAGAAAGAAAGGAACATAAAGAATGCAGAGAAAGGTCTGAGCTATTTTGAAAAACATGGTCAGGGAAAAGTTTATAGGGTAGGTGACAACTGAGCATCACCCTTAAGGAAGATTTATTTACAGTTAAGGGCACTTCAGAGGGAACAGCAAGTACCAAGATTCTCATTTCAAGTGATACTTATCGCAGTGACTTGACATCGCTGGTCATATTTTCTTGCACACACCCTGCCTCCTTGGACAATGCTTTCCTTGAAGGTAAAACTCCCTTATTACTTAGGACACCATACATTTAAACATAGAGCTGAAGTTTCCAACCATTGTTTATACATGACTCACATCATAAATATTCCAAAAAGTTATGAACTTATGTTAAGAACGTTTTTCCTGATTAAAATCAAGATCTTTATATTTGGAGGATAATCTGCTAAAATCACAATGTTTCTCACGAAGACTAGTGGCTTTTAGTCACATTCTCCTAACTGCAAAATATATAACATGTTGACTTAAACCATTTGAGTCAGGCGTGGTAAAATTAGAAGTAACATTCCACATCTTGTTAAGATTCTTGTGGTTTAAAAAAACCTTCCAATGAGATAGCTACCAAAATATATGGTCATCTCTTTAGGATTTAGTACATTCCTAATACAAATACAAATATAAATCATCATCTGGCCTTTTGCTTCCACAGGTTGGTATTTAAATTCGTGCTCTCCAGTTTTCTACTTCTGTAACAACAAGCTCTTCAGCCAAACTTTTTGTATCAATGTCAGTAGAGCACCTAATGTTACTGTTTTCCACAACCCTTTTTAAATTCTACAGTAACTACTTAAGATTTAGAATACATAACATACAGAGAAAGATAACACCTATCAGCTTAGGAAAAGCCACAGTCAAATTATAGATGAAGGCACTTCCTAATAATTTAGATATCGAATATAGCTCACCTGCTAAGAATGGTTGTGCCCCAGCCATTCTGTACCCTGCTCAGACCAACAGTGTCCAGATTTCTTGTTTTTTTTTCAGAACAGTCCAGATAACAAAGCATTAGTCACAGACACATGAACAAGGATCAGTAACAACTTGTCTGTTGCAACAAAGTCACAGCTTACCAAATAATTAACAATTGTGATGGTGTCATTGCTTGAGCCTTGAAAAAGTTAAAAAAATCTCACCAAAAGACAGGGAGTTTTTTCAACTATGTATTTTAATCAGTATGAATAGTTCCAAGCATTAAATAACACGGAAAAGACAAGCTCTCTAGTTTGAACTTAAGTAAATATTTCTGATTTTGAGCCAGGTACTCACTGAAGCCAAGGAAGTTTTCTTGATTATTTCTTCTGTTTCCTGTCTTCACTGTTCCTAAATTCCAAAAACAAGTCAGCCAGTAATTGAGTCCCAGTGACCCTGATATTGTTTTACCACCCTTTTGAAATAACCCTTTGAATACAGCAATGGGAAATTTAGCTTCCAACCAGTGGAACCTTCTCAGGGAAGCTCTTCTTGCCACTTTTGTTTCAAATTTGAATTTTTAACTGGGTTATTTTTCAACATACAGGAAATCAAACCACTTAAGTCCTGAAAAGGAGTGGAAAGCTTTCAAAGAAATATTTGAGAACATCTGCAAAAGGCAACTGGGACAACTGTACAAATAAATGAAGAATAAATCAATTCCATTTAAGTTATGAAAACATTTTTCCTTTAATTTATCCAAACATTTCATGTCCATTGTCATTTATTTAAGCAAATTTAAGCCCATAATATTAAATTCTAAAATATTACAATATTTACAAGACAGTTGGCAGAGAAAACTTGATGATATAAATACAAATACCATACTGTTTTTTTAAAAAATACCTGCCAATAAAAATGGCAGACTGAATAGTTTTCTCTCTTTGAAGATCCTCGTTTATTTTTTAACGTAACGAGAAGTCCCTAATGGGGAAAGCACCTTATCTTAAATGTTCCACTATCATAGCTTTAGACCCTCAACATTCTTCTTCAAGTTCAGCAGCTCTTTTTCCTGCCTTCTTTTCTCCAGTTTGAAGGCTAATTTGTTAGCTTTCTTCTCCACTCTCCGTTCCTGTGCAAGAAAATGTTCATGTTATGAAAATCTTCACGCTGATGTAGACTAACTTTACAAAAGAAACTTCCCATGACCATACCTGCCCCGCCCCAGCTCCTTCTAGTTCTCACATCTGAGAGACTATTTTACCTTGCGCTCTTCTTTGATAGCTCGCTTTCGTGCTCTTTTGTCCTCTTTGCTTTCCCTTTTAGAACGTGGCTGGGTTGACGTCTTAGGGAGATCACTGTTATTAATCATCTGCATTCGTTCAACTTGCTTTGCTGTGAGTCCTTTCTTAGGTAAGACATTGAGAGGTATTCCTGTTTTAGAAGACAGTCGGATTCGTTTGGGCTGCAAGAAAGATAAAATGAAATTGGGTTATTTTCCACTCCTACTAAAAAACAGCTCACTAATGGCACATTTTGTTGCTTTTCATAATGGCACTGAAAGCCACAAAGAGGTAAAGCCCTGCGAAAATAATCTGTACGCTCCATTTCCTACACCGCACACTTCAAACAGCTCAGAACACGATGCCTTACCTTTGGTTGATATTTGATAAGCTGTGGATGGTTATATACATTTGAGTATGTACCTTAAAAAAAACACAAACACACAAAAATCATGTATTAACAAGTTCACTTTCAGTTCAGCAAAAACATCACCGAGTTCCTCCTATATTCTTTAGTGTTTTCACAGTTCAAAATAACAATGGTGTCTGCTGTATTTTTAAATACTTCGATTTACAGCTAAGTAACTGAAATGAACAGTCACTGACAGGACTGAGGCCGAAGCTCCAAATCTTTGGCCACCTGATGTGAAGAGCTGATTCACTAGAAAAGGCCCTGATGCTGGGAAACACTGAGGACAGGAGTTTGAGCAAACTGAGGGAGATAGTGAGGGTTCAGGGAAACCTGGTATGCTGCAGTTCCATGGGGTTACAAAGAGTCGGACACCACTTAGTGACTGAATAAAAACAAACTGAAATATTTTCCCAAAATATGTACTTTTCCAAAAAAATCAATGTACTCAATACTTTAAAATTACTACCATACTTTCAGCAGTAAAACGGATACTTAAGATACTTACTACAAATAGATTCACAATCCCACTTTTCTTTGGCTTCTTCAAGCACTACAGTAACAGTCTCTTCCTCCTCAGACCCATCTAGCTCATTCACTGGCAGGTCCTGATCCTCGAAGGGTTCAAGAGTATTCAGTTTTACACAACTTTTGGTTGAGTTTTCCAAAATGAAGGTAGAGGAGGGGGAAAAAAATACCACTTATTATTACACTATATGTTACTGAAACTGCACTAAAGAGCTCAGGAAACAACAGCCTTTTTTCAAATTCACACACTCATTTGCCCCATCTGCTACTTACTGTCACAATTAGCTCTATCCAGCCTTGCATTGCCCCTGCCATTCTGCTGACAGGAAGGAAAAACCTATCTGTATCTTTACACAGTTTTAGCACATTAAACAAGATCGAAGTTTTCCTATATAACATTATCTTTTTTAAAGCCTTGAAAAGCATTAGCCCATCTGTCTCATGAAAGGATTTAAATAACTCAAAAAATGTAACCCTTGTCCTGCACTGGGATCTACCTATGATAGTCATCAGGCAACACAGACCTTTTGAGCAGATGTAAACACCTCATTAGTTTCTCTCAGAGAAATCACCTTGATGTGGATGATGATTTACCAAACGTTCGGCTACAAAGTTACGCTAATCAGGTTGAAGAGACAAACTCTGATCTACTTCTCAGAACACCTTTTCATGAAGATGAAGAGTATATATACTGAGAAGTCAGAATGAGTCTTCAGCCGAAGAGGCTAGAAGCACCATATCCTCCAAGTGCCTGTGACCTTGTACTCTAACCCTGTGATTCCATCACGACTCTCAGGTCAAAGCTACAGAAAGTGGCTCTCAGTGTTTCCACTTACTGTTAGATTCAGCTTCGGGACTCTTAATAGCAAAATATGAGCAAAAGGTTAGGGAAAATGTATTATTTTCAAAATATGGATTCTGACTGAGTAGTTTTTGAGATTCTGCTGTGCAATTACAGACTATTTGAAAATGAAAACAAGCAAGAAGTCAAATAAAAGTCATCATACTTCTCTGCCTTCTCTTTATAGTAGTCATTCAAAACTTCCTCTAAGCGATTACTGTCTACTTGAATGGAACCTTCCAGTTCAGCATTATCCAGAGCTCCAATTTCATCATCATCATATTGCTCATAAAACTTGAATGTAAAGAGAAAACATAACATGAAAAGTGAATGTGAAGACTATAGCATTTAAATGTTAATTTTACATTTTACTCCTGTACAACATTTAAGTCCTACCATGAGATCACAACTACTAATAAAGTATTAGGAGAGATTTAGCACCATAATAATACGATGTGGAAGACATTCTACTCAGCATTCTAAAACTGACATCAAGACTGAAAATAGGCTTTCATTTAACATGAAAATGACCACTGATATAAGAGAAAACGCCTACACAATGGGAGAAAATATTTGCAAATGTTAAGATCGTTAAGAGGTTAATACACAATATACATAAACAGTTCATAAACTCAACATCAAAACAAACAAAAAAAAAGCCCAAATAATCTGATTAAAAATGGGAAGAAGACATAAACAGACATTATTCCCAAGAGGAAATGCAGATGGTCAACAGGCCATAAAAGATGTTCAAAACTGTCAATTAGCAGGGAAATGCAAACCAAAACCACAATGTGGTATCACCTCATACCTGTTTGAATGGCTATCAGAAACAATAAAAATAACAAATACTGGTGAGGATGTGGAGAAAAGGGAATCCTTGTACACTGTTGATAGGAATGCAAATAGGCGTAGCCAATGTAGAGAACACTATGGAAGCCTCTCAAAAAACTAAAACAGAATTACCATTATGACCCAGCAATTCCACCTCAGGGTATATATTTGAAAGAAACAAAAACACTAACTTGGAAAGATGTGTGTATCCCAATGTTCACAGAAGCACTATTTATAATAGCTAAGGCATAGAAGGAACCTAATGAGTGAACTCCGGGAGTTGGTGATGGACAGGGAGGCCTGGCATGCTGCGATTCATGGGGTCGCAAAGAGTCGGACACGACTGAGCAACTGATCTGATCTGAAGCACCCATCAACAGATGAATAAAGATGCGGTATGTGTATACACATGTATAAACACACACACACAAGAATACTACTCAGACATAAAAAAGAATGAAATTTTGCCATTTGCATCAACATGGACGGACTTGAAGGGTATTATGCTAAGTGAAAGACAAATACTGTATGATATTGCTTATATGCAGAACCTAAGAAAATGCAATCAACTAGTGAATACAAAAAAGACTCAATACGGAGTACAAACTAGTGGTTACCAGTGGAGAGGGAAAGGACAAGGGGAAAATAGGGGCAGATTAAGATGCATAAACTATTAGGTATAAAATAAGGACATACTGTACAACATGGGAGAATACAGCAAATATTTTACAACTATAAATATTTTATAATAAATATAAATGGAATATAATCTTTAAAATTGTGAATCACTATACTATACACCTGTTATTTATATAACATTGTACATCCATTTAATTTTTAAAATGAAAGGAGGTTATTCTGTTCAGCTTGAACAAATCCTAGGCAGAAATCTTTACCTCAGAATATTTCAGATACTTCCATAGTCACTGATTATGCAAGCTAATAGACTGTGTAAATAAACGGTGTTAATGCACAAATTTCACTCTTTGTTTAGATGATGTTTACTGTATTATTCAAATGCTGTAAACACTGTCAGGCTTTGTGAAAGAATTAAGCAAGGGGTGATGTAACTCCTGAAAAGTGAGGTTATTAGTAACAGTTTGCCTAGTTCTTGGAGAAAAGAGGGAAATGAATACTCGCTGAAAAGGCAAAGTTAAAACCTTTATCTTAGGTATTTCTTGAAGGAATTTATTCATCATTTACTTAACAGTCTGAATTCCTGACATATGCCAGATACCATATTAGGTCTTGGGATATAACAGTAAGAAAAACACTCAAAAAAAAAAGACAAGGGAAAATGGAATTTTGTTTATGCCCAGGCCAATGCTTGAAGATAGCATACTCTTAGAGATTAGGATCAGAGAGGTTCAAAATCAAATTATCAGATTCTACGAGGAATGTCAGGAGGTTTGATCAGTCACTTTCTGACTTAAACACATTCTTTCCAGAATGAAAACTGGGGCCATTTTATGATCTGTTATTAAAAGACACAGTCTGACACTGAAAATTCTAGCTTTGGGTTCCAATGTCATAATGTGTACTAGGAATTGGTGTTAAAAGGCTCCCCATTTGGAAACCTTACCTTTTCAAACCTCTCATCATGTAGGGTCAGCTGTTCATTCCTCCTCATGACTGAGGACGTCAAGGAATACTCAGTAAAGCGACTTTTTGTTTCCTCTTCCCAGAAGAAGTGATTTTCTATAGCCCCAAGAGGTTTTCCAGGGGCAGACATATCCTCATCTGATGAGCCTGCACGGTCATATCTATCATCATCACTACCTCCTTCCTTCTCATCATCCACATCTTCCCACTCACTGTCATCTTCAGCCTCAGATTTCCTAAAGTCAGAGCCATAAATTAACTGTCAAAACAACTTGAAAAACAACAGAACCAAATGACTTTACACAAGTAAAATTTGAGGGTATTTCAGGCAGGATCCTTGTTTAGGCAAGAACAGCTGTGCTGCTTGACCTGTATGATTTGCTTGGAAAAGTAATGAACTAGCAATCAAGCGACTTGGACTTTAGCCCCATCTATTGATGGCTTGTAGGGACCTCAAGTCTTACATTTTCTATCCTATAATGAGAAGACTCAGACCAAATGCTCTCAAAGGTCTCTTCCAGCTGTAACTAATGGTTATAGACCTATGGAAGCAACAGTCAGGGCATTCCTGCTTCAAAACAAACCACACATACTGTATCTCCATTCCCTCTTCCTCTTCTGTTGGCTTATTGGCCTGAAGAATGAAATCATCTTCAAGTAAATTATCCGGATTATCAAAATCAAAATCATCATCAAGAGCTGCAACAATGTCAGGATCAAAATCTAACCGAGGTCCTAGAAGGAAAACAAAAATTGAGCAGTAATTCCCAAGAAAGCATGATTCATTCACTTAACTAATATAATTCGGCAGCTATTACATGCCTGACTCTATATACTGAGGATAAAACAGTGATTAAAATTTTTTAAAGTTCAGGAATAAAAACATAACTGCAAGAAAATTTAAAAAAGAAAAAGTCCCTCTGGTTCGAATACCCACTGGGTAAAACACAGATCTAAAATATTAAGCTGTGTCTATTTAGAAAAATTCAAAGCTTTTACCCGCAGGAAAAAATTGGGCTTTAAATTCACCTGTTAGAAGAAACAAATTATTAGGCTGGTACAAAAGTAATTGTGGTTTTGGACTGTGAATTTTAAATCATTATAACTAGGCTCAAACACATCTTTATTAATAGGAACCATTATAATCAACACATTTTTGCTAACGAGAAATAAGCTTATTTCTATACTGTAAAAATCCATGATTCAGGATTCAATGAACTCTTCAGTTCAGTTCAGTGGCTGAGTCGTGTCCGATTCTTTGCAACCCCATAAATCGAAGCATGCCAGGCCTCCCTGTCCATCACCAACTCCCGGAGTTCACTCAGACTCACATCCATCGAGTCAGTGATGCCATCCAGCCATCTCATCCTCTGTTGTCCCCTTCTCCTCCTGCCCCCAATCCCTCCCAGCAACAGAGTCTTTTCCAATAAGTCAACTCTTCACATGAGATGGCCAAAGTATTGGAGTTTCAGCTTTAGCATCATTCCCTCCAAAGAAATTCCAGGGCTGATGTCCTTCAGAATGGATTGGTTGGATCTCCTTGCAGTCCAAGGGACTCTCAAGAGTCTTCTCCAACACCACAGTTCAAAAGCATCAATTCTTCGGCGCTCAGCCTTCTTCACAGTCCAACTCTCACATCCATACATGACCACAGGAAAAACCATAGCCTTGACTAGACAGACCTTTGTTGCCAAAGTAATGTCTCTGAAAGCATTTTCTACATCCTATTGGTTGTGGAAGTATTTTCCCTGCAAAGTTGTTGAAACGCTTGAAGAAGTGGTAGTCAGTTGGCGAGAAGTCAAGCGAATGTGGCATATGAAGTACAACTTTGTAGCCCAATTCATTCAGCTTCTGAAGTGTTGATTGTGTGACGTGTGATCAAGTGTTGCTGTGGAGAACTAGGCCCATTCTGTGACCAATACTGGCTGCAGGCTTTGTAGTTTTTGGTGTATCTCATTGATTTGCTGAGCGTACTTCTCAGCTGTAATGGTTTTGCTGAGATTCAGAAAGCTGCAATGGATCAGGCCAGCAGCAGACCACCAGTGATCATGACCTTTTTTTGGGTGCAAGTTTTACTTTGGGAAGTGCTTTGGAGCTTCTTCTCCATTCAACCACAGAGCTGATCATCCCCAGCTGCTGTATCAAATCCACTTTTTCACTGTATGTCACAATCTGATCAAGAAATGGTTCACTGCTGCATACAATAAAAGACCCTTCAAAACGATTTTTTTGAGTTTCAGTCAGCTCACAAGGCACCCACTTATCAAGCTTTTTCACCTTTCCAATTTGCTTCAAATGTCGAATGACAGTAGAATGGTCAACACCGAGTTCTTGGCAACTTCTTGTGTAGCTGTAAGAGGATCAGCTTTGATGGCTGCTCTCAGTTGGCCACTATCAACTTCCTCTCATCAGCCACTATGCTCCCTCATCTTCAATGCTCTCGTCTCCTTTGCAAAACTTCTTGAACTACTACTGCACTGTAAGTTGCTTAGCAGTTCCTGGGCCTAATGAGTTGCTGATGTTGTGAATTGTCTCCACTGCTTTACGACCATGACCCACTTTTGAACTCCAATAAAAAAAAAAATCGCTCAAATTTGCTTTTTGTCAAACATCATTTCTACAGTCTAAAATAAACATGAAATGAACAGCAAGTAATAAGTCATTAGTATAAAAACACATAAAGCAGGAAATGCACATTAAAATGATGTATAACATAACCACTTTTGCTAAAGAATGGATTCCCATATCAAAGGGCAAAGTTCAATAATGCAAATCACAATTACTTTTGCACCAACCTAACAAATATCTGTAGCCTGTGAAACTCCTGTCTTTTCAGACTCTTTGTCTTTCCAGACTATGAGATTTTATCAAATCCCAACCTGTTTCTTTAGCTGTGTTCTTCTATATGTAAAAATATTAAGAGTCCTAGAAACACTTTCAAGTTCAAACCTATAAACTGACATGGCTTTCAACACCCTTCACAGAGTGGCCATTACTTGACCTCCAGCCTTGTTTTACATTAACCCTTACCCTTCATTCCAGGCCTACTACAGATAAAAGGTGTGTAGATTCCTATATTTATGCTTTTTCTTGGAATATCCTCTCTTCCCCACCCTATCCCATCTACCTACTTAAGTTCTAAGACATCAACCACGACATCTTTGGGGCTTCACAACAATCCATTCATTTGTACTATGACTGAAATTTCCCATTCTTTGTCTATCTTTCCCACCTGATGATAATTAAGAGGTCAGAGACAATGTTTTTTTTCTGATTTAACCCAAACTCGGTCATAGTGCAACTAAAAAATCTGCAGAATGGATTAAATGAATGAATGACACATGGCAAGTGTTGGTCAATAATTAAGGCAGTTTAGTAGGAAATATCAAACACCACATCTGTTGACTTCTGTTTGTTCATTTTAGTCCTGGTACTGCAAAAAAGAACCCAAACATGATTAATTTTTGGTGTATCTAGAATAGACGGTACGATGGACTTCTATGAAATACTTCTCTACACTCTTGGGAGAAATTCTGAAAGCACACAGATTAAGTATTCTCATGACTGCACCACACGAATGTAAGGCTACCTGAGTTACCACTGTTTCCTTTGTGAGAGGTTAGGTCAAGGCTAAAATTCCCCTACTAGATCACCAAAAATAATCTTCCCACTTTTCTCTCCAACTAGGAACTTTAAAGATTAAGAATTTGATGACAATAAAGAGACACTGATCACTGTTACCCTTCCTAATTTAATGATCTCTAATCTGAATTCAAACACATCTCAATTGTTCCAACACTTTATCAGGTACAGAAAAACTTTGTATCGTTACTATATGTTGCTTTTTGTAAAATACAGCTCTGTCCACCTGAAGTTAAAATTATACATACCTGAAACAGGAGCTGCTTTATTTAACAATCCAACATCTTCCTCAAACTCTGATGCAAACACTGAGGAAGGCAACTTAATTCCACTGGTCTTGAAAAATAAATTATGCAATGGTTAGATTTATTTAGAAATACTTTTGAACTACTAAGAGTTGAAGTGCCCCCCGAATTCACGTCCATCCAGTTCAGAAAGTGACCTGGTTGGAAACAGGTTCCTCATAGATGTAATGAGTTGAGATGATACTGGATGATGGTGTGTCCTTATAAGGAGGCCACGCAAAGACAATAAGACACACAGGGAGAAAGGCATATGAAGATGTAGGAAGACTGGAGTGCTATGCCTACAGGCAACAGAAAACTAAGGATTGCTGGCAACTACCAGAAATTAGGAGACAGGCATAAAAAGATTCTTTCTGAGGCCCCGAAAAGGAACAACCTTCCAAAAACTTGCTTTCGGACTTCTTGTGACAGAATACATCCCCGTTGTTTTAAGCCACCCAGTGGTAATATGTGGTAATTTGTTACGGCAGTTCTACTAACACAACCATATTCTGCATTGTCTCACTTATACTCCAGTTACCAATTTTGAACATGTATATCCCCATCATGTCAAAAGCACCTTCTCTGTAATACTTCACAAAACTTAATCTAGTATATCACTTCACTTAATCCTATCGACTCCATGAGTTGTCAGCATGTTTTAGTCAAACACAAGCTAAGAAAGGTTAAATGGCATGACTGCCTGAGACTAGTTAAGTGAGGTTTGGAGGATTCAATCCTGGTCTCACAACTCCACTCTTCAAATTTCAAAACAAAATTAGTCTTTTCCTACCTAAACCAGAGGTAACGTCCTCATCTCTGGTATTGGCACAACTTTTCTCTGAATTGGTTGCTTAAATCCTAGGAAGATCATAAATCACTGTTATCCACTCATTGTTTTGAACTTCTGCATACAGTTACTTCATATCTATTTTCTGGGCACCATCTTACTCATGGCTAACCAGGGCACAGATGACGGTTAGATGTTGCTTAATCTACATCTAGTCCAATCTTTTATTCAGTTCAGTCATGTCCGACTCTTTGAGACACCATGAACTGCAGCATGCCAGGCTTCCCTGTCCATCACCAACTCCCCGAGTTTATTCAAACTCATGTCCATTGCATCGGTGATGCCATCCAACCATCTCATCCTCTGTCATCCCCTTCTCCCACCTTTAATCTTTCCCAGCATCAGGGTCTTTTCAAATGAGTCAGTTCTTCACATCAGGTGGCCAAAGTATTGGAATTTCAGCTTCAGCATCAGTCCTTCCAATGAACATTGAGGACTGATTTCCTTTACTATGGACTGGTTGGATCTCCTTGCAGTCCAAGGGACTCTCAAGAATCTTCTCCAACACCACAGTTCAAAAACATCAATTCTTTGGCGCTCAGCTTTCTTTATAGCCCAACTCTCACATCAATACGTGACTACTGGAAAAGCCATAGCTTTGACTAGTCAGATCTTTGTTGGCAAAGCAATGTCTCTGCTTTTTAATATGCTGTCTAGATTGGTCATAACTTTCCTTCCAAGAAGCAAGTGTCTTTAAATTTCATGGCTGCAATCACCATCTGCAGTGATTTTGGAGCCCCCCAAAATAAAGTCTGTCACTATTTCCACTGTCTCCCCATCTATCTGCCATGAAGTGATGGGACCAGATGCCATGATCTTCATTTTCTGAATGCTGAATTTTAAGCCAACTTTTTCACTCTTCTCTTTCACTTTCACCAACAGGTCTTTAGTTCTTCGTTTTCTGCCATAAGGGTGGTGTCATCTGCATATCTGAGGTTATTGATATTTCTTCCAGCAATCCTGATTCCAGCTTGTGCTTCTTCCAGCCCAGCATTTCTCATGATGTACTCTGCATATACGTTAAAGGAGCAGGGTGACAATATACAGCCTTGACGGACTCCTTTTCCTATCTGGAACCAGTCTGTTGTTCCATGTCCAGTTCCAACTGTTGCTTCCTGACCTGCATACAGATTTCTCAAGAGGCAGGTCAGGTGGTCTGGTATTCCCATCTCTTTCAGAATTTTCCAGTTTGTTGTAATCCACATAGTCAAAGGCTATTACTGCCAGATTAAAACTCCTTGTCTACTCTATGTGTCCAGATTCCTTACTGTTACTCAGTAATGGAACCTCCACATAAAATCAAGTCCAGTTCCTTACATCATGGACTAATTCAAAGTAATTTATGGAGCACACATGTGCTAGACACAATGACCCACAATACTACCTCATGTCCCTTCCTTCTGACTGGAATGATCCTACTCTCTTCAACAGACTCCACCCTTTTTAGTGGCCAGCTCAGTTTCTTCATTCTCCATGAAGCTCTTCTTGATTACTGTTCTGGAACTTTCCTGTGTCAACTCTCTCATTCTGCACACCGTACAATCTACTTCAACATGGGCTGGCAGATATTTTCTGACTGGTCCCTAAGCTTTAGTTTCATCTTTTCAACTACACAGTTGATAATGTAAGAGTCCCCACAATGTGTTCTCTGCCCATGGACCTCAAAACTGTCCCATCCTCGGTCAAGGAGCAGGCAGGAAGCCAAGATGCACACACTCACTGGCTCACAGACACAGCCTGCTGAAAGCCACTGAAGAGCACGAGTGCCTACATAGTAAGCTGTCAGGGCTTCTAAAGAGTTTTTCAGGCGCATAAACATGGGCAAAGATCTGGCTTTCTGCTGTAGAATCCTATTTCTTAAAAAATGTACTCAGATATAGTTCACATATTACAGTTCAGCCATTTAAAGTGCATAATTTAATCACTTTGGTACATATTACAATAACTTTTTAAAACCTGTGGTAAAATATGTACTTTTAAGACACTTTGTGATTATCTATCCTTGGACTCTGGGGTTAAAAAGAGGAGGATAACCTTGTGCTCAATGAATTACCTTTGGAGAAAAGAATCATATATATAGAGTTTAGACAGTAATTACATTTTGGATAAAGGCCTGTGACTTTTTTACTGGTTGCAACGATTCTGAATTGCTCTCTGCTGTGACAACACCTACTTTGCTTCATGAAAAAATCAGGGACTGACCACACATTACTAATTTCTTCACTGCCTTTCTGTACTGCTTTACTTTCTGTTTTTAGGGCATATTCAGTACTCCTGGTTTACTCACTTTGGTTGTTTGTTACACATTACAGTAAGAAACACATAGGACCCATCCATATTTTTGCATCATGCTACTGAAAACCAATGGCACTTGTTTTTCCAACATAATCCACATAGCCTTATAAATATCACTGAAGTGCCCTTCAATAGTCCTATTCTGTTAGAAGAGTTAATTAGATAGTGGTTACTTTTATCCAAAATTAATTAAACAATCTTTTACTGGCCAATACAATTTAGCCGGAAGAATGTTAGGAGTTCACAAAAATACACAGAACTATACAAAAAAGACCTTCATAACCCAGATAATCACGATGGTGTGATCATTCACCTAGAGCCAGATATCCTGGAATGTGAAGTCAAGTGGGCCTTAGAAAGCATTATTACGAACAAAGCTAGTGGAGGTGATGGAATTCCAGTTGCTATTTCAAATCCTGAAAGATGCTGTGAAAGTGCTGCACTCTCACTTTATGCCAGCAAATATGCCAGCAAATTTGGAAAACTCAGCAGTGGCCACAAGACTGGAAAATGTCAGTTTGCCTTCCAATCCCAAAGAAAGGCAATGCCAAAAAACGCTCACACTACCGCACAATTGCACTCATCTCACACGCTAGTAAAGTAATGCTCAAAATTCTCCAAGCCAGGCTTTAGCAGTACATGAACCGTGAACTTCCAGATGTTCAAGCTGGTTTTAGAAAAGGCAGAAGAACCAGATATCAAATTGCAAACATCTGCTGGATCATCGAAAAAGAAAGAGAGTTCCAGAAAAACATCTATTTCTGCTTTATTGACTATGCCAAAGCCTTTGACTGTGTGGATCACAAGAAACTGTGGAAAATTCTGAATGAGATGGGAATACCAGACCACCTGACCGGCCTCTTGAGAAATTTGTACGCAGGTCAGGAAGCAACAGTTAGAACTGGACATGGAACAACAGACTGGTTCCAAATAGGAAAAGGAGTCCGTCAAGGCTGTATATTGTCACCCTGCTCCTTTAATGTATATGCAGAGTACATCATGAGAAACGCTGGGCTGGAAGAAGCACAAGCTGGAATCAAGATTGCTGGAAGAAATATCAATAACCTTAGATATGCAGATAACACCACCCTTATGGCAGAAAGTGAAGAGGAACTAAAAAGCCTCTTGATGAAAGTGAAAGAGGAGAGTGAAAAAGTTGGCTTAAAGCTCAACATTCAGAAAACGAAGATCATGGCATCTGGTCCCATCACTTCATGGCAGACAGATGGGGAAACAGTGGAAACAGTGTGAGACTTTATTTTCTCCAAAATCACTGAAGATGGTGACTGCAGCCATGAAATTACATGATGCTTATTCCTTAGAAGGAAAGTTATGACCAGCTTAGATAGCATATTCAAAAGCAGAGACATTACTTTGCAGGCAAAGGTCCGTCTAGTCAAGGCTATGGTTTTTCCAGTAGTCATGTATGGATGTGAGAATTGGACTGTGAAGAAGGCTGAGTGCCAAAGAATTGATGCTTTTGAACTATGGTGTTGGAGAAGACTCTTGAGAGTCCCTTGGACTGCAAGGAGATCCAGCCAGTCCATTCTGAAGGAGATCAGCCCTGGGATTTCTTTGGAGGGAATGATGCTAAAGCTGAAACTCCAGTACTTTGGCCACCTCATGCGAAGAGTTGACTCACTGGAAAAGACTGTGATGCTGGGAGGGATTGGGGGCAGGAGGAGAAGGGGACGACAGAGGATGAGATGGCTGGATGGCATCACTGACTCGATGGACGTGAGTCTGAGTGAACTCCGGGAGTTGGTGATGGACAGGGAGGCCTGGCATGATGCGATTCATGGGGTTGCAAAGGGTCAGACACGACTGAGCGACTGAACTGAACTAAGCAAGAAGTATGGACTGGAGGAGCTTATGATCACATCTTCCCCAAGGAAAAAGTCTAGACTATGACAGGACTGGAGAAGAGAAGCAGCGGAAATTGATGCTTTTTGTATCTCTACTTTCTGTCTATAAACCCAATATATTCATCTTTTTTTTTTTAAGTGCCAAAAGTGATATAAAGGTTTAACAAGAAAATTTACTATACACTAGTACTAAATTAAAAAGACGGACTTTCCTGGTAGTATAGTGGGTGAGAATCTGCCTGCCAATGCAGAGGACATGGGTTTGATTCCAGGTCTGGAAGATCCCACCTGCTGTGGGATCAGCTAAGCCTGTGCTTAGAGCCCATGAGCAGCAACTACTGAGCGCAGATTCAGCTCTCTAGCTGACACCATTTCTTGCCTCAAACAGTTACCTTGATTTAAACGTGGTGGTTTACTCACTCACGGCCCCTCACACACACTCACACTTGAATTGCTAAAGAGTCTTACTGAAGTTACTAAAGGCTCTTCTCTCCCATCTCCCCTGTAAGGTGCGCCGAAGGGACTTGTGGGAATGAGCTCCGAGGGCCCAGACGGTTCCTTCAGGTGCTGCAGGTAGTCGTAGTCGTCGTCAAAGAACACTCCATACTTCCTCTGCTCTGCTCGCCTTTCTTCATCTTTTATCTAGGATAATAAACAAAATGGACATAGTACCTACTCCAAGGATAAAACCCAGGAACCTTCCAATGAGCACAGCTTTCCGAACATGGGGCAGATGACCCATGAACACTCTGGCTGATAGGAATGAGACAAAGACTTCTTGACAAACTCAGGAAACACAGGATGCCACATAAAATTAAAATGGAATGAAAACTGTTTCTCCTTCCATTAGATACTTCTGTGCAACAATTCAAGCCAAGAAACACACACACACTATTTTACCATGTCATGTGGAGAATTAAAAGACTAGGGCGCACTGGAAGGTAAGTACAATTTCCTGAATGTATACGCAAAGAAACTTCTCAAGGCATAACACCAATTGGCTTTACAACAAAGCTAAATATGCCTGGGTTCCCCAATACTTCCTTCCACATTACCCACACTTAACAAGTATACTCTGACTGATAATTACCAAATCAACCTTTTAAAAGCTCCCTTGCATTTTCTAAAGCTAACTCATGAGTTTTACATTTCATGAGATGACCAGGAGGCAAAAATACTGTTTGTGGTTATGAAATGCCAATATCTCATGGAAAGCAAAGACTGAGCATATGGTTGTGCCCTAAATAACCCAATAAAGCATTGTTGCTGATGGATTAGTGAATATTTTCCATTACTCTACAAGACTGCTCACTTAAACATCTCCAATAAAAATATTCTCTCAATCAAAATAAACATGCATGATGTTAAAATGAACATATTTACTGAGAATTAAATCACATATTTTGTTTCCCAGAAGATCAGTTATCTGAGAACAGCAGCTGACTAATATAATTAAAAACGATCAACAATCCACCGACAAACTTACTGGCTACAGAACAGGACCTACCTTCTGTGTAGGCAACAGAACCCTCTGGGGTGCAGTCTCGTCTGCTGCTAAAGGATCTCTTTGGCTCCGGTGGACCAGGTGAAAAGACACAGCTTTCTTCTTCTCTATAAAGGGCTTTTTCTTCCTGTGAGGCTTCAAAGAAACAGAATCACAGTAATAAATCAGAACAACAGCAAAAAATAGTTTATATCCCACACAGGCATCTTCAATAAGTTATGGAAAGGATCAACAGATTGTCAAAACCTGCACTTTCAGGGCAGGCAACATCAACTATGTTAAAAAAAAAAAAAAAAAAAGGCAAAACAAAACAAACTACCTTCCTTCAACAAACCTTTTTTGGGAGGTACTCCGTGCCAAACCTAGTTACAGGTGCTGGGAATATAGCAATGGGAAAGTTAAAGTTCCTGTTCTCCACAAGCAAATCACCGAGAACCGGGTTTCAGGTGAAGGCAAGCAAAAGGAAACACAGGGATGGGTAACGACTCAACAGTTACTTTCAAGTGGGGGCTCAGAGAAGGTCCCTCTGAGTCTGAACCAGAATGGTTCACACCACCACAGGAAATCTGAGGAAGAGTTACAAGCAGGAGAAACACTTCCTGTACCAACTATTAATACCATGACACAACAGCTGAAATTGAAATACAAGATTCACCATCGTTCTACCTTCTCGTTTCACTGCACAACCTCGAGTTTCTAAACTGAAAGATCATTCCAGTTGAGTAGGCCCAATCTTAGAAGCTCCTCTTCCCCAGAGTAGACAGATGAGCAGACACCTACCACTGCAACGTCTGGAGAGACGAGCAAACCCCTCTCCGCCTGACGTCACGGAGCACTGGGTGTCGCATCTGTGTGCCTTGTTATAGGTTTTTAGGCCTCTAGGAGGGTAAAGGTTAGGCCATCCTCTTCTGTCTACTCCACAGGCACGCTAGGCCGCAGAAGCCCCACTCTAAACCGCAAACTATGCCCGCGGTGGTGAGGGTGACCCAAACTGGGACAATGGGCCAAAAGCCGCCTGCCTTCACCTTCGGACGTGCCATCCCAGTTCCAGGATGCAGAAGCCGTTGGCTTAGGGGACCCAGCCTGGCCTCTGCCAAACCAGGGCGCCCCAACTCCTACTTACCATGCTTGCAGCCGCGCGGCACTCACGCCAAACAGGGACGACAGCACTCTCCTAGTCGGACGGAAGGTGACAGGGGATCTCCCGAACGCCTCTGGGAATCAGCTCACCCCCCAGTCTTTGCTCCACTCCACACGTGCGGCTCCAGGAACCGGCTGGAAATCACTCAGCAGGCCATGGAAACGGACCAATCGCCGAAAGGCTGAAGGATCACGGCCGGAAATTACGAAAAGCTCACGCCGGCTCAAGGATCGCGAGAAACTATTGGTGGGTGGGGCTGTTTCCACTCCCGGGAGGGCGGGTCTTTTCTGTCCGTAATTAAATCATCTGGGGAAGGGAGTCGTGGGCGCTTGTGCGAGATGAGGCGCGAAAAGGGGTCGCTGTTTATGGGCGAACTTGCTTTTATATCGCCCTCTGCTCAGAACAGAAGCCACGGATCTAGCATCCCCATTGACAGTTGTATTTCCTGCCTATTCCTCGCCGTAAACAAGACAAACAGAACACACAAATAAACTGTACAAAAGAAAGGTGGCCACTCTCCTGGGTCCTCGACGTTTCAAGTTCCCTTTTTGGGTGGGACGCAGAGCTGGTTGCCTTAGCAACGGAGGATCCTCAGTTCAGTCGCTCAGTCGTGTCCTACTCTTTGCGACCCCATGGACTGCAGCACGCCAGGCTTCCCTGTCCATCACCAACTCCCAGAGCTCACTCAAACTCATGTCGATTGAGTCTGTGATGCCATCCAACCATCTCATCGTCTGTCGTCCCCTTCTCCCACCTTCAGTCTTTCCCAACATCAGGGTCTTTTCAAATAAGTCAGTTCTTCACATCAGGTGGCCAAAGTATTGAAGTTTCAACTTCAGCATCAGTCCTTCCAATGAATATTCAGGACTGATTTCCTTTAGGATGGACTGGTTGGATCTCCTTGCAGTCCAAGGGACACTCAAGAGTCTTCTCCAATACCACAGTTCAAAGCATCAGTTGTTTGGTGCTCAGCTTTCTTTATGGTCCAACTCGCACATCCATACATGACTACTGGAAAAACCAAAGCTTTGACTAGACAGACCTTTGTCTGCAAAGTAATGTCTCTGCTTTTTAATATGCTGTCTAGGTTGGTCATAACTTTTCCTCCAAGGAGTAAGCATCTTTTAATTTCATGGCTGCAGTCACCATCTGCAGTGATTTTGGAGTCCCCAAAAATAAAGTCTCTCACTGTTTCCCTTGTTTCCCCATCTATTTGCCATGAAGTGATGGGAGAAGATGCCATGATTTTAGTTTTCTGAATGTTGAGCTTTAAGCCAACTTTTCACTCTGCTCTTTCACTTTCATCAAGAGGCTTTTTAGTTCCTCTTCACTTTCTACCATAAGGGTGGTGTCATCTGCATATCTGAGGTTATTGATATTTTCTCCCGGCAATCTTGAGTCCAGCTTGTGCTTCATCCAGTCCAGCATTTCTCATGAAATGGGGCCTTGCTATTCTAGGCAGCACTTAGGCTTAATCAGGTCATTATTTTCCATTTAATGAACTGTGTTCAAACATCCAGTTAACAACCCTTCCCCCCAACTCTGTTGACAGTCGAGGCATTCAGACTAATATATTCAGAATCTCTTTGGTGTTTGCATACCTTAGCTTAGGAGGTGGAAACTCATGTTTATTCTTTTTCAAGCTATCCCTCAAACATTTGGTCATAGTTTAAGCAAAGGCTATAAGCATATCTACTTAGGGCTTCCCTCTTAGCTCAGTAGGTAAAGAATCTGCCTGCAATGCAGAAGACTAGGGTTTGATTCCTGGGTCGGGAAGATCCCTTGGAGAAAGAAATGGCAACCCACTACAGTATTCATGCCTGGAGAATCCTATGAACAGAGGAGCCTGGCAGACTACAGTCCATGGGATCACAAGAGTCAGGTACAACTTAGCAACTAAACTACCACCACCATATCTACCCATCACCACCACAAAATTTCAGATGGGTGCTGGCCCACTCTCAGAGCTTTTCCTGGGCAAAAGAGGATGGTAGTGTAGTCAAGTTTTATCAGCAGGCCTTTCTTCAAATTTGTATTTCCTCTTCCCAATTTCTGGTGTCTTTCCAAAGTCTAATTTTCCTTGAATTGTGTCTTTATATCCTACCTATGGTGGTGCAATGGTAAAGAACCCGACTGCCAATATAGGAGGTGCAAGAGACATGGGTTCCATCCCTGGGTCAGGAATATCCCTTGAAGGAGGAAATGGCAACCCACTCCAGTATTCTTGGCTGGAAAATTTCATGGACAGTAGAGCCTGGCAGGCTATAGTCCATGGGGTCACAAAGAGTTAGACATATCTGAGCATTACAATTATAAATTTCTATGGAATATTATACTTTTATTACAGTGAAAATTACAGACAATTTAGGATCATAGAACTTGTGTTAGAATAATGCTTTGTAACAGGGATACTATCAATACAGAACACTCCTATGTGCTTCACATTCAATATAATCAAGCTTCATGAGTGAAGGTTTTGTTTTGATCTGTTTTGTTTACTACGTTATCTATCTTCAGGACCTAAAATAGTGCCTGGCGGGTACACTCAATAAATACTTGTTTAAATGAAGTAACATTCTGACACTTTACCTGAATTATCTTAGATCTTCCTGACCATAGCACTATGAAAGAGGTACTATTATAAACACTAAGTCAAAGCAAGTCAAATCAGAATTGGATGGGTTTGCTTGTCTAAAAACATGCATCATTTCCCACTGAAGCACAAATTTCCCCCTATAATATTGAATAATAATAGTAGTATACTTGGTATACTAGCTGAAATTGGTTTCTGGCCTTTGTTTTACTCTTATTGTGTAACCTGGGGCAAGACACCTTCAGTTTACTGACCCGAATGTAAAATGGGATGAGAATATTAACACTTACCCCATGGGATTGTTGTTAAGTGAGAAACCACACGTGAAATGCATGGACCTGTGCATGGCTTGTGATCAGTACTCCATGAAGGTGAGCAATCGTTCTCATCTCAGCTAAGTGTAGTTATTTACCTATCATCATTGTCGCCTTAGAATCGCCAGCTCCTGAAACTAGGGCCTTCAGCATCTGAGATCTGTCAGTGAATATGTTCTTTGCCTCACTTCACATTCACATCATAGGAATCTGTAAGCTTGCATCTTGACCCAAACTATCAGCTTCCTGGAATCCTAATCCTTTTGCTTTCCTTTCATTTCTGGTGCCTTTCATGTCACTTAAATTACATACATAGATTTTTTTACTTGCTTCTAGTTCATAGTAATTGTACGTTCTTTAAAATTCTTTTTAACTGCACATTGATATCACTTGCTTTCTGCTTACTGACTCCCATTCTTAAGAGTCACAAGTACATATATTTCATTGGTGAATACACTTTGGAAATACTGATCCAAATTAATTTTCTTTACTGTATCTTTCCAATTATAAAATGATTTTTGAGTGTTCTTTGGTACATTTCAGTTGTGTTCAAAGCACTCAGATGATGTGTAAATGAAATGATTTTACAGTCTTGGAGGCAAAGTCAGGTGATGAAGAAATAGTTTATTAAAATTTCATTGTAGTACTTTCTTAATAGTCTTAACCACATTGTCTGCGGGGGTGTTTTTATCCTTTTCCACAACTTCCGTTACATGTGCTGATGAGTCTCATCTTCCTCTCTATAGCCCAGACCTTTTCCCTGACTTTCAGAGTCATGGATCCAACTGTACATCTATTGGCATATAGCTGTAGATGCTAACCTTTCATAATTGAATAAATACTCTAGAGAGAAAGAACTGGCATTTTCAGTGCTCATTTACCTAATAGTGTGTTCCTGGATGAACTTTAAACTTTGGTTGGCCCAAGTCAGACAATCTGGAATAGGGAGTCCTCAACGTAGAAAATAATTTGCCCCTATTTGTTCTTCTTGGAGAAGGCAATGGCACCCTACTCCAGTACTCTTGCCTGGAAATCCCATGGAGGGAGGAGCCTGGTAGGCTGCAGTCCATGGGGTCACTAAGAGTCGGACACGACTGAGCGACTTCACTTTCTCTTTTCACTTTCATGCATTGGAGAAGGAAATGGCAACCCATTCCAGTGTTCTTGCCTGGAGAATCCCAGGGACGGGGAAGTCTGGTGGGCTGCCGTCTATGGGGTCACACAGAGTCGGACACGATTGAAGTGCCTTAGCATAGCATAGCATTTGTTCTTCTGGGTATACTCAGCAGTTCAAATTCAAGCCATAAATGATCCTTTCCCACAGTTTAATAAGTTTGTTACCTCTTTAGTTCAGTCCCTGATTCCTTTGAAATCTTGGTCATTGCCTCACTGAGTCTTCTCCAACTTTTATTAATCTTGCTACCATATTACTCTTTCTTAAAGACAACTCTTGTATTATTCTGACTCAGAATTTTCCAATGAGTCTCTGCTGCCTATTCAATACCTCCCAGAGGCCTTAGTCAGTCCTCAAGATCTTCTGCAGTTTCACCACAGACCAGTTTCACACTACCTTCCTTTTATTTTTCACTCCAATTGAATGAGACCAATTTCCCCCCAAATACAGTATGGACTCCTTCAGCATTACTTTGTTTACATCATTCTCTCCAACTGGAATTTTCTTCTATTTTGTAACATCCCACTCATCCTTTTAGGAGGGACTGAAATTTTTCTCCCACTATTTGGTTCCTAGAAATGGCACCGCTTGTAGCTAAAGAGCAAAAAACCTTTACACAAATGTTACATTTTAAACCTTTCTCTAGAGTTTTATGCATTCTACTACTAGTGTCCACTTTTTACAGGACAGACTTCAAAGTTCACAAACTGGACAAGGACTTGGGTTGTCCGGACAGCAGTGCTTGGCAGCAACTCCATGCCATGTCTGAGTGTAGGTCCCACGGAGAGTTTAGTCAAATTTAGTAAAATTTCGTAAATTTGATGCTATGAAAGCACTGCAGAAAATGAGAAAATTGTCTCTTACCTCCATTAAGTTTTATCTTATTTATTTCTTGGCTGTGTTGCACAGCATGTGGGATCTTAGTTCCCAGATCAGGGCTTGAACCCACACCCCCTGCACTGGAAGTGCAGTCTTAACCACTGGGGAAGTCCCTCTGTTAGGTTTCACAAAGTAATCATTACTGATTCTTTTGGCTCTTTTCCCTTACCCTACACACCTGAAATAAAACATTTTGGTTACGAGGAAAAAATAAAGTAATGGTTCCATGTAGAATCTGGTTTTGTGTGAGAAAAATGGAAAGTGGTTGTTGAACTACTACACCTATCTTGGAGATGCACCCCTGAGTTTTAATAGCATACTTGGGTCCAGTTTTCAAACCTACTCTATCTTTTTGGTCCCGATCTTTTCTCTTACAAGTCCTCCCTCTAGGGTTGTTTTTATTCAGTTGCTCAGTCGTGTCCAACTCTTTGTGACCCCATGGAACTGTAGCACACCAGGCTTCCCTATCCTTCACCATCTCCCAGAGCTTGCTCAAGCTTATGTCCATTGAGTTGGTGATGCCATCCAACCATCTTGTCCTCTGTCATCCCCTTCTCCTCCTGCCTTCATTCTTTCCCAGCTCAGGGGCTTTTCTAATAAGATGGCTCTTTGCATCAGGTGGCCAAAGTATTGGAGCATCCATTTCAGCACCAGTCCTTCCAATGAATATTCAGGGTTGATTTCCTTTAGAATTAACTGGTTGGATCTCCTTGCAGTCAAAAGCATCAATTCTTTGGTGCTCAGCTTTCTTCACAGTCCAACTCTCACATCCCTACATGACTACTGGAAAAACAACAGCTTTGACTAGATGGACGTTTGTCATAAAGGTACACAAAATTGCTTTTCAACTTCCATCTCATACCTTTGCTCTTGTCTTAGAGCATGAAGGAGGTTCACATATAATTTCTAACCACTGCTGAACAACAGGAAAAGTATATTGCAATTCCTTTTCTAGTCAAAATATGTTCCCAAGCTCTCTCCTTGCCTATAAACATATTAAAGAGTAGGCATAATGAGGAAGTCTGTCTATTTTCTATATTACTAACTCTAAAGGGACTATCTTATTTTTTACACATTATAATGTGAATGAAAACAGCAATTTCAAATCTCCTCAGAGGTAAAAAAGACAGACACAAAAAGACAGCTTATTTTAAAATAAAATGTAAAAAGAAACTGTAAGTTGCGGTTTAAAGCAGTAATTCTTTAGAAGATATTTTTAATTAAAGGTACAAACCGTGAGGACCTGCATACAAAAAGTTATAAGTCAGGAGGAGTTGAAATTACAGGCAATTAGAAAAGCTATCTTATTCTTGCTTTACAGGTATGGACTCTGAGCCTTTAATTTAGAAATACTGAGCCCTGTCTGAATGCAACAGAAACTGGAACAAACTAAAGCTGGGATTTCCCAATGATTTTATTGAGGTAACTTTTCCCAATTTTATACATATATGCATTTATATATACTTAAGAAAGCTAAACAATGTTCTAAGGCACTTGGAATTGTGCACAGCAAAGCATACTATAATATCATACAACTACACAGAGCATAATTTTGCTTTTTAAATAACACAAACACCAATACAGAATAAAAAAGATAATACATAGTCTTTCTTTCAGGTTACAATAGTGGAATTACATATACATATGTGTGTATACTTGTAGATATTTATACCCACATACTATAATACAGTACAGGTTTCAGAACAACACACAAAAAAGAGAAACTGTCATGTTAATGAGTATACAGTTCCAGTTATGTACAGTCACAGATATTATACCTGTGTAATATGTAGGATAAGATCACTCACTGGAAATTAGAAATTAGTCAGCCTGATAACAATCACAACTTACCATTCTTATCACTTTCACCAAAGCTTGAAATAACAGAAGAATGCATATAGTTCTTTATTTAAACCTCACTGTTACATGGGGAAAAAAAAATGACTAGGTTGAATTTTTAGTATGTACTCAATCTGGTGAAATTGGTGCAGAATGTTTTGAATGCATTGGCACATCTCTAAGCGACAGAAGAAATATTTTTAAAAATAAAAATAAAAAATTAGTGCCTGTATTTTTAGTGATGAAAGTGGTTTGACCCTAGATTCATTCAGGTTGTTTATGAATGCTAGTTAGCACTGCCATGGTGACTTCTTCACGTGGAAGCTCTCTAAGCCATGTAATACACAGTCAAACTATAACAAAACATCCAGTAAGGGGAAAGCCCCCCAAACTGGCAAGTGGCACAAATGTTATTGGCATTTTAACATAGCACAAAATTGACCTGAGGGTAGAGTGGCGTTCTGCCTCATTTGCTCCCTTCAATTTATTCTTAAAAAACAAAAAAGGTATTTAACAAGAATTCTTAAGCACCGTCTTAAAGTTTACAACATAACCACTTTTATTGACTGAGTTACTCTGCTTCAAAAAAGATTTTAGAAATTTTAATATTGAAAAAAAATTATAGTAGCTAACTTAATTTGATCCATTAGTCACAATTCACCCAATCATTTCAAGACACATTTATCATTCAGTTTTGATGATAAAAAGTTACAAAGAGAATAAGTATGTTTATGTATAGTTAATATAATAATATTTCACCCAGGTAAAACTCATTTTGTGAATGACTGTCATTGAAGTATGGAGGACAATATGCATGCAATCCACAGCTCACCCTTCTTCCCTTCATAATTTAGTATTCACAAATCTAAAAGTTGAACTGCATGACTGTCTCTGCAGGGGAAATGCAAGCATTTGCATGTCGATTACATGCTTCTTTAACAGGATAAATGAGATTGGGAACCCATGGGATGCAGTTTACTAGGTGAAACCTAATGGTGATTTTCACAGACTACCAGTTTTGTTTCTGTGTGGATAGTTAGCAGTCGTGTTTGTGGTTAAGCCATGCAGTGATCCTCAGGACACTGACTAGGGCTACGACCAACAGCGTAGTTGTGAGGTAAAATTGTGAGGCAAAAAAAAAAGTGTGCTTCATGTGAACTCTGTCCTTTACATACCGGGACTAACCAAGTGATGATGCCTGTTGGAACTGCCAAGCCTACCCAATAACCTCCTCCATGAAGAACTGGAAAACTAAACTTGCCATCAGAAGGCTAGATGCGGAAGGCAAGAAAAATGGCAGAGGAAAAAATGATTCAGGACCCAAAGACATGCAAAGCAGTCAAGATGAGGTTTTGAGATAGACACTTTTTCCTGTGTCCTCAAATTGCAGTGGGAGGTGGCACTGCCCTCCCAGGAGGGCATTTGAACATGGGGGAGGGCTTTTTACTTTTAGTATTTACAACAGGTGGGCATACTACTGGCATTTAGTCAGCAAGGGCCTGGGAGAGTAAACATCTTGCAACGCGTGAGACATTTCTGTACAACAAAGAACTGCCCAGCTCAAATGCCAGCAGCAGTCCTACTGAGAAACACGGATGGAGTGCTCTGCTTACATGCACAGCTATGCCAGCTAAACGGCATTGTTTCTTCAGTAAATCCTAGCATGGCTAAAAAATGACCCTTGCCTAGAGGGCTGGCTTCTAGTGCAAATAGCTGCTAGAGGATTCTCTCTCTTTCTCTTTTTTGTTTTTATGCCAGAAATCTTACAGTGTGTACAACAGGGTTTCTTAATATGGGATGACCCTGTCTTCAAAAAAGCATAAGTGAACTATTTTGGGGTTGTTTTCTAGAAAGGCTACTGGTGGTTTGCCATTTCCACAAAGAGTTTAAGCTTAATGGTTACAAAAAGTAAACAGAAAGTGAAAATGAGAATGGTTTGGGAGTATTCCACCCTATTTCTACCACCCTTTGATCACCAACAAATTATAATAGCACCTCATGCTGCTCTTTGAAAATTGGGTGTCCTCTATCTGGAGAGGTGCTTTCTCTCAGAAAGATGGTCCTATGAATTTGATGATTACTTTTGCTGTCGCATTCCCCTCTAGGAAACAGTTCAGCTGGAAAAGTTCATTCTGCTTTGGCAAGCGAAATACTGTGACAGACACTTAGACACGCAACCGTGGACAACTAGCCGGTTCCAGTGGCCAAGGGACAATTTTGTAAATAAGTCGTTATCGTAGTGGTTCCTTAGTGCTTATAACATTCTCTAAGCATGTGAAGAAATTAATTCTTGTCTCAAAATATATATATTTTCGTTAGTAAGGTTAGGCTTCATAATATGATCGTATCTAGGAATGTTTAAGGCTACCATACTGATGAAATGACATAAATGCATATGTCTTATACTAGCTTGATTCCATCTTACCTCCTTTGAAGATTTCTCATTTAGGTGTAGAATGTGCTGCTGGAACCACTTAAAGAAGTACTCTGACATTTCTGAAGAGCTTTCACTGTTTAAATGTGGAGACACTGTTCTGTGATAGACAAGGTTGCTTTCTTCTATTGTTATGCAGTGTAATTTGTGACAGTTGTGTTCTATTCTATTAAGGATAAATACAATGCCTGTTTTGTGTTAAAAAATGGTACACATTAGGATATGCAGTGTTAATGCAGATTTTTCTCTTTTAGGTGTAAGCTATCGTATTTTTTTTTTAAGTGCCAATGCAGCACTGAATTAACTGCAGGTTGTAAAACTTGAGTTATGAGTTTTAAGGACTTATCTCTCATTTTCAGTATTTGATGATTATTAAGGAGTGTATTCAGTTCCTCTATTTCCTTAAAAAGATTTTCACTGATATTTCAGAAGTTTCTCCTAACACAATATATGTACTAATGTAAGAGAAAGATAAGTGATTACAATCAATATGCTAATATAGGACATGAAAATGAAAGCAGAAAGTCGATTTTTCTGGATAAATCAGATAGAATGTGTTTTTTCC
The DNA here is from genome assembly GCF_032452875.1 of Bos javanicus. Classification (NCBI taxonomy): domain Eukaryota; kingdom Metazoa; phylum Chordata; class Mammalia; order Artiodactyla; family Bovidae; genus Bos; species Bos javanicus. The sequence goes on along the minus strand of NC_083876.1, from coordinate 81,254,063 downwards.
CCCCTCAATTTGAAACAGCTGTTCAAATATCCAAACTAGTTCTCTACTATAGATTTTAGGAATTATTATAAAGGTAAACTATATTGAACAAAAAAAAAAATGCAAGTTATTTCACACATGTAGGAAATTATCAGGCAAGGCTGCCTAAAATTAACACTAATCATCAGAGAACTAATTTTGTCAGACCATGAAAATAATGCTAAAGCTCATGGCATCTCCTTATCACCTTAACGTTAAGGTTCTTTTTCTCCATTTTAAAAAAGATGGAAATGACCACTTTGGTTTTTACAAAACCAAACTAGTCTGTCTAGTTCTTTCGTGCCTGAACTTTTCTGGAGATGGACTTGTTTTTCTTCCTTAATCATATCTTAGGGACTCAGAAAAACCTCTTACTTCTATGTCAGCCTAATGTCGCACATTAAATAGGAAAAACCCTGATTTTGTACTGGAACAACCCAATTCACACACACACATTTATTTTTACAGAACCGCAGCTTACTGGCTGGATTGCAGAAATGCTGGCACTAGGCAGATACATAATTCTATGGCGGCTGGTCCACATCCTTGTATCCTTTCAGAGCTGCTTTGCAAGAGACCTCTGGATGGGCTGCTGATGTGGATACGCAGTGTTTCTGCTTTTTAAAATTAGCTATTAAAACAGAGCTTCATTCTGTGAATGTAGCTTAGCTCATAATCCTTCCATTCTTTTTATTTAAAGGATCATTCCAATGAAATAATTCATGGTTCCAATTCTTAAACTAGTAGTGGTTAATTTTTTTTTTTTTTTACTTTTAAATTTTCTTAAAAAAAAAGAGAAAAGTTTAAAACTTTTCCCTAGACACATTAATCAGCAGAAGAGAAAGTATGGGTAGTTCATAAATCTGACATATCATAGAAGGAGAACAATATATTGAGGACCCAGAATCTCATTTTCTTTTTCAGTCTTATTTTTTGTACTAAGTGCATCTCACTATAGGGAATAAAAAATTATATCACATGTACTGCTAGGGGGAAAAAATTGTTCCTTTTATCAATCAAATAGAGACTTTCTATGACACGCATCTTGAGTGATAAAACAGTGATAAATGTCTTATATTTGCCATTTTTATAGGAGCCTTGTGACTAGAAATCAAAACAATGTTCTAAGATTATAAGTATAGAAAATTAAAATAATATTATATGCCTTGGTATTTTTCCTAAGACACTAAAATGACAATAAGGAAATACAAAAGGAAAAAAATGACTTCAGCAAAAAAACCTGGAACACAGTTAATATCTATGGCTGGATTTAAACACTATGAAATGAACAAAATTTCAACCAGATTGAAGACACTAGGACATGCAGAAAAATTTTTTCAAAGCAAAAATAAGTTATTCTATCAAAGAAATGACAATAGTGCAAAATTCTAGGTTTATTGTATTAATGCACGCAGCTGTGTACAGCAAGAGAGGCAACGATGCCAGCTACTTTTCTGAGTTAAAAATGGTCCTGGCTTTTTGTAATAGGCCATGTGGGATGACATTTTTTATTTCTTACAAATCCAATTTTAAGTGGTTCTTTAAAATATAAGTGAATGGCAGGACCCACATTTACCCATTAGATTAAATGCTTGCTTTTGATTGAATAGAAAATTACAGTTTTCCATACAATGAACCAGAATCACTTCAGAAAATCCTAGTCCAAACTCCGAGAATAAAATAGGCTCTTTAGGTCTTGTCGTGTTGTTCTACATCACATGTGTTTTTAATAAAAGGGGCACAAAATAATTGTGAAAGAACAATTAGATGCAAGGTAGTATTTACCCGTGGTCATAGGCACTCGGGAGCAGAAGCCACGCTATGCCCATGACTCTATGGAAAATAGCAAGATGACAACAATGGCTTCTTAATGTAAACAATATTGACTGTAGGCTCATGGGGAAATCTTTCGTAACTTTAATTCACCGATCCTTTTGTACTGAAAGTCAGTTCTGTATTTATGGATGCAATTTGCACTCTTAAAATACCAAATGAGGTTCTCCTTACTTAACAACTTAGCAGAAAATTTTCTGTTCTTTTAAGTCTTTGGGTGAGTATTTTTTTTAATCCATGTGCTTTATTTTTTTTAATAGCAGCAATCCAACTTAATGCAGCATGAAAACTAAGTAGTTCTTTCCGTTCCCATTCAGAGCCAACTGCTGGCAGAACACCTGTATTTTGATTAAGTTTAACTTTGAATTCAGACTTTTTAAAAAGGTGCCATGATTGTAGATAGTATCTTCCTTAAATCAAGTAGGACTGTTTCAACTTTGGAGATAATTAAGCTAGGGAAAGACCAAAAGATTCTTTTCTGAAGCTTGCTACAGATTTATAGGGTCGCATTACATCTTTGTTCCAAGTCCTGTTATCCTTGTGGAAGATTGGTACATTAGGTAAGGAGTATTTAAAAGAATGTAAAGTGTGTATAGCTATGCTGTTTGAAGCATGCAACAAAATTTGGGTAAGCATGCTTATTAAGAGTCAGTAAAAGCCTCTTGCATTTAAGAAAAAGATACATGAAAACATTGAGACTTATTTCTGGCAACTGGATTCACTGGCACAATGACAAGAAAATAATGGTACTACGCTGTACCAATATAATGGTGAAACAAGAATATTCTTCTAGGATCAGGTCTAAGAAATCCACATTGAGTGATTAAACTCCCACATTCCTTAATAAGTTCTCAATTGCCCAAAGTCTCTTCAAAAATACATTTATGTTTCTATCCTTTTTTCATTAACGTAATGAAGTATTTCTCTTGCTTTCTGATTTTCACCACCCACCCCCCACCCCCCACCCCCGCAACCCTTTCCAGTGCTCAGAAATTCCATTCCCCATTCTTTAACCCACACTCTCAAATGTGGCTTTCTGGCAACAGCGATTGTCTTCTGCTCATCTTCTTTGATTAAAACTCCTGATGAAGAATAACTGGCATAAACATGGTGTCCCTTACCATCAGTCCACATGCTGGACAGCAGGGTCGCTGAACAGCCGGGATGCTGAACCATCCCCTTTGCTTGCTGGCCCACCTGGGCTGTACAAGTGGGGAGTACTTTCCACATGCTTCCTTCACCACAAGTTAAACAGAAACACACACATTCAAATCCCAGTGCAATATCAGGTTTTCAGGAAGCGAGGCTTCCCCTCAAGATGATCAGTCTGTTTCCCAAGAGTCTCATGCTTCATTATGGACGATGAAACCTGAAATACAAAACAGAAACTCTGTGATGTGGTAGAGAAACACAACTCTATTCAGTGACGTGAATATGGTACAGTCATTTTTATGATCAAAGGCAGCTCTAGCATCCCCAACTGAATTACTGTTCTCTTAATAAATTACTGTTTTAACAGAAAATCGTTATAAATGTCATGTGGGAAAACAGAGACAGCTCTGCAAAAGATGCTGGTTTTATCATCTGAGATACAGAACAATCAATACACAAAACATCACTATCTTGAGGGTCATGTTCTAACCTATATTGAACAAAGTGAGATGTTTCATAAAGGATTTTGTTACACCTGATTTGTCATTACAAAAAGGAAAACACCATCATGTAGTCACTATTAGCTTTGGCTTCTCTTCACTTCCTGCTGGGGACTCCAAATGTACTTTCTATACCTGAATTTTCAAACACCTCCCAGGCATTTCCTTACAAATGTTCCACAGGCAACATGCTAAGCATGTATACAGATATACAAATTATCTTTCCTTGTGAACCTGCCTTTATGCTTTCTATTTTGTTAAATGTTATACCTTTAAAAATACATTCAGTCTAGAAGCCTAAGATTGCAACTTTCTCCCTTTCACCCTCCACATCTCATTAGTCACCAAGTCCTGCCCCAACTACCTGTCTCTGGATTCAGTCAAGCCTTCACCACCTTTTGCTGAAACTACTAACAATATTAACAGCATGCTAGCTAGCTGGCTGGATTCATGCCCCTCTGTGGGAGTTCCTGAACGGTCCTTGTGATTTTGTAGCCCTCTGCTTTTGAACATGTTCCTTTCTAATACTGCAATCACCCCCTTCATTTTCCATATGTTTTCATACCTAAGATCAAGGTCAAAAGCCATCTTCTCCAGAAGCCCTTGTCTGATTCGCTTCTTCAGCCTACTTCTGTAATTCCACAATTAAGCAATTCTACTTGGTATTCCATTTATCTTGCCTATTCTCATGTTCATTTGTTCAAGTAAAATTTAATGTTCATCTGCCTAGACTCCAAATTAATTTCCCTGTCTCAGGCTCATAGATTGGGAGATCAAACCTATGTTCCACACTGTCACTGGCATTATTACCATAAGTACTGATCCAATCATCCTAGATCTTTGTTAATATCATTGCACTGTTCCCCACTATTGATAAAATTTAAATTTCTTAAAGTGATGGCTGAGGCTTTTCAGGATGTGGCCCAACCCATGTTTCTAACTTCACAATCAATCCCCAAATACCCTAAATTCCAATCATTTGCCCTCCTAAAGGCTCTCCACTTTTTCCTTTATCCTTATCTTTCCTCCTATCTCTATCTCCTACAATCTTCCTCTGTGAGTTCCCCAAACTTCTTTTTCCTTTACCTCTCAGAAAATTAATAATTGCTTCTATTCTGTGTACCCACAATATTTGGTTTATACCAGTCACTGATCATTGTGTGTGTGTGTGTGTGTGTGTGTGTGTGTGTGTGTGTGTGTATGGGTGTATCTCCTTTTAGATCACGAGATGCTGAGAAAAGACTTGGGCTCACTTTCATATACTCATAGAATACAATATCTAGCATATGGTATTACTTAATAAATGTTGCTATGTTGAATCAAGCATTAAAAATGAAAAATTAAAGACGTAAGAACAGATGAAACAAGATTGGCTATAAGTTGATAATTGGAGCTATATGAAGGACGTATGGAGCCTGTGACATGACATTACTTTGGCATGTTCGACAGAAGTCAAAATAAAATAGGTTATACCAAGTTTTCCAAAATGAGCAAACACGCTGTGATTCAAGTAGGGATGAGTCTACTGTGAGTTCATTTCTTGACTCTGTTCTGTCCACAACCTTGGGCAGGTGTGTGAACCCCATGTTCTGCAGTGTTACACAGGGACGACATGACTGTTTCTGTCACCTGAGCTTTATTCCTGCCCTCTGATCATGCAAACTCCTTGCCACCTCAGGCCTCTTGCAGCAGCTCTCCCCACTACATTAGCTGATACCCTTAGGGGAAGTGTTTTTCTCTCCCCAAACAGTGCTGACAACTTCCTCTTGTCATTTAAATCACAGAGTAAGTTTAATTTCCTCAAGAGACCCCGTTCTTAGCCATCCTATCCATATCCACCCTCGCTCTTGGCACAGCGTCCTGTTACATTTTTTTTTCATAGCACTTAGCACTGTCTGAAATGATCATGTCTAGGGACTTCCTGGGTGGTCCCATGGCTAAGACTCCATGCTACCAATGCAGGAGGCCTAGGTTTGACCCCTGGTCAGGGAACTAGATCCCATGTGCTGCAACTAAGACCCAACATAGCCAGGTAGATAAATATTTAAAATAAAAAAAGAGCACCCACCCTTTTAAAAAGAAAAGAAATGATTATTGTCTATTTGTTCATTTACTTGCTAACGGTCTGTCTCCCTCCCTAGAACACAAGCATGTGTGAGTGAGGACTTTGACATGTTCTAAACTCCTAGGGTCCAGAAAAGTATGACTCACTCTCTGTGCTCCATAAATACTTGCTAACACATGAACGACTGAGTACATATATACAGGTGCACTTGGTTATTTGAGTACTTGTTCTATAAGTAATTCTATGTAACTGAAGAATTTAATCATGAGATCCACTTATCATTAATTACAACTGCTGCTGCTGCTGCTGCTAAGTCACTTCAGTCATATCTGACTCTGTGCGACACCATAGACGGCAGCCTACCAGGCTCTCCCATCCCTGGGGTTCTCCAGGCAAGGACACTGGAGTGAGTTGACGTTTCCTTCTCCAATGCATGAAAGTGAAAAGTGAAAGTGAAGTCGCTCAGTTGTGTCCAACTCTTAGCTACTTCATGGACTGCAGCCTACCAGGCTCCTCCGTCCATGGGATTTTCCAGGCAAGAGTACTGGAGTGGGGTGCCATTGCCTTCTCTGAATTACAACTGAGTATATACTAATCCATGATAACCCATTTGATATGATATTCCATCATGCTTTCTAGGAAGAGTCAACTATAATCTGAAGAAAAGCTATGGAAATTGTTATAAAATGTTATAAATTGTTACAATGTTGAATAAATTTAACAATTGTTAAATTGTAAAATAAATTTTACAATTGTTAAAATGTTATAAAATGTTATAACTTGTTATAAAATTGTATAAAAATGTTTCAAGAGTAATTGAAAACCTCTTTAAATCAAACATATAAAATGTGAAAGAAAGGCAGATAATAATAATACCTACTAAATGTGGTAGCACTAGTGGTAAAGAATCTGCCTGCCAATGCAGGAGACATGAGATGAGGGTTCTAGCCCTGTGTCGGGAAGATCCTCTGGAGGAGAAAATGGCAACCCACTCTAGTATTCTTGCCAGGAAAATTTCCAATGGACAGAGGAGACTGACAGCCTACAGTCCACGGGGTTGCAAAGAGTCACACATGACTGAGCACACACATTAAATTCTACTATGTGTAATCTTCAAAATAATCCTATGAGGTAAGTACTCCTATATCCTTTTTGTACAGATGTAGAAACTGAGGCACAGGGATGCTCAGTCATGTACTCAAGGCAGAGAGCTTGAAGGCCAGGCTCTAGACTCTGTATTCCTAGCCTATGTGAGGCTATGAGATTAAAACATGTCTATCTATGTGTGCGTGCATGCTACGTCTCCTCAGTTGTCTTCCATGCTTTCATTCAAAGGATACTTTTGTTGTCCTCTGGGTAGAATAGAATGGAAAACGTAATCAGTTGGATTTCTACACCCACTAGTTTTGATCAATTCTGACCAGAGAAAAATCTTAGTCCATATTTCCAGGCTACACTTTGATTGCTACAGTTGTCTCAAACACATTTGCCTTTTGCCACAAAGAGAACTAGATGAAAATGGGCTCAGCACACACTTTCTCAATTACCAGAAAAAGCCAGGCCAGTGATGTCCTGGGGTGGGGGGCGGCAGGGAGAGTGAAACGAGAAGCAGGAAAGAGGAGCACCACCCACACCACAAGGAGGGAGGGAGGAGGAGCCCTGGGAGCCCTGACAACACAAACATACTGCACCTGCAGGATCTTCACACCTTGACCGAGCAAAGATCCCTCTTTGTTGGATTCATTTTTCCCTCTTGGGAATTAAATATAAACTCATCTAATTTAGCAATTTTTTAAGGCCTCTCCAAATTTGCAGGACCAATCATTCCACAGTGTCCTAATCTTCACTTGGTCTTGGGTTCCAGGAACAAGTATGGTGAAAGCTGACATAAGAGGCTTTCTCTTCAATCAGTAATGTCTCTGGGAGGAAGACAGTAAATTAAGAATAGGGTTGGGTGAGACCTCCCAATGCAAGGGTCCTGGGTTCGATCCCTAGTCAGGGAACTAGATCCTGCATGCTGCCACCAAGATCCGGTGTAGCCAAATAATAAATAAATAAATATTTAAAAATAAAATAAAAAAAATAAATAAAAGAAAAAAAAAAAAAGGAAATTGGGTTGGGCAATAATGGGAGTAGCCAGTGGACCAGATAAGATTTAGAACCTTTTAAAACCAAGCATTTTCCTGGAAAGTGTCCTGCTTTTAATTTCCAAAAATTAGCAGGACATTACAAATTTTTTTTGTTGTTTTTCTGCAGACACTATTTGCCAATGGATCCCATTACAGAATGAGTTCACAGACTGGATTTTGTTGGAAAATCAGGCCATCAGCATAGCGTCTAGACTGGGGAGGAGAAGATGACGGCTAACCAATACTCTGAATGCAGTAATATGCTAACAAAGCTGGGGGGTCAGAACTGTAACCTCTCCTTATAAGCACTGCTCAGATCTGGTCAAAATACCCATATATTTTCTTACATTATCCAATCAGAAAGGAACATTTATATCCTGTTTAAATTAGGCATCTTATCTTCAAAATCAACTCCAACATTTTGTGGTTAGAGGTGCTGAAAAGGCAAAATTATTCTTAAGTTTGGTACCGCTCAGTGGTTGGCATTCATTTTGAGGTACACGAAGTTCAGCTTTACTTCCGGGGAAGTCTGCCTACCTGACAGAATGACAGCTTGGCTTTAGGCTTCAAGTTGATGAAGTGATAAATAGAATTACTATGCCCTCACGATACTTACGCTTTTCATCTACCCCTTTTTCAGAACTTTCCTGAAACTCAAACTTGGAAGCTATCTATATTTTCTTCTTGTTAAAAACGTCAATAATTTTTTTTTTATATTCATACTTTTGAGAGAGAGTGAATAGAAGCAAAAAACTAACTTTAAGTCGCAGAATTTAGGTAAAAATAACTCTTTCCCATAATGGTTCTTCCACAAATACATAAAAATTTCTTCACCTTCCTATAAATTCAGTTCAGATAATATAAAATATGAAATGACTCTCTAAGTGTAAAACATTACTTTCCTGTACTCTCCTAGTTGATGTTGATATATTCAGAAATCCTGAGTAATTAATTTCCTCTTTATTTAAAAGGGTTTAATGGTCAAGGCACATACAGTTATGTTAAACAAATAAGGAGATTCTCCTAGACCACTGCTCCTTGTTCAACTGAAGTCAGATCACATGCTGGATGGGAATTCGTGAGTCCGAATACTAAGCCATGCTTACAACTCTGGTGGTCTAAGCGACATTTTGCAATTCTTTTCAGTTTCTGTCCAGGTAGCAAGGAAATGGAGCCCTCGAGAGAGTATCTCTACAGAAGCAGCCTTCTCATTCTCTGTGGTGGTAGTGGTTTAGCTGCTAAATCGCGTCCGACTCTTGTGACCCATGGACTGTAGCCTGCCAGGATCCTCTGTCCATAGGATTCTCCAAGCAAGAATACTAGAGTGATTTGCCATTTCCTTCTCATTCTCTATGGAGGGCCCCTAATTCATGTTTTTTTTTTTTTTTTTTTTTTTTAAATTTTTGGCCACAATGCACGGCATGTGAGATCTTAGTTCCCTGACCAGGGATCGAACCCTTGCTGCCTGACTGGAAGCACAGAGTCTTAACCACGGGACCATGATGGAAGTCACTGAATTAATGTTTCTTGAGGTCACAAGTATAGTTCTTGCCATGTCGCATTTTGATAAGCCTGTGTAGAAGCTCAAAGGGTAGTTTAATTTATCTGTAAATCTACATAGGCTATAATAGCTCAAGATGGCACAGAATGAGATAATTACTATATTAAAAATATATTTATTTATCTGGCTGCGCCAGATCTTGTTTGCAGCATGCAGTATTATTTTAGTTGTGGCATGTGGGATCTAGTTCCTTTACCAGGGACTGAACCCGATTTCCCTGCATTAGGAGTACAGAGTCTTAACCACTGGACCACCAGGGAAGTCCCTAGATAATTACTTTAAACACACACACATGCACAAACACACTTCTCAACATAACTACATTAGGAAAACTTGAAAAGTAGAGAAAAACCCCCTATAGGTCCAGTCTATGACACACCATTAAGAGTTGTTTTTTTTCCTTAAGACTTGGCATTACTTTTATCTGTCTATTCATTTATTATTTTTATTGAAGTAGAGTTGATTTATAATATTGAGTGAGTTTCAGATGTACAACAAATTGATTCAATCATATAAAGACTTTTTTCAGACTATTTTCCATTACAGGTTATTAAAAGATACTGAATACAATTCCTTATGTTATATAGTAAATTCTTGTTATCTAGGTTATGTATAGTAGTTTATATACGTTAATTCCACACTCCTATTTGGCCCTTCTACCCTCTTTTCGCCTTTGGTAAACATGTTTGTTTTCTATGTCTGAGTTTGTTTTTGGTTTGTATATAGGTTCATTTGTATTTTTTAGATTTTGCATATAAGTGATATCAGATAATATTTGTCCTTCTCTGTCTGACTTACTTTACTTAATGATATTCTCTAGGGCCATCCATGTTGCTACAAATGGCAATATTTCATTCTTTTTATGGCTGTTTTAATGTTATTTCCCACTCTTTTTCCTATGCATCTGCATTTTAAAACAAACCACTGCTATATACGTATACTTTAGTCAGTATCTGGATTTTTCCACTTAACATTATGCCAGTAATCTCTTGAGGCCCATTTTGATTCTAAGAGTTATCAATTTAATGATTCTTTGCTTAATATATTAAGCAAATAATACAGAAACTAATAAAATTATATAAGGGGCTTCCCGGATGGCTCAGTGGTAAAATAAACCTCCTGCAATGCAGGAGATGTGGGTTTGATCCCTGGGTCAGAAAGATCCCCTGGAGGAGGAAATGGCAACCCACTCCAGTATTCTCACTGGCAAAATCTCATGAACAGAGGAGCCTGGCAAGCTACCGTCCCAAAGAGTCAGACACACAGAGCAACTAGCACCCACGCACACACACATGCACCCACAGAGAATTATACGTGTGAAAGTATTATTTTGCATGCTCTAAAAATGTTCTTGTTTACAAAATTCGATGTTTATTTTTAAAAGCAATATTCTCTCTTGATTATAAGTCTGATATATGTTGACATTTTAAAAAATTTGGAAAATAGAATATTCAAAGGTTACAAACTAGTCATAGATTCTACCATTCAGCTGTAACCATTTTAAAGTTTATTTTTTATGTAAAGTCTTTTCAAACAATTTATATGTCTTTATAATTTAAAGAATTACTTTAAATTGTAGAAATCCCATTTACTTTGGAAAGGGGAAGTGGGTTTTCTTTGCCATGGTGATTTCTTTCCAGAATGCACTGGCCCTATTTAATTATACAGTGCTCTTCAAATGGTCTTTTGGGGTTTGAACAGTGGACCAGGTGGGCAGCTTCTGGGGCGGGGAGAAAAAACAGTACGTGGCTGGACAAGCTGAAAATGTTCTAAAGAACAGAGGTTAGAGCTTGGTACCTTGCAAGCCAAAGGATGAACTCTTATATGGACCACTTATCCTCATGTTTCTCATATGGCCCTATTCAAGAGGTATCTGGAGAAACTGGGAGAAATCAGATGAAAGAGTGGCCCTTTCCACTGTAGATGGATGGGCTACAATCCATCTTCAGGTCAAACGTTCAGAGAACGTACTCATGATGGAGTTTTGAGAAGTGTCTTCTCGGTACACCAGTAGCAGGCGTGTCATGATATTAGTGCCAGCACACTCATGAAAAACCACCATGCTGGAAACCTCATCGACAGAAAGACAACTCTGGAAATGGATCCTTCATTTTTTTTTAATTTAAAAACATTTTCAACAAGGTGATACATTCTCATGTTTCAAAAATCCAAAAGGTTCAGAAGGGTAAGTAGTATCATCTCCCCACCGTGCCTGGCCCCTAGTCATCTAATTTCCCTCCCAGAGACAACCAATGTTACCAACTTTTTATGACTCTCTCCAGAGATAGATACAGAGCCAAGGAAGGGAATGGGAATGTGGGAATGGGTCCTCCTAGAGTTGACTAACACATCACTGTGTGGGAGATTATCTCTGGATAAAGAGGTGCTTGGACAGACGAAGCAGTGCTGTCTCAATCCTTTTATTAACCACCCTAAATCCGCAGGCAGCTAATAGGTTTAGATTTTGAAGGGAAGGCTTCCTCTTATAAGCAGATAACGCCTGGCACTAATGAGAAAGGCTAATAATTGAGTTGCTCTATGTCGGGTTCCATTTAAAGAGCCAGGTCATGATTCATGGCGTGTTTATTCCCTCTAAGGATAACTGGGGCTAAGAGCACCATAATCTTCCATATGAGTAATTTTCTAAATGTAAAACATTATCATATGTTTGTATTATTTTGATTAAGACTCAGCAGCATTTACCAAACCTCTTACCGTTTAAAGAAATACTGAAAACAATTTGAAAATCATAAGTATTATTTTTATAAGTCTCAGAGCCTAAATATATCTCAACCATAATGCAACACTAATGATGTAATATAAATTAATGGAAAAATACCAGGAGACATTTGCTTTACTGCCAAGTTTTAAAGAATACCTAAGCAAGGAATATTTATCTCAGTGATATGAACACTTTTTCCTTCTCTGGAAATTTAATTTTCTAGAAAATGGAACTGTAATTGACTTGTGTGTGCTTAGTTGCTCAGTCATGTCCGACTCTTTTCGACCCCATGGACTGTATGTAGCCTGCCAGGCTCCTCTGTCCATGGGGATTCTCCAGGCTAGAATACTGGAGTAGGTTGCCATGCCCTCTTCCAGGGGATCTTGCCAACCTAGGGACTGAACCCAAGTCTCCTGCATTGCAGGCGAATTCGTTACAGTCTGAGTCACCAGGGAAGCCCAAGAATACTAGAGTGGGTAGCCTATCCCTTTTCCAGGGGATCTTCCCGACCCAGGAATCAAGTGGGGGTGGGGTGGGGGGTCTCCTTCATTGCAGGCAGATTCTTTACCAGCTGAGTTACCTGGGAATTATATTTGTTTCAGATATACAACATAAGTGATTCAGTATTTTTATACATTATGAAGTGATCGCTATGATAAGTCGGTTACCATTTGTCACTGTAGAAAGTTATTACAATGTTATTGACTATATTTCCTCTGCTGTACATTACTTTGCTGTACATTACTGGTAGCTTGTACCTCTTAATCCCCTTCATCTAATTCACCCACTCTCCCACCAATGTCTTTAAAGACATTTTAAAGAGTGTTAACCACTATATTGTGGGAAAAACTTTTAAAGCTTACCTTCATATCAGCTGTTACCAAAGAAAAAAAACAAAACCAAACCCACTGCAGATACCATCACACCCTGATGTAAGGTTGCTCTACAGAGGCTGTTTCTAGTTTTGGGATCAGTATTTGCTTTTCAGAAAGATCTACCATGGTATTCTTCATGTAATTATCTGTCCCAGTATGTTTTGTTTTGTTTTTTCAAACAATTCAAGTTTCAAAGTAAGGAGATCAAACTAGTCAATCCTAAAGAAAATCAACCCTGAATACTCATTGGAAGGACTGATGCTGAAGCTGAAGCCCCAATACTTTGTCCACCTGATCACTGGAAAAGGCCCTACTGCTGGGAAAGACTAAAGGCAAAAGGAGAAGAGGGCAGCAGAGGATGATATGGTTGGATAGCATCACTGACTCAGGACATGAACTTGGGCAAACTCTGGGAGACAGTGAGGGACAGGGAGGCCTGGCATGCTGTAGCCCATGGGGTTGCAAAGAGTAGGACACCACTTAGTGACTGAACGATAACAGGCTTCAAAGATTTGACTGACATGCAAATTCTTTGAAAAATCTTATAGAACATCTGTTACGTATATATAGCAAAGAAGCTTCCCAGGTGGCTCAGTGGTAAAGAATCCACCTGCCAAAGCAGGAGATGCAAGAGATAGGTTTGATCCCTGGGTTGGAAGATCCTCTGGAGTAGGAAACGACAACCCACTCCAAGATTCTTGTAGTGGAAAAGAAGCTTGCCTGGAAAATTTCATGGACAGAGGAGCCTGGCAGGCTTTAGTCCATGGGGTGGCAAAAGAGCCAGACACGACTGAGCACACACACACACACACACACACACACACACATATAGCAAAGCACTTAAACCCATAAGAGAGAAACAAACAGAACACCTATGAAGTATGAGGCTCAGACTATATGATCACTCAAGCCTCTTCCAGTTTTAGCAACCTGTGAAACTGAAGTGTGTTGGCAGAAAAAATGGTAGGACTATAGTGAGCTTCTGTGGCATCAGTAAAAATCAGATTCCTTTCTAAGCTATGCCTTCTAAAAACTGAGCTTCTACCCTTTCTAAGCTATGTCTACTGTGAGTCCAAAGTAGACATGTCTGTGCCCACACTAACTTTCACCAGCATCTGTTCTGGGCATAAAACTTCAACTGAATCTCTTTAAGAGCAGAATAAATGATGCTGATGCTTGTTTTTTGGACCAGAATATAAAACTAAGAAAGAAACCAAAACACAGCCCTCTAGAATGACTTAGACTTCTTTGGAAGAAAACAAACAAACAAAAAAGGACTTAATTTCAGAAATGTTCACTAGATGGTATTGTGCTAAACTATATTTTTAAAAAATTTAAATTGTGATGAAATACATGTAACATAAAATTTACCATCTTACTCATTTTTAATTTGCACAACTGCATCTCGTTCACCTACCTGGTAAACTGTCGACTCTCTTCATGAACTTCCATTTCTGTGCTTTTAAATTCATTTAGTTCTTTCCTTATTGCTGCCTAAGTAGGAAACAATAGATAAACAGAATTTCTAGTTAGAGCACACATTTCCTCAGCATGTATAGAATCAATGAAGCAGACATTCTTTCATGAAGTATCTTGAAGAAAGGAATTTCGAGTTCTCACCTCTAAAGACGGGATAAATGAAGTATCGATACTACAGCCAAACAAAAACCAGGACAGATCTCTGCAAGTGTCACTCACAAGGCAGAGGGCAAGGGGGCCTTTGCCAAACCCACCCTGGGGCCTGATCTATGAGTCACACACCCACCGCATCCTCGATGACCACAAGGATAGCACAGGTCATGAGTTTTTCTGAGAAACAGTATCATTTTCCTATGAAAGTTCTGCATTTCATACCACCCACAGCAACATGGCTTTGACAAGCTGCCACAGAGCTACAGAGAAGGCAATTGCTATTTATTCTTTGGTATTGAAAGTTTAGACAATTAGAATTAAACATTTCAGCACAGCACTTAAAGCCACTCAAAGAAAATACCGAGGAGAATGCTGTTTCCATTATTATTTATTGAATACATAATCCAAGCCATGTGCATGCTGGGGTTGGAAGAGATGCTTACAGGTTGAAAAGCTGAATACTCATTCACGTGTTAACACTGGTTACCATTAACAATACCGGCTAGATCGTGGATGGTTTTTTGGTTTTAATTTTACGCTTATCTTTATTTTCTAGTTTTTCTATGAAGAAGTTTTTTTTTTTTTTCTACTTGAGATCTTTGTTGCTGGGAGTGGACAGATTGCTCTAGCTGCGGCAAGCAGGGGCTACTCTCTAGCTGTGGTATGCAGGCTTCTCATTGTGGTGGCTTCTCTTGTTATGGAGCACAGGCCCTAGAATGCACGGGCCCAGTAGTTGCAGCTCTGAACCATGTGGAGTCTTCCTACGACAGGGATCGAACCTGAGTCCCCTGCATTGGTAGGCAGGTTCTTTACCACTGAACCACCAGGGAAGTCCTTATGAAGAAGTTTTGTAAATTAAAAAATACTCATAAAAGCATCCTCAGAACCTCTGAGAAACGGACTTCTCAGCTGAAACACAGAATGAAGTTACAAATCACGGTGATATGAAAATCTACTTTGTGATTGGGGGCCTTCCCCGATAACTCATCAGGTAAAGAATCCACCTACAACGCAGGAGACACAGGACATGCAGGTTTGATCCCTGGGTCAGAAGGATCCCCTGGAGGAGGAAATTGCAACCCACTCCAGTACTCTTACACGGAGGCTGGCTGGCTACAATCCAAAGGGTCAAAAAGAGCTGGACATGACTGAGTGACTGAGCACAGCATACACACTTTGTGGTTGGAAAATGATGTATTTTAGAAAAGGAAAAAAACAGAAGAAATCCCTGAGGCTTCTCTCCGGCTTTCTCTCATCACTAGCTATCACTCTGCAATATATAAGCTTTTCCCCAATGCTGCTTTCAATCTTATGTTTAAATCCTATAGTTCTCTCCAAATCTATTCCTCAGTCCCTGTAGTTTCTATGAGGAACCTGAGGCTGGGAACTGTGGCAATGGTTCTTGCCACTGGCTTTTGAAAGAGGATGAATCCAGTAGAGAAATATTTCAGGGCCCAAGTCCCCTGTGATAAGAGTACATACCTTGTTTCACAAATGAGATCAGCAGTAAGGACACTCTTCTTTACTCACTGTAAAAACTGATACCCAGAACCAGGAGCTAAAATAGTGAAGAATGGGGCTTTCCTGATGGTCCAGTGGCTAAGAATCCACCTCACAATGCTGGGGACACTGGTTTGATACCTAGTCTGGGAAGATCCCAAATGTCGAGGGGCAACTAAGCCTGCATGCCGCAAGCGGTGAAGCCCACGCTTGGAGCCTGTGCTCTGAAACAAGAGAAGCCACCGCAATGAGAAGCTCGTGCACTGCAAGAAAAATAGACCCCACTCACTGCAACTAAAGAAAGGCTGAGTGCAACAACAAAAACCCAACGTAGCCAAAAAAGAAACATATTTAAAACAGCAAAGACTCTATACTCATCACCAATTAACATCTATCAAAAAGCTTTCCTTCATCTACTCAAGTGTCCACTGATAGATGAATGGATAAAAATGAATGTACATATACACGCACACACATACACACACACACACACACACACACACAATGGAGTATTACTCAGCCATAAAAATAATGAAATCTTGCCATTTGCAACAACCTGGATAGACCTAGAGGGTACTATGTTAAGTGAACTAAGTCAGACAGAGAAAAATAAATACCGTATGATGTATGATTTTATTTATATGTGGAATCTAAAAAAACAAATGAACAAACATAACAAACCAGAAACAGATGCATAGATACAAAGAACAAACTGGTGGCTGCCAGGGGTAAGAGGGTAGGAAGAAGGATGAGTAAAATAGGTGAGAGAGATTAAGAGGTACAAACTTTCATTATAAAATAAATGAGTCATAGGGATATCATGTATAGCACAGGGATACAGTCATTAATATTGTGACGACTCTGTATGGAGACAGGTAGGCCCTCTTACTTCAAATCCCACACTCTTTCTAATAAAATGAACTTCAGGGCCTATGTCATCCACATAATTGTGTGAGATCTCTACGCTGTGTGCGCTGGTTATGATTAGAAATGCCGAGTCAATTATAGGCAATGAATATGATAGGAAATTACAGGGGCTGGTTGTTTGAAAATATACATCAAGAAGATGTGACTCTAGGCAGTTAAAGGAATGCAATACTCATTTAAAAAATCTACTGAAGAAAGACCATGGCTTTATTCCACAGGTTACTTCCTCTTATAATTTAAAGAGAAAGTTTCCTGAGAGAGTTTTGAAAGGAAAAAAAAGTAATTAAATGCCCTTTATGTTAGGGAAATACATGGACAATAATCTTAACTCTTTTCTATACAAATGAGACCAGAATTGAAGTCTAATAACTATTCACATAAGTGTAAATGGGACTGATATTTTTTTGAGTTGTTTTTGTGTGTGTGTGTTTGTCTGTTTGTTTTTGGCCTCACCCTGCAGCATGTGGGATCTTAATTCCCTGACCAGGGATCGAACTCGTGGCCCCTGCATTGAAAGCATGAAGTCTCAACCACAGGACCCCCAGGGAAGTCCTGGGACTGATATTTTTTTTGAAAGATAATGGGACAGGAAGAGGTAGGCAGAGTTAGTGGGATTGGAGCCTGAATGGTGCTGAGTTCTATCAACCACGGGAAGCCATTCAGCCAAAACTAGCTATTTCTAAGACTGAAACAAATCAAGCCCACAGAAGACAGTACTGGCACCAAGTAGTAATTTTTGGTACCATGAGAATTATAGAAAGGTTAAAGAAAAAAAAACAAAAAAGACTGGAACTAGGTTTAAAACTGATGACTAGTTACTTGTGATGACTGGTCACAGAACATCTATTTATCACTCCCAGTCCACTCAAGGGTCAGCCTGGCCAGAGGCAACAGGTGATTTGCTGAATACACAGACCTTGCTGCTTCTTCAAATAACATAATCTGTGAAGCTAGGATGAACTAGAACTCCCATCATTTTCATGTCTTTTGTTTATTTCTTTGATAAAAATCTGATATTTAACATGGAGAGGATTTCTTGACTACTTGTCAAGATCAATGCCATGGGTAGGTAAGTATACTCAGCTGTTGTAAGCACGAACAAGCCAGAGAATATCTCCATATGGAATTAAAATCTCAGTCTTTCCTAGGACCTGTTTAGACACTGTATCCCTGGAAGGGTGGTATATTCTATTCATTCTTATGTTCCCAGCATTTAAGATAATACTTAATATATTAGGAGGTTTTTAATAAACGACTACTAGATAACTTGTTGGACAAACCCATGTATCATCTGAAAAATTCTGGATTATCTTTCATTGGATAAATTTAGACTAGACTGTAAACTGAGGCTTCAATGAGTAGTGAAAATGTCACCAATGGGGAACAAAGCTTAAATTATCAAGCCTGACCATGAATGTAATACTGGTAAGAGTTACCATTTATTGATGAGCTGAAACTTCACAAATAACCTACCTAATTCTCAAGATAGATCTAATTGGATCTACTTTACTAGTGAGGAAACCCAAGTTAAATGACTTGGCCAAGGTCAAACATCTACCAAGTGGCCAAGCAGGAATCAAATCCATAAGCACACAGCTCTAAAGCCTGCCTTCCCCACCCATGGCCAACCCCAGGGAGATGGCAACTGCTGTGTGAGCCTTGGTCTTCAAGCCAAGTTGATGGCCTTCTCTGGCTCTACTTGTCACCTTAGGGTTCGTCTACCTCAGCACAGATACTGATATAGGCCATATGTAGATTACATAGGCCACATGTATCTTACTATATGTGTATTTGTTTCTAGTGCTCTACTCAAGCACCGACTCAATGGACATGAGTTTTGAGCAAACTCCAGGAGATGATGAAGGGCAGGGAAGCCTCGCATGCTGCAGCCCCATGAGGGGCTCACAAAAAGTCAGACACAACTAAGCGACCAAACAACCTACCTGAGCACAGATATTCTAAAATAAAAAATATTACCTTAAAGGTGACTTAAGCTCCATTGAGTTTACAATTAATAAGGCATTTCCCCCACCACTTCTCTTTCCCATTGTGGGCAGTTTAACATGACTACCAGATTTAAGGGTTTCTCTGGTGGCTCAGATAGTAAAGAATCTGCCAGCAATGCAGGAGACCAAGATTCAATCCCTGGGCTGGGAAGATCCCCCGGAGAAGAGAATGGCTACCCACTCCAGTATGCATGCCTGTAGAATCCCATGGACAGAGGAGCCTGATGTGCTATACAGTCCATGGGGTTGCAAACAGTGACCAACACACACCAGATTTATGGCATTTCCCAGAGCACCTGGCACAGTGTTTTCATAGACTGGGCATTGATTGGTTATTGACTAATTGACACTGATCCCTTTTCTTTACACTTGAAGTTCAAAGAAATTTTAAATGCAAAGTGGTATCTTAGAGGGGCTAAGAAAATAGCACTAACAAAAGAGAGAGAAAGGATGGCTTCTTTAGCCTGGCAGGAAGTTCAGTGTTTATTCTGAGAACAGAGGTAGAAATATTTACTTTCAATAGTTTTTTTTTTTTCTTTACATGGGATATATAGTTCAAAAGCAAAACTTTTTAATATGAAAGGTAAATACAAGTTTTTATTATCAATTAACTAAAACTATATTATTATAAATCTTATTATATATTATGAAATGTTTTAAGGTAAAAAGCAACAGAAATCCAGAAATGATTTTTATAATAATGATGATTAGCATATATTTTCATTCCAAAATAAAATATATCCTAAGACTGTTGATACTTTTAGTATCTCTGGGCAATAAGTAACATTTCACTATACAAATCTTTTAACATCAAGAGAAAATAAATGATCTTTTTCCAGTGTTAGGTTAAAAACAATATTTTTAGAAACTCTTAAAAATATTATGCATTGATGTGCACTGTAATTGTTATTTTCTCACCTTGTATTTTTGAATATTCTGATTTCTGCCAATGAACATGAGTCACTTGTGTGTATACAAAGTACTATACATTAAAAGCATTTTTATTTTCTTTTTAAAATTTTTTGTTGAAGTACAGTTGATTTACAATGTGTTAGTTTCAGGTGTACAGCAAAAGAATTATTTTAAATTGTCTTTTTTTCTTTCTATCTTTAAAAAGTATACAACATTTTTTTCTATCTAAAAAGAAATTGTTCTTATTTTTCTTTAAGGAAGAAAAAAAACCTACAATACAAATCCAGTTCTAAAAATGCAGTCATCGAGACCTTCAGAAATCTCAGGGTTAAGGGGAGAGAAAATGCCAAAGGGAGAAAATGAGTCTCGTGTATGGGTAGAGAGGCCCCTGGCTTAGCTCTGCCACTCAGGGTTCAATCGGCAAGGGAGACGTGAATGTCGTGTGCTTTCAAGTTACTCATGAACAGACATTAAGCCTGCGGGATAAAACCTGACCAAATACATCTCCCCTGCAGCCTACAAGTTCAGCACAAGAATCTATTTTTGTTAAAAAACCCTCTCTGTTATTATAGCTCGAGGTGGATAAACTTTACCTTCCAATAACAGACAAGAGTTAGGAAGGAGTATTTCAAGCATATGGGAAAATGCAGTTTACATACGAGGGTGGTTAATCATTTAGATTCTCACTGCTTGTACACTGTGCACTTGCATGTGATTTCTACTCATTTACCTGGCCGCCCTCTACCTGCCTTTCTGAAGTTCAACATTTGAGTAACATAACAACTGGGAATGGTGGAAATGGCAAACTGCATTTTCCAAAGATGGCAACAATAATAATTCCAGCTCACACGCTCTTCTGCAATCTGACCTTGCCACCATTCCCCCCACTGAAAGGTAGAGCTAATTACCCTCCCCTTGAATCTGAGCTGCCCTAATGACTTGCTTAGAACTAACAGAATGTTGGGAAAGCGAGGCTGGGTGCCTTCTAAAGCTGGGTCAGAAAAGTCCACGCAGTTTTTACCTGGTTCTCTCCGGGCACGTGCTCTGGGACAAGCCAGCCACCATGTAAGAAATCTGACAACAACTCTGAGGCCACCATGTTGAAAAAGCCGCATG
This sequence comes from Bos javanicus, assembly GCF_032452875.1. NCBI lineage: Eukaryota > Metazoa > Chordata > Mammalia > Artiodactyla > Bovidae > Bos > Bos javanicus. Next base: position 81,233,115 of record NC_083876.1, on the reverse strand, counting down.
TCGGTGGCTTGGTGGACAGCCCCAGCTGAGCCCAGGGCTAAGCCTAGCCTCTGAGACATCGTCAGATGGTAAACAATCTGCCTGCAATGCAGGAGACCTGGGTTTGATCCCTGGGTCAGGAAGATCCCCTGGAGAAGGGAAAGGCTACCACTCCAGTATTCTTTCCTGGAGAATTCCATGGACAGATAAGCTTGGGGGGCTACAGTTCATGGCCTCCCAAAGAATCAGACACAACTGAGTTACTAACACTTTCTTTTCACTTTTCGCCAAGACACCAGACATGTAAACAAACCACTTCAGACCCTCCACAGAAGCCAATCTGTCAGCTGAGTAACAGTCAATGACCTGAGTCTCTCTTGCTTAAGGGCAAGAGACCACATTAAGTAGTTTATAGGCAATTCTTGGAAACCCATAAACTTGACCAGTTCCTTCAGGAAACATGGTAGTGATTGATGGTGGGCCTGACCCAGGACCTGAGTATCACAGTCTCCTTCACGCCCTCATGGCTGCCCTCAATCCGCGTGATTCCCCTTCCTGGGAAAGCCTCCTCTTAAAGTGCACCTTCCTCCGCCTCATTGACCATCCCACCCTCAAGGGTTTTCTCCTCACCTTTTCTGCATAAGCAGTGACTTGCTGCTCCATTGATTATGCACCACTCTCTCCCTGACTTTTTCTCCCAGAGGCAACCTTTCCCTTTCTTTTGGCTCCTTTCTCATGGCATAAAAGATTGCTCAAGTATTTCCCACAGATTAGAAAAAAAGTCATTCTCTTGATATTCTTATTTTCCAAATCTACTCACTCAAGCTTGCAGCATTCCCAATCATTCTCCCTCAGGTGACTAGCTTATACTTCTTCGCAGCAAGACTCTTGGGACTGTGTTTTATTCTCAGGGTTCCCACCACAGTCAGGCTTCCACCTGTCAGTCTGTTAAAATGCCTCCTCTCACTACGTAACCAACCACTTGTGAGCCGACACTCCCCTCCCCAGGCTGCTGGGCTAACTCTTCTCTTTCCCCACCTCATAGACATTTCATTTCAGTGTTTCTTAATGGCTCTTCATGCAGGCTTCAATTCAGTCCAGTCGCTCATTCGTGTCCAACTCTTTGCGACCTCATGGACTGCAGCACACCAGGCCTCCCTGTCCATCACCAACTCCCAGAGCTTGCTCAAACTCATGTCCATCGAGTTGGTGATGCCATCCAACCGTCTCATCCTCTGTCATCCCCTTCTCCTCCTGCCATCAATTTTTCCCAGCATCAGAGTCTTTCCCAATGAGTCAGTTCTTCGAATCAGGTGGCCAAAGTACTGGAGTTTCAGCTTCAGCATCAGTCCTTTCAGTGAGGGACTGATTGGCTTTCTTGGGTGCTATTCTCAGCCTCCGGAATCCCTTTTCATTTGGAACATTCTTCCTTTGTAACCTTACTCCTTCCTAGTTTTCACTTCTTATGAGCTAAGAATTACTGACTCCATATCTCTAATATGAGCCTGACTCATACTAGGTGCTTTACAGAACGAATTCAATTAAATGGTGTCAGCATAGAGTGTAACTAAAAGCCTAGTTCTAATATTAAGACTGGGTATGACCTGAGTTTATTTGATACCAAATTTTGTTCAGAGACAAAAATTAGAAACCTTTATTTGGGAGATCAGGAAAACTTTAAAATGAAAAATGTAAAAAGAAACAACTGATTGGCAAAATTCTTTAACTATGTAACCATAATACTCATAAAATTGTCTTTCTTCATGATGGAACCCTCTCTATATTGCAGTTTTTCTGAACTGTGAGGCATGAAAGAGATTAAGGGTTGGTAAACCATGACCCACAGGCCAAATGTGGTCCACTATCTGTTTTTTTTTAAGTTTTTAATTGAAGGATAATTGCTTTACAGAGTTTTGTGGCTTTCTCTCATACATCAAGGAGAATCAGCCATAGATATACCCATGTCCCCTTCCTCCTGGACCTCCCGCCCATCTCCCTCCCCTTCCCAACCTTCAGCCTGTCACAGAGCCCCTGTTTGAGTTCCTTGAGTCATACAGCAAATTCCCATTAGCTATCTATTTTATATATGGTATTGCAGACTTCTATGTTACTCTCTCTGTAAATCTCCCCTTCTCCCTCCTCTCCTCCCACTGTGTCCATAGGTCTGTTCCCTATGTCAGTTTCTCCACTGCTGCCCTGAAAATATAATCATCAGTGCCATCTCTTCAGATTCCATATATATGTGTCAGAATACAATATTCATATTTCTCTTTCTGACTTACTTCACTCTGTATAATACTCTCTAGTTTCATCCACCTCATTAGAACAGATTCAAATGAGTTCCTTTTTATGGCTAAGTAGTATTCCAATATCTATATGTACCACAGATTCTTTATCCATTCATCTGTTGATGGACATCTAGGTTGCTTCCATGTTCTAGCTATTGTAAATAGAGCTGCAATGAACACTGGAGTACACGTGTCTTTTTCAGTTTTGATTTCCTCAGGGTATATGCCTAGGAGTGGGATTGCTGGGTCATATAGTGGTTTCACTCCTAGCTTTTTAAGGAGTCTCCATACTGTCTTCCACAGTGGCTATATCAGTTTACATTCCCACCAGCAATGCAGGAGGGTTCCCTTTTCTCCACACCCTCTCCAGCATTTATTGTTTGTAGACTTTTTAATGATGGCCATTCTGACTGGTGTGAAGTGGTATCTCATTGTAGTTTTGATTTGCATTTCTCTAATAATGAGTGATGTTGAGCATCTTCTCATGTGCTTGTTAGCCATCTGTATGTTTTTTTTTGGAGAAATGTCTCTGCAGGTCCCTTTCCCACTTTTTGATTGTGTTGTTTGCTTCTCTGGTATTGAGCTGTATGAGCTGCTTGTATATTTTGGAAATTAATTCTTTATCAGTTATTTCCTTTGCTATTATTTTCTCCCATTCTGAGGGTTGTCTTTTCACCTTGTTTGTAGTTTTCTTTGCTGTGCAAAAGCTTTTAATCAGGCCCCACTTGTTTATTTTTGTTTTTATTTCCATTACTCTAGGAGGTGGGTCATAGAAGATATTGCTTTGATTTATGTCATCGAGTGTTCTGCCTCATCATCTGTTTTTATAAAGTTTTATTGGACCACATATAGATCCACTCACACATTGTCTATGGCTGCTTCCCTGCTACGAAGGCAGAGTTGAGCCATTGTAATAAAGACTGGATGGCCTACAAAGCCGGAAATATTGACTTTCTGGCCATTTATAGAAAATGTGTGCCAGCCTCGATACACATCAATACCTTTTCCAAGAATAACTTGTATATTTTCTAAGAGTAAGGGTAAATAATGGTTGTGGGAAAGCACTCTTCCACCCCAATTCAGATTTGTTTGCAGATGGGTTACATGGTAACCAAGAACAAGTTTTTTTTTCTGAAACTCAGTTGAAAGAACTATGTCGATATTAAATATATCACTTAAGTGGCTTAAATAATCAAAGGCAGAAAAGTATTAGGATATTTGGTAATACTTAATCTCCCAAGATGACTAAGTAGAAGGTAAGTAGGTACTGGCAATTTCAGAAAAGCAATAAAATCATAAATAAATAAAATCATGGCTCACGCCACTGAAGTCTTGCCTTGTCTGCAGGTGTTAACCTGGCCCAGGGCTTGTCTGCCCGGCGATCATAGTCAGGTGAATCAGTGACTTCCACATACTCGTTAAACCGCAGGATCCTTCGAGCCTGCAGCTCTGCCACTGTGGGTCTCAGGCTGAGCTGCAGGAGGATAAAGAAAAAAGGATAGTTCAATAAACCATTTACAGCCTCATGGTGGCATGTTTTTCTATAGAGAACTTCAAAGTTATAAGGTCACTTTCAGATATCAAAAAAAAAAAAAAAAAAGGCAGCAGCATCTTGGGAGTTTCTAATGAGAACTAGAAAGCAGTATGCCCTAATTTTGAGGCTATAAAAATCATCCTTGTTAGATAGGTCACAATCTTTGGCAACTGGCTGCATTATGCTATCTTCCCCACCTTGCCTGGCATCTCTGACATGGGGAACAGGAAGCAGTACAGACACAATAGTAATCCAGATATGGAATGGCTGGCTTAAAGACTGAATTATCAAGACAGAAGCCCTACAAACTGTAGAAATGAGAATAAAAATCTCTGTTCCTTCTACATTATACCTGCATAGTCACAGATGTACAAAGTTATAACAAAGATAGTCCAGTGAAGGGTGAGCCTACAACAGTCTTTTGTGAGAGTCTAAGGACCCAGGCCAAGATTTGACATTGACCCTTGGCACTGAGAAACTGTGTGCAGGAATGAGGAAGGGGGACTTGCTGGAAAACTGCACTTTACGGAGGTCACAACTGCTTAAAACCAGCTGCAACCTTTAAGACACTTCCAGTTAGGTGGATTCTGTCTGTGGTCTTTGTGAAATTCAAATTTACAGTTATATTTAATCTACCATACCCTGTGTGCATTTGCTTTCCTCTCCTGGACCCCTCTCAAGCCCAAGAATAAGACAGAAACGGTTCTTAAGACACTAAAGAAACTTAGCCCCTGGTTGACAGGTATCATCCACTCTCCAATATAAAGATTCATGATTTTGCAACCTTTCTCAGTTGGGAGGTGTCACAGTATTGTCAGTTAGGTAGACTCAGTCCTCTGTTTTACAGAAAAGGTTCATTTTCAGTCTCTTTCTCTCTCTCTCTCCATATATACACATACATACATATATATGTATGTATGTATATAATGTATAATATATGTATATAATGTATAATGTATGCTGCTGCTGCTGCTGCTGCTGCTGCTAAGTCACTTCAGTCATGTCCAACTCTGTGCGACCCCAAAGACGGCAACCCATCAGGCTCCCCTGTCCCTGGGATTCTCCAGGCAAGAACACTGGAGTGGGTTGCCATTTCCTTCTCCAATGCGTGAGAGTGAAAAGTGAAAGTGAAGTCGCTCAGTTGTGTCCGACTCTTAGCAACCCCATGGACTGCGGCCCACCAGGGTCCTCTGTCCATGGGATTTTCCAGGCAAGAGTACTGGAGTGGGGTGCCATTCCCTTCTCCGTATAATGTATATATGTATATAATATATATACGTATATAATCTCTCTCTCTCTCTCTCTCTCTCTCTCTCTATATATATATATATATATATATACAGCCAGACTATCTATGATCTAAGTGGACCTCTTTGGAATCATTCCATATTTGCATGGGCTCAATTTTTGGAAAAATTAAGCATGCTCACCAAAAAATGGATGCTTTTGTAGTCAAAAATATTCCCTTTCCTTAGCTTCCTCTTGAGTAAAACCAGAGGCTGAACTGTCAGTGCTCTAACATTCAAGGCATTCAGGGGTTCTTAGACAGTCTGGGTCTACACACTGAACCCATTTGACCTGGGATATGGCAACTTGGCTCCTTCTATATTCATAAAGCCCTGGTAGGTGATGGACAAAGGAAGGAACAATCTAAGGGGTTTTGTTATCGTCTCAGTTACTGTTCTATATATATATTGTTAGCTTCTTACTGCCTTTCCAGGGTGGATATGGTTGAGGAAGTAGAGAAACCCTTGCCTCCGGCGACTTCCCAAAAGGCAAGTAACCAATGGCCACACAGGTTAGAAATTCTCCATCCAGTCTTGTCCTTCAGGGCTGTGCCAGTCCCAGGGTGGCTATTATGTCTATGGAATTTTTCGCACCTGTAGGAGGGAGCTCTGTGCAGTACAGGCAATCGGAGGTAGGGCAGCCCTCCTGGAAGCCCCCAAACGGATTGAGAAAAGATCATATGTATGACAGGGGTGGCCTGAGCATGGGGGTAGTTATTGCTTATCCGTAGTTGGTAACATGCACGCTAAGTCACCTTAGTCACGTCCGACTCTTTGTGACCCTATGGATTATAGCCCTCCAGGCTCCTCTGTCCATGGAATTCTCCAGGCAAGAATACTGGACTGGGCTGCCATACCCTCCCTCCGAGTGAGCTGGTAACTTAATGGCTATGAATTGCTAGAAGAGCCATCTCTAGAATGGCTTACAGCATCTTTCTCAGCTTGATTATTATTTGATGTTTAGGCTCTTTGAGGAAAAAAAGAGATGAATTAAGGATCTTTTGCCCTAAAAATCAAAACCAAAACCTCTCGAAATACAGTCTCCACCCTTCCAATGGGAATGGAGTGCTTCTTCTACATGCCTGCGAATGCTTTTGCTGTGAACTCCACAGCCAGCCCAGATTAAATGTGGGTCAGGTCACACACTTTGCTGCAGATGTCATATTTTACTCTTCCTGCCTTATTCAGGTGTGAAAGGTTTATCTAAAGAATGTCTGAACAAGGTGTTAATAATAAATGAAAACTCTGATAGTGCTTAATTTTTCTGAAGACTATTACTATTTTAATACTTAAAGAAAAAAGCTATGGTCCTAGTATCAGATTTTTATTTTCATAAATCAGTAGTAACAACTGACTGAGTTTTGGAGCGAAACCATTTGTGAACTTGGGTAGCAGTGCAGCAGGCAAGCTGGATGATTAAGTTCACTTTATAAATTACTCACTCAGCTCAGAATCTTCAATAATAACCAAATATTTATTCAGTATTTCAAAGACCATGTAGAAAGTGTGAGCATTTTTTAAAACTATAGATTGAAATGTTAATAATGGCTATTTATGAATGGGAGATATTTGCATGATTTTCCAGTCTTTTCTGTTTCTTGTGGTGTTTAAATTTTTTCACACAGATTATGCTATTTTCATAATTGGCAAATGTAATTTAGAACTTTTGATTGTCAACTTTTCAAAATTAGCACATTATGCAATTATTAATATAAACATAATTCACATTATAAGCATTATGTTTATTTTAATGTTAGTGACTAGTTAGCAGGTTAATAGGAATGTTTATGGTTAGTAGGTTAATAGGATCATTCCTAAATATCAGATTTACATGTAGAACACTGATCTACATTTTAAAAATGAAGTATATCTCAAAATACACATGCTCATTAACAGTCATAGTTTCATTACCTTTCTGCTGAGTCTGCGTTTAAGTTCCATTTTTGCTTCTTGCTCTTCTTCTTCATTTTTTTCTGTTTATTAATTGGGTGGGGGAGAGGAGGAAAGGCATGAAGATTTAGTTACTATAAAAGATTATATAATCAGAAAGTAGATCAGGCCAGTTATTTGACTTCACATTGATCAAACACTCCACCAACATCTTTAAAAAGCTGTTCAAGATTCTGCAGAAAGATTGATCATTAATTTATAGATATATTATTTTTTCCTTATAGCACTGGTTTATTTACTAACAGTAAACCTTTTTGCCTCATTTCTTGTTTTCTTCTGAAAAAACCCCAAGAATGCTCATACTCTGGTGAAAGTCTCTCACTGCTGATCATCTCATAGGCTTATAAGAACAATCTATCTGAATTCAGATAAAAATGTATTACTGGATCTGGCCTTCATGTGAAAATCTGAATCACATCAAAAGAACAAATTAAAACCATCTGATGCATGTCTGAGTTGCTGATTTCCACTCAAATCCAAGCAAAATACTTGATTTTTTTGCTTTGATTTCCATAGAAGCAGAATATAATAATTTCTCTGGATTTTGCTTTCAAACCAGAATGTTCTGAATGGGGTTATGGTGTTTGGTTGATGTGGATGATTTATTTTCTTGTGACTCTAACTTTCCAAAGTCTTCTCTTTATCCAGTGCTTCACCAAGTAGTACAATTTAATGGCCAACTCAAATGAATGCTGTCCAACAGATGGGATTAAGAAAAAAATGTCCAGAACTTTAAAAGAAATAAACACTGCTCAGGGTTTAATGCTAGCTACTTGATGACCTTCTCTTGGCTGCTTCCTGTAGCTCATTATTTGTTTGGTAAGTGAGCACAGATTCTCGGATACCAATGCTTACGAAAGATTATCTTTTAGAAAATGCCATAATGAATTCTACTGAAGGAAAGTCACACTTAGTATAAAGGCTCAACCAAAGAGCTGAAAAAGTCTCCTCCACAATTTTTAAAATTCAAATAGACTTCTTACTGTTAAGACTGTTTTTACTGTGAATATGATATCAGTATTCAATATTGCAACATTTGTATTTGCTTGCTGAGCATGCTAAATTCTCTATTAATTTTACTTATCTGGACATGGAAAAGTTTTGACATTCTTCTGAAATACTAGTTTTAATTAATAAGAAAGAGGACGATCTGTCTGGTTATTTAAACAGAGAGTGGACATAAACTGAAATCACCTTGTAAGACAAGAAATGACTAGTTAGTATGTTTTCATTAAGTGTCTGAGAGAGCCAAATAAAATTTGATTATAATTCAGATTTCTTCTGAAAATACTGTAGGTTTTTCTAATTGCTTCACAAAATATATATCCTTTGATATCCTTAAAATACATCCTTAGGGTCAAATACTTTATGAGTTGGATAAGGCATGGGGTTGTAAATTACTTGTAACAGACAAACACCAAACTTGTGGTTCACGTGATCCAAACAAGGGCTTTACAAGGTTAGGCATTTGATGATTTTAAGAAAAAAATTATAATCATTAAAACCTTTTTAGTCATTCTTCCTATACAACGATTATGCTACAATTTTCAAAAGTAATTTTCAAAGACAAAATACTCGTTATCTAATATGACTCAAAGCTAACAAATGCCCTAATTTTCATGAAATATATAAAATTTCATTTCCTTGAAGAGACTATTACCTAATTTTGCTCTATGAAGCACACTGCACATCTAGGTGTCAGCCAGTGACGTTTTTAAAAAAGAAGGGCCAACTGTAGTTAGTTAAATACACAGGAGTTTATATACCAATTGGGAATTCCTCTCTAACATCAGGAACTGACTTCCTTACATTTCCCATTTTTGAAATTATGTTTCTAAGGAAATTAGAGGAAGAGGGTGAGATGTGGAAGAAGGCTAATGTGATTCTTCCTCTGAATGTGTTAAATAGTCATTGTTAAATCTTTTACTAAGAGTCAAAATTAAACCTTAAACTTAGTTTGAAAAAATTCACCAAGTTTCTAGAACTTAAAAAAAAAATTATTAGGGGGTTAATTATAAAGTAGGATGTAAACATGGCACTTTAAACAGACTGGAAGAATGCTCATGAAGGAAGCTGCTGGCTCACTGACAAATCTTGCCCTCAGTAGCTCATCAGAGTAGAAAGGGGCAGATATCAGAACAGCCACAGAAAGCACTTGCCATAAACACACAAACAATGCACAGAGTTGAACAGCAGTGTGCACTGCAGGAAATTTGCCCTCCAAGTGCTGCCCTGAACCTCATATGGATGAGCTAAAAGGAGAAACAGAAAAGCAGCCAAGTGCCAGCAACTGGAGTGTGATGATACTCTTCACTAACTCAGACAAGATGGGTTCAAAAAGCTAAACATTTTTTTGTGAGATTGTTTTCACTTTGTGCTGTTTTGCATGTTTCTATATGGATTTTGTTAACAAACAAGAATGCAGTAATAAACCTACTTTGAAATGCACCCAAAAACAAAATGACTCCATAGATGGACAGATGTGTGACAAAGTAAGATGTTAATGGTAGAATACAGATAGTAGATACATGGATATTACTGTAAAACTGTTTCTAGTTTTCTGTATGCTTAAAAAATTTCGTAACAAAATGCCAGGGAAAAACACATGTAGAACTCAATGACTTAACACATGTTTTTTTCTATGGAAGATTGAGCTGGAATTATAGTCATAACTAAATAGTATAAGAAGATCTGAATATTTTATCCCTACCCTGTCAAAGGTGTCCCATGAACATCTCTTTTCCTGAGAAGCAAAAGCTGACCTTTCAAGCACCAAAAGTGGCTTTCTATTTTAACAATATTAAGAAACTAGTACTAAAATCTAACTTAAATATATATATATATATATGTATATATATATATATATTAAAAAAAACCCTAGATGCACTAAAATAAGAAAGAGATCAAGTTAGGTGTGATACTGGGAATGATACTAAGAAATAAAATTTGTCCTGTGGTCTCTGATTAAAGCCATGAGCGTTGTGTGCCATTTGATTCATGTTTATGGAACTAGTGACGGGCCTGGATTTGAGAACTGTTGAATGTTTTATGCTGTGAATTAGTTTCCTAATGTGTCAAGAAAGGATGACCCAGTTAAGTATGTATCCTTAAAAACCACACCACACACACACACACTTCTTCAAACTGACAGTCATATTTCTTTTGAACAAAAAGCTGGAGATGAAACAAACAAGAGTAATCTGCATGGAAGAACATAAATATGACCCAAGTGATGAGTAAAAAGTAAAGTCAAGGAAAGTAGAGGAGGAAAGAGAATGGGAAAATGAAGCCATCCGTTTCCCTGGGACTGCTCAGAAGAATGTTCTGGGCGACCTCCACCAGTTCTCTTTTCTGCTTCCCTTGGCCACACAATATTGTGTCAGGAGATCATATGCCATTTATCATCCTCTATAGACTGGAAACGTGTCTTTTGTTTCCAGAATAAGCATGCACAGACAAACTAAGAAGGAAGTTAAAAAAAAAGGGCTGGAGTCAAATCTGAAGTTGACTTTGGCGTTTCACTCTTTCCTGAACCTCCAGGAAAATGGAGTATAAATGCCAAGACAGCACTTAAGATCAATGTGTGATAAATTTCTAGATCTATGAAACAGTTCCTCAAATAACCAAACACCAATGTGGTTTGGCACGGTCTGTCTCCCAGGAGCAGGAAAGAATTACCCAGAATTCACTCTTTTTTTTTCTCTAGGTATTGCATCAGGCAGCCAATAAGACACACTCTGGATTTCAGGAGCTTATGGACTACATTTGAGCTTATCTACAATTTAATTCAATCAATATTTCCCAGGAACCTATTATCAAAAGCCATGAGTCTTTTTGGTTTAGGTTTGTTGTCAAAATTAGACGTTGCTTTCGTTCTTCTTCCTCAGAAAGCTAAACACATTTTTTTTTCTTATCTAGCCGTGACTTTTTCCATCTCCAAACTGGCTCCTCTACACACTGATGGTCATTTAAGTTCTTGGGTTCCATTTCAGTTATGCTCACAGCCAGAAAGAAACCCTCCCAAGGAAAGAAACTCATAGACCGTATTCATAGTTGGGTTTTCTTAGCAAAAGCAACTGTAGAATACATATGCTGTTAAAAAAATCTTTCTTTTCCTTTGGGAAAGAAAACAACTCACTTGGAGAATGGGGATCATCCAGACAGGCCAACTTGACTCTAAAAGCCTGGTTGAAAAAGATTTCCCACACACTGGCAACTCATTACTATTACAGTACTCTCTGGAGTTCTGCCCAGCCCTACTCTTTGATATTTCATACAATAAAAAGCTCTTTTGAAACTGGGCTAATAATATATAAAACTACAGCTAGGCTCAATTTAAAAATATCCATTACTTAACTCACTGTGGTTAGTAACCACATCGATCCACTACAGCAGGACAAGCTGCTTCTATTCATTTTATAGCTTCAACATATGAACTCCAGTAACGTAAATACAACCAGACTGATGAGTAAAAAGTGAAGTCAAAGAAAATAAAGGGGGAAAGAGAATGGGAAGATGACGTAGGAAAATGAATGGAGGACTCCTTAGGAGCTGAGAAATTATAAATAACCCAGGAGGGAAATAAGTGTTATCATAACAAAGGAAAATGAAATGGATTGAAAAATTCCTTTTCCCAAAATTCTGTTTTAAATGGAGTCCTTTGTTAAACCTGGCAATAAACTGTATTATTAATAATAATATAGGAATGCTTGATTTATTTCTTTGTGGATTCTTAGGCCTTTTCTTTGACATTTAGTTGCAAGCACATTGAAGCATTTTCTTCTATTTAGTATCTGGGTGAAAGAATACATGGAATATATTTCATGCTTTTTAAAAACAAATGTCACAACCACAATTGCTGTGGGGGATCTCAGGCTTCAAGCCATAAAATTAAATTCATACTTCAAGAAATTATTTTTAACATGACAAATAAATAATTGTATTAAAATGTGATCTAAATGGGTCATTTCAATCATTTGTGAATACATATATTAAGGTTCCCTGTTGATAAATGGATCATCTCTAGAGGGAGCTTGTTCATGGTTACACAAGGAATTCACTGTGTAGAACATGATACTCACGCTTCAGGATATTTCTCTGTTCTAATTCTTCGGTGGTGGGCCTCTGGCTAAGTCTCCTATGATGACAAAACAGATACATGGCAGGTTAGATGCAAAACAAAGCAACAAGCAAAGCTGCATTTTTTCACGTTTTGAGAAACAAAAATCCATTTTAAAATTATTTATTTATTTGATTGATTGTGGCAGCTCTTAGTTGTGGCACATGGGATGTTAATTTAGTCGTGGGGGATTTTTTTTGCTGTGGTGTGAAGGCTTAGTTGCTCCACAGCATGTGGGATCTTAGTTCCCTGACCAAGGATTGAACCCAAGTCCCTTCACTGCAAGGCAGATTTTTTTACCACTGGATCACCAGAAACGTTTCACAAAAATCCACTTTTAAGCCTACAAAATAAAAGCCTCCTTTCCATTAGTTTGGAGACTGGAGATTGTGGCTAAGACTGCTAACTACACATCCTCCCTTCTTTTGTGTAGAAGCAGAACTCCCAGAGTTTTAGCTAAACACACAACTATAAATTTCTGCCCAGTGGCAAGGTACAGTCACGTGACTGAGTTCTTGTGATCTGGGATGTGAGCAGAAGTAGTGTTTGTAACGTCTGCTTTTTACCCTTAAAATGACTGAAAGTGTATTCCCTTCTCTCTCTTTCCTTCTTCCACAGGCCAGAACTTGAACATGGTCATGTGGGCCAGCTTGGATTATACAGATGAGGCTATCATGGAGACGGAAGAGCAACAAGATGGAAGGAACCTGGGAACCTGTCCGACTGCCAGAAGCTGCGTACCCCACCCACACTGGACAGCCCACCTCCCTCTACACTGCGATGTGAAAAAGAAACAAACACCTCAAAGTGCCTTGCTTGGACCACGGCACTTTTCGGTCTCTGTTAAGGGGCTTCCTTGGTGGTTTAGATAGTAAAGAATCTGCCTACAGTGCAGGAGACTCAGGTTCAATCCCTGGTCATGAAGATGCCCTGGAGAAGGAAATGGCTACCCACTCCAATGTTTTTGCCAGGGAAATCCCATGGACAGAGGAGGCTGGCAGGCTACAGTCCATAGAGTTACAGAGTCAGACATGAATGAGCAACTAACAGTTTCTTTCAGATCAGCTTAGCCTGTACCCTAATTAACATACAGATCATTAGAATCTAAGAAAAGGCTGCTGCTCAAGGGTTCATACCAACTCATGAGATGATCAATTTATATTGTACAGTGTTTTCAGGAAAACACTGCTTTGGGATCTCAAATAATTTTACAATGCATATAAAGTTATCTCGGGCTACATAAGCCCTTTCCATCTACCTTCGAGAAAAGCGAGGCTCAGTTGGGATTAGTACCTAACCATTTATACATAAGAGCTCAATATCCTAATAACCCTTGGTCTCGGTCTTACTTACATTATTAATTTATTGTTAATCACTGACAAAAACTTCCTCTGGATGTAGACTGAATTTGTGCAAATTAAATTAATATACATTAAAGGCAATCTTAATACAAGATACTGTCAACTCTGTTTATGGCTGTATAGAAATAATATGAAGAATTAAAATCAATGCTATTTTGAAGAGCTCATTAAAAAGTTTAAAATTTAATCTTCATTAGAGCCATCCTGAAATTCATTTAATATGTGAGCCCACAGAAAGCCCCAGTGAAAATCTTTGCCAGCCAAATTTTGTGCCACTCATGTATCCTATGTTACATATCTGTACTATATGGTCCCCCATAAGACACTGTTCTTCTTTTGCTTATGGACTTTCTTTATCTGGAATGCCCTTCTCTCCCTCTTCACCCGCTGAAATCTCATAAATTATTAAAGGCTCCTGGTTCTTTATCCCTCTACAATGGTTCTAAATAAATTATGAAAGTGAAAAAGTGAAAGCTAGTCACACAGGCATGTCTGACTCTTTGTGATCCCATGGACCGTAGCCTACCAGGCTCCTCTGTCCATGGAATTCTCCAGGCAAGAGTATTGGAGTGGGTTGACATTTCCTTCTCCAGAGGATCTTCCCAACCCATGGATCGAACCCAGGTCCCCTGAATTGCAGGCAGATTCTTTACCAATTGAGCTACTAGTGAAGCCCCCCAAAAAGTGAAAGTCACTCAGTCGTGTCTGACTGTTTGCAATAGTCCATGGAATTCTCAAGGCCAGAATATTGGAATGGGTAGCCTTTCCCTTCCCCAGGGGATCTTCCCAACCCACGGATCGAACCCAGGTCTCCCACATTGCAGACAGAGTCTTTACCAGCTGAGCTGCAAGGGAAGGCCAAGAACACTGAACACTGGAGTGGATGGCCTATCCCTTCTCCAGGGGATCTTCCTGACCCAGGAATTGAACCAGGGTCTCCTGCATTGCAGGCAGATTCATTACTAACTGAGCTATCAGAGAAACCCCACATAAATTATACACCTATTAAATTAAACATTAAAGAACTTATCATCACAAAGATAATAATCACTGCATACAGTGACAGCAGCCATGAAATCAGAAGACGATTGCTTCTTGGCAGGAAAGCTATGACAAACTTAGTGCGTTGAAAAGCAGAGACGTTACTCTGCCAGCAAAGGTCCGTAGAGTGAGGCCTGCAGTCTTCCCAGTCATGTATGGTTATGAGAGTTAGACCATAAAGAAGGCAGAATGCCAAAAAATTGATGCCTTAGAACTGTGGTGCTGGAGAAGATCCTGAAAGTCCCTCGGACAGCAAGGAAATCAAACCAGTCAATCTTAAGGGAAATCAACCCTGAATATGCTTTGGAAGGACTGATGCTGAAGCTGAAGCTCCAGTATTTTGGTCATTTGATGCAAACAGTCAACTCACTGGAAAAGTCCGTGATGCTGGGAAAGATTGAGGGTGGAAGGAAAAGAGGGCGTCAGAGTACGAGATGGCTGGATGGCATCACCGATGCAGTTGGGCAAACTTCGGGAGATGATGGGGACAGGGAGGGCTGTGAGCTGCAGTCCATGCGGTCGAAAAGAGCTGGATACCACTGGGCAACCAAACAACAGCAACATGGTTGTTTCATGGTGTCAACTTCTCAGTGTTCTTCATCAGTCCCTGCCTTGGAGTGTTTGGGGTCTGTTTTAATTTGTCACTGCTATAAATACCCTTGAAATAAATATCTTCGTAAAATACAGCATTGTTTTTTTTTTCTCCCCTTGGCTGGATTATTTCCTTCTTGTACAAAACCTTCCAGATAGTATTATCATATAAAGAAATACTGCTTTAGAATTATTTTCTCATATTAGTCGCTCTTCAGAATCACTGAACTAGAGCAATGTAGACATGTCTATTTTTTCATAAAGTTGCTGACATTGGGTTTAATGTTTAAAAGTGTTTTACCAATTTAAGGGATACATAATAATTTAACTTAATGAAAAATACTTAATGGTATTAAGTGCTCGCTAGGATCCACGGCTTCAGTGTACCATTGATTTTACCAGCATAAGCGCTGGGCTTGGCCCCAATCTGTAAAACAGATAACAGCTTCTGGAACCCTCATGGCCAACCCTGCAGGTACATCACAGTCATAGAAATCTCCCACGCTCAAGCAAGGTGGGGACTTCTCTCCCACCTCCAAATCTTGTCTGGTGGTTCAGACTGTTCCCTTCTCCCTAACTGATGCAACCTGTTTTTTTATGCAGCGTGAGGGCAGGTAGCAAAATAATACTCAAATAAGCTTATATTAATAATAAAAAGGAGAGCTTCAGCACTCACTGCTGTTAAAACTGCCAGTTACGCATATATGTGGCATCTGGAAAAACAGTACGGATGAACCTATTTCCAGGGCAGGAATAGAGATGCAGACATAGAGAACAGACATGTGGGCACAGGAGGAGAAGGGGAGGGTGGGGCGAACTGGGAGATTAGGATATATACACTAATATGTGTAAAATAGCTAGTAGGAAGCTGCTGTTCAGCACAGGGAGCTCAGCTTGGTGCTGTGATGACCTAGAGGGGTCGAATGGGGGAAATGGGGTGGAAAGGAGGTCCAAGAGGGTGGGGATATATGTATTCACGTGGCTGATTCACTTTGTTGTACAGCAGAAACTAACACAACATTGCAAAGCAATTATAAAATAAATAACTCCAATAAAAATAATAATTAAAAAAAAAAAAACCTGCCAATTACATGGGCTCCCGAAGACACAAGTGGCAAAGTAGACATCCTACAATGGCTAAAAGCAGGAAGTGCAGGCAGAGACCATTCATTTGGAGTAAAAAGTGGGAAGTTTTCATTTAGGGGCTATGGTTCCCTGACTTGGATGTAATTGGCCACTGACACTAACTAATATTTCTATCATCTCACAGCCCCCAGGGCAGAACCTTGCGGCAATCACAGCAATGTTAGGGAGTCCACGAATCAGACCAGGAGATGGGCAAACTATGGGTGTGAGGTCAAATGTGGCCTGTTGCCTGTTTTGGTGAAGAACGTTTTCTTGGAACGTAGGCACACTCATCCATTTCTGTGTTGTTTATGGCTGCTCCATGCTACAACAGCACAGTCCAGCAGCTGCAACAGGGACTCTCTGGCCAACAAAGCCTAAAATATTTACTAACTGGTCCTTTATTGAAAGAGCCTGTCCCTACTTGGATCAGGCTTTGGCAACCTCAAAGCCAACTGGCTAGCTAGACCAATAAGTACGTGCCTTGGACTTCCTCGGTGGTTCATTGGTTAAGACCCCAAGCTTCCACTGCAGGGGCATGGGTTTGATCACTGGTTGCTTCTCTGGTGGCTCAGCGGTTAAAGCATCTGCCTGGAATGTGGGAGACCCGGGTTCGATCCCCGGTCGGGAAGATCCCCTGGAGAAGGAAATGGCAACCCACTCCAGTACTCTTCCCTGGAGAATCCCATGGACGGAGGAGCCTGGTAGGCTACAGTCCATGGGGTTGCAAAGAGTCGGACATGACTGAGAGACTTCACTTTCTTGGGGAACTAAGATCCCATATGTTACAGGGCATGGCCAAAAAAATTAAAAAATAAAAAACAGTATTATTATTATTTCTTTTTTAAAGGCAGGCTCATTGAGTGATTTACCATCAAAGACCAACTTTAAAAGATCAGAGAGGCCGAGTATGCCCTTCTACGAGGAATTCACAGTGATCTCAGTCAGGCAGGGAATTGCAGGAGAGGGGAAAGTAAGAACTCATCAGAGCTCTTCCCAAACGTCAGCAATTACCTGACGAGCTTGGTTCCAATCTGCTGTCGGATTTCCTGCCTCTCTTCTTCAGATGTGCACTGCAAGATGTTTTTGTCCTCTAATTCCTTCTTAGACGGTCTGTTGCCAAGTTTGATAGCAAGAGTGTCCCTTCGTCGTATCTTGCTTGCCAAAGCACCTGAGGATTGGAAAAGGCAGAAGCGCAGAGAAAGGCTTTTAACAAGTGGCCCTCAGGTTACACATGGCAGAGGCTTTTTAAACAGAGCCAGACCAAATTCTTTATCCACATGCAAGAGCAGAATTTCAATTAACCTAAAGTAAAAAAAAGTTTTGCGTTAGATGCAATTCATGTTGAAAAACTAAAAACTGTTTGTTTTTTAATGTTCTGGAAAATGTTGGGAAACTCTGAAAAAACCTGCAACTATCACCTCATCATTTGGACAGTGATGATGAGTGAAGTTGCTCAGTCGTGTCTGACTCTTTGGATCCCATGGACTGCAGCCTACCAGGCTCCTCTGTCCATAGAACCGGACAGTGGTATCTGAAGTTTATTCTGCTGAGACGGCATATCATGGAAATCACTGAATGCATAATACTTTTCTTTTCTTTTTCAAGTCTTAAAAACCTAGCCTCCTTGCTTATTTTGTATAGTAAATCTCTGTCTTCTCTTTTCCTCCCTTCACTCAGAAAACCACACCAAAAGAAGTCTATCTTCGATGCACGTATGTGTGCTAAGTCACTTCAGTTGTCCCCGACTCTTTGTGAACCCATGGACTGTAGCCTGCCAGGCTCCTCTGTCCACGGGATTCCCCAGGCAAGAACACTGGAGTGGGTTGCCATTTCCTCCTCCAGGGGATCTTCCCGACTCAGGGACTGAACCTGTGTCTCTTGTGTCTCCTTCATTGGCAGGCGGGTTCTCTACCACTAGCGCCACCTGGGAGGGTCCTATCTTCTATACCAGTGTTTTAATCCTAAATTACCCAAGAATCCCTGATACCTCAGAGGAGAGTAAACACCAAAGGATGACAATGATTTTTGCTGTTGCTTGATTTTATTGTTGTTCAATAATGATCTTTTTTATTGTTCAGTACAAACTAGAAGGAGTTTGACAAACTGCTATTTAATCATGAATATATTAATAACTTTTCATAAACTGTAAATTCCATAGTGAATCCCTCCCAAGTCATCCAGATAACTTTTTTAAAAGTCATCCTTTTAAAAAAGTTCTTTTTTAAAGAACAGCATCCTTCCAGTTGCCTAAGTTATATGTACACAGTTGGCCTCATCCACTTTACTATCATTCCTTCTTAGAAAGCATACCATTTTATTATTATGACTGAGTGACTGCTTTTAGTTCTTAAAAGGTATTAGTCATTCTTGACTCACTCCTCATTTTAAACCACAGTATAAAAGTGAGTGAAATTCTCAAACACCTCCCATGAGTAATCCAGAGAATCCCCGTTGATGCTCGTTATTCAAGAAAGGTCCCAGGGTAGAAGGGTCATCTCTGACCAACCTGAGAAAGGCCTCTGTCGTCTTTTTAGACAAGTTCAAATAGGCATACTGGCCTCATAGACTGTTTCCCTCACCCCTCTGCCCTGTGGAATCATCTTTCAGAAAGGTCTGTCGTCTACACCTAAACTTCAGAAGATACACATTTCTAATCTGGGAAGGGCAGATGAGGGGAAAGAAAGCATCAGGTGTCTGGTTCCTGATGATGCTTTTGTTTTTTCAGAATGCGCCTGTTTCTGGCCACCGTGGACTTCCCTCCCTTCCTCCCTCTTGAAAAGTCTTACTTTCTCCACTGCCGTCCTCGTCCTCATCTTCTTCGTCGTCATCGTCATCGGTGTACAAGATGGGTCCGTCAGAGTCGGAGTCATTGGCCTGGTATTCCCTTTGGCCTTCGTCCTCTGAAGATTCTCCCATCAGCCCAGGAGTCAGGAGCCGAGGCGCTGCCTTCCCCAGCTCATCTTTGGTGGTGAAGCTATGAAAGGCACAGACACATGGGGGTGGTGTGAAGCTCAGAGCAACCCTCGAGGATGATGCCAACACAGGAGACAGAGCTCTAGTTTCATAAGCATCCTTTGGGTGTGAAAGGAGAAAGCAGATACCAGCCAGCTAAAGTCGCTGAAACAGGGCAACAGTACTGCATTCCTTAATTCTCAAGGTTTTAGTCTCATCTGACAAATGAAAAGGATTGACCAGATAGTGGCCAATACATTTAGTATGTGAATACTGTAAAACTGTATTTTGAAAATGTATTTTTCCCTAGCCTTAGGGAGGTTCAGTGGAAAGAACAATTAGCCAGAAGCGCTTAGATATTTGACTTTGTACTTTTTCTTGAGTCTGTAACTCCGACTTATCCTTCCCAGTCTAGGTTAAAGACTCAACTCCCCGAGGAATATTTCACTGCCCATCAAACTAGTTCCTTACCTCCCTCTCCCTGCTCCCATGGTGACCTGAAGCCCCCCACCACTGGTGCACTTAGCACATGCATCTCAGTCTGCCTCCCTAACCCTGGAAAGTTCCTTGACAAGGAGGACTCATCTTGTTTTGCAGCTCAGCACCTAGAAGGCTCCTGCCACAGAAAAGTACATCATCTTCAACTGCTATGTGAATTAATCCTATTTTTTCATCACAGCCAGTGTACTAACAGTCAAAAACTATATATCTTCTCTGTGCTTCATTTGCCCATTTATAAAACTGTCTGTCATATGATATTAACATTACCATAAGATGCTGGGAGGGATTGGGGGCAGGAGGAGAAGGGGATGACAGAGAATGAGATGGCTGGATGGCATCACCGACTCGATAGACATGAGTTTGGGTAAACTCCGGGAGTTGGTGATGGATAGGGAAGCCTGTCGTGCTATGATTCATGGGGATCGCATAGAGTCAGACATGACTGACTGACTGAACTGAACTGAAGATTATATTAACAATACAAGATGGAAAATGTGAAAGCTAAGTGGCCTCTCTAAAAGAAAGATGATATGTAAGGATGCAATGAGTTTCTATTATTTAGCTTGATAAAAGTTTCTGACTTAAAGTTACTATAAATACACAAAGCTTGGCAATTTCACAGACTAGAATTTTAAAAATACTTTACATCAAAAACATATCACTTCAGAAACAATACAATCTTCATTTTAAGATACAGAAGCTCCCCACATTGCCTTCTGATATAAAAAGAAGAATCCAAATTTGGACGTCACACTTCTGAACAACCATTTAGTGCAAAACATGTGCTTGTGGTTCACACTGCAAAAAAATTTTTTTAAATAGTTGTTTGAATGATAAAAACAGGTAAGCTTTGTCAGACTCTAAAGTATTGAAAATTCTACTTTGTGGTTGATAAGCCTGAAATAGTCAATTTTAAACTTATTAGGAAAATCCAACAGCCAAAAATTCTTGTTTTCAAGTGAGTAAATATGAAATTTCCTCTTTAATTGCATAAAATACATAAAGCATAAAATTTACCATTTTAACCATTTTGAAGTGTTTAGTTCAGTGGCATTAAGTATATTTATACTGTTGTGCAACTATCACCAACATCCATCTCGAGTTTTTCATCTTCCCAAACTCAAACTCTGTACCCATTAAACAGTATGTGTCCATTCCTCCTCCCTTAACTCATGGCAACCGCCATTCTACCTTCTGTCTCTACAAATCTGACTGTCTTTGGTGCTTCGTTACATGAAATTATGCAACACTTGTCCTTTTGTGTCTGACTTATACTCACTTAGGATGTCTTAAAAGTTCCTGCGTGTTGCAGCATGTGTCAGAATGTCCTTCCTTTTCAAAGCTGCACAGTGTTCCACCATATGTATATGTCACATTTTGTTTATCAATTCATCATTCTCTGGACACGTGGGTTGTTTCTAACTTTTGGTTGATGTGAAAGATGCAGCTATGGATGTGCGTGTGTGCTCAGTCGCTCAGTCGTGTCTGACTCTTTGCGAGCCCATGGATTGTAGCCCACCAGGCTCCTCTGTCCATGGGATTTTCCAGGCAAAAACACTGGAGTGGGTTGCCATTACCTACTCCAGGGGATCTTCCCACATCTATGGACATTGGTGTACAAATATCTGTTTGAGTACCTGCTTTCAAATTTTATGGTTATATGCACAGAAGAGGGCTTCTCCAGTTACTCGCCAGTAAAGAATCCACCTTCAGTGCAAGAGACGTGAATTTGAGCCCTGAGTCAGCAAGATCTGCTGCAGGAGAGCCCGGCAACCCACTCCAGTGTTCTTGCCTGGACAATCCCATGGAAAGAGGAACCTGGCAGGCTACAGTCCATAGGGTCGCAAACAGTCAGACGCAACTGAAGCGACTAAGCACGCACACACAGAAGTAGAATTGCGGAATCATACAGTAATCTTATGTTTAATTTTCTGAAAAACTACCACATTGCTTCCAAAGTATGACATCTCATTTTAAATACGAGAAGATTTATTTTGTGGAAACACTTGTTCACAGTCTGGATTTCTAGTGTACTGCCCCTGGAGGCCATTCTTGCTTGGAGAGTGCCACGGTGGGTGACTGAAGCACATTAAAAAGATATGCCAACTATTAACACATTCTGAGGAGCAGAACAAAGCTACCTCAGGAATGAGTCCTAGCATTTGTTCATATCACTGTTCATTAATTTATCATGATACCGATTATTTTAATCTTATTATTTGGGTTTTATAATGCTTTGCAGTTTTTTAAGACTTCTGCCTACATTGACAACTTAACCACTGTTCTACAGCAGCAGTCCCCAGCTTTTTTGGCTCCAGGGACCAGTTTCACAGAAGACAGTTTTCCCACGAATTGAAGTGAGGCTTCACCTGCTGCTTACCACCTGCTGTGTGGCCTGGTTCCTAACAGGCCATGGGCCTGTGTGGAGGGGAGACCTATGTTCCATAGTATAAGGATGGCAGGTAATGTATAGTTCATGGAATCCAAGAATGCCATGAACGAGCTGCCCAAACAAGGTGGCAATTCCAGTCTACAACCCCGACTCAAAACTCTATCAAATGTTATGTTATTAAGATTCACAGTCTACCTATCAAATGTGATGTTATATTTTAACTCATACCTAATAATATGTTATGTTGATATATTATATATTATATTTAATTTAATATTAAATATTTTACTGTAAATTTTTATCAGTCAATTCATGACTTGGCTCTTATTTTACTCCTACATTTCTTGGGCACACTGTAAAATACAGTGAACTCTATAAATGTTTGTGGATAAAAGAGTTGAATCTCATTTGGATATGGGCTTCAGATGGATGTATTAGTTTCTGCTTTACATTATACCAGAATTATACACTACTAATGAACCTACCAACAAACAGAACTCTACCAAATAGTTACTAGTCTGCACTATGTGGATAAAAGTAGGTGTTTTTACACAGGGCCACTTGTCTTCTTTAAAGTGTTCACATTTGCATTCCCAACAAAAGCCTCTTCATAAAATGACAGAATTTTCACACATTCGTTGACTAAACATAACTGAGGGAGAGTTCTAAGGACAGCAAGAGACGAAGAGCCAGAAATTCTAATTCACATCTCCACTTAAAAACGGAAGAAAGCATTTGGAAGGAAATTTGAGAGACTACTTATTCCAAGCTCATTAACTCAAAAGCAAACACAAACTGTCCCTGTGGGATGAACTGTAATTTAAATTTTTAATTTTGTAGAACGTACAGAGAAGAAAATCTCCATGCCCTCTTCTAGGAAAGCATTATAGTTACCCAGACTGACAGGAAACTCTATTCTAAATACCTCGTTGTCTAATGATGTTCTCAGCTCACTCCCTCTGGTCACAGTCCCAGTGGAAATGGAGAAGAGATACTCACTTCTCGTCTGTCAATCCTCCAAGTACTCAGGCTGAAGACGGGTATTAAGCCTCCAGCATGAAGCTTAGCACCGTGCGGTGCCCTTCCTAAAATGATTCTGCTAGAGAGCTGGACAGAATCAGGTCACCTTTGGAAACGGGCTTTCTCAGTGCTTGAGACTATCTGAGGAATTATTTTATATTTTGTTATTTTATATACTGAATAGTGAATCCATGTATTCGATCTTCTTCCCTAATTATTTTGGTAAAAACTAATCTTGTATTTTTTTTTTTTTTTACCTTTTTTTTTTTTTTTGGCCATGTACCACGGCATGTAGGATCTTAGTTCCCTGACTAGGGATCAAACCCACAGCCCCTGTTATGGAAGGGCAGATCTTAACCCCTGGACTGCCATGGAAGCCCAGGTAAAAACTGATCTTAATTATAATTTCTTGTCCACTTTTTTATCTTTGGTGCTTTGTACACTGCCTGGCACATAGAAGGCAAGCAAAAAATACAGTCGAATGACTGTTCTGTTTTAAAGACTGGAATTAAAGCTGATGTTAGCAAACACTAATAATTAAATGAAGACATCTGCTCTGGGCTGGAAGTATTCAGGACACCATAAGCATTCATTTCAATATATTCTTTTCTGTATCATTTATTAAAATATTGAAAAAAATAATTTATACATTAACATTTATTTATCTTCCCTTGGCTTTCTTTTGAATGATAGTACCCAAAATGATAGAAACAAACACAAAAGAACCTGCAAAAGAAGTAGAAGCAAGTGTTTGGAAACTTATGAAATTCCATAGTCATGTATGGATGTGAGAGTTGGACCATAAAGAAGGCTGAGCACCAAAGAATTGATGTTTTCAAACTGTGGTACTGGAGAAGACTCCTGAGAGTCCCTTGGACAGCAAGGAGATCAAATCAGTCAATACTAAAAGAAATCAACTCTGAGTATTCACTGGAAGGACTGATGCTGAAGCTGAAGCTCCAGTACTTTGGTCACCTGGTGTGAAGAGCTGATTCATTGGAAAAGACCCTGATTCTGCAAAAGATTGAGGGTAGGAGGAGAAGCGGGCAACAGAGGAAGAGACAGTTGGATGGCATCATCAACTCGATGGACATGAGTTTGAACAATCTCTGGGAGATAGTGAAGGACAGGGAAGCCTGATGTGCTGCAGTCCATGGGGTCACAAAGAGTCGGACACGACTGAGTTACTGAACAACAACAGAGCACTGAATTTGATGCGCAGCTCTGGGTTTGCATCCTGTCACTTCCTACCTCGGTGATCTTGGGATAACTCTCTTATCTCTTTCGGCATCAGTTTTTCCATCTATGAAACAGAAATACTCCAGGAGAAACTGATGTGAATTAAATAAATGGCAGTTCCTGACATCAAATAAGTATTCAATAGATGAAGGTCACTACTATTAGCAATTAAATAATTAAAGTTGATACTTGAGTCTCTTGATCCAAATCAATTTAATTAATGTACTGTTTTTTTAAAGTATAACATGACAAAGATTTTTTTGGAAAGGAGAAATAGTAAATTAAACAAAGAGTGAATTTGGATATTATTCTTAGAAGAGACTGGATATCTCCAAGGCTTTCCCAGACAGAATTGGCAATAACATCTACTACACTCTGACTGTCTTCTCCTCATACTCAAGGGACAGGAGAGCTAACATGTCTTATTGATCTTTAAGTAGAAAATTTATAGGACTTTGTGAGTGATTAGATCTGGAAAGCAGAGGAGAATGAGCACCCTAGGATGAATTCTGGCTTGAGAAACTGGATGATGTCATGCCTATGTCATACCAGATTTTGTACTGGCTGCTGCAGATAAGAAGCAAATAAGACACAGTGGTTAGTTCTGTCCCACGTTGCTGTTCGAATTTAGTTGCTAAGTCATGTCCGACTATTGTGACCCCATGGACGGTAGCCTGCCAGGCTCCTCTAAACACGGGATTGTCCAAGCAAGAATACTAGAGTAGGTTGCCATTTTCTACTCCAGGGGATCGTCCCAACCCAGGGCTCAAACTTGCATCTCCTGTACTGGCGTGTATGGATGCTAAATTACTTCAGTCATGTCCAACTCTTTGTGACCCTATAGACTATAGTCCACCTGGCTCCTCTGTCCATGGGATTCTCCAGGCAAGAATACTGGAGTGGGTTGCCAGGCCCTTTTCCAGGGGATCTTCCTGGAAGGCAGGTTCTTTACCACTGACTCACCAGAGAAGCCCAGTTCTGCCTCATAGTTGGGGGAAAAAAAGCACTATCACAGTATATGTATTAGCCCATTTTGTCTGGATGAATATCAAAAGGCTTCAGATGGGATAACACTTAAACTGGGTTGGGGATTGAGAAAGCAAGAAAGATAACCACTCTAAGGTTGGAGGAAAAGTGAAAACGAGTTCTTTTCTGATCCTCTTTATTTTCTTGGAGATGGAGAATGCTAAGCAACTTGTTGAAATGAAGATGGTTTTCAGGAGTGGGTGGAGCAATCTGGACACTAGTGGTAAAGATCTAAAATAATCACTGTAAGGAAAGAGGAGGAAACTGTTTAGGAAAAAGAAAAAGGACTGCTGAGTATTGATGGAGCAGACTCTAACTGTCCTTGAAGCCACAGGTCTGAAGTCTATCTGTCAGTAGGACCACTGTCTCCTGCAGCCCCTGGCATTCCAGGGGCAGGGCTATGAAAAATCAAGACTCATGCACCCCAATGCTCACTGCAGCACTACTTACAATAGCCAAGGCAGGGAAACAGCCTAAACGTCCATCAACAGACGGATGGATAAAGAAGATGTGGTACACGTACATCGCTATATATGAGGGAATAGTACTCAGTCACAAAAAGAATGAAATAATACCATCTGCAGCACCATGGATGGACCTAGAGACTATCAGGCTAAGTCAGATAAAGACAAGTATCCTATGATGTCACTTATATATGGGATCTAAGCAAATGAAACAAATGAACTCATTTATAAAACAGAAACAGACTCACAGAGAAAACAAACCTATGGTTACCAAAGGGAATAGCAGAGGGAGGGAGGGATAAATTAAGAGTTTGGGATTAACAGACAGACACTACCATATATAAAAGAGATAGACAACAAGGACCTATTTATACAGCTCAGGGAATTATATTCAATATCTTTCAACGTATAAGGGAAAAAAATCTGAGGAACAGTGTAGATACACACACACATATATATATATATGAATCACTTTGCAGTACTCCTGAAACTAACATTGGAAATCAGCTGTACTTCAATTAGAAAAACAAATCGATGACTGGATTACAGGTGTGCTTACCTATCAGTCACTAGATTACATTATAAAGGGAACCAAAGTAAGTTCCTTCATTGCCAGTAGAGTGAGTTAGTGATCTTTAGTTCCCAGCTGCATAGTAACATGGACAGAATATGGGGTTTTTGCCCCGACTCACCATTTTCCATTTTCTCTGCTAATACTTATGCCAGTGCCTGAGTGGACAGTGGTTCTGTCTGTCGCCTCTTCAGTCCAGAGAAGCTGACCTGGGTCTAAGGCAGGGAGGTCGGCTCCATTGCTGATCAGGACGACAGGGGTGTCCGAGGCCACAGTGCTCTGCTCCTCCAGAGGGAGAGAAGGGGCGGGGGTGGGAGGTGCTGGAGTCACCGGGGGCGGAGGGACTGAGGACTTGGGTTTGCCTGTGGTCTGCTCCTCGGTCCCAGGGACAGTCTGCTCGGGTGTGAGACTCTCCACCCTGGTCTCCGAAGGCTCCCCTTTAAGGTCAGATGTGCCAGAAGTGGTTGCCTCTGAGGACAGTCGAGACATTGGCTGCTTGCCAGTTTTCTTCTTGCCCTTTATGACTCCCACTGTCC
Organism: Bos javanicus; assembly: GCF_032452875.1. Lineage (NCBI taxonomy): Eukaryota > Metazoa > Chordata > Mammalia > Artiodactyla > Bovidae > Bos > Bos javanicus. The sequence goes on along the minus strand of NC_083876.1, from coordinate 81,206,137 downwards.
CAGTTTTGCTAGAAACTGTCTCCTTGGAAGCTTTGGGACGAGATGAGGTGGAGGAAGTAGATGGTGAAGCTGATGCTTTGGAGCCAGTTGTTTTTCTTGAATGAGAGGAACCAGCTGAAGCAGAGAGATTTTGCATTAAGAGTCCAAGAAGAAAACACATTTTAAAAACAAATAACCAAGTTGCAATTGCCAGTGACACTGTTCCCTTTAAACTCTAAAACTCTGAATAAATGCATTAAGGAAAATAGGTAAATGATAATGGTCTTGTTTTCTGCCCCCTCCCTGCCCCAACCTAGAAGGCAGCAAGTCATGCTTGAGGCCAAACCCTAAGGTACAAGGTCTTCTCCCTCCTCCAGTCTTTAGCTGAGCCAAAGAGAATGCCTCACCTCTTTGCCCTATGGTCACCTGAAAAAGTCTCTGTATGCTCCAAAGAAGGGACATTATAGTGTGGAGAGGACAAGACACCAGCAGCTACCCAGGTATAGTACAAGCTTCCTCTCATCACAAACTATACACGTTTTATGATGCCTTTCTGGGAACAGAGCAGCACACACTCAGAAGAGGCTGGTGTATATACCACCTGCTCCTTTCTGGCCAAAAGCAAATTTACTCATCTTACTGCGAAAAAGAGTGAACTCCAAACCAGCTCTCCCCAGTGGCTAGAGAGAGACGCTGCCCTATCTCTTCATCTTGCAGGGGTGATGGGGCAAAGGAAAAAAACACATGGCCGCATACGAAAGACAAGTCCCCTTCAAAACATCAAGAGGCAGAAAACAGTCTTTTTTTTTTTAAACCAAAAATGTGTAAATGGGTAGTGTTTGAATAAACTGAAGGGAAGGAGTATCATTCTCAGATTTTCTGAAACTCCTTATGTTCCTAGAAGGATATCTTCATCAGAGGACAGCCAGGGTCATGACCATGGCTGTGGCATGTTGGTCTACTTCTGGACAGAACTGCCTTCCACCAAACCATTTTCAGGGAAAATAAAATTTAATCCTCTTTTTCTTTATATCATAGAAATACATTTAAACTATTATCTCACGACCTTTATGATCTATGCATTTCCCTTAATTGCTTCTTCTGTGACAAGGCTGTACATTCCCTCTTTTTCCTGAGGGATCAAACTATCTTCCACAGAAAAATTAGAAAAATCTTGTTAGATTGTGGAGCCAACCCACACTGCATACAGATGTTATTTATTGTAACTTACCTCTGGTTATAACTTTATTAAAGCCAATTGGGAGGGTCAGGAGAAGAACAAATTAAGGAATAGACAATGAGATGTATGACTCTACCAACTCTGATCTACTGAGAAAACCCACTCTTACTGTGTGTAAAGATGCAGGCTTAAAACAAGTCTCTATGGCTTGAGGGCTTTATTGTTTTAGATACCTGTAACTACAAAAATTCTCCTCCCCCATGTCAGGGCTTGTCAATGTTTCTTTGAAATAAACAATCTTTTTTTTTTTTTCTGTTAATGATTTTTTTTTTTTATTCTTTTTTTTTTATTGTTCTTCCAATTTTATTTTATTTTTAAACTTTACATAATTGTATTAGTTTTGCCAAAGGACAAACATATGAAGCATACTCCTGGAGTCTACGTACATCTGAAATTTATCTTTCACAACCAAGATGCTAAAGACTTGCTATCTGTCTAATCATGATCAGTTAGGTCTTAGGTAAGTTGAACAGAATTTCTTCTACACATCAGTTCTAATTATTTTTTCTTTTAAAAAGTTCTTTCTTTTCTAACAGCAAAGTTAACTTCAGCCTTGCTTAAGAAAAAAGACAATTTTTAACCCTAGTGTGCAAATTCATGCCATGTTAATATATTTCTCTTTTGACCATCTCCTAAAATGAGGATTTTGCTCAAGTGTTGCTCAAGTTACATTGAATTATGGCTACGATTAAAAATGAAATGCTACCTCTTCTCAGTTAAATATTTCTGTTGTTAACACGGTGTATAACAACGAGAAAGAAAAACATATGAGATGTTACTTTACTAGCAAAGCAGGTGAATGTGCTAACCTGTATCTGGTGATCTGGAGGACTAACTAACTTAGTAACACAGGAAGAATCTGAACCAACAGATTTTTTGAAACAGCATAAAACGTCTGACTAAAAATCGGGAGTTACATTTGAAATAACTTTTCCGAAATGTCAACATTATTCAAATAAAGCAAAGTTACCAAGTAGAAAGTTCCAGATGGTTACAAATGGAATATGAGTAGGATTCAGAAGGAGTATGACCAACATTCGATAAAAGGATCTTCACACGCTGGGCTTGGTAGACTTCAAGGCAATCCTGTTTCTCTGTGATAACCCTGCGAACAGCAACCTTCTTGTTCACACTAAGGGCCAGTTGGGCCTCTTTTAATAACACGACTGTACTTTGCTCTTAGGAATATCCTGAGTTAATAAATTAGTCTTCAAATAAAATACCTGGAAATAACTCAAAATTTCTCCTGAAGTAAGAGAGGACAAGCCAAGTCTATTGTGAGCTGCTGCTGTGTGGGGCATGGGGAGGTAGGTCTTCACGCCCAGGAACGGGGTGAGAGTTTGGGGCTTCTCTTCAGGAAATAAACCAGCAACAGCCTCACTTGAAGCATTTGTCCTGGGGCGTGCTAGGCAGTCTGGGTGACACACACAGATACCAACAGGAGCGGACGCTGATGTGTGATGGCAGCTGGCCCCTGAGAAAATGGCCTGTAGGCCCTGCAGGCACAGCATTCTGAGACGTTCATTTCAGAGCTTATTAGAAGAGACCCAGACAAGCAAGGTCAAAGGTGGCCGACAGGAACACTGGCAGAGAGGAACCTACTTACAATGAGTTCTGTTACACTGTCACCTAAGCCACTCTCTGAACCTGAGCATTATGGGTATAAATTACCATGGGGAAAGATCAACACCAAGGCATATCATGGTAGTTGACTTTGAGAAAGTGGCTGCTGATTTTAAGGAGAATAAGGTTTGCTAGGCACAGCAGACCTTCTAACATGGAGAATTTTTATGCATGTGATGGGAAAAAGCCGCTCAGCATATGTATTTGGATTAATATCCTTTTAAAAGCTGGATGACAGGGGAGGCTTCTTCATTCCACTTCACTAGAATGGCGACTCCACTTTGCATTAAGCACATCTGACATGGAAGGGAAAGCTGGACACACACGACATGAAGTGACGGAATCACCCAAACATCCCCTGGTGATCTGCAGTGGCAGCTTACAACCGCACCCCTCGTAACATGTTGAAGTTTATGGGGTCAGGAAGCGGACACTGAGCATGTAATGCCCAACTCTGCTGAGCAGTTGTGACTTCAGTAGAGAGTGGGGGAGGGGTGGAGCAACTAAGCGATGTGAGCCCTTTCTCATTAGAAAGATGACAATAAGATTTAAGATATTAAGATCCAGAAAATATGTCAAAGATGTGTCATGTTTTAATGTGCAAACTTGAGATGTTTTGAAAGAAAAAACCCAAGCCAAAGAGCCACCCATGAACTGAAATAGGCAGGCCAGTCGAAATTTCCATAATGTCAGATCGTGCATGCTAAGTCGCTTCAGTCAGGTCCAACTCTTTGTTGACCCTATGGACTACAGCCTGTCAGGCTCCCCTGTCCATGGGATTCTCCAGACAAGAATATTGGAGTGGGTTGCCATGCCCTCCTCCAGGGGATCTTTCGGACCCAGGGATCAAACTCGCCTCTCTTGTGTCTCCGGCATTGGCAGGCGGGTCCTTTACTACAAGTGCCACCCTGAGAAGCCACTAATGTCAGATCATATCGCTACTCCTCAGGCAGACAACTCCCTGTATCCTTCTACTGGGTTTTGTGCAGATAGTGGAGACTCAGGAAGAAAGACATCTATTCACCCTAAACCTAATAAGGTGAACAGATCCACTTGGTAGAGACAGCAACAAAGGAATCTCCAGGGCGTTCTCTGTGTTACAACTGAATCCGCTGGTGTTACATCCAAAGATGCCAGACACCAAAAAGACTGTTGTTCCTAGAAGAAGCAGTGAACCCACCCCGAAGCCAAGCACCCTAAACTCAGCCCCACAGAGGGCATACTCACCGGCCTCTCGGGTTGCATTTCGGCTTGCCGGCTTGGGTGGTGGGACGGGGACCTGCTTACCAGGAGCCTTGGTGTTTTTTTTAATAGGAGGCACTTCGTCACCCTTGGGGCTGGCCCCAGCAGCGGCCCCTTTTGGAGGCACAGGTGTTTTTTTGGGCTTAGGTTTGGGTTTAGGCTTAGGAAGAGCTGGAGGAGGTGGAGCAGGAGTTGCCGGTGTTTCAGAGTGGTTTTCAGTGTTCTCTACAAATGAGAAAGTGAACAGAAGCAGACTGATACAGACACACACCGTATAGACAGGAGCAAGGCACAGGGCGACAGTGATACAAGCACGTGGCTGCTTAGCCCCTGGGAACCAGCGGGGCTTCTGCACCAGAGAGACTGAAGGCTGGGGTAAAGGAGATCAAAGCCTGAAAACCAACCTGGGGTGTGTTCTCCAGGTCCCTTAATCACTTCTGCGATAAAACAGAGTTACACAACTGACTGTGATGAGGTTTAGGGTGAGTGTAAATGTCCACCATCAGGGGCTGACACCTGGATGAGGGGTTGCTCGACGATGATGTGGGTATGCGTGCTAAATTTTTAAAGAAACCAAAGGGCCCAAGGAGTGGCAGATCAGTGCATTACACACACCGCCATGGGGTGAGGGCTGACTGCACAGCTATGGCTGGACTCAAGGTTACCCTCCACTGAGGGACTTTCTCAGGAAACAATCCCCATCAACTTGAAAGGGATGTGTGCCCCGTGTCTGTCTCACTGTGGTAAAAAAAAATCAATTATTTTCTAAGCAAAGGGAGACTCTCTAGAATCTGGTACAGGAAACACAATGCACTGAAGAATAAACTATTTTCTACTATTAAATTTTTCTCAAGCTCTCCCAGTGTACTAGGGCAGCTTCCTATTTTACTCTAACTTCCTCTGACCTTTTCAAACAGTGTCACAACTGTAGGTAGTGGAGGGTGCAGAATCCAAAAGAAAAAAAACCACACCAAACTTGTTTTTTCATGTAAACACAAGTAACAAGTTTGAAAAGATAAAGGTTAATATTCATTAAAAAAAATCACACCTACAAATAGAAGCCTCGTGTAAGATTTTGCATAACTAGAGGAGTATCTGTCATTTTAAAAAGTGGAGATGCTGAATGTTCATTCATATTTTCATATCCTTATCTTTTCTCATTGTGACTAATTAAAATTAGAATACAATTTGGGTCCAAAGAGCTAAGCAGCATTTGTTTAAAAGTGGAGCACAACAGAAAACATAAGACAGTGTTAAGACAAGCCGTTACTGAAGATGTTGTTCTATTGTTAAATGACCAAGAAAGGATTTTAATATTGAAATGCATCTTATTTTATTATCTCTTTCGTTTCATTGCTCACCCCAGTGCATGTGAAGTGGGGACTCCTCCCCTCTTTTCTACATCCCCATCAATGCATGTATAACTACCATAAAAGTGATTTAAAGTGCAGTAAGTAATGGATAAAACTTTTCTTTTACCTTTCCTAAGTCATGAAACCCACCCACCACAACGGCCCACATGGAGCCCTCCTGAAATATGAACTTAATTGTACACATAGTCTGAGCTCCTCAGTCAACATTCATCAGAGGCTCCTTTGTATGTCTGCCTTTCTGTTTACACATCTTGACTCCTCAACTAAACTGCTGAGAGTCTTTAATACAGGAATGGCTCTCCTAACCCACCTGGTCTGAACCGAAAACCAGTGCATCACCAAGTGTTAGTCAGGGCTGAGAAAGAGATGAGTTGACAGTCACTGAAAACATCGTATTTTAATGTAAAACTTACAAGTACACACTGACTTGCTAGTCTTTTGATTCAGGGTAGAGGACTGTTCTTTTAATACACCTTTGTACCTTTAGCCTCCTGCATGATAATCCAGCCCTATAAGAGCACCGTCCAGACTGAGAGCCAAAACCATTGATCTGCTCATTTGTTACCTTAATTCTCTCTTGCTACAACCTTCACATTTCTTATTCTCTGCTTTTATGCCATATGACTGGGGGATCTATTTTAGATCTGCCTAAAGGTTGTCAAATTCTAAAGTTATCCAGCTACTGGTTTTGAGAAGGAGATGGTTCCCTCTGTGACAGTTGGGAATGACAATCCCTCCTGGATTGAGAATGTACTCACTACACAAAATTTCTGGCCACTCTTGGAGAAGCACAGTCCATCCTCCTTCCTCTGTAAGTTCTATCAATTATCTCTGTGTGTTTGCCATATGGCCGATGTTCATGTTCATTCTGTGGCGATTCCTAATGGGTACGTGTGCGTGTGTATGCATGCGCATGCATGCAAACAGTATGCTTTTCTGACTAAATTATGACCTCCTTTTGTCTGAAATGTTATATCCCATCAAGCATGATGCTCAAAACATTATGTCTATTCAGTGAATGTGACTTGAGTCAGCTGATAGATATTAACACACACAAGAGTTTGTAGGGAGCAAACTCTTGGATCTGGGAGACAATGAACATAAGTCAAGAGGTATTTTTTACTATTACCATATGATCTGAAGAAAAGACAGATGGCGGAGAGGAGTACCATGTTTTCAAGAGGAGGTTGGGAAAGGGCTGCCTATGCGGTCTGGCTTGATGAGGATACTACATGTCACAACAACAGTCTGGAGGTGAGTGGCTGACCACTACACTTCAGGTTTGCCTCCTTCCACCACATGGAGAGTCAAGTTTAACAACACTGAGAACTGCAGGCAGCCTTCATCTTGCCTAGAATGCCCTTCTGCCCCCAACTCCCTACTTCACCTGACTGCTTCCTTCTGGTCTCCTCCAGGTCTCCGTTTGGAAATATCTTCCTCTAAGATCCAATTTGGTACCCCTTGCAAGCTCCCTGGCTTGCTGTCCTCAGGTCTCCCAGAGCACTTTGCATCTTGCACTGCAGTGGCCTGTGTGCATGCTGGTCTCCATGTAGGCCACGATCTGCTTGAAGGCAAGGATGTCTCTCATGTTCACTGTGCTCTTTCCCTGGCCCTGTGGCCAATATCTTCATGCTCACGTGGGGAACAAATGCACACAAGTGACCTGTTACTTCATGGAAAGCCCTCTACAATGACTCAATAGAAATAATATCTGATACTTTTTCAGATTTCTCATATTTAATACCACGCTATATTTAACAGATTGCAGATCAGTTTTTCTGCCTCTTATAACTTTATTGAGAAGGAATAATGAGAGACTAACAGGCCCAGAAGGCTTACGGGAAAAGTCTCCAGTGATAGGCAGAAAAGGCCCCACTGCTCCAGCTCCAGAATAGGACCCTTGGGAGCCTCTTGGGAGCCCCAGAAATACCATGAGTCCTAGGTGGAACCTACCCACAGAGTAGGGTGAAGGTCATTTGCCATTTGTTTGTTCTCTTTGATGCAGATGTTTCAAATATTAAAATGCCAATATGCTGTCTTAAAAAGACACACAAGCATCCAGGTTGGCATTAGTTTTGCAAATATAACCAAGTAACAGGTGAAACGGGTAAGCTGACTTGATGCAAAAGGAAGGGGAACACTGAACCCCCAAATAAAGGATGAACTGAGAACATGGGAAGGCAGATTTGAACAGCAGTAAGCTCACATAAGAAGTGAGATCAGAAGAGGAACAGAGGTAAGAGTGACTCTTAAGCTATTTTTTTTTTTTTTTTAGAATTAAATGCTGTCTTTCCAGAGCAATGAATGGTTTGTTTAAAAGGTATTTTCTATTTAACATGATACTCTGTGATGTTGGTTAGGACTGACATTCTTTTTAGTGTCAGCAAGTGGCTTCCCCTCACTCGCATGGCTTCGTTGGGGACACTGCCCACACAGTGAAAGGGAGGCTCCTCTGTCTTACTAGGGCTGTGGTAGCAAGACCAGCATTTTCATCTCCTCAGGTACAGACCAGCCAAAGCATGATGCTATCTTGGACCTTATTTGACCAAAAAGAACAGAATGTACTAGTCCAAAATAAAAAATAAGAAAACAAAAACATCTCTCAAATATCCATGAACCTATGAAGTCTGCCATCTTTTTGGAATGTCCAGGCCTGAGGGTTTAATTAACATAAAACTGTCAGCAACTTTTTATTATGCTGATAAAGCAAACACGTCCTTTGAAGCCTGTCCAGTCCACTGACTGATCCTCCACATGGACAAGGAAGGCACTAGAGATGGCTGTGTTACATGATGAAGGATGTGATCCTTGAATGTGAAAAGGCTGGACCAGGGAAAAACCACATGGATTTGAAATTTAACAGGGTGGTGAGACAGGACAGTTGGACTGAAAAAAAAAAAAAGAGAAAAGTAAAAAAAAAAGAAATCACTGCATCAATGCTTTCACCTAAATACTCTTAAAATCTATTCAGGTCTGTTTTCATTTTATTTTCCAGGAATCGTATCACTAAAAACATTAGTAATTTCTTAGAATCAGTATTCTTAAGCATAACCAGAGTTGTTCAACAGAAAGACTAAAGTAAAGCTCCATGAGCACCATACTTAATACTGAATAAAGCAAAATAATTAATAGAGGCTTCTAAAAATTTTAAAGGCTAATTTACATGCAAATAATAAGATGCTATGGACTTCCCGAGGAGCTGATCTTAAATTATAACATCTGTCAAATGTTCTTTCATTCCCTTTGTCTTTGGAGGATCTGGGTCAAGAACAGAGGAAGAGAAGTTTCCTTCCAGCAGTTTCTAAGAGTCTTCAAAATGCCTAGAAAGTTCAGATTAGGTCTGACAAATTTTTGCCATCCAACTCAGAAGGAGACATTATGGAAAACTAGCCTGCTTCCTGACGGTTCATTTATATGTAGCAGGAAATCATCTAAACTGTTCCAACGAAGGCTTATTTTATGGGCATTTCAGTTCAGGCTGCATAAGAGGCTTGGGGGTTCCTGCAACTGTGATAGGTGTGGTATGGATAATGCAGTCTATCAGTGCCCAGGAACCTGTGAATGTTCTGGGTATCCCTGACAGACATGTATCTTGCAGTTCTGTAATTTACCACAGTATTTCACACATGAAACCAAGGTCTCAAAAGAAAGCTTCGGGGAATGGCATAATTGTTTCTGGCATATTTTAAAATTTCCAACTGCACAGACAAATCATGGGGCAGAGGCTATAGCCACTCCAGCAACCCAGATCCCTGGCATTACTGGGAACCATTCCTGGTCTCCCAGAAATGCCTGAGCCTGGATCAGAACTACAGTGTTGGGTGTGTGGATGCCACCAGCCAAGCTCCCACTTCGGAAGAGGCGCTGCTGGGCTGAGTGAGCCATCTTGTTTTGCTATTCCTCCAAGCTGAGCTGCTATAATTGTCAAGTAACCCGCAGAGAAAGGTGTTTGGACTGCTGGCTTTTTTTTTTTTTTTTAAAGAAGACACTGAGATAAAACTCCTGATGAAAGGATAACATTCCCAGACATCTCTAATGATAGAAGAAGCCACCACTTCTGATTCTTACCATTAATTAGCCCTCTTTAATAAAATAGTAAATGATGTGCTTATAAAATAGATGTATCTACCTGAGGAAAGCATCCCATTTCTCTTTGCTAGTTATCATTTCTCTCCTTGTATTTGCAGAACTCCTCTCTACTGGTCTCAGGGTCACTATGTGGAGCCCAAGACCTGCTTCTCAACTTTGAGCTGTAAAAGAATTGGGGGGTTTCTCTTGATGTTACCTTTCTTATCTTCTGCCTTTTCCTCCAGAGGTGTTGTTTTTTCAGCTACAGAGCCATTACCTTCTTCAGATCTTACTACATTTTCCTCTCGGGTAGATTCCTCTCCGATGGGTATCATGTGCCCGTTTGAATTTTCAAAGTTAACTGTTACATCTCCATCTAAAAATGGGGAGAGAAACACCTAGATGTCTAACTTTGATGGCTTTCTTAAAACCCAGTTTTTCAGGTACTAGGACTGTAGGGTTCAGATTTATGTTTCAGACCTGGGAACCAAATACATTCTGGACTATTTTCACCATGTTTTACTGAATAATTCATTCAAATGAAAGAGCTAGGAAGTTCTTAGTGTTGGGGGAAAGCAGCTATGGAGGGGGTACCCAGATGCCATCTCAAGGCAGGAATGAGTAACCTAATTATACAATATCCCTGGACAGGAGAGTCCCTCTCTTCTCGGACTTAGTTTTGGTTGAAGTCACACTTGGGAGTCTCTTTGTCATTCAGAAACTGAACGATAAAAGGAGGAATCTGAAAAATGGAATAAACATTTTTAACAAGCACCAAAAACACAAGGTGAATGCAAATACACAAAAAACATGAAAAGCAATTACACATACAAACAATTAGTGGGAGACATGGACATTTCCAAGCACCACTGTCTCCAGAATATTATATCCATGACATGCTAACTTTACACGGTAATACACCCTCTACTCTACTCAGGGAAAGATGTCAGTAAAGCTAACTCTATTTTCATTTTCTTATTTATGGAAATATTAAAATGTACTCAGGGAATTGTTGTATATTGCTGGCCAAAAAGTCTTTAAGTTGGGTCAATAATAATTTGAAAACATTAAGAAAAACTGTTAAGAAAAAAGCAATTAGAGGGTAGTTTTTAAAAATCACAACTGAAATTAAAATTAAAATTTAATGTTATCTAAACCATAATTAATTTAACACCCATGAATGTTTATAAATTTCTAGGAGTTTCTAAAGTAAGAGAGATTTTGCAGAAACTCTTAATTCAGTGATGCTTGAAAATTTAACACTAGTTCATATCAGGAAAATTATTAATGATAATATTTTTACTTAGCAAACTTGAAGAAATGTATAATAGAGCTAATTTTAGGCAAGTTTGATTAATTTTACTTTGGCAATTATTCTGAACAGAATGACCATCTCCTAATTTTTCTTTAAATATGATTGAATTGCTTTGGCTCAACATAAACTCCACTGGCTTTTTTGACAAAAACAAATATGGCATTTTTAACAAGTAAAATACATATAATGCAATCATATTTAAAATGAACAAATAATTGTCCCTCAGTCATGTAACTTCTAAGCACCTATAATCTGATACTTGTATAAAACTAAAATAGATAATAACTGGCAATGTTATTGCAAGTAAATCGTAACTATGTCAATAAAATTAAGGTAATAATTTTTAAAAGACTATATGACAAACCAAATAGAAAAGATCCTTGGTTCTTATTACTGGATCCCAAGAAATTTACTATTAAAAAAAGAGGGAGGGAGGGGAGACACAATATAATGTTCAGGTATTGGATTCAAAAAAATAAATAATCTAAGAATGGAAAATTTCAGACAGAATAGAAAACCATCTCTTTATATAAAAAAATCCTCAGTTTTTAGGTAACTCAAATACAAATTTATTTTTGTTTTCTATGACTTTTGCTAGTAATAAAAACATGCTGAAATCATGTTAATGACAATTTAATTCTATTTTAACCATTATTACATTAAAATTCTTTAGTAGATTAAATAACTAATTTTTAAAATTCAGAACAAAAATGCTAGAGAGAAAATTAAATAATTGTGGCATAAGAAGAAACTGGATTAGCACATGATAAAGAGAAATGGTCCGTAATGTATAAAGATACTTACTCTGAGATATTTATATGAAATAAAGCTAAAGTATAAGGAATAATAGAAAAATGAGCCATGTTTGTAATAAATATGGAATTCAAGAAGAAAAACAGAGGAGAACTAAAGTTATTATTAATTAACTTGTGTGTGTACTGAAAAGGTTTTCTAGTTTTTTGTGTTGTCTTAGAATTAAAATAAGTCCTGAGCCAGGCTGCCAGTTACAGTAAGATGTCTTACAGGAGCATTTGTATGCAAAGAAAGGAGAAAACTCAAAGAGTCCTAAGCTTAAAGTAAACCAAGAGATAAAGCATACAGAAATAAGTGGTTAAATAAGAAGCAAGAGAGTGTTTGAGGGGTTTCCCTCTTTCAGGTAAACAGGTTCTTTGGGCATAGAGTTAACAGAGGAACAGAGACAAGAAGAAAATCATGAACGGAAGATAAGTGACTCATTAAAAAAGGCATCCCAGGAGAAAAGGAAAGGAGGCTGGCATGCAGACAAAAACATCTGCGTGCCTTCAGCTTAAAGCTAAGGGAAAAGAAAGGTAAGAACCAGAAGATGACTAAACTTGGATTAGACCGTGGACTTCTCAGGAGAGAAGGCCAATCACTGAATTTTTACATTCAAGTTAGATTTTGCTTATAAAAAAGGTCATCTAAGAGGAATAATAATAGCTGGGAGTAAGGGTATGGGGTGGAATGGGACGAGGTCAAACCCAGGGTAGTTGGCGGTATTTTAAAAGTCTATTTGGATGACCAAATAAAGGGCATAACTGACAAGCACTGTCAAGAGCTAAGGCAAGGTCAAGAACATCAAGGAAAGAATGAGCCTTGACTGGCAGAAGAGAGCAGGTTGTCACCAAGCACAGCAGTTTCCAGTCTCTGGCTAGGGCTGAAAACAGACTGAAATTCTCAAGATAATTGCTTTTGGAAAAATGACAAAAAACTATTTTCTACAGCCCTTGGCTGAAACGGGGGGAAGGAGTCTATTTACAATAAGCCTCACCGGGAACTTCTAAGTATTAGGTAATTTATGTAGTTCTATATAAGGGCCACGCAAAAAGTAGAAAGTAAAATTCAGTAATTGATGACTTCCCAAACATTAAACCTATTACACCATGCTTAGGTTAAAAACCTAAGCATGTTTGTTATTTTATGTTTTGAAACTTATAATGTTCAGTCTGCAAACATTAAATAAAAAGACTCAACAGAGTCAGACTTCTGGAAAATAAGTAAATGAAATTGCAATCTATCTTGCAAATAGCTTAACAGATTAGCAAAATAAAAACCAAGCAATGCTAAGCATTTCCCTAAGCCACTTGTTTTTAGAAAAAGTAAATGCTTTTCTAGCTATAATTTTAAATGGATAAAAAAAGAGACCTTTAGTCTCTATGTTTAATATTCATTAACAGTTCTGGTCATAAATTTTTCCACTTCTTTTTCTTCCTTTAAAAGGTGTCCAAATAAAGGTTACCAAACCAGTGCAGTGGCCCGTCCCATAATGGTGATAGCCCAACACTGAGTTTTCAGTGGGACATGTAATTTCTCTGCCTTTTCCAGGAAGATAAGAGAGGAGGCAGACTTTGATACTGCAAGTCCACCTTCAAGCACAAAAATGTTAAGGATGTACATTTTTTATTTCTAAAAGCCCTAGGCAGAAAATGAATAGCTTCAAGGCTAACAGAAAATTAGGGGATACTTAAAAGTTCATTCACAAAATGGAGTGAAAGTGAAAGTCACTCAGTTGTGTCTGACTCTTTGCAACCCCATGGTATAGTCCAAGGATTTCTCCAGGCCACAATACTGCAGTGGGTAGCTGTTCCCTTCTCCAGGGAATCTTCCAAACCCAGGAATCAAACCCAGGTCTCCCATATTACAGGCGGATTCTTTACTGTCCGAGTCCAAAATAGACTGAGAGAAGTATAATAAGTAAAATGCCTAAAATTTTGAGGGCTCAAGAAAAATACCATTATTTATTCAGGACTTCCCTGTTTTCTTTAAAGCAGGAATAAAATAGTAAAGCATCTCTTAGCTTCTTCTAGAATATTCAGATGTTGAATATCATGTCATTTGGATTTATGAATAGTGAATACCAAAAGACATTAAGCTCTTTGCAAGGAACATATTTTAGGAAAAGAGGAGTACTATTGTTTTGATTCTAAATTAATAGCACTTTATTTGTGCCCACAAAAGCACAATAATAATATTTTTACCTCAGTAAGCATTCAGGGGATGAGGTGAGGAAGGCATGAGGTAAACCAACATGTTGCAACAAAAATTTCATGAGTTTTATAGTAGGGGGAGCAATGAAGATTATTCACTATTATTTATTTGGAGAAATAACCAATCTTGGTATCTTCTTTTGAGGGTCTATCTCAGTTTCTATCTAATCCTTGTCTTTTTGAGCAAGATTACCCCTTGGGAGGATAGACGGATAAAGGGAAGAAGATTAGATGTAGGGGATAAAATACTTGGAAATAATAATTGTTAGTGACAAGGTGAGACAGATTTGAAGAAATGAAAAGAGAACAAAGCTGGGAAAATTACTTGAGAGATGCATAAAGCAGACTAACGTAATCTGCCCACTCGTGCCTTGTTGAATGTACATGAGTGTATTATAGAGTATAAAGGACAAGAGGTCCGTTTATCGTGTCTTTTTTCTTTTACTGGTAGACTTAAGAAAGCAAAAGGCATGAGTTAAAACTTAGAGCTAAAACTTTGCATGTACTCAAACAATTGAGTTTTCTTGAAGAGACAGACTGAAGTTCAAGAACAGAGCATGAATCAGGTAAACATTTGTATCTTGTCTGTATCTCCTGCCACAGAGAAGCTCTGTTAGGCTTTAGGTTTAGGATGACATATGGTGAAGGACTCACCAAAAAGGTCATTGAATTTCTTCTTTAGAACACCTTAGATACCCGGCAGCCCACAAAGGCTGTCTGAATTAAAGCAAGATTCTCAGATTGTCATAACTTTATCTCCCGAAGACCATGATCATCTTAAATTTCAAAAGAAAATGAAAGAAAGAAAGATCAAAGAATGAAGGATCAAATTACTTTAAATGTATGATTAATTTCCTCACCTTGATCAGGCAATTCCTTAAGAACTCCCCTTCTTATCAGCTCCTCTCTACTTTGTCTTGTAGAAATCTTCCTTTCTAATACTTTTAAAAAGAATAAGCACAAGTAAGAATCTTCATTGTTTAAAATAATTATGAAAAACATTCCAAATAGAATTGAGTACATTCATTCTGTTCACTTGAGGACTCAGACCTCAGTTTTTCTAGCTGCCCCACAAACCACGTGAATGGAATCAACATAATCAGGATGGGCAAATGACCCAAGCTCACGATCTGAAGCCCAGTTGCTGTGCCTTGTCTTCCAAATGATGGTATTTGGCCTAGAATTCAGACACATTATCTCAAATCAACTATGGGGCACCAAAGCTACTTCTCACTTTGAAATATTCCTTTCTTAATGCATTCTAAAACACAGGCTTTTATGAATGGACAATGAATACAGAGGCTATGCATTCTTACATGAAAACAAACTTTCAGTAGACATTCAGGTAACTCATCTGAATCCCAGACAGAAGGACTACTTTCCTAGTGTTTTCTTTCTCACACCGTCTATTACAGAAGTCCGACATTTATGTAATTCTTTTCCCTGCCATACTCACAAGTTCTAGAGTATTCTGGAGTATTCCCTGACAAATACCAAGTTTTGGGAGGATGGAGTCAATTCATACTTTCACAGAATGTAATGGGACAGGAATCTCAACAGTGATTTTTCTTCAGGAAGAAATCTAAATTCCTGGTGTAACTTCAGAATGGAGCTTAGGAGCTCAGGATGAGACTTCAGTAGTAGTCACCCTATGTCTATAGTGTTAGTTCCTAAACCTTACATGTCATGTAACCACCAGCTGCAGTCCCCACTTTCAGGGGCCAAGAAGGTGTGTCAAGTTAACACAGGGTCGCACCATCTACGAATTCTCTGAATCAACATTCCTCACAGTGCATTCCACCATACTCTATTTCCTCCAGATGCCCTGTTCAAGAAAGCACGTTGACACTCAAAAAAGGGCCAGAGAAGGGGTCAAGCCAGGGCTCTTTCGAGGAGAAGGAAAGGTTCATTGGTGGAGAGCGGGTAGCCACAGCAGGACTAGATTCTGACTCTCCCTAAAATTTCTACTCCTGGCCTCGTAATCTGTAACTCCTAAAGTCACCCTGGACAAAATAATTTCAAGACCCAACCAGAACTCCATTACCCTACGCCATCAGTTCAGTTCAGTTGCTCAGTCGTGTCCAACTCTTTGTGACCCCATGAACTGCAGCATCCTATGCCATCCTTAGCACATACAAACAGAGCTCGTAATGACGCTAATAACATGCCTTTTGGGGGTGCTCCAGGTGGCCTGAAGCTAGGACACTGGGGAGGGAGTAGGGAGGGGGCGGGGGTGCCTTGAATCAGCAGCTTTGTATTAAGCAATGACATGAACCCCAGAAGAGCTACAATGAGCATCTTTTGAAGAAACCGGAATATTTTTCTCCTTTCTGATAACTAGGAATTGTGTATCCTGGTTGCCAGAAAAGTCAGAGTAAAGCTTGATTTATACCACTGATTTCATATGGCAATTCATGGATGAATTCTGTTTCCTCCTTCTTAGGGACCTGACTTCATTTACATTTTATTTATAGCATATGTACTCTTTGTTCTAAGTTTTGTCGAACTTTTCTGGGCTGGGGCAGAATCACAGTGCAAACAAATGAGGAAATGAATGAGTGAATGAATGAAAAGTCAAAAGAATGATAATAAACATCTCATTTGTTCACATGAAGACACACAAAGAACTCCCCCTCCTTCCTTTAGCTCACTCACCCACCCTCCAACATCCCTTCCAGAAACAAGTGAGTTGGCAGTTTCAACAGAACGAAGTTCACTGGGTGTGGGGGCCAGCAGGAGCTGTTCCGTAGTGGGAGCTCTTGTTTGTAAAAAAGAGTGCTGTTACTTAAATGTAGCTTCAGTGAGTTCAAGCTTTTGTCAAAGAGGAGAGAACCCCCTTCAGCACAGGAAGCCAAATGCCACCCCCCAACAATGACGCTGGGGCCCTGCCCAGACAGAGCAGGTTCAGCAAGACAGACCCTCACCACTGCAGTCTCCTGAGGACGGTACAACCCATTCACGCTTGACTGGGGCTCCAAGGCGTCTGAGACCTCTTGCAGCCAGGGTCTCAGCCCCCCACTTTTGGGGGGTGGGCCCGGATCATGCCCTCCCTCTCGCCCAGCTGTGTGCACTAAGCTCGAGGCTGCAGGTGCCCCTGGACACGGGCTGAGGCCACATCCTGGGAAAGCGAGGGCACTGCTGATACAGAACACAGTCACCGTGGCTGTCTGCCCCTCGTTCTCAGGAAGCAGAGCTTCTCACTGTGTGTGCTGCTTCGATAAAGTGCCCTAAAACCCAAAATAGTTGTCAGAAGTCCTGGATTCTAGTCCCAGAACTTCCACAGCCAGTTGTGTGACGCTGGGAACTCTTCAGGTTCCAAGGCTCTGATCCATTATCTGTAAACTGAGGGATGCAATTCAGTGGCCACTAAAGGACAGCCCATCCAGCTCAAATATTGGGTGATCCTGAATTATTAATCAAGGCCATTCTGTAATCTCTGTTTGTGCATGCGTGCCTCAGCCATGGCCGGCTCTTTGCAACCCCATGGACTGTAGTCTGCCAGGCTTCTCTGTCCATGGGGATTCTCCAGGCAAGAGTACTGGAGTGGGCTGCGATGTCCTCCTCCAGGGGATCTTCCCGACCCAAGGATTAAATCCAAGTCTCTTGGGTCTCCTGCACTGGCAGGTGGGTTTTTCGCCACTAGAGTCACCTGGGAAGTCCAATCTCTGCTTCGGGTACCTTTAAAAGCTTTCAAACTTGAACTTAAAAAAAAAAAAAATCAACAGAGGGCCCAGAAGGTATCCCCTTGTTTTTTTATTTTTTTTTCCCCTTGTTGTTTCTGCCTTTCTATCATGGATCCCAGAGGATCCTTTAGTTTGAGAGTTACGTTTTCTGTTGCTTTCATTCTAATTTAATCTCAGCTAAAAATCCCCCCTCTTTCTTCTGTGTAAATACTGGAGCTAGAAGTGGCAGCTTGGCTTCTCGCCAAGAATCAAACTTGACAGCGTAGTTCTTTCGCGCTACCTTGCATAAAGGGGCCCTGATAGGAAAATGCCTTCGGATATTTGTTTGGTCTTTGGCTGAGGGCATTTTTAACACAGATGCAGATAACTGTGTCCTGGGCCAAGGAGAACAAACTGCAGGCAACTAAGCATGGAAGGTATGCTGTCAGGGCACCAAGTTCCAACCACCGTGCTCCCAGAACAAGTATCTCACTCTTCATCTTTTAAAATATGTGCCTCATGTTTACAGAGTGTCTGTCTGTTTGCAGAACACATTCACAAGACAGTTTTTCATGGGCCCAGAAGTGTTTTGCATTGGAATGAATCTGCGAGGTCATTCTAGTCCAACATGCCACACCAAGCAAGAGTCCTTTCAGGAACATTCCTGAGATGTGCTCACCTGTCTAAAGATATTTGAAGGCAAGAGGGTCCCTTTACAGCAGAGTCCCCTCCAGTTCTCCATCACTCTCACTTTATTCCTTGTAAGAAGGAATTCACACTTAACATTCAAAAAACTAAGATCATGGCATCCGGTCCCATCACTTCATGGCAAATAGATGGGGAAAAAAATGGAAACAGTGGCAGATTTTATTTTCTTTGGCTCCAAAATCACTGCAGATGGTGACTGCAGCCATGAAATTAAAAGACGCCTGCTCCTTGGGAGAAAGGCTAGAACAAAGCTACACAGCATATTAAAAAGCAGAGCCATCACTCTGCTGATGAAGGTCTGTAGAGTCAAAGCTATGGTTTTTCCAGTAGACATGAGCTTGAGCAAACTTCAGGAGATAATGAAGGACAGGGAAGCCTGGTGTGCTGCAGTTCATGGGGTTGCAGAGTCGGACGTGACTTAGCAACTGAACAAAGAAGTCAACACTGCACTCAGTCCCTGTAGTTGTAGCCGTTAATCAAGGCCACGCTCCCCATTCCTCCAGACTTGAGCAAGTCATCTGTGAATGGAAAACGGCACAGGAGACACTGGGTCCACTGGGAGCAAAGCGTGTCGTGGAAGCCACCTAGAATCTGATCCTAGGTATCCACCAGTTGCTCTTCAGCTCTGAAGCTCACACTCGTCTGTGCAACAACAGCACTAATCCTGGGGGGATCTCACTCACAGCAGCAGCATACCCAGAATCTTGTAGGACACAGATCACTGGATGGAATAGCTGGGCTTTTCCATGAAAAGTATTGTTGCCAGTTGAGTAAATGGCTCACAGTTACTCACTTTTATCCTAATTAAAAAAACACATGTGATTTTTACACCAAGGCCAAGGAAAACTATGATTTCTTTTTCCCTTTTCTTATATAGCTGATTTATACTATTATATTAGTTTCAGCTGCACAACACAGTGATTCAATATTTTTATAGATTATACTTCATTTAAAGTTATTACAAAAACATTGCTATATTTCCCCATGCTGTACAACATATTCTTACTGCTTGGTACTTTTATACGTGATCGTTTCTCTCTCTTAATCCTCTACCTCATCTTGGCCCTCCGCCCTTCCCTCTCCCCACTGGTAACCACTAGTCGGCTCTCTATTTCTGTGTTGTTACACTCACTCATTTCAGTTTTTAGATTCCACATATAAGTGATAATATAGTATTGGTCTTTCTCTGATGTTTTTCACTAAGTAAAATAACCTCTGGGTCCATTTATACTGCTGCAAATGGCAGGATTTTATTCTTTTTATGGCCAAGTAATATTCCATTGTAAATATATCCCACATCTTCCTCTCCTTTCTTCCACTAATGGACATCTAGGTGTGTCCATATTTTGGCTGTTGTGAGTCATGCTACTGTGAACACTGGGGTGCATGTATTTTTTTCAAATTAGTGTTTTCATTTTCTTTAGATACATTCCCAGGGATGGAACTGCTGATTATATGGTAGTTCGACTTTAGTTTTTTGAGGAACCTCCCTACTCTTTTGCACAGTGGCTGCTCCAATTTACATTTTCATCAACAGTGTCAGAGGGTTCCCTTTTCTCCACATCTTGGCCAGTAATTCTTTGTGCAAAACCATGATTTCTGTTTAACTCCCCACCTTGGGTGACTTAAAGTTCTGATGGTTCAATCCTGAGTATAACAGTTCATGTTCTAAGTGAAGGAAGCACTGTGTCCCATTTTCCTGACTTCACATTTAAACTCTGGGTCTTCAAGTATTTGAAAAACTCTGGGTTTTCAAGTATTTGAAAAGGACTGATCTTCCAAACACTTCCAATAGACATCTGTCCATCTCATACTGCATAATATCTCAGCTCCTTGGCATGGTCTCTATGATGCCGCCCAACGCAGGATGGCCTTCCCCCCAACCTGATCCTCTCCTAACCACTCCCTCCCCTGGCTCTCTCTGCTCTAGCCCCTGCTGCTTCTCACCTGAGGCCAATCCCTGCCTGGTGGCCTCTGGCCTTACCGGATGAGATTTTTCAAACCCCACATGGCTCATCTCATCAATTCCTTCAAGTCTTTGCTCAAAGGTCCCCTTATCTGAAGTCTTTCCCCGCACACCTGATGGAGGACAGTTGGTTTCTTTTCTGATCTTTATCCTTAACCCACAGAATGTGTCCTGGCACATTTTGGGACCTACCACTCTGCTTAAGAGCAGGACTCACACTTACACAAAGTAGCAAGTAGGACCTACTCCTCTGTATAAGTGTAGCCTCCACTGACTGCTGTATTCCCATCAGTGCTCTGCGGGTTGCTGCATGCATGCGTGCTAAGTTCCTTCAGTCGTGTCTGACTCTTTGTGACCCTATGGACCGTAGCCCACCAGGCTCCTCTGTCCAGGGGATTCTCCAGGCAAGAATATTGGAGTGGGTTGCCATCTCCTCCTCCAGGAGATCTTCCCCACCCAGGGACTGAACCTGAGTCTCTTATGTCTCTTGCACTGGCAGACGGGTTCTGTACCACCAGCACCACCTGGCTGTTGCAGGTTGTTGACACTCGGGGAAAAAAAAAAGTGTATTTGTTAGAGGAAAAAAAAAAAGGATTAAAAAAGTGAGTTAAAAAAGAAAATAGGCTAATAAGATCTTATTTTCTGCCCTTTCCCCACCTCCAGTCTAGAGAAAGTGCAGGCGAGACCTGTGGCTAAACTCTAAGAACAAGAGTCTTCAGTCTTCTCCCCCTTGGACTGCTTGGCTGGACCAGCCGAAAGGAAAATCCTCCACTCTCCGTCCTATGGCTCATCTGAAAAAGTCTCTATGTTCTGAAGAAGGGAGGTCACAGTGTGTAAAGGACAGACACCAGCCAACTAGCAGGGTGTAGCACACGATGGGGCTCATCATAAATTATAAGTGATTTATGGTGTCCTTCTGGGCACCAAGCCCACATTCAGGGAAGGAGGCTGGGGCATATGCCTCCGGCTCCTTTCTGTGGACGCCTGGCCAAGATTTTATATTACTCTGGAAGTATCTGTGAGAATAAATCTTGCAGTCAACAAGCCACTTGTGTTTTCTTTTGGCAAGGAAAGAGAGTCCTAATTCTCGATTCTAACACCGTTTAATGTAGGAACAAAATAGAAGAGCAAATAGGAGACCATTAAATAAGCGGACCATGTTATCTTCTTGGTCCTGAGTACTGAATGGCCTTACTGTGAAACACAGACAGACACAGAGACCCGCTTGTCTTGGGTGGAAAGTGTTCTATAAGCGCCTGGCTTTGCTTTACCTCTCCCCAATAGTCGGTACAGAAAGCAGAATGTCAAGAAATGGTCTCCTTTTTAAAAGACCCTTCACTAAGGCTTAGCTAAATCATTTAAAGAACTACAGCCCCCGAAATGCCACCCAACGGGACGTTTGCAAAAACCTTCCAAAACATCTCAAGAATGTCAGGCAGAGAAATAAAGCCAACATCTCCATCTCGAAACACTCAGGGGTCTGGCTGTTTTCTTGTTTATCCAGGCCACTCCCCTACTCACAAATCCTACGGACTCCAGAACAAGTCCAGCTCCTTGGAGCAGCAGCCAAGCTTTATAACCAGCCCCAAAGCGCCATTCTTCCCCCTAAATTTTTTTTTCCATCTCACTTTTGCACAAGCCCAAAGTTAAAGTCAACCGTTGCTTCTTGTCATTTCCTAAACACTTCCTGCACTAACCTCTACTCCGTTCCTTCATTTGTTTCCTTCTCCTATAATCAGGCTATTTCCCTCTCCCTCTCCACTGAAATCTTGCTTGAATTTTAAATCCTCTTCAAACAGCGCCCCCTACACGGCGATCTCACTATTCTGGTTGGTAAAATGTATAACTCCCAGCACCTAGAGCATTTTTTTTTCCCATTCAAGTATAGTTGATTTACAATGTTGTGTTCGTTTCAGGTGTACAGCAAAGTGATATATATATATATTCTTTTAAAGGTTTTTTCATATAGATTATTAAAAGATATCGAATATAGTTCTCTATGCTATACAGTAGGTCCTTGTTTACCTGTTTTATATATATCAGTTCAGTTCAGTCGCTCAGTTGTCTCCGACTCTTTGCGACCCCATGAATCGCAGCACTCCAGGCCTCCCTGTCCATCACCAACTCCCAGAGTTCACCCAGACTCAGGTCCATCGAGTCAGTGATGCCATCCAGCCATCTCATCCTCTGTCGTCCCCTTCTCCTCCTGCCCCCAATCCCTCCCAGCATCAGAGTCTTTTCCAATGAGTCAACTCTTCACATGAGGTGGCCAAAGTACTGGAGTTTCAGCTTTTCATGTGTATATGTTAATCCTAAATTCCTAATTTATCTGTCTCCCCTCTCCTTTCCCTCTTGGTAACTGTAAGTGTATTATCTAAGTAGAGAAGTTTTAAATAACTTATCTGTGCCTCAGTCTTCTCATCTATAAAATGGGATAACAGCTGCTACTTTCTGGTTCTTCTGGAGGTTAAATGAGTTAAGAAGTGGAAATGTTAGATTAATACCTAGAATCTAAAAAGCACCGAATACATGTTAGCTATTACTATTATTGTTATTAGCTACTGTTAGCTACTATTATTAAGTTATAGAACTTACTACATTTTTGATTGTGTACTGTGTGTACAAAGTTGCATATTCACGTGACTCTAAGTCCAAGCCCTAAGAGGGAAGTTCTGCATATCATTTCATCTCCACTAAGCCAAAAATGATACAATGCACAGAGAAGATACTGTGCACTTCTGTTTTGTTTTGTTTTTACAAGGAGGCAGAGGAGGTATATCTACAGCTTTTTTCTACCTTTTCTACTCATCTTAGAAATAGCCCTCATGATATGTAGCCTTTGAGGAACCACCTTCCCCCCTCTGAGTCCATGTTACCTGCGTGAAGCAATCCCATCTCTGGGGTCCAAGACTCCCAGGCTTATCCAGTCAGAGTCCAGTATCTTACAGGTATTGGTGACTGGTGCAGAGAGGGGCTGTGTCCGAACCGCACCAGTGAGATTCAGGCCCAAGAACTTTGGTGGAACAACAGGAAAGAAAGGTGTTTTTTTTTCTTCTGGATCTGTAAAACTAGCTGAACAGGCTTCAGGGCTGCTAGTAGTCAGTCACTTTGCCTCCAAAAAAGGAGAGCCTAACTTAAAAAAAAGAAGAAGGAAGAAAGAAAGCCAATACAGAGGAATACAGACTCAAAAGGAGGAGACAGATTCCTAATCTTGGTTTCTAAGGACCTGGATCCAACTCCATGCCTGAAGGTTGTTTGCCCCGGGGCTTCTTGGTTAAGAGAACCAATAAATTCCCTATTTGCTAAAGCCTGTTACCATTCATCAGCAGTGAAAAGCTTTGACTAATCAAGGTGTTAAACAGATGCTTTTTAACGCTAAATTTTCTTCCAGCAGAACCCAAGAAGTCTCTAGTTTTCAAGGCAGGAATATGAAAGAAGAACTATACAGACCCTCTTTTCCCCCCTCAAGGCCTTAAGAAAGAGGAACGTGTCTATGGTCCCTTCTTCCTCTTGGGAAATCAATGTCACAACTTCCTCCAAAAACATGACAGCTAGCATCTGTTTATTTGGTGCTTAGATAGCATTTTTGTATTTATTTTCTCATCAGTCCTCCCAGTATTCCTGAAAGACAGGCTAATCAATTATTATTCTTATTTCTCTCAAATAGATAAGGACACTGAGACTTAAGCCAAACATGTTTTCCAGTCACAGATTTATAATCTGGTTGAACCCTAATGTGTCCGAACAAAAGCCCACCACCTGCATTCTCCATCCTGAATTGATAATTACAAAGATTTCAAATTTCTCAAGAGCTACAATGCTTTTTAATTTTCCTTTAAGACATGAGACAGAAGAAAACCTTTTTTTTCCCCTGAACAATTAAATGAACAGTTATCATAGCTTTGTTTCAAGGCATTAAATTAAATTAAATTTTATAAAAATACTAGGTAATATTTTGTACAGGTAATATTCATATTCAGAATTTAAAAATATAGTACACATTTGGAAGTCTTGCTCTTATTGATCATTTGTATATTCTTTCATTGTTTATGCACATATAAACATATCTAAATATATATTCTAAAATTGAAGTATAGTTAATTTATAATGCTATATTAGTTTCAGGTGTACAACACAGATAGATATTCAATATTTCCATAGATAATACTCCACTTAAAGTTACTAAAAACAATGACTGCATTTCCCTATGCTGTACAATATGTCTTGTTGCCTATCTAATTTTATACATAGTTTGTGTCTTTTAATCCCATACCTCTTCATTCTCCCCACTAGTATCCACTAGTTTGTTCCCTATATCTGTAAGTTTGCTTCTATTTTTTAATATACATTCATTTGCTTTATCTTATAAATTCTGCATATGTGGTAACAGAGATCATCTCAGAAGGAAACCTTTTTAAAGTTAATTTTCAATGGGCAATTTTTGAATAGTAGTACACTCTCATAGTTCAGATTATAAAAGGATCAAGTAGAAAAAAAAAATCTCACTTTCTTTCTATTCCCTACTGGCTCTCACCTTGACCCCACCTATTCAAACTGAACCTCACCTTTACTCCACAAGCAAATAACCACTTTTATTAGTGTCCTTGTATCCTCCCAGACTTTCTTAGGCAAATTCAAACATTCATTTTAATTTTTCCCTTTTCTACACAAAAGATAGGATGTTTAAAAACTGTTCAGCATCATTCTTTTTCACTGAACAGTTATTAATGCTTCTAAAATTTCAGGTGACGGAGCTGAGATGGAAGAGGTGATGGCTTTTGCCTTGTGCAAACAGCGTAGCAGCTGAAATCCTTGCTGTTTCCAAAGGGGTTGAGCTGCGAACAGCCATGGTAAATCCATCCAAAGGGACTCATGGGGTTTATTCCCAAGGGATAAAGGTTCAGGACTAGAACAATGAGCAAGTCCTCGATCCCAGATGGGCCAGGAAGTACAAGTGATCTCAGGAGAGTAATCAGAGGCCAGGATTTGTGAGCTACGTGAAACTCCGCTTGTCATTCCCACTTCCAGGCTGACTCTCGTAAAGTCAGGAGAGGCAAGATTGCACTAGACAGGTGCCCTGGGGGTTCACCCCGTTTGATGGAAAGTCTCTGTGTTTCCATTTCTTGTTTCTTCACATTCAAAGAGAGTCAACTCCAAACAGTGGGAGACCAGCAAAAGCACAGATGTGTGATAGAAGGATAATGATGATCATCCTTAGAGTAATTAAATTCTAACCTCCCAACAACAGGCTAGAGAAGTAACTGAAAAATGAATCTCAGCTCCGAATGGTAAAGAGATATTTTAAGCTAAAAGACTGTAAACAATACCCGTGAAAGAAGAGACACCTAGAGTCTGAATTTGTGATTCTGACACACTTCCCCATAATCTGCTTTAAGACAGTTTTACCCATTTCAGGGATTTGACACAGATTGAAATGGGACAATGTCTCATTTTAACACTGATCGGGTAGCCAAATGACAAGCCAAGAGCGGATATGAAAGAGACCTTAGTAATACTAAACTATAGGAAATTAGGGGGCTTGCCAGGTGGCGCATCGGTAAAGAAGATGCAGCAGTAAACAATCTGCCCGCCAATGCAGGAGACACCAGAGATATGGATTCAATCTCTGGGTCAGAGAGATACCCTGAAGTAAGAAATGGCAACCCACTCCAGTATTATTCCCTAGAAAATTCCCTGGACAGAGGAGCCTGGCGGGCTATAGTCCGTGGGGTTGCAAAGAGTCAGACACAACCGAGCACACACGTGCATTCAAAATTAAGATATTCTCGCCCATTTAAATGGAGAAGGCAATGGCACCCCACTCCAGTACTCTTGCCTGGAGAATCCCATGGATGGAGGAGCCTGGTGGGCTGCAGTCCATGGGGTTGCTAAGAGTCGGACACGACTGAGTGGCTTCACTTTCACTTTTCACTTTCATGCATTGGAGAAGGAAATGGCAACCCACTCCAGTGTTCTTGCCTGGAGAATCCCAGGGACAGGGGAGCCTGGTGGGTTGCCATCTATGGGGTCGCACAGAGTCGGACACGACTGAAGTGACTTAGCAGCAGCCCATTTAAATATCAAATTCCATTGTCCAGGATTAAAAGCATCTGAAAATTAGGCCAATTTTTAAAAAAATATTTAACAGCCTGCTTTTTTTAAATTGGGAAAAATTTGAAATGTAACTGAGATACAACACTATATCAATTTCAGGAATTTAGCACCTATTTAGTTAGCCTATGACCAGTATATCTTAAAACATTAGCAATTAAAACTGAGAGGTGTGAGTACCCAGTCCGTGGGAA
Organism: Bos javanicus; assembly: GCF_032452875.1. Taxonomy (NCBI): domain Eukaryota; kingdom Metazoa; phylum Chordata; class Mammalia; order Artiodactyla; family Bovidae; genus Bos; species Bos javanicus. Next base: position 81,179,651 of record NC_083876.1, on the reverse strand, counting down.
GATTCAGCAGGCTTGACCCCCAAGTCCACATTCATGACTTTCATGTACACATCTAATCAGGCTCCCCTGGTGGCTCAGTAGTAAAGAACCCTCCTGCCAATGCAGAAGACACAGGTTCGATCCCTGAGTTGGGAAGATCCCCTGGAGGAGTAAATGGCAACCCACTCAGGTATTCTTGCTTGGAGAATCCCTTGGACAGAGAAGCCTGGTGGGCTATAGTCCATGGGATCGAAAAGAGTCAGATACGACTGAGCAACTCAACAACACATCTAATCAGATCAGCTTCCTTAAAATGACGAAGTTAGTGCTCCTGAGCATTTTAAACATTCCCCTCTTCTACCAACTACCTTGCCTATACAACAGAATGAACAATATCTATACAGAACAGTATTTTTCTGGAAAAACTGGTCCATGCCTAGACTAAACCAAGATGCCTGCCTGACACTTCAGAGACCACCAAGAGCGAAAGAGGAAAGTGAAAAAGCTAGCTTGAAACTCAGCATTCAAAAAACTAGATCATGGCATCCAGTCCCTTAACTTCACAGCAAACAGAAGGAGAAAAAGTGGAAACAGGGGCAGATTTTCTTTTCTTGGGCTCCAAAATCACCGCAGACAGTGTCAACAGACATGGAATTCAAAGATGCTTGCTCCTTGGAAGGAAACCTATGATAAACCTAGACGGTGTTTTAAAAAGTAGAGACATCACTTTGACAACAAAGGTCCACATGGTCAAAGCTATAGTTTTTCCAGCGGTCATGTATGGATATGAGGGTTGGACCATAAAGGAGGCTGAGCACCAAAGAACTGATGCTTTTGAATTGTGGTGCTGGAGAAACTCTTGAGAGTCCCTTGGACAGCAAGGAGATCAAATCAGTCAATCCTAAAGGAAATCAACCCTGAATAGTCATTGGAAGAACTGTTGCTGAACCTGAAGCTCCAGTACTTTGGCCACCTGATGCAAAAGAGCTGACTCACTGGAATAGACCCTAATGCTGAGAAAGACTGAAAGCAAAAGGAGAAGGTGCCAGTAGAGAATGAAATGGTTAGATAGCATCGTTGACTCAATGGACGTGAATCTGAGCAAACTCTGGGAGACAGTGGAAGAGAGAGGTGCCAGGTGTGCTGCGATCCATGGGGTGCAAAGAGTCGGACAGACACAACTTAGCAACTAAACAACAACAACAACCTTTGCATTGTAACTGGAACTATAATGTTCAAAGTCTGATAGCAATGCATACTTTCCACTTTGATATAATGCTCCCTTTTAGTATTCTTTCCACTCTGTTTCTAAATTTCTGATTATGGTGGTGATAAAGCTAGCTTAAGAAAGCTAGAAAATAGAAAGTGAAAGTCTATATTATAGCCCTTTAAAAAATACATCTCAAGCTCAAATTCAGACCTTGCAACTTGCAGGTGATCAGAGGCAAACTCCTCAACTTCTTCATGCCTTAGTTTCTCCAGATGAAAATAGAGGTTGTGCAGCTTGATTTGGGTGCAGACATTAGAATAATTAAAATGTCTTATAAAGTGTCTGAAGGAAATGGCAACCCACTCCAGTGTTCATGCCTGGAGAATCCCAGGGACGGGGGAGCCTGGTGGGTTGCCGTCTATGGGGTCGCACAGAGTCAGACACGACTGAAGTGACTTAGCAGCAGCAGCAGGGACCCCATAAGTATTAGATATTTTCCTCCTCTGCTTTCCATCTTCTCTTTCTATATATCTATATGCCTTTGACAATACTCATATTTTTACCTGACAGGCTTATTCATGCATGCATAGGCTTATTGATCTAGAAAACAGCACGGTACAGGAGTCAAAAATGAAGACTTGAGGTTCCTGAGGTTCAAATACAGGCTATTCTACACACAAGCAAAGGAACCTAGAGCAAATTATTTAACTTTTCTGTGCTTCAGTTTATCCATTACTGAAATGAGGATTATAATAGTGACCGACCCACAGAGTAACTGGGAAGACATCAAGCATTTAATACAGCATCTGGTTAAAAACTCAACAAGGGTTCAGTCAGTTCAGTTCAGTCGCTCACTTGTGTCCGACTCTTTGCGAACCCATGAATTTAGTTATTATTAATATCCATGTTTCTTGTTCCTCCTTTAAATTTAATCACAAATAAAACTTCGAGTAACAGAAATAAAGGTTATTTTATTTGTATTAAAAAAAAAAACCACTTTGTATGCTACACATGTAGTAAATTATTCAAAGGGAACTTTTTGGTGTGCCTTGTGTTATCTTAGTTCCCCGACTGGGGATTGAACCCGTGCCCTCAGCGGTGATAGTGCAGACTGAACCACTGGACCACCAGGGAATTCCCTACGGGAACATTTATTCAACCTCATAATGTAGTAACTAAAGTTAACGTTTTAGCATTGAATTGAAAAACAACAAGGGAAGACCATGTAAGGCCAGCAATATGTTAACATCAGATTTAAATAGACGATTAAGTTTTAGTTCGTGTCCCTGAAGTTTTACATTTGATTCACTTAAGGTTTTTTAAGACAAATTATGGGGCTGAGGAAATGGCGGATTGCTGTTGAATGGGTAGAGTTTAACTTTTGCAAGATGAAGAGGTTCTGGAGGTCTGTTGCACAACAGTGTAAACATACTTGACCCTAGTGAACTGCACTTAAAAATTGTAAAGGTGGTAAGTTTTATGTGCCTTCTACCACAATTTTGAAAATAAATTATAAGATAGTTTTGAACTACATTAAGGATGAGGGCCATATCTAAGATGAAGAAGAGATCAGAAGGAATTTTCAAAGAATTTTAACTACACTGATGTATTATGTGTTCACTCTTTTCCAGAAACCAGTTTTCCCTCCAACCATGCTGTTTATTCTCATCTATTTCCACATTTTGGGCTTCCCAGGTGGTGTAGTGGTAAAGAATCCACCTGCCAATGCAGGAGATGCAAGAGATGTGGGTTCAGTCCCTGAGTTGGAAAGATCCCCTGGAGGAGGAAATGACAACCCACTCCAGTATGCTTGCCTGGAAATTGTCATGGACAGAGCAGCCTGGTGGGCTACTGTCCATGGGGTCGCAAAGAGTCAGACACGACTGAGAGACTTGAGCACACATTTCTCACATAGTCTCTCATGCCGTATCTTATAATAGGTACTAGGTAAACATACTTTCAAATAAAGAAAAATTCAAAAATATCTATTTCAAAAACTAAAGGGTCTGAATTTGAGAAAGCAATTGAGGAAAACTCAGGACAAAAAAAAAAGTTATAAACCATGATGAGCAAAATCCTTTCACCTAACAAAGAGAAATACAAATTAAGTTCTAATTTATATTCCAAGTGGGAAACAAATCAGGAAAACATGCCAAAAACCAGTCACTTTCCAGGACTTAGCCCTTAGTGATAAAGACCGGATTCGTATCACAGGATGAAAAAAACCAAAACAAAACCACAAAGGGAAATGATATGCAAAGGAAATAAAATAATGGACTTTCCTGACATGAGTTCTCTGAGCCAGGCCAGAAGGAGCTCTGTAGTACCTTTAAAAGTGTTTAAAAGTGGCCCCACTCCCCAGGAAAATGGAATTAGGAAATTATCCACCCAAGTAAGGCATATAAACAATCAGATCCTCTTTTAAAACAATACAAAGTCACTAGGTCTCATCCCTGTGGAAGCTGTTTTTTATTAAAAATATCAATGGGAACACTGCTCCTTTCCTCCACATTCTCCTCAGGAAGTAAATATGACAAAGAAAAAAAGAATCAAGAGTTAACAATTCTATATTTCATGTTAGTGGGTGTGATTTTTTTTAAATGTCATTTATAATCAGCAAAATCTGATTATTAGATATCATATACAGCATCCATGGCATGTTTGAGGATGTTTTCATAGGATGCTCAGCAAAAATGCCTCGTGTGAGTTCACTTGCCCTAGAAAAACCTAAATTCCCCCTGGAAAAGGCAAGAGGCCTCAGATCCTAGTCAGATCTATAGTTCAACAAATTTAAACCTAGAGCTCAGCCTGGATTCAACAAACAAGATCACATCTTCTAGAATGTTCAGGAAGCAAAGGAGTCTCTTCAACTCCATTTAGAAATAAGGTTTCATGGTTTCTAGTTATCTATAGGAGATGGGTCATGATGGCTTGTCATTCATTGTGCAGCTGGCTATTTTAAACCTGTGATGGAAGGTTTTCATATTTATGAAACCATGAATTTCAATTATGACAAACATACAAAAAGTTAGCACTCACAGTAATCTACTCTTTCCCATAAATTGGTTCTACCCCTAAAACAGATCTATAATGAATAATAAATACTCCATATGTAAAAAGGTGGGACCATAATGACTCTTTGCATTCATTTGTGAGTAAAAAGACTGAAACCAAGAAAAAATTCATTCTACTGGGAGAAAAAAAAAGGAAGAGAAATAGTGTCTTTCACATTCAATGCATAGAGGAAATTTGTTTAAACAACATCATATATCTTTAGGAAAACAGAATAGAAGCATTTCAAGAAAGTATGATGGAAAGATTATTATACATTATCTCTTATTCACAGCATTTCTAACTCTCATTTAGTCTGATTAGCTTTAGTTATAAAATATATAAATATACAAATGGCTGAACTAAAACACAAGGCCCACCCTCCTGTTTTTTGTCAATGATGCCCTCACACTGAGCTTTAAAAGGCTGTTACCACACAGTGCAGACAGTAATATTTACTTAAGTTCATCATCCATTCATGAAGGAATGGGCCCTCACCCTGTCCACTAAATTTGGTGATATATTCATTTTGTCTATTTTGGCTGTTCAAGATTCCTTAAGGCTCTTAAGAAGCTCTAAAATGATATGAACATGAAGTAAAGATGAAAATGAGGATAGATGTTCCCCTCCAAAATTCTAGCATTTTCCAAATCACAAATTTATTTGCCAAGGTACCACATGACTGAAGCGACTTCAGTTCAGTTCAGTTCAGTCGCTCAGTCGTGTCCAACTCTCTGCAACCCCATGAATCACAGCATGCCAGGCCTCCCTGTCCATCACCAACTCGCAGAGTCCACCCAAACCCATGTCCAAGGAGCCGGTGATGTCATCCAACCATCTCATCCTCTGTCGTCCCCTTCTCGTCCTGCCCTCAATCTTTCCCACAATCAGGGTCTTTTCAAATGAGTCAGCTCTTCGTATCAGGTGGCCAAAGGAGTGGAGTTTCAGCTTCAACACCAGTCCTTCCAATGAACACCCAGGACTGATCTCCTTTAGGATGGACTGGTTGGATCTTCTTGCAGTCCAAGGGACTCTCAAGAGTCTTCACCAACACCACAGTTCAAAAGCATCAATTCTTCAATGTTTAGCTTTCTTCACAGTCCAACTCTCACATCCATACACGACCACTGGAAAAACCATAGCCTTGACTAGACGGACCTTTGTTGGCAAAGTAACGTCTCTGCTTTTGAATATGCTGTCTAGGTTGGTCATAACTTTCCTTCCAAGGAGTAAGCATCTTTTAATTTCATGGCTGCAATCACCATCTGCAGTGATTTTGGAGCCCAGAAAAATAAAGTCTGACACTGTTTCCACTGTTTCCCCATCCATTTGCCATGAAGTGATGGGACCGGATGCCATGATCTTAGTTTTCTGAATGTTGAGCTTTAAGCCAACTTTTTCACTCTCCTCTTTCACTTTCATCAAGAGGCTCTTTAGTTCTTCACTTTCTGCCATAAGGGTGGTGTCATCTGCATATCTGAGGTTATTGGTATTTCTCCCGGCAATCTTGAAGAGACTTAGCACAGCACAGCACACATACTGGGATAGGGTAAGGCCCACCCAGAGCCTTTCCTTAACTCATTCATTTGACAAACTCTTACTGAATGCTGAACATAAACCAGGCACTATTCTAGTTGCTTGGGATTTTATCAGGAAAAAAACAAAAATGAAAATCCCCATCCTCATGGAATTTATAATCTAGCAGGAAGTGGGGCCAGATAACAAACAATAGAAAGGATAATAACTGTTAGAAGGTAAAACATGCTATGGAAAACAAAGTAAGGCATATATATACATGACTATGTATAAAAAAGACAACTAATGAGAACCTAGTGAATAGCATGGGGAACTCTACTTAATGCTAAGTGGTGACCTAAATGGGAAAGAAATCCAAAAGAGAGGATATATGTATACGTACAGCTGATTTATTTTGCAGAAAATAACACAAGGTTGTAAAGCAACCATACCCCAATAAATCTTTTTTTTTTTAAAGGCAGTAAAAGAGGAACCTAGAGTGCCAGGGGATCAATTTTATATCCACCAGGATGGTAACAATAAGACAAATAGACAAGGACAAATACCACCAGAATGTGGATAACTGGAACCCTCATACACGACTGCTGTGAATGTAAGATGATGCAGCTGCCTTGGAAAACAATCTTGGCAGTTCCCTAAAATGTTAAACATTGAATTTTCATACGACTCAGCTATTCCATTTCTAGTTATATAATCAGGAGAAGTGAAAACATGCATCCACAGAAACTTATACACAAATGTTCCCAGCAGCATGATTCATAATAGTCAACAGTAGAAACAACTCAAATGCTTGTCACCTGCTGGGTAAAGTGTGGTTTATCCAAACAATGAAACATTATTTGATGATAAAAAGAAATTAAATCTTGACACATGTCACAACATAGATAAACTTTGCAAACAGTATGCTAACTGAAAGGAGCCAGTCACAAAGACCACGTATTTATTACATGATTCCATTTCTATGAAACATCAGGAATAGGCAGAACTATAGAGACAGATCTATAGAGGCAAATCTATAGAGACAGAAAATAAAGCTGGGGGTTGGGAAGAAAATGGGGAGTGACCCCTAATGGAATGGGGTTTTTTCAGGATGCTGAAACTGTTTAAAGTTGATTGTGATGATGGCTGCATAGCTTGTGACTATTACTTAAAAGCACTGAATTACACACATCAAACAGGTGAATTTCATGGTAAATAAGTTATGTCTTAACAAAGCTGTTAAAAAAAGATTGCTAGTGGGTAAAAGAGATTCAACATAGGATGAACTAGGTAGGACTCACTGAGAATTTAGAATATGAACATGGATTTCAATGAAGGAGATGAGATTGTTGCTGTTGTTCAGCCACTAAGTTGTGTCTGACTCTGCGACTTCATGAACTCCAGGCTTCCCTGTCCTTCACCATCTCCCAGAGTTTGCTGAAACTCATGTCCATTGAGTCGATGATGCCATCCAGTCATCCCATCCTCTGTCGCCCCCTTTCCCTCCTGCCTTCAATCTTTCCCAGTATCAGGGTCTTTTTCAGTGAGTCAGTTCTTTGTATCAGGTGGCCAAAGTATTGGAGCTTCAGCTTCAGCATCAGTCCTTCCAATGAATATTCAGGGTAGATTTCCTTTAGGATTGATTGGTTTGATGAGGTTGCTGGTTAACAATAAAGAAATCTGGAGGAAGGGCCTCCCTCTGTTTTCCATTCAAAGCACCAGAGGTCCTATCAAAATGCACCCAAGATAAAAGAGATAACCTTAATAGTCCTATAATAATTAAAGAAATAAAATTTGCAGTTTAAAACCTTCTTTAAAAAGAAGTCTTCAAGTCCAGATGGTTTCACTGGTGAATTCTATCAAACATTTAAGGAAGAAATAATGCCAAGTCTGCATAATCTTTTTCAGGAATAGAAAGGGAAAGGGTAAAGAAGGGCTTCCTAACTCACTCTATGGGATCAGCATCACACTGATACCAAAGAAAGCAAAGACAGTACAAGATAAGAAACTACAGACCAACATCATGAATCTTCAACAAAATATTATTAAATAAAGCCCAGCATCATACAAAAAAATAATAAATTACAGCTCAGTGGGGTTTGTCCTAGGAAAGCTGGTTCAATATTCAAAAAAAATCTATCAATGTAATCAAGCATTGTAATAGTCTAAAGAAGAAAAACTATTAATACATAATTATATATATTGAGGCAGAAAAAATATTTGAGAAATTCAACATCTATTCATAATATCTTAGGAATTCATGCATTGTATGCTACTTCACCCTGATAAAGTGTATCTACAAAAAAACCATCAGCTAACATCATACTTCATAAATGCTTCCTTGTAAGAATGGGAACAAGGTAAGACTCTCCCCTTCACCTACTCCTACTTACTATCATACTGGAAGCCCTACCTAGTGCAAAAGGGCAAAAAATGACATGAAAGGAAGAAATAAAACCATCCCTACTTATAGATGATATATTAATAATTATCTAGATAGAAAATAATAAAAAAATTTACTAGAATTAGTAAGTTTGGCAAGGTAGCATGATACAACTGTATTTCTAGAAAGTAGCAGTGAACAATTGCAAACAGACATTTTTAAAATGTCATTTACAATAGCTTTTTAAAAAAGAAAGAATAGGAAAGAAATAGGAATAAACCTAATGCTGTTTTCTAAAAAATTTCTAAACACAAATGAAAGAAACAGATGAGCTCATTAAATGGAGAGACATCAGTTTATACATTAGAGGATTCAACATAGAAAAGATATCAGTTCCACCTAAACTGCACTATAGATTTAATGTAATTCCAATAAAAATCTCAGTAGGAAATTTTGAGAATATAAAGCTGATTGTAAACTGTATATGAAGCACAAAGAAACTAGATTAGTAAAACAATTTTGAAAATGAAGAATAAAGTTGGAGAAACCGCAGAACCTGATTTTCAGGCTTATAAAGCCACAGTAATCAAGATAACAAGATATTGGTGAAGGAACAGACATACAGATGAAGAGCAGAGAAGAGTGAATCCAATAATAGAGCCACACAAACATAGATCTTAATTTTTGATAAAGACTACGTGGTCAATTAATTTTTGACAAAGCTGTAAGGCAGTTCAATGGAGAAAGAATAGCTTTTTCAACAAATGCTCTTGAAAGTTGTGTTTTTGTTTTGCATATGAATGTTCACAGCAGGTTTATTTGTAATGAAAGTTCTTATACATGATACCAAGAGCATGATCCTAAAAGAAAGAAGTGATAAATTGTACTTCATCAACAAAAAGACTTTTTGCTCTATAAATGACACTGTTAAAGAATGGAAAGACAAGCTACAGTCTGGCAGAAAATAACTTTAATAACACATCTGACAAACGCATTGTATATATCTAGACCATATAAAGTACTCACAAAACTCAACATTAAGGAAACAACTCAATAAAAAGTTGGTCAAAGGACTTGAACACACCTTTACCAAAGAAGACTATAGGGAAGAAAAACATGTTCATTGGTCTTTAATAATGCAAAAGCAATTTAATGGGGACAGGATGGTCTTTTCAAAAAATGCTATTGAGAAAATTGAACACTTAAATGCAAAAAAATGAATCTTGACCTAAACCTTATACCTTACATAAAAAATAACATAAAAATGATCATAGATCTAAATGTAAAAGACTAAGATATAAAACTTTAAGGAGAAATTATAGGAAAAAATTTTTGTGGTTTCGGGTTAGGCAAAGAGACCAGCTGGGAGAAAATATGTGCAAATCACATACCTGACCAAGAACCTGTATCCAGAATATATAAAGAACTCTCAAAATGTAACAGGAAGAAAGCAAACAATCAGAAAACAGGCAAAATACTTAAACAGAAACTTTACCAAAGAGGATATATAGATGGTAGATAAGTATATAAAAAGAAATTGAACATAATTAGCCATTAGGGAAATACATCACTGATTCAATGGACATGAATTTGAGCAAACTGCAGGAGCTAGTGGAGGACAGAGGAGCCTGGCATGCTGTGGTCCACTGGGTCTCAAAGAGTCAGACACAACTAAATGGCTGAACAACAACAAGGGAAATGCATATTAAAACCATGATAATATTCTACTACATACCTTCTAGAATGACTAAAATAAAAAAGTAATGATAGCACATCCATGTTCAGAGTAGCAATAGCCAAGAGATGCAACAACCCAAATACCCATTGATGACTGTATGAACAAAATGTGGTATGTGTATGCAATGAAATACGATGCTGTTTTTAAAAGGAGGGAAATGACGATACTGGATGCTTGGGGCTAGAGCACTGGGACGACCCAGAGGGATGGTATGGGGAGGGAGGAGGGTTCAGGATGGGGAACACATGTATACCTGTGGTGGATTCATTTTGATATTTGGCAAAACTAATACAATTATGTAAAGTTTAAAAATAAAATAAAATTTAAAAAAATAAAATAAAATAAAAGGAGGGAAATGCTGTCACATGCTTCAACATGAATGAACTTTGAGGACATTATAAATGAAATAAAACAGCTATAAAAATGACAAGTACTCTGTGGTTCCACTTATATGAAGTATCTAATGGAGTCAAATAATAGAAAGAGAAAATAGAATGGTGATCACTAGGTACTGGGGAGAGGGGGTAAAGGGGAATTGTTTAATAGGTACAGAATTTCAGGCCTTAAAAATGAAAAAGTTCTGGAGATTTGCTTTTTTATTATTATTTTGGCCACACTGCCTGGCATGAGGGAATCTTAGGTCCCCAACCAGATATCGAACCTGTGCCCCTGCAGTGGAAGCGTGGATTCTTAACCACTGGACCACTGGGGAAGTCCCTGGAGATTTGCTTTACAATAATGTAAATGTGTCTTACTACTGAACTGTACATTTAAAAAAAATGATTAAGATTATAAATTGTATGATATGTTTTCACCACAATAAAAAGAATTACGATAACACAAAGTGCTGACAAGGATATGGAGCAACTGGAACTCTCTGACACTGCTGGTAGGAAGGTACAAGTCTGGGAAATAGTTTGGCAGTTGCTTATGAAGTTAAAAACGCATTTAACATAGGACCCAAAATCTACTCCCACATATTTCCCCTAGAGAAAGAAAAACTTTTGTTCACACAAAAACCTTTACAGAATGTTAACAGCAGTTCTACTCATAATTACCCCAAACTGGAAACAATCCAGGAGTCCTTCAACAGGTGGACAAATAAACAAACTACGACCTTCATACCAAAGAATACGACCTACCAATCACAAGGAGCAGCTGATACATGCAACAACCGGGACGGACCTCAGAGGTGCTCTGCTGAGTGAAAGAAGCCAGTCCCAAGAGATTTCATGATCAACGATTACATGTGTAATGACATACTTGAAACAACAAGATGACAGTGAAGAGAACACAGCAGTGTCTGCCAGACGTCAGAAGGTCAGGGGGTGGGTAGAGAGGAGGCAGGGCTGACCATAAAGAAGCAGCACACGGGAGATTGTGGGAGTGATGGAACCGTGATCCATCTTGATTATGGTGGTAGTTACCCAAACTATACATGCATTAAAAGTCACAGGACTGGGACTTCCCTGGTGATCCCGTGGTTAAGATTCTGCCTTTCAATGCAAGGGGTGAGGGTACAATCCCCGGTCAGGGAGGTTAAGATCCCACATGCCTTGCAGCCAAAAAAAAACCAAAACAAAAAACAGAAACGTATTGTAACAAATTCAATAAAGACTTTAAAAATGGTCCGCATCAAAAAAAAAAAAAAAACCACCTTTTAAACATTCATAAAACTGTGGTGGTGGTTCAGTCGTCAAGTCGTGTCCGACTCTTGTGACCCCATGGACCGCAGTCCTCCAGATTCCTCTGTCCATGGGGTTCTCCGGGCAAGAAGACTGGAGCGGTTTGCCACTGTACACACACACACACACACACACACCCACACACACACCCCAGAGAAAACGCAAGAGTAGTGAATGGCCAAAAAAATGACCTCTTTAGAGAAAGTCCTGATCACAAATGCTGTGACAGAGTATGAACTAGCTGGTGGTTCCTTTGCATATTTGCCTCCTACAGCCACTTCTAAGAAAATCTCAGGAGTTCACCATCACAGCTGTCAGGAAGAAACAGAGTATCTTCCTGTGGAATACAGGCTCACTGACTCAAGACCACAGTCAAAAGAGAGGCCAGGCAGGGAAAAGTTTCGGAAAATAAAAATCCTATTCATGTTTTCTGAAAGAGGTATGGTTTGACATTGCAAGCACAAACCAGCGCTCTGTAAAAAGCCTCCTTCCAAGGGGCCTGGTTTGTTGGGGAAAGTTTACAGCAAATGTTTCCAAGAGGAGCTGCCAAAAAACTGACTACAGGTAACCTTGAGACCCAGGGGTCTGGACTGTGCAGAAACCATTCCAGTGATCTCTGGGCTGTGACTTTTGCTTCTCTTCCTTGGAGAGATGCCACCGATAGAGCTATAAATACAAAGCACGTTTCCCACATGGGAAAGTAAAGGAGTTGGGGAACATCACCCTTTGCTCTGGAAAAGGTGAATAATATCTAGAAGAAATGGGAGAATAATACAGTTAAGGAAGTTACAAAGAGAAATATTTTGAGGAAGAAAAAAAGGAATCAAAACAGCAGTTGAGAGGTTAGAAGAGGAAAAAGTTAACACAAAGAAAGGAAGGGGAGAGCTGACGGGTTCTGCAGATCTGGGGCTGGACAGCAGGTCAGAGAGACAGACGAGAACAGTGGTACCAGACACACTAAAGCAAAGAGCACAGGACAAAGTTCATAAGCCTGGGAACTTGCCCTTTCTGTTAACTCTTGTGTCCCCCACTCTTGGAACAGATCTGAGCTCACAGTAGATCGGTGAAGGTTTGCTGTACGAATGAACAAGAAGGGGACTGACGAGAACCAGCAGGAAGAGTCCAGCTGCAGTCACCCAGGAACTGCTACTGATGCATGGACTGTGTGGGCCAGCAGAAGGAGGGCTGGCTTTTCATGATGTTTCTTAGGACACAAAGGAGGACATGCCAAGATGTCACCAACTTTCCTCTACTGATCTTTTAAAAATAGGAATAATTGTCTTCCTAGAAGCAATTAGAAGCCCCATCTCGTCAGAAGTCCTGAGGGGGAAACAGAAATGTATGGAAGACTAGATGTGGTTTTCTGCTCTTCTGGCTGAAGATCATGACATGCAAAGACCGAACAAAGACTGTGAACAGCCATTTGAACGAATAGTGTCAGAGACAAGGGCTGATTTTCTGGACCATAACATCCATACAATAATGTCAGGCCTGGCAGGACACAGGGCCTGTTCCATGAACACAGAAATGATACACTGGGTGGAGACTGACTGAGCTGGTCTACTGAAGTTGAATGAGGGATGCAGGAAAAACAACTCAGATAATAGCATAAAATCAGGTATCTTGGAGGACAGCAGTGTGGACATAAAAAACAAGAGTGGAGAATTCTAGTGTTTTCAGAGCAAACTGCATCCAGAAGAGTGGGCACAGTGTGAATAGGTGCAATAAAAGTAGGATATTAATAACAAAGCGCTATGAGGTATCAGCATCAGAAAGTAATTTTTGAGGCATGGTGGAACAGGATTCTGGATGGCTCAAAGGAGACAGATCTGATACAAAAGAGAGGTCAGGAGGGAGCAGGCCTTGATGGACACCGTCAGGAAGGTGAATGCCTGTGGGAAAACGCACAGAACTAGGGGGGAACACGTCCTAGAGAGTATGTAGAAGCGGAGACCTAGAAAGAACATGCAACATGCTGTTATAAGGAGGTAAAACAGATCACCCAACTAGGAGAATCTGGGTGATATTTTTCTGTATATAGAACATCAAATGAGTGTAAATGTAACATAGACTGTCAATGGGGGTCTTTCAATTCCTTAGACATTTAAAAGATATTTAATTCCTACTGACAAATTCTCACCACTTTAATAACAGGATAAATTTCTCTTCTGGACACTGATTCTAAATATTAAAAATGTGGATGCTAAAGTGCCATAATAGGAATTTGGGGGAGAGTCACCATGTTATCTTGGCATTAAAACAGTCAAGACTGAGAACATGAGCTATGGCCAGACCCACAGGCTACCTTGTAGGCTCCATGAGAAGCAGGTAACTTGTCAGGCTTGTTTCCCACTATGACCCAGCACCTGAGGCATTAGGTCTGGTACTCAATAAAAACTACTCGAATAATTAGGCAATTTAGTATGGTGAGAAACTCTAAATTGAAAATAGATTAAGGGGATTAAAGAACTTCAGAAAGAGATGGGAGGACCATTTTGTACCAATGTGATTAGGAGACAGATAGACAGATAAGTACCCAGGTGGTGCTAATGGTAAAAAACCTGCCTTCCAATGTAGGAGATGTAAGAGGCCTGGGTTCCATCCCTGGGTCGGGAAGATCCCCTGAAGGAGGGCATGGCAACTCCCTTCAGCATTCTCGCCTGGAGAATCCCATGGGCAGAGAAGCCTGGTGGGCTATGATCCACAGGGTTGCAAAGAGTTGGACATGACGAAGCGACTGAGCATGCACGCACCAATGGATAGATAGTTAGAAGAACCGGAGAGAATCTGTTTCAGGACAATATAAAAGAAAACATCCTCAATAATGAGAGCTAGGGATTAGGATCTCAGGAAGAAACTGACTATACATTATCAGGGTTGCTGGAGCCAAGAGTGATTCCTTGGAGACAGACCTAGATGACTGGTAAAGTTCTTTACAACCCTGAAATTCTCCATTAAAAATTTCCATTGAAAACTCAGAAGGTGTCTTGATTCAGTAACAATAAATAGTGTTTGGCTGTATTTGGAGGAATGAGTCTTAATAGTCCCAGGTTTCAGGTGTATTGTGGATTAAACTGAATTTTGTAAATTAATTTGGGTATTTACTTGTCATTCCTTGTACTCTAACCCAGCAATATGGGGACATCACTGCTGCTGCTGCTAAGTCACTTCAGTCGTAGCCGACTCTGTGCGACCCCATAGACGGCAGCCCACCAGGCTCCCCGTCCCTGGGATTCTCCAGGCAAGAACACTGGAGTGGGTTGCCATTTCCTTCTCCAATGCATGAAAGTGAAAAGTGAAAGTGAAGTCACTTAGTCATGTCCTACCCTCAGCGACCCCATGGACTGCAGCCTACCAGGCTCCTCCGTCCATGAGATTTTCCAGGCAAGAGTACTGGAGTGGGGTGCCATTGCCTTCTCCGGGGGACATCACTAACAAGGGGTGTTTGATCACTGAGGCAATAACGCATTGTTTCAACTTACAAAGGTAATCTTGAACTTGATATTTGGAGCCACCAAAAAATATCAACATATGAGGGATTCAAAATTTGGACTCCATGAAGCCTGACTATCTAGCTCTTAGATTTGAATTTAAGAAAGGAAGCCATAATGAAACATTTGTATTATAGAGCTAAATCCCTTTCTTGGATTCCTGTTTCTCTTCTAGTAGAGTTGTAGAGTAAAATTACGTGATTTTTTTCAGAACTAGGATGCCAACAACAGACATCAAGATTAGCAACTGTGAGGTTCATGAATGTGAAAGCATTTAACTGTTAAATTATTGGATAAAGTTTATATTGGATTTTACTCAAAATATATTAACACTATTATCAGGTAGAAGAAAACACATGCTATCTCTAACTCATGTGATCACTTAATAGGATTTCCTTGTGCTTTTCTTTCTTTCCCTCTTGTTTTTGTTCAAATATTGCCTTCCCAGTGAAGTTTCCTTGACCATCCCATTTTTTTGGTTTGTTTGGTTTCAGGGTTTTTTTTTTTTTTTTGGCTGCATGGGGAGACTTGTGGGATGTCAGTTTCCCAACCAGGGATCAAACCAAGTTCCTTGCAGTGGAAGCACAGAGTCCTAACCATTGGATCGCCAGGGAAGTCCCTGACAACCTCATTTTAAACTGAAACTTCCTTCCCACATTCCTCATCTTTGCTTTCTCTTTTCCCTCTCATGTTATAATACACCATGTAATGCACTGAGTTTACTCTCTGCCTCCTACTCCTGCTAGAATGTACATCCCATGAGAGAAGGCGGTTTGTCTCTTGTTCCTGCTGTATCACAAGAGTCTGCAACAGTGCCTGACATTTAACAGACGTAGATGCTCAATAAACATCCATTGAGAGGGCAGGAGTATTGTCTAGCATGTAAGCAAGGGGCCCTACCTACATGGACCAGGACGTGTTGTGTGGTCTTTGTGAGCTATGTAACTTCTTTCTGCTGCTGTTTGTTGGGAAAAGTGAAAGAGTCTCCTCGCTTCCTCCAATATGAGGTGAAAGTGAATGATCCATGAAGGCAGTTTCATCTTCTTAGTGGAACAAGACATAAAATCAAAATTCTGTCATTTATTCATGCAACCAGACCAGTCCTGAACAAATATTACCCCAGGAAAATCCTCTAATTTTGCCCTATCTTCTAGATATAGGAAGTAAACACCATAAGCAACATTATGCCTCTATGACAACAAAAAACAGTATCTTAACTGAACCAAACATAATTTTGATCCTTGTCAACCATTTTTCTGTGTACACAGCCTGAAATCAGGGTAGGCAAGTAGAACCAAAATAATTCTTTAGACCAAATCCTTCTTAAAGCAAAAGCTCCAGTATCAGAAGCATATCCAGGAATTAGGATCATCCTTCAGTGATCAATTCTTACTGGTCTGAACATGAAGTTATCTTCCATAGAGGCCACACAGTGTAATGGTACAGATTTTTGGCTGTAGCACCATATTGCTTGAGTTCAGTTACTGCTTCTGCCTCCTGCTAGGTGTGTTTCCTTGGGTAAGTCATTTGAATGTTCTGGCCTTAGTGTCCTCATCAGTAAAACTGGGATAATAGCAGCATTTAAACTGCATAACCTTTGAGAATTAAGTGTTAACTGGAATAAAGTTTTTATAGCAGAACCTGGCACATATAGCATTCAATAAAAACAAAGCCATTATATCATCAGGGAGTGAGAGTACCTTTAGTAAATTGAAGTTTTTACCAGATGACTTTGAGCAAATTACTCTGACTCCTAGCTGCTGCTGCTCAGTCGCTCAGTCGTGTCCGACTCTGCGACCCCATGGACTGTACCCTACCAGGCTCTTCTGTCCATGGGATTCTCCGGGCAAGAATACTGGACTGTGTTGCCATTCCCTCTTCAGGGGATCTTCCTGACCCAGGGATCAAACCCAGGGAGTCCTTCTACATTGCAGGTGGACTCCTTACCATTTGAGCCACAAAGCAAGCCCCCGACTCCTAGAAGGCTGATAATTTGCAACAACATTATCTGAAAATTAAGACAGGCGTTCCCTGTCCATTACTAGCAACACAAATAAAAGTCACAATTATAATGAAAATAAACTGTCTTGATTTTCTTCATTTAGGAGTGTAACTTTTAAAATAAGGATAAAAAGATAAAATTTCCCCTAGTTATTTTATTGGCTTTTTAATAGTTGTACATAGTTGCAATTGTGCATACATGCTTTCGGTTTGTATTTTAATTTATTGTCATCCTTCTACATGATATTTTTTCAATTTTCAATTTCTTTTATAAAGTCCTAAAGCACCCAGGACTGTTTCCGTTATAGTGGACAGTCAATAAATAACCAACTCAAGGCACATTTTAAGAGTACATACCAGGTTCAAATTACCATGTAAAGCACAGGAAGTGGGGCAAAGATGAGTGAAAAAGTCGCCTCCTTTAAATAATTTACATAGTAAATTGGTAGCAGACACCTAAACCAGGAAAGAAGTCCAAGTCCACACGTCCTAACAGAAGGATAAGCACAAGAGGGGAGGTTCCTACTAGATGACGCTCAATCAAGGACAAGAATATCTTATGGAAAGAAGAGGTAGGTTGGGACCCTTGCAGGTCTGGCTTTTCCCCAGGTGCAGCTGTAGGAGGAAGGTGCTCAGAGAAAGAGGGAAGAGCAAGAAGAAAGGCCTGGGGAAACGGAGGCTCAGGGCACGCTCAGTGAGGGACCTGAGGGGACGGAAGTCCAAAGCCAACGACTAATAGCAGAAAGATAAGGCAGGAAAGGTCTTTTTGAATTACACTGAGAAGAGCTGAAGAGGCTGGAATTCACTCAGGAAATAATGTGGAGTCCAGTCACACTTGTTGAGCAAGAAGCAAAGGATCAAAGTTCCATGCAAGGCAGAGTTCCTAGAGTGGTACACAAGATGATCCGGGAGGGTAGGGAGAGATTTCCCCACCTAGTCTCAAATCCACAATAATCCCTGATCTCTTGGGCCACCCAACTCTTGGGCTCTGTCCTTTAGTTAAGAGGAGCTCCAGTATCTAAGGTCTGGCATCTAAGGAGGCCACTCTTGCAGACCTATCCCCTGCGTTCCACTTCAAACAGTGAGTTTCTGTCCTGAATCCTTTGATAACTTCCTGTCCTAATTACCTACACTATTGCTTGGTTCCTTAACAACAACAACAAAAAAGTGGGGGTGGTGAGGCCTGTTTGAGTCTTTTTGGTTCCGGCACCATCTGCCCATGAATGCTACCATGTAAATAAAGAACACACTGGCTCCTAAGGCTTGCCTGCACGGCCCAGCCTCACTCACTGGGTGCTCTGTTATGTTACCCTTCCTGATGGAGCACGTGCCATTTCGTTGTGAAGGACCCATTGCTCTATTTGCTGATC
This sequence comes from Bos javanicus, assembly GCF_032452875.1. Taxonomy (NCBI): domain Eukaryota; kingdom Metazoa; phylum Chordata; class Mammalia; order Artiodactyla; family Bovidae; genus Bos; species Bos javanicus. The sequence continues at coordinate 81,161,228 of NC_083876.1, read as the reverse complement.
TGAGACCTGAACACTGTTCTGATTACTCTAGGGTTCCTGACAGCCTGCGCCATCCTGAATCTTCCCTGTCAGCCTCACCAGCTGGGTCAGGTTCTCCTCCTATGCTGCTGCTACTGCTGCTAAGTCGCTTCAGTTGTGTCCGACTCTGTGCGATCCCATAGACGGCAGCCCACCAGGCTCCCCGTCCCTGGGATTCTCCAGGCAAGAACACAGGAGTGGGTTGCCATTTCCTTCTCCAATGCAAGAAAGTGAAAAGTGAAAGTGAAGTCGCTTAGTCGTGTCTGACTCTTAGCGACTCCACAGACTCCGGCCTACCAGGCTCCTCTGTCCATGGGAGTTTCCAGGCAAGAGGACTGGAGTGGGGTGCCATTGCCTTCTCCGATAGGCAGGCTTAATGCCAGAACCCAGCCTCTCCCTGCCTCCTCTAGCATTCCACAGCTTTTTAACGCCAGGATGGCTCACACATAAGTAGAGCAAAGAGGCAACCTGCAATAATTGAGACCTTCAGTGATAAGGACCAGATAACGGAGAAACAGAAAGAAAGGCCAAGAGTACAGACTTGCACAAGGGGAAAGAAATCAAATAAATCACAGGTTTAGGACCTGAAAGAATGTAGAACACAGCAACAGGCAAGGACAGATCAAAGAACTCCATGGTCAAAGTCTGGATGCTGAAGAAAGCCAGATTGGGGAAGGTGGGGGATCTGCTTTGGTTTGGAAAGCATTTATACACAGAACTTTCCCCCTCCCCGTCTCCTCCCTCTCTGTGCTCATTCAGAGCAGGTATCATCCCTTTCCTCTCTAAAACCAAAGTTTAAGTTAACAGATAAAAATAAGTAGGGCTAGCATAATGAAAATCCCATGGATGGAGGAGCCTGGGGGGCTGCAGTCCGTGGCGTCGATAGGAGTTGGAAACGACTGAGTGACTTCACTTTCACTTTTCACTTTCATGCATTGGAGAAGGAAATGGCAACCCACTCTAGTGTTCTTGCCTGGAGAATCCCAGGGACGGGGGAGCCTGGTGGGCTGCCGTCTACGGGGTCGCACAGAGTCGGACACGACTGAAGCGACTTAGCAGCAGCAGCAGCAGCAGCAGCATAATGAAACCTTCTGGTGACCACTACTGCTGCCAAGTGAACTTTAAATTTTCTACCTCACTTCACTAAAAATAATTTGTTTCTATTCCTGAAATCATATTTTAATACCATCCCAAAACACAGAAGTATTTCTGAATGTAGAAGTTCACTGTTGCTGTTTAGTTGCTAAGTTGTGTCTGACTCTTTGTGACCCCATGGACTGCAGCAAGCCAGGCTTCCCTGTCCTTCACTATCTCCTGGAGCTTGCTCAGATACATGTCCATTGATACAATGATGCTATCTAACCATCTCATCCTCTGCCACCCTCTTCTCCTTTTGCCTTCAGTATTTCCCAGCATCAGGGTCTTTTCCAATGAGTCAGGTCTTCACATCAGGTGGTCAACGTGTTGGAGCTTCAGCTTCAACAACAGTCCTTCCAATGACTATTCAGAGTTGATTTCTTTTAGGATTGACTGGTTTGATCTCCTTGCAGTCCAAGGGACTCTCAAGAGTCTTCTCCAGAACCACAACTCAAAGGCATCAATTCCTTGGCGCTCAGCCTTCCTTATGGTCCAACTCTCATGGAAAAGTAAAGATATTAAAGTGAAGACATTTTAGATGTTAAGCCAATATTAAGCATTAACTGTGGATATGTGTTGAAGAGAATAAAGAATCAAGTTGTAAGATCTCTGGTGCCATTGCCTTAAACAGTATTGAAGAATCATTCTCGTAAAAGATTATTGTTGGTATCTCATACTCTGTTCAAATCTTGTGATACCTTTAGGGAGGAATGGAATTAGATGGTTACTACTCCAGGCACCTGCCCGATCACTCAGAAGTTTGAGGAAGAATTGAATGTGGCCAGAGGTCCACAGACCCTCTCTTCTAAACCACAGGGCATACAGCAGATAGTCACAGCACTGCTCTCAGACATCAAAATATCTCACTGTAAAAACTTCTCAGTCTAACTGTGCAATCTTACAGTCCAACTTAACTGAATGTCTCCCCTGACTGTGTGAAAGCAAAATCTGATGCATGTTTCTTAAAAGAAAAGTCTCACAAAAATATCTGATTTTCTTTTAATTAAAAAATTGACATCGGGAAGGAAATTAATTGAGGCCTGGCATGTACCATCTTTTCAATGTATGGATAGAACCATACAGACCACATGAGTGGGTTTTGAGTTAACACCTGGTCCTCAGGCACTGCTGCCCATCAGGTACTTGGGTCACTGTGCCTGGGCCTGTGTTGGAACCTGGGTTTGAGAGATGTGCACACTGAGGAGAGAGTGGGGTGAGGAAGGGTATGTTCACAGAAAGAGAAGGGCTGAGACAAGTACCAAACCTCTCCCATGGGTTTAGGGGAAATGGGAAGGGGAAGAGAGGGGACAAAAGAGAAAGAAAAGTCAAAGACAACCAAAATAAAGGCATCTTTTGAAAGTCAGTAAGAGCTGTTTTGTAAAAGAAGAAAGGCACACCGGTAAAGGCACAAGTGGTGGAGAATGAGGTGGATGAAAATGAGAGTAACACTGAATGTCAGGATTGGGAGGCTTGGATGGAGTAAGTGCTGGGTGCAGGGGCAGACAGCAGATGGAAAGCGATATTGTGGAGGAAGCAGAAGCAGAGAAAAAGGCTCGATTTTCAAGACGTTTGGTCTTGGTCATAAAGAGCCATGCAGAAGAGGAACAGCCATGTTTAGATAGGGGGCTTGTTTGTATTGTCAGCTTTGGGGAGACGAAAGCAGGGAGGAACCTCAGCTACCACTACCTACCTCCCTCCCCCAAAAAGGGGAAGAAATGATTATGTAGGGGAAAAGTGTGAATGAGACTGCAAGTTCTAAAGATAGGGAAGGGACAGAGCTTAGGTGGGACCCAAGAAGGGTCCTTTCACTCAGGAGATGAAAAGTGAAGGAAAGAATCACTGAGGGAGAGTAAATAGACAAAGACTATTCTTCCATAAAACCCAACCGCCTACAGATCGTTCCAAAGAGAACTGAAGACACAAGTAAATTTCTGCTATAAAACAAGCCCGGAGAACTTGAAGTCAGGGCACAGGCCCAGCCTGCCTTAAGAGGACAAGACAACCTTCCAAATCTAATCTGACTCAAGGATGATCAAGCAGGCAGAAGACAGGACCTTTCTTAACTTCCACTGCCATAAACGTGTGAGAACAATGACATTTATTACCATGGAATTAATAAATCAGTGTTGCATCCTACCTACCACCAATTAAAATTCCACCCATCAATAGAGGAATGGATAAAGAAGGTGTGGTACATATAGACAATAGAATATTACTCTGCCATAAAAAGCAACAAAATTGTGTCTTTGCAGAGACGTGGATGGACCTAGACACTATCATACAGGGTGAAGCAAGTCAGAAAGAGAAAAGCAAATATTGTGTAGTATCACTTAAATGTGGAATCCAGAAAAATGGTACAGATGAACTTATCTGCAAAGCAGAAATGAGACATAGATGTAGATAACAAGCATAACGCTACTAAGAAGGGAAGGGAGGTAGGATGAATTTGAGATTGGGATATATACACCCTATGAGATTGACATGTATACACTACTATGTATAAGACTGATAGCTAATGAGAACCTACTGTATAGCACAGGGAGCTCTACTCAACGCTCTGTGGCAACCTAAATGGGAAGGAAATCCAAAGAAAGAGAGGAAATATGTATATGCATGACTGATATATATACACACAAAGCTTTGCTGCACAGCAGAAACCAATGCAACACTGTAAAGCAACTGTACTCCAATAAAAATTAATTTTAGAAAATTCCTACAACAGACACCCAAACTAGGAAAAGTGGTAATAATCACTGTGTAAAGGAAGACAGTGAGGTTCACATTCTTATGACTCTAAAGCCAAGAGTTTAGAAGAAAGCAAAACAAAGAAGAGTTACTTTTCTTGGAAGAAATTAATCTTCTTTCATATCCCCAAATATTGTAGATCTTGCGTAAGGTGATCTTTGACTGCAGATGGCCTCGGTCATATCCAGACCCCTAGATTTCACTGCTTGAGACAATGTATGAAAGAAGAGAACACCTTTCTCTTATTATTTCCAAATACATCAGTCTTCCTCTAAATGTGACATCTTCCCTCAATGTGAAAAAAACATGTTACACCATTTTGTTCCACCCTTTATTTTAGGCTTTACTAATACATTCCATAAAGCTCAGCAGAAATTGAAGCCTTAAAATAAACATATGTATATATACATATGTTTATATATAAGGTGACAGCAAAATTCTTGGGCCACTTGATAACATCTTAGGAAATTCGAGCCAAATATCAGTAATAATATGGGTTTAAAAAGATATGATGTGAGTAAATGCAGCAGAAAAATTCACAATGAATTATTAACACATCTACTTGGCTTGTTTTCACTCTGTTATGTCACAATTTTATGCAAATACAAAAAACAACCCAGTGAGGTATCTAATAACTTTCTCGGGTTTTTAATGTAATTCAGTAGTCTTAGGAACTAGAAATAGCATATTCATAAACAATTTCTTGGTGCTCAACTTATATAAAATCTTGTGTGAATCTGAAAAGGAAACAATACAAAGATGGATAGGGTATCCTCAATAAATATGGGATAATATAAAGTAACACTTAGTGCTGTTTAAATTGACTTTTCTTAAATATTCTGGGTTGGTAGAAATGTTACAGCCTCCCTACTATTAAAATAAATAAAAAGAGGTGACAAAAAAGATGAAGGGCAGTCCTTTGTAACTGTTTCTGCTTTAGGGAGACAAGTTAGCAGATGAGATTCAGGAAAAGGGTAAGAGAGACAACTGAAGAGATGTCCATCACCTCTTTTCAATGTCTTCTTACTGCTACTGTCCAGAGCCTTACTTCCATCTTGGGTTTCCATTGTAACTTGAAAAGCCAGATTCCCCCAATGCTTAGGAAAACTTGAGAGGGATGTACTTCAGAAGGCCAGTGTAATTCCATCTACAACTGAAGAACAAGGCAGAACAAGATGCCCAGACAGGAGTTCGAAGGAGTCAAGGCCCCACAACAGAATCTGGGACTGAAAGCACATTAGCATTCAACTCATTCAACTCTGATCTAACTTGTTCAAGGTTACATGGCATCTTGGTGGCAAGGACTCAACTAGAATCCAGAAATCCTGCCTTAGCACCAGGCTCAGTGCATCACTTCCCACTGCTCCTAACCCAAGAAGCCAATTAGGAGCTGAAGAGAATTCAATAAGCAAGCTATCATTGCTGCCCCTAAGACAAGTCTTTTTTCTCTGCCTGTCTTTCTCTTACAGAAACTTTCCAATACCCACAAATAGAGATAGGAGAATAATAAACTCCATACACCTATCACCCAGCTTAAATAATTACCAACTTATGGCTGATCGTCTTTCATCTATCCTCCCCTCCCTTCCAGGATTATTTTAAAACAAATACCAGAAATAATATCATTCAGTTCAGTTCAGTCGCTCAGTCATGTCCGACTCTTTGCGACCCTGTGAATTGCAGCATGCCAGGCCTCCCTGTCCATCACCAACTCCTGGAGTTCACTCAAACTCACGTCCATTGAGTTGGTGATGCCATCCAGCCATCTCATCCTCTGTCATCCCCTTCTCCTCCCGCCCCCAATCCCTCCCAGCATCAGAGTCTTTTCCAATGAGTCAACTCTTCACATGAGGTGGCCAAAGTACTGGAGTTTCAGCTTTAGCATCATTCCTTCCAAAGAACACCCAGGACTGATCTCCTTCAGAATGGACTGGTTGGATCTCCTTGCAGTCCAAGGGACTCTCAAGAGTCTTCTCCAACACCACAGTTCAAAAGCATCAATTCTTCGGCACTCAGCCTTCTTCACAGTCCAACTCTCACATCCATACACGACCACTGGAAAACCCATAGCCTTGACTAGACGGACGTATCATTACTACTTTTTAAATATGAAATGCTCAAAGAAATGACACAGCTGTAGATGCAGCAGAGACAATTTTCTTTAGGAAGCCCTGGTGTCTCTGTCTTATACCCTTGTGCTATTGGTGGTGTTTTCCATTTTATTTCACAACTCTAGAACTAAAGGCCAGCTCTTATCTCCGCACAGACTGGTAAGACATGCTCTGTAATCCATGGACGATACTAGATTCTGGGACAGCGAGGAATTTTTGATGAAGGGGTTATTTTAGATAACAAACATGGAAAAAGCTGAACTTACACCAAGAGATAAAATGTCTTTCTACCTTAAACAATACCACTGACATTGTACACTTGTTTAAATCAAGCTTAATTCTGGCCTGAGATTTAAAGCCAACTTCATCCATGAGTCCATATGAAAGGTACTAAATAATATAATTGTTAAGGCTTAACAAATCTACAAAATAAAGTAACAATAAAAAGTTTTCACACCTGTGTTTTCACACTATGTGTCCTCCAGGACACACACCATTTATTTGTCCTAAGGACATGATAGAAATTTAAAATTAATAAATATAGCAACATTTCTTTTTCATACAGACATTTAAATTTTGCCCACAGAACAAGTACATTTGAAAGACATTTCAAAAATTCTTAATTAACAAATAGGATCATGCTAATGGAACTAAGCAGAGATAATAGAGTGTATATATATGTAAATGGATACTTGCAGCTATAATACTGACAAATAATATTTCCACTTCTAATTTTCCATTTCGTCTTCCTCTCCCTATACATTAATTTTATATGAATTTACAAGTACGTATTTAAAACAAGATTATGTTAAAAAGCCAAAGTGAATAGAAAAAGAAGACAAATCAGAACCTTAAGTTGTATCACCCTTAAACTAAATAATTTCATTTCAAATACAGATTAATTTTTTTCCCAGAAAAAAAAAATCTGCAAAATACAATCTTTTACCTGTTGGAAAATGTAACAATTTATCCTTTAATAAAGTTATGATATTCATACCTGCTGATGTTTCTCTAAATTTGTCACTCGTCTTCTTTTTCCTCCATTTCCAAGGTTTAAAAATTTTACCAATGGTGGAGAGTTTCCCCTTTCTCTTGAAGGGAGGTGTTTGGGAGCCTGCTGTTGGGCCATCTGAATTTGCTATAGAAGCTTTGTCCAGTCCATCAACTGTAGAAAGAAAAGTCAAGTCAGAGAAAAGCTGTAATGAAAGTTTGAAACAACATCATCTATTTCTTCCTGCATTGTTCAAAGTAAGCATACCCACTTTAACTGGAATTTCACATAAAGTTTATTTTGCCCCATTTCCCTGCTGGTAGAGCTCTCCTCTAACATCAATCAATAAATCAATCACTCAGAAATTATAGTCCCTTAGATACGCATTTTGAGGTAACATAAAAGAAGCAAAAGACTTACATAAAAGTTAAGGCCAGATAAATAAGGGTCTGCAAAACACAGCTGAATCCATCTGTAACAACCACATCTATATTTTTGTGCAGAAGTAGAGTATTGCCTGGAAAGTCCCACAGACGGAGGAGCCTGGTGGGCTGCGGTCCATGGGATCGCTAGGAGTCGGACACGACTGAGCGCTTCACTTTCACGCATTGGAGAAGGAAATGGCAACCCACTCCAGTGTTCTTGCCTGGAGAATCCCAAGGACAGGGGAGCCTGGTGGGCTGCCGTCTATGAGGTCACACAGAGTCGGACACTACTGAAGCGACTTAGCAGCAGCAGCAGCAGAGTACTGTAAGTGAAACAGGATGTTCCTCCAGAGACTAATTTGGCATTTTCAGTAATGAATATGACAGTCATGGTGTAGCTGAAACCGTGCTTTTTTTCTTCACAAAATAAAATTTAATGCCGAGAAGCTAAATTTAAAAATTTACCACACCAAAACTCTTTTGCTTCTATTACCAAAAAAAATTTTAGCTTCAAATAAATTGATAGCTATTACAAATGACAAGAAATATGTGAGAAAGATGGATGTTTTAGGTAATAGAATGCATTTTTATGTGCCTCAGTCTTTTCGTCAACCGGAAGAAAGGCCCTGAACTTTACACTGCCTTGTACTACATTTATAACTGAAAGAAGATGGTAATAATTTATATTACCCCCAACAATCAAATTTCAGTGACAAAAATCTGGAAGCAACTCAGAATGAATAAATGATGGTATTTTTCATGCAATGAAATAGCACTTAGCCATTTCTTTAAAAGGAGCTATTGGTACCTACAACATGAATGCATCTCAGAAACACTGTGCTGAAAAAAAGAAAAAAAGTGACACACAAAAGAATATGTGCTGTGTGGTTTTATTTCTATGAAGTTTTTTAAAAAGGCAAAATGAATTTTGGAGCAAAGAAAGAAGAAAACAATCAGAACAGATGTTGTTTCCTGGAGTGAGATGGAGGTAGGAATCAACTGAGAAAAGATCTGAGGCATCTTCCTGGGGTCCTAGAAATTATCTCAGTAAAGGATGGACTATACAAAACACGTGTTTCCCAGGTGGCCAGTGGTCAGGAACCCACCTGCCAATGCAGGAGAAGTGGGTTCGATCTCTGGGTTGGGAAGATCCCCTGGAGGAGGGCACGGCAACCCACTCCAGGATTCTTGCCTGGAGAATCCCATGGACAAAGGAGCCTTGAGGGCCACAGTTCACCGGGTTGCAGAGTCAGGCATGACTGAAGCGACTTCGTGTGCGTGCATGCAAAACCCATCAAACGGTATTTATGATATTGTGTATTTCACTTTATGTAAAATCTACCTTTAAAAAACCACAAATAGTAAAGTCCAATTAATGGCATGCATGCTGATAGCGATGAAGTGTACTGATGTTCATCAAATAACCTCGAATAGCCAAAGCGATCTTGAGAAAGAAGAATGGAACTGGAGGAAGCAACCTACCTGACTTCAGGCTCTACTACAAAGCCACAGTTATCAAGACAGTATGGTACTGGCACAAAGACAGAAATATAGATCAATGGAATAAAATAGAAAGCCCAGAGATAAATCCACGCACATATGGACACCTTATTTTTGACAAAGGAGGCAAGAATATACAATGGATTAAAGACAATCTCTTTAACAAGTGGTGCTGGGAAAACTGGTCAACCACTTGTAAAAGAATGAAACTAGAACACTTTCTAACACCATACACAAAAATAAACTCAAAATGGATTAAAGATCTAAATGTAAGACCAGAAACTATAAAACTCCTAGAGGAGAACATAGGCAAAACACTCTCTGACATACATCACAGCAGGATCCTCTATGACCCACCTCCCAGAATATTGGAAATAAAAGCAAAAATAAACAAATGGGACCTAATTAACCTTAAAAGCTTCTGCACATCAAAGGAAACTATTAGCAAGGTGAAAAGACAGCCTTCAGAATGGGAAAAAATAATAGCAAATGAAGCAACTGACAAACAACTAATCTCAAAAATATACAAGCAACTCCTACAGCTCACCTCCAGAAAAATAAATGACCCAATCAAAAAATGGGCCAAAGAACTAAATAGACATTTCTCCAAAGAAGACATACAGATGGCTAACAAACACATGAAAAGATGCTCAACATCACTCATTATCAGAGAAATGCATTTCAAAACCACTATGAGGTACCATTTCACACCAGTCAGAATGGCTGCGATCCAAAAGTCTACAAATAATAAATCCTGGAGAGGGTGTGGAGAAAAGGGAACCCTCTTACACTGTTGGTGGGAATGCAAACTAGTACAGCCACTATGGAGAACAGTGTGGAGATTCCTTAAAAAACTGGAAATAGAACTGCTTTATGATCCAGCAATCCCACTGCTGGGCATACACACTGAGGAAACCAGAAGGGAAAGAGACACATGTACCCCAATGTTCATCGCAGCACTGTTTATAACAGCCAGGACATGGAAGCAACCTAGATGTCCATCAGCAGATGAATGGATAAGAAAGCTATGGCACATATACACAATGGAGTATTACTCAGCCATTAAAAAGAATACATTTGAATCAGTTCTAATGAGGTGGATGAAACTGGAGCCTATTATACAAAGTGAAGTAAGCCAGAAGGAAAAACACCAATACAGTATAATAACGCATACATATGGAATTTAGAAAGATGGCAACAATAACCCTGTGTACGAGACAGCAAAAGAGACACTGATGTATGGAACAGTCTTATGGACTCTGTGGGAGAGGGAGAGGGTGGGAAGATTTGGGAGAATGGCATTGAAACATGTAAAATATCATGTATGAAACGAGATGCCAGTCCAGGTTCGATGCACGATACTGGATGCTTGGGGCTAGTGCACTGGGACGACCCAGAGGGATGGTGTGGGGAGGGAGGAGGGAGGAGGGTTCAGGATGGGGAACACATGTATACCTGTGGCGGATTCATTTTGATATTTGGCAAAACTAATACAATTATGTAAAGTTTAAAAATAAAATAAAATAAATAAATAAACTGATGGATAGAATGGAGATGGATAAATATATAATATAGTAAAATGTAGCTAAGTGTTGAATCTAGGTGGTGGATGTGTGGTGATTAGTTGTATAATTCTCCCATCTTCAAAACTTCCTAAATAAAATATTAGGAAATACTAGGGTAAATAAAACAAAAATTGAATGGCAAGAATCTCTGCTTCTAGGAAATGGAATAGACTTACTTTTTACTATTTCTCCTGCTAAATACAACTAAAAGATACCCTGGATGCTATATATAAAACAAACATGAGGGACTTTCCCTGGCAGTCCAGCGGTTAAGACTCCATGCTTCCACTGCAGGGGGTTCGATTCCTGGTCAGGAAACTAATATCCTGTATGCTGTGTGGGGTGGCCAAAAACAAACAAACAAACAAACCATGAATAGACAAATGAGCTGAAAACAAAGTAGACCAGCTTGGGACCTCAAGACCTAAGAAACAGCACGGAGGTAAGATCCCTGCGTTTTCTTTTAGTCTCATGTATTCCCGACTTGCAGCTGAAGTGGTCACCAACCTGAAAACACCAACAAGCACAGACCAATAAAGCCTCAACAAACAGCCTGCTCCCTCTAGTCAAACGAGCCAAAAGGGACAGGCTCACAAAACAGAGAACTTTTAGACGAGAACTGCTCCAACTCCAGACAAACACCCCAGAAGAAACTACGACCACCCAAGCCAACAAAGGCTGAGTGGGGAGATCAGACATCCGTCCTCACAAAGCTCTAATGAGGAGCCCAACGCCCCTCAGAGAGTGGTGTCAGACAGGACCAAGTAGAGAGCCGGAACCTTCCTGCGTGCCAGCTATAACGAAGCACCGTCTACAGTGTCAGTGGAGACCACACCGGAGCCTGGACTTCCACCCACACCCAGTCACGAGGCATGTCTTCTTCTCCCTCCCTCCCCAAACTGGGATCACACCAAACCACTGCCCAGAGGAACGAGACAACCTCCGTCCACTATGGTGTCACTAGAGACCACGTGGGGATCTGGAAATCAAACTATGCCCAGAGTAACGAAGACCCCTCTCCCCGTTTCTGCCACGAGATACCAAGAAAGAATGAGGGGCTGAACCTGGGTTTTTAACCTCCTGGCAGTAGTGAGGCAGTCCCCTTTGCCTCCTTGCCTGGAGAAGTGTCAAACAAAGCCAGTTAAAACAAAGGGTTTCAATAAAGAGTTACAGTCTAATCTAACACAAAAGTGTTGAAGCTTCAATCAAAAATCACCTGACATATCACAAACCAGGAAAATCTTAAACTAAGTGAGAAGAGATAATCAGTACACACCAACACGTAAATCCTTAGGAGTTCTCCTTCCAAACAAGAATGATAAATCCCATTCTTCCCATTCGGAACGTCGACTCTAATCCCAGGCAGAAACGCAAGAACTGCAGTGACTGAGTCTTTTGTAAATGATCCCATGCTGGCCACAGTGCAGCAGGCAGGGAGAGAGATGGGTCAGACTAATCGTAAAGCTAAGTCAGAGTTTAAAAGTAAAATCCTTATTTACTTCACTTTCACTTCTGTCCAACTGCTTTCCTTAAACTAGGAACAAAACCAGGGAAAATCACTTCCACTCCTGTCCAACTGCTTTCCTTAAACTAGGAGCAAAACCAGGGAAAAACTGAGTGTATATTTCTTCTTCATGGAGACTTTATGCTGAAGATTCAGTTTTGAAACAACTTAAATGTTGTGAAATATAAAAGGGCTACTACAAACATGGGAACTAAAGCTACCATCTCCAACTCACCTCTGTGGCTACAGACACACATTTAGTTCTCGTTTTCTCTAAACCTACAACCCTGACAGGCCATCAAAATTCTGCTTTTGATCTGAACCACTAAGGAAAAATCTATTTTTTTTTTCTCCTGAAAAGAAAACCAAATGAAAACAAAAATTAAATAATTCCTTAGGTGACAGAATGTGACAGATAGGGAGACTGAATGAGGTAGCTGAAAAATGAAAAATGAAGGTCTTAAATTCATAGCTACATGAGACATTAACTGCCATACCTTTCTTCATTTTGCAATTACAGTTTTAGTCTTTATCTCTGCCCTGGAAAGTGCCAGGGCAGTGTCCTGGGCCAGTGACCACAGCACAGTTCACACACACATATCTTTTTCCTGACTGCAAGAATCTACCCATAATTTTGTAATTATCGGGCAATGACAGTAAACCACACTTACAATTAGGAACATATACTGGCATAGCTGGCCACACCGCCACGGTATTTCTCTTCAGTTACGAACACGAAGGGGACTGTCACCTGCTTTGGAGTCATATGAACAGAAACTTGACTCCCTTCTTTTCCCCAAACACCTACGATACTGCCAGGACCACTGATCATTCTACTATTTTTCTTTTGGGTCAGTGTACCATTAAAGTTGACTTGAAACTTTCTAAAATTGTTTTTACAAGTCTAGTGAGTTTGGCATTTACCCACAGATAAAAACAAATCTCCAGGTAAACCCCAGATGGAAGTCTGAATTTCCTGTCTTAAATGTTAATTTTGACTGACTTACGTGTTATGAAGAGGGACCTAACATTCATCAGGTTTTCCTTTTTCACAATGAAAATCAACATCATAATTTAAATATTATTTAAATATCTTTAAAACCAGTCATTAGCTCTTTGAATGTAGACAATTCAAATGACAAACCTCAGTCTATCTTCCCACCAAAGTCAGTCCATTCCTAACAGAACTTGCCCACACCAGCCAGTAAGATCCAGAAAATACATGAAGGTTTTCTCTTTCATTTAAACAGAAATTTATCAATTAGGCAATCCCAGTGCTAATGTGATCACAGAAGTAAAAAATAAATGAAGCTAGATAATTATCATACACATTAAATTCTAGACTTGGGAGAATCTTATCTTTGATATTTGAGAACGGAATGACAAGGATTCTTAGAAAAATGAAACTATTTAATATGAGAGTGTGTCGTACTTTTTATAATACTTGATAGTTCTCTGATATTCCAGATACTCATCTCTGATTTTTCTCCACACAATTATTTCAGTCATTGAGGAAGTGAGACAAGTGTGGCAGAGCATTCCACCTCACAAATTTCATAGGTGAAAGAACACTTAGAAAAGAACCTCAATAAAAGAAATTCCTGGGGACCAATTCTAAAGAAAGTGATAGCCACTCTATGAGAAAACAAGTGGTGAAGATGGCCTCAACTGTCCCCTGAAATCCTTACATATCTGAAGGTTAATGAGAATACATTTTTGAAGCCAAATAATAACAAAAACAAAGAGAAATCATATGTGATTTTAAGAAAAATGCTGATAATTCTCTGTTGTACTAAGTACACACTTACAATACTACTCATAGTGATTTGACTGTATCAAAGAATATACCTATTAAAAGGGCACTGTACAAAAATATTTGACATTTAAAAATCAAGAACCTAAAGGAAGTAAGAAAACAAGAAACCAACGTTTATTTCCTTAAAATATGGCTTCTAGGCTATCCTCTTCGTCCCTTTGTAAATTATTATGCTTACATAGTATTATCACCATATATAAATATATTTATTTTTATTTCTATTACAGTTTTTTTTACATTTCCACTATAATTCTGCCACCTTCCTCTTTAAAAGCTACAGAGCATACAGCAAAGAAACGTTAGGGCAGCACTTGGGGAACATTTAACTCTATTTCCTACCCTTCCGTGAGGCCTCTCTCTCACGAAAGTGACTTAAAAAATATGCTGTCAGACAGCAGCATACATGCAATTCTGGGCACAGAACCAAGTAGACAATAAGGTCAGAGGGAACTGGCGCTATGAGCCGTTGCTGATGAAACTGACTAACAGTTTCTAGGAAAGCTGGTGGCTCTCCTTGTCTTCAGTCATCTAAAGGAGATCCTTCTTGTTGCGGTTGTTTAGGCATAAGTCATATATGACTCTTGGGACCCCATGGACTATAGCCTGCCAGGCTCCTCTGGCCATGGGATTTCCCAAGCAAGAATACTGGAGTGGCTTGCCGTTCCCTTCTCTAGGGGATCTTTCTGGACCAGGGATCCAGCCTGTGTCTCCTGCATCGGCAGGCGGCTTCTTTACCACTGAGCCACCTGGGAAGCCCACAAAACAAGATCCTTACTCTCTTGCTAATGAGCACCGACGTTTGGGTTGGATCAAGTCTCTTCCTTTTGGGGGGAAGGATGAATAACCGGTGGAAGGAAAGTGAAAAGGAACAGAAGAATAAAAATGTGTGGTATCACATGGGGTTAGGAGTTAAATCCTGAAACTGGTATACTTGTAAACAGGATGAAACATTGGATAATAGATGTTAGGAGCCAAATTTCTCTTTCTTGGAAATGGAGGTTACAGATAAGCAAAGGGGGAAGCCAGAATGATTGATGTGGACTGGATTAGAGTCGGAGATATCAGTATGAACTCATGTTTTGAATAGAGAGAGAAAGGGAGGGAGAGAGGAAAGATATAGATAGATAGATAGATTATAAGTATATGTATATACATGGCTTGGTATACATACTTGTATTTTCCCATTCATTTTGGAGGCTAGAAGCAATGACACCCCAGTGAGCACTCAGCCTTTGGTTTCTAACAGCATGCTCCAATAAAAGGAATCAGACCTCTTTCCAGAAATGGCTGCTTCCAGGGCTAGGGCAAGGAAAATACTAGATGAGCCTGGAGCATCTTCCTTTTCAGAAAGGAAACAAGTGCTCAAAACACATTCTCATGAGAAAATGTCAAAGTCACACAGGAGCCAACAGAGAGTTCCACAGGCCAAAGACAGAACAACCTGGGCAATAGTGCAGTTTTAGATTATCATCCAAACTGATGAACAGTGAATAAATAAATAAGTATGGGATACAACACCTGTATGGAAGAACGGCAACTAATTTATATAAAGCTCCACTCTCAAGAAGGTGGGTCTTAACTTCCCACTCCTGAAATGTGTGGGTTTTACATGGTGACTTCCTTTGAAAGACTTCAGTATGGAAAGGTGGGGAAAAGGAGGCACTTACAGTGAAGAAAGTGACAGACACTGCCTCAGCCAAGTGACGGATGTTGACTTGATCACTGCTAAGTCATGTTGAGAGCATGGACCCTTGATATGATGGAAGAGAATCAGATCTCGAAACCTAGAACCCCACTGTATACCTTTAAGACCGTAAAATTTTTGCACCTTGTTTTATGTCCTTGGATATGTTCCAGTGTCTCTGAGCTCACAGTCCATGGAAACTTGAATAGAATATGTACCCTACTGTTGTGTGACAACTGTATAAATCTTAATTATGTTGAATTGGTTCACAGCACTCTTCAGGTCTACTATATTGCCCTTCTATTTCTTTGTATATTACTTCTATTAATTTTTGAGATTTTTATATTGAAACTCCAACTAAAATCTTAATATATCTACTTGAAAAATAATTGCAACATATAGTAGAACTATACATAATCTTGTTCTGTATTTTCCAAGTCTCCTGTAAGTATGTTATCATACCTTCATAATTTAAAAAAGGAAAAAAAATACTATAACCCTACTGTAACCCATAAGAAAAACATTAGATAAGCCAAAGTGAGGGTCATTTACAAAATACCTGACCAATAAATACACCTCAGGTCATTAAAAACAAGGGAAGCCTAAGAAATTGTCCCAGACCAGGGAAGGCTACGGAGACATAATGAATGAATGTAAAGTGGTATCCTTCAAGCAAGACCGGAACGATAACAATAACAAAACAACCTTAGGGGAAAACTAGTGAAATCCTAACAAACTGTGGAGTCTAGTTAACAATACTGCACCAAAACCCTTTCCTTGGTTGTAATACATGTATTCTACACATTTAAGAGATGAACAATAAGGGAAACTAAGCTGGAGGTATATGAGAACTCTGTACTGTCTCTGCAGCTTTTCTGTACATTTGAAACTATTCTAAAATAAAAGCTTCATTTTCAAAACTGTGGAGTAGTTAGCATGGAGAAGATAAGACCTAGAGGAGATTCCTAGCGGACAGCATTTCAGCTGCAGAGAGACCTTGCGGGGCGCTGTCAATTTACCGACAGTAAAGATTTCTGCTGAGGGTTTTAGAAAGTATCAATAATATAATATGTTTTAGACTTGCTCATTTTTTTCTCCAAAATCTCCTTTTATTAATATTTTCAACTCCCAGTATTTTAGCACTAAGAGAATATTTACAGGTCATCAAATTGCTGTCTCAACACTTTGTATTACCTGATGGATCCTAATGAGGTAAGTGGCATCTAACATCCTACAAAAGAGTAGACCATGGGCCCGGTAATTACTGATCCCAGTTACTGTGGAACCACACAGGGGCAATTCCCATGCACACGTGCTGGGTTAGTAGCATGACCTGCCTACACAGAATGACAAATCTAGGAATAAATGTTTAAAGTTACCTGTACTTTATTTTTAAAGCACTGAAGTTCAATTATTTTCAACAATAAACTTCTCCTTGGGAATCAAAAATAAACTTAAAAGACTGAAGTTTATTTTAGGATCATGGAGGATACCTTTTCCAGCTCATCCATTTTTTCCCCTGAATTCATGGGTATGGGAGAAGAGTAGTATAATTCAGGAACAGAAATCCCAGAGCTCACACTGGTGTGAAAGGTTTGGTGAGCAGAAACAACAGTGAACTAGTCACTGACTCATACTGGGTTTCATGCTCTCCTGAAAGTGGAAATTCACAAGCACTTTATTAAGAGCAGAATTAATAATCATTAGTATTTATTGAGTATTTACTATGAGCCAGGCATTGTTGAGTACTTTACCTGCATTCATTAGCTCATGCCAATGCTTACAATAGCTCTCAGATAAGTACCATTCATCAGTCCCATTTCTGAGACAAGAAAACTATAACACAAAGACTAAACATCTAACTCAGTAAGTGGTAACTTGTGTGTGTGTTTACATTCAGACAGAGTAAGATTAAATAAGTATCTATTGACTAAATACATAACTAGATTATGAATAAATAGGTATCTTCCAGGACTTTCTTGGTGGTCTAGTAGTTAAGACTCTGCACTTCTAATATAGGGCCCACAGGTTCAATCCCTGGTCAAGGAACTAAGATCCCATAGGCTGCATGACATGGCCAAAAATAAATAAAATAGGTATCTTTCTAGCAGAGATCTTGGGTGAGAAGTGATGTCTGCCTGCCTCCAGAGGTGGCCCTCTTAACCACTGTACTGCAAGGTCTCCTTTAACTCAGTGCTTTTTTTCTTTTTCCTTTTTGGCCACACCCTGTAGCATACAGGGTCTTATTTCCTGGACCAGGGATCAAACCCGTCTCCCCTGCAGTGGAAGTGTGAAGTCTTATTCACTGGGAAGTCAGGAAAGTCCAACCAACTTTGTGCTTTGATTCACCCTGTAAAGGTCAGGGCAGTGATGGAGAGTAAGATAGGATTCTCCCCCTTACAAGACTTCACAGTAAAGTTCAGGAATCAGGAGTGATCAGTGGTCAGTGACACCAGCCAACTGAGAAGGTGCTAGAATAAAGACAAAAGCAGAGCAGTGACGTCTGGCTGGCGCAGTTTGGGGCGATTTCACGGGAAGTGGGAGACTTATTCACCTGCTAATGCAGGTGACTCAGGAGGCGTGGGTTCAATTCCTAGGTTGGGAAGATCCCCTAGAGAAGATCACTCTAGCATTCTTGCCTGAAAAATCCCATGGACAGAGGAGACCGGCAGGCTACAGTCCCTGGGATTGCAGTCAGTCAGACATTACTAAGCAACTGAACATAAACACACAGGGAACTTGAACCGGGACTGCCAAGAGAGTAGCCTTTGAAGGGGAAATCAAGGAAGAGAAATGTCCTAAAAGTGAAAATTCAAGGATGGCTGACCTTTTTAAGTAATGCCAAGAAAAATGTTCTCATTATCCCAGTCCTGAGCTCATCAGACACATATTTATGGGGAAAAAACAAAGCAAATTTATAAAGTCCTATCCTCAAACAAGTGGAATGGTTAAATGTGAAATTTTTAAAAAGAAACTAGAGAATTTTTGTATTTTCTAGATATTAGTGTATGTAAACTAGATTAAAAATCTGAATTTTATCAATTAGATCTTAGTTGATACAGAAGAAAATTGCTTTTCATCTGCTGATTGTTCCTTTAAAAATAATCAGCATTAAGGTAATAATCATGGCTAAAAAATTTTTTTTTAATGTTTAGCCACCATCTTTTTAAATCCAACAAGAGTAAAAGAACAGAATGCAGACAAGTAAGAAAAGAATGTGAAAAACATTCCAAGAATAGTTAAATAGAAGAGTTTTGGCCCCTCTGGAGGAAGACTAATACTTATTTACTAGTTATTTAATTATGTACTAGGCTATCATTTGCCTCCCAAGTTGACAATTTCCATTTCACTGTCACTATAGTTATCTAAATAGGTTTGGGATTAAATCAGTATTTCCACTGTCATTGAAATGAATACTATGAAGATTTTTCAAAATAATGTTTGAGAAATAATATGCACACAGCAAGTAAATGATCTGGTACATGAGAGCACCATCCAGATCAAGGTCTAGGTCATTTCCAGGCTTAGAAAATTTCTTTGTGCGCTTTCCCAATAATACCATCCTCTCCATCCATGTTGTTGTTGTTCAGTTGCTCAGTCGTGTCCGACCCTTTGCGACCCCATGGACTGCAGCACGCCAGGCCTCCCTGTCCTTCACCATTCCCAGGGTTTGCTCAAACTCATGTCCATTGTGTCAGTGATGTCATCCAACCATCTCATCCTCTGTCGTCCCCTTCTCCTCTCGCCTTCAATCTTTCCCAGCATCAGGGTCTTTTCCAGTGAGTCAGCTCTTCACATCAGGTGGCCACAGTACTAGAGCTTCAGCTTCAGCATCAGTCCTTCCAATGGTTATTCAGGATTGATTTCTATTAGGATTAACTGGTTTGATCTCCTTGCAGTCCAAGGGACTCTCAAGAGTCAAAAGCATCAATTCTTTGGTGTTCAGCCTTCTTTATGGTCCAACTCTCACATCCATACACGACTATAAGAAAAACTATAGCTTTAACTATATGGACCTTTGTAGGCAAAGTCTCTGCTTTTTAATACACTGTCTAGGTGTGTCATAGCTTTTCTTCCAAGAAGCAAGCGTCTTTTAGTTTCATGGCTGCAGTCACCATCTGCAGTGATTTTAGAGACCAAGAAATATTCACATCTCCAAATAACCACTGTTTTGACTTCCATCGCCAGTAGTTTCACCTGTTCTAGAACTTCAACTTCTCAGAATTATACAACCTACTCTTTGTTGTACGTGCCTTTCACTGAGCATTGCGCCTGAGAGGCTCATCTAAATACATAAGCATTTCAAAGCAGAGCTACCCGGGTACAAAATGAAAAGTATGCCATCTATCTCAGCAAGACCTCAGATAGGAGAGTACTTAAACATGATGAGTTTTTTCACAGCTCTTCTTTTAAGAAAGGATATCGTTTCCACTTTCTTTATCTGGAAAACATAAATAATAACTCCTTTCCCTTCCTAGATTTGTGAGAAAACTAGTAGACTGTTCTACCATCTTTTCAGGTTGCCCTGAAGCCATGCTAAATTAGAAGCTCACCTCAACAAGCTTAGGGATGGAGAAGCAGTTTGTTTTCTGTAAATAATGACAGCTTTTTAGTCTCATTCTGCATCTGATAGCAGCAGTAGTCTGAGCAGCGCAGCTCAGAGAAACACTGAGTATAACATTATCCATTAAAGGATCGACTGTGTTATTACAGGAGTCCTACACTATCTTGAGTATATTAAAGGCCTATATATGGGGACACTCGGAGAAGGCGATGGCACCCCACTCCAGTACTCTTGCCTGGAAAATCCCATAGATGGAGGAGCCTGGTAGGCTGTAGTCCATGGGGTCGCTAAGAGTCGGACACAACTGAGTGACTTCCCTTTCACTTTTCACTTTCATGCATTGGAGAAAGAAATGGCAACCCACTCAAGTGTTCTTGCCTGGAGAATCCCAGGGACAGGGGAGCCTGGTGGGCTTCTGTCTATGGGGTTGCAGAGTCAGACACGACTGAAGTGACTTAGCAGTAGCTTAGCATATGGGCACACTGAGATCCAAGAAGGTTAGTGGCTTTCCAAATCATTAACTAGTCACAGATACATAGTCTAGGTCATCTGATTCCTGACTGGGGGCTTTTCTCCCATTCTCCCTGCTGTCCTCGTTGGAATACGATAGCTAAACTCATGGTGAACCAGCAGCACACCCTAGTACCTCTAGACGAGCAGTAAGACTCTGTTCATAGAGCAAAAAGCAAAGAAGACATCACATAATCAGGATAGGCAATAAATCTCAGTTAATGTTCGGAATTTTGAGCATCCAGTTGGGATGGCTCACTGTAATCTGAAAAGAGAACTGAGTCCCAGACTCAGCTCTGCTACTTAACTGGCCCTGTGACCTTGAGCAAAGACCCCAATATTTCATTGCTGAGATTATCAGATTCAGTTAAAGGGTCTCTAGGCTCAATAAAATTGATATACTTTTATGTCACCTTTAGACCTGTTCTAAGTGCTTCATGATTATTGCCTTGTTGTCATCACAACCCTATAAAGTAAGGTGCTATTAGTATTTCCGTTTTATAAATGAGGAAGTTGAAGTCCAGAGAGACCGAGCAGTTTACCCAAGGTCACAGAGCCCGTCAGAGAGATTTAAACTCCAGATGGTCTACCTCCTGAGTGTCCCTTGCACAATATGGGCCAGGGGCTTGTGGGTGGGAATACAGCTATATTTTAAGAGAAGGCAAGACATAAAGCCTGATGAATAATAATTCAAGTCTAGGCCCAACTGCTTCTTTGGTAATCTAACGAGACAGGGCAGATACTGTTCTAGTCTCTGAAACGATGCCCACTGTCATCACAGCTAAGTTCACGTGGGCTGCAGGCAGTGCGTCCTCTTCGCTTATAATAACTACGGTCCTTTGATTGCACAGAATCCATATTTAACACAGCATTAATTTTAGAAATCTGATACCATCAATTTTTGGACTTGTTTTTCTAACAGAGGCAGCCATTATTTTTAAACCCCCAAAGGGAAAAGCGACTAAAGACTTCCATCTGTCTCGCAAACACTGAGAGAGAATTTCAGAGTTTAAACTTGAGGGCCGAAGGGCTGCAGAAGGGGCGTGTTTGTGCAGCTGTGTGACATCCTGGCGCACTGACGTGAACAACAGACCCTAGACTCGCTTCAGGACATTTAATAGATTAAATAATGTCACTTGTACTTAGGGTTCGAAGAAATTCTAACTGAACAGGAAAAAGGTCACCTGGCAAAAGGGAAATCAACTTTAATATAAACAAAAGCATCGTGAGTTTCATATATCACTATTATTGCTGCAAGCAAAGGGTTCTAGAAGGAGTTAGGATGGCTGTGTTTAGGAACAGCGAGATGTGTGCTACAGAGAAAGAGAAAGGAACAAACCCACTTCCTACCTTCCTTCCCTTCCTGAGTCATCGCCTACATCAGCCCTCAGAGACCGGGGTGGACAGCAGGCCATGGTGTGTGGCGGGTGTGTTTCTGGAAAGGTTTGACACACCTCCAGTGGGCAAACTGCCAAGTAAGAGAGAATCTCACCTCTAAGTGAAGATGGTGATTCTTTCCTTTATGCTGAGCTTGTGCCTGGGGAGGAAACTTTAGGAGAGAAGCTGGAAGACCTTAGATATAAATTACAAAATAAACTGTAAAATAAAATCTAACAATATGGGACTTCCCTGGTGGTCCAGCAGTTAAGACTCTGCACTTCCACTGCAGGGGGCACAGGTGTGATCCCTGGTAAAAGACCCTACATTTCCAGTGGTGTGGCCAAAAATAAAAATAAATAAATAAATAATACAAAGACGTCCCTGGCAGTCCAGAGGTTAACACTTCGCCTTCCAATGCAGAGGGTTCGGGTTCAATCACTGGTCAGGGAGCTAAGATGCCACGTGACTTGCAGCCAAATAATCAAAACATAAAACAGAAACAGTATTATAACAAATTCAATGAAGACTTTTAAAAAAATGGTCCACATAAAAAAGTATTTAAAAAAATTTTTTAAATAAAAAATATGCTAAAGACAATTAAAATTTTTTAAATGTAATGATTTTGGATCCACTTTGCCCCAAACAAAATTATGAAAAACTTCCCAGTAGAGGATGAATGTAATAGAAATATTATTAAAATAACACATTAAATCTGGACTAGTAGCTTTGGATCAGTTCAGTTCAGTCGCTCAGTTGTGTCTGACTCTTTGCGATCCCATGAATTGCAGCACGCCAGGCCTCCCTGTCCATCACCAACTCCCAGAGTTCACCCAGACTCACGTCCATCGATCAGTGATGCCATCCAGCCATCTCATCCTCTGTCGTCCCCTTCTCCTCCTGCCCCCAATCCCTCCCAGCATCAGAGTCTTTTCCAATGAGTCAACTCTTCGCATGAGGTGGCCAAAGTACTGGAGTTTCAGCTTTGGGTCAAAAGATCCATAAGAGTCTACTTATACTGTGACTAACCCTCTCTGCAGTCCAACCGTCCCCTGGGAGTCACACCAAGTTCTGTGAAGAGATGGGTGGCCACGTGTAAAATTCTGGACTATCCCCCCAAGGCAGAAATGAAACCTTATACAAGGGAACCCAGGACACTAGGAGACACAAGCTGTAGGCTTATACAATGGAAGGCAGAAAGCTGGGAGAATTTATGTCAATTAGTCATAAAGAGTCCCCAATGCACTCAGCTTTATATCCCTATCATTCAGTTAAAAGAGGTGACCGTAACAACCCAGGCATCTGAACTTGGACTGGAGCAGAGAAAAAGGACTAGAAATGATGAATGCCTCCAACAGACATTGAGAAGGAAGAAGTAAGGAGGCCAAGGAGCTGCCTGGAAAAGACACAGGCAACTCCAGGGTCTGAACCTCTCCGAGGATGCGGTGGGATGTAAAGAGATGAAGGCTTAGAGAAAGGCTTAGATGAAGGCTTGAGTTCAAGCACCCTGAACATTCAAGGGAAGATGTGAGGAAATACAGTACTGTTGCTGCTGCTAAGTCGCTTCAGTCATGTCTGACTCTGTGCGACCCCATAGACGGCAGCCCACCAGGCTCCCCGTCCCTGGGATTCTCCAGGCAAGAACACTGGAGTGGGTTGCCATTTCCTTCTCCAATGCAGGAAAGTGAAAAGTGAAAGTGAAGTCGCTCAGTCATGTCCGACCCTTAGCAACCCCATGGACTGTAGCCTACCAGGCTCCCCACTCCATGGGATTCTCCAGGCAAGAGTACTGGAGTGGGTTGCTATTGCCTTCTGCATTACAGAAACTGATCTATGTTAAAAAGAAAAAGACATTTAACAGTACTAGACATTAGCAAGAAAACAGAGTTGAAGTTAAAGAAGTTATTAGGGGTGATTTTTCCAAATAAAAGCAGAGTTAAGTTGACCTCTTACAGGATGATTACATGAAGGAGACAGTAACTTCCCTGGTGGCTCAGATGGTAAAGAATCCGCCTGCTATGCAGGAGACCTGGGTTTGATCCCTGGGTTGGGAAGATCCCCTGGAGGAGGGTATAGCAGTCCTCCAGTACTCTTGTCTGGAGAATCCCCATGGACAGAAGAGCCTGGTGGGCTACAGTCCAAGGGGTCACAAAGAGTCAGACATGACTAAGCACAGACACGACTGAGCGACTAAGTACACCCACACAGCTTTTACTAGGAAAGGTATCTAACTAAATTGGAGCTAAAACCCAATGGCTTTTGTTTTTTCTATTTTTCAGGGATTACACATGAGAATTCGAATGTCTCATATTAGGAAACCAGCTAGAAAACCATGAAACCATTTTTTTTTAAACCTGTTATCATATTCTTTCATAACATTATTAGGGGTATTGAGCTATGTGTTGCTACTTAAAACTTTTGATTCACTCAAATCACCGGAAACTGGTAGAATTACAAGGCCCTTTGCATAGCAGCCCAGTGTCTGGTGGCAAATATCTGACTACATAATGTAACATGCTCAATTATCAGGAATCATTCTTTAAAACAGGCAACCCACAAGTTACTGTTCCAGTTTAAACAGAAAACACCACCTCTTCTATCTCAACTCTCAATTGAGAATCAAGTATCTCCTGGGATGCCAGTCTGTTAAAGCAGGCAAACACAAATGGAGAAATGATTGATACTTATGCTGCTCTATATGAAAACTTCCAGAGAAGTAAGCAAATGTTTTGTTAACTTCCAAGGCCCTTGGACTGCTTTTGTACCGAGAGTCATCAGGTAAAGACTGCTTTTGTACCGAGAGTCATCAGGTAAAGCAAAAAGTTTATTTATTTGTTTGAAATTCACACAGTGTGTATGTGTATATTGGTGGGTTGGCAGGGGGGCTGCTCTAGTGTATTTATGGGCTAAGAAGAAAGCCTGGTGGGAGAGAGAAAGTGAAGATATGAGAGAGAATACACTAGAATTTGAGAACTGAACGCCTGCAGGATAAGGGCAAGGCGTGGGTGGAGGGGCAGAGCCCGAACCTCACATGGTGAATATCAGGAAGTCACCAGAAAGTCAGGAAATTACAGCAGCAAAGACGTGGGAAGAGAAGCTCAGCAGGATGGCACGTATTTCAAATGAGAAATAACTTTCAAAAGCAAAGTTGACCTCTTAGAGGATGATTACATTAAGGAGGTAGCAGTTTTCCTGGTGGCTCAGATGGTAAAGAATCCACCTGCAATGTGGGAGACCAGGATTTGATATCTGGGATGGGAAGATTCCCTGGAGGGGGGCAGCTTAACTCCTCTTCCACGCAATACTGGAAGCAAAACAGGCAGGAGTGGTGGGCGATCAGGAGTGGATAGAAGGTCAGTAGCGAGGGGTGAAGGGCCACCGAGCCTCTTCCACCAGGGGAGAGTTGCCAAGGAGAGGTGGGTTTCTGACCAAACAAGAAAGAAGAGGAAGGAGAAGTCCACAAAGAGATGAGGATGTAGGAAACTCTGCTTCCTGTGGAATGGAGTCATCCATCCGTAATTAATTTCTTGAGACAAGGTAATGCACTGGGGCTTTGAGTGAGCAAAATGGACTGGATCTCTGCCCTTGGGAGGCTTATTTATGGTCTCTGATGGGAGCTGACATTATCCTGGCAACATCCACTCCAGCGCAGAAATACAGCAGGTAGTGAGAGCACAGGGGGTGAGGCGGCTGAGGGGCTCCCAGTGAGGCAGGGCAGCACTGGCTCTTGGGACAGGCATAGCATGAAATGGTCTCCCAGTTCTGAGTTAAAATTCAGGATAAAATTGTTTGAGGGGTACAGAGATTTAGCCCAGTTTCATAACACTACTTAAAAAGTAGAAACACCCTGTATCAATTAAGCAGGAGACCACTGAAAAGTCACTGAAAAGCAAAGGATTAACATTCCTTAGTTTGAACAACACCTAATTCTCTAACTACAGAGACAGAGACAAGAAAGACAGAATTCCATTAGCTGTGTTTTGAAAAAATAATATTACAGTAATGATGCCTTCAAAGTTGATTTTTTTTTCTCCAATATAGTCACTAAAGCTATCCCAATTACAAGATGTTCTATTTCGGTTTCCTTCTTGAAAATGACATGTGTGTTAAGCAAGCATTCCAGAGAACGAGCTGTACCAGCAGGACTTGGATATAACCCTACACAGAAAGCCTCTGAATCCAATTAGGGCACCATCAAGCCAACCAGCTGATTCCAAAGTCCTTTTCTGATATTATTTTTATTAAGATTTTCAATACTGGCCAGAAGGATTGTTGAATGTGTACTAGAATGATGAAAAAAGCCCATAACTGAGCTTCAGAAGTAGCTAGTTGCCACTCACAGACTTCCCGGAAGCCACAAAATTATTCTTAACTACTGTTCTTATCAAGCGAGTAGGGGAAAAAAGATTGCCTCTTTGAAGAGTAAGTACATGAAAAAAAGAAAAAAAGGACTAGTCTTCCCTGCTATATTAGGAGTCCCATGATACCCCCACCCTGAACATAAGCCACAGAAGGTACTTGATAAATATTTACAAAATGAATAACTAAGTCATGCACAAACGTTTGGCAATAATTTACAAAGCCTGGCCTATCTAGGCTATGATTTATTTTAGCAGGTCTTTAGATTTTTCACACAGGGGAAATTGTTTCCAACAGCGCTTTCCTGTAGAATTCCAAATATTTTGAAAGATAATCTAACAGACACTAAAGTTTGAAATTGAGAAAATATCAAAGCCACCAGAAAGGGTGATTAACACTCAGAAGAATGGTACATGCATTGTTGACAAATTTTTCAGGTGAATAAACACTTGCTGCTTACTATGTAATTTTAAATAACGTAAAAAGACAATCATTAAAGATAAATCACTGAAAAAAGAAAACAGTTGGAATCATTTAGAGGTGAACTTATCTTTGAAGAACTTCCTACTGAGACTTTCCTGGCAGTCCAATACTTCAAATGCAGGTGGTGTGCGTTCGATCCCTGGTTGGGGAACTAGGATCCCATATGCCTCATGGCACTCCCCAACCCCCACCAAAAAAGAACTTCCTATTTCCACACAGCGTGAGTGGTGAAAATTATCCATTTTTAAGAAGCTACTCATCCACACACACCACACTGGCATCGCTTTTTCCTTCTCTGAACACTACAAGCACATCAGGCATCTCAGGTTTGCCGATCTTCCCAACCCAGGGATCGAACCCACATCTCTTGTATCTCTTGCACTACAGGCAGATTCTTTACAGATGAGCCACGGGGGAAGCCCCATGCAACTAGAAAGGAGCTATGAAAAGGTTTGGAGGGGAATAAATGATAGAAGTGGATTATTTCTGATCTGGAGCAATGGAAGCAATGAAATGTCTTTGAAAGCTATTTTTCTGGTCTTCCAGAGGGTTCCAGGAAAACAAAAACATCTCCCTCCACAATAGACACCTGCATAGAGCCACCTGCATTCTCCACTGGTCTCCAGACAATTGCTGGGAGCTGCTGAGGCGAATGAGTACTCAGGGGAGATCCCTCTTACCCTCCAGCAGAAATGCTCTGGACTCAGGGAAGAAACAAAGCAAGAAAGCTGACATCACCGAGAAGAAGAATGAGAGAACAAACCCAGATCTGGACTCGGCTCTATTTCCCACCAGGTGGGAAATTGCACAATTTATTTTTATGCTTAAACCTGCAAAAAATTTAAAAAGTTAAAAAAAAAAAAACTGTTTTATTCAAAAGACGGGTTGCTTGCTTGGTTAATATAATAGTGATTCATGTTGAAAACCCAGTTATAGAACTGCCTGCATGTAGTGGGGCTACAAGTTGTTCCTTTAGCTTTTGTTGTTGTTGATGTTATAGCTGCCAAGCACAGGAAGTTGCATTTTACTCCTGTTTCCAAATATACCTAATGTCAAAATCTAAAGAGGGAAAAAAAAAGTTCCGCTTTGTGACTCTTAACCTCAGATCCTTTGCAGTTAAGGCCACCTTTAGGTTTAACACAGGTAGCTCAGTCCTTAAGGACTCTAGTTCACTGGGACAGGTTATCCACTGGACTGGCTAAGAAATCACTGCAAAGGAGGCCTCTGTTTATTCTGCACCTTTCCCTATTTGAAAGTTAACCAGAACCTTGTGCCCATACTCTTCACGCCTAGGACCAGATCTCCAGCAAGAAAAATAATGTTAGACTGGCACTGTGAGACCACAAGTAATTATTAATTAAATCCTGATCTGTTATTTCCATTGTATAAGAAGTTCATTCCTAACCCTTAAGGCTACTGAATTTTACATCTGAAATATCAGGGTCTTGGGCCAGGTGAAATGTTCTCATTTGGAAGAACACCAGTGTTCTGTGACTTTTAACCTTCCTTAGAATGCGTGTTTAGCAGATTCTAATCTGCAAAATGCCTTAAAAGATGAGAAAGTGACAGAGTCACAATTAGTGGGAGAGGGGGCTTGGCTAAGAGTTTCTGCATCCCCCCACCTCCACCCCATCACTATTAGGATTCAGATCAAGGCCCCAAAAGAACCAGGTCTTTTGTGCAGCTTTTTGGGGCAGTGTTTTCTATCTCAGCTGTATCAAGGTCTAACTTCTGGGCTTCCCCGGTGGCTCGGCAGTAAAGAATATACCTGCAATGGAGAAGACACAGGAGATGTGGGTTTGATCCCTGCATTGGGAAGATCTCCTGGAGGAAGGCACGGCAACCCACTCCAGTTTTCTTGCCTGGAGAATCCCATGGACAGAGGAGCCTGGCAGGCTTCAGTCCACAGGGTTGCAGAGTTGGAAACGAAGGAGGGGGTTAACGTACACACACACACACACACACACACACACACACACACCTTAATTCTAGGAAACTCCTGGTCCAGAACATGCCTTAAACAATGAAATAATTTCTGAGGTTACTGGAGAATTTTGAATCCTTTTCAGAGAGGACCTAGGATTGCTAGATTCAGATGCACCCAAATCTTACTTGTGTGCTTAACTCTCTGGAGGGACCTATTCAATTTAAATTAAGAAATTTTGAACCTCAAAAAGGTGAGTATGCTTTTGAAGCACTATCTTCATGATCTGTGACAAGATGAGCAAGTCCACGCAACTGTGCATCCCAGTGAATAATGTCTTTTAATACAGGATAGGAAGGTCTTCTGCCCATTTTTTGATTGGGTTGTTTGTTTTATTGATATTGAGCTGTTTGAATATTTTGGAGATTAATTTCCTGTCAGTTGTTTCATTTGCAAATATTTTCTCCCATTCTGAGGGTTGTCTTTTCATCTAGTTTATGTTTTCTGGCTGGTGGGGGGTGGGGTGGGGGGGTGTTGTTGTGCGATGATGAGTTAGTGTTTAATGGGAACAGAGTTTCAATTTAGGAAGGTGAAAAATTTGGGAGATGGATGAAGGTGAGAGTTGCACAGCATGTGTTTGTATTAGGACTACTGAACAGTAGAGTTAACTATGGTTAAAATAGTATATTTTGTATTATGTTACTTTTACCACAATAAAAAAAACACACACTAAAAAAAAGAGAGGTAGGAAGGTATCAACAAAAGCCTTCTGAGTATTTTGCAATGTGATGGGATATAACACGAATGTGTTTAGTCACACACGAATCATCTTTGGATTACCAACATGATTCAATGGGGCTGTGAGAACATTCCTGTTCAGGTTTTACTTTGACAGGTGTTTAAACACTATCTTTCTTTAGCATCCCTATTCATTTCCTTTCTTATTTTAGCAGCTTTTTGTGAAGAGACACGTCACTCTGCTGGATACCAAACACATCTAAGACAATGAAAGCATACCAAGTAAGAAAAATCAAACCCAGCAAAGAAAAAGTATATATGGAGTGACATTTGGAAACAAAACATTTCTCTACATAGCATGCCTCACCCTCCAGGGGCCTTGAAGAAGATTATGAAACCAGTCAGGTAGCACATATATAGTGGATGACCACACTGGAATTAGGATCCTGATAAGCTATTTTTTTCTCTCTCACTGTTACTCAAATCAAGTTGGTGTTCCAGTCACAAGATACTGGTAATTACTTCTTGCACAATTATGGTGGCCATATAACATTCATGTAGACTGTTTCCCAATTTCACCCTATAGACACTTTACATTCTGCGTTTCACCTCCTAGTGGCACTGCCTCGTGACTTTCGTTGATTGCCATTGCTGAAAATCCCCTTCAGCGCATCTTCTCACTCAAGTCATTCCTGTTGAATATGTGGTATTGCTGGAGGTGAGCAGAGAAGAGGCTGGGATCTGTTAATGAGTGGAATTGAAGAAACCAGGAAAAAGATAACAGATCTGACGTGCTTTATGGGCCACTGTGAATGGACCCCAGTTTGCAAACCTGTTTCAAGAACAGTGTTACAGGCTGAATTGTGTCCTCCAAAATTCACATGTTGAAGTCACACCAAGAGCCTCAGAATGTGACTATATTGGATATGGCCTTCAACAAGATAATTAAGGTAAAAATGAGGTCCTATGGGTGGGCCCTCATCCAATATGACTGATGTCTTTATAAGAAGATGATTTTGGACATAGACATGTGCATGCGCAGAGGAAAGACCGCAAGAGGACACAGGGAGAAGGCGGTGCCTCCAAGGCCTCAGAAGAAAACACACCTTGATCTTGGATTTCTGAGCCCTCGGCTCTTGGACTCAAAACTGAGAAAAGAAATTTTGGCTGTTTTGTCTGTGATCATTTGTTATAGCTGCCTTGGCAAACTAACACAGACATTTACCATTGTCTGTAAATCTATTTATTCACGGGCTTCCCCGATAGTTCAGCAGTAAAGAATCCACCTGCAATGCAGGAGACGCAGGTTCAATCCCTGGGTTGGGAAAATCTCCTGAAGGAGGAAATGGCAACCCACTTCAGTATTCCTGCCTGAAAAATCCCAGGAACACATTTGAAACCGATGAAAACGCCGCATGGCTTTCAACTTCACCTCTACCTCTCCCCACTGAAAAGAGGGGAAAAGAAAGCTTCATTAAAGACTTCTGCTCTGCCGACTGGATGGTGGCTTTGTAAATTAAAACATCATCGTTTGGAAAATGAGGTATAAAGTGTTCTGATATTCTGTGGTTGGATGACACAAGAGGGGGTCGGTTTTCTAAAAGTGCACAGTTCTAGATTCTTTTCCAAATCTCCAGTTCGATTTTATCCTTTTCATGTTTTCTTTCCAAAAACTGGCAGCCAAGTACTTTCCAAGAGACAGAACACCAGTCACGCACATATGTATACAATTCCGTTTTAGAAGATGTTAGGAAAATGAGGCTCAGCTCAGTCTGGCCCACAGGAACATTCGACGTGAGCTCCGTTAACTCCTTCTTCCAAGTTTCCATCCTCAGCCGGCTCCTCCACAGACAGCCTGGCACGTCAGCACAAGTAAACTTTACAGATGTAGGGGAAATTTTGAAAAACACAAAAATAGATGGAATCGGCAATAGCAATCCTGAATTGTCCCATCACGTTGCCCCCTCTCAGCCCTGTGGCGGCTACCCAGCTATGGTCAGAAGCATTTTTATTCTAGAAGGAAGGTCCGAGGCCAATTCAGCAGGCCCGCCTCAGAACACCTCAGGCTGTCAACGGACGCCTTCCTAGAAGAGGCTGAGAGACTCTTTAGAAAAAGCTTTTAAGAGAACTGACTAGAATTTACTTCACAATGGGCAAGGTACTGCAAATAGGCCCACCGTTGACAGGAAAGACCCCTGAAGTACAGAGGCAAAAATAAAAAGCTAAACGTTTCCAAAAAGGAACATATGAAAAGAATTTTTAAATAAACGGCTGCTTCCTTTTGGAGTTTTCAGAATGTGCTGCCCACATCTCTGAAGGGCTCGGCCTTCTTTTTAGAAGTACGTTTCAGTCAAATCTTTCTCACAGTTCCTCCCACTCATTATTAAACACCTGTTTTCATCCAGTCCCTTATTCTTTGACTTTGGTTCCTCCTTCAGTAATTAGACCACAGCTACCTCCAATGAAGTTCACAGGGGTCTTCCTGAAAAGGCAACAGAATTGAAATTCTGCGACTTTCCCTTAAATAGTAACTTTCCCTTCAAGTGTAACTACATTTAGCTCAAACGTGACTACTGTGGGAAATGAATTATTTTGCAGCTAATAATATTAATAAAATGTACGCAAGATTTTCTGGCAATGAGATTTCACCAAAATTGTACTTGGAAATGGGAATACTTGCTTCTGAACAGGACACATTAATGAGCAAATCCATCAAGGCACTGGGTACAGAACATCCGTGGTTTTTAACTGGACGCTCTGTAATTTCCACCTCAAGTCAAGACAAGATACACATTGCTGGCAAAGAAATTTTGATCTGAAGCCACCCTCTGAATGTTACTAATCTCCAAAGGAGCTTTCTCACAAGAATCTTCTGGAACACTTATTGAAAAACCAGATTCCAAGACTCCTCTTCAAAAGATTCTGATTTTGCTCATCTAGAATATGGAGCCCCAAACTGAGTGTTTTTAGCAAGCATGTAGGTGATTCTCACAATTGGACAAGTTCATGAAATACTAACCTTTAATTGTAACACCCTAGGTTTCTGTTTGGACCAGAATCCCACATCCTTAAAATGCACAAAATACAGGAAAACTACAGTTATTCTAAACAGACCTTAAACATGTATCTTTTTAAAAATGGTAGCAGATTATTATCAAAATAAACTCTGGCTGCTCAGAGGGTAAGGAATCCGTCTGCAATGCAGGAGACTCAAGTTTAATTCCTGGGTTGGGAAGATCCCCTGGAGAAGGGAATGGCAACCCACTCCAGTATTCTTCTGGCAAATTCAATGGACAGAGGAGCCTGGTGGGCTACATTACTGGGGTTGCAGAGTCAGACATGATTGAGCAAATAACACTTTCACTATTCAAACATATTTTAATAAGCCTGTTCAGCTATAAAACTTATAAACTTTCATAGAACATTTTTTACATTGTGATAACAAAAGCAGGTCAAAGTCAAGTTCTTGTGGGACAATCATCCAAGAAAGTCTTTTGAAATGAATAAAAATCTGCTAAACTTCTAAAAAAAAAAAAAAACAATAGTCTTCTACAAAAAGAGAAAGAGTTAATCATGATGGATTATAAGTGGCAATGGGTGTTTGCACATATACAGTAAGTTCACTTTTGCTAGCTTTATGACCCACCCAAGCAATCAACTAAGTATGAAGGCAGAAAAACAGGTACTAATACAAGGTGTGTGTGTCGGGGGGTGGGGGGGAGAGGGCTTCCTTGGTGGTACAGTGGATAGGAATCCACCTGCCAATGCAGGGGATACAGGTTTGATCCCTGGTCCAGGAAAATTCCACAAGCTGCAGAGCAACTAAAGCCACAACTATGGAGAAGGAAATGGCAACCCACTCCAGTGTTCTTGCCTGGAGAATCCCAGGGACGGGGAAGCCTGGTGGGCTGCCGTCTATGGGGTCACACAGAGTCGGACACGACTGAAGCGACTTAGCAGCAGCAGCACCAGCATGGAGCCTGGGTGCTGCAACTCCTGAAACCTGTGCATCTGGAGCCTGTGCCCTGCAACGAGAAGCCACCACAATGACAAGCCCACACACCACAACAAAGAGCAGACCTTGCTCACTGCAACAAGAGAAAGCTGATGTGCTGATGTGCAGCAAGGAAGACCCAGTGCAACCAAATAAATAATTAAAAAGGTGGGAGGGGACTTCCCTGGTGGTCCAGTGGTTGGGAGTCCACCTGCCAATGCAAGGGGCATGGATTCGATTCCTGGCTGGGGAAAGATTGCACATGCATGGGATAACTAAGCCTGTGTGCCACAATTACTGAAGCTCACTCGCCCTAGAGCCCACACTCTGCAACAAGGGAAGCCACTGCAATGAGAAGCCCACACACCACAACTAGAGAGGAGCCCCTGCTCACAGCAACTAGAGAAGGTTCGCACACAGCAATGAAAACAGTGTGGCCAAAAATAAGAAAGAAATCAATTTTAAAAACTAAAAGAAAGAAAGAAAATCCCCAAGAGCTTTTCTCAAGAAGCTATCCGTGTGCTCAGCCAAAATAAGGAAATAGATGCAGGGAAAAAGTCCGACATGGTTCTAGCTATCTGGAGATCCAACAGAAGAGGGAAATGGTAGAAATCCCCAGAATGATGTGAAGAGAGATCCCAGGGCAACAGCCTATTTCCTATTTAGAGGAAATAGGGCCCAAATTGGAACAAAGACCTCAGATAAACTTCCCAAAGAACTTGAAAGAAGAACGAAATTGTCTGGACATACTGAGAAGAGACCTATGTAACTGGGGGAAGGTTTGGGGATGGGAACACAGGATCCTCAGCCAAAACATTAGTAGGGAAAGCAAAAGCAATGCAGGAAGGAAAAAGGAACCACGGTTTACCTCAAGGCTTAGCTGTCATCAGCTTTTACGTAGTTATAAGTGATACTGATCTAATCTAAAGGACAATGGAAAAATGTTGGGAAGATGAGAACATCATCAAAGGATGGGAAATGCATGACTGGAGTGGGGGCAGAGGTGAGATAGTTTGAGAAAGGAATGTGTCAAGCTGAACAGCCAATAATTAATATTGTAAACACAGTATTTAGAGATTGGAGACAAAATACTAAATCAGTTTAAATGACTCTACATTTCTTGGATGCCACTTAACTTTCCAATCACGGCCTGTCACTCTACTAATATATGACATGGTCAAATAGAGCTATTCATTTATTCAGCAGTTTTTTGTGTCCAGACCCATCTAAGAATAAGAAGGGTCTTCCTTGGTGGCTCAGACTGTTAAAGAATCTGCCTGCAATGTAAGAGACCAGGGTTTGATCCCTGGGGCAGGAAGATCCCCTGAGAAGGGCATGGCAACCCACTCTAGTATTCTTGCCTGGAGAATCCCATGGACAGAGGAGCCCTGCAGGCTACAGTCCATAAGGCTGCAAAGAGTCGGACATGACTGAGTGACTAACACGCTCATGTTCACAGGAATAAGAAGACACGCTAGTAAACAACACATATAAGTCCTTTGCTCTTGGAGCTTAGGTCCTAGTGAAGGGAGGCAAAGGAAAAACAAACACATAAACAAGATAATCTGAGTGATAAATGCAATGACAGAGCAGAGGAGTGTGACTGAGGGGTGGGCAGGAGAGGTCCCTGTGAAGCGGGTGATGCAGGAGCTGAAACAAGGAGCCAGCTTTGGAAAGAGCAGGAGGCAGAGTGTCTCAGATCTCCTACACTTACAGGAAGCAACTGCCAAAGTCATGGGTAAGAGTGAGCCAGGCTTGTGAGATGACGGGAAATGGAACTGAAATTGTTGGGTTGATGGTGAGGGGCAAAGTGGTGGAGATGAAGTCAAGAGTTGGTGGTTTAGTCACTAAGTTGTGTCTGACTCTTGAGACCCCATGGACTGTAGCCCACCAGGCTCTTCTGTCCATGGGATTTCCCAGGCAAGAATACTGGAGTTGACTGCCATTTCCTTCTCCAGGGGATCTTCCCGACCCAGGGATCAAACTTGGGTCTCCTGCATTGCAAGAGGTCTCCTACACTTCAGGTAGATTCTTTACTGACTGAGCCACCAGGAAAGTCAGAGAGATGGGAGGAAATCAGGGATCACATGGAATCATGTATGGCTTTGAGGATGCCAGGGTGAAATCCAGATTTCATTCTAAATGCAACAGCAAGTCATAGGAAGGTCTTGTGTAAGGAAGTGACATGATTTATGCTTTTAAAAAATTACTTTAGCTGTTGTGTGGGAAGTGAATTGCAGAAGGTTGAGAACACAAGCAGGATACAAGTGTGAACCTACTGTGGTTAGGCATGCAATGGATGGACCGTAGAGAGAGATGGTGGATTGGACGGTGGCAGTAGACAGAGCAACAGAAAGAAGTGAGTAGACCTTGAGATTTACTCTCAAAGAAGAATGGGCAGGACATTCTAATAGATCAATATGAAGAGGAAAGGGAAAAGCCCAAGGATGAATCCTAGATTTCTGGCTAGAATGAGTGAGTGATTAAGAGGTATTTTGCTGAAATGTAGAAAGTCAAGGGAAGAACCAGTTGGGAGGGCAAAATCAAGTCTTCCGTTTAGACCTACTACTTGTGAGATGCGCATTAAGGATTCAAGCAGATCTGTGAAATAGGCAGTTGTCGAGCCTGGAGCACGAAGAAAGGGCAGATTTGCAGATACAAACTTGGGCATCACCCAGGCACCTCCCCCGCCAGGTCAGGTGTTCATTCCAACTTGCTGGATTTTCGAAGTCTACCTCTTGCTTCCAGTCTTCAGTCTACCCCCACGAAACCAGTAATGCAAGCAGCAGGCAGATTCAGCCCTTTAAAGAAAAGCTCTCATCATCTCTCTCACTTAATAAAAAGCCTTCCATGATTCTCACCCCCTGTGTCTTGCACTCTTGCCTTCCCACCCTCTCCAGCTCAGAGTTTGAATTCTTGTTCCTCTTCTGTATTTTTTAGCCTCCCAGGTCTGTCCCCACAGTTTTCTGGGGTCCCTTCCCTTCCGGCCTCATTTCTGTACATCTTCATTAACTGTCTCCTGGGTTCAGACCCTGTGGGCAAGGCCTGTGCCTGATTTATCTTTGAATCTTTCCCCCAAAGTTTAGCCCGGTACCTTGCACATAATTACTCCAGTTCCAGGAACTGCTTGTTAGATGAAGGTGCCACTCTTTCTCCTCACTATCCCCTCACAAAATGAGTTGATTTGTAGGAATATCTCAAAACTGTCCTAGTATTAAGGCTTCTGGTGTTATATCTGACAGAAGGCTTACATGAATAAACACATCCAGTCCCTTGAAATGGAGATAAATGAAGGAGTTAATTTACAAACATAAATGATAATGGTCAGATCCAACTTTGAAGTCATATTATCTGCCCATTCCCTTCTGGGAAACAAAAGCTATTTCGGTTTTGGTTCCCCTGCTTCAGATGGGGGTGGGGTGGGGCAACCAAGAACTGTTTCTTTTCTTAAGACTATTTCCATCTCAACATCACTTTTCTATAAGTTGAGACTTCACTAAATATGACTCTTTATTTCCAAGAACAGAAACTCACAGTCAGTTACACTAAAGTCCCTAGGACAAGAAAGTATGTTGGAACCTTTCCTCTATTTAAATTAAACAGGCTTAATTAAAGGATTAACAATTCAAGTTTCTTATCTCCTTCCCTCATACATTAAGTAAGCAAAGGATGAAGTCTGACTCGCTCATCAGTTGTTATCTTTTCAGACAGCTGAAGATAAAATAAATTTATGTTAAAAACATCACTGCTGACAGTGACTGCAGCCATGAAATTAAAAGATGCTTTTAGAATCTTAGAATAAAGGTTATGACAAACCTAGACACCATACTAAAAAGCAGAGACATCATTTTGCCAACATAGGTCCACAGAGTCAAAGCTATGGTTTTTCAAGTAGTCATGTATGGATGTGAGAGTTGGGCCATAAAGAAAGCTGAGCACCAAAACACTGATGCTTTAGAATTGTGGTGCTGGAGAAGACTCTTGAGAGTCCCCTGGGCAGCAAAGAGATCAAACCAGTCAATCCTATAGGAAATCAACCCTGAATATTCATTGGAAGGACTGATGCTGAGGCTGAAGCTCCAATACTTTGGTCACCTGATGGGAAGTGCCAACTCATTGGAAAAGACCCTGATGCTGGGAAAGATTGAGGGCAGCAGGAGAAGGGGGCAACAGATGATGAGATGGCTGGATGGCATCACCGATGCGATGGACATGTGTTTGCACAAACTCTGGGAGATAGTAGTGAAGGACGGGGAAGCCTGGTGTGCAGCATTCCATGGGGTCGCAAAGAGTCAGACACAACTGAGCAACCCAGCAACAACAAAAAAACCATTTAGGATATTACTCACTGGCCAGACCTGATGAGCAACAGACCAAAGAGAAGTAATAAGGTTCAAATTTGTGTTCATTTTCTTTTTCTCCAGCTGATTGACATTTTGCATTATGAACAAACAGACTAAGAAAAAAATTAAACCTAAAAAAGCAGGTTTACTATAGGCTATAGTAGGACCTATATTTTTGTTTTCATCACTGAATTCACAGGAAATAGTAAAACTGGTTGAAAAACAGTTATTAACCTTAAAGCTGAGTCAGAGTCCATGACAGCTAGAGAAAAACATACACCTGCAGGTCAGCTATGGCTTTAATTCCAGAGGAGGTCCAGGTGGATGCTGTGCATAGAAACTCTGGCCTTGATCATGTCCAAAGCAGAGGAAAGCCATGACTGTCACACTTTTCATAAATGAATTTCCTCTTTCTCTGCCTGTATAGATTTTTCTCTATGCACATATTTTAAAAATAGAATTATATAACTTCAAATAACTGCTTTTTCACATTCTTACACTATTTATTATGAAAATCACTTTACAAAAATATTTTTATATCATTTTTAACTGGCCAGTTTTATTGCATGACTATATCTCAGTTGGGATTCCCTCAGTGGTAAAGAAGTTGCTTGCCAATGCCGGAGCTATGGGTTCGATCCCTGGGTCAGGAGGATCACCTGGAGAAGGAAATGGCAACTCTCCAGTATTCTTACCCAGAAAATGACAGAGGGGCCTGGTGGGCTACAGTCCATGGGGTTGCAAAAGAGTCAGACAAGATTTAGTGACTAGACAACAACAAATCTCAACTAATTAATTATTTTGTTTGACTATTAGGTTATTTCCAATTTGGGGCTTTGAAAGACATTGCTCCAGTGAGCAAATAATTACTCCCTTTACAATATGCTTCTAAAAGTGGAAATACTGAGCCTGAGTATAATATGTACATTTTAAGACTTTTAATACATAATACCAAGCTGCTCTCCTGATTGTTGTTGTTGTTCAGTCAGTCAGTCATATCCAACTCTTTGCGACCTTGTGGACCGCAACACACCCAGGTTTCCCTCTCCTTCACCATCTCTCGGAGCTTGCTCAAACTCATGTCCATTGAAGTCAGTGATGCCATCCAACCATCTCACCCTTCGTCATCTCCTTCTACTCCTAACCTCAATCTTTCCCAGTATCAGGGTCTTTTCCAACGAGTTGGCTCTTCGCTTCAGGTGGCCAAAGTATTGGAGCTTCAGTTTCAGCATCAGCCCTTCTAAAGAATATTGAACACTGATTTCCTTTAGGATGGACTGGTTTGATTCCCCCTGGAGTCCAGGGGACACTCAAGAGTCTCCTTCAACACCACAGTTTAAAAGCATCAGTTCTTTGGTGCTCAGCCTTCTTTATGGTCCAACTCTCACATCCTGCACGAATTTCAACTACCACAAGACAATATCTCCCAGAAATCATTCCTTTTAATCTTTACTAAATTCATAGGTGATCACTGGCATTCTTTTTTTTTCACTGAACTGCTTAAATTTTACTCATTATATCAAATGGTTGCTTGCATTTCTTCTTTGGTTGAGTAATATGGGCAAGTTAACTCTTATGCTTCAGCTGTCCTCATCTGCAAAACATAGATATTCCAGTATGACCAGTGTCCTTATAAAAAGACGGCTATGAAGACGACATAAGAACACCATGTGTTAACAAAGACAGAAATTGGAGTTATGCTGCTGCAAGCCAACGAACATGAAAGATTGTCAGCAAACCACCAAGAGCTAGGGGAGAGGGAAGGATCCCTGACAGGATTTAGAGAGTAGCTCTGCCAAAACCCTAATGTTGGACTTCTAGCCTCCAGGACTCTAAGACAACACATTTCTTCTGTTTTAAGCCCCCAAGTTAGTGGTAGGTACTTCATTACAGTAGCCCTGGGAAGCTAATACACCAAGTAACTTAGAAACACATTCTAGTGTCTGCCCAGATGACTGTTTAGCCCCCGAGCACTTCTCAGATAGTTATCATTTGCCCCTGTCACATCTGTCGGATAACTTGGTGCCCAATCACATGGGCTGAAGACCAAGGACAATATGTTTGCAATTGAGACCGTATGTCTTGGAAATACCTAAGAATACTGACTCACAGCGAATAGTTTATTGAATTTGCCAACACTGTGTTCACTTTCTGGGAAGCTAGTAATTGTATATTTTTGTTCATTTTTGAAAGGGCAATGATTCACAGTATGAACTATGCTGTTTTCATGTAGCAGCATTTAGCTGTGCCTACCTTGAAGGAAAAACTGTGAGGTTTAAACAAACTATAGATTATCCATGAGTCTGTCCTTTTGTCTTGATTTCATTGCCATATTTAGTGAGACTGCAGCTTGTCCAAGTTTGGAAAATCAGTATGCTCCTTGGCTTAAAAAAAACTAAACCAGAAGTATAGTTTATTCCATACTTTGCTAAAAAATAAGTCTTCACTAGGAAAATAATGATTATGTTGAATGAACATACGAAATATGATTTAAGGCCTAATTTTCCTTTTATAGTAGCAGAAGGAGAGAAGAGTCTAGAAGTATCACCAATCTCACAGGACACCTTGTTGTAACATACTTTTCCCCACTATCTGTTTACATCCCTGATTTATTCTCCTCCTTTCAAAGAATACCCTCTAGAGCCTGTGACTGGTGCCTGAAATTCTAAAAGCGATCCTGTTTTTTTTTTTTTTTTAATAATGGGCACTGCCTTCTGGCAGATATGATTTAAAAGCAAAACTAACAGTAGCTTCTTCATAGTTCTTTTATAGTGCCAAGTACTGTGTTAAACGCCTTTACGGATATCACTGCACTTCATGAAACTCTATGAAGGGTAGCGAGGTATGTCCTGATGAAGAATTTTAAGCTCAAATTACGTTATGTTACAAGATCTAGTAAACGGCACTTCGGGTTTATATCCAGGGCTGTTTGCATCACAACGTATTTCCATGCCCTACGCGCTCTCGTTTTCCCAGAGTCAGAGTGTGAAGGGCAAGAGCACGGGGCGAGAAGGGAAGCAGGAAGGTGTCTCAACGGAGAAGAGAGGGAAGAGGAACATTGAGGACAAAGTGCTGGCATCTTCTAATTTTGCCTAAGGCCTTCCTTGAACCATTTAGATGTGCTCTATTACGATAGCATGAATGGTATTACTGAGCACTTGAAATGAGGCTAATACAAATTGAGATGTGTTAGAAGTATAAAATGCACACAAGTCTTTAAAGACTTATATGAAAAAGAATGCAAAATATCTCACTAATATCTTTATTTTTATTACATGGTGAGTGATAATAATTAGATATATTTTGTTAGATAAAATGTACTATTAAAAATTTAAGTGCAGATATTAATGGTAATTATTCTATATGATGTTGTGAGGATTAAAAAGTTAATTCAAGTAAAGCACTTGGAATAATTCCTGACTCATAGTGAATTCACAATTATGGCCAATAGATATTTTGAAAAATTTTTGTTCATGATCTCTACTCAGTTTTCTATTTGAGTGTTTACCTTTTTCTTACTGATTTCTTTCTCTCTCAGATTTTTAAGAGGTCTTACTACATTAAAATATTAATCATTGTTTTCTATATACAATGCACATTTTTTGTCAACTGTATGATTTCCTTTTTCAATTTGCTGATGGCTTTTTTGCCAGGCAGTTTAAGGATTTAATATCATTAAATTATTCACTTTAAATGAGAATAAATTACAGAGATTAAATGTCAAATATGAGAAAAACAGCAAAGGAAAACATGTTTCTTAATAACTCCAGTTAAGAAAGAGAAGGATAGGTATGACTCTATAAAATTTTGAAGTTTTAACATTAAAAAAAATCAAACAAATATAAGAGGTGAGAAAAACACAGAAAAATATGCACAATATGTGATAGATATAGACTAATCTTGACATGCAAATCTTTGAGAAAATAAAATATAAAATAAGGAAAGGCTATAAATAAGCAGTTCAAAGAAAAAGAAATACAAACACCCTACTTCACTTATAATCAAAATGAGATACCACTATTTTACATATCAATTTACAAGGATTTTTTAAAAGTTAATTATGTACAATATTGTGGTCAGATATGGGTGGCTCAGTCGGTAAAGCATCTGCCTGCAATGCAAGTGACCCGGGCTCTATCCCTGGGTAGGGAAGACCCTCTGGAAAAGGGAATGGCAACCCACTTCAGTATTCTTGTATGGAGAATCCCGTGGATAGAGGAGCCTGGTGAGCTATGGTCTGTGGGGTCGCAAAGAGTCGGACACAACTTAGCAAATAAACAGCAATTGTGCAAGAATGTTCACTGTGCAAAGACAACCAGACAAGAGAGTGAGTTGGGACTGAAGTCCTGCTACTGAACTGCTAGTTAAACCATATTCCTGCAGTACTGCCTCACCCAGAGGGAGTGACTTCTAGTTCTCACAAAGGACCAGGTGCTTCAAGAAAGATCCTGATATGCAGTGCTGGTGAGAGGGCAGAAAAAGGAAATCTCATCTAGCGAGAAAATATACTGATACAGC
This sequence comes from Bos javanicus, assembly GCF_032452875.1. Classification (NCBI taxonomy): domain Eukaryota; kingdom Metazoa; phylum Chordata; class Mammalia; order Artiodactyla; family Bovidae; genus Bos; species Bos javanicus. The sequence continues at coordinate 81,118,922 of NC_083876.1, read as the reverse complement.
TCTTAGGGAGTAATTTGGCAAAGTCTATCAAAATAAAACATATAAATCTTTTAACCCAGCAATTTCATTGCTATGATTTTACTGGTACACAGAGTGCAAGAACTTTGGATAAGGATGATCATTTCAACTTTGTTCATAAGAACACACACAAAACAACCTAGAAACAATATAAAAATACAGACAAAATATAAAAACACAATAGGGTTATTTTTAAAGGAAATTATGATATATCCACATATTACAATATTGTTTATAGATTAAAGGCATTAATACAAAATATTTTCAAGTTACATTGCATGAAAAAACTCAGAGCAGTAAGCATACTATTCTTGCTGGTATTTTGATAAAGATACATACATGAAGGAAAACTGGAGTGAAAAAAAGTTCATGCTTAGTTATAATTTTAAAGGGACTGAGGGGCCTAGAAAGGAATAAAATTCACTTTTATCCTGTCTGAACTGTCTTGTAAAAGTTTGACTTCTGAACTCTATGCATGTTATTTTCATTAAGAAAAACAAACAATCAATTTTTGTCTTATGATTTCTTCTAATATGGACTTTGCAAGGAAATGGATAAACATCCTGGGCAGGACAAAAATAAGTCTCTGATCAAACTACGGAAACACAGAGAGATACAGGTCCTACCATGGCCTGCTAAGTCGCTTCAGTCATGTCCAACTCTGTGCGACCCCACAGACAGCAGCCCACCAGGGTCCTCTGTCCATGGGATTCTCCAGGCAAGAACACTGGAGTGGGTTGCCATTTCCTCCTCCAATGCATGAAAGTGAAAAGTCAAAGTGAAGTCGCTCAGTCGTGTCCGACTCTTAGTGACCCCATGGATTGCAGCCTACCAGGCTCCTCCGTCCATGGGATTTTCCAGGCAAGAGTACTGGAGTGGGGTGCCATTGCCTTCTCCGTACCATGGCCTAGGTATGAACTTATACACTTTATTCATTTGTTCTCTCATCTCCTAAAAACGAGAAAAGAGGTTCTGTCTGCCCTTTCAACTCAAGGGGTAATGCAAAAACACCCAAGAGCTGATCTGTTGCACAGTGAGCATGGGGTGGGGCTGAAGACTGAAAGAAATAGTTACTAGGCTCAGATACCATCCTTCCAACAACAGAACCAGAGTAGCATGCAATTTTTGAAGTTAAAAAGAATAAAAATAATACAAAACTCTCATTCACATAATCATTGGCTTAAAGTAGTCAGACTGCGTTGAGAATACTTGTTGACTCATTCATATGCTCAACAAACTTCTTTTGTATCCAATCTATTATGCCCTGTACTTGGCAGTGAGATTACTAGAAGTCTCAACTCTTCTAAGGCATGAGGTTAGAGGGCACGGAAACTACGCTATTTGGGGACACACTTGTTCAGCCTGTGCTTAGAAATAATAAATCTAATCCTCAATAAAATAATAGGAAATCAAAACCAGCAACATATAAATAGGATTATATATCATATCCAAGTAGACTTTATATCCCAGGAATACAAGTTGGTTTAACATCTGAAATTAATGTTATATGACATATTAATAGAACCAAAGACAAAATCCTTATGATCAACTCAATAAGGGCAAAGAAAAAGCCTCTGACAAAATCTAACATTTGCATGATAAAGATGCTCAAAACTAAGACTAGAAGGGAACTTCTTGATAAAGGGCGTTTATGAAAAACCCACAGCTAACATGACACTTAATGTTGAAAGACTGACGGCTTTCCTCCTTAGATGAGGAACAAGACAAGAATGTTCACTCTTGCTTCTTCTCTTCAACATTACACTGTATAAAAAGTGAGGGCAATAAGACAAGGAAAAGAAAAGACATTCAGATGGAAAAGATGAAGTAAAAGTATCTCTATTTGCACATGACCTTGTATATGTATCTTGAGTATAATATGATCTTGTATATAGCAATGCTAAAGGAGCCACTAAAGAACTATTAGGACTAAAAAACTGAGTTCAGCAAATTTACAGGCGACAGATCAATATATAAAACTCAATGTATAAATCAATATATAAAAACATATATTCTATTACTGGCAAGCAATATTCTGAAAATGAAATTTCATTTAAACTAGCACAAAATGATTAAAATACTGATAAACAATAAATTTAACAAAGGAATGACAAGCCTTAATACACTGAAAACTAATAAACATTGTGGGAAAAAAATCAAAGAAGATCTGAATTAAATGGAAAGACAACACAATGTCCATTTCCATTCCTTGCCTTTATGGGTTGAAACACTTCATTGTTAAGAGAACAGTATCACTCAAATTAATCTACAAGTTCAACACAATCCCTATCATACTACACATAAAAACTAACTTAAAATGTATCACAGACCTAAATGTATGAGCTAAAATTATAAAACTTTTAAAAGAAAACATACATGTAAATCTTGTTGTTGGTTAGGCTATGGTTTCCCAGCAAGGAAACCAAAAATGCAAACAACAAAACAGATAAACTGGACAAAAAATTTCAGTTGCAAATCATAGGATCAGAAAACTGAAAAGGAAGAAAAAGTGAAAAGACAACTCTGAGAAGGGGAAAATATCTGCAAATCACATTATCTGATAAGGGATTTGCATCCAGTATACAAAGAACTCTTATAATGCAATAATAGGAAGTCAAATTGCTAATTAAAATTAGGCAAAAGATCTGAATAGACATTTCTCCAAAGAGGATAATACGAATGGCCAATAAGCACACAAAAAGATGCACAATGTCATTAGTAATCAGGGAAATGCAAATCATAATCACAATGAAATATAACTTCACATTTATTGGGTAGTCATAATCAAAATATAATAACAAATGATGAGGATGCAGAGAAACTGGAACCTTCATACACTGCTGGAGGCAATGGAAAATGGTACAGCCACTCTGCAAAGCAAGTATTTCCTTAAAACATAACATAAATGTAGAATTAACATATGACCCAGCAATTCCACTCCTAGAAATACTGCCGCTACCCAAGAGAAATGAAAATATATTCAAGAAAAACTTTTACCTGAAGATCATGGCAGTACTATTCAGAGAGACAAGAAGTAAAAATATTAATAACCCAAATGACCAACTGACAGATGGATAAATAAAATGTGGTACATTAATACAGTGGAATATCATTAGGCAATACAAAACAAATGAACCACTGATACATGCTACACACGGCAGACCCTTGAAAACATCATGCTAAGTGAAAGAAACCAGTCACAAAAGGCATGTTGTGTCGTATGATCCCACTTACATATATTCTTCCTACAGAGACAGAAAGTGGATTAGTGGTTAATTAGGTCTAGGAATCCCAGGGACGGGGGAGCCTGGTGGGCTGCCATCTATGGGGTCACACAGAGTCGGACACGACTGAAGCGACTTAGCAGCAGCAGCAGCAGCAGCAGCAGGTCTAGGAATGGAGGGTTGAGAAGGATGGGAATAGGGACTGATGGTTGTAGAACACTGTGAAAACACTGAAAAACGGTATGCTAATTATATGTCAATAAAGCTGTTTTAAAAAATATAAACAATGACTCTAATTGCATGTTTTCAGCAATAATTAATTATCACTCGTCTTCTTAGAACCCAGAGAAACAGATGCGGTCCTAAACTGAAGGGTTCAAGAGGGTCTGAAATGGACAAAGAGAAGCAAGCTGACCCGTGGCCCACAGAGCTGATTTTTACAAAAGCCCAAGTCGAGTAACAGCTGTAAACTATCGGCCTCTGTGCTACTATTGACTTCTTAGATTCTGTTAAGCATTTAACAGGGGAATTATCTTCACCACTGTAATCCCTAGCAGCCGCTCTAGACTAGAACACCTAGTAGATAACTGAGATCACACAGAACAAGTATCTTCACACCACTCGTGAAGCCAGTGGCAAACAGCTAACAAGAGTCAACAAGATACTTGGAAGAGTAGAGGGTCTGATGTTTTCAGACTCAGAGAAGAACACCAACATCAATACAAAACTTAGATATGGCAACCATGGGTTCTGTTTTTGTTGTTTTTTTCATTTTCATTTGGAATCTGATGGTGAAACTTCAGGGAAATGGAGTGATAATAATACACTTAGAGGGTATCATGAGAAAATCGGACTGCTGTTAACCATCAAAAAACTTCAATCACAGCAACCATCATCCCTAAACCAACCAAACAAAACCAAGAAACCCTCTACTCATGATGTCCGGATTGGACACTTCAATATATACAAGATTTTAATCAACTAAACATAAGACCTGTTATTTAAACACCATTCCATGAAATATTTCTTTGAAATATCTTTTATGGTCAAGCATAATTTTTTAAGTTACTTTTTGTCTTAATAAACTGCCCAATCTCTTGACATGATTAATCAGTGTATTAGGAATTATAGCAATCTGGGTGTTTTTTGCTGTACTGGGTAAGAGTTAGGAGGGCTTACCAAGGGGCACGGTGGTAAAGAATCCACCTGCCAATGCAGGAGACACAAGAGATATAGGTTCAATCCCTGGGTAGGGAATGTTCCCTGGAGAAGGAAATGGCAACCCACTCCAGTATTCTTGTCCAGAAAAGCCCATGGACAGAGGAGCCTGGTGGGCTACCGTCCATGGGGTCGCAGAGTGTAATAGAACTGAGCACTCACACAACCCAAGAGGTTGCACTTCAGAATTCTACTCTGCATCTTAGCATCATTTATGTAACATTCCTTGATTTTTATAAAAGCAAAATTCACTTTTTACATATTAACCCTAACAATACCGTGTGGCTAAAGAACTAAATTCAGAGCAGTACTTTATACCTATTGTACCAGAGTACTCATCTAATTCTATGTTTTGCCAGTGCAGAAATTTAAATATATAACTCTTTCTTGAAAGAAGTCACACTGCTTTAAAGGAAGACAAATGAGAGTAAGTCTTAATTGCACAAAATAGTTTATACTAAGATTAAGATCCTAATCAACACTCCCCTCCAAAATCCCCCCAAACACTATCAATATGAAGTCTCTTCTGTTCAGCAGCACTGTACAACCTCGTCATGAACAGTAAGGGAAGGTGTGATTTCTTCTGGACTCTGATTTCTCTCCTTTGCAGAGGGGTTGGTTCTCCTGAGGCAAAATCTTATCATATTTCAAGGAGTGAAGTTCTGCAATCTAAACCAACCCAAGTAGGGTGAAGCTGGAATGGTAGAATCCTATCGAGTTAGAGACATCCTGGAGCTGATTAAAAACAAAAAACAAACAAAAAAACTTCATCTGCGCCCTGTCATTTCCTTTCAGCAAGATCCTGTTGCTGTTTACTCAATTTGCAAAGTGCATCAAATACCTCAAGAAATAACGTAAATGTTCCCTCTGAGGATTTTTTTAATTCTTGACGGAAAAAAATGTCAAAATAGTACCTTTGAAACTTGTCTCATTGTCCAAGCACAAGTATCCCCATCAAAAGGTTGTTTGTCCCTGCATTACTGGAGAAACGCCAGACATACGTACCTTCCTTTTTTTTTTTTTTAAGAAATGAAAAAATGATACTTCAAACGGGGCAATAGAGGTCAGAAACATTACACATGTTTCCATAAAACTAGCTAACTGAGTTCATGAAAAGTTTCCCCTAGTTTTACAGCCTGTCTAATAAAAAAGTATCATTTAAAACAATTAAGCTTTTTTCTGTTACTAAGTATTCAACATTCTGCCTGGATAAGAGAGGGCAATCAGCACTCTGCTCCGAAAAAACAAACCATAAATCAGTTGACAAGCTTGAAAGAATTCAGTTCTAGTCTGCTTAGAAGCCAAGTGTAAATACAGAGAAACCTGTTGGCGCGTTTATCTTGCTCTTTAAGTTTCGCGTTTTAAAAACAAAGCAATACGCATATGGCGTTTCTCGTAAATTTCAGGCTCAGAAGTGATTCAGACCGACCCCAAAGCGAGGCATCTCCGACAGAAAATGGAGCCTGTGCCTTTAAGGTAAAATCGGCTGGATCCCAAAAGGCATTCCACTTTTCCACGACAAAGAGTTTGGGGGAGCGCTACCTCTCGGGTTTCTCGGAGGGACTCGGCCGGTGCGGGCAGAGCCCGGCTCGCCGCGGAGCCCTCGGCCGCCCCCGCTGCCCCGAGCCAGTCCCGCGCCGCACGGCGGGAGCGCATCGCGCGCGCCCCGGACTCACCGCTGCTGGGCTGCGGGGACAGCGTGGAGACCGAGGTCTGGCCCATGTCTCGGGTCGCAGGGCCAGCTCCGGCGATCACGCGGCTCTTTCGGTCCTTGGATCATGGGTCCGCTCGCAGACAGAGTTCCAAGCGTTCATTTCCCAGTCGTTGCGGAGGTGCCCGCCGAGTCCCCTCACCTTCTCCCCTTCGCGGGTCTCCCAGTCCGGCCGGCCGTAGCGGGCGCGGCGGATCCTGCCCAGCGGATGCCTGTCATTCCTCTATGCAGATTAGCTGGGGTCAAGGGTCACGGGGGAGGAGAGAGGGGGAGTGGGCGACGGGGGCGGTGGAATGAGGGGGGCGAGGAAGTGGGCAGGGGAGAGGCTCTGGCTGGTCCGGCCGCGCCTGCGGGGGCTGTGAGCCCCGCAACCCCCCCACCCCCCAATAGCAGAGAGTTCGGGCGACTCCTCATTAAACTTAAAAGGTTCACTGGCAAATGATCCTTTAGGGCTGGAAGAAAAGGAATTAAAGTACTTAGTCACGGTACTTAATTTAAGAAAATTTGTTTCTAGAAAGTTAGTTCCTTCCTCTCATTCCTGTTATGTGTGCATTTTTGTCTCATTTTAAAATCTTCCTTTTAACAAATAGAATTTTGCAGTATTAGTGGCCTCAATCAGGTTGAACAGTAAATCTGAATGATGGGTCTATGTGTCAGATCAACAAAGGATACACTTTGCTCTCTACCATCTAAACTCTGCGATGCTCACCTCTCCTATATTCAAAAGAATCACTGTGAGACTATGAAACTGTGTGTTTAAAATGTCCAAAAGGTGAAGACCACAGTAATTTATTTTAGAAGCTAAAAGTCCATAATAGTTGAACTCAATACTACTGTAATGAAATCTTAACCTCTAACTTCTTAAAAATATGAATACAAGTAAATACTCCTGGTATTTAAGATTGATGAGAACTCTAGATGCCATGTCTATCTCCATCTATATAGATCGCTAGGTAGAGATAGATATGGCATTAGGGTGTTGGTTACAGAAATGTGATTCACTTTATGGAAATTCGTTGAACCCTATATTATGATTTGTACATTTTTATGAACCTGTATGGAGAAGGCACTGGCACCCCACTCCAGTACTCTTGCCTGGAAAATCCCATGGACGGAGGAGCCTGGTAGTCTGTAGTCCATGAGGTCGCAAAGAGTGGGACAGGACTGAGCCACTTCACTTTCACTTTTCACTTTCATGTATTGGAGAAGGAAATGGCAACCCACTCCAGTGTTCTTGCTTGGAGAATCCCAGGGACTGGGGAGCGTGGTGGGCTGCCTTCTATGGGGTCTCACAGAGTCGGACACGACTGAAGCGACTTAGACTTAGCAATGAACCTATATATTTCATTAAAAAGTTTTTGAAGTGTATTTTTTTTTTTTTTGAGGGGGCTGGGCTACGAGGCTTATGGGATTTTAGCTCCTCTACTACAGATAAAATCTTGGACCCTGGCAGTGAGAGTGCCAAGCCCTAACCACTGGACCAGGAGGGGATTCCAAAAAAAGCGTATATTTTAATTTTTAACTGATTTTTATTGAAGTATAGTTGATTTACAATGTTGTGTGAGTTTCTGCTGTACAGCAAAGTGAATCAGTTATACATACACACATACTCACTCTTTTCCCATATGGGTCGTTATAGAGTACTGAGTACAGTCCCCTGTGCTATACAGTAGGTCCCCATTAGGTTATGTCTTTTATATACAGTAGTGTGAATATGTCAATCCCAATCTCCCAATTTATCCCTCCCCTTCCCTTAAAAGTGTATTTTATTAAAAACTATATTTAGGTCACTTGCCACAGCTTTCACATTTTAGGTTATCTCAGGCAGTCGACTGTGAACTATTAAACATCTATATAGTATATAATTATTAGAGAAATGCAAATCAAAACTACAATGAGATATCACCTCACACAGGTCAAATCAGCCATCATTAAAAAGTATACACACAATAAGTGCTAGAGAGGGTATGGAGAAAAGAGAACTGTCCTGCAATGTTGATGGGGAAATGTAAATTGGTATAGTCATTATGGAGAACAGTATGGAGGTTCCTTAAAAAACTAAAAATAGAGCTACCATATGATCCTGCAATCCACTCCTGGGCATATATCCAGAGAAAACCATAATTTGAAATGATCCATGCACCCTAATATTCACTGCAGCACTATTTACAGTAGCCAAGACACGGAAGTTATCTCAATGTCCATTAAGAGAGAAATGCATAAAGAAGATGTGGCAGACATATACAATAGAATATTGCTCAGCCATAATAAACAGCAAAATAATGCCATTTGCAGCAACATGGATGAGTTAAGAGATTGTCGTACTGAGTGAAATAAGTCAGAGAAAGACAAATATCACATGATATCGATTATATGTGGAATCAAAAAAAATTATTGCTGGGAGGAAGGGAGAGGGAGTGGGAAAGAGAAAGATAAATTGGAATATTGGGACTGACATATATACACTGCCATATATAAAATAGATAACTAAGAAGAACCTACTGTATAGCACAATTAATATTCCGTAATGACCTATATGGGGAAAGAATCTTAAAAAAAGGGGATATATGGATGTGTATAACTGATTCACTTTGCTGTTCAGCAGAAACTAACACAACTTTGTCAACCAACTATATGCCAATAAAATTTTTTTCAAAATAAATCTGTATAGTATATCTATTTTATAAAATAATAAATTATTAATGCTTTACACATACAAATTTTTTCCTGAAGTTTGTATTATTAAGATCACATAGAGCCTAGTTTTGTTTTTTGAAAGATGTTTGCTTGTCTGTCTCACCATTTAAATAAATTGCCCTATTTTTTTCATACCCAAATAGCCCACCCTCTATTGTGGGGAAAACTCTTTCCCTAGAATAGTATGATCAATTATCTACTTCCTTTTTCCTAATTCACTCTTAAGAAACCTTGATATTTCTTTTGAATGGCTACAAAGACATTTTCAAATTATTTAAAATGCTGGCATTTATGTATTCACGTGTACACATAAAACAATTACACAGAGTCTTCAGGTCACCGGGGTCTAATGTGGTTCACACATGAACCTGCCAGGGACTCAGATGAGACCAGGCTTGGAGCACTGGGCCTTGAAAAACATCCTCCTAAGAACCTGAGAGAAGTTGGGTGAAAGGGTCACTTCGGGGGTTTGGCTTAACCCCACTGCTCAGATCTCCACTTTGAGCTCCTTTCCCATCTTCACAGAAGGGGACCCATTTTCAGACTGTATCCGCACTGGATACAAACCCAGTCCCTAACATCTCGATGCAGCAAACACATCCAAGAATCACTGGACCAGGTCCTTATAAACACATTTATATCAGAGAAAAAAAGGCACTTTGGGAGCACTACAGTGCACTCTCCTACACAGTCATCACCTAGACAAAGTAAAAAATGGTTAGTTTCTCAAGTGAGTTAACTTGAGTAAAGTTGACACAATAACAAAATTGTTCCCTAGTCCTTCCAGGGGCTTCCTTGGTGGCTCAGAAGGTAAAGAATCTGCCTGCAATGCAGGAGACTCGGGTCTGATTCCTGGGTTGGAAAGATCCCCTGGAGAAGGGAATGCAACCCACTCCAGTATTCTTGCCCGGAGAATCCCATGGACAGAGAAGCCTGGCAGGCTACAGTCCATGGGGTCACAAAGAGTCGCACACGACTGAGCGATTAACACAAACACAGCCTTTACAGAGGCAGGCCCGGTGCCAGGCCAGCTGGACCTTGGTAGAGCTCAAAGCCTGATGCCCCAGGAAGCCTGACATCTTTTCTGAGCAAAAACACCTAGCCTAGAGGTGTTGCCTTCTCCCCAAACCCCGAGGGTAGGTGAGGGGGGCTGCAGTGGTAGCCAGGCTGGGAGCAGAGCCAGGAGAGGCGGGTGGGAATGCTTAAGTAGGGTCACCAAAGCCATAGAGACCTCAATCCATCCGAGCTGCCACTGCAGAGCTGGCGGATCAGTGCCATAAAGAAACCCTGATTTTTTTTTTTTTTCAATGAATTTGAGGATTAACCAAACTGTGAGTTCTAATTAGGACAATGAAATTAATCCCAACTAAATTTCCTTATAAAGTGGAAAACTGGTGTGCTTTGGGAACACATTCTACCTTGAGGGTTCCGCAGTGAGAGAAAACAATTATAACTGCTCTTCTGTTTCTTCCTTTAAATCGCCTTAAAACAACAACCATAAAAAGGCAGATTGTGTGTTGTCTCACTCTAGGTTGAGAAGAGGAAGCTTCTCACTCCTTTTTCTATCGACAGAGCCTAACTGAGGGGAGGTCACTGATCAGAGGCAATATACAGTAAATTTTGCATATTAGAATATGTTGTTGTTGTTCAGTCACTAAGTACTGTCAGATTCTTTTCGACACCATGGGCTGCAGCACGCCAGGCTCCCCTGTCCTTCACTATCTCAGATTCATGTCCATCGAGTTGGTGATGCTATTTAACCATTTCATCCTCTGCCACCCCCTTCTCCTTCACTTTCAATCTTTCCCAGTATCAGGGTCTTCTCCAATGAGTTGGCTCTATCTGTTTGGTACATTTACATTATATGTAAATATAACGATTTTCTTTGAAATTGACAAAAGCTAAACTTTGAGGTACAATGTTATTTTTGCTATCATTACTCCTCCTTGAGAAACAATAATGTGTTTCCTTTTATTTCTTCTCCAAATTTGTATTTCAGACATCAAAGGGGTACACTATAGCTCTGGTCTTTCAGGATTTGCTAAATCCATCTATATTTACTTTATTCAAAACCTTTCATGATTTGCTAGTTAATATAATCTTAGCCTCATCTGGGATTCTTATAATCCCTCGATCGGGTTACACACTTTCCTCTGAAATTTTTCCAGTTCCATTACATTATCCTTGAAGCATGTCAACCAAAACTGCAGGAAGTGTGCATTAAGATTTCTTTATAAGGGTGGGACAGTTTATTCTGTTTCCAGTGCTTCCGATGAGGCATGGTGTTTTAACATCCTTTTTATCACAACTAACAAATTATATTTGTGAACATAGAAGAAGTCTACAGAAATCCCTAAATTTCATTTATAGGTCAAAATATAAAGGTTAGAATCTATCATCTAACAAGAGTATGTTAAGACAATCTTCCCCCAATTGCCTTTTTCTTGTTTTATTACAGCTCATCTGCTATTATTGAGCCAACTCACGATTTTACTAAGAGCTCTGGGTGTTATTTCCTTGAATTTATAGTTTAACTGTGCAAATGTTTAATGTCATCTGAAAAAAAAAAGGGACATTTCTCTGTGTGTTACCTCTTTCCAGAGAATTTATAAAAGTGCTAAAGAAAATTAGTGCCAACATCTAACTCAGAGGAAACTATCTGTTCATAAATCTTCAGCATTTATCCCATTGGTCCTGCTCTTCAGTCTATATTTCTAAACCAATTTTTTATCCAGTGATATCCTGGTAAATGCTCAACAATTGGTTTGCTGTTTTTCTATGATATAAATATTCCTATGATGACCAATTCAATGAGTGGGCAACTGGCTTACAAGATTATATCACCTTGTTTGCCAAATTTCTGGAAATATAACAACTGGCCTATATGAGCTGTCTTCAGCATAGCACTGTTTCATCTTTCATAGTATGCGGTCATCAAATTATATCATAACTGACTGTGTGGAACAGTGTATGTTAAACCTTCCTGAAAATATAGACTGACAGCATCTACTGATTTTTTCCACAATACAGTCTAAATATTTTTCAACCCCTGAAAGATCTTCTGTGATTTTTTTTTCTTTACTTTCAGAAAGAAATTAAATTGGGTAGATTAGAGAGAATTTTCTCCCTGAAACTTGTTTGCCTTTTGACAGAGGTTGCTCTTCTTGAGGTTTTCAAGCATTCTCCCCTATAAGACAGATTCCACTGGCTTGTTCAAGGTAGGGGTTATTAAGTTCATCCACCTGGGGTACCCAAGTGACACTTGCACTTTTCATGGGTGGAAGTCACTCATTACATTAGGTAAAAGTTAAAAGCAGACATAAACTTAAACTTTAGCAATCTGTGGAAAAGTCCTTTCCTACTAGGTCAAAGTCCAAATTGTAGACATACAATTTGGTGGCCAGAGAGACAGTTTACAATAAGTACAGTCATTATTACCAAATACTGTAACTTAGGTCACTGACAGGCTTTTCTAGTGGCCACATCTAGCTTGGAGCAGGAGAAAGAGTGAGATCTGCCCTCAAAGCACACGTGCCATGAGAACTCATCGTAGGTGTCTTCTCTCCCAGATGATGTCTGCTAGGACCCCATTTTGAGGTGCCAGCAGGTGGGCAGGGGTGCAGGGCTGGGGAAAGGGTTAGGCAGAGCTCAGAAGATGAGACAGTTGATCAGAGCAGTGGTGCTTCAGGAAGAATAGTGGTTGGTGGTGGCCATGTACAAGTAGGTGAAGCTCTCCTAACTGGTTACACTTATTTCTGGACTTGGAGAAGGAAATGGCAACCTACTCCAGTGCTCTTGCCTGGAGAATCCCATGGACAGAGGAGCCTGGCGGGCCACAGTCCACAGGGGTGGCAAAGAGTCGGACACGACTGAGCACATCACAACATTCCTGAACTTGGCCATGAAGATCTAGTGAATGACCGACATTTGCCTGAGTAATGGGAATTACAGACACAGAAAACCTTCTCCTAGTGGGAAGGAAATGAAATGTAGTAATGAAAACTTAGGAAGGTGGTGCGGTGCTAAAGAATCCTCCTGCCAATGCCGGAGATGTCAGAGACCCGGGTTGGATCCCTGGGTTGGGAAGATCCCCTGGAGGAGGAAATGGCAATCCACTCCAGTATTTTTGCCTGGAGAATCCCATGGACAGAGGAGCCTGGCGGGCCATAGTCCATGAGGTCACAGTGAGTTGAACATGACTGAGCATGTAATGTAGTTTGTTTTCTAGATACAATGGTCAGAAGAAACAACAGACGTTCACAGATCATCTGAAAGGATCAGTGTAGTCATTTACTTTCTTCCTACCTACCATTATCAGATTTATTAAAGAATGGAAAACTGTCTTTTCTCCCTTTCTCTGATGGAGGTGCCAAAGGGCAATTTTTAAAGTCAGACAGCTATTTTTAACACAAGAGGTTCTAATAATCCTGTAAAAAAAGTATATAACTCAGAAACTAAACACTGGTGTGCAAAAGTTTTTAAGCATTAAGGTAGGTTTTTACTAGAATATCTTCCAGTTTTAAAAAACTTTGTGTTACTCCAAAACTTGGCTACATTTTGTGAAAGTCAGCTTACTTAGAAACACATAACTGCTAAGAAGCAAATAGAATGTTATAATTTCAGTTGAAATTCTGTGTATGCAACCTGTGTTTACTTTTTAAAAAATGTTACTCTATAGCAATTGTCACCAAATGCTTCCTATAACTTTTGTTTGGACAATTCTGAGAGATTTTAGTTTTAACAGGGTAATAATATACACAGACAAAGGAGAACTCTGGCTAAGAAAAGAATGACAACTTTAGACATTCTAGTTATATTCAGCATCAATAGGAGAGAAAACCACATTCCAGAAGTATTAGACAGAACAGGAAACAAACCTGTAAGACAGGCTTTTCTTTCCTATTGTTCTCATATTTTTATATGATTTATTTCCTGAGTTTTTCTTCTACTGCTTGTTCAGGCTAAAAGGATTAACAAAATACCTACTCTGTTTTGCCCTGAGTGAGTCTCTGCAGAGGGCGTGGTGTGTCACATGTGTGCTTACTTAGTGATTGAGCTGGATGGCTGGAAGATTTACTCTGGAAAATAAATACCTCGAGGGGTGGTGCTGGAATTTCCTTTTCCAGAAACTTTCCCTCACCCCCGGAGAAAGAGCGTAGTTTGCTGCCCTGCGTTTTATAAGAAAAACAAAATACTTATCCACAGCATTTAAAACTCTGACAACTGTATAAAATTAATAATCTTTAAGTTACTAACCAAAATCTATAGAGAACATTCCCTCAAGACATCTTTAATAATTACTGCCCAATTTAAAGAAAGTAATTGTTTAAAATAAGTTCCAAATCATTGTTTTATTAACTATCATATCCATCCTTAGAACCTAACAAAGTGTGTGGCACATAGAGGGCACTCAATACACGCATGATAAATCAAAGAATAAGCATTTATGTGATTTCTTCAATTATAGCAGCTTGAAGCATGGATGAAAAAAACACAGCTAGGAATAAGTGTATGATTTTGGTAATATTATATGGACTGCATAGCGAGACAATATCAACTTCTGTCACTGACTGGTAAATTTCCTTTTATATGCCATTCTACTCATAATCATCTAGTCCTTTAGCTAGAATTATCTCAGGATCTCCCATGGGTCTCACACCTCTAGGGCATAGAACATGAGGATAAGTGAGGGACAGACCATACCCTAGAGTTCAAGGTAGACCATACCTGTTCAAGATCAGACCGTACCTGGAGTTATAAATATATATGGTAGAGGGTGGGTGTTGGGTCTTACAAGTAAATGACTATAACAGTGAGTACTGTGATAGAGGTGTGTTCCACCAACACTGCATGGCTACAGAGAAGGCTCTGAACTTTATGAACTGCTAAATCCACATCTTCCCAATACAGAGTCAGCAACTTATTCTGAAGATGAGCTAAAGATTGTCAAGTGCTTCCTAATTAAGTTCTGATTGTATGCAGTTAATATTAATTGTATTTTTTATTGCTTATAGCTTTTGAGGAATAATTTACATATTCTAAATTCTACCCATTTTAAGTAAACAATGTGTTTTAGTTAATATATAGTGCAATCAGAGAAGGCAATGGCACCCCACTCCAGTATTCTTGCCTGGAAAATCCCATGGATGCAGGAGTCTGGAAAGCTGCAGTCCATGGGGTCGCTGAGGGTCAGACATGACTGAGTGACTTCACTTTCACTTTTCACTTTCCTGCATTGGAGAAGGAAATGGCAAGCCACTCCAGTGTTCTTGCCTGGAGAATCCCAGGGACTGGGGAGCCTGGTGGGCTGCCGTCTATGGGGTCGCACAGAGTCGGACACGACTGAAGTGACTTAGCAGCAGCAGCAGCAGCACAGTGCAATCACTACCATAGTCAGATTTTAGAAAATTTTGAGAACCCTAAAGAGTTCCATCACCTCTTGGAGTTAATCCCAGTCCCACCCCCTGGCGTCAGGCAACTACTGACAGGCTTTTCATCTTCATAGTTTAGACTCTTGAAAATTTCATATAAATGGAATAACAGCATATGACATTTTCTCTATCTGTTTTTTTTTTACATAATGTTTTGATATTCTTCCATGTTGTAGTCTGTATCAGTATTTTGTTCTGAGTCAAGCTCCACTGTATGGCTCTATCAAAGCTTTGATTATCTATTTACCAGTTAATGAGCATTTGGGTTGTAACTATATTTCACTGTATTTCTATTCTGTAAAAATACAGAAGATAAATATAAATATATATATATCATATCATATGTATATACATATATCAGTTGGGCTTCCCAGTTGGTGCTAGTGGTAAAGAACCCATCTGCCCATGCAGGAGACACAAGAGACTTGGGTTCAATCCCTGGGTCAGGAGGATCCCCTGGAGGAGAGCATGGTAACCCACTCCAGTAATTTTGCCTGGAGAATTCCATGGACAAAGGATCCTCACGGGCTACAGTCCATAGGGTAACAAAGAGTTGGACATGACTGAAGCAACTTAGCATGCATGCACACATATTTCAGTCATCTAACAAATATTTATTATGCATCTTCTTTGTACCAAGTTCTGTTCTAGGTATTTGAGATATAGAATTAAAACAAAAAGTTTAAATGTATGCACTCAGAGAACTTATATTTTTATGAAAGGACAGAAAATAAGCAACGAACATAATCCACAAAATGTATAGCAATTTAGAAAATGAAAAGTGCTATGAAATAAACAGGGAAGGCTAAGAGAGATGGATTAATATGTCATAGTTAAAGTAGTCCTCACTGAAAAGGCAATCATTGAACACAGACTCAAAAGACATGATGGAGTTAGCCATGTGGTTATCTGGAAAAAGCACATCCTAAGCAAAAAGACCACTTCATATAAAGATGAGAGCATGCTGTGAGAAACACTAAGGGGCCAATGTGACTGGAGGACAGTAAGTTAAGGGGAGATGGGAAGGGGGTTATAAGCCATGTAAGACCTTGTAACTGACCATAAAGACTTTGGTTTTTACTATAAGTGAGATGGGGAAGCAATGACAATTTTGAGCAAAGGAATGGCATAATCTATCTTTTATTTTAAAATCACTGTTGCTTCTGAGCAGAGGATAGAAGAGACGAGGTGGGAAGCAGAGAGACAAAGAGAGACTACAAGAATACACAAGGCAAGATATGACAGGGGCTTAGACCAGGTTGGCAGCAGTGGGAAAAGTGAAATGTACCTGGATTCTGGATACATTTTTAAGGTAGAGCCAAATTTCTTCATAGATTGAATGTGGAGTATGGGAGAAAAGAGATGAAGCAAGGAGGACTTCAAAATTTCGTCTGAGCACTTGGAAGGACTGAGTTGTCCTTAATTAAGTCTGAGACAACAGTGAGTGAAGTGGGTTTGGCATTAAAAATTAGAAGCTCAAATTTGAAATGTTCAATTAGACATCTAAGTACAGAATGAAAATAATTTTTTCCAAGGGAAAAAATCAACCTATACTTGGATATATCGTAGGACATTGAGTATTAAGAATAAAGAGGAAGTAGTGGGTAGAGAAGTCAGATGCCACTCCAAGAAATCACAATAAAACCAAGATGACAATAGAATCATATATTCTTGGTGTTATAGGGACATACCTTAGAATTCCATACCCAGATAAATAATTATTCATCAAATCAAAAACTCACTCACTGAAAGTGGTTAATCACTAAAGGTACATCTATAGAAAATTTCTCAGCAAGAAAGAAAAAGAGTTCAGATTAAGAGTGGGATACAGAGCTTCCCTTGCAGCTCAGCTGGTAGAGAATCCATCCACAATGCAGGAGACCCCGGTTTGATCCCTGGGTCAGGAAGGTCCCCTGGAGAAGGGATAGGATACCCACTCCAGTATTCTTGGGCTTCCCTGGTGGCTCAGCTGGTAAAGAATCCACCTGCAATGCAGGAGACCTGGGTTCGATCCTGGTGTTGGGAAGATACCCTGGAGAAGGAAATGTCAACCCACTCTACTATTCTGGTCTGGAGAATTCCATGGACTGTATAGTCCATGGGTTCTCAAAAGAGGTGGACAAGAAACAACACTGTGGCAGATTCATTTTGATATTTGGCAAAACTAATACAATTATGTTAAGTTTAAAAATAAAATTAAATTTAAAATAAATAAATAAATAAAATAATCCCCTTAGAATCCAAAAAAATAAAAAAATAAAAAATAAAAAACAATAAAAAAAAAAAAGAAACAACACTGAGCATAGAAACTGATAAAATTATGGTGAATTTAATAAACTATTGGTTGTGCAAAATGGAGAGGTAGTCAGTGAATTTTAACATATGTTGAGGTCCTAATTTTGACATTAGGAGGATAGACAAACTAAATACTTCTTGAGTTTGTCATAAAAATGTGCTATTTCAAATAATAATAAAAATATAATAGTAAGTTTCCAAATCAGTAAATAAAAGGAAGGGGAATAAAAAATGTTTCACTAATCCAATAATGAAAAAAGAAAATGAGGGAAAATTGGAAAAAGAGCTGGCTAAAAGAGATGACACAAATTAAGATGTCAAATTAAGTCCAAAACAGTAATTGCAAAAAATGTGAAAGGAATATTCATATCTAATGACAGTAAAAGATTGGAGGGAGCAGAAATATAATACATGCCTCTGTCTGCCCATTTTACAAGATACATCCCAAACAGCAAAAGCTGAAAATAAAAGCATGAAAAATACATCCTTAAGCAAATACTTACTAAGGGAAATTTGCTATTTCAATATTAATAATAGATGAATTAAAGCTGAAGTAAAAACAATAAAAAATAATAAATGGGATTCCCATTTATTTATGTATTATCCCATTTATTATTTATTTATTATAAATTATCCCATTTATTTATTTATTCCCAGTGGTAAAGAATCCATCTGCCAATGCAGGAGACACAGGAGATCCAAGTTCGATCCCTGAGTCGGGAAGATCCCCTGGAGGATGAAATGGCAACCCACTCCAGTATTCTTACTTGGAAAATTCCACAAGCAGAGGAGCCTGCCTGTGGGGTACAGTCCATGGGGTTGCAAAGAGCTGGACACGACTGAGCGTGCACATACGCGTGCAAAAACAATACATTGCATAAAGGTACTGATTATATAACAATAAAAAGTAACTTAACAAGAAACAGATGTGCAAATTATCAGCTAGTATGCCCCTAGCATCAGAATCTTAAAATACAAAAAACAAAAACAGAATTAGTTAAGATTATTAGCTAATACTTATATTAACAAGTTAAGATGAGTAAGAATTAGTTAAGATTATAATTAGTGGAGAGTGAAAAGGCTGGCTTAAAACTCAGCATTCAAAAAATTAAGATCATGGCATCCAGTCCCATCTCTTCATGGCAAATAGATGGGGAAAAAGTGGAAACAGTGGCAGATTTTATTTTCTTGGGCTTCAAAATCACTGCAGATGGTGATGGCAGCCATGAAAATAAAAGACACTTACTCTTTGGCAGAAAAGCTATGATAAACCAAGACAGTGTATTAAAAAGCAGAGACATCATTTTGCCAACAAAGGTCTGTATAGTCAAAGCGATGGTTTTTCCAGTAGTCATGTATGGATGTGAGAGTTGGACCACAAAGAAAGCTGAGCACCAAAGAATTGATGCTTTTGAACTGTGGTGCTGGAGAAGACACTTGGACAGAAAGGAAATCAAAGCAGTGAATCCTAAAGGAAATCAACCTTGAATATTCACTGGAAGGACTGATGCTGAAGCTGAAGCTCCATACTTTAGCTACCTGATGCAAAGAGCCGACTCGTTGGAAAAGATCCTGATGCTAGGAAAGATTGAGGGCAGCAGGAGAAAGGGACAGCAGAGGATGGGATGGTTGGATGGCATCACTGACTTAGTGGACACCAGTTTGAGCAAACTTAGGGAGACAGTGAAGTGCTGCAGTCCATGGATTGCAAAGAATCAGACACGACTTAGCGACTGAACAACAGAATTAGAAGTATAAACAGACAAATCCACAATAATATGGTGAGATTTAACATAAAGTAATATGATAAAAAGGGTTTTCCCAGGATTCTCAGTGGTCAAGAAACAACCCTCCCATACTTTTTTGAAAACAAATAAACAAAAAGGCACTCCTAAGTAACACAAGGAAATCAAATTGTAACATAATGTGTGAAGAACAAGAAATGAAAGCATTACAGATTATGAGAGATGGTGGTAATGTGGTAATCAGAGGTATATTTAAAGTCTTAAATGCATTTTTAAAAACAGAAGTTTATTCAGAGAGAAGTAATACATAAGTAAATAGGTAAGTATTAAACTGATTAAGCTAAAAAAGGAAAGAAAAAAGAAAAAGAACAAAGAAAGGAAAATATTAAAAAAAAAAAAAGGTTGCAAATGAAAGAACTAAAATTCAAGAAATTTGCTTTGATATATACAGAATCTTCTACAGTCCATGGGGTTGCAAAGAGTTGGACACGACTGAGCAACTGAACTGAACTGACTGATACAGAACCTTAATTCACCCATGTAAATAAGGTTAATTCTCTTAATAAGAGAATGTTCTGTATTTTTCAATGAATAAAAGTAAGTGAAATGCAGGTAAAGAAAATTCAAGATGAAAAACAACTATCTGAGTAATTCCAAGAACAGAAACATCACTAGTAGAAAGGTGAATTTAAAACTTACTATTCTGCATCCTGGGGAAAACACAGATGCATATTTAGTATTTTTTAACCACTTCTTCCATTATTAAATAACACAGCATTCTATAACTAAAAACAGATGAAGAACTCCAATCTCCTGCTTATTTTTGTTTTCTTTAGAGTAAATATCTCTCTGTAGTATTTGTTATTTGTAGTACAGTGGTATCTTTAAAACTCCAAATGACATCTTAAGGGAATTACAAATAAGTAGTTTCTTATATTTAACAAGCTTAACTTCAACTGTTCTTTACTTTTATGCTTCTGGTATTTTAAAACAGAATAAGAAAAAGCTATAAGATTGGTTTCTGAAAACATATTTAGTTTTATTAGAACTTAAATCTAAACCTAAGATGCTTCCAGGTAAAACAGCCCTCTATGGAAAGTTGTAAATATTGAAGCATTAGAATATAAAATGGATTTCAGTAACTGCAAATTACTTCTCAACTAAGGAAAGCTGACACATTCTTCAAACAGGTGATAAAGATGGAAGCCAAGAAGGGGGATGAGGCAACTTGCAGGTGTTTAGATTTAATCTTTCATCAAAACAAGATTTATTCAGGGAGAAATCATATAATCACACAATTAAGAAGTAGATATACAAAATGGGCTTGGAATATTGCCATATAAAATCTATATACCACTCTCCAAAGCAATGAGGCTCTGACACTGAAGGGTTTTCATTCCCCAACTTCCTTAAGCAGAGGGCTTTCAATTATGAGAATGCACAAGGGAAGTCTTTACCAGAGAGAAAGAGGCCCAATATACAATACAAAGGAATATTTACCTGAACGATTTATTGTTATACTTTAAAAGAATATTGTTATTCTCTGTCTCTCTTTATTTATTTAGCAGGAGAAAGTGCTGTGGGTTTTGCTTTGCTATAAATATTCCAAAACCCACATAAAGCTCCAAAGATTTCACCATCTCTACAGATTTTTATGTCTTCTTTATAGGTGTATATACCGTACTGTTTTGTGAGCCAATTATACATCTAGTGATTTGTTTCTGTGAACCAATGCTGACTACAATACTCAGTTACATTTATCAATAAAATACTCAACACTAACATACATTTCTCACTTGAGTCTGTGATTTTAGGATGATAAGTTTTGCTTTGTTTCTGAGATAAATATTACCCTATTGCATCTAGGGTAATAAAATTTTCATTTTATGCAAGAACATGTGAGTATTTAGTTGTAGTCCATTATTTGTGTCAATGTAGAAATATCTAGTACCTTATTCTGCAAATAATTAGTACCATGTGAAGAATGAGACTTTCATTATAGCCTGGCAAAAGTGCACTTACTAAATATTCATGGCTTATTTTCTTCCCATCTTCTGTCTAGGTTTATGTCAAGGCTTGGTTCTCAGAGGGTAAAGAATCTGCCTGCAATGCAGGAGACCAGGTTCAATCCCTGGGTCAGGAAGATCCCCTGGAGAAGGGAATGGCTACCCATTCCAGTATTCTTGCCTGGAAAATCCCATGGACAGAGGAGCTTGGCAGGCTATAGTTCATGGGGTTGCAAAGAGATGAACATGACTCAGTGACTGATACTTTTTGGTTCTCAAACCTCTGTTCATCTCCCTCTTTTATTACTAACTGGAGGACTCATCGTTCCTTCAGTTTTCTATGTCTACTTTGGTTGGTTAATTCTCAATATCTTGCCTCCAATTCTCCTATATTTTATGATCTAAGAGATACATTGGCTTAGATGTCAAATCCTCTGGGACCTAAATCTGTGTATTTCCATAGCAACCTGCCCTCATGGTATTTACTTCAAGGCTGTCTCCTCATCTGTCTCTTGCACTGAACTGAATGTCACCTGGAGGCCATGTCTGGTTTACCATTATAACATCAGCACAGGGCCAGAACATGAGTAAGTGCTCAGGAAGTATGTACTTTATATGCAAATGAATGAATGAATGAATCTGATCTGCATCAATGCACCATTTAGATCTATGGCTGCCAGGAGAAACACAAAAAGAAAACCGGGGACTCATAACAGTGGGCTTCCTGTCAGGTCCAGCAATAAGCAATAGTGTCAGTAGAATACCATTTACAGAGGATCACTTAGGGTTTCTGGTTCAGCGATTCAGAAAACACAGAATCAGAATATTGTCATAATTACATTAAAATGCATCTACTAAATACATACATTATGTTTTCAAGAGCCCTACTTAAAGCTTTGTTCAGTTTCTCATCTGAGATTACAGGCCTATGTCTTATTAAAAATTCAGTATTTGGTTGAGATATAGCAGTGCTAAAACCAAACAGGAATGTTCATTAACTTACAGATCATTGTATACAGATGAACAAACTGGATGTAGACGTCTAGCTTACTCTGCTTTTGCAGAGAAAAAACGTTTGACTGAAGTAACACAAGAAGTGTTTCTTAATATTGAGGATGCAGTAGAAAGGCTAAGGTGGCCCGCTGATAGTCACACTGTCATGGAAGTCTCTTCTCTTGAGGGCAGATGGATCTGTGACTTTCTTTCAACCAATCGACTCTGGGGATGATGTATGTGAGTGTGAGTGTGTGTGAGTGTGTGTGTGTGTGTGTGTGTGTATTGCATGTGTGATTATGTTGTGTAAGATTGAAACACCTGTCTTGCTGGAAGATACTCATGCTCTTCCTGGCTTTGAAGAAGCACCTGTGAATCACCACCTGGAGGGGGCCATGAGGCAAGGAGCAGAGGGCAACCTCCGGCTGACGGCCAGCAAGAAATTGAGGCCCCCCGCTCTGGCATTCTGCAGGGAATGGAATGCTGCCAGCAGCCACGTGAGCCTGGGAATATAGCCTTCCCCAGTGAAGCCTTAGTGAGATCACAGCTCCCAGCCGAGACCCTGATTGCACCTTTGTGACATGCCGAGACTCTAAGCAAAGGACTCCACGAAGCTGTGCCCTAACTGCTGACACATAGCAACAGAGATACAACATATGTTGTTTTTAGCTGCTCCGTTTGTGGTAGCATCATTCTCCAGCAATACGTAACAAACACAGGTGGGAACATGGCTTACTTAAAAAGAAGATCTACTCAGTCCAAATGGAGGACTGGAAGAAGTAGGGTAGATGAAGTTTCATCAGCTTTGAGGGAGAAATGTAGCCTGGAATAGGAAGGAGAGGCAGCAGAGGAAGAGAGCCAGGTGGTTAAGCTTACACTCTCCCCTCTGATGACTTCAGAGAGGGCCAGAGCCAGAAAAGTAAGACTACAGACAATAGCTGGGGAGAAATGTAGCTTGTATAACAAAATATGTAGCATGTATGAACCGAGATCATATTTCATTCAAAAATATTATACTGGCATAGCCAAACTGCCCACCCCTCCCAAGCATCTCTCAATTGCAGAAGCAATTCTTTGAGGTCACTTAAATCAGTCAGAGCCCAAAGGATGAGTTCAGGTTCCAAAGAGTGTGACCTGTGATCCATTCTCAACTCTCAAACAATTATCTGGACCCATATCTGCAACTCTGAGACACTCAGTTGTCAATGCCTATTGTGTCACGTAATGTAGAGTAGTTTAATAACAGAGTGCACTGTAGGTAGTGTACATCCTAACACTCTATCTTTCTCCTTACTATCCCAAATAGAAGACATGGACTGAAAGCCCAAGTAGAGTAAAACTGCTCATATTTCCTGTCTATCGATCTGTTTCCTACTATTGGAATGTAAGCTCCACGAGGAAAAGATTTTTTTTAAACACCTTATCTCTTTGCAAGTTGGTGGCAATCAATCAATATTTGTTGAATGAAGCAGGTCCATCTTTCCCTATCCTTTTTTCCTTGGTAAAAATGGGGGTAATAATAATAGATAATAATAATAATACACTTGACTTCCTAATCAAGTGTAAGGATTAAGTGGCGTAACACATGTGAAGAGATTAGAACATGGCCTTGTCTTGCATATAGTATCTGATCAGTAAAACTTAGCTATTAAGTCATAATATCTAAATATACTTTGTTGAAGGAAGCTGTTAGGAAAAAGAATCTGAATACTATAATTCATTTTCTAGTATACGAGAACCTTACCAAGAACTTTCTTCATGGTCCAGCAGGTAAAACTCTGCACTCCCAGTGCAGGGGACCCAGATCCAATCCCAGGTCAGGGAACTAGATCCCACTTGCCACAGCTGAAAGCTGGCATGCTGCAGCAAAGATCCCACATGACCCAACAAAGAGCCAGGGTGGCCAAATAAATGATAAACAAAAAGAAGTAAACATGGGCTTCCCTGATGGCTCAGTGGCTAAGAATCTGCCTTGCAATGCAGCAGACATGAGTTCGATCCCTTGTCCGGGAAGTACCCACATGCCACAGGGCAACTAAGCCTGTGCGCCACAACTACAGAGCCTGCACTCTGGAGTTCCTGATCCACAGCTACGAAGCCTGCACGCCTTAGAGCCTGTGCTCCGGAAAAGAAGCCAGCGCAACGAGAAGCCTGAACATCACAACTGGAGAATAGCCCCTGCTCTCCGCAACTAGAGAGAAAGCCCACACAGCAACGAAGACCCAACACGGTCAAAAATAAATAAAATTTAAATAAATGAATATTTTTTTAAATAGAAAGAAGTAAACATCAAGAAAAATAAATCAGTTGCATCCCCTGGGAAAAAACAGAGCGAAACCTTACCTCTAAGGAGGTTCAACTACAGGTTAAGCTTCAAGTGCACATTTAGTTTAATCTGAACCGCAAAAATTTAAACTAATTTTGAAATAAATTTGGATATGGCAGTACATCACCAAGACAACAAAGGGCTTGAAGTCAACAAGTTAAATGTGATTTTTGCTGTACAAACATATATGAAATTGTGCTTGCTGTATATCATAAATTCAGAATCTGTCTAGTCTAGACTAATTCAAGCAGAAATCCCTTCTGGTATTTCCATCTAAGTGATCAGGATACTTTTCGAGTTTTTTCTGTATGTATTTAAAAAGATCGACCATACCAAGTGCTGGCAAGAATATATAACAACTGGGATTTTCATACATTGGTGGTAGGAGTATAAAATGACAATTTGGAATTTGGAAACCTGGCCTTGCATTTTCTATAATGTTAAACATGCACCTATCCTATCAGACAGAAGTTCTACTTCTAGGCATTTATCCAACACAAATGAAAACATATATCCGTAAAAAGACTGTTGAGAATGCCCATAGCAGCTTTCTTCATAATAACCCCCAAGTTGGAACAGATCAACTGTCCATCACCAGAAGCAGGAGTGAATGAATATAATTTGGTGTGTCCATTTTGGTGGAATACTACTCAGTCATAAAGCACTGTGCTGCCCACTCCCCTCAGAATTGAAGGACTTACTTCTCCATCTGCTAGGGCTGTTGCTGAAAGACAGCCCTCAGCAGTCAGCCCCTCTGGGGAAGGGGCATATTTTCTTGGCTGAAACAAATAGTCTTACCCAAAGTATCAATCTCTTCCTGGAGAAGGAGCCCCTGCCAAGGCCAGATTAACATGGGAGTGGGGGCAACTTGAAATTACTCTGACAGGCCATACAGCTCCAGAGCTCCCACTGGCAGGCGAGAATTCTCCCCGTGGCAGCTGACACCGAGAGCTCCCCAGGGGACCCAGCCAGAGCTGGTGGCAGTGCTGTCAGAAGTTTCACTCCCCTCTCTGCTCAATCCTGTTTCTTTCCCTCCCTTCCAAAGCCTTAGATCCCAAGAGGCCTCCTTAATAAATGCCCTGCATGCTAATCATTGTCTCTTTCCAGGGAATCCAACCTGTGAGAAACTACTGATAAACCCGGCTCAATAGATGACCCTCAAAACCAATTTACTGAGTGAAAGAAGACAGACACAAAAGGGTATATGTTGTATGAGTCCACTGATAGAGTTCTAGGACTGGAAAAACTGATAGAGGGAGAAAGAAATTAGAACCGTTTTTGTCTTTGGGTAGGGACTGACGGGGAGGGGCCATGAGGGATCTTTTGTGGGGTTGGGAATATTCTGTATCTTAATAGGGGTGTAGGTTGCATATAAGTATGTATGCAATTGTCAAAACTCACTGAATTGTTCTCTTAAAATCTATGCACTTCACTGTATATAAATTATACCCCAGGCAGAAAAGAAAAGTAACCATATCAAATTTGGTTCAAATAGAACTTATCAGTCAACACTGGATATATTTTAAAGTTTCACGATGGCCAACTGAGCCTCTATTCATTTGGAACCTGGTAGTTAGCTTTAGAGAAGGCAATGGCAACCCACTCCAGTACTCTTGCCTGGAAAATCCCATGGACAGAGGAGCCTGGTAGGCTGCAGTCCATGGAGTTGCTAAGAGTCGGGCACAACTGAGCGACTGACTTCCCTTTCACTTTTCACTTTCATGCACTGGAGAAGGAAATGGCAACCCACTCCAGTGTTCTTGCCTGGAGAATCCCAGGGACGGGGGAGCCTAGTGGGCTGCCATCTATGGGGTCGCACAGAGTCGGACATGACCGAATCGACTTAGCAGCAGCAGCAGCAGTCAGCTTTACAAACTAAGTTTGGAAATCAACGTCTGTTGTGCTCATCTTTTTGTGGGTCACCAAACTAAGTTGGAGAGTCCCTTGGACTGCAAGGAGATCCAACCAGTCCATTCTGAAGGAGATCAGCCCTGGGATTTCTTTGGAAGGAATGATGCTGAAGCTGAAGCTCCAGTACTTTGGCCACCTCATGCGAAGAGTTGACTCATTGGAAAAGACTCTGATGCTGGGAGGGATTGGGGACAGGAGGAGAAGGGGACGACAGAGGATGAGATGGCTGGATGGCATCACTGACTCGATGGACGTGAGTCTGAGTGAACTCCGGGAGTTGGTGATGGACAGGGAGGCCTAGCGTGCTGCAATTCATGGGGTTGCAAAGAGTCAGACACGACTGAGCGACTGAACTGAACTGACTGAAACTAACAGACTTGCTCTTTCTTTTTGAGACCTTAACTTAAAATGCCATGCTAATGGATACATGCATATGTATGGCTGAGTCCCTTTGCTCTCCACCTGAAACTATCACAACACTGTTAATTGGCTGTACTCAAATATAAAATAAAAAGTTTAAAAAATGCTATGCTAATCAGTTACAGCTCCAGAGGCCTGAGAAAAGTCATGAGATTGCTTCTTTTATGACATTTACTCATTACTCCAAGTATTGGGTACAGTATTCATTCAACTATAGATTTATCTACCTGTATGCTCTGGTGGCTCATATGGTAAAGCATCCGTCTGCAATGCAGGAGACCCGGGTTCGATCCCTGGGTTGGGAAGATCCCCTGGAGAAGGAAATGGCAGCCCACTCCAGTATTCTTGCCTAGAAAATCTTGTGGACAGTGGAACCTGGTAGGCTACCGTCCACGGGGTACCAAAGAGTTGGACATGACTGAGCGACTTCACTCCACTTTCACTATGCTCATGCAGCAGGCTTCCCGAGTGGCACAGTGGTAAAGAATCCCCCTGCCAAGGCAGGCAACACAAGGGACACAGGTTTGATCCTTGGGTCAGGAAGATCCCTTGGAGTAGGAAATAGCAACCCACTCCAGTATTCTTGCCTGGGAAATTCCATGGACAGAAGAATCTGGAGGGATACAGTCCACGGTGTTGTAAAGAGGGAGACACGAATGATCACCCAACACATGCTCATTTAGTATTGACCATTCAAAGAATTCTAGATCAAATTATGAAAGCATAAAATCTAGATTTTTAGATCTAGAAAGACTTGAGATCCCTCAGTTCAACAACAAAGGGAGCTTAGGCTCACAGGAGACAACCGAGTTGCTAAAGTCAGTTGCCTAGGTCTAGGCAAGAGTAGGCTGACCTCCCAGGGTGTATCCCATCAGGCAACCATGCCCCGTGCTCTGTACCAGTGCTCCCCTCCGCAGCTCGGCTTAGAGAAGAACACCTAAAAATGTATTTTATCCTGTGATTTTTCTCTTCCCTCCATTGATGTTCCTTACTTGGTAACAGTTCCCCAGCTTAGGATAAGAAGTTTAGCTGGTGGAATAAAGGACTCTTCTTTGATTTTGACAGAGATATAATGTTTGCCATAAAGTAGGGGAAAGAGCACATCTGTTTGCTCTCTGCTTTCCTCTCCCTCTCACATGGCAATTTGTTGAAGGCATGTTTGGTGAAAAGTAAACTATATTTGATTCTCGGGAGACAGATTTGACCAAAAAACTGAGATTTTATTAAAGATTCCAAAGCTCTTCCATCTCTGTGCAAGAGAAGAGAAGAGCTAGTATGTGGTAATAGGTGCAAAGTTAAGAATTAAGTTGGAAACATGAACAAAAAGGAAATCTTAAAAGTACACACTGTATGCAATCGTCTTTATCTCTAGCTTTTTCTCACAAACCCTATGGTTTCCACTATGAGTTATAAATCGTTGCTTCTTTCTAAGAAACATCTGGAAAAGCAGATGAAGGCCAAGAGAGGAGAATGAAAACTAGAGGAAAACTACAATTAATAACAGTCCATCCTCTCTATCCATCTATTTTTTTTTCACACCCATCAGAAAGATAAAAAGTTAAAATTTGGTCAATATCAAGCGTTGAGGATGTGGAAATAGCAGACTTTTGTTCCATGCTGACTAGAGTGTCATAGGTATGAGCCACTTTGGAAAAGGTTGGCATCAGCTAATCTCTACACCATACACACACACACACACAACCTGGAATATTACTCAGCCATTTATTACACTCAGATTTATTATAAAGAAAACTCTAGCCATTTCCAACAACACGGATGGATCTAGATGATATTAGGCTAGGTGAAAGAAGTCAGACATAGACAAATATTGCATGATCTATTTATATGCAGAATATAAGAAACAAAAACAAAAAACAATGAAAACAGATTCATAGATATGAAGAACAAATGCGTGGTTGTTGCCAGAGCAAGGGCAGAGTGGTGCCAGGTAAAATAGGTGAAGAGGATTAAGCCGTTCAAATGTCTAGGTATTTATGTAAGTCATGGGGCTGTAACACCCTATGTAAGGAATATGTTCAAAAAATATTGTAATAACACTGAGGACAGATGACAATGTTACCTCACGTATGTGGGCTTCCCTGGTGGCTCAGAGGTAAAGAATCCGCCTGCAGTGCAGGAAACCCGGCTGCAATCCCTGGGTCAGAAAGATCCCAGGGGAGGAGTAGGAAGTGGCAACCCACTCCAGTATTCTTGCCTGGAGAATCCCATGACAGAGGAGCCTGGTGGGCTACAGTCCACGGGGTCGAAAGAGTCGGACACGACTTGGCGACTAAATAACAACAACAATCTCTTCCCATCTATTTTCTATGGTTGCTTTATTATAACATCTTTTTTTTTTTTTTTGGCCATGCCAGGCAGCCTGTGGGATCTTAGTTCCCCAATCAGGGATCAAACCGGTGCCCCTTGCATTGGGAGGGTGGAGTCTTAACCACTGGACCGCCAGGGAAGTCCCTATAACATCTTAATTGAGAGGTAATTCTCATAGCATACAAGTCATTCATTAAAGTCTATGATTAAATGGTTTTATTATTCACAGAGTTATGTGACTGTCATTACAATCAATTTTAGAAATTTTCATCACCCCAAGAAACTCTATACCTTGCTAGCATCATTCCCCACTTCCTCACCATTCCCTAGCCCCAGGCACCCACTATAGGCACTTTCTGTCTCTAGGAATTTGCCTATTCTGAACTTCATATAAATGGAACACAACATGTGGCCTTCTTTAACAAAGTACAATGTTTTCAAGGGCCATCTGTGTTGTAGCACATATCAGTATTTCATTTCTTTTTATTGCCAAATCATACTCCATTGTGTATAGATACTGTATGCTTTTATCCATTTATTTGTTGCATGGATATCTGCATTGTTTCCACTGTGGGGTTACTATGAATAATGCTGCTAGGAAATTCATGGACAAGTTTTTGTGAAACATATTTTCATTTTTTTGTGCATACACCTAGGTGTGAAACTGCTGGTCATATTATAACTCTATGATTAATTATTTGAGGAATTGACAGACATTTTCTTCAACATATCCTTTGAAGCACAAAAGCTTTTAGTTTGATGATGTCCAAGTTATCTATTTTTGCTTTTGAGTCTGGTATCATTTTTCTTTTTTTTTAGTTGTAGCATGTGGAATCTGGTTCCCTGACTGGGGATCAAACCTGGGAACACTGCATCAGGAGCTCAGAGTCTTAGCCACTGGACCACCAAGGAGCCAAGATACCTCTGGTATCATATTTCAGAAATTATTGCCTCATCCAAGATCATAAAGATTTATATCTATGTTTTCTTTTAATAGTGTTATAGTTTTAGCTTTTACATTCAGATCTTCAGTCAATTTTGAGTTAATATTTTTAAATATGATGTGAGATTGAGTTCCTACTTGATTCTTTGGTATGTGGATATCTAGTTTCCTTGGCACCATCTACTGAAAAGACAGTTCTTTTCTCCATTGAAGTATCTTGACAGTCAATTTATCCTTGTTGAAAAACCAATTTTCCATAAATGTGAGAGTTTATTTCCAGACTCTCAATTGTTGTTATTTAGTTGCTAAGTCATGTCCAACTCTTTTGCAACCACATGGACTGTAGCCCACCAGGCTCCTCTGTCCATGGGATTTCTCAGGCAAGAATACCACTTCCTTCTCCAGAGGATCTTCCCAGCCCAGTGATCGAACATGGGTCTCCGAGTTTCCTGCACTGCAGGCAGATTCTTTACCACTGAGGCACCTGGGAAGCATAAGACTCTCAATATTCTCCCATTTATTGCATATATAAACTACTTCTCCACAAATAAACTTGGCATGTGGAAAGCTTGTTCATTCTTTCAGGTCAGTAGTAAACTGCTAGTCCTTATAGAAGCCCTATAAGAAACAGTTCGAAGATTTTAGCTTCATGTTTCCACAGTCTATTAAGGTAAGAAGTTTAGCAGCAGCAGTGGAAAAGCAATCCATTGTCTCATTCCAAGTAAGAAGGTGAAAATCACAGAGAGGAGTCAGAGCAGACTTCGTTGTGTCTGACTTAGCGGATTGTATGACTCATGGACTGTTGGAGAAGGCAATGGCACCCCGCTCCAGTACTCTTGCCTGGAAAATCCCATGGACGGAGGAGCCTGTTAGGCTGCAATCCATGGGTTCGCTAAGAGTCGGACACGAGTGAGCAACTTCACTTTCACTTTTCACTTTCATGCATTGGAGAAGGAAATGGCAACCTACTCCAGTGTTCTTCCCTGGAGAATCCCAGGGACGGGGGAGCCTGGTGGGCTGCTGTCTATGGGGTCGCACAGAGTCGGACATGATTGAAGTGACTTAGCATTGCATAGCATGACTCATGGACTGTAGCCGGCCAGGCTCCTCTGTCCATGGGATTCTCCAGGCAAGAATACTGGAGTAGGTGCCATTCCCTTCTCCAGGGGATCTTCCCGACCCAGGGATCAAACCCGCGTCTCCTGCATTGGCGGGCAGTTTCTTTACCGCTGAGCCACTTGAGAATCCAGCATTCATTACACGAAGTGGAAAGACCAACTCACTTTAACAGCTTTTCCAAAATCCAGAGTGAAACCTCAAAGCAGCCTGGTTTCTAAGCACAAGTCAGCTTCCTGGCGTGCCCCGTGACTGGCCTTGTCCCAAAGGGTCAAAGCATAATCGCACAGGATGCCTCAGAGACAGCCGGTTGCAGAGGTGTCCGGGACAAATGCTGCGGCAGCGAGGTGACAGACACCACGTGCAACCACGCACGTGCAACCAAGTGCACCTCTCCTCTTTTGGGAAACCCGCCAAATGCAGTGTTTAAGGGAGGAGGAGGGGGCTGCTGCTGGGAACACCTGGTGCTTTTCTATTGTCTGCCAGGAACTTCCGGCCTAAAGCCTGCCGGAAATAACAGGGATGTTCCCGGGATGGGTCTGGGGCCCTGCCTGCACCAGGCTCATGAATTATCCTGTTGAGCGTGGCTGCCAAAAATCAACTGAATTTCAGATGCTATGAATTATTATCTCACACACACACCCCCACACACACCCACCCCGTCTACCAAGAGCAAACAGTTCAGGTATGACAGCCAAGGCTTAGCTCCAGGTGGGCGTTCAGCCTCATTTCAGCTCCTGGGTGTGCAATGTCACTGCTTCGGATAAAATCACTCTCAGTTCTGTCTACCTCACAGGTTATTCAGGAATTCTGAGGGCTGCTCACTTTCATCAGCAGGAATTAGCCCCACGGTCAGGTTCCCAAAACTCTGAGCTTTGTAATAAGACCTGAAAACTGACCCAGTTCAGAAGGAACCTATGTAACAGAGAAGCAAAAGCCAAGCACATATGTGTATTCACGATATCTACAGGTAATTCTCACATCTCACAGGGACAAATGAATCACTCGGAAGAGATTTTTCATTTGAGAAATGCTGGCTGAAAAGCCCTTCAGCTAAAACAATCAAGCAGACACTCGAAAAGAAGCAGGTGCTCAAGCACCCTTGTTTAGCTCAAGGTCGGAATCTGATGCAGTTGGGTGAAGTTTCGTTTTCTTGGAAGAAGCTAAAATATTTTTTATTGAGGATTTCACATTTAATGACAAAGACCCCCAAAACTCATCTGTACTTAAAAAATTCATTTCAGTGGTGATCATTTTGTAATATATAGAAATATTAAGTCAATATGATGTGTGTCTAGAACTAACCCAGTACTGTAGATCACTTATATTTCAATTTTTTTAAATGGGAAGGGAAAAAACACTCTTCAAGACACGAGTGTGTTAGGTAATGGCTTTCTCTCCTTTTTGGTCAAACATCCTAGAGTTCTCTAGCAAACTCTTGGCCCTGAAAACACACACATATACCCTTCTTTAAGTATGAATGAGAATCTACAAAGCCTACCAACACTTTAAAATCAAGGCAAAAAACTTCGTTTGTGCACCTCTTAGATTTTCTCTGGTTCAGGCTTGTTCCATATCCTCCTTAGCCTTTGAGCTTGAATGTCAGTGTTTATAAACGAACATACAAAAAGAAAGGAAAAGAGGAAGGAAAAGCTGCTGACTTTGGATTGTGGTTGGTAGGGCACAGGAAACCACGAGGGATGCAAGATCTGTCGGCTTCATTGAGCCGACACGCGCACGCACACACACACTTCTGGGAAGAAGAAGCCTTTGCGGGAAAGAAAGGCGCCCCCGTCCACCCGCCTCAGCAGACTGAGAGCTGGCTTGCCCCTTCCACTGTGCCCACAGGCGTCAGGTAGAGAATGAATGCCTTAGAGCCTGGAAAAACCCACCCGTTCTTCACTCCTACCTCAGGCTACCACCCTCACGGACATAGGCTGGGACCTGAAACCTGGGGCCTGGGACCAGCGCTTGCACCTGGACAAACATCTCAAGGCGACAAAATACAAAGAAGATGTAAGAGACTAAAAATAACTCTATATGTGCACAATTGGGGCACATTATGAACAATAAGTTATAAAAAGACCAAAAACCCAACTGCCGCTTCTGAGGAGTGGGGGCACAAGCGGGATGTGCACTCTGCTCACAGCACCATCAAGGGAGTGGGCAGACCACCCAAGCCACCCTGCGAGCCCAGCCCCAGGATCCACCCTTGCCCTCCCAGATAAGGAACCAGCTTGCCAACCCCTCCCAGCCTCCCTCCCATACCTGTCTCTGCTTGGGGCAGCATCAGTTCAGTTCAGTCACTCAGTCGTGTCTGACTCTTTGCAACCCCATGGACTGCAGCATGCCAGGCTTCCCTGTCCATCACCAACTCCCAGAGCTTACTCAAAATCATGTCCATCGAGTTGGTGATGCCATCCAACTATCTCATCCTCTGGCATCCCCTTCTCCTCCCGCCTTCAATCTTTCCCAGAACCATGGTCTTTTCCAATGAGCTAGTTCTTCGCATCAGGTGGCCAAAGTACTGGAGTTTCACCTTCAGCATCAGGACTGATCTCCTTCAGAATGGACTGGTTGGAACTCCTTGCAGTCCAAGGGACACTCAAGAGTCTTCTCCAACACCACAGCTCAAAAGCATCAAATCTTTGGTGCTCAGCTTTCTTCACAGTCCAAATTAGCTCTCCAGGGAAATGCAAATGGGCTATAACAACCTTCCCCTATCTCAAAACACCCACCACTGTGACCAGACCTCGCCTTCTCCAAGGATATACTGGAGATACTGGAAGAATTTGCAGCTAACAACACAGTTCTCTCTTTTTGTTCCCCTTTGGTCCTACCTGCAGCATGTGTGATTTTAGTTCCCCAACCAGGAATCAAACCTGCAGTGGAAACACAGAGTCTTAACCCCTGGACTACCAGGGAAGTCCCTACAGTGCAGTTCTTAACAGAACACTGTCTTTATTGTTCGATTGGTCTGTTGTGAGTTTTATTCATATCCCCAGCTAGACAGTAAATCCCCTGGATTCTCAAAATAGACACCAAATGCAACCACTCTCCAGTCTTTCGACTGCTGATGCTGCATCTCAGCCCTTATCTCTCTCTGGGGGATGAGGGCAACGCCTTAACTGCCCTTCATATTTTCTCTATAGTTGCTTGACAGCATGTCCTCCAAAAGCCAGGGTTATGGAGACCCAGTCTCTCCACTATGCCCAACCCTTCAGTGGGATCCTACTGCATATGTAAAAGAAAAAAAAAAAAAAGTAAACTCTTACCACGGGCTACAAAGCCTCCTGGTTGGCTCTGTGTCCTCATTTCCACTCATCCTTTCCTTCACTCTCCCCTCTCCAGCCACACTGGCAGTCCTTATTTTCCTCAAACACAAGCGTGTTCCCACCTCAGGACCTCGATGTTCCTTCCTTGACACATGCTCCTCTCTCCAAATATCTGCATGACTTCATCCATCCATCCTCACTTCATCCAAGTTCTCCCGCAAGCCAACAATTCTCCAGGAGGCTTCTCTGCCTCTATAGAAAGTTGTCCCTCTCATAAGGTCTGTCTATTTTCCTTTCTTTTCCTCCCATAAAGTGAAAGTGTTAGTCACTCAGTTGTGTCCGACTCTTTGTGACCCCATGGACTGTAGCCTACCAGGCTCATCTGTCCATGGAATTCTCCAAGCAAGAATCCTGAAGTGGGTGGTCATTCCCCTCACCAGGAGATCTTCCAAACCCAGATATTGAACCCTGGTTTCCCACATTGTGGGCAGACTCTTTACCGACTGAGCCACCACTTAACTATTATCAGGTATTTATACATTTCAAACAAATGCAAGCTTACAAAGGCAGGGACCTAGCCTGTCTTCACCATTGTATCCTTAGAGGCTAGCCGAGGGCCTAGCACACTATCCGCGTGAATGAACAGACACGTGTTAAATTGTTCCCCTCTACTGCAGGAATTTTGAGAGGAAAGTAGATCATTGGTTAAGAATAGTGTTTAAAGTCAGGTTGTTCTGGGTTTGGATCTTGCTATGAGAACTCAGCAAGTTTGTTAACCTCTCTGAATCTTGGTTTCTCTCCTGCAAAATGGAGGTAATATCAAAATTACATCAAAATTATGTGAAGTCCTTAATGCAACAGGTATCACTTAGTAGTGGCTCAATCATTTCAGTTCAGTTCAGTCGCTCAGTCGTGTCTGACTTTTGTGACCCCATGGACTGCAGCATGCCAGGCTTCCCGGTCCATTACCAACTCCTAGAGCTTCCGTGAACTCATGTCCATTGAGTTGGTGATGCCATCCAACCATCTCATCTCCTGTCATCCCGTTCTCCTCCTGACTTCAACCTTTCCCAGCATCAGGGTCTTTTCCAATGAGTCAGTTCTTTGTATCAGGTGGCCAAAGTATTGGAGTTTCAGCTTCAACATCAGTCCTTCCAATGAATATTCAGGACTGATTTCCTTTAGGATGGACTGGTTTGATCTTCTGGCAGTCCAAGGGATTCTCAAGAGTCTTCTCCAACACTATAGTTCAAAAGCATCGATTCTTCGGCGCTCAGCCTTCTTTATGGTCCAACTCTCACATCTATACATGACTACTGGAAAAACCACAGCTTTGACTAGATGGACCTTTGTCAGCAAAGTAATGTCTCTGCTTTTTAATATGTTGTCTAGGTTTGCCATAGCCTTTCTTCCAAGGAGCAAGCATGTTGTAATATTTCCAGTTATCAGCAGAGGTCAGTAGCAACTGGTCACCACAGAATGCTTTACGTTTTAATAGAGACCTAGAATATTTTGTTTTGTTCCTTTTAGTCCTTTAAGAAAATGTAACTGTTGACAGCATGCTTTAAAAAAAAGTTACTGTTGACAGAATGGTAAAGCCTTGCTCAAAACACATGCTTAAATCTTTAGAAGCAAGTCTCACCCCACTGTAGGCACTTAAGAAATGTTGACTATAGAGAAGAAGAAGAAGAATCGTTAAGACTGTTATTTTAGCAGAAACATCACAAAGAATGGGAAAATGTTGTTCTTTGTTGTTCTGAAACTAAGCCCTGGCCTTATAGTTAGCATGCTGAGCATAACTTCATGTCAGGGGAGATGAAGGTTTTTCTTGCATATTTTTTCAGGCTATTCAGATATTAGTGCTTGGGGGAAATTCCTTGAGAAGCATTTTGAGCAGCCTCAAGTCCATCTATATACTTGGTTAAATTTAAAGGTGAGGTCAGAGTGCATGTACCCTTCTTGACAGTTCAAGAAAAGCAGATGTCTATCTTCTCTATTTGTTCCATGAACACAGAAAAGGGGGCTGTGGTTCAATCATGCAAAGTGGGACACGTTTTCAGTTGTATTGGAAGAATAAAGTTATGTCTAAGAAGTGACCATATTACATTAACAAACAGGTATTTGTGTTTGTATATGTCTGTCAAATAAAGGCAATTAGGTCCTAGAGGTCTGTTAGTCATTATATCACAGATACTTGGAAGTTACTTAATTTAGTTATCTTAAAAAGTCATTATGACATTAATGTTAGATAAAACTGACTCTCTTTAGAGGTTTTAAAGTGGGATATAGTTTTATAATTTAAACATAACCATTTATGGACAGATACTAACAATGGAAATGAAACTCTAGATTTGGGGCCATTTGAAGGACCCACCTGAGTCTAATCTGTATCTCCTAGCCTATGACTTCAGACATATCAGGAGATTATTTAAATACCTGTTAAAGGACTAGAGAACATATGTTTTATTTATTTTTTGTTTTTATTTTTAAATTAATTTTTATTGGAGTATAGTTGCTTTACAATGCTGTGTTAATTTCTACTGTACAGCAAAGTGAATCA
Source organism: Bos javanicus (assembly GCF_032452875.1). Lineage (NCBI taxonomy): Eukaryota > Metazoa > Chordata > Mammalia > Artiodactyla > Bovidae > Bos > Bos javanicus. The sequence goes on along the minus strand of NC_083876.1, from coordinate 81,081,705 downwards.
GCTATACGTATACATATATCTCCTCTTTGTTGGATTTCTTTCCCATTCAGGTCACCACAGAGCATTGAGGAGAGTTTTCTTGTGCTACACAATAGGTTCTTTTTTTTTTATGTGCTGTGAAATTTTATTTTTTGCTCGTGTTTTCACGCTCTTGGGCCAGCCTTAAGAAACAGTAAAATTACATCAGTTAGGAAGACATCCAGCAGAAAATGCAACAACAGTGGGGCTTATTGGTTTTACATAATGGAAAGTCCGAACCACTGGGTAGTGGGATGTTAGCTCAGACCTCCTTTTTCTTTTTTTTTTTAATATAAATTTATTTATTTTAATTGGAGGCTAATTACTTTACAGTATTGTATTGGCTGTGCCCTACATCAACATGAATCTGCCACGGGTGCACACGTGTTCCCCATCCTGAACCCCCTCCCACCTCCCTCCCCATACCATCCCTCTGGGTCATCCCAGTGCACCAGCCCCGAGCATCCTGCATCAAACCTGGACTGGCGACTCATTTCACATATGATATTGTACATGTTTCAGTGCCATACAATAGGTTCTTATTAGTTATATATTCTATACATAGTATCAATTGTGTATATATGTCAATTCCAATCTCTCAATTCATCCTACCCTCCTTCCTCCTTGGTATCCATATGTTTGTAGGAGAATATACATTTTAATATAAAAAGGCTTTTAAAGTATTCATGCCATTGTTTCTGACATGGTTACCCCTGTATAAATATTTCTCCCAGTTTTAAAAAATTTATATTTTCGTACGGAGCATTGGTTTACATTTATAGGTACTCAAACCTTCCAATCGTTTCTTGTATGTTTTCTGATATTAGTGCTGTATTAAGGAATGGCTTTCATACTCTAATGGTATGTAATATAGTTATGTCATATTTTCTTCTAGTACTTTTACTTTTCACTGGGTTGGGAAGATCCGCTAGAGAAGGGATAGGCTACCCACTCCAGTATTCTTGGGCTTCCCTTGTGGCTCAACTGTTAAAGAACCCACCTGCAATGCAGGAGACTTGGGTTTGATCTCTGGGTTGCAAAGATCCTGTGGAGAAGGGAAATGCTACCTACTCCAGTATTCTGGCCTGGAGAATTCCATGGACTGTATAGTCCATGAGGTCACAAAGAGTTGGACACGACTGATGACTTTCACTTTACTTTTCACATGTAAATCTTTATTTCACCTGTAATTTATTTTTGTGTATTGTATGAGGTAAGATATATGCAGTCTCCTCCATATTGTTAATTAATAATGCCAAACTCTACTTACTAATATGCATTTGTTTTCTATTGATTTCAAAGACATTACCATAAACCAAAAATTATCTTATAGAACAGATATCTATATTCTCAAACAATGGGAAAGATGGAGAATTATAAACGCCAACACAATCATTCTTAATATATCCACCTGAAGTTTTTCCTTCCTGTGAGGAATTTACCCCCGAAGTAAAACAAATCTGCAAAATCTTTCATTATATTCACGCCTTGAAGTTGGGGATATCAGACCTAAAGAACTTCCCAGGTGGCGCTGGTGGTAAAGAATCTGCCTGCCAGTGTGGGAGACAAAAGAGACACTGCTTCGATCTCTGGGTTGGGAAGATCCCCTGGAGTAGGAGCCGGCAAGCCACTCCAGTATTCTTGTCTGGAAAATTCATGGACAGATGAGCCTGGGAGGCTACAGTCCATGGGGTCACAAAGAGTCAGACACGACTGAGCAACTGAGCACCCATACAGACTGGACCTAAAGCATACAATTACAAACATACCCTCTATCGCTGATTCTAACTTTAAATAAACAACCCATATCTTCTATTATGAAAACTAAGTCCTAAAAGAGCTCAAGTACATGTCATGAAAAGCCATTTGGGTGTAAATATATCATAATAATACAGACTGATAACTGTACTAGGGTGTAAAATTTCAGTGTATTTTAGGTATTCTTCAACAAGTAAGTTGACTTTTACTTTCAGTACAACGGAAAACATATAAATGTTTAATAGCTTGAAGTATCAGTTATTAAACATTTAAGGAACATTACTTAGCTCTTTAAAATTGTGTTTTATTTAGAATTCTGTTGTTACTTTTCTTTAATGAGACAAAAAAAAATTTTTAATGGAAAATCCTAGGAGAGGCACATGCTTATTCTTTCATCTGAAATCATGCTGCCTTTAATCTCTTTTGATATCCAGCAAGCAACATCAAGTCCATATAGGGACTTGTACAAAGGAGAAACAGGTTGTAATAAATTACTTCTTTCCAGGGCTTTATTTAATATCAATGCATCATGGAAACAGAACACTAAATTGCTACTTATAAACTAAATATGCATTTCAAATAAAACATTTAACATTCTAAAGAGCTAGATTAAAAATGCCTAGAGGTCTGATTTTAAATGGCAAGCAAAGGTGAAAATTAAATGTCATTATCTAGACCTGAACGTTTATGAGCCACGTACATAGTGAGTTTTATACTTCTGCCTCTATTTTACTCCAGGGATAGCACTGCTTTGTGGAACTAAATTTCAAAGTTTACTGTTAGGTACATTATCCTGGCTCAATATCCATAGATAAATGAAATAATTCATTATAACCCATTGTCATGATCAGTTGATAGAATACTTTTATGATCAATAACTTGACTCCATACACAAAAAATGTTACCAAAATTTAATGAATTCCAAACTGAGCTAAACCCAAATGTTAATTATTTTTGAGCTACAAATTAACCAATTTTCATAAATAACCTGTTCACAATATGACACTATCTATTGGTTTTTTAAAATATTTCTGAATTGGGCCATTAAAATATTCTCCAAATAGAAGTAAAGTTAGATTTGGTTTGAGATTATATCTATTCCAATACAACTCCGAAACCACTCAATGAGTCAGTGGGTAGATTATTTGTACAACATTTTACCCTAAAAAAAGACCTGTTTAAGCAGAAATTTATATAAATTGCTTAAGGATGATATGTCTGTAAAATAATGATGCATTAATTATTATGTGTGCAATACAATATGTTAATATAATATATATTTATATAATTAATTATAAAGTAATTTAGGATGAAGTCACCTGAACTATAATACAAATTGAGTCTTTTTCTTCCTATTTTCATGAGTTGTCTTGATGCTCACACACAATTCTCAAGCAAATTAATAGGAAGCAAACTGTACTAACCTGCTAGGGCTGCTGTATCACCAAGTACCACAAGCTGGGCAGCTTAAACAGCATAAATTTATTGTCTCACAGTTCTGGAGGCTGGAAGCCCAAGGAAAAGGGGTCCTGAGAAAGAATCTGTCTCGGGTCCTCCCTTTGCCTTTGGTGATTTGCTGGCACGTTTTAGCTTGTAGAAACATCGCTTGGTCTCTCTCTCCATCTTTATATGCTGTTTGTCCCTGTGGCTTTCTCCGTGTCCAATTTTCCCCTTTTCTAAAGAACATCAGTTGTATCAGATTAAGGCCCACCCTAATGATCTCATCTTAACTAATTACATCTGTAAGGACCCAATTCTGAGACGGGCTTAGGATCTCAACCTATACGGACTTTGGAGGGACACAAGTCAATGCATAACACAGACAAATGCCCAAACCAGAACCCTGGATTGCCAGGTCTAATGAGAGCTGTGAAGATAAGACGGTTCAAACCCTTGACTCAAATGAAATGTTTGTTTTACTCATAAACGTTATTCACTTGTGTTAACATAGCTCTTCATTGCTCTGGCCAACTGATCCTTTCTTTTTTTTTTTAAGGTTCTCTGAGTAATTCCAAAAGCAAGCCTATTTTTAATTCAGACAATTAAAAACTGGTCCCTAATAAGACTGCTTAAAAGTAATAGGGCCTTGATTGAAATACTGTTTATTGTGCAACTGAACCAGTACAATGCCAGTGTATCTGACCTCACCAAGAATTTGGAGATACTGTATATGAAATAGAAAGGTCATTCTGAATCAAGGGTCTCCTAACAATCAGAACAATGATACAGTTTCCCTGACCCCATGTCATCTGTAATGTAATGTAACGTAGGTAGCTTTTGCCTCTAGGTAGCTTTGACCACAAAGGAGTGGGAAAAACACTATTACTTAGTCATCCACATAAAGATCTAAGCCTTCTTTGGCATTGCAAGAAGAAAACAACTAAATTTCATCTATGCAACTTGTATTAGTTTCCTGTGGTTGTTATAGCAAATGATCACAAACTTGGTAACATAAATAGCAGAAATTTATTCTCTCACAGTTCTGGAGGCGAGAAGCCCAACATCACGGTGTTGGCAGGGCAGTGCTCCTTCCGAAGGTTCTGGGGGAACATCATTCCAGGGCTCTTCCAGCTTCTGGCTCCAGGCATTCCTTGGTACGTGGCCCATAATTCTAACCTCTGCCTCTGTCTTCACAGGCCTTCTCATATATGTGTCTTTATCTCCCCTTCTAGGCTTTCCAGGTGGCACTAGTGGTAAAGAATCCACCTGCCAATGCAGGAGATGTGGGTTCCATCCCTGGGTAGAAGATCCCTTGGAGGAGGGCATGGCAATCCATGCCAGTATTCTTGCCTGGAGAATCCCATGGACAGAGGAACCTGATGGGCTACAATCAGTAGGGTTGCACAGAGTCGGACACAACTGAAGTGACTTAACACACACACACACACAAACACACACACACACACATCTTCCCTTTTTCTGTTTCTCATAAGGACGTTTATCACTGGATTTAGGGCCCACTGGGTAATCTCGGAGGATCTCATCTCAAGATCCTTAACTTAATTAAATCTGCAATGACCCTTTTTCCAAATAAACTCATATTCACGGGTTCTTGGGGTTGGGATGTGGACATATCTTTGGGGGTGGGCACCTTTTAACTCACTGCACAACTGTCCAAGAATGCTGTTTGTATTTTAATAATATCTTTAATATTTTTCAAATTCAGTTCAGTTTAGTTCAATCGTTCAGTTGTGTCCGACTCTTTGCAACCCCATGAACCTCAGCACGCCAGGCCTCCCTGTCCATCAACAACTCCTGGAGTCTACCCAAACCCATGTCCATTGAGTCGGTGATACCATCCAACCATCTTATCCTCTGTTGTCTCCTTCTCCTCCCGCCCTCAATCTTTCCCAGCATCAGGGTCTTTTCAAATCAGTCAGCTCTTCTCATCAGGTGGCCAAAGTATTGGAGTTTCAGCTTCAACATCAGTCCTTCCAGTGAACACCCAGGACTGATTTCCTTTAGGATGGACTGGTTGGATCTCCTTGCAGTCCAAGGGACTCTCAAGAGTCTTCTCCAACACCACAGTTCAAAAGCATCAATTCTTTAGCACTCAGCTTTCACTCTCCAACTCTCACATCCACACATGACTACTGGAAAACCCATAGCCTTGACTAGACAGACCTTTGTTGACAAAGTAATGTCTCTGCTTTTTAATATGCTGTCTAGATTGGTCATAACTTTCCTTCCAAGGAGTAAGCGTCTTTTAATTTCATGGTTGCAATCATCATCTGCAGTGATTTTCAAATTAAGTAGTGCTATATTTGTATATTAGAAGTATGAGTTCTGTTAAATCTGCTTTAGCTTCCGGCCTCATCTTTAGGCTCGTCTCTCTTCCATCTCTGCACTTTACCCCAGACAGCAAGTTGCTCCTCACTCTTTCTCCTCAGGGTTTTTGCCTGAGGATATTATTTTATTCTGTTGCACTCTGAGTCTCCAGGTTGACTTTGCTCATGTGTCCATACTTTGGGTTTCAGTCCGAGTTGCTTTTCCAGGAAGAGTTCCTGACCCAACAAATCTATGTTAGAAGTCCTTCCCATGGTATTTACAGCACCGTGCTGCTAAGTCGCTTCAGTCGTGTCCGACTCTGTGCGACCCCATAGACGGCAGCCCACCAGGCTCCCCTGTCCCTGGGATTCTCCAGGCAAAAACACTGGAGTGGGTTGCCATTTCCTTCTCCAATGCATGAAAGTGAAAAGTGAAAGTGAAGTCATTCAGTCGTGTCCGACCCTCAGCGACCCGATGGACTGCAGCCTTCCAGGCTCCTCTGTCCATGGGATTTTCCAGGCAAGAGTACTGGAGTGGGGTGCCATTGCCTTCTCCATTACAGCACCATAGAGACAAGTATAAAATGACAATCAATGGAGTAAGGCGAAGATACTAATAACAAGTATCATTCATTCAGGCTAGGACTCATGACACACTTGTCTTTATTGTTTTTATGGCAGCCGTATCTACTCTGAATTTAATTGCACTGTGGTGAAGCATGTTTTCTGCATCAAATCAATCCTCTAAAGTTCTTAAAATTTCTTTTGTGATTTAGTAAACAACCAATATTTGTATATGTTGTGTGTGGGCTGAAGAGGAATTTGCATAGATCTATTTGATCAATTAAATCAAGCCTGTCAATCATATTGCTTGAATCATCTCTATCTTTACTCATGCTGGATTCTCTATCTATCATCTGATGGAGGCTTAATCACCTCTCTTACAATGATTCAGGTTTATCACCCCAAAACTCAAAGACTTTTCCCTCAGAACAATTTGATTCATTTTGAAGGGGCCAAATATTACTTAGATTGCAAAAGTAAAATTGGGCAATCTACATGAACATAAAACAAAGTGTGAATTAAAGATAATAATTCTCTTTTTTGACTCACACCTTGGTGTAATCCCCTCAAGGATGGGTGAGGCCAGGGACTTGCTTCTAATCAACATAACATGGCAAAGATGTGCTGCAAGATGAGATGCTGCTCGCATGACCATGTGATCATATATGGCAGAGGTGACAGACTGGTTCTCCTGTGGTTATGTGAGGTTTGTATGACTCCTGCCTTGATAGCAGACTTGCTTTAGAGTCTTGCTGACTTTGAAGAAGCAAGCTGCCATGAGTCCTAGAGCAACAAAGAACTTATTTCTGCCAACAACATGAGTGAACTTGGGAGCAGACCTTTCTCCACTGGAGCTGTCAGATGTAAACCCACCCACCTGTCACCTTGACTGCAGCCTTGGGGAGGGCCCAGCTAAGGCGTGCATGGACTCTTAATGCATAAAAACTGTGAGACAATGTGTGTTGCTTAAAGTTGCTAACTTTGTGTTCATTTGTTTTGCAGCATAGAAAACAAATACTATCTAGGAAACATTTACCACTGAGAATATATTGAGGATTAGAAACAGATAGACGGCCAGCCCAAGAAAATCTAAATATCATAACTATGTTTCCTGGGAGCTTCCAGGTGGCTCAGTGGTAAAGAATACACCTGCTAATGCGAGGAGACATGGGTTCGATCCCTGGGTGGGGAAGATCCCCTGGAGGAGGAAATGCCAACCCACTCCAGTATTCTTGCCTGGGAAATCCCATGGACAGAGGAGCCTGGCGGGCTACAGTTTGTGGGTTCACAAAGAGTCAGACACGACTCAGTGACAGAGCACACACTACGTTTCCTAGGCTCTTTATTTTTTCTTCTCTTGTCCTATAAACATATTTAAGTGAACGAAGATTTCTGAATATGTGTGCTTTGTATGGCATTTTTGTAATGGAATACACACACACAAAGAAACATCCTAAATGCCCCCAAGAAAGGTGGACTAGTTAAATATATCTGGGTGTGTCCAAATAATGGAACAGCATTTAAAATATTCATACATATCAACATAGATGGATAGCCAAAAGATCCTACTAAATTAGAAATTATTGATATATGATAAAAAGTACAATCCAATTTGAGCTAAAAAAAAGAAAAGATACACTGTAAGTGAGATAACACCTGCTCGCTGCAAATAGGAAGAAGATAGAGAAGATAAACGTCATACGTTTAAATTCATAAGGCCATTCTAATGCTAGTAGTGAATCTAAAAAAGGTTTCATTCTCTTATAGTAGGTAAATGTTCTGTGCATAGAAATTACTTCAATTCCTAGGATTATCTAAATTAGCTTGTTCTTCCTAAAATAATGAAAAAACTTCTTAAATACTGGTGCTGATTTTTAAATTGGTGAAGAGCCGTCAATTTGTGGCAATGAGATCCCATGGGGACAAGACCATGTTTGATATCTGCTGCAATTCCTGTTTCTTCCGCCGGCCAGATCCAATGAACAAATATTTGTGGCATGCAAATCACCCAGGGTTTGCCTGAAGCACTCTGTACATGCCCAGCTGTGCAGTCATCAGCCTGACACCTTAGAACATAGATGCTGCTGGCTTTTATCATCTTGGCATGAATCCAAGGCTCATTCTCCAATGGAATAGACAAGAGATAAATCATCTTACTGACTCAACCTCGCCATCACCAGACTCCTTTGTTGTGAACACTTAGCACACAATGAACACAAACTGATCAGTAGCATGAGTCACAGCTGGCCCTGAGACCTCAGTGTAAAAATCAGACCAGCTTTTCTTCAATAGCCTCTAAGTATATAAATATCAGCTTCAAATATTTAAGATACTACATACCAAAAAGGAAAAGTGCAAATTTCATTTGCAGCAAAACTGCTCTCTCACTGAATGATCAGGACTCAGTGTTCCCATTCTGGCAAGATCAGACAGCAGGAAAATATATTTGTTTAATTACAGTCTTTGAAGAGAATAGCACATTCTTAGGCTACAACTTTCTGGAAGAGAGTTTAGGATATTTGATACATCAGAACCTTCCCTGAAAACGATTTTAATTCAATAATAGGCAGCAACTTTCCACAACTTTCTATGTGTCCTCCACTATATTAAGACCTTCCTTGAAAAGGGTTGCAATTCAATAATTATATTGTTATTGTTAGGCTATCTGCAATGAAAAAAAGAAATACTTTCCCTAAAATTACCACACAGAATAAGGTAAAAATGGGACTTGGAACCTAAAATTTTCTAGGTCATTTTCTATATGACATTATTTTACTCTCCCAGTAAAGACTCATTAGCATTAGTCGCTCGGTCGTAGCCGACTCTTTGTAACTTCATGGACTGTAGCCCGCCAGGCTCCTCTGTCCATGGGGGTTCTTTAGGCAAGAACACTAGAGTGGGTTGTCATTTCCTTCTCCAGGGGTTCTTCCCGACCCAGAGATTGCACCCGGGTCTCCCGCATTGCAGGCAGACGCTTTACCCTCTGAGCCACCAGGGAAGCCCCAAGTGTGGTACCATTTCCTTCTCCAGAGGATCTTCCCAACCCAGGGATCAAACCCAGGTCTCCTGCATTGCAAACAGATTCTTTACCATCTGAGCCACCAGGCAGCCCACTGCCAGAAAGACCCATTTGAGTACAGTAAAAATGAGGTCTGTAGACACATTTGCATTTTATTGTTTTCTAAAAATAGAATGAATGTAATTTTCAGAGTCATTTCATGACACCACCTTGATATGTAAAATATTTGCTTCTAAACCAAGACTGTTTCTACTTCAATCTTTTTTTTTTCATTAAATGAGTGATTTATTATTTTTCTAGAGAGAATCTTTTACTTCTGGGTCAGTCTACAGAGAGAGCATCCAGCATCACTCTGGTGACTAGGAGCCACCTCTCTAATTCACATAAATCTTCTTGTTCAGGTGCTAAGTCGTATCCAACTCTTTGTGATCCCTGTGAACTGCAGCACACCAGGCTCCTCTGTCCTCCACTATCTCCTAGAGTTTGCTCAAATTCATGTCCATTGAGTCAGTGTTGCTATCTAACCATATCATCCTCTGCTGCCCTCTTCTCCTTTTGCCTTCAATCTTTCCCAGCATCAGGGTCTTTTCCAATGAGTTGGTTTTTTGCATCAGGTGGCCAAATAAACTTCTACTACAATCTTAAACCTATATTTTACAAATTCACTTAAAAAAAGAACAACTGGACATTCGTATGCAAAAAAAAAAAAAAAGTTAATCTAGACATAGATCTTAGAGCCCTCATAAAAATTAACTCAAAATGGATCCTGGATCTAAATGTAAAACACAAAACTATAAAGCTCCTAAAGATAACAAAGGAGAGACACCTATATGACCTTGAGTAAGGCGATGATTTTTTAGATATAGCAAAGATAAGATCCACAAAAGGCAGTCGATAAGACTTCATTAAAATTAAAACCATTTTTTAAGAGAATGTCAAGAGAATGAGAATTCAAGCCTCAGCCTGGAAAACATTTGCAAAAGACACATCTGATAAAGGACTGTTATTTAAAATAAATAAAGAACTAAAAACTCAAAAATAAAATAACCAAATTTTTAAATGGCAAAAGATCTGAACAGACACCTCTCCAGAGAAAATATATAGATGGCCAGTAAGCATATGAAAAGATGCCCAACATCATATGTCATTCAGGAGATGCAAATTAAAGCAAGAATAAGATACCCTGATGCTGGGAAAGACTGAGGGCAGGAGGAGAAGGACGATAGAGGATGAGATGGTTGGATGGCATCACTGACACAATGAACATGAGTTTGAGCAAACTCCAGGAGATGGTGAAGGACATGGAAGCCTGGCATGTTGCAGCCCACAGGGTCGCAAAGATTCAGACATAACTTAGCAACGACACACATCTATTAGAATGGCCACCATGCCAAAGGCTGATAAAGATGAGGAATAACAGGAACTCACATTCATTGCTGGTGGGAATACAAAGTGGTATCGCCATTTTGGAAGACAGTGTGGAAATTTCATATCGAAACAAACATACTCGTACTATATGATCCAGCAATCATGCTTCCAGGTATTTCCCTAAATGAACTGAAAACTTACATCCATACAAAACTCTGTACCTGGGTAGTTTACAGCAGCTTCATTCATAATTGCCAAAACTCGGAAGCAACCTATCCCTTCAGTAGGTGAAGGATAAATAAACTGTGGTACATCCAGACAATGGAATATCATTCAGTGCTAAAAATAAATAAGAAATAAGCTATCAAGCCATGAGAAGACATGAAGGAAACAAAGTTTTAAAAAGTTAATTTGAAAAGTAGTAGTTTGTATGATTCAAACTACAGGACATTATGGAAAGTGCAAAACTATGGAGACAGTAAAAAGATTAGTGGTTCCCAGGGGCTATAGAGGGGTGGGAAGGACTGCTACACAGAGTGTAGAGGATTTTCAGGGCAGTGAAATTATTCTGTGTACTACTACTACACTTTTGTCAAAACCCACAGAACGTTCAACATCAAAAGTGGTTTTTGAGCAGAAAGAAAGGCCTGAAGCGCAAAGCCACCACTGCAGAAACTCAAGAGACTGCAGTGGCAGAGGATGGGATGACGGAAAGTAGGGTCCAACCACTGAAGACGGTTGCCTTTCCTCCAGGCTTCAGCATTTCAGAAATTAAGAACAAACAATGGTGACACTTAACGTTTGGTAGAAATAGCAGCAGCGGAAGAAAAAGTTGGCAGTTAAGAAAAACTCAGAGAGAGAGGCTCTCAGTAATAAGCCCGTACCCAAGACCATGGACAACCAGTGAAATGTATGATGAAAATGTCATATATATCCTAATGATGAAGAGGTTGTTTATGACGAAGCTACAGACGAATTTGCTTCTTACTTCAATAGACAAACTTCTCCCAAGATTCTCATCACTACATCAGGTTGATCTCATGGGAGAACAGTACAACTCTATGACCATTTCTCTGCAGTTATACCAAACTCACATGCTTATTACAGAAGAGCACTGGCTCTGAAAAAATTATTTCACAGTGCCATCTCAAGAGATTTCACAGACCTGATTGTTATTAATAAAGATCATAAAATACCAAATGGATTAATTCTGAGTCAGCTGCAAAATGGCTCAGTTGCTCAGTTTAAGCAGTGTTCATCTGCATAAAGAAATTAAACAGAGTGGAGCCGCTCAGTCGTGTCCGACTCTTTTCGACCCCATGGACTATTGCCTATCAGACTCCTCTGTCCATGGGATTTTCCAGGCAAGGGTACTGGAGTGGGTTGCCATTTCCTTCTCCAGGGGATGTTCCCAACCCAGGGATTGAACCCAGGTCTCCTGCACTATAGGCAGACTCTTTACCGTCTGAGCCACCAGGGAAGTTAAAGAAATTAAGAGAAGAGGCAAAGACCCAACAGTACACACACCTGAAATAATTTTGAGCAATTTTAGCAACACAGCTGGGTCATTCTATTGGATAGATGTTTGTATCTCTCTTTCCCCTTAATCCTCAATTTATTGGAAGGCAGGTTGCTACACTCCACAATCAACAGGATTATGTATTCTTCAGATGTCACAGATTCATATTCAAGAGAGAAAGGAAAGTGGGAATTCAGGAACTTGCACCACAGTTTACCTTAAAATTAGGATCTCTTCAGAAAGGAACCTTTGATTCTACATATGGAGAATATGAATGGGTCCATAAGCCCTGGGAAACGGGTAGAAGTAGAAGAAAATTCCATTTATAAAGGACTGAGGGCATACTACAGGACTGTGAGGAATAGGCCTATCTTGAATTTATGAAACAAGACCCTTCTCAAAATGGCAACTCCTGATTTCATGAAACTTCTTTCATGTATAAAGAAAGCTGAGTGCCGATGAATTGATGCTTTTGAACTGTGGTGTTGGAGAAGACTCTTGAGGGTCCCTTGGACTGCAAGGAGATCCAACCAGTCCATTCTAAAAGAAATCACTCCTGCATATTCATTGGAAGGACTGATGCTGAAGCTGAAACTCCAATACTTTGGCCATCTGATGCAAAGAACTGACTCATTTGAAAAGACCCTGATGCTGGGAAAGATTGAAGGCTGGAGGAGAAGGGGATGACAGAGGATGAGATGGTTGGATGGCATCACCGACTCAATGGACATGAGTGAGTAAACTCCGGGAATTGCTGATGGACAGGGAGACTTGGTGTGGGGCAGTCCATAGGGTCGCAAAGAGTCGGACACAACTGAGTGACTGAACTGAACTGAACTTTCATGTCTGTACAAAGTATGAAGTGCCACAAATTACCACTATTTATGCAGCAAATAAAAAGTCATGTTGGTAAGAAAAAAGGTGATTTCTAATGTAGACCATGACAGACTTTGGATGACAATGATACGTTAATTTAGGTCCACCCATTGTAACAAATGTACCACTCTGGTGGGGGGTGTGGATAATAGGGAGAGTTGTACATGTGTGGAGACAAGAATAAATGGGAACTCCCCGTATTATCTGCTCAGTTTTCCTGTGAACCTAAAAATCACTCTAAAAAAAGAAAATGTATTAGTTAAAAAGTCAAGCATTCAAAATTGCATTTGCCAATTTTAGGAAATACCAGTTTAAGGTATTTTAGTAAGTTGGGGAGCTCTAAATAGGATAATTAAATTGCGTTACAATGTTGTGTTGGTTTCTGCCTTACAACAACCTGAATCAGCCATAGGTACACATGTAACCCTTCCCTCTTGAGCCTCCCTCCCACCTCCCACCCCATCCCACCCCTCTAGGTGGTCACAGAGTACAAGGCTGAGCTGCCTGCTTCACACAGCAAGTTCCCACTGGCCATCTATTTTCCATTTGGTAATGTACATGCTTCAGTGCTACCCTCTCAATTCATCTCACCCTCTCTTTCCACTGCTGTGTCCACATCCTGTTCTCTATGTCTGCACTCTCTATTGCTGCCTTGCAAGTAGGTTCATTAGTAGCATTTTTCTGGATTCCAAATATATGCATTAAGATACTATACTTGTTTTTCTTTTTCTGACTTACTTTACTCTGTATAACAGGCTCTAGATTCATCCATTTCACTAGAACTGACTCAAATTTATTCCTTTTTATGGCTGAGTAAACTAAAAAGCCTCTTGATGAAAGTGAAAGTGGAGAGTGAAAAAGTTGGCTTAAAGCTCAACATTCAGAAAATGAAGATCATGCCATCTGGTCCCATCACTTCATGGGAAATAGATGGGGAAACAGTGGAAACAGTGTGTCAGATTTTATTTTTGGGGGCTCCAAAATCACTGTAGATGGTGATTGCAGCCATGAAATTAAAAGACACTTACTCCTTGGAAGGAAAGTTATGACCAACCTAGATAGCATGTTCAAAAGCAGTTACTTTGCCAACAAGGTACATCTAGTCAAGGCTATGGTTTTTCCTTTGGTCATGTATGGATGTGAGAGTTGGACTGTGAAGAAGGCTGAGCGCCAAAGAATTGATGCTTTTGAACTGTGGTGTTGGAGAAGACTCTTGAGAGTCCCTTGGACTGCAAGGAGATCCAACCAGTTCATTCTGAAGGAGATCAGCCCTGGGATTTCTTTGGAAGGAATGATGCTAAAGCTGAAACTCCAGTACTTTGGCCACCTCACGCAAAGAGTTGACTCATTGGAAAAGACTCTGATGCTGCAAGGGATTGGGGGCAGGAGGAGAAGGGGACGACAGAGGATGAGATGGCTGGATGGCATCACTGACTCAATGGACGTGAGTCTGAGTGAACTCCGGGAGTTGGTGATGGACAGGGAGGCCTGGCATGCTGTGATTCATGGGGTCGCAAAGAGTCAGACATGACTGAGTGACTGAACTGAACTGAACTGAATACTCCCTTGTAAAATGTAATTTTAAAAATATAACAAATATATAGGTAAAATGTAGATACCCAGGAGAAGGTATAAAAACATACTTGCTGCTGCTGCTGCTAAGTCGCTTCAGTCGAGCTCAACTCTGTGTGACCCCATAGATGGCAGCCCACCAGACTCCCCCATCCCTGGGATTCTCCAGGCAAGAACACTGGAGTGGGTTGCCATTTCCTTCTCCAATGCATGAAAGGGAAAAGTGAAAGTGAAGCCACTCAGTGGTGTCTGACTCTTAGCGACCCCATGGACTGTAGCCTACCATACTTAGTGTCCCACAAATAGAAGCAGCCTAAAGAACAGTATCATGTGGATTTCAAAGAAGCGGCGTCTCTAGGTGAGCTTTAGCCAGTGCTTGAAGTGGGGGAAAGGAAACAGCTCAAGGTTCTCCTTTGGGTGGTTCATGTACTTTTGCTTCTCCATTTCTGGAGGAATACACACTGAGCATTGGCTTAGCATCGGGTCAAGGGAGGAGCCGGCTGGGGTGGTTTGGGTGATGGGCGGCAGACCTGGGAAGTGATCCATCTCAGTTCCTTTACTGGGATCTCAAAGTCAATCTATGGTGGTATATTTCTGGCTTAGTTCCCTCATTACTTACTTTCATACCTTCGTTATAAATTTCCAGAATAAATGGCATTGTACCATAATCCTAGAAGTGGAACAGATTCCATGAAAACAGCCCTACAGAATAAGAAAAAAATCTTAGGGCTACCATTTTTTTTTTTTTTTTCCTTTTCTACTCACTATGTCTCTTAATGATGCTTTTTTAGAATACCTGCCCTTTATGAAGGGCTTCCCTTGTGGCTCAGCTAGTAAAGAATCCGCCTGCAATTCAGGAGACCTGGGATTGATCCCTGGGTTGGGAAAATTCCCCCAGAGAAGGGAAAGGCTACCCACTCCAGAATTCTCACCTGGAGAATTCCATGGACTTTATAGTCCATTGGGTCACAAAGTGTCAGACACGACTGAACGACTTTCACTGAGCTCTTTATGAGAAGTCCGGCATTTCTAAGATGCATATACAGTTGCAAGGAACGGGATCTAAACTTCCTTTGCTGATAAGACCCAGTCTGTGGGATTTGGGAGTGAAGTTAGATCCATGGCCTTGTATTTTCCCTGTTAGAGTGAGAAAGTCTTCAACTGAGTGCATACTCAATGGGTATACCATCGGGCAGAGCACTGCTGCAGGCGATGTAGATGGAGGCAGGAAGGGTTCTAAAGACTGCTGTCCTTAAAGAAGCTTAAATCTCCTTGAAGTGCACCATACATAAGTTAGTTACTATTTAAAAAAAAAAAAAAAAACTTTTATCAAAACCTGAGAAGGATGTTCCGTTTTTGCATAAAGCACTTTAATCCCTGCCTCATGACTTTCAACAAGGAACTCTGCTGCTGAAGAGAGAGAAAGAAGAAAGAATTTGTGGTATAAGGCATTCCTATAGCTTGTGTTTCTTCAAGTAACAAAAACATGAAGCACTGGGAATTCGATGGCGGTCCAGTAGTTAGATTTCATACTTTCACTGCCATGGCCCAGGTTTGATCCTGGTTAGGGAACTAAAATCCCACAAATTCTCTAGGTCAGGAAGATCCTCTGGAGTACGAAATGGCAACCTACTCCAATATTATTGCCTGGAAAATTCCATGAACAGGGGAACATGGTGGTCTACAGGCCATGGATCACAAAGAGTTGGACACGACTGAGCACTGAGCAAGCTATGTAACAACCCCATAAAGGATTAATGATAGTTGTCTACTTAGCATTAGTTTTACTAAGTATTTATTTTTGAGCTATAATAAGGGGATAGGTGTTTAGTAATAAGATTATTTGGGTAAATGAGTTGGAACTGGAAATGCAGTACATCAAGATTTCCAGGAGAAATATCAACAACCTCAGACATGCAGATGATACCATTCTAATGGCAGAAAGTGAAGAGGAACTAAACAGCCTCTTAATAAGGATGAAAGAAGAGAGTGAAAAAGCTGGCTTAAAACTCAACATTAAAAAACTAAGATCATGTCATTTGGTCCCATCACTTCATGGCAAGTAGATGGGGAAAAAGTGGAAGCAGTGACAGATTTTATTTTCTTGGGCTCCAAAATCACTGCAGATAGTGACAGCAGCTATGAAATTAAAAGACACATGCTCCTTGGAAGAAAAGGTATGACAACCTAGACAACATATTAAAAACCTGAGAATATCACGTTGTCAACATAAGTCTGTATAGTCAAAGCTATGATTTTCCCATTAGTCATATATGGATGTAGAGTTAGACCATAAGGAAGGCTGAGCACCAAAGAATTGATGCTTTTGAACTGTGGTGCTGGAGAAGACTCTTGAGAGTCCCTTGGACAGCAAGGAGATCAAACCAGTTAATCCTAAAGAAAATCAACCTTGAATATTCATTGGAAGGACTGAAGCTAATGCTGAAGCTCCAATACTATGGCCACCTGATGCAAAGAGCCTACTGGTTGGAAAAGACCCTGTTGGTGGGAAAGATTGAAGGCAGGAGAAGGGGATGACAGATGATGAGATGGTTGGATGGCATCACTGATTCAATGGACAACAGTTTGAGCAAACTCCAGGAGACAGCAAACAACAGGGAAGCTTGGAGTGTTGCAGTCGATGGGGTCATCAAAAGTCGGTCACAACTGAGCGACTGAGCAACATACAGTACCTACAGAGATCCTACAACCATAACCAAATATGTCGCCAAATCAAAGATTTGATATTTCTTAAATTTCCCCTAAAATTAGATAAAATTGATATGACTGACTGTGGCTTCCTGGACATACTTCATCCATACAAGACAAGAGGATTTTCATGTGATAGTAAAATAAAGGCTTTTAATCTTAAATAAACAATATCTGTGAATACTCATCTTACTATTGTAAAGTGAAGTGAAGTGAAGTGGCTCAGTCGTGTCCGACTCTTTGCAACCTCATGGACTGCAGCCCACCAGGCTTCTCCGTCCATGGGATTTTCCAGGCAAGAATACTAGAGTGGGTTGCCATTTCCTTCTCCAAGGGATCTTCCCGACCCAGGGATCAAACCCGGGTCTCTTGCATTTTAGGCAGATGCTTTACCATCTGAGCCACCAGGGACTATTGCAAGAAAGAGTCAAATCACATTATTTATTTTTGTCAGGCATCCGAGATTTTCATCCTCCTCTTGTCACAGACATCACCTTAGCAGAGAGTGAAAACCCCAGGAAGGTGAAAATACAGAAGCAATTCCGCTGACTGTTTCTCAGAGGTCAGCGTGGATCACACTGTCTGCTCTCTGATGAGGTCTGTGACGCTGTGTTACAGATGGCGCATCTTACAGGTTGTTCCCAGTGACGAACAACACACTGCAGAGAACACTTCAGATGAATCTGAGCAGCAGTCTGAACGCTCCTTTAATTTGAATTTCTTGATTCCAGGGCTGATAATTCTTGTCCTGGAAGAGCACACTGCTCTGTTTGGGCTCCATTTCAATAAGTGTCTCCTTGGAATTTTTTCCTCCCCTTGGCAGCACACTCAGCAGT
The DNA here is from genome assembly GCF_032452875.1 of Bos javanicus. Lineage (NCBI taxonomy): Eukaryota > Metazoa > Chordata > Mammalia > Artiodactyla > Bovidae > Bos > Bos javanicus. The sequence goes on along the minus strand of NC_083876.1, from coordinate 81,063,699 downwards.
AAACAACTCCACGGGACTGCCATGCAGTGACACACACTGCAAGAGAAAGGCAGGAGCCTCTTCATGCCCCATAAAGTGGCCAGTACAACCTTCAGCTTTTGCACAGCTATGTCTCTCACTAATTTGTATCACCTTCCATCCCCACACTCCAGGGCATTTTCTGGAGATACCATTATGAGGCCAAACTGTATTTCTTCATCACAGAGAAGTATTAGCTACATTAGAAGAAAGCCCATATTACTTAATTTAATGTTTACATTAGAAGAAAGCCCATATTACTTAATTTAATGTTTAGCTGATTCCTCACAAAAGTGGGGCTTGATAGAAATTCAAATGCTGCAACTTCACGTGGTTTTAAAAATATCACCAAAAGGACAATTTAGACTGGGTACCAGAAATATGTTCTTCTCTTTCTGAGATGGTAAAATTCCTTCCCTGACACTTTCTAGCTTTTCCCCCCTTCAGGAACTGTCCAGGGAAAGGATGTACAATAAATATGATTTTCATATAATAGATCTGTACTCATACTTGGAATTAGAAAATCTCATCATTTCTATGGGTATCTTTAAGAAAACCATAAACTACACCCTCCTTCATTTCATAATGTAATTATCACCACCATCTTCTATGCATTTAAAAAATGTTTGTTTATTTATCTCTTTATGGCTGCCCACAGGCTTTTTCTAGTTTCAGTGAGCAGGGGCTACTCTCTTGCTGCAGTGTTTGGGCTTCTCTGCAGGGGCTTTTCTTGTTGCATAGTATGAGCTCCAGGGTGTGCAGGTTTCAGCAGTTGTGGGGCATGGGCCTAGTTGTTTCCCAATATGTGGAAACTTCCTGGACCAGGGGTTGAATCCATGTCCCCTGCATTGATAGGTGGATTCTTAACCACCGGACCACGAGGAAAATCCACCACTTTCTATATCGATTGAACATGTACTCTGACCTCTATTAGGCACTGGGGATAAAGAGATTAATAGGGCAATCTTTGGCTTCCCTGGTTGTCTCAGTGGTCAAGTGCAGGAGATATGGGTTTGATCCCTGGGTCAGGAAGATCCCCTGGAGGAGGAAATGGCAACCTACTACAGTATTCTTGCCTGGGAAATCCCATGGTTAGAGAAGCCTTGTGGGCCACAGTCCATGGGGCTGCAAAAGAATCAGACACATCTTAGCAACTAAACAACAACGAAGGCCATCTTTACCCTTCAGTTCAGTTCAGTTGCTCAGTCGTGTCCAACTCTTTGCGACCCCATGAATCACAGCACGCCAGGCCTCCCTGTCCATCACCAACTCCTGGAGTTCACTCAGACTCACATCCATTGAGTCAGTGATGCCATCCAGCCACCTCATCTTCTGTCATCCCCTTCTCCTCCTGCCCCCAATCCCTCCCAGCATCAGAGTCTTTTCCAATGAGTCAACTCTTCGCATGAGGTGGCCAAAGTACTGGAGTTTCAGCCTTAGCCTCATTCCTTCCAAAGAACACCCAGGACTGATCTCCTTTAGAATGGACTGGTTGGATCTCCTTGCAGTCCATGGGACTCTCAAGAGTCTTCTCCAACACCACAGTTCAAAAGCATCAATTCTTCGGGGCTCAGCTTTCTTCATAGTCCAACTGTAGCATCCATACATGACTACTGGAAAAACCATAGCCTTGACTAGACGGAACTTTGTTGGCAAAGTAATGTCTCTGCTTTTGAATATGCTATCTAGGTTGGTCATAACTTTCCATCCAAGGAGTAAGCATCTTTTAATTTCATGGCTACAATCATCATCTTTACCCTTATGTAAATCCAATAAATTTTGCAAAACAAATTCTGCAATCCAAAATTCTAATGCATTTAAATTACCTTACCATTGGCCAGAAAGTGAAGGGAAAGAACCTTAAAAATGAAACCTTCAGTAGGGAAAATACAGCCTGGGGAGGGTTGGGACTAGCACTGTAAAAGAAATCAGACTTCTCTTAAGCAAGAGAGCCCACAGTGATGGGCTGAAGAACACTCTAATTCCTCCACCCAACATGGCCACATCCTAACCTCCAGAATCTGTGCATGTTGCTGTTGTTTTTCAGCTGCTCAGTCGTGTCCAACACTTTGTGACCCCATGGACTGCAGCACACGAGGCTTCCCTGTGCATATGTTGCCTTATATGACAGAAGAGACTTTGCAAGTGTGATTAAATTAGATCTTGAGATTATCCTAGATTATCTGGGTGGGCTCAGTCTAACTACAAGAGTCCTTAGAAAAGGGAGCCAAGAGGATGAGAATCAGGGGAGAAGATGTAAGGACCAGACCAGATGTTAGAGATGAGAAGAAGCGCTGGTACTGGCTTTGAAGATGGAGAAAGGGGCCATGTGCCAAGGGGTGTGGGTGGACTCTACATGAAAGTAAAGGCAAGGAAATGAATTCTCCTCTAGAGCTTCGCAGGTGGTGCTAGTGGTAAAGAACTCGTCTGCCAGAGTAGGAGATACAAGAGACATGGGTTCAATTCCTAGGTCAGGAAGATCCACTGGAGAAGGAAATGGCAACCCACTCCAGTATTCCTGCCTAGAGAATCCCATGGACAGAGGAGTCTGCTCGGCTACAGTCCATGGGGTCACAAACAGTCCGATACAACTGAAGAGACTCAGCATACACCTAGCACACACACACGAGTTTCCAAAGAAATGCAGCCCTACTGGCACACTTCAGATTCCAGAACCATAAGAAAATAAACGTGTGGCTTAAGCCACTAAGCTTGCAGTTATTTGTTACAGCAACGACAGGAAACTAATACAGACTCTCTTTACCCCACTAGAAGCTAGACTTGGTTCCCAGCACAAAGACAGATACATTTGATCCTTGCAGCTCCAAGTATAATAAACCTTTGTGCATGTGTGGTCAATCGTGTTTGACTCTGTGACCCCATGCACTGCAACTCTCCAGGCTCTTCTGTCCATGGAATTTTCCAGGCAAGAATACTGGAATAGGTTGCCATTTCCTCTTCCAGGGGATCTTCCTGACCCAGGGATCGAACCTGAGTCTCCTGCATTGGCAGTCAGATTCTTTGCCATTGAGCTACCTGGGAAGCCTTCAATAAACTTTCAGCACTGGCCTATCCTAAATTGACTATTTCTTTGAACTTATCTTCTACCACTCTCCTTTGAAATCATGTCACTTCCTCTATGTTGACCTCCAAGCCATCCCCCCAGTGGATGAAGCCTGCCCGATCTCATGTTGTTCCCTTTTTCTGACACTCACAGCTTCTTCACAAATCTGCATGTCCTCAGAGACGCCTTCCTTGACCGCTCTGTCTTCAAGCAGCCATGTCATGCTCCTGACACCACATTCTATTTTGCGTCACAACACTTACAACTACCTCATATATTTGCTCATGTACCCATCTCCCCTGATAGAATGTAAGCCCTGTTTTGTTCACTGCTATATGGCCAGAACCTGGACAATTTCTGCAACACTTGCTCAACGCAAAATTTTTAAGTACACAAAACTACTATGGGGGTCTTGATTGGCACGGCAAATAGTACTGGGGTATTTCTCTTTCTCCAGATAAAGAACATTAGCTCTAGGCCTTTCCTTGTTAGAGTATCTAATCTTTGTATACTTCAAGTTAATGAGGAAAAATGAGCAGCAACTTCCCTTGGAAATATTAAGAAAGATATCTTTCACTTTCTGACTGAGAGAAAGGGAGAGTTTTATTTCAGACGAGGCAATAGAATAAATATGCTATATGGAAATAATTGTTGAGTTGAATTGTTGAAATCTAACTTCAATATCTCTCTGAGTCCTAAGACACTCCCTCTCTTTCTCTTTCTCCCATCTTTTATATACTTATGTATATACTTTATATAGCAAAAGATACATATTGGGATAGTACACAATTTATGAAACTTTATTCCACAAATAAAACCTATAATAATATCTCAAAATGCTATGAATTACTAATAGGTGGATCATAGATCTGGCTCAAATTGAGTAACTTTCTATAAGACCTAAGCTATTACAGAGAATAAGAAAATGCTTATGACTGAGAAGACACTCACAAGTTCATATTTTAACCAATATAACAACACTTGTGTGTAATATGATAATAAATATAATAAACACAAAATAATAAAAATGGTTTTTAAACAATCAAACTATAATTTACAGAGCAAACCATTTCCTGCCTAAATCAATCCTCTTGTGAAGTACTTCACTCATCCTAATGAAGTTATTAGTGTTCAGAACATTTTTATAAATTCAATTGGAATTACCATCAGAGATGGAAGAAAGAAGATACACAAATGGCCAGCAAACATAAGAAAGAAAGCTCAACATCATTAGTCATAAGGGTAATGCAAACCAAAACCATGGTGAGACAATATTTCACATCACTAGGATGGCTGTGACTTAAAAAATGAAAAGTGACCTGTGTTGATGAGGATATTCATAAGCTGGAACCCTCATATATTACTGGTGGGCATGTGAAACGGTGCAGCCACTGTGGAAACAGTTTAGTAGTTCCTCAAAAGTTAAACACAGAATTACCATATGACCTAGGCAATTCTACTTCTAGGCATATACCCCAAAGAACTGAAAACAGATACCCCAAAATACATGCACACAGATGCTTACAATATTTAACACTATTCATGACACAAATGTCCATCAGTGGATGAACGGACACACAAAATGTGGCATATCCACGCAGAATCCATACTGATGCTATTCAGGCATAAAAGGAAGCATTGATACATTCTATAATGTAGATGAACCTTGAAAACTTTATCCTAAGTAAAAAAAATCAGATAATAAAAGGTCATATACCATATGATCCCATTTATAGGAATGTTCAGAATAGGTAAACCCACATGGACAGAAAGCAGATTGGTGCATATAAGAGGCTTAGGTGGAGGGGAAAATAGAGAATGACTGCACAGTGGATACAGAAAGAGTTTTCTTTTGGGTGATGAAAATATTTTAGAACCAGGTAGAGTAGTGGGTGGGCTTCCTAGGTGGTGCTAGTGGTAAAGAACCCACCTGCCAAAGCAGGAGACATAAGAGATGGCAGTCCAATTCCTCGGTCGGGAAGATCCCCTGGAGGAGGGAATGGCAACCCACTCCAGTATTCCTGCCTAGAGAATCCCGTGGACAGAGGAGCCTGGTGGGCCACAGTTCCATAGGGTTGCAAAGAGTCAGACATGACTGAAGCAACTTGATACGCGTGCACAGAGTAATTGATAGTTATACAACACCATGAATTTACTAAATACTTTGTATTTAGATTGGATTGTATACTTTAAAATGGTTAACTTTATACTACATAAATTTCATCTCAATTAAAAAATTTCTTTTTAAAGATGAGAAGATTCTTTTTAATTCTCCAGGGCTACCTACGTAGTGACATATCATGTTGCTTGTGGTTAGTTACTTAATAAATATTTATGAAACTTAATGGTATAAAGTATTTATGCCCTGAAAGCAAGTTTATTTTTTAGAATTGGTCAAGATCATTTTAGGCCAAGTCAACTGAATAAGTTATCAAATTGAATCATGCCATCTTAGTTGTAAAAATAATAATGTGTAACTATAAAATCACAGACCACTGCCAGAAATGAATAAAAGTGAGCAGGACCCTGTGGGGCCTTTCCAGGGATAGATCTCCCAACCCCCACCCCTCAGGTTCCCCGTTTCTTGTTTGAAAAGCTTTAGCCTCCTAGGCCTTCCCCAAGTTCCAAAGAGCAAATTTAATTAGAGAAGTGAGAAAATTCAGAAACAAAGGAAAGCAGTCAATCAAGACAAAACAGAGTTTAGCCATAAAACAAAGTCAAGGGCCTTTAGTTCCTTCTCAAGAGCTAGCGATAATATCCTGAGCCATATCTTTGGGTTGTTTTGAAGATACTAAAACCCCCATCAGGTGGAAGAAGCTAACTTCAAGCTAACACCAGAATGTTGACCCCAGACAGTTGGAACCAGATGTTGATAATGTTGACTCCTGAAATACCACCCAATTCTCCACCATCAACCAATCAGAAGAATGTCCACGAGTTGATCAGGTACCTTGTGACCCTCTCCCTCAACTTACCTTTAAAAGCCCTTCCCTGAAAGCCATTGGGGAGGCCAGGTCTTTTGAGCATGAGCTGCCTGTTTTCCTTATTTGATCCCTTGTTAGATACTTTGCAGTAAACACCGTACTTTCCTTCACCACAGTCCAGGGTCAGTAGATTGGCATTACTGCGCAGGGGCGAATAGACTCTGGTTTGGCTTGGTAACTCATGTTTCCCACTGCTTAGAGAACCTATTCCTCAAACCCTCAGCCCACATGTCACCTCCCCTTGGAGCTTCTCCATTCTCGTCAAGCAGAGCTTCCCCTTGACTCTTCCCCTTTGTACTGTACACAGCTACCCTAAGCACTTCCTCTTCTAGAACTTATCTGTCTTCCCACAGCAGTGTCAGATCAAAAGAAAACAAGAGTTTCATTTTACTGACAGACACTTAGCAAGAAGCACCATGTTGGCAGATAGAAGGCTTCACAAATGTTTGTTGAATGACGAATGAACAAAGTTTTTGGTGGTCTGTAAACTGACTTGAGAGACAACTTGAAAATCAGAATTTCCTATTTGTTTTGAGTAATATCAACATTCTGAAATTAATGTATACCCATCCAGTGTGGTTTTTGAAAGAAATTCTCTTTGGCTGTTTAAATTCTAATATCTTTGCTAAAATCCATCCCTGTCCTTTAATTGACATCTTATACTTTTTCTCCCTAGAGTGACTTGCATGCACAGAATTCTCAAGCATCTTAAGAAAGACGCTCTTAAGACCAAAGTTTTTCAAAATAAACCTGTGCTAACTTGCTCTCATAAAAGTAAACAACAGGTCTTTGTCATTAAGGAAGAAATATTTTAATATTTTTGTAATCAAGCTGCCACTGCAATTCTGCCAGGCCTCTCTTATCTCATGGGAACATCCTCTGATAACAATGCAGTTTTGTGCTAAATTTCAAACAAATCTGGGCCACTGCAGGTTTGAAGGGGTGGGGATGGTCATGTAATTATGTGGCTTCATTCTGTTGTTACCCAAAACAAGATGAAATTCTTAGCATTTTTCTTTGACATTGGGCCACTTCTTGAAACTTGAAACAGCATGAAACTTAAAAGCGTTCAAGCAAATTGAAATAAGAAAAAAAAAAATCAATGTTCAACTGAAACCACACCAAAGTGATAACAAGATTTTACAAAGCTATGCTTACAAATCTCCTGAGTTCTGTAACCCAGTCTTGTTTAAACAGCCAATCATTGGAATGGAATTCATATTACCAAAAATAGTACTTCCATCCCCCAGCACTCAGGGTTCTGATCACTACTTGGCATTATAGCATATATTTATTTGCTTATCTCTTTGTTGCCTTTTTGTCCCAATACCATGAGAGTTCTGTGGGGCAGGGACTGGGTATGTCTTATCATTGTTGTGTTCTCTGCAGGCAAAAGGGCATCTAACACAGCAGATTCTCCATTCGTATTTGTTGAATATATCATTCATTTAAAGTATATCCTAAAATTGTGATAATTAAAAGGAGATAAGTTATAAGAAAGATGTACCTCGAAGCAACTCAAAACAGTAAGCTTCACCCAGTCATTTTTAACAATTGCAAAATTCACACACTTGCTAGTGGAATTAAATCATTAGAGATACATTGATGTGATACAAAAGGGGACATAAAACAAAGTGCTCAGCTAAAGCTGAAATCACTATGTAGTATAGAACTTAATTTGATAAGTTATCAAATATTATTTGAATAAACCATCTAAGTAGTGGTGGAGTTTAAATTAAAACTTTAATATATCTCAAAATAAACACAGTTCTAGAGAAGACACTATCTTATTCTCTTGTATATATATGACTAAAAGTGTTAGTCGCTCAATTGTGTCTGACTCTTTGCAACCCTATGGACTGTAGCCTACCAGGCTCTCTGTCCATGGAATTCTGGAATGGGTTGTCATTCCCTTATCCAATGGATCTTCCCAACCCAGGGATTGAACCTGGGTCTCCTGCATTGCAGGCAGATTCTTTACTGTCTTGAGTCACCAGGGAAGCCCCATATGTGACCATATATATATATATGTGTGTGTGTGTGTATATATATATACACATACATACATACATAAATACATATATACACACACACTTTTGGTTTTTGTCTGCACTGAGCAGCATGAGGGATCTTAGTTCCCCAACCAGGGATCAAACCTGTGCTCCCTGCAGTGGACGCATGGAATCTTAACCACTGGACCATCAGGGAAGTCCTTGTGACCATATTTTTAACATGAGAGAAATAATGTACTCAGCAAGTATTTATAACAGGAGACCAAGGTAGTAATACTTTATTTGATTCCTGGTTCGTTATGGTATTTTTTTTTTCAGCTCTCCATCTCTCATTTCTACTACTGCACTCAACTCTTAGACTCAGTGATAACTCAGATTCATCTCCCTGGCTGGATCACCCTCTGGCTTCTTGGCTCAGCCCTTCTAGAAGCCCCTCACCTGATCCAGTGCCCTCCAGGGGCTGGCCTCAAAGACAGTTTGAATGCCATGTTCCCATCCAGCAGACACAGAGTAGAGTTTACCCATCTGAATCCAACTATATGCCATGAAAACCAACTGCTTCCCTACAACTTGAACATGGATTGAGGGTATAATTCCAAGTTGCTTACTTTACCCATAAATCTCAAGTCCACTCTCAACACAGGAAGACAAAAAAAAAAATCTAGTTCAAATTAAAAAAAATTTTTTTTTAATTTAAAATTTTTGGCCACACTGTGCAGCATGCAGGATCTTAGTTCCCTGACCAGGGACTGAATCGTGCCCCCTGCCTTGGAAGCACAGAGTCTTAACCACTGGGTCACCAGAAGAAGTTAAAAAATCTAGCTGAAATGTTCTTATTGTGGTCATGTGTCTGACTCTTTATGATCCCATGGACTGCAGCCCACCAGACTCCTCTGTCTTGGAGATTTCCCAGGCAAGAATACTAGAATGAGTTGCCATTTCCTTCTCCAGAGGATCTTCCCAACCCACAGATTGAACCTGTGTCTCTTTTGTCTCCTGCATTGGTGGGTGGATTCTTTACCATTAGCCCTGCATTGGGAAGCCCAGTAAATGAATCACGAGGACCAAATGCTTATAAGATAAGTATTAACAAGATTTCACAGCTAGTTCTGATGAATGAAAGAAGAAATTCAATAATAGCTTGTGTAGGGGCAGTGTGCAGAATGATGGTAAGACAGAACCTTCAAACCACTCATCCTAAAATACTGTGAGGTGGGGACCCACACCGTTACTATCTGAGGTGTATTTACTCAGGCTACTGGGCCCCACATGGCAGGGCAGTATAAGCTGTGCTGCTTTCTGGTTAACTGATGCAAAAACACAATGTACTGGCTTTTAAACATTTCTAAAGGCAGTGCATGCTTATTGTAAAAGCAAAACTCAGAAGACCTCAAACAAAATCGAAAAGTATGAAGTAAAATATAAACGTTCCCCCTCATTCCCCAGGGATTGAGAACGGCTAATAGCTTGGGATACACTCTTTCCAGGCATTGCTCATGAACCCACAAATTGTTTTTATAAATACAAAACTGGTTTCATATGCCATAATCACATTAAGTTATTTTTAACAAAAGCTCAGAACTATGTCTCTCTCATCCGGGTATTACATTTAAGTTTCTTCCCCACCTTCTAGGTATGAAGAGCAAGACACATTTAAGCCCAGTGATACATTTTAGGTATTTTGAAAAAGCATTTCTCTTTCTGAGGCAAGCAATTGGAAATATTCATAGAAAATGGATAAGAAGTATCACTGGATTGCGCCCTTTTCCAGCTGAACTCTGGTTTCTTTTGCTCCTCATGTATGTGGAAGTTTTAGCTGTCTCATTCCTTTGATATACTCAAATCCTCCTTGAGGGAGTTAAAAAAACACAAAACCTTTGTTTAGTTACATGGTACTCTGTGAGATATCAAATTTAACACATATTTAACACATACTATAATTATTACATGTTCTGGCTTCCCCTGCAAGGAACCCCTACAAAAATTTACATTTAAAAATTAAAGATTTGAGGATATCCCTGGTGGTCCAGGGGTTACGACTTCACCTTCAAATGCAGGCGGTGTGGGTTTGATCTCTGGTGGGGGATCTAAGATCCCACATGCCTCGGGGCCAAAAAAACCCATAACAAAAAACAGAAGCAACATTGCAACAAATCCAATAAAGACTTTACAAAATTCTAGATTTGGTTTAATGGGAGTCAAGCAGTGGCTCAGAAGGTAAAGAACCTGCCTGCAATGTGGGAGACATGGATTCAATCCCTGGGTTGGGAAGATCCCCTGAAGAAGGGAATGGTTACCCACTCCAGTAATCTGGCCTGGAGAATTCTATGGAAAGCGAAGCCTGGAGGGCTATAGTCTAAGGAGTCGCAAAGACTTGGACGCGACTAAGCGACTTTCAGCTTCATTTTCAAGCAGGAAAAAAAAAACCAAGATTCCCAACAACTACACCTGGAGGTATAAGGAGTTTACCAATAAGAATGTATAGATCCACCATCATCAGTTCAGTCAGTCCTAAAGGAGATCAGTCCTAATTACTCTTTGGAAGGAGAGTAATTACTCTTTGCCATCATGGTGCTACGTAAAACATTTTGCAGCTTAGTAACAATGGTGCAAGCAGTGAGTCAGCCAGTGTACACTAAGAACCTACTACTGTGTGCCACATACGGGGCTAGGCCTTAAGGAAACCAAGGAGGAGACAACTTTGCCCTTGAGCCACTGCTCAAGGCGTAGACCTGGATGATGGGGATAATGGAGGTAAGGGATCAATGACAATACAATGGTATGTTGGCCAGGAGAACTCAAGGAGTAGGTAACCCTGAAGTCAGGTGGAGAAGGGTTTCCAGATGGTGATAATGAACTAAGTGTCCTGAAAGATAAACAGGAATCCACCAGGTGAAGAACAGGGAAGAAACAGGGGACAAGGAAAAGAGCATGGTGCAAAGGAGAGAAGTAAGAAGACATAATATTGAGGGTGAGATGGAGAGCCAGGAGTGTCAGGGCCCAAGGCCATGTGATTAGAAAGTGAAAGTTGCTCAGTCATGTCCGACTCTGACCCAGGCCTGAATTCTCCAGGCCAGAATACTGGAGGGGGTAGCTGTTCCCTTCTCCAGGGGCTCTTCCCAACCCAGGGATTGAATCCAGGTCTCCTGCATTGCAGGCAGATTCTTTACCAGCTGAGCCACAGGGGAGCCCAAGAATACTGGAGTGGGTAGCCTATCCCTTTTCCAGAGGATCTTCCTGACCCAGGAATCGAACTGGGGCCACCTGCATTGCAGGCGGATTCTTTACCAACTGAGCTATCAGGGAAGCCATGTGACTAGAGGTGGGAGATGATGTCAATGACACGGGTTGTTGCTCTTATAAGCAGACGAGAACTTTGTGTGAGAACCTTGAATTTTCATTTTACCCTGACAGCATGGGCAAGATCAGTGAAGATTTTGTCAAAAACTAGGAAATAAATTGAACTGCCACTTAGTCTAAGTGAGTGTCAAAAAAATTCATGAGCTCCAGCTCACACACATGAACCACAGGAGAACTACTCAGGCCTCATGGGGTCTGTGTCCTATTACTTTGGATAAAAGGGTAACAGTCTTGGCGGTCTGGTTTCCTAGACCACAAAAGATAAGAAACAGCACATGCAAACATTTTTTATTTGGTATCTATATAAGATGATAGATGTTAACTAAAATGATTGTGAGGATCATTTCACAAGATATATAAGCCAAGTCATGATTCTATACACCTTAACCTGATACAGTGCTCTTATATCAATTATATCTCAATAATACTGAAAGGAAAAAAGAAAGAAACAGCTCATGGAAAGGGAGGGGAATGGAACTGCCAGAAGCCAGTGCACTTAAAACAGCAAAAAGGGACAATCAAGCATCAGGAGATGCAAGGTCGGAGGGCAGGGGAGCCAGACCAGGCGTGGTGGGGCGCCCTCTCAACCACTTGAAAAGTAGCTGTCAGGATCAAATGAGTTCATATTTGTAAAGATTTAAAATGCATGTGGGCACCAAATGAGTCTGATGTTATGTTATACTTCTACTAGAGCCAAGTGTAATTAACCCTGTATTTCAGTGAGGAAAGTGAGCTCGTGAATGTGCCCAACACGCCATGCCAGTCTGTGGAAGAGACTCAGCCAGGAAACATATCCTCCTTTTCTGACTCTTGAGACTTGTTTCTTTCCACGACTCCAAATAGTAGAGTCTGTTCAACTGGAGAAGACAGGAAAGTGTGATGCACTTAGTTGCAAATATAAGAATGACTCTCATGCAAAATACAAACCCGAGAGTTGCTGGAGGGTGAGCACCCTCATTGCCGCTGGTCCCCTGAATCCTGTGCTGTTCCAGGGAGGATGCCACTGTGGTAACAAAATGCCCTTCCACACCAAGGGGGCTGGCGGTGTGTGGGACCTCAGCCCTGATCTCCTGAGTTTTTCTTGTTGAATAAGCCAGAATGAAACTTGTGCCACCCTCCCTAATGGCTTCTGTCGACCTGCTTCATAAACTAGTATCTGCTTTGGTTTCTCTCTCTAATTTGCCCGATCCCCTACCCAATACTTCAGTCCCTACTCCAGAACTGGATCTCCATGCCCAATCTCTCTGAAAATGTTAGAGCTGCTTATTTGTTATACTCTTGCCCTTTCCCTGGGGGTTCATACTGCCTCCCACGTCTGCTCCCCACCTGCCATATAAACACATGCCCTTCATATGCTTGGACTCCTCATTAATGAACTTCTACTGGAATTTCCAGCTGATTTCCAGTCTCCAACCACCTGATTGCATAGCCAAGTACAGACAGCTTCAAGATGACAGATCGGGACAGTTGTGTTTCATGGACACTGTCACCAAAGCCATTTGTCTGTCCTCCCCTGAGACAGCCTCTGTGGCCAGGACAAATATAACCACATTTCCCTGAAAAACAATATTGTATGCAACAAAAAGGGTAAATTGTGTTTGGCTTTCCTTCTGCATAAAAGTCAATGGGAATCAGATTTGGCATGGCCCATGCCTCATGAGTTGGCAAATGGCCAAGCATATCCTCAACCAGACATGCTTTTTATATGTCAATACAACTTTTCCCGTGGTGCAGTTAAGCTATACATGAGGCTGATCTCCGAAAATAAATACTAAATACACTTCTTTGCCTTAGTTTCAGATCTGTAAAAGTAGAACTGATCACCTGAAATGTTTACATAATTCACTGGAGAACTGTGAGAAATGAACTATATTTGTTAGCATTTTTGAAGATGAAAGGGATATTATTGAAGCATGTACAGTATTCCAAAAAAAACCCACTTATTTCTCAGTTTGTGTTAAAAAAAAAAAAGTTCTGTGGGACTCAATTTTCTTTTAAAATTACCCAAGAACCCAGAAGTACATTAGGAATTTTTGTACTTTTGAAGGTCCATGAAAACCTTCTTTGGAACTGCTAGGGACAAAGCCCCATGTCTGTCAGCAAAAAGGACACCTCTGTTAAGAGAAGATTAGAATTGTGATGAAAACTGATACAAGCCAGAAAATTTTAAAGTTACCGGTGGTGCTTCATTCTAAATGTATGCCACGGAACTCCTGGTTCTCTACAAAGTCTGGATTTTAAAGACAAAGCTGGCTTTTGTCTTCAACCCTCAGGCCTTTTTCAACTAGATTCATAGTCACACAATTATTTAAACAAATGTATTTGAACTTTCTTAAGATAAAAGACTGATTCTTAGGTTAATGAGTGTTGTAAAATGCTTGTTGTTTGAGCAAGTGGGTTTGCTCCACCTACTGACATCTGTTCCCGTAAACACCAGACAAGCATCGCAGGTACTGTGAAAATACAAGTCTCGCAGGGGACACTAAGATATTTTTGCTCTTGCTGGCTCATGCTGGCTATTCTCATAAGTCAAGACTGGCCATCTTTCCTTTAATAAAGGGATATGGTTGGTATTTAGTCACTAAGTCGTTTCTGACTCTTTCTTGGCCCCATGGACTATAGCCACCAGGCTCCTCTGTCCATGGAATTTCCCAGGCAAGATACTGGAGTGAGTTGCCATTTCCTTCTCCAGGGGGTCTTCCTGACCCAGGGATCAAACCTGCATCTCCTGAATTGGTGGGCAGATTCTTTACCACCAGAATTCAGATTCTGAGCCACCAGAGAAACCCTTAATAAGGGGATACCCTTATTTTAAATGCCCTGAGTTAAGCTGCTTGTAAAAATAGATGGTTGCCAATTTCCATTGCTAAGAAAATCACACCCAAGTATATGAAAAGCAAACAGAGGCAGGGAGCAGGTGATAAAGTAAAAGCAAGTTGGGCAGGTGAAGTTTCAAGGACGTCGCAGTCAAGGCGCTCTCCACAGGGGAGAGGGTGAAGAGAACACGGTCTTACCTCCCCTCCCGGGCAACTGCCTCACTGAAAGATGCTTCTTTGTTTACAGCTTGGTGAAGGTCTCCAATAGGATCTATCAGAGCAATCTTGTAAATAGCACGAGATCTTCATGATTCTAGTAATAATGTGATTTCATAATGACAACAATCAAGTATCTTAAAAATACACAAAGCAGTGAAACTTGCTCTGTCTGAGCAGCTTTGTTAAAAGTCCCTTAGACCAACAATGAGTCTTACCAGTATGCAGTATATCCATGAAATATTCTTTATACAGCTGTCCTTTCTCCCCATGGGAGATTCTAGATTGGGACTGGGTTGGCAATAGATAGATTTCTTCCTCTTATATTGTGTGTGTGTGCTTAGTCACTCAGTCATGTCCAACCCTTTGCAACCCTATGGACTGTAGCCGGCCAGGCTCCTTTGTCCATGGGGATTCTGTAGGCAAGAATATTGGAATGAGTTACCATGCCCTCCTTCAGGGGATCTTCCCGATCCAGGGATCGAACCTGTGTCTCCTGCGATTCCTGCATTGCAGGTAGATTCTTTAGTGCTGAGCCACCAGGGAAGCCCAGATAGATAGATAGATAAACAGGAAGATAGGTAGACAAACAGGGAAATGATACAACAGGTAGATAGACAGATTTTAATTCCATAAGTGATTCTGATGAGCTCCCCGCTGCTTGTCTTAAATGGTAAGTGGCTATATCACTCAACTGCCAGTATAAATTAATTCATGGTTTCTATGTAAGTAGGAGCACAAAATACAAGATACACCTCAGGCTTTATTTCAGCCAGGTTATTCCTTTGCCCTCTTATTGAACATGTATCTTCCTTCAGATGCTCCACTGGGGGATGAACTTATGAAGAAGACAGCCCTGTCCTTTGGTGTATGTGGCCTAGTGCAAAGGGTAGACACACAGAAGAGCATCGTAGCACACCCGGCAAGTGTGGAAGGCGGGGGAGAGTGTTCGTGGCAGTAGAGAAAAGAGAAGACTGATTCTATCCCGAGAAATTGCAGAAGGATCCACAGAGGAGGGGACAGTGGAGTTGGGACTTATTCAATGAGGAGGTGTTTCAAACTGGTGAGGGATGGCCACAATGGGGGTCCACACAGAAGGATCAACATGTTTAATGATGTGTGTTTTGGGGGCGTACTGAGAAGTACAGGGTGGCCAGGTTACACTCTGTGAGAGTGAGGGGGGTGGGGAGAAGAGGCAGGAGGCGGAGCAGGGGGGGCCATGAGTTGGGGGGATATCAGGAATGTGGTGCAGGGGTGACATCACCGGCAAAACTGGGATGGGGATCCCTCGGAGCCTCCAATACTAGATGCTTCATTTGCGAAAAAAAACACTCAGAGCTTAAAACCCTCTGCCATACTTTTTCAAGTGATGCTCATGACCATATGAGATAATTACATTTAACATTATAAAAGATGATTTTAATGAATTTTGTTGTTTCCACTAAGCGTTCTATATTAAGCTTTGTGTAAAAAGCACCACTTATTAACCAAAATACTCAGAAAAACAAACTGTTGAATCAGCTCCATGCTTTAATATTTAAGGTCACGGTCAGTTCAAAATGATATGAAATTCATTTTGGTGTGTGCATGTTTGGAGAGGGGACTCTAAGGTGTTCAGGACCTATTTCTCTATCACTAAAAAGCAGGATGCCTGTGGTGACTGGTGAGTCACATAATACAGCAATCAGAGCATCAGTGTTTAATAGTGGCTCTGACCCAGCCACTCGGCACAGATACACAGCTAGGGATGGTTAAATTGTAGCCGTGCTCTTTGGGGTCTAATAATGTACCTTTTCTATTAGATAAAACTAGACAAGGGATGTTTAACATCTCTTATTAGTTAAAACCCACATGTAAAGTCTCACCAGAGAACGTTTCTGCTGCTATGGTGAATTGTTACTCAATATTTAATTTGCTAGGGAGACACTGGAGAAGGAAAGAAGCTTCCCAATTAGGACGTCTCTCCACACCGCCTTCTTCGATCAGGTCCGCATACTCCCAAAGGACGGATTACAGAAAGCCAGGACTCAGCTTGCTGAGCTCCTCTCCTGCTGTTGTCTTCCCGAAGCAGTCCTTTGCCTCTTCCGCCCTTCTCTTTCAGCTGTTTCCTCAGAGGTCTCTTCACCTGGCCAGCCTCACAGTCCACCCGGAAACAGATAATTCGCAAGCACAAATCCTCAGCTAGACTGGCCTACTCTTTGTGGGAAGAAAGAGGGAGGTGAGAAAGAAGAAGAGGAGAAGAGAGAGGAAGGGGGTGAAGAGCTGGTTGCTGACTTCTTCAAGGTAGCGATTTCTATGAATAGATGTCTCAAACAGTCATTCTCATCTGGTTGCCCATTAGAATAGCCTGAGGAGTTTTTAAACAAAGCCCAGTATCCCGACTCCACTCCAGGGATGTGATCGAATTTGCCCAGGGTGGGGCCCAGCGATGGATATACTGTATAAGCTCTCCAGGTGCATCTACTGGATGGCCGCAGTTGAGAACTCTAATTCTTTAACTCTTTGGAGGACACAACAAATGTCCATGGTGTGTTAACTACCGTCAAGATACTTAAAGACTGGGAAGAAAAGCCTGAAATGGCCTCTCAGAGAGGCCGCCAAGAGGTACAAAACTGTGCGGGGAGTTCTTCTGTGCTGCAAGGAAAGGCAGGGCCTCGAGACCTACGGGAAGACACACTGAAGGTGGGATGTGTGCTGGGCCTTGAAACAAGAGCTGGGTTTTCGTCAGGTTCTCTCTCCTCATCCCCACAGCCACACCACAGTCTAGACCCTTCTCAACGGATTTCATTTCCAGGGGGTTTCCTTTCCTGCTTGTCCCCCGTCTGTCCTTCCCAGGGTTATGCCTTGAAATCATCAGTCCTGTCTCACCACTGTTGTTGTCAGTCTTTCAGTTGTGTCCGGCTCTTTGCAGCCCCTTTGACTGCAGCACGCCAGGCTTCCCTGTCCTTCGCCATCTCCCGCTGTTTCACCATGACTCTGCCCAAAACTTACTGGTAGAATAAAAGCCAAGCCACAGGTTTCTCCTGCTAGGCCTGAGGCCCCCTTATGAACTTCACAGCACTCGTTCCAACCCAAGCATTTTCTCTATTCCTTCTTAAATTCTGCTTTCTCTGCTAGAATGAATTTCCATGACGACAAGCTCTGTTTCATTCGTTCGTACCCACACCGACTGGCACAGGGCCTGGCATAGAGTGAGTGACCAGGAAATATTTCCTGGATGTAAGGAAATAAGAGTGACTGAGGAACTTCCCTGGCAGTCTAGTGGCCAAGACTCCACCGTCCAATGCGTGGGGTGTGGGTGCAATCCCTGGTCGGGCAACTAAGGTCCCACATGCCACAGGGGCATGGGCCATAATTAGAAAGCAAAACAAAAACAAAAAGAGTGACTGAATACGAGGAGGAAAGGCTAGTCAAGGTGGGGAGAACAAGGGTAAGAAAAGGGAACACGCACGCGTGTTTGTGTCTGCAGAAGAGAGAGTAGGACAGCCCAAGGGGAGCAGAGCGTACTCTGGAAATAAGCAAATCACGTATAGTCAGGTCCCCGTAGCGACAGATGTCAAGGCTTGAACTTCATACCTGTTAAGGTGTAAAAATTGCCCGAGGACTGAATGATCCGGGGCTAAAAAAGGAAATGTTTCTAAAGCACAAAAAGTAATGAAGCATAATTTTAGTTACTGTATATAATCAGAAGATTAAGTATTTGGAAAAAAATTGGCTTATGTGAGGAAATTCAAACTAATTTTGGGGAGATAGATAACTGGATGTTAGAGAATTATCTTCAATTAAGCTATTGTTCAGAGCTACTTATCAAAACATTGCAAATACTTTAATCAAACAGTATATCAAACAGTATACTAATCTCTTTGAAACTATGGCTTCTCTTGACATATATGTTAAAATTTAAATAAAGGAGAGTATTATTTCTCAGCACATTTTTTCAAATCTTAGAGTGGCTCACAGGGAAGTACAGAATTTGAAAAGAATTAATGTGATGTAAGATCTTGTTGTTCACAGGTGTAAAAAGAGATGTAACCACGACTATTCTGTGACCTTCTCTCTAACCACTATTTCACGGAAAGAAAATGAAAGCATCGAATTCTCCAGTTGTCCAGAATAATGTCTCTGCACTTAATTTAAATACCACTTAAAAATTCTTTCATGTTTCTTTTCATAATTTCTGTTAATGATCCTAAGATTATCACATTCTTCAAGCGAAATTTTTGAATACCTTTTTCATAGTGGTAACAAATTTCACAGGTGGACTCTATCAAAAAGCATTCTATTTTACAAATTGTCATAACTGTATGAATGTTTATGAAAAAAAAAACACTTCAATTATCTTTTTCTTACCCATGTACTGACTTTTAGAGAAGGGAATGGCAACCCATTCCAATATTCTTGTCTGGAGAATTCCACGGACAGAGGAGCCTGGCAGACTACAGTCCATGGGGTTGCAAGAGTTGGACATGACTGAGTGATTAACACACACACACACACACACACACACACACACACACTGACTTCTACCAAATAAAGTGCATAGATAGAAGATCATCTCTGACCTTGGTATTTAAAGAAGAATTTCCTTTTGGAAAAATTGCTCTGGACTTATTAAATGATGGGCCTTCTCAGGCGGTGCAGTGGTAAAGAATCCACCTGCCAATCCAGGAGATGCAGAAGATTCAGGTTCAATCCCTGGGTCGGGAAGATTCCCTGGATCAGGAAATGGCAACTCAATCCAGTATTCTTGCCTGGAGAATTCCATAGACAGAGGAGCTTGGCAGGCTACAGGCCATGGGGTCACAAAGAGCTGGACTCTAAGCACACACAATTAAATGACATTTGACTTATTTTTAAAATATTTATCATGTGCATACTGCATCCCAGATATTGTCCTTGATGCTATGGAAGATACAAAATGAAGAATTCTCACTCTCAAAACAAAGTAACAGCATGAATACTGCTGGGTTGAATTTTGCTAATGTAAAAAAGGGTTGGACTTGAGTTTATAAATCACCTATTTATTGAGTGAGCTCTTACTTAGTCTGTTTCCTCACATATAACTTGGGGAAAATAACATTAACTTACAACTGGATTGCAAGAATTAATGATATCAGTTCAGTTCAGTCACTCAGCCATGTCTGACTCTTTGCGACCCCATGGACTGCAGCACGCCAGGCTTCCCTGTCCATCGCCAACTCCCGGAGCTTGCTCAAACTCATGTCCATCAAGTCGGTGATGCCATCCAACCATCCCACCCTCTGTCATCCCCTTTTCCTCCTGCCTTCAATCTTTTCCAGCATCAGGGTCTTTTCCAAAGAATCAGTTCTTCGCATCAAGTGCCCAAAGTATTGGAGTTTCAGCTTCAGCATCAGTCCTTCCAATGAATATTCAGGACTGATTTCCTTTAGGATGGACTGGTTTGATCTCCTTGAAGTCCAAGGGACTCTCAAGCATCTTCTCTAACACCACAGTTCAAATCTTCTCTAACACCACAGTTCAAATTAATGATACAATCTATAAAAAATAAGTAAGTTGGTGCCTACAACATAATAGGCATTTTAAAAAAGTAAGTTCTCTTCCTTTGAGGACATTTGACATTGAGTTAAATAGGATTTGCCTTTGTTATATATGTTCTTGATACCTGACTTACAAAGCAGACCTCTGAAATTAACTTTTTACATATAAAATCTGTCATCAATCTTCAATAATTCATGTGAAATGTTAGTTTGGATAAATAAAATCTGCACATTGCTTCTAATCTCATAGATGTAATTGAATCCCACTCATTTCCAAAGCAGGTTTGAGTCCCAGCTCCCTTCCCTTCCCTATTTCATCTGATGGTGATGTTAACAAGCAGAGAAGTGCCCCAAAGCCTAGAAACAAGGAACAAGAAGAGAAATCCTGGACAGAGCTGACACAAATATTTAATTTCTAAAGAATCAAGCACCAATATTTATACAAGTGAATAGTTTGCTAGTTCCTTCAAATGACTTCTATATTGGGAAACAGGAAGTTGAGAAGAATTCAGTTAAGAATAAGATGATAAAGGACAGCAAAAATGAGAATGAAGGAACTTTAACAGTGATCCTCAAATCTGGGTTATACACTTTGTAACTAGGCATCCCCAGGAAAACCTATAGTTAATACAACTGAGACATGCTGCCATTGGTATCCATCTTGGGAATTCACAATGTATATTCACACAGGCTAGAATTTACATGTCCATTCTATTAGCACGTTTAAAAATCTGTTTAACACTGTTAAACTCAGAAATTCCCCAAACTGTCCAAATACTAAATTCTGTTTCTGCACGTGGTTGTGAGCACAGGAAGGGGAAGGGGTGAGACTTGATTAATATTCTGTGGAATTAATATGCAATGGCATATAATTCAGAAAATGTTAGATTATTGATTTCTTCTGTCTGCCACAAAAATGCATCCTTGCTGGTTCTTTATGTCTTTTCTTCACCCAAGAAAACCATTTGATGAGAATTCCTATTTTATCTTATGGATATAGAAATATTAGAATTTGTTTTGCCTTTGGAAAGATGAGTGGTTGCAAAGGAAACAAACTCTCAGAACTAATATCAGTGATCTGAAAGCAAAAAAAAAAAAAAACAAAACTAAAACAAAACCCAAAACTTTGTTTTAGAAACAAAGACTTTCTTCTGCTTCTGCCAAGACACTGTTAAGCCAAGTCTGCCAGTTCATTCTCGAGAGGCCAAAGTTATTGTACAATTAGAGTTAAAAACTACTAAAATGACTCTTTTAGGGTACTTTTATGTTTTAACACAAATCTATTTTTCCATTTGGCATTTTTGTTTTAAAGGACAGGAATTTCTATAATAATATTGGCATTTTGCAAACAGATGTTCCAAAGAGCAGATTACTTATATTTTAATCTCTCCCTTAGAAATAAGTCTTTATATGAATCCTGGGTGCTCTTAGAGATATTTATTTGATAAACTATGAAATGCTACAGTAGCACCATAAATCACAATAAATTCAAAGGAAAATGCTATAATTATAAGTTTTATAGCTAATAAAATGTTCAATCAGATGGTAAAGAATCTGCCTGCAATGCAGAAGACCCAGCTTCAATCCTTGGGTTGGGAAGATCCCCTGCAGAAGGGAACGGCCACTCACTCCAGTATTCTTGCCTGGAAAATTCCATGGACCGGGGAGCCTGAAGGGCTATGGTTCATGGGGTAGCAAAGAATAGGACACGACTAAGCAACTAACATTTATATAAGGAGGATTTCAGAGAATAAGAATGAATTTCTTTTTTAATTAAAAAAGAAATATGTTCTAATTCTTATTGTTTGTCCCCCTATATCAAGGTTGATAATCAAAGAATCCACTCACAAGTACATATATAAAGTATATATTATATTGTGCTGTGCTGTGCTGTGCTTAGTCGCTCAGTTGTGTTTCACTCTTTGTGACCCCATGGACTGTAGCCTGCCAAGCTCCCTGTCCATGAGGATTTTCCAGGCAAGAATACTGGAGTGGGTTGTCATGCCCTCCTTCAGAGGATGTTCCCAACTCAGCGATCAAACTCAGGTGTCCCACACTGCAGACAGATTCTTTACCATCTGAGCCACTAGGGAAGCCCAAGAATACTGGAGTTGGTAAGCCTCACCCTTCTCCAGGGGCTCTTCCCAACCCAGGAATTGAACCAGGGCCTCCTGCACTGCAGAGCTACCAGGGAAGCACATATATTACATTCAGTTCAGTTCAGTTCAGTCGCTCAGTTGTGTCCGACTCTTTGTGACCCCATGAATCGCAGCACGCCAGGCCTCCCTGTCGATCACCAATTCCCGGAATTCACTCAAACTCATGTCCACTGAGTCAGTGATACCATCCAGCCATCTCATCCTCTGTCATCCCCTTCCCCTCCT
The DNA here is from genome assembly GCF_032452875.1 of Bos javanicus. NCBI lineage: Eukaryota > Metazoa > Chordata > Mammalia > Artiodactyla > Bovidae > Bos > Bos javanicus. The sequence continues at coordinate 81,041,326 of NC_083876.1, read as the reverse complement.
GCACCCAATCCCTCCCAGCATCAGAGTCTTTTCCAATGAGTCAACTCTTCACATGAGGTGGCCAAATATGCAAATATATGCATATATAATATGCAGCTATATATATGATGTAACATTGTATTTCTAAAAAGTGTCATGGTTAACACAATTATAAATACTAAGACAAGACATCATTAAAGCAGGGGATTAGAGGGGAAATTTTTAATTGCACCTGATAGTTTTCAAACAGCCAAATGTCCTAGAAAGCATTCATCTTAAATTAATTCACACAAATATTTGCTCCATTAGGTAACCATTCTCCTGTATTACCTTCTTCAGTTCTTCAGGAACTTAGTGATAACAGGCTGAGTGTGAAGGTAAATTCTCCTACGAAAGTTTTGAACCAGTTAGAAATGAAATGTCTTTGTGCCTACATTTTCTTATATAACAGCCTGGCCTTTACCTAAATTATTTCAGCGCTTAGGGGCATGTTTCTCTGGCCTGGTCTTATCTCCATCTGTGTTGAAAAGATTTTCAAGAAGCATTTGAAAATCTCCTTTTTCTCTACTATACCACAGCGTGGGTGGAGAAAAAACAGGAAAGCATTAGTTGCTGTCTGGTTCATTGGGCTGAATTAAACAAAGCATATGCAAAATAGAAAAGATTTTAAATTGGCAGTAAAAAACAAGCAAACAAATAATCCTGCAATATCTCAAATCCATGCTTAGTAAGGAATTATGTATGTGTGTATGTGTATATATATACCTTTTTCTGTATTAAAAAGTCATCATAAATAGTTACTAAGACTAGTGGGTCACACAGAGGTGTTTCAAAGCCAACAGTTTCAAGATGGAACTCATTATTTTTCCCTTAAAATTCCTCTTGTGTTCCTACAGTACAGGACTATGGCTTAGGTTCTCAAAACTAGAATCCTCAGGAGTTTTCTCATTTGCCTGCCCTATCCACTTATCATGCTCTACTGATCTGTACCCAGGCCACCCCTCAATCCCACCCCCATGGCACCACCCACATCAATTTCCAATCACACTCTTGGGACAGCCACCCAACTGGCCTCTGCTATAGCTGCCACCTTTCCACACCACCACTGCACTGCTAGAGCCATCCTGCTGCTGCTGCTAAGTCGCTTCAGTCGTGTCCGACTCTGTGCAACCCCAGAGACGGCAGCCCACCAGGCTCCCCCGTCACTGGGATTCTCCAGGCAAGAACACTGGAGTGGGTTGCCATTTCCTTCTTCTACTAGAGCATATATTTGTTCATCAAGCAGCCCTGCTTCAGTTTCTCTGATGGTTCTTTCAACAGCCAACATGTATTCAACATTGCCATAATTCAGCCATTGTAACAAAAGCTTTACACATATTATCTTATTTCTCTTCATGACAATCCTATGAGATGGATACAATTATCACTGGCACTTACAGATGAGAAAATCAATGCATACAGAATTTATATAGCTTGTTCATGGTCACTGGGAGAGCAGACGGCAGAACCAACGTCCATCTCAGATTATCAGATGCTCTTGATGGTTCCATTATAAACCTTCCTTCAGTCTGGTTCCCAAACAACTCTCCGGTCTTTTTTGCAAGGAGATCATAGACTATGAACCTCTCACATTCAGGGATTGTACATCAAGGATCAGAAGCCCTCCAGCCACTGGCTAGGATGTAAGAGGGCTTAGGGCTGTCAGAACTGCTACCTGCCCTCCAAATGAGTGTGCCTCTTTCAATACACATGGTTACAGAAATATCTTGATTCCAAGCAAGAAAAAATTAGTTCACACATGCTGCAGAACTTCTTATACCACTCTGCCGCTGTAGAATGAAGAATCAGATTTCAAGCCATTGCTTTTCAGAGGTTAATCACACACGACTAACCAACTTTGCCTCAGCATCTCTCTCCACAACTAATTCACTCATGACAGTCATTTGATGAAGGCCAGGCAGAGAGGAAGCCAAGGGACACAAGTGCGGCGACAGAGCAATGGGGACTGAAGATGTGATCATAGGTTTGTTTTTATAAAAACGACCATCCATCTGAGTTATTAGAGAATTTACACGAAGAGATAGTCATATGAAAAGGAAAAAAAGAAGAAAAGGTTACATATTGTTAAGCCTGCCTTGACATATTCCACATACACTGTTTGATAAATATTTTATTGTTATTCCAGGAAAAGCTTTTAAAGGAATGTATAAGCCAGCAATTATGGGGAAGGGATGTCTCCTTCTCAGAGATAGTAGGAATGTCAGTTCTTGCTTCTAAAGAGAGGGTGAACACACTCACCCGTGGCAAACTTGCTGAAATGAACATATATTCATTGAAAGAGCCAGAAGTCCCAGGCAGCCATCCTTTCTTATTTGTTAATAATAGAAAAAACACACAAATAGCTCTAATGCAGCCTCTGTGTGATCTGAATAAATAAGAGGCACTCAGCTCATGTGTAGTAATCGTTGCGCTTTTTTTTCTAACAATTATCCAAATCCCAACACAGAAAGCCTTTCTGGAAGAAAGCCTGACTCCTTAGAGCTGATGGTCCAATCGGCAGGACTGGTGCTCAGCTCTTAACTGCTGGCCTCTGTTATCAGGGCCTGAACCCATCTCTGATGGGAAAAATTTAGGCAGACAACATCATTATTTTGTTTAAATTAAATGGGAGAAATTGCAGTACTCCAAGTTAATTGGGTGTTTTGGTATGATGTTAAAGATATTTTGAGGGTTTTTCCTTTTTGGCCACTTACCAGTACCATCTCAAATGCCTTCCTTATAGTCAATACAATGTATTGAAAGGGTGTGTGTGTGTGTGTGTGTGTGTGAGAGAGAGAGAGAGAGAGAGAGAAATAAATGTTTACATTGCCCTCCTATAAGACAGGCTGCTTACATCATCATGAAATTAACATGAAAAGTAATCGGTAGCAGCCAATTCACCGTTATAAGAAAGATGTTATTTCTGAAATATTTTTAAAATGTCACTTAAAATCCTGTTATTCCACTTATAGATATACATATCCAAATCTGAGATTCCACCTAAAATTTGAAATGATATAGAGATTGCTGCTTTAAAAGCCACTTGACACAGTGCCTAAATATTCTTAAACATGTCAGGAGCAGAGGTATTTTATGAATGGCATTTAAAACCATAATCAAGTATAAAATTGTGACAACACTTATCCCCCTAAGCTATGGTTAGCCAAAAAGTAAATCATAACCTTTAGCATTTTTTTAAACCTACAAAAAGTCTGCTACAGTAGTTTCTTTCTTTTTCTTAAATGGCCTTTAAATAAATATATGAGTCAGTTAAAAGCATTTGCTTGAATTAAAGTGATAATTCTGCCAGGACATCAGTGTAATTAATTGTGGGTGGCAGGAGTTTTAAATGAGGTGAAATTAGGGATTTTGGTTTGTTTATTTATTTTTTACTCACCCTCCTGCTGTAACTAGAAAAGCTTTTGGTTGATCTTGAAATTGTGCCTTGTCATGGAATATCATATCTACATGCTTTTATGATAAGCACTATGGCAAATTTTTTTCATGATCAAGATGGGGGAAGAATGCATATGCTCTTCCTCCCTACTACTACTACTACTATTACTACTACTACTATACACACAGGCACACACACACACACACATACACACACACGCACACACACACATATGCACACACACACATACACACACACACACCCTAATATGTGTGTGTTTCACAACCCTCAATGTTCATCCCAACGTAGTGTCCCAATTTATTTCAATGCTTTCCATGTCAAATACAAAATTATTTTAGTTACAGAGTTTGACTCCTGGTAAGTGATTTCACAAAAGACCTCAAAACACTCTGTCTTCAAAATTTTTGCTTGCCTGCAATACCTGCGCCAAGCCCTGAAACAGCTACATTTCATAAACAAACATGTTTTCCAAAAAGTGGGGGGGGGGGTCTTACTGTGTACAATGTGTTTTACATGATGCATTATTCTCTTAGCAGAGCTGACTGCATCTCAGGAGCTATAGGCATTGCTGTAAAACAGACACCAGCAGAGGAACTGAACTAATACCCTTCAGGAGGCAGAGGATCCATAACACAGTTGGGAGAATTCTGCTTTAAGTGTCAGCAACCCTGAAATAGGAAGTAATCCCATAGTGTGTATCATCTAAAAGTTCAATATAGCAAAGGCAAGAGAGAAAGTTCTGCCTGAGAAGCAGTTTTATGCTAATCATTTGACTGGCATTAGAATACTTCTGTAGTCACGCATGTCTAGCTGTCAAGTAAAGATGTTAAAAACCAACACATTATTAAAAGGTGCGTGATTGGCCCCTAATGTCTGTACACTGAAACTAAAACATCGGACGATCCTGAGACATTTCCTACACTGCATCTAACATGAAGACTAAGCATCGGACACAAGAATTCGTCTGCTGTGACACTCTACATCTTGTAACGGTGAAAAAACGTTTTTGTTCAGCTCATTAACACCATCTACCTTTTGCCCCCACCTCCTGCCCTTAGTACTAGTTTTATCATTCACTACATGCCCTTTTCACCCACTGTTCTGAGCACAAAAGAATCAAACAGCACACAAGCCTGCAGCCGAAATAACAGTGCAGTCTTCCAAAAGGTGAATGTGGAATTACAATCCGCGTTCCCAATTCCTGAACTTGCAAGCAAACACTAATTGCCTTGTGGACAATGCAGCAGGGTTAACCCATTGTATAGCTCCCGGTCCTGAACCTTTCAGGGCAGAATAAGACCAACAAACAGGCAAACCTTCCGCCGCAAGGGATGGAGACAGCAAACGAGCCCCAGAGGCTGTGAAGAAGGACATGCTTGCTTTACCTACCGGCATTGTCCATGTCTCAGGAGTGACGAGTTCTGGAGCCTGGCAGCTAGGAAGCCCGGCTCCTCTCCTGGCTAACGAAGCACCCTGCCCTTCTGCTGATTATCAGTCCTTGCTGGCACACAGAGCATACTTCATGCACTGTCTGCAGGAGACACCGCCAGGAAATTTATATCTCCAAGGATGACAAACAGCCATTAGCTCCATTACGGGCTGATTAAGAGAGACTGAGCCTATCAAGTGGGTACTTGAATCCACTGGGGTTTTCACCTCTGTTCCAAGCAAGGGAGGGAAAAAAAAAACACTGCAATGTGGAGTGTATTGCACATTTCCGAAAAGCAGCGCACATGCTGCGCAGAGCACAGTGCTTTTCCAAAAGATGCCAGAGCAAACACGAACAGAAAGAGGCACAGATAACTAAAAGGTAGAAAGAAATCTTTTTTAAAAAATGCAATAAATTATCCTTCGTTGGGAACTAATCTAAGCATGGTCCAGCCTTTATTACTGACATCACGGGATGACTGGGCAACTTTTCCATTTAGAATCTTAAAGTTTATTTTCAGTTATTGTTGTTGCTGTTGGGGGTGGGCAAGGAACAGCAGATCCAGCATTCTAAAATAAAGGCCATCTGTAATATTTCTGCTCTACATACATACTAATAAGGTAAGTATTTTCATTTCATTTTGGTTATGTTTTCATCATGACTCGTGTTCCTATTTCTGGTCAGAATTTCTGCCCACCTGTGTTAACACAGAAATTCAAAGGGATCTCCCTAAATGTCACTAATAACACAAAAAATAATTGTCAAAAGATGCCAGGGGAATCCTATAGTCTGTTACAATCTGTAGCCATCAAAGTAACAGAAATTTGAGGATCAAGAAAAATGCATTTACTAACACAAGAAAGTCCATCGCACTCCTTTTCTTTAATTTGGCTATATAAAGATGACCCTCAAAGCCACCAGACACTGCACTGCTTCCACCCGGGTCAGGGCATAAAGATGAGCAGAGTGTTGAAGCAATCATGGGCCATGCCCTGAGGCTGTTATACTAGAATCTGGGGAGAGCACAATTCTGTTTACTGCATTTTCTCAGCTATAGGAAAAAAAATAGAATGGCCTCATTTAACCTATGAAACAATGTATAGTAAGGCTCTACAGGTTTTTTATTTTCACAAGTTTTAAAAAAGCAGTTGGAGTGTTAGCAAACCCCCTGCATTGTTAAATTTTAAAAAGCAATTCATTTAATGCCACTAGAATTCCAAGCAACAAACAAGTTGCAAATTATTTGCAATCTGGGCTTCTGTTTCAACAGTTTCTAAGTATTTTTGTTTTTAATGTCACCAAACTTAGAGATTTGAGGTTTCTGTACTGTTTAGGTGATATACTTCATTTGTGATAGAACATATATTTTCCTCAAAGAAAAGCTGCATTTCTCAGTGATTTTGCCCTGAGATTTTTATCCCCATTATTTTAATTCTGTCACAGTAATTGGAGGGTATATCACTAGATTAATTTCAGAAAACCATTCTTCATATGTTTTTGAAAATTGCTTTGATCCCAAGAGACTCAAATCACTGTGGCTTCCATAACTCATCTACCTGCCCTGATTAAGACTGTCAACTACGCAGAATGAGTGTTGTCTGTAGGAAATCTAGGGCAAGCTAATCCTTAAAAAAAGAAGAGTTAGGGAAATACAAAAGCTAAATCAGAGAGACGGTATATTATGAAGTTTGAGATTTTGGTAAGGAATAGCTCTATTCGGCATGGATGCTGACTGATAGGAATATATTCATATTAACTTTCAGGCTTCCCTGGTGGCCCAGTGGTAAAGAATCCACCTGCAATGCAAAAGATGTGGGTTCAGTTCCTTGGTCAGGAATATCCTCTGGAGAAGGAAATGGCAACCCACTGCAGCATTCTTGCCTGGAGAATCCCATGAACAGAGGAGCCTGGTGGGCTAGAGTACATAGGGTCGCAAAAGTCAGACACAACTTAGCAACTAAACAACAAACATATGATCTTTGCACAGAGTTCAATGTGTGAGTCGATTATTTTTATTAATACAATGAGTCCCTAAAGTACAAACAGACTGTGCCCTTGAAGTTTGTTTTAGAAAACAGACTCACATAGGAAACAAACTTATGGTTACCAAAGGGGAAAGTGGGAGGAGGGATTAATTAGGAGTTTGGAATTAACAGATACACAGCCCTATATAAAACAGATAACCAACAAGGACCTACTACATAGTACAGGGAACTCTGCCCAATATTTCATAATAATCTATATGAGAAAAGAATCTGAAAAAGGATATATATATACACATATATGTATGCATATACATACATATATGGACTTCCCTGGTGGCTCAGTGGTAAAGAATCTGCCTGTCAATGCAGGAGACAAGGGTTCTAACTCTAGGTCAGGAAGATGCCCTGCAGAAGAAAATGGCACCCCACTCCAGTATTCTTGCCTGGGAAATCTCCTGGACAGAGGAGCCTGGAGGGCCACAGTCCATGGGGTCACAAAAGAGTGGGAGACAGCAACAAAACCGCAACAGTGTACAAATATATATGTATGTGTAACTGAAACACTTTGCTATATACCTGACACTAGCATAACACTATACATCAACTACACTTGATTGAAAAATAATTTTTTTAAAAAGTTTGTTATGTTGGTTATTTGAAAAACACTTTTTCTCGTAAACACTGATTAGGTTCTAAGAACAGACTATTAAACTCTGTTTAGCTCATGATGTGGTTTACATAAGATCCCACAATCTCTTATACACAAGGATAAGTCCAGAAAGTTCTGAAAATCTTAACTTTTTTTAAAGTTTGGCTCCAAAATGCACTGGGGGGTCACAACTGACTTGGCTATTTAAAAATGTTACAAGTCCCACTTAGAGTGAATAACATATTTTGCTTCAGAAAATTTAATTTTACAAGTATGGGAGTCTGTCCAGACACTGCTGGGGATGATACATAACATATAACATGTATTATACGCATTCTCCTACCTTTTTAAAATGTAAAAATTTTTAATTTGGAAACACACCTGATTCCAAGGGTTTCAGATGAGGAACTATGGTCCTTCACTACATTTCTGCAATTTAAAATAGTAGAAAATAACCTTTTCTACTATTTTATTCCAGGATCATCTTCCTTATTTAAGAGCTCACAATCTCCCTTCCCCACCTGCTAAGTGCTTGATCCTCTCTAACTCCTGATGTTGTAAGAGATAAAAAAGGGACAGGCAACATAGAAAGATGTCAAGAAATAATGAAACTAATGTTGGGTGACTATTAAGAATCAGGCCCATAGGGAAGTCTGAGGGAATACACGTGTACATATGGCTGAGTCTCTTTGCTGTACACCAGAAACCATCACAACATTGTTAATCAGCTATACTCCAATATAAAATAAAAATTTAAAACCGAAACCAAACCAAAACAAAACACCAAACAGGCCATTTAAAAACTGCACAGATTGCTAAGGACTCATCAACTTTTACCCCTGCTCTTGCTATCAGTACCACAACTGCCCTGACCCAGAATCAGAAGAAGCCAACCTAACAATGGAAAAGCACGGTGAATGAAACATTTCCCTCAAGCTCCAGAGAGAACCCAGTCACTCCACCGATTTAATTCAGACCCACAAATAATATGCTCTAGTTGGGAAACGCCTGAATACAAAGCAGGCCCTTTCTAATGGTCCCGAAGATACTGTACGGCATAGCAGCAGCATTAAAAAGAGTAGTGCTGTACATCAGGTTTTAAAATAGATTTAGTTCCTGTTTTTATTAACTGTCCCATTATCTCTATTCCTCATCTTTCTTAGAATCAGACTCATTTGTTTGAGGCCAGTGGTAATTTGGAGTATCTGCATCTAAAAAAAAAAAAGAAAAAAAAAAAAACCCACCCTTCTTGCTCTCCCACTTGCAGAAAGAAGGCTACAGCCTACCTGCAGGGTTTTCTAAGAACCGTTTGCCTGAGGTGGGTTGTGAGATGTTTGTGACTCCAGGCCTGTACAGCCGAGGTCACAAGAGCAAGGCCACCAGCAGTGTCCAGCACCTTCAAATGTATCGTCAGGCACCTGGTGATCACCTGGCTAGTATCACATCTTTGTCAAAAAAACAGAACAAGCTTCCCTGGTGGCTCAGTGGTAAAGAATCCACCTGCCAAAGCTGGAGACATGAGTTCGATCCCTGACCTGGGAAGATCCCACATGCCGTGGAACAACTAAGCCCGTGAGCCACAACCATTGAGCCCACACTCTAGAGCTCATGCAGCACAACTCCTGAGCTGGTGCTCTAGAGTCAGAGCTCCACAGCAAGAAAAGCCACTGCAAAGAGAAGCTGTGCACCACAGCTAGAGAAAAGCCTGGCAGCAACGAAGACCCAGCACAGCCCAAAATAAATAAATACAATTATTTTAAAACAAAACTCTATTAACATCTCTCCCTTTCAATTTCAAAGCTGTCCTGGCTTCCCAGAGAAGTTCTCCTTATTCGACATTATTTCTTCACCTGTCACCCAGTTTTATTGAGATATCACTGATATAGCACTTGGTTTAAGATGTACAGCATAACGCTGTGCTGTGCTTAGTCACTCAGTCGTGTCCAACTCTTTGCAACCCCATGGACTGTAGCCCACGAGGCTCCTCTGTCCATGGGGATTCTCCAGGCAAGAATACTGGAGTGGGTTGCCTTGCCCTCCTCCAGGGGATCTTCCTAACTCAGAGATCAGACCCAGGTCTCCCGCATTGCAGGCAAGTTCTTTACCATCTGAGCCACCAGGGAAACCCACAGCATAATGACCTACACATATTGCAAAAGGATTTTCACAACAAGTTTAACACCCATAATCTCATATAGATACAAAAGAAAAAAATGTTTTTTTTTTTTTCCCCTGTGATAAGAACTTGGGATCCACTCTCTTACAACTTTCAAATACACCACACAGCCAGGTTAATTTATAGTCACCAGAGTGTACTTTACCTCCCAGGACTTATCTTATAACTGAAAGTTTGTACCTTTCATATTGTTTCATATTATTTCTCAACTTTCCTAGCAGGTGCTTTCATGTGCTTGGGGACATAGGGAAGAAATGGTGGCAACCGCACTCTACTTCTTCTGACAGGAATCTGAGCCCAGGTGTACCAAGAGCTGTTCAAATGAAGACTGTGCAGAACTAGAAGCAGGAAGTCTTTTCCAGGAGGTGTAATAACTCCAGAACCGTAGGCTACAAATATGGCTTGGCTTTCAGGACTAATTGGGTTCCTTCTCTAAAAAGTTAAACTCTTTTCCTTGGAACAGAAGAATTAGAGAATAAGTTGCCCAGGTCGTAATGCTGCTTGGCTCAGCAGATCTCTGGGAGACCCTGGTCAGCCTGTCATCTCTTGATTCATCCAAAGAAAGAAGTATTGAAATATAACTACCAATTAGGAAATAGTCAAGCTTGCTTCCAGTCCCTACTGGAAATCTGTTCTGAAAAGATTCTTGCCACTGCTCTGACAAGAACAGCTGTGGGACACAGATAGTTTTGATGAATACATTGCTTGGATTTATAACTCTCCTAAGTACTAAACCCAATCCCTGAACTATTAAAAAAAAAGTTCATAGGATGAAGTTCTGCAACAGATATTATTTCCAGGAAGATTTGGGCAGAAAAACATTAGACATTTATCTAATGTTACATTATCTGGATTTTAGGACAATATTTACTTGACACACCTATGTTTTTTATTATTCCTAACCATTCTCATTTAGAGATTTCTCTTCTACTGTAAGGTGAGAGTATGGGGAGGGGTCTTCTGAATTACTGTTAACTTTTGCTTCTCTTTCCTTATACGTGATCCTTAGATTATGACTTCCATTCACACAGACTTTAAGAACATCTTAATGCAGAGGACAGGGAACTTTTCAACAAACTTAGAACTCAGCTGGCATCTAGACCTTGATGAGCTATTGCTGTTGTTGTTCAGTTGCTAAGTCATGTCCAACTCTTTGCAACCCCATGGACTGCAGCACACCAGGCTTCCTGTCCTTCACTGTCCCCTGGAGTTTGCTCAAACTCATGTCTGTTGAGTTGGTGATGCCATCCAATCATCTTATTCTCTGTTGCTCCCTTCTCCTGCTGCCATCAATCTTTCCCAGCATCTGGTCTTCTCCAATGAGTCGGCTCTTCACATCAGATGGCCTAAGTATTGGCGCTTCAGCTTCAGCATTAGTCTATCCAATGAATATTCAGGGTTGATGAGCTATAACCACCAGATAGTCTTCTGACAGGTTTGGACTTTTGGTTCAGAACACCAAAGACATAGTAATGTGACAAAATGTTAAATAGGTAAGTCACAGCTGGGCTGGAGAACCTATATAACCATTTCCATGAATTAGAAAGGAGTGGAAAGTTCAAAGCACTGACTCAGCTTCCACTGAGCCGTGCTGTGCTCAAGGGGCAAAAGCAGGGGCTCCAGCCCAGGCACTTGGCTCCTGTGTGGTGATGGATTAAAAAGAGCTCCACTTCAGAAAGGAGGCGTCAGAGTCAGGCTCTGCTTGAAAAGGGCTCCTTGACTCAAGAAAGGAAGTTTAAAAATGGCTGTTGACTTATTTCCAGAAGCCAAGACTTTATAAAGCCTCGGTGGGTGGAGGGAGGATAAACCTCACAAGAAAGAACAAAATAAGCTTCATGCTGTCTCCCACAATATGAGATCTGCAATATCCCCTCAAAATAGAGCAGGTGCCCCCAAAGTCATTGGGAAGACTTGACTCTAGACTAGAGGACCAGAGGAACAAGGTGGAGGCAACTTCACATCATAACACTATTAGAGAGGAAAAGAGTTGAACTCAAAACCAAAGAAGCAAATGATTTTTTAAAAAGACCTTCCACTCGAATTCATAAGCTGAATTCCAAATATTTGGAATTCCAAAAATCCAAAATTTGACAAAGCAAGTAAATAAAATAACCAATAAAACATGAATATTAATAATATCAATGCCATGGAAGTCTCATAAAGATTTTTTTTTTTAATTTACTGTAATATGTTTTACTGAACATAATTCTTATTCACAGTATCTTTTTTTTATAATGAAGTATTCTTAAATACAGAGACTAATATAACAGAGACCCTCTGAGCTCTCTCCAGTCTTGTTTTAAAGGATTAAAATATTACAGAAGCAGCTGAAGCTCTCTATAGACCCCTTCTATGTTCTGTTCTACCCTCCAGTCAATCTCTATCCTCAATTTGGTGTGTATATTTCCTTCTTTATTTTTATGCTACATATATGTGTATATATGTATATGAGTATGTATATTCATGAAATATATAACATTATTTTGCATGTTACAGAAGTGCCTAACCTGTTTTTTTATTTTTATTTTTTTTTTTTTACTGTCTTAGATATCCTTTTTTTTTTTTTTTCACATGCTCCCCATCCTGAACCCTCCTCCCTCCCAACCTCCCCATACCATCCCCCTGGGTCTTCCCAGCGCACCAGCCCCAAGCATCCAGCATCGTGCACTGAACCTGGACTGGCATCTCGTTTCATACATGACATTTCACATGTTTCAATGACATTCTCCCAAATCTTCCCACCCTCTCCCACAGAGTCCATAAGACTGTTCTATACATCAGTGTCTCTTTTGCTGTCTCGTATACAGGGTTATCGTTACCATCTTTCTAAATTCCATATACATGCGTTAGTATACTGTATTTATGTTTTTCCTTCTGGCTTACTTCACTCTGTATAATAGTCTCCAGTTTCATCCACCTCATTAGAACTGATTCAAATGTATTCTTTTTAATGGCTGAGTAATACTCCATTGTGTATATGTACCACAGCTTTCTTATCCATTCATCTGCTGATGGGCATCTAGGTTGCTTCCATGTCCTGGCTATTATAAACAGTGCTGCGATGAACATTGGGGTACACGTGTCTCTTTCCCTTCTGGTTTCCTCAGTGTGTATGCCCAGCAGTGGGATTGCTGGATCATAAGGCAGTTCTATTTCCAGTTTTTTAAGGAATCTCCACACTGTTCTCCATAGTGGCTGTACTAGTTTGCATTCCCACCAACAGTGTAAGAGGGTTCCCTTTTCTCCACACCCTCTCCAGCATTTATTATTTGTAGACTTTTGGATCGCAGCCATTCTGACTGGTGTGAAATGGTTCCTCATAGTGGTTTTGATTTGCATTTCTCTGATAAAGAGTGATGTTGAACATCTTTTCAAGTGTTTGTTAGCCATCTGTATGTCTTCTTTGGAGAAATGTCTATTTAGATCTTTGACCTAATTGATATCTATAGGACATTTCATCCCAAAACAATGAATTTCACCTTTTTCTCAAGCGCACATGGAACCTTCTCCAGGATAGATCACATCCTGGGCCATAAAGCTAGCCTTGGTAAATTCAAAAAAAATAGAAATCATTCCAAGCATCTTTTCTGACCGCAATGCAGTAAGATTAGATCTCAATTACAGGAGAAAAACTATTAAAAATTCCTACATATGGAGGCTGAACAACACGCTGCTGAATAACCAACAAATCACAGAAGAAATCAAAAAAGAAATCAAAATTTGCATAGAAACGAATGAAAATGAAAACACAACAACCCAAAACCTGTGGGACACAGTAAAAGCAGTCCTAAGGGGAAAGTTCATAGCAATACAGGCACACCTCAAGAAACAAGAAAAAAGTCAAATAAATAACCTAACTCTACACCTAAAACAACTAGAAAAGGAAGAAATGAAGAACCCCAGGGTTAGTAGAAGGAAAGAAATCTTAAAAATTAGAGCAGAAATAAATGCAAAAGAAACAAAAGAGACCATAGCAAAAATCAACAAAGCCAAAAGCTGGTTCTTTGAAAGGATAAATAAAATTGACAAACCATTAGCCAGACTCATCAAGAAACAAAGGGAGAAAAATCAAATCAATAAAATTAGAAATGACAGTGGAGAGATCACAATAGACAACATAGAAATACAAAGGATCATAAGAGACTATTATCAACAATTATATGCCAATAAAATGGACAACGAGGAAGAAATGGACAAATTCTTAGAAAAGTACAACTTTCCAAAACTCGACCAGGAAGAAATAGAAAACCTTAACAGACCCATCACAAGCATGGAAATTGAAACTGTAATCAAAAATCTTCCAGCAAACAAAAGCCCAGGTCCAGACGGCTTCACAGCTGAATTCTACCAAAAATTTAGAGAAGAGCTAACACCTATCCTGCTCAAACTCTTCCAGAAAATTGCAGAGGAAGGTAAACTTCCAAACTCATTCTATGAGGCCACCATCACCCTAATACCAAAACCTGACAAAGATGCCACAAAAAAAGAAAACTATAGGCCAATATCACTGATGAACATAGATGCAAAAATCCTAAACAAAATTCTAGCAATCAGAATCCAACAACACATTAAAAAGATCATACACCATGACCAAGTGGGCTTTATCCCAGGGATGCAAGGATTCTTCAATATCCGCAAATCAATCAGTGTAATACACCACATTAACAAATTGAAAAACAAAAACCATATGATTATCTCAATAGATGCAGAGAAAGCCTTTGACAAAATTCAACACCCATTTATGATAAAAACTCTCCAGAAAGCAGGAATAGAAGGAACATACCTCAACATAATAAAAGCTATATACGACAAACCCACAGCAAACATTATCCTCAATGGTGAAAAATTGAAAGCATTTCCTCTAAAGTCAGGAACAAAACAAGGGTGCCCACTTTCACCATTACTATTCAACATAGTTTTGGAAGTTTTGGCTACAGCAATCAGAGCAGAAAAAGAAATAAAAGGAATCCAAATTGGAAAAGAAGAAGTAAAACTCTCACTATTTGCAGATGACATGATCCTCTACATAGAAAACCCTAAAGACTCCACCAGAAAATTACTAGAACTAATCAATGATTATAGTAAAGTTGCAGGATATAAAATCAACACACAGAAATCCCTTGCATTTCTATACACTAATAATGAGAAAACAGAAAGAGAAATTAAGGAAACAATTCCATTCACCATTGCAATGAAGAGAATAAAATACTTAGGAATATATCTACCTAAAGAAACTAAAGACCTATATATAGAAAACTATAAAACACTGGTGAAAGAAATCAAAGAGGACACTAATAGATGGAGAAATATACCATGTTCATGGATTGGAAGAATCAATATAGTGAAAATGAGTATACTACCCAAAGCAATTTATAGATTCAATGCAATCCCTATCAAGCTACCAACAGTATTCTTCACAGAGCTAGAACAAATAATTTCACAATTTGTATGGAAATACAAAAAACCTCGAATAGCCAAAGCGATCTTGAGAAAGAAAAATGGAACTGGAGGAATCAACCCACCTGACTTCAGGCTCTACTACAAAGCCACAGTTATCAAGACAGTATGGTACTGGCACAAAGACAGAAATAAAGATCAATGGAACAAAATAGAAAGCCCAGAGATAAATCCACGCACATATGGACACCTTATCTTTGACAAAGGAGGCAAGAATATACAGTGGATTAAAGACAATCTCTTCAACAAGTGGTGCTGGGAAATCTGGTCAACCACTTGTAAAAGAATGAAACTAGAACACTTTCTAACACCATATACAAAAATAAACTCAAAATGGATTAAAGATCTCAACATAAGACCAGAAACTATAAAACTCCTAGAGGAGAACATAGGCAAAACACTCTCTGACATACATCACAGCAGGATCATCTATGACCCACCTCCCAGAATATTGGAAATAAAAGCAAAAATAAACAAATGGGACCTAATTAACCTTAAAAGCTTCTGCACATCAAAGGAAACTATTAGCAAGGTGAAAAGACAGCCTTCAGAATGGGAGAAAATAATAGCAAATGAAGCAACCGACAAACAACTAATCTCAAAAATATACAAGCAACTCCTACAGCTCAACTCCAGAAAAATAAATGACCCAATCAAAAAATGGGTCATAAAGATTTTTTAATGACTATGTTTATCAAAGAGACAGTGAAGGGATGACTTCTATAAAAAAAAAAAAAAGGAAAAGAAAACAGGTGGCTATGGGACAATAATAGATGGATATGGAAAATAACTTACAGGAAATCTTGGAAATGAAAGAGAGTCATGACCCTCAGACCAACAGAGACTTCTTATCATCAATGACAGATGCCAGAAGACAAGAGGCTGAAAGAAAATAAATGTCAACCTTGAATTGTATATCCAGCTTTACTACTGCTCATGACTAAAACATTGATACATTCACTGATACAGACACAGAAACTAAAAATTACTAAAGGATACAATTTGTGAGATGAAAAGTCAACCCAGAGAGAAGGAACAGATGAAAAAAAATAATAATGAGTAAGAAACTGATAAGATGCATTTGGATATTTAAATAACTATTGGTTATGAAATAGTAATTTTATAATTCACAAAACATCTGCAAAAAAGAAGCCAAACAGGATAAACATAACAAAATAGGGGGAGATGTTCCATGAGACCTTAAAGTGTGAAAGGAAAAGAGAAACAGTGACTAACTTTAGATTTAAATTTTAAATTGTTAGATAAATTTTTAGTTATATATGTTTTGTAAAAATTAGGAACAACCACTAAAAGAACAGAAATAGTTTGGTTACTTAGAGCAAATTTCTAAAATCAACTGAACTGCACACTGGGGAGGTACAAAGTGATCCCACTGTTTTGAGGGAAGAAAATACCAAAATGTCTATTAACACTGATTTTTATATAAAAGAGAAAAAGGTATAATGATATTTAATATACAGATTTTCTTGGCACTTTCACTTTTCCATACGTCAGACTTGAAACATACTGTAAACAGTTCTATATAAAGTTGATCCAAATTTAGGAAACCATTTTCTTAATTTGGTTTTAAAAGCTTTCAAATGAATTTTAGTGGATTTTTAACTCATTTGCTGAAATATAATTGTGCAACACATACTGATTAGTTTTCAAGAATAACCAATGACAACAGGGGAGAAAGTCACTTACTAGTGAATTTCAACCAAGAGCTCCACATGAAAAGTTGATGGGACTGAACTATGATTTAACAAGCTCAGTCAACGATGCAGTTTTTCAACTCAGATATCTTTTTCAATTCTGATTGCCATTAAAGCCAGGTATCACAATAAACTCATTGAGAATCAAATAGTGGACTTGCTATTTCTTGAAGTATTAAACCAAGAATTAAAAAAAAAAAACAATCCACACTCAATCACTGCCTTCATTAAAAATAAATAATTTTGTCCATAGGACTTTTGTCTTATTAATAAATTTTTATTATTTCTGAAATATTGGTGATTTCACCTTGATTCTGGCCTTTAAAATGTTTTGTTTTTATGCTACATAATATACATGATATATCAATATTAGTATAGTAGGCAAAAAAATGTGTGTGTTAGTCGCTCAGTCATGTTCAACTCTTGGCGACCTCATGGACTGTAGCCCATCCATGGAGTTCCCCAGGCAAGAATACCGGGGAGTGGACTAACTGCCATTTCCTCCTCCAAGAAATTTTCCTGACCCAGGCAGGGATCAAATCCGGGTCTGCACTGCAGGCAGATTCTTTACCATCTGAGCCACCAGGCAACAAACATAACTTCTCCATTAGTAAGCACACATACATTGAGAAAACATGCTAATTTCTTTCTGATTTAGATTACTATAGCACCCTGATTATCAGGCATCTGCAGCACAGACTCCGTCCATGCATTTACTCTCCTATCAATCACTGGATCACTTTTCTTACTTCATTCAAGGAATTACATCCTTCTCACCTTGTGTATAAAACTTTCCCTAACAACCTAGGAGCACATGAAACTTGTGGCACTCTACTTTTGCAGATCACCATACAAAATATAATACTATTTGGCTTGTTTATACATGGACTGCAAGGAGATCCAACCAGTCCATTCTGAAGGAGATCAGTCCTGGGTGTTCTTTGGAAGGAATGATGCTAAAGCTGAAACTCTAGTAATTTGGCCACCTCATGGGAAGAGTTGACTCATTGGAAAAGACTCTGATGCTGGGAGGGATTGGGGGCAGGAGGAAAAGGGGACGACAGAGGATGAGATGGCTGGATGGCATCACTGACTCAATGGACATGAGTTTGAGTGAACTCCAGGAGTTGGTGATGGACAGGGAGGCCTGGCGTGCTGCAATTCATAGGGTCGCAAAGAGTTGGACATGACTGAGCGACTGAACTGAATTGAACTGATACTAATATTTTACTTAATTCATTTTTAATTCATTATAAATAAAGATACCGAATATAGTTCCATGTACTATACAACAGGTCCCTGTTGGTTATCTGCTTTATATATAGTGGTATGCATCAGTTAATCCCATGCTCCTAATTTATCCCTCCCTTTCCCATTTCACCTTTGGTAACCATAAGTGTGTTGTCTATGAAAAATTTCTTTTAAGGTTACAGGTTTATGTCTCAATTTGCCTAATAAAATGTTTAAAGCTAATCTTTTGTGCCTCACCAAAAAAGAAATCTCTTAGTCTTCAATAATACTCAATAGTGTTGATATGAAAATAAGAATGGTAGAATTTCTGCCTGAAAAGAGACATATGAGCCTGTCTCTAAATTCCAGGAGAGAGCTGCATTTAAAAATTATTTCTGAAGGGAGACTATCTTATAAATCTATTAAGTTATAGCAGAATGATATATGCTTACCATTATCCAGATCAATGTATTTATCACTTTAAGTATTTTTAAAAATAGTTTTCAGGAACTTTCCACCTACTTTATTATGGCCAATTCTCAAAAAAAAAAAAAAAAAAAAAAAATCACTGAATCAGCTGCAATACAACCAGGTCATTGGAATGTAGAGGAAGGCATCTGTCTGATTGGTACTGAGCAGTTGGCAAAAGACAGCTCCTGACTCCATCCATCAGCCAAAAGGGTGGCTTAAAGGGCAGTTACTAATGCTTATGGATGAGTTGACTGTTATAAAAACAAGCAAACAAAGGAAAAAACTGACTCAGAATCTGCTCCAGCAATATACAGCCTCAAGTTCTCCCCACGATTCATCACTTAGCCAAAAACATGATGAGTGCCCCCTTCAACTAGAGAGCAAGTTCTCTTCAACTAACAGATGGCTGGCAGGTGCTGGCAGGTGGCTGACTGGAGGCAGCCTGCCACCCAAACTCACAGAGATGATTGTCTTTGTCAGGCTTGCAGAAAGGGTCAGACTACTGTTTTCTTAGATGAGCAATCAAGGGCTGTCAACCAACAGTCTAATCAAATCTGGCCCACTAACGTGATCATTTGGCCAGATCAAACCCCAGAATCTTAAGATGAGTCACATGTTCTCAGTTTGCCAAAGTCTCCACCACTCCCTATTGTCTTACACTGAGCTGCATACACCTTTGTGAACTGCCTGGCTCTTGAAAGCATCTGTATCTAAGCCAGCAGAATGGATTCATGACCTCTCAAATTCTTTCCTGAATCGTAGTTTTGTAAAGAAAGGGTGGGATATTTCAGCTACCTGTACAGCTTGGAGACTTGGAAATGTTTAGGCTGGATCTTAATAAGCTGTTCCTACAGGCTGGACAGGAAACATCACTTTGCAACCAAAAAGTGTTCCTTCATGGGATACCTCTCTGGGATTCTTACAACAAAGTGCTTTGGGCTCTAAGTGACTTAAATTAAATGGCTAACATTTCTTTAGTGATAAGGTGTTTCTCAACTTGCATTCAGTTCAGTTGCTCAGTCGTGTCCGACTCTGCGACCCCATGAATCACAGCACGTCAGGCCTCCCTATCCATCACCAACTCCCGGAGTTCACTCAAACTCATGTCCATCGAGTCGGTAATGCCATCCAGCCATCTCATCCTCTGTCATCCCCTTTTCCTCCTGCCCGCAGTCCCTCCCAGCATCAGGGTCTTTTCCAGTGAGTCAACTCTTTGCATGAGGTGGCCAGAGTATTGGAGTTTCAGCTTCAGCATCAGTCCTTCCAATGAACACCCAGGACTGATCTCCTTTAGGATGGACTGGTTGGATCTCCTTGCAGTCCAAGGGACTCTCAAGAGAAGTCCAACACAACAGTTCAAAAGCATCAATTCTTCGTCGCTCAGCTTTCTTCACAGTCCAACTCTCACATCCATATATGACCACTGGAAAAACCAGTTTGGAAGGCTGAGTGATTCCTCCAAGTTAGTTAGAAAAGTTTCTGGGAGCCATGGGATTAAAAAAAAAAAAAAGCAAGACAAGGAAAGGCACTGGAAACAATCAGGGTTTAGCCAGGTTCTGAAAGAACACTACGGAAATGGGCCGAGACAGGGAGCCCATGTGGTTGTTCTTAGAAAAGAAACTAGCCATCCTATGACTGCTTGCTCTACCTGATTCATGGTGCTGCTTTCAACTTGCTCCCTCCATTGTCTTTTCATCTGTATTAGCTTCCTGTTGCCACTGTAATAAATCACCACAAATTTAGTGGCTTCTAATAACCTAAATTTATACATACAGTTCTGGGGGTCAGAAGTGTGAAATAAGGTTTTATGTGGCTGAAATTAAAGTGATGACTTGACTGGTCTTCTGGAGGTTCCAGGGGAGAAAGCACTCCTTGCCTCTTCCTTGGCTTGTGGCTGTATCACTCTAATCTTTATTTCTGCTGTCACATTGCCTTCTCCATGCCTGATACTTTTGCCGTCCTATTATGAGGATCCTTGTGATTACACTGAGCTCAACTGAATAATCCAGGATAATCTCCTCAACTCAAGATCCTTAACTTAATCATGACTGCAAAGTCCCCATTGAGACTCAGGAGACCTGGGTTCAAATTAAATTAGTTAAGTTTGATGATGAGTAGACTCTCTTACTACTTCTGCTTTATTGACTATGCCAAAACCTTTGACTGTGTGGATCACAACAAACTGTGGGAAATTCTGAAAGAGATAGGAATACCAGACCACCTTACCTACCTCCTGAGAAACCTGTATGCAGGTCAAGAACCAACAGTTGGAACTGGACATGGAACAACAGACTGGTTCCAAATCAGGAAAGGGGTACGTCAAGGCTGTATATTGTTACCCTGCTTATTTAACTTATATGCAGAGTACATCATGAGAAATGCCATGCTGGATGAAGCACAAGCTGGAATCAAGATTGCTGGGAGAAATATCAATAACCTCAGATACACAGATGGCACCACCCTTATGGCAGAAAGCTAAGAAGAGCTAAAGAGCCTCTTGATGAAAGTGAAAGAGGAGAGTGAAAAAGTTGGTTTAAAACTCAACATGCAAAAAACAAAGATTATGGTATCTGGTCCCATCACTTCATGGCAAATAGATGGGGAAACAATGGAAACAGTGAGAGACTTTATTTCTCTGGGCTCCAAAATCACTGCAGATGGTGGCTGCAGCCATGAAATTAAAAGACACTTGCTTCCTGGAAGAAAAGCTATGACCAACCTAGACAGCATTTTAAAAAGCAGAGACATTACTTTGCCAACAAAAGTCTATCTAGTCAAAGCCATAGTTTTTCCAGTAGTCATGTATGGCGTGAGAGTTGGACTATAAAAAAAGTTGAATGCCAAAGAATTGATGCTTTTAAACTGTGGTGTTGGAGAAGTCTCTTGAGAGTCCCTTGGACTCCAAGGAGATCAAACCAGTCAACCCTAAAGGAAATCAGTCCTGAATGTTCATTGGAAGGTCTGATGCTAAAGTTGAAAACTCCAATATGCCACCTGATGTGAAGAACTGACTCATTGGAAAAGACTCTGACGCTGGGAAAGATTGAAGATAGGAGGAAAAGGGGACAACAGAGGATGAGATGGTTGGATGGCACCAACTCAATGGACATGAGTTTGAGCAAGCTCTGGGAGTTGGTGATGGACAGGGAGGCCTAGCGTGCTACAGGCCATGGGGTTGCAAAGAGTGGGACATGACTGAGTGACTGAACTGACTGAGACTCTCTTAACTTTATAGAATCTCTGCAAACTGGGTAATTCTCAAACACACTCTTAAATTCTTTAAAGTAGTATTTTGAGTGCCCCCAGGAGCCATCACTTACATCATAAATAGTTGGAACATGGGAAACTTCCAAGGAATTTGAGAGGAACAAACTTCTAAGTGAGACTACCTACAACCCACCTATTCAGAAACGAGGGTGGGGGTGGGGGGAAGATACAGAATTAACGTTAAAATAGCAACATCAGCCTGCAGTGATTCACCAGTGTGTTTATCTTTGGAGGGCTAAATTAAGTAGAACATTCTGGCGACATTCTTTTTCTTTATTCTAACAGCATTCTTTCTCCCTTTTAAAAACAAGAACAACAAAACAAGCTCTGGTCCTCTTCATGAAAACCTAATGCAGGACTCTGTTCCCTTGAACTCTGGATAAAGTTTGAAATTTGTAATTTAAAATGTGAATGCCAAAATAACATACATGTGGAACTTTATAGTTAGCATTGCCTGTCAAGGTCCCCTGCGATGTTAGCTTTGGGCACACCTTACAGCTTGCTCTGTGAAAGTGTGAACTAAAAATATGTTGGCTCATCAGTCATTTGAGTCTGGAAACATTTAAATAATTAAGCTCCAAAGCCAGTCAGTACCACAGAATGCTATGACCCCAGAGATGTCCTGGGCCCTGAGGGTTCCACATCAAAAGATTATAAAAATATCCCCCAGCCCCAAGTAAACGTGGCATAAAACCCCTCTACCTAGTAAATGTAGCACAAAACCATTTTCGTTTCATGCCAAATAAAGCTAGAATATCAGAAGCCCATCACTGACCCTCCTTTTTTTTCTGCCTAATTAGCCTTTCCTGTGTCACTTGACATCCTTACCCTTGTTCATGTATATTTCAGTGTCCATCATCTAACTGGACTTCTAACTGAGCGACATCATTCTTTGTCCGTCTATATTTTGCATCAAATGCGTCACACCTTATAAAGGCTTCTAAATGTGTTCTTACTATTGGATTCTAAAATTGGCTTGCTTCTGAAAACCTGAACTGAAAATGTAACAGAAAAAAAGACCAGTTTTAGGAAGCTGTACGTTATTCTTAAAATCATTATGTAATAGTCTTCCTTTCAGAACTTCTTCCCCTCAGTCCCTAAATGAGGTGTTTGCAAAGAAAGTCCACTAAAACCAGCAGACTGGAAAAAGAGAGCCCCAAGTCAAATGTCCCTACAGACAGAATTCTCGCTACTGACAGCCTGGTGAGTGGGAGCACCCAGGGACCCGTGCTCTACTGTAGCAGCCCAGCACAGTGCCCCTGCACTGGAGCAGGGGCCGAGACTTACCCGCCCAGAAGTGCAGGCTGTTGGCACTAGATGGGTTGGCGGCTGGCTCCAGAGAAAACGTGCATGCTGGTCTGCTGGATCTGGCCAAGGCCAGTGCCGAGGCGGAAGCCCAGGCCTTCTCCCCGGCCATCATCATCAAGTCAAAGGCTTTTCCTACTTTCCTTCCCCCGAGATAGCACCCAGATCCACTTAGAAGAAAATTAGAGGGGTTCACCCTGATATTCACTGCTGCCCTGTCCACAATAGCCAGGACATGGAAGCAACGTAGAAGTCCATCAACAGAGGGATGGATAAAGAAGATGTGGTACATATATATACAGTAGAATATCACTCAGCCATACAAAGGAGCATAATAATGCCACTTTGCCGTGACATGGATGAAGGCAGAGATTGTCATACAGAGTGAAAGAAGTCAGATAGAGAAATATTATATAATATTGATTATATGTGAAATCCAGAAAAATAGTACAGATGAACTTATTTGCAAAGCAGAAATAGTCACAGATGTAGAAAACAAACTTACAGTTACCAAGGGGGGATGGAGGAGAGGGGTGAATTGGGAGATTGGGATCGACATATAAACATTACTGTATATAAAATAGATAACTAATGAGAAGCTACTGTGTAGCACAGGGAACTCTATTCAGTGAGACCTAAGTGGGAAGGAAATCTAAAAAAGAGTAGGTACATGTATATGCATAACTGATTCACTTTGCTGCACAAGCATGCATGTTAAGTTGCTTCAGTCATGTCCAAATCTGTGCAACCCATTGGACTGTAACCCGCCAGGCTTCTCTGTCCATGGGATTCTCCAGGCATGAATACTGGAGTGGGTTGCCATGCCCTTCTCCAGCGGAATCTTCCCGACCCAGGGATCGAACTTGGGTCTCCTGCATTGCAAATAGTCTCTTTATCAACTGAGCAACCAGGGAAGCCCAGCAGAATTAACATAATATTGTAATGCAATTATACTCCAATCTAAAAAGAGAGAGAGAAGGGAATTAGAGGCGTTCAGTCTATGCCAATCCCTGGGTATTGTTTCTATATCCCAGTGAATATTTTCATCAGTTCTAAACACAGGCATTTGTGTTTGAATGGGATTTTCAGTTGGCACTGTCTTAGAAAGAGGGCAGCATTTCCCTATATTGTGAGAGAGGGGTAAGTGGAGAGGCCAAGGGGGTCTGGGGCAGGCTCCTCATGCCTGGGTCTGAGCGTGGCACTGGGGGCACATCTGTGCTCCTCCCGGCCTCCCCTGGGAAGGCCTTCATCCCACCTGGCCCTCACTGGTCTTGCACTAGAGGCCCTCAGAGGTCACCACTGAGTCCTTCCTAAACATACAGCCTCCGCGGGTCTGTGGCTTCTCTGTGGCCCGTACATGCTGCTCTGGGTGCCTGGAAACCTTCTGCTTTTTTCACATGATTCTGGGCCAGTGAGAGGCTGCCCCGGGCCCTGCTGGCCTCACCAGCTCATTCTCGGCTCTCGTGGGGGCAGGGAGCTTGGTGACACTCTCCGGCAAGTGGCCCAGAACACCAAGCAGATGTTTCTTTTTCTTTCTCAGCAGGCTTCATGCAAGGTCCCTCCAGAGTGTCCTAAATGTGTCTCCGTCTGTCTGCCTCGGTGATTATCCTCAAGGAATTCTTTCCAGCCTTTTATCTTATGCCAGGCCCAGGCTTTGGAAACTCAGAAGTCAAGAATCGACCTCAATGGCCTCTGCCTTCGGCTGTCACCCTTTCCTAAAGTGAAGGCAGAATGCCCCAGCTGCCTGCACCAAAGGCGATGTTGCAAGGCACAAAGAGTTACAGGAAAAAAGAAAAAGAAAAATCTGCTACTATTTCAAAATACTATCTCCAAAACATACATAAAATTAACATAAGAAATGCTGTCCTTCATCTACAAATATGATGACATTGGCCAATCAGCTGTAGGATATAGATGAATTTTTCTGGGAGCAGGAATGGATTTGTTCTACTTTGTCCATGGCCTCAGCTCACCCACCTGGTGGCCAGCACATGCCCTGGCAAGTTGCCCCTCTGGGTTCTGGAGACAGGATGAGCCCACACAATGGAACAACTGTATTCACCCACACCAAGACATCGTAACACTGTTCTCGCAACCAGTCTTCCCACAGTAACCTTAGCATATAAGACACAAGGCTCTTTCTTTCTTAGATCTTCAGAAATAGCATATAAGACAGCTTGTTCCTATAACTGACAAAATAAGCAAACACACAAATAAGTAAATAAATAGAAAGCCGTTGAACTCCCAGAGTGCATGTACACCTAAAAGGCTTACTAAATGGTCTTTGCTTGGGGGTATTTCCTTCCTTTCTGTCTTCAATAGCACCCACTTGTGATCATAGATGCCTACTGACTGTGCAATACAGAATACTGTAATTAGCTTTCTAACACCGATTTCCTATTAAGGTACATAAATAACAAGAGGGAGGTGAAATGCTAGGCTCCTCTTGAATAGTGTCTTAAAATAACAGAAGGAAGCAACCACATGCTGATAGATGTTGGCTCCAAAAGTACATTTAAAGTCAGAGACTGGGATTTGCTGCAGAACAGTTCAACCGGAAGCTCATCAGGACTCGCGTGAAAACAACAATGATCCTATGAATGTGGATCCTTCACCCTCAAAGTGGTGAGTTCCTGGAAGGAATCAGCAGCACGTGAAAAGTTTTTATGATAATAAGACCGAATGCAGGAAAGATGCCACAGTAAAAATCAGGTTTGTAAAAGGCCTGTAGATTTAAATGAACATCAGCCCACCCAAAATTCCAATTCTTATGTAAATCTTATTTACTTTCAAGTAAGTACATTTCCTTTAATCACTTAAATACCGGTAACTATTTTTAAACTCTGTCACCATGAGTTTTAATTGTTGAGCACAGAGTTTTAGTGATGATGCTAAGTCACTTCAGTCGTGTCCGACTCTGTGCGACCCCATAGACAACAGCCCACCAGGCTCCCCTGTCCCTGGGATTCTCCAGGCAAGAATGCTGGAGTGGGTTGCCTGAAATAACCTGGGCATGGTTATTATATTTTTAAATAGATCATTGGATTAGATTACAAACACTTTGTTTAGGAATTTCCTATCTACTTTGGTGAGTGAGAGTCATTTGTATTTTCCCTTCTGGCTTTAGAATGAGCTGAGCTGTGTTTCACTATTTTCTGTAATATGAAATAGCTTGTGTAAGATTAGTGTTAAGAGCTGAATTGTGTTCCCCAAATGCATATATTGAAGTTCTAACCCCTAATACCTCAGAATATAACCGATTTGGCTATAGACCTCTAAAGAGGTGATTAAGTTAAAATGAGGCCCTTGGGGTGGGCCTTAATCCAGTCTGACCAGTGTCCTTATAAGAAGAGGAGATTTGGACATAAAGAGACACCAGGGATGTTCACACATAGAGAGAAAAGGTCTTGTAAGGACACAGCAAGAAGGAAGCCATCCGCAAGCCAAGGTTGAGGGGCCTTAGAAGACATCAGTTCTGCTCACACCTTCATCTTGGTCTTCTAGCTTCCAGACTTGTGAGAAGATAAATTTCTGTTTAAGACATCCGGTCTACGGTGTTTTTTTACAGCAGCCTTACCAGACATACAATTAGAATGACTCGTTCCTTGAAAGTTGAAAAGCTTTTGGGTCCAGTGAAACATTTTGATCACTGATTTAAATTAGTTAATAGTTTCAGGACTTTTCAATTTTCTAGTTTTTCTTGAGCCAGTTTTGGCAAGTTAAATGTATGTTTCACCTATTTTTAAGGATGTGTGTCATTTGCTCAGTCATGTCCAACTCTTTGGGGTTTCCAGGTGGTGCTAGTGGTAAAGAACCTGTTGCCAATGCTGGAGATGTTAGAGATGTGGGTTTGATCCCTGGGTCAGTCAGGAAGATCCCCTGAAGGAGGAAATGGCAGCCCACTCCAGTATTCTTGCCTGGAAAAATCCCATAGACAGAGCAGCCTGGTGGGCCATGGTCCACAGGGCTGCAAAGAGTTGGACATGACTGAAGCAACTTGGCACGTCCAACTCTCTGTGACCCCATGGACTGTAGCTTGCCAGGCTCCCCTGTCTATGGAATTTTCCAGGCAAGAATACTGGAGTGGGTTGCCATTTTCTACTCCAAGGGATCTTCGTGACCCAGGGATCGAACCCATTTCTCACGTGTCTCCTGCACTGGCAGGCAGATTCTTTAATACTCTACCACCTGGAAAGCCCATTTTCAAGGTTATAGAAATCAAACTGTTTATTCCATCCTCTTGCTACCTTTTCATCTCTGCAACCTCCATACATATATAGTTCTCATTTCTACTACTCTTTATTGGGTATTTCTTCTCTCCCTCATGGATATTCCCAGGTATGTCATTTCTATTAGTCTCTTCATAGAGTGAACATTTGGTTTTATTGATCCTTGTATATTTGTTTCTGTTTCATGAATTCTCATATTTACCTTTATTATTTCCTTCCTTCTGCTTTCTTTGGGTTGATTCTGGGAAAGTCTTACTCTGAGAACTGACATTTGGGATATCGAGTATAAGTCAGTGGTTTTCAAACTCTGCTCTGCAGAAGACCTTGGGATATTCTTGGGGAGAGGGGTTGTTGTCTCAGAGGCTACCATCCAGAGTTCCTCTCTCCTACCCACTCCAGTTGCCACCAAGAAGGCTCAGCTGTTTTCATCAAAGTAACTCTGGGGACTCCCTGGTGGTCAAGTGTGTGGACTCCACACCCACTGCAGGAAGTACAGGTTTGATTCCTGGTCAGGAAGCTAAGATCCCTCAAACTGCATGGCAAGGCCAAAAAAAAAAAAAAATCAACTTTGCTCTATTTTTATCAATCTTACATGTAGAATTTCCATAAAATTTGGGGGGGGATGGTTGCATCTTCTAAAAAATAAGATAGTTTTTAAAAGTTTGAAGGCTCAGAAGAATTGAGACAAGGAAGTGTATTTCTAGTACTTATAGATACACATATTTCTATTGACAACGCAGTGAGTTAATATTAAAGTACCAATTTATAACTAGGGAAATCTCCCCACATTTGTCAATGCCAGAACCCTTCTAAATTGAGATCCTGTAATTCTATCTGTACTTACAAGATCAATGACCTTAAGTATAAAAGGCTTTGGAAGATCCTTCACAGGCCAGCAGTGTTTAGAATTTGTGCTGAGTATTAGCTAATTTTTTACTCGAAATATCCCTTGAGGTAAAGTTCTATGAGATGGATGAAAGAATAGTATTTCTCAATTTCAAAATAGACAATTTTCTTGCTTTCAAGTATTTCATTAGTTTGCTGAATATGTCTATGAAAAACTCTCCCAGCTTTCTCCTCATCTCCGGACTTAATCTTTTAATCTTGCATGAGTTGTTAACAAGCTTTCGGTAAATTATCCTGTTGTAGATCACTGCCATAAACAGTGAGAGATGAGTTAATAACATCAGATTGTATTTTTAGTGTAAAAATTTGGATAACGTTAAGTAATTTAATATATGGCTTTGATTCCACAAGTAGAAATAATTTATGGGCTTATCTATATGATTTGGCATAAATAGTCTATAAATGCTTCTCTTATGTCTGTATCACATTTTATTGTCAAAAATTAATGTGATGGGTTCTTAGAAAAACAAGTTAAAAATTAAAACACTATAGAACAGTACTGAGTCTTAGCTACAGCTCTCTTTTTTTTATACTTACAGATAAGTAATTTGATTTCAAATTAATAATAATTATCATGTCTTTCCACCATGGCAAATAGATGATTACCTGCCTTCATGCAATTGATGTGGATTTCACAAAACAGGAGCAGTAATTAGCTGAACCTGCTAGCTTATTACCATCAGGAGAAAAAAAAGACTCAACAGTAACAAAAATCTCAACTGCTGGTTTAGACAGTCTTTAATATTGTAGTAATGGTGCTAAACACCAGTAAATATGGGCATCCTTTCAGAGCTTGGGTGGAAGATATGTTTCAGCTAAAGACTTCCCTGGTGGCTCAGTTGGTAAAGAACCTGCCTGCAGTGCAGGAGACCTGGGTTCGATTCCCAGGTTGGGAAGATCCCCTGGAGGAGGG
The DNA here is from genome assembly GCF_032452875.1 of Bos javanicus. Taxonomy (NCBI): domain Eukaryota; kingdom Metazoa; phylum Chordata; class Mammalia; order Artiodactyla; family Bovidae; genus Bos; species Bos javanicus. The sequence goes on along the minus strand of NC_083876.1, from coordinate 81,012,158 downwards.
CATGACAACCCACTCCAGTATTCTTGCCTGGGAAATCCCATGGACAGAGGATCCTGGCAGAGCACAGTCCATGGGGGTCGCAAACAGTCAGACATGATGAGCAACTAAACCACCACCACCATGTTCGAGCTAAAAAAGTACAATGGACCCACGGCAGGTCCACAGTTGGACAAACCGTGGTTCCTCTGAGCTCGTTTATGCCCTTAAAATTACCCAAAATAAGAACTTCTTTTCCACTCTGTATAATGCAGAAGGCACAGTTCTCATCCAAGCATATGATAAATGGGTTTCCAAGGTTTATGTTCTGTTTTAACAAAAAAAATAATCTGTCCTTTCCATGAAGTGCTAGCTGCTGCTAAGTCGCTTCAGTCGTGTCCGACTCTGTGCGACCCCATAGACGGCAGCCAACCAGGCTCCCCCATCCCTGGGATTCTCCAAGCAAGAACACTGGAGTGGGTTGCCATTTCCTTCTCCAATGCATGAAAGTGAAAAGTGAAAGTGACGTCGCTCAGTCGTGTTCGACTTAGCGACCCCATGGACTGCAGCCTACCAGGCTCCTCCATCCATGGGATTTTCCAGGCAAGAGTACTGGAGTAGGGTGCCTTCGCCTTCTCCGGAAGTGCTAGCAGTCCCAGCTTAATGCCCTCCTTTTGGGCTCATCAAATATACTGGACATTGGTTCCCTGGCCATAGCTACCTTGCATCAAATTACATAAGAAGCCTCATGCTTCCACGTCATTTTGAGGGGTCTGGGCCAGAGTCACTCACATAGCTCATTCACCCACAAGCATTTGTTGAGCATCTATGAGGTGTCAAGCCTGGTGACAATCAGGAAAGACTGTCCTCACGAAGCTTGCTTTCTAGTCCTGGCTGGTTTTCTTCAGATCCCAGGACTCCCAAGACAATGCCTTCAGCCTCTGCACTGTCCCCTGAGCTGCAGGGCACCCCTGGAGTATGCTGCTTGGAAGGGGCTCTAAGGACTCTGATTCTGAATCCAATCCCCGCTCCCTAAGCCCGAGGTCAGCAGTGAACATAGTTCCCTCTTTCCCATGCACTGTCTTTTTCCTATCTGGTATCTCAGTTTCTACTTTCAACAGAGACTTTTGCCTGGGCTAAATCATTCTCACCCTGACTTGAAAGTCAGCTTCCAATCCCTTCCTACTGGCTGGAATCCAGCTCCAACAGACAGACCAGCTTCCTGACAGGGACCACTTAGCGGCACTTCCAAAGTCCACCCCCCCCCCAGCCCCCAACCCCATGTCCATTTCCGGTCACAAGGCTCTGCCTGTATCTGAGTACAGATGCAGTTCTACCCAGCTGAGCCCCACTCTCAGTCCCTGCAGCCCATTAATATTCTTCCACTGGTTTCCCTCGGTGCCTGGGTCCAACATGGGAGCCTGGTCCTGCCCAACCACCCTGCCTTAACTGCTGATTAGACACTCATGTGTTTCCCCTACTAGAGTTATGACAGCCAAGCCTAGACAGCTGAGCTTCCTTCATACAGACCAGACAAATCAGGCTTTTGATGTTTAGAGGAGAAAGCCAGCATCTTCCTTTCCACAGCTCCCAATCGTACATTCTTCTCTCCCTTGGGGCTGGGGTCCTAGTCTTTATCATCCATCCATTACTCCGGTCCCAAAGAAAGAAACTCCTCCTCCCGGCTCAACCATTCCCTCTCACCCTGGACTCACCCCTCCCAGGGAGCCGTGGTGCATATGATCAGCTAGAGTCTGACAGTCTCTGGGTGAGCAGTGCACATTTGTTTATTTCTTACATTGAGAGGTAGAGATTGGCCAAGGTTTGTTGAATAATTGCATCAAGCCCTATACATCGTTTGAACCTCTTAAGTCCTTCCAGGATGGATGAAACGCTGCCTTAGTGTCTCTGGGGAATATCATCAAGTAAAGCCAGCAGGTTCTGGTGCCATAACTAGAGGTCACATGATGCTTCACTTGTGTCAGAATGGAACGCTTATTTCATTCTTTACCCTTTTCCCTCCAAAACTCAGGACTTGATCTTCCCTTTAAGTCGTAGCTGGGACCAACTTTTGTTGCACAAGAGAGGAATCTGGATGCCTTGTCCAGCACCCTGAGATTCAACATCAAGTCACTTTTCCATTCATCTCTCTTCATATCTTGAATTTTCTGGTCCCAGCAATCATCATTTAACTGCTGTGATCCCAAAAGCCGATCCATCTGAACCCAAGTTCTAATAGTTGGCCCTGAGGCCAAACCTCTTTCTTAATTATATCCTTTTTACTGTAATTTCCAGAGCTGGTAATTCCGTTTTGCTAGTTCTCCACCCAGTGGTTTTGAATCTGATTCCAGAAGCATGTGTACTTAGCACATGTTAGATGCAAAATAATCATTAATTGGTCAATTGATTTAAAAATACCTGGGCTACTATAATCGATGGTAGGCATCAAACCCAGAGAAAGACTTAGAGTAGACAGAATTCACTCAAATAAGGACTTCTGGGATTCACTCAAGTGAGAACTAAAGGGCAAGGACTGCGTCTTTTTTAAAATTTATTTCATTGAAGTATAGTTGGTTTACAATGTTGTGTTAATTTCTACTGTACCATGAAGTGATTCAGCACTTATACATTCTTTTTCATATTCTTCTCCATTATGGTTTATCACAGGATTTTTTTTTTTTACTTTTTATTTTATATCTGAGTATAGTTAATTTTGGAGAAGGCAATGGCACCCCACTCCAGTACTCTTGCCTGGAAAATCCCATGGACAGAGGAGCCTGGTAGGCTGCAGTCCATGGGGTTGTGAATTCGGACACGACTGAGCGACTTCACTTTCACTTTTCACTTTCATGCATTGGAGAAGGAAATGGCAGCCCACTCCAGTGTTCTTGCCTGGAGAATCCCAGGGACGGGGGAGCCTGGTGGGCTGCTGTCTATGGGGTCGCACAGAGTCGGACACAACTGAAGCGACTTAGCAGCAGCAGTTAATTTAACATGTTGTGTTAGTTTCAGGTGTACAACAAAGTGATTCAGCTATACACATACATGTATCTATTCTTTTTCAATCTTTTCCCAATTAGATTGTTACAGAATATTGAGAAGAGTTCCCTGTGCTATTCAGTAGGTCCTTACTGGTTATCCATTTTAAATATAGCAGTCTGTACATGTCATTCCCAAACCTCTTAACTACTGAGTGAAGTTATATGTGGAATCCAAAAAAAAAAAAAAAAAAGATACAAATGAACTTATTTACAAACCAGAAACAGACTCAGGGACTTAAAGAACAAGCCTATGGTTACCAGGATGGAAGGGAATGGGGGAGGGACAGTTACAGACTGTGTGTACTGATTCACTGCTGCCTCTCTACCTTGGCACCATGCCTGGCACCCAGGATACTCTTTACAGTGTGATAAAGGAATGGATTTACAGATGGCATGCACTGTCAGACGACTCCCTGAAGCTGCCTGTCTCCCTGCCGGCCAATTAGCTCTCCTCCTCCAAGATTTCCCACTGTCAGGCTGTGCCAAGCTGCTCTGAACCACAGCCACCTCCTCCGACCTTCCATCCTCCCGATGATGTTAACTGTGAACCAGAACCACGCTCTGTGGTTGTGGTCATAACCTCTGGAGGCTGTGTGCTGTCAGCCCCCTGAACTGACCGAAGCTTCATTATAATGTGCATGCCTCCCACCTCACCCCCAGCCCCTCATTCCCCCACCACATTGCCGTGGCACAGACAACTGGGCTGAGTCAAACTGTGCACACCTGGTTGGCACCAGGAACAATTCAACAGTCTCCTGCAGAGGATCTTCTCTAGCCTCCATGTCTTCTATTTCTTCAACTGATCCTCATGGAACACAATTTCAGATTTCAGGATTCTAATTTGCATCTTCTAAATTAATTTTCTTCTATATGACATTCTTATGGTGTCATATGCCAGACTGAACACTGCAGATATGATTTTCTTGTAACAACCATCAATCTCCATCCACAAACATTGCTAGGTTTCAGGTGCTTGTGAAAGGCCAGCAGATAATAAATTTCTTGCTAGCAAGGGCAGGGTTTAACTACTTTATTCTCTGCATGCGTGCTAAGTCTCTTCAGTCACATCTGACTCTTCGCCATGCTGTGGACTGCAGCCTGCCAGGCTCCTCTGTCCATGGGATTCTCCAGTCAAGAATACTGGAGTGTGTTGCATGCCCACATGTCCTATGTCTCCTGCATTGGCAGGCAGGTTCTTTACCACTGGTGCCACCTGGGAAGCCTGCTTGACTTTCTATCTCACAGCTATTACAGTGCTGGGCTCCTGGCATAATCACTGTTACATGGAAAGGAAGAGATAACACAACAGTCTGTTTCCCAAACAAAGTAGGAGCTGCGAGTAGGTGTGATGGCACTGTTGCAAAGCTGGCACTAGGGGAGTGGGGCATCAGGTTAAGGAAGAATAAGAGCAGTAGACCCATCAAGCTGTTTGAGGAAGCCCATCTCTCCTTTGGGCTTCTCTCGTGGCTCAGAGGTTAAAGCGTCTGCCTGCAATGCAGGAGACCCGGGTTCAATCCCTGGGTCAGGAAGATCCCCTGGAGAAGGAAATGGCAACCCACTCCAGTATTCTTGCCTAGGAAATCCCATGGATGCAGGAGTCTGGTGGCCTGCAGTCCATGGGGTCGCAAAGAGTTGGACACGACTGAGCCACTTCACTTCACTTCATCCCTCCTATAAACTGTTATGTAAACTGGGTCTAGGGAAATTCCTGCAATTCAAAAAATCAAACCTTCTAAGCGAAATTCCTTTTCCAAATAAACAAGTTGAGGATGATAATAACAAGTCGGGGATGAATGATAAACTTCAACTCTCATCCTGAACCATCCCTAGAGCATACATAGGGTCCAGAAAGCCTGACTCTGCCAACAGCTGTTCCCTTAAGATGGGCCTTGCTGTCAGAAGCCACTGACAGGCTTATAGGCCGGATGCTACTATGGAACATTCAGTCCACAGAATGATCCATGATCAAAATAAAAATTTGCATGAGAAAAACATCCAAAAAGATCCATAACCATGTCTGAATATAACTGATGGTACAGAGTCGCTCTCAGAAAGAAAAGACAACCCACCCCTCTCCAAGGAGCCCATTAATACCAAAGAATGGGGCTGCTTGGCTTGGAATGAGAGGTGCTTAGATTTTCATGACTGCTATCTTTTTTCCGTGAAGGAAAAACTGCTTACAAAATATCCTCAACCCCTCATCCCAGGTTCTGACTAAACTACTAAAAACAGTAGCTAACATTTTAGGATAGTTCCTAAGTGCCCAGTAGTAAGCTAAACTTATAACCCTCACAACAACTCTGTAATGAAGGTACTATTATTAGACCCATTCTACAGACAAGAAAATTGAGTCAGAAAGATGTACCAACTTACCTAGGATTACACGACTAGTATGGAGTACAGTACAGTTGGTATTTGAAGAGAGGCAACTGGATGACAAAGCTCACATGTAACGATGATGCTCACTGTGCCCCACTAAACGCCACAGTAAAAATATGTCTTTTATATCCTGCCAGTCTCTTTGGCTTATTTGATCCACATGAAAATCTCCTTGAGGTCAGGAATCATGTCTTTTAAAAATGTGTATCCATAACCTTTAGCAGTGTTTGAAAAGTATTAAGTTTCCAATTCAATCAACACTTGAACCAGCAATCCTAGTCCTGGACATATATCTGGAGAAAATCATAATCTCAAAAGATATATGTACTCCAAAGTTCACTACAGCACCACTTACAACAGCCAGGACATGGAGGCAACCTAAGTGTCCATCAATAGAGGACTAGATAAAGATGGCATACAATGGAATATTACCCAGCCACAACAAAAAGGGAAATAATGCCATCTGCGGCAACATGGATGCACCTAGAGATTGTCATTCTGAGTAAGTCATACAAAGACAAACATCATATGATATTGCTTATATGTGGAATCTTAAAAAAAAACGGTGCATATGAAGTTACAAAACAGAAATAGAGTCATGGAGGTAAAAAACAAACTTATGGTTACTACGGAAAGGGGGATGAATAAATTGGGAGATTGGAATTCACATATACACACCACTATATATAACATAGATAACTAACAAGAACCTACTTATAACAGCTACTCCATACTCTGTAATGACCTATATGGGAAAAGAATCTAAGAAAGAGTGGATTATCTATATATGTGTAAGCGATCCACTTTGCTGTACAGCACAGAATGTTGTAAATCAACTCTACTCCAATAAAAATTAATTAAAAAACAAAATTAAATCAAAAATTTTTTAAAAACCAACATCTGTTGAATGAATGAATCAAGTTGTACCACCACACAGATTTGAATCTACTCCTGTCCACCTTAGGTAGGACTCACTGCCTTCCAGTCAAGAAAGAGGTGCCTCATAGCTGTGTTACCGCCAGTGCCATAATGCTTGTATTCTATAGACCTCTTTTCATAAGTTCTTGCTAAATTCCCTCCTTCTGTGATTAAGCAAAGTGCAAACATAGCATTTCGTCACTTGGCAACTTTAGGATAAATCTCTGAGAGTGTAAACCAATGTTCTACCAATCTTAAAAGTGAGAAAGGGTTGCGTTTTCTTTATAGATCGTTCTGTGCAGATATAATCTGAAGATAGCTGCTAGCAGGCATTTCTGTAATCCAACTTTATATGATATGACTAGTGCTTTCACTAGCTCAATCACTATTTAGTAAAAAAATACTCAATCTTCTGGACTCCTAGAGACAGAAGGACTGCAAAGGAATGCTCTCGATTGCTACTATGAGTCATGGTGAAATCATTGGTAACTAAGTGGCCCATATTTTGGCTCTTATGGCGTAAATAGACGATACAAAATTACATTCAAAGACAGGAACAGAAATTTACTAACTCCTAAGTTCTCTGAGTTTCATACTCAAAATAGAAAGATTCAGTACAGTGTTTCTAATTCAAGTGTGTGAATTCTGACTGCATGTTTTAAGTGCATCAGGGTTAGAAATTAGTCTATGCGAACAAACCAGTATTTTTATACTTAAATTCTTTGTAGACTTTTCTCTTTTAATACAGCTGAATCCTTCAACAAATTCTGGCAAGACTAATCATTTTCCTATGCCCTTTCTGCCACTGCTAAATACATCAAATACCTATTTAAACAGTGTAAAATATTTTTATTTAGCTAAATAATTTAGAGAGCTGAACCCTGCCATATTTGGCAGGCACTTTTTGATTTTGCTTTTATTTCTAAATGTTATATTGTAAGCACATACTCATGTCACTAAAACTGTTGACGAATATGAATAATAACCTATAATTTCCATCATTTACTTACTTGTTATCCTATTCTTGAATATGAAGGATATCCAAGTTTTTTAACTATTATAAGTAACACTATGATGAATATCATCATACATCCATATCTGATCCTTCTTTGGTAAAAACTTGCAAGGAATCAAGTTGTTAAATAATGATAATGATAATGAATGTTCTTGAGGTTTTTCAGTAAACAGCCAAATTGTGTTCCAGTTACCTGCCACAGCATCAAATTACCTGCTTTCTCTGCCCCTGCTGGTATCTACTGTCTGTATCTGATAATTAGAAATCTAATTTTATGTCATATTATGTTCTTTCTGTCTCCCTCTCTTTGTGGCTCGTTTCTTAGTGTGTTGTTACTGTGGTTTGTGAGTGCACGGTCAGCTAAGAATCATGGGAATGGTGTAAGCTTGGACTGAGGTTCCACTTCCAGAAAGAGTTTGCTCTGGATTGTGCCAGTACCCCAGTGGGGTTCCAATCTGGAACAAATTTATTTGTTTGCCTAAATAAGTGGCATAAATTCTAGGCCCAACTTACATGAGGATGGGACTATGGTTATAAAATTTTATAGGTGGTCTTCTTCTGTCCACAGCCTAAGAGGAAACAGGTAAATTTCCTTGTGTGCTCAGTCACTCAGTCATGTCCAGCTCTTTGTATCCCCATGGATGTAGCCCCATGGATGCAGCCCACCAGGCTCCTCTGTCCATGGGATTTTCCAGGCAAGAATACTGCAGTGGGTTGCCATTTCCTCCTCTAGGAGACTTCCTGACCCAGGGATCAAAGTCGTGTCTCCTGCATTGGCAGATGGATTCTTTACCACTGAGCCACCTGGGAAGCCACTGTTAAGTTTCTTTATCACACACACATATATATACATACACACATATATTTTTTAAAAATTTATTTTGGCCACACTGTACGGGCATGAGAGATCTTCCCCAAACAGGGATCAAACCCTTGCCTCCTGCAATGGAAGCTCAGAGTCTTAACCACCAGGGAAGCCCTCCTTATTCCTTTTAATGACAATTTTTTCCCTCTAACTTTCCCTCCTACTAAGGGTAAAACTCTTTGTTTAGGATCTATGTGATACACCTAGGCATTAAAACCCAAGTCTTAACCACCAGGGAAGCCCTCCTTATTCCTTTTAATGACAATTTTTTCCCTCTAACTTTCCCTCCTACTAAGGGTAAAACTCTTTGTTTAGGATCTATGTGATACACCTAGGCATTAAAACCCAAGTCTTAACCACCAGGGAAGCCCTCCTTATTCCTTTTAATGACAATTTTTTCCCTCTAACTTTCCCTCCTACTAAGGGTAAAACTCTTTGTTTAGGATCTATGTGATACACCTAGGCATTAAAACCCAAGGCTCAGGTGCCAGTTCCCAGGAGACTGCCTTGCCATCCCCGTGTCTAATTGTCTAGATAAACTGTATTAATTTAAAGGGGTCCAGCAGATGAGGGGAGAAAGGCTTGTTACATTCATCTTCACACTCCACCCTTACTTTCCAGGTCAATGAGAGACATCAACTCAGTCAGTAGTAGGACACCGGATGACCTCACCCCTGTCCACCTGGAGACCAGAGAGATTCCCCCAAAGCCTTCAGATGCTGACAAAAGCCCTGAGGTCAGCAGTGGCTTGAGTGCCTGTTTATCATGGTGTTGTCCAACTCCCTCTGGCTTTGGCTCCATAGTTTTGAAATTTCACCTTGACATTTAGAGGGATGTATCTCATTCTGGGCTTCCCTGGTGGCTCAGATAGTAAAGAATCTGCCTGCAATACAGGAGACCTGGGTTTGATCTCTGGATCGGGAAGATCCCCTGGAGAAGGGAATGGCAACCCACTCAAGTATTCTTGCCTGGGAAATCCCATGGACACAGGTGCCTGGGGGGGCTACAGTCCATGGGGTTTCAAGAGTCGGACACGACTTAGTGACTAAAACCAACCAATCACCCATCTCATTCTGACTCCCTGATTTGCAGGTGGTCTGCAGTGAAAGAGTATTTAGGGTTATCTCACCTGCCATGTTGCCAGAAGTGGTCCCATCCATCACCTCGAGACCTCCTGTCACCACCCTCCACCCCACGCTCCAGAGCTGCTGGCATCCTGCTCACGGTTCTGTCTCCACTCCAAGCCGTCTCATCATCCTGGGCCCTGTCAGCATGGATGTGGGTGACCCATCCAACATCTCAGCCTCTCAATTCCTTAAATTTCTCACTTTTAATGATCTTTACTTTCACCTTCTTTCAGTCACCTACTACGGCCTTTTCCACCACGTCAGTGACACCACCTTTACAAATGTGAATTCCATCACATTCCTCTTGAACCATGATCTCTTATATTTCCAGTTCTCTCATTCAGTTACTTCCTTGACATTTCCTCCAGTCTTCCCTTTCCTTCCTGTCCTGTTTACATCCTAGAGTCCATACTTTACACTCTCAGTCCACCCAACTTTGCCCAAACACATTTCAGGGGCACCTGCCTGAACAACAACAACAAACTCAGAGAAATGCAACAGTCTGACTTTTTCATACTTTCCCCTTGAGCTTATGCAAAAATCCACATAAACTATATATATGGTGGCTCTTGTATTCAAGTTCTGTCTGTGTATCTAAACTGCTCAGCAATGCTTTTAGGTCTCCGTAGTTCATTCTGTCTGCCACGATACACAACCATCATTGCAAAGCTTCTCCAGGAAACCGTGACTCTCTCCACAGCCCTTAACAAAAGAATTGTCCTCCTACTTCACAGGAGAAATGGACGCCATCAGAGAACTCCTCAGCCTTCCTGCCACCAAATTTCTACCTTACGCCACTGTGGCAGGCAGGCAGCCTTGTAATGGTCCCGCTTCCCAGGCTTCACACTCCTGTATAGTCACCTTCCTTTGAGTGAGGGCTGGGCCAAATGACTCCATTGTAACAAACAGAGTTCAGCATAAGTGACTGGATACATCACTTCTGAAGGTGATAACAAAGACAGTGACCTTCACCTTGCTGGCCCTCTCTTGCTTTCTCTCAGGCTCACTCTGCCATGTTTCAAGCTGCCCAGTGTAGAGGCTGATGGGGCAGGAATCTGAGGGGCGGAGCTCCAGCCAGTGACCACCCAGGAACTGGGATCCTCAGTCCAATGGCTCACCAAGGCCAAAACCCTGCCGACAGCCTGGTGAGTGAGCTTGAAAGCGGATCCTTCATGAGTTGAGGGTGGAGATGCTACAGTCCTGATACATACCTGGATTGCAATTTCAGAGACTCTCTGAGTCAGAAGACTCAGCTAAGATGCCTGGATTCCTGACCACAGACATAATCACCGCATTGTTTGAGGCAGCTACATCTTGGGGTAATTTGTTGTCACACAGCAACAGATGAGGAATACACACGCCCACTCAGCCTTCCTGCCCTTGTGGCAGTGGGAATGGTGCATCTCCCAGCCTGGGAACATTCCATCACCTGTGGGAGAGGCCCTTTTCCTTCTCCTGCTCCCAGGTCCTAGTCTGTCCCCCACAAACAAGCTCCTCCTCCAAGATCTTGCCTGCCGTGTGGGCCCCTCCCGCCTTCTCATCACACGTGTCTACACGCCTCCTTTAAGAGTAGAACCTAAGTGAAGACAGGAGCCACGCTGCTGTGGCTCATTGTTGTGCCCGCAGTTCCCACCACCGTTCTTTGAACATGAAAGGCTCTTCATAATAATTTGGTGAATAAAAGTATCAGGAATGGATATTCAAAGAGTTTTTGGAGATAGTCTGTTTCTTTGGTGCGCGTTGGCACTGCCGTGTCATTTGTTTTAAATCTTAAAGATGAAAATCTAGGTTGAAACTATACACATGATGGTCATTTGCTGAAATGGGTGCTGTGGCTGCGTTGTTGGTTTTCGTGTTTTGTTTTGGCTGTTTTGTTCAGGCAGCATCTCAGTTCCCCACCAGGGATGGAACCCTGAGCCCCCTGCAGTGGAAGCATGGAGTCTTAACCACCGGACCACCAGGGAATTCCCACACATTTATTTTTTTCAATGAAAAGAATTCCCTCAGCTATACCATTAAATGAAGAGGCCCATATCAGCCTCTTAAGGACAGTTCCGAAGTCCACACGACTACTTTTCAGGGAGTTATAAGAATTTGCTTTAAAAACACTTCAGGAGACAAGACAGCTGCAGCACGCAGTTCCCTGGTGGGCACCCAGTAGAATCAGGGCCCAGGGGCTCCCACAGACACTCTGTCAGCCTCAGAGCAAAGACAAGAGAGGAGCATGTCTTACTATTGGTATACTGTTTTTTTTCTTTTTGGCCATGCCACGTGGCATGAGAGATCTTAGTTCCCCAACCAGGGATGGAACCCATGCTCCCTGCAGTAGAAGCGTGAAGTCTTAACCACTGGACTGCTGGGGAATTCCCTGAGTTGTTGTTGATGTTGCTTTCTACTAAAGACAGCCTCCTGCCAAATGAAAATATTTTCCTTCCTTCACCCAGGTCATCTGCTAGCCAATAACGCCCCCTCATGCAAAATTTTTAAAGCTCTTTTCTTCTTGGCATCTTCCCAGGGGGCACAGTGGTAAAGAACTAACCTGGCAATGCAGGAGATCCAAGAGACTCAGGTTCGATCCCTGGGTCAGGACGACCCCCTAGGGAAGGAAATGATAACCCTTTCTAGTAATCTGACCTGGAAAGTTCCATGGACAGAGGAGCCTGGCAGGCTATAGTCCATGGAGTCACAAATGAGCACACACAGCTGTGAGAGTACAAAAACCTTTTCTTCTTGGCAGCTTCCTAGCTTGGCAAGCAGTGTACAGGCTGGATTTCAGGACACTCTCTCCCCCAGGGCCAATGCTCTCATGCAATGAACAGCCTACACATCCTTACATTGCTACCCTGCTCAACCCTTCATACAGGGAAAAGCCAATTTGTTCTCTTGAGTTCTGGGCTCCCTTGCCTCCCCAAAGAAAGTCAAGGGCCAATAAGAGTTGAATTACATTAGATGATCCAAGAAGTGGGGGGATAGAGAATGCTGTTTCGCAATGAAGAGGGGAAGGGGTAAAACTGGCTAGGATTTCCCTCCCCTGGGGAAGGCAAGTCTGGGGGTGCATCCCCAGCAGCCACAGGGCCCCCCATCCCACATGCAATGGCCAGTGAAGGAACAACAGTGATTGTGAGCAGAAGGAGCACAGAATAAGGCTTCTCCCTCGACTGACCCACAGGAGGGGTAGGGGCCCGGGCAAGCAGTTAACCAGGGCAATCTCCCCGGTGTTGGCAAATCAATGAGGGATGGGGTGTCTTGGACCAGATTAAATTAATGTAAAAAGATAAATAATCAGAATTTACCTGCACAGTATAACATTATATCTCTACCCAGATTCCCACTAAACCTCCCAAGTATCCCTTATTACTACCTGCACTCCTTAAGCCTTTGCTGAGGTTCTATTTCTGGCTCAGATGGTAAAGAATTCACCTGCAATGTGGGAGACCCAGGTTTGATCCCTGGGTCAGGAAGATACCCTGGAGAAGGGAATGGCTACCCACTCCGGTGTTCTTCTCTGGAGAATCCCCATGGACAGAAGAGCCTGGTGGGCTACAGTCCATGGAGTCACAAAGAGTCAGACACGACTGAGAGACTTTCACTCACTCATTCATTTCATATTTAAGCTACTTAAATAGGTATTTCAGGGCTCTCCCTGCATCTCTCTTCTCTCACTTCCCCTCCACCTATTATATAATTACCAGATTCATCTCTTTACATGAAGACTTTCAGGATATCACCGTGGTACCCAAACATTTTCAACTGCTCCCTACTTATTAGAGGCTGTAACTCCAAGTCATTGCCTGGGTTCAAAGCCTTGCCCAGTAGGATTTCAATGTATACATTCTGTTTCATCTCCCATTCTCCTAACCTGTGATTAGAGCCGAACTGAAAATTCACCTAGAGCTCTCTCCTCTTAATACCTCTGTCCATCCCATTTCTTCTGGTTGGGATTTCTGACACTTTTTAAGAAAAAAACAAAAAACAAAATCTTATATAACCTTTAACATATTGATGGCTAAATATTAACATGAAAATTTTCCCTTCTCCCAAATCCTTTCCGAACTCCTTCAGCCCCTAAAGTCTTTCCCCGTCTTTTATATTATTTGTGATCACAGTTAAATTTTCCTACATCATGCAATAATTTATCTTAAAATGCTGAGGCCCTTGACTATGAATTCATAGGGGCAGGAATAAGAGCAATTGTTTACTATTTTACATCTTAGATCCCCTGGAGTAAGAAACGGCAACCCACTCCAATATTCCTGCCTGGAAAATTCCATGGACAGAGAAGCCTAACAGGCTACAGTCCATGGGACTGCAAATAATCAGACATGACTGAGCATGCATGCACTCTTTATGCTGCCTAGTATAAGGTTTTGCATATAAGCAAAGTAAAATGATTCATGGATTGAGTCTTCCTTTTACCAGAAGATCCACCATTAACAAAATTCTTTGTGGACTTAAAGTATGACTTTGAAAACAAAAATTTTTTTTTGTTACATGCCACTCAACTTCTCACAAAAAAGTTCACTTAAAGTTGAATTGCAAACTCTGAAAAGTGTATTTTAACAAAATTAAAGGATATAAATACATATCAAAGCTTTTTGTTTTGTGTGTCTCTATATGTACGCACATGTGTCACTGAGTCTGAAGTATAGTTTATCTACAACATAAGCTGTGGTGGAAAATCTGGCCCTCTGTGAAGAATTTTAGGCGGCTAACTTTAAAAAGAATGAATGTTACCTGTTTCAACTTATGTTTTAAAACCGAAAAGCTGAATAATAGAAATAAACTTCTCACTGGCAAGGCTTTAGGTAGTAACGAATACTCTTCTGAAAGTTCATAGACATAAAGTCTGTTAAACATTTTTGCTTTCAAAACAGCTTCTTTTTGAATGAACAGAACTCGGCAAGCTTTCATTTACAAGAATAGAAAATTACCCTGTGACTTGTAACATATGTAATCCAGAAAATGTGGGAGAAGGGGCAGTCTTTCAGAGCCAGATCAGGAGATCCCAGTGTCATTCATACAGCGGCCTTCCTCACTTGTTACACTCTGGGTGTAATTAAGAGAATCAGGCTTGGGGTGCAAATCCTATCACATAAAGAGCAATCTACTGGGAAGTCACCAAGTTTGGAGACGCTTCATATGTGTGGCCAACACAAAGAAAAGCCCTATGGATGGACAGGTCTTATCATCTACATCAGCTGTGTTGGACACTGATGGAAAAGAGATCAAATTCAGCTCAGAGCATTGGCTTCCTCGGACATATCTCATTCCAGAAACGTGATTATGCCCTATTAACTGAAAACAGGGACCCTTTAAAAGTTCCTACAAACTTTTTAAACAATTGTTCACAGCCTGGACACAGACTCCTTTTTCTAAATTGAAAACAAATGTCCACTTAGAAAGACTCAGTGTACTTAAGAATCAATTGTATTCTGAAAACAATTTACCCCAAGAGGGACTGGCTTTTTATTTTAATAAAACAGTCCAATAACGGTTTTAATAGATTGGAAGATAAATAAACATTAAGTCGTTAAAAACAAAAAGTCACTCATCTAATATTGGTTCTCAAAGACGATAGTATGTTGCAAGAGGAGAAAACTCAAAGAACAGCATTTACAGGTACATCTGTCTTTTCAATAGAAGCTATTAAGTGCAAATAACAAGTCTCCTCTGTGGTTAACTTTTGCTGATCCGTATAACCATTATGCCATCTAGTGGCTAAACTTCAAACAGCAACTAAGGAGAGATTTTTCTGCAAGCCCATCTATCTGAATGCCATCTTTTAAGATGGCGTTTTGAAACTAGTTTATTACTAAGAATATAAAGGACGGATTGTTTATATATGAACTATTGTGCACCATAAAATGTCCACGTGTCTTAGGAAATTAAGATTGGGTTCCTATAAAATGTCACACGAAATATAAAAAAAAATTTCATAAAAAATCACAGGTAAAGATAGGAGTAAGTTAACCAATTTATATTTTAAGACTTTATAAATGACAAGGCTAAGACATCTTATTGAACTGTGGCTAGGAATTATGACATTCATATACTCTACAGTTAAAATGGGGGGAAATACTCGAAGATATAAAGTCAAACATAAAAATAAGAAAATATATGCAAGAAAATAATTTATTGGTTGGAAATGTTTTCAGAGTTGTCAACGATTGTTTATTTATTCACCTAATTATAGCTCTAAACTATGTTACAGAAGGATATTTTGTTGGAATAAACTAGCCAAGTAAATATTGAGAAATCTAATCTGACCTTTCTATCTAGCCACTCTGTAGAAATAAAGACAAATCTAGCCAAATTTCACAGCTTCCTATTAAAAGCGTTATTTTTTACATTTGGGAAAGGAGTTTGCTTTTTTGTTAACACCATTCTATTACCAAAAAACAAATGGCAGAAGTCCAGCTGTTAGATTTGGAATTTAAATGCAATATCGGTAGGAGACAGGGCCTCATCGTTCGTGGCTCTTCTCAATATTGCTATTGAAGAGGTTCCGGTTTGTTTGAAAAATATTTACATCAAATTTCCAATGCAACCAACTCTAGGAACTGTTGCTTTTTTTAATGTCATTAAAAGAACATAAAAATAATTCGAAATTTTAAACATGTCCTCAAGAATCATTTTATTATGAATACTTATAAAATGATTCAACCAAAAGAAAATGCATATGATCATAAAAAGAAATTTCAAGTAAACACATGTCTTTCCTAAGGTGAAAAAATATATCTAAAATTTTTAAAAACTGAATTTTATAGGAGTTTATATGTTGAGAGAGATAAAAGCCACTTACAGAGCTAAAAGAAGACGTAGGCAGATCTCACTGCGTAGCACTTTATTGTGCTTCACAGACATTGTGTTGTTTTTTTTTCTTTGTTCTGTTTTATAAAATTGAAGGTTTGTGGCAACTCTGAGTTGAGCAAGTGTATCAATACCATGTTTCCAAAAGAATTTGCTCACTTCATGTCTCTGGGTCACATTTTGGTAATTCTTGTGATATTTCAAGTGTTTCATTATTCCTATATTTGTAATGATGATCTATGATCAGTGATCTTTGATGTTACTACTACACTCATTAAAGGCTCAGATGATGGTTAGCATTTTTTAAGCAATAAAGTAATTTTAAAATTAAGGCATGTAAACTGGTTTATATATATATATATAATAATACTATTGAACACTTAATAGTGTGATGCATGCATGCTCAGATGCTCATTTGTATCTGACTCTTTGTGACCCCATGAACTGTAGGCCGCCAGGCTCCCCTGTCCATGGAATTTTCCTGGCAAGAATACTGGAAGGGTTGCCATTTCCTCCACGTGGGGCAATTCCTGACCCAGAAATCTCACACTTAATACACTGTATTGTAAACATAAAGTGAAAGTGTTGGTTGCTCAGTCGAGCCTAACTCTTTGTGACCCCATGGACTGTAGCCCGCCAGACTCCTCTGTGCATGGAATTCTCCAGGCAAGAATACTGGAGTGGGTAGCCATTCCCTTCTCCAGGGGATCTTCCCAACCCAGGGATTTATTTTTATTTTTGGCTGTGCTGGGTCTTCGTTGTTATGCGAGCTTTTCTCTAGTTGTGGTGAGCAGGGGCTACTCTTTGCTGCTGTGTGCTGGCTTCTCATTGCAGGGGCTTCTCATGTTGCAGGACACGGGCTCTAGGGCACATGAGCTCAGTAACTGTGGCTCCTGAGCGCTAGAGCACAGGCTCAATAGTTATGGTGCATGGGCTTTAGTTGCTCCACAGCGTGTAGGATCTTCCCAGATCAGGAATCATACCTGTGTCTCCTACACTGGCAGGCAGATTCTTTATCGCTGAGCCACCAGAGAAGTCCTGTAAACATAGCTTTTATATGCAATGGGAAACTGAAAAACTCCTGTGACTCACTTTATCACAATATAACTTTATTGTGGTGGTTCTGCGGCTGAACCCACAAGATCTCCTGAACTTTAAACATGAACATTGAAGGTAGTGTGGAGGGCAGACCCTAAGGTGACCCACGGTGATTTCCCATCTCCTGATGTCCACGCCCTTGAATCACCCCCAGTGCTTGGGTGTGAATCAGACCTGTGATTTGTTAGCCAGTAGAATGTGGCAAAGTGGGTGGGGTGTCCCTCTGTGGTTATATGGTGTTAGATAAGACTGTTGCAGCAGACCTGAGCAAGAGATCCTCCTCTCTGGGTTAAGGAAGTGAGCGACCAGGTTAAGGAAACCCACTGAGCAGCCTTTGATCGACAGTCAGCAAAACCCTGGAGTCCTCAGTCATACAGCCCCAGGAAAGGAATTCTGTCAACAAGGTGAATGTGCTGAGAAGTAGACTCTGCCCCTGTCAATCCTCCAGGTGAGAACACAGCCCAATGACACCCTGATTGCAGTCTGGCAAGACCCTAAACAGAGATCCCAGTTGAGCTGTCTCATGCTTCTGATTCAGAGAAGTTATGACTTGTTTTAGCTGCTAAATTCGTGATAATTTGTGATGCAGTGATATAAGTGGCATGGTAAACAAAATTCACAATTCTACAAACACATATGGAGAACTAGATCCAGATCTGAGCCTGGCATAGAATAGACCTTGACAGCATAGCTAAACGTAGGTGCTCTGCCCAAATAAAGGTCAGAAAGGAAGGAAAGAGTTTAATGCCTAGTTCTGAGAATATCATAATCTATTTGAAGGAAAATGGACATGTAATTAACTCTGATAAATAACTAAAATAAACAGTAACACAGGTAAAAGCAACATGACAGGATGCACCGAAAAGGGCCTGTATCAGTAGAAATCTTTGCAAGCTACAGAAAACTCAAATTTTAAAAAAAGTTAGCCAGGAAAAAAAAAAGACTGGGAAGGAAGTCACTGATTCACAAAACTGAAGTCTGGAGGTAGGACTAGCCTCAAGCATAATTGCATCTACTCTCAGAAATTTTCTAGGCTCTTCCCTTGTAAATGTGTCACTTTTACACTTGGGCAGGCTGCTCCCATGTTGACAAATAACAACCACGGGGTCACACGGTACCATGAAATACAGAAGTTTCTCTCTCATAAGCCTCAGTGAAAGTCTCCATGCATCTCATTGGCCGGATTGAGTCATAAACACATGCACCGTTCAGCCAAGCTCCAAGTCATAGCCAATCAGAGTTCAGCCCTGGAGCAAAGAATGAGTCATTCCCTTTAAACCACGCAGATGTTAGTGCTGCCCAGAGGTGCTTCCTCCACAGGAAAATCTGAAGGTAACTGATGGGAGTCAAAGGAAATCAATGCAAAGACAGTCACCAATCAACATGGATCACGGGATCTCACTAATTCTGAGTTGGGAGATCATGGATGAAATATATAATGAAATACAACTATATACTGGATGAAGGTTATAGGAGAACACTGCATATACTGGGTTCCTAACAGTTCAATAAGTATAAAATTATTTCAAATTAAAAAGTGAAAAACATTTTATTTTGTACTCTGGGTTAGACAGATAAGACCAACCATCAATAGTTTAAAAATGAATAGGTTTTTTAAAATGTGATAATAAAAAGTAGACTCATAGGAGTAAGATTTGTGAATTTTGAAAGGAACCACTTTTTGAAATCAATTTCTATAAGAAACATACTCTTTCAGAAGAAAAAAAAATAAGGTTAGGTTTACATTTGATGGAGGCATTTAGACCCTCTAGTTTCGGCCAAGAAACTTTCCAGTCCACTTCAGTGTCGAGCTGTATATATTGATTGAATTGACTAGAAAATTGGTGCAAGGGTCAGAGAAACAGAGATGCTATACCAGGAATTCAGCAAAGGGTGGAGGTGTCAGGATAAAATATGAGGTGAGAGGAATTTAGGCCAGTGAAGAGCTAAATTGCAGAAGAGGAATGCCAGAGAAAATTTATATGAGAGAGAAAAGAATTTTTTACCAAGAACAAAGTTTAAAAGCAAGGAAAAATCTAAAAGATGTTGACTCTGTGGTTAGGTGCAAAAAAGAAATGGAGAAATAAGAAAGCATAGTAGATCTTTTGGTGAAAACCTTTAATCGTGTGGCTTCCATTCTTTTCAACCATATAGAACAACACAGAATTTGCTTTTCTGCAGTCAGACGTGTTGGCGGGTCAGTGTTTCATGAATAATTGAGTACTAAATATGGTAAGAAAATATCCAATATCTCCTACATAAATATTTCACAAGGTAAATACCATTTTTCAAAGAATATGAATAGAATGTTATAAACATAACATTAAAATAATACTGAAAAAACAAGGCACCTAGCAGAGGTGGCTGATTCCAGGATGGGGACAGAGAACACAAGATGAGACTGGAACATTATACGGTGCCAGGAAATAAGGAGGCGCTTTAAAAAATGATGGGGACAGGTCAAAAGGACATAAGAGCCAACTGGAATAAGCGCTCAGTAGCCAAATACGCTACAATTTGGGCAACAAAATAACAACAGTAATGGATTATAACACAGAATAAAATAAATATTCATGAGTCTGCTTAAGTCACTTCAGTTGTGTGCGACTCTTTGTGACCCTATGAACTGTAGCCTGCCAGGCTCCTCTGTCCATGGGATTTTCCAGGCAAGAATAATGGAGTGGGTAGCCATCCCCTCCTCCAGGGGATCTTCCTGACCCGGGGATCGAAAGTCGAGTCTCCTGTGTCTCCTGCACTGCAGGCAGATTCTTTACCGCTGACCCATCGGGAAAGTCCATCTGATGCTAATCACTGGGTGTCAAAAATGAAAGTCTCTCTGTCCAGTGGGGATCTTCTTTAACAGACATGCCATCAAGTAATTTATCCATACAGTTTCCAACCCTTCAGTCATTTGAATACCACCTCTCTGATTTTTGCCATATCTGCATGCCAATTATACTCTTATCTACTGGATTTTTCTTTTTCAATCTCTCCATGTTCTCCAAGGTTATTTTAAAAGAAATATTTATATAACTACTATGAATGGAAAATGGGAATCACTTGCTATAAATAGAAGCAAATTATAAATGTAAATAAATATCTAATATACTTCAAAGTCCATCTGTATCCCACATAAAATTATCTCACATACCATTAGCGGTATGCATGCCACAGTTTGGAAAATACTTTGGTACAATCTAAAAAACGTAGATACATCAAAATTTTAAGGGTTTACTATCCACACAGAGAAAAGACTTAACAATCAAAGAATTGGTTAAGGCCATTTTAGAGACAGAATGTGCAGCAGTCAGGAGAGAACAGATTGTGCCAAAATAACAAAAAGTCCCCAGGTCTCTTGGCTTGATGCCACCTAAATTTATTTCTCAATCACAGAGTCCACTGTGGGTGCCTGGTAACTCTCTAAGGAAATTGTCCTCACGTGGTGACTCAAGGTCAAAGCGGATGGAGGCTTTACCATCGTGTAGCTGCAATTTCCTGCACTTGTGACTCTCAGTTTATGAGGTGAGGTAGGGAAGCCTGGAGAAGTATGTACATCTGAGCACCTCACTGCCTCAGCCCATAAGTGACACATTTTTCAGGATTAATCACAGTCCTGCCCAGCTGCCAGAGAGGCTGGAAAGTGCACTCCTTTCTCATGGATGGGAGTGAGCACTACCAGTCTCTACCAAATATGGGTTGGGAAGATTAAGCAACTGGTCCAGAAGAAAACAATCTCCAGGGAGAAATATATCTGGGAATAGGAAGAGAGAGAACTGCCAAGGGAATAGAACCAAATGGATAAGAGGTATTGTCAGATCATACGTGAGTCTCTGATGAATAAAGCCTAAAATGTGCCTGGGGATCTACTATTCTGTAGAAATAAGAGATGATATTATTCACCTCTTCAGTGATAAGAGAAGTAGAAATAATCACCATATTTACAGGTATAATTCTCCTCTGCTTATGCATTTTAATATAAAATACATGTATTTTCTTTTTTAAAGACAGTTTTTTATTAAATGATAGTTGCTGTATATACAATATTATATAAGTTATAGGTGTACAATAGTGATTTGCAATTTTTAAAAGTTATAATGAAGCACTGAAATCATTATAAAATGGTGGCTGTATTCCCCAAGTTGTACAATATATCTTTGCAGCTTACTTTATACCTAAAGTTTGTACTCCTCCCCCCTCAACCCCTGCCCCTCCTCCCTTCCCTCTCCACCCTGGTAACCACTAATTTACTCTCAATATCTGTGAGTCTACTTCTTTGCTGCTATTTTCACTAGTTTGCCATTTATTTTTTATATTCTACATGTAAGTGAGATCATACAGTATTTGTCTTTCTCTGATTTATTTTTAATGCTCTCCAAGGTCATTCAGGTTGCTGCTAAATCCTCTGCTTATATCTCAATTCAGGTCAACACAGATCTCTGGGACTCTTACAATGTGTAAGAAAAATTTCCACACTCTAAGCACATTCATTCTAAAATATAAAAATAATTTTATTTTATTTTTGTCCATGGGAAGTCCATGGGAAGACTCCACATATCTTCATCAGAAATATTTGAGAGTCTCAGCTCCATTTATAAAGAAACCAGAGGAACAGTGTTTCCAGGATATACCACATTTTGGATTTAACACTTCTCCTATGCTTTAGGAATTTCCCGCTGCTTCTACATGGGAGGGAGCGAATGAGGATGAGCAGGAACATCTTCCAGAAAGTGCAGCCACAGGAGCACAGACCGACAAGTACCTTCTCTCTTCTTAACTGTCAGGCACTGGCTTCAAGGAGTGAGTCTCTTTGAGGATTAGGAAGAATGAGAACCTCTATATCACTTACTGAACTTACATAACCCAAACACAGACATGAGCACACTATTTCTGAACATCAATTTAGAGTGTACAAAGGCCCTAGAAGGGGCTTCCCTGGTGGCTCAGATGGTAAAGATTCTGCTTGCAATGCAGGAGAAGCAGGTTCAATCCCTGGGTGGGGAAGATCCCCTGGAGAAGGGAATAGCTACCCACTTCAGTATTCTTATCTGGAGAATCCCACAGACAGAGGAGTCCGGCGGGCTACAGCCCATAGGAGTGCAAAGAGTCGGACATGACTGAATGACTAACTCTTAGAGCCCTATAACATCATTCTTTCATTTCATCTCTGTAACCGTCCTGTGAAACAAGAACTATTGTCTCCATGTAATGGAGGAGAAAACCCAGAGAAGTTTGGGGCTAGGCCTCCAGTCATATTTCTAGTTCGGGGCAAAGCCAGGCCTGCGATGCAGTCCTCTCGACTCCAGGTGTTCCTTTCACAGCCCGGTAGATTTATCGCTCTGCCAAAAAAGAATTTCTTGGCTATTATGAATGTTTAAAAAACTAAAGGAAAATATGTAATAACAGTAAAGAAGTGTTTATGATGTCAGGGTGAATGACAGAGTAGACCTGTCTATGTGATTCCAGTTCTGTGAAAAGATGCACAGCAGCTATGCCAAAACCCTCTCGAGGGCACTGCGAGCACAGTGGGACTTGCTGAACCCTTTCAAAAGGGCAGGTTAGACACTTGGGACTTCTTGGTTCATATTTTCAAGGGCCCCTTCCTTTCTCTCCATCCCCCTCCCCTAGAACAAACCTTAAACCTCAACTGAGAGATTCACTGTCAGGTCAAAAACGCAACACACAAACCACAAGGAGGGAAGTTCAGTCCTTGGCTCGAGTCTGTCTGTGCTAACAGGCCCAGGTGGACCCACTCAAGCGAAGACTCTCCCTGGAGCAAACTGGCATTTGGATCCCTGGGACAGAAGCCTCTATGGAGAGAGTGATGCAGAGGAAAGGTCTCTGTTCTCATCTCCCAGTGGGAGATCGTGGGAGGGGAAGGGAAGCGTCACAGCTGGGTTGCCTATCTAGATCTTTGGGGCTTTTCAAAAGCCAAATTCACCTAAACCACATCTGCCGCTTTCAAAATGACTCCAGAATACTTGCTGCACAAAAGCCGCTTTGGTCTTTGGAGTCAGTGAATTTGAAGAAGTGAAAGTGTTACAGTGACAAGAAAAAAGCAACTGACCTGGCAGAGACTGAGTCACGTCCACGGTGTACGGACTAGGAGGAATACCAACCCAAGTATGTCGTTTGCAAACAGCTTTAGACAATTAACCCACGGATGTATCTCACAAGGAAATTCTGAACCAGATGGAATGGATCAACCTCATTGGGATCCTGATTCAAACCCTCATTGATGAGATGACTGGGGAAACCTGAACACTGACTGAACAGTTAATGATATCAATGGTAACATTTTTTAGGGCGATAATGGTATTGTGGCCCTGTTTTTTTTAAGAGTCCTTATTCTTTAGAGTTACTAAATATGACATATGGTTCTATTTACAGGGGAAATGAAATGATGTCTGGAATTTAATATAGTCCTGAGGTGGGGGTGGAGGAGGAGTTAGGCATATAGAAGAAGTAAGTTGGCTAAGAGTTAGCAACTGTTGGGAATTCCCTGGCAGTTCAGTGGTTAGGATTTCACACTCTCGCTGCTAAGGGCCCAGGTTCAATCCCTGGTTGGGGAACCAAGATTCCGAAGCCTGCTGCTGCTACTGCTGCTAAGTCACTTCAGTCGTGTCCGACTCTGTGCAACCCCATAGATGGAAGCCCACCAGGCTCCCCCGTCCCTGGGATTCTCCAGGCAAGAACACTGGAATGGGTTGCCATTTCCTTCTCCAATGCATGAAAATGAAAAGTGAAAGGGAAGTTGCTCAGTCATATCTGACTCTTAGCGACCCCATGGACTGCAGCCTACCAGGCTCCGCTGTCCATGGGATTTTCCAGGCAAGAGTACTGGAGTGGGGTGCCATTGGCTTCTCCATTCCGAAGCCTAAGATTGTGTAAAGCTGAGTGGCGTGGCCAAAACTAGAAAACAAACTGTGTAATTGTTAAACCACAGGTGATGGGTACATGAGGAATCTACTTTGGGCTACGTTTAAAATTTTCTAAAAGAAAATCTAAAAAATAAAAGTCTACAGGGTTTTCAGTGTAGCTAGAGCTTTTGTTTTACTAGCCTCTCTTCCTCTTTTCTAGTAACAGCCCCTCCCCCTTTGCTTTGAGAAACTGCCCCTCTTTTGAATCTCTCTGGTTCCCTGGGGGCCAACAGCCCCCAGCCACAGGGGTAACACCAAAGGCCCCATCTAACTTGGCCCTATCAGAGCCCCGTGGGGCTTCAAGTGTGGATCCCATGAGACAGAAGTTCTGTCTTTTCTCTGGGTTTTCTCACTAAGATCATTTAAACCTGGAGTTCCTGGCAACCATACGTAATCCTGAGGTGGGAGAGAATGAACCTGTCTGAGACACCCAGGGCCAAGAGAGTGGGGCTGAGGCAGGTTGGGGCGGGGGAGCGGGGAGGAGGGGAAAGAGAGAATAGGAGATATGCAGACAGCTTTTCAATTCAAGGATCCAGTGTCCAATTCCACCTAAAGTCCACTTAGGGCATTCCAATGTCCTAAGTTGTGGCTGAGCACCAAAGAATTGATGCTTTCAAACTGTGGTGCTGGAGATCTGCAAGCAGATCAAATCAGTCAATCCTAAAGGAAATCAACCCTGAATGTTCATTGGAAGGACTAATGCTGAAGCTGAAACTCCAATACTTTGACCACCTGATGTGAACAGCCAACTAACTCAGTGGGGAAAGACCTTGATGCTGGGAAAGACTGAAAGCAAAAGGAGAGGTGGGTGGCAGGGGATGAGATGATGGTTAGATAGCATCACTGACTCAGTGGACATCAGTTTTAACAAACTCTGGGAGATAGTGAAGGACAAGGAAGCCTGGTGTGCTGCAGTCTGTGGAGTCACAAAGAGTTGGACATGACTTAACGACTGAACCAAAAAGTTTTGTGAGTCACCGAATTCTCCCATAAGGGCTTTAAATGCCAGAGGTTTACTCTAGCCTGGGTCTCTTACCAGAACTCCAGACTCAAATAACCTTGCAGATGTGACTAACTTCAGGGTCTTGAGAAGGGGAGGTCATCCTGAATAATCCAGGGAAGTCCAGACTTATAAGAAGAATCATACTTCTTATAAGAAGGAAGGCATGAGGATCTGAGAGAGGACAATGAAGCAAAGGTTGGACAATGAAGCACTCGGCAGATGGAAGAAGGGGCCACATGTCAAGGAATGCAGGCAGCCTCTGGAACTGCCAGGAAGCACAGTCCCCTCTAGACTCTCCACAAGGAATACACCTTAATTTTAGGACTTCTGATCTTCAGAACTATGCAATAATAAACATGGGTTGTTTTGCTCAGTCATGTCCGATTCTTTGCCACCCCAAGGACTGTAGCCCACCAGGCTCCTCTGTCCATGGGATTTTCCAGGCAAGAATACTGGAGTGGGTTGCCATTTCCTTCTCCAGGGGATCTTCCTGACCCAGGGATTGAACCTGGTCTCCTGCATTGCAGGCAGATTCTTTACCCACTGAGCCATCAGGGAAGCCACACATGTGTTGTTTTAACCTACTAAATTTGTGGTAATTCATGATAGCAAGAATAGGAAATGAATGTACCAATATCTGTTCACTATCTCCCCCTGGAAGTCTACTAGGCATGTCAAGCTTGAGGTCCAAATGGAACACCGGATCTTCACCCCAAGCCTGCTTCATGCTTTCCACCTAGAGCAACTCCATCCTTCCATTCACTGCTTAGGACAAACACCTCGAGCCATCCTAGACCCTCCCACCACCATATCCCCTCCATGGGAAGTCATACTAACTCCCCTCTCCAAGGCTCTGTCCACATGTCTCTGTCTCCATAATGCTCGCCCTGACCACACTACTGCAGCCATCTGCTCCCACATCCACCTCCCTTGGGCACTCTCAAGTTTCTTCTTCCTGCTCTACTTTTCCCCTTTTCTAACACATTATAAAATGTACTTACCTGCAAAGTACCTATACCTTATTTTCTGCATTTTCCTGCTACAACATGAGCTTCATGAGGGCTGAGAACTTGATCTTGATTTGATTCAGTGATATAGTCCAAGTACCTAGAATAATGCTTGGCATATTGTAGGTGCTCATTAAACATGAGCAGAACGAGAGAATGAATACATGAAAGTTGATTTTTGTTCTATTCCAGCCACTCGCAGTCAGAAAACTCCTCATACAACTCTATTGACTTGAGTTACCATTCTCACTAGAAGACTTTGCTAATGGTGACAGATGTTTTATACCACGCACCTTTGGAGAAAGGATGAGCATCTCTACTTGTGATCACTGTTCACGCATCTGGACAAAAATACCAATCGATACATTTCCCATTATACTTCCCACATATAAGGACTTGCATTTTGCTGGGGTTGCAGTTGTTATTTTTAGAGTCTGTTACTGTCTGTGACTTTGCCGTTTGGGTTCTGCCAAAGCCTCTGCTTCTGCTCGGCAACCTTTCCGAGAACTGCCGTTTGATCATATACCAGGCACCTTCTCGGGGCGTCTCGCCCCTATGCGATCCAAAAGACTGCCACGATTCTCATCAGCTCTGATGTGCCTCCTTGCGTCCGGCACAATTCACCTCTTGTTCTCTGTCATGAAGGGGAATTTTACACTCCCCCCTCTAATGAGTTCCCATAAATGTGCATGAGTTAAAAATACAAAATCCAAGCAAAAGATTTATCTGGCATAACAGAGGGTTCTAATCCCAGGAAAATAAAAATATAACCACCAATCATAACTGTTTACTTAGTTTTCACTCGAAGATTATTTGGATATATATAATATTAAAACATAGATTTAAAAACTAAAATTAACCAAGGAAAATTAATTTTCTAAGGCATTTCAATACCCCCAAGTTTGAGTGATCTCAGCTTACTTGCAATAACATCTCAGAGAAATAGTTCAATTTAATGTTGGGAAAATGTACTTGCTGCTGATATTGCAGAAAAATAAGAGAATACGATGTGGACTTTGATGGAATCCTACTGACTTCCCTAAAAATAGTGTCAAGAGAAAGAACACAGGTTTTCTTCTCTTGATTAAGAGTCTGTAGTGAGTTGTATCACATTTAACTGGTCTACATAATTTTGAACTATTTTGCATTTGTGTCTTTGGAGAATTTTACTGCAAATTCTTCCATTTATTTCTTCTCTACTCATTGCCTTTAATTGTGGTAAAATATACATAACATAAAATTTACCACTTTCATATATATAATTCAGTGGCTTTAAGTACATTGTTGCTATTGTTTAGTTACTAAGTCACCTCTGACTCTTTTTAGCCTCCAGGGGTTGTAGCCCTCCAGGCTCCTCTGCCTCTGTCCATGGGATTTCCCAAGCAAGAATACTAGAGTAGATTGACATTTCCTTCTCCAGGAGATCTTCCCAATCCAGGGATTGAACCCATGTGTCCTGCATTGGCAGGCGGGTTCTTTACCACTAAGCCATCAGGGAAGCTCGGCATTAAGTATATCCCCCACTATTTCCAGAACTTATCATCATCTCAAACATAAATTCTGTATCGTTTCCTCCTTCTCACCTCCAACCCCTAACAACATCAAATCTACTTGCTGTCACTGAATGAGCCTGTTGTAGACATCTCATGTAAATGGAATCCCATATTTATTCTTCTGTGTCTGGTTTATTTCACTTATCATAATGTTTTTAAGGTTCATTCATGTTGTAGGTATGTATCAGAATTTTATTCCTTTCCATGGATGAATAATATTCCATTGCATGTATCCACCACATTTTGTGTATCCAGGTACTCACTGCCTTTTAGAAAAAGATTGTGGGTGATCTGTTATTAACATTTTGAATGCTTTTACTTTTTTTTTGCTTTCAAAACCAGATATTGTGACATGAAGATGGGATAAACAAATTTTAAGAGAGGACTGTTATCCTTGAAAACTGAGTCACACTGAAGAGACAGCCGAATAAACAGATTAACACTGCACAGCGCAGAAACATCGTGATGAGGCTATGAGACCACAGGTGGGGGGAGCAAGCAACTCTGGCCAGAGACGCTAATTAAGTGTCCAGTGAGGCAACACAATCTGACCAGGGTTTTGAATGATGCGTGGAAGCTCTACCTCAGAAGAAGAGGAAACAGGAGGCCCTCAAAGCCCAGAGAACCACACACGTCAAGACATGGGTGAAAAGAGAGGTCACGTTTGGAGAATAGGACATAACTGAGAGATCAGGCCTCCATACCTCAGAGAGACAGAGTGCTCCCGAACCTCAACCAGTGCTAGTCCTGAAGGCGGTGAGCACCAGGAGCCACGTGTTTCTTCGGATGTCATGAGCCAGTGGGTAAGAATGAGATCCATGAGTGGGAACAGAGCAGCCCTCTCCAGCTCACTCCCCACAGCTGATGCAGGGCTTCTGGTCCCCAGCACAGCTGTCTCGTGAATCTGGCAGTCTCCATTCCTTGTTCTTCCACTCCCCTCAGATGTCCTGCCTTCAAGGTGATGGGGCGTCTCACTGCTACTCCTGTGCTAGAGGCCCACAAGGCTGCACCCCCATATATCATACTGTGCGGGGCATGCTGAGTGCTGGGCTGTCCAGGGGGCTGTGTGAGGCCCCTGCCCTCTGGGCCCACAACACCCCCACAGGGGCCCACAGCACCCCATGTGCATCCAGCCCATTTTAGCCTCACAGCTCCCTTCTCCAAAAAGCTGAGACCTAAACCTTGGGGCCTGATGTGTGCCCACCACAAAACGACTTCCTGAAAGTTCTTCCCCATCAACCTCCCTCATTGAGTTACTCATTCAACTCATATGATGAAGGGGGAGGACAGTGCAGCGTGGAGGAGCATGGGCTGGGTGTAAGAGTCTGGCTGGGAAGTTTGGGGGGTGGAACCCGCCCCAGGTGCGCAGGTGAGATGTGGCCAGGCCCTCCTGGGAAGGCACGCTAAGAACAGAAACCCTACATTCTTATCACCTGCCCCGCTGAACTGGCAACACACGGCCTTGTTTCAGGTGCCTAATTCTGTCTGCCCAGAACCTCCACAAAAACCACGAGTGGGCTGAGAGCAGCTCCACACTCTGTTTACGTGAGTAGTCTATAAATGTCACTTTCTCAGAATTACAGAATGAATCTCAGAAGAGTTATGAAACTCCTTTTAAACAGTATCCAGTAAAAGAAAAAAAAAGACATTGTACAAACTAATAAGGTTTCGTGTTCAAATTAGATACAAATATTTTACATTCATTTTCACTTCCATATGTAATAAAAGCAAGAGTTTGTAAATAACAGAAGGACAACTTCTGGTGAGTCATTTTCCTTAAGGACACCTCCTTCCTTCCTATCTGGTCTGTGTCTGATTTGAGGTCGTCCAGGCCTCATCAGTGAGGCCCCCTTGTGGAGAAGTGGGCATGAAGAAGCAGGGATTACATCTCTGTAGCACTCCAGTACTCTTGCCTGGAAAATCCCATGGACGGAGGAGCCTGGTAGGCTGCAGTCCATGGGGTCCTTAAGAGTCGGACACGACTGAGCAACTTCACTTTCACTTTCGTGCATTGGAGAAGGGAATGGTAACCCACTCCAGTGTTCTTGCCTGGAGAATCCCAGGGACGGGGGAGCCTGGTGGGCTGCTGTCTATGGGGTCGCACAGAGTCGGATACGACTGAAGCGACTTAGCAGCAGCAGCAGCAGGATTCCTGGACATCCAAGAACACTCTGCAGTGCTGGAGGGCCTGAGGGTCTTCACACCCACCGAGCTCCGAGGAATTTGCAAGCACCATGTGGATGCCCTGGTTGAAGAGCACTGAAATAGACCCCCATGACTGATGAGCCAGTGTCCCTAAGCACTAAGACTGCTATCACATAGATGGGGAAACTTGCTGGAAGATGGAAACCTCCTGAGAGGCACACACATCATGCCAAGGTCAGAAGGAGGTTAGTCCTGCTGCAGCTCCCGCCTCTCTCCAGCCCTGGCCTGTGTCTGGGGTATGCTGGGCTTGGGCCAGGTCGGCTGCCAGCTGAGCCTAACTGGTCCAAGACTGATGAACCCATGCCGGCAGCCAGGTTCAGGAATCTGGCCAGATCATCACTTAAAACTCCCCAGAGTTCTGACTGTCCTAAGCTTGGGATTCCTACCAAATCTTGACATCCCTCTCCTTCCCACTCATCTCACACACACACCCTGTGCTGTTCTGTGTGTGCTTGGTCGCTCAGTCGTGTCCCCTGCCTTGCATTTTATATTTCGCATGGTCCTTAGCCTCCGTCTTATCTGTGTACCCACACTGCTCCCCTTGCCTGGAACAACTTCTTCTCCCTCCCCTGGTGAGCACCCATTTAATCCTTTACGACTCAGTTCAGGCCCCATCACCTCTTCTGGGGGGGTCTCTGCAGACAACCCCAGTCCCCAATGGCCTCCCCATGGCAGCCCATACTGCAGCACAGGGCAAGGTGATGGAAGTGGGCTCATCAGAGGTCTGTTTATGCCACAGAAATAAGCTCCAAGACACAGAGACTCAGGACATCTTATTCATACTTGTGCCTCTAGCACCTTCCTCACAGCCGAGTCTCAATCAGGGCTGATCAAATAAATAAATGGACAACTGGTAGAATCAAGGAGAGAGCTCAAGACAGGTGGCCTAACCTAATCAGATTTTGAATCATTTTTAATTGGCTGCTAGTCACATGATTTACAGAAGACTTAGCCTAATTTAAGATGCAAAATTTGCGCTTTAGTTTCTTTTTTCTTTTGTTTTGTTTGATGGGATCTTAGTTCCCCTACCAGGGATTAAACTGGTGTCCCCTGAAGTGGAAATACTGGAAGTGCAGAGTCTTAACTACTGGACCACCAGGGAAGTCCCTTGCTTCAGTTTCTAACCAGTTAATTGACTGATTAGGTCAATCAGAATTTCAGGGCTCTTTTTATAGATAAAAATTCGGCAACGTACTTTCCTCCCAAATCTCTCTCCATAAGTAGAATTATTTAAGGGGTTGATTTAAAATTTTAAAACCCAATGAATTATATTTTAATAAATAATATGACATAATATTTACTAACATATTTTTAAAATCAAATATTGCCTTCACATAATTCCTATACACATAAGAACTCTACGTTTGTAATATTTTCATAACAATTCTCATAGTCCCTGTTCTATTTTTTCTAAGTACTGGAAAGTAACTGGTAACATTTGTTATATAGCAAAGAGAGGGGGGAGGAGGAGTTATCTTACATACTCATGAATGAATTATATTCAATTCCTTCCTCCATTGTAAGAGTGAGGGGTGGGGATGTGACGGAGAGATGTCAGGATAGAGTTACCATCGATATACATAGTATTGCAAACTAATAAATTACCCATGAATCTTCCCCTTCTCCCTTTCTCCTGACATTTCCTCAGTAGGATCAGTGATGATTTTGAAACAGGCTAGTCTCCCATTAGATCCAGGGGATGCTGACTCTGAATTCATAAGGGTCCAAGAGATGTGGGTGGAGCTGACCCAGTAGATCAGATGCAAATAAAAAGCAGATGCCTGCAAGGAGGATGTTTCAGCAGCCAAGACCCAAAGCGACCCAAAGGAACAGAGTACAAGCACACTTGCTCTCTCAGCTACATATTACAGTGGGGGAGGGTCCTCACACCACTTCAGGAAGCCTTCACAGACCATTAAAGGTTAGGTCATTCCTCTTTTGCTCCAGCAATCCTCCAGTCCACCGCAGATGTGGGAGAAAGCCAAAGATGGGCTGAGAGGGGCTGCAAGCTACCTATAATCTGCCAAGCAACCCTTTCTTTGATTGGTCTTTGTTACAGATGTCCCTGCCCCTGAATGAGGGGGGAGACACCTAACCCACACCCTGGCATTCCAGTTGCTCAGTCATTGGAGAGAAGTTTACACACCCTTCAGCCACCTGGTCACCACTACTTGGTCTACAGTTTTCAATGAGGTCCTGGAATTTTCTTCAAAGGGCTAGGAAAAAACCCTGTCTACTCAAAGACCACCTAGGAAACAAATAGCCTACCCTAGATTTTGTAAGAAGATCTCTCCTTCTGTGCAATATAAAAGTAGCCTCAATCTACCTTGGAAATACACAATCCGCCTACACATCCTCTTAAACCTTCCTCTGCCCAGAATATTACTAAGAAAAAGATGATAAGAATAAGTGAAACAGTGAGCTTCCTGGTCTCTCCACCACGTGGCTCCCAAAGTGAAAATGAACATGAAAATGTTTAACTTGTTTCTTATAATAGATCTGACAGTCAAGACTTCTGTTTTTAAAACCTTACTATTATTACATGTGAACTTGGAAACTGAACATTTCTAATACTGATAGAACATCGTTTATACCATAAAGGGAAGAAGTAGGTGAACAGGAAATTTGAACATGTTGGAGAAAAAACAGTGGATAACTTTTATTCTCCCTATAATATTGTTATATGTAAATAGAAAGAGTCTTTCACATTTCGATTGTACAACGTTTCTCTTCATTCTCTTTCAGTCTATGGGTTCCCAATCCAGGGCACAAATAAAGACTTGGGACATGAGGTCACAAAGAAGATGCCCCTGGGGCAGGAGAACAGATGGACCTACGGGAGGTATAGAGGGAAATAGCTCCCACCGGGAGGGTCTCCTGAAGCTGGAGAGGCTGGGCTGGAATGGACGTGAGGGACCCTCTCCAACCTTTAAGTGTGTTTCTAAGAAGGCATGAGAAAAATAAAAGTACTACCTGGGAAGGGGGCCTCTGATAGCAATGTACAGATTATGCTCATGGATGGAAGATGGTTTCGACTTGTTCCATGGAACCTTACCTGTTCAAGAACATGGTGGCCTTATGTTTCTACTCACAAGGTATCACCTTTATGATTCTTTCAGAGTCCAGGCAAAAGAAATGACATGTTTCCAAGGCTAACAGGGGAGGTGAGGGGAGGAAGGGTAAGGCATTGGTGCCTCCAGTCCTGAGACAAGAGAATCAGGAAGAAGTGGCCAAGGTAAAGCAACTAGAATTTCCGGAGGTGATAGGGACAGAGTAAAGGGACAAAGCAGGTGACTGAATAATTCATCCCACAAAGAGATTGCAAGGAACGAAAAATGTAAGGGAGACTCCTGTGGGTTACAAATCAATCAAGAAAGCAGGCTTGCTTAGCAACAAAACCATGCAACAGAAGCATGAGACATGCCTCCAAATAATAAAATAATGGTAGCATGAGACCTATTTCCTGTCCAGTGAGCCCAGTAAGTTAATGATTCCTAGGACACACTCCTCTGCACACAAAACAAAACAAAAATATAAGGGAAAGTTGACATGATACTAAAACCTGATAGGATTTATCATTTTTAGCATATGTTACCACTTTTTTGCTCATTTTGATCATGCCAGGACAGTCCTGACTTAACCATGTAGGGACAAGAAAACACCCTGGCCTGACATGGAGAAGGAACTGATGATGGAAGCATGATGTCTATGCAAGAAGGAAGAAGAAGGTGGTCTTCTCCCTCACCCTACTTTTCCTCACTAAGTGCTCGGGACATGGCATTCTCTTGCCCACCTGCTTGTAAGTCTCATAAGCATCCTAGTCTAATAAATCACTTCTAATCTATCACTTTGGAGTAGGAAATGGCAACCCACTCCAGTATTCTTGCCTGGAGAATCCCATGGATAGGGGAGCCTGGTGGGCTGCAGTTTACAGGGTCGCAGGGAGTCGGACACGACTGAGCGACTAACACACAAACACACGCACACACACATACACACAGGTAGTTGTATGGATAAGGAAATGGCAACCCACCCCAGTACTCTTGCCTGGAGAATCCCACGGACTGGGGAGCCTGGTGGGCTACAGTCTATGGGGTCGCAAAGAGTCAGACATGACTGAGTGACTAACACACACACACACAGTCTATCACTTTGCATCTTTCTGAATTCTTTCTGCACTGAGACATGAAGAATTGGAGTTCCTCAGAGCACCCCTCTCCCCAGATGCATTTTTTCCAGTT
Organism: Bos javanicus; assembly: GCF_032452875.1. Taxonomy (NCBI): domain Eukaryota; kingdom Metazoa; phylum Chordata; class Mammalia; order Artiodactyla; family Bovidae; genus Bos; species Bos javanicus. The sequence continues at coordinate 80,978,003 of NC_083876.1, read as the reverse complement.
TCAGAGGAACTGGAGCAGGCCCTGATAGCCAGGCCAGTTATCCAACATCCAGACCCTGTGCAGTAAGCAGAAACCATTTATCAGGTTGTGTCTCCCACTGCCCACCTGCCTCTGACACTTCCATACCCTTCTCTTTCCTCCTCCTCCAATCCCCAAGCAAGATGGCCACTCCCACACATGTGGGAGTGTAAATTATCTGATTATCTGGTGTGATGGCAGCAGTCTAGACTTGGAATCGGAAGACCTGAGTTGGAAGCCACTTGGCATTCACTGGCTGTATGACCGAAGGCTATCTCGCACTTCTCTCATCCGTCAAATGGGTCAAATGAGAGTCAAAGGGAGACTGAAATTGTGAGAATCAAACATGTTAACAGTGAACGTCTCTATAATACTACAGTTACGATGATGATCAAAGTAACTTACACACTGACCAATGTGAATGAGCATTAGATGGCCTTTCTCCTTCAGTTCAGTCACTCAGTTGTGTCCAACTCTTTGTGACCCCATGAACTACAGCACGCCAGGCCCCCCTGTCCATCACCAACTCCCAGAGTTTACTCAAACTCATGTCCATTGAGTCAGTGATGCCATCCAACAATCTCATCCTCTGTCTTCCCCTTCCTCTCTCGCCTTCAATCTTTCCCAGCATCAGGGGCTTTTCCAATGAGTCAGTTCTTTGCATCAGGTGGCCAAAGTACTGGAGTTGCAGCTTTAGCATCAGTCCTTCCAATGAATATTTAGGACTGATTTCCTTTAGGATGGACTGGTTGGATCTCCTTGCAGTCCAAGGGACTCTCAAGAGTCTTCTCCAACACCACAGTTCAAAAGCATCAATTCTTCAGTGCTCAGCTTTCTTTATACTCCAACTCTCACATCCTTACATGACCACTAGAAAAACCATAGCTTTGACTAGATGGACCTTTGTTGGCAAAGTAATGTCATGCTTATCTTTAAAATGGAAAATTTGTCAAATCAAATGAATCTCTTATTGGTGCACTCTGCTCAACCAATTCTTCTGGCCCTCTTTAAGGGAGTCTGAGGCGAGTCAGCCCTTTCATTCTCACCTTATTTTTATTTCAAAGACAAATGTGGCTTTCAGGAAGACAAGCAAGCATCATTTCCTTTAGTTTTTGGCCCACTTTTTATACCTGGCACCTGGGCGCATTGAAGCTGCCTAGACCAAAAGTCCATACTTAACGTTTTGAAATAAATAACTCTTAAGGACTAAAGTCTGAGATGACCTGGGATTGGCTGATTGAGTACATGGTGTCATAAAATTCTGTGTTGAACAATCTGAGAACAGAAACCTGCCTGAAGTCCTTGAAATCTGTTCCTTATTCATTCGTTTCTTACACATCTTGAGTTTTCACGGTCACTTCTACTACTAACTTCCACCTAACACTACAAATGGGGCTTCCCAGGTGGCTCAGTGGTAAAGAATCCATCCACCAAGGAGACACAGGAGATATGGGTTTGATCCCTGGGTCGGGAAGATCCCCTGGAGGAGGAAATGGTAACCCACTCCAGTATTCTTGCCTGGGATATCCCATGAACAGAGGAGCCTGGTGGGCTGCAATCTGTGGGGTCGAAAAGGGTCAGACATGAATAAGCATGCATGTGTGAAACACTACAAATAGGTTAATTAGTAAAATATGTGGTTCCCTTCCTCCCTCCTTTTCTCCTTCCTTCTTTTCCCCTTTTCCCATGTTTTAATAATTGTGAAATATCAGGTTAAAACATTAGTTTAAAAAAACAACAATTAAAAAAAAGCCCCACTAAATGTCAAGTTTCCTAAATTCTTTTGTGCCTGTGATTATATTACGTGACAAGAAACCATCTCGAGGTGATAATTAGATTTTATCTGTGAGTAATGGTGGCAAGATGGGAGTAGGTGGGAATGTCAACGTGTGACCAAAACAAGGCAATTCACATGATTAGTCTGGAAAAAAATTACTCAAACAGGTGGCTGGGGTTACTGTCTAATCAAGGAAAATTCTAACCCTTTGATGAAGTGGTCAGAATTTTTTTTGTTCCTCTATGGCCAGAAATTTAGGAATGTAGATTATAGAAAGAGGAAAAGCAGAAAGTAAACTGATGAATGAAATGTACAGTATTTCTGTTGGTGATCATCATGGTAGAGAACAAGACAGACCAGAAAGACACCTCCCACTTCTTTTTTCCCACAAGTTTTCACAGATGGTTATATTAGCTGTTTCCAAACTTACACAAGGATCTGGGGCTGGAGGCAATGAAATTTAGCAGCAGTGCTGGTGTTAAAGTGATAAGGCTTTGGCTCCAAGTAACACCTCTCAATCTGTCCAACAACGACAATAGAAAACATACTTCAGGCAGGGTGGTGTCCCACATTTTTATTTGCCCCCAGAAAATATCCTCAATTTCACAGCTGTTCACAGTAACCTGACCTGATTGTACATATCTTCTCTCTGTTTTTCCCTCTGGTTACATGAAGTTATGCAAAGGCGCAGACAAAAGCAAAGCAGGAAGCCTCCCACACTAGAGGTGGAAGATAAGAATCACAGAAGCCGGAATGGCTTTTACTGAAGGGCATTTCAAAGCCAGTGGAGACATATATGGCATATTTGTAAATCTTCCAAATGTGTGTAAACATGTACCTTCACACATCAAGACCAGATCTGTTCCTGACCCAGAGAGGTACTGAGAACAAAGTGAAAGCAACCAAATCATAGAAAATGCGTATATCCAGTGTATGCAACAGATGAAGGAGTATTACCTGTAATTACCAAGAGCTAAGAAGTAACGTACTAGAAAAACAGGAGGAGGAAATATATAGGAAGATCACAGAGGCGAAAAAAGTACAAATGGCTGCTGCTGCTGCTGCTAAGTCACTTCAGTCGTGTCCGACTCTGTGCGACCCCATAGACACAGCCCACCAGGCTTCCCCGTCCCGGGGATCCTCCATGCAAGAATACCGGAGTGGGTTGCCATTTCCTTCTCCAGTGCATGAAAGTGAAAAGTGAAAGTGAAGTCGCTCAGTTGTGTCCGACTCTTAGCGACCCCATGGACTGCAGCCCACCAGGCTCCTCCATCCATGGGATTTTCCAGGCAAGAGTACTGGAGTGGGGTGCCATTGCCTTCTCCAGACAAATGGCTAGTGATATAAAATATTCGCTGAGTACAGCGGTGATCAGAGTCAGAGGAGAAAATACAAATGGCTGAAGATATAAAACACCTGCTAAGTATAGCAGTGATCATAGAAATGTAAAACTAAAGACCAGCTATCCATCTTTCTGAACCAGGAAGAAGCAGAAAATATGAACAGGCCGATCACAAGCACTGAAATTGAAAATGTGATTTAAAAACTCCCAATAAACAAAAGTCCGGGACCTGATAGCTTCACAGTCGAATCCTATCAGACATTTAGAGAAGAGCTAACACCCATCCTTTTGAAACTGTTCCTAAAAACTGCAGAGGATGGAAAATTTCCAAACTCATTCTATGAGGCCACCATCACCCTGATACCAAAACCAGACAAAGATACCACAAGAAAAGAAAACTACAGACAATCTATCTGTCTTAAACTAGCAAAAGCTAAAAAACGTTGATCATTTTCGGTCCTGGGGAGGGTGTGGGGAAATGGGTGCTCCCACATTCTCCTGGGTGTGTACATTTGTACAAACTTCAGAAGAAAATATAGTAGCACCTATTAGATTTTAAAGACTGATCACTGTTGATTTGGGCATATTCTCATGGAAATACACCCACACGTTCAGAAAGACATACACACCCAAGGTTCACTGAACACTGTTTGTAAAATCAAAAACAGCAGAAAATGCAAAGTTTATCAACAGGGAAGTGCTTATCCAAAATATAATAGAGCTAGACTGAAATTTTCTACAAACTTTAAAATGAGAGAACATCATGTACATTGACACAAAAGAATGTTCAAGAAACTTTTGACTACAAGATGCAGTTTTCATAGATTATGCATACATAATCCCAAATTTGTGAAGAAGAAAAAAAATGATTTCTATATATTCATGTGTATTTCCACAGTAGTAGTCTAAAAGGACACCAGTTGAAAACAGATGAGGTTGAGGGTATGTGAAAGAAACTATACTTCTTTCATATCTGCATCGGGAATGTATTATGTATTTTAATGATGGAAAAAATATAAACTGATTTCACTGAGGCTGGAAAAGTGGAAAACTGTTGTTTTGGTACTTCTTCAATCTCAGTATGAATTGCTGGGGTTAGATGAGGACATTCTAAAGGTCACTGATTAGTTCAGCTGCTTTCACATAATGTTAACTTTAGATGGACTTCCCTGGTGCTTCAGTGGCTAAGACTCCAAGCTCCTAATACAGGGGGCCAGAGTTCAATCCCCAGTCAGGGAACTACATCCTATGTCCCACATGCCACAAGTTCGTGCTGGAACTAAAGGATTCTGAGTGTCACAACTAACACCCGTGCAGCCAAATAAATAAACAAATATCCTTTAAAAACAGTGACTTTAGAGGGCCCACTAGTTTGCTAATTATTCTGTCAACTTAAAAATATTCACAACCTAAAAACTGAGTTATGTTTTATTTGGTCGGAATTTTTAGGACTTCAAGCCTGGGAGGCAGCACTTCAAGTGACCCTGTTCTGAGGAGGGGTGGGGGGGGGGCGGTGCAGAGGAGGGGGAAGCCGGGTTACACAGATGTCTTGCAATAAAGGGCAGATATTCTGAACTCAAAAGATTATCGTCGATTAAAGGAAAGTATCCCAAGTTAAGGAATTTAGTGCTTTTCTACATATGGGCTTCCCTCATAGCTCAGTCAGTAACAAATCCTCCTGCAATGCAGGAGACCCGGGTTTGATTATTTGGTTGTGAAGATCCCCTGCAGAAGGAAATGGCAACCCACTCCAGTATTCTTGCCCAGGAAATCCCATGGACAGAAGGAGCCTGGCAGGCTACAGTCCATGGAGTCGCAGAGTCGGACACAACTTAGCGACTAAACCACATATGGGAAGATGCAACAGTCTGGGCTCACTGAAATCGTTCTTTTGATACGTACCTCAGTTCTCTGGGGCCGGTATCCTGAGGTCTTCATATCATTAGTTTCCTCAGGGCTCACCTAGGGAGTGGCCGCAGTCTGATGGCTGCTAGATGGCAGGTATTCTTTGCTTTCTGCGTTCCCTCAGGGTTCACCAACTCACCACCCAGTGATGACTGCAAACTCTGATAACTGTGGCATTCTCTGTTTACTAATATGGCAGGAAATATTCCATTTCTCACTGCCCATTAACTAAGGGGAGTGGAAAAGAAGAGGCAGACACCCCAGCCCGGTCAGATCTGTGGCCTCACTCTTCATCAGATATTGGTACAAAGCAGCTGTCTCCCCAAGTCCACTTTCCACATTTACTTCATCAGAGAATATGGAACCCCTCTAACTGAGTCCTCTGCTGACTTACCATCTTGCTCAGAGAAAAAGCTGACATCAGTGAAATAGTCTATAGAGGCCCATGGGCTGCTATCGCTCTTCCCAACTCACTCTATCCTTCGGGCCTCTTTTCTGTTCCTCAGACGCAGAAAATGTCCTTACCTCTGAGCCTTAATCCTGTCCGTTCCCTCTGCCCAGAACATCTCACCATCACTTCTCAGAGCTTTCCCCGATGGTGCCTTCTCAGTGAGGCCCGTCTTGACTATCGTATCTAAGGTTGCAATCTCCACACCTCCACCCTAGTATTCCCTGTCCCTCTTGCACTTTATTATCACCATCTTTTTTTTTCCCCCCAAGAGAGTGGATTAAAAAAAAATCTATTTGGCTGTACTGGCCAAATAGTTGCAGCATGCGGACTCTAATTCAAAACACGCAGCATGCAGGTTCTAGTTCCCTGATGAGGGATCAAACCTACGCTCCCTACATTGGGAGCTTGGAGTCTTAACCACTGGACCACCAGGGAAGTTCCTATTATCACCTCTATTATTTTTAAATTTATTTCATTTACTGTCTCTCTCCCATGATAAAGATGATCTCTATGATCAAACTTTAGCCAGGCTCCTCTGAGCCCTCTTCTTGACTTGGCCTCAACCTTAGCCTACAGATATTTGAAAAAACGCTCACCTAGTTTCTAACAGCTCAAGCTGCTTCCCTAGTCCCCCTTAAAGTGCCTGCCTAAGAAAACTCAAGGCTGCCAAAGAATTTACTATTTGTTCCAACCAATCTGAACATAGGGCCCCCTGACTTCCAGCCTCTGGTAGGGGGAAGATTCTGAGCAGTAATATTATAGGCATTAGGGAAAAGAGTCCTAGATGGACTGAACTCAACTTCACTTTGTACAGAGGTGGCTGGGTGTTTTAAAGCAGGGGTCCCCAACCTCCCAGACCTAATGCCTGATGATTTGAAGTGGAGCTGATGTAATAATAATAGAAATAAAGTGGAACTTCCATAAGTGGTAAGCAATAAGCACCAGCAAACTAGGCCAAATGGGTTTCACATGCACCACCCCCCTTTTTCACACTTTTTGCGATTTTTAAAATTTCCCGACCCTACTAAGCCCCTACCTACCTCCCTCCTTACTCCCGCCTCTTCCTTTAAAATAGCAGTCCCTAACCTTCTTAGCACCAGAGACTGATTTCATGGAAAACAGGTTTTCTATGGACTGAGGTGGGGTGATGATTTGGGGATGATTCAAGTGCATCACATTTATTGTTACTTTATTTCTATTATTATTACATCAGCTCCACCTCAGATCATCAGACCTTAGATCTGGGAGGTTGGGGACCCCTGCTTTAAAACACCCAGCCACCTCTGTACAAAGTGAAGTTGAGTTGGGTCCATCCTGAACTCTTTTCCCTATTGCCTAGAATGTTACTGCTCAGAATCTGTCCTTCCAACTTTAACTAGCATCAGGCTTTGTTTATCTTTAACATTCCCTGCTGTAATATAGGCTCCAAGGGCTAGATTTTGTTTTCTTACTGGCACATAGTAAAGACTCAGTAAATACCTGCTGAATATCACTGACAGATCAATAAATGTGCATGGGCTTTAGTCCTGAGGGCGCATTTCCAGGTTGGGATAAGCATGTTTAAGCATTTAGATTAAATACAGTGCTCACTTCACTCCTTAAATACCTGGCAAGTGACAGGTGCCTGACTCTCACAGATCATTCCGGTCTTCCTATGCTCCCTACACTTGTCTTGATTTACTGTATTTAATCCTGATAAAACACATCTTCCACATGCTTAATATCCTCCATAAACGAACACAACCGAGCACTGAATACCATGCTAATGAATGATTACTGAAAGGGACCATGTGAAAAGTATTGCTTCATAGGAAGACTTTTACTTTGGGTGGTTATTTCCTCCACGCCCCACCCTTTATTTCCATCCGTGGCCCTGGTTTTGAAACTACCTTTCAACCCAATTCCCCCTGTGCCTCTCTGAGTTTCCATTCTCCCAACTTCAGTGAAAGTGCTTTCGCTATAAATTCCAGTAACTTCCTTCCAATCCAATGAGGTCTTGAAAGTGTTGATTCTTTAGGTTCTCGCAGGTGATCTGAATACTCATACCTTCCTCCCTTATCCTACTCACTGGCTTCTCACCATTTCTAGGTGCCTACAAGTTGTCCCAACTATAATCTATCACTTCCAAAATGTGCTTTATAAGCAACTACTGTAAGTGAGGCAGTATGGAGATGACAAAAGTCTAAAACTCAAATGCTACACTCAAAGAGAAGGGACACAGTTTATAATTCATATGAGAAGTTCGCCTTTACTGCATACTTGTTGCTTTAATAATTATTTGTTAGGACTTCCTGGTGGTCCAGTGACTAAGCCTTCGTGCTCCCAATGTAGACGGCCTGGGTTTGATCCCTGATCAGAGAACCTGATCCTACGTGCTGCAACTAAGAATTTTCATGATGCAACTAGAGATCCCATGTACTACAATGAAGATGGAAGATCTTGTGTGCCGAAATTAAGACTCAGCTGCTGCTGCTGCTAACTCCCTTCAGTCGTGCCCAACTCTGTGCGACCCCATGGACAGCAGCAAACCAGGCTCCCTTGTCCCTGGGATTCTCCAGGCAAGAACACTGGAGTGGGTTGCCATTTCCTTCTCCAATGCATGAAAGTGAAAAGTGAAAGTGAAGTCACTCAGTTCTGTCTGACTCTTAGAGACCCCATGGACTGCAGCCCACCAGGCTCCTCCATCCATGGGATTTTCCAGGCAAGAACACTGGAGTGGTATGCCACTGCCTCAATTAAGACCCAGCACAGCCAAATAAATAAATAAATGTATTTTGTTAAATATTTGTTGAATGAAGTGGTTACATAGGAAAATTCGGGCATTATCCAAGGCAATAGTAAACTGTCACATGATGGACACCATAAATCAGAGTTCTCCATCAGAGCTATAGCTTCTCCCCACTGTTGTACTTCTTATTTCTAATGGGTATTTTCTGCAGGATTGTAATATCAACCACTGTTGACAAGCCCAACGTATCTTCTTATCACATCCTCAAATCTGCCTGTTATCCAGCACCTCATGATTCTCAGAGGCACCACCAACATTCTGATTCTCAGGTGCATCTTAGCATCTGCAGTCTCCTTGGAAGGAGGTCCATTCCCAGCCCATCAGGGCAGAAGTTCCTGAGGCCTCCCTTCCTTCTCATGTCCATGAGAAGCCCTGGTCTGGGTGTCAATAACCTCAGCTCCAGTCCCCTTCAGCCCCTCCCTCTTATCTAGAAAAGGCGTCACAAAGACTGAGAAATGAGGGAAGAAAAACACTCCACAGATGTAAAACTTTTCAAAAGTGTGACCTAAGTGGATGCATGGATGGGGGTGGGGGGAACGGGAGGGCCAATAGGGAGGGGATATACGTATGCTGCTGCTGCTGCTGCTGCTAAGTCGCTTCAGTTGTGTCTGATTCTGTGCGACCCCATAGACTGCAGCCAACCAGGCTCCCCTGTCCCTGGGATTCTCCAGGCAAGATCATTGGAGAGGGTTGCCATTTCCTTCTCCAATGCATGAAAGTGAAAAGTGAAAGTGAAGTCACCCAGTCGTGTCCGACTCTTAGTGATCCCATGGACTGCAGCCTACCAGGCTCCTCCGTCCATGGGATTTTCCAGGCGAGAATACTGGAATGGGCTGCCATTGCCTTCTCCAGGATATATGTATATATAGAGCTAATTCACTTTGTTGTACAGCATTATAAAGTAATATACCTCAATTTAAAAAAAGAAAGAAAGAAAAAAGTATAAAAGAAAAGAAAATATAAAAGCTGAATAGCTTTTACTCTTGTCTTTTCATGTTTGGGGTAATGCTATCTCAAAACCTGGATTTGGGTCTTGAGTTTCCAGTGAATAAAGTGTTCTAATCTTAAGTTAAAAAAAATTCTGAATTAAAGTTTAAAATTCTAGGTCAAAGGGTACAAATTTCTAATAATCATTTCACAACACAAACATCAAAAATTATGTTGTACACCTAAAACTAATACAGAGTTATATGAAAATTACATCTCAGATTCTATCTCTACCTCCTACTGTCTGAAAACCTGCTAGACACTAGACACAAAAAGCCTTTACAGATAAAATTCCAGGAGCCAATTCACACGGGCAGTCTTGAAGCAAAATATCCTGCATGGGTGGAAGTTCTAAAGGCTCCCTCTCACTAAATCTTTCAGCGTTTCCACCGACTATAAATAATATATAGTCAGGCTTACCAAACAGGAAAGCCAGACCAGACTTTCAAGCAGCACAGAAGTTTCCATGGATAGAACTGTAAGCTACATTAGTGCTAGAAGGAATCCATCCTTAAAATAGTTGACAAGCTGAATGAAAGCTATCCACAGAGGCTTGCTCCTCAAAGTGAGGTTCATGGACCACCAGCGTCAGCCAAACTTAGAAGTTTATAAAAAACGCAGAAGCTTGATCTCCACCCCGACTGAATTTCAACGAGATCCTCGGTGATTCATAAGCACAGTAACGTTTGAGACATTGAATACTGTAACCGCGTCACCTAAGTCAGATGTGGATGCCTGTGACAGCTCTGATGAACTGTAACATCAGCCCTTCTAGAAGAAGATGGTGGACTTTGTGCTTCCCGGGGGAGGGGGAGGCTGACTGGGACTCTAACTTGTTGTTTGGGGCCTGCCTATGTCCTGTTGACTATGAACAGAGCAGCGAGCTGAGGATGGCTGAAAACCACAGCCTGGGATTAAGAGCATCTTTGCTGATGCACAGGGACCAGCTGAATCATATCAAGACACCTCCACCCGCGTCCTCAGCAAGAGTTTAACACAGGTGAGTGTAATCAAGGTACGGACCTGGAGCCAAAGAGCAGCAGGTGAAGGATGTGCGCGTGCGCAGAAGCGAAGGCAGGGGCGGCAGCCACGCCCACAGCGAGAAGCAAGATGGGGGGACTTTCACACACGGATTGTAATGGACAAGGTAGGTTTTTCAGCGTCAGAAAGTTCAAAACACGTTCTTTCTCCTTCTGCAGCTGTCTGGCAGCTGCTGGTGCCTCCAGTGTATTCCTATCTTGCCATTGCTTGAGGCCACCGACATTTTCCAGATCCCAGCCCTCTGGGAATTTGTCAGCTGCCTAAAGAGACATCATCCCAGTGAAAAATTACCGACTTTGAGGATCTTAGTTCATTAACCGGGGATTGAACCAACATCCGCTGCATGGGAAGCACGGAGTCTTACCTCTTTACCTCTAGCGCCACCTGGGAAGCCTATATTTCATTACAGATTATTACAAAATATTGAGTATATTTTCTTGTACTACACAGTAAATCCTAGTTGCTTATCTATTTTATATAGTACTTATATCTGTTAATCCCATATTTCTAATCTGGAAGATTCCTAGTGGCCTCCATCCACCGCACTCTTTTTCTTCTTTCTGACCTTAACAGGCATTAGCTTTTCTCTGTTGCTTCCCAGAAGCCCAGGAATTCCTCACCTTGATAGTCCTCTGGCACACTGAGGTAACTGTTGATGGGTTTCCACATTCTAACCATTTCTAACCTAAGAACCACCCTCTCTATACCTATAAGAGAGGTATCCTGCATCCCACATGATGGATAAAGCCAGTGATACAAATGACTACCTGGCCCAGGCTGGGCATTCGGAATTGGGGTCCAGGGACATTGAAGAGTCTCAGTTTGCTCTACCTGAAGACAAGTGAACACAGACACTCTGAGGAGACCTGTGCTCCTAACAGCAGAGAAATCTGGTATGAGAGGATGCATGGATGGATGGAGGCATGAATGGATAGAAAGATTATAGAGGGACTGATTGATAGATATGGCCCTAGAAAGAAAAAGTGATGGAAAGGGAGAGAAACAGTGCCCTTCTTGGCCACAGGCAACTTATCAGCTCTTGGTTCTAGGTCTTCACGACACAGCTCTGTTTATTGGTTCTGAACAGCTCTTGCATCTCTTCTTTCAAACAAGGGAGTCTCTATTACTGGCTATGGAAAATTGTTCATTTTGAGCAAATCCTTGCTGTCACTTAATAACCCTCTCATTCATGTCTTACTGAATCTCTCCCACAAACGTCACATTGTCTTCTTTACTTCCTCAGCCTCAGAGTCACTACACCAATGGTCCAAACTGACCTGCTTGGTTAGCACATACTACCTCGCATGAAGTATTAGATATCCATATGATTGTTATTCCCACCAAAATAATCATACTGGGAAACTATAAATGTATTCCCACAATGTGGCCAATACCCCAACCATTTCTGGAATGTCTCTTCAAATTTTCCTTACTGACAGTAAATCTGTGTCTCGTGATTTTTAGAAACAGCTACAATTGTGCTGTAATCAGGGAAAGTGGATAAAATGAAGGATCAAACATTTTAATCATAAAGTTTGTCTTCCCCAGTAGAATCCTAATCAAAATAAGCATATCTCCCATAATCGGAATAAGCAGATCACAATTCTAAAAGACAATATGCATCTGAAGGCACATATGCTATGTGCTATTACATTTATTAAATATAAATTACATTCTTTGTCATCATCACATCTTTCTGTACACTTCATCCAGAGGAGATAAATCTAAGATTTATAAAGCCCAGTAGGTTGGAGATGAGGGGTTTAATGAATGTTTGTTATTGATGTTTAGGTTTCTTAATTATTATCTAATTTAAATGTGACCTGTAAAAAAAAATAGATGCCATTCAGGTAGGTAAAAATATACATGAAGGCAAAAGATTACAGACCAACCCTAACAGCCCAATCATGGCCATAAATTATATGTCACATACTTAAAATATGTGAGCTGCCAATCAAAACTGAAGCATCTTACCAATGATATTCCTGCCCTGGTCATAGCCCTGAGCTCTGGAGATAGATAATGCATTTTTCTTCAAGTCACAAGTTTCTTCCTGTTATGAGGGATAAGCAATAGCTACTTTTTCTCAAGCTTTCACAGAGGCATCGAGAAACTGCTAAGTAAGGTATATAAATGTCAAGTTTTAGCCAATAGGTCACACAGTGAGCTAGATCTCAGAAACCCTTCTAAGGGCAAGCCATGCAACCCACTTCTCTGTGCAAATTTCAGCTAGTGTGATCAAAGATAATGAGTCACCCGGTAGAGGATTTCAAAAACACTAAAGCCGCTTCAGGGTTTTCTTCTTGAGCTTCACTGTAACTGAAACTACACTTATACTTTGAGACAAGACAGTGCTACGGGGCATGAATTCAACACATGACTCCAAGATTGAGTAGTTTTAGGTTAAAAGACCGCACCTCAGTGATGAAAACTGAAGCGCGCTTGTCTGAAAATACTGGATCCCAGAATCCCATTAGAGTGAATTCAAATGTGTTGTTTACACTAGAAACATGAAGTGTTGGGTAGACCTTAAAATAGACAACTGCTTGAGGCTTGAAAATGATCTTTTGATAGAAATAGATGTGTATTCTGATGATCTCGCTCAGAATAGTATTTATAGAGTAAAATGTGACTGGATTTCTTCCTTGGTGGTAGAGGGTACATATGAGTCATTTTCTTTGAGGGGCGATGGCTGTACGCTAGGTCTAATGCAGTAAGGATGAGAGTGTGAGCTTTGAAGTCATCAAAATGTATCAGTTCTACCTGCGGGACTTGGGTGGATTGCTCCATTTTTCTGAAGCCAGTTTCGTTATTTAAAACATGGAGCCGAGGGACTTCCCCGGTGGTCCAGCGGTTAGGACTCCTCGCTGCACCGCATGGGGCACAGGTTCCATCCGTGGTTGGGGAGCTGCTGCTGCTGCTGCTGCTCAGTCGCTTCAGTCGTATCCGACTCTGTGCGACCCCATAGACGGCAGCCCACCAGGCTCCCCCGTCCCAGGGATTCTCCAAGCAAGAACTCTGGAGTGGGTTGCCATTTCCTAGGAGCTAGGATCCTGCATATCACATGGTGCAGCAAAAAAAAAAAAAAAAATTGAAAAAGAATGGAACTGATACAGAGCTATGTCACAGGGTGGTTATAAAGACGAAACATGATAGCGTGTGTAAATAATGCAGGACTGGTTTTGCCTAAGCGTTCACTTCCTTCTAAGCCCTCCTGCCCACACTCCTGCATGCAACCCCCTGCAGGGAGGCTGCAGAATCTGGCTTACTTGGGCTCCATCAGCACCAGCACCTGGCAGGACTGACATTCACCATCTCCCTTTCACAAAGTACTTCTATGAAGATGTTGTGAAGTGAGGTTTGCACAGTACTCCCAAGGAAACGCTCAGTGTCTCATCAACTGCTCTTCGAAAACACTCTGGTTGCAGAAAGCAACACAATACTGTAAAGCAATTATCCTCCAATTAAAAATAAATAAAAAGAACACTCCAGTTAGAGTTTTTGTGTGTGTGTTCTAAACCTTAGAGAATCATAACTTCTCCCCAACTTTCCATTCATTTTTTTTTATCAGTTTGCCTAGTATTTTGATTTGCAACTTCACGTCAAAAGAACTGACTTTTAGGGACTTCTCTGGCAGTCCAGTGGTCAGGACTCTGCACTTCCAATGCAAGGGGTTCAGGTTTTATCCCTGCTTGGGGAACAAAGATCCCACCTGATGCATGGCCTGCCTTTAAAAAAAAAAAGGAAAGAAAGAAAACAAAAACACACTAACAATAACCTGACTTTCAGGGAATACATGTATTAAGCCTATAAATATTTAGTAAGCACCTACTACATACCAGGCCCCATACCTGGCACTAAGAATGAAAAACAATCAATAAAACATAGTTTGTTTTCAGTGCTGTTACAGCATGAAGAATGCGCAGTATAACACACAAGTCCTGTAATGGACCAGTGCCCGAGGTGCCACCACTTACACGGCACTTTAAAGTTCAAAAGCACCTTCACAGTGTCAGCCTCCCATGAACCCTATGAGCTGGGTGTCACCATTACTAATCATTTCCAGGTCAGATATAAGGAAGCCCAGGGGAAGGAGGGGAAGTAAGCTGACCAAGATCACACAGATAATAACCGTGATTCTGGGTCTCAAATCTCTGCTGGCTGTCCCTCAGAGTCCCTGTCAGAATATACTCCAAACATGCCCCCTATCAAGCCGGCAAATGCCTTACAAATGTCTCCTAAACTGTGTTCCCCAGGAAGCATTCAGACACAGGAAGCTCTCGTGTTCTAGACTTGGCCCAGACCCTAACCGCCCTTCTCTCCCCCAGGACCCTACTGAGGGCCGAATGAACTGCTGTTTTCTGATGATGCCGGCTTCTCTCCAGCCCTGGTGCTTTTTCTCTACTCTTTCTTCTCCCCAAATACTCCTCCTGTAGTCCACCCAGCTCCACCTTCCTGTTCCTTCTCTTGCCTGGAGGCAGTAGTTTCACCTCTTTCAGGAAGCCCTTCCTGATTACCCTCCTTCAAGCCATTTCAAATAGCTGAGTCTTCTACGTTCTCCCCAAGGCCCACGAGAGGCACAAGACATAGCTGGCTATTTGGCACTGCAGTCATCGGTTCATTTGACTGTCTTCCCCCTCACTTTTCCTCAGGGATGTCTTTGCAGCCTCTGTGTTTAGCCCACTAGCTGTTTCTTGACTAAATGAATGAAGGAAAAAAATCAAGCTATGCCCCCTCACCTAGTGTTCTCCCTGCAATGGCTGGGCTCAAAACAAATCCAGAGCTTCGCCAGCAGTCTCGGAGCTACCAGTGAACTACTGATGCCCACCAGAGTGTCCCCAGGTTAGGGATAATTCACCCTGTGTACATCCTCTGAAAACAAGAACAGGCATGAAATCACCAGTCAGGTTTTGAGCATAAACATGGCTGGTTAACAATGCCTTAGACCAGTGAACCTGCTGCAGTCTCCAGCTGGCCATAACCTTTCTGCTTTCAATCTTATTCCTCAAATTGCAGAGCCCATATCTGCTCACCTGTGTGAACCCAGAGCCTAGAACAGTGATGGCACACAGCAGCCTTTGCCTCAGGAAATATTTGAATGAATGAACGAATGAATGAAATATTGAATAAAGGAAGGAAACTGCCCTGGCTTGGTTCTTCCTAAGTGACCTTGATGGCACTATGTAATCACTTCACCCTTCAGGCCACCACTGGCTCAAGTTTGCGTGGATACTGGATCAAGACAGACAATGGCTCTGTGACCTCTGTGTGACCTATGACCTATGACTTCAGACAGTGGATCTTTTCTAGAGAATCTAAACTAAAAAATATAAAGAAACTTTTCCAGGTAAATATACAGATGAGACCTAAGAGGAAGCAAAAGTTAAGTTGTGGGAGAGGAGGTAGAAGCCATGACACGAGGTTTGTGGAAGTAGATGGATGAGGAAGCACCCGTGAAGGAGAACCTGTTTAGATCAGGAAGCAGAGAGGCTGAGAGAAGCTGAGTGTCAGGGAGACCCTGCCATCCTGAGGAGGTGCTAGAAGAGAAAGAGGAACTGGCTGCGGGGCCGCCTCCGTTCCTGACAGCTCTTCTCTGGTCTCAGCTTCAGATCTAGTGCAACCAGACTTAATAGGCACGTTCTTACCTAATAGGTGAGAATGAGTTTTAGTGTTTCAACTGCTACTACAGGCTAACAGGTGATGCTGAGTTCTAAAACGTGTTAGCCTTGGGTACAGGACCATCTCAGCTTAGAGCTGGTTAAAGGCACCCATTTGCAGATGAAGCCTGACCAGTGGTCAGCTACTGGCGGGATGAGAAGCCTGTCGCCCTTGCACAAAGAAAAAGGTTCCCTTCCTGGGGGCAGTGGGGGCACGCAGGTCCACCTGGGGCCGCACAGCTTGGCGAGGCCAGGGCACAGGCTGGGTCTTGTCTGCCCCACCCTTCCCAGCAGGATGGCTTTACTCTCCAGGGAGAAGGCAAGGACAGAAATTGTACCCAGAGCCAAATGGTCTTTGTTTGGTAAAAGAAACCACTCTGAGTGATGTGAATGGCAAGTGAGCCGGCATCCATTGTTCCTGCCTCGGGCTGCTCCAGCCCCACTGTGATGGAGCCGAAGAGTCCCCTTGGGACACCGTTCCCTTCCCCCACCCCCACAGCATGGCATTATGCTTTGGCAAACAATGGCTGAGCATGCAAACGCCAACTGGAAGAGTTAAAACCTCAGAGGGTAGTGGGAGGCACTCTGGGGGCACCGGCCAGGTGTGAATAACAAGGACTTCTCCCCCAATGGGACAGGTGACCACCGACTGCAGAAGTGGCACCCCATGGCAGTGGCCAGGCAGCCCTAGGTATGGGTGGATGGAACATCCAGGTTGGCTAGATTTCTTGCTCCACTCCTCATTGAACACACCAGGGATAAAAGACTTAAGAAAAAGACACTGGATCTGTCATCTTCCCGGGTGGTGCTAGTGGTAAAGAAGTCACCTGCCAATGCAGGAGACATAAGTTACGTGGCTTCAATCCCTGGGTTTGGAAGATCCCCTGGAGGAGGGCATGGCAACCCACTCCAGTGTTCTTGCCTGGAGAATCCCCATGGACAGAGGAGCCTGGGGAGCTACAGCCCATAGGGCCACAGAGTCAGACACAAATGAAACAACTTAGCACACACGCACATACACCTATATACACCAGGGCAAAAGGATGCCAGAGGAACGAATCAGATACTGAAAGAAATGAGACCGTGTCTGGACATAAAGTGGTCCATCTGCTCATATCACCCTTTTTGAGGTGGCTCAAATGTTCTTTGTTCTGTGCAGCCCTATATGCAAGACTAAGAGTCATCACTTGAAGACCAAACACTAAGACCAAGTACCAAATACCTCTTGGTACTCCTACAGGCTGATGGGCACAGTGCCCAGCACACAGTAGGTCCACAGTCAGCACTTGCTAAGAGCTTACAATAGGAATAAGCCCGGGGCTATGTCCTAAGCTTCTTCACTTACTAATTATTGGGCTTATCAGAAAAGAACATCGGAACCCACTGAATATATTAAAGTTTCCAATGTGGAAGAAGACTGACGTAAAAGTTAAAAGAACATCTGTCCATATACTGTGAAAACCTTGTCTGGGTACTTTTTTTTTAAAGTGGATAAAACACCACTTTATTTACAAAGCAATACTAGATTTTTAAAATGCAAAACTTTTGTTGAATTCCAGAACTGTGAGTTCAAAACCATAAAGCAAAAACAATCTGTTTTCCTAACCTCAATAAAAGGACTGATGTATCAATTCCAGTGTTACTTTAGTTATATTCTTTAAGTGTACTTATTTGAAAATACATGGCTTTCTTCAAACGTTTTGTGTGGATTTTAAAGTTGAAAACTAGTTTTTGCTGACAAAGCATATGCATCTTTATCATGTGAAAAATCAACTGTTCAAATCACAAGTTAAATAAAAGCCACTGAAGCTGGGACAGAAATCTAGTAATAAAGCACAAACAAAGTGGATTCTCTTGTGATATCTCCAGAGAGTCAACAGAGGGAAAGCACAGGACTGGTCTTTTTAAAATGTTGTTTGTATTGGACTGTCTCTTATTGGCATGGTAGGAAAAATTTTCGAGTTTCAAGTTTTTATTATTGTTTCGTGGAGAAGAGCAGGAGGAAGCAGGGCTGGGAAGTGGGGTGACAGACAGGGTAGGCAGGATGGCTGGTAATGATGGAGTGAGGTTCTTCTCTGACGGCCCTTGAAGGACACTTTGCAGTCTTCTCCTCCCTGTCCTCCTCTGCCCCTCCCAGCCACACACTGCTGCAAAGTCCCCTCCCCGCTCAACACTCTCCCAAGGACTCACACCGGCAGTTCCCTCATTATTAGAAATGAACCCTTAGGAAGAACTTACTGACAACTAGCAGGAGGCGAAGGGGACAACAGAGGATGAGAGGGTTGGATGGCATCACAGACGAGATGGACATGAGTTTGAGTAGGCTCTAGGAGTTGGTGATGGACAGGGAAGCCTGGCCTGCTGCAGTCCATGGGGTCACAAAGAGTCGGACAAGACTGAGCGACTGAACTGAACTGAGCTGAGATCAAGACAGGGACTTCCCTGGTGGTCCAGGGGTTAAATGCAGGGGTCACAGGTTCGATCCCTGGCTGCAGAACTGAGATCCCATATGCCACATGGTGTGGCCCAAGAAAAAAGAAAGGGAGTGAGAAAAGCCCCTTGGGAGGTGGTAGCAGCAAAGGAGAATACTGATAAAATATTAAACCAAATTCTTCAACCTTATGCTTGTCCAGTTCAAGTCCTTGTCACAGTATCACATGGCAGCAAGCCACACTGATATACAGGCCATAGGTTCTTCCACAGACCCTGCCACACACTAGAATCACCTGATGCCAATTAAATCAGAATCCTGGGAGCTGGGACACAGCCATAAATTGTTCTGCTGTGATTTTGGTTGTGGTTCTGTTTTCTTAACTTTCCAAGGGACTCCTAGGTGTAACCAACTTTGAAAACCAGTGGCAGAGAGAAATGCTTCTCAAATGTTAAGTTCCCTATAACAACCTGGGGACCTTGTGAAATGCAGATTGGGGTTAAGGATATCTGGGGTGGGGTCCAAGATTCTGAGATGAGGCCCATGCTGCTGCTCTCGGGCTGGCTCCTGTCAGGCCACATGTGATCTCACATGGGACGCTGACCAGTTGTATGCCCACAACTTCTGGGGGAGGGCCTCGTACTTGGACTACCCTTGGGTCAAGGGGTGTTATCACAAGGGGTTGTAACCTTCCTATTGCGCCTCTAAGACAAGTCGGTTATCAGCTCCGTCATCTAGCTGATTCTCCATCCACCTAGCCTGGCTGTATGTGTCAGTGAGGGACCAACTCATTCATTTGGTCTCTGACTCTTAAGAAATGCAGGGAGCTCCTCATTGTGTTTAGCCCATTCTTAAAGAAATTCAAGGCTCAGTGCTGAAGATGATGCGTTCACATAGAAGCTCACTCTTTCACGCAATGGGTCAGCTTCCTGGGGCACTGGGGATGAAGCAGCTGAAACCTGTCACTTCCTAATATCCTTTAAAAGCACACAGAATGCGTAGAGCTCTTGGAGATAAAATAATTTTATAAATTGAAGTCCACAGTTCACACGACGGGCACTTTGCATGCTCATATTTAAAAGGTTCTTGTTTTGTTGTTTTTAGTTGCTAAGTCATGTCCGACTCTCTTGCGAGCCCATGGACTGTAGCCCGTTCTTGGGATTTTCTAGGCAAGAATACTGGAGTGAGTTGCCATTTCCTTCTCCAAGGGATCTTCCTGACCCAGGAACTGAACCTGAGTCTCCTGCATTGCAGGCAGATTCTTTACCATTGAGCCACCTGGGAAGCCCCAAAAGGTTTTTACTGCCTCTTTTCTGCATGTAGGCCTTGATTTCCATCTACGAAAATGAAAAATGGTGATACACGCTATGCTTATTTTATCTGCAGTCACCAACTGGACACATTTTCAGTTTCCTCTTTACAGTCATCTGAACGGTTAATCTTTGTTCAAAAGAAAAAATCAATCAAGATTATCCAGGAGTCAAGTTCAGTCTGGCCAAGACATGAAAACCAGGAGGAAAAACACATTCAGCTCAATACTTTCCACAACATGAATTTGGCAGAAGACTCTTTACAACACATCCCATAACCTACATCCCACCAATTGAATTTAAGAATTCTGACTGGCTTTATCCAAAGTGATCTGCAAATTCAGATCAACAATATGTTTGATGTTTTTTTTACCTATACACATGATAGGGCAAAAACGATATTACAAGAATAAGAAGGTGGAATGGAAAACAGAGGTAGATGGCCCATGGAATGGAGTCAGAAACATGAAAATGTGCCTTTGCTGAAGGGGAAACTAGGTTTCAACTAGGAGTCAGGTTGCCTTAGCCCTTCAAGGCCTAGGTACCCATCCCCGCCACGCCCCAACCCGCCCCCACTCAAGCACAGAGCCTGTGGGGGAACCTGGGAGCGCAGTGTATCAGCTCCGCACCATTGCCTGTCGCTGCAACATTGGCAGTTTTAGCATCAGTCCTCCCAAAACTGCAAACCAGAAAACAATCTATAGAAACTTAACAAATCTGGTGGACTTTCAAAAACCATTCTGCAGTTCTTAGGATAATGCTTTGTTCCAAAGCATTTTAAAAATTATTAATTATTTAATCCCCCTAACCTCCCCATGTGGCAGTTCCACACTCTGATTCCCACTTTAAATATCAAGATATGAGAGACAAGGTTAAGTCATCTGCCCCACGTTACACACAGCTCGGCCCTCAGCCGGGTTCTGCCCAGCCAGTGCCTGGAGATGCCCCCAAGCCGGCGGGCCGGGGTTACCGCAGAGATGCCCGCTCCAGGCTTGGTCAAACCGTGAAGGATCAGTGATCCAACAGCACAACCAAACTCTGACCACACCTGCGGGGGCGTTTATATCCCGGGTCTTCTGACCAGCAACTCCCCAAAGAAGGCTTTATTTCAGAAGCATTAGCAGTTGGAAGGGTTTTCAAGACTTGCATGTTAACCGTAACATGTTAACCACCCCCCCGCCCCCCAAGTGAGAGGACCGCACCCTTCCGAGGGACCAAAGTCGCCCTGAAGACCGAGAGAAGGTTCCTCTTCCTGATGGACAAGCCTAAGAACCAGAGTCGCCGGTGCTCCCGGGCGCCGCACGGGCGCCGCACAGCCGCCGAGCCGCGCGGGAAGGAGCGCTCCGCATCGCGGCGGGTGCACCTCGCCCCGAAGAAACACGCGACCACCCCGCGCACCGGCCGAAGCCGGGTTGGAGCATCTCTCTCCGAGGGTACCCGAGAGGGGCAGCGACAGAAGGTGGGGAGGGGGGTGGGGATGGGACCGCTGGAAGGGTGAGGGGTTCAGCTTCGCCCAACCTCGACCCCCGCATCCTCTCCTCCCCTCCCGCCGCCAGTGCCCGCGGACGCCCCGGGCTGGCCGTGTCCCCATCGCAGCCACCTGCCCGCGCCGGCCCTCCGCCGGTCCCCGGCGCCTGAGCGGCCCTTACCTGATCCGGAGATGTGGACGCGGAGCGGGCGGCCCCGACTCGAGCACGACGACAGGTCGCTCTGCGAGCGGCCGCGGGGGCTCGGGTCCCCCGGCAGCCTGCGCAGGGCGGGCGCCGGCGGCCCGGCGGGCGTCTCGGGCTCGGGCGCCTCGGCCGCCGCCTGCCCGGCCGGCTCTCCCGGGGGCTCGGCAGGGCTCCTGCCCGCCTCGGCCATCGGCTCCCGGCGGCCCGGAGCGCGGGGTGGGGCCGGCGCCGCGGACCGCGCTGCCCGGCGTGCGGCGACCCCGAGGCAGCGACAAGGGCGGGGAAGGCTGGACGCCGGGCGCGGAGAAGCTGGTGGGGAGGGCGGGAGGAGGAAGAGGACAGAAAAGTTTGCACAGGAAGGAGCCGCCTACAGCCGGCTCTCGCTCCCGCGGGCGAAAGCCACAGGGCTCGGAGCTGGGCCGCCCTCAGTGCCCGCGAACCTGCCCGCTGCTCCACCCCCCGGGCCGGGGCACGGCCCTTTGCAGATTGGCGGCAGGAGGGTCCCCTCCGATCATATCCAGTTCGCAGGCCTCAGATTAGTGGAGCTAGGGCGTCAGGAGCTGGGATGCAAGGTCAAGGTTAACAATACTGTTTTCATGGGGAGTCGGGGGAGGGGGGGTGGGACGGGGGCGGTGGGCCGGGGTTGCAAGGAATGCCAAGCACACACACTTGAGCGCCCTGTGATGGAATCAAAGGCTCATACCCAGTTGAAGGATGCGAAACTACCAAACTGCAGCACCAAAAGGCACTGGACTTGCTGGTGAGCTCGTGGCCCATCCTGGAGACCCTTAAGTCAAGGCCACAGACCTCTCCTCTCACCCTTTGCCCTCGAAGCCCTCTCTGCCTCCCACCTTTGCCCACATTCCTGGGTTTCTGTCTCCTGGGTAGACCCGTAGGTCATGTTTGAAAGGCCAGGCTTCCAAAGAACCAAGTGAATGAATGCCTACTGGGAAGTCTGCATCAAAGCTTTGCAGTGGAAAGACGGGCCTCCCAGCTGCTGTGGACTGGAAATCCGTGCCGTGTAGGATTGTGCGAGATGGGCAATGGAGATCTGGCTGATTCAGCGGGTGACTTCACAACCTAAGCTTTCTCAGTTTTATGATTATGCCCCCAAGTTGTGACTTGCCCAGAGCCAGAGCCAGGTGTCACCATTCCTGAAAGCTCATGGCAAGGGACAAAGGTCCCTGGGTTCACCTATGGGCCATAGTGAGGCAGCAGGCGGAGAAGGGGGAGGGGAGGAAGGGTTAACACAGTTAACATTTATTGGCACCCACACCCATATGCCAAGTGCCTTGTCAGACACTTCGCACATATGATACCTTTTAGTTAAAAAAAAAAAAAAAAACACTCAAGCAGAGGTGGTGAGAGAAAGGGGGGTCCAAAGTGAGGGGTGCAAACTAGAGAGGTACATTAATACGCACAAAGGCCTTTGTGGCAACTCGGTCATAATAATAACAGCAGCTTGCCCTTAATAATTTGAAAGGGTTTTCACCTATAATTCTCACAGCAACTCTGGGAAGGGCATGATTACCCCAGCGTTGCTGTGAGAACTCTCCAAAAACAGGTCCATTTCCAAAAAGTCAGCCATGCTTGTCTGGTCCTGCTCTAAATATCTGCTTCCCCACCTCCTTAAATTTACACAGCTTCAAGTGTTATTGCCTTGATCGATACCTTGTGTAGTTCAGGACAGAAAAAAGATGCCTGTGCTTCAGTGCACCAGCGTGCGGTGTTTCAGCAGATAGGTCTTTTGGTGGGATTGAAAGGAAGGATTTGCCACTTTCCCCTGTAACTGACATTAGATTACGAAGCTATTTCTCGTCATCGTTTGCTGTCCTGAATATGTTATTACCCAGTGATGCTGTCTGTACCCGGCTCGTCCACTTCTCAGGGGTTAGCTCCCCTTGCCAGCTGCTTTTCTTCTGGGGCACACCTGCCTCTCTCCCGGCACTTAGGTCTCACCCCACTGGTTTCTCCCTTTTGCTCACAACACGGATGCCCTCACTGTCCCTCCAGGCCTCCTGCCTCTCCCTTTCAGGTTTATCCTGTATGTCATCTCTTTTGATGCTAAATAAATGAATTACTGAATATCCCAGAGGGCTTCCCTAGTGGCACATTGGCAAAGAATCTGCCTGCCAATGCTGGAGATGCATGTTTGATCCCTGGATTGGGAAGATCCCCTGGAGAAAGAAATGACAACTCACTCCAGTATTCTTGCCTGGGAAATCCCATGGACAGAGGAGCCCCGAGGGCTACAGTCCATGGGGTCCCAAAAGAGTCAGATGCAATTTAGCAACCAAACAACAACAAAATATTCCAGAACACATGAAATCTTCCCTTGATCATTAGTCAGCAGTTAATCGTTTCAACCTTCACTTAGTCCTTATGTGTTGAAGTGTTTCTTGAGGGCCAGACACTGGGCCAGGCACCACCACGCTTCTAGAAATAATAGCATCTGTCCCTGTTCTTATAGTCCCCTTGCCCCATCCTCATCCCATCACCATCTACAGTGTGACTTCTGCTGACGCTGTTTGCTTGAGCTTCTTTGAGCACTACTGCTTGGACCTCTGCAAGTTACTGAATGGACCTCTCAGGTCTGACTCCTGCTGCAGCTCTTGACACTCTGGACCACTTGTTTCCTTTTCTGGATTCTGTGTCCCTGGTTTCTGGGACACTCATCTTGCCTCTCTGTCTCCCTGCTATCCTCCTCTCGGGATCTCTTTTTTCCTGTCTGTTCTTACCCAGTGCTCCCCAGGGGTCCAGCATCAGCTGTCTTCTTTTCACACCTGGAATATTTTTCCCCGGGAAACCTTACCTTTAGCTTTAAAGGTAAGTCTCTTCCTCAGTCTAGACTGGTTTCCTGGTCTCTAGATCCCAATATCCAAGAGGGCTTGTCTTCTTGCAGTTTCCTTGACACTTGGCAGTCTGTGTGCCCAGAGCCAAATTCTTCCTCCTCCATGAATCTGTCCGTTCTGTCCATTCTCCATCTAAAATAAATATCTCTGGGGTTTCCAGCCTGCTTTCACTGCCATGTCTTTAGCTTGAAACTTCATCTTCTCTTTCCCTTTAAAGGAAGAGACTCTGCCTCTAGGTTCACTTTCTTCCACTCTGCTCTCTTCCTCATTTCTAGAATGATCTTTCCAAAATGTTCCCAAGACTTTGCTGCTGCCCCATTTATATGCCTTCAAAACAAGTATCCATGCCACCTTTTCAAGCGTCTGCTCCTCCAAGTGGCATATCAGGGCTTCTACATTCTGCCGTTGCTCCTCACATCCTGCTCTCTAGTGTCCAGACCTTGTGAAGCTCCCTGTTCCTCTTCTAACAGTAACTTTGCACCCCCGTTTCCTCTGCCTGTAGCATCATCCCCCACCTGCCCTAACTTTGTCTCACTCACGGACCATCACTCATCTTTGGCGCCTCAGGTCAAGTGTCTCTCCATCCACGAAGCTTTCCTGATACCTCTCTAAACTCAGAGCCAGGCGAGGGCCCTTCCTGAACAGTGCCATAACGTTCCATGTATATCTCTGTTAGATCCCTTTTCACATAGAACTGTAGTTGTTGGGGTGCTAACCTATCTCCCCAACTCTCTGTGAGCTGCCTCAGGGCAGGAAGTACTTAGACTGGGTTTTGTTCTCCTGGCATCCGCTGTGTGTTGGATGAATGAATCAGCTAATTGAGTCTATTTGAGGAAGCAAACATTAACAAGTAATTCCCTGGCAATTCATGGAAGGTGCTATGGAAACCCACAAGAGTAGGCACCTAGCCTGTCTGAGGGGGAGGATCAGGGAAGGCTTCCTGGAGGAAGAGGCACCTGAGATGCCCAGGCACCCAGGATGTGGGCAGGCATTTGAAGGACACAGAAACTTGAGACAGTGGGGCCCCTCAGGATGCTGTAATAGCTGGAGAACAGGAAGGGGAAGTAGCTAATTTCTGAGCCTGAAAAGTAGACAAGAAGTGGATTAGGATTCACTTTTCAAATGCCATTATGTCTGTGCCATCCTAAAATAATGAGACATCATATTTATTAAGGGGGTTGTTTATTTCCAGTTTTGTTGATCTTATCTAACTCCTCATACAAGATTTCAATTTCCTTAGCAATGTCCCTTGGCACCTAGGACAATATTCTGCCCAGCACTTAATAAATGTAAGCTGTTTGACAGACTGATAAAAAGAGGGGAAGAACATTCCATTTTTCAAAGCAAAAAGTTGCTCGGTATTATTAATTTATTTGTTCTGCTCTTTTCATTAAATATCATTTCTGAAGGCTGAAAATAAAAATTGAAGATAAAAAAGGAATTACTTTCAATTACATATTGTAACAGCGGTTTAACACACCAAAATTATATTTGTTTTACCCTTATAAAAATTATGATTTATGTAAGATTAAAAAGACATAAATGAAAATGTATCAACTAGTTTGGTCTGCCTATCTCTGTTTAGTATACCCTGCTGTCAGCAAGAGCACATGGATTATTATTATAATTGTTATTTTGTTGTCTTCTCTTCCCCCAACATATATACAAAGCTCCACTGATTGGACAGACTTTATATATAAAACACACACACAAATACAGTATATATGTTTCCTTAGGAAATACTATTCCAAAATGCATGGCATTAGAAATAGTGTCTTTCGTGGACATTATTGTTTTCTTATTACAGGTAGATAAAATCTCCATGAGTGAAAAAAAGGTAACCAAGGTAATATCAGAAAAGAAGTGGCAAAGATCAGAATGGATGATACAAAGTCAAAATGAAATAACAGAAAGGCGAGGAATCCACACAATAAAGAGTTGGTGACAAAGGAAATGAGGGTAAAGGACCATAATATAGTGAGAGCAGGTCTGCATTGTCTTGTGAAAGTTACTCAGTCGTGTCCAACTTTTTGCAACCCCATGGACTGGAACCCTCCAGGCTCCTCTATCCATGGGATTTTCCAGGCAAGAATACTGAAGTGGGTTGCCATGCCCTTCTCCAGAGGATCTTCCCAACCCAGGGATTGAACTCAGGTCTCCTGCATTGCAAGCAGATTCTTTACTGTCTGAGCTACCAGCTCTGCATCAGGATCACATTAAAAACAACAACAAGAAATAGGAATCAGTTTTGATGACCTCTAAGGTTTCTTCTGGTATGGGGTTTGATGGTTCAACAAAAATTTTTTATTTGGATTTATTTTATTTCATTATTTTCTTAATGTAGGTGTCTTATTTATTTATTTTGGCCATGCTTCAAGGCATGTGGGATATTAGTTTCTGACTAGGAATCCTGCCCCTTTCAGGGAAAGCGGTGAGTCTTAACCACTGGGCTGCCAGGGACATCCCTGGATTCATTTTAAAACTGAAGATGGAGATGAAATTGTTTTATGAGAGAAGCCAAAGTTGGTCCTTAGTTTTGAATCCCAAATGCTATTTCTCCTTAGGATACTAGGTTGCTTGCTTTAAGGACTGCAAAATGTATATAAAGTGCTGAGCACAATGGCTGACATTCAGTGCATTAAGACATTGGGGATATGCATTATATTTCTTTATTTCCATAAATCATATCCGGCTCAGCTCCATCCACAAAGGTTACCTGAAAGGCATTTTCCAAAACTCCTTCCTTCTCCTTGGATCAAGCAAGAACTTTAGTGCTTTCGGATTTATGAAGATAGGAGGGGACTATCCCGATTCTTAGTCCAGTGGCTGCCAAGGTCAACCACGGCTTCTTTCACCTGGACTCCAAGGTTTCAGCATGTTGTATCCACATCACCTGGTATCTGCAGAAGCCACCCCTTCTGTGTCCTGACTCCTTAGAGACTGTCAGAGCCAGTGCTAAGGTGTCTATCACTCAGATGTCAAATGTCTCAACCCCGTTCCCAGTGGGAGTGGAAGGGTCCAGCACACGTGAGGATTAGGTCCTTGTCAATTCAACTGTCAACTCAAACCAGGTGTTGGTTGGAATGCAAGAGGGCTCAGCCACTTTGTGAACTAGTTCGGCAGTTTTCATAAAGTGAAATATACATTTACTCTGTGCCTCAGCAGTTCCACTCATAGGCATTTGTCCAAGGAAATGAAAACTCATGTTCGTGAGAGCAAGTGTTTCCAGTAGCTTTTCTCACCATCTCCAAAAACTGAAAACAACCCAAATAAATACACCCACCCAATGGAATAGTACTCAGCAATATAAATGCATGAACTACTGGTACATACAACATGGGAGAAACTCAGAGGCATTCTGCGATGTAAAATAAGCCAGGCATGCATGGCCCTGGGCATTACTGTTCCACTTCAGTGACATTCTAGACAAGGCAAAATGATGGGGACTGAAACAGAGCAGTAATTGCCAGTTGCTAGGAGCAGACAGAAGGGAAGGCATTTTTTGGCTGAGGGAACTAATTGTTCTATGTCTCAGTTGTAATGGTGAGGAAACAACTGTATTTGTCCAAAAGTCATAGAATTGTATGATAAGAAGATGGAAATTTGCTGTGTATAAACTATACCTAAAGAAAAGAAAACAAGGGGAAAACCCACCAAGTTTTCTTTCCTCTTGGGACAATTCAGCCTAATTCTCTTGAATGGCCAAGACTTCCAGCAAACAGAGAGCAGGTTGTTCTGTGCTTAGAAAAGTCTCTGGTCTGGAAGCCTTGACCTCACATACAAAAAAGTTTTTTTTTCTTTTTTAATGTTAAAATGTTATCCTATGGCTCCCAGGAAGCAAAGGTCTACCCTTCTGGAAGGCAGACAAAATTCTTTTTTCTACCTTCCTGAGGCATCTCCAGCTGCTTGGTGGTGGGAGTGAGAGGTAGAAAAACCAAAACAATTCAAACAACAGTAACAACAAAAACCAGAGGTCGGTGTGGGGGTTGTCTCTGGGACACCACGATTTTTGGCTTGTTTGTTTTTAAGCTTGGACTTCCAGAAGCGGGAGGAGTAGATAAAAATTACCTTTATTCTTGGATGCGATTGCCCTGCAGAGAAAGGAGATAACGTAACTTCTCAACAGGTTTTCTGTTACATTCAATCTCAGAAGAGCAGCCCCTCCCAGGTTTGTTCTGAAGGCGGGGTCTGTTGGACTGAGGGGGCAGGCTTCTGGGAGCTCACCCAGGACCAGGGAGAGCAGCAGGGGAGGCTGAAAAAGGAGACTGACAAACAAGGTCATTTCTCACAGATATAATACTTTGAAGGAAATTAATCGGGGATCTGATAGGAAGCAGCTGGAAGAAGGGCTCTTTTGTCTAGGATAGTCAAGGAAGGCCTTTCTGAAGATGTGACCTTTGTACAGACTGAATGATGCGGCATCCAAGGGACCAAGAAGAGCACATGCATGCCTGCGTGCTCAGCCGTGTTTGACTCTTTGCGACCCCACGGACTGTAGCCTGCCTGGGTCCTCTTTCCATGGGATTCTCCAGGCAAGAATACTGGAGGGGGTTGCCATTTCCTACTTCAGGGGATCTTCTCCACCCAGGGATCGAACCCATTTCTCGTGGGTCTCCTACATTGGCAGGTGGATGCTTTACCACTGTGCACCTGTGAACCCCACCAAGAGCACAGAGGATGTCATTACAGGCTGAGTGAGCAAGTGAGTGAAGTCGCTTGGTTGTGTCCGACTCTTTGCGACCCCATGGACTGGAGCCTACCAGCCTCCTCCATCCATGGGATTTTCCAGGCAAGAGTGCTGGAGTGGGTTGCTATTTCCTTCTCCAGGAGATCTTCCCGACCCAGGGATTGAACCTGGGTCTCCCGCATTGTAGGCAGACGCTTTACCATCTGAGCCAACAGGGAAGTCCATTACAGGCTGAGGGACCAGCAAATGTAAAAACTCTTCTGGAAGAATGAGCCACAGGAAGGTGGCCAGGAATGCTGGGATGTAATGAGCAAGTTGTCCAGGATAGGGGTGGGGGTTGGAGGTTGGGGTAAAGGTGACCTAGAGAGGGAAGAGGGGTTCAGACCCTTCACTAATTCAAGTGGAATGAAGTTAATGAAAGCTTTTCAGCAGAGGAATGACATGCTCTGAATTACATTAAAAAGAAATTCTGGATTTTTTTTTTTAAATGGAAGTATTAATGAGTTGAGGGCGTCCCAGGTGGCACTAGTGATAAAGTACCCACCTGCCAATGGAGGAGACATAAGAGATGTGGGTTCGATCCCTGGGTCGGGAAGATCCCCTGGAGGAGGGCAGGGCAACTCACTCCAGTATTCTTGCCTGGAGAATCCCATGAACAGAGGAGCCTGGTGGGTTATCGTCCATAGGGTCGCAAAGAGTTGGACACGAATGTAGCTGCTTAGCATGCATGTGTTGATGAGTTGAGGATGGGGTTGGGGGGTGAGGGAAAAGCAGTGACCCAGGGCTCACTGCAAGATTTTGGGCTTGAAAATAAGTGGTATGTTTTTTAAGGAATAAAAATGAGGAAGCCTTGTTTTATTCGATATTTTTAAAATGAGATAAAGCTATAATAATTAAAAGAACTTGGTGCTCATTTATCAAGAGTTGTTAAGACTTATTTAACATGCAGAATGCACCAGGCGTCCCTCTGAGTGCTTTGGATGTATAACATTTAATTCTCACAAAAAAACCTACAAGATGGGGACCTACTACCACTATTTTAAGGGTGAAAAACAAAGGCGCAGAAAGGATAAGTAAAATCTCCCAAGTCCAAAGCCGACAGGTAGTCTGGCTTCCAAACCCATGCTCCAACCACACACCCCAAACCCTGGCCAGGCCAGTGGAGCAGAATGTGGAATCCTAAAAAGTCTGAAATACACCTACACCTCAGTTCATCATACCTTTACAAATCGATGGGAATTAAACCAGGAACAGTGTTGGAAATTTTTCCTAAGTGTATGGAAACGACTGTTTAAATCTTCCTTTGGCACATTCAATAATACACTAAATAAAGATGGGTTAAAGAGATAAATGTTCAAACACACGCATGCACACAAACCATAAAAAGTTAGAAGAGACTATGAGATAGAAAAGCACTGGTTAGAAATGAAAGTAATGGAAGAAATCATAAGGAAAAAAATCAATAAGTTTGACTTCATAAAAATTAAAAACTATAATGCAAAACAATTAAGAAACCAAAGTAAAAAGTAAATTGCCTTCCAGAAGTATTGTATCCAATTTACATTATGGTTCACAAGATGGTGCTTGAGAGGACCCATCATACTTTGCCAGCATTGGCCATAAAATTAAAAAAAAAAAATTTTTTTTTTTTCTAAATTGACAAGAAAGAAAACGGTAAGCATCTGTTGTTACAATTAGCATTTTAAAAGTCTGGTGTCTTCAATCACCTGTTTGATATCTTTATTGCACTTCCTGTTTGTGAAATGGTTGTTCATGCACTTTCTCTGTTTATCTGCATGGATTTTAGCCTTATTGATTTGTATGAGCACTTTATAGACTAAGAAGAGTACTTTTTCATATTTGTAGAAAATGTATCTACCCACTTCATTGTTTATCTTTCAGTTTCTATTTTACATTTTTTTGTGAGGTTGCTTTTGTTAATGGAATATTCTTTTCCTTTTTTAAGACAGTTTTTATGTGTACAGGAAAGCTATTGATTTTTATATCTTTGTAACCTAGCACCTTATTGAACTCTTTTTAGCTTTGGGAGATTTTAGCTGATTCTCTCTTGGGCTTTGGGGGTCTATAATGATATCATCCTCCAGTACTCTTGCCTGGAAAATCCCATGGATGGAGGAGCCTGGTAGGCTGCAGTCCATGGGGTCGCTAAGAGTCGGACACGACTGAGTGACTTCACTTTCACTTTTCACTTTCATGCATTGGAGAAGGAAATGGCAACCCACTCCAGTGTTCTTGCCTGGAGAATCCCAGGGACCGGGAAGCCTGGTGGGCTGCCGTCTCTGGGGTCACACAGAGTCGGACACGACTGAAGCGACTTAGCAGCAGCAGCAATGATATCATCTGGGCTTCCCAAGTGGCGCTAGTGGTAAAGAACCTGCCTGCCAATTCAGGAGACATAAGAGACACGGATTTGATCCCTGAATCCAGAAGATGCCCTGGAGGAGGAAATGGCTACCCACTCTAATATTCTTACCTGGAGAATCCCATGGACACAGGAGCCCGGCAGCCTACAGTCCATAGGGTAACAAAGTGTCGGACACAACTGAAGCGACTTAGTACACACACAATGACATCATCTACAAAAAGTAGGGAGGGATGGATTGAGGAAAGGAAGAAAGAAGAGAGTACGGGGATGCTTTCTCCTCCTTGCTAATAATAAAACTCTTATTTAGGCTTGATATGTTACTTTTTTAGCCAGAATTTCCAGTAAATTTGGTAATAACAAATATCAGGTTTTTTTTTTTTTCTTAATCCAATGAGAATGTCTCCGGAATTTCACTCTTAATTGTGAAGTTGGCTTTTCATTTGATACATAGTATTAATAATTAGCATATGAATATATAATCACCCTTCTAAGTTTTTTTTAATGATATCCTTTATTTCATTTATTCAGTATTTATTTCATTAACAACATGTACCAAGCAGTAAGCATTCTTGGTTTCTTATTTAACTCAGAACATGATACAAATTAAATACTATTTACCAGCCTGGATGGGAGGGAATCCCAAGGGAAAAGGGGTACATGAGCCCTTCTAAGTTTTTTTAAAGCATTTATTGTGGCAGGATATTACTTCTATCTACCAAAGCAAAATTTTTAACTTCACGCAGAAAGCACACTAGCTACACCATACACTTAGTTTGAGGGCAAAAAAAAAAGTCTTCCTCAACTTTATTCTCTGTGTTGTGGACAATTTTTTTTGAGTCCCTTGATTTTCCTTTGGGAAGTATTCCTTCTCCTTAAAAAATCAACTTCACTGAAGTTTAATTTACATACAGTACATTGTGTCTATTTTAATGTATGATTTGATGAATTCTGACAGGTGGACATGCGGTGCAACGGCCACAATCAAGCTACTGACAATTTCTATCACGGCCAGAAGGTTCCTCCTGCTTCTTTGCAGTCCATTCCTCCCTTTGTCCACAGCCCTGGGCCACCACTGATCTCCTTTTTTGTCATTACAAATTAGTTGGAGCATTTTCTAGAACTATCCCCAGTTCTAGAAAGGTACATATGGCCCCTTGAATGGTAAAGAAGCTTGGCTGTATTGAAGGTAGAATTCTCTATGGAGCCATGGGGTCTCCTGGAAGCACTGAAGATAATCCTCCTTCAGAAAATAGTGGGTAGGTAGGTCTGAGTCAGTGGTCAGATATGATTAGTTAGACCCTTTGTGTCTTGACGGTTTACAAGGAAAAGTGTTCCTACCCCATAGAACAGATGTTCCTAATCTGTAAGGGCCCAGCCTCCAGAACTAGCCGTGACCCAGTCCATCCA
This sequence comes from Bos javanicus, assembly GCF_032452875.1. Lineage (NCBI taxonomy): Eukaryota > Metazoa > Chordata > Mammalia > Artiodactyla > Bovidae > Bos > Bos javanicus. Next base: position 80,945,291 of record NC_083876.1, on the reverse strand, counting down.
GAATTCTGGAGAAGGCTATGTGTTTGAACTGAAGGAACTGAACCCAGAGAGGAGGGGATCTAGGCACTGAGAGCTAACAGAGCCAACTGTAAAGAACTAGCACTTTGAAAATCCAGACACAGCCCCTGGGCCCTCTGGGTGATAGCTACACATGCAAGTCAACCACCTTGAAAACCCACGAACCAGTACCCTGAGAATTTAGAGAGGTCCCACGGGCTTCGCTGATGGGTCAGTGGGTAAAGAATCTACCTGCAATGCAGAAGAGACAGGAGATGTGGGTTTGATCCCTGGGTTGGGAAGATCCCCTAGAGGAAGGCATGGCAACCCACTCCAGTATTCTTGCCTGGGAAATCCCATGGACAGAGGAGCTGGTGGGCTCCAGTCCACGGGGTTGCAAAGAGTTGGACACAACTGAGCGACTAGGCACACATGTGTGATTAGTTTCCAATTGCTGCTGGAACAAATTAGCACAAATTTAGTGGCTGAAAACAGCACAAGTCTATTATCTTATAGTTCTGGAGGTCAGAGTCCAAAACAGGTCTCGGTGAGCTAAAATCAAGGGGTTAGCAGAGCTGTGTTCCTTCTGGAAGCTCTAGGGAAGGATCCATGTCCTTTAATATTTCAGTTTCTAGAGGCTGTGCCCTTCTCTGACTGTTGACTCCCATTCATCTTCAAAGGTAGCGATGACTAGTCAAGTCTTTCTTATGATGCCATCCCTCTGGTTCTGACTCTTCTGCATCCCTCTTCCCCGTTTAAGGACTTTGTGATTACACTGGGCTCATCCAGATAACCCCAACCACTTTCCTTCTTTCTTTTGTGTTTGGCCGTGCCTCGAGACAAGGCACAGCCATAAGCTTTCTGCCAAGAAGAGATGTAGCTATTGAGGCAGAATTGATACAAACAAGCAAAACACTGCAAATGAAATATCAAAATTTTAAATAAAGACAGGACCCAGCCCTACACTTAAGGAAGAAAGAGTAAATGAAAAAAATTCTGTTGTTCTGAACATGGATCCATACATATAAGAATGAGTTTCAACATTTTAGACAAAAGTAAGGCAGCCCTGGGAGTTCCTCATGTATTATGTTGCTCAGTAGCTGATATAAAAGGATTTAGCTATGGATCTTGCCTTCAAAAATAAGCAAGAAGATTTCATAGTAGTTTTTGGAACACTGTACTGAATGTTCCATTTTCATAATTTCATTTTCCCTGCTAATGAATAGCTACATGGTTTAAATTGTAAATTTCCTGTGGGGGGAAAAATGAGAAAATACACAAAATGTAGAAAATAAATCTCATATGGATATTCGAGGGAGACTTGTATTTTTTGGAGTGAACATTTGAGCAGTTCTGTGATCAGATAATGTGGGCTTAACTGATCTTTACAGAATGACTAATGTTCTCAAGATATCAATACTGAAGGATGAAGAGACTGTGCTGTGAAGAGAGCTGGGATGTGGCCCCATCTACAGGCTTCCAGAGATCGCAGTCATGTGTGTGACACCCGCCACCATCTTTATTCCTAGATAAGAAATCCTACAGGTAACAATATGAGGAAGGGCTCTCTGCTTGGTGCGTCTGTTGGGCACCTCATCTCTTCAGATGACCTCACCACTGCATACATTGGCTTCTCTATATTTTGACCAGTGTGTCATGTTAGAATCTTCCATAGCGATACAGGTTTCACCTATGCAGCCTCACATGCAGCTCTGATCATCTTTGCGACCCCATGGACAGTAACCCGCCAGGCTCCTCTGTCCATGGGATTCTCCAGGCAAGAATACTGGAGTGAGTTGCCCTGCCCTCCTCCAGGGGATCTTTCCGACCCAGTGATAGAACCCAAGACGTTTATGTCTCCTGTGTTGGCAGGCAGGTTCTTTATCACTAGCGCCCCATGGGAAGCTCCATCTTATCAGAAGGTCAGAAGAAAATTCTTTCGTAGACTCTGCAGAACTGACTCTTGGTCTCCTGAGTGTCTTCAGTTACTCAAGTGAATAGTCCTCGGGGCTTTAAAATGGATAAGATCCTCTGCCTGCCTCATGTGAAAATTACTGGAGGCCTCTAGAGTCTTCCTTACCCACCTCACCCTTAGGTTATTACTTAAAATACCACCACCCCAGTACTAACTTTCCCTCCACCACTCAAATGCTCCACACAGTTCTCCTAACAGCACCTCTGTGCTGCTATCGTGGCTCACTCTGTGGTTTGCTTCTCTCTTCATACCGGACTCCGCTTCTTTGAGGCTTTGCATCCTGGGCCCCTGACGTAAAGGGGCCTAACAGCAACACCCATGCCGTTGACCTCTGTCTGAAACACGTTTGCTCCCCCTGTCTGTCTACCTAATTAACTTACTCATGTTTGAGAGACCTCAGTTCTTAATTTTAATTCCCCAGGGAAGCCAGACTAGATTGGGGTTCCATGCCATCTGCTGGCATAGTATTCTTTACTTCATGGTATGTACCGCAGTTTGCAATATTATATCTGTGTCATTTGTTCAATGTCTGTATTTCCTACTGGAGACAAAGTCATACGAGGGAAAGAACTGTCCATTTCCTCGTGGCATCTGCTGGGCCCAGCTCAGTGCCTGGCACAGAGTTGGGGCTAATGAAATATATATTCACCTAATGGAATAAGGGTGTCATGACGAAATGAATGAAAGACTGAATAGAGTATTTCATTAATATAATAACCAGAGTCCAAGTAGCGCGCCTCAGTGTAGCATGATGGTCAAAAACACAGGCCCTAATCAATTTAGGCAAGTTCTTTAGCCTCTTTGTGCCTCTTGTCCTCATCTGCATAATGGGCATAATAAAAATGCCTTATGAGGACTTAGGACTTCCCTGGTTGGCTCAGCAGTAAAGAATCTGCCTGCTCTGCAGGAGCCACAGAAGACAAGGGTTCAATCCTTGGATCGGGAAGATCCCCTGGAGGAGGGCATGGTAATCCACTCTAGTATTCTTGCCTGGACTATCCCATGGACAGAGGAGCCTCATGGATGACAGTCCATGGGGTTGCAAAGAGTCAGACACGACTGAAGCAACTTAGCATGCATGCACCCATGAGGATTTAATGAAACCATATATATGTATACGGATGGGTCGATCGATTGATAGATATAGATACAGGTAGATAGAGAAATTGGAGAAGGCAATGGCAACCCACTCCAGTACTCTTGCCTGGAAAATTCCATGGATGGAGGAGCCTTGTGGGCTGCAGTCCATGGGGTCGCTAGGAGTCGGACACAACTGAACGACTTCACTTTCACTTTTCACTTTCATGCATTGGAGAAGGAAATGGCAACCCACTCCAGTGTTCTTGCCTGGAGAATCCCAGGGACGGGGGAGCCTGGTGGGCTGCCGTCTATGGGGTCACACAGAGTCAGACACGACTGAAGCAACTTAGCAGATAAATAATATCTGTGTATGTATCTTTAAATACTTAGAAGAATGCCCAGCATATAGTTATCACTAAACAGCATTTTCCAACACCTTAAAACCCCCCCTCCCTGTGATCATGGAATTCTCATGGTCACCACATTCAGCCATTGCTATTCCAGTGCACTTACCCTGGCTCACATTAGTATTGATGTTTCATCTAATCTCTTTGTATATTTTTAGTGCTCATTACCCTGTGTCTCTATGTTCTCCAGGCTGACTTATCTATCAGGGTAGTAGGCACAGTGCCCAGGACCATCATACTCATAGAGACCCACAAAAATATTTTAGCTTCTTCTAAAATCTGAAGAAAAAAAAAGAGATTTTAGACTAAAGAAAAATGTATTAATATATAATATTAACATAATTTCCTTTACCCCAGCACAGTCATAACACATATGCTTTATTTATCTATTTTATGGAGAAGGAAGGGGCCCATGAAGGCAACAGTGCCCAGGGCCCGGGAAAGTCAGAGTTCAGCTTGACACCATGCACCAGAACCTTCACTCTTCAGTTAAAAGAAATTAGAATAAAAATGCTTGTGTGATATTACTATATATAAAATAGATAACTAGTAAGAACCTACTGTGCAGCACAGGGAACTCTACTCAGGGCTCCATGGTGACCTAAATGGGAAGGAAATCCAAGGAAGAGGGGATAAATGTCTATGTAGAGCCGATTCACTTTTTGGTGCAGCAGAAACTAACAGTATTGTAAAGCAACTATACTGCCATTCTTAAAAATGCCTGACAGCTTTCACGCGCCATCTGAATCGTTTCAGGGCAGGCGGCTCCTTGAGAAAGCACAGCCTGGCAGGAGGTGATCCGGCTATTCTGGGTCTACCCTCCGAAAGCAAACGCGCTCAGCTAGAGCCCGGCTGCAGAGAGGACTCGGCTCACCGCCCTCCTCTCTCTTCCTCAGCCCTCCCACACCACCTCATCCATAGGTTTCCTGCACACACTCACCTCTTTTTCCGTCTCCCCCTCATTCACTCTCCTCTACCTCGCCTGTCAGGCTTCCTCTAACGTACTCTTAGCCTCCTCTGGGCTTTCAGCATCCTTCACCTCTCAGATGCTCCCCTGCGTTCCTCACATTGCTTTGCTTCTGGAGCACTGCCTTTGGGTCCCTCTTCCCAATCCTTCTCGTCCTTCTCGCCACTTGTTGTTCTTACATGTTGTCTGCTTTTCTAATTTCAGGCACTCTTCATTTCCTCTGCTACCTTTTTAATTTACTATTTTTAAAGACCTCCATGCTAAGTTCTTCTTTTTTAATGTCTCCTTTCTCCCTTTTGCCCACTCTTTTTTCAGTTTTCTATTATTTCCTTGCCTTTTTTTCTGCTTCCTCTTCCTCTGAAGACGTGGTCCATTCCCTCCCACCTCACCAGGGCTGTGGAAACTCCACCCTCTGCTCTGACCCACGGAAGACCACAGGAACGGAGACCTGATGTACGGTAGGGACTTCTTCCTCACCTTGTCCTACATGCACAGATGCTAGTCAGATCATTCATTTTTCAATGAAGACAAGAGGACTGCATATTCTGATGCTTGACTGCATTTCAGGGTCATAAAATTACAGAGGTCACCCAAAGCCATCCAGAGGAAATGTGGCTTCTTGTTTTGTTAATAGTCAACCTGTTTGTCTTGCAGACCAGCCTATCCCCACCCCCACACCCTCAATACACACACTAGTTGGTTGGTGAGCAAAATTACTTGTTCATTCTGGATTACAGGGAGACAAATCCTGTAAATTAGCCTACTTAGGAAATATTTAGGCTTCCTTTGGGGTAAAAAGGGCTTCCCTGGTGGCTCAGACAGTAAAGAATCTGCCTGTAATGCAGGAGACCCTGGTTCAGCTGCCAGGACTAAGCGCCACGTCAGAGAAGACCAGAGCAAGGCAGCCTTTTCAGAACCAGCCGCCTCTCATCCCGTCTGTTTACTCAGGAGCCAGGTCCAGAACTCAGGTTCCCAGGGGCTTCCAGCCGTGTCCACAGTGAATGGCTGTGCATCCCACTGTCCCACTGAGGAATGTTACCCCAACACTTTTGAACCGTGGTGCTGGAGAAGACTCTTGAGAGTCCCTTGGACTGCAAGGAGATCAAACCAGTCCATCCTAAAGGAAATCAGTCGTGACTATTCATTGGAAGGACTGATGCTGAAGCTGAAACTCCAGTAGCCACCTGATGCAAAAACTGACTCATTGGATCGCAGTGGACATGACTTAGTGACTGAACAACAACAACAAATCCCAACACTAAGCTCAGCATCTCAGATGCTTCTCCACCCCTTGCTTCTCCCTAAGCTGGCAGGCTTAGGCATTGTTCTCCAGGCACTAGGAAGAACTTGGAGCCCCTGCCCCTTCTGGTCCCTGAGTGCCAGTATTTGTCCTGTTGATGTTCCTACATGAAGCCTGAAGCTGCCATAATTCATGATCTGGTCTCTGTTGGGTCCACCTCAGCTCTCAATGATATGCTAGAGCCCTCTAAGATATGGTTGTGAACCCCAAATCCTTGGCACAGAGGCCCCAGGGGATTACAGGAGTCAGATTTCCTGTTAGGTTCTCTGCTACTTCTGGGTCCTGTCTACATCAGGACTGGAGTATCAGGGTCCCCCAGGAAATCTGAAAACAGCACCTCCCTCCATCTAACAAGGCTCCATCTAGTTCAACTTGCCTGTCAGGCTAGAGGCTTCTTCTCGAGTCCTAAGTGGGAATCAGGACAGAAATGTCCCTCTTAGTCACCCCTTATTTATCTGACCCATACAATGATACTAGTCTACACTGAGGTGAGGCTTAATACGTGCTTTGCATGGCTTAATTCTCAGGACAACTCTACGAGGAAGAAGTACTATTATCGTTCACATCTAACAGGTGTGGAAACTGAGGTACAGAAAGGCTGGATGACTCCCTCAGGACCACAGAGCCCTGGAGTCGAGGAGGGAGCCAGGATGAGCATCCTGTGGCTGACTGTGGAATCCATGGTCTCAGACTCTGCGCTATGCTGCTCCTCTGCCTCCTCTGAGACCCCTGGCCTCTTTCCTTCATTCCTCCTTCTACTCCCTGCCCTCAGGCCAGGAAAAGTCGGGATTTTATTTCCCCATGTCACATGTTGTCTCTACCATGAGGCTGGTTGGTTTACCATATAAAGAATGGCGTGGGTTTTCAGTTTGTTTTGAATGCTTTACTTCTGCGTTTCCAAGAGAGAGGCTCCATGCTGATGTCAGCGTGGGGCAAATGTTTCACTTCTTCCATTGTCCACTTCAGAGGAATTCTGGGAACTGCCAAGACTGGCTTCTGGCAGCCACCCAACTCCCATATGGAGATCCAGAATGTATCCTTGAGAGCCTCACTCAGATAGCAGCTCCAGCCTCGGCAGTCCCTGAGGCCGTCAACAGCACGACTGCTTCCTCTGGCAGCAACAGATGTTGGCCACGGCTGGCTGAGCTGCCTTTCCCCACGGGAGATCAGCAGCAGTGACCATGGTAAGCACCCCGAGGACCAGCAGCTCCCCAGCATGTGGCTGCCGGCACTGGTGGCCGCACTGTTGCTACAAGGGACAAGTACTTGACCCTTCTACTCTCTTCACCTGCTGCCTCCAGGTGACATCAGACAAACGGGGTGGGATTGGGGCCCCTTAACTGTGTTGCCCATTGAGGCCCAAAGCTTTCCAAGATGAGCCAAGCACACTTAAAACATCTATTGTTTCTCAGATACCTGGATTCTCTATCAAAACCTTTAAGTACAAACTTTAAACCCTAGGTGGTGGTGTTCTATTGCTCAATTAGCAGTAGCTTTACGTGCTAAGGCTGTAGCTTTGTAAAGCATTATATTATAAAATGGGACACACACGCTCGCCATCAGTGACCATGTTCTAAAATGTTTCATCCCCTCAGTCATTTAAAAAGTATATTTTGAGTAGCATCTCTTCATTTCCAGATAAATCTATTTCCTATCCATTGCAAATCCTTCATCAACAGTTCCCATCTGGCATTCTAGGATTCTTATGTTTCCTCAGGGCTCTAGGGAAAGTCTTTCACCAATTTTCAGTATTTCCTACAGAAATTGTACTTTTAGGATAAGGTTGTACTTATTAACTAAAAAAAAAAAAAATGTTCTTTGCTTTCTAGTGAAATGGTAAATGACCCAGTGGCATTTATGCAGATCAGAAGGTCCGATTTGCAGTCTTTAACTGAAATACATGCTGGGCGCTCTTTGTGACCTTATGGACCATAGCCCACCAGGTTCCTCTGTTCATGGGATTCTCCAAGCAAGAATAGTGGAGTGGTTTGCCATTTCCTCCTCCAGGGGAACTTCCCGACCCGGGGATCAAACCTGTGTCTCTTCGTCTCCTTCATTGTCTAGCAAGTTCTTTACCACTAGTGCCAAAATACAATAACGTATTACATGAGAAAAGAAATTTGTCTGGAAGATGGAAACTTTCTAAAGGTGAGGTTCACTTGGGCGAAGGTGATGATGAGAAGACTGGGCCACGTGTCTTGTCATCACAGCTACGTCTACTGTCCCTCTAAGAGTTCACAGTCTTCTTGTCACTGCGAAAAATGCCTTTTATGTCAAGGCACAGTGACTAAAGGTCCGTTTCTTTTTTTGTTCAAATGTGCCCTGGAGGTTCAAGGGGCCACTGAGGTACTAGATCATCCTAGGATCAAAGACTAGGAAATAAAAATGATCACCCCACTTTTTCACTAGCTGGGGCTACTGCACTTGGTAATGATGTCCAGTGGATTCTCAGATTGTCTTTTCCAGGATAACCACACTCTGAAAAGACTGGGAGCCCTCCTGTCAGACTGTGGTGCTGGGAAGCCATCAACATTGCATCAAGAGGGTAAATGCCTTTGTACCTGGGGTGACAGGTGGCTGCTGCTGCTCCCATATCTTTGCAGAGAAAGGAGAATGAAGGCAACAGCTACTTAGTCTCATTTTCTTCTTTGTTCTTTCATAATACTTGTTAAAAGGAAACAAGCAGCCCCAAATGGAGTCACGTGTGCTAAACCCAACCAAGACTTAATATCAGCTAATCGCAGTTTCAGCCTCTCTCAGGAGTAGAATTTTAAATAATTCAGTCTGAAATTTCCTGGTCTGCACGAGGGAGGTAATCTGCTCCAGACCCCCTGCATTCCCATAAGGCAGGGTTCCCCGATCCCCAGGCCATGGCCGGTTTTTGGTCTGTGGCCTGTCAGGAACGAGGCTGTATAGCAGGAGGTGGGTGGTGGGCTAGCCAGCGAAGCTTCATCTGTATTTACAGCTGCTCCTCACCACTTGCGTTCCCCACCTGAGCTCTGCCTCCTGTCGCATGAGCGTTGGCATTGATAATTTAAATGTAATGTGCTTGAATTGGGCTTCCCAGGTGGCACTAGGGGCAAAGAACCCGTCTGCCAATGCAGAGGATGTAAAAGATGTGGGTTTAATCCCTTGGTTGGGAAGTTGCCAAATCACACCTGACTCTTAGAGACCCCATGGACTGCAGTTCAGGAGGCTTCCCTGTCCCTCACCATCTCCCGGAGTTTGCACAAGTCCATATCCATTGAATTGGTGATGCCATCCAACCATCTCTAGATAGTTAGATATTTTCAGGAACTGATTTTATGATCCCAATCCTTGCATCTCTTCATAGGTAGAAAATCATTAAATCCCTTCGTGGTGACATCAGCTCCTCCTGACGAGGAGAAAACCTTTTGTAAAGTAAGAGCTTGATTACACTGAACTCCCCCTTCACTAAAATCTTATATATTGACCCACTGCCTCTTCTCTCACTCCCACCAGGGCTTCCCTGGTGGCTCAGATGGTAAAGCATCTGCCTGCAATGTGGGAGACCTGGGTTCGATCCCTGGGTTGGGAGGATCCCCTGGAGAAGGAAATGGCAACTCACTCCAGTCCTCTTGCGTGGAAAATCCCATGGATGCAGGAGCCTGGCAGGCTACAGTTCATGTGGTCACAAAGAGTAGGACACAACTGGGTGACTTCACTTTTACTTTTGCTGCCTCTTTGGAGCGGTCTTTCAGAGCATTTGAGGTGTGTCTCCAGAGCTGCAGTCCTCATTTCTCCCCCAAATAAAGCTTAACTCTACACATGGACATCACCAGATGCTCGATATTGATATCAGATTGATTAAATTCTTTGTAGCCGAAGATGGCGGAGAAGGCAATGGCACCCCACTCCAGTACTCTTGCCTGGAAAATCCCAGGGATGGGGGAGCCTGGTGGGCTGCCATCTATGGGGTCACACAGAGTCGGACACGACTGAAGTGACTTAGCAGCAGCAGCCAAAGATGGAGAAGCTCTACACAGTCAGCAAAAACAAGACCAGGAACTGATTTTGGCTCAGATCATGAACTCCTTATTGCAAAATTCAGACTTAAATTTAACAACATAGGGAAAGCCTTTGACTATGCTAAATCCTTTGAGTTTGTGAATCACAACAAACTGTGGAAAATTCTTAAAGAGATGGTAATACCAGACCACCTTACCTGCCTCCTGCAAAACCTGTATGCAGGTCAAGAAGCAACAGTTAGAACTGGATATGGAAAAACAGACTGGTTCAAAATTGGGAAAGGAGTATGTTCTCTGATAGCTCAGTTGGTAAAGAATCTGCCTGCAATGTGGGAGACCTGGGTTTGATCCCTGGGTTGGGAAGATCCCCTGGAGAAGGGAAAGATTACCCACTCCAGAATTCTGACTTGGAGAATTCCATGGACTATGTAGTCCATGGGGTTGCAAAAAGTCGGACACTACTGAGCGACTTTCACTTTCACTTTCATGTCAAGGCTGTATATTGTCAGCCTGCTTATTTAACTTATATGCAGAATACATCATGAGAAATGCTGGGCTGGATGAACCAAAGCAGGAATCAAGACTGCTGGGAGAAATATCAATAACCTCAGATATGTAGATGACACTACCTTTATAGCAGAAAGCAAAGAGGAACCAAAGAGCCTCCTGATGAAAGTGAAAGAGGAGAGTGAAAAAGTTGGCTTAAACCTCAACATTCAAAAAACGAAGATCATAACATCCAGTCCCACCACTTCATGCAAATAGATGGGAAAACAGTGGAAACAGAGACAGACTTTATTTTCTTGGGCTCCAAAATCACTGTGGACAATGACTACAGCCATGAAATTAAAAGATGCTTGCTCTTTGGAAGAAAAGCAATGACAAACCTAGATAGCGTATTAAAAAGAAGAGACATTACTTTGCCAACAAAGGTCCATCTAGTCAAAGCTATGGTTTTCCCAGTAGTCATGTACAGATGTGAGAGTTGGACCATAAAGAAGGCTGAGCATCAAAGAATTGATGCTTTTGAACTGTGGTGTTGGAGAAGACTCTTGAGAGTCCCTTGGACAGCAAGGAGATCCAACCAGTCCATCCTAAAAGAGATTAGTCCTGAATGTTCATTGGAAGGACTGATGTTGAAGCTGAAACTCCAATACTTTGGCCACCTGATGCGAAGAGCTGACTCATTTGAAAAGACCCTGATGCTAGGAAAGGTTGAGGGCAGGAGGAGAAGGGGATGACAGAGGATGAGATGGTTGGATGGCATCACCAACTTAATGAAGATGAGTTTAAGTAGACGCTGGGAGTTGGTGATGGACAGGGAGGCCTGGTGTGCTGTGGTCCAAGGGGCCGTGAAGAGTCGGCCACAACTGAGCAACTGAACTGAACGACTGAACAACAACAAAACTTAACTAGCTTGTGTGTCGTTTTTAGTCGACAGAGCTTTGGCTGGGATTGAAGCCCATCTGAATTGCGCTTTTAACCTTGGTTAATCATTCCAAGTTTCTGACTTCAGATTTCTCAAGCATTCATTTCACTGGTTTCACCTGTCTTAGGCCACTGTTTTCAATTGCAGTGGTTCTCCAAGTTTGGCGTTCAGACCAGCAAAACCAGCATCATGTAGAACTTGGTTAGATATGCAAATTCTGGAGCTCCAACCTGAATTGGGACTCCAAGGCTGACAACCACAGTTCCAAACACACCCTGGACCTTGGTGGGTGGGAGAGGCTGAGAATGATCTGGGTTTTTCCATGCCACCCGCTGGATGGTCCGCCTGCGGTGTCCGTATTGGGCTCCAGGTCCACGATTCCACCCAGGCTGCTCAGTAGCGTGCCTTCTCTGGGCGGTTTCTGGAAGCGTCCTGCAGCTTGAACGGAGAGGCGCTCCCACGGGTCCCTGAACCAGACTAGTTTCTTCTCCCTCGAGAGGATAATCTAGGAGGCTGAGAGGAGCAGGCTCAGGGCAGGCTTTGGGGTAATACTGGCCTCCTTAGTTATGCAAGAGAGTGCTGCAGGCCTCCTGGGGTCATTCTGTTCCAGGGCTCGAACCGCGGCCACTCCCATACCAGCGGGGAGAGTGCCTTTTTTCTAGGGCAGCTTGGTCAGGTGACCGTGGCGGCTCTTACTTAGCCGGGGACGCGGAAGGACGAGCTTTCGGAGGCCGCGGGAGAGCGTCCAGGACGGGGGCTGCGAGGCTATGCGAGCCCCGAAGCTGCCCGGGCCGGCGCTCCCGCTGCTGATCCTGGTGCTTCTGCTGCCGCCGCCGGGTTCCGCGGGCGGCCCCGCGCCCTTCGACCCGACTTGGGAGTCCCTGGACGCCCGCCAGCTACCCGCCTGGTTCGACAAGGCCAAGTTCGGCATCTTTATCCACTGGGGCGTGTTCTCCGTGCCCAGTTTCGGGAGCGAATGGTTCTGGTGAGCACGCCTCCCTCAGTCTCCTCTAATCCCGCTTTGCACCCCACTGGCCTGCAGCCAGGACCCAGACCTCCAGCCTTTGCGGGTTTGTTTGTCTCTTAGTTTCACCTCCTGCTGTTGGAGCCGCGCTTTGCATTTCCGGGTGTTACGTTTATGGTTTACTGGGTAAGTGGTTGGTGCTGGGTGAACGCTGAATTTTTCTTCCGTATGACTTCAAGAGTCAGACACTTGATGTGGCTCTGGCTTCTCAGCTTCTTGGTAGTTGTACTTCTCAGTTGTTCTTATCACTCTGCAGCCATCGACAGAATAAAATAGCAGAAAAGTAATGGGCTTGTGTGGGGGTCGTAGGAGGAAGCTCTGGGCCTAAACCGTCCTTGTCCTTCGAACTGCAGACTCGCTCCATTGCTGTTCTGCTGCTACTTGTCAATTGTCAGTTGTTCTGCCACGAAGCAGAGTTTAAGCATAAATTCATGGGTATGTGAGACTTCTGTTCACTTGGGCATTCACTGGCTTTTTAACCTTAAAATGTTACCACATGTAGCCCAAGGAAAAATTTAAAAAATTATTCTAGAATATTAACCCTAAGAAACTCCAATTATTAACAGATCGCTATGTGAAAAGTTATGAACAAAGCTAGTGGAGGTGGTGGAATTCCAGCTGAGCTAATCCTATAAAAGATGGTGCTGTTAAAGTGCTGCACTCAATGAATCAGCAAATTTGAAAAACTCAGCAGTGGCCACAGGACTGGAAAATGTCAGTTTTCATTCCAATCCCAAAGAAGGGCAATGCCAAAGAATGTTCAAACTATCACACAATTGTGCTCATTTCACATGCTACAAGATTATGCTCAAAATCCTTTGAGCTAGATTTCAGCAGTACCTGAACCAAGAACTTGCAGATGTACAGGTTGGATTTAGAAAAGGCAGAGGAACCAGAGATCAAATTGCCAACATCCACTGGATCTCAGAGAAAGCAAGGAAATTCCAGAAAAACATCTACTTCTGCTGCATTGACTATGCTAAAGCCTTTGACTGGGTGCTTCACAGCAAACTGGAAAATTCTTAAAGAGATGGGAATACCAGACAGCCTTACCTACTTCCTGAGAAATCTGTATGCAGGTCAAGAAGCAACAGTTAGAACCAGACATGGAACAATGGATTGGTTTAAAATTGGGAAAGGAGTATGACAAGGTTGTATGTTGTCACCCTGCTTTTTAACTTATATGCAGAGTACATCATGAGAAATGCCAGACTGGATGAATCACAAGCTGGAATTAAGACTGCTGGGAGAAATATCAATCTCAGATAGGCAGATGATACCACTCTAATGGCTGAAAGTGAAGAGGAACTAAAGTGCCTCTTGATGAGGGTGAAAGAGGAGAGTGAAAAAGGTGTTGAAATTCAACATTAAAAAAACTAAGATCATAGCATCTGGTCCGTTTCTGGCAAATAGATTGGGAGAAATGGAAACAGTGACAGATTTTCTTTTCTTGGGCTCCAAAATCACTGTGGACAGTGACTGCTGCCTTGAAATTAAAAGATGCTTGCTCCTTGGAAGGAAAGCTATGATAAACCTAGACAGCATATTAAAAAGCAAGAGATATCAGTTTACCAACAAAGGTCCATCTAGTCAAAACTATGGTTTTCCCAGTAGTCACGTATGGATATGAGAGTTGGACCATAAAGAAAGCTGAGTGCTGAAGAATTGATGCTTTTGAACTGTGGTGTTGGAGAAGATTCTTGAGAGTCCCTTGGATGCAAGAGATCAAACCAGTCAATCCTAAAGGAAATCAATCCCGAATATTCATTGGAAGGACTGTGGCTGAAGCTCCAATACTTTGGCCACCTAATGTGAAGAGCTGACTCATTGGAAAAGACCCTGATGCTGGGAAAGAGTGAAGGAAAAAGGAAAAGGGGGTGGCAAAGGATGAGATTGTTAGATACCATCACTGACTGAATGGACATGGATTTGAACAAACTCAGAGATAGCGGAGGTCAGGGGAGCCTGGCATGCTGCAGTCCATGGGGTTGGAAAGAGCTGGACACAACTTAGCGACTGAACAAAATGTGAAAAGTGGGCTTGCCTGGTGGCTCAGTGATAAAGAATCCCCCTGCCAGTGCAGGAGACACTGGCTTGATCCCTGGGTCAGAAAGATCCCCTGGAGAAGGAAATGGCAACCCACTCCAGTATTCTTGCCTGGAAAATCCCATGGACAGAGGAGCTTGGTGGGCTACAGTCCATGGGGTCTCAGAAAGATTTGGACACGACTTACCAATTAAACAACAGCAACAACATGTGAAAAGTGGTGCACAAAAAATTGCTCTTTAGATTTTACCTTGAGAGCCATACCTTTACAGCTTTAAGTGTCTCACATCTTTCTTGCTTAAATACTTCAGGTATGTTAAGTTCTTCAAGATAGAAATGTTACTACATATATATGTATGCATAATACACATATATACACATAAATAATATATTCCTAAGTAAGATAATAAAATAAACAATGAATATTTAAACCTATGTTATACTATATACATAATGTACAACAAATTTAATTCATACAATATATATTCCATATGACAACTATAAAAAAAACACCCAGGGTGAGAGTTGTGAATTAAGTTTTATTTGGGGCAAAATGAGGACTGTGACCTAGGAGACTGCCTCTTAGAGAGCTCTGTGGAACTGTTCTGAAGACGTAAGGGTGGAGGTCAGTGTGTTGTTGTTGAGTTGCTAAGTTGTGTCCTACTCTTTGCGACCCCTTGGACGGTAGCCTACGTTTGTGACCCCGAATCCTCTGTCCATGGGATTTCCCAGGCAAGAATACTAGAATGGGTTGCCATTTCCTTCTCTAGGGGATCTTCCCGTCCCAGGGATCAAATCCACATCTCCTGCATTGCAGGAAGTTTCCTTACCGCTGAGCTACCAGGGAAGCCGGAAGTCAGTATATATGTCGTTTTTTGGTGAAAGGGGATATATGCAATCAGCACACATTTTGACAGAAGGTTACTGCTAGTTACAAGAAGGTCACTGCTTGTCACCAGGAACAGACGTCTCCCTTAATGATTTTAGTGCTTTTCTAGCTATGAGAAACATGCAAGAAATTGGGCTCATAAAATCTTCTGAAAATATCTGACTATCTGAAAAGCTGTTCTGACAGTTTTTCCTAATCTCCACCCTGTCCTTTCAGGGTGTGTTGAAAGTCAGCAACTACAGTGGCTAAGGACTTCATTCTTATAGAATCAGATGGCAAGTGACAATTTTTAGTTGGCTGATACAATACAGAGTATAAATTATTTATTGTATTACACTGTAAACATTTACACTATAAACACTGTACCACTTTCTATGAAGACACTGACTTTCTGCAACCAGTAACTTTTCTTATTCAGTTAGGCCAATTGATGTAAAAGAACTGCATAAGCTATGGAGTACTATTCATATGCTCTTTTGAAGTCAACTTGTAAAATATGGGACTCTTTCTTTCCATAACCTGTATTACCAAATATATTTGCTTCAGGATATTATAAATCTTTCTTTGTAAGCTTTGTGCTGTGAGGCATTTTGAATTTATTTTTGAAACGTTTCGATTAGCAAGGTGTTGCGGTCCTTTAATGGACTGGAACCTGGTGGTCTGGAGTCGACGATAAGAAAGTGAAAGAAGGAAAGAGGCTAATACTCCCTGGGTTACACAGAGAACCAATAAAGACCTAGGACAGGGCTTGTACCACTTACGTAGGCGCAGGGCGCCTTCTCGAAGAGGTCTTGAAAGCCTGGGCAGGAAAGTGAGCTCGGCAGGCTTCCATGCTCCAGAGAATCAGCCAGAAAGAGAGATAGAGAAAGAGATAGAGAGAGAAGAAGAGAAGGACACGGGGACCCAAGTCTCTGGTGGAAAAAGGGTGCTTTATTGAACTCTGTGTGAGTATATATACTGCTTTAAAAGGTAGCTTCTTCAGATAAAGATCATAAGACCAGACTTTACAAGTTACCAAGGAAACAAGGAGTAATAGAGGTCATAAAACCAGAAGACAATCCATATCAAAGAAAGAGGGTCGTAAATAATCACTTTTACCATATGGAAAAGCTAATGAAGGAAACCCTATGCATGCATTCCATCTCATGACCTCAGTCCTGGGAGCAGCATGCTGCTCAGCTCGTTCCTGTTACCAGGAACTGATAAGGAACAGAGGGCTCACGAGAGATAGGAAACAGTACACAGGTATCCTACTGTTAAACATTCCCTGACAGCAAGGTACATAAATTAACAGATTTCTTCATCTTTTATTGTGTGTGCTCACTCAGTCATGTCTGACTCTTTGTGACCCCGTGGACCCACCAGGCTCCTCTGTTTTCATGGGATTCTCCAGGCAAGAATACTGGAGTGGGTTGCCATGCCGTCCTCTAGGGCATCTTCCCAAGCCAGGGATTGAACCCGTGTCTCTTATGCCTCCTGCATTGGCAAGCAGGTTCTGTTGACCATTAGCACCTTTGTTCACCTGGGAAGATTAGGTAAGTATACATTTGATGCTAGGAAAGGATTTGATGTTTGTTAGTTGAAACTAGTGCTCTGCACAAAACAACTAGCTTTGAGTCATCTTATTCTTTGTAATGGTTAACTTCTTGTTTTCTACAAATAAACACAAAGTTGTTTATTTTGACCTGGAATAATAACGATAATTCTCATACAAAACAGAGTATATTTTTGATGGTCTGGAAGTGCAATAACCCTATAGAAGATTCTTAATTATCTATAGTTTCCCTTTTTATCTCCTCTAAATCTCTGATCTCACTCGATTTGACCTGGGGCAGTCAACAGCAGAGATGAGTATATTTGACTAGGCAGCTCAAAAACAAATATAAATGGTGGGCTGTTTACTGTAAGTGCTTCTTCTCATCTCTATTACTATGAAATTTGAGAAGTGACTCTAGACTATAATAGAGAATGCAGGTTCAAATTAGATGTGCTAGGAAAAAAATAGAAATGTCTTATCTTTTAACTTTCTGACTCTCCCAGTTTCTCTTTTGCAGTTCCATTTAAAAGATAAAAATGCATCATGGATCAATTAGGATACTTTCACTTGAAGGTACAGAAAACTCAAATAAAAGATATAATAATAGGAGCTTATTACTATACATAATAAGAAATTTAGAAGTACTTGGCTCAGTGATGAAATCAAAGTCCTGGGCTCTTTGTCATCCTCAGCCTGTTGACTTGTCCTGTCATGGTGACATGATGGTGGCCAGGCATCACATCACACAGCCTTGTCCAAAGGCAGATTGTATCTCCTTCTACTAGAAAGGAGACCATTCCCAGAATCTCCCAAGTTGGCTTCCCCTCCAGTTCTACTGGCCAGCATGGGTCAGGTGTCCATGTGGTAGCTGTGATGGAAGCTGGGAAAGTATGTATCTGACTCTTGGGCAGGTAAAGAATAGTGCCTGTGACACAGTATGTCCTTCAGCAAAGCCTTCTCAGCAGAAAGAACCTCCTGGTCATCTTTGGAGATCTAGTGCTGATTATGAATTTGTTCATCCAGTAAAAACACTCTTATGAAAGGAGTAGTGAAAGGAAGAATAAAAGATGGGTCAGAGGGGGGACTTGCATCTATTTCATGACCATGAGCTTACTGCCATGTTTATATAAAATGTTTATCTAAAAATTATGCTTTGAGGATTTCCCTGGTGGTCCAATGGTGAAGACTCCGCACTCCTGGTGCAGGGGGCCCGGGTTCCATCGCTGGTCAGGGAACTAGATCCCATATGCTGCAACTAAGAGTTCTCATGCCACAACTAAAGATCCTGCATGCTGTGACTAACATCCAGGGCAGCAAAATAAATAAATAAATAGTTTTCTTTTTTTAAGTTGTGTTTTCAATGTTGTTTTCCTTCTGAAGCTCTGCTTAGGCAGTTGAGGCCCCACTGCTCAGAGTAAGTGCATATAACCAGTAATCCTTGAAGACTGAGTCAGTATATTAAAATAACAGCATCTTCTTGATTTTACTGTCATTTCCTCCCCAACTTGTTCCCTGCTAGTGAATATAATACATTTATGTTATATTTTATGCACTTTGTCTTCTTTTGAAGACTTCATCATTTATGTTACAAAGGACTAATTATGTATACTCCATGTTGCAATCTAAAAGTGAAGAATTAAAAGCAAATGGGTGACTTGTTTGTTTAGAATGTTCTGGTTGATAAGCTGAGTAGAGTTCACAGAGGGATAGATGGAAGACTATGGAAGTTTTGTAAGCTTTCCTTAAGTGAAGTCAGACTCAATGGGGAAGTTAGGAAGGGAATCTTAGTAACATCTGAATAAGGGAGAATTTTAGTAAAGGGAGTTATAGTTGACCCTTGAATAGCACAAGTTTGGTCTTCTTTTAGGTGTATTTTTTTTTTCAATAAATACATAATTGGCCCTCCATATTCAAGGGATTTGCATCTCTGGATTTAACCAACCTCAGATAGAAATTTTCATCTACGTTTGCTTGAATCTGCAGATGCCCAAACTGCAGATCTGGAGGGCAGGCTGTAGTATGCCATTTGATGTAAGGGACTTGAGTACTCACAGATTTTAGTATCTGCTGAGAAACATGGGACTCATTCTCTATGAATACTGAGGGATACCTATATTTCAAGTGTTCATGTGTATGCTACTTATATGCTGTTTCCTTCATCCCCCTAGGTGGTACTGGCAAAAGGAAAAGATACCAGCTTATGTGGACTTTATGAAAAATAATTACCCTCCTGATTTCACATATGAAGATTTTGGACCACTATTTACAGCAAAATTTTTTGATGCAAACCAGTGGGCAGATATTTTACAGGCTTCTGGTGCCAAATACGTTGTCTTAACTTCCAAACATCATGAAGGTGAGTAAGAACAACATCTGCAAACACTGACAGTGGTTAGAATGTGAAGTAGTTCTTTTGGGAGAAGAAACTAAAGCAAGGTCATCCACATGAAAACAGAGTTTTCTCTTAGGAGCAATCCTAAGTGGCTACTGACGTTTGCTTGTAATTTAAGAGATCACATGTTGCCCCAATTAAGAAGCATTAAGAAAAAGAAAAAAAGCATTAAGTATGCTGAAAGATCATAATCTCCACATATAGAAAAAAATGGAAACTGATCGCATTTTATTATATGCATATTTAACAATTTCCAAGTAACGCAAGATTTGATTAAAGCCCTTTGAAGGGGAATGTGGTTTGCAGGTCAAAGTTTACAACTGAATTGCATTCTTTCCATTTTCTTCTCACCTCTGTAATGCATTCTGGGAAGGTACCCTGGGGATTATTTGCTATTGTCTTACATCATGACCAACATACAAGGTGGTGCTTTTGGTCAACTCTTATATGACTCAGTTGAGGAAAGTCTGCTATTGATGAAAATGACACGGGCCACCTGAAAGGAACAGGACTGCAAGGCTGTAATGATGCCCAGAAATATCAGAGATGGTGGAAGAATATCTAAAAAGAAATAGAGTGGTTGAATTACGGTTCTCCAGAGAAATAGAGCTAACAGGAAGATAGAGCTATTATAGAGGAAGTATAAGTATTATATAGGAAATAGAGCTATTATACAGGAAGTATAATATGTATAGATTTATCATAAGAAACTGGCTCATGCAATTATGGAGGCTGAGAAGTCCAGACCCAAGATAGCCAATTATATAGTTCCAGTATGAGCCCAAAGGCATCAGGAACAGGAGAGCGGATAATATAAGTACCTGTCCAAATCTAAGTTAAAAGGCAGGAGAAGACTAATGTCTCAGCTCAAAGACATACAGAGAAAACAATTTTTCTTTTTAATTAAAAAAACAAAAAACACGACTCCTTAAACTTTCCTGCTTTTTTTTTTTTTTCTTTCTTTTTGGCTACAATGCACGCCATACAGGATCTTAGTTCCTTGACCAGGGATTGAACCCATGCCCCCTGCATGTGGGAAGTGGGGAGTCTTAACCACTGGACCACCAGGAAAGTCTGAAGAATTCTTTCTTAACCAGCCTTTTATTCTATTTAGGCCTTCAATGGATTGGATGAGGCCCACCACTTCGGGTGGGCAATCTGCTTTACTCAGTCTAACTATTCATATGTTAATTTCCTGTAGAAACACCTTCAGGAACATATCCTGAATGATGTTTAACCAAATTTCTGGGCACCCTGTGGCCCAGGCAAGTTAATACATAAAATGAACCATTAAAGTGATCTTACATTAATAGGCTAGAATCTACCCATTATCATTCCTGTATCTACAAGATCAAGGAAACATCAGCACATTATTATTCTTCCAACAGCATGTTAATAATTAGATAATCTGGACCTCTCTGATGGTCCAGTGGTTAACAATCTGTCTGCCAATGCAGGGGATGCAGGTTCAATCCTTGGTCCGGGAAGGTCCCACATGCCTCGGGGCAACTAAGCCAGAGTTTAGAGCCCTCAAGCTGCAACTCCTGAAGCCCACGTGCCCTAGAGCTCGAGCTCCACAACAAGAGAAGTCACCTCAATGAGAAGCCTGAGTACCACGACTAGAGAGCAGCCCCTACCAGCCGCAACTAGAGAAAGGCCCGTACATAGCAACAAAGACCCAGTGCAATCAAAGATAAATAATTAGAGGATTTGTTTGCATTGGAATAAAAAAAATTGTCTCACTGTCTTCTGCAGCGGTGCGTGGGGGATTACGAGGGAAGAATGGAAACTCAAAATAAGGAATCAGGATATTTTTCCTTTTGGCCACAGTCCAGTGGCTTAATGATTTTTTTCCTGCAGGTTGAGATGGATACTTAGGACATGTTGATTTCCTGATGTCTAGAACTTCTCCAGGCTGTATGGTACAAAGTATTACTTAGCTTATTTAAAAACATAGCAAAACAACTCTTAATCATGCTGTGAGGACAAATGATGTAGCCCACATTTATACACTTTCTAGGACCATATTGTTGGAAGTTTTCATGCCTATAGAAGAGACCCTGCTGAGCCCAGTTAGGCTGGAAGACCACTGTGTGAGCTTCTGGTGGTGCTACTGAACCGAAGACCCAAAGTGGTTTTAGCACCGCCAGACATTAGGGCCTGCCAAGTTAAGACATAAGGAATAAGACTTTAAATATCACTGACAGTGCTTTGAAGCTTACTGCAAACATCTTTAGAACCGGTGTGAGCTCTTTTAAAAGTTTCTTCAAAATGAATCCAAAGAGTGTGTCCATCTTCAGTTCAGTTCAGTTCAGTCGCTCAGTCATGTCTGACTCTTTTGCGACCCCATGAACCACAGCATGCCAGGCCTCCCTGTCCATCACCAACTCCCGGAGTTCACCCAAACCCATGTCCATCGAGTCGGTGATGCCATCCAACCATCTCATCCTCTGTCATCCCCTTCTCCTCCTGCTTTCAGTCTTTCCCAGCATCAGGGTCTTTTCAAATGAGTCAGCTCTTCGCATCAGGTGGCCAAAGTATTGGAGTTTCAGCTTCAACATCAGTCCTTCCAATGAACATTCAGGACTGATCTCCTTTAGGATGGACTGGTTGGATCTCCTTGCAGTCCAAGGGACTCTCAAGAGTCTTCTCCAACACCACAGTTCAAAGGCATCAATTCTTCAGTGCTCAGCTTTCTTTATAGTTCAACTCTTGCATCCATACATGACCACTGGAAAAACCATAGCCTTGACTAGATGGACCTTTGTTGGCAAAGTAATGTCTCTGCTTTTTAATACTCTGTCTAGGTTGGTCATAACTTTCCTTCCAAGGAGTAAGTGTCTTTTAATTTCATAGCTGCAGTCACCATCTGCAGTGATTTTGGAGCCCAGAAAAATAAAGTCAGCCACTATTTCCACTGTTTGCTCATCAGTCTGCCATGAAGTGATGGGACCAGATGCCATGATCTTCATTTTCTGAATGTTGAGCTTTAAGCCAACTTTTTCATTCTCCTCTTTCACATTCATCAAGAGGCTCTTTAGTTCTTCTTCACTTTCTGCCTTGGACTTGTCCTAATTTATAAAAGTAAAGTGTTACACCAAACACCTTAGGTATGTTGGTTCACAAACATTCCTTTAGATTTTAGTAGGACAGTAACAATGTATTCATGTTCCTAGATCCTAACCAAAGATTTTGAGGCTTTTATATTATTCCTTAAGTATTTCAATTTATATAGTGCTTCTATGGTTTTCATGTAGAAAAGCCAGCAATCTAAACGCAAATTCCTTTTAAAATATAAATTATTTCACAGTGCTTATGTAATGGCATTCTTCTTATCCATTTAGTTGGTAGATAATTCACTTTTAGGTAATTTAAAGCACAACATCCAAGCTTATGATTTTAGAGTAGGATGAGATTACAGATGGTGGGTACATTTCAAGTATAGAACTACTGGGGAAGAGTACCTTACCCCCACCTGGGTTAAATGAATAATGAGGGTAAAGGAGATCTACTCCTGAACATGGAGTATCAGTGTTCTATGAATCATACTATAATAAAATAATTCTAAAATCAGGGAATATACTCTTTGATTTAGAAGACAGGAATCATGCAGGAGTGCCTCTATGGTT
The DNA here is from genome assembly GCF_032452875.1 of Bos javanicus. Lineage (NCBI taxonomy): Eukaryota > Metazoa > Chordata > Mammalia > Artiodactyla > Bovidae > Bos > Bos javanicus. The sequence goes on along the minus strand of NC_083876.1, from coordinate 80,922,630 downwards.
CTTCCCTGTAAGTGGTCACAGTCATTGTTAGAATGGTGGATGTGGAAGATGTTCCCATCTCAGCTATGATCTGCTAATGTTGATTGTGATTTTGTACTAGACCCTGTGCTAGACATTGGCTGAGGATATAACAGGGAACACTGCAGACATGACACTGTCCCTCCAGGAGCTTATCATCTAAGAGGGAGAAAGGTCAGACTATACAGACCTTATTTTCTTGGGCTCCAAAATCACTGGCAACCCACTCCAAAAGCTATGGTTTTTCCAGTAGTCATGTATGGATGTGAGAGTTGGACCATAAAGAAGACTGAGCGCCAAAGAATTGATGCTTTCAAATTGTTGTGCTGGAGAAGACTCTTGAGAGTCCCTTGAACTGCAAGGAGATCAAACCAGTCAATCCTAAAGGAAATCAGTCCTGAATATTCATTGGAAGGACTGATGCTGAAGCTCCAGTATTCTGACCACCTGATGTAAAGAGCTGACTGATTGGAAAAGACTGTGATGCTGGAAAAGATTGAAAGCAAAAGGAGAAGGGGATGACAGAGGATGAGATGGCTAGATAACATCACTGATTTAATGGACACAAATCTGAGCAAACTTCGGGAGATAATGGAAGTTCTCATCCGGTAGTCCGTGGGGGTCACAAAGAGTTGGACACGATTTAGCCACTGAACAACAACAGTGGAGTACCCTGAGAAGTACTTTAAAAAATCTTGGTTCTACTTCGTTTAAATTCTCATTTGTTAGTTACCTCCCTGGTGGCTAACACTCAGTGCTCTCAATGCAGGGGAACCAGGTTTGATCCCTGGTCAGGGAACTAGAGCCCACATGCCATAACTAAGAGTTTGCACGCTGCAACTAAGCATTCCTGCATGCCGCGACTAAGGCCCTGTGCAGCCAAATATATACATAAAAATATGTTTTAAATTCTCATTTGTTTCTTGCATGAAAGCAAAATATATACTAAGGAAAAAAATGGTCATAAAACATGTTCGTAGAAACTGATTTATATGTCACGTGTACTGCCTTTATAACTTGGTGTTGGTATGGGTGCACATTTACTAGAACAGAGTTGATATGCTTACAGAGGCTTTTAATATAATGTTTCAGGCTTCACCTTGTGGGGCTCAGAGTACTCGTGGAACTGGAATGCAGTAGACGTGGGGCCGAAGAGGGATATCATCAAGGAACTTGCAGTTGCGGTTAGGAACAGGACTGACCTGCGCTTCGGGCTGTACTACTCCCTTTTTGAGTGGTTTCATCCGCTCTTCCTTGAGGATGAATCCAGCTTGTTCCAGAAACGACAATATCCAGTGTCTAAGATGCTGCCTGAGCTCTACGAGTTAGTGAACAAGTATCAGCCAGAGGTGCTATGGGCAGATGGCGATGGAGGGGCCCCAGATACCTACTGGAAAAGCTTAGACTTCCTAGCCTGGTTGTACAATGAGAGGTGTGTGTGCTACTAGACTTCTGTCGTGACATTCCTAATACCTGTATAACATTAGTTCTTGCTTCTTGAAATATTCCCCTTCAGGCTTATTTGTGACATGGGGAGAAAATCATTATAAATAATGCATATTAGATATATCAATATTTACTCAAAATATCAAGAGTTACAAGAACACTGGAATATTCTTAACAAGAATTAGTTAGCAAGAATACTGGAGTGGGTTGCCATTTCCTTCTCCAGGGGATCTTCCTGATCCAGGAATTGAACCCGTGTCGCCTGCACTGGCAAGTGGATTCTTTACCATTGAGCCACCTGGGAAGCCCTAAGAGTTACAAATCAGGAGTCCAATATAGCTCAACAGTCTGATTTTGAATTGAGACTAAAAAAAAAAAAATTACAGCATCAAGAACTCTGAAGACTAATTTTGTAGGTCCCCATTTTCATCACCTCTCTGGGCAACGCTGTTTATCCATCACTGTTTCTCATGCTGTGCTTTTCAGTTCCTCTCATTGCTTCTTCGCATCCTCTTTCCTTTGATAATCTTTGCTACTTGGATGTCACCCTTGTCTGTCTCCTCTTTTCCTTCATCGTCAGCATTTCACCTCTTCCTGTTCTTTCCTTTTGTTTTCTAGCATGTTCCAGGCTGCCCCATTAGAACAGGGAGTTCTGACTAAGCTTCTCTATAAGGCTCACACTATATGGACCAAATTGGTATCTGTATCTCGAAGGTACTTGGTATTGTGTTGTGAAGTTAGGGAGAGTCCTGCTAGTGTTCTCTGGGCCCACAGAGGATGCACAGACAAATCCTCTGGAGAGCTCTTGGTACATAACTGCCGTTTCTCTAGGTACTCCTTTCCAAAAGGAAATACTGGGAGTCCTCCACTTCAGTTTGTGAACCAAAACGATCCCCTCTAAATGGAGAAGTGCAGGAGGTACCACCTGCTATGATGAATAATGTTGTGGGAATATTTTATGCCACCGTGAATTCCATCCATAACAGTCAACTTTGCTGAGATCTTTCAATATTAGGCACAATTATAAGAGAAAGAGACTAGAGGAGAACGTTTAAATAATAGTAAGACTCTTTGAAATGCTGCGTGTGCTGGGCATACATAGGTGTTTTACATAGATTGCGTCAGTCGCTTAGTCCTGTCTGACTCTTTGTGACCCCATGGACTGTAGCCCGCCAGGCTCCTCTGTCCTTGGGATTCTCCAGCAAGAATACTGGAGTGGGTAGCCATTCCCTCTTCTAGGGGATCTTCCCAATCCAGGGATGGAACCTGTGTCTCCTGCAGTGGCAGGAGGATTCCTTACTGTCTGAACCACCAGGGAAGCCCAAGTTCTGTTCTAATAACAGGTGAAGAAATTGATTATTCAGAGGAATTAGGTAATTTGCTCTAGGACACGGAGCTTAGCAAGTAACAGGCCAGGACTACAACTTCCTCAGGTCTAGCTTACTTCAAAATCATGGGGTTTGTATTATATTCGACTATGGTTATTTTCTAAGAGTGGATTTCAGTCAGACCTCTTTTCAGTGACGTTGCTTTGGTGTAAATTTTTTTATCATCCTTTTCATTTCAGCCCAGTTCGGGACACAGTGGTCACCAATGACCGTTGGGGAGCTGGTAGCATTTGTAAGCATGGTGGCTACTATACGTGTAGTGATCGTTATAACCCAGGACATCTTTTGCCACATAAATGGGAAAACTGCATGACAATAGACAAGTTTTCCTGGGGCTACAGGAGGAATGCTGGAATCTCTGACTATCTCACAATTGAAGAATTGGTGAAGGTACAGTAAAATGTCTGGTGACCATTATAGTAATATTCATAATAGTGTACACGTGTAAGAATTGTGTTTTCTAAGCTGTATGACTCAACGGCCTGTAAACACAGGACATGACTCTTTTTTTTCTATGTGTATTCTCTTAGATAGTGACTAATGATGGAATTGTTTTCTTCCTCTAAGAACTATATTTATTCTTAATTTTTAAGCAACTTGTACAAACAGTTTCATGTGGAGGAAATCTCTTGATGAATATTGGACCCACACAAGATGGCACCATTTCTGCAATTTTTAAGGAGCGATTGAAGCAAATGGGAATCTGGCTAAAAGTCAATGGAGAAGCCATCTATGAAACCTATGCTTGGAGATCCCAGAATGATACTGTCACCCCAGACGTATGGTAAGTACTATTTGGTAGAAGAAGGCATTTAACATTTCTCAGAGATAAAGAGAACAGTATAATAAAGAGGAAATTGGATGAATGCCCACCTATACAAAATATTTTATTTACTTAAAATCAGCGTAAACACTTAATTATTTATCAAGTTGAGCTGAAATAATTGCTAGATTCCTTCTAACAGTGGATAAATTTTAGGGAGAAACAAAATTTCTTACAAAAATTGTAGGTAATTTAGAAAAATGAAAAAAAAAAAAAACTGCTGAGTGGTTAATCCAAAAGAGACTTTTGGTTTAGTCAGGTAAATTCTAACTTTTGCAGGTGTTACATCTCATCAAATTAGCAGGAGGTGCCATAGGGCAGGAAAAATATATTCTAATAAATCTAAACCTGAACTTTCTTTAAAATTAATTGTCTCAACTGGCTAAATTTTAACTAGTATCTCCTGTAAAAGCATATGGTGGTTTCTGATGTAGGATCTTAACATACGCAAATAAGAGTAGTTCTCCCTGGTGGCTCAGACTAAAGAATTCCCCTGCAATTCAGGAGACCTGAGTTTGATCCCTGGGTTGGGAAGATCCCCTGGAGGAGGGCTTGGCAACCCACTCCAGTATTCTTGCCTGGAGAATCCCATGGACAGAGGAGCCTGGCAGGCTGCAGTCCATGGGGTCACAAAGAGCCGGACACAACTGAGCAATTAAGCACAGCACAGTATTGGTGAAGCTCTAAAGTTCACTTGTGTTACCACCAAAGCGAGTACAGCCTGGTCAAGCATATACCAAAGATTAGACTAAATACTCTTCTTTGAATTTATGACTTCAATTGTCAATTCACCGAAGAAAATAAAGCAAGGCAGTCTACACAGAAGCAGCTGACTGTAAAATTTTAGAATACTGGATCTGGGAGAAGCCATAATGAGAACTCAGCACCAATCTTTCATTTTATAGAAGCTAGTTTTAAATTTGGTTTTAGAATTTGCTTCTGTGTTTATATTTGACTATGAGGGTGTCTGATCTGGAACTTGACAATTATTAAGCATTATTCCATTAAGTTTTCTTTCAATAAGTAAAGATAAAAGTCAAACTACTTAACACTCCCTATAAGGCTGTTGCCTGGCTCCACTGCACTGAGCCCAGGTGGCCACTCTCCCTGCCTCATCAGTGGAGCTCTCTCCCCACAGGTTCGTGTGTGTTTCCCCTCCTTGCTGCATCTTTAGATGGCTATCTAAGACTCCCAAGGCCATCTTTGAAATCCTTTGAGTTTAAGCCCTGGTTCACTGTTGCTGTCCCCAGAACTTAATGTTAGTTGCTCAGTTGTGTCCAACTCTTTGCAACCCCATGGACTTAGCCCACCAGGCTCCTCTGTCCATAGGATTCTCCAGACAAGAATACTGGAGTGGGTTGCCAGAACTACTCTTCATATAATTCTGACTGTGTATATTCACAGCTCTTCTAATTTGCTGGCCCCTCAGTTCTTGGGCTTCCCGAGTGATGCTAGTGGTAAAGAACTCACCTGCCATGCAGGAGACTTAAGAGATGCAGGTTCGATCCCTGGGTTGGGAAGATCCCCTAGGGGAGGGTATGGCAACCCACTCCAGTATTCTTGCTTGGACCATCCCATGGACAGAGGAGCCTGGCAAGCTATAGTCCATAGGGTTGCACAGAGCTGGACACGACTGAAGCGACTTAGCAGGCATGCAGTTCTTGTAGTTCCTTCTTTCTAGGGATCCTGTCCCCTTCTTTTGGTCGTACCTTAGACCTCGCATTTTCAGTATTTGTACTCCTTTCATGATCTCAGTCTGAATCATCCCACTAACTCCTTCCTCTTGTATTTCAGTTCACTTCAGCTTCCAAACGGCTCTTTAGAGAGAGTGGAGGTTGAAACAATCATTCATGGCCAGTGATTTAATCAATAGTGATTAATGAGGCCACCATAAAAAACCAAAAGAATGGGGTTCAGAGAGCTTCTGGATTGGTGGCAGTGTTGGGAGAACAGGGCACCTGGGGAGGGTGTGGAAGCCCCCTGCCCCTCCCCACATACCTTGTCCTGTGCGTCTTTTCCATCTGGCTGTTCCTGAGATACATCCTTTTATAATAGACCTGTAATCCAGGAAGTAGAATTCTGAGAGCTGCTCTAGCAAATTAGCTGAACTCAAGGAGGGGTTGTAGGAACCTCCAATCTATAGCCTGTGGGTCAGAAGCCCACATGACAATCTGGACACGTGACTGCTATCTAAATTTGGGGAGGGGGCAGTCTGGTAGGAATAAACCCTGACCCTTTGGAATGTGACACTGCCTCTGGGTAGATGGTGTCAGAATGGAGTCGAACTATAGGACGCCTAGCTGGTGCCTGAGAACTGCCTGGTGATGCGGGAACTTCTCCCCCATACCACACACTACTCTGGGATTGCGGTCAGAATCCTTTTGGGTGCTTTTTATTGCTACCATGGGGCTATTTTTTCTTCCCTCTATTAAAGAAAACATGGGTAAATATTTACTAACTGGAGGTATCTCTGGAAGATAATTCTGAACCTGACCCATAAATAATGAAAAATATTACTATGCATTTTTTTTCTTAACCAGGTACACATCCAAACCTAAAGATAAGTTGGTCTATGCCATGTTTCTCAAATGGCCCATATCAGGACAGCTCTTTCTTGCTCAGCCCAAAGCTACTCTGGGGGCAACAAAGGTAAGAGGGAATTTTGTCTTTATTGTTCCTTTAAATTTCTGACTTTAACACCCTGAGGAAGACATTAACTTTTAACTTCAAGGTGAGCCATATATGTATTCCATTTACGTCTCATGATAGTAGTTTTAAAATGAGCTTTATCAATGGCAATGTTTGGTAAAAACTGTTGAAAATTTTGTTTCATTCCCCAGAAAACCAAGCCTATAAAACAGTTACATCATCTCCATGCTCATCAAAATATCTTCTCCACAGTCATGCTGTGTTGTTCAGATCCAGTTCAGCTCAGTTCAGTCACTCAGTCGTGTCCGACTCTTTGCGACCCCATGAATCGCAGCACGCCAGGCCTCCCTGTCCATCACCAACTCCTGGAGTTCACTCAGACTCACGTCCATCGAGTTGGTGATGCCATCCAGCCATCTCATCCTCTGTCATCCCCTTCTCCTCCTGCCCCCATCCCTCCCAGCATGAGTCTTTTTCAATGAGTCAACTCTTCGCATGAAGTGGCCAAAGTATTGGAGCTTCAGCTTTAGCATCATTCCTTCCAAAGAACACGTAGGGCTGATCTCCTTCAGAATGGACTGGTTGGATCTCCTTGCAGTCCAAGGGACTCTCACTGCATGCATCCAAAAATGATTTTTTTCATGACTGGAGTTCAGATTCTTCCTCTGACATCTCACCCCAGAACACATCTGAATAAATGTAAGATGTCATGGCCCTACTATTTTAAGTTCTTAAAAAACTTGGAGGTTAAAGGTTAACCTTCCCTGCTGGCTCAGCAGTAAAGAATCTGCCTGCCATGCAAGAGATATGGGTTCAACTGAGAGTTTGACTCCTGGGTTGGGAATAGCCTTTGGAGGAGGAAACGGCAATGCACTCCAGTATTTTTTGCCTAGGAAATTCCATGGACAGAGGAGCCTGGTGGGCTACAATCCATGAGGTTGCAGAGAGTCAGACAGGACTGAGCGACTAAACAATAATAACAAAAGGTTAATCTAACAGTTGTGGCCATCAGCTCTGGCAATGAGTTCATTTTAATATATTTTATAACTTATTTGTAAGAAAATAAAAGTTTTCTGGGAGATGAATTGTCCAAATTCTTCTCCTTAAACCATTTTTCCATGTTTCATTTCTAACACTTGTGGCTGATCTGGCAGAAAAGGAAATAAAGAGTTCAAATCTGTTTTTCTTTTTTCAAATCTTTTGTTTAACTGCAGCTTAGAGGCCTGGGCATAACATTACCTTCTTATTTTATCTACGTTCTCTTTGTTGTTGTTGAGTCGCTCAGTCATGTCCGTCTCTTTTGCAACTCCACAGACTGTAGCCCACCAGGTTCCTCTGTCCATGGGATTTTCCAGGCAAAATACTGGAGTGGGTTGCCATTTCCTTCTCCAAGGGATCTTTCCAACCCAGAGATCAAACCAGCTTCTCCTGTACTGCAGGCACATTCTTTACTGCTGAGCCACCAGGGAAGCTTTGGCCACTCTTAATACTGTTATTTGAAGGTCCGCGGGTTTTGTTTTTGTATTATTCTACACGGTAAACAAAGTTTTCTGTTTCAAAATAACCACAAATATATAGAAAACTACTTACTTAAATTCATTTTGTGTAAGACTAAGGATATAGAACAGTTACAGTAATAATAGATCGCACGTATGTACTATTGATGAGTGGAGGTCACTGGGCCGTCTGGGGAGGGAGGGTGGCTGCATAAGGGAGGTGAGCCTCTCCTTGAACATCCTGTGTCAGAGCCAGGCAGGCCTTAGTTGTGCACATTGGTTCAAGAGTCATTTTCTCTCCTCTGACACTATTCAGTCTATATGATTCTTCCTCAAATCCTGCACACTTTCAAGAGTAAGAAAGGAGCAAGTGAGATATATACATGCATTTGGATCATAAATTAAAGCAGTAAAACAATAAATTAAATTAATAAATTAATAAAATAAATTAAAGCAGTAAAATCATAAGTAAAAACAATGAATCTCCTGTCTACATTGCTCTTTAAAAAATGTCAACTGCTTCTTCCCAATACAGTGAGGAAGTCAGAGACATATATGGAGACATTTATGTGTATGTTTTAAATTTCAGGTTAAACTCCTGGGACATGGACAGCCCCTTCACTGGACACCTTTGAAGGAAAATGGCATTAAGGTAGACCTGCCTCAGCTAACCATTCATCAGATGCCCTGCCAGTGGGGCTGGGCTCTAGCACTAACTAATGTGACCTGATCTGCAGTAGAGTGCTTAGTCTTATATCTAAGACTGGAATGTATATCAAGTTTCTGTAATTATAGCACATAGAGAAAGCAAATGTAAAATTGGCCAAGAATTTCCTAAATTACCCACATAACTTTTAACTGTCCAATGCACTTTGCTATGTCTCTTCACACTGAATTTATTCCCATGTGTGAATCAGAGGTGGGGATCTTTGTTGTAGTGAGAAATTGGTGGTGGTAAGGACTGAATCATGTCTAATGCCAAATTCACATTTTGAAACTCTAAGCCTCAATGGGGCTTCCCTGGTGGCTCAGCGGTAAAGAATCCACCTGAAATGCACGGGACATGAGTTTGATCCCCGAGCTGGGAAGATCCCCTGGAGAAGGATGGGATTTGGAGATGTTAAAGAAGTAACTAAGGTTAAATGAAGTCATCAGGGTGGGACCTTAATCTAATATGACTGGAGTCATAAGAAGAGGAAGAACACGGATGGAAGCACACAGAGGAAAGACCATTTAAGGACACCGTGGGAAGGCGGCCAACTGCAAGCCAAGGAGAGACCTTAAGAGAAACCAAACCTGCTGAAACCTTGGGCTTTCAGCCTGCAGAACTGTGAGAAAATAAGTTACTGTGGTTCAAGCACCCTGTCTGTGGTATTTATGACAACTCTAGCAGACTAATAAGGGCGTCCCAGGTGGCTCAGTGGTGAAGAATCCACCTGCCGAAGTGGGAGATGCTGGTTCAGTCCCCGGGTTGCGAAGATCCCCTGGGGGAGGGAATGGCTACCCACTCCAGTATTCTTGCCTGGAAAATTTCATGGACAGAGGAGCCTGGCGGGCTACGGCCCATGGAGTTGCAAAAGAGTCAGACACAACTTAGTGGCTAAACAACAACAACAAAGACTAACACAGGGTCATAGGTATGTAATAAACTGGACTTAATGCTTATGCTTACAGTAACTGTCTTTTTATAAAAAAATTTTTGTCTTTTTCCTTCATGGTAATAAAACTGATATATTTACTATAGATATTTAAAAATATACAGAAATGCCTAAAGACAAAATCACTAAGGTCACCATTATTAATATTTTAGTATTTATTCTTCCAGGGGTTTTTTTGGGTGGAGGCAGGTGAGGGTATAGGATTGGAGGTGTGGGCTTATTTTGTAGGTGGGCTAATTTGAGGTCCAATTTAAATGAGTTTTTTTCCCCTGTATTTATTTGCCTTTAAGCAATTTGAAGTTGAAAACCTTTCTGAAAATTATTGTGTATTCAGATTTTCTCTAAGAATGACGCAAAATACTGATACTGATGTAAATTTAAAGAAACACTGATTAAAGAACTCACTTCCCTTAATAAAAGATGTTCCACAAAGTTAGATATTTAACTGAAGTGCTATAGGCTCCATTTTGTTACGTTAATCAAATGCAGATATCTCATTGTTCCCTGTAGACACTTCAAGTAGAGAGGGAAGTAAAACACTATTCATATTTATTTTCTAAAATCATCTTGAAGTTGAAAATATTAAAAAAAAAATTCATTGCTGAAGTTTCTATAACTACCAAAATTTTAAAACCATTCTAAAGTATTGACATGAATAAGTACTTTAAGAGTTCTGAATCCCAATTTCCATTTTATTAGAGGTCCAGTAAGGACAGATTTACATGATCCCCAACACTAGATTAAGAAAAAACAAAAAAAGGGAAAAAGCTCTGAGTTAGAAGAATCTTAAAAGTGAGGTCATCTGAAGCAACTCGTTTTGAGATGAAAATCTGTCAGTCATTTAAATCTCTACCTTGTCCACAATGACCTTTACAAATAGAGAATATAGGGGGAAAATGGAGGTATATGGCAACCCACTCCAGTGTTCTTGCCTGGAGAATCCCAGGGATGGAGAAGCCTGGTAGGCTGCAGTCCATGGGGTCGCACAGAGTTGGACACGACTGAAGCGACTTGGCAGCAGCAGCAGCAAGTAAATTATAATTAGATATAGGGTTTAGTTAATGGGTAGCTATGAGTAAGATGAATGATAAAATACAGATCAGCATTCAGGGGTGCTGTTAAAAAGCTTTGCTAATAACCATATATTATATATGGAACAGAATGAGACATCAAATTTAACGTATATCTTGCTTATATGTGAAGTATACTGTAAGTGGAACTTGTAACAAGGATTTTAAAACAGTCCATTAAATTCTTAGTATTATCATTGGTATGAAGGGCAAGAATTATAGTAAGGCTAATTAAAAATCAGATCTCTCATTACTTAGTTTAAGCCAATAGTTCTATTAGGTAGTTAGAATAGGAAACAGGAGTCCAGAATGGTGGTGGCTAAAAGACAAGAAAGAGAAAAGCCCGTGAAAATAGAATAAAGGAAGGTCCAAGGATCAGAGTGAGGACCTCAGGTAGAACAAACAACACTCCTGGCTAGCCCAATTTGCATAGGGCAGGCCCAGGGGGAGAAAAAAACATATAAAAAGAGGAGCCAAAGGGCTGGGGGTCTCTCTCTCTCAATCCTGCATGCTGGGGTGCGCTTCTCTTCACGTCTTTGGGTCGACATGCCCTCATGCCTCAAAGATGGATTTTCCTGCTATTATCTAAATAAAATAGAACTGTAACATGGAGCTGTAGCACTGATTTGTCTAAGAACTATAACATGGTCCGTTCGAGACCTGAGAGCTATAACATGGTCTATCCAAGACCCGAGAGCTGTGACACGCTGAGGGCTTTAATATCCATCACTCCAAATCTTTGTTGTGACGAGACAGAACCGAGGAGCATACACTCGGCCAACAGTTCTTATCCCCCACAACTGATTCTTTTCCCAGAGTTATTATATAGGCAAAAAATTGACTTGTTTTAAATTTCAGTAACAATAGATTTTTCTTTAATAATGAGAGAAATATTGAAGGCAAGCAAAACTAGATTGTTAGACTTGATATCACTTTAATAAAATTTTATCTTATTTTATGAGTGCCATATTGAAACAACACAATTACTTTAAAAATTCAGACTAATCAAATAAATGTGGATTAGGGCAACAGAAAACAAGACACATATTTTGCTTGCTGTTCATTTTTTATTTTGTAGGTAAAAGACTGGGTCAGATAAAAACCTTCCTAACTTGCAAACAATTGTTCATATCGAATTTTTATATATACACAGTAACAAACATATTTATACAAGTTTGAAGGAGAAAGTATAATTGTTTTAAGTAATCTCCATTTAACCAACTCACTAGAGTAACGGATGCTCTCCATTTTCTTGGAAAAGAATACTAATTGACGCCTGGGCAAGATGCAGGCTTTCAGTTAGCAGGCTTCTGTCTGGCACGTGCTTCACCTCGGTTTCCACTTGCTGCAATCAATTTGAAAGTGAAAAGTGAAAGTGGCTTAGCTGTGTCTGACTCTTTGCAATTCCATGAACTGTAACTTACCAGGCTCCTCTGTCCATGGAATTCTCCAGGTAAGAATACTGGACTGAGTTGCCAATTCCTTCTCCAGAGGATCTTCCCGACCCAGGGGTTGAACCTGGGTCTCCTGCATTGCAGGCAATTCTTTACCGTTTGAACCACCAGTAAAGCCCATGTCACAGGATATGTTTACCACCAGTTAGCTGAGTTTGTTACTGCAGTGGGTTGAATAGTACTCCCCAATAAATCATACCTACTCAAAAGCTCTCAAAAACTACTCAGAAGGCTTCTCTGATAGCTTAGTTGGTAAAGAATCCACCTGCAATGCAGGAGACCCTGGTTTGACTCCTGGCTTGGGAAGATCTGCTGGAGAAGGGATAGGTGGCCCACTCCAGTTTTCTTGGGCTTCCCCTGTGGCTCATCTGGTAAAGAATCTGCCTGCAATGTGGGAGACCTGAGTTCAATCCCTGGGTTGGGAAGATCCCCTGGAGAAGTGAAAGGCTACCCACTCCAGTATTCTAGCCTGGAGAATTCCATGGACTGTATAGTCCATGGGGTCACAAAGAGTTGGATACGACTAAGTGACCTTCACTTTCACTCAAAAGCTCAGAATGTGATCTTACTTAGAATCAGTGTTTTTGCACATGCAATTAAGAATTAAGGTGAGTTCTGAGGTAAGATCATAGTGGATGTGGGGTCACAAATATGTAGATGACCACATGAAGATAGGCAGAGACTGGAGTTATGATGCTGAAAGTCAAGGAATATGTGGGGCCATCAGAAGCAAGAAGAGTCAAGGAAGGTTGGAAGGATTCTTCCTTGGAGTGCAGAGGGTACATGGCCCTGCTGACACCTTAATTTTGGGTTTCTAAGCACCAGAATGGTGAGAGAATCAATTTCTGTAGTTTTAAGCCACACAGTTAGTGGTAATTTATTACAGCAATTCTAGGAAACTAACACAGTCACCAAACTGATTATCTTTGCTAATTTATGATAAATTTATGTTTTTATCATGTTACATAAGCAGATGAAATGAGTGTGAAGAGTTGTAGTTTCTGTGAAAACCAAGTTGAATACTTTGGAAAAGCTAGATGAAAGTGTGTTGCTTTCCCCATGCCCAATTTAAATGTATTGGTTAATTATTGGTAAAACAGTTGTAAAAGACTGGCCAGAAATGTACTAAAAATCCACAGGTATTCGTACCAATGTACAACTATATAACGTAACACATATGATTTGTATAAGACAAGTCAGAGAACGCTTATAAGCATACCTACAATGAGAAGGCAGAAAGGACCTGGATCCATCATTAAATAACTGGCAAATAAAGACGACTTGTACTTTAAGTTAAAATATCTAAGAATATATGTGTTATTTTAAAAATGATATCCTGCTTTAAAAGACTTTTTGGATTAACCAAACAACTAAGGGGTCCAGATAAAAGGGCTCCTACTGTTCAATTAGAACACAAATTTGTAATCTCTAAGGCCAGTTAGCTTCAAATACATGTGGTTTTTTACCTTGTCATCTCTGCCACAACTGCCACAACTCTACAGATGCAGATGATTCCAGGTGATAATTTTCTGATGATCAGCAATCTATCCTTACAAAGTCACACCTGTTCAGTCTCAAAATTTCCTTGTATGAAATCCTGGGTTAATTTTGCTGGAAGAGATGCATGCTCTAATACACACACATTCACTCATTTTCCAAAATACAGTTTTCCGCCATCCTATTACATCATTATATTCTGACAAATTTTGAAAAGAAGTTTGTGTTTTCCTCTCTACTTTCAGTTCAGTTCAGTCCCTCAGTCGTGTCCGACTCTTTGTGACCCCATGAACCGCAGCACGCCAGGCCTCCCTGTCCATCACCAACTCCCGGAGTCCACCCAAACTCATGTCCATTGTGTTGGAGATGCCATCCAACCATCTCACCCTCTGTTGTCCCTTTCTCCTCTGGCCCTCAATCTTTCCCAGCATCAGGGTCTTTTCAAATGAGTCAGCTCTCTGCATCCAGTGGCCAAAGTACTGGAGTTTCAGTTTCAACGTCAGTCTTTCCAATGAACACCCAGGACTGATCTCCTTTAGGATGGACTGGTTGGATCTCCTTGCAGTTCAGGGGACTCTCAAGAGTTTTCTCCAACACCATAGTTCAAAAGCATCCATTCTTCGGTGCTCAGCTTTCTTTATAGTCCAACTCACATCAATACATGACTACTGGAAAAACCATAGCCTGGACTAGACAGACCTTTGTTGGCAAAGTAATGTCTCTGCTTTTGAATATGCTATCTAGGTTGGTCATAACTTTCCTTCCAAGGAGCAAGCGTCTTTTAATTTCATGGCTGCAATCACCAGCCACAGTGATTTTGGAGCCCAGAAAAATAAAGTCAGCCACTGTTTTCCCATCTATTTGCCATGAAGTGATGGGACTGGATGCCATGATAGTCGTTTTCTGAATGTTGAGCTTTAAGCCAACTTTTTCACTCTCCTCTTTCACGTTCATCAAGAGGCTCTTTAGTTCTTCTTCACTTTCTGCCATAAGGGTGGTGTCATCTGCATATCTGAAGTTATTGATATTTCTCCCAGCAATCTTGATTCCAGTTTGTGCTTCCTCCAGCCCAGGGTTTCTCATGATGTACTCTGTATATAAGTTAAATAAGCTGAGTGACAATATACAGCCTTGACGTACTCCTTTTCCTATTTGGAACCAGTCTGTTGTTCCATGTCCAGTTCTAACTGTTGCTTCCTGACCTGTATACAGGTTTCTCAAGAGGCAGGTCAGGTGGTCTGGTATTCCCATCTCTTGAAGAATTTTCCACAGTTTATTTTGATCCACACAGTTAAAGGCTTTGGTATAGTCAATAAAGCAGAAATAGATGTTTTTCTGGAACTCTCTTGCTTTTTCCATGATCCAGCAGATGTTGGCAATTTGATCTCTGGTTCCTCTGCCTTTTCTAAAACCATCTTGAACATCAGGAAGTTCACGGTTCATGTATTGCTGAAGCCTGGCTTGGAGAATTTTGAGCATTAATTTACTGGCGTGTGAGATAAGTGCAATTGTGCAGTAGTTTGAGCATTCTTTGGCATTACCTTTCTTTGGGATTGGAATGAAAACTGACCTTTTCCAGTCCTGTGGCCACTGCTGAATTTTCCAAATGTGCTGGCATATTGAGTGTGGCACTTTCACAGCATCATCTTTTAGGATTTGAAATTACACCATTATATTCTGACAAATTTTGAAAAGAAGTATGTGTTCTCTTTACTTTGACATCTGCTTTTGTCTGTTTTTTGGTGTTTTTTTTTTTAATATATTCTAGGCATAGATTCCCTAGCAGTTGGCTTCAGGCCTAACCTGGCCTTAGAAGAGACATTACAATTCATTTTCTACCTTCTTCTGTTTAGCTATATGTTATATGTTGAAGGAACATAAAACAACATAAATGATGCTACTGAAAATATATTTAATATAATGATGATATGATTCATTTCTTTCTGTCCTAGTTACCCATACAAAGAACTACATATATACTAGAACAATGAATTATTTCTGTTTGGCAGGAAATGTTATTTTTTTACACAAGTAAGTTAAAGTATTGATTGCTTGTTAGAAAAATGAAACTTGAAAACCAGTGTAATCTCAAAAAAACAGCAAAAATGCTATGGGACATATAATAGCTGTTAAGTATTAACTCGATAAAACCATATTTTACTAAAATATTTTATTGTAATAAGATTCACTATGCTCAAAATCAATACAAAGTAAGTTATAATTATTTACATACAAATAAGTGAAACTATGTACAGTAGTTAATAATAGCTGAGTAAACAGCATCAACACAACGTCCACCTCTAAATCAGTATGTAGTTTCCTAGGGATTGTTAACAACAGTAAAGAAAAAAATTGCTGATCATAGTTGTTCCTTCTTATTTCTGGCCGTGCTATGGCATGCAGGCGGAGAAGGCAGTGGCATCCCACTCCAGTATTCTTGCCCGGAAAATCCCATGGATGGAGGAGCCTGGTGGGCTACAGTCCATGGGGTTGCTAAGAGTCGGACACGACTGAGCGACTCACTTTCACTTTTCACTTTCATGCATCGGAGAAGGAAATGGCAACCCACTCCAGTGTTCTTGCCTGGAGAATCCCAGGGTTGGGGGAGCCTGGTGGGCTGCTGTCTATGGGGTCGCACAGGGTTGGACACGACTGAAGTGACTTAGCATGGCATGCAGGATCTTAGATTCCCCGGCTAGGGAACAGGGATTAAACCCCTGCATCCTGCAGGGGGAGCATGGAGCCTTAACCACCGGACCACCAGGGAAGTCCTAATCCTAGTTGTTAAATTAACTGATTTCTATTAAAAAAGAAAGTTCTCAACCAGGTATATTTAAGACAAAGTATTTATCCCTTTGAAGATTAACTGGAGAAAAGTCTGATTCTCTCCTGTATACTGCAGTCCGGTGAACCTTAAGATTAAACAGCATTTTTTCCAAACTTTATATCTACTTCCCAAACAGATTTTACCTCAGTATTAATGTCAAAGTATAAAGTATTTACATTATTTGACTTGGAACTAATATCCATGATGTAACAAACTATTAACAATTCTGATATTTGCACTGTATACACTCAAGATATGCCCACAAAAACCAGTCTGTTGATGGCTTTAAAAAAATATATTAAGATGCCAAATAAATCTATTTTGTTATGAAGACTTTAAGAATATATTTTTATTAGACATTATGGTAACAAATCATTACCCTATATAGTTGATTTATTTGGTGCATTTTTTTAAAAAAGTAACTGAATTCCATTGTAGCTATTCTTGAAGGAAAAAAAAAAATCATTTCTCCAGTTGTTGAGGAGTACTAAAAGCCTCGTATACATTAGCAGCAAAATCTTTCACTTGCTCCATCATTAACAGATCCTAGCAAAGATGAGAATAAAATATTACAGTCTGTAAAAAGAACAGATAATCTGAATTCATTTCTGCAATCAAGCAACAAATTTGGCTCAAAGTTTTGTGGCATTAAGGTCAAAAAGAAAACCATTTAATGAAAGTAGTTTCTTTTATAATAAATTCCTGGAGATATTTATTAAGTTCTTGTATGAGAGACAGTGGGTATGATAAGTATTCAAGTGTGGCTTGTCGAGATGAACCGCTTACTGATGAAGGCAGAGACTTTTATGAAAATGGACAAAGATAAAGTATAAATGCCACCACTTACAACTTTTCCCCCTCACACTAAGAAGATCCAAAATAGTCTTTCTGTGTGTGTGTGTCAAATGCTGGATGAGCATCTGTTGAATAAATGATTACAACAATATATACACACATACATAACCAACCACACATATATACCTGAGAACAGGGATTCTCATGGGATTTGTTAATGTTGACTTCCCTGGTGGCTCAGAGGTTAAAGCGTCTGCCCGCAATGTGGGAGATCTGGGTCAATCCCTGGGTCGGGAAGACCCCCTGGAGAAGGAAATGGCAACCCACTCCAGTATTCTTGCCTGAAGAATCCCATGGACGGAGGAGCCTGGTGTGCTACAGTCCACGGTGTCACAAAGAGTCAGACATGACTGAGCGACTTCACTTTCACTTTCAGTGTGGATAAAGAAAAAATTACATCTTTTTTTCCTTAACCTTTAACTGAAATCTAGCATTTCTTTCAGCTGTGTATGTAAGCAACAAACTGACAGGGGAACCTGTGAGGTGGCCTTTAGCACAATTCAGACATTTTTATATCATATGCTAGGTAAGTTGCGGAAGTTACATGAACTGTCATTTTAAAAAGTATTTTGAAACTGTATTTAGTTGGTTTTTATTAAAACCTACATATTTTACAATATACACTTATAGGCATTATTCTGAGGTGTCCATAGGCTTCCCCAGAGAGTGAAAGGATCCATGGCAACAGAAACCATTATGTGGTTTATGCTGCCCAGTGAGCAGCAGAGAAACAGGAAGTGAACCTATCCATGATGTTCTCTCTTAAGCATCAGAAAATCCAACTAAGCTTAGCAAGTCTTCATCTCACAAATTCATAGTTAAATTCTCTGAATACCACATAGTACTTTAACCCACAGAAATCATAATTTAAAAAATTGGTGGAAGTCTTGTCAATTAATGGTCTAGTATATAAACAAACTACATCCAGTGATACTAAGAAAATTTATTAATACTAAGCATTAGTATCAGTAATGTTTGTATCTTTTATTTTTATTCTCAATTATAGACTTTAATATAGTATGTAAATTACTTAAGCACCAAAGCTGGTGTTGTTTTAAGTGTGTGTTAGTCACTCAGTCATGTCTGACTCTTTGCAATCCAAAGGACTGTGGCCTGCCAGCCTTCTCTGTCTGTGGAATTCTCCAGGCAAGAATACTAGAGTGGGTAGCCATGCCTTCCTCCAGGGGATCTTCCCAACCCAGGATTGAACCCAGATCTGCAACATTGCAGGCAGATTCTTTACCAGGCAAGTCACCAAGGAAGCCAAAGAATACTGGAGTGGGTAGCCTATCCCTTCTCCCGGGGATCTTCCTGAATCAGGGGTTGAACTTGTCTCTTGCACTGCAGGCAGATTCGTTACCATCTGAGCCATCAGGGAAGCCCTGGTGTATATATTATGCTACTCATCAAGATGAACAGCTTACTGATGAAGCCAGAGATTTTTATAAAAATGGAGAAAGGTAAAGTTAAGGTTTAAATGCCAGAAGTTACAACTATCTTTTTTCTTACACTAATACGCACATAAAAATTAAAAAATATTTAAAACTTAAGTGTTCAAAAAATTTTGAGCTAAAATTAAACTTAAATTAAGTCACATGTGAAGGACAAGCCAATGACTCTATACAAGAGAAAGGAAGAATTACAACCCATAGCCTCATGGCTCTTCATGTTCTCAAGCAGAAAACGAGAGATACTCTAATTTGAGATAAATATTACTGAGAAGATACTATCTTTACACTTAGGCCTAGAGTCTTTCTCTTCTCACTGCACATTATGGCAGTAGTTTGGAACTGAGGTGTATTTTGAGTAATTTATTGCTGGTTATACAGTTTCCAAGTTTGCAAATAACTTGGAAAAAAAGTTTGGATTCAAAGCTGTTCTTTTAGTAAAATCAGTCTTATTCAATGTATTCTATTATAAAATGCTTTCCTAAGAAAGGAGATGGAGTTATAGGGAGACAAGTGAAAAATTTAAATAACCTACTGAGGATGCAGCTTTTAATGAACAGATTATTGGTGCACTATTAACAGTTATACTTATTAACTATTTAAATGCTTTACTTTCCTATAAAAATGTTTCATTTTTCCTCAAAATCTGAGGGACTGATTCACTGATTTGCCTCAAGGCACAGCTTAATGCAAAATATTAACACTAAATTCAACTGACCACTAGAATATATCTGGACTAAAATGCAGTCTGTCTAACACGTGTTGTACTATAACATGGAGAAAGGTATTCCTAGCCTCATAAAAGTGCCATGATATTATACTCTCATGGGGCACTCTACTATACTCTACATGTGGCTTCAAGTTTTTGGTTTCTTTGAACGAGTATCATAGAAGAGAAATGTAATTTTATGTTAGACAAACAGGATCATAACCAAAAGTACAGTCTGTTTTTAATAATAACCCAAGCTCTCCTCTTACCTGAACAAAATGACTAGGTGTTTCACTGCAAACTGAATGGATCTGTCCATTTATTATGGGAATTATCTTAGCTAAAGGCAGGCTGACACTGGAAAGACTGAAAAATCATCACAGTAATAATTATTTTCTGAAATTATCTTATAGGAATTTAATGTTTAATTATAAAAGAAATAGCCATTGAAAAGTACTTACAGAAATATTTTAGTAAGAAAATAAAGACCAAACATAATTTTACCATCTAGAAATAACAATTATAATTGACATCATAGTTAATTTCTTCCAGTAATTTTTTTATACATATCTATAGTTTTTGAGTGTTTTTAACACCCAGCTATAACCTCCCAAGCAACAGTTTTGCATTTTTATTCACATGCTATAATCATTCTTTCCATCTCATTAAAAGCTCTTCCAAAGTATCTGTTTTTCAATTACTATATAGTAATCCATCCTCTAGCTGTGACAACTTATATCATCAGCTCCCTATGGTTGGGCACTGAGTTTTTGTCTAATTTTCCTTAATATAAATAACTTTGTATTTACAGTAAATTACTGAGTTGAAGGGTATGAATGCTTTTAAGCTTTAAAATGCATATTACCAAATTCCCTCTGCTTCTCTAACAGTATGAGAGGATACCTGCTCTATCATGACTCCTTTCTACATCAAGCATTTCTTTACTCTTCATATATCTGATAGCTAAAAATGATTATCTCACAGTTTTGGTCTGTATTTCTCTTAATTACTAGCAATGTCAAATAGTTAAGTATAGTAAACCCTTGAGTCCTACAGGAGTGATCATGAGTACTACAGGAATTAAGAAAAGATTGAAATGGCTGATACAACTGCAACATAATTTTTATAATTCTCTAGTGTACAAGATCAAGTATTTGTTTTATATAAAAATTCTTATCACTATTCAGTAAATAACTAATACTTTTGGTAGATAGAGATTGTAGTGAAATTTTGTTGACTGGAGCACCTTAATTTAGAGAACTTACTGAGGCTGAATTTTTTTTGAGAATTTAAAGAACTGCTAAAAGATTTTAGGATGACATTTAAATTGCTTCAGAAAATAAACTTTATGACCCTAAGCATTCCAAATCCTCAAATGTTAACTGCAAATTATTCCTTTTTGTATAATAAAGAGTGGTCCCAGAGAACTGGGCAAATAAACTCTTGCTCTATGTATCTGAGAATTAAAGCAGGCATTGCACATACATACTGCATATCAGTTACTGTTATCCCTCATTTTAACAGATAAGTCTACAGTCAGTTAACATTGATTTAGTACCTATTATTTTCTGAATTTAATACAAAAAAACTGCAAAACAGTGTAAATCCTAATAGATTTAAGGTGCTCATGCTGGGATTATAATAAAACCATAAGCTATCTTTTGGCAGAGTGTAGTAATTATGATTAAAATCATCTGTACTATCTAAACATTCCTAATCCTACAAAAAGGGCTACAGAACTAGGAGATAATTCATCAAATGGGAATCTAGAACAAGAATGCCTGGTTGAATTATGAAGGCCAATTATAGCTTATAGTACTGGAATAATGTAAGAGAAAACGTTAAAACTTAAATAACATTTTCACAGTTTTGTATTCTAAAGCGTTAAATTAAAAAAGCCTCAGTAATTGAAACTGGCCTATGGAAAAGTAGTTTCACAAGTTAAGTACTACTGTATAATGGCAAAATTTTAGAAGAAATAAACATTTAAATACTGAATACTGAAAGAGCTCCTCCTAATGAAGGAGTCATTGGCTTAACAGAGTTTAATTTGTTGAAAAAATAAACATTCACATTTGTCTCTGAGATTTTTTTTTTGTTACCTGGAACAAAAAATAAACATACCAAAAAGCACTGTTTTATCAGAATAGTCACTAGACTGGTAACATTCTTACATGTCTTCTTACCTATTTATGGAGTTACCATGTTGCAGGTCTTGTTCAGTAGGTCGAAAGAACTCAGCCATGTTGTCTAGCAGTCTACTGAATCCTCGGCTGAGACAGGTATTCAAAACTGTACTAAAATCTGGACTACATAAAACAAGAAGATAAATTACTTTTTAGATTTTCAATGGAAAAGGGCAAAAATTTAGTAACAATGTGGCTACCTTTGACAGCCACCACCATTTCTAGTCACAATTTTATAAACTAAAACAATATAAAAATATATCAAGGAGTCAATCTTAAAAGTTAAGCATAAAAAGAGGGCTAATTATGTAACGCAACGCAGTGAGGATATTTGCTCATTTTGCTAGATTTTCTTACATTATGTGGTACTTCATAAATGTACTTTTATAAATATCAGTAATCATTACTTCTCTTGAGGAAACTCTTAACGAGGAAAGTCTATCATATCATCCTAGTGAGACAGAATATTTTGTTAATGTGTTCGGATGAGGAACCGGACACTTGATGCACGAAGAAATTTATCCTAAGGTATGTTACTAGTAAATATAGGAGGCAGAATTTGAACCCAGGCCTTTCTGATCTTAAAGTTCAAATTCTTTTTGTTACGTTATTACCTCACAGAAACTCTTTGATATGAAGAGTAATATATATGCTATCAGAGTTAGAAACTGCCTAGTTGAACAGATTAGTTCTGTCTCTGATGTGTAGAAATCACAATTCAATGCATGGCAGTGGGGAGCTAGGGCTATAAATTTGGTAATTATTAACATATAAACAGTAAAGTAATGGGAGTAAATAAAATTGCTTGGGGCAGTTGAGGATGAAAAAAGAACAAATACCTGGGAAACATTAGTATTTAAAGGAAAGACAGGCATAAAGGAACCTAAGAAGAAATGATCTGAGAACTGGGGAAAAAATTGGGAGACTGTCAAGGCAGCCGTAAGAGAAAGAATTTCAAGAAAACCTTGATCGACAGCGTTAATTATCAGAGAAAGGTCAAGAAAGATGAACACTACAGGCTGACTGAATTTGACAAAAGAACACTGATGACCTTCTAGAGTTTCATGAAGTGATTTGAATAAGAAAAGAAGTGGAGATTGATATTGTAGAAAGTCAAGGGACTAGAACTTGATGAATTCAGATAATAGCTGAATTAACCTAAAAATTTGCTGATTTTCTTCAAGATCATGAAAAAATATTATAAACGGAGGATATAATCTGCCCAGAAAACAAAACTAGAGAAAATGATCTTAAATTATCTTTAATTAAAAAAAACAACTGATACTTTAATCACTTAAGATAAAGCAGATGAACTGGTATTACCACTAAGATTTCACAATGATAAAACTACCTCAAAGAGTGTAAGTGGCTCAACCAAGGTTGACCAGCTGATAAACAGCAGAGCCAACCTTGAATCTAGTTCCTCTCATCTTCTAATACATAATCTGGGGCTTTTCCCATTTGTAACATTCTGGCTCTCTTCTGGGTAATTTTTAAAAGTTAATACTCTATTGAAGGCAGATGTGAATTTTTATCACTCAAAGATTTAGTAACATTAGAGTCGAACCTGAAAGGGTTAGGGGAAGTAGTTCTCATAACTGAGTATGTGTGTGCATACACAGCACGTGTGCACATGTGTGTATACCTGAAGACTAGCTAGAGCTGGCTAGCTCTGGCTGGCAAGAGCACCTCTTCCCAAGTCAGCACTGAGTGACATCAGGTTGGGAGTCAGCAGAGTCAGCACTGCTGTGGCTACAATTTTAGTTTTCTTTTTTTTTTTCTTTACAGGGCTGGTTGTTAAACATATACCAGAATACCATGTAAGAATCACCGTTTAAAGCTTTCCTCAAAATATAAATGCTAACTATCTTCCAGTCCCTTAACTAGTATATCAGAATCTCTAGGCTAGGAAAACAGGTAGGGGCAATCCTGGGTATCTTGAAAAAAAATCTCTGCTTACCTCCCTACCCTAATAAGACAAGCATGAGTATAGGTAGGAAATCCTACTAAAAGCAGGGGAATATATTTAAAATTTAATTTTAACAAAATATTATGTTGAATATTTGTTCAAGAAAAACTATAACATGGTCATGAGTACATTTAAAATAGAAGCACATGTTCCTGTTACATGCAGTGTACATACCTTTCCAACATGTCTCTAGTTTCATTGAGTAGTTTAATAGTGGTAACATCTCTAGGAGAAAGTCCGCAGGCCTGTGAAATTAAAATGCTACACTTCAGGGTTTCAAATATTAGCACAGGGTTATGATGAAACAAACTCAAGAGTTCAGGAAATCTCAAAAGTCTATGTTCTATCAACAATAAAAAAAATGTTCAACTCAAAGAAACTATACAGGTTGATGTGCACAGATGAGTAGCATTTAAACACTGAGTCACAATAGGCTCTTTATAAGATCTTTATTTATCTGAAGGACATATTAACAAAGAAAAATTAGTCTTCCAGGTTGCAGAGGCCAGAGATTTTTTTTTCTATTATTGTTAAGGCATTTTATTAGGATATGCATGTGTCTTTTCTCATCAATCTAGTTTAGTCTAAGGCTCCATGTGTTCTTCCAATCTAAGTTGTAGGTTTAAATTCAATTCAGGTAAGATTTGGTCCGTCATCCCTCTCATTACCTGTTCTTTTGAATTATTTTCTTTTTTAAGTCCACTGTTGACTTTTAAAATGTGGAAATTGCTTTATCATTCCAGAAAGCTTTAAGAATACTATTATTGCATCTCCTCAAGATTCTAATTTTTAAGTGAGTTTTCTCCTGTTTCTCTTGTTAATTCTGACAGGTCTGTTCTGTTCATTCAGTTTAGCTTCCCTCCTGTAGGGGTTCATGAGGTTCTCTGAAATGGGTTACAATCTATCTCTGGAGCCTCCAGGGCAGCGGAAGGCAGGCAATGAAAAACAGGGCAATCTTGGTTCTAACAGGCCTTTAGGCTGAGGTATGGCAAAGGGCCTCTTTAGTCTAAGGCTTCTTCAGTTGTTAAGTGAGAAAGATCCTTCTCTCAACTGCAAAGAATGGATGCAATCTGCTTACATGTTAATAAGCAGCAATTACTTTAGAAGAGGCCTATAGCCTGTGCTGCTGCTGCTATGTCGCTTCAGTCGTGTCCGACTCTGTGCGACCCCACAGACGGCAGCCCGCCAGGCTTCCCCGTCCCTGGGATTCTCTAGGCAAGAACATCCTTGGTATTTTTATTATTCTTAATCAATGAGTAATTTAGATCACAACTGTCCAGGACACACCAGGGTATAGTGTGGCTGATACCTGTTAGAACTGGTAACACCATGGCTGCTAACTGTTAGAACTGGCCTTCTTTGTTTCCCAACTGGATGACTACAACCTCCTTCAGTGCACTCTGATACTGTCATCACTGATTTATCTTAAAAAGCAAACATGATTGTGGTACTGACCTGATCAAAATTCACCTTTGTCTAGAACTGAAGTTTAGACCCTTTATCTTGGCATACAAAGCTCTTTATGATACTGTCCCCAACTACCAGCTTTATCTTCTGTTACTTGATCTCATACAAATATGCTTTAGCCACTGGAACTGAATTTGTCTCCTGAATTCCCCAGGTTTACTGAACATGCTTATTCATTTTATATCCCAATCATACATCATACTGTCTGTCACATAACTAATATTCAATAAAATCTTGTGGAATATCTAAAATGCTTTCTAACTAGAAATCAATCACATTTATAGTTTGTTTTCTAAATTAGTGAGGTTTTATTTAAATTATTGAAATATATGTCTTTCAATCACTTACCTTTCAAGAGACTCAGAAATATAAATTTTAAGACATAATGAAAAAAACATTAAAAACAAAGAGTAACTGGTTTGCTTAAATAGTTTTGAATTAAGCACCTGAACTGCTAATGGAGTTTCTTCATCTGGCATCATATAATGGCATAATAAAGATTTGGATCCATCATTATTAATCCAAGAAGATGATTTATGCTGCTCAACGAGATCTCTGATTTCTTTCAGTTTTTGCTCCAAGTCCAAAAGGGACAAAGAATGTTTAAGAGAAACACTAGAAAAAGAGAAAGGAAACTGGGATAAGTGAAACTATACAACACGTCCTATTAATACTCTTTTCCTAACAGGTTACTACCAGAGATCCTGTTTCATCCAGTCAAACCTGAAACTGCTGACTATGAAATCATTAGAGTAGGTTAAGAAATCAGCCACTGGTTTGGGGCCAAGAGAAATCTTGTTGCAGATTTCACAAGAAAATTCCCACTGTGATTAAAGACACTGCCTGTATGAACAGGAGTTAAAAGCCTCAGAGGCAGATTTTTAAAAGCAGGTCTTTTTTCTCATGACCCAAATATTTTTTGGTTTGTTTTGAAATCAATCAATATACAATGAAACATTAAAGCTTTCCCCTTAGTCAAAAGGTTGATACTGATGAAGAAAACAGATTCCACAATGTAATACCCCAGGGCTGTGTCTGTATTAGGTTAAAAGAGTTTTGCAGACCACCGTTTGTCAAGTCACTAGCTTCATTAGAACTATGTTAATTTTTCTTTTATTCATCAGAATCAGGAAGTTAGGAAAAGCCAAAGCAAAATGTCTTACCTTCCTAAAATCTTCTGCACAGCTTGTTTAATGACAGTGATCAATTCTGTCAGGCCTATAAAAAGAAAAATAAATGTAAAAGCCTTGTTTACATTTTCAATTCCTCAATAATACAAATGAATGAATTAGAATTAGTTTACAGGTCATAAATAAGAATCTTACCATCTCCAAGGAGGTGCTGAATACTTGATAAATATTGCTGTTGGACATCTGGGGGAGCAAGAACTGTCTGTACAAAATAGACATAAGGTACTCAATATTATTAATAAATAATATTTTCATTATAACTTAAGCTGAGATTCTAGGACCTAGAACAATAGGAAATACTAGTCTTCAACATAACAAAAAGTCTAGTTTCAAAATATGAAGAAAAATAATGGTTACAGTTTATAATCACATGAAATATAATTATTCTATATAAATTATCATGATAATATTTGGTTAAATTTTGAATCTCTTGAAAGATAAGGCAGTATCAATTTAAGTCTATTAAACTTACGGTGCCATTTTTGCCAACTGCTGCATTATCCAAATAAATATATCCACCGATTATGTTTAACTGGACTCGCAAAAGAACCACCAGCATGCAAGTACTGTACACAGCTACGATACTTCTTGTGAAACCTTTGCAGAGAAAAAAAAACCTCTTGGTACTAATTATTAAAACACAAACAAATGTGTAAAATCACAAACCATCCCTATGTTATTTTTTCATAAGACAACTTAAAATATACATTTATAATTATTTCAAGTACAAAAATGTATCAATTCAAAATATTTCATAGTTTATCTGCTTACAAAATATTTATTGTCAATTAGGAATGATCTCTTAATTGAAACAGTAATCAATAAAGATAATAACCAATATGTTCAGTGAAGGGTTAAAGGACTGGGAAGCACTCAGCGTAGCCTCAGAACTCCGAGCTGTCCAGGGAGCTCGTTCAGAATCAGAGAAGAGGGTTGAGCATGAAGAGCTCCAGCCGTCACTGGCAGGTAAAAGAGGACAAAGGATAACCTCATACAGGGATGGAGGAAGGTACAGAAAGACAGAGACCAGTCTTCACAGGTGCTTAGAACAGACTGTTCAAAACAGAGGTAAGGGAAAGGTGTTGACTCTTGCTGAGAGGAGGAAAACGTCCAGTGGATTTAGCAACACTACTGATCTTGTGATATCTGCTTGGATGGAGATACAGGAGTGGAAACCAGGCTCCAAGTGTGTCAGAGAGTGAATGGGAGTGCAGAAGAAAATACAGAGAATATAGAAAGCTTTCGTATTACACAAGGGAGATGAGAAAGTACAATAGTTTGAAAGGAAATATAGGGTACTACACAGGTTTATTTCATTTCCAAACAGGCAAAGCTTAAGCATGATTTGTGCTTCCCTGGTGGCTCAGCGGTAAAGAATCCACCTGCTAAGCAGCAGACACGGGTTCAATCCCTCAGTTGGGAAGATCCCCTGGAGAAGGAAATGGCAACCCACTCCAGCATTCTTGCCTGGAAAATTCCATGGACAGAGGAGCCTGGGAAGGTATAGTCCATGGGGTTGCAAAGAGTCAGACATGACTTAGTGACTAAACAACAAGCATGATTCAGTTAGGAAAACACAAGAATGATGAGTATGAAGTTCTGAGACATGGAGATATATATATCTATCTGTCCTAGGGAAGCTTTTTGTTTGAAATTTTTATCACTAATCAAAGTTTGCATACAATATCAAAGTAAAATTACTATTTAGGTTGGAGTAAAAACTTCTTTTATTGTAGCTATCAGTACCTAATATACACATATGTAGTCTAGGATAGGTTTATGTATTATTATAACAATAATACCACCACCACCGCCACTAATATTACTAAGTAGTTTCTATGACCAGTAGACATCAATCTACTTGCTTCATGAGAATTATTTAATCCTCATGACAACTCCATGTGGTAGGTAAAAAAGAGTCACCCACATAATAGAATACAACAATTTCCCATTAAAAATATTTTAAGGCTATGCCTTGAAATATGTAGGCTTACTTATTATCTTCAGATCCTCCCATATTTCTAGCTTGTTTGAAGGCCTAAAGAAAAATATCAGAAAATATGAAAATAATAATCTAGATAATTTAATAGAAAACTTTGAACTTTGCAGTTCAATATTTAATTATATTTTATCACAAGATAACTGTAACTGTACAAACAAAGCCCATAAGCTATACTAGAAAATGACTATAATTTCAGTAACTGATGGTAACACCCATTTTCATAAAAGTCAGAGACAGGACTTAGCGACTAGACGACCACCATCACCATTACCTGTGTGTGTCCTTCCAGCCTTTCTCCTCCTTCTGAGCATATGCATATGTGTACTATAAAATCATACAGGAAAACAGGAGTAATATTTATCTTTCCCTTATTTACTATTTTACAAATAATGAAGTAGGTCTATAATCCTTCAATGGTAAGTATTTTTTTTTAAATATCATTACAAACACAGGCATTTAAATGTATATTTGATGTGTTTCTACCCACTGTAGTTGTTACCCTTATTGATTTTCAAACTGCCCGTCTTTGACCATTGTGGGGATATCCAGGTTACTTCCTAAGTTCTTCTGAAATGAACCCTTTAGTCTTTGACAGCTTCCTTGCTTTCGGACACAAAAGGTGTCTGGGTTCATTTTGTTCAATTTTTGCTGCAAGCCTGAAATCATCCATTTCTCTGAGAGTCCTGGTTCAGAAAACTCAGCTAGTACACTATATGTGTGTATTTATTTGTTTTACATATATTAAAGAGATAAAGTACATCATGAATTCATATTTATACTTCTAATTCAAAATTAGGATCACTTTTTTTTAACAATCTCATTAATCTTATATCTGTATTTCTTTCTGCCTGCACTAGAAATCAGTGAAACCAATATAATTACAATTTGCTTCATCCCTCACTCTGTGGACAACAGTCTCAGAATAGCAATACTGAAAAAAGAGTTTAAGGTTTTTGTTTTTTCAATTCTGTATGCTCTAAGAGTATATATCCCACTAAAAATACACAGTCAAATTTCTGTTTTAAAGTCACTTGGCATAGTTTCTGTTGGGCTTCCCTGATGACTCAGTGGGTAAAGAATCTGCCTGCAATACAGGAGACACAGGAGACATGGGTTTGATCCCTGGATCGGAAAGATCCCCTGGTGAAGGAAATGGCAATCTGCTCCAGTATTCTTGCCCGGAAAACCCCATGGACAGAGGAGCCTGGCAGGATCACAAGGAGCTGGACGTGACTAAGCACGCAGGCACAGCACAGTTTCTGTTTTTGTGCTTACGGCACCAACTAGATGCACATTTAGGTTATTTCATTTAATTTACTATCACTTTAGACATTGCTTTCAAACACTAAACATAGTTATAAATATGTAAAATATTTACTTATTTATAAATATTTGTATTTATATTCCCCGATGACTTTACAACACAGGATATTCAAAGAAGTCTGTTTCTGTTCACTTTTGTTTCCTTCTTCATAGGCAACTATTAAAAATATCCTTTAACTTTGTATTGTTTTTCTTTATATAGGCAAATATATATATATATATATATATATATATATATATATTCATATCTGCCCCTTTAGACAAATGGTAGCATACTATATACATCTTTACTTTAACTTTTTAAAACTTGCAACAATATAGCCTGGACATCATTCCATAATAGTATTAGATAACAGCCATCTTTTTTTTTTAAACCACAGCATAGTACTCCAATGTACTATGCAGATGGAGTTCACTGCTGTTCAAATCACCTTCGTGGTAGAACCAGTTTTTTTGTTTGCATATTTCCAATCCGTCACAGATGAACACTTTTGTAAAATACAATAAAAATAAATTACAAGGAAAATGAAATAAAAAAATGACAAAAACACAATCCCATATTCTTTATTATTATTATCAGACATAAATTTACATTTCAATAAGAAGTTGAACTACCATTACCACTGTGGGATATTACTAGTTTCTTATCTTTCTTTGCCACTGGAGGGACTGCAGAGCTTCAGGTAACCTTTTACTAGATGGCACAAGTTTGACAGCTACATGGAGAAAATCCTACCAGGGCCCTACTGCAGCCTTAGCTACTGCTCAAGCCTTGTTGTGGAATACCATATTTTAGTCCCATATTAAACTGGGTATCAACCATAATTCAGGGATTAGGTATTTTAATGCAGTTAAATCACATCTCTTGAATGTTGCCTAAGATAAATCTCAAAGTTATTCTTACCGAAATTCTAAATGAAATAAGAAAATAGTAGTTCCAAAATTTTAATACAGGAAGTACTCAATAGCAGCTGGCTATGGAAAGGCATGAAAGAGATCTCTAGTCTTTCCCATTCTGTTGTTTTCCTCTATTTCTTTGCACTGATTGCTGAGGAAGGCTTTCTTATCTCTTCTTGCTATTCTTTGAAACTCTGCATTCAGATGCTTATATCTTTCCTTTGCTCCTTTGCTTTTCGCTTCTCTTCTTTTCACAGCTATTTGTAAGGCCTCCCCAGACAGCCATTTTGCTTTTTTGCATTTCTTTTCCATGGGGATGGTCTTGATCCCTGTCTCCTGTACAATGTCACGAACCTCATTCCATAGTTCATCAGGCACTCTATCTATCAGATCTAGAAGAAGATATCAAGAAGAGGTGGCAAGAATACACAGAAGAACTGTACAAAAAAGATCTTCACAACCAAGATAATCACGATGGTGTGATCACTCACCTAGAGCCAGACATCCTGGAATGTGAAGTCAAGTGGGCCTTAGAAAGCATCACTACGAACAAAGCTAGTGGAGGTGATGGAATTCCAGTTGAGCTATTTCAAATCCTGAAAGATGATGCTGTTCTGAAAGTACTGCACTCAATATACCAGCAAATTTGGAAAACTCAGCAGTGGCCACAGGACTGGAAATGGTCAGTTTTCATTCCAACCCCAAAGAAACGCAATCCCAAAGAATGCTCAAACTACCGCACAATTGCACTCATCTCACACGCTAGTAAAGTAATGCTCAAAATTCTCCAAGCCAGGCTTCAGCAATACGTGAACCGTGAACTTCCTGATGTTCAAGCTGGTTTTAGAAAAGGCAGAGGAACCAGAGACCAAATTGCCAACATCCGCTGGATCATGGAAAAAGCAAGAGAGTTCCAGAAAGACATCTATTTCTGCTTTATTGACTATGCCATAGCCTTTGACTGTGTGGATCACAAGAAACTGTGGAAAATTCTTCAGGAGATGGGAATACCAGACCACCTAACCTGCCTCTTGAGAAATCTGTATGCAGGTCAGGAAGCAACAGTTAGAACTGGACATGGAACAACAGACTGGTTCCAAATAGGAAAAGGAGTTCGTCAAGGCTGTATATTGTCACCCTGCTTATTTAACTTATATACAGGGTACATCATGAGAAACGCTGGACTGGAAGAAGCACAAGCTGGAATCAAGATTGCCGGGAGAAATATCAATAACCTCAGATATGCAGATGACACCACCCTTATGGCAGAAAGTGAAGAGGAACTCAAAAGCCTCTTGATGAAAGTGAAAGTGGAGAGTGAAAAAGTTGGCTTAAAGCTCAATATTCAGAAAACAAAGATCATGGCATCCGGTCCCATCACTTCATGGGAAATAGATGGGGAAACAGTGGAAACAGTGTCAGACTTTATTTTTCTGGGCTCCAAAATCACTGCAGATGGTGACTGCAGCCATGAAATTAAAAGACGCTTACTCCTTGGAAGGAAAGTTATGTTCAACCTAGATAGCATGTTCAAAAGCAGAGACATTACTTTGCCAACAAAGGTCTGGCTAGTCAAGGCTATGGTTTTTCCTGTGGTCATGCATGGATGTGAGAGTTGGACTGTGAAGAAGGCTGAGCGCCGAAGAATGGATGCTTTTGAAATGTGATGTTGGAGAAGACTCTTGAGAGTCCCTTGGACTGCAAGGAGATCCAACCAGTCCATTCTGAAGGAGATCAGCCCTGGGATTTCTTTGGAAGGAATGATGCTAAAGCTGAAACTCCAGTACTTTGGCCACCTCATGCGAAGAGTTGACTCATTGGAAAAGACTCTGATGCTGAGAGGGATTGGGGGCAGGAGGAGAAGGGGACAACAGAGGATGAGATGGTTGGATGGCATCACTGACTGGATGGACTCGAGTCTGGATGAACTCCAGGAGTTGGTGATGGACAGGGAGGCCTGGCGTGCTGTGATTCATGGGGTCACAAAGAGTTGGACGCGACTGAGCGACTGAACTGACTGACTGACTGATGGAAAGGCAAATTAAGGTTATCTGTCTTGAAGCTGTACTTAGCTGGCATGATTTTGGTGGGACATGACAGAATTATAGCCATACAGGACATTTCTTCATTTTGACATTCACTGCTAACAGACTTAAAAGTAGATTTAGGTGAAAGTGAAATTGGTAGTCGCTCAGTTGTGTCCGACTCTGTGCGACCGCATAGACTGGAGCCCAGCAGGCTTCTCCGTCCGTGGAATTCTCCAGGCAAGAACACTGGAGTGGGTTGCCATGCCCTTCTCCAGGGGATATTCCTGACCCAAGGACTGAACTCAGGTCTCCCACATTCCATTTGAGCTACCCAGGAAGATTTAATTGAGATGAGACCTAATGTACAGTATGCTGAATACAGTTAATAATGCTTCTGTATACTTGGAATTTCCTGAGAATAGATCTGAAGTGTTGTTACCACACGTTAAAAAAATGGTAACTATGTGAAGTGATGGATATATTAATTAGCTTGATTGTGGTGATCATTTTTAATGTATGTGTTTACAAAAAATGAGAAAAAAATTCACTTTATCTTTTTAAAAGATTCTAATTCCAAACCTATGTAAAGGGTACTTTCTATGCCAAGATTCCTATCAAATGATTTGTCTAATGGAAATCAACTCCAAGTTAAATATGACCAGGCTCTTTAATGTTACCAAAATATATTACCAAATTAAGAATTAAACTAATCCTAAGTGTTCTGCCTCTCTTGTGATGAAGGATGTTTAAGATTCTTTGCCACTGAAACTTCATTGCCCCCAACTGCATATAACAATTTCAAATCAAAAGAAAGGTAAGAAAAAATAACACGAAAATATTTAAAGAGGAAACAGGGAATGAGGAGAACTGTTGTCCATCTTATCCTTCCAAGAATTCTCCTCTCTGTGTAAAGAAAAGAGGGCTCATGCCTTTTCTTTAAAGCTGCCCAGGTTTTACCCATCAAAATTAATCCCTTTGCTCTCTAGCCTCTCACATTTTCTTCCCACATTTTGCTTTTACTTTTTAACACAGACTAACCATAATTCAATGTCTTGAATTATGACAATTTATTTCATCTAATTCCTCCTTTGGATGACAAGGTCTTAAAGGGACAGAGACCTTATCTTAATTATCTTGAATCCTATGTTTAATCACCAAGAAAGAATGCCACTGTGTTTGTTGCTACACTTATTGTGTTTGTTGCTACTGATATGCTGCTTTTAATAAAGTGTATTCACTTATTTCATTTGTCTTGTCTTCCCAACAAGACTAAAATTTAAGGCAATTAAAGCCTATTTTTGTATCTCTTCCTTATGTGCATACAGGTAATTAAGTATTTATTTTACTGGGAGCAATCTGCTTGTATGCTTCTTCTTTATATAGTTATATGAACTAATTTATAAATTAAACCCTACATCCATAAGTAGTAAAAGTGTGTCAATCTCTAAGAATCACGAAGTTAGGGAAAAAATTTGTATTGTTAGCATTATACTTTAATCAGATTTAAAAATCTGATCAATTGGTTGAAGGAGAGAACGTCCAGGTTCTACCTTTTCTAAAATAGTTATCTCTAGGAACTGTCAGCAAGATGTTGATAAGTAGAGTTGTAACTCTGCGTGGACTATGGACAGTCAATAATATGTACTTAGTTGCACTATTGCAAAATGGGTGTATTATCCAGGTACTCACACTTTTTTGGGGGGGATACATTTTCTTTTATTGTTACTTGATTTTTAAACTTTGTTTTAACCCTTTAAAAACTGCTTGTGACACAATTTGCCTTAAATCCATTCAAAGCTGTGTATGTTTTCCAATTAAAAAATTACAATTTACACTCTCCAAAAACACTACACAAATCTATTGTATACAATTCCATTTGTGTACCCGAGTACACAAATCCATTGTTATTTTGGAAGGTATGACTTGATTATAGAAAATGTTTTCAAAGGAACTTTCCAGCTTGCTGTGTCATCTTCCTGAACACTAAATTCCTATTTGCAAAGTGCAGATGATAGATACTATCTGCCTCACAAAGATATTGTGGAAATTAACTGGGAGGGCTTCCCTGGTGGCTCAGAGGTTAAAGCGTCTGCCTGCAATGCAGGAGACCTGGGTTCAATCCCTGGGTCGGGAAGATCCCCTGGAGAAGGAAATGGCAACCCATTCCAGTATTCTTGCCTGGAGAATCCCATGGATGGAGGAGCCTGGTGGGCTACAGTCCACGGGGTCGCAAAGAGTCGACACGCCTGAGCGACTTCACTTTCACCCAAATGTTTCCAGCACCGGGCCTGGAACAGACAGACACTCCAGAAAGAGCACCTTCTATCCCCTGCCTACTGGAGGATGGTTACAAGGCAGGTGAATATTTTTCACTAAGGGCCCAATTATTAAAATACATTCAAGTGAAACCTTTCCCCACTCCTCACCCCTACTCTCTTCTTGTCCATTAAAGGAAGAAGCATTTCCTTCTGGAAATCTTTTTAAATTAACAGAGCATCACACTAAATTACAGTATTTCAATACATACTACGGGCTTCCCAGGTGGCTCAGTGGTAATCTGCCTGCCAATGCAGGAGACGTAGGTTTGATCCCTGGATTGGGAAGATTCATGGAGAAGGAAATGGCAACCCACTCCAGTATTCTTGCCCAGAAGTCCCATAGACAGGGGAGCCTGGTGGACTACAGTCATGTGGTTGCAAAAGAGTCAGATACAACTTAGCAACTAAACAAAAACATATTATGCTCCATGTATAAGGGCCTCTATGTGAAAGGTACACTGTCATGGTATGATAAATCATTATCATACGTTCATGTTTTATTTGTACTTCATCTTATTAATCATATAAAATTTAAGTTCATATGCCTTATTTATTTAAAATGTATGTTCACATGCTTTATCTATTATGCTGTAAACACTTTAAGAGACAGAGATTTAATATAACTAGCAGCTTCACAACATCTGGTTCAGCAACACATTCAATAAGTACTCAAAATTATATTTCTGAATAAATGTCAAAGTGACAGAAAACCTCTTCACATGAAAACCAGAATACATACAAATACTGTCACCCTAAATACTTTGCACATCAAGGTAGAGCATAAACAAATGCACGAAATATGAATTCAATGATATTGTTAGTAAATATTTTTTTATAAGTGTGTCTATTTATCTTAAGCTTTAATTAGAAAAATAAGGAAATTAAAGACTTTTGAAAAGTATTTCAGATACAGTCTATAAACTCTCAGCGTGCTGCATAAAGAATTGCTATAACTTGAGTTTACCTGGTTTTCAGCAGAGCTGTAAGGCTCTCAGAGTTGAGTTGCTGCATCAAGGCCTCTCTCAGTGTTGGGAGCATGGACAGCACTGTAATACAAACAGAAAATTAGAAAGTTCATGAGTGACAGGACTGCCTTCACCGAGAAATGCACATTGTTTTGGGCTCCATGACAGAGCTAGCAAATAATGAGTGTCAGAAGGGAAGGTGAAGGCTGGAGTTTTCAAATAAATTTTTAATAATAAAAACTAGTTACATACTAATAAATTACTTACCTGCTCACACAAAGCAAAATTATGCATATACCTATTATGATCACAATTACATATAGAAGAAAAAATGGGAAGAATTAATTCCCAAATCTTAACAGTGTTGGTCTTTAACCTATGGACTATGGATAATTCTTTATTTTTGCAGATCTTTAAAAAAAAAATGTTTATTTCTGATTTAATAAAATGATCTTTTATCTTTAGCTGTACCTTTTGCTTCACATTTCTAATTTTAGAAAACATTTAGTTATTAAAATTACTACACACAGTGGGCTTCCCTGGTGGCTCAGTTGGTAAAGAATCTGCCTGCAATGCAGGAGAGTGCTTGCAATGCAGGTGACCTGAGTTCGATCCCTGGGTCAGGAAGATCCCCTGCAGAAGGAAATGTCAACCCACTCCAGTATTCTTACCTGGAAAATCCTATGGACAGAGGAGACTGGTGGGCTACAGTCAGTCCATGGGGTCACAAGAGTCGGACATGACTTAGCGACTAAACCACCAACCACCACCACAAAGTGTAGGCATTTGCTATAACCTAGACAAAAGCGCATCAGGCTATTAATAGAAACTCAGAACTGCTGAGATGTAGTTTTGGTTTTGACAATGGCTACTGCCTGTAACTCTAAATACCAACATGTTGTAGAAGTGTAAACACATAAATTTAAAGTGAATGTCTAACACTAAAGAAGCAATGATAACAATATGAAAAAATATCAGAGATTACAAATGCTATATTCTAAAAGGGAAAACTTTAGTGTATGATTTTTACTTCTTGACTAGGCAGGACATTATAAAATCCATGTTAATTTTTTTTCTATAGGAAGTTCAGCTTCTGACCTACTCTAATCCTTTACTTCAGCGCTGCACTCTGTTGCTTCAGCATATTTCCTCAAGGCACATGATTAAATCACCTAAGCTACTGAGACCACTAGCGATAGCAGGAGCTCAGAGTCAATGTAAAATGTGGTTTCTTAGTGTCCATGGTATATACATCTAGCCTAAGCATGATATTTTATCCTACCAAGAAAAAGCACTGCTAGAGTCCTACATTTAGGAAATGTGGTTAGTAGGAAACGTTAAAGAGTATGGGGTATGATGACATGATTTAAGAGAAGTCTCTTCAGTAATTCTCTTATCTCGGGAGAGATAAGAGCTCCTGACTTCCCACTTGAGCATATTCAACTAAAGACAAGGCTATTCTTCTCTTCCAGGCATCTGTACTAACACTGAACAAATATGTTTCTGTATTGAGTTGAATACAGCTTTCATGTCCTGTTTTAGCCATCCGGCCTCCATGATAAACACCCCTGGTGCAACCACAAATCACAGGACAACCCTTCACCTGCCTTGAATCTGTGTGACCCTGAGCAAATCATTTAACCCCGTGCCTCAGTTTCCTCATCTGTGAACTGAGGGTGACAGTGGGTCTACCTCACAGGACTGCTGGAAGGGTTAAGGATAAAAGGCATTTAGGACACTGCTTCTTTACACATGGAAGTGCTCAGTAACTGTTAGCGCTTTTTAATATTATACTTATTTGGCTTCTTCTGACACATTCCAGTTTGTATCTCCTTAACATGTGAGAGGCAGAAATGGACTTGTGCTCTGACTACCACAGAGCATGTTATATAACTACCTTTGAGCCGAACAGACTTTACTAGTGTAGTCTAAGAGTAAATTAATATTTCCAGAAGTCATATCCTACTCTGTTCATAATAAGCTTATGCTCACCTAGAATTCCCACTCTTTTCTCATACATCCTGCTTCTAAGCAAGTTTGGATAATCCTGACTCAGTACAATTGACTTTTAGTGCAGAACAATTCTTTTAACCCAGTCTATCACTTAAATGGGACTAGACTATTCTGTATTCCAAAACTTCATTTGTAGTGTTAGTTACACATCCAAGCATTGTGTCATGTGTAAATTTCATGGTCATTCTTTACAAATCTTTAATAAAAATCATGAACATGATAAAGTCAGTGGGCAGGGTACAGAGGCATTCCACTAGATGCTATCTTTCAAACTAGGACCAGCTTCTTATGTTAAAAACTAACTATATTTACCTAAAAGCAGTAAATTTTTCTAGTATGTTCATTACCTCTTACTCAAAAGAATAGAAATTACTTATACGATTTGTTACCCCATTATCAATATACATCAGAAAGCTAATTTCGAAATTTTTTCAGTGAACCTATATTTTGGCTTTTAGCACCATATTTTAGTTTTAACTGCCTTATATTAGCTATTTATTCATCTAACGGGTGTGATGGTCATGGAAATGTGCTATCCACACATTTTCTGCTGGGAGGAGCCATAACTGACTGAGAGCTCTAGCTGCCATGTCTCTGGATGTAAACTGCTCCCAGACAGGGACAGTTACTTAGTGAGGATACAAAAGCAGGCCCACTTCTGAGGGACTCCTCTACCAGAACTCTTCGGCTTCAGGACTCCCGATTGGCCTGTCAAGATTTCTCAGAACTGTGCTGTTGTCAGAGTCTCTTCTTACCCAACCTTCCTTCCTTTGCCCGTTCTAGTCACAGCATCACACCCGCACCAGGGGCTGAAGGCTCTCCTTGGTAGCTTCTGCTCCCCGCCTCTTATTCTGCAGGGGTGTCCTCCCAGTCAGTCTCCTGTACATCTAACTGCATCTGAGCTGTGCTGCTCAGAGCACTTAAATTGACACAAGGGTCCATATCAAGCTGAGATGTATTTTCAGACCCCAGAAGTTAGTTTTTTCCACTTTTTAAAAATTTGAGTAATAACTAGAAATGAACTATTCTTAAATTAGTCATTACCAGTGGAGAGAGGGAAGAGGAGGAGGGACATTATAACAGTGGTGGGGGGGGAGGGTTATTATGGGATTATATGAAATTATGTATGTGAAACTTCTGAAAATTATAAAGCACTACAGAATTTAAAGAATCTCTCATTCAAGAGATGAGATTTTTTTTTTTCCTTAAAATAAAAGGAAAGGAAAAATGGAATGTTCTTATTCTCTAAAAATTCATTAAAATGCCCTTGGTAGTACCACTATGTTGAAAGCTAAATACTGATTCAAAGAAATACATAATTTTTAAAAAGTTGTTCGTTACCGAGCATTTATTAAATATCAAGCAGTTTATATAAATTATCTCATCACTTCCTCATAAAATATTTATGAAGTGCGTTTTATGATGATCATTTTATAGAGAAAGAACTACATTTAGATTTGCCCAAAGACACATAGACATCACAAGCAAAACTAGGAATGGAACCAGAACTGCCTCCACCTTGAACCTGTGCTCTTACTTACTGTACCTTATCTGAGTTGCCATTTTATATAGCATTTATGATTAATTTTTTCTTTATAGACTGAAGTATTATTATTTCAAACATTAAAAGCCATACTATGGCCACAACTAAATGTGTCTCTTAACCTTCTTAATTCCAGTCTCTTTATCTGTCAAATGAGACTAAACTAAAAATAAAGTTCTTCCAACCTTGAAAAAAAAATTCTACTTTTAAAATAGAACAAAAAGAACCTACCTTTATAATTTTTTTCTAAATTAGTTGTTCTTGAAAGAAGGAAGGATTAGACTTTAAACAACAAACAAAGAAAAACAAGTTTGACATGGATTTGAAGACTAATTCTTCAAGGAGTTAAGAAAAATATATCACAACACCTTGCCTTCTTCAAATATGGGCAGCTGCTTTTGTCACAGCATCCTTCCAGGAGGTTTCTAGCTCTGGAGATTAAATTATTACCACTGATTCACACTGGTTCAATGTATACTACTGTGCTAGATGGACAGTTCTGCAGATGCCTCTGTAAGTGTAAGAAACGGGAGTCTTGACTATGGCCTACATGGCCAGAGCGCAGCAGGGCACTCCTGCAACCTCATCTCCTACCACACTTCCATTACTCATGCTACTCTAGCTACACAGCCTTTCTGCTGTTTCTCAAATATGGGAATAGCCAAGCTTGTTTCCACCTCAGGCATTCTCTCCATTGTCCCACTTAATTTCTCCTTAGAGGTAAAGAGGCCTGATTCTGTTGGTTGCCCTACCTTAAAGAGCATCCCCACCCCTCACACAGCTCATTCTCCTTATAAACAGTTAAAGCTATTTACCTAGTGTTTATCATCATTTTCTCCCACTAGCATATAAACGGGCTTCCCTGGTGGCTCAGACAGTAAAGCGTCTGCCTGCAATGCAGGGGACCCGGGTTCAGTCCCTGGCTTGGGAAGATCCCCTGGAGAAGGAAATGGCGACCCATTCCAGTACTCTTGCCTGGAAAAGTCCATGGACAGAGGAGCCTGGTAGGCTATAGTCCATGGGGTCACAAAGAGTCGGACACGACTGAGCGACTTCACTTCACTTCAGCATATAAACTCTGAATGCCAGGTCTTTTTTTCTTCAATTGCTCACCTTATGCTTCCCCAGTACTGAGTATTTGCTGGATGAATAAAGAAAATGAATAAACTAGCATTTATGTTGCATTATTAATTTACATTGATTTTTAAAATCCACATTAAATGATGTATTTCAGTTAAATCAGGTAAACACTTGCTAGATTTGTCATTTTTGCCTTTTCCTCTAATTTTGCTCCTGGAGATATGTAAATTAATATAAATCATCAAGCAACTTTACACATGTATAAATATTTCTCTGTCTTACCTGTCATATTGCAAGTCCTCTGGTTGCTTTCAAAGTGATACTGTCGTCGTGCCTGGGCAATGTATTCTGCAGCCTCCCTTTCTTGTATTTCTCTGATTTTCTTCTGTCCATATTTTCCCAGGATATATACTCCTAAAATTATTTTCAAAAACAAGTTAGTATACTAATCCAGTTTATTAGAGTATTAAAAATTCCAAAGGGTATTTTTAACCCAAGTTTTCCAAATATAGGGCTTATATTAGTGAAAAGCTAAAAATCACAACTTTTAAAAACCTAAATTAAAGAATTATATAAAAATTGCAACCTAAAGAAAAAGAAAAGGAGATTGGCATTTTAAAAGTCAATGGCAGATGGGTACATAAAGATGAAGTCTGAAGAAACAGAAAGGAATTAAGTGTACAAAGTCAGGCGATGCCTTTAATAGTGAACTGGAGATATTCTAAGTGTCCAACAAAAGGGGATTGTTTAAATGCATTATGGCCTAGCTATACAATGGAATCTTACAGCTATTTAAAACCACATTGCTAAATAGTTCATGACTCAAGGAAATATCCATGTCATATTGTTAGACAAAAAAATAAGATACTGAAAGTTTTGCTTTTTAATATAAGTAGATATATATGTAACAGCTGGATTTTAATTTCTAACAATGATCACTGCTGAAGAGTGGGATAGTGGGTGACTTTTTTTCCTTCTGCTTGCTTCTCTATGGTTTCCACATTTTCTTCAATCAAAATGTAGTATTTTTAAAAATATAAGAAAAAATTTTAAAGGAAGACTAAAAGAAAGGTAGGTAGTCAGGCAGACATGGAGAACTAGAAACTTAGGCGAAAAAGGGAGAGGGAAGACTGTACAGAAATTCCTAACTTATAACAGTATAAAAATATAGGTGGGGTCGTGTGCCTGTAATTTACTTTAACACATATAAGTATAGACAGTGTAACATAAATGGGCACATTTTGGTCATACCCTGTGGGCAATCAAATGTCCTGGCTGGTAAAGTGAACACTCTGGCATGGTTAGTTAGCATTTGGTCAAAAGCCACATTTCAAGGTGTAAGTACTTAAACTAACTTTTACCAAGCACAATAAATATCAGAAATGGCTTTTTACAGATTAAATGTTTAAGATACTGGGTTAGCTAAAACATTTTAGTAATATTCATTTGAACAAGAATACACTAACCTAGCAAATCCTTCACCTTTTAGGAATAGATAGTTCAAAGGATTCTTAGACAAGAGAGTTAACCAAAAGGCCAACAGAATCCTACATTGAGAATATTGTTGCATTTGCTTCCAGTAAATCTTTTATGTGTGTTCTATTGCTGCATCAATAAAGGACACTGGGATTTCAATGAATTTACAGACCAAGTAATGATACTGTTTTAATCTATGCTTGCTAACAGATGTTTTAACGTGTGCCAAATTTGTTTCATAATAACTTGGCAACAAGGTTGTAGGAAGTAACTAATCCTCACCTACCTCCAACTGTCTGTAGCCTTCAATACGACAAGAAGAATATAAGGATTGTATGTGAGCTCAGTAAATGGATTTGATGTTTGTCATCAGTGGGGAAGAGACAGTCCTCTAGGAACGTCAAAGTGAATACATATCCTGAACTATTTTCACCAATGTAAGCAATACAGATGAACTGATATGTTATATATCTTAAAAGTCATAGTTCAGTGAGAGTATGCGCTACAAATAATTAGAAACAAAGTGTGACTGCTTTTGTTTGTATGCAAATAAATGCATTTTACTCATCTGTAAAGAATAAATCAAAATTCACATACGGCTCCAGAGCTACCCTTCTCATAACCCAGCCTCAATAAACTGATGGCAGTGCCATAATACTAACGGAATGAAGAAACTGATTTATGTTTCACAAAGTAGCTGTTTGACAGGCAACTCTCACATAACAACTTCTCAGTGAATTGCTTTTATTTGACTGATGGCTAAAAATTTTGTGTAACATAATTATTATTCCTCAAACAACAGTAGTGTAAAATGAAATGCTGCAACGACACCCCTTGAATAGTTAAGAATTTTCTGGAGTAACAATCAATTTGATTGGTCTATGTGCTTTCCTGAGGAGAAGGTCCACTGCTTTTATTAAATTTTCAAGAGTGTCTGATAAAAGTACTTTAGGGACTACAGTTGACCTTTCAACATCTCCAGGGTTAGGAGTGCAGAACATTCCCTCCAGAAGTGGAAAATCTGCATGCAACTTTACAGTGGGCCCACTGCACAGTTCTGCACCCTTGGATTCAACCAGCTGAGGATCTGCAGTGCTGCAGTATTTACTGAAAAAATCTGCATATAAGTGGCCCGCTTGCGTGCATGCATGTTCCCTCACTTCAGCTGTGTTTGACACTTTGCAACCCCATGGACCATAGCCCACCAGGCTCCTCTGTCCATGGTATTTTTTGAGCGAGAATATCGGAGTGGGTTGCCATTTCCATCTCCAGGGGATCTTCCCGACCCAAGGACTGAACCGGTGTCTCCTGCGTTGCAGAAGGATTCTTTACCGCTGAGCCACCAGGGAAGCTCCCTATAAAAGGCCTAGCACAGTTCAAACCTGTATTGTTCAAGCTCAACTAACTGTATTGTCTATTTGGTAACCGTAGTATATGGTTACTAAAGCTAAAAGAATAAATTATGATGGATTGAAGAGTGTCCTACGCCAAATTAACAAGTTGAAGCCCCAGTATTTCAGAAAATGACATTATGTGGAGATAGGGTCTTTGTAGCCATAATCAAGTTAAAAGGTCATTAGATGGGCTTGATCCAGTATGACTGCTGTTCTTATAAAAAGGGGAACACTGGACACAGACATGTGTACAGGGAAGATGACATGAAGACACAGGAGGGGAGAGTTATCTACAAGCCAAGGAGAGGGGCCTGAAACAGATCCTTCTCTTATAGCCCTTAGATGGAATAAATTCTGACCTCCAGAGCTGTGAGACAATAAGTTTCTCTTGCTTAAGCCACTCAGTACGTGGTACTCTGTTATGGCAGCCCTAGCAAACTAGCACGCAGTGTTAGCGTAAAATTCTATAATCCATTCTTTCCCTTGAATTAGCATTGAAGTAAGTCTCTACACAAGGACTAATTTATCCAGCTTCTCATTCTCAAAATTCATAAATTCTGGGGTTTTGTTGGTCAGATTTGTTTCCCTAGGGAAATAAGAATGAAGGCAGAGAATTCATTGCCTAAAACATGGAGCTCAGGATCTATACACCTGACTTGCTGCTTGAATTCTGGTCTGAAAGAGATCGGACACCGATAGCCGAGGCATCAACGAGGTAGGAAACTTTGAAGCATGTCCCATCTTTCTGGATTTAAATTTCTTCATAAAAATGAAAGATTTGGATTATAGGAGCTTTAAAATTTCTTTAGTTATAAATAATGAAAATTCATTAAATATCTCAAAAAATAAATGTAAAATGTTTTGAGGTTTCCTTTCAGAACACGGATGGCAAAGCAAAATGTCTTCTAGTCTTTCTATATCATGAAGTGAAGTGAAAGTCTCTCAGTTGTGTCTGACTCTTTGTGATCCCATGGACTGTAGAGAATTCTCCTGGTACACAATTGACGCTCAATACATATTTGTGCTGAACATCCCCTTTCCCATGTTCCCTTCTCCTCTGTAGCTGTGACTCCAGCTGATTCTTCAGTGGGGCTTGCTGAACACGACTCTCTCTCTATGCTCCCACAGACCC
The DNA here is from genome assembly GCF_032452875.1 of Bos javanicus. NCBI lineage: Eukaryota > Metazoa > Chordata > Mammalia > Artiodactyla > Bovidae > Bos > Bos javanicus. The sequence goes on along the minus strand of NC_083876.1, from coordinate 80,878,310 downwards.
TCCTCTGCCATGGTACTCTGATACGATGATCGCACTACTTTTGTTTATTTCCATTTCTGCTTTCTGGACGCACCATGAGTTCCTCAAAGTCAAGAAATGAGTCTTATTTCTCTGCATCACCTGAGTTGAAAAAGTGAGGCTAGTCACTCTCATTCAAATGTTTGTTGAATGAATGGATGAATTAATGAAAAACTAAAGAAACCAAGACATTACAGGGATTACGATATAAATTATAAATCAATGCTCTGAGATTTTTATAAATCAGCAAGTGAATACATATGAATTCGGTTGTTCTCTGCAACACTTTTGCTGGCATTAAAGAGAAAAAAGAGAAAGTGTTATTCGCTCAGGCGTGTCTGACTCTTTGGGTTCCCATGGACTGTAGCCCACCAAGCTCCTCTTATCTACGGGATTTCCAGGCAAGAATACTGGGGTGGGTCGCCATTTCCTTCTCCAGGGCATCTTCCCAATCCAGGGATCAAATCTGTGTCTCCTGCACTGCAGATGGATTCTTTACTGTCTGAGTCACCTAGCACAGAGGTTTTCAAAGTGTGGCTTGGGCACTCCTGCAGGCGTACAATAACCTTCTAGGGCATCTGTGAGTAAAGATTATTTCTGTAATAACACAAATGCTCTTTGCCTTTTTCACTCTCATTCTTGTATGAGTGAGTGTACAGTGGAGTTTTCTAAAGACTACAGGACAGTGAGTATTGCAACTGACTAAATGTGCAAAGAGATATAAACCAGACAGTAAAGAGATCGTAAAAATGTAAAACAATGCTACTTTTCTCACTTGTTTTCTGAAAATAATATTTACATTAATATGTGATAGATTTACTATTGTCATTTTAAAATAATTACTATTTCAAAAATACTCTGGTTTTAATTTTTAATAGGGAAACAATTATTATTAGACATAAATTTTATAGAGCTCTTTAGAGTCCTTAATTTTTTAAAGTGTAAAGGAGACCTCAGGCCAAAAAGGTTGAGAACCACTGCTCTAGTCTTAAAACTGATCAAATCGTATGACTTTGTCTAAAGCAGTCATTCAAATTCCTAGTTATGAAGGCCCATAACTCAAAGTTTTTAACTGAGGTTTCCGCGCCGCCCCCCCACCCCTACCCCGCCCACCACTGGATGCACAAGCTTCTTGGGCAGGAATATTGATATCTTACCTAATTTGCAAGTCTATCAAAATATGCCACTTCCATGAAGGCTTTTCCTAATTTTTTTTTCCCAACTGCACATGCTATTTGCCAGTTTTATATGTATAGCATTTTTTCAGCTCTTACTGTTTTGCACACTTGTTGCTATGCTTTGAGTTTGTATCTCCTCTACATTCATCTGCGGAAATTCTAAGGCCCTGTTCCATGGTGTTGGGAGGATGGAGTCTCTGGGAAGTGCTTAGGGCATGGGTGTGTAGCCCTCAAGAATGAGATTAATGTTCTTATTAAAGGGACTTCACTGAGATCCCTAGACCCTTCTGCCATGTGAAGATCTAACTCAGGAGCAGGGCCCCACCAAGCCAGGTTTGCCCCCTGATATTAGACTTGCAGGCTCCAGAACTGTCAGAAATAAATTTCTGTTATTATAAGCCACCCAGTCTGTGGTATTTTGTTATACCAGCTGGAACAAACTAAGTCATTTGTTTTCATTCCTCTCAGACCATAAGTTCATGAAGACAGAATGGTACAGTGTAGAAAGAGAAAGTGCTCTAGATCTAACACACTGGGGTTTGAGTTCTAGCTTCCTGGTTATGGACTCTGGGATCCTTGGCGAGTTTCTTAAATTCTTAGCAGTCTGGTTACCATGTTTTTGAATGCAGATAACAATAGCTATCTTGTCATCATCCCCACTCAACAGAAGAACTTAATATAGGGCCCACTGGGTACCCCCAAAATGGTAGCTATTACTATTAAAAATCTCTGTGAATCTTGTATTTCCAATCATATTACTTTCAACACTATGGTGGTGGTTTAGTCAGTAAATCATGTCCAACTCTTGCAACCCCATGGACTGCAGTCCACCAGGCTCCTCGGTCCATGGGATTCTCCAGGCAAGAATACTGGAGTGGGTTGCCATTTCCTTCTCCAGGGGATCTGCCTAACCCAGGGATCAAACCCAGATCTCCTGAATTGCAGGCAGATCTTTACCGACTGAGCTACCAGGGAAGCCCTTCAACACTATTGGCAAGGGATACATGTTTCTTAAATTAGATTGATATGTACCACATTATAAGACCTATCCCTTGAAGAAGAAAGACTATGAGGCTCAAAGAAATGCCAGTCACACTCATCTACTCTTTTTTTCCTTTTAAACTGACATCCCTTTTTGCTATAAAATACTAGGATTACTTTCTTTTCCTGTTCCTCTGAACTTTCCCCCTGCCCCTCACCCTTGCCTTTCTCTTTCCTCTTAATCTGTACCTGTAAAGCTCTCGACAGATTTTTGGGGAAAAAAAAAAAAAAAAGAATGTATATCTCTTAAATGTACTTTTTTGCTTCCCTTATGATTATTTCTAATACACCGTTAGGTCATTCCACAAATCTAAAGGAGTATGCTATTTTTTCTTAGGTTCTAAAGAGACACCATTTTCTTTCCTTCAGTCGTGGCAAAAATATTCTATTTATACTTCTTCCATCACATACAAATCGTTAGCTTCTACAAATAAAGTGGACTCAGTAGTTTCAGCACAGTTTAAATATACATTAGATATCAGTGGATAAAAACGCTGAAAAATATTTTTATCTGTAAAGAATTTTTCAAATGCCATAAAAATTTATACTTGATCATTATTGATTTGTGATAGACCTCAGAGAAAAGGAAAACACTCACCTTGCCTCATTAACAAGAAGCCTGTTTCAAATTTTCAAGAATCAACAGAGCTGAATTACTAAGAGTACTGTCAATTTCAAATTGTTTGGGAGCCATAAAATATAATCAATAGTAAGAGAAAAACAACCAAATTTTTTGTGAAACTGCTGCTTTTGCCTTTGACTACTTTTGTAACCAAAGTATGTAGTTAGTGACAATATTTCTCAAAAAAACCCAATGCTAAAAATTCCCTCTTCTCATTCCTGCATTTCTTTCTCCTGTATCACCCAAGACATTTTGTTCTTCCCTTCAGGTCTCCACTCATTAGGACATGATTACTTTATGAGGAAAAGGCTCTCAAGATTGTTATCTAATCTGTTTCTAAATCTCCTCTCAGCCTGGGTAACATAATTATGTGAATTAGTTGGAGTTCATCCCAGTCTTGAAGATCCTGCTTGCCCAGCATCCTGCAAGTACTTTCTTACTTCCTAGTTTACTACACAGTTTGTATTCTAAAAGAGCAGGAACAGAGCTAAAATATTGATCTGTGTTTCTAGCATATACCTTCTAGCACAGTCTTTCAGTACAACTGTGCTGTGTTCAAAAAATTCGAAATAACTTTAAACAAGACTCGAAGTGCAAGCTTTAGTTTACTCTCCTCCAATATTGTGAAACTTTTGCGAAGGATGAATGCCAAATCAAGTCCTGAGAGTGGCAAACAGAAGAATTTCATGGGAAAACAAGAGAAGAGAATAAGAAAAAAATGTGTAAGAGAACGGTGTCTTGAAACAAAAAAATAAGAGAGAGAGAGAGAGAAAAGAACCCAAGAAACAAACAACCCCCACCACCCCCACCGCCCAAATACTGAGGTGGGTTATCTCAAAGGCAGTGAGAAAAAGGCGAAAAACAGAGTAAGGGGCAGTGCCAGGGCAAAGGGCACACATTTCACAATTGCAGAGATGTAAAGAGCCTTGGAGAAGGAAATGGCAACCCACTCCAGTACTCTTGCCTGGAAAATTCCCATGGATGGAGGAGCCTGGTAGGCTACAGTCCATGGGGTCGCAAAGAATCGGACACGACTGAGTGACTTCACTTTCTTTCTTTAAAGAGCCTTGGAGGTCTGGCACCCCATTCCCCGTCTCATGGTTCATCGAATCCTGGGCTGTGGTTTCTCCGCCTCTATTTTTGAAGACAGACACCCCTCTCCCACCCCCTTCTTCCAATGCGCCTTGCCAAGAACGCTGTCACCCACCTCCGAGGACCGTGCCCAGGAAGATGCATTTCTTTTTGTGACGTTTCAGAAAATTCCACGTAGATCTAAGCATTTTCAGGCCCCCGGGGTGCGGGCTGTTTAGAGGGAAGGGATGATGGTCCACCAGGAAACCTTTTCTTTGTCGCCTGGCACGGACGACCCGGCTGGACGGCCGTCGTCCCGCTCGGTGCTCTCCAGAAATCACAAAGGCGACTTTCCACAGACACTGTCACCGGAGCGGGAAGGGGGCGTGGACTATAGCTGAGCAGTTGCCTTTTTCTGTTGCAGCCGCAGCTCACTGGTCCGGGGCGCCCAGGTCCGTCCAGAATTCGCTCCCGAGTACCTCACTGTTCGATTCCCCCGGAAACGACGGCCCGTATCCGCCGCGTTCCGCAGCCTGTGCTCCTATTTCCCCGCGGTCTCTGTCGCTGAGCGAGGCGGCCCGGGTGCAGTATGGAGGCGAAGGCAGGGTCCACCGCGGCTACCGATGGCGCATACTCGGTGTCTGCGGAGGAGACCGAAAAGTGGATGGAGCAGGCGATGCAAATGGTGAGGGGGCCGGGGCGTGGACGCATAGGATCGGAACTTCCTCCTGCTTATCCCGACCGAGCATTTGAGTAAATGTCCCCGGGGTACTTTCTGGGTCTTAATAATCTCGATGGCGCCCACAATCTCTGGGAAAACAGCTGGCTTTTACTGTCCTGAAATGTACTTTAGTCCATTCTCACGTGGCTCTGAGGGAAGGAAGAGAGGAAATACGGAAATTGTTTCTTTTTCACTGTTTTGAAGTAAGCGTCAACATCCCTATTCGGGGGCTGCTGGCACGTGCGTGCTGTTTCCCCTTCTTTCCTGTGGACACTGGCAGATTCGCGACGATACATTATTTTGTATGTATGACCCCTTGAACCTAACTAGGAGAAGGAAGGAAGCTGAGGATGTTTCTGGTAGAGAGCAGAATAAGAACAGGCCCCTGAGCGGTCAGATTCCACCATTCATTCATTCATCCATCCATCCTCTTGCCCTCTGCCCTTTTACTTTCTTCCCTCACTCCCTTCAGGACTCCTGATTAAGGAGGGCTGTGATAAGCTTTGTGTACAACCCAAGCTTTACCCGTACTTATGTGTGCCAGCGAACTCTTTAATAGGGATAAAAGTGTATTTGGCGTGTATGTATAGGTATATAAATCATAGACGCACATATATGCATATTTTTAAAGACTTGTTTCTTATACTTTTTTGAAAGTGGTGGTGGTGATGGTTTAGTAGCTAAGTCGTGTCCGACTCTTGCCATCCCATGGACTGTAAGTGACTCAGTAAAAAAAAAAAAATGTATTTTGTATTCAGTTCAGTTCAGTTCAGTCGCTCAGTCGTGTCCGACTCTGCGACCCCATGAATCGCAGCACGCCAGGCCTCCCGGAGTTCACTCAGACTCACGTCCATCGAGTCAGTGATGCCATCCAGCCATATTACATTCCAGTAAATGCCAAGTATACACTTAGATACAATTGAGACAAAACTTAACCTTCCTATGCACAGTTTTCCTGGTATTTCTCTTTCATTCCATTTTGAAAAAACAAATGCTGGTCATCATACCTGATTTGATTTCATGATGCAGTCTTTCAGCCCACTTCAAAATTTATTCTGCCCATTAAACTTATAGGATGCATAATTTTTTATTTGATACTTTAATATTCGCATATGCTTTGAATGGATGTTCCCTGGTGCCTCAGACGGTAAAGCGTCTGCCTACAATGCCTACCATGTGGGAGACCAAGGTTCAATCCCTGGGTAGGGAAGATCTCTTGGAGAAGGAAATGGCAACCCACTCCAGTATTCTTGCCTGGAAAATCCCATGGATTGTGGAACCTGGTAGGCTACAGTCCATGGGGTCACAAAGAATCAGACACGACTGAGCGACTTCACTTCACTTATGCTTTAAATGATTAATTTATAATATGGAATTGTTTGTCCTGAACTCATTTTATGTTACTAAATTCTTCCAGCTGGAAAAAAGGAGTTTTCATGTGATATCAAAATCTCTCTCCTTCCCCCAAATGATTTCAATACTATCATATGCTGGGCGGCATAAGTCATGAGGATGATAGTAAATGCACGGGAAGGTTGAAATATCTCAAATTAAGCTGCATTTACATCTTTCTATGGATAAGAGACCCGGAGGTCAGGGGATGTGGGAATGCTGAAAAATTTTGGCCTCTTCTGGTTATTTTCATTTGCTTTAGGAACTGTCCTCAGAATATTTATGGGGAGTTTGCATAGATGAAATTTTGAGAGATCCTATAGCCAGGTTTATTCAGCCATTGAACTTTTCCCCTTTGTGTATCAGAAATGTGTTTTCTTTCTCTCCTTTCATATCATCCACACTATTCTCTAGACTTCTGGACTGAACATTTGAGTCTTTTTACTACCTTTTTTTTTTAAAAAAAAATTAAACTTTTAATTTTGTATTGGCATATAACCCATTAAGAATGTTGTTATAAAAAATAAGAATGTCGTGATAGTTTAGGTGGACAGCAAAGGAACTCAGCCATGCATATACATGTATCTTTTCTCCCCCAACTGCCTCTCATCCAGGCTTCCACATAACATTGAACAGAGTTCCCTGTGCTATACAACAGATCCTTGCTGGTTAACCATCTGAGCCACAATCGGACTATAAACACCTAAAGGTGTGATTGCCTAGTTTATCTACACAGGGTCAAGGAGGTCCTTAGTTTGCACTTTGTTTTTTTGGCCAGTAGTATATGTTTCTTCCCACTCCAGAATTCTTGCCTGGAGAATCCCATGGACAGAGGAGCCTGGTGGGCGACACTCCACAGGGTCGCAGAGTTGGACACGACTGAGCGACTAAGACACACACACATACGTTTCTTCCAGGTCTTAAACAAAGGGAAAACAATGCTTGTGATAAATCTTGGACTTTGTCCAACCATCCCCTCCACCTCCACTAAAGAAACTTCAAATCTTAAACTACTTTGAAGACTTGTAGAAGTAATAGAAACTGTCCTGTGTACTTCTGAGAAGAGTTTACGATCAGACCAGAAGCATAGCTAGTACCAGATTCAGAGGCAGCTAATGTGTTCTGACGGAGAAGGCAATGGCACCCCACTCCAGTACTCTTGCCTGGGAAATCCCAAGGACGGAGGAGCCTGGTAGGCTGCAGTCCATGGGGTCGAGAAGAGTCGTACACAACTGAGCGACTTCACTTTCACTTTTCACTTCCATGCATTGGAGAAAGAAATGGCAACCCACTCCAGTGTTCTTGCCTGGAGAATCCCAGGGACGGGGGAGCCTGGTGGGCTGCCGTCTCTGGGGTCACACAGAGTCGGACATGACTGAAGCGACTTAGCAGCAATGTGTTCTGAGGAATTTGAAAGTGAGGTGTCCAGTGTACATGTAATAATAGGATACTAGCATACTTGCAGCACCTGGGCAGAGTAGACATATTTATATGGCCAATTCAAGTGGCTGAGTGCTTGGCTGATATTAGTGTTTGTTGAGCGAAGGCCTGGAGGAATTGGAATGGAGATGGGTTCTTAAAGTATATGATAAAAGGCAGAAAACATAAAAGAAGAATGAATAGTAAGAATGTATCTTACTTTGTAAGATACAAAGTAACAAAGCAAAGGACAGAGGGAAAATATTTGCAGTGTAAATAAAAGGACAGGTTTGATATAACCTTGATATATAAAGAACCTTGGCAAAGAGATATACACCCTAATATTGAAAAAGTCAAAGGATATGAATAAACATGCTATTTCTAAAAGAAACACAGATAAGGAACAAGTTAACAAATGTGCAGTTTCACTAGTAATAGATTAAATTCAAATTAAAAAGAGATATAATTTTTCAGTATTCTTGCCTGGAGGATCACATGGACAGAGGATCCTGGCGGGCTATGGTCCATAGGGTTGCAGAGAGTCAGGCACAACTGAAGCGACTTAGCATAATTTTTCAGCTGTTAAATTGGCAAAGGTCAAAAACTTGCAATGCTTGTTGTAGATAAGGATGTGTGTGTGAGGAGTTGGTTAGTTGTTTGCTGTAATTGGGGCATCTTTTCTAGAAGGCAACTTTGTTATATACATATTAAAAAGCCTTAAAACTGAGTTTATCCTTTGATTCAGTAATATCTTTATGGTATTTTTTTTCCCAAATGAAAATATTTTAATGTTTTCTTTTTCTGATTATATAGATAATTCATAGTCATAAGAAATTTATTTTTATAAATTTATTGACATATATACTTTTAAATAAGTCAAATTACATATTCTCTTCATGATTGTAAGTATCCTTTTTTCCTAGGTATAATCATTTCTTATTTCAGTTTATTTTCCTCTCACCCCCATCCCATAGTTCTTTTATTGCTCTGGAGTGAATTACCAAACATGGGACATAGGATGTATGTATTTTAAAGCCATCTATCTAGATGTTTTTAGATTGCCTTTTAGAACTATACTGCCCAGTGTAGTAGCCACTAGCATATGTGCCTAGTTATTTCATGAATAAGATGAAATTAAATATTCAGTTTCTCAGTCATGTTAGCCGCTTTTCAAGTACTCAGAAGCCACACATGGCTGGTGGCAACCATATTGGACAGCACAGATCAAACGATGTTTCCATCGCTATTGGCAGTGCTGTTGGATAGCACTGGCCTGAAGTGGTCCCATGTCCGTCCCCAGTGGTGAGAATGTTCTGTCCTACCCCCGTTCCTACCATCCCTGGAATTATCACTACTGAACATTTCACAGTGTTACAGGGGAGAAGTAATATCTGTGTTATATTTCTTGTTGTTCTTTGGTGAAGTTATCAAACTTTAAAGAAAGTTCTCTATATTTTATTATTGTTTTGTAAAATCGCTATTTTTCATGACAGTTTTCTTTTGGAGAGATAGCATATAATAAAGGTCATTGTTTTAATCACCACAGCATATAATTCTAACGATTTGGCTTAGAATCAAATAAAAAAAATAATAGCATTGCACTCTTACATTCCAGACACATTGCCATGGGCTGTGTCTCATACTGACCAAATGTATAAGGTCCACAGTAGTCCTGCTCTATGGTGGTTATTGTTCAGTCACCACTAAGTCATGTCCAACTCTTTGTGACCCCATGGACTGTAGCATGCCAGGCTCCTCTGTCCTCCACTATCTCTTGGAGTTTGCTCAAATTCATGTCCATTGAGCCAGTGATGCTATCTAACCATCTCATCCTCTATCATCCCCTTCTTCTCCTGCCCTCAATCTTTTCCAGCATCAAGGTCTTTTCCAGTGAGTTGACTCTTTGCATCAGATGGCCAAAGTATTGGAGCTTCAGCTTCACAACAGTCCTTCCAAAGAATGTCGAGAGTCGATTTCCTTTAGAAATGAGTGGTTTGATCTCCTTGCTAAACAAGGGACTGCTGAGCAAGAGTTTTTTCTAACACCGCAATTTGAAAGCATATCAGGTGTGTATTGTTACCGTCCTCATTTTCAGATGTGGGCATTGAGGTTTAGAGTTAAGTAAGCTCCCCACAGTTAGGGAGCTGGTAAGGACGGAGATGTGATTTGAGCCCAGCCACCTGTCTTCACCCCCAGTTTGTCCTGTGCTGTGTTTGGTTGCTCACTGCTCCCCATTGTACTCTATTGGACCCCTCTGCCTTTTCACTTTATTCCCACTGACTACCATGCCTTGGGAATCCTAATTAGACATTTGGATTTTTTTTCCTCTGTGAATTGCCTAGATATATTCTCTTTTGCCCAATTTTATTATTAGTTTTCCTTTTTAAAAACCACATTGTAGGGACTTCCCTGGTGGTCCAGTGGCTAGGACATCTTGCTCCCAATGCAGTGGGGCTGGATTTGATCCCTGGTCAGGGAACTAGTATGTAGGTCAAGAAGCAAGTTAGACATGGAACAACTGAGTGGTTCAAAATTGGGAAAGGAGGTATGACAAGGCTGTATATTATCACTCTGCGTATTTAACTTAGATGCAGAGTACACCATGTAAAATTCTGGGCTGGATGAAGCACAAGCTGAAATCAAGATTGCCCGGAGAAATTTCAACAACCTCAGATGTGCAGATGATACCAGCCTAATGGCAGAAAGTGAAGAGGAATTAAAGAACCTCATGATGAGGGCGAAAGTTGAGAGTGAAAAAGCTAGCTCAACATTCAAAAAACTGAGACCATGTCATCTAGTCCCATCACTTCATGATAAATAGAAGGGGAAAAAGTGAAAACAGCGACAGATTTTATATTCTTGGGCTCCAAAATCACTGTGGACAGTGACTGCAACTATGAAATTAAAAGACACTCCTTGGAAGAAAAGCTATGACAAACCTAGACAATGTATTAAAACGCAGAGACGTCAGTTTGCCAACAATGGTCCGTATAGTCAAAGCTATGGTTTTTCCAGTAGTCCTATATGGATGTGAGAGTTGGATCATAAAAAAGGCTGAGCACCGAGGAGTTGATGCTTTCAAACTGTGGTGCTGGAGGAGACTCTTGAGAGTCGCTTGGACAGCAGGGAGATCCAACCAGTCAATCCTAAAGGAAATAAACTCCGAATATCCATTGGAAGGACTGATGCTGAAGCTGAAGCTCCAATACTTTGGCCACCTGATGCAAAGGGCCGACTCGTTGGAAAAGACCCTAATGCTGGGAGAAATTGAAGGCAAAAGAAGAAGGGAGTGGTAAAGGATGAGATGGTTAGATGGCATCACCGACTCAGAGGACGTGAATTTGAGCAAACTCTAGGAGGTAGTGGAGGACAGGGGAGCCTGGCATGCTGCAGTCCATGGGGTTGGGAAGAGTCAGACACGACTTAGCGACTGAAAAATAGCAGCAACATGGAAGCAGATTCCACGTGCTGCAGTTAAGAATTTGCATGCTACAACTAAAACATTCTGTGTGCTGCAGATAAGACCTGGCACAGCCAAATAAATAAATATTAAAAAAAAGTTCTGGTGCCTTAAAAAAAAAAAAAAGAATGTTTGACAATGCTTCATTCTAAAAAAAAAATTACATTGTAGGAACTGTTTGTATTTTATAGCTATTTCTAGGAATAATTCATAAGGAATCAGTGGAGATATACAGAGAAGTTCTCTATTTGTTTATAATAGTGAGGAATTTGAAAAATAGCCACATGTGCTAGTCAAACAATAGGGGACCAATTAAGTGAATCATAAATATTTATGCAGAGAAGCACTATGTAGCCTTAAAAAAATCATGTGCTGAAAAATATTACTCAACATAGAGAAATGTTTGTAATATGTTTCTGGATGAAAAACGCAGACCACTGAATGGTATATATAGTATAAATTTATTTGACTTTTTAGAAAGCTACAAATATGTATATGCAGACATAGGGAAAAACCTGAAAAATTTGTTACAGAATAATACTGGTGATCATATTTTGTAATGTTGGGATTATGAGTGGTTTTTATTTTTTGATGTGTGAATTTTTTTTACCCCCAAGTCTTCTGCCATACTTACTTTACACTTAGGAAAAAAGAAAGATTGAGTAGATAAATGTATCATCAGAGAGTCAGAGGGAGAAAAGTTGCAAGGTTTCTGGAATAAATCGTGTATTATAGTTGCTTTTTCCAGGCACCTGAAGGCAATGGCACCCCACTCCAGTACTCTTGCCTGGAAAATCCCATGGATGGAGAAGCCTGGTAGGCTGCAGTCCATGGGGTCGCTAAGAGTCGGGCATGACTGAGCAACTTGACTTTCACTTTTCACTTACATGCATTGGAGAAGGAAATGGCAGCCCACTCCAGTGTTCTTGCCTGGAGAATCCCAGGGATAGAGGAGCCTAGTGGGCTGCCGTCTTTGGGGTCTCACAGAGTCGGACACAACTGAAGCGACTTAGCAGCAGCAGCAGCAGTATTAGTATAAGATTATGGCATGTCTGAGGGAAATTAAAAAAGAAATCAAGCACAGACAGATCCACTGTATCAAATGTAGTGTGATTAAATGTCTCTTTGTGTTAGGCCTTGTGCCATGTGCTTGGCCTACAAAGGTGAGCGGAACAGGTTTGCTGGTGCTTGGCTCTAGTGCTTCCCCGCAGGAGCATGCTGTTTAATTGATGAAATTAAGCCGCCCACAAATGAAAAAGTTAATAGTAGCAAGTCCAGGGTCCAAAATAAGAGGCAGACATAAAATGCTATCAGATAATAGGTGACAAGGTCCTGAGCAAGTTAGTTGAGTGAAATTACAGGATGCTTTCTTAACTTGAAAAAGAGAAATGGGATGTAGGCGAGTGGAAAAGAAGAGATGGGTTCTCAAGGGGAGGAATCATCAAGTACAAAGAAATGGAGGACTCAGTCTTGGGTTAGGAGGGGATCCAACTATCTGTCCGGATCAGGACTTCTAACCAAGGCTCAGGTTTTAGCAGGAATCTATAAACCCTGATGCTGTGTGTAAAAATGTCACGTGCTTGTGCCTTTTTCGCGTGGGCGTGTCCACAACTTTCACCAGATTCTCAGAGGGGCTCCAAGAAGATTAAGGACAAAGGACCTGGAAGGATAATGAAAGGTTCGGCTGACTCAGTTGGCTGGTGGGGAGCACTGGGTGATGGCTGGGAGGCTCTTGGTGCCAGGCTGTTCGTCTCCAGGTGAGGAGAAGTTTAGTGTGTTACAGGAGAACAGAGCTTCTCAGAGTCACGAGCAGTAACAGCTCTAGTGTCGTTGACCTTTCGAACGTTATTATTTTCTACCTAAGAGTTGTCCTGGCCGAACTGTCTTTTCCTTCAATTGTCTTTTTTCTTTTGTGGGAGATATACTTGGGTACTCTTCAAGAGTCTAGGCACTCTGACCCCCTCTCCCCTCCTGCTACCACCGCATGACTAGAAAGTAGTTTGTAGGAAGGACGGCTTTAGAGAAACTGCACAGTCTCTTCCGTCCTAGAACTGTCTTTATCTGTAAAAGCAGATGGACCCTGGCTAGAGTGCAGGAGATGACACTTGAGGAGCAAAAGAAACGACGTTAAAGACATTTGGAGTAGGGACCAGTGAGAAGAGAGATTTCATTCTTCAGTTTTGAACCTTGGTAACTTACTAATTTATGAAAGACAAAATTGCCATTTTAAATAGTAACGGAGCCTTTCTAAAAGATGAGGTGGTTGAAAACCTACATAGGTACAATTCAGAGCCATTTTGCCTGCTCTTTTGTGCATTTATAATGAAACGATTGGACTTGGCAGAAGAGGTCGTGGGAATGTTGGAAAGTACAAGATGGGATGGATTAAAAAGTCTTTTCAGTGTAATTAAATCTGTTTTGAACTTCACAGCAAAGCAGATATATGTATTTGATATATGCATATACACACATGACTCGTTCTGTGGGGTTCTGAGGTTGCTCTCGCCACCTCTTCCCTAACCTACCATTCCAGCTGCTCACCCTTCACCCTCAGTCTAGGCCACTCCTCATCAACAGCATTATTTGCCTTTTTCAAGTACTATGGTCACTCATACTTTCTCTCTAATTGGGACAGCGGTGGAAGGCATTTTTACAAAAATGAAGCAGGAAGATAATATAGTATGGGAAATAGAGTTAAAAGCAGATCATTTTCTTGGAGGAAACAAGAGAAAACCCAAAGGAAAGAATGAAAGGCCCATCTCATCCCCTCTCCGGGGGCCCAGAGCGTGGCCCCGGCTGTTTTCCAGGTGAACAAGTCAGAATGTGGAAGGAGCCGCACCAGGCAGCTTGGGTTTGCCTCTGCCTGCCACCTGCTCCTCCTTCCCTCTGCTCTTGGATCCTCTCCTGCACGTTTGAAATGAACAAGTAGCCTCATGTAGAGCTCTTCAGCAGACAGGTTTACAGATAATCCTTGTCACGTGGCCCCCTGTTTGTTTACTCTGTTTTTCTTTAAACTTTTACATCTCACTGTGTTGCTAAATGTCCCCTTTCCCTTTGTCCCTTGAACTAGCGCTGCTAAGAACCCAGGCACCAGTAAAGTAGCTGGTCCGTGGTGACTGGAGTAGAAATTAGAGGCAGAGCTGTGGCTGGAAACCCAGGAACCTTGCAGGTGCTCCACAGAGATTTGTTGAACAAGTGAGTGGAGGATCCACATTGTCTGGGCTCTAGGCCCAGCCTCACACAGGGACTGATTCCGTAACCTTCCCACGGCTCAGTCTCCTTATCTGAAAATGGGGAAATCACGAACCAGTTGCACCGGGTTATGAAGTACATGAATTAATAATGTGCCTGAACTAGTCCTACATCAGGGGGAGCTTTCCAACAAGCTCTCAGCTCTTATTATTTGCAAGCTCAGAATCAGAACACTTGACATACAGACACAACAGTCTGTTGTAATAGAAACTAGAAATGTAACTTACACATAAGTCCCTCTTCAGGCTACTGGTTTTTATTTCCTCCCTCCCACCCTAACTGACCCTTCCTTCTTGGCCCAGTATTTTCCTTGGATCTTCTATAACCCCAGACACTCCTGGTTTTCCTCGTACCTCAGTAGCCGTCTCTTCTTAATTGCCATTGTAGGAGCCTTCTGGTTTACTCCACCTTTTATTTTTTTAATGTTTCATTTTGAAATAATTACAAATTCACAGCAAGTTGCAACGCAATATACAGACAAGGCCCCAGTACCCTTCACCTGGTTTCCTCTAGTGGTAGCATATTACATAACTAGCGAAATGTCACAGCCGGGAATCCAGCCTTGACCCAGCCTGCAGTGCTTGTTCACGTGTCATCAGCTTTATGTGTGTGCGCCTGTGTGTGCATGTGTGTCTGCATCGTTCAGTGCAGTTTTGTTACCTGTTTTGTTTGATCACCACTAGGACTTCTCCATCACCACAAGGCTCCATCTTGCTGCCCTTTATGGCCACCATCCTTTCCACACCCTAACCCCCAGCAGTCACTAATCTATCCTCCATACCCATAGTTTTGTCATTTGGGAATGTGGTATACTTGAATATGTCACCTTTGGGGATTTTTTTTTTCCCACTCAACATTATTTCCTTGAGTCAGTTAATAGCTGATTCCTTTTCATTGCTGTGTAGTTTTCCATGGGTGGATGCAACATACTTTGTTTAACCTGATAGCCCTTGAAGGACATTTGGGTCATTTCCAGTTTGGGGCTAGGAGTAAAATGTCATTGAACATTCATGTCTGTATATGACATTGTGTTATTGTATGAACATAAGATTTCATTTCCCTGGGTGGACAAACGCCCAGAGTACAATCATTGGGTCATATGTTAAGTGCACGTTTAGCTCTTTAAGGAACTGCCAAGCCATCTCCCAGGGTGGCTGTAACAATTTTACATTCCTGCCAGCAATATATGAGATCCTGTTTCTCTGCTTCACTGGCATCTGTTGTTAATACTTTTTATTTCAGCCATTCTGGTAAGTGTGTAGTGATATCTCATTGTGGTTTTAATTTGCATTCCCTAATGGTTAATGATGTATCCATCTTTTCATATACTTATTTGCCATCTGTATGCCATCTTTGATAAAATGTTTTTTAGTATCTTTTGCCCATTTTCTAACAATTTTTTTAAACTGTTGAATTTTGAGCATTTTTTTTTTCATAATCCAAATCTAGACTGTTGTTGAATATGTTGTTATTCAGTCACTAAATTGTGTCTGACTCTTTGTGACGCAGTCATGAAATTAAAAGATGCTTGCTCCTTGGAAGAAAAGCTATGACCATCCTAGACAGCATATTAAAAAGCAGAGACATTACCAACAAAGGTCTGTCTAGTCAAAGCTATGGTATTTCCAGTAGTCATGTATGGATATGAGGGCTGGACTATAAAAAAAGCTGAGTGCTGAAGAATTGATGCTTTTGAACTGTGGTGTTGGAGAAGACTCTTGAGAGTCCCTTGGACTGCAAGGAGATCCACCCATTCACTCCTAAAGGAAATCAGTCCTGAATATTCATTGGAAGGACTGATGCTGAAGCTGAAACTCCAATACTTTGACCACCTGATGCGAAGAACTGACTCATTGGAAAAGACCCTATTGCTGGGAAAGGTTGTAGGTGGGAGGAGAAGGGAATGACAGAGGATGAGATGGTTGGATTGCATCACCAATGCAATGGACATGAGTTTGAGTTTGAGGTTCTGGGAGTTGGTGATGGACAGGGAAGCCTGACGTGCTGCAGTCAATGGAGTCACAAAGAGTCAGACACAACTGAGCAACTGAACTGAACTTTGTGACCCCATGGGCTGCAGCACACCAAGCTCCTTTGTCCTTCACTATCTCCCAGAGTTTGCTCAAATTCATGTTACTTGAATCAGTGATACTATCTAACCATCTCATCCTCTGTCACTCCCCTTTTCCTTGCCTTCAGGCTTTCTCAGCATGAGGGTCTTTTCCAACGAGTGGGCTCTTTGCATCAGGTGGCCAAAATATTGGAGCTTCAGCTTCAGCATCAGTACTTCCAATGAATATTAGGGTTGATTTCCTTTAGAGTGGACTGGTTTGATCTCCTTGCTGTCCAAGGGACTCTCAAGAGTCCCCTTAAATATATGGTTTATAAATACTTTTTTCCCATTTTAGCTTATCTTTTCTTCCTCTTAACAGGATGTATTAGTTTTCTCTGGCTTCGGTAACAAATGCCTGCACACTTGGTGGCTTAGAACAACATAGGTTTATTCTTTCACGATTCTGGAGGCCAGGAGTCCACTCTCCGTTTCACTGCCCCCAAACAAATGTGTCAGCAGGGCTGTGCGCCCTCTGGAGGCCCTAGAGCAGAATATATTTCCTTGCCTTTTCCAGCTTCTAACGTGACATTCCTTGCTTGGTTCATGACTCCTTCCCACATCTTCAAAGCCAACAGCGTAGCATCTTCAAATCTCTCTGCTTCCATCGTCCCATTGCTATCTACTTTACGTGTCAAATCTCTCTCCGTGTCTCTCATAAGGACAGTTATGATTGCATTTGGGGCCACCTAATAATCCAGGATAACTTCCCTATCTCAAGACCCTCAACAGATATTTGATGGATGAGCACATGATTTGTCTTTCTTGTGGACCCCAGTTTATGCGTCATCCTGAACTTATTTTAAATTTCACTCTCTGTGTGACGATTGCCTTAACTGTGCTGGTTCTTATTGTCCTCCCTCCCCAGCTCTCAGTCCTCCTCCCAGCTTTCCTTCCTGTAGTAACCTATGGTACATTTTTTATTTGTATATATGCACCAAACCTTTGAAAGACCTCTGCAGTCTTTCAAACTTTGCGAAAACTGAGTGTGCTTTAACTTTTTACATAACTGGGACAGAACTAGCCTGTGGGTAGTGCATGACCCAGTTCTGAAGAACGTGGTATTATGGCTTCAGATACTGTCTCCTTCCATCTCTCCAGGCCCCAGCTTTATCCCACTACTCCAGATGCAAGAGAAGTATCATATGCTCCCACAACGTGCCTCTCCTTTCAGCACTGTTGGCCAAATTAAAAGTGTCAGCTGAGCATGTTTGAAGCAGCTAAGGGACCCCCGCTAGCATTATGATAGGGTTATTGCTGGGAGCAAGCGGCTAGTGCAGGAGACGGAACACATACTGATTTCAGCAAAGCCTTCAACTTGGCACTTCGTGTGCCCTGTGGTGTGTGTAAATACCTCTGCTTCAGTAGGAATGTAGTCTTCTAGAGTGTCTTCCAGCCTGCCCAAACAGGAAATGCTATGCCTTTCTAGAAACAGCGGTACTTGGGTTCTTTAAACCATAGTGAGGTGGAAATGACTACGCTAGTCCACGGGTCACAACCGTTTCAGGTTCTCTCTCACCTGTGGTGTCCGGGCATCCCAAAAGTAACCTGCCTGTTTTTGCTCTCTGCCTGAAGAAGTATTCCTTAGCTGTCCTGGGCCCCAGAACTGCTGGGGCTCCTTTAGCCACCATGGTGGTGGTTTAATCACTAAGTCATGTCTGACTCTTTGTGACTCCATGGACTGTAGCCCACCAGGCTTCTCTGTCCATGGGATTCTCCAGGCAAGAATACCAGAGTGGGTTGCCATTTTCTTCTCCAGGGGATCTTCCTGACCTAGGATTCAAACCTGCATCTCCTGCATTGCAGGCAGATTCTTTTATTGCTGAGCCAGCACGGAAGCCCATTCCCTCAACCATAGGGCTGGAGGACAGCTAGTGATGGAGGGGTGACTCTGCAACTATAATGATTAGTTTACCATCCCTGGGATGGTGTGGAACTGTGCCTAAACTTACTTTTCTCATTTGTATTTTTCAGTTGAGATATATTTCACATGGGTTTCCTTGGTGGCTCAGCAGTAAAGAATCCACCTGCAGCGCAGGAGCCGTGGGTTTGATCCCTGGGTCAGGAAGATCCCCTGGAGGAGAGCATGGCAACCCACTCCAGTATTCTTGCCTGGAGAATCCCATGAACAGAGGAGCCTGGTGGGCTGCAGTCCATGGGGTCACACAGAGTCAAACATGACTGAAGTGACTTAGCATATTTCACATACAGTGAGATGCACAGGTCTTAAATGTATTGTTCATTCAGTTCTGAATGATGCAGACATCTATGTAAGCCACACCCTTATCACGATAAAGTTTTTTCCTCCCCAGATTTCCTTGTGTCCCTTTCCAGTCAAGCTACTCATCCCTGTTGGTGATGGAACCACTGTTGCAATTACTTTCATCATAGTTTAGTCTGTTCTAGTCCTTCACTTGGAGGGAATCATGCAGTGTGTGCACTTTTGTGTCTGATTTCTTTTACGTTAGCATGTCTGGGATTCATCCATGGTGTTGTGTGTATCCGTAGTTTGTTTCTCTTTTATTGCTGAGTAGTATTCCATGGCATGTTTATCCATTCTTTTGTTGATGGACACCTGTGCTATTTCCTGTGTTTGGCTATTATGAATAACATAACATAATATAACCTAACAGCCAAGCTGTTATGAACATTCTTTTACAAGGTTTGTGTGTTTGGTTTTGCTAGACACATATTCTCTTCTCTCAAGTAAATACTTAGGAGTAGAATGAGCTAGATGTTCATAGGCTCTTTGTAGGTTTACTTCTTGGGGTTTCCTAGGTGGTAAACAACCTTCCTGCTAGTGCAGGAGATGTAAGAGATGCATGTTTGATCCCTGGGTTGGAAAGATCCCATGGAGAAGGAAATAGCCACCCACTCCACTATTCTTGCCTGGAGGAGCCTGGAGGGCCATGGTCCATAGGGTCGCAAAGGGTCAGACACAACTGAAGCGACTTTAGCACACATGTGTGTTTACTTCTTAAAGAAGCTTCTAAAGTGTTTTTCAAAATGGTTGTGCCAGTTTTGTATAGAGTGCTCCAAAGCCATTATTGTCTCGCTTAGAACAGAGATTGTGGGCACAGGGAGATAAGCAGTCTGGTCACCTTGATGCTGTTGAATACCAGAGGATGTTTTCTGTAATTTTTAAAGCATCAGAAAGATTAAGCAAGTGGAATTTCAACAAAGAAAGAATTTTAATAAAAGACTTATAAATGTTACTTATTCTTCTACCTGTTTACAAATACACGTGTGCTGTGCCGTGCTAAGTTGCTTCAGTCATGTCTGACTCTTCAGTCATGTCTGACTCTTCAGTCATGTCTGACTCTTCAGTCATGTCTGACTCTTTGAGACCCTATGGAGTATAGCCAGTTAGGCTCCTCTGTCCATGGGATCCCCCAGGCAAGAATACTGGAGTGAATTTCCATGCCCTCCTACAGGGGATCTTTCCAACCAAGGGATTGAACCCATGTCTCCTGCATTGGCAGGCAGTTCTTTACTGCTGTGCCACCTAAGAAGCCTGTACTCTGTCAGAAAACAGTGCACAGTTCAGTTCAGTTCAGTAGCTCAGTTGTGTCTGACTCTTTGCGACCCCATGGACTGCAGCACGCCAGGCTTCCCTGTCCATCACCAACTCCTGGAGCTTGCTCAAACTCATGTCCATGAAGTCGGTGATGCCATCCAACCATCTCATTCTGTGTCGTCCCCTTTTCCTCCTGCCTTCAATCTTTCCCAACATCAGGGTCTTTTCCAATGAGCCAGTTCTTCACATCAGGTGGCCAAAGTATTGGAGTTTCAGCTTCAGCATCAGTCCTTCCAGTGAATATCCAGAACTGATTTCCTTTAGGATTGACTGGTTTGATCTCCTTGCTGTTCAAGGGACTCTCAAGAGTCTTCTCCAACACCCCTGGCAATATAAGAACAAGGATCAAAAGTAGTCTTTGATCAGTTCTGCTTCCAGTAAAAGAAAAATTCAGGGAGCTCAGGACTATGATGGGGATTTGCTCTTGAGTCTCTCTCAATACAGACACAACAGAGAATAAAGGCACTGAATACTGAAATGTTTTAGAAAAGGGGAAACTGAGCCACGTTTCTTTTCTCTGATGTTTGTTCATGTGTGTAGTCCTTAGGCTGCCTGTTTCTTTCGTCTTTTCAAGTATTGAACATCACCTGTTAGATTTTCCACTTTGTCTTTTAGGCCAAAGACGCCCTAGACAATACTGAAGTTCCTGTTGGCTGCCTTATGGTCTACAACAATGAAGTTGTGGGCAAGGGGAGAAATGAAGTTAATCAAACCAAAAATGTATGTGAGTTGAAGAGTAAATTGCAAACATATGACAGTGATGGTAGGCATGGAATGGATTTCTCGTGGTTGGTGGCAAGATGGATCTGTGTAGCGTTAGGTGACCATTAGTGGAAGGACAGTTTCCTGAAACCTTTAAAAATGTCTTTTTTTTTCTGATTATAAAGAGTGATCCATACTGATTTTCAAAATTTTGGATAATTCAGAAAAATTTAATGAAGCAGTAAATTCTTTGGGTCTGATTTTCCATTTCATAGAGCTTTAACACGAGTAAAATCCAAGAGGGGTTTTATTACATCAGAGTGTCCATACAGAAGAAAAGAGTCCATCTCTATTTTAAGCAAATGTAATACCTGGAAATTCTACTTTATGAGACAGCAATTTAGCTCATATTGTATCCTTCGGTGAGGCTTCCCTGGTAGCTCCGTTGGTAAAGAATCTGCCTGCAATGCAGGAGACCCTGGTTTGATTCCTGGGATGGGATGATCTGCTGGAGAAGGGATAGGCTACCCACTCTAGTATTCTTGGGTGTGTGCTACTGCTGCTGCTAAGTCACTTCAGTCATGTCCGACTCTGTGTGACCCCATAGACGGCAGCCACCAGGCTCCCCCATCCCTGGGATTCTCCAGGCAAGAACACTGGAGTGGGTTGCCATTTCCTTCTCCAATGCAGGAAAGTGAAAAGTGAAAGTGAAGTCACTCAGTCGTGTCTGACTCTTTGCGACCCCATGGACTGCAGCCTACCAGGCTCCTCCATCCATGGGATTTCCCAGGCAAGAGTACTGGAGTGGGGTGCCATTGCTTTCTCCCTTGGGTGTGTAGTACCTTTAATTATTGTGTTCCTCCTAGTCAATTAAAAAGTCACCCTTAATTGATAGCTGTGGAGATATAAAAGGATTGTATAAAGAAAGCAAGTAATTCAGTGGGGTACAGTCTCCACCACCTGCAGGTACACTTTAAAAGCTTTTGTGACTTTATTGTGGTTAGGTTGAGAAGTTATGAATTAAGGAAACACTTGTTGAATGTGGTATCACCACAGCATGTTACAGTGAGTAGAAATGAAATCATAAGTTTTAGGATTATAAGAAGTGCCGGGGGGACTCAAGGAGAGCTTATAACTTTACCACCCCTCACGTTGACTTTGATCTTACTTGGGAGCCAGAGAACGAGGTGGGGGTGCTATGAGCACTTTCGAGTTCATTCATCACACTTATCAACAAGAAAACTCAGATCTAGTGAAACACAAGCAAAATAGGAACCCAAATTCACAAAACAGTTGTTACATGGACATCAAGATGCCTGTAAGATAAGTAGTAAGCCATGTGTGTTAGTCACAGTCGTTTCTGACTCTTTACAACTGCATGGAATGTAGCCTGCCAGGCTCCTCTGTCCATGGAATTCTCCAGGCAAGAATACTGGAGTGAATTGCCATTTACTTCTCCAGGGGATCTTCCTGACCCAGGGGTCAAACCCTGGGTCTGCATTGCCGGCAGATTCTTTACCGTCTGAGCCACCTGGAAAGCCCAATAAGCCGTAGTACACCAATTAGTGAATCTATAGATACTATTCAGGAGTAGAATTTTGTGATTTAAATAATTGTCGTATTTCCCTATTTGTATTTTGTGGTTCAGTACAGTATCTTTAACATGAGAAAGTCGGATGTCCTAGCAACATCTGTCTAAACCCCCAGTGACCTGAGTTCCTTCCACACCTTTAAATTAACCTGGATTTAATTTTAGTATTCTGTGCTCTTTAGAAGGTTACCCTACAATCACAGTATAGAAAGACTCTTGACCCTAAAAGAGGAGACCCAAGTCCTACTTTCGGCTCTGCTACCATTACCCGCCGTCACCACCGCCATCACCTCGCCCAGCTGTGTGTCTTTAGTAACCTCCTAACATAGCTTACTTAGCTTCTGGTTCTTCAGCGGTAAAAGAGTTGATTGAGATGATTTAGGTCGTTGATTATCTCTCGAGAACTATGAGCACATTTGATTCAGTAAATCTGAACCTGATTTCTAAAAAGCACCCAAGTTGGGGGGAACTTTGCTTTTTTTTTAAGCTCCCCAGTTGGTTCTGGTATGCAGTCAGGTATGGGACCCTCTTTGCCAAAGAACTTTCCAGCTCTGAGTTTATCATTCTGGGCCAGCAGGGCTCCCATCTGCCTCTGGCTTCCATGGCCCCTTGGCCACTGTGCCAGCACTTTCCACAGGTAAATGAACACCTTTCTGTTTGCCCCACCAAATTTTATGCTTCTGGAGGACAGAGACTTTTTTCCCCACAGAGTTTAGTGCAGTGGCTTGTACATAGTTGACACTAAGTGTAAGTTTATTGATAAACATAATTATTCATGAGTACTATAAATAATTGCCACATAGCAGAGTACATATACAGTGTTATGTGTGACTGTGCTTCATATAATTCATATCACTTTATGAGACGTAGATACTAGAATTACATTTGGGGAAACTAAGGCTTGGAAAAGCTATGTAACTTGCCCAAGGCTATACAATTAGTAATGTCACAGTCAGGATTCAGACTGAAGTATGGTTGACTTCAAATTTTTTGCATTTCTCCTATACTCTACTGCTCCCAGAAGGTATCTGAAACTGATACCAAACCTCTGCTTCTCTCTAGAGTCTGCCAGTATATAAAATCTTATCCCAGAGAAAATGTAAGTGATGATATCCCAGTGATGACATTCTAAATATAGATTTGTTTAGAGTGAGGTTAGTGACAGTCTTGAAAACATATTCGAACCTAAAGCACATGCTTATGAAAATTTCAGTTTCCTTGGAAATATTCAGGAACCATAGACATCTTTTTTTTATTTGAGACTTATCTCTCTGGTATTTTAATTGACAGAGTGTCCCCTAAAGTACTTAGATACTTAACTAAAAATAGAGCACTAATTCCTCTGACATCTCAGATTAGGTATCTTTTGTCGGCAAGGCTATAGTACTTGAACTAGGAAGTCCACTGTCAGCTGCTAAGGGTGTCCTGAAACCTTTATTCGCTGAAATGTTTGCAGAAACAATAGGCCCGTTTTTCATATTTACTTTGGAATATTTGTAAAATACTGTTACACGTAGCCAACAAGGTCAGTGCAGGCAGCTCTCTTTCCAGGCTACTCGACATGCAGAAATGGTGGCCATTGACCAGGCCCTAGACTGGTGCCGTCGCCACGGCAGGAGTCCTTCTGAAGTGTTTGAACACACTGTGCTGTACGTCACCGTGGAGCCCTGTATCATGTGTGCAGCTGCTCTCCGCCTGATGAGTATCCTTTGACTTCACAGGTTCATGTGTCGTGAACTCAAAAATGGATGGTGGAATGCGGGTGGGAGGGACGCTCCTCCCACCAGAGGGAGGAGCTTATATATATACATGTGGCTGATTCACAGTGTTGTACAGCAGAAACCAACACAGCATTGTAAAGCAATTATATTTCAATTAAAAAAAAAAGGCATCAATGTAAAACAAAAAAGTCCAGACAATGTTAAAAAAGATTCTACTATATGAAAACAGAATTGTGAAACAAATTTTGGAAGATGTACTTTACAAAATACAGTGTTCCTAGGCCAAAACATTTTTTAAGAAAGATTTTTGAATAATGAAGTCTTTGTTTTAGTATCAGTGAACTATAACAAGTAAGTGAGAGCAAGAAACGCTTCAAGCTAACTTAAGCTGTCAGGTAAAGACAGACCATAAATTAGACTGTTTAACAGTGTACATAAGAAAAGACCTGAAGAATATGCACCTATTTTGCCTTTGGTGAACAGATTACAGGTGACTTAAAATTTCTCTTTCTCTGTTTATTGCCTGTGGTGAACAGATTACAGGTGACTTAAAATTTCTCTTTCTCTGTTTATAAGTCTTTATTGTTTATTTTTGCCATGAATACCTATTACATAGAAGGCTTGAAAAATTCAAGTAACTACAAAGT
The DNA here is from genome assembly GCF_032452875.1 of Bos javanicus. Lineage (NCBI taxonomy): Eukaryota > Metazoa > Chordata > Mammalia > Artiodactyla > Bovidae > Bos > Bos javanicus. The sequence continues at coordinate 80,853,788 of NC_083876.1, read as the reverse complement.
GAAAGTATTTATGACACTGTGTTGTGTTGTTCAGTCGCTCAGTCGGTCCGATTCTTTGCAACCCCATGGACTGCAGCACACCATGCTTACCTGTCCTTCACTGTCTCCCGGAGTTTGCTCAGACTCTTGTCTGTTGAGTCATTGGTGCCATCCAGCCATCTCATCCTCTGTTGTCCCCTTCTCCTCCTGCCCTCAGTCTTTCCCAGCATCAAGGTCTTTTTCAGTGAGTTAGCTATTCACATCAGGTGGCCAAAGTATTGGAGTTTCAGCTTCACCATCAATTCTTCCAATGAATGAATATTCAGGGTTGATTTCCTTTAGGATTGACAAATTTGATCACCATGCAGTCTGAGGGACTCTCAAGAGGCTCCTCCAGCACCATAGTTTGAAAGCATCAATTCTTCAGTGCTCAGCCTTCCTTATGGTCCAGCTCTCTCCATACATGACTATTGGAAAAACCATAGCTTTGACTATATGGACCTTTGACAGCAAAGTGATGTCTCTGCTTTTTAATACGTTGTCTGGGTTTGTCATAGCTTTTCTTCCAAGTAGCAAATGTCTTTTAATTTCATGACTGCAGTCACTGTCCACAGTGATTTTGGACCCCAAGAACTGTAAACTAAATAAATGGGAAGTTGATATAGCTCTTCGAATTGTGTCTTTCACGGAATAAATGACACAAATACTGAGTACAGCCAGTTAGCCTCTAAAGATCTTTTTAAAAATTGCTGGATAATTCAACAATTAATTGTTGAATCTCATGCTAGCATGTTCTTATGTATTTATTTTGGTTGTTTCTGTTCAGTCGCTCAGTTGTGTCTGACTCTTTGCAACCCCATGGACTATAGCATGCCAGGCTTCCCTGTCCTTCACCATCTCCTGGAGCTTGCTCAAACTCATGTCCATTATTTTGGTATGTGGGTGTGAATCATTTAATCACTAAAAATAATAGAGAGGGCTTTGAGTATGATAAGACATACAGTTTCCACTTTGTAAACTCTCTGCCCATCGTGCCATCCCAAGTGGCTCCGTTTTAGTATGGTTTATTCTGAGCCACAGTTATATTTGCTTGAGGAAAGAACAGAGGGAAAATCTGTTATTTTTAAAGAGGTGAAAATCTCTGGATTAAATTTCTGCCTCCCTTTTGGCTCCAATTCTCTAGTGATTCCAAAATATCTCCTTTAGGAGAGGCCAGAGAGAGCACCAAGCTGCAAGCATTTAGCAAATACACATTGAGTTTTCACTCCATTTGCAGTTGTGAGATGTTAATTTTTAAATCCTTTTTTTTTTTTTTTTTTAAATCCTTTAAACCTCTTTCTTTTGTGTAACTAGATTGTGAAGTGAAGTCAAAGTTTGTCCGTCATGTCCAACTCTGTGACGCCATGGACTATACAGTTCATGGGATTCTCCAGGCCAGAATACTGGAGTGAGTAGCCTTTCCCCTCTCTAGGGGATCTTCCCAACCCAGGGATTGAACCAAGGTCTCCCACGTTGCAGGCGGATTCTTTACCAGATGAACCATAAGGGAAGCCCAAGAATACTGGTGTGGGTAGCCTATCTCTTCTCCAGTGGATCTTCCTGACCCAGGAATCAAACCAGGGTCTCCTGCATTGCAGGCAGATTCTTTACCAACTGAGCTATCAGGGAAGCCTAAAACTAAGTTATATTCTAGAAGGAATTTCCTGAATTAAAGGGTGCTTAGACCTAGAGAAATACCTCTTGTCTGGCAGTGGTGGAATTTGAACCCACGACTCTGAAGAGACTGGAGCCTAAATCCAGCACCTTAGACTGCTCGGCCATGCTACTTGATTGCAAAACTGAATTTTTAAGACTAAGCCCAAGTTTAATTATTTTTAAGGGTAGCGTGGGCTTTCCTCTCTAGGATAGCTGGTATAAACCCACTCTAGTTTTGTCACAATATGCACTTGAACTGCCTGTTCTCTGTAGGACCTTAATTCTTTCTCAGGAATCCCACTGGTTGTCTATGGCTGCCAGAATGAAAGATTTGGTGGTTGTGGCTCTGTTCTGGATATTGCCTCTGCTGATCTACCGAGTACTGGGAAACCATTTCAGGTAACATGAACGGTTATACTTTTTCTTTCTAATTACTCTTATCTCACCTACGGGCTTGCGGGTAATTAGCGTGTTGTCAGTACACCAAGGAGCCATGACTGAACCAGGTGGGTGCTGGGAACCTCTGGCCAAGGTCATGGATGCCTCAGTGTAAGACTGCAGGTAATCATTTCCAGGAGAGTGCTTAGCTGTCTTAATGCACAGAATCCCTCCAGAAAGAGAGTTCCAGCCTTCCAAGCTTTCCTCTGACAGTCTTCACCAACATCATCAGCTATGTGTAAGGACCCTACCACTATGGGCCTCTCCCCTCCACATGTGTGCCTGGCTCTGTGCTGTACCAGATTTGCATGATGCTTAGTCTGTGTTGGTGACTGCTGCTGCTAAGTCGCTTCAGTCGTGTCCGACTCTGTGCGACCCCATAGACGGCAGCCCATTAGGCTCCCCCATCCCTGGGATTCTCCAGGCAAGAACACTGGAGTGGGTTGCCATGGCCTTCTCCAATGCATGAAAGTGAAAAGGGAAAGGAAGTTGCTCAGTCGTGTTTGACTCTTCCCGACCCCATGGACTGCAGCCTACCTGGTTCCTCCGCCCATGGGACTTTCCAGGCAAGAGGACTGGAGTGGGGTGCCATTGCCTTCTCCGGTGTTGGTGACTATAGCAGCCATTTACAGTGAATACACAATATTTTTCACAAAGTCAGTCATTTTGCTTGATTGCCCTGTACTACTTTTGGCATCTAGGAATCAATACCTGATTTCATTTTTTTCCCCCTGCCTTTTTGATGTTGAAATTTCCCCCAGGCCCAAGAATCCACTTAGAAATTCTACTTTCTCTTTAACTTTGACGCTTCTCCCAGAGTTTTCGTGTTTAAGGCTATGAGCAGAAGGAATTTTTATTTCAGAGTTTGGTCTCTAGACAAATACCAGTTCCCATAAACTGGTTTGATTTTTTTCTCTCTAAGATCTAAGGTTAATCTTAAAAGTATTATGCTTTAAAAAGAAAAGGACTTAACGAATGCTGGACATGGTATGTAGTTAACAAAGATCTCAGATATTCTTGGGAGAATATTAAGTACCTATGAAGGGCTAAATTTGGTTGAATCCCAATGAGAACAAGTTTTGGAAAACATTCTATTTTGAGTTTTCCCAGCTGAACATTGGCTTTCCCAACAAGCCCTGCACTTTTGAGAACAGATAACTTTTACCATCACATCAGAAAAGAAACCGTCATAGGATGGAGAGTAGGCAGTACAGTTAGCCTGATCATTAAAACAATATGCAAAGTGATTTGTTTTCTTCCAGTCACTTCTATCAGTAACTCAGGTTTTGCTTCCGTAACTCTTTGCAAATGAATCGCTGACTCTGTACTTCATTTATGAGAAAGATCTGAAGAATTCCTCAAAGCTTCTCAGCTGAACAAAGATGAGCCCTTAGATATCAGATATGGGTGGAGCATTTCTGTCCAACATGCCAGAGATGTTGCCACTGACATTACCAGTGACCGCATCACGTTGTGCTCCTTCAAAGGCCTGTATATTTTGACTTCATTTTATTGCTCCAATTTCTTTCCTTGTACTCCCTTAATAATCACTCCACCACTATCAGCTGGTTGTCTCACAAACCTAAGCTTATTCCTCCTCTTTTCCTGAGATGATCTGCTCAGTCTCTCTAAATATTCTCTAGTATTAAGTTTCATCCCTCTACTGTTATCCCAATTTCTTATTCTTTCACATGTTGACCTTTTTGCTGAAAGAATCAAAGATAGAAGAAACTGAACACTTAAAAAATATCCTCTGTAGTAAGGTTCGACTAGTTTTTTCTATAAAAAGCCTGAGAGGAAATATTTTAGCTTTTGTGAGCCACTTATATTTTTGTCACATATATATTTTTTTAACCCTTTAAAATATAAAAACCATTCTTAGCTGACCATTTCTAGCTGTGGACTGCCAACCCGAGCTCTATAGAATCAAACACTTCATGGGCCCCTGTTAAATAAAGAACAGCAGATAAAAATAGCTTAGTGCTCAGTGAGCACTCACAATGTGCCAGGTGTTTTAATTAACAGGGGCTATGTTATCTAATCTCATTTTGTTGTTCTTCATTTGCTAAGTCATGTCCGATTCTTTGCAACTCCATGGACTACAGCATGCCGGGCTTCGCTCTCCTTCACTATTTCCCAGAGCTTGTTCAAACTCAGGTCCATTGAATCAGTGATGCCATCCAAGCATCTCATCCTCTGTTGCCCCTTTCTCCTGCCTTCAGTCTTTCCCAGCATCAGGGTTTTTTCCAGTGAGTCAGCTCTTTACATCAGGTAGCGAAAGTACTGGAGCTTTAGCTTCAGCATCTGTTCTTCCAATGAATATATTCAGGGTTGATTTCCTTTAGGGTTGACTGGTTTGATCTTGCTGTCCAAAGGACTCTCAAGAGTCTTCTCCAGGACCACAGTTCCATAGCATCAGTTATTCAGTGCTCAGCCTTCTTTATGGTCCAACTCTCACATCTGTACATGACTACTGGGAAAACCATACCTTTGACTATCTAACCTCATTTAATTTTCACAAAATCCTTTTGGGTTAATTTCTATAATTACCTATATTTTACATATGAGGGAACTGAGGCATAGAAAGTTGAAGTACCTTACACAAGATCACATAACTAGTAGGTGTCCTGGGATTTCTTTGGAAGGAATGATGCTAAAGCTGAAACTCCAGTACTTTGGCCACCTCATGCGAAGAGTTGACTCATTGGAAAAGACTCTGATGCTGGGAGGGATCGGGGGCAGGAGGAGAAGGGGACGACAGAGGATGAGATGGCTGGATGGCATCACTGACTCAATGGACATGAGTCTGAGTGAACTCCGGGAGTTGGTGATGGACAGGGAGGCCTGGTGTGCTGCGATTCATGGGGTCGCAAAGAGTCGGACACGACTGAGCGACTGAAGTGAACTGGGATCACACAGTTAGTTGATTGAAAAATAATAATGAGTTGATTAGTGATGTTTAATTGAGGTCTTTTTTTTTTGGAAATATACTTCCTTACTGATTTTCCTAATATCCGTGAGGTGTATTAACGTTATCTGAAATATGTTTACATAATGATGTATGTGTGCCATTTTCACAGAATACAGCACACATTTTCCTAGGCCTGTGCTCATTCTCAGCTTTCTTATTTCATCAGTGCACCCCTGGATATCGGGCTGAGGAGGCAGTGGAGATGTTAAAGACCTTCTACAAACAAGAAAATCCAAATGGTCAGTTTTCCCCTCCTGTGTATACATACTTGGTCAGTATGAAGCAAGTCTGCGTGGGCCTACCTCTTCATTTCCTCTTTCTTTTCTATTCTTTTCACAGCACCAAAATCAAAGGTTCGAAAAAAGGAATGTCACAAATCCTGAACTTGTTTTAATGAAAGACTCACGCCCCTGGGACGACATTCTTGGACAGAAAGCTGTTGACATTGTTGAAGCATATGTTTATATATTGTCCATAATTCGCGGGAAAATGGTTTCTCATCATTTGCTCTGTTAAGGGAGCAAATGAGCACTTTTTAAAAAGCTGACAGTTGCAAACAACTCCTAGCTTTTCCACAAGCTGAAAGACCATTTTTAAGAAGGGGAAAAGTTAAAGATTGAGGTTTTAGAAATTAGCAAGCAGTTCCTGTTCTTCGTGCCAAAATCCTTATGCCTGGTCCAGGAATGCACTGACTTTCAGAGGATGTGTATCCAGACTCAGTTGCCTGGTGTGTCTGCCTGGAGAGCATCACCCGACAGACAGCTGCTCCAGGCCTTACAGACGGGGATCCTTCATCCTTGGCAGCCACCGTGTTCTCCCGGGTTGCGTGTGTCGGGGAGGGAGACTTCCTTGGAAGTTGTATTAATATATGAATCATATACATATTGGACCACGATTCTGTGGTCCTTAGAAGAGATTTTTGCTTTTATAAAGCATTTAGAGAAAATACATACTTTTAAAACACATATTCATCATTTAACAGCATACTGCTATCATAAAACCTTATTCATGCCTTCTTTGAAGATGAATGGTCTTAAAAATAAAAGAAATGCCTAAGTAGATGACTCTTTCTTTGTTATTGAGCAACTCTACTGTGCCAGGCTCTGTTCGTTCACTGAAGTGAAAGTTGCTTGGTCGTGTACAACTTTGCAGCAACCCCATGAACTGTAGCCCTCCAGGCTCCTCTGTCCATGGAATTCTCCAGGCAAGAATACTGGAGTGGGTTGCCATTAGCAAAATGAAGTATCCTGCCCTCATGGAGCTCCTAGTCTAACGGGAGGAGACAGACAATGATCATAATAGATTATACAGTATGTTAGAGGTTGATAAGAATTATGGCAAAAAGAACAAGGCAGAGGGGGTGGGCATGCCCCTCAGTAGGAGGAATGGTTGCAGGATTAAATAGAATGATTCATTACATCTGAAATCAAACACAGCTGTTTCTCTATGAAAACCAGATTTAGAATTTAAAATCTACAATGTAAAAGTGACTTCCCTGGCAATCCAGTGGTTAAGACTCTGAGTTTCCACTGCAGGTAGCAAGGGTTCCATCCCTGGTTGGGAAACCAAGATCCCACATGCCATGCAGCGTGGCCAAAAAAAAAAAAAAATCTAAAATGTAAAAGTGTGAGCACAGCCCTAGAAAGGGTATCCACAGCAGGAAGCTCGGTACTCACCTTCCTGACTGTAGCAGTGGTTGCCACTATGAACTTCAGCTTTGTAGAGCCTCTTGGGGATGCTCTGTGTCTGCCCAGAAGGGGGCCTCGCTGTTCCATCAGAAACCCAGCTCCAAGCCTTGGAAGGCAGCTTCTTCTCGATTGCATTTCTTCAGTGGATTCATTTCCTTGATGCAAAGCATCTGTATTTGTTGGTTCTGCCATTTGAGTGATGTCTCTGACTTGTTTGTTTTGAATTACATTACAGGCTGGAATGTAATTGTGGTGAAAGGATTTTTATATTGCCGAGAGTAGCAGCTAATCACAGTTACATACTACAAAGGGTTTATAATGGCATGGTTTTGTACGCGTGTGTTTTTAACTGCATTTGAGAAGTTTTATGGAGAAGAATATGCATGATTTTAAATCTATAATAATTTTGCATGTACCTTCCATTCAATTTCACCTACTTTAAAAATGATCTTCTCATTAAATTTTAGTGCTTTGACTAGTTTGTACATGTTTGCTGTTAGTCATGATTCATTTCTGCTTTTTAGGCTTTTCTGCAAGTGGACTTCATTGTACTTATTGTCTTCATGTCATTTTCTTGGGGATTATTTGCAGACAAAAAACCTGAGAGCTTTTTTTCTGGGGAGTACCACCCCATAAGTTCAGCCACACATCTTATGTCAAATAAGTTATTGGTGTTAGTCCCTCAGTCATGTGTGACTCTTTGTGACCCCATTGACTGTAGCCCACTAGGCTCCTCTGTCTGTAGAATTCTCCAGGCAAGAATACTGGCAGTGGTTGCCATTTCCTTCTCCAGGGGATCTTCCCCACCCAGAGACTGAACCTGGGTTTCCAGCATTGCAGGCAGACTCTTTACCGACTGAGCCACCCGGGAAGCTGAAAACCTCTTAAGTTCTTGGTAAACATTGTCAAATAAAATTATTGATGACATTTTGGGGAAAATTAATAATAAGAGTATCTGGGATACAAAACCAAAGCCAGAAATAGAATCTGGGTATTTTAACCCAGAGACAGTCACTACTAAAAGGGTCAAGAAAATAATAAAACTATAAATAGGGAAGGATACAAAAGACTTACCAATATACATATGTTCTTTGCTGTTTTGAAGAATGTATAAGTATTCCAAATTCCTAAGCATCGCTGAAAATTTTAATTTTGATTATTATCTTTTTGATTCTCTTTCCACCAGGTGAGTTATAGAGTAGTCTCTCCTAAATGTTTGGTCTTAGGCATTGCTTTGGTGAACAATCAGTCTGAATGAAGTACTGAAGATTGGACGTGGGCACCACCAGCTCCCCAGCACCACTGTGGGCTCACAGACATGAAGGCTGTGGGATTTTGACGGCAGTTAAGCGGTGATGGTGAGGATGTGTGATAAGGTGTCCTGCTTCCTCAGTCGCCGCACATTCTCTAGCTACATAGACATGGCTTAAAGTATTATTCCATTTCAAACGATTGAATCCAATTGATTGATACTGATGGAGCATGTCTAAGAGGCCAGCTGAGAGGTTTGCTTTGTGTATGAGATAATTCTGCAAGTTGTGGGATGCAGAAAGGTTTTAGAACACAGCCTTGTTTAGAGAAATTAGTGGGAAATGATTGCATCTGAGTTGCTAGAGTATCCAATGGTTACTGGTCTGTACACTGGACTCGGTACACTGGGTGGTGTGTAATGCTTTGGCAGGCTTCAATCACTGATAAAAGATCATGTTAAAATATCTTTGTGCTTTCTTGTGACTTGGCACAAGCATCCCTTCCTGTGTTGTATTTGGAACATCATGGAGAGAAAACAGATAGCCAAGGACTCCAATGTAGGCTAGAACTGTTAATTTTTCTTTAAATGCTATTTGGAAATAATTTCAAACTTAGAGAAGAGTTGTAAAACTAGTTATCTGTCCCTTATTCTTTAAACCTATTAACATTTTTTACTTTAAGCTTTATCATTTGATTTCTGTTTTTCTCTTTCTAAATATATATATATATATACATAATACATAAAACATATATATATATAAAACAATATATGTATATATTTTTTTCTGAACCATTTAGTAGAAAGTTACATATATCATATTGTTATACTCCTGTGTTGCTTAGCGCTTATTCACTTTGCTCAGTCATGTCCGACTCTTTGTGACCCCATGGACTGTAGCCCGTGAGGCTCCTCTATCCATGGAATTTTCCAGACAAGAATACTGGAGTGGGTTGCCATCTCCTCCTCCAGGGGATCTTCCCCATCCAGGGACTGAACCCGCATCTCTCATGTCTCCTGCATTGGCAGGTGGATTCTTTACCACTGGCACCACCTGGGAAGCTATATAAGAACTTCTTTTATATATACACTCATATAGTTCTTATATAATCATGGTATAGTTATTGACTTCTGTAAATTTAACATTGATACAGTATTTTTATCTAATATACTATTTGTATTGCAGTTTGGCAGTTGACACCTTAATTCTTTAGAGAATCTTCCCCACTCCCCTGCAATATCAGATCCATTCTAAGGTCAGATGTTGCATTTGATTGTCAAGGATCTTTAGCTTCTTTTATTCTAGAACATTCCCACAGCCTTCGTCTCTTGTGACATTAAAAAAATAATACAGCCCTTCTGTCCCAACATCCTTTTTATTTTTTAATATTGGTGTTTCCTCATGATTAGATACAGGTTATGCATTCTAGGTGATAAGATGTTCTTCTCAGAGTGTCACATCTGGAGGTCCCCAAAGGCCATCTGTCCCTCACTGGTGATGTTAATTTTAGTTACTGGGTTAAAGTGTTATCTGATTTCTTTGCTATATAATTACTCCTCCCCCCACCCCCCGCCCCCCCGCAACTCCCTTGCAAAGAATATGCCATCTGGGGAGAGGAACTGTTACATTTCTTTTTAAAGAAAATGTATTTGACATTGATGGAAAGAAAATTAATGATATATATTTCAATGCAACTGTTAAATTATTTGATTGTGTTCTTCCTCTTTTAGTATGTCTGCCAAAATTTATAAAATTCTTCACAAAATTCTTTTCCTAATAATATTTAAATAGGGATGTCTTAAAAGTCAAAAGGCAACCTCAGAAATAAGTTCTTTCCTAATCTTTTCCTCAGTAGAGCAAATAATTCTATCAACTTAATTATATATCTGATTGGAGCCTTGGAAAAATAGGTCTAAGATGTTTCTGGCTTCACAGAGGGCCTACAGTGGTCCAAGTGGATCTAGGTAGGTAGCTCTTTGGTCATAAAATGTGAGTTCTCTTGGGTTTCCATAGAGATATCTAGACTTAAAATGTTATAAGCATTGCTACTTTCAAAATGACTATCAGTATAAATAGCAAAAGCCAAGGCTCTTTTTAGAAAAAAAAAAAAAAGAACATTTTTTTAAAGTAGTGAGTTTCCTGTTTAAAAATCCATGTTGAAGCCAAAGCTTGTCCTTCCCAGTCGTTCTGCCTCAACTGGTCTTGAACAACCCTGGGGAGACGAGGCATTGGAAATTGCTCTCCCTGCCTTTTGGCAAGGAAATGAGCCTACACTGACCTCATCTATGAAGAAAACTGCCAACTATTTTCTTCCTCTGAAAATCGTTAATTGCGTGGTGAGGAAAGGGGTGGTGGGTGACGTTGTTATTTTTGTGGTAAGTGAGACTGGCATATGTTCCGGTGAAAGTTTGACATCTTTAGGATCTTTGTTTTTTCAAGTCGAGTTAATAAAAGCAGGCTCATGGGATTATTTCTCACCTTATTTTTAAGTGATCTTTGGGCTCCATACCATGTATCCATGACTACTAGTGAGACCTCGTGATGTGGTTGAGAAACCATGAACTTGGGAGTCTAGAGCAGGAGCTGGAAAATTCAGCTTGCTCTCTATTTGGGTACCACTCACAAGTCAGAAATGGTTTTAAGCTTTTAAATGGTTGAAATAAAATCAAAAGGAGATTTTAGTGACCCATCAACATATGAAATTCAAATGTCAGTGACCATAAATTCAGTTTTGTTGGGACAGAATCATACCCATTTGTTTCCATATTGTCTGGGGCTGCCTCTGTGCTGTAGTGGCAAAGTCGAGTAGCTGTGACAGAGACCTGTGGTTTCCACATCTAAAATATTGTTTCTGGCCCTTTAAGAAAACATATCCTACCCACTCTGGTCTAGAGAATATAAAATGTTGAGATTGGATTTCTAAGGTGCTTATTCAAGTTCTGTGACTTTGGAACTGAATCACATGGTTCATTGCACAGCTGTGGTGAATTGCTTCAGTACTGTGATTCATTCTTTAAGTCGGTTTATAAATATGAAAGAGAGATCCAAGACACTAAAGTATAAAATATTTATCTTGGCTTAGAATATTTTGTTTCCTTACATACACTTCAAGAGAGTGTCAAGGAGCAAAGATACTTTATCATTTTATTTGAGTTTAGAATAAAAAATACATTTTATTCATCATCATCTTATTAAAAATGTTAGCAAATATTTATCACTTTTAAGAACTGTGACTATAATTTCAGAAATCTATTGGACCCTTTTAAAAAGCAGGATTTAAACAAAAACTATCTCCATACCATTCCCATCACTGGGCTTTCCCTAATTTTCTTGGGGAATAAGCTTGGTAGCCCTTTGCTGCTAGACTCACATATATAGTTTGAAGAGAAGACAAAAAATAAATATTTATTAGGCATTGTGTGTGCATGTTTTGTTTTTACCTCGCTTTGAGTTCAGGACAAAGTCTTATGCATAATAGATGTGTGTGTGTGTGTGTGTGTGTGTGTTCAGTTGCTCAGTCATCTCCGACTCTTTGGGACCCCATGGACTAAAGCCCACCAGGACCCTCTCCCAGCAAGAATACTGGAGTGGGTTGCCATTTCCTCCTCTAGGGGATCTTCCCGACCCAGGGATTGACCCCGCGTCTCCTGTTTTGCAGGCAAATTCTTTAACACTGTGCCACCTGAGACTCCCAATAGACAGAAACTATGTCAATTCTAAATTGCACAGTAAAGAAGTATTTGAGGCAGACTTCATGTAGAAGGAGGGACACTGACTGTATCTTGAAAGGCAAGTAGGATTTGAGAAGGCAGGGGAGAGGTAAAGGGCAGCATATGCAATATTAGAGTAAGGAAGGGACAGTGGTGTGAAGACCCAGGAAAGGTATGTTTACACCAAGTTACAAAGATCCCCTACTTCCTTGTGAGAAGGAGTCGCTTTTCATTCTGTCTCTGATGTGAGTGATTTCATGCTCCTTCCTGAGTCTGTGTGGTTGGGGGAGGGGGTTGCCATGGGCAGAGGTTCTGACCTTACTGTCACTGAGGTAAAGCGACTGGAATCTCACATCACGAGGCAAGATGTGAACTGTGGGGATGGAATGTGTCAGAAACAGACGCTAACATTTACCTCAAATATGTGCCCGGCTCTTTTCATATGTTACCTCAGTAAACCTCACATCAATCCTAAGAATCGGTACGGTGATCATGTCCATTTACACCCAGGAAACCAAGGCACGGGGAGGTTCAAAACCTGTCCAGAGTCATAGAGCACTGAGTATTTGTATTGGTTAGAACAGACTAGTTTATGCCACGGGAACAACCCTCACATTTTAGTGACTTAAATCTTTAACTCTCTCCTGCTTTACTTCAGGTCGGGCCAAGAGCTTGGGCCACCATCTGGAACATAGTCAGCCATGGTGGCAGGGAGGTGAGAGGGTGGCAAGCAGTGAAGCAGGGCTTCACCCTCGGTTGTGCGTGTGCACAGCCTGGGGAGCTCGTTAAGGTGAATCCGCACTCCTAGTAAGCTTCCGGGTGATTCCTATACTGCTGGACCGTGGGCCACTCGAGTAAGGAGGGCTTACTGGCTTTTGCCTGGAAGAGACTCATCTCTTCTCATACAGGAGTTAAAATCACACAGACATGCCCAACTTCAAGGTGGCAGGAAATGTAATCCGTCTATCTCAGGAGGAGCAGAATGGTAATATTCGTGAACAGCCCTCATGAAGAACAGGAAGACGTGAAGCTAGGATTTGAATTCATGCAGGCTGTCTCCAGAGTGCATGCTTTTTCTTTTATTTTTTAAAAAGGCTTCTGTTTTCACGTTTACTTTCCCAGATTTTATTTTACATTTTTTAACCATTAAAAAAATTGAAGAGTAGTAAATTTACAATATTGTGTTAGTTTCAGGTGTACAGCAAAGCGATTCATATGTATCTCTATATATATTTATATCTTTTCTTTCCAGATTCGTTTTCATAATAGGTTATTACCAGATGTTGACTATAGTTCCCTTTACTGTATAGTAGGTCCTCATTGTTTTTCTGTTTTGTATACAGCAGTACGTGCTCTTAGTCATCACTCTGTACAGTCATAGGTGTCGATCCATTTGCTATGGAGAAAGCGCAGAACGGTGGAGGGCGGCCGGGTAGGGCAGCCCTCAAGACTGATCAGTTGCGGTCTACTTGTGTGACAAGCATTGGGTGTCCCAGGCAGCCTCGTGTCAAAGGCAGCGGTTCTCAACGTGGTGTCGCAACTCTGTGAAATGTTTCAATCCATTTTTTTTTTCTTAATAGCGTGCTGACATCTCTGAATTATTTATTTTTGTTCAAAGCATACCTTAGAGTGGATTCAAGCCTTTCTTGATGACACTGTCTCTCATGTAATATTCTGCTGTGCTTTCTTGTTTTGGAGAAGGGGTGGGGTTAAAGCCAGCATGCAGGGAATTGTGCACGAGCCTGGGAATGCCCACGGGGATGTGTTCACACACCATTCATCATGTGTGTTTGTGCAAAGTGCAGGAGTTGCCGGTCTGACGGAGTCCTAGGCTTGGGGTCAGTATGACACACTCAGTTCCCATCTGGTGGTGGCTAAGAAGCAGCCTGTCTGAGCCTGCAGCCTACCCCCATGCCTAGAAACTTCTGAGATGGTCCTTAAAAATTGGGAATTGTGGGAGTGAGTGGTGGATATCAGCCCACGTTAGAGTCTTTATTGTTTTTCTTGGTAATCTTCCCATCATCTTTTTAAAAAAAATTATTTATTTTTAATTGGAGGATAATTGCTTTACAATGTTGTGTTGGTTTCTGCCATACATCAGCATGAATCAGCCATAGGTATACATACATATGTCCCCTCCCTCTTGAACCTCCCTCTCACCTCCCGCCCTCTAGGTTGTGCCAGAGCACCAGTTTGAGCCGTCTGTGTCATACAGCAAATTCCCACTGGCTGTCTACTTTATGTATGGTAATGTATGTGTTTCAGTGCTATTCTCTCAATGTCCCACTTGCTCCTCCCCGCACTGTGTCCACAAGTCTGTCTCTATTGCTGCCTTGCAAATAGGTTAATCAGTAGCATTTTTCTGGATTCCACATACATGCGTTAGTACATATTTGTTTTTCTGGCTTACTTCACTCTGTGCAATAGGCTCTAGGTTCATACACCTCATTATAACTCTTTAAATGGGGCAAAGAGACCTGGGTTCCTTACAGCACAGAACTGAGTGAACGTCACACCTCCTTTGACCTTCACAGAAAGCCCAGCTCTCATTCCCACTGCAGCCCACTTTGCAATCATCTCCCAGGCTGAAGCAGAGATGAACTCTTCAGAAACATCAGTTTCTGCAAGGCCCTGACCACCTTACGGGAAACCTGACCTGCCAATGATGCTTGTTTCTTCCATCCTCTAAGATTGCATATGCTGCCCTTCACCCTCTTCCCTGCTGTTCCAAATCCTACTTGCCTTTCAGAGTACAGCCAGTGTCCCTCCTTTTCCATGAAGTCTGCCTCAAATAAAATTTGAACCACTCCCCCCAACAAAGGAGATAGAGGTACATATCAGTTTTATATAATAATTAGAGATGAGATTTCAGAATTAACCCATCATGCTAGTTGATTTCAATCAGCAATCTGAGAAAATGGGCCTCAACAGTTTTTCTTTTGGAAAATCAAAATTGCCATGTTGAAAAATGCTTTCACCCCTGCCCACTTTATCTGTCATTAATCATGGGAGGAGCTGAAGGAAACAGATTGCTTCTCCAGAGGCACTTTTTTCATGTAATGCATGTAGTTCGATTAAAATATGCAGATTAATGCAAAGTTAATAAGGGAACAGAAGAAACAAAGTCTTGCTATTTTTATTAATTACTTAGGCTGAAACCTACAGTATGACTGTTTAAAATTAATGGAACAGAATTCTACTGCTGGATCATTCTAATCCTAGTCCTAAAATGTACTATCAGTCATCTTTCTCAGCTGTTAGTGCCCTTTGGCAAAAGGCCTATCTCTCCATCAGTTGGAGCTTTCCAGATGGCTCAAGGGTAAAGAATTCACCTGCCGATGAAGGAGATGCAGAAGATGAGGTTTGCTCCCTGGATCGAGAAGACCCCCTGGAGGAGGAAATGGCAGCCTACTCTAGTATTCTTGCCAAGAAAATCCCATGGACAGAGGAGCCTGGCAGGCTACAGTCCATAGGGGCGCAAAGAGTTGGACAGGACTGAGCAGCAGAGTGCACACACACTCCATCAGTAAGGCTGACTTCCCAGGAAAGTACTTTCAACTTTTAATCTAGTCTCAGCTGACATTGCTAGAAAGCCATTTCTTTCAATGACATTTCTATATTGGAGGCCTCAGTAAGTTAAGGATGTCAGCTTGATTTTTATATTGGCAATGTCCGCCATCCTGATTCAACTGCTAAACCATTTCAGGAAAGATGGAACTTCTTCCTGACCTGAGAGGGACTGCATTTTCTTGGTGACAAGCTCTATGGCCAGAATGGCCCAGGGAACCTTGCAGGCCCGCCACCTTCGTTGTGGGATTTCCTCCTCAGATGAGCCCAAGACTCCACACAAAGGTTTTTTGCTGGTTTTCCTACCCTAAGCACATTTTATCAACTTCATAATCCTCAAGCATGACTGTACTCTTCCCTTCAGAGTCTTGCAGGCTCCATGAAAGCTTTTCCAATGTCTCCAGCCCACAACTACCGTTTTCTTCAAACTCCTATTTAGTGTCGCATAGTTTAATAGTCAATTGGCCTCTAATTACAGTAATTAGATTGTAAGCTCCTCAAAAGCAAGGATTTAGCCCAATGCTAGGCCCAGAGGCGGCTTCGGTCAGTGCTGACTGACTGATGGATTTGCAGTTCTGGATGGTTTCCAGCCGGCAGGACAAATGGGTGAGTTAGCCTGGCTGAGAGTGCCCCGTCGGCTGGCTGAGCGTGCCCTCCATCTTTGTGTGCTTTGCCAGAGGCCACTGGTCACTGCCGGGCAGCCCAGAGAGCATCACCTAGACCCCTGGTGATTTCTTCCAACTCCTTCTCATTTAGAAACCTATATTTTGAGCTGGGGCATGTCATTTCCCATTCTCAGATTTGAGAAGTCAGAAGCAGCGGGAGAGAGGGGCAGAGAGGTAAACATTTTAGATCTGTTTTGCTAGAACCTTACTTTCCTGTGCAAGCATCACAAATAAAATGAGGACACGTTGCACATTTAAGAGTGAGGAAAATGCTGTGCAGAGATTGATTTATACAACTTTTTTTTTTTTTTGCAAGATTAGTCCAGAAGCTGGATTAATATTTTAATCGTATTCTCTTGAGAGGAAAAGGCAGCTGGTGAAATTGTTGGAGGTGACATGCCAATCTACATAGAAACCAAGTGTGGTTTGGAGACCACCATGGAAATAATAACTTCAGTCATTAAGTGGAGAATGAAAGGAAGAAAGAAACCAGATAAGTTTTCCAGGATCAAGAAGTTATTTTTATTATAAACTAACCTTAGGGAGACCATAGGCTTTATTATTATTTTAACATTTAAATTCAAATACTGATGGCTTTATCTTTTCACTGCTGATTACTCTTGGCAGAATTAGCCATGAGGGCTATAGAAAATCTTTCATCTTTTTCTTTTTAAGTTACCATTTTAATTGTGTGTATAAACTCAGTTGTGTAGGCAAAGCCTGGCAGGGAGCACACAGTGTCACAATTTGTGTCTTGATATAGAATTTCTCTCTTCCTGTGAACTTGGCTTCCCAAGGCCTGAATTCTAACAGTTGGTACAAATTCACTGGCATCCTGAAATCTAAAGGAAGAGGCCGTTCTCTCTGTCTTTTTGTTTGTCTGGCTGTTTGTTTTCTTGCAGACGTGGGTAACACAAAATTTTTACAATTGTCTGTAGCTGGCATTAGCACTAAGCGTCTGGAATATTACATGCTGGGCTCTGGGAAATGCAGTCTTTTGCTTGGGAACTGCCCTCAGTTGGAAATTGATGTTTAGATTGATACTGGGAATTTGTTTGTGCTTTTGAAATTCGTGAAATTAAGGCTGGTACTGTGATGTTCGGGTGTGTTTTGTTGACCCATAGGTATTTCAGAAGAGAAGAAAATGAGAGCCTTAGGGTTGAAATGATCAAACTTTGAAGGTGTTAAGGCTCTCCTCCAGTTACCCTGGCAGATGGCCCAGGGGGCAGCTGCTAACAAAAGATCGCAGATTCCACCCAAAGGCCTGAAAACCATCTCTTCTGCCTGGAACTGAGTCAGTAAAAGGAAATAGGGTTGGGCAGAAGTTTGGACTGAATTTTCTCTGTAGCAGCAACAGATTGAACTGATAATAGGAGAAAGTTTGTATTGTTAACTTTTACAAGGTGGCAGTCAATTTCGGGAATTTTAAAGTGCTGGCATATTGTTTGGGCCGTATTTTCATCTGGTGCTTATTGTCCACCCTGCTCGGTTAGATAGCATAGCTGAGCAGGACCCAAAAGAAGGGAGAATTGAGGCTGACTGTGGCATTGGGGCTAATGCAATTAATGTCCTGATTGTTTGAGCAGCTTTGGGGGCCACAATAGAGAGGCATTCATAAGATCCCCGAAGAAATAACGTGGCCTACTCTTTGAATCCTGGAGGATATAGAAGAGAGAATTTAGAAGCCAGCATGGAGGAAGTAGCTCCATGAAGGAAAGGGTAAGCCTTTTTATGGTTTCTGTCCTGATCTCTCCTTTCCTGTGGAGGTCAGTAACTCTCAGAGTAGACTGTGGCTCCCACGGTTAATTTCACTGGATTAATAAGAGAAATAGCAAAAAAAAAAAAAAAAAAGAAGAATGTTGATGTCTAAAAGAAGGGAAGTCACTTGTCTATTCATGTTATTGATTGGTTAGGTGAAGGCATTTGATTTCTTTATGCTAATGGACAGAGTTATAGGGCCAAGTTAGAAGTCACTTTGGACTCTTTCTCAAAACTCTGAAGGGAGCTAGGTGAGATGGCATGGGGGCCGCTGAGAAACATCAATGGCTTAAGCCACCCTCATGGAAGAGAATAAGAGACAAGTTCTGGAGGTGTGCTCAGCTGTGTTAGACTCTTTGTGACCCAAGGACTGTAGCTCGCCCTCTGTCCACGGAATTCTTCAGGCAAGAATACCAGAGTGGGGTGCCACTGCCTACTCCAGGGGATCTTCCTGACTCAGGGAGATTGAACCCAAGTTTCTTGCATCTCCTGCAATGGCAGGCATATTCTTTGCCACTAGCGCCACCTGGGAAGCCCATGTTTACAGAGAGTTCAATACCAATATTTTGTATCCAAGCCTATTAGGCTCACCTGACTTAAATAGTAGTGTTCTCTGTGATCCAGCCTAGTTAGAAATGGAGCTGACAGAACACAGACTCATGACTTTATCGTGTGCCAGGCATGGCTGTGAGAGGCTTTGCAGCTATTATGTGATTCTTGTAGCAACCTTGAAGTTTATTATTCTTTTTCCCACTTAAGGAGTCAGTGAATTTAATGTGCTCAAGATCACAGAGCTAGTAAGGGGCAGAACCAGAATTTATACTCGAGAGCTCCATTTCCTCACCATCACACTGAACTATTTCAAGAAGATTACCCGAATAGGAAAAGAACCAGAAGAATGAGGATTGTTCATCCCTGCCCAGCCCTCTCTGGTGGAACAAAAATCTCATAACTTGAGTTTATTCATGAGCCTAGACTTTGGCTTCTCTCAGTAGGTTGTAAATATGAATGTCTCTCTCTACTCTGTGTGTGGGGGGTTTTTTGTTTGTTTATTTTCTTTTATGTTTTTAAAAAAAATTAACAAGGTAAATCTTGTAGATGAAAAGAACTGTTTTACTTATAAGAACAGATTTCAGGATACTTACAAGCTTAAAAAATAAAACTGCCTGGTTCTTTGCAAAAACTTGAAGTAAAATTGTGATTTTGTAAAAAACTTTTCAGTGAGACTGGTTATATTCAGGGAGGCTTCCCTGGTATCTCAGCTGGTAAAGAATCTGCCTGCAATGCAGGAGACCCTGGTTGCATTCCTGGGTCAGGAAGGTCCCCTGGAGAAGGGATAGGCTACCCACTCCAGTATTCTTGGACTTCCCTGGTGGCTCAGCTGGTAAAGAATCTGCCTGCAATGTGGGAGATCTGGGTTTAATCCCTGGTTGGGAAGATCCCCTGGAAAAGGAAATGGCTACCCACTCCAGTATTCTGGCCTGGAGGATACTTACAAGCTTAAAAAATAAAATTGCCTGGCTCTTTGCAAAAACTGGAAATAAAATTGCCTGATTTTATAAAAAAAACTTTTCAACGCAATAGGTCGTGTTCAGGATCCACAGATGAACTGCCAATACCTTTGCATATTCTATAACTGTTTCTCCAAAATAACAATACACATTATTATTTTTATTGTTAGAATCATCATTAGGTTCTGTACTGAGTGATTTACATGTATTTTCTCACATTGACATGTATGTGATGGATACCCCCATTATGTGTCAGTTGTCTATTGTCATAGCAATGTTATGTAACAAAACCCCACAAAACCTCAGTGGCATATATAAATAGTTATTTATTGCTTGTACATGCAGGGTGACTGGTTAAATCGATCTGCTAACCTTGACTGGACTGGCTCATGACCTGTAGGATTTGGTTCAGTGAAGACAGATCTAGCCTGACCTTGGCTGGGATAAGTGGGGGCAATTCAGTTCCTCCATTTGTATCTCTTCTCCAGAAGTCTTGCACTGGGCGTGTCCTGTTGTTAACGGCACAGTGCAAGCTCTGAAAAAGCCTAATTGCATAAGTCCCTTTCAATCTTCTTACAACATGTCTGTTAATATCTCATTGGTCAAAGCAAGTCACATAGTGTAAGGATGTGGAATAATGCCCTCCATCCCTTTAAAGAGCATTGAAAAACAGCATGGCAAAGTGTATAGATACAGGAAATGCTGAACAATTGGGCCCATTTTTGCAGTCTATTACATATTCTCTTTTTACAGATGGAGAACCTGACAGATAGTAAGTGTCTTGCTTAGGGTCACATAGACAAATTAAGTGACAGAGCTTGAATTTAAACCTAGGTTTGTCTTTTCACAAAGCTGGAGCTCTTAATGATGTCAGTTCAGTTCAGTCACTCAGTCGTGTCCAACTCTGTGACCCCATGGACTGCAGCACGCCAGGCTTCCCTGTCCATCACCAACTCCCAGAGCTTGCTCAAACTCATGTCCATCGAGTCGGTGATGCCATTCAACCATCTCATCTGTTGTCCCCTTGTCCTCCTGCCTTCAATCTTTCCCAGAATCAGGGTCTTTTCCAACGAGTCAGTTCTTCGCATCAGGTGGCCAAAGTATTGGAGTTTCAGTTTCAGTATCAGTCCTTCCAATGAACATTCAGGACTGATTTCCTTTAGGATTGACTGGTTTGATCTCCTTGCAGTCAAAGGGACTCTCAAGAGTCTTCTCCAACACCACAGTTCAAAAAGATGTATTATACTATACTTAATGATGTATTATACTATAAATGCAAGATTTAGAAACTAGCCCTGCCTCCAACTCCTTTACAGATCTTTTAACTCCCTTATTACACATCTTAACCAATGAAGACAAAATCCACCTGTTGATAATATATCATAAGAATGCTGTGAGGAGTGATAAATATTAGCAGATTCAATGAAAAAGTACTGGGTATTATGATCAAAGAAATATGCAGACTTTTAAATCACTGCCTGACCTCATTTTACATTTTGTAGTCTTTCAGATCTCTCTCACCAGCCATAGTTGAGAAACACAGTGAGTATAAAATTTCTTAATATTCTCACTCCTTCCTCTGTCATATCATCCTAGCAATGCCTCATTCTGCCTATATTAGCAGTAATTATACATGGAAATTATACCCTACACAAATTTATTTTTCAAAGTAATTTGATAGTAATATTTTTAAGATGGTCCAGAAAGTTGTATGTTTTAACCATTGATGAATGTGGACTCTTAACTGATGGAAAATTTAGTTTTTCCATCAACTGCCTTTTTACAGACGTGTCCTAGCCTAGTTTTGCTTTGTAACTTGCAGCTACTGTTGTTATTCTATTAATTTTATGGCAAATGTTTTGAAGAAAGTTGAAAATTTTTATATACTTCTGTTGACCCTAAAAGCGCACCAGCAGAAGGGCACATTGAGATGCACTGCTTGCTAACAATGCCTTCCTAAAAGGGAACTGTCACGGCATGCCCTTTGGCTCTTGGTCTCCTGGTCCTGTCCTGGACCACTGACAATATAACAGAGACAACTTTCTGCTTCTCAGAAAAGAAAAAAAAATTTTTTTAACAGAGCTCTGAGGACCACTGAGGATCTAACAGGATTTTTGTGAGTGCCCCGTGGATCAGAAAGATTTTGAGGATCACCATGGAAATAAAGAATTAGGAGGAGAGACTAGAAAGAAAAGGGAAGTTTTGAAGAGAGGTGACACTCTAAAGATGATGGGATACTGGTTCTGGAATGAGGGGAATAAGCAAAGCTGACAGCTGGGGGAGACTGAGAAGATCAATTCAGATTCTTTGTGAATATAAAAACTTGAGGAACCTGTGTATGGTCTATATCTCCTCCTTCTAGAACTTACCATATATATGACACTCCCCTGCTCTCCCACAAGACCATAGACTTAGTGAAGGCAGGAACTGTGTATGTCCTGAGTGGTGTAATCACAGGATAGCCCAATGCACCACACTGAGCTTGCACTCCACAAATATTTGTTAGTGAGGTGTCCCAGAATCAGCTAATACTTCTATTGTTTTTCTCTAGCAAAACCTCAAAAACTACCTTTATCTTGTGTAACAGAAGAATAACCCGTGAGTTGGATGTAACGTGGGAATTAAAGAAAACATAATACCAGTCTTTAATTGTGTCCTGAAGGAAATGTTTCTCACTGTGGAAGAGAGAGAAGGAAGGAAAATACTGTAAATCAAGAGACCTGTGTTCTCCTGGTAGCTCTGGTCTTGATCTTGGTCACATGACACATCAGCAGCTTTCCCATTTATGAAATAGAAATAACAAATGATGTGCTGTACTTGGAAACGTTTCAGAACGAAAAGTACCAAATTGATATGAGGTACTATCATTGGGTGACACACAGTTTAAACTGGAAGGAAGAACTCCAGACACAGAAACCACGTCTTTTGTCTTTTTCATCTTGCACACAACTGCGGGGCCTAACGTGGTTCATGATCAGTAATTGGCGCTCGGGCTGTGTTTATGGGATTAACGAATGATCCTAAACTGCAACAAAGAATCATAAAGATGATTTCAGATAGTTATTCTTATTTCTTTGTTCATAGATAGAGATTTTTCACATATGAATAGTATCATGCAGTTGAATTATTAAAAACTTATGTAAGATATATAGAATTGTAAAGCAGAATTTCTGCCCTCAGGAAACTTCCTATTTCATTGGTACACAAGATTTAATTAGTACTCTTTCCTCAAATTAAACAGTAATAAAAGACAGTGGGAGGGCCTTCTGGTGGTCCAGTGGTTAAGAATCTGCCTTGCAGTGCAGGGGACGGAGATTCCATTCCTGGTTTGGGAACTGAGATCGTACATGCTGTAGAGCAACTAAGCCGGCAGCTACAACCACTGAGTGCCCGTGTTCTGGAGCCCACCTGCCACAACTGGAGACGCCGTGCGCTGCAGTGAAAACTCCTGCATGATGCAGCGAAGATCGCAAGTGCCGCAACTAAGACCCGACCCAGCCAAGTAAATAAATTCCTTTCTAAAAAGGCAGTGGGAGAATCCTAGTTAAGTGTGTTTGGATGTAGGGAAAAACATTTACTCTGGTCAAGTTGAGAGGAAAAAAAAAAGCATGGCTCACGGAAATGAAGAAAATGTGTAAGAACCACACTCAGGAAGACCACATCCTGTACCTCCGAGGATCTAAGAGGTGGGGTCAGGACACAGGCTCAGCAGGATCCTGCAGTCAGGATGGTTTACTTCTATCCACTTTCTCCTTTGGTCACTCCATTCAGGATTCCTATTCCTGGGAGAGAGAATCCAGTTGGCATGATTAGGGAAAGACACTCACTCCTTGGGCAAGAAAGAGCTGCTGGGCAAGACTGCGTGAAGTGCGCACTGGGTAGTCCCCCAAACCATCATTTGGGGGTGCCTCCGAGATGGAGTGGATCCTAATAGCAGTATTGCAAGAGTTCAGAGAAGGGGGATCCTGGCGAGACTTCACAGATGAAGAGGGGTTCAAGTGGGACTTTAAGGATTGTTAGGGATTACACAAATGAAGAGGAGGGAAGGTTTCAGGTGGGGCTGCCGTAGGGCAAAGGTCTAGAGTTAGGACTGAGCCTGTGTGTTCACCAAAGTCAGACATGGCAAAGACAGAAAAGACAGATGTTACTGAAAAGTTCTTGCCTTTGTCTCAGTAGAGGAGTGAGGATAGATGCCAGGTGTAAAGTATAAATCAATGATTTGTGCAGGGAAACATAAGTGTAGCACTTCTGGGAAAGCATAAGGGAAGACTGTATTTTTTTTTTAAGTTTTTTTGAGGTCCATTTTTAAAGCCTTTATCAAATTTGTTACAATATTGCTTCTGTTTTATGTTTTGATTTTTTGGCCCCCGAGGTATGTGGGATCTTAACTCCCCAACCAGGGATCAAACCCTCATCCCCTCCATTGGAAGGTGATGTTTTAACCAATGGACTGCCAGGGAAGTCCCAAAGACTATGGATTTTTGACAGAAAAATCAGAAAAATAAATGATACATTGGAAAGAGCTTTTGAGTATGAGATTGAGAATCCAAACCAAGGGGTGAGTCCTGGAGAAGGAAAGTTACTGCGCAGAAGCTGGAGGGTAGGAAAGGGCTGGATAAGAATGGCGGTAACAGCACAACGATTTAGATGACACTTGCTCGACACAGACCAGATCTTAGCACCATAAGGTAGAGGTCAGAGGTCACTGCTGAGTGAGGGGGAGCAGTGTTGGATGAGGATTCAAAGACAAAGATGCTTTGGAATATCCAATATGATCAGAGTTCTCAGGAATCAACAAGAAGTCAGGGAAAGATTACAGACAGTTAAGCCTCAGTTAGGGTTTCTGAAGTGGCTCCACCTGCCAAAGCAGGAGACCTGGGTTGGTTCCCTGGGTCAGGAAGATCCCCTGGAGTAGGGAAACGGCAACTCACTCCAGTATTCTTGCCTGGAATATTCCATGGACAGGGGAACCTTGTGGGCTACAGTCCATGGAGTCGGACACAACTGAACACACATACACACACACACACACACATACACACACACAAGCCTCAGTTAAGGTTAGCATGAATTTGAGTTGTGTTTCCAAATGACTGCATGGAAATTCTTTGGGGTTAATATTCAAAAGCCAGGATTTCCAAAACTTTGGGGTTGATCTTAAAGATAAGAAACTTCATTCAGGAATGTAGCCTTTGTTCTTAACCTTAAAGGATTATTGGCAATATTTGGAAGATAGCAGATTGACATATTTTGTTTATGATGATTTCCCTTGTTTATATAGGGAATAGTTGCCACAGAAGTCTCTTGGTCTTCTATCCTTTTCATAAAATAAATGTATCACTAACAACACCAGACGTTTTCGTGTTTGACTTAGCACTGAAACGGCACCAAATAGAATCTGTTGAGCCATTTTCAACCTTCTTCTGTGCTTGCCCACTATTTATGCTGGAGTTATCTCAAAAAATGGATTAAAGGAGAAAGCATGAACCTACAAGCAATCCTGAACCTCAAATATTTGATCTATGTCATCACATTTAAGTAGTTCAGAATCTGCTTAGAAAAGACAAACCAGGGTCTAGCTTCTCTTCACCTCTTTGAAAGAGTCAACATTTAAGTCTTATTAGTGAGCTAGGTCCTCCCCATGCCCAAGTCACCCTGTGGTGGCCTTTTTCCCGTCTGCTTAAGGCAATGTGCCAATAATTGCTTTGTGTCATACATCTGGTTTTACAAAGTTAAAAGTAAACCAAAAGCTATTTGCTCCAAAAAAGGCCTAAGAATCATGTTTTGATTAAAAAAAAGCCACTTTTTATTTATCCATTTTGTCAGTTTAAAAATGTATCTGTGTGTGCTAAGACTCTGCATTGTGTCCAACTCTTTACGGCCCTACTCTTTGTGACCCTATGGACTGTAACCCACCAGGCTCCTTTTTCCATGGGATTCTCCAGACAAGAATACTGGAGTGGGTTGCCATGCCCTCCTCCAAGGAAACTTCCAGACATAAGAATTGAACCCGTGTCTCCTCCATTGGCAGATGGACTCTTTACCACTAGTGCCACCTGGGAAGCCCCCCAAAAATGTATCTACTTGGTCTTAAAGGGGCCTTTTTAGTGTACTCAGTGTAATTCTTTACAAGGAATAACCTACTCATTCATATGGCTAACCCTGGGACTTCTCTGGTGGTCCAGTGGTTAAGAATCCACCTTGCAATGCAGGGGACATGGGTTCAACCCCTTGTTGGGAGACTAAAATCCTACATGCCAAGGGCCTGCTGAGCCTGCCCCGCTACAAGGAAAGATCTTGCATGACACAGTGAAGATCCTGTGTGCTGGTACTAAGACCTGATGCAGCCAGGTAAATAAATAACTAAAAATATACGGCTAATCCTAACAACCACAGTCACAACTACTGGGACTCCTGTTGATTGAGTTTGTACTAAAGTTGTTTACAAATACTGTCTATTGAATATCAATAATCATAATATAGATTGGAATATAGATCACTGCAGCCATGAAATCAGAAGAGATTGATTCCTGGCAGGAAAGCTATGACAAACCTAGACAGTGTATTGAAAAGCAGAGACATTACTCTGCTGACAAAGGTCCATATAGTCAAGGCTATGGTCTTCCCAGTGGTCATGTGAAGTTGAAAGAGATGGACCATAAAGAAGGTCCATCTTTGGCACCTTTGATGCCAAAGAATTGATGCCTTTAAACTGTGATGCTGGAGAAGACTCCTGAAAGTCCTTTGGACAGCAAGGAGATTAAACCAGTCAATCTGAAGGGAAATCAACCCTGAATACTCATTGGAAGGACTAATGCTGAAGCTGAAGCTCCAATAATTCGGTTATCTGATGTGAACAACTGATTCTTTGGAAAAGTCCCTGATGCTGGGAAAGATTGAGGGCAGAAGGAGAAGAGGGCATTAGAGGATGAGATGACTGGATGGCATCACCAATGCAATGGACCTGAACTTGGGCAAATTTTAGGAGATGGTGAGAGACAGGGAGGTCTGGCATACTGCAGTCCATGGAGTCACAGAGTTGGATATAACTTAGTGACTGAACAACAACAGCAACAACACAGATGATCATATGAAGTTGGTATTATTACGATTACTCATTCATATATATGTCTAATGAGGAAACTGAGGCTTAGGAACATCAGGTAACTAGGCTAGCATCACACAGTAACTAACAAGGCCAGACTTGAGCACACATCTGGATAGTTCTAAAGCCTACCCTTTCACTGTGCATCATAGTTTCTTTACTTAACAAATGTCCCCCTACATGACGTTATGCTTGGTTCTTGACCGGAAACCTGTGCCCTTACTTGTTTGGCTTTAATATATTTTTAATTAAAAAATTTCAAACTTTTCCTTTTAAGTTAATTTTAGACTTATAAAAAGTTGTACAAATGGTATAAAAATTATTGCAAATCCAGATTCCTCAAAAGTTAATCCAACCTAATACAATACAATGATCAAAATCAGGAAATTAACATTGATACCATTCTGTTATATACTCTACAGACCTTATTCAAATTTAACCAGCTTTCCCACAACTGTCTAGGATCTAAACCAGGATGACATGTTGCATTTAGTTGTCACGTTTCCTTGATTTCCTTCAAGGCCAACCCTGCATTCACATGACCCTGGGAGTGAGTGTCTGTGGATTTTGTACTCTAGCTGCATTGCTCGCTTCATCCTAGTCCCTTGAATCTAGAACAGTTCTTCATCTTTCTTTGTTTTTCATACTCTTAACCCTTTAAAAAGACACTGGACAATTATTTCTGTTTGAACATTCTTTGGCATTGCCTTTCTTTGGGATTGGAATGAAGACTGACCTTTTCCAAGCCTGTGGCCACTGCTGAGATCAAATTGCCAACATCTGTTGGATCATCAAAAAAACAAGAGAGTTCCAGAAAAACATCTACTTCTGCTTTATTGACTACACCAAAGCCTTTGACTGTGTGGATCACAACAAACTGAAAAATTCTTCAAGAGATGGGAATACCAGACCACCTTATCTGCCTCTTGAGAAATCTGTATGCAGGTCAAGAAGCAAAAGAGTTAGAACTGTACATGGAAAAACAGACTGGTTCCAAATTGGGAAAGGCTGTATATTGTCACCCTGCTTATTTAACTTATATGCAGAGTACATTATGAGAAATGCTGGGTTGAATGAAGCACAAGCTGGAATCAAGATTGCTGGGAGAAATATCAATAACCTCAGATATGCAGATGACACCACCCTTATGGCAGAAAGCGAAGAACTAAAGAGCCTCTTGATGAAAGTGGAAGAAGAGAGTGGAAAAGGTGGCTTAAAACTCAACATGCAAAAAACGAAGATCATGGCATCTGGTCTCATCACTTCATGGCAAATAGATGGGGAAACAGTGAGGGATTTTTTTGTGGGCTCCAAAATCACTGCAGGTGGTGACTGCAGCCATGAAATTAAAAGATGCTTGCTCCTTGGAAGAAAAACTATGTTCAACTTAGACAGCATATTAAAAAGCAGAGACATTACTTTGCCAACAAAGGCCTGTCTAGTCAAAGCTATGGTTTTTCCAGGAGTCATGTATGATGTGAATGTTGGATCATAAAGAAAGCTGAGTGCCGAAGAATTGATGCTTTTGAACTATGGTGTTGGAGAAGACTCTTGAGAGTCCCCTGGACTGCAAGGAGATCCAACCAGTCCATCCTAAAGGAAATCAGTTCTGAATATTCATTGGAAGGA
The DNA here is from genome assembly GCF_032452875.1 of Bos javanicus. Lineage (NCBI taxonomy): Eukaryota > Metazoa > Chordata > Mammalia > Artiodactyla > Bovidae > Bos > Bos javanicus. The sequence continues at coordinate 80,825,822 of NC_083876.1, read as the reverse complement.
CTGATGCTGAAGCTGAAACTCCAATACTTTGGCCACCTGATGCAAAGAACTGACTCATTGGAAAAGACCCTGATGCTGGGAAAGACTGAAAGCAGGAGGAGAAGGGATGACAGAGTTGGATGGCATCACTGACTCAATGGACATGAGTCTGAGCAAGCTCCAGGAGTTGGAGATGGATAGAGAACCTGGCATGCTGCAGTCCATGGGGTCGCAAAGAGTCGGACTTGCCTGAGCGACTGAACTGAACTGAACTGAGTTATTTCTGTAGGTTCTTCAATCTGGGTTTGTCTGCTGTTTCTTCACGAATAAATTGGCATTGTGCACTAACTGCTGTAGAAGTTACGTTTTATCCCTCTTGATGCATCCTACCAAGAGGCATGTTACGTGGATTTGTCACCTTGCTTGTGATACTAACTTTGATCATTTGGTTAAGGTAGTATCTGCTAGATTTCCCCACTGTAAACTTACTATTTTTCCTTTGCCATCAGTAAGTATTTTGGAGGGGAGCTACTTTGATACTATTTAAATATCCTGTTTCTCATAATACTTTTGCCACTAATTTTTATCTGTTATTGATCATTCTTGTCTAAATCAAAGATTATGATAGTGTTTGAAAGTGGTGACATCCTGTTTCCATCACTCTTGTTGTTCATTCACTAAGTTGTGTCCGACTCATTGCGACCTCATGGACTGCAGCACACCATGCTTCCCTCTCCTTCACTACTTCTTGGAGTTTGCTCAAACTCATGTCCATTAGGTTGGTGGTGATATCCAACAATCTCATCCTCTGTTGTCCCCTTCTTCTCCTGCCTTCAGTCTTTCCCAGCATCAGGGTCTTTTCCAGTGAGTCAGCTCTTCATATCAGGTGGCCAAAGTATTGGAGCTTCGGCTTTGGTATCAGTCCTTCCAAAAAATCTTCAGGATTGATTTCCTTTAGGATTGACTGGTTTGATCTTCCATCTTTACTTCTACATTTTAAATTGGAATTTTATTGTAAGGAAGAACTTTCTCTGTTTTCTTTTTTTTTTTTCAATTACTTATATTAGTATGGATTGATGGATTCTTTTTATATTCTGTGGTTTACAGTCTATTACTTTCATCATTTATTTTTTTTGTTCAAATTTGGCCAAAAAAATCCTCTTCGTTTTGGCTTCTATATCCTTTTGTTGTGTTCCCATCATTTGTTTAAAGTACTTAACTTCTAGACCCTGGATTGTTTATTCCAGGCCCATCTTGTGCTTTTGCTGCTCAGCCATGACCTGAGCTGTTATTCCAAGGAGCCCTGGTTTCTTCAGTTGGAGATTGGTATTCAGAAACCAAGATATGGGCAGTATGTGTACCTACTGCTGCTGGAGTATCAGTGTTTCTAGTTGCTCTCTGTGGAGAGAGCTAGAAATATATGAGCATACACACACATCTGTATTTATTTGTATATTTGTCTTTCTACATATATATAACAAAATCATCACTTGATAGTGATACTTCCAATTCCATTTCATCACCACAAGGTTTATCCTAAACACTCTATTTATGACCCCTGTCTCTTATTTGCTCTATATTAGAATTCACAGAAAGTAATTTCCCACACCCCTGTGAGTAGATTTGTGCACATACTCACTGGGGTGAGTTTTAGCTTTTTATCTTTAGTTTTAGTGAACATAGTAAAAGCACTTTTTCAAAGTAATGACGTTGGTTGTTTTTTCTCCATTTTCTGTGTGGCTATGTTTTTCATTCGTTATTACTCAGTTAGGTTTATTTCTTTGTTTGTATTCTCTGCTGCTGCTGCTGCTAAGTCGCTTCAGTCGTGTCCGACTCTGTGCGACCCCACAGATGGCAGCCCACCAGGCTCCCCCGTCCCTGGGATTCTCCAGGCAAGAACACTGGAGTGGGTTGCCATTTCCTTCTCCAATGCAGGAAAGTGAAAAAATAAAGTGAAGTTGCTCAGTCATATCTGACTCCTAGCGACCCCATGGACTGCAGCCTACCAGGCTCCTCCATCCATGGGATTTTCCAGGCAAGAGTGCTGGAGTGGGGTGCCATTCCAGTTACCAATTTATTGCTCTTCATCTCCAAAGTCTCCCTTCATCACTCGACTGTGATGGAGACAACACCATTAAGCATTTCTCCTTTTTGGGGAGCACCATATAATGAGCTGCTAGCCCAGGGCACTGGAGGGACACTGTCGAGACAGGGGCTTTTCTTCCTGCTTTCAGTGTGCTGCTCCTTTGTTAGCTTCTCACTCCCGTCACATGGCCACTAGTGGTGGGCGGGAAACTCCAGTGCTGCTCGTCCAGGTCACAGAGTCCCCGTGAGCTCATCACCCTGGCACTGGCCCAGTGGCCACCTCACTGTAGCCCTTCCAGCATGGACATCACATCGGGCTCATGCTGCTCTGCTGGTGAGAAGGCTTCCGATGACCCAACTCCTGTGTGCCCGTCTGCTGGTCTTGGCCACTTGGACTCCAGAAGACAGCTTTTGGTTTGCTGGCCCTGGCTGCACTTGCCTCCTGCCAGTTTGCTTGCCTGCACCCCAGAGGGTTATTTCCTGTTTGTCTGCTGACTGTGGAGCAGCTCTGGTCCAAGCAATTCACTAATTTTAAGCATTCACTAACTGTCTCCATCTATCACACCTGCTTTGATAGGTTCTGAATCTCATCTTCAGGGAGGAGCCCCTTCCAAGTGTGTTCATTCCTTACACTCTCTCTCAGAGTTTTTTTTTTTTTTTTCAGAGTATGTTTTACACTTTTATGGGCTACCCGGTGGCTCAGACAGTAAAGAATCTGCCTGCAATGTGGGATACCCGAGTTTGATACCTGAGTTGGGAAGATCCCCTGATGTAGGAAATAGCAACCCACTCCAGTATTCCTGTGGAAAATGCCATGGACAGAAGAGCCCGGCAGGCTATAGTCCATGGGGTTGCAAAGAGTCAGACATGACTGAGCATGCACACAAGCACACTATACCAGCTCATAGAAATCATTATCCCTCGTTTACAGTTGCATAGTACTCCACTGTCTGTCTGTACTACAATTTATTCAGCCACTCTTTTATGCATGGTTATTTAAATATGGCTGTTTAACATGCTTACCTTTTTAAAAGCATGGTTATTTTCAAATAATATTATAATAAATAATCTGCATAAATATATTTTTTTGTATTTTTGGAGATGTATCTTCAGAATAGATTCCTAGACGTGGGATTCTCAGTTGAGAAGTACATGAGTTGTTTAGCTGGTCAAGGCCAAGATCCCCTCCTAGAGGGCTGTGCCACTTTGTATCCCCACCAGCAGTGCATGAGAGTGCCTGTTTTCCTCTTCCCTTGCCAACGGGATGTGTTGTCATGCTTTTACATGTTTGCCTATCTGATAAGTGAGAGACAGTAGAGTTCTAACTTGCATTTCTTTAATTATAAGTTGTTTCAAGATCTTTTCATATGTTTAAATGACATATGTTTTAAAATAAATTTTATGTTCCTATCTTCTTTCTGTTTTTCCTATTGATTTTAGTCATTTCTGCCTCTTAAAGAATTCTTGAAATATTGAGTGTATTAGCCCTTTGTCTCTGGTACAAGTTACAAATATTTTCCCCAGCATGTCAACAGCCTTTGACTTTGCATGAGGTACTTTTGCCATACAAGTCAATCTATTATTTTCTTTCCTGGATAATGAGTCATGGTTAGAAAGACTTTCCCTGTACCAAAGTTACAGAAGAATGTGCCCATGTTTTTTCTTATTCTTGTATAGTTTCAATGTCTATATTCAGATTCATGATTCATTTAGAGTTTATTCTTGTGTTTAGTGTAGATACAGATGATCTTTTTCCAGTAGTTACCCAATTTCCCCTACCATTGCCCCAGCAATTTGAGATGGCCTTTGTCACACACCAAATTTCCATATGTACTTGAGTCCCTTCAGGGACTTTTTATTCTATTTCACTGATCTGTTTACCTAATCATATGCCAGTACCCAACTGTTTCAGAGATAAAGGTTTCTTAGCAGATTTAGAGTTTAGTAAAAGTTGGCTTAAAGCTCAACGTTCAGAAAACTAAGATCATGGCATCCGGTCCCATCACTTCGTAGCAAATAGATGGGGAAACAGTGGAAACAGTGACTGATTTTATTTTTCTGGGCTCTGAAATCACCGCAGATGGTGATTGTAAACATAAAATTAAAAGATGCTTACTCCTTGGAAGGAAAGTTATGACCAACCTAGACAGCATATTAAAAAGCAGAGATATTACTTTGCCAACAAAGGTCCATCTAGTCAAGGCTATGGTTTTTCCAGTGGTCATGCATGGATATGAGAGTTGAACTATAAAGAAAGCTGAGCGCAGAAGAATTGATACTTTTGAACTGTGGTGTTGGAGAAGACTCTTGAGAGTCCCTTGGACAGCAAGGAGATCCAACCAGTCCATCCTAAAGGAGATCAGTCCTGGGTGTTCATTGGGAGGACTGATGTTGAAACTGAAACTCCAATACTTTGGCCACTTGATGTGAAGAGCTGACTCATTGGAAAAGACCCTGATAGTGGGAAAGATTGAGGGCAGGAGGAGAAGGGGACAACAGAGGAAGAGATGGCTGGATGGCATCACCAACTCAATGGACATGAGTTTGGGTGGACTCCGGGAGTTGGTGATGGACAGGGAGGCCTGGCATACTGCGGTTCATGGGGTCTCAAAGAGTCGGACACAACTGAGCAACTGAACTGAACTGAAAGCCAATTTCCCTTACTGCCGTTTTTAAAAAATCGATCTCCTGACTCTTCTTGTGAATTTATTTTTCCATACTAACATTAATATCAACTTGTCCTTGATATTAATATGATTCAATTATGTGATACTAAACAGAGGAAGCAGTTCAGGAACTCAGAGGTACATCTGCAACAGCAGTTAATTCAGCCAATGGGAATCCATGACAGAGAGACTTTGGCCATGGAAGAAGATTTAGGACTATCAGTAGCCTAGATGGAGTGAGAAAAGTCATAAAAGGAGGAGTCAGACCACAGGTAAGATCCATATCCTGGAAGTCATGGTTGGCTAGAGCATCCAATCAGAAGTTCAGAAGCAGTGGCCAAGCCCAGAAGAACTCGGGGAATTACAGCCTTACACAACTCTGGTAAAGAGCCAGCAGGCTCAACGTGGGGGCCCTCGAATTCTGCGTTCACGGGTGAAGTGAATTTAAATTACCCATTGGGCAGGAAAATTCTCAACTCTCTATTCAAATAGCCAACAATGTGGCTTTAAAGAGTTTTGTTTAAGTGTATTTGTGCCTGACATATTTCTGGAGTAAGCTTTGTTTCATTTTGTTCCTGGGAAATCTAAGTTCCTTCTTGCAGAGCTCGATAATTTGAAACTGAAAGTTTTAAATGCATTTTAAACAGCCGCTTTCTCTCCCCTACCCACACATTTACCAAAATAAACAAGGCCACCCTACAAGCCTCTGTCTGATTTGCATAGCAGTGAGAGCTGATGCAAATTCTCACATTTGGGGCTATTTCAGTTTCTGGAGATGGAAAGGGTTCCTTTCCTTAAATAATCTTGAGCATGGTATCCTTTCTAAAGCATGATTACTGTAAAGTGAAAGCATTTGAGGAAATAAAGTGTTCATGGTAAAAGAAAAACTTTAGATGGTGTCAGGTTTGATTTTTGCAGTAAGAACACACCACGTCACCGAGTGGGGAGTTAGAATTTGTAGACTGCAGGTTAGCTGTGTCTGCATCTTCACTCTCACCTGCTCCTTGCCACACAGGGCTCCACCAGTCCCGTTCTCCACATACACACGTCACTTCCTCCCTCCCATAAAAAACTGAAGGAAGCCCCTTTACAGCCTCTTCTAAGTCTTCTTTAAAGCATACAAATGCTATTTGCTATGTTTCCCTTTTTCCTAAAGTAAATACAAGAGTTTTGTATTTTTAGCTTAATGTTTGTAAAGAATCTAGCAGGTTGTATGCTAATAAACAGGTAAACAGCAAACCCTGATTTATCCCCGCTGGTGATAAGACTGTGAAGTGAGCTCAGTTTGTCCGTCCTCACCCCTTTCTTACATGGGCACCATCTCATCCTGCCCTGTTGCCTGGGGCAGCCCACTGTCCCCGGTTCTGTATTCCAGTTCATGAATATGATTATTTTCACATGGATTGATAATGGCAAATTAACTGTTAAAGTGAACTGGAGGAAAAGGGGAGGGAATTAATATCTATAGAGTCTCTATTTTGTCCAAGGCAACGTGCCCTAAGTACCTTGTTTCATCTAATTATTACAGTTCCCCATGAAGTGGGCGTTTCTAGCCTCATTTTTCACTGTCATTCATGAGCCAGATTTTCTCTCCCCTCTCTTGCCCCAGAGCCTGTGCTGAGTTACAATGCCTTCTTTTTGTTTCATATTTATTTATTTATAATTTATTTGGCTCTGCCAGGTCTTGGTTTCAGCATGTGGGCTCTCTTAGTTGTGGCACACAGGATCTAGTTACCTGGCCAGGGATCGAACCTAGATCCCCTGCATTGGGAGCACAGAGTCTTAGACATTGGACCACTGTTTATGATGCTTTCTGATTTACTCAGTGCCTGGGACAGTGTTTGCTGCATTGCAGATACTCTAGAATCTTGTGCTTATTTGTAGCTTAATCATGGACTTTCAAAGTTTCAAAGCCTGACCCCCTAGTCATTACTTTCAAAGTCATAGGTGCTAGGGAGGCTGCTTTGGAAAATGAAGGTCTTTCCAGTATTATGCTTTCTTCTCAGCCACGCTGCTTGTTTGACCCTGAATACAGTTTGACCCTGAATACATCTCAGCGCACTGCCTTGTTTGACCCTGAATACAGTTTCTCTGACTCCTCTGATCCTGTTTTCTCTTTGTTGTGCCTTTGGCTGACCCCAAATTTAGAAAACCTCATAACATAATTTGGCCCTCTGGATTTTCTGAAAAGTTAAATCTGTATCTAATGACTGATCTTACTTGATACTGCTAAACTGCCAGCAGCGTCTAACCTCAAAAGTGCTGAGTCTGCTTCTTCCCAACGGAGAATGTCATTCACATGTCTTTTCAAGATTCTTCCCAGCACAGGAAGATACTTCTACTTGCAGCCAAATACATATAACTAGTAAACAAAATGTAAACATGCTTGACTTCACTAATCACTGGGGAAATGCTAATTAAGAGAAGGCATTTTTTTTTTTCCTAGCCATCAGATTATCATGAATTTAAAAGATTGAAAATATTCAAAGTTAGCATAGATGTGGGAAAACTTTCATATATTTTGATGGGAGTGAATAATGAATGGGGCTTCCCAGGTGGCTCAGTGGTAAAGAATCCGCCTGCCAATGCGGGAACCATAGGAGACCTGGGTTTGATCCATGGATTGAGAAGGTCCCCTGGAATAGGAAATGGCAACCTACTCCAGTATTCTTGCCTGGATAACCCTGTGGACAGAGAAGCCTGTGGGCTACAATCCATGGGATCGCAAAGAATCAGACATGACTGAAGTGACTGAGCTTGCATGCATGCATGCATGAGTATTAGATATCTTTCAATGTCCAATTAACAGTGTTGATTAAATTTTAAAATGTGCATGTTTGCCAGTGTATTTGATTATTTTCTGTTATTTGCCAATTGTTTTTTGAAATTTTTTCTCTCTTTTTTAGGTAAGTAGGTAGATAGAAGGAAAAAAGAATCAGTGAGCTACAGCTATAAATAAGGGAGAAGGTTTATTATAGGAATTTGCTCACATGATTTTGGAGGCCAAGAAATCCTACTATTTGCCATCTGCAAGCTGGAGGACCAGCCATGCCAGTGTAGTTCACATCATGCTTGAAGGCCTGAGAACCCGGGGTGACAATGATGTAGATTCCATTCCAGGTCCAAAGACCTGAAAACTGGGTACTCTGAGGGCAGGAGAAGATGACTGTCCCATCTCAAACAAGAAGGGCAAATTGCTTTTTTCTCTGTCTTTTTGTTCTTTGAAGGCCTTCAACAGATTGAGTGAGGCCCACCCACACTGTTGAGGGCAATCTTCTTTACCCAGTCTACAGTCTCAAATGCCAATTTCTTCCAGAAACACTCTCACAAAATACTCAGAAATAATATTTTACCTGCTATCTGTGCATCCCTTAGCTCGATCATACTGACACTAAAATTAACACATACAGTTTCTTCTTCTTTCCTTCCTTTCCTTCTTTCTTTTTTTAAAGAAATCTTGCTGGCTGGTATTTGCTTCCTTAGAAGAGTCTTCTTGTGATGTGTATCCTTCACTTGATTTCCCCTATGTTCCTTTTATCCTTGCTTGTTCAGAGAGAGGAAAGCAGCTGTACGTGGGCAACTTTTTACTTAAAGGACTTGGCTGAGAGTCGCCCTCATTCTTGGAGGTCAGAAGTAAACGTGAGCTGTGTCTTCAAGGAAAGGAATGAGCAGATGTAGGGAGACACCGCAAATGTGGGCCAACTCCTAACCATTCTAGAGGGCCGAACTGGGTTCTACTGGGATTTTCTCCTCTTCCTCCATAGTCCGTCCCGCTTCCAGATCTCTTTTCTCTAACTGAAGACCAACGACTGTCAATAGCCCGCATGGGGCCCAGTGTGAATTACAAGGAGGCGTCACTCTCAGGTCGATGCCTGCTGGCCAGTGCTTGCTGTACAGATGCTGTCTTTGTGTGATTTGGGGAAAGGATTTAGCTCTGCTTGCAGGATAGAGCAGGGACCCAATTGCAGTTCCCTCCCCTCATCCTCTGGACCAGGCATCCCTGTGCAGGGCCCTGTCTGCACAACCTTACCTGAGGCCCTGCAAAGGATTCTGGCTTTGTCTTTCAAATCAAAAGAACATAGGAAAGTACAAGAACCCAAGATGACTGGGAAAGATTTTGCTGGCACAAAAGACAAGGGGAAAAAAGTGTTTTTGAACAGTACCAAATAAGTTTAGCAATCTAAACACTCAGATGTGACATTTGTATGTCACATGTATGACACGTACTTCAGATCTGACATTTAGGAAACAGGTATTTTACCTGAGCTCTAGAGACACAGACCCCAACCTCCTTCCCACCTCAGTCCAAGCTTTAGAGTTTGGGGCAGTATGTTTGGCAGTTTTATCTGGGGCAAGATCATTTCTTTGTTTCCACGAAGGCAGAGTTTTCTTCTTTGAGTTTTTTTTTGTTCGTTTGATTTTTTTTTGAGTGCAGTATTTTTTTTTATTTAACTTTACAATATTGTATTGGTTTTGCCATATATCAGCATGAATCTGCCACAGGTATACATGTGTTCCCCATCCTGAACCCTCCTCCCTCCTCCCTCCCCATACCATCCCTCTGGGTCGTCCCAGTGCACCAGCCCCAAGCATCCAGTATCGTGCATCTAACCTGGACTGGCGACTCGTTTCATATATGATATTATACATATTTCAATGCCATTCTCCCAAATCATCCCACCCTCTCCCTCTTCCACAGAGTCCAAAAGACTGTTCTATACATCAGTGTCTCTTTTGCTGTCTCGTATACAGGGTTATTGTTACCATCTTTCTAAATTCCATATATATGCATTAGTATACTGTATTGGTGTTTTTCTTTCTGGCTTACTTCACTCTGTATAATAGGCTCCAGTTTCATCCACCTCATTAGAACTGATTCAAATGTATTCTTTTTAATGGCTGAGTAATACTCCATTGTGTATATGTACCACAGCTTTCTTATCCATTCATCTGCTGATGGGCATCTAGGTTGCTTCCATGTCCTGGCTATTATAAACAGTGCTGCGATGAACATTGGGGTACACGTGTCTCTTTCAGTTCTGGTTTCCTCAGTGTGCATGCCCAGCAGTGGGATTGCTGGATCATAAGGCAGTTCTATTTCCAGTTTTTTAAGGAATCTCCACACTGTTCTCCATAGTGGCTGTACTAGTTTGCATTCCCACCAACAGTGTAAGAGGGTTCCCTTTTCTCCACACCCTCTCCAGCATTTATTGCTTGTAGACTTTAGGATCACAACCATTCTGACTGGTGTGAAATGGTACCTCATAGTGGTTTTGATTTGCATTTCTCTGATAATGAGTGATGTTGAGCATCTTTTCATGTGTTTGTTAGCCATCTGTATGTCTTCTTTGGAGAAATGTCTATTTAGTTCTTTGGCCCATTTTTTGATTGGGTCATTTATTTTTCTGGAATTGAGCTGTAGGAGTTGCTTGTATATTTTTGAGATTAGTTGTTTGTCGGTTGCTTCATTTGCTATTATTTTCTCCCATTCTGAAGGCTGTCTTTTCACCTTGCTTATAGTTTCCTTTGTTGTGCAGAAGCTTTTAACTTTAATTAGGTCCCATTTGTTTATTTTTGCTTTTATTTCCAATATTCTGGGAGGTGGGTCATAGAGGATCCTGCTGTGATGTATGTCAGAGAGTGTTTTGCCTATGTTCTCCTCTAGGAGTTTTATAGTTTCTGGTCTTACGTTTAGATCTTTAATCCATTTTGAGTTTATTTTTGTGTATGGTGTTAGAAAGTGTTCTAGTTTCATTCTTTTACAAGTGGTTGACCAGTTTTCCCAGCACCACTTGTTAAAGAGATTGTCTTTTCTCCATTGTATATTCTTGCCTCTTTTGTCAAAGATAAGGTGTCCATATGTGCGTGGATTTATCTTTGGGCTTTCTATTTTGTTCCATTGATCAATATTTCTATCTTTGTGCCAGTACCATACTGTCTTGATGACTGGCTTTGTAGTAGAGCCTGAAGTCAGGCAGGTTGATTCCTCCAGTTCCATTCTTTTTTCTCAAGATAGCTTTAGCTATTCGAGGTTTTTTGTTATTTCCATACAAATTGTGAAATTATTTGTTCTAGCTCTGTGAAGAATCCTGTTGGTAGCTTGATAGGGATTGCATTGAATCTATAAATTGCTTTGGGTAGTATACTCATTTTCATTATATTGATTCTTTCAATCCATGAACATGGTATATTTCTCCATCTATTAGTGTCCTCTTTGATTTCTTTCACAGTGTTTTATGGTTTTCTATATATAGGTCTTTAGTTTCTTTAGGTAGATATATTCCTAAGTATTTTATTCTTTTCGTTGCAATGGTGAATGGAATTGTTTCCTTAATTTCTCTTTCTATTTTCTCATTATTAGTGTATAGGAATGCAAGGGATTTCTGTGTGTTGATTTTATATCCTGCAACTTTACTATACTCATTGATTAGTTCTAGTAATTTTCTGGTGGAGTCTTTAGGGTTTTCTGTGTAGAGGATCATGTCATCTGCAAACAGTGAGAGTTTTACTTCTTATTTTCCAATTTGGATTCCTTTTATTTCTTTTTCTGCTCTGATTGCTATGGCTAAAACTTCCAAAACTATGTTGAATAGTAATGGTGAAAGTGGGCACCCTTGTCTTGTTCCTGACTATAGAGGAAATGCTTTCAACTTTTCACCATTGAGGATAATGTTTGCTGTGGGTTTATCATATATAGCTTTTATTATGTTGAGGTATGTTCCTTCTATTCCTGATTTCTGGAGAGTTTTTTTGTCATAAATGGATGTTGAATTTTGTCAAAGGCTTTCTCTGCATCTATTGAGATAATCATATGGTTTTTATTTTTCAATTTGTTAATGTGGTGTATTACATTGATTGATTTGCGGATATTGAAGAATCCTTGCATCCCTGGGATAAAGCCCACTTGGTCATGGTATATGATCTGTTTAATGTGTTGTTGGATTCTGATTGCTAGAATTTTGTTAAGGATTTTTTCATCTATGTTCATCAGTGATATTGACCTGTAGTTTTCTTTTTTTTTGTGGCATCTTTGTCAGGTTTTGGTATTAGGGTGATGGTGGCCTCATAGAATGAGTTTGGAAGTTTACCTTCCTCTTCAATTTTCTGGAAGAGTTTGAGTAGGATAGGTGTTAGCTCTTCTCTAAATTTTTGGTAGAATTCAGCTGTGAAGCTGTCTGGACCTGGGCTTTTGTTTGCTGGAAGATTTCTGATTACAGTTTCAATTTCTGTGCTTGTGATGGGTCTGTTAAGATTTTCTATTTCTTCCTGGTCCAGTTTTGGAAAGTTGTACTTTTCTAAGAAGTTGTCCATTTCTTCCACGTTGTCCATTTTATTGGTATATAATTGCTGATAGTAGTCTCTTATGCTCCTTTGTATTTCTGTGTTGTCTGTTGTGATCTCTCCATTTTCATTTCTAATTTTATTGATTTGATTTTTCTCCCTTTGTTTCTTGATGAGTCTGGCTAATGGTTTGTCAATTTTATTTATCCTTTCAAAGAACCAGCTTTTGGCTTTGTTGATTTTTGCTATGGTCTCTTTTGTTTCTTTTGCATTTATTTCTGCCCTAATTTTTAAGGTTTCTTTCCTTATTCTAACCCTGGGGTTCTTCATTTCTTCCTTTTCTAGTTGCTTTAGGTGTAGAGTTAGATTATTTATTTGACTTTTTTCTTGTTTCTTGAGGTATGCCTGTATTGCTATGAACTTTCCCCTTAGGACTGCTTTTACAGTGTCCCACAGGTTTTGGGTTATTGTGTTTTCATTTTCATTCGTTTCTATGCAAATTTTGATTTCTTTTCTGATTTCTTCTGTGATTTGTTGGTTATTCAGCAGCGTGTTGTTCAGCCTCCATATGTAGGAATTTTTAATAGTTTTTCTCCTGTAATTGAGATCCAATCTTACTCCATTGTGGTCAGAAAAGATGCTTGGAATGATTTCAATTTTTTTGAATTTACCAAGGCTTCATTTATGGCCCAGGATGTGATCTGTCCTGGAGAAGGTTCCATGTGCACTTGAGAAAAAGGTGAAATTCATTGTTTTGGGATGAAATGTCCTATAGATATCAATTAGGTCTAACTGGTCTATTGTATCATTTAAAGTTTGTGTTTCCTTGTTAATTTTCTGTTTAGTTGATCTGTCCATAGGTGTGAGTGGGGTATTAAAGTCTCCCAGTATTATTGTGTTATTGTTAATTTCTCCTTTCATACTTGTTAGCATTTGTCTTACATATTGTGGTGCTCCGATGTTGGGTGTATATATATTTATAATTGTTATATCTTCTTCTTGGATTGATCCTTTGATCATTATGTAGTGTCCTTCTTTGTCTCTTTTCACAGTCTTTGTTTTAAAGTCTATTTTATCTGATATGAGTATTGCTACTCCTGCTTTCTTTTGGTCCCTATTTGCATGGAAAATATTTTTCCAGCCCTTCACTTTCAGTCTGTATGTGTCCCCTGTTTTGAGGTGGGTCTCTTGTAGACAACATATGTAGGGGTCTTGTTTTTGTATCCATTCAGCCAGTCTTTGTCTTTTGGTTGGGGCATTCAACCCATTTATGTTTAAGGTAATTATTGATAGGTATGATCCCGTTGCCATTTACTTTATTGTTTTGGGTTAGAATTTATACACTCTTTTTGTGTCTCCTGTCTAGAGAATATCCTTTAGTATTTGTTGGAGAGCTGGTTTGGTGGTGCTGAATTCTCTTAGCTTTTGCTTGTCTGTAAAGCTTTTGATTTCTCCTTCATATTTGAATGAGATCCTTGCTGGGTACAATAATCTGGGCTATAGGTTATTTTCTTTCATCACTTTAAGTATGTCTTGCCATTCCCTCCTGGCTTGAAGAGTTTCTATTGAAAGATCAGCTGTTATCCTTATGGGAATTCCCTTGTGTGTTATTTGTTGTTTTTCCCTTGCTGCTTTTAATATTTGTTCTTTGTGTTTGATCTTTGTTAATTTGATTAATATGTGTCTTGGGGTGTTTCGCCTTGGGTTTATCCTGTTTGGGACTCTCTGGGTTTCTTGAACTTGAGTGATTATTTCCTTCACCATTTTAGGGAAGTTTTCAACTATTATCTCCTCAAGTATTTTCTCATGGTCTGTCTTTTTGTCTTCTTCTTCTGGGACCCCTATGATTCGAATGTTGTAGCATTTAATATTGTCCTGGAGGTCTCTGAGATTGTCCTCATTTCTTTTAATTCGTTTTACTTTTTCCCTCTCTGATTCATTTATTTCTACCATTCTATCTTCTAATTCACTAATCCTATCTTCTGCCTCTGTTATTCTACTATTTGTCGCCTCCAGAGTGTTTTTGATCTCATTTATTGCATTATTAATTATATATTGACTCTTTTTTATTTCTTCTAGGTCCTTGTTAAACCTTTCTTGCATCTTTTCAATCCTTGTCTCCAGGCTATTTATCTGTGATTCCATTTTGATTTTAAGGTTTTGGATCAATTTCACTATCATTATTCAGAATTCTTTATCACGTAGATTCCCTATCTCTTCCTCTTTTGTTTGGTTTGGTGAGCATTTATCCTGTTCCTTTTTCTGCTGGGTATTTCTCTGTCTCTTCATCTTGTTTAAATTGCTGAATTTGGGGTGTCCTTTCTGTATTCTGGCAGTTTGTGGAGTTCTCTTTATTGTGGCATTTCCTCGTTGTGTGTGGGTTTGTACAGGTGGCTTGTCAAGGTTTCTTGGTTAGGGAAGCTTGTGTTGGTGTTCTGGTGGGTGGAGCTGGATTTCTTCTCTCTGCAGTGCAATGAAGTGTCCAGTAATGAGTTATGAGATGTCTACGGTTTTGGAGTAACTTTGGGCAGCCTGTATATTGGAGCTCAGGGCTGTGTTCCTGTGTTGCTGGAGAATTTGCTTGGTATGTCTTGCCCTGGAACTTGTTGGCCCTTGTGTGGTGCTTGGTTTCAGTGTAGGTATGGAGGCATTTGATGAGCTCCTCTCAATTAATGTTCCCTGGAGTCAGGAGTTCCCTGGAGTTAGGGTTTGGACTTAAGCCTCCTGCTTCCAGTTATAGGTCTTATTTTTACAGTAGTCTCAAAACTTCTCCTTCTATACAGCACCATTGATAAAACATCTAGGTTAAAGATGAAAAGTTTCTCCACTGTGAGGGTCACCCAGAGAGGTTCACAGCATTACATGGAGAAGAGAAGAGGGAGGAGGGAGTTAGAGGTGACCCGAATGAGATAAGGTGGAATCAACAGAGTAGAGAGCAGGCTAACCAGTAATCACTTCCTTATGTGCACTCCACAACTGGACGGCTCAGAGATGTTCATGGAGTTATACAGAGAAGAGAAGAGGGAGGAAGGAGACAGAGGTGGCCAGGAGGATAAAAGGGGGAATGAAAAGGAGGGAGACAGATCCAGCCAGTAATCAGTTCCCTAAGTGTTCTCCACCGTCTGGAACACACAGAAATTCACAGAGTTGGGTAGAGTAGAGAGGGGTTAGGGAGGAGACACAGGCGACCTGGTGGAGGAAAAGGAGAATCCAAAGGGGGAGAGAGCAGACAAGCCAGTAATCTCACTCCCTAGTAAAAAATGGGTACTGAAGATTGGGTTCTTAAAGGTACAAAATTGATATCAAATACCTAAAAGCAAAAATTAAAAATCAAGAGTAGAGTTTGGAATTTCAAAAAAACAATGTTAAGAAAAAGAAGAAGGAAAAGAAAGAGAGAAAAAAAAGTCACAAAAATTATAAAGAAAATATAGGTACAAAATTGATCAGATCAGATCAGTCGCTCAGTCGTGTCCGACTCTTTGTGACCCCATGAATCGCAGCATGCCAGGCCTCCCTGCCCGTCACCAACTCCCGGAGTTCACTCAGACTCATGTCCATCGAGTCAGTGATGCCATCCAGCCATCTCATCCTCTGTCGTCCCCTTCTCCTCCTGCCCCCAATCCCTCCCAGCATCAGAGTCTTTTCCAATGAGTCAACTCTTCGCATGAGGTGGCCAAAGTATTGGAGTTTCAGCTTTAGCATCATTCCTTCCAAAGAAATCCCAGGGCTGATCTCCTTCAGAATGGACTGGTTGGATCTCCTTGCAGTCCAAGGGACTCTCAAGAGTCTTCTCCAACACCACAGTTCAAAAGCATCCATTCTTCGGCACTCAGCTTTCTTCACAGTCCAACTCTCACATCCATACATGACCACAGGAAAAACCTCAGGCTTGACTAGCCAGACCTTTGTTGGCAAAGTAATGTCTCTGCTTTTGAATATGCTATCTAGGTTGGTCATAAGTTTCCTTCCAAGGAGTAAGCATCTTTTAATTTCATGGCTGCAGTCACCATCTGTAGTGATTTGGAGCCCCAAAAAATAAAGTCTGACACTGTTTCCACTGTTTCCCCATCTATTTCCCATGAAGTGGTGGGACCGGATGCCATGATCTTCATTTTCTGAATGTTGAGCTTTAAGCCAACTTTTTCATTCTCTACTTTCACTTTCATCAAGAGGCTTTTGAGTTCCTCTTCACTTTCTGCCATAAGGGTGGTGTCATCTGCATATCTGAGGTTATTGATATTTCTCCCGGCAATCTTGATTCCAGCTTGTGTTTCTTCCAGTCCAGCATTTCTCATGATGTACTCTGCATATAAGTTAAATAAACAGGGTGACAATATACAGCCTTGACGAACTCCTTTTCCTATTTGGAACCAGTCTGTTGTTCCATGTCCAGTTCTAACTGTTGCTTCCTGACCTGCATACAAATTTCTCAAGAGGCAGATCAGGTGGTCTGGTATTCCCATCTCTTTCAGAAATTTCCACAGTTTATTGTGATCCACACAGTCAAAGGCTTTGGCATAGTCAATAAAACAGAAATAGATGTTTTTCTGGAACTCTCTTGCTTCTTCCATGATCCAGTGGATGTTGGCAATTTGGTCTCTGGTTCCTCTGCCTTTTCTAAAACCAGCTTGAACATCAGAAAGTTCATGGTTCACATATAACAGATACCAAAAAGCATAAATTAAAAATCTAGAGTAGAGTTTGGAATTTCAGAAATACAATGTTAAAGAAAAGATGAAGAGAAAGAGAGAAGAAAAAAGTCACAAAAGTTATAAAAAAATATAGGTGCAAAATTGATAACAAATACCAAAAAGCTAAAATTAAAAATCTAGAGCAGAGTTTGGAATTTCAAAAATACAATGTTAAAGAAAAGAAGAAAAAAAAAAAGAAAGAAAGAGAAAAAGGAAAAAAAAGTCACAAAAATTATTTAAAAAAATATATATGAAGTTTGCTTTTTTTAAAAAAAAGGGGTCTTTTTTTTTTTTTTTTTGCAAAGTAATAGTAGGTTATAAAAGTGAAAATTTAAGGAGTAATAGAGGACTTAAAAAATTTTTTTTAATTTAAAAAGAAAGAAAGAATGATGGTAAAAATAGTAAAAATATATCTAGGACTTTCTCTGATGTTGTTGTGGGTATTGTGGGGTCAGTTCATTTTCAGCTAGTTCATTGGTCCGGCTTATATTTCTCAAGATCTATAGGCCCCTTACTATGCAGTCAGTACTAACCACGGGGTTTTAATCTATTGCCTGTCGCTTCCAAGGCAGTTCCCTCTGTTATAGCTTCTTCTGTTTGCTGGTCTCTTCAGTGTCTGATTTTTGCCCTGATACAAAGAGGGCGGTGGTGGACACTTTTTTTTTTTTTTAAGGCTCATTTGTTCAGTCGCGCTGTGGGGAGGGAGGGACGCTGCAAACAAATAACACTGGCGTGTGCTCACAGTGCCTCAGCCACACTGGGCCTGCCCCTGCTCACGGCGCGTGTAGCCTCCCTGCCCACAGTGCTCAGGCTCTAGGTTGTTCCACCGGGAACCATCCGCAGCTGGCCCTGGGCTGCTTGCACCTCCCGGGTCTAAGCTGCTGAGGTTCAGGCACTCAGGTAGTCCTCAGAGGCACAGACTCTGTTGGGTCTGCATTTTGTGCCCTTCCCAGGTCCGAGCAGCTCAGGTGATGAGGTGTTTGGCGAGGGCGGTTGCTGCGACTTATTGCTTCCCTGCTGCTCCGTTATCTGGGTGTACAACCAGCGTACCTTCTCAGGCAGATGTTGACTGTCCAGAACCCCAAGAAGTTTTAGTTAGAAAAGAAGCCTGCTCACAGTTTTGTAGATAATGTCTCTCTGGGGCTCTGATTGCCCTCTTCCGGCTCTGGCTGCCTGTCACCGGAGGGGGACGGTCTGCAGCCGGCTATCTCTATTCAGTCCTTTGTTCCGTGCGCGGGCCTGGCGGTGTCTTAGGTTAGGGCTGGCTTTTCGCATGGTAGCTATCCCACAGTCTGGTTTGCTAGCCCAAATTATTTCGCTCAGGTAGCGCTCGGGGTATTCAGGCCAGATCCTTATTCTAAGTGATGCAGCCCGCGCTGAGCCTCCCTGCCCAGCCCCCGCTTGCTAGTGGCGGATGCAGGTGTCTGCACTGCTTCTCCGCTGGGGGAGTTACCGTAGGGCTCGTAATCTGTGGGTTTTAATTGTTTATTTATTTTTCCTCCCTGTTATGTTGCCCTCTGTGCTTCCAAGGCTCGGCACAGACTCAGCAGTGAGAATGTTTCCTGGTGTTTGGAAACTTCTCTCTTTTTAAGACTCCCTTCCCAGGACGGAGCTCCGTCCCTCCCTATTTTGTCTCTTTTTTTGTCTTTTATATTTTTTCCTACCTCCTTTTGAAGACAATGGGTTGCTTTTCTGGGTGCCTGATGTCTTCTGCCGACATTCAGAAGTTGTTTTGTGGAATTTACTCGGCATTTAAATGTTCTTTTGATGAATTTGTGGGGGAGA
Organism: Bos javanicus; assembly: GCF_032452875.1. NCBI lineage: Eukaryota > Metazoa > Chordata > Mammalia > Artiodactyla > Bovidae > Bos > Bos javanicus. Next base: position 80,807,335 of record NC_083876.1, on the reverse strand, counting down.
AAGTGTTCTCCCCGTCCTATTCCTCTGCCATCTTAGCTCCTCCCTCTTCTGTGAGTTTTAAGAGAAGAGAGTACAATAAAATCCCTGCTTCTTCTACCATGTCAACCAGAAGTTTAATTTCAGAAGCTTCACAGTATAACTTATTTGAAACTGTCTTTCATTTTACACTTCTTTTCAGCACTCACTCATAATTGGTTAGTCATGTACACTGTTTGGAGAGAGAATAAGTACTTAGATTGCTAAACTTATACAGTATTGTTCAAAAACTCTTTTTTCCTCTCTACTTTTGTGCCAGAAAAATCTTTTCCCAGCCATCCTGGGTTCTTGCACTCTCCTGTGTTCTTTTGCAATTTTCCGAAGAACGCAGCTGTCTGGGAAGGCACACCAAAGGGGTCAGCACTTAGATCATGGAATAATTCACCCATATCCAATAAACAGCACCAAACCGTGCATTAACTGGTTTCAGAATTCCAGTTAACTATGATGGTCATTTTAGCTAAACTCTCAGCTGCTGGCAGGATTGCTGGAATGGCCTGAGTGAGGCTGTGGCTGTAAGTCCACATCAGGCACGGGGAGGAAGGGGAAAAAACAGCTATTTGATTTACAAAAGCTAGTCTTGTTGAGGATTTTTTTTTTTTTTTTTGCTTGTTTAAAATTTTTATTTTCCTGGGTTATTCAGTCCAACTGGAAAAAGACCAATTTACAGTTGTCCAGATGGGGAAAAAGTTGGGTGTGGAAATCCAAATTACTTGGGGCCATAGTTTTTCCTAACTGATTTTTGATATCTTAGGGACTGCCGCCCTGGGCCACTGTTTTTTTTTGTTTTTTTTTTTTTCTTGTGGGCAGCCACTTATGAGGAGAGCTCTTGGGCATCTTTTTTTCTGTCCCAAACGCTGTGTTTTTAGCTTTAGAACAATTTCTGAGGTGCTCACGATCTTCCTGTGAGTCCACGCCAGCAGGCAGCACTGTGCCTCCTTCTCTTATGCATGCAAGTGTCTCCTACATATTTCTATGTTGTGACCCAGACTCCAGGGTTTGAACAGAAGCCCTGTTTGTAAATAGCTTCAAAAGAACAATTAGTGTCCCCGAGGTTATATTGAGCCATTTTCCCCCCATTTGGTAACTTTGGTAAGAGATAGGTTAGGGGTAGGGTAATATTTTCCTCGGAAGAGAGTCTTTTCTTGTAAAGATTCTTTGTTTTAAAAATAGTATTCTTTGGTTTCCAGTTTGCTTTTTATGAGAAGAAACCATAAAAACATATTCATTTAATTTTGGGGGGCGGGGGCTGCGCTGGGTCTTCGTTGCTGTGTGTGGTCTTTCTCTAGTTGCAGAGAATGGAGGCTACTCTCCAGTCGCAACACACAGGCTTCTCACTGTGGTGGCTTCTCTTATTGCGAAGCACAGGCTCTAGACACATGGGCTCAGCAGTTGTGGCTTGAGGGCTTAGTTGCTCCATGGCATGAGGAATCTTCCCAGATCAGAGATCAAACTCGGGTCCCCTGCACTGGCAGGTGAATTCTTTACCACTAGACCAGCTGGGAAGTCACTTATAAGGGAGCATGGCATAAAGAGCATAAAAGAAATGTATACTTTAACAAAACAGCTGTGACAATGCTTTCTTCTAATCTGCATGGTTCAGCACATTATTTATAAAAAATCCCGATAGCAAACAAACTATCCTTCAAAGGAGGAAGTTGAGAGCAGTGTATTCAGAAGTCTGGTTTAGGTAGTAAATGTAGAAGAGTCAACCTTCCAGTGAGGATTTGTTAATTATGGGATAGACCTAGGACTGAGATGGACATCACCTCAAAATGCTCACCTCCCAGGCTGTCTGTAATTTGCACTGAGGTGTAATTGAAGCCGTTTTCCAAGATGATCAACGTCTCCTTAGTGTAAAAATCGGGAATCAGCAGGTAAACTCCTTGGCTGGCTAGGGCTGGATGTTCAGGGCAGGCTGAAGAGAAGAGAATAGAGATTTGGGGGCATCTGGATTCCTGGGGATCATACTCAGCAGAAGAGTTTTGTGTCTTTATATCTTTCAAACAATGCAATCTTAACAGATACTGCATGTTACGTGGTAGTCTCTATAGCCTTGCTAAAATGTATTGCATTCTTCATTTTCTTTTTCAAAGCATGATGAATAAGGCTTTTTTTTTTTTTTTTAATGTTTAAATCAGGAATAGCTTTAAAGCACTGATCGCTGTTCAAGCTGTTGGCAGAATTGGTTCCAGGGCCCGTAAGGGCTTGGGAGATCATCCTTTTGAATACTGTGTTTGCTTTGGGTGACTGTTGGTGCTGTTTACTGCTTTACGGTCTGGGACACCTTCCCAGCACCATCAGGGTCTGGCCTGCCACTGCTGACCCATAGGAGCATTGCTTCTCTTCTCTTCCTTGCTGCTCCCAGGCTTCTGGGCACTGACAAACCCCTCAAACAAGCTTGTCTGGAGTCTGAGACACCAGCCAAAGCCTGAGAGGACTCAGCCAGCACTACCCTTAGTGTGGACCAGAAGAGAGCTGTTTTTGCCTAAAGGTGCCTTTCTTGATTACTTCTAATGTCTGGCTGTTTCATGTAGATTAGGGTTTGGGGTGGTATAATTCAAGATAGATAAGGAATCTCTGTGATTCAAAGGAAAAGCGTGAATAAAAATAGGGTAAAGGCCACACTGTATTTGGAGGTTGTGTTCTAACCTGACCACATTAAGGCAGAATCCCCTACAACTGCTTTGACATCCTGTAGCTGAGCCCTAGATGGGTTATCAGCGAGCCTAGATGATTGAAGAAATTGTAAAACAGAAAAGTGGCTCTGGGTGAATTTGGCAGAAGGACATGTGACTTCCTGACCTGGTTCTGTTGCTGCTTCGGAAAATTAACTGGATCTATTTAGGGCTTCTCTGGTGGCACAGACTCTAACATGCATTGGAAGGACTGATGCTGAAGCTCCAATGCTTCGGCTACCTGACGTGAAGAGCCGACTCACTGGAAAAGACTTGAAGCTGGGAAGGATTGAAGGCGGGAGGAGAAGAGGACGACAGAAGATGAGATGGTTGGATGGCATCACCGACTCAACAGACATGAGTTTGAGCAAACTCCAGGAGATAGTGAAAGACAGGGAACCTGGCATGCTACAGTCCATGGAATCGCAAAAAGTCAGACAAGACTTAGTGTCTGAACAATAAATAGATCTTTTCCCTTAACTGTAAGTTGAAAGATTTAAAACTGGAAATAAGAGTTTTCTAGCTTAACATTCTGAGTTACATGTGTGTTTCTATTTAAAGTCCTTTAAAATACAGGACCCATGGCAGATGGCCAAATAGTAAATATCAATCTAGTGCCATTCTGAGATTAGCTATCAGGACAAGAGCAAAAGAACACATTACCTTGGCCTCTCTTATCAACCTTGACTTGACAGAACAAGGCAGGCAAGACTGGAGACCGGAACCACTTTTCTGCATGATAACCTTTTAACCAGCATCCATCAGACAATCGAGAACAGGGTGGCTTTTCTGCTGGGGCTCTGGAGGCATCACAACTGATGAATAAGAATAATTCTGACACACTCTTGGTTGGTGTTTGTTGAGCTGTCTGAATTTTAAAATCCTCTTCCTTTCTCTAAAAATGTTAAATCTTATTCTGTATATTCCAAGATGATCTACTTGAATGTTTTCCTACCCCTTTAAAACTTGCTATGTATATGCTGATGGGTGAAGAGATATCTCATTCTGAAAGTCTCATGCAACTTTTTATTTTAACATAACTGAAAAATTCATACATTTTATAAGGAAGAAAAGAGGGGTGGGAAGGCATGTTTTCCTCTCAACATGTTGTCAGAAATGAGTGAGCTGCAATCTGGAGACAAAATCTTGGCCATGAATTGATGACAAGACACCCATGACTGGGATCTGTCCCAGTGATGAGAATAGACAGACTGGTTCTTCCTGAGGGTCCCGGGGGCTTCCTGAGAGTGGCAGCTGGTCTAGAATAAGAGCTGAGATTTCCCCGTCTTGTTTTCAGATTGTGTTTGCAGCATGCTCGCAAGACATGGAATCTTAGAAGAGCCACTGTGGACACAGGACACAGCCTGTAGAATTCACTGTCTTTTAAATGTGGATATCACTGGGCTTTCCCTGGTGGCTCAGCTGGTAAAGAACCTGCCTGCCAATGCAAGAGACAGAAGAGATGTGGGTTCGATTCCTGGGTGAGAAAGATCCCCTGGAGGAGGAAATGGCAATCTGCTCAAATTTTCTTGCCTGGAGAATTCCATGGACTGAGGAGCCTGGTGGGCTACCATCCACAGGCTTGGATCGAAAAGAGTCTGACATGACTGAGCATGCATGCACATGTACACACACACACATACACACACACAGATGCTCAGGAAATGGAGTTGCTGCTGCTGCTGCTAAGTCGCTTCAGTCGTGTCCGACTCTGTGTGACCCCAGAGACGGCAGCCCACCAGGCTCCCCCATCCCTGGGATTCTCCAGGCAAGAACACTGGAGTGGGTTTGCCATTTCCTTCTCCAATGCATGAAAGTGAAAAGTAAAAGTGAAGTCGCTCAGTTGTGTTCGACTCTTAGCCGCCCCATGGACTGCACCCTACCAGGCTCCTCTGTCCATAGGATTTTCCAAGCAAGAGTACTGGAGTGGGGTGCCATTGCCTTCTCTGAGGAAATGGATTATTCATATGTTATTCAGATGCCCATGGTCCAGTATGAATAGCTGTGAAAATGTACCAGTGTAAGGTATTAGAGTCTCTTATAAGGTCCAAAAGATCTTGTGTGGATCTGTCGACTTTATAGACCCCATGGACACCTCTGATCTCTGGTAAGTCATCCATTCACCCACATCCTCAGTGCTCTGAGAGCTTCTGGGATTGCCTCAGTTCATTTCAGTGGCTCAGTCATGTCTGACTCTTTGCGACCCCATGGACTGCAGCACGCCAGGCCTCCCTGTCCATCACCAACTTCCGGAGCCTGCTCAAACTCATGTCCGTGGAGTCAGTGATGCCATCCAACCATCTCATCCTCTGTCGTCCCCTTCTCCTCCTACCTTCAATCTTGTCCAGCATCAAGGTCTTTTTCAGTGAGTTAGTTCTTCGCATCAGGTGGCCAAAGTATTGGAGTTTCAGCTTCAACATCAGTCCTTCCAATGAATATTCAGGACTAATTTCCTTTAGGATAGACTGATTGGATCTCCTTGCAATCCAAGGGACTCTCAAGAATTGTCTCCAACACCACAGTTCAAAAGGATCAGTTCTTCGGTGCTCAGCTTTCTTTCTTTGTGTAATTGCCTGCCAGGGTCTAATTCACACACTGTATTTACATGTTGAATTATAAGCCTACTCTACCTAAATTCCTGCCTCATTTCCCTATTTGCTACAACAGGAAAGTCAAATTCTTGCTTGAGTCCCAAGGCCCTTCTGATGTGGCCCACACTCCCTACCTCTGCTCCTGTCACTCTCCTGCCCAGTCCCTTTCCTTCTCAGCTGCCCTGGCCTTCTTTCTGTTCTGAGACCCCCAGTCTGATTTCCTCAGGGCCATCACAGTTTCTGCTCTCTCTGCCTGGAGTGCACATCTTACTCCACAAGGTTGGCCCCTGCTTCTTGACATTTATTTAGCTCCCTGACCAAATGTCTCAACCTCCCACATCAAAGGCTCCTCCCTCTCCATCACTTCATCACATGAGGGTTTTGTTTTTCTTATCACTCTGAGAATTGATCTGCCTTGCTATCTGCCTGTCTCCCGGGCAAGAAGGCAAGGTCCATGGCAGCAGGGACATTGCCAGTGTGGTTTGAGGCCCCCAGGCAGTCCCAAGGAGAGGGCTTGGCCCAGAGGACAGGCTGGCTCCACAAGTGTGCACTCCACTGGGGGCAGAGTGCGTGCTAAGTCGCTTCAGTTGTGTCTGACTCTTTGCAATCCCATGGACTGTAACCCACCAGGCTCCTCTGTCCATGAATTCTCCAGGCAAGAATGCTGGAGTGGGTAGCCATTCCCTTTTCCAGGGGATCTTCCTGACCCAGCTTTCAAACCATAGCTCTTATATCTCCTGAACTGCAGGTAGATTCTTTACCACTGAGCCTCTGGGGAAGCCCTGCAGAGTGAGCGTCAGTGTTCTGAGAGTCAGAACAACAGCAGCAAGCTAAGAAAATAAAAGTTCTTCACAACAATTGTCTTGACTATGTTATAAATCTTTACAGCATCGGACCTTGCTTCTATCACCAGTCACATCCACAGCTGGGTATTGTTTTTGCTTTGGCTCCATCCCTTCATTCTTTCTGGAGTTATTTCTCCACTGATCTCCAGTAGCATATTGGGCACCTACTGACCTGGGGAGTTTCTCTTTCAGTATCCTATCATTTTGCCTTTTCATACTGTTCACGGGGTTCTCAAGGCAAGAATACTGAAGTGGTTTGCCATTCCCTTCTCCAGTGGACCACATTCTGTCAAATCTCTCCACCATGACCCGCCCGTCTTGGGTTGCCCCACGGGCATGGCTTAGTTTCACTGAGTTAGACAAGGCTGTGGTCCTAGTGTGATTAGATTGACTAGTTTTCTGTGAGTATGGTTTCAGTGTGTTTGCCCTCTGATGCCCTCTTGCAACACCTACCGTCTTACTTGGGTTTCTCTTACCTTGGGCGTGGGGTATCTCTTCACTGCTGCTCCAGCAAAGCGCAGCCATTGCTCCTTACCTTGGACGAAAGGTATCTCCTCACCACCACCCTTCCTGACCTTCAGTGTGGGATAGCTCCTCTAGGCCCTCCTGCGCCGGCGCAGCCACGGCTCCTTGGGCCCGGGGTTGGTCCTCCTGGCCACCACCCCTGGCCTCGGTCATGCAGTTGCTCCTCCCCACCGCCGCCCTTGGCCGTGGGCTTAGGGGCGTGGGGTAGCTCCTCCCAGCCGCCGCCCCTGACCTCCGACGCGGGGTAACTCCTCTCTTCGCTGGCCCTGGCCTGGGGCGTGGGTTGCTCCTCCGGGCCACTGCCCCTGGCCTCGGGCGTGGGGGCATGGGGTAGCTCCTCCTGGCCGCAGCTCCTGACCTCAGACGCGGGGTAGCTCCTCTCGGCCATTCCTGTGCCGTCCCAGTCTGGTACTCTCGGCCGCTGCCCCTGACTGTGTGGATCACAATAAACTGTGGAAAATTCTTCAAGAGATGGGAATACCAGACCATGAGAAATTTGTATGCAGGTCAGGAAGCAACAGATAGAACTGGACATGGAAAAACAGACTGGTTCCAAATAGGAAAAGGAGTTCGTCAAGGCTGTATATTGTCACCCTGTTTATTTAACTTATATGCAGAGTACATCATGAGAAACGCTGGACTAGAAGAAAGAAACACAAGCTGGAATCAAGATTGCTGGGAGAAACATCAATAACCTCAGATATGCAGATGACACCACCCTTATGGCAGAAAGTGAAGAGGAACTCAAAAGCCTCTTGATGAAAGTGAAAGTGGAAAGTGAAAAAGTTGGCTTAAAGCTCAACATTCAGAAAACGAAGATCATGACATCCGGTCCCACCACTTCATGGGAAACAGATGGGGAAACAGTGTCAGACTTTATTTTTCTGGGCTCCAAAATCACTACAGATGGTGACTGCAGCCATGAAATTAAAAGACGCTTACTCCTTGGAAGGAAAGTTATGACCAACCTAGATAGCATATTCAAAAGCAGAGACATTACTTTGCCAACAAAGGTCCATCTAGTCAAGGCTATGGTTTTTCCTGTGGTCATGTATGGATGTGAGAGTGAAGAAGGTTGAGCACCGAAGAATTGATGCTTTTGAACTGTGGTGTTGGAGAAGACTCTTGAGAGTCCCTTGGACTGCAAGGAGATCCAACCAGTCCATTCTGAAGGAGATCAGCCCTGGGATTTCTTTGGAAGGAATGATGCCAAAGCTGAAACTCCAGTACTTCGGCCACCTCATGCGAAGAGCTGACTCATTGGAAAAGACTCTGATGCTGGGAGGGATTGGGGGCAGGAGGAGAAGGGGATGACAGAGGATGAGATGGCTGGATGGCATCACTGACTCGATGGACATGAGTCTGAGTGAACTCTGGGAGTTGGTGACGGACAGGGAGGCCTGGCATGCTGCGATTCATGGGGTCACAAAGAGTCGGACACGACTGAGCGACTGATCTGATCTGATCTGATGTTATAAATCTGCATTTCCTGTTGGATTGACATCACTTGCTTTTTTGGACAAATGAAAAAGTACAGTTCTATTATCCCAGAGACTTGTCTGCATCCACCCCTGGCTCCATGGAACTTACTTGTGCTGCTGGCCATGCTCCCCTGTCTCCTTGGAGGCTGGATTTGCAGCTCCTACCCTAAGGACACCCTTCTCTCCCTTGTCCCTCCTCAGCACACTTCAGGTGCCGTCATGCTCACAGGTGTTCTGTGTAAATTTACATTCACCAATATTCTTTTCTAGAAATGTTACTTTATCCTTTGATGTAGAGGTAACAGGGAGAGAACAGGCAAGGGTACTCTGTAATTATAATTTCAGTTACTTGAAAGTAAAAATTTGTGATTTCCCTCCCGCTCCTTTTCAAAATTTTTTCCTGTGCTATTAACTCATACTAGAAGTGGCCTGGGTCTTATATTAAAAGGACCTGCTGTCCTCTTCAGAAAGGGAGTTCGTTGCCTGAGAGAAACAACAACGGCGTGCTTGTCTACTAACTAAAATGTACAACCCCCAACATGCGTGTATCCAGTCAGAACGCTCTCCTCCTTTCCGGTGATGACGATGTGTCCATGGTCCTGGAGAGCAGGACAGGATGAAGAGCCCTCAGTCCCGTGGATCATGGATGGCAGGATTTTGGAGTGTCTGCTCCCAGCCCAGGACAGACCCCGAGAAGCCATCCAGAGCTGTAGGAGAGCCAACGAGTAATGAGGTTACTCATCTCGTCCTCTCTCCTGCCTCTGGACAGCAACAAAGTGAACCCACCCCAGTCAAATCGAGGGCTTTTACAGGATTTGCACACACACATTTTCTCTTCGGTGTTTCCAAAGACAAAGCCTCAGTGTGGTGTGTGAAGTGACAACACAGGAAGTCGGTGGTGGGACCAGACCAACAGATGGCTCAGTTCTCTCTCCCAGACTCAGAGACTGGCCTGCCTTCCCGCAGTTTCCATGGAACCAAAACATTCCTGTGGGTTTTGTCATCTCCAGGGGGAGCTCCTCATGAGGTGACGGCCTTGTCCTTCACAGGTGCCAGGGGGTAAATCCAGTGACTTCATAGCACAGGGCTGTCCCCCCTCTGCCAGCTTTGACCTGATTTTGTGAACCTTCAAGTTTCATAACTCAATCTGACTCACAGTGAGGTGTTACTTAATGATGTGATAAAACAAAGATATATATTTTATCATGTAGTTATATTTTGAATGACAAAAAAAAAAAAAAAAGCAGGAAAAGAGAAAGGGCCACAGATATCCTATACATCATTTTCATTTCTCACCACCCCTTTTCTAAGATTAATGAATTAATTAATTTTTGGCTGTGCTGGGTCTTTGTTCCTGCGTGGGTCTTTCTCTAGTTGCTGTGTGAGGGCTTCTCATTGTGCTGGCTTCTCCTGTTGTGGAGCGTGGGCTCTAGGGCATGTGGGCTTAGTAGATGCAGTTCCTGGGTTCTAGAGCACAAACTCAATAGTTGTGAAGCACGGGCTTTGTTACTCCACGGCATATGGGATCCTCCCAGATCAGGGCTCAAACTCATGTCTCCTGCACTGGAAGGCAGATTCTTCACCACTGAGCCACCAGAGAAGCCCACCAGCTCTGTTTCTGATACCCAAGCCTTTGTTTCTTCTACTATTTTCTTCTAACCGAGTCCTCACAGCTCAGGTAGAAAATAAACATGGGAAAGAACCCACGGGCAAGATTAAGGAAAAGCGTTTCCTGGGAGGCAGGGAGCAAGAGCAGCTCAGACCTCTTGTGTTGGTGCCACTGGGGCCTCATGGTTTCAGTCTGGTGGGAATAAACCGAGTGCAGGTCTGTAGCTCACATCTGGGCTGAGCGAGTCCTCCCCCGGGATTGGTGGGTCTGTGCACACGTTGAGTATGTGTGCATGTGTGCTTGTTCAAGGAGCAGCCTGGTGGGATGGGGAAGGTGTGAAAAAGCCTCGAAACTTCAGCCTCCAAAGAGGAGTTTTAGGAGAGTTCCCACTAAAGAATTCTAGTACAAAGCTAGAGATAAAGGCATCCTTTATTAGAACATATTACCAAGAAACATGTCAAATGCTTATACTTTTCATTCAAACTTAAAGTCAAGTCACACTTAAGAGGCCCTTCTAGACCATTAATGAAAGATCCCAGCCAGGACAATGGGAGGGGAGTTTGGGGGAGAATAGCTACATGTATATGTATGGCTGAGTCACTTCGCTATTTACCTGAAACTCTCAACACTGTTAATCGGCTATACCCCAATACAAAATAAAAAGGTTTTTTTTGTTTTTTTTTTTTTCAGAAAACAATCCCAGCCAGGACAGAATTATCTTGAGCTCCACAAAATTCCATGTGCTGCCTGTCACTGGCTTTAACAAGCCTGGTTCTACTGATGTTACCATGTCCTGCCTGTCTTTCTGAACTTGTTACAGCCCATGTTTATATTGTCTCTCCATCCCCATCCCCAAGCAGTCATTGTATCTGAACAATCCCTCCTGTCTCTTTCTTACAAACAGAAAAGAAAGAGGTATCACCAGTATCCCCTGATGGAGTGTCACAGAATCGTGGCTGTGACGTCTTATTAGCCGCACTCCATGACAAAGTTGTCCCTGCTTTGCTAAATGACAGGTCAGGATGGGGCACAAGAATGGCTTGCTCTCGACCTCCAGCTGGTCTGTACTTTAATGCATTCTCATTCAGATTACTCAGAATTATTAACATTTTATAGCAGACTGGAAAATTGATGCCAGGTCATTTACTGAAGTCTGAGTCTTCCTGCATTTTTCTCAGCTCAGCTTTTGAGCTGGTAACATAAAACCATCTCAGTTTTCCCATTTGAGAAGAGGGGTGAATGAACTGCACCTTCAATGTACTTTCAAGAAGACATAACTTTTAAAATATTTTAAAACATTTATTCTTGTTTGGAGGATAATTGCATTACAATATTGTGCTGGCTTCTGCCATACAGCAGTGTGAATCAGCCACACATATACGTATATTGCCTCCCTCTTGAACCTCCCTGCCTACTCCTCACCTCATCCCGCCCCTCTCTGTTGTCACAGAGTACCATGCTGAGCTCCTTGTGTTTTATAGCAACTTCCCGCTTGTTATCTGCTTTACATATGGTAATATATGTGTCAATACTACTCTGTCAGTTTGTCCCACCCTCTCCTTCCCCTGATGGGTCCAAAGTCTGTCTTCTATGCTCGAGTCTCCATTGCTGCCCTGCAAATAGGTTCATCAGTATTTCTTTCTAGACTCCGTATATATGTGTTAATGTATGATATTTGTTTTTCCCTTTCTGACTTATTTCACTTTGTATAATAGGTTCTGTATAACAGGTTCATATACCTCACTACAACTGATTTCAAATACATTCCTTTTTACGGTCAATTGCATTCATCTCACACGCTAGTAAAGTAATGCTGAAAATTCTCCAAGCCAGGCTTCAGCAATATGTGAACCGTGAACTTCCTGATGTTCAAGCTGGTTTTAGAAAAGGCAGAGGAACCAGAGATCAAATTGCCAACATCTGCTGGATCATAGAAAAAGCAAGAGAGTTCCAGAAAAACATCTATTTCTGCTTTATTGACTATGCCAAAGCCTTTGACTGTGTGAATCACAATAAACTGTGGAAAATTCTTCAAGAGATGGGAATACCAGACCACCTGATCTGCCTCTTGAGAAATTTGTATGCAGGTCAGGAAGCAACAGTTAGAACTGGACATGGAAAAACAGACTGGTTCCAAATAGGAAAAGGAGTTCGTCAAGGCTGTATATTGTCACCCTGTTTATTTAACTTATATGCAGAGTACATCATGAGAAACGCTGGACTGGAAGAAACACAAGCTGGAATCAAGATTGCCGGGAGAAATATCAATAACCTCAGATATGCAGATGACACCACCCTTATGGCAGAAAGTGAAGAGGAACTCAAAAGCCTCTTGATGAAAGGAAAGTGGAGAGTGAAAAAGTTGGCTTAAAGCTCAACATTCAGAAAACAAAGATCATGGCATCCGGTCCCACCACTTCATGGGAAATAGATGGGGAAACAGTGGAAACAGTGTCAGACTTTATTTTTCTGGGCTCCAAAATCACTACAGATGGTGACTGCAGCCATGAAATTAAAAGACGCTTACTCCTTGGAAGGAAAGTTATGACCAACCTAGATAGCATGTTCAAAAGCAGAGACATTACTTTGCCAACAAAGGTCTGGCTAGTCAAGGCTATGGTTTTTCCTGTGGTCATGTATGGATGTGAGAGTTGGACTGTGAAGAAGGCTGAGCGCTGAAGAATGGATGCTTTTGAACTGTGGTGTTGGAGAAGACTCTTGAGAGTCCCTTGGACTGCAAGGAGATCCAACCAGTCCATTCTGAAGGAGATCAGCCCTGGGATTTCTTTGGAAGGAATGATACTAAAGCTGAAACTCCAGTACTTTGGCCACCTCGTGTGAAGAGTTGACTCATTGGAAAAGACTCTGATGCTGGGAGGGATTGGGGGTAGGAGAAGAAGGGGACGATAAAGGATGAGATGGCTGGATGGCATCACTGACTGGATGGATGTGAGTCTGAGTGAACTCTGGGAGTTGGTGATGGACAGGGAGGCCTGGCATGCTGCAATTCATGGGGTGGCAAAGAGTCAGACACGACTGAGGGACTGATCTGATCTGATCTGACCAGCTTCTTTATCTATTCATTTGTTGATATATAGGTTGCCTCCATGTCCTAGCTATTGTAAATAGTGCTGCTATGAACATCGGGGTGTGGGTGTCTTTTTCAATTATGGTTTTCTCAGGGTATATGCCCAGGAGTGGGATTGCTGGGTCATAAGGTAGCTTCATTCCTAGATTTTTTTTTTAAAGGACTCTCCGTGGTGGCTGTATCAATTTACATTCCCACCAACAGTGCAAGAGGGTTCCCTTTTCCCCACACCCTCTCCACCATTTGTTTGTAGATTTTTTTTGAAGAAAGCCATTCTAATCGGTGTGAAGTGATACCTCACTGTAGTTTATATTTGCATTTCTCTAATAATGAGCTATGTTAAGCATCTTCTCATGTGTTTGTTGGCCATCTGTATACTGCTACTGCTGCTAAGTCACTTCAGTCGTGTCCAACTCTGTGCGACCCCATAGACGGCAGCCCACCAGGCTCCCCCGTCCCTGGGATTCTCCAGGCAAGAACACTGCAGTGGGTTGCCATTTCCTTCTCCAATGCATGAAAGTGAAAAGTGAAAGTGAAGTCATTCAGTCGTGTCCGACTCTTCACGATCCCATGGACTGCAGCCTACCAGGCTCCTCTGTCCATGGGATTTTCTAGGCAAAAGTTCTGGAGTAGCCTGCCATTACCTTCTCCGGCCATCTGTATAGAAGACATGATTTTTAAAGTCACTTTGAACAATTTAGAAATGCCCACAATTGTTTCTTCTGTCTCTTTGTTGGTTAGTAGAGAAAAGGATTTCTCCAAGTGAGAACTTCTTGAAGAGTCATGAGTTCTATGACTCTGGAGAATGTCTCACAGTTGTTATTTTTTAAATAAATCTTTAAAAATATTTATTTTTATGTATTTGACTGTGTCAGATCTCAGTTGCAGCACATGGGATCTTTATCATCACATGTGGGATCTGGTTCACTGAACAGGGCTAGAACCTGGGCCCCTCACATTGAGAGCATGGAGTCTTAGCTACCAGACCACCAGAGAAGTCCCTCAAGGCTGGCTTTAACAGGAAACTCAGGTGTGGGTTGGGATGGATGGCTACGCCCCACCTTAATTTGCACGTGGAACATCAAGTCAATGGTCATGAATTTGAGCAAACTCTGGAAGATAGTGGAGAACAGTGGAGCCTGGTGTGCTGCAGTCCATGGGGCCGCAAAGAGTCAGACATAACTTAGTGACTGAACAACAACAACAATTGGAACATGGAGTTCAAACTACAGCTCCATCACATATATGTGACCTTGGTCACTATCTTAACATCATTACAGAGCACAATAATAAATAACATCGTTACGTTATCAGTGGGGCTAACAAAAGTAGCTACTTCATAGGATTATTGTAAGGGTTAAATGAGCCCAACCATTTAGTTATTATTCTGGTGAATAGCAATTGTAGGGTAGAGAGAACAGATTTATTAATCACTGAGAAACTGGGAGCATGAACAGTTTAATGAAATTCAAAAGCTATTGGAACAAGGCAATTACTTGGTGGAATTAACATCACATTTTGATTTTACAAAATCCCTTTGTGGTTCTTGTAAATGGAGGCAAGTCTCACTATCCTTCCACCTCTGTCACCCCTGGGCTAGACCAAAGGAACATCTCCAAGGACTATAATTTTGTTATTTTAAAATTAGTTAGATGGGGGTCACTTTCACCATATTTAAAACCAACTTAACCCATCTTTGAACTCTTGGATTAAAGTATCGTGCATGCTAAGTACTTCAGTTGTGTTCAACTCTTTGCAATATCATGGACTCTAGCCGACCAGGCTTCTCAGTCAGGGTTCTCCAGGCAAAAATACTGGAGTGAATTGCCATGCCCTACCATCAGAAGATCTTCCTGACCCCGGGATTGAATTTGCCTTTCTTACGTCTCCTGAATTGGTAGGCAGGTTCTTTACCACTAGCACTACCTGGGAAGCTCTGGATAACACTTAACTATTTTCATTACTCAGCCATTAAAAAGAATACATTTGAATTAGTTCTAATGAGGTGGATGAAACTGGAGCCTATTATACAGAGTGAAGTAAGCCAGAAGGAAAAACACCAATACAGTATACTAACGCATATATATGGAATTTAGAAAGATGGTAACAATAACCCTGTGTACGAGACAGCAAAAGAGACACTGATGTATAGAACAGTCTTATGGACTTTGTGGGAGAGGGAGAGGGTGGCAAGATTTGGGAGAATGGCATTGAAACATGTAAAATATCATGTATGAAACGAGTCGCCAGTCCAGGTTCGATGCACGATACTGGATGCTTGAGGCTGGTGCACTGGGACGACCCGGAGGGATGGTACGGGGAGGGAGGAGGCAGGAGGGTTCAGGATGGGGAACACGTGTATACTTGTGGTGGATTCATGCTGATATATGGCAAAACCAATACAATATTGTAAAGTTAAAAAATTAAAAAAAATAAATTTTCAAATCCATGGGAAAAAAAAAAGCTTAGGGGAAGTTCTTACCCAAAAAGCCTGGTGAATTCTAGAATTACAGAAATTTCTTCCCAAAGTACATCCAAAGAACCCATCATACAGACTGTCAGTTACAAGAAGAATAAGATCAGGAGGTCTAATGTGTGACATGATGACTATAATTGATAACACTGTTATATAATCGAAATTTGCCAAAGGAATAGAACCAAGATGTTCTCTCACACACAAAAAAGATAAATATGTGAGGTGATGAATGTGGTAATTAACTCCACAGGGGGAGTCTTCTCCCAGTCAATGTATGTGTGTGTTAGTCGCTCAGTCCTGTTTGATTCTCTGTAACGCAATGGACTGTAGCCTGCCAGGCTCCTCTGTCCATAGAATTCTCTAGGCAAGAATACTGGAGTGGGTTGCCATTCCCTTCTCCAGGGGATCTTCCCAACCCAGAGATAGAACCTGGGTCTCTCACATTGTGGACATATTCTTTACTGTCTGAGCCACCAGGGAAGACCCTCACAATGGATATATATGTAAAATCATCAAGTTGTACGCTTTAGATATTTTATAGTTTTGTTTGTCAATTATGCTTCCCTGATAGCTCAGTTGGTAAAGAATCCACCTGCAATGCAGGAGACTCCAGTTCAATTCCTGAGTTGGGAAGATCCCCTGGAGAAGGGATAGGCTGCCCACTCCAGTATCTGGCCTGGAGAATTCCATGGGGTCACAAAGAGTTGGACACAACTGAGCAACTTTCATTTTCATACCTCAATAAACCTGGGTAGGTAGATAGGTAACAAATGGTTCCACCTCACCTCAATAAGACACAGATCTTTTCTGGCCAAGAGGAAGTAATTATTTTTCTAGCCTCTCTTCCTAACTCTCAGTTCAGTTCAGTTTAGTTGCTCAGTCATGTCCAACTCTTTGTGACCCCATGGACTGCAGCACACCAGGTTTCCCTGTCCATCACCATCTCCCAGAGTATACTCAAACTCATGTCCATTAAATCAGTGATACCATCCAACCATCTCATCCTCTGTCGTCTCCTTCTCCTCCCATCTTCAATCTTTCCCAGCATCAGGGTCTTTTCCAATGAGTCAGTTCTTTTCATCAGGTGGCCAAAGTATTGGAGTTTCAGCTTCAACATCAGTCTTTCCAATGAATATTCAGGACTGATTTCCTTTAAGATGGACTGGTTGGATCTCCTTGCAGTCCAAGGGACTCTCAAGAGTCTTCTCCAATACCACAGTTCAAAAACATCAATTCTTTGGTGCTCAGCTTTCTTTAAAGTCCAACTCTCACATCCATACATGACCACTGGAAAAACGATAGCCTTGACTAGACGGACCTTTGTTGGCAAAGTAATGTCTCTGCTTTTCAATATGCTGTCTATGTTGGTCATAACTTTTCTTCCAAAGGAGTAAGCGTCTTTTAATTTCATGGCTGCAGTCACCATCTGCAGTGATTTTGGAGCCCCCCAAAATAAAATCAGTCACTATTTCCACTGTTTCCCCATCTATATGCCATAAAGTGATGGGACCAGATGGCATGATCTTCGTTTTCTGAATGTTGAGCTTTAAGCCAACTTTTTCACTCTCCTCTTTCACTTTCATCAAGAGGCTTTTGAGTTCCTCTTCACTTTCTGTCATAAGGGTGGTGTCATCTGCATATCTGAGGTTATTGATATTTCTTCCAGCAATCTTGATTCCAGCTTATGCTTCCTCCAGCCCAACGTTTCTCATGATTTACTCTGCATAAAAGTTAAACAAGGAGGGTGACAATATACAGCCTTTATGTACTCCTTTCCCTATCTGGAACAAGTCTGTTGTTCCATGCATGTCCAGTTCTAACTGTTGCTTCCTGACCTGCATACAGATTTCTCAAGAGGCAGGTCAGGTGGTCTGGTATTCCCATCTCTTTCAGAATTTTCCACAGTTTGTGGTGATCCACACAGTTAAAGGCTTTGGCATAGTCAGTAAAGCAGAAATAGATGTGTTGCTGGAACTCTCTTGCTTTTTCAATAATCCAACAGATGTTGGCAATTTGATCTCTGCCTTTTCTAAAGCCAGCTTGAACATCTAGAAGTTCACAGTTCACATACTGTCGAAGCCTGGCCTGGAGAATTTTGGGCATTACTTTACTAGCATGTGAGATGAGTACAATTGTGCAGTAGTTTAAGCATTCTTTGGCATTGCCTTTCTTTGGGATTGGAATGAAAACCGACCATTTCCAGTCCTGTGGCCACTGCTGAGTTTTCCAAATTTGCTGGCATATTGAGTGCAGCACTTTCACAGCATCATCTTTTAGGATTTGAAATAGTTCAACTGGAATTCCATCACCTCCACCAGCTTTGTTTGTAGTGATGCTTCCTAAGGCCCACTTGACTTCACATTCCAGGATGTCTGGCTCTAAGTGAGTGATCACACCATCATGATTATCTTGGTCATGAAGATCTTTTTTGTACAGTTCTTCTGTGTATTCTTGCCACCTCTTCTTCATATCTTCTGCTTCTGTTAGGTCCATGCCATTTCTGTCCTTTATTGTGCCCAGTTTTGCATGAAATGTTTCCTTCAGTTCAGTTCAGTCACTCAGTCATGTCCGACTCTTTGCGACCCCATGAACCACAGCACACTAGGCCTCCCTGTCCATCACCATCTCCTGGAGTTCACTCAAACTCACGTCCATCGAGTTGGTGATGCCATCCAGCCATCTCATCCTCTGTCATCTCCTTCTCCTCCTGCCCCCAATCCCTCCCAGCATCAGGGTCTTTTCCAATGAGTCAACTCTTTGCATGAGGTGGCCAAAATACTGGTGTTTCAGCTTTAGCATCATTCTTTCCAAAGAATACCCAGGGTTGATCTCCTTTAGAATGGACTGGTTGGATCTCCTTGCCTTGGTATCTCTAATTTTCTTAAAGAGATCTCTAGTCTTTCCCATTCTATTGTTTTCCTCTATTTCTTTGCACTGATCACTGAGAAAGGCTTTCTTATCTCTCCTTGCTATTTTTTGGAACTCTGAATTCAAATGGGTGTATCTTTCCTTTTCTCCTTTGCTTTTCACTTCTCTTCTTTTCACAGCTATCTGTAAGACCTCCTCAGACAGCCATTTTGCTTCTTTGCATTTCTTTTTCTTGGGGATGGTCTTGATCCCTATCTCCTATACAACATCACGAACCTCCCTCCATAGTTCATTAGGCACTCTGTTTATCAGATCTAATCCCTTGAATCTATTTCTCACTTCCACAGTATAATCATAAGAGATTTGATTTAGGTCATACCTGAGTGGTCTAGTGGTTTTCCCTACTTTCTTCAATTTAAGTCTGAATTTGGCAATAAGGAGTTCATGGTCTGAGCCACTGTCAGCTCCTGGTCTTGTTTTTGCTGACTGTATAGAGTTTCTCCATCTTTGGCTGCAAAGAATATAATCATTCTGATTTTGGTATTGACCATCTGGTGATGTCCATTTGTAGAGTCTTCTCTTGTGTTTTTGGAAGACGGTGTTTGCTATGACCAGTGTTCTCTTGACAAAATTCTATTAGTCTTTGCCCTGCTTCATTCTGTACTCCAAGGCCAAATTTGCCTGTTACTCCAGGTGTTTCTTGACTTCCTACTTTTGCATTCCAGTTCCCTATAATGAAAAGGACATCTTTTTTGGGTGTTAGTTCTAGACGGTCTTGTACGTCTTCATAGAACTGTTCAATTTCAACTTCTTCAGCATTACTTGTTGGGGCATAGACTTGGATTACCATGATATTGAATGGTTTGCCTTGGAAATGAATAGAGATCATTCCATCATTTTTGAGATTGCATCCAAGTACTGCATTTCAGACTCTTTTGTTGACCATGATGGCCACTCCGTTTCTTCTAAGGGATTCTTGCCCACAGTAGTAGATATAATAGTCATCTGAGTTACATGCACCCATTCCAGTCCATTTTATTTCGTTGATTCCTGAAATGTCGACGTTTACTCTTGCTATCTCCTATTTAACCACTTCCAATTTGCCTTGATTCATGGACCTAACATTCCAGGTTCCTATGCAATATTGCTCTTTATAGCATTGGACTTTGCTTCTATCACCAGTCACATCCGTAACTGGATGTTGTTTTTGCTCTGTCTCTGTCTCTTCATTCTTTCTGGAGTTACTTCTCCACTGGTCTCCAGGAGCATTTTGGGCACCTCCTGACCTGGGGAGTTCATCTTTCAGTGTCCTATCTTTTTGCCTTTTCTTACTGTTCATGGGGTTCTCAAGGCAAAATACTGAAGTGGTTTGCATTCCCTTCTCCAGTGGACCACATTTTGTCAGAACTCAATGCAACCCCAAATCAAGATTATTTAAATTCTCAAATTTACTGAACAGAATAGTCTTCCAAAGTTATAACCAGCCATGCTTCTGTGTTGAAATACAGCCATCACTTTTTGTTTACCCATTACTGAGCTTCTTTCTCCTCAGTTCCTTCAAAAGATGAGAATGAAGTGGGGAACAGTGTACCTGCTTGTGAGTTCCCCCATGTCCAAGTTCAGTAGAGGGGTGGAAATCTGAGGCTTGCCCTGGGGGGCAAAGATATGAATGTCTCAGCTCATAGGAAGGTGGTCTGCAGCCCAGAGGAGACAGAGGGTGGTACTGGCATTTTCCTGGCCCTGGGATTGGGGCTGGTGCTTCTTGCTTGCATCATCATGCAGGCTCCAGGAGCGGGCCTGGCCCTAGTACCCTCGCCCTTGCTATAACTGCCCTTCCTGCACCGCCTTCTCCTGCACCATCCCCCTAAGCTGGGCTGCCTTCTCTTTCTCCAGTGTGGCCTCTTCTGCCCAGTGGTGACCTTTCTCTCTGCCCTCAATGCAGAAGGAGTAACACCAGCCTAGTGGTGGGGGTGAACTCAGGACAGGCTTTTCCCCATAATTCTGAATTTCCTAGGTTTTGTCGGTGTAAGCCAGACTCTTAATGCTATTTTAATGCAGTTGTTTTGTGTGTGAATAATATGCTCCTTTTGCCAAACCTCAAGCCTTGGAACTAAGAGCTCATAAAAATGCCTAGAGTCCAAAGCTAATAGCTGTTATTCAGCTGTTATGGGGTAAGGCAGAAAAAGTTTCAGATGAATGTTATCCTCACCAGTGCAGTGAGTGATATGAAACTATTGGGGGGCGAGGGTGAGGCTCCAGATGACGGGGGTGTTGGAAGTGATGTGTCCCAGCAGGATGTCCCTGTTCTTCCCCTCTGGAGCCCTTTTAACTGCTTCTGCCATTGTGATCCTCAACTCAAGGAATAGCCTCACCTCCCACCCAAGCTGAAAGTTCTGGAAATCACCTTACACCTGTTCCCAACCTCTGTTACATACCGTGCACATCTGATCATCACCAACATTCACTTAACAGGTACTTATTGAGGGTCTGCTGCATACCTGGCGCTCTGCTGGGTGGGATGATGAAGTTATCTCTTGCTTGTAGAGAACAGGGTGTGTGTGTGCTTAGTCTCCCAGTCATGTCCAGCTCTTTGTGATCCCATGGACTGGAGCCCGCCAGGCTTCTCTGTCCATGGGATCCTCCAAGCAAGAATACTGGAGTGGGCCCTCCTCCAGGGGAATCTTCCCAACCCAGGGATCAAGCCCAGGTCTCCTGTATTGCAGGCATATTCTTTAC
Organism: Bos javanicus; assembly: GCF_032452875.1. Classification (NCBI taxonomy): domain Eukaryota; kingdom Metazoa; phylum Chordata; class Mammalia; order Artiodactyla; family Bovidae; genus Bos; species Bos javanicus. Next base: position 80,786,402 of record NC_083876.1, on the reverse strand, counting down.
CATCTGAGCCACCAGAGGAGAGGGTAGGGTCATGTTTAAGAGTGTGAACTCTATTGGGAGATATGGGAGACATATATACACTATCAATACTATGTATAAATGGATAACTAATGAGAACCTATTGTATAGAACAGAGAACTCTACTAAATGCTCTGTGTTGACCTAGTGAGTGAGTGATCATTGCTTAGTGGTGTCTGAGTCATAGCGACCCCATGGACTCTATAGCCTGCCAGGCTCCTCTGTCCATAGAATTCTCCAGGCAAAAATACTGGAGTGGGTTGACATTTCCTCCTCCAGGGGTGGTGACCTAAATGGAAAGGAAATCCAAAAAAGAGAGGATATATGTATATGTATAGCTGATTCACTTTCCTGCACAGCAGAAACTAATACAGTATTGTAAAACAACTATACTTCAATACAATTTTTTTGAGAAGAGTGTAGACTCTGCTATCTGACATAAATCACAGCAGGATTCTCTATGACTCACCTCCCAGAGTAATGGAAATAAAAGCAAAAATAAACAAATGAGACCTAATTAAACTTAAAAGCTTTTGCACAATGAAGGAAACTTAAGCAAGGTGAAAAGACAGCCTTCAGAATGGGAGAAAATAATAAAAAATGAAGCAACTGACAAAGAATTAATCTCAAAAATATACAAGCAACTCCTGCAACTCAATTCCAGAAAAATAAGTGACCCAGTCAAAAAATGGGCCCAAGAACTAAACAGACATTTCTCCAAAGAAGACATACAGATGGCTAACAAACACATGAAAATATGCTCAACATCACTCATTATCAGAGAAACGCAAATCAAAACCACAATGAGGTACCATCTCATGCCAGTCAGAATGGCTGCTATCAAAAAGTCTACAAACAATAAATGCTGAAGAGGGTGCAGAGAAAAAGGAACCCTCTTACACTGTTGGTGGGAATGCAAACTAGTACAGCCACTGTGGAGAACAGTGTGACAATTCCTTAAAAAAACTGGAAATAGAACTGCCATCAGTTCAGTTCAGTTCAGTCACTCAGTTGTGTCCAACTCTTTGTGACCCCATGAATCGCAGCACGCCAGCCTCCCTGTCCATCTCCAACTCCCGGAGTTCACCCAGACTCATGTGCATCGAGCCAGTGATGCCATCCAGCCATCTTATCCTCTGTCATCCCCTTCTCCTCCTGCCCCCAATCCCTCCTAGCATTAGGGTCTTTTCCAATGAGTCAACTCTTCGCATGAGGTGGCCGAAGTATTGGAGTTTCAGCTTCAACATCAGTCCTTCCAATGAACACCCAGGACTGATCTCCTTTAGAATGGACTGGTTGGATCTCCTTGCAGTCCAAGGGACTCTCAAGAGTCTTCTCCAATACCACAGTTCAAAAACATCAATTCTTTGGTGCTCAGCTTTCTTCACAGTCCAACTCTCACATCCATACATGACCACTGGAAAAACCATAGCCTTGACTAGATGGACCTTTGTTGGCAAAGCAATGTCTCTGTTTTTGAATATGCTATCTAGGTTGGTCATAACTTTCCTTCCAAGGAGTAAGCGTCTTTTAATTTCATGGCTGCAATCACCATCTGCAGTGATTTTGGAGCCCCCCAAAATATCAGTCACTATTTCCACTGTTTCCCCATCTATATGCCATGAAGTGATGGGACCAGATACCATGATCTTAGTTTTCTGAATGTTGAGCTTCAAGCCAACTTTTTCACTCTCCTCTTTCACTTTCATCAAGAGGCTCTTTAATTCTTCTTCACTTTCTGCCATAAGGGTGGTGCATCTGCATATCTGAGGTTATTGATATTTCTCCCAGCAATCTTGATTCCAGCTTGTGCTTCTTCCAGGCCAGTGTTTCTCATGATGTACTCTGAATAGAAGTTAAATAACTTCTATTTATTTAAGGGTGACAATATACAGCCTTGATGTACTCCTTTTTCTATTTGGAACCAGTCTGTTGTTCCATGTCCAGTTCTAACTGTTGCTTCCTGAGCTGCATATACGTTTCTCAAGAGGCAGGTCAGGTGGTCTGGTTTTCCCATCTCTTTCAGAATTTTCCACAGCTTATTGTGATCCACACAGTCAAAGGCTTTGGCATAGTCAATAAAGCAGAAATAGATGTTTTTCTGGAACTCTCTTGCTTTTTCCATGATCCAGCAGATGTTGGCAATTTGATCTCTGGTTCCTCTGCCTTTTCTAAAACCAGCTTGAACATCCAGCAATCCCACTGCTGGGCATACACACTGAGGAAACCAGAACTGAAAGAGACACGTATACTCAAATGTTCATTGCAGCACTGTTTACAATAGCCAGGACATGGAAGCAACCTAGTTGTCCATAGGCAGACGAATGGATAAGAAAGCTGTGGTACATATACATGTGGAATATTACTCAGATATTAAAAAGAATGCATTTGAATCAGTTCTAATGAGATGGATGAAACTGGAGCCTGTTATACAGAGTGAAGTAAGTCAGAAAGAAAAATACCAATACAGTATATTAACACACATATAAGGAATTTAGAAAGATGGTAACGATGACCCTATATGCAAGACAGCAAAAGAGACACAGATGTAAAGAACAGACTGTTGGACTTTGTGGCAGAAGGTGAGGGTGGGATGATTTGAGAGAATAGCATTGAAACATGTATATTATCATATGTGAAATAGATAACCAGTCCAGGTTTGAAGCATGAGGCAGAGTGCTCAGGGCTGGTGCACTGGGATGACCCTGAAGGATGGGATGGGGAGGTAGATGGGTGGGAGGGAGGGTCAGGATGGGGAACACATGTACACCCATGGCTGATTCATGTGAATGTATGGCAAAACCCACTACAATATTGTAAAGTAATTAGCCTCCAGTTAAAATTTAAAAAAATATAAATAAGTAAAAGAGTGTAGACTCTGAAGCCAGAGGTCATGGGCTGGCAATGCCACCATTAGCTGCGTGACTGACCTTGGGCAAGGTCCTTCTGTCTCTCTGTGTAAAATGAGGACCATAATAGTATCTGCTTCATGGTTACTTTTTGACACCTAAATGAATTATAGTTTCTAATGTATTCAGTGCCTGGTACATGGTCAATACCACGTAAGTGTTTGCAAAATAAAATAATGGGGGAGACATTGGTATCAAGCCTTCACACAAACAAGTGAAGTGGCAAGTGGGAGAGGGTGGTGGCTCTGCGAGATCCGAAGAGCCCAGGCTGGGATATGAAGGATGGGTGAGCATCAAAATCCCGTGGGCTCCATCTCCTGCCACTATCCTCATTCGAGCTATGGTCACCTGTCTCCTGGACCAGAGAAACCTCCCTGTTAAGTGGTTTCCTTTCCTGCTCCCTTCCGTGCCAGACCATGGCTAGTGTTTTTTGTTTTTTTTTTTTAATCTTAAGTCTGATTGTCTCGTTTCCTAAATGGCTCCCAGATCCCCTCAGGTCTATATCCAAGTATCCTCCATGGGCTTGCAAGGTCCCATATCATTTCCCTTACAGCATCATCTCGGTCCTCCTTTTCCTCTTCCCTTTAACCCCCAATATGCACCCTCACATGCTATACTTCAACCCTGCTGAGTTTCTTTCAGTTCTTTCTGCAGGCCACAGTCCTTCTCCCATCTGGGCTTTGGCTCTTTTTTTAAAAAAATATTTATTTGTTTTTGTTTATTCATTTGGCTGTACGGGGTCTTAAGTTGCAGCATGTGAGATCTAGTTCCTTCACCAGGGATTGAACCCCTGCATTGGGAGTATGGAGTCTTAGCCACTGGACCAGCAGGGAAGTTCCCCTCGGCCTTGGCTCTTTAATCACCTCCACCTGGTACACCTCTCTGCTCTGCCTTGGCTTCCCCTGGTAAACCGCTATCATCCCGCAGACTCAGCCTCAGCTTCTCCTTGGGGAGCGGCCTTCTCTTCAGGGAGTGGCCTTCCCTAGTCTTCAAAGCCAGGCCGGGACTCCTCCTGTAATTTCCTACGGCCTCTCCCAGGGACCTATTGCAATGCTGATCACTTTGTCTACTGTGTAATTTTTTTCCTTTAAGCTGTTTTCCCACCAAGTTCTGGGAGGGAATAAATTGCCTTTCTTGTTCAAGTGTGTCCCTTGAATTCAGCGCAGTGCTGGGCACATGGTAGGCTCATGATACATGTTATGAGTTGAATTGTGTCCTCCCCCAAATTCACATTAAAAAAAATTTTTTTTTATGTGGACCATTTTAAAAGTCTTTATTTAATTTGTTACAATATTGTTTTATGTTTTGGGTTTTTTGGCTGTGAGGCATGTAGGATCTTAGGTCCCTGACCAGGGATCAAACCCACACCCCTTGCATTAGAAGGTGAAGTCTTAACCACTGGGCCACCAGGGAAATCCCCCAAGTTCAACACCAGGTGCTGGTGTTCTAAGCTCCAGCACCTCAGAATGTGACCTTACTTGCAGATGTAATTAACTAAAACGAGGTCATACTGGTGAAGGGTGGGACTTCCCAAGAACATGCTTACCAATGTAGGAACTGCAAGAGACTTGGGTTTGATCTCTCGGTCCTGGAGGAGGAAATGGCAGCCCACTCCAGTATTCTTGCCTAAAAAATCCCATGGACAGAGGAGCCTGGTGGGCTACAGTCCATGGGGTCGCAAGAATCAGACACAACTATCGACTGAGCATGCTGGTGAAGAGTGAGCCCCTGATCCAATCTGGCTGATGTCCTTAAAAACAAAACCACATGAAGAGAAGGACACATATGTAGAGGGAAAATAATGTGAAGATAATCCAGGGAGAATGCGTTCACCTGCAAGCTAAGAAAGGCGGCCTGGAGCCAATCCCTCCCTCACGGCTGTAAGAAGGAACTGCTCCTGCAGAAACTTCAGTCTCAGGCTTTTAGCCTCTGGAATTGAGAGACAAGAAATGTCTGCTGTGGAAGCCACCCAGTGTGCGGCATTTTCATGGCAGCCCTAGAAAACGAAGACAACATGTTTCTTCATAGACTGGATTTCCAACTCTTGTCAGTGTGCTCCTATAAGTAAACACTTTGCGCGTGCACAAATATCTCCTAAACAGCTCTGTGTTCCGCAAATAGATGAGTCCACGAGAATGGCAGGCCCAGGTGGCCGTTAGTCATCACAGCAAACAGCCAATTTTAGCGTTGAACGACCCCCTCTCCTCGGGTATTCCAAGAATCTCACCCTGATGGGCAGAGGAGGCACCCCCTCTCGGCAAGCCCCCACAGCAGGGGACATGGGTGCTGACGGGCAGGCAGGTGCTTGTTTTCCTCAGCAGCCAGCAGCAGCTGAGAAAGAACGAGGCAGAGCAAAGCTCAGGGGAGCAGAGAAATGAGAGTAGGCTTGTGGAGCCAGAGCTGGCTCATTCTGGGCTCCAGAACCACACCACCGTCAGGGCAATGCTGTGTGTAGGCCCAAATGTCAGGGAGGAATTTTACCCCTTTATAAAGTTCTCCTTCTCCAATTTGATTGCAGCCTCTAATAAGCAATTCTTTGAAATTTCTTCTGACTTAAGAAGTTCAGAGTACGTGGAGCTAAAGAAACACCAGGATCCTAATTATGGTTATTACAGGGAGTTGTTGTATGCCCATCACCGCAGCATCTGGCTGTAATCACATGCTTAATGGAATGCAAGATGATCCGCTGCTCATAATGGGCACTTTCAGAGCCAGGCAGCCACTCGTGCCCACCCTCCCACTTGGAGGCCCCACAGAACAGATGTTTGTGGAAAGAGAGGAGGCTTGTGCTTTTCTGGAGGGACAGTGAACTCAGGGCAGGCCTCACAGAGAGTCATTCCATAACCAGGTCTTGGTTCCGATCAGCCGTCAGGGCAAGAAGTGGGTTCTCCCCTAACTCTGGGTAGTGGGGAGCTGTTGGGGTCCTGATGCTCACCTTCTATCACAGTGAATCTCAGAGATGGTGGAGGACTGAGACTATGGGAGGTAGACTCATAGTTGCTCCTGGCAACCCCAAGTTCCTGTCTCCATTCTTTAGCAACCAGGATGCCCCAACACACTGAAAAGGCAGAATGACAATCCCTCGAGGCTAATTCTTGAGGCATAATCATCTTAGTCGGTCCTGGCGGCTATAATAAAATACCATCGACTGGGTGGCTGAGATAACATATTTGTTTCTCAGGATTCTGGAGGTTGGAAAGTCCGAGGTTGAGGTGCTGGCAGATTTGTTTCTTGGTGAGGCTTTGTTTCTGGCTTGTAACTGGCCACCTTTGCCTTCTCTCTGGGGCTTTGCTAGTGGTGAAGAACCCACCTACCAATGCAGGAGATGTAAGAGATGCTGGATCGATCCCTGGGTCAGGAAGATCCCCTGGAGAAGGGCATGGTAACCCACTCCACTCCAGTATCACTGCCTGGAAAATCTCATGGACCCAGGAGCCTGGAAGCCTACAGTCCATAGGGTTGCAAAGAGTATGATGCAACTGAAGCGACTTAGCATGCACCTGCCTTCTCATTATATCCTCTCATGGCAGAGAGAGGAGGCTCTGGTGAGTCCTCTTATAAGAATACCCATCTGGCAAAACTAATACAATATTGTAAAGTTTAAAAATAAAATAAAATTAAAAAAAAAACAGTTAAAAAAAAAAAAAAGAATACCCATCCCATCATAGGGGCTCCACCCCCATGAACTCATTTAAACCTCACCACCTTCCCAATACCCTACTTCCTAATGCCATTGCCTTAGGAGTTAGGGCTTCAGCATATGAATTTTGGGAGGACAGACATGTTTTGTCTGTGACAATAGTTAAACTTGCTTTCTCTCTTTCATTTGTGTGTGTGTTCGCCTCCCCTTTCTTTCTTCACACTTAGTTTTGAGAGCCAAGAAACACAGTCATATGTCCCTGAGTCAGCCTCAACCCTACAGATTGGCCTCTGACTCCTCTTGGCCTCACCCTGCCCCAGCCTACCAGCTCCCCATCCTGGTTGTACCAGGTTTGACTACAGTGTAGTCTTAGCTCATGTCTTCAGGAGTCCTATAGATTGTAGCCTTCCAGGCTCCTCTGTCCATGGGATTCTCCAGTCAAGAATACTAGAGTGGGTTGCCATGCCCCCCTCCAGGGGATCTTTCCAACCCAGGGGTCAAACCTGCATATCTGATGTCTCCTGCATTGGCAGGTGGGTTCTTTACCACTAGCGTCACCTGGAAAGTCCAGGAGTCCCTTTAGATGGGTGCTATTAGAAATCCCAAGGCCACTTGATTGTACTATGCCACACATTCTGGGTCTATTTCATTAACTTCCGCAAACATAAAATTCTATGGCCATTTAGCCTCTCCAATATCAACATGCATCCTACCCCTGTAAGCATATGTCTCTGCTATAGATGAGTTCAGTTGGTGATACCACCTCCTACCCAACTGACTACCCTTCTCCTTCACCCAGTATCCTACCTATCAAATCCTATAGGTTTACCTTCAAAATACTACATATGTCAGAATAGAAGGCACCAGCATTTCAAATAGAGCCCCCTGGCTTTTTCAGTTGGAAGATAACCTTATCTCAAACTCAATCATTTTTTTGAGGTGACAAATTGAATCAATAGTCAAATGTCTATACTTAAATTATTAACTACATATACATATTTAAAATAGTACTCAAGATATTAGATATTAATTTAGAAATTAACATCCTCACTCATATTTCCTGAAGGAGTTTTATTCAAACTTCTTGTGTGCAATTTTGACATCAGGGTTTATTTCATGGCTGGAACCACTTGTAGAAATAATATAGTTTTCTAGAGCATATCATGGTCAATTCTGTGGTGTTTGAGACACAGCACTTTTAGAATCCAAATGTGATCCTGTCTCTGGAAACGTTTCCTAAAGTCACAAGAACCCATCAAACAGCGGGGTTTTTTCCAACTGTGCATTGTAATCTTCAGTATGTAATCACTTAATATATTCATTTAGAAGTAATCTTTCAAACCCTTGTTTATAACACCATGTAACACTTGTGATTGTGAAGTCATAATCCCAGGAAAAATTACTATTACTGCAGTTCGATTAATTGCCTTTGCCTTTTTCTGGCTGAATAAGTCAGGAGACTTCTCTAACACCCCGGACCAGCATTGATTCAAACCATTTCAGGCCAGTGTGGCTTCTCCAAACATAGGGCTACCATATGTCTGGTTTGGCTGAGGACAGTCCTGTTATCCCTGTGTAATTTTCAATGGGGCCATCTCAAAAGTGTCCCAGTTTGATCATTAATCATATCATCAAGTATTGGTTTGTTGTTCCAACTAAAGTAATTGAAAGAACTCCTTAATAAGGATTTATGAAAATTTGAACATAAAGTCCATTTATCTTTTTTTTCTTCCCATAGGATTATGTGGGAATGGGAAGCACTTTGTCTAGCATTTAGGCATAAGTGGTGTTTCTCATTAACTCTCACTGTAGCTTCCCTGGGAATTTTTCCACTTCCAGTGAGTCCCCCACAGTCCAGCTTCTACATTGTGTAGTGTCTGCCCTGCTTATGACTCCTTGCCAACTACGGGATTACAGTCAAGCTTCTCATGTGGTTTACAACGCCCTCTTTCTCTGGATTCCCTTTTGCTTCCTAAATCTCATTTCCCACCTTTCCCTGTGGGGTAGACTGAATCATAGCCTCCCAAGTATGTTCATATCCTAATGCCTGAAAACTGTCAGCATTACCTTACAAAAAGGGACTTTGCAGCTGTGATTACATTGCATCTTGAAATGCGGAGATTGTCCTAAAATTACCTGGGTGGACCTAATCTACTCACAATGGTCCTCACACGGGGAGGCGAGAAGGTCAATGAGGAAGCGGGGATTGGGAGAGAAGAATCACAGGAAAAGGTAACATAATGACAAAAGCAGAGACTGGGATCATTCGCTCTGAGGTGGATGAAGGTGGAGCCACAAGCCAAGGAATGCAGACCAACAGCAGAAGATGAAAAAGACAAGGAAGCAGGTTTTCTCTTAGAGCTTCTGGAAGGGATCAGCCCTGCCAACATCTGGAATTAGCCCTGTGATACTGAGTGTGGACTTCTGACCTCTGAAGCTGTAAAGAGAACACGTCTGTGTGGTTTTAAACCTCTGTTTGTGGCGATGTGTCACAGCAGCCACAGGAAACACTCCATCCTGCTTAGTGCCTGATGTTCTCGCAACTCCAGTCTGTCTGATGCTCGCCACCCACATCCTGCCCTTGTAGCCTCTGCTATTCTGCTGCCATCCCTCCTTCCTGGAACACCCTCCCCCATGTTTCTTTCTCACTCCAGCCTGCATTTTCTTGCTCAAATACTATTTACCCATATGATTCAGTGTGGGCATTCCATCACTGACTCGCATCCACCTAGGTGAGGTCACTACTCTTCTTCTGGTTCCCGTGATTCATTCACATTCCCCTAGCATTTATATTTCCATAGTTCCTTAAAACTGTATATCTGATTGTCATCTCCAGCACTTCCAAGAAGAGGAGATTTGAAGGGAGTGTGTCTTATTTATTTTTCTATCTCCATGTTTTGTAGGTGTTCAAAAATTGTTTGCTGAATAATTGGGAAAAAAAAGAATTTAATGAACTTAATAACAAATGTTTCTTATAAGAAATATTGGATTATTCTTTGCTAGTTTCTAAGTGATGTGAGGAAGAGTCACCTATGTTCAATATTCTATTAGGTATCATCCTGGAAGAAATTGTGATTGCTCCCAACTGGGGAGATCCTGGGAGTCAAAATGGAAGAGTTCTAGGTCTCTTTAATTCCTGACAGAGAGGGCTTTCTGGAATCCTGATTCAAGGTTAGATGTTTAGGATATCAGAGAAAGTTTCTGCTCAGATGAACCCCTTATCAGGGTATAGGGTTCCAGGTTCTAAGCTTCACTGGGTGATGAGTGCTTCAGTTCAAGTGGCTGTGTGCTGAAATGTCTCCTCCCACACTTTAGCCCAGTGAGACTGTGCTAGTCCTCAGACAAATCTTTCTTTAAAAAAAAAAAATTTGACTGGTGTATGATTGCTTTACAATGATGTATTAGTTTCTGCTGTATGACAATGTGATAAGCTATAAGCATACACCTCCTGCCTCCTCCCATATACTTCCCTCCCATCCCCTCCACCCCATCCCACCCATGTAGGCCATCACAGAGTACCAAGCTGGGCTCCCTGTGCTCTACAGCAGGTTCCCAGTAGCTATCTATTTTACACATAGTAGTGTATATATGTCAATCCTAATCTCCCAATTCGTGCCCCCTCTCCTTCCCCTGCTGTGACCACAAGTCCATTCTCTATGCCTGCGTCTCTATTCCTGCTCTGCGAATAGGTTCATCAGTTTCATTTGTCTAGATTCCATACATATGCGTTAATATACAATATTTGTTTTTCTAACTTACTTCACTCCATATGACAGATTTGAGGTTCATCCACATCACTACAAATGACTCAGTTTCATTCCTTTTTATGGCTGAGTAACATTCTACTGTATGTATGTACCACATCTTATTTATTCATTCATCCAGACAGGTCTTTCTGTCTCTACAGGTTTGCCCATCCTTTTTCCTCCTCTTATTAATAGAATGCTCTTCTCTCTCACGTTCCATGTTTCCATATTTCAACTTACTCATCTGTTGACATTTAGCTTCTAAAATGATTTCCACTCCTAGTTGGCCATTTCACAGTTCAGATGAGAGAATGTGAATAATTCAGCCCAATCCATCACTACCAAAAAAAGCTGAAGATCAAGTTTCTCCAAGATAGAGTCAACAGCATCTTTCTACCAAGAACACATTTTCAGAGGAAAGCAAGTATATCTTTCGAGTGGTGGTGAAATCTGCCATCTAGGCCTCTGAGCATCATCATGTGTAGATTCTGTGGCCCATTATGGTAATTTCCTCTCCTCTTTACCTTCCTTGTAACTGGGTGATTATACTGCAGATCCCTGGGTACTATAATTTGCATTGCAATATGAGGCTCCATTTGATGCTTGCAAATTATGGGCCCAGGACTGAAGCTCTGATGTGGGAGTTGCTTCCACATAAGTCAGAAGAAGTTATGTATACATGAGTGCAGCTCTGGGAATAAAGAACCTTTTTTCATAATCACAATTTCATATTTAAAAATAAAATCTTGGTTACAAAAAAATAATAGGAACAGGCCCACCATAAAAGGAATAGGAGAACTGAAATGAAGTGCTCTCATAAAAATTTCATAAAATACAACCACACACATACTACACACTTGGGAGAAATGCCATAAAATTTCTCCACATGAAGAGGCAATGTTCCCTCGATCTCCTTTCCTGTTCAACAAGGATTTTGTTCTGAATTCTGAAGTCCCTGCAGGTGAGTGTTCACAGGCATCACAGCATTTCAGAGGAAAAAAGTTATAATCACTGGGTTGGGAAGATGGGAAAAGAGAAACGAGCTCCATCCAGGGAAATCACAGGGTACTGGTATCAGAGGACGAGAATTTTCATATAGATGTGTTCTTCCTAACTCAGCTTTCTCAATAAAATGTAGTTCCTGTTTTCATTGAATTCGGGAGAAAGAAAGCATGGTGTATTGAGGAAGAGCAGTGTCCCTCAGGGTAAGAAGACCCAAGTTCTGGTCTTATTTCGTCTCCTAACCCTTTGCAAGACCTTAGTTTCTTCATCACTTCATCATGGTGACTGAATGAGTCGTATCGTCAAGGTTCCTTCGACTGTAATATTTTAGTTCTTTTTGAATATGCTGTTTCTGTCACCTAGTGCTGACTGGTGTGTGATGACTAGTTTGGTGAGGGTCACAGTTTATAGCCACCAAGGCAAAATCTTTACCTGGAGAATATTTTTCTAGCATTTATCTACCTGAAGGACTTAGTGAGATGGCAGATCCAGAGTCTGTTAATTGACCCTTGTTGGTTTTGTTGGTCTGAGCAAAATGCATTCTATTCTGCCCCAAAAATCTTCCATGGAGAGTTAATTTCTCTATAGAAGATGTGTGTGTGTGTGTGTGTGTGTGTGTGAGAGAGAGAGAGAGAGACAGAGAGAGACAAAGATGAACAGAGGAAAGAGAGATAGAGTTATGTTCTGGGAAGCACAATGTTAAAAGGTCCATGCACCCCAGTGTTCACTGCAGCCCTATTCACAATGGCCAAGACATGGGAACAACCTAAACGTCCGTCAACAGAGGAGTGGATAAGGAAGATATGATACATGGAATATAACTCAGCCATTAAAAAAGTGAAATAATGCCATACGAAGCAACAGAGATGGACCTGGAGATTATCATACTAAGTGAAGTAGGTCAAACAGAGAAAGACAAATACCATATGATGTCATTTATATGCAAAATCTTAAAAAAAATAATGCAAATGAACTTATTTACAAAACAGACTCAGACTTTTAGAGAATGAACTAACAATTCTTTTCCAAAACAGAACTTTCTAAGTCAACATTTACTTATTTAACAATACTTTCAGTCTCTCCTCTCCTTAAAGGAGTAACAAGCCAAAGTAAATTTTGCTTTATTGCCATTTGCTTTCTGTATCATCAGCACTCTGGAGCTCAAAGAGGTATCTTGATTTTTACTTTGGCCAATGTTTTCATTATTTATAATAAGAGTTCAATGACTTCCTGAATGACATTCCATAATAGCCATACTCCTGAATTCACTTGCCTTCCTAAGGGTCGGAATTACCGTCAATGCTTCAAAAAGTCAGTCTCCACTAAGGACATCTCTCTATCCACCAGCAGACATCTATTCATCAGCAAAAGATCCAAATATTTTATAGAACATGGGCTTTATTTTTCATTGCTGCTGCTGCTGCTAAGTCGCTTCAGTCATGTCCGACTCTGTGCGACCCCATAGATGGCAGCCCACCAGGCTCCCCCGTCCCTGGGATTCTCCAGGCAAGAACACTGGAGTGGGTTGCCATTTCCTTCTCCAATGCATGAAAGTGAAAAGTGAAAGTGAAGTCGCTCAGTTGCTTCGGACTCTTAGCGACCCCATGGACTGCAGTCTTCCAGGCTCCTCCGCCCATGGGATTTTCCAGGCAAGAGTACTGGAGTGGTCCAAATAGAAAATTTTATTATTAACATTTAAGCTAATTTTTTCCAGCCCAAGATAATGAACTTTATGGGAAGAAAAAGAGCATGTGGGCCCTAAAATGTTTTAATAGGAAATTATTTGTTTATTGAGTGCTTACTGTGTGCCAGAATGTAAGTATTGTTGGTACAAAGACAATTAGCTATATTCTGTGCCCTTAAGGAGTGCAGAGTCTGGTGGAATAGACAAGGCTAATTGCGTTAGGGTTAAAAGAATAATTTCTTGCTGAGTATAGTGGATTTTTTGGACCTCTAATAGAACTTGGAGGAAGGAAGGATCTCCTTGCTTATTCTTGGGGGAGGGGCACTGTGGGAGGGACCAGACATCCATCCTTGAGGGAGATGGACCAGACATGGAGACTCAAGAGAGGCATTTCCTTACCTACCCTACCTCCCTTTCTCCCTTCCTTCTCTTCTTCCTTTCTCATAAAACTTCTCCTGTGCCCACTGCCAAGCCTTTCTCTCCATCTGCCCACAACCGTTTACTCTTTATTTCCTTTCACAAGGGAGGAAAGACTCTTTGTTGGATATTTTATCCCCAAATGGAAAGAAAAAGATACCCAAGTCTCTCTGCTTCTTTAAAGCATTTGGTCTCAAAAGCATTTTTACAACAGCCCTTCCAAAGGCCACTCCTCTGTCTGTTGAAGGTAGGTGAGGCTCTGGAGTCAAGATTCCTTTCTTTGCCACAAGAAGGGAGGAGATTGATTGGGCTGAAGGCAGCCCTTCACACACTTGGAAGGCTGCCATTATGTTTGTTGAGTTTATTGCAAGCCTGCTTCAGGGTGCTTTTGGCTCAATAAACTCAGTTTCTTAATGTACAAGAAACCTGATAAGACCTGATAAGACCATCTGGACTATACAAGGGGCAATGCTAGCTATTTATACCTCCAAATTACCTACACTTTAAAATTAAATGTTCAGTTTCACTCTGACAAATTAAGTCTTATCTCCACCAGGAAATAGGCAGAAGAATTTCTTAGTAGTTTCCTGATCTCCTTTTGTATTGTTTGACTTGAAACATGATAGTATAGATTTTTACATCATATTTTTATACAAAGTAACTTAAATTATGGTCTTCCCTGGTGGCTCACATGGTAAAGAATCTGCCTGCAATGAGAGAAACCCAGGTTCAATTCCTGGGTTGGGAAGATCCCCTTGAAGAAGGGATTGACTAGCCACATGCCAGGAGAATGGCTATTCTTGCCTGGAGAATTCCATGGACAGAGGTGCCTGGTGAGCTATAGTCTGTGGGGTTGCAAAGAATCGGACATGACTGTTAATAAAATCAACCATATACTGATTATCTGGTTTGAGCCATTAGTACATTCTTAACACACTATAGTCATTTTAAACACATCATTTTCAAAAAATAAAATAAAATAAACACATCATTTTCATTTCAAACTACAATCATGCAAGACAGCTAGTATTATTACTATTTATCAAATGAAAAAGAAAAACAAAACAAAACTGAGCATCAGAAAGGTTAAGTATCTTTTCCAAAGTCACTCAGCTAGTAAATGACAAAGCCAAATTTAAGCATGGATGTGTCACACTACACATGGTGTGTACACATGACTACATGGATAGTCACTCTACAAAATGTATATATTTACACATGTCAGTAAATTATATGCTAAATTACCCTCAAGCTTATTTTTTTCAAGAACGATTGTAATTGAGATACAAGCTTTTCCTTTTCCACCTTAAAAGATGGTTTTGGGAGAGGTGATGACAATTGATAACAGATGTCAACAAATTTTTAGAATTGAGAAAAAAGGTTAGTTTTATTGGTCATAAAATGTGAACCCTGGATATTTAATTAATAACAATGTAATAAAACTAGATTAGGATTATAGGAGATAGGCAATGTTTGGAGAATTAGAAGTTGTAAGTGTAAGAGGCCCAATTCCTCATTGCCCATAGTAGAAAATCAATAGAAACAAAAATGGAGATATCAAGAGAAAAAAGTTTAAACCTGTATTAGAAACATGGAGATAAAGATCAGAAGACACAGGCAAAAGAGTTGAAAGTAGTCACTCATGTAGCAGAAGCTGAAAATGAGGAGGACTGGAGCCTTATAGTATATTTGACTTTTAAAATTAAAGTCAAGTCTTATCCTGTTACAAAATAAAATTTACACTGTAGCCCTGGAGGAGGGTATGGCAACCCACTCCTGTATCCCTGTGTAGAGAATCCCATGGACAGAGAAGCTTGGCAGGCTACAGTCCATGGGGTTGCAAAGAGTCAGACATAAGTGAAGCCACAGCATGCACGCATGCACATTGTAGTTGACTTAGAAAATATAGATTAATACAAAAAGAAAAAAGATTGTCTCTGAATAATTTCACCACCCAAAGTTAGCCATAACAGCATGTTGTCCTTCAGCAAATTTTTTTTTTGTTATAAACTAAATATATTTAAGTATGTTCACACACATATTAAGGAGAACTATGTTTTTTAATTTTACATTTTGGTTGCACTAGGTCTTCGTTCGGAGAAGGTGATGGCACCCCACTCCAGTACTCTTGCCTGGAAAATCCCATGGATGGAGGAGCCCGGTAGGCTGCAGTCCATGGGGTCGTGAAGAGTCGGGCACGACTGAAGCAACTTAGCAGCAGCAGCAGCAGGTCTTCGTTGCTGCAAGTGGGCTTTCTCTGGCTGCAGTGAGTGAGGGCTACTCTTTGTTGCATAATAAGATAATAAGGCTTCTTATTACCTGGCGTCTTTCGTTGCAGGGCACTGACTCTAGGTACACAGACTTTAGTAGTTACGGCACGCAGGCTCCATAGCTGTGGCTCCCGGGCTTTAGAGTGCAGGCTCAGAAGTTGTGGCCCACGAGCTTAGTTGCTTTGTGGCATGTAGAATCTTCCTAGACCAAGGATCAAACTTGTGACCCCTGTATTGGCAGGTGGATTTTTATGCACTGCACCACCAGGGAAGTCCAAGAATTGTGCTTTTTAAAGTGCTTAATATAAGAGGTATTCTCTTATTTGATTAAAATTTTTTTTTCTAATTTTTCACATAATAGTCAATTATTTGAACTTTATGTAATTAGCCATTTTCTTGCTGTTGAACATTTGACCTTTAAAGTATATTACTTCATTTAGTGATTACAATAGCATTTTGAATTACTTCTTATTATGTTTGCTAAGTGGCTTCAGTCATGTCTGACTCCGCAACCCCATGGACTGTATCCTGCCAGGCTCCTCTGTCCATGGGATTCCCCAGGCAAGAATACTGGAGTGGGTTGCTGTGCCCTCCTCCAGAGGACCTTCCCGACCCAGGGATGGAGCCCCCATCTCATGCCAGGCAGGCTCTTCACCACTAGTGCCACCTGGGAAGCCCTCTTCTTATTATAATCCTTTTAATTTTTTTTAAAAGACCTTGAAAAGGTTACATAATGTTATGTAGACGTCTTAACCCTCAATACCTCAGAATATGACTGTATTTTGGAGATATGGCCTTTAATGAGGTAATTAAATTAAGATGAAGTCACTAGGGTAGGCTCTAGTCCAATATGACCAGTGTCTTTATAAAAGGAAATTAGGACACGAACAGGTGCAGAGGGAAGACACAGGGGACACAGGGAGAAGAATAATCATTATTTAAATACCTCAAAAAAAACCAACTCTGATGACACTTTTTGAAAAATTGAATTTTATTGCGATTTAGTTGCTTTACCCTGCTTATTTAACTTATATGTAGAATACATCATGAGAAACACTGGGCTGGAAGAAGCACAAGCTGGAATCAAGATTGCCCGGAGAAATATCAATAACCTCAGATATGCAGATGACACCACCCTTATGGCAGAAAGTGAAGAGGAACTCAAAAGCCTCTTGATGAAAGTGAAAGAGGAGAGTGAAAAAGTTGGCCTAAAGCTCAACATTCAGAAAACGAAGATCATGGCATCCGGTCCCATCACTTCATGGGAAATAGATGGGGAAACAGTGGAAACAGTGTCAGACTTTATTTTTTGGGGCTCCAACATCACTGCAGATGGTGACTGCAGCCATGAAATTAAAAGACGCTTACTCCTTTGGAAGGAAGGTTATGTCCAACCTAGATAGCATATTCAAAAGCAGAAACATTACTTTGCCAACAAAGATCCGTCTAGTCAAGGCTATGGTTTTTCCAGTGGTCATGTATGGATGTGAGAGTTGGACTGTGAAGAAAGCTGAGCGCTGAAGAATTGATGCTTTTGAACTATGGTGCTGGAGAAGACTCTTGAGAGTCCCTTGGACTGCAAGGAGATCCAACCAGTCCATCCTAAAGGAGATCAGTCCTGGGTGTTCTTTGGAAGGACTGATGCTGAGGCTGAAACTCTAATACTTTGGCCACCTCATGCGAAGAGTTGACTCATTGGAAAAGACCATGATGCTGGGAGGGATTGGGGGCAGGAGGAGAAGGGGATGACAGAGAATGAGATGGCTGGATGGTATCACCGACTCGATGCACATGAGTTTAGGTGAACTCTGGGAGTTGGTGATGGACAGGGAGGCCTGGCGTGCTGCAATTCATGGGATTGCAAAGAGTTGGACATGACTGAGTGACTTCACTTTGCCTTTTCACTTTCATGCATTGGAGAAGGAAATGGCAACCCACTCCAGTATTCTTGCCTAGAGAATCCCAGGGATGTGGGAGCCTGGTGGGCTGCAGTCTAAGGGGTCGCACAGAGTTGGACACGACTGAAGCAACTTAGCAGCAGCAGCAGCAGTGTATATATATGGAGAAGGCAATGGCACCCCACTCCAGTACTCTTGCCTGGAAAATCCCATGGGTGGAGGAGCCTGGTAGGCTTCAGTCCATGCAGTTACAAAGAGTTGGACATGACTGAGCGACTTCACTTTGCCTTTTCACTTTCATGCACTGGAGAAGGAAATGGCAACCCACTCCAGTGTTCTTGCCTGGAGAATCCCAGGGACGGGGAGCCTGGTAGGCTGCCGTCTATGGGGTCGAACAGAGTCAGACACGACTGAAGTGACCTAGCAGCAGCAGCAGCAGCAGCAGCAGCAGCAGCAGTGTATACATATAGGGCCTTCCCTGGTAGCTCAGCTGGTAAAAAATCCGCCTGCAATGCAGGAGACCCAGGTTCAATTCTTGGGTCAGGTAGACCCCCTGGAGAAGGGATAGGCTACCCACTCCAGTATTCTTGGACTTCCCTGGTGGCTCAGACAATAAAGAATCCTGCCATGAGGGAGACCTGGGTTTGATCCCTGGGTTGGGATGATCCCCTGGAGGAGGGTATGGCAACTCACTCCAGTATTCTTGCCTGGAGAATCCCCGTGGACAGAAGAGCCTGGTGGGCTACAGTCCATGGGGTCACAAAGAGTCGGACACGACTGAGCGACTAAGCACAGCACAGCGCAGCAGCAGTGTATCTATGTCAATCCCAATCTCCCAATCCATCCCACCCTCTTTCCCCACTTGGGGTCCACAGTTTGTTCTCTACATCTGTGTCTCTATTTCCTCTTTGCAAATAAGTTCATCTGTACCATTTTTCTAGGTTGCACCTGTAAGTGTTAAAATACGGTATTTGTTTTTCTCTTTCTGACTTACTTTACCCTGTATGATGATCTCTAGGTCCATCCACATCTCTGCAAATGCCACAGTTTTGCTCCTTTTTAAGCTGAGTAATATTCCATCGTGTATATGTACCATATCGGATGACACTTTGATCTTGGACCTTCTAACCTTCAGAGCTATAATAAAATACCATACCTGGTTGACTTGGCCGCCCGGTCTGTGGCACTTCATTTTGGCAGCCCTAACAAACACATCTACCTATGGTACCTATGGTCATGTCATCAGAGAAGGCTAAATCTGGGTTCAGAATACAGGTGTTTTGAACCCAAATTTCAGATCACAAGCCCTCTCCCTCACACTCTGCACACACACACACACACACACACATGCACTACTCATGGACACACGTGCATTTGGCTTCCCTGAAAGGCAGGCTGTATCTCATTGCACACAAGTTGACACTGCCATCTCCTCCCTTTGCTTTTATTTCCATTCTTCTCTTTGTCTTCTCTTTGTCTCTTCTTACAACATGTACATTTCACTCTTCTACCTCTTTCCCTTCTGCTACTCTTTCCATGGAAGTGCATGGGCCATTTTTCTCACCGTAAACATCTGTTTTGGAATAGTCACAGATCTATTTTTTATATCCTGACTTGCAGGTCTGCAATCATCTTACATTCGTTTCCTTATTCTTCAAAGCACATCTGGTTGAGAACATGATGTCACCAAAGGCTCTCAGGTGTGGATTGGGATTGATAGAGAAACAAACTCCATGGCATGATGTAATTTGTAACATGAATTGGGATTTGATATGATCAAAGAAAAAGATACAGTCACAGGCTTGGGATAGTTTTGATTTGCAACTGCCAGGGTTTTTCATAGTTTCTCCTTGTCATACTCTCAGGGAATTATTTTTCTCCCCTCTAAAATCCCACCTCCTTCTCCAGGATCCTAAGATCAATGAAAATAAGCAACACTTTTTGTTTGGAGCTATTCTTGTCTTTATTTGAGCAGGTGCTAAATAATTATAAACATGATTAACATTTAAAGGGTGTGTTTCTTTTTAAGTCCTTAAAGCACATGTTCACTTTCATGTTTCCAATGTAGAAACAAATTTCAAAGAGAAGAAACAAAGAGAACAATAACATTTGAAAATCTCGAATCTTGACTAGTTCTGGTAAATAGAAATGGGACTGGTACTTTTACTCTCCAAATCAATATTTCATTTTCAAGAGAATGGAAGTCATTCTGGCTTAGAACCCCTTCAGAAATGATGAGGGCTTTGAGCTCTTCTTCTTCTTCTTCTTCTTTTTTACTGTGCAGATATAAGTTATGTGTGTTTTCTGGGGAGTCACAACTGGTAAACATGTTGACATCCAGAGATTAGTTGTGTCATGCCTCTATTTTCCAAGGCTCACAGATTTAAAATATCTTGACAGTGACAATGAGAGTTGATGATGCAGGTTGCTAGATGCTGACGTTTTTGGGAGTTATTGTTTTTATGTCCTAGAATCTACTTTCTTGAGAGTCTTCAAAAATTTGATAGCATCTCATATTTATCCTCTTCAGCCTCAAGGCAGAGAAATGAATTAAGGTGGCCTCTCAAGTCTCCTCTGAGCCTAATGAGCCTGCATTTGCCACCTGTCCTGCAGGCCACCAGATGGAGTTAACCATTAACCACAGGAAGTTCTGTGGCCCCATGAAAATAGTAGCTAATGAGAGGCATACTTAAAGCTGTTATGAGATCTGTTCACCTTTTTTCCTCAGATGCCTTAAATGTGTTAGAATCCAGTTGAAGGATGCCTATAATATACAGAGAATGGATCTAGCAAAGCTCTAATTAAATGGGATGTCATTGTGTTTTCATCTCTTCAGTTGTACAGTTTCTAGCGAAGGTAAGTCTGTGAAGACTCGTTGATGTGGTCTAGAGAGCTATAATTGCAAGAACTTAAACTTCTT
Organism: Bos javanicus; assembly: GCF_032452875.1. NCBI lineage: Eukaryota > Metazoa > Chordata > Mammalia > Artiodactyla > Bovidae > Bos > Bos javanicus. The sequence continues at coordinate 80,765,898 of NC_083876.1, read as the reverse complement.
TAATCTTGAATTGGAGTGAAAAGCCATCACCAATTTAGAAGAGTGCAATTCTCCTCCTTTTATCTGTGTAGACAAAGTGTAACCCAGTGAAGTTTTCCTTGGAACCTGTGCTGATGCCTGGGAAAATATGAAACATCCAAAATGTGCATGGATATATAAGATAATGAGCAAGTTTTGATGTATTTCAATTAAATTTTTTCATTCCATGTGTGTGAAAGTAAGCTCTGACATAGAAAATATTTCTGGATTGTATTTTCTTTTTTCTGGACTGCTTTTTTTTTTTCTGTTAAAGCTCTATATTTTAAAAAATATGCAACTGTATAAAGATGCAGAGAACTGAAATTTGCATTGCAGTAAAATATGAGCAATTGTGTGATTAAACAGTTTCCTCCTCCCCTAAAGACACGTGGATAATAAAAATAGCCCCTGGAATCATTTAGTGGAACCTTTTTCCATTCAAGCATTCAACTGTGGTTGAGTTTACCTTGTTAAAAAATTATTTATGTTATCCTAATTTTACTTTCACTTTTCGCTTCTAAGTATTATATGAAGAATTAAAAGTGTATGGAAATGTTATTTATGAAGTTTAAAGCAAACGTCTCTAACATTATTTTTTTTTCTTCAATAAAACACAAAGTTGTGTTTCCCAGGTGGCGCTAGTGGTAAAGAAGCCACCTGCCAATTTTCAGGAGATGTAAGAGACTCGGGTTCAATCCCTGGGTCGGGCAAAATCCCCTGGAGGAGGAAATGGTGTCCCACTCCAGGATTCTTGCATTGAGAATCCCACAGGTAGAGGAGCCTGGTGGGCTATGGTCCGCAGGGTCACAAAGAGTGGGACGTGACTGAAGTGACTTAGCACACACACGAAGCTGTAATAGTTTAATATTTATTCTCCTTTTGCTCTATTTGCTGTCATTTTTATCCACATGACTTCAAGTCCACGCTGTGTGGGTAAAAGGTAGTTCAACATCCTAGGACATTCTCAGTTTTCGATTTCATATCAGAATGCCAAGGGGGAATATGATGATGTTTAAAGCCCTCTGAAAGTGAAAGTGAAGTCGTGTCTGACTCTTTGCGACCCCATGGACTGTAGCCTACCAGGCTTCTCTGTCCATGGGATTTTCCAGGCAAGAATCCTGGAGTGGGTTGCCGTTTCCTTCTCCAGGAGATCTTCCCAAGTCAAGGATTGAACCCAGGTCTCCTGCATTACAGGCAGACGCTTTACCATCTGAGCCACCAGGGAAGTCATTTTAGAGCCCTCTAGTGCTTATCAGGGATGGGGGAGCCTGGTGGACTCTGGGGTCACACAGAGTCGGACACGACTGAAGCGACTTAGCAGCAGCAGCAGTGCTTATCAACTGGCCAAAATTAATTTTATTCTGAATGTTGCTGGTTTAGATATACTGCGTTTTCAGTGGGCAAAAAAGTGTTGGTAATACTAAGGTTTTACATTTTCCCATCTAGTCTGATCCAGTTTAGGAAATGGAATCCTCATAAGTGGAGATGCAGAAGGTTTCAGGTGGTTCTATGTCACTGAAACTTTGAGGTAAAATAGCATATATTCTGCCCGTGATTATGTCCTTTTAAACCCTTGTGTTTCATGTATGTCAAGCCTTGTCCTCTCCATAGCACTGGAGCATTTGAGGTCAGAGCTTGCCTCCTATTTCTTTTGTATTCTTCTCTCTGAGTTCCTAAAGTGAACGTGAAGTCGCTCAGTCATGTCCAACTCTTTGTGACCTCATAGACTATAGCCTACAGGCTCCTCCATCCATGGGATTTTCCAAGCAAGAGTACAGGAGTGGGTTGCCATTTCCTTCTCTGGGGGATCTTCCCAACCCAGAGATTGAACCTGGGTCTCCCACATTGCAGACAGACGCTTTACTCTCTGAGTCCCTAATAAGTCTCCCAAAATACTTAAGTGAAACGAACTGTTAATGTTTGATGGTAATTACATTGCCAAACAGTTTGGTATTATAGTTTATGTCATTGAGTCATTTCTTTCTTTCTTTCTTTTTCTTAATTCTTAAAATCAGGATCTACATAAGGTTTATTGCAACTGGTTGATACTTATTTTTTTTTAAATATTTATTTGACTGTCTTAGGTCTTAGTTGCAGCATGTGGGATCTAGCTCCCTGACCAAGGATCGAACCTGGGTTCCCTGGCACCGAGAGCACAGTCTTAGCCACTGTACTACAAGAGAAGTTCTGTCACTGAGTCATCTCAACCATCTGTATTTCTCCAAAGCATTTTCTAAAGCCCCAGTGAATTATTTCATGTGGTAAGGCAATTCATTCAGTTGTCCTCAACCAACTCACTTTTAGTTTTCTTAAATTCAAGTAGAACACTGGTCGTATTTTCTCCTTGCTCGTAATTCTTCACAAACACCTGTCTATATTTTGTGTACCTCTGTATCATCCTAAACTTCTATATCTCAATCTTCTCTGTCTTCCCAAACACCTGAATCTTTGACCTTCAGAAGGCGTTGCCTTCATTCCTCCAAAACAGGACTGTGTGGGTACTGTCTGGCTCATTTGTCTGGGGCTCTTGACCACAGTGAAGCCATTTGTATTTGTTTTGAATGCCCAGCTGCCCAGACCTCCATGATTATTACATCTATTCCCACATGAGTATAGCTTGCTGGGGTGGTGGGAATTGGGGGACCATATAAATCCTTTTGTGTATTCAGTTAAGTCAGAGAAATCACTCCTGAACTTAGCCTAACCAAAAAGGAGAAATTATTGACAAGACTCAAGGTGGTTCTCAGAGAGGAAGAGCTGTGTAAACCAGGAGTCAGGTTAGCTCCTTGAACATGAGCACTAAGTAATGTCAGGTACCCTCTCCTTCCTACATTCCCCCCCATTTCCCTTCTACATCATATAAGTCTTTCCTCCAACATATAGGCTTTCGAGATGTAGTAAAAACACATGTTAAAAATATGACTGTTCCAGATTCATATCCTTCCAATTGTATAAAATAAAAGGCAAGATCTGCTTTTTTTTTCTCTTTAAAGTCGAAACCCAGAGAAGGGAACTCTAATGGCACATCTTGACTTAGTTGTTCATCTCTGTTCTAATTACTAAAGTCAGAGGGATGGGGCTCTCTCATAGGCCCTGCCTTGGTCATGTGTTTGTGGTGGGGGAGATTAGTGAGGGAGTGGGAGTTGGTGACGTAGAGGGAGATAAAATTAGAGAGCAGAAGTATAAAATGAAATTAGAGGCCGAAGTGAGCTCTTTGAATATTGCGCTAGCCTTCGGCGCCTGTGGGTACGCATGGGGGCTGGTTTGCCAGAGCTGTAGGCCAGGGGTTGCAGAACAGCCACCCACTTCCCTTACCCCTTCACTCACCATTACTTTATTCAGAAGGAAGTTCAGGTTAAATAAAATCATCTTCTACACATGTCCATGTAAAATTTCTCTTATCACCCGGTGTTTCTGTTTTGTTAAACTTTTCATCTTTGAAAGATGTCTACAGTTGTTATACTTTAAAAAAAATATCTGCTTCCTAACTCTCTGCAGTGTAGCTTCTCCCTTCATCACAGCTCCGAAACCATCTTGCCAGTCTTTATGATGGCCTCCTAATTATGAATTTGTGCGGTTCCTTCTCTAGCTGATCTTCCTTTCATCATCCTTTCTAAGCTTTCACACTGCTGATTCTTTCCACATTTTTGAAACTCACTCTTCCTATGGATTTTGATTAATCACTTTTTTCATGGTCCTCTCTGTGCCTTTGCTGACTCCTTTTTCCTCTGTTTCCTATAAATATTGACATTGCCAAAGGTCTTCTTGACCTTTTTCCTCTGACATTCTTTAGACTCTATTTGAATAAACTCACCTTTACTCTTTTTTAAAAAATTTATTTATTTTTAATTGGAGGATAATTGCTGCACACGATTGTGCTGGTTTCTGTGGTATATCAGCATGAATTAGCCATAGGTATACATGTGTCTTCTCCCTCTTGAACCTCCCTCACACCTCTCAGTCACCTTTACTCTAAATCACAATGATTTCCAAATATTCACCTCTAGCATATTTCTTGCTTCTGGTCTTTAGACCCATTTTCTTTAACAACCATTATACAGCTCCAATTTTATAGTCTCAAAATGCTTGAAACTCAGCATGACCCAAGCCAAGTTCTTTCTCTTGGTCTCCATTTCTTCCTTCTTTACTCTCTGTCTGGTTCAGTGATAGCATCCCCAGAGATCGGCTGGAGCAAAGTGGTTCTTGTCACCCACTGTCTACTCTCCCCTCCTTCCATAGAAATACAATCCATATTTCTAGCTGACTAATGCCACTCAGAATAAAGGCTACTTTCCCATCTCTCTGTAGCTAAGTTTGGCCAAAGGAAAATGAAAACTGATGTGCCATGTGGCAGCTTTTGAAAATATTGCTAGCATCCTTCCTTTGCCTTTATTTTCTGTATTCCTTCCTCCATTCTGCTGCTGGAAATGTGAATGTGATGACTGGAGCTTGAGCTACCATCCTGGACCACAAAGCTGAGGTAACACGCCAGAAATACTGAATTTTGTGCCGGAAGGAACCTGAGTCTCTGAGGGCTTCAGGGAGCAGAGCTGTTCTAATCCTACATTGCCAACTTCTGGACTTATGCACAAGAAATTAAGCATCAATTTTCTCTAGACTTTGCTATTTTTGTCTTTATTACTCATAGCCAAACCTAGTCCTAACTGATATATCAGCCAAACCAAAATCCTAGAGTAATGTTAGACTACCCCCTCTCCTCCAAGACCCACATCCAGTCAATCATCAAGTCCTATTGAATCTACCGCTCTGGGATCTTTCTTCTTTTAAGCCTTTATTTTTCCAATCCTGTCCTTCATCCTTAGCCAATATATTCTCCACACTGCCCTTGGAATGATCTTAGAATTAATCTTTCCTGATTAATTTCCTGCAATTATTGCAGTTATCCCACTGTCTACATTTCTCAGTATGGAAAACTCTTCATGATCTGTATGTCTCACAATTCTTTTCCCACTGCCCCACCATATTTATTATCTCCAAACTACTTACAGTGCTGGACTGCTGCTGCTGCTGCTAAGTCGCTTCAGTCATGTCTGACTCTGTGCGACCCCATAGATGGCAGCCCACCAGGCTCCCCCGTCCCTGGGATTCTCCAGGCAAGAACACTGGAGTGGGTTGCCATTTCCTTCTCCAATGCATGAAAGTGAAAAGTGAAAGTGAAGTCACTCAGTCGTGTCCGACTCTTAGTGACCCCAAGGACTGCAGCCTTCCAGGCTCCTCCATCCATGGGATTTTTCCAGGCAAGAGTACTGGAGTGGGGTGCCATTGCCTTCTCCATCAGTGCTGGACTATTCCACCCCATTTCATTTCTCTGTGACTTTACATGTGCTTGTTCTCCCATTGGGCATGTCTAGATCTTTTCTTCCTCAACATTCATCTAGAACTTTTACTAAAATTAAAAAAAAAAAAAAACTTCCCTAATTTCCAAAGAGAAGAAGAGGACTGACAGCTTCTCTTTGTGTCAGGGGTGAGGCTTTCATGTGCATCTGTATGCCGTGTTTACTCTCTTCTGTAATTGCTTGTGTATGTATCTCTTTCCATCTGTGTGCTTTTTGAGGATAGGAACTATATGTTTTATCTTTGTATCATCAGTGCTTCACCCAGTGTCTGGCACATGTAAGTGCCCAGTGATTAAACGGTCTTTGCTTTCACCTTCACACCCCATCTTTATTAGTGTCTTATTGCTGCTGTAACAAATTCGCACAAGTTTAGTGGCTTCACACAATACAACTTTAATGATCTCGTGTTTCTGGAGATGAGAAATCTAAAATGTGTTGGAAGGCTCCTTGCCCTCTCCAGCTTCTGAGTTGCCCGGGTTTCTTGACTCATGAGCCCCTTCCATTTTCAAAGCCAGCAATGACGGTTGCATCTTTGACGTTGCCTCAGTCTTGACTCTGACTCTCCTGTCTCCCTCTTCCACTTAAAAGGAGAGCCCTGTGGTCACACGGGGGCACACCCAGACAATCCAGGATAATCTACCTATTTCTCCCCAGCTGACTAACATTAGTTTCATTTGCAACCCGAATTCTCTATTGCCATGTAATATGGCATATTCAAAGTTTCCAAGGATTAGGACACGGACATTACTGGACTTCCCACACCATGTCAAGTCTAGTCTTATGACAGCAACCTCAGAGTGGTCCATTAAAAACATATGTTAGATAACATCACAGCTCTGCCTGCAATCAGCCAAGAACTTCTGATCTCATCTGGGTTCCAGGTCTCTGTGATAAAACCTCTTGTGTCTTACATCATCTGGCCCTCTTCTTTCTCCCCCATCTCTGGCTTGCTCTACCCCAGCCAATCCCAGACACACCACAGAAAAGCTTGCCCTGGAGCCTTTTCCTTATATATCCACATGGCTAAATCCCCCACTAACTGCAGAAATCTGATCAGATCTGTTCAGTGAATTAATTGCTTGACAAAATTATATATGATAGCAGCTCCCCCTCCTCTGACAATTCCAACACCTGTTCTCTTTTATTTTCCCTACAGTCCTTATCTTTACCTATCGTATATTTACTGCTGCTGCTTTTTAATTTTCTGTCTTACCCATGTCAGCTAGGGTGAGAGTAGGATTTGTTGTTGTTGTTCAATGTTGCATCTCCAGTTCCTAGAAAAGTACCTGGCACAGAGAGAATTATCATCAGTATTTCGTGCAGGAAATCCATGGGTGCATGCATGAAGCACTCTAAGTCTCCCCAGGCCTGGAGGGGGTTTGTGAGGTGAAGGAAAATGAAAGATCGATGTTAAGTAGAATGCCTGGATTTATTACAAATCAATTTATTTATTTATTTGTGTGCCGTGTGACTTGCAGGATTTAGTTCCCTAATCAGGAATTGAACCCTGGCACCGCAATGAAAGCTCCAAGTCCTAACCACTGGACTGCCAGGAAATTCCCACAAATTTATTTTTTAATGAAAGGAATTATCTCATTTTTATCATTCAACAAAGTGGCCCATATCAGTCTCTAAGGACAGTTCCTAAATCAACATGACTAGTATTTTGGGGAGTAATAAGAATTTGCTTTAAAAATATTTCAGAAGATGAGAGTGTTCTGCGGTATGCAGTATCCTCATGGAAACCCTGCAGAGTTGGGGCCTCAGGGCTCCCACAGACACACTCTGTGAGCCTCAGAGCAAAGACAAGAGAGGACCATGTCTTAATATTGATAGGTAGGTGTTTTGGTTTTTTTGGCCCTGCTAGATGGCATGTGGGACCTTGGTTCCCCAACCATGGATCGAACCCAGGCCCCCTGCACTGGCAGCTCAGAGTCTTAACACTGGACTGCCAGGGAAATCCCAAATTGATACATTTTAAATGCTCCCCCATTAACTTTTTTTGAACCATTTTCCTTCTTTTTCCCTGAGATCTTGAAAATGGCCTACCTCCCTGGATTAGCACAACAATGTTCCTGACAGAAATCCAATGTAATGCAAGCATTTAAGCGGTAAAAATCTATACAATGAAACAAACCCACAAGAAAGTTTGTTGAGAAAATCTTAATCTCAAGTGAAATTCCCAGGGACAATAGGATTTTCCAAGTGGAAGCCTGAGTGAGTGAGTGTTAGTCGCTCAGTCATGTCTGACTCTTTGCAACCCCATGGACTGCAGCCCACCAAACTCCTCTGTCCATGGGATTTCCCAGGCAAGAATACTGGACTGGCTTGCCATTCCGTTCTCCAGGGGATCTTCCTAACCCAAGGATTGAACCCAGGTCTTCTACATTGGAGGTAGAATCTTTACCATCTGAGCCATCATTTTTTGAAAGTAGTCTGAATTTCACACACGACATGTTTCAAGTTGATTGACAGCTCTTTCTGGAGGTACAGTGAGACCCCCGTGCAGAGACTTCCTCTGACTTTTCTGGGCCCCAGGTCATTTCTATATCTGAATCTATTCTTATTCCCAGCCCTTCTAAAACTTTTACCTCAGCTGTAAGAATCTTTATATAATGTTGAAATTGGAAAGGAAAAAACCGTAAAACACCAAAAAGACAAAAAAAAGGTGTGAAGTTTTGTTTTTCTGCATTTTTATCCTTGAAGCAGAAAAAGAAACAGCTGATGCAATCTAGTGTCTTTCATGTTTACCCAGCATCTGTTTTTCAGGTGTGCTAATTTTATGTATAATTTTCACAGGGTGGATGCACACACTTTCTTATTATGGTCATGGTTTCAAGGTAGATGCAAATGTCAAAACATCAAAATGTATACTTTAAACATATACAATTTACTTATTTTTTACCAATTATACCTTAATAATGGTATTTAAAAATGTTTTTTAAATGCGTATACACTCATGCAAGCATGCACATACAGTCCTACTTCTAAAGCTACACTTCCAAGAAACTCCTGCGACTATTTCAGTTAAGTAAATTGGAAAAATTTGCAACGCAGGAGACCCGGGTTCAATCCCTGGGTCGGGATGATTCCCAGGAGAAGGAAATGGCAACCCATTCCAGTATTCTTACCTGGAGAATTCCATGGACAGAGGAGCCTGATGGGCTACAATCCATAGGGTTGCAAAGAGTTGGACATAACTGAGTAACTAACACACACACAAATTGGAAAAAAATTAGAAATTCAATTCCTTAGTTGTGCTAGCTGTATTTCAAGTGCTCAAAATCTACATATAGCAAGTAGCTCCCACACGAGACAGTGTCAATGTAAAATACTGCCATCATGGCAGAAAGTTCTACTGGACAGCATTATTTTAAAGCATTTCCCAGTCACCTCTCATTCTCATGCCCACACCCCACATTACTTTACCAGAGCAGAGGTCTCCTGCTTTTCAGTCTCCACACTGAAACAAGGGCCATCTTTCAGAAACACAAGTCTGCTTGTTACTCTCCTGCTCAAACTTTCTAGACAAAGGGAGTGAGTCAATCAATGTTTTTTGAGACCTGGCACATAAAGAGGGAGAAGGAGCTGGCAGGAAATGAAGGCGGAGGGTCTTTCCAGAGCTGGATCTGCCAGCACCTTGATCTTAGACTACCCAGCTTTCAGAATTATGAGAAACAAATGTTTGCAGATTAAGCCATCCTATCTATGGTATTCGCTATAGCAGTCTGAATAAGGTAATTGTGGAGAGGTGCATGGGGTTGGCTAAAACAGTTTATCTGTGTACCGTGCACTTGCATGCATGCATACACAACACACACACACAACTATGATCCCAATTTTTGACACACTCCTCTTCCACCATTCATCTTCCTATTTGACTCCCAGAGCACTCGCAGTTAGGCCTTCAGGTAGGAGTTTGAAAGTCTCTTCTCAGGGCATCTAATCAACAAAGAAAGATCTACAGATGGTGAAACTGGAGAGCATCAAGCTGTCCAGATAAATCCTCTGATGGGAAGTGTTGGGTTGACAACCCCTCCCACCTTCTTAGAGACCCAAATTGATTTTTTAGCATCTCTCTCTTAAATGTGAATGAACAACCAAAAACTCTCTTGCTTCTGGGGAAAGCTCTAAAGTGGCAGAGAGGCACCCAAATAAAAATATCAGCAAATGCAGTGTGTAGTCAACAAAAGCAATATAGAAAAGGGATAATGTATTTCAAACATTAAGAGGCTCAAGAAATGAGAAGAGAGTGCACCTAGAAAATAAAAAAATAGGATGTTATAAAATAGAAACATATAGCAAGCATAAAAGAGCTTTTGGAAATTAAAAACATGTTCACGTTTGAAAAGCTCAATTGAAGGGCTAGAAGACAGAATGAGGAAATTCCCAAGAAAGCAGAGCAAATAAAAACGCAAAGAGATAAATGATTAGAGAAAAGATTGATGAATTGTAGGGCCAGTCCAGACTGTCTAACACCTGAATAACAGGATTTCCAGACACGAAGAACAGAGAAAAATGAAGGGAATAAATTACCGATAAATAATTCACAATATTTTCTAGGCCTGAAAAACATTAATCTTTTGATTAAAAGCAACTATCCCTGAGAGTTGTCTAAGATAAGGGGGCTGAAGAACATCCCTGTGGCCCTCGTCACAGTGATCTTACTCGGAGCTTCGTCCAATTTTCCCTTTGATAGGATTCCCATAGCTATTAGGGCAGAAGGCTAAGATTCAGGCCAAGTTCGATTGTAGTCACAGTCGTTGTCCTGCAAAACCATCTGTAGTTTTCCACTATCTCTGAACTTTAAGGATAGTAAAGACAGTATGGGAATGGCTTACATAGGCAGTTTTGATTTCTTAAAGTTAAGCAAACGTTCTGTGTCTTTTATAGCATCTTTTTAGCACCTTCCGCAGGGTTCACAAATTTCTCTTGTCTCTTATAAAGGCCATTGTCTATAACATCAATATTTTTCTCAATTATATTTTTACTTATTTTTTTCTTTGTGTTTTTGTTTCTTTGATTAGACTGTGAGTTCTTGAAGGGCAGCAAATACCTGCCACTTCCAATGAGTTCTTTAGTTTCTACATTGCATTGGAAGAGTAGGACTGTCTTCCCTTCTTGAGTCCTTATTATAAGCTAGGTTGAGCCCATTAAAACTGTCTCACTGCTCCTGTATAGCAGCTCAGTGAGGAAGGGTAGATTATTATCTCCACTCTCCAGTTAAGAACATTGAGGCTTAGAGAGCTGAATAAAGAGGCCCCCTAGGGGCTTCCCTGGAGGTTCAGATGGGAAGGAATCTGCCTGCAATGTAGGAGACCCAGGTTTGATCCCTGGGGAAAGATCCCCTGGAGGAGGAAATGACAACCCACTCCAGTATTCTTGCCTGGAGAATCCCATGGACAGAGGAGCCTGGTGGGCTACAGTCCATGGGTCGCAGAGTCGGACACTGAGCGACTAACATTTTCACTTTTCAGCGAGGCAATGGCCCAGCTGGGAACCAAAGCCACGCTTGTCCGATTGTGCAGCTTGAGAGCCCAGGCTCTGCGCCATTGGAGCTCACCATTCATTTCCTTTTTGTTTCCGATAGAATAGTTTTCTTTCAGCCTCAGGAAGGTAAACTCGGGAATTTGTCACAAAAGACCATGAATGCTTTTCTGCCCTTTCTTGTCTGTTACAATTGTTCCTTTTCACTCACTGAAGGGGCTGTGGAGGGGGCAGCAACAGAATGAGGGACCGCTGAAGGATCTTGGGGAGATCCAGAGTTTGGGGTCTGTGGTAACAATCAAATGCTAATCGCCTAACAATCCCCAAACAATTGAACAGGAGTACTTCCAGTGTTCTGGGACCCACACTTTCCTCTTCTATTCCCACACGGTGGAGGACACAAAGGCACTCTGTTCAGGTTAGCAGGGGCCTGGCAGAGCTCCAGCCCAGTTCTCCCCACGTCCATGCCCTTGTCTCAGGCCCCCTCGCCTGTCATTTTTCTGGATAAAAGGGACCAAGCCCTCCAGCGGTGGGGAATGCCCACCACTCCCAGCGGAGGTTATGAAATCTGCTGTCTCAAGCAAGGAGACAGAATGAAAATTGTTGGAGAGGGGAGCAGTGTGGACAGGAATAAACAGAAGGGGCTGAAGGCTGATAAATAGGCAGAAATAATGAGTTAAGAAATTGCCTGGCTAGCAAATGGTCAGAAATCTGGAAGAAGGAGGAGGAGGGGGTCCCTGTGCAGAATGGGGGCCAAGGAGGGACAGAGAAAAGGGAGAGGAAATCCATCACAACCATTTCCAAATAATTCTTCCTGTGTCATCATTTTAAATGTCTACATAGTTGATGCATACCAAAGAGTATGTACATATCCCAGGTTATTTTAAAGCCCTTAGAATTTCTTGTCTAAATAAAGAGTGAGAAAGCACACTGTACGTAAAACAGTTTCCCTTTCTGGATGGCAATGCAAGAAAGGGAGATAACGTCTTTATCTCCACTTGCTAGAGTGGAGCATTTAAAAACTGCCCCTGGACTGCTAGAAAGAATATACTGCAGGTAAAAAAAAATTATTTTTAGGAAAGTGAACAGCTTTGCCCTGTTTCAGAGCTTTCACTCACATCCCCGACACAGCTGAACTGGAGAAAGGATTTACACTGAAACTCTCCTGCAGGGAAACAGTCTTTTCTCTTAGTCTTAGTCTTAACTGATGTTAAAATAAGAGAGCACTCTGTGCCCTAAGTAACTCTTCTGAAAGTTAGATGATGTAGCAAGAGGTTAACTCTGGGATATTATTTGCAAAAATAAATCCAATTATTTGCAAAACCCCCCAAAGCTTCAAAGGGCATCTGTCAAGAGTGATCTGCCTGAAAATGAGCCTGACTAGGATTTGGTCCCACCAGTGGAACCTTATGGATGACAACCCAAATGTTTTCTGCTTCTGTTGGTTGGATTTCTTCCCCTGAGTAAGGGACTTCTTGCTCCAGCCCAGATAACAAGGATGGAAGTACGCAGGAAACTAAGAATAAGAATGTCAAGATGTGGGACTTCCCTGGTGGCTCAGCGGGAAAAAATCCTTCCTCCAAAGCAGGAGACACGGGTTCAATCCCTGATCAGGGAAGATCCCACATGCCACGGAGGAACTAAGCCCATGCGCCACAGCTACTGAACCTGTGCTCTACAGCCGGGGAGCCACAGCTACTGAGCCCACGTCCTGCAATTACGGAAGCCTGTGTGCCCTAATGCCCATGCTCCGAAACAAGAGAAGGCCACCTCAATGAGAAACCTGTGGACTGCAACTAGAGAATAGCTCCCACTCATCACAACTGGAGAAAAGCCTGTGTAGCAACAAAGACCCAGAACATGCACATGTGCTCAGTTGCTTCAGGGTGGGTTCTCGAGAATGTTCCTGGTCTTCTCTGAGCCTCAGTTCTGGAATAAGGTGTAGTAAGTACATGGTCATAATTCAGTCTATCTCCAGAACCAGGGCTTTCTCTGTTTCAGGAGGCTCTGTCACACAAACCCTTTGCCTGACACAGAATACTTTCATGAATGGACATTTACTTTTTGTCAAATTCTTTTCCTGCCTCTGTTGAGATTATCATGCCATTTTCTCTTCTATTCAGCTAATATGCTGAATTGATGGCTTTTTATAATGCTAAACAAACCTTGCATTACTGAGATAAACTCCAGTTAATTGTGATGGATTATCTTTTTTAGAATTGCTGGATTCAATTTGTTAATGTTCTGTTAAGAATTTTGAGATCTTTAAGATCTTGAGGGACACTGTCTGTAGGCTTCTTTTCTGTTTGATGTACTTGGTTTGTTACTCACTAGACTGTGTGAGGCTCCAGGCATTCTTTTTTTTGCCAGGTCTTTGTCTATATAAATAATTTGATTAAAAATTTACTACAAAACCCATGAGCCTATGTGATGCATAGGTAGAAAAGAGATGTTCATGTATTTGTTTATTGTCTTGTTGGTGCACAGGAAGTTTCTTTTCTATTACCCAGCTCTTCGAATTTAAGTCCAGGAATCATTTCTTCCAGTTCTTTATTATCAAATGCATCATTTCTGGTTTATGTCTTACCTCACTACCAGAAATGAAATAGCAATGCTAGTATTACTCATAAAGCTGGAACCTGTTTGCAGAATTACCTCTGCAATTCTCTACTACTACCTTTTATTTAATGCTGATCACACCATTAACTCACAATGTCACATTATCCATCTACCACCCTTGAATACTGGCTTCCAATGCGACACAATAACATTTATTACTATACTTTGTGGATGATGACCACAAACACAAGTCTCACCCCAAGTATGCAGGGAAATGTGAATGATCTTTCTTTTTTTGATGGTGCTCAATGTATGGCTTGGAATTTCAGAGCCTAGATGTAAGTCTTTAGACTGTAATCAGTGCATTTTTAGAATGTAATCTTTCCCAGTGTTGACCACACTGCTGTTTTCCAGACACTGCCACTAGCTGGGAAGAGACGTGGGGAAAGCAAGAAAGGTCATCCCTTTTTGTATAAGGAATGTTCCCTGATCATCTGGCAGGACTAAACCCCAGCAGCAGCAGGGCCACACTAGTCAGAGGTGAGAGGGAGAAATCAATCAGAAAGGCAATGGGTGTGCTGAGCAGTGATTTTCAAGCTCCCAGAGGAGACAGGAGGCAGGAACAACCACTCCCAGAGGACAGCCTGACATGTCATCTGAAGCCTGCAGAAGAGGGTGGGTGACCAACCCCAAGGCCAGAGAGGGGAGTGCGAGGGGTAAAGCACTCTTGCCACGACAGGGAAAGGACACCTGCTTCCTTCAGGGGCTGGACTCGTGTACGACACAGTTGTCAGAATGTAGGTGGGTGAAAGTCGAGGCATTGGTCCAAATATGTGACTCAAACCCAAGGGTTGGCAGTGAACTCTTAGTAGCCCAGAGATCTAAACTTGCTATGTGTCTGACACACGTGCATGCTAAGTCACTTTTGTGGTGTCCAACTCTTTGCGACCTTATGGACTATATAGCCCACCAGGCTCCTCTGTCCATGGGATTCTCCAGGCAAGAATACCGAGTGGGTAGCCATTCCCTTCTCCAGGGGATCTTCCCAACCCAGGGATCCAACCAGAGTTTCTGGTTCTTTATCCTAGTGCCTCCTGGGAAGCCCAATGTGTCTGACATAAGTCAGTCAAAATCAGCATAGCAAGGACATCCCTGGCGGTCTGGTGGGTAAGACTCCATGCTTCCAATGAAGGGGGCATGGGTTCAATCCCTGATTGGGGAAATAAGATGTCACAAGCACAGCCAGAAAAAAATGATCGTATCAGCTTCATTCTGGAGGCCCAATATTTCATGACCCCTCAAAAGCAATATTGTATTAGACAAGGGGAGCAATCTGCTTGCCAGTCCACCTTCCTGGACCTGGAACCTTGCCACGGGCCCTTGGAACCTTGCCACAGGCTCTTGGGTTGACCCTATAGGTGTGAATCCCATAGGCAAATGTGGCATATAATTGAGCCCGGGTGAATAGTAGAGCGTCAGGTAAGAAAAAACGTGGGACCAGGACTCATGAGGGTCCAGGCTCAAGGCACTCTGCCCGGGTGTCATTGCTAAACTCAACTGATCCCAGACACCAGGGGACTCAGAAAATCTTAAGGAGTGCCCTCCCCTCCCAAAGTATGGGGCTTCCTGAGGCTTCAGAGTCCAGAGCTAAGACCTGCTTGCTGGTATCTAAGGGCAGTGTTGGAAGTCAGGGTATGCTGGCCTACCAGAACGAGCTAGGAAGTGTTCCTCCTTCCTCTGTGGTCTATAAGTGTTTATACAGGATTGCTATTCTTCTTGAAATGTTTTTTCCCAGTTTTATTGATATATAATTGATATATAACATCATATTAGTTCAAGGTGTATAGCATAATGATGTATGTATATACTGCAGAATAATTAGCACAATAAGTTAGTATCCATCACCTCACAGAGTTACAATTTATTTTCTTGTGATAAGAATTTCTAAGATTTACTGTCTTTCAAGCACACAATAGAGCATTGTTAACTACAGTTACAATGTGGAACATTAAATTGTCCAGTCTGATTTATCTGATAATTGGAAGTTGGGACCACTTGCACTCATTTCCTCCATCCTCCACTCCCCACTTCCGGCAACCCCCATTCTGTGAGATACTTCTTGAAAGTGGGGATTGGGTATTATTTCTTAAATGTTTCATAGAATTTTCTAGTAAAGAAGTAAAGCCTCCTGGGCCTAGAATTATCTTGGTGAGAATTGAATCAGGAATTAAATTTATTCAACTTTTGTAGGGTATTCAGGTTTTCCATTTCTTCTGGAGTCCATTTGGTAATTTTTGCTTATCAAGAAATTTGTCTATTTTACCTCAATTTAAATTATTGGCATAAATTTGCTCATAATATTCTCTAATTACCTTTTTAATGTCTGTATGTTTCTAGTGTAGGGCAAAATTTCCTGCTTTTCACTCCTAATACTGGTAAATATTTGTCTTCTTTATTTTATTGATCAGTTTAGCCAGAAGGTTATCAATTTTGCTGATATTTAAGAATTATTTAAGAATCATTTTTTAGTTTCTTTGAATTTCTCTATGCTTGTTCATTTTCTGTTTTGTTCCTTTTTGTTCTTAATAGTTCCTTCTGTCTTAAACTTTAGGTTTGTTTTGATTTCTTCTTTTACCTCAAGGCAGAATATTAGAACATTGATTTTAGAACTTTTTTTCCTAAAATAATTATTTGTAGATATGCATTTTCTTCGAAGCACTATTTTAGCTGTAGCACACCTGGGAAGCTTCTATATCCTTACTGATACCTTATTTAATTATTCTATCAATTATGAGAGTATTGACACATCCAACTATAATTATGAATTTGCTAATTTCTTTTTCAAAACTATGAGGCTTTACCTTACATTTTAAAACAACTGTTAGTTGCACACACATTTAGGATTGTTATGTCTTTTTGATGAATTAGCTCTTTTATCATTACATGTTCTGCTTTTTTCTTGTTAGTGTTCTTTGTTATGAAGTTTATCTTGTCAGTTATTAATCTACTTCAGCTTTCTTATGACTAGTGGTGCATGGTATATCTTTTAATCCTTTTATTTTTAGCCTGTAACTTTATTTTAAAAATTAATTTCTTGTAGGCAGAATATAGTTTGGTCTTACCATGTTTCTCAGCAAGAAGATTCCTATCTCTTATAGAAATATTTAGATTCATGAAATTATTAAAAGGTTGGGTTTAAACCTATAATCTTATGATTTTCTATTTGTCTCATCTGTTTTATGCTTCTCCCATTTTCTTGCTTTTCATTAGGTTATTTTTATTAACTATTGAGAAATGATTTATGTATGACAAACTACATTCTCTGAAAATGTGAATTTGATGAGTTTTAATACTTGCATACATATAACGATTCATCCCTACAATCAAGATACAGAAGAGTTTGATAACTGGGCTTTTCAGTATTCCATTTTATCCCAAGGGGCTTCCCTGGTGGCTCAGATGGTAAAGAATCTGCCTGCAATGCAGGAGACCTGGGTTCAATTTACTGGGGGAAGATACCCTGGAGAAGGGAATGGCAACCCACTCTAGTATTCTTGCCTGGAGAATTTCGTGGACAGAGGAGCCTGGTTGGCTTTAGTTCATGGGGTGGCAAAGAGTCGGACACAACTGAATGACTAACATTTATCCCCACAATTGGGTTTATTAGCCATATTTCCTTTTTTTAGTAGCTGCCTTCAAATTACATCTTTAATTTATAAGAGTTTGTCTTCAAAAACACTATACTGATTTCTGAATAATGGAAGAATCTTACAAAGTTTCCTTGTCCCATCCCTTGTGCTATAAGTTTTCATATGTTTTACTGCTATATGTGTGTGCTTTAAACCCACAACATATTGATTAAACACTATCTTTTAAAGAGATAATAATATGAGAAAAATGATATTTAACCACATTTAACCACAAATTTGTGGCATTTCATGTTTTTCATCCAGTGTGGACACTCAAATTCTCATCTGGTATCACTCGCCTCCTGCCTGTACTGCCAGTGTCGTGTTGATGACAGATTTTTTCAACTTTTGTCTCAAAAATGTATTTAATTTTGCCTTAATTTTGGAAATATATCTGTCTGGATATGTAACTCTAGGCTGACAATTATCTTCTCTCAGCACTTTAATGATGTCCTTCCATTTCTTTGGACTTGCATAGTTTGTGAGAAGAAATCTGTGATTCTTAGATGTAATCTTTCTATGTAATCTGACTTTTTTCTATGGATGGTTTGAAGATTTTCTGTTTATGATGTGTTTTCATTAACATGATTATTATTTCTCTTGATGTGATTTTCTTTTTTTTTTTTAATTCAGCAAGGGATTTATTGAGCTCAGATTTGTGACATTATAGTTTTCAACAAAACTGGAAAAATTTTTGTTATTATTTATTCAAGTATTATTTTCTGCTTCCTCCCCATCTCTTCTTTTCTTCTTTTTTTTCCCTGGGATTCTCCAGGCAAGAATACTGGAGTGGGTTGCCATTTCCTTCTCTGGACTTTCTTAGCAGGTCACCACAGTCAGGTCCCCCTATTGTGCAAAAGGTTTCCTGGCACAGGTAGAGCCCTCATGATCTGACTTCTGCCTGCCTCCCCCATATCTTCCTGATACCCACTCCACTTCAGCCACCTCAGCTTCATAAGTGCTCAGATCTGCCCAGCTCAGTCCACCTGGCAGATCCTCCTATGTGCTGTTTCTGCCTGGAACAAGTCCCCCTAGAAGGTGGATCCATTCAAATCTAATATCCTCTGGGATACCTCCTGACCATGCTCTCTAAAATACCAGTCTGTCACTGTACTCTCACCTTCTCTGTTTTTCTTAAAGTGTTCATCGCTCTCTGAAACCACTTCATGAGCTTAATTTCTCACTTGTAAATTGTCTGCCTCCTCCCATGGGTATAGGCTATATGTGGGCTGAGATCTTACCTGACTGGCTCACAGCTATATCCCAAGAGGCTGGAATGCCTGGGATTCTGTTTGCCCTTAATAAATATAATAAATATTTGTTGTACGAGTGAATGAGTAGCAAACCCTTAAACTCTTTAATGTTCAATTATCCAGAAATTCTACTTGTGAAAGTTTACAGAAGCAGACAAGGTGATGCTAGAGGAGTGTTCATTGTAGCATCATGTTAGTTCCAAACTGGAAACAATTTCTCAGTCCAACAGGAGAGGATTAATTTATAAACAGTCAATGCTGTATTCATACATTAAATACTTTACAGCTATTAAAATATACATGGTAAACTGTTACTTGAAAACAGTATGGTGGAACTAGTCACAATATATTATTGACTGAAAAAAGCAGGTTATAAGACACAATGTACTATAACAATCCATTTAAAAAATAGCATATTTATTGTATGTTCAGAAAAAACTTTGAAAGATATAAGGTTCACCAAAACTTGAATCATGGTTTTATCTGAGATGTGGGATTATGATTCATTTTAAACCTTTTTCTTTGTGTTCCTCTGTATTTCTCAAAATTTCTATGATGAAAACATAGCACATTTGTAACTTAAAATGTAATAAAACATGTTGTTGCCTTCTGTAAAAAAAAAAAAAAAATAAAGATAAGACTTCAATTATATATTGTTCCACAAGTTACTGAGACTGTGTTCACTACCCTCCACCCCCATCTTCCTATTCTTTGTGCTTCAGGATGTATAATTTCGATTGCAATGCCTTCACATTCACAGATCCTTTTCCTCATACATTCTCTAATCTTCTGTTAATCCCATTCAGTATATTTTTCATATGTAAAAGTTTTGCTTGTATTTTTTTTTTTGCACCTTCCCTTTGTCTCCCAGTTATGTCAAATTTCTGGGTGACTTCTTGACATATAGAGTATATTTATAATTATGATAAATTTTGTCTCGAGTGCTGGATTTTTGTTTGTTTTGCTCTTGGTTAAAGATCATTGTGCTTTTTCTCTCAGGCAGTTAAGTTTCTGAGTTAAATAATTTTGAAGTTACTTTTAATGCTTTTAAAGAGTTGGACTTGAATAAAATGTATTCAAGGTCTGTGACTCAACCTGACCCTTCAAGCCCCTTCTGTTCAAATGAGGTCTATTTACTCTGGCTAGTGGGAATATGAATTAGTCCTGGCCTTACACAAGCTCTTGGATTTATTCAGCTTACGTGTGTGTATGCTCAGTTGCTTCAGTCAAGTCCAACTCTTTGTGACTTTATGGACTGTACCTGCCAGGATCCTCTGTCTATGGGATGCTCTGGGCAAGAATACTGAAGTGGGTTACCATGGCCTCCTTCAGGCAATCTTCCTGACCCAGGGATTGAACTCACGTCTCTTGCATCTCCCGCATTGGCAAGTGGGTTCTTTACCACTAGCACCACCTGGGAAGCCCCTAATCAGCTTACAGATCCTCATTAATTGTTCTTTTTCTCAAACTGTAGAGCTTCATTGTGTTCATGTGAAGACTGATACTCAGTCAAAGACCAGGAAACTCTGCAGATTCCTCGAGCCCCTTCTTTTCAGAGCTCTCTTATGTCCAGTACTCTTTCCACAAATTCGAGCCACCTCAGTCTCCTTGAACCCTGGGCTCCTTAGCTTAGTGAGACTGCTGCACATTGGTTGAGATTCCCACTCCCAGTGCTATAATCTGGGAATTGCCTCCAGGCAGAAAGCCAAGGCCATCATAGGGCACATATAGTTAATTTCCCTTTCTTTAGCGATCATAGCCTTCAGCAGCTCTGTTGACCAACGTTCAAAAATCAGTACTTTTATTATATTTTAACAATCTTTTCTAGTTTACAGTTGTGGGGGAGATAATTCCAGATGCTATCACTTCTTCATGGCAGGAAGTGGAAATTCCCCACAGATACTTTCTTTCAACTTTGCCTTAATTTCCTACAAAAGTGCAGAATATATGCTGCAGTTTGCCAGTTTCTCTCACAAGTGCAAACTCTGTTTTTGGACATTCTCCCCTTATCCCTACCATGCTCAATTCTCAGAAACTTTTATCCCGGACTTTCAACTAGATTCTCAAAATCAATATAGGAACCTCCTAAATTATAACTTAACTGTTGCCAAGATTAGAGTCTCAAGCTCAGTGAGTTTAAATGGAAAACTCACTTACAGCCACAATGTTATAGGGGATCTGTCTGTGGAAAACCATTTTGTAATATAAAAATTCCAAATTTATATATATATAAAGAGAGTGGTAAAGTGGTGATGAAGGACATTTGTGCTTCCCTGGAAATGCCAACCAGAATCCATGGTTCAGGATAAAACCTGCCAAGTGTCTCACCTTTTGAGAACTGCCTTCTTGATGCCAGTCCCACATTGCGAGCTTTGCTGACAGAAAGCCTCCAACAGAATCAAGTTTCTTAGACTCCACTTCTTTGATCTTTATACAGTAAAGGACACTGGGTAGTCAGGGGTATCAGTCATCTGAAGGAAGGTTCCTGAGTATTAAAATGTCTTTTTCTTCTTTCCCTTACTGGAGAATCTGGGAGACAGGAAGCAGGGAAACTTCTATTTGTTCCTCCCTCTTCTGATGCAATCTGTGTTTCCCAAGTTCCCTCCACCCTCAGCATGAGCTGCGGGGTTGGAGGTAGGGTGGTGTGTCAGAGCATTTGGTGCTGCTGGAGCAGGGCAACCTGGGCTGCCCTCCTTGGCTTGGCCAGTGTTGAAGGATGCTGCCATGGGAGGCAGCTGGGCGGGACAGAAGCAGAACTTCTGGGTGGGCTGCTTGTCAGCTGGGGAATAGGGGAGCAGAGACAGAGAACTGTGCGAGGGTGGGCCCAGGCAGAGCTCCCTAAAGGGCGAACAGTTTCATCCCCACTGAAAGCAGGAGCCAACACTTAAGCCCCTTGGTGTTAGAGTAAGAGGCAGAGCAGAGACTTGCCAGCTCTGATGTCATTTGCTATGTAAGCAGAGCTCCTTTCACTCTCCCCCAGCCACAGGGAAAGGCAGGGTGAGGAGAAGTTTTGACTGTTTGGATTTCAAAAAGCATGGGATTAAATATTAAACCTCAATAGGACTAAGAAATAAGGTGTCTGGCTCAGGCAGGATAGAGGGTTGAGGGCCCAGGACATTTAGTGCTGCTTGAAAATGAATGAATTTCCTTCTTGCAAATGTCTATGTTGAGAAGATTCTATCAAACTTATGAATATGCTTGTGAATGTATATAAAAACAGAGATAGCATTTTAAAAGCTTTTACATTGGGTTTTATTGCACATGCATGCAAAATTCCCTTGAAAGAATATTACTGCATGGATTGATTTGACTGAAGCTTTTAAAAAGGTGTATTTTCTTTTCTTTCTTTTTTTCTATTGGTCATGCAATGCAGCATGTGGGATCTTAATGCCCCAACAAGGGATAGAACCTGCACCCCCTGCACTGGAAGTACAGAGTCTTAACCACTGAACCACCAGGGAAGTGCCTCAAAATGTACATTTTCAGTGAAGCTTGGACATAAGATGGCTACCTCCTTCCTGGCAAAACTCCCTGTTGCAAACATAGACATGTGTTATTACTCTAAAATCCTTTGAATTGTACTGGAAATTAGGGTCATCTGTCTCAAAAATTTTCATTGTTTAGTTGATGAGGAGGCAAAGTGTCCAAATGTCTTTGGATGTTTCCATGGGGATGTCTTCAATGTTCCTCAGCACTTCCATTTCAATAAATCAGAGTCTGCATGACTCTGATGGGCTTGTCAGCACTGGGAAATTGGCTTGGCTTAGTGAAGGACAACAGTGTTGGTCATTCAATGATTAGAAAGTCACAAATATGAGTTCTAGCTATTACCATGTGGCTATGGCTCTGTGTGTGTGTTTAGCATTGCAAGCCTAGCCCACAAAAACATATGAAAGTGCTTAATGATAACATATGATTCTTATTGCTGTTATAAAAAATTATCACAACTTAGTGGGTTAAATTTACTACCTAACAGTTCTGGAGGTCAGAAGTCTAAAAGTAAAGATGCTAATAAAGGTGTAGGGAGGGTCTGGGGAAGAATTTGTTTCCTTGCCTTTTCAAACCTCTGCTGCTGCTGCTGCTGCTGCGTCACTTCAGTCGTGTCCGACTCTGTGCGACCCCATAGATGGCAGCCCACCAGGCTCTCCTGCCCCTGGGATTCTCCAGGCAAGAACACTGGAGTGGGTTGCCATTTCCTCCTCCAATGCATGAAAGTGAAAAGTGAAAGTGAAGTCACTCAATCGTATCTGACTCTAGAGGCTACCTGTAATCTCTGGCTTGTGGCCCCCTCCTTGCATTACTCCAACTTCTGACACCATCCGTGGTCAGATGTCTTGCAGTCACTGTGAACCTCCTGCTCCCTCTTACAAGGACTTTTGTAATTACACTAGATTCACTGGATAATGGGCTTCCCAGGTAGTGGTAAAGAACCCGCCTGCCAATGCAGGAATGCAGAAGACCTGGATTTGATTCCTGGGTTGGGAAAATCCCATGGAGGAGGGCATAGCAATCCACTCCAGCATTCTTGCCTGGAGAATTCCATGGACAGAGGAGCCTGGAGGGCTACAGTCTATAGGGTTGCACAGGTTTGGACACGACTGAAGCGACTTAGCACGCGCACACACACTGGATAATCCAGGGTATCTCCCACATCTCAAAATCCTTAGCTTAATTTTATGTCAAAGCTCCTTTTGCCGTGAAAGGTAAGATATTGAAAGACTCTGGTGATTAGAGGATGTGGATATCTTTGGAGAATGTTACTACCATGTCATAGTAACTAAACAAGCAAAAAATCATATGATCTCATGCTCCTGTAAAATGTTAAATTCAAATTTAGTTTATGATCATGACTTCCTATCTGTCTGTTGCCCTCATTTCCCTGCCTTCCAACCTTATCAAGACTGCCAATTTCTGGGCCACTTTGCTGTGTCCCAAAGTGGGTCCTCGCTCTTTCTCTCCTCCTCAGTTCCTTCCAGACTCCATGGGTCCTCCTTCCAACCATCCTTGCCAATGCTCTTGGCTCTTCCCTGCTTGTTTTTTGTGATACCTCCTCTTCTAAACCAAACTTTCAACTTCTTTATGATGCCTGGCCTGTTGAGGTCCCTTGGAGGAAATTCCCAAACAGTCCTTGTTATCATTAAGGTCAAGTCATGATGTTTGGGGGCCCTCAGCAGGGGCTCAAAAGCTTTCTATGTTTTTATAGTCTGCTGCTTGCTAAGTCGCTTCAGTCGTGTCCGACTCTGTGCGACCCCATAGACGGCAGCCCACCAGTCTCCCCCGTCCTTGGAATTCTCCAGGCAAGAACACTGGAGTGGGTTGCCATTTCCTTCTCCAATGCATGAAAGTGAAAAGTGAAAGTGAAGTCGCTCAGAAGTGTCAGACTCTTTGTGACCCCATGAACTGCAGCCCACCAGGCTCCTCCGTCCGTGGGATTTTCCAGGCAAGAGGACTGGAGTGGGGTGCCATTGCCTTCTCCTAGTCTAGGCCACTCTTTTAGGGTATGTTATAGACTCCAACCCCATTCTCTGTTCTCTCCCTCTCTTCAGACAACTCTTTGAGGAAAAAAATTGAAGCCATTAAAGCCACTAAAAAGAAGTCCGTAAATGTTGCCCTTGTCCTACAAACTCACTTCCAAGGCCCTTTGTCTCTTATTTTCTCCTAAGGCAATCCTTAATATTCACACACCAGGAATATCCGCAATTGATTTGTATCCCCCTTGCAGACTGTTCTATAGGTCTAAGTTCTCCTTTCAAAACGGCATTCTGGGGAATTCCTAGTGGTCCAGTGGTTAGGGCTCCAAACTTTCACTGCAGAAGGCACAGGTTCAATCCCTAGTCATAAGGTCCCCCATGCTTCAGGGTGTAGCAAAAAACAAAACAAACAACAACAAAAAACGGGGGTGGGGGGCATTTTGTAATTGCTAGCTCTACTTCTTTACCATCCACTAATGTCAATGATTCTTCAAATCTCTGGAATCTAGATGCTGTCCCTACAATTTCACTAAATTAGCACCTGACTTACATACAGAAAAATCCAAAGTCAAGTTCATCACCAAACCCATTCCAGCCTAATTCACCTCCATGCTTCTTATTTAAGGAAATGGTGCTCTTATTATCCTGCTCTCATCTTGGTATTCTCTCAATTACCCCACAGTATATCAGCTATGAGATCTGAAGATTCAATTTCTTAATGTATATGTTATATTCAATTTCCTCATATATATGGAATAATCAATTTCCTAAATACACAAATACATTATTATACATATAATATACATACTATATATAACATATACATAATTTCCCCATCTCTATTATAGGATGAAATATTCTTATATTTTCTTATATTTGTATACTTTTTACATTTCATTACTTTATCTGAAATTGTATGTGTTTATGTTTTCTGTGTGTTTTTTAAGAGAGAAATCTAGCTTTCTCTCTTTTTTTTTTTTTTACCAAATAGTTATTCATTTGTTGCAGTGCCTTTCAACTATTTATTATGCCTTTCCTGCTTTGAAATGCTATCTTTATTATTTACTAAATGTGTGTATGTATATATATATATATATACATACACATACACACACACACTAGGATTTGTTTTGGGGTTTGCTTTCTGTTTTATTTTTCTCTCTATTCTTGAGCCATACCATGCTATTTTAATTATTGCATTTTTATATATTCTAATAGCACATGTATGCTTTAAGCGTCCTCTTCAAGGTTTTTCAGTTTTTACTTATTCTTCTGCTAAATGAAAAAAAAAAAAACTTTTGTCAAATTTAGAAAGGAGTTACATTGAACTTATTAATTATTCAGACAAAAAATAATCTTTTTTAAGAATGAAGTCTTCTTTTCCAGAATTTAGTCTATCTTTCCATTTTTATTTGTTTTTAAAAAGCCCCTCAGGAGAAAAAAATATATCATTTTGTCATGAAAAATTACTACTTTACTATAGTAATTATTAGATTTAGGTTGTTAGTATTTTACCTATGATAAGCAAAATTTTGTGCTCTTTTGGTTTATTTTGAGGGGTATATTAAGTCTGAAAAATAATTTGAGAAGCTTTTCATTGTGGTGCATCTTTGGTACAATTTCTTGTTAAATGTTTACCTATTGATTTGCATTAATTAATTATTATTTCTTGTTTCAGAAGTGGAGCTAAAAGCACATCATTCCTCCCTACTCCCTCAAGAACGAGGATGGCAGATTCATCTTTATAAGGCGCACAGGGAAGAGGGTGAAGCATGAACATCCTTTTGAGCACTGGTGGGGTTAAGCCCATGGATCCAAGCCAAGGAGCAAAATCACAGGTAATAATTTTTTTCTTTCACTTGGTGATTAGTAGAGCAACTAGTCGAGTCATCCTGATGGACTCTGCTCCAGGGCAAGCCTGGGGTTTCTGTGGAGGGTCCGTGGGTGCTCTGGCAGCTCCTGGGCTGGGTGGGAGTGTTTTAGCAAATCCTTTGTACTGGTACAGAGAGCCCTGGACATCCTGCCAGAAGTGTGGCCAGAGTTCAGGGCCTGGGGAACTGATCCACCATGGGAAAACCAAACTTAACCGCAAATCTGATCACCGAATCATATTTCAAACCTAAAAGTGGTGTGCGCATTCAGCATGCTGCAGAGAAATGAGTTGTATCAGCTTTAGGTTTAAGCCCCACAGGTGTCAGTTTCTTTAGGTGTTGCTTTGGTGGTAATAATAGGAAAGTGTTATTTGTTAGAGAAGAGGTGTAGTAACAGGGTCCCAGAGGAATTGCCCCAGAAAGCCCTGAGAAATATTCCATTCTTTGAGGTTTCTTCATTCTAAGAGTCAACTGGAGAAATAATTTCCTCCAGTGGTTTTCCTCCTTTCCTGCCTCTTTTTAAACAATATTTAATTTTCCTTTCTGTTAATAATATAAATTCTATAGTTATATAAACTGTTTTTTAAAAACACAAAACTTTTTCACTTTAGGTCAAAATATAACTTTTTTGATGCTGGATGTAGCTCACACAAACATCTCAGAAAAATAACAGTAACACTGTCACAGACATCTTTATCTGGTTTGTGACCTTAAAAGGGAATTTGAGATGACTATTGCTTCTCATAATATGAAATATTTTTATATTACTAATGGTATTATCAGAAATGCTAAAATTTCTCAACTGCCTCAGAGCAACTATGGAGAGAATCATATGAGTTTTTTCTTTGTGTACTATTGAGACAATGTTTTTTCAACAAAAATCATAGTATTAACCCATCCTTGAATTTTTAGAATAAACCTCAGTCTTGAAAAATGATTCCTATAAGTGTTGGGTTTATGTTGCTGATATTTTTGTTAAAGCAAGGAAAAAAAATTTCCCTTTTGCTATGTTGGCTTTGAGGGTTTTATTAATTTTGAAAAATAATTTGGGAAGTGTTTCATCATTTTGTAACCTTGGAACAATATAATAAACATGAGAATTGTTACTTGAAAGTTTTCAAGAACTTGCTCATAAAATACTCTGGACCCAATTCCTTTATTGGAGATAGTTAACTGAACATTAAAAAGATATCCTTCATGAATTTCAATCCATTACAGCTTTCTAATTCTTATTGAATCCATTTTCCTTGAAAATTGCACATTACATGGGTTCTAAGAATTTGTTGCCATAGAACTTTAAAACATATTTTTATAATTAAAAATTTGTTCACATCCGTGCTTGTTTTGCCAAGTATTTTGTGTTTCTTTCTTTTCAGTTAACGTATCAGTAGTTTGCATATTTTAATCCTATTTGTATAGATGAGATACTGCATTTATTAATCAATATATTTATCAATTCCACTTTGTTTCTTGCTGCCTTACTTAATTTTTGCTTTTATTTTTATTCATTCCTTGCTTATATTCCTCTAAGATTTAATGTGTTTTCTGCTATAATACTCTATTTGGTGTGAGTATTATTTAAAAATTATTATGGTCAAAGATTTCTTAAGTTAGCTTTCTTTTTCATGAGTTAGCTTTTTTCTTTTTTGGGTTTATCAGAAAGATCCACATTTTTAAAACAAACGAACAAAAATTATAGGAACTTGAGCTTTCCCGATGGCTCAGTGGATGAAGAATCCAAGTCTCCTGCAATGCAGGAGACACAGGAGACGCAGGTTTGTTCCTGGGTTGGGAAGATGCCCTGAAGAAGGAAATGGCAAGCCACTCCAGTATTCTTGCCTGGAAAATCCCATGGACAGAGGAGCATGGTGGGTTAGAGTCCAAAGGGTCACAAAGGGTCGGACACGACTGATGACTAAGCATAGCAGAGGCTCAATAAACCCATTTTTCGTGAAGTATTAATAATAGAAACAAATAAGAAAAGAAACACCAGTGTGCTAGGGTTTTGAGATGCACCATGTAGACATCGGGCTAGGGGTTACTTGTTGTTTATTAAAGTTATAGCTTGCGTCTAGGAAATGTTCACAAGATTAAATCATGAGATCCAAATACACTCAGGGTTTTGACTAAATCAATGCAATTATTACTAATATTGCCTGTTTAAGACAGTCGTCACATTATTGCAATATGGAACATCCGTCCCATTTCCTCCAGGCTTACGCTTATGTTACTCAGTATAGGAAAAAAATAAATACACAAAATTTTTGCTTCACATCAGCCCCTTTGATTTTCACATATTTTTCAACAAGAAACACAATAGGATTCTTTTCTTCCTTGATTAAATGGAATTACAATTGCAAAAATTAAAATCCAATGACCAATTTCAGTTGTAAAAACTAGAAGAGTCAAAAAAAAAAAAGATGCTATTATCAATAATGATTTTGGGAAGAATTCTTTAAAACACAATTGAGGGGAAGTCATTTTGGAAATATCCATATTCTATTCTTACACATATTTCTCCATAAAAGGTGTTCCCTCCCTCTGGGGCAGGGAGGCAGAGGCTGGTTCCACCATTTTCTTTGAAGCTTCCTCTCCTCCATCTGTGATGCCCAGGGGATAATGAGTCTTCAATCATAGCTCCATTCTGCTCTTCTGTTTAGACTTAGATCTCATTCCAATTTAGGTTTCTCTTTCTCTTCTTCCATACCTAGAAATACAGGCAAAGCACTTTATGTGGACATCAGATTCAGCAGGAGCAGGTTTAAAAGAACTCTCATCTCACCACACTTCTCCCCACCCACCCTTTATGTCCATCTTTTTTCTCCTAGCTAAGAAGGAAAGTTGTTCACAACTTTCTCCAGAAATTTCCTCAGTGACCTCCCTCTCCTTCCTTCCCCCTAAATCGGGACATAACACCTCTGTAACACACCCAGCTCTTATGGCCTCTGGGAGTGAGGAACACAAGTTAGTTCTTGTCTTGTTGAGTTTGCACAGAAATCCCAATCGGACTGCCTTGTAACCAGCTTCTAGTAACAGGAGGTGTGGTGCTGATGAGTTTCAAAGAGACCTCATTTATTTTTATTTTACTCATGACTCTTCCCAAGGCAAGGACTCTGGATTTTCAAAAGTCAAATAATTTTTTTGGTTTGTTTTGTTTTATTTTTATAAGCTCTCATAGAGAGCTTATTAGCCACAAGAACTATTTATTTCCAGACCCACGTGTACTTAAACTCGAGTTCTCCCTTTATTCAACCCAAGCCTGGTAGAACTATGTTTTTCTTCCTGAGAGAGTCATATGTACCGGACTGGTGAGACCTCGCCAGTTGTCTGTAATGAATAGTTAGTGATATTTCATTTTCCTGGAGATGAACATGTTTAGGTCATTCTCATAAATTAAAGTTAAATCTGGCATATGCTCCCCACTTTTTCTCTTTTGCTTCTACTTAAACACTTTTCTCTTAACATCAAATTCTCAGAGCCTTTTTGCTGGAACAAAAGGATCCCATCTATTGCAGGTTTTGTTGGTATTCTTTAAAAAAAAATTAATTTATTTGGCTGCACTGGGTTTTAGTGGTGGCACGTAGGATCTTTTAGTTATGGCCTGCGGAATCCAGTTCCCTGACCAGGGATAGAACCTGGGCCCCCTGCATTGGGAGTATCGAGTCTTACCTGCTGAACCACCAGGCAAGTTCCTGGTATTCTTTTAAAAGTTGCAAGTTCTCTGAGGGCAGAGCCCACTATTTTGTTCCTGATTATATCCTGAGCACCTAACACGGTGTCTGTCTCATGGTAGGAGTTCAAGTAATCTTTATGAGATAAATTAGTAAACAATGACTGTAGAGAAGGGCGAACTAGTGGAAAAGCAGTAGAAGAAAACCTGGAGGGTGATCACAGTGGGGCTTGCGATAGGAGAGACACCCCCGCCCCTTCTTCCGGCCCCCAGCTGCCAGCACCACCTGCTCGCGTGGTCAGGGTGGTAGCGGCGGAATGCGGGTAACATGCTCAGAACAGGTGTCCCGAGACAGTCTTTAAGGTTTGGTTTTCATGACTAAGGAACTGGCAGAGATCTGTAACACTTTTTCCAAAGTACTTCTCAGAAATCATATTAAGGAAAACTTCAAGTTGAAGAGTAAGGACGTGTGAAGGGAGGAGGAGTAGGGCTGAGGGGGAGAAGGCAGGAGATGGCTTGGTTGTTGTTGGGTAACCAAGGCAAAGGCAGGAAAACACAACACAGATTCTGTTCAAAGAGCGCACATGATTTGGGTCCCGACTCTGTCCCATGCTCCCTCTCCTGTGGAGAAGCTAATAACTGCTTGCTTTTCTTTTCAAAGTCTCTTTCCTCCTAAGTGTTCTCCTGCAGATGGGTTGAGTTGGCAGCAACAGTGGAATCTTCAAAAGCGGGGGTGGAGAACAGGGGCTGTTCATTGACCCAGACGGGGAAAATGGCTCCCCACCTACTTTAGTTTGGCAGCTTTGAGGTGGAGGGAAAAAATTAGACAGCTGTAAATAATATTTGGAAGAAGCAGAGGTATAATTTCCACACAACCAGCAGAAAGAAACCTGTCACAAAGCTGAGGCAGGATGTTCTGTCAGAAGCGGAGCGGAAGAGCTGATTGACCTTGAGAGAGTCAGTCACATGGGGTTCCCCCAAGGCTGGGAGAGGGGCCCTGAGGGCAGCGGGACCAACCCTGGAGGTCTGTGTGGGCCTGTGGGGGACATGAGCAGGATGGAAAACTGGTGGGGAGCGAGGTGGACAAGGTGGAGGTTTCTGTCCCATGGGCCTTGCTCTGACCTCCTCTCCTTTCTCCTCTTGGCCTGCTTTCTCTTCCTTCACCCCAAACTTTCACTTTCGGACATTTTCATTTCTGGTCGTAAAAATTTGACTTTAATAAGACTGGTCACTCCAGTCAGATGCACTGAAATTAAAAGAAAGTTTTAGCTTAAGCACAGAATATTTCAGCTGTTTCAGGGTGTACTGTGTCCCCCCTCAAGTTCCTATGCAGAAGTCCTAAGGCCCAGGACCTCAGAATGTGAGAGAAGGCCAAGCTTGTGTCTGGACAACCATCTGCTAAAGAGATGAGGCATATGAGTCATGGATCCAATTTACCACTTCAGCAGAAGCCAGGAAAGACCTGTGGGGGACCCTCCTGTCTGATGATTTGGACCCTCATGAAATTACATGGGAGAACTTTGTGTCAGCAGAAACACCATGAGCCTGGATTGAAAGGGACAGAGACAAGATGAAATGAAGGATGGTTCATCCGAAGGTGGTTCAGGGGTTCACTCCTCCTTGGCCCAAGAGGGCTGCCTGAGAGGGTAGGGCCACACTCCTCCTTCTGATGAGTCCTGAGGATACAGCCTTCAGCCAAAGATTATTCTCAGGCCTTAAACTCGAATGGAATTTGTCCTGCTACTTTCAAACTTGGTTGAGAACTGCGACCCCCTTTTTCCTTAGGATCTCCTTTTTGGAAAGGGGATACATGTTCTATGCCTGTTCCACCACTGTGTTTTGAAAGTAGATACATTTCTGTCTGGTTTCACAGGTTCACAGCTGGATAGCAATTTTGCTTCAGGATGAACCATAACCCAGGTCTTACCCATACCTGATGTAGATGATATTTAAGATAAGATTTTGGACTTTTAAGAGTTGATGCTGGAAATACTTTGGAGGCTATTAGGAATGTATTTTGCATGAATGAAGGACATGAATTTTGCGGGGCAGAAAGTAGAATGTTATGGGCTGAATTATGTCTCCCCAAACTTAAACTCTTGTACCTCAGAATGTGATTCTATTTGTGGACAGAGTTTTTTCTAACATAAAATGAAGTTGTCAGGATGGCCCTAATCAAATATGGCCAATGTCTCTATAAAAAGGGGACATTTGGAGACAGCCCGAATAGGGGAAAATGCCATGTGAACATGAAGACAGCCATCTGCAAGTCAAGGAGAGAGGCCTGGGACAGATCCCTCCCTCACAGGCCTCAGAAGCAACCAACCCTGCCAATACCTTGATTCTGGACTTCCGGCCTCCAGAACCGTGGGATATTACATTTCTACTGTTTAAGCTGACCAGTCAGTGGTCCTTCGTTGCAGCTGCCCTAGCAAACCAATATAACATCCACAAAGCCACTTTGAGTTATTAATATTTTCTTTTGAAAAGAGTAAAATGTTTCATTGTTAATTTAGCCTGTTTTAAGGGATTTTTGTTCATAGTTCATATCAGTTTTGATCTATTTTGTTATTCTGTAAGTTAGATCCATGATTCTGAGTGAAGTTTCTGAGCTCTCCTGTGTCTGGGTTTCCAGTGGCGACATTCTGATGGTTCTCTAGACACCGTACTTGGATTGAATGGTATTGACTCTGCTACCATTTATTGTGGTGGGTCACTTATTTCTGGGTTCAGCTGCCTCTTAGTTAAAAATAATATCGGTTTAGATGATTTCTAATCTAATTTTAATTCTAAGACTCTGTAATAATGCAATTTTTATTTTGAAGTTGAAGCCAACATAACCAAGTGGAGGAAGCTGAGCCATTAAAAATCCCTAATGACGGATCCAAGGAAGGGGGTTCAAATTTGGCATTCTAGCTCCTTGGGGGATTTTGTTTGGAGTGGAGTAAATACAATCAGGATTGTAACACTGTACTTGATTGTACTCAATTCCTTCTAACAGACACACACAGACACACACGCATGACTGCTTTTAATCAGCAATTTCAAATTCAACTACCTACAGAACCAGGCAGCTACTGTGAAGGAGCAAAATGGCCAGGCGAGAACTAGGGAAAACTTAAGAGCCATCGGAAAGGAGGGAAAACTTAAGAGCCATCGGAAAGGGGGCAACTGATACCCAATTCTAATCCATTGCTGCCAGCAGAGAACAGTGGGCTCGGAGTTGCCAGATCTTAAAAACTTGATTAGCTGAGAAATCTGGACTTTATGTGAAATCTCCCAACATTTAAATACTGCTTCAAAAACAAAAATTCCGTGTAGGCCTAACAAAACTTTTTGGCAGGTAAAATTTGGAGCAGGCCATCAGTTTGCAATTGCTTGCTTAAACAAAAAGATGCCCACTTGACACAAAACATCTGCCTTTGGGGAATTAACTGGATGGTTCCATGTAGATAAAATTAATCTCTACATCTGAAATGAGTTACAAAATGTTAGTTGACCTTAACTTGTATCGCTTAAGAGAACGGCACAAATTAAACTGGACAGATCATTAAAAAACAAAAACCCCCCCAAAAACCTTAGCTTCACTATTTATTTTTCATGTCTAACTCAAAGCTGCTAAAGTGCAATATTCTATTAATCTAGACTTGCTTTTTTCTCTCCTAGTTTTCAGACCATCCTCTTTCAGAAGTAGTAGAACAATGAGCAAATGAAGATGGGAATCGAGCTAACAAAGGAGAAGCTGGAGTCACAAGTACTTTCTGAATAACACAGATTGGACATGTTAGCTTAAATTTAAATATGGCCTTTCTCTCAAGAAGCTGAGAAAAGTTTATATTTTGTTCTCAAAATATTTTTGTAAGTTAACTACATACTTTTATAAGTTATCTAATAGAGAAAGATTACAATTCCATTGAACAGAGAAGAAAATTATTAAAAGATTAATTTCTGGTCCACCAAGCTGTAGCCTGAACTGAATACAAATATTTGGCACTTTTCCTAATAGAACACTGCCTAAAATCAAGCCAGCTGCTGAGAAAGGAAACCCTCAAATTCCTCTGGGCCATTCGACACTGGCCAACACCTTGACACATGCAATCTTAGAAGATCCACACACAAAAGAAGTCCAATTCAGTAACATGCAATGACTGGGTTTTATTTGTCTAATTAGATCAACCTCCTGGCATAGTATTTGGCACAAAGCAGGATGCCCAATGTTTGTGGAAGAGGGATCATTTACAGGTGACATCTACAATGTTGTGACTGTATCGGAGGAGCTGCCCAGAGCTCTCTAAGATCCTCAAACCATCTTCCCTTTGGAGGTATTTTCATGCAGGACTCAAATCACTACATACTGTGCTGTCACTTTTTCCACCTTCTCATTTTTATGTTATCTGACAGAGACTTAGGACCAGTTTTGCACAGCTGGGGTTAAGGTTACGTGTCTTGCCAAGATGGAGGCTCTGCCATAAACAGAAACAAAAGAGAAATCAAATCATAGGTTAAGAAGGTTTTTGCAGCCATGAAGTATTACCCTTTACTGCCCATTCTTCTTTGCCACCTTCAAGTCTTGAATATGACAGTCACTGGTGAATCATTCTTGCTGGAGGCATTCCTGTGCTGCCCAGAGTTTTAGCAGAACGGTGGCAAGACCTCTCGGCAGCTACTGCACCCACGCAGATGATGACGCAAAAGTGGAGATCTGGGTGATTTCTAATGAGACTGGTTACATTCAATAATTTATCTATTTCATTGGGGTGGGGGAGAAGTCCTTTTAGCTAAGGCAGTATTTTGTTAATCAGAATGAATTTCCTAATTTTTTTTTCAGCAAACACTACATTTCTCCGTATAAAATTTTATAGATGTGCTGCTTTTCTTTTAGATCTGGATGTTTTACTAGCGAAAATGACACAGTGAGTAATAAACCTTTCAGGTAACTGCCAGCAACTCTTAAATTAATATTGAAGTTATAAAAATGCAACTCTTCATAAGGGATCCTGTGTTACAGTGGAATTTTCCATCTGTCTCTGCAGCAGTTCTTTTGTTTTATGCCCCCCTGAACAATACTTACTTCTCTGTGTATCCCAGATATAGCTGTTCAGAACTTCTCCCAGCAGATACAAGAAGTTCATTAAGATGGTTGTAGACCCGAAGAAGAGGATTCTGGCTCCTGGGCCAATGTGTTCCAGGAAAGGGTACACCCACATCCCGGTTACATGATGCACCCAGCACACCCTGGAGCAGAATCGGAAAGGAGACAGAGATAGAAGTTACTCTGGCGTCAGATTTCAGAGCTGCCGCTACGACAAATACAGACCCCAGACTCCAAACCGTGGTCAGCAATGCCAGTGGCACCTGACACTCAGCAGCTCCCAGAAACTTTGTTGTTGTTGCTTGTTTTCTTTTACTTTTTATTTTAAAATATTGGGTTGGCTGAGAAGTTCACTCCGATTTTTCTATAAGATGTAATGGAAAAAACTGAATGAACGTTTTGGCCAACCCAAGAATTTTAGACTCACGGGAAGAGTTGTAAATACGGTACCAAGCATTCCAGTATGCCCTTCCCTTAGCTTCCCTGCATCTTAGCATCTTATCTAACCACAGGCTTCCCTGGTGGCTTATAATAAAGAATCCACCTGCCAATGCAGGAGACTCTGGGTCGGTAAGATCCCCTGGAGAAGGAAGTGGCAACCCACTCCAGTATTTTTGTCTGGGAAATCCCATGGACAGAGGAGCCTGGGGAGCTACAGTCCATGGGGTCGCACAAGAGTCAGACACGACTTAGTGACTAAACAATAGGTAACTACAGTACAGTTGCTAAAATGAAGTAATTAAACTGCAGACTTCAGTTGACACTCCCCAATTTCCCCACCGATGTCCTTTATCGGTCCAGGATCCCATGATGTTTTTAGCTGTCATGTCTCCTTAGTTTCCTCCAATCTTGCACTTTTCCATTCTCTCCTTGCCTCTCCTGACACTTGAAGGGTCTGGTCAAGTATCTGAAACTGTTATTTTTCTAAACGCAGTTATATAGTCATCCTAATCTCTTCTTTATGTAATGAAACAATAGTGCATTAGGCAACCACACTGTCATAACACCTAGGTGAGAATGTTCCAGGAACCTTGCCATGCTGCCGTCTAGCTAGGTACCAACAGGTATCCCAAGTGCTGACAGAACCACCCAGTAGCCTCACTGACATCTGGCTTCCCACAGACCACTTTTGTTTATCTTTTTTTTCACCCTGCTTTACATAATCCTTGCTTGTAATTATTCTATTTGTGTTCTGGAGATATTTTAGGCTCACTGGGAATATGTCATTAATTTCCATTGTTTTTAAAAGTTTAGTAAGAATATCTGCTTCGTTGGTTTAGTCCTGACACAACTGCTGAGCGCTATTTTCCAAAACAGTCTTGGGTTCATTACTTTCTCAACCGTTGTTTTAATTCTGAAGACTAATTAGGATACAAATTACTTTATTGCATGGGTAATAAAAATTACTTTAAACATTTATGTGTTTGGGGGTCATTTTCCATATCATCAATGGCTTCACTCCTCTTTGAGCAGTTGATCTATGTGTATATTGCCCATCTATAAACGTCATCTGAGACAACAAACCTGCCTTTGTCTAAGAGCTTGCAGTCTCAATGAGGGTGATATTACTCCCACCTCAAGGAAGTAAAAATTGGTTCTAGGAAGGTAGCAAATAAATATTACTCTTTCAATGCATAAAGTAGGGATACACACACACACACACACACATATATATATGTGTGTGTGTATATATATATATATATACACACACACACATATACTGAGCATCAACAGATATAGTCTATCTGTGGTATTAAAGTTTCATAGGCTCAGAAATTCCACTCTGAGGTATATATCCAAAGGAACTGAAGCAGGACACAAACAGATATTTGTACACCAACGTTCACAGCAGCATTATTCAAAATAGTCAAAAGGTGGAAACATCCCAAGTGTCCATCAGCAGATTAATGGGTGAATAAAATGTTGTATACACACACAATGGAATATTACTCAGCTATAAAGGGGGATAAAATGTTGATGCATGCTACAACATGGATGAACCCTGAAAACATAATGCTAAGTGAAACAAGCCAGACACAGAAGGGCACATATTGTATGATTTCATTTACACAAGATACTAGAATAAGCAAATTTGTAGAGACAGAATGTATGATAGAGGATACCAGGGACTAGGGAGGATGTGGAATAGGGAGTGATTATATATGGTACCCCTATGGACTGCTGCCCGCCAAGCTCCTCTGTCCATGGAATTCTCTAGGCAAGCATACTGAAGTGGGTTACCATTCCCTTCTGCAGGGGATCTTCCCGAACCAGGGATCGAAACCATGTCTCCTGCATTGCAGGCAGATTCTTTACTGTCTGAGCCACCAAGGAAGCCCGTCATCCTCATCTACTGATGTAAAAATCAACTGTTTTTGGAGTAAAATGAGGATATGTCAGAAGTGATGATGGAAATGTAAAGTTCTCCAGTTAGGAAAGTGGAGAGCTATTCTGAGCATGGTGCTCTGATATGTAAGCCACTTAATTTTATTTAACCATCCCATGAGGTAGACTCATCCCCTTTTTACAAACAAAGAAACAGAGACTGGATGAAACAACTTGTGTTTAAAAATGGCAAAGCCAGGAAAGGAATGTACATCTGATTTCTTTTCTCCTGCGTGGACTTGCTTCCCTGTATGAGATATTCAAAACTGTCTCCAAAGGAAGAGAAGGTTTTCTTTTTTTGACACTTGTTTTGCCTTAGCAGGTATCATACTATCTCAGATCTGAAAGTCGTGTTATGTGGGGCTTCACCTGAATTGGTGTGAATGATGCAGACACTTGTCTTAACAGGTTGTGTGCTTCCACCGTTTGTTTCCTTGATATAATCAGGGCTCATTTTTCCTGCACAAAAACGACTCATGACCTTGCTCATCTGTTGGTGGCGAGTTCTCAGTTCTTGGTTGACTTTCCATTTCTATCTCACTTTAAGCCTTCCTGTCTTAGTGCCCAAACAGCTTCTGCTTAAGGTAATGATACCAATTTGAATTTTAGTCTAAACAAACTGATGACCATAGTTTGTGTGTGTGAGTGAGTGTGTGCCTGTGCATACATATATATGCATATGCTGTAGTATCACAAGGCTTCTGGGATTGACTATTAAATGTCCCTCCAATTTCATTCACTTGAATGTGCAGTTAAGATGAATGCCTC
This sequence comes from Bos javanicus, assembly GCF_032452875.1. NCBI lineage: Eukaryota > Metazoa > Chordata > Mammalia > Artiodactyla > Bovidae > Bos > Bos javanicus. Next base: position 80,728,278 of record NC_083876.1, on the reverse strand, counting down.
CTATCTGAGCTGTGTCGAACACCAGGAATACAGAAGCAAAACGAAGCAAAGGTGATTCTTGTCCCCATGCAGTACAGTCTATCAAGGAATAGAGATACTCATGGAAAAATGACAAGCATAGTCAGAATTAGGGTAAGTGGAGGAGTGTCACGGGTGCCCAGGGACCATTCTCTCCTTTTTTGTGAACCTTACAGTTACTTTTTCTCTCTTATGTATTCATCTTTCTTTCAAACCAATTTTTTCATAGCTGATTAATATGCCCAAGTGCTTTCCATTCAAACAATCAAAAAGTTTTCATCAGCTTCATAAATACTGCTCTGTATCTTTCCATCTTGTCAAAGACAATCTTCTCCACTGAGTTTACATTCACTGACTCCAGCTCTGTGCTTTGTGCTCTTCTTTCATCAACAGTCTGGCTTCTTTTCTTGATACTCCACCAAAATATACTGGCTCTTTGACCTCAATTTTTCCTCTTTGCTCTCTATGTTTCTGACTACTCTTCTTGGTTTCCTTTCTAAGTTCATCCTTTACTCCAGCCATTCAATGTTGAATTTCCTTAAGGACTGGTTTTTAAACCTTCCTCTCATATTATGTCTTCTTAGCTGATGAGTTTTTTCATGTTCAATGCTGTATGTCTACTACCTATACAGATACTCCACAAATCTATGGAGTCTGGAACAGGTTTCTCCTCTGTTCTGGAACAGTTTATCAAACAGTCCTCAAAACATCTCATTTTACATATCTTAAAATTACCTGAAAGTCGATTTAGCTACAGCTAAAGTCATGCTTTTTTTCCCAGCAAGCCTGGTCCTCCTCTGGTATTCCCTTCTGTGAATGGCACTATCACTCACTCAGCTTTGTAACTCAAGCCTGGGGGTCATCTTTGCTGTGTCCATCTCTTTCACCACATATAGTCAGTCCATTACCTTGTTTTGACAAGCTTATCTCACACATCTCTCTATTATATCTCTATGAGCAACGTCTGAATTCGTGTTGTGCTCATCTCTGTCTGGAGTGGTGTAATAGTTTTAATTTGTCTCCATATCTACTTTTGTCTCCTTCTGATTTATCCTCACAATTGCCATAGTGAGTGTTTCAAACCAGAAATCGGAACACACTGCATCCCTGCTTCAAACACATCAATGGCCTTCTAGTGTGTGTGTGTGTTTTTAAAGACTTCAGTTTTTAACGAAGTCTAGGGTGACTGGAATGCAAAAGTAGGAAGTTAAGAAACACCTGGAGTAAGAGGCAAATTTGGCCTTGGAATACGGAATGAAGCAGGGCAAAGACTAATAGAGTTTTGCCAAGAAAATGCACTGGTCATAACAAACACCCTCTTCCAACAACACAAGAGAAGACTCTACACATGGACATCACCATATGGTCAACACCGAAATCAGACTGATTATATTCTTTGCAGCCAAAGATGGAGAAGCTCTATACAGTCAGCAAAAACAAGACCAGGAGCTGACTGTGGCTCAGATCATGAACTCCTTATTGCCAAATTCAGACTGAAATTGAAGAAAGTAGGGAAAACCACTAGACCATTCAGGTATGACCTAAATCAAATCCCTTCTGATTATACAGTGGAAGTGAGAAATAGATTTAAGGGACTAGATCTGATAGAGTGCCTGATGAACTATGGAATGAGGTTTGTGACATTGTACAGGAGACAGGGATCAAGACCATCCCCATGGAAAAGAAATGCAAAAAAGCAAAATGGCTGTCTGGGGAGGCCTTACAAATAGCTGTGAAAAGAAGAGAAGTGAAAAGCAAAGGAGAAAAGGAAAGATATAAGCATCTGAATGCAGAGTTCCAAAGAATAGCAAGGAGAGAGAAGAAAGCCTTCTTCAGCGATCAATGCAAAGAAATAGAGGAAAACAACAAAATAGGAAAGACTAGAGATCTCTTCAAGAAAATTTGAGATACCAAGGGAACATTTCATGCAAAGATGGGCTCGATAAAGGACAGATATGGTATGGACCTAAGAGAAGCAGAAGATATTAAGAAGAGATGGCAAGAATACACAGAAGAACTGTACAAAAAAGATCTTCATGACCCAGATAATCACGATGGTGTGATCACTCACCTAGAGCCAGACATCCTGGAATGTGAAGTCAAGGGGGCCTTAGAAAGCATCACTACGAACAAAGCTAGTGGAGGTGATGGAATTTCAGTTGAGCTATTTCAAATCCTGAAAGTTGATGCTGTGAAAGTGCTGCACTCAATATGCCAGCAAATTTGGAAAAGTCAGCAGTGGCCACAGGACTGGAAAAGGTCAGTTTTCATTCCAATCCCAAAGAAAGGCAGTGACAAACAATGCTCAAACCACCAAACAATTGCACTCATCTCACATGCTAGTAAAGTAATGCTCAAAATTCTCCAAGCCAGGTTTCAGCAATATGTGAACTGTGAACTTCCTGATGTTCAAGCTGGTTTTAGAAAAGGCAGAGGAACCAGAGATCAAATTGCCAACATCTGCTGGATCATGGGAAAATCAAGAGAGTTCCAGAAGAACATTTATTTCTGCTTTATTGACTATGCCAAAGCCTTTGATTGTGTGGATCACAATAAACTGTGGAAAATTCTTCAAGAGATGGGAATACCAGACCACCTGACCTGCCTCTTGAGAAATTGTATGCAGGTCAGGAAGCAACAGTTAGAACTGGACATGGAAAAACAGACTGGTTCCAAATAGGAAAAGGAGTTCGTCAAGGCTGTATATTGTCACCCTGTTTATTTAACTTCTATGCAGAGTACCTTATGAGAAATCCTGTACTGGAAGAAGCACAAGCTGGAATCAAGATTGCCGGGAGAAATATCAGTAACCTCAGATATGCAGATGACACCACCCTTATGGCAGAAAGTGAAGAGGAACTAAAAAGCTTCTTGATGAAAGTGAAAGTGGAGAGTGAAAAAGTGGGCTTAAAGCTCAACATTCAGAAAACAAAGATCATGGCATGTGGTCCCATCACTTCATGGGAAATAGATGAAGAAACAATGGAAACAGTGTCAGACTTTATTTTTGGGGGCTTCAAAATCACTGCAGATGGTGACTGCAGCCATGAAATTAAAAGACGCTTACTCCTTGGAAGGAAAGTTATGACCAACCTAGATAGCATATTCAAAAGCAGAGACATTACTTTGCCAACAAAGGTCCGTCTAGTCAAGGCTATCGTTTTTCTTGTGGTCATGTATGGATGTGAGAGTTGGACTGTGAAGAAAGCTGAGTGCTGAAGAATTGATGCTTTTGAACTGTGGTGTTGGAGAAGACTCTTGAGAGTCCCTTGGACTGCAAGGAGATTCAACCAGTCCATTCTGAAGGAGATCAGCCCTGGGATTTCTTTGGAAGGAATGATGCTAAAGCTGAAACTCCAGTACTTTGGCCACCTCATGTGAAGAGTTGACTCATTGGAAAAGACTCTGATGCTGGGAAGGATTGGGGGCAGGAGGAAAAGAGGACGACAGAGGATGAGATGGCTGGATGGCATCACTGACTCGATGGACGTGAGTCTGGGTGAACTCCGGGAGTTGGTGATGGACAGGGAGGCCTGGCATGCTGCATTCATGGGGTCGCAAAGAGTCAGACATGACTGAGCGACTGAACTGAACTGAGAGTGCCCTTCATAGAGTTGGCTTCTACCTCTCTCATACCCGACCTCCTACCCTGCTTCTCTTACACTGGCTTTCATTTGGTTCCTTGGTTTTACCACATTCCCTCATGCCATGTGGATTTACACGTTCCTCATAACCAAAGAGGCTCTTTAGTTCCTCTCCACTGTGTTAGTTATCTGCCCCTTAGACTCATTGTTATATTTCTCCTCTATATCTTATCTCAACTATTATAACTAACTAGCCATCATGCACGAAAGTTTTCCTTGATCTACTAGAATAGGTCAGATTTTATTCATTCTTATAGAACCATGAATCTCTTTTAAACTCTTCTTTTATTAATATTTAAATCTGAATATCTTTATTTGCATAACATTTCTTCCCCTCTAGCACATCTGAGTTCTGTGAGGTGAGGACTGTTTGTATTGCTTCATATCATTGTATTCAGCACTTACCATAATGCCTGACACATGGTTGGAGAAGGAATAACTGAATAATGTAGCACTGAAGCTGTGATGGGAAGGATGAGTAAGAGTTAGCTGAACAAAGATGGGAGACAAGAACTTTCTAGCCAAATGGAACAGTATGTTCAAAGTCATGAAAACAAGAGAGAATTCCCAGATGTTCAAGAAGAAACCATTCTTATTGAAATCAAAGAAGGGGGCATGAGGGGCAGGCAGTTGCCAAACTGTGGGTGGTTTTTTAAGCCAAGGTAAGAATTGTAGACTCTGGCCTAGTGTGGCCAACAGTAAGTCTCTGAAGGGTATTAAATAAATGTGAAACAGATCAGATTAACCTGGAAACCAATTGTATCAGAAATGGTGGTAGCCAGAACTGGAGTGGTAGCATTTGGAATGAAAATTAGTTAGTAGATTTAAGAGCTATTTAGACTAGTGTCCATCAAACACAGTAGGTCATAAGCAATTGCATGCATATGTGGTCAGGAGAGCAAGTACTTTAGGATGTTTGCAAGCTTGTCAGTTGGTGGCTTAAACTCAACCATGGTGGGAGTATTTATACTGAAAACTGCCAAACGCTACACATCAGGGTCCCCTTTGCTCGCCTCCAGAAGAGCTGGTTGGTAAACACTTGCCAGTAACCCACTAGTTACCAGCATTTTAAAAAGCAACAACAGAAGAAAACATAACAGAAAATAGTAGAAAGCTGGGCATATAATGCTGATGAAAACTGTTTTGTGAGACTTCTGTTCCACTTGTGTGTGAGTGTGTGTGTGTGTGTGTGTCTACGCTGAGTGTGTGCTTCTGCATGCTGGCTGGGTCATGATGCAGAAGATGTGTCATTTATTTACAGTAAGGTTAGTTGGAAAGGCACTGATATAGGACATAGAATTAAGAGAACTTGGTGATGGACTGGATTTAGGCAATGAGGGAACTGAAATGAGTTAAGAATTAATCATAGATTCCTGGCTTGATTAACTGGGTGGAGAGTACTGCCATTCCCGGAGATAGGGAATGCTGTCAGGGAGCTGGTTTGAGAGGATAGTGAGTTCAGTTTGGATACGTTGAGTCTGAGGCATCTGTAAGACATCCAAGTGGAGATATCCTGAAGGCAGTTACAGGGGTTTGGGCTGCAGAGAAAGGACTGACGTGGCAATACAGATATTGGGCTCATTGGCAGAAGGATGGTGGTTGAGGCCATCAGAACAGATTAAGGCAGAATATACAGTATGATGGAAGTAAGGCCATAAGAGAGTTCTGAAAAGGATCAGGATTTAAGGGGTAGTTTGAGGAGGATGTGGCTAAAAAGGATACCAAAAACAGGTAAGCTAGAGACATGGAAGAAACACAGAAGTGTAGTGTCTTGAAGTCAATGGACAAGTGGTTCTAGAGTAGTTATCGTTCAGTTGCTAAGTCATGTCCAATTCTTTGTGACCCCATGGACCGCAGCATGCCAGCCTTCCCTGTCCTTCACTATCTCCCGGAGCTTGCTCAAACTCATGTCCATTGAGTAGGCGATGCCATCCAGCTATCTTAGTCTCTGTCGCCTCCTTCTCCTCCTGCCCTCAATCTTTCTCAGCAACAGGATCTTTCTAGTGGGTTTTCTCTTTGCAACAGGTGGCCAAAGTATTGGAACTTCAGCATCAGTCCTTCCAATGAATATTCAGGGTTGATTTCCTTTAGGATTGACCGGGTCGATCTCCTTGCTGTCCAAGGAACTCTCAAGAGTCTTTTCCAACCCACAGTTCGAAAGTATCAATGCTTCAGAACTCAGCCTTCTTTGGAGAAGGAAATGACAACCCAGTCCAGTATTCTTGCCTGAAAAACCCTGAGAGGGTCAAGAAGCAGAGACACCCACCTGAGCAGTTTAGCTCCTAGCCTATATGTCAGCATTCCCTGAGTGCTCTGAAGACTAAGATACAATGGATGGCAACAGCTGGTAATGTACTCAGAACCAAAAAAATGACCCCACTTTGAAATCTCTGCATAAATCTTTTTTCTTTTTTTTCCCCCATGGACTATAAAAGCAACTCAAGTTCAGTGTAGAAAATATGTGAGACATAGACATTTTACAAGAAGTAAGATAAATCAGTTTTGGTGAAGCTTTATCCCCTGGAGATGGAAATGCAATCCATTCCAATATTCTTGCCTGGGAAATCCCATGGACAGAGGAGCTTGGCGGGCTATAGTCCATGGGGTTTCAAAGAGCTGGACACGATTTAGAGACTGAACAACAACAACAGTAACACAAGACTGAGTCTCTTAAAAAACCCAGAAATTGAATTTTACTTCTCCCAAGGAGAGAAAAGCCACCGCAGGGATAAGGTGATAAACGCTTCCTTCAGAGAAGGTTTTGACTCACCCCTTAAGAAAGAGTCACATCACATGTGCAGTTAGCCTATTGGAATTTACGACTGCTCTGCAGGCAATGAGCATGCACCCCAAGGTGGGGTGAGACAAAGGATGTGCATCAGCTTTTTGCCCAGTGGGTTTCTGCACCCCTCATGTAGTACCTCCAACCTGATGCTTCTGAAGGACTTTTCAAGGGCAGTTTTGACCTTTGGCTCAACTGCTGACTTTAGACCTAGCCCTCTCTTTAGATTTAACTATCTCATATGAGGGTTATTCTAAAGGCCCTTTGGATGTCTCCTGAGTATTGATTGCATGGAGACTGGTTCCTGCTACATTTCTGAGAATCTAGATTTCTGAAGTGTTCTGGAGTTTGTGTACTCATTTATCCAACAAAGATTTCTTGAGTCTCTACTGTGTGCCAGGTGGGGTGAGCAGTCATGATGGTGCAAAGGTGTGCCCTTGAGGAGATCAGTGTGGAATTGGTGCCGAATTTCCCACTGAAAAGGCTGTAGGTTCCAGAGAACATGACAAAGGACATTTGTTTAGGTGAGAACAGGGCTCTGAAAATGGGGCTCAAAAAACTCTCCTTGGTGATGTGTATGAGAATTCATGCCTCAATTCACAGGCGAATGCCAAATGGAGGCATCTCATTCCAGCACATGGAAACATCCTCTAACTCAGTTAACAGAGAGAATTTTATGATGCTAGAGATACAATTAGACAGATCTTCATTTACTGTGGGTTTAAAAGAGCATTCTTAAGACAGTTGTTTAAGGTAAAATCAAAATTTAAGATTCATCAAAGTCTTTTCAATTTTCTCATCAGAGCTAGCCTAAATTTACAGGATGTATCTCTACATGGGGTTTCCCTGGTGGCTCAATGGTAAAGAATCTGCCTGACAATGCAGAAGATGTGGGTTCTATCCCTGGGTGGGGAAGATCCCCTGGAGAAGGGAATGGCAACCCACTCCAGTATTCTTGCCTGGAGAATCCCAAGGATAAAGGAGCCTTATGGGCTATAGTCCATGGGGTTGCAAGAGAGTCAGACATGACTGAATGACTAAACAACAACAATCTCTACATGGGGCAAGCTTCATGGGTGTAGTCATGAGTCCTGTGCTCAGAAGGGCCTCACAGTGGGCTTAGGGCTCTGCTGTCACCATCTTGAAACTCATAATAATTTTTGAACAAGGAGCTCCACGTTTTTATTTTGTTCTGGACCCCACAAATTATATAGCAGGCCTTGTCTATGCAGTTGTGTCATCAATGTGCATGCGTGCTAAGTTGCTTCAGTGGCGTCCAACTCTTTGCAACCCTATGGACTGTAGGAGCCCGCCAGACTCCTCTGTCAATGGGATTCTCCAGTCAAGAATACTGGAGTGGGTTGTCATGCCCTCCTCCAGGGCACCTTCCTGACCGAGGGATTAATTCCGCATCTCGTGTCTCCTGCACTGGCAGGCTGGTTCTTCACCACTAGCACCACCCGGAAAACCCTGTGTCATCTATACTGCAGATCAACATCCAGTTCATCCACATGGTAGTTACGTCACCTTGGATATTATTGACAGTATTGCTTCCTTTAGCGATGTAGTCATCAGATAACATAAAGTTCTCAGAACAGTCAACTTAGGTTAGACAAAAAAACAAGCAAACAAAACAAACAAGAAAGCTTTCTACTGCTTCTCTTTAGGCAGAGATGTATAATATTTTTCTGTACTTCTCCTACACAAAGATGTTTTCAAGGTTACTTAGTCCCTCCACCCATCTCTAGGGAAAGAGGCAAATTGTGCATGCCTCCCAAAATGAATTCCTGTAATGAGGTAATGAGAGGGTGTGCTTTCTTCCTGATTTTAAATGACAAATATCAGAGTAATTTATCCACAAAGGCAGGCCAATAATCTACTTCAGAATATTCCTCCCACACACAGGTCCTGGCACACGTGTAAACTGGTTTCAAATGACTGGCTTCCTCTGGGTCCCTCACTCTATAGCCTACCTGGTCTTATGGTGATGTTTCCCTGAAGAGAATTCAATGTGAATTTCTCTTAATGAAATTCATGAGTGGTTTTGCTTAAGTTTAATCATTTGGACCTTCTTAAAGCATCAAGGTGCCAAGTTGACATGTTTCTGAACACTGTAGGGAACATGTGTTTTTTTTCTGGAGGGAGGCGGGGAATGTGGTCAGCAAGGGATTGTTGTGGCCCAAGCAATCATCAGAATTGGCTGTGGGAGTGAGACACTTGTGCATTTAAACTGCTGCCTCTGGAAAAGGAGGAGGAAGAACATCCTAAATCCCACAGCCAAAAAGCATAGGTTTCCAGGTTTTGCAGAAGTGATCTCTAGTGTCTCTCTAGCACATTTCATCCATCTCCCTTTACTAGATTCTTGTTTTTAGGATTACAGACAATGTTCGGGTTATCCCTGCCATGATTACGTCTTCTTTAATCCCATGACCTCCTTGGACCGCCAGTCTAATTGCCAACTTTCTTTAAAAAACAGCAACACTTCCAGACATTTCTTTTTCCCTAAAGAGTATCTTTTTACATTCCTTCTATGTCAGGTTTGCAGACAATGAATTCCCTTAGTTTTTTTTTTTTTTTTTGGTCTGAGAAAATTTTTATTCTTCCTTTATGTTTGAAGGATAATTTCGCTGGATAAAGAATTCTGGGTTGATGGTTTTTCCTTTCAACAGTTTGTAAACTAAAATAACTCTAAATGAAGCAATAGAAACCATAGATAGGACTTCTCTGGTGGTCCAGTGGTTAAGAATCCACCAGCCAATGCAGGGGACATGGGTTCGATCCCTGGTCTGGGAAGATGCCACATGCCTCGGAGCAACTAAACCTGTGTACCACAACTAGTAAGCCTGTGCTCTAGAGTTCCAGAGCCACAAATACTGAGCCCATGAAACTAGAACCAGTGAGCTGCAACAAGAGAAGCCACTGCCATGAGAAACCCGAGCACCACAACTAGCCCCTGCTCTTTGCAGCCAGAGAAGGTCTATGCGTAGCAATGAAGACCCAGTACAGTCAAAAATAAATAAATTTGAAAAAGAAACTATAGATAAATGAACACTGACCTCAAAATTTCTTCTATTACAAGACCTTAATTGCCTGCCCCAGCTGCTGCTTCTTCTGGTATTCAGTGAGTTCCCCAGTTTCCAGTCCTACTGACTTTGCCTCTCTCTCTTGAACTCACTCTGGTCTGTCCATTGGGAAAGCCCACATCTCTTCTATCATCCATCCAACTTTAAAGGTCAAAGGATACCTCCCAACAACTTCAAGCTGGAAACCTTCAGTCCTTGACTGAGTTTAAATTCCTTCTATCTTGATCCTGGGTCCTTTTCATTTCTGTCTTACCAGCCACACTCTTATTTCCTAGTAATTCCTGCTCTCCATCTATCTCACTGAAGTTTTCTCTTTAAAGTACTTAAAAAATATATTTAATATACAACATAACTTTAATGCCTCCATGTATGTTACACTTACACGACCCATTTGTGATGAAGACGAGAACTACAAGGGATAGTCTTACAATGCACTGTGGAGATTTCATGGGCTAAAGCAGATAAAACTGAAGCACTGAAGTCTTACCAGTTCATAAACGTTTTTGGATCTCCTAGTCTCTGGGAAGGAGAAAAGTAAATTAAATTAAAAGTTACAGTTTTTACTCTCTCCCGAGTGAGTGGCAGAAATGATGTTTGAGGAGGACTGAAGAGAAAAATAATGGTAAGGCATAGTAAATTCTGCTTGAATGACTGAGGACCAGTTGACTTCTCTGGGGGTCTCTGTTAGAACAAGCCAGGCTGCCTCACAGAGCTCCCTTGCTGCTGTGAGCTCCAATAACTGATTCACAACCAATGGGAATAACACTTCCCAGTAACAGCTATTTTTCAACAACAGAGACAATGGGAAAATCCAGGTGTTGAGTCCCTACGAAGATGAATACCTACACAAATACAGCAAAAATCGGAAAGCAATTTTCTTTCCTCAGTGTTATGCTTTATATGTTAAAGGTTAATTTTTTCATGTTTATTCCAGTTTCCAACACAACATTTTCATGGTGGAAGATTCAACTTAATAGGGTACCAGTACAGATATATGTCAGTCCAGTATACTTTTTAATGAAAAATTTGGGAGAATTAAAAGATAATTGCCTTAAAAAAAAGTTGATTTTTTTCTTCCCTAGTTTCACACTGCACTCTTTTTAGGCACAATCATGAACTTGTTTTTTGTAAGATTCAGGGATGACTATCCTAGTCATCACTTAAGCTCTATTTGTCTCTAGAGCAATGATGTGTGGCCACTGAAGGTCATTAACAGGACAAAGTCCCACTTCTTGGACAGCTGCTTAAAAGAAACCCTGAGTGGATGGCATGTCCTCCTTGGGTATCACACCCAAAGACCAGCTTCCTGCTCTGCCAGCATTATCAATATTCTATTTCTTTTCATGAAGCAGTGACACAGTGAGTATCTGGTTACTGTCTATATTACAAATGGGAATAACAAAAGAAGGACTGCTACCATGGAAACCCACCTGATGGCCTTTGTGGTGAGCTCCTTGCTACTTGAATACAAGCAAACCCCACACAATAAAGGGCTGATCAACATTAGGCATAGAGCTTCTATGCAAGAGCACTGATTATTAACTTTAATGAATGCCTTGAACATTGCAATCCAAGGCAGCATTATTCTTGTCCAACCTCATTATTAGAAAAGCACAGGGGAACTTGCATTAAGATATACTTTGGATTGCAAAGCAAGAGTCAATTTAAGGCCATCTCCCACTATTTGTCTCTTGTAAAAACAAGCTACATAGTTTAAAGATGCATGCACTCAGAAATAAACTATTAAAAGCAAACTAAGAAGCTGGATTGTTGCCAGCTATATTTCAATAGATCAATCTCACTTAATTTGTATGCGTCAGATATTGCTTCCTCTACGCAGTGCCTTCCTCAAAGGAAATTAATTCAAAGGCTCTGAGCATACAGTGTTTTAAATGCAGCTATAATTTATATGGGTAGATAATTTATTTTAAAAGTTCAAGATTTCTTTCTAGTTCATATTTACTATTTTTGGCTGTACTGGGTCTTTTTTGCTTCACACAGGCTTTCTCTCGTTGCAGCGAGTGGAGGCTTACTCTCTAGTTGTGATGCATGGAGTCTTGTTGTGGCTTCTCTCGTAGCGGAGCACAGGTTTTAGGTGAGTGGGCTTTGGTAACTACAGCATGCAGGCCCTAGAGCTCGGGCTCAGTAGCTGTCACACGTGCCCAGCCGCCCCGAGGCCTGTGGAATTCTCCCAGAACAGGGATCGAACCCGTGTCACCCACACTGGCAGGTGGCCTCCCAACCACTGGACAACCAGGGAAATCCTTGGGTAGATATTTTAAAGATGGGTTTATTTGGCTAAGTTCAGGGAACCCCTATTAACTCAATATGCTAGTAAAATTTTTTATTTTCCATTACTAAAAAAGAAAAATTAATATCTTGGGGGGAGTATACGTAGTGAAGGGCTTCCCAGGTAGCATAGTGCTAAAGAATCCACCTGCCAATGCAGAAGACGCAAGAGACACAGGTTTGATCCCTGGGTTGGGAAGATCTCCTGGAGTAGGAAATGGCAACCCACTTCAGTATTCTTGCTTGGAGAATTCCATGGACAAAGAAGCCTGGTGGGCTACAGTCCAGGGGTCACAAAGAGTGGGACACGACTAAGCGACTGTGTATTGAGCGTAATAGTGAAAGTTTAACTGAGTTAACCAAAGGAATACAAAATTTGAGTTAACAGAATTGATGGTAGTTGTGGGGGAGCATATCACTAGTGGTTTTCTTTTTCTAGTTTTTATTTGGCCGCACTGCACAGCTTGCCCGATCTCAGGTCCTCTACCAGGGACTTTCCTGGGCCCCGGCAGTGAAAGCGTTGAGTCCTAACCACTAGATCGCCAGGGAATTCCCAGTTTTCTTTCTTTTGAAAAAAGCACTTCCCTCGCTCCAATGTCAATTAAGAGTATAGTACTCTAATGCTAGATTACATTTGAAATCCCAGCTAGTTTCCTATTCTTTTTACCTGTTTCCACCAGAGAGAAAAGCTTCTTGCCACTTTTGATTTATATTCTAGAAACCTTTATTCAAGAATGGAATACCAAATGTGGACAGGAAGAAAATGGGAGAATCGATGGGCTAATACTGCTAGAAAATTTATTTTCAGCTTTGATGGAAGGCTTGTTCAGAAACAGAAATAAATATTAATCACTCTAGTTCTCACTTATTAAGAGTGTGAAAATTTATCTCTGAGGAATTGCAACCACCAATGTGTTGGAAAGACAGGCACATTACTATCCTGCTCAGATGCTCAGCCTCTTTGACCCTCATGGGTTCATGTTTTTGCACGTATGCATCACTCATTCATTCATTTATTCCTTCAAAATGTACTGAGCCCTGTTTAGGCACATGTATTGTCTCAGGCACTGGGGAATCACATGGAGAATGGCCTAGGAGTTACTGCCCATCAGCCTGGCAGGGATGCAGGGAAGGGACTGCAGAGCTGCACAATGAGTGCTTCGATGGGTGACTGGGGGATGCTATGGGAGAACTGGACAGGGCTGGAAAGTGGCACCATCAGCAACCTAGAGTGTCAGGGATGACTTCCTGGAGGAAGTGATGTCTGATCTGAGACTCAAAGATTTGGTTTTGTATCAATCTTGTATCTTCTGAATTTTATAACATTGTAATCTGTTTATTAAAAATTTTTTAAAAAGATAGAATGGATGAGCGAGTGAAGCCTGGAAGAAAATGGTCCCCAGGGAAAGAATGCTGTGAATGCCAGAGGTGAGAGAGACCAGGAGGTTCACGGAACTACAAAAGATTAGTAGAGCTGGTGTGTGCAGTTCCAGAGAAGAGGCAGAACTCATGTTCAAAGGGTTTTGTAGGCCATAAGATTACATGCCCACGCAGAATTATTTTTGGTCTCAATTCAAATGGGCCTTCTCTGTGGCCTGATATTTTTTAGCTTCTCTGTTAACCTCTTTTCCCTTTAACTATGGATACAGTATACCTTTAAACTTCCATCTTCAGCCCCAAAAGTGGAAACAATCCAAAGATGTCCATCAATGGATGCATGGAGAAATGAACTGGGGTATATCCAGACAATGACATGTTATTTGGCAATAGAAATGGCTGAAGTATCAATTCATACTACAATATGGATGAACTTTGAAATCATGATGATGAGTGAAAGAAGCCAGAATAAAAAGCCACACATTGTATGATTCCATTTACATGAAATATCCAGAGTAGGCAATGCATATAGACGGAAAGTGGATGAGCCACTTCCGGGGGCTGGGGGAAGAGTGACTGCTTGAAGGTGAAGGGATTCTTTTGGGGGTGATAAAAATGTTCTGGAATTAGGATAATGCTTGAACAACTTTGTGTATATTTTTAAAACCACTGAACTGTACACTTTAAAAGAGTGAATGCTATCATACATAAGTTATATCTCTCTCTAAAAAAAAACCAAGGTAGAGGTATAGATGAAACAAGTTTGGCAATATATTGATAATTGTTGGTGCTAAGTGAGGGATTAGGGGGTATATTTGCTGTTGTTTAGTCACTAAATTGTGTCCTACTCTTTTTTTGACCCCATGGACTCTAGCCTGCCCCACCCTCCCACCAGGCTCCTCTGTCCATGGGATTTCCCAGGCAAGAATACTTGAATGCATTGCCATTTTCTTCTCTAGGGGGAATCATCCTGACCCAGGGATTGAACCCAATTTCCTGCACTGCACGCAGATTCTTCATCGCTGTGCCACGAGGGAAGCCCCCACATATTATATTATTCTTTCTTAAAAAAAAAAACAAAAAAAACCCTTTCCATGTCACCCATCTTCCTCCTTGCAGTTAGGCAATTTTATGTCACAAAGAAAATAGAAACCAAGGCCTAACTTAGCTTGTGGTCACCAAACCTTAACATTTGCTTACAGCCTTTCCTCATTCATTCATTTCTGAGTTTGATAAATGCTTTGCACAAACATCCTGCTAGGAGGTGGGGATACAGAAATTAACAGAAGAGGACTAGCTCCCACCCTTAGGATATCCCCATTAGGAAGGAAAGCCAGACATGTAAGGAGGTATTCCAAATAAGCAAGAAGCAGGAAGAAGAACCAGAGCAGATCTAAACTAGATGGGAATCACGGAAGATTTCTTGGAAGAAGTAATGTTTAAGATAAAAAATTGGGGGTAGAAGTTCAATAGGTATCTATGTTTAGTTTAAACTTTAGTATATCTGGTTGGAGATATTGTGCAACCAACGGAGGCAAGGGGTAATGTGTCTATGGAAGGGAGTTGGCCTGATCTGACGGTTCTTCAGCCAACTGACAATTTCTCTTGAGCGGTTCATGCCTCCAGGGCCTGATCAGATCTAAAGAGAGCCTTAACGACAATTTCTGGATTTCTCTGGAGGCTGGCAAGAATTTATGAATGAACTGTGACTTCTTTCTCGCAGTCTTCCATTACAGCTAAGAACCAGAGCTAATTCCAGCCTTCAGACTCCATTTTCTTTCTTATCCAATGTTTTTCCAGCAGAATATCATGGGGCTAAATTACTCACTCTAGTTGCAAAACGATTTGTATTTGTACCTGCAAATTTATGCGTTGTTTTAATTTACGTAAGATTTTTGTACGTAATTCTCAGCTTTTAAGGATGACTTAGACATCCTGTTTTTCTACTCTCAGGTGAGAATATCGTGGCCCAAGGATATGTCATGGCTGAAGGAAAAATAAAAGTGCTACCAAAAAGGAAAAAAAAAACCCTCCCCCAAAACTGGAAACAAAAACAAACTACTGAAGAGTTTTAAACAGGAGGATTGGCAGGATCAGATTTGCAGTTTAAAATAATCTCTGGCCAAGAAGCAGAAAGTGGACAAGAAGGCAGCTGAAGAAAGCTTGTTCAGAGGGCTTGAGAGTTAGGGAGTGAGGAGCTGAATGGGGCTGACAAGGAGGCCGAGAAGGAGAAGCCAAAGACAGCCTGGCATCTTAGGAAACTGACAAATTGATTGATCAGACAACCAACCAACCAAACAAAAACCCAACTGAGAAAACAATGTTGCGGACAGGCAGAATAAAAGCAGTTTTGGTAGGGAGAGGAGAGCTAGTAATTGGAGCTGGGAAAATGTCAATGGTTCCAGGTGCACTGACCTGTCACTGCCTGACTGTGATTTGCTCTTTCTTGCCTCTAGACTGTCTCCTTGCTCTTCAGGGGACTCCCTTACTTGGGACCTTCTCATGGTTAATTTTTACTCACCCTTCTCAAGGGCCAGCTTACTTGCCACTTCCTCAGGGAAGCCTTCCATGGACCTATAAGTTTGGGATAGGATATGTCCCTGTGGGGGCTTCCCAGGTGGTCCAAGTGGTAAAGAACTCTCCTGCCAATGCAAGAGACACAAGAAATGTGGTTTTGATCCCTGGGTCGGGAAGATCCCTTGGAGGAGGAAATGGCAACCCACTCCAGTATTCTTGCCTGGAGAATCCCATGGACACAGGAGCCTGGTCTCTGGTGGGCTACGGTCCATAGGATCACAAAGAGTCAGACACGACTGAAGTGACTTAGCACACATGCATGCAGGCATGATCCTCTGGACTGTGAGAGCCTCCTGTATTTCTTCTATTAGAGCCCTTGATTTTTTTAAGATTTTTTTTTTAAGTGAGAACTATTTCTTAGAAATCCTTATTGAATTTGTTACAATATTGCTTCTGTTGTTTATGTTCTGGTTTTCTGGCTGAGAGGTATGTGGGATTTTAACTCCCTAACCAGAGAGTGAACCTGAGCTCCCTGCATTGGAAGGCGAAGTATGAACCACTGGACCACCAGGGAAGTCCCAGGTAATTGCTTTTTAATTTTCCTCTGTCCTCTAACAAACCATAAACTCCTGAAGGCAGGGCTGAGATTTATACACTGCTCACCTCCTACACTCAACACCGTGTCTGACACATAGGAGGGAAATACTTGTCTGTGAGAGCTAAGGAGCTTCATCCCAAATCAACATGGATCTGATGCTTTCAGAATAGAGAAGTAAAATATGATCATAATAACCAAGATAGTTCCTTCTCTTACTTTGACAATTATTAAGGAAATAGGTCTACCTTAATGTATAAAGACACAATTTAGAACAGCTGTTTTCAGCAAATTTGGAAAACTCAGCAGTGGCCACAGGACTAGAAAAGGACAGTTTTCACTCCATTCCCAAAGAAGGGCAATGCCAAAGAATGTTCAAACCACCACACAATTGCACTCATTTCACATGCTAACAAGGTAATGCTCAGTCCTTCAAGCTAGGCTTCAACAGTACCTGAACCAAGAACTTCCAGATGTACAAGCTGGATTCAGGAAAGGCAGAGGAACCAGAGATCAAATTGCCAACATCCATTGGATCATAGAAAAGCAAGGGATTTCTAGAAAAACAGCTACTTCTGCTTCATTGACTATGTTAAAGCCTTTAACTGTGTGGTTCATAACAAACTGCTAAAGAAAACTTTTAAAGAGATGGAAATACCAGACCACCTTACCTGCCTCCTGAGAAATCTGTATGCAGGTAAGGAAGCAACAATTAGAACTGGATATGGAACAACAGACTGGTTCCAAATTGGGAAAGGAGTACATCAAGGCTGTATACTGTCACCCTGCTTATTTAACTTATATGCAGAATATATCATGCAAAATGCCGGGCTGGATGAAGCTCAAGCTGGAATCAAGGCTGCCAGGAGAAATATCAATAACCTCAGACACACAGATGACACCACCCTTGTGGCAGAAAGCAAAACGGAACTAAAGAGATTCTTGATGAAAGTGAAAGAGGAGAGTGAAAAAGCTGAGTTAAAATTCAACATTCAAAAAACAAATATCATGGCATCCAGTCCCATCACTCAATGGCAAATAGATGGGGAAAATACGGAAACAGTAACAGGCTTTATTTTCTTGGGCTCCAAAACATTGCAGACGGTGACTGCAGTCATGAAATTAAAAGACGCTTGCTTCCTGGAAGAAAAGCTATGACCAACCTAGAGTCATTACTTTGCCAACAAAGATCCATATAGTCAAAGCTATGATTTTTCCAGTATGGATAGGAGAGTTGGACCATAAAGAAGGCTGAGCACCAAAGAATTGATGCTTTTTAACTGTGGTGTTGGAGAAGACTCTTGAGAGTCTGTTGGACTACAAGATGATCAAACCAATCAATCCTAAAGAAAATCAGTCCTGAATATTCACTGGAAGGACTGATACTGAAGCTGAAGCTCCAATCCTTTGGAAATCTGATGCAAAGAGCCTACTTCCTTGAAAAGACCTGATGCTGGGAAAGACTGAGGGCAGGAGATGGGACAGAGGCTGAGATAGTTGGATGGCATCATCAACTCAATGGACATGAGTTTGAGCAAAGTCTGGGAGACAGTGAAGGACAGGGAAGCCTGGCGTGCTGCAGTCCAGGGGGTCACAAAGAGTCGGATATGACTGAGCAACTGAACAACAACACTTTTAGACCAAGTTTTTCTTGCTATTTCCATTCTATCTCAAACAAAAGGTCTTTGGGGTTGTAAACTTCTTTGGACTCTTGGGGAATAAGCTCAACTCTGGTGCACATATCTCCTCATTTAAGTTGTTTATCTTTACTTGGTTTTTACTTTGTGTCTCCTGGGAGCCCAGTACTGCTGGGTGCTGTGGGAGACCAGGTGCCTGTTTGTTGAGAGCTGTGGAAACTGTCTGCTGAAGACAGGACTGGGCAGGACTGGAATCACGGTAAAGAGATTCACATAATGCCACCCTCATAGAATATATTCTGAGCCTTCCAAATATTCTCACATTCTCGTCAAGAAGGCTCTCCTCAGGAAAAGGAGAGGCTGTACTTTGGCTTAAAGATGGATCTTTCCTCTTCCTGAAAGTTTTGTATTGCCTGAACTGGGTCATTTCCCTTATAGGATGTCACTCTGGCAAGAAGCACAGTCTGTGAGCTTCCTCCTACAAGTCTATCAGCTTCAGGTGGGAATTTATTTTTTTGTTTATTCATTTTTGCCACACCTCACAGTTTGGGGGTTCCCTAACCAGGGACTGAACCTTCCCCACCTGCAGTGGAAGCACCAGAGTCCTAACCACTGAACCACCAAGGATGTCCTTACAGGTGGCAATTTAAATGAGCCAGGCAGGTGGGAGAAGAGGCAATAAAGCTGAAACTCAACATCAGAGGAAAAGACAGAAAGGGTATTGTAAACAATTTATATGGTTTTTATTGATCTAAATGTAAGATATTGAGCTTACCCTACACTTAGCTCAATAATACTTAAAATGTAGCTCAGTTGTTAAAGAACCCACCTGCAATGCAGGAGACTGCCTGCAATGCAGGAGATCTAGGTTTGATCCCTGGGTTGGGAAGATCCCCTGGAGAAGGAAATGGCAACCAACTTCAATATTCCTGCCTGGAAAACTCCATGGACAGAGGAGTCTAGTGGGTTACAGTCCATGCAGTTGCAAAAGTCAGACATGAATTAGCAAATATAATTTAAAAACTTTTCTTACTTTATCTGCTTATATTTAAAGTTCACACACTATCACAATTTTTCTTATTAAGCAATCGATCTTAAGAATGGCTTCTCTGACACTTTGATTGGCATAATATCTAAAGAGAATGGGTCTGCATAAACCCTTAGAGAACTGTAGATGAGGAAGCACTATTTTCTTTAACACCATTTCAACTGCTTCTTTCTCTTGCTCTAGATAGTGAGGGGAAGAGATCTGGTTAACACACTTTGAAAAAAAATTAACTGAACAACCACATATCTATACCTGTTTTTCCCTTCCTAGATGGAAATTAACAGGTGACTACAGTAGAGTATCACAGAGGGGCTGACCCAAGACTTGGAAATCAGAGAAGGCCTCCCTGAGAAAGAGTTTTGCACTGTTGCAAAAGTTCCAGGGCCCACAACTGATTTCCCAACCTTAGGGTCTGGCAGAGCATCAGAGAATCCCCAGGGAATTTGACTTTGAAGGCCAGTGGGATTTGATTACAGAACATCCACAGGACTGGGGAAACAGACTCTTGGAGGGCAAAAACAAAACCTTGTGCACACCTGGACCCAGGAGAAAGGAGCAGTGACCTCACAAGAGACTGGGCCAGACTTGCCTGTGAGTGACCAGGAGTCCCCAGCAAAGGCATGGGTTGACAGTGGCCTACCACGGGGTTAGGGGCACTGAATACAACAGTCCTGGCATAAGTCCTTTTGAAGAAGGTGGCCATTACCACCATTACTCCTCCCATAGTTTGGCCTCAGGCCAAACTACAGGGAGTGGACACAGCCCCACCCATCAACAGAAAATTGGATTAAAGATTTACTGAGCAGGGTCCTGCCTATCAGAGCAACACCCAGATTCCCCCATAGCCATCCCTCCCACCAGGAAGCTACCACAAGCCTTTTATCCTTATCCATCAGAGGGCAGACAGAATGGAAACCACAATTACAGAAAACTAACCAAACTGATCACTTGGATCACAGCCTCGTCTTATTCAATGAAACTATGAGCCACGCGGAGTAGGGCCATCCAAGACAGACATGTCATGGTGGAGAGTTCTGACAAAACATGGTCCACTGGAGAAGGGAATGGCAAACCACTTCAGTATTCTTGCCTTGAAAATCCCATGAACAGTATGAAAGGCAGAAAGATAGGACACTGAAAGATGAACTCCCCAGGTTGGTAGGTGCTCAATATGCTACTGGAGAAGCGTGAGGAGAAACAGTGCCAGAAAGAATGAAGAGGCTGAGCCAAAGCGAAAACAAAGTCCAGTTGTGGATGTGACTGGTGATGGAAGTAAGTCTGATGATGTAAAGAACAATATTTCATAGAAACCTGGAATGTTAGGTCCATGAATCAATGTAAATTGGAAGTGGTCAAACAGGAGATGGCAAGAGTGAACACTGACATTTTAGGAATCAGTGAACTAAAATGGACTAGAAATGGGTGAATTTAATTTAGATGACCATTATATCTATTACTGTGGGCAAGAATCCCTTAGAAGAAATGGAGTAGCCCTCACAGTCAACAAAAGAGTCAGAAATGCAGTACTTGGGTGCACTCTCAAAAATGACAGAATCATCTCTGTTTGTTTCCAAGGCAAACTATTCAATATCACAGTAATCCAAGTCTATGCTCCCTCCACTAAAGCCGAAGAAGCTGAAGTTGAACGGCTCTGTGAAGACCTATAAGACCTTCTAGAACTAACAACCCAAAATAATGTCCTTTTCATCATAGGGGACTGGAATGCAAAAGTAGGAAGTCAAGAGATACCTGGAGTAATAGGCAAGTTTGGCCTTGGAGTACAAAATGAAGCAGGGCAAAGACTAATAGAACTCTGACAAGAGAACACACTGGTCATAGCAAACACCCTCTTCCAACAACACAAGAGAAGACTCTACACATGGACATCACCAGATGGTCAATACCGAAATCATATTGATTATATTCTTTGTGGCCTAAGATGGAGAAGCTCCATTTAGTCAGCAAAAACAAGACCGGGAGCTGACTGTGGCTCAGATCACAGACTCCTTATTGCAAAATTCAGACTTAAATTGAAGAAAGTAGAGAAAACCATGAGACCACTCAAGTATGATCGAAATAAAATCCCTTAAGATTCTGCCATAGAAGAGACAATAGATTAAAGGGATCAGATCTGATACATAGACTGGCATGAACACCTATGGACAGAGGTTCGTAACACTGTATAGAAGGTGGTGATCAAAACCATCCCCAAGAAGAAGAAATGCAAAAAGGCAAAATGGTTGTCTGAGGAGGTCTTACAAACAGCTGAGAAAAGAAGAGAAGTGAAAGGCAAAGGAGAAAAGGAAAGACAAATTCACCTGAATGCAGAGTTCCAAAGAACAGCAAGGAGAGGTAAGAAAGCCTTCCTCAGTGATCAATGCAGAGAAATAGAGGAAAACAACAGAGCAGGAAAGACTAGAGATCTCTTCAAGAAAATTAGAGATACCAAGGGAATATCTGGGTATCCCCCTTTATTGTGCACAATAAAGGACACAATAAAGGCACAATAAAGGAAAGAAATGGTATGGACCTAACAGAAGCAGAAGATATGAAGAAGAGGTGGCAAGAATACACAGAAGAACTGTAAGAACTATATAAAAAAGATCTTAATGACCCAGATAACCACCCAGATAGTGTGATCACTCACCTAGAGCCAGACATCCTGGAGTGCAAAGTCAAGTGGACCACAGGAAGCATCACTACGAACAAAGCTAGTGGAGGTGATGGAATTCCAGCTGAGCTCTTTCAAATCCAAAAAGATGATGCTGTGAAAGTGCTGCACTCAATATGCCAGCAAATTTGGAAAACTCAGCAGTGGCCACAGGACTGGAAAAGGTCAGTTTTCATTCTAATCCCAAAGAAAGGCAATGCTAAAGAATGTTCAAACTACCGCACAATTGCACTCATCTCATACGCCAGCAAAGTAATGCTCAAAATTCTCCAAGCTAGGCTTCAACAGTACATGAATGAGAACTTCCAGATGTTCAAGCTGCATTAAGAAAAGCCAGAGGAACCAGAGATCAAATTGCCAACATCTTTTGGATCATAGAAAAAGCAAGAGAATTCCAGAAAAACATTTGCTTCATTGACTATATTAAAGCCTTTGACTGTGTGGATCACAACAAACTGGAAAATTCTGAAAGAGATGGAAATACCAGACCACCTGACCTGCCTCTTGAGAAATCTGTATGCAGGTCAAGAAGCAACAGTTAGAATAGGACATGGAACAATGCACTGATTACAAATTGGGAAAGAAGAACATCAAGGCTATATATTATCACCTTGCTTATTTAATGTATATGCAGAGTAATTCATGCAAAATGCTGGGCTGGATGAAGCACAAGCTTGAATCAAGATTGCAGGGAGAAATACCAATAACCTCATATATGCAGATGAAACCACCCTTATGGCAGAAAGTGAAGAGGAACTAAAAAGCCTCTTGATGAAGGTAAAAAAGGAGAGTGAAAAACTTGGCTTAAAGCTCAACATTCAAAAAACAAGATCATGGCATCCCAGTTCCATCACTTAATGGCAAATAGATGGGGAAACAAGGGACATAGTAACAGACTTTATTTTCTTGGGCTCCAAAATCACTGTGATGGTGACCCCGGCCATGAAATTAAAAGATACTTGCTCCTTGGAAGAAAAATATGACAAACCTAGACAGTATATTAAAAAGAAAAGGCATTACTTTGTCAACAAAGGCTATGGTTTTTCCAGCAGTCATGTATGGATGTGAGAGTTGGACTATAAACAAGTTTGAGTGCTGAAGAATTGATGCTTTTGAACTGTGGTGTTGGAGAAGACTCTTGAGAGTCCCTTGGACAGCAAAGAGATCAAACCAGTCAATCCTAAGGAAATCAGTCCTGAATATTCATTGGAAGGACTGATGTTGAAGCTGAAACTCCAATCCTTTGGCCACCTGATGCGAAGAACTGACTCACTGGAAAAGGACCCTGATGCTGGGAAAGATTGAAGGCAGGAGGAGCAGGGGATGACAGAGGATGAGACGGTTGGATGGCATCACCAGCTTGGTAGACATGGGTTTGAGTAAGCTCTGGGAGTTGGTGATGGACAGGGTGTCTGGTGTTCTCCAGTCCATGCGGCTGCAAAGAGTTGGACGTGACTGAGTGACTCACCTGAACTGAACTGAGACAGAGAGATCCATGACAGATAAGTAGGATCTGGAACTAATATTTATGGAAGACATAACTGAGGGAAGGGTGGGGTTGGATGGGGGTATGGGGAGGTGAAAGCTTTAAAGCTGAAAGGAGCATATTGCCCTTGACAGTTGGTGTGAAGATCACCATGGCTAGAGCTAAGCAAAGGTGAAAGAGAAGGAGGATGAAAATACAGAGGTCGGTGGAATCAAACAATGTAGGTCCCCTAGGCCATGTAAAGGAATTTTGGAATTTATCCCTAGACACAATGGGAAGTCATCCACATTCTCTGAGCAATTGAGTGGCATGATCATATGTGGTTTTACAAAAGAACTGAGGGGTCCTATATACAGACGAGTTAGAGGTGAAGAAATGCCAGCTCTTTGCAGTAGCTCAGGAGAGAGATAACTGCAGCTTGGACCATGATGTTGGCAATGGAGAGGGATCAATGTGTAAGTACTCTAAAAGCACTTTGGAGGCACAGAAGCCAAAAACTGGTGGATGATTCTTTGTAGTGGGTCCAAGAGAGATGGGCTGAGGAAGTTTCATAGTTTTGGGGCCTGAAAAACTGAGTGGGTGGCAACGCTCAGGGGATAGATACTTGGGGGTGTGATTGGGAAAGCACATGAATTAGGTCTGCAGCTGCTAAAGGGGAGAGGCTCGTGAGCAAACATCAAGAGAGAGCTCTGAGCTGGAGATCTGAGACCGCGGCTGCAAAAATGGTGTGCGAGATAAGTTGTTTCAGTCGTGTCAGGCGCCCCTGGTGGCTCAGAACGTAAAGAATTTGCCTGCAGTGCAGGAGACCCGGGTTCAATCCTGGGTCAGGAAGATCCCCTGAGAAAGGAATGGCAACCCAGTCCATTATTCTCACCTGGAGAATCCCATGGATAGAGGTCCTGGCCAGCTATGGTCCATGGGGTCACAAAGAGCCGGACACGACTTAAGCGACCAACACTAACTAACCATGTACACTAATGATGGATTTACCTATTGATAAGAGGTGGTTTAAAAAAAGAGAGAGGGAGACCAGGACTTCTCTAGTGGTCCAGCGGTTAAGAATTCTTGCAATGCAGGGGACACAGGTTCAATTCCTGGTTGGAGAGCTAGATCCCACATGCCTCAGAGCAAGTGAGCCTGCTTGTTGCAACTACAGAGCCAGGGCACCCTGAACCCTGCAACTAGAGAGTCCTTGTGCCTCAACGAAAGATCCTGTGTCCTAAGACCCGAGGCAGCCAAATAAATAAATACTTTTTAAAAAGAGGACCTCCATTACAAGAGTAGATCTCAAGTTAGGTATTCTTGCCATGAAAAAAAAATTAAACAATAAATAGAAAGAGAAGAAGACCTGAGTTTCAAAGGACTCCAGCACTGGGTAGAGTGGGAAGAGCCAGTGAGTGATGCTGAGAGAGGAGGGAGGAAATTAGGGTGGTTGTTACATCAGCTAAGTCAGGGAGGAGAGTGATTCAGGAAGTGGGGGGATATTTTAGTATCAGAAGTGCTGACATGTCAGTTGAGAAGAGGTCTATAAAGCAACCAGTGGATTTATCAAAATAGAAGTTCCTGGTGACATTCGCAAAGGTTTAACCGAAGTAATGAAGCTTAAGCCACAATGGAGTGGCTTATAATCCTGTTCACATAGTACACTCTGTGTTAGATACTGACGTATAGGCGTCACATGTACTAAAAATTAATCTTCCTTTAGTCATCACAGCAACCCTATGAGGTAGGTACTCTTCTTATACCATTCTACGGATGAGGACATGAAGACACAGGGAGGTCATGTGATTTGCTCAAGGTCCTATGAGAGAAGTGGAATCCAGGCTCAGGCAGCCTGCCTCAAAAAATCCATTCTCCAGACAGTTCCCCTGTCCTGTCTGCTAAGTGTGTAAATGGGGGTAGAGACAGGTAGACAACTCTTTGGTTGGATAGCTTGACTGACTCAATGGACATGAACTGGGGCAAACTCCAGGAGATGGAGAGGGACGGGGGGCCTGGTGTGCTGCGGTCCACGGGGTCGCCAAGAACTGGACACAACTTGGCGACTGAACAACAGACAACTATTTGGAGAAACTGGGCTGTGAGTAGGGAGATAGAGCAGTTCAGTTCAGTCGCTCAGTCGTGTCTGACTCTGTGACGCCATGGACTGCAACACACCAGGCCTCCCTGTCCATCACCAACTCCCGGAGTTTACCCAAACTAGTGTCCATTGAGTCAGTGATGCCATCCAACCATCTCATCCTCTGTCGTCCCCTTCTCCTCCTGCCTTCAATCTTTCCCAGCATCAGGGTCTTTTCAAATGAGTCAGCTCTTCGCATCAGGTGGCCAAAGTATCGGAGTTTCAGCTTCAACATCAGTCCTTCCAATGATAGTGCAGTAGCCAGGTATAAAAGGGGGGTGGGCCAAGAATAATAATTTTTTTTTTTTTTTAGTGTGGAGACAAGGACAGGAGTCTGTTCAAGTATTGACGGGAAGGCTTTGGTAGTGAGGCTGGAGTTACAGGAGAATGAAGTGATGGAGGAAGGGTAGAGATCTGGGAGGGGATGGAGCCAGAGTACAGAGGGAGGGGCTACCGGTTAGAAGCTGTGGAAACGCTTCCCCCACTGGCACAGGAGACACAGGAAAGGGAGGGGACAGCAAGGATGTTTGCAGGAAGAACTCAAGAGTTCCTGCTCAAAGTTTTTTACATTCTGTGTGAAATTAAAGACCAGGCCATCTGCCTAGAGAGGAAAGGGCAGAGTGAGAGGGAGGTGGAGGGGGATGGGCAGAGCAAGCTGGAGAAATACAAAGGAAACTTGCCAACAGCATCAAAGGCATAAGCAGCGTCCAAATAGTGATTCTGGAAGACGGCGGGGAAAAGAAGTTGTATTGGTTTGGGTGGAGGGTAGGGATGTTAAGGAGTGTGGGAAGGGTCATGACCACATATAAAATGGTCCTGGTGAGGGGCCTGCTTAATACATATGGAGAATTAATCCTATGTAAGGAGGAGCCTGGTAGGCTGCAGTCCATGGGGTCGCTGAGGGTCGGACACGACTGAGCGACTTCACTTTCACTTTTCACTTTCATGCATTGGAGAAGGAAATGGTGACCCACTCCAGTGTCCTTGCCTGGAGAATCCCAGGGATGGGGGAGCCTGGTGGGCTGCTGTCTATGGGGTCGCATAGAGTCGGACATGACTGAAGCGACTTAGCAGCAGCAGCAGCATGTGTACCCAGGATGTCTGAGAACCAGCTGTTGGGGGTAAGAAAAGATGAAACTCAGAATAACAAACACTAAACACTGGGAACTGAGATGGATAATACACAGAAGCCTGTTCTGTCCAGATGCTGATCTAAAACTCTGATCCTACCAGGACCCAAATGGACATTGGAGGAGCCCTGTGCAAGCCATACTCTCACACAGCAAGTCCTCAACAGTCTACATAGACTTCTCCTTAGAGGATAAGAGAACAGTAACTACCGCTACACGAGGTGTTTGTAAAAAACAAATAGATGAGAATAATGTGAGAACAATGACGTTTTCAATTCTCAGGGGAAAAGCAGAGCTTGGGAAATACCTTAGTATATGAAACATAAGAAATTTTCAGAACACTCTTTTGCATTCTTAATAGAAGGAGACATAAAACCCACCAGGTGGACCCAAAATTCTTAACAAGAGCAGAGAATAAAATGAAAATAAGGATGGTAGGGAAAAGAGGAAGAGGAAGAGAGAGACATGAAAACTTTCCATCCAGACTCAGACACTCAGGACTTTAGTCAACTGGGAGGAAGGAAAGATACTATCATTTCTTGAATGACCTGTGTGCTCATTTATTTCTAACAGGAGAGAACATGCAGGCAATATCTCCTATTTAAAACGTGATAAAAATGAGGCTAAGAGAGGATAAGTAATTTGCTCAACGCTCCTAAGAAGAGGGGATCTGAACAAGGACTGTCTGACTGCAAGGATCTGGACCTTCACCTCTCCAGTAGCAAGACAGGTTAACGAGGGAAAAACCATGCAGAAAGGAGCTGAGTTCAGGCTCCCTAAGGACTGAGTATCCTTGGTATAAACACAGAACAACAACAATGGGTAGCAGACTGAGTGCCAGTCACGTGGCAGGCACTTCGTACCCAGCGGCCTTAATGACTAGACATGGCTGCTTCTGATGTACTGCTGCAGAACTAAAGGAAAACTAAAAACCCACTTAATTCATTCACGCATAGTGTTACTCTTCACACAGTCAGAGAGAGGGGAGAGTAGGGTTCCCATATAGACTCTGCAGCTACACCCCAGTGCTTGTACTTAGAGCTGACCCCTCAAGAACATGGGTTTGAATTTCAATGGTTCATTTGTTTATTTAGACACAGATTTTTTTTTTCTGGCTGTGGTGGGTCTTTGTAGTGGTTCTTTGGCTTTCCCAGTTGCAGCAGGCAGGCTTTGCTGCCTCGTGGCAAATGGGATCTTAGTTCCCCAGTTGGGAACATGCACCCCCTACACTGGAAGGCAGATTCTTAGCCACTGGACAATTAGATAAGCCCCCAGATTTTCTTTTCCATATTCACAACAGTACCTGAGATTGGTATATGATCTGAAATTGGTTGAATCTACAGATGTGGCATCTCAGGTACAAAGGTATTGCAGGTACAGGAGAACCATGTATATGGAGCTGACTGTACAATTATACTCAGATTTACCATCGCAGAGAGGGTTGGCACCCCTAATCCACATTGTTCAAGGGTCAACAGTAGGTCTGGCAACAACAAAAAACAGTCTCTTTTCCTTGGGTAAGCCATATCATCTCTCTCAAGTTTGGTTTCCTAATCTGTAAAATGAGCCAGATAGTGCTTATCTCAAAGGGTTATTTGGGGAACTAAATATGATAATACTTTAAATTGCTTGGCACAGCAGTCAAAATAATGGCATTCATTACATTTCCTGATAGTTACAGCTGCATTAGAAACCAAAGGGACTTTCGGTGCTGTGTCCTGCATAAGGGAAAAGGGATGATTTTATTTATTAGGGGGAAATCTCAGTGAGGGGCAGAGAAATGCATGGAGCAGTGATGGTGGAGGTGAGGTGTGAAGAGAGGGAGTTAAAGCCCACCATCAATGGTCAGGGGGTGTCTCTGTCCCAGACTCCCGGGTAAGTGGAAAGATAGGTGGAGATGGGCATGAGAAGGGTCTGGGATGACTTCAGATGCTAAGCTTGGGTTAGAGTGAGATGGAGGCTGGGAAATGGAGTCACTGAGCGTGGGTACTCAGTGGACTCCAGTCCATGAGGGAAAGCTCTAATACCCCCTCGCTTTCTCAACTCTCGAGATCCAAATCTAGAAAGACTGCAGATTCAGATGGGGAGGGAGACTTGTGAGAATGAGCAGCAAGACAGAATCAGAGCTGAGCAGACAGGGAGGCTGGCCAGGAGCCTCAGAGGTATAGCTTCAGCTCAACCACACAGAGGACTGTCAGGGAGATCTGCTTTATAATTAGCGTGTGACAAGAAGAATGCTTTCTTAAAGTTTGGCATAAGGCTCTGGAATGTCCAGTTATAACCCTGGTATGCTGTCAGAAGATTTCATATCCTGAACCTTTTGCTGCTGTGTCACTGGTATGTCGTATCTGAGATAGTCTGGAAAGGAGCAAAAGCCAGTGCCTTCTGAGATAACAATTAAAATTCTTGGATTTATATAATGTGATATGATGTGAGGGGCATTGTTTAGCTCTTGGCACAGCCATGAATGCCTAAGGCAGAACACCAAAGGAAAAAGTTGACTCTGAGAGCATTCTCAGAGCATATCTGGAAGAGGTTGCTGGTTAATGCAGACATGTGTCCAAACAAGCACTGGTTTTCTCGGTAAAGACGCATAGCTGGCAAGTCTCCCTTGGCATGCAGAGCGTGAGTAATGCTTCATTTTAATGAGGGGTCTTGGGGGGCTATAATAAAGACTATGTGGTATTTCCCACGTGTCTCTTTGGAACGTGGACTGATTGTACCCTGATTGTAGAAGAAAAGCCATCAGAAAGTATGTACTTCCTAAAATCTCTGGGGCGCTACAAGATTCACATAATTTAATGGCATCTAAATGAATTCACAGAAATACACCCAGCATTCCCAGAGTAAAAATCTTCTCTTACCATAGGTAAGTAAATATGAGTGCAAAGTAATGAGACTGTTGGTGGGCGAGGGGAGATGGGAAGGGTATATGATTTTTAAACTAAAGCTATAGGCAGTTCCAGATGAACTGTAAACATTGTAACACCTCTGGAATAACTCTTAGCTTTCCTACCCGACTCTTCTGAAAGATAAGATGACCTGGATGGGTGGGATCGGGGTGGGTGGGAGCGAGGTCAAAGCAGGAGGGGATGTCTGTATACGTATAGCTGATTCACTTTATTATACAGCAGAGACTAATACAACATTGTAAAAGTAATTATACTCCAATTTTTAAAAAAGCCATCTGAACATCAGGTTCCTATGTATAAAGCACATGCCTTCATTTTTAAGACATTATTTCAGGGTCACACTTTAACCTGTGAGTCCGGATCATTTGAACTTTTTCTTTCAGAGAAAGCCAATACTTAATGTTTTGGTTGGAAACAAAACCAACCTAAAAAGTGACTAGGAAAACAAACACTGCCCAGTCCTTCTGAACAGTGACTGGTCAATGAAGTGGCAGATGGAGCATGACCACATGTTTGTTCTAGGGTCTACTGTCTGGATGTCCCCTTAGATCCAGCCATAGGGCGCGCATGACTTCCCACCAGCAAAGCCCCTTTTGGTTCAGATTTGGAGCCTTATTCAGGCAAAGTATGTGAAATACTGTACTGACCTTTATTTAATATTTCTGGACTGGCTGGAGCAAAATGCTCCACGAGGACTGGACCTCCCAAAGTGCCCCAGGATTCTGGTGGGATTAAATACAGTTCTGGGGTGTTTGG
The DNA here is from genome assembly GCF_032452875.1 of Bos javanicus. Lineage (NCBI taxonomy): Eukaryota > Metazoa > Chordata > Mammalia > Artiodactyla > Bovidae > Bos > Bos javanicus. The sequence continues at coordinate 80,698,214 of NC_083876.1, read as the reverse complement.
AAGAACATGATTCAGTCCCAAAAGTTTACAGGAGGGGATGGTCATCCAGAACTCAGGACATGAGAGTCCCAAGAGACAGAAGTTCTAGGGGCAGAGACCTCTTTGGCATAGGCTAATATGTTAAAGAGGACTTGGAATTATACAGAGAAATTAGAAATTCTCTATCTTAAATAATTTTGAAATGTTAACACATGGTTAGAAGTGAAATAAATTCATCAGGCAAAAAGTCTTATATCAGATAAATGTGGCTACCTCCCACTTGGGATTTATTCATGCCTAGTAAACCAAGTGGAGATTTCCTGTCATTTATTTACCCCAGTTTTTCAAAACAAAGCCATTAAATGCATGCTCTAGGTGACAGTCAGGCTTTAAACTGACTCGGGAAAATGTACATTTTCACTTGTTTCACTTAGAGGGTGGAAGTCACTCCCGGAAAAGGTCATTCCTTCTGTCCTCATTTGCATTTGCTGCAACTCCCTCACTCCCAACAAAAGCAACAACAACAACAAAAAAAAAACCCAAGCAAAAGAAGCAATAAAACTGATGTCCAAGAAAAACATTTAGTTTGAAAAAGAGTTGAAAAATGCAGCCTTGGAAGAAGCACTGCTTACATGGGATTGTTCAACAAATTCCTGTTGTGTGAGGTTTGGCATATACTTTCTAAAAATATAAGCATCTGGGGAAATGAGACAAAGCCCAGGTCTTGGACCAAATGAGGCACACAGTGTGAATCTGTTAGTGATTATATCCATAATGAAATATGTGCCCAAATTTAGCAGCACAAAATCTAATACAATACGAAAGCCCGGCAGGCACCATCCTTACCATAATATATAGCCAACAGAGAAGGTACATATGGCGGCCAGTCCGCTGCTCCTGCTGGGATACGCGTGGTGTGATGTCCTCATCTCGATTAATATAAAGGGCAAAACCGTTGTGTGCTGCAAAAGAACAGAGACCAGGTGACACAGGTTCTTAGCATCAGCCCTCAACAGCTGTTTTGCCATCACTAGGAGAAAGGATAGTGTTATTTCCTAGTAAAAGTGCCTCAGCACTGACCAGTATATGGCTTGTCTAAGTGGTAGAATGGACATGAAAACATGTAGTCCGGCAATTGCTCCCCTGGTTTTTCTTCTGTATCTTAGTTTTTAAAACTGTATTTTCTTTATTCTCATTACAGGAAATTATAGAAAGATGTAAAGGGAACAAATTAGAATATAATAAAGGAATAAAAACAACCACTGTTCATATTTTGCTATACGTCCTTCCCCCCTCAACTTTTTGTTCATATTATTTATACACAATTAAGATCATACCGTGCATCCCATTTTATGTGGAATTACAGCATAAGAATTTTTGATATGAAATTTTAGAAATAATTTTAGAACATAAACCCTGACCAGAGCTGCTGAAAACTCCATTTTATGGATGGATCAACATTTTTCTATCTATCCATCTATTTATTTTTGACCTCACAACATGGCTTGCAGGATCTTAGTTTTCTGATAAGGGATGGAACCCAGGCCCCAGGAGTGAAAGCACTGAGTCCTAACCATTGGATCACCAGGGAATTCTGTGTACCAACACTTATTTAACTGATTTTTATTCTTGGTCATTAAGTAGTATAAGATTTTTCAATTTTTGCTTGAATAATTTTAATTTAAATAATTTTAAAGATATTCATTTTAAATCAATATCTTCTGTAGAAATTCTTGTTATTTCTTAACTGATGTATTGATGATTTACAATACATTATATTGGTGTCAGGTGTACAACATAGTGATTTAAATTATTTTCTTACAGTCAAAGGTTATGATTTTAAGGCTGTTGATACATAATGCCAAATTATGTGTGAACCAGCAGCAGGTTAGAAAAGAAGGCCATATTAGCTTGCAGAAAAGATGTTCTGGCTTGTACCAGCAGTGCATGGATTTAGATACGATGTTGGACGAGACACTCCAAAGAAGTTGCAGGGAATATCTCCACTTGTTTTTTGAACCCAGTGGCCACTCTAGATTCTCAGTTCAGTGGGCCAGGATAGGGATAAAACTTTTCCCCTCCATATGGTAAGAAGAAAGGAAGGTCAAGCACTTCTGACATTGAAATTTGGTGGAAAGACACAAGGGAAAAAGAGCTTCTTAGGTAAAACTGACTCAGGATATAAATTTACCTTCCTCCACTGTAGAGTTTTCCAAGAGTAAGAAGACGGTGGAACTGATAACTGAACCACCAGCAACTTTGAATTCTATTGAGGATACTCCTTAATGGTCATGAAAGAGGCTTTGTTCTGCTCTTGCTGTATAGTTTGCATGTTCTAGGAAAAGGCAGGAAACTGTATGTTATGATTTTCAAACTCTAATAAGTACTGTCACAAAATGGAACCAGGTGACAGGTAGACCTGGGCAGGAAAGACACAGTGGGGATAGCGAAGGGAACATCTTTGGAGCAACTCACTGTTTACATTCATAGAAAAAACAGGATATTGTAAGAAATGATAAGACACTGGCAATTCTTTGCTTTAAACTTTCTCTTCTACATAATTATTCTGACTGCCAATACATGGCAATTAGACTATGGTATGCCTATAATGTCAGGTGGGTGACTCCATAGTTGGGTGGCTTTATATTTCCTTATCCTTTGTTTCTCTGTTATTGTTTTAAATAATTAGTATAATTAGCTCTAAAGGGAACCACACAAAATGTACACGTGTTAATACAGAGATGGTACGTATTTTAAAGACCTATTTCATTGTTTTTTTTCCCCAGTATAATTTAGTCACCTCAGATAATGTTGGCCTGGAATTTCACCAACAATTTGAGATGCCAAAAATAGTTCTACTATAGTGATTTCATGTAAAAAGTCAAAAATATAGTTAGCAATAAGGCTGAGACTTCTCAGATCCCACGTAGAAGAAAAATCCCTGCAAATCAAATGTTTACTCTGAAGACAGTGGTGACTCTAATAGTCTGTGTGGGTTATAAAATGATATTATTTTTGACTTTTTAATATTAAATATATCTAAGCTCTACTTCTTACTCCATTGCATCACACTTAGTAAAAATTCACTCATTTTTCCATAAATTTGTATAAGTTCCAACCACTAATCTGAATATTTTTACCCAGTTAACATTATTTTACCAAGCCTATTTGCTGATCATCAGATGTCAAACCTGGAAAGGTTAACATGTCCTTTGGTGATGCCAGGCCAAAAAAAACCAAAAAACAAAACCTCTTTGAAAAATGAAAATCTCTCCAGGTCACTTCATTTCTGGCATCATCGCCATTAAAAAGGAGCTATTTCTTCCATCAGTGAGGACAAAAGATCTTTCTGTGGCTAGCTGTGCCCACGCCAGTTTTGACCAGGGGCAAATTCTATATGAGAGTAGTAACAGCTTATTATGTAGAATTTTCATGCACTAAAGAACGTATATCCTCTTTTCTAAAATTTTATAATGCAAATTATGTTTACTGATAAACATTACATATTAACAAAAGTAAAAATAGTGTAAAATATTTACAGCAAGTATAAATGTTTCTCTGCATGTAGCTAAAGTCTTATGACTAAAGAAAAGATTAAAAAAATCTATGAAAGGCCTTGTTGAACCTCTAAGTTACCTTTGGCAGCCAATTGTGACTCAAAATCTGTAGCAGCAAGAGGAGCAATTACTTCAGAAGTAGGGGTACAAGAAATTCAGTTCTAATCCACTCCCAGGCAACACTGTTTCAATGACTTAAGAACCAGGAAAGAAATATTCAGCTCCATTTAAGACCAAAGGTGCACAAGAGAGGTAAGCTTACATTTTGTTCACTGTGGTATTTGTAGCACTTAAAAAAGAGCCTAGCACATAGGAGGGGCCCAGTAAATATTTGTGGAGACCATTTAATCTTTGAAACAACATCCTAAATGAGAGTTACTAACTCTTTTCTGTAGATGGGATTAACAAAGACTCGGAAAATTTAACTGCATTTTAAAAAATTATTTATTTGTTGTTTTTGGTTGCGCTGGGTCTTCGTTGCTGTGTGCAGGCTTCATCGAGTTGCAGCGAGTGGGAGCTACTCTCTAGTATGGTGCGTGGGCTTCTTAACTGCAGTAGCTTCTCCTGTCACAGACTATGGGCTCTGGAGCCTGTGGGCTTCAGTAGGTGTGGCCCACCAGTTTAGTGGCCACCCCCAATCCCCCCCGGCATATGGAATCTTCCTGAACCAGGATCAAACCTGTGTCCCCTGCACTGGCAGGTGAATTCTTAAGCACTGGACCACCAGAGAAGTCCAAAGGCAATAACCGCTGTGCCCTACTAAGTAAGTCTACCAAGTGTTCAAGACCAGTTCTGTTTCCAAATTCCATGCTGTTTCATATATTAGAATTATGTCTTTAAAAGATATCAGAGATAAATCATGTTTGACTCAATAAGCTTGTAGCAGTACATGATTTAAGGTCACTTATGTTGTCTCTCAACAAACCAGAACTATTTTTTTGGTTAAGCCTCAATATAAACAAAAAGATTTTCACTGTGAGAAAACACATGTTACTAAATGAGTTCTTTCCTGTGACGTATAGGCAGTCAGAAGAGTATCAAGGAGGAAGGATACAAATACAAAGTGCTTGCTGCTGCTGCTGCTGCTAAGTCGCTTCAGTCGTGTCCGACTCTGTGCGACCCCATAGACGGCAGCCCACCAGGCTCCTCCGTCCATGGGATTTTCCAGGCAAGACTACTGGAGTGGGGTGCCATTGCCTTCTCCAATGCATGAAAGTGAAAAGTAAAAGTGAAGTCACTCGGTCGTGTCCGACTCTTAGCGACCCCATGGACTGCAGCCCACCAGGCTCCTCCGTCCATGGGATTTTCCAGGCAAGACTACTGGAGTGGGGTGCCATTGCCTTCTCAATGCATGAAAGTGAAAGTAAAAGTGAAGTCACTCGGTCGTGTCCGACTCTTAGCGACCCCATGGACTGCAGCCCACCAGGCTCCTCCGTCCATGGGATTTTCCAGGCAAGACTACTGGAGTGGGGTGCCATTGCCTTCTCCGACAAAGTTTCTACGAAAGTCAAAAGTCCTAATTCACTCCTGTCACATGCTACATGCTTTTTAAATAATTTTTATAGTCAATTCACTTTTTTTCCTTAAATAAATATATTTAAAGGAAAACTTACAAGGTTTATAAACTCTCCTAAATGGAATATATTAATAAAAGATAATCACAAAAACAAATAACAATGAAAACTAATTGATCTTGATAAATATTCAATAGACACGTTTGCCCGTTTGATTCCAAAGCCTGCTCTGTATGTGGTAAGTACGAGTGTTAGAATTAGAGGGGCACTAAAGACATGCATGTAGAGCTGGACAAAACTGACTGACTTAGTATGCATGTACAAAGACAAGCCAGAATGAAATAGAGACCCTTCTAAATGAAATCAGAAGGATTGAAAGATAACTGAGAGAGAATTACCTTTTCACCAGGTGATTCAATACTATTTAATGCCAGGGCCCTGTGCCCTTAAGTTATCTCAAATACCATCTGAGCCACACATCTATACCCTGGAACAGATTACCTGTAAACTGTACCTGTACCTTCTAAGTGCTGATTTGATTTAGCGGTGGCTGCGCAGGCACAGGAGGGCCAAGAGGAGCCACTCCATGTTCAAGGTCAGGAGGGGCGGCAGTGAGGAGATACCCCTCGTCCAAGGTAAGGAGCAGCGGCTGCGCTTTGCTGGAGCAGCCGTGAAGAGATACCCCACGTCCAAGGTAAGAGAAACCCAAGTAAGACGGTAGGTGTTGCAAGAGGGCATCAGAGGGCAGACACACTGAAACCATAATCCCAGAACATTAGTCAATCTAATCACACTAGGACCACAGCCTTGTCTAACTCAATGAAATTAAGCCATGCCCGTGGGGCAACCCAAGACGGGCAGGTCATGGTGGAGAGATCTGACAGAATGTGGTCCACTGGAGAAGGGAATGGCAAACCACTTCAGTATTCTTGCCTTGAGAACCCCATGAACAGTATGAAAAGGCAAAATGATAGGATACTGAAAGAGGAACTCCCCATGTCAGTAGGTGCCCAACATGCTACTGGAGATCAGTGGAGAAATAACTCCAGAAAGAATGAAGGGATGGAGCCAAAGCAAAAACAGGATGTGACTGGTGATGGAAGCAAGGTCCAATGCTGTAAAGAGCAATATTGCATAGGAACCTGGAATGTCAGGTCCATGAATCAAGGCAAATTGGAAGTGGTCAAACAAGAGATGAAAAGAGTGAATGTTGACATTCTAGGAATCAGCGAACTAAAATGGACTGGAATGGGTGAGTTTAACTCAGATGACCATTATATCTACTACTGCGGGCAGGACTCCCTTAGAAGAAATGGAGTAGCCACCATGGTCAACAAAAGAGTCCGAAATGCAGTACTTGGACGCAATCTCAAAAACGACAGAATGATCTCTGTTCGTTTCCAAGGCAAACCATTCAATATCACAGTAATCCAAGTCTATGCCCCAACCAGTAATGCTGAAAAAGCTGAAGTTGAATGGTTCTATGAAGACCTATAAGACCTTTTAGAACTAACACCCAAAAAAGATGTCCTTTTCATTATAGGGGACTGGAATGCAAAAGTAGGAAGTCAAGAAACACCTGGAGTAACAGGCAAATTTGGCCTTGGAATATGGAATGAAGCAGGGCATAGGCTAACAGAGTTTTGCCAAGAGAATGCACTGGTCATAGCAAACACCCTCTTCCAACAACACAAGAGAAGATTCTACACATGGACATCACCAGATGGTCAACACCAAAATCAGACTGATTATATTCTTTGCAGGCAAAGATGGAGAAGCTCTATACAGTCAGCAAAAACAAGACTGGGAGCTGACTGTGGCTCAGATCATGAACTCCTTATTGCCAAATTCAGACTGAAATTGAAGAAAGTAGGGAAAACCACTAAACCATTCAGGTATGACCTAAATCAAATCCCTTATGATTATACAGTGGAAGTGAGAAATAGATTTAAGGGACTAGATCTGATAGATAGAGTGCCTGATGAACTATGGACAGAGGTTCATGACATTGTACAGAAGACAGGGATCAAGACCATCCCCATGGAAAAGAAATGCAAAAAAGCAAAATAGCTGTCTGGGGAGGCCTTACAAATAGCTGTGAAAAGAAGAGAAGTGAAAAGCAAAGGAGAAAAGGAAAGATACAAGCATCTGAATGCAGAGTTCCAAAGAATAGTAAGGAGAGATAAGAAAGCCTTCCTCAGCGATCAGTGCAAAGAAATAGAGGAAAACAACAGAATGGGAAAGACTAGAGATCTCTTCAAGAAAATTAGAGATACGAAGGGAACATTTCATGCAAAGATGGGCTCGATAAAGAACAGAAATGGTATGGACCTAAGAGAAGCAGAAGATATGAAGAAGAGGTGGCAAGAATACACAGAAGAACTGCACAAAAAGATCTTCACGACCCAGATAATCACGATGGTGTGATCACTCACCTAGAGCCAGACATCCTGGAATGTGAAGTCAAGTGGGCCTTAGAAAGCATCACTACGAACAAAGCTAGTGGAGGTGATGGAATTCCAGTTGAGCTATTTCAAATCCTGAAAGATGATGCTGTGAAAGTGCTGCACTCAATATGCCAGCAAATTTGGAAAACTTAGCAGTGGCCACAGGACTGTAAAAGGTCAGTTTTCATTCCAACCCCAAGGAAACGCAATGCCAAAGAATGCTCAAACTACCGCACAATCGCACTCATCTCACACGCTAGTAAAGTAATGCCACAATTCTCCAAGCTAGGTTTCAGCAATACGTGAACTGTGAACTTCCTGATGTTCAAGCTGGTTTTAGAAAAGGCAGAGGAACCAGAGATCAAATTGCCAACATCCGCTGGATCATTGAAAAAGCAAGAGAGTTCCAGAAAAACATTTATTTCTGCTTTATTGACTATGCCAAAGCCTTTGACTGTGTGGATCACAATAAGCTGTGGAAAATTCTGAAAGAGATGGGAATACCAGACCACCTGATCTGCCTCTTGAGAAACCTATACGCAGGTCAGGAAGCAACAGTTAGAACAGGACATGGAACAACAGACTGGTTCCAAATAGGAAAAGGAGTACGTCAAGGCTGTATATTGTCATCCTGCTTATTTAACTTATATGCAGAGTACATCATGAGAAACGCTGGGCTGGAAGAAGCACAAGCTGGAATCAAGATTGCCGGGAGAAATATCAATAACCTCAGATAGGCAGATGACACCACCCTTATGGCAGAAAGTGAAGAGGAACTCAAAAGCCTCTTGATGAAAGTGAAAGAGGAGAGTGAAAAAGTTGGCTTAAAGCTCAACATTCAGAAAACGAAGATCATGGCATCTGGTCCCATCACTTCATGGGAAATAGATGGGGAAACAGTGTCAGACTTTATTTTTTTGGGCTCCAAAATCACTGCAGATGGTGACTGCAGCCATTAAATTAAAAGATGCTTTCTCCTTGGAAGGAAAGTTATGACCAAGCTAGACAGCATATTTAAAAGCAGAGACATTATTTTGCCAACAAAGGTCCATCTAGTCAAGGCTATGGTTTTTCCAGTAGTCATGTATGGATGTGAGAGTTGGACTGTGAAGAAAGCTGAGTGCCAAAGAATTGATGCTTTTGAACTGTGGTGTTGGAGAAGACTCTTGAGAGTCCCTTGGACTGCAAGGAGATCCAACCAGTCCATTCTGAAGGAGATCAGCCCTGGGATTTCTTTGGAAGGAATGATGCTAAAGCTGAAACTCCAGTACTTTGGCCACCTCATGCGAAGAGTTGACTCATTGGAAAAGACTGATGCTGGGAGGGATTGGGGGCAGGAGGAGAAGGAGATGACAGAGGATGAGATGGCTGGATGGCATCACCGACTCAATGGACATGAGTTTGAATGAACTCCGGGAGCTGGTGATGGACAGGGAGGCTTGGCGTGCTGCAGTTCATGGGGTCGCAAAGAGTCGGACACAACTGAGCGACTGAACTGAATGGTGCTTTTGCCAGAAAAAATGGAGAAACAGATGAGTAGGAAGTTTAGGTATGGATGGAGGAACTTAATGGTATTTAAGAAGATTTAAAAAAACGGATTTATATAACACAAGAAGGGTCTGGACTTGCTATGGGGAAAATACTTTATTTGTGATGGCATTTGGTAATCTATAAACTAAAGGAAAGTTTTATAATAAACTTTCCTGCAGAATAAATAGAAGGATTAAAATACATGCTGTGTGATGGTACAAAAGTAGAGCAGATGAATTAGGAGACTGCTCAAGATTACTTTAAAGTTCTAGCATCTGTGGTTATAGTCAGAATGTGTAATACATAAAATATTAAATAAAATTTGAAGACTTTCACCTTCCATTTATTTGGTCTTTCTCCTGGTTTCCAAAATATATAGATATTTAAAGAGAGCATTAAAAAAAATTTTATTTGGCTGCCCTGGGTCTTAGCTGCAGCATATGGGATCCAGTTCCCTGAGCAGTGATCAAACCCAGGCCCCCCCTGCATGGGGACCACAGAGTCTCAGCCCACTAGACCACCAAGGAAGTCCCCAAAATATTTTTTTTAATAGAAAGGTACTGTTTCCATAGCATATAACATGGATTAAAAATCATTTCAATGGACATTGGGGCACATTTACCTTTTCAAATAACTAGTCATAGAAACAACTTAAATGACCAGTGATGGAGGAATGGATAAAGAAAATGTGGTCTGTATATACCGTATATACTGTGGAATACTGTGCTATGCTGTGCTTACTCGCTCAGTTGTGTCCAACTCTTTCTGACCCCATGGACTTATAGCCTGCCAGGCTCCTCTGTCCCTGGGGATTCTCAGGCAAGAATACTGGAGTGGGTAGCCATTCCCTTCTCCAGGGGAACTTCCTGATCCAGGAATCGAACCCAGGTCACCCGCACTGCAAGTGGATTCTTTACCAGCTAAGCCACCAGGGAAGCCCAAGAATACTGGAGTGGGTAACCTATGCCTTCTTCAGGGGAACTTCCTGATCCAGGAATTGAACTGGGGTGTCCTGCATTGCAGGTGGATTCTTTACCAGCTGAGCTACCAGGAAAGTCCATCGCTTAAATATTGGATCTTAAAAAAATGGTACAAATGAACCTATTTACAAAACAGAAATAGAGTCATATATGTAGAAAAAAATTTATGGTTACCAAAGGGGAAGGGTGAACAGGGATAAATTGGGAGATTGTATATATTTTGACATATACACACTACTATGTATAAGGCAACTGAGTGGAATGTATAAAACAAAGAACTAATAAGAACCTACTGTACAGTACAGGGGACTCTACACAATACTCTGTAATGACCTACATGGGAACAGAATCCAAAAACAGTGAATATATGTATATGTGTTGACATAACTGCCTCACTTTGCTGTACAGTGACACAGGACTGGAAAAGGTCAGTTTTCACTCCAACCCCAAAGAAAGGCAATGCCAAAGAATGCTCAAACTACCACACAGTTGCATTCATCTCACATGCTAGTAAAGTAATGCTCAAAATTCTCCAAGCCAGGCTTCAACATTATGTGAACCATTAACTTTCAAATGTTCAAGCTGGATTTAGAAAAGGCAGAGGAACCAGAGATCAAATTGCCAACATCTGCTGGATCGTCAAAAAAGCAAGAGCGTTCCAGGAAAACATCTACTTCTGCTTTTTTGTCTATGCCAAAGCCTTTGAGTGTGTGGATCACAACAAACTGTGGGAAATTCTGAAAGAGATGGGAATACCAGACCATCTGACCTGCCTCCTGAGAAATCTGAATGCAGGTTAAGAAGGAACAGTTAGAACTGGACATGGAAAAACAGAGTGGTTCCAAATAGGGAAAGGAGTATGTCAAGGCTGTATATTGTCACCTTGCTTATTTATCTTTTATCCAGAGTACATCATAAGAAATGCTGGGCTAGATGAAGCACTAGCTGGAATCAAGATTGCTGGGAGAAATATCAATAACCTCAAATATGCAGATGACACCACCCTTATGACAGAAAGTGAAAAATAACTAAAGAGCCTCTTGATGAAAGTGAAAGAGGAGACTGAAAAAGTTGGCTTAAAGCTCAACATTCAGAAAACGAAGATCATGGCATCTGGTCCCATCACTTCATGGCAACAGATGAGAAAACAATGAAAACAGTGAGCGACTTTATTATTTTGGGCTCCAAAATCACTGCAGATGGTGATTGCAGCCATGAAATTAAAAGACACTTGCTCCTTGGAGGAAAAGCTATGACCAACCTAGCATATTAAAAAGCAAAGACATTACTTTGTCAATAATGGTCAGTCTAGTTAAGGCTATGGTTTTTCCAGTAGTCATGTATAGATGTGAGAGCTGGACTACAAAGAAAGCTGAGCACCGAAGAATTGATGCTTTTGAACTATGGTGTTGGAGAAGACTCTTGAGAGTCCCTTGGACTGCAAGGAGATTCAGCCAGTCCATCCTAAAGGAAATCAGTCCTGACTATTCATTGGAAGGACTGATGCTAGAGCTGAAACTCCAACCCTTTGGCTACCTGATGCTAAAACTGACTCATTGGAAAAGACCCTGATGCTGGGAAAGATTGATGGCAGGAGGAGAAGGGGTCGACAGAGGATGAGATGGTTGGATGGCATCATTGACTCTATGGACATGAGTTTGAATAAGCTCTGGGAGATGGTGATGGATTAGGAACCCTGGTGTGCTACAGTGCATGGGGTCACAAAGAGTCGGACGTGACTGAGCGACTGAACTGATGATGATGCAGAAACTAACACAATGTTGTAAATCAACTACATGTTAATATGAATTTAAAAAGACACACACAAAAAAGGTTTTCTTCCTTGGAAGCAAAAACGTCTTTTGAACATGAGGGGTTCCAGACCATCCCTTGCCTAGCTGGATAACGAGAGAGCTGGCCATCCTCTGTCCACTGATTTGCATCAGTAGGGCACAGGCAGACCTTTGGGAATGTTCTCAAGGTAACGGATGCATCAAATCGCTGTCTGAGCTAGCTAAAAATGAGACTGCTGGGGATGTCTGGCTTGCTGGATTCCAGTGGCGTAGTGCTCATGGTGGTCCCCATGTGAGTAGAACACAGTTCTTCCCCTCATGATTGTCAGGATAGGTTTTCTTATATTCTACGACAAATTTTGATCATAAATAAAAAATTGAAGGATGGCTGTGTGTGTGTGTGTGTTTGGAACCCCTGCATTCTTGTGGGTACTTGGCTGCAGGCAGGGTGAGAGATGTGATCAGACTTGCCTGGGAGCAAGGGGTGAGGGACAGTCCTTATGATATCCTAGCAATTGACTGCTGTTGCTGTTCAGTCACTCAGTCATGTCTGACTCTTGTGACTCAATGGACTGTACCCTGCCAGGCTCCTCTGTCTATGGAATATTCCAAGGCATGAATACTGGAGTGGGTTGCCATTTCCTACTCCAGGGGATCTTCCCCATCCAGGAATTGAACCTGCGTCTCTTGCATCTCCTGCATTGGCAGATGGATTGTTTGTCACTGAACCACCAGGGAAACCCTCATAAATTATAAATAAAAATAATACGGAAAACAGCTCTAGGATACAGAAGGCATACACTCCATATTTTAACATGAATATTTTGTTCCTTTGCTCTGCCACCCCTTAACCAGACTAAAAGGGGATTAAAATAGAAATTTCTGTGCTGTCATAAAGCAACAAGGAATTTCCAACTTTGAAGTTAAAGCCCATTGTATTAGCAAAACATGATCTAAAACGATAGGAAGGGTGATATGAGAAAGACTGGCCCCCTCCAAAAAAAAGTCGCAAAACACTGACAGATTCTAACCTTTGCAAAGCTTCTGGGCTCTCCAAATAAGGCAAACGTTTGATGAACACAGAGAAAAGCAGCGCTGGGTGGGGCATGCGCAGAACTGGGGTGGGGCTGCTCCTGGAGCAACCATAAATTCAGTCAGTGGATGTGCCCAGATGGCAATGTCAAACCGGGCAGCTTGGAAACAAAGCTGAGGCAGGCTCTAAAAATCCTTAATTTTAAACTCTGAAAACCGAACCAAATGCTTTCTCTTGCCACCAAAAACTGTCATTATTAACTTTATTAATTGGTCAGCTCAAAATCTGCCACCTTCCCTCACTCTCTTCACAATAGGGATATTTTGGTGTGTTTTTTATCCTCAGTAGTTTCCAGTCTCTAGGAGTCAAATGGAACCTCCCCGTGTCAGGGGCCTCCCTCTCCTGAGAGCTAAGGTGCTGGCTTTAACGTGGTCACACCAGCACAATATGATACAGAATCTCCCCAGAAACACCAGAGCCTTTGAAATTGTGCCTTTTCTCTGTGGAGCTGGATACCTGTCACCGCTGGCTCTCAAACTGTCCGAGATACGCTTACACAGGCTTCTCAGAATGAGGTTAGAAATGTGACCCAGGGTCAGAAACGTAGATTCAGATGGAACCAATATTTCTTGAGTGTCAGTATGTTCCAGGCACTTCTAAAATGCTTTATGGACTCAATACTAAATTTGGGACTCATCCAGTTCTAACATTAGCCCCAGCAGCTCTTAGGATATGGTTTTAATAATTAGGCCAAATAAACAAAACAGAGTCATGCATTGAACCAAGACATGCGTATCTTTGCAATTAAAAGCAAATGATGCATCACAGAAACAATTAACACTGGTACAGTGGTACCAGGCTACGATTTCTGCATTTAAAAAGCACTTTCAATATGACTCGAGGGAAGTTAGTACCTCCTGCTGAGTCTTGCTAGTGAAGGTATCCACAAAGTGCCGAGGCTCTGTGGCATTACTGGAAAGCTCCAGAGTGGTGCCTTCTTTTCAGCCCAGCAGCCTGTGGGCCACTAAAAGGAATTTTGTGAATGTGGTTCCAGAAATAACCCATGTCGTATCTTAAAAGGTAAGAGTGACTTGGAAGTGACCCCATAGTCACTTGTTCCATGAACATTTCACAATTAGTATCTGTGGTTCGCACAGAATAGCAATGTGAGGATGACTGGTCTGAGATGATCAAGTGATTACAACATGATGTGCTACACACAGATGTGCACACTCAGGAGAGTGCAACAACTGGTGTAGATGTGCACACTCGGGACGGTGCAACGATTGGGGTGACCTGGTCTGCTGGGGTAGGTTGAGGGAAAGCTTCACACACCAGAAGACATTTCAATTGGGTGTTTACATGTGACTAGGGCTTCACAAGTAGAAGAAAGGGCACAGGAAGAAGTTCATTTTCCAGCTCAAGAAGAAGAAAAGATGTAAAGGCACCGTACAGACCACTAAGGAACCATCACCATGTCACAGGACATGAAAGAGCACGAAGAATGATGTCTGGACAGCTGAGGTGGGCAGAAGCCAAATTGTGCAGTATTTTTACATGGACTCTGTTTTTGTAAGCAGCAGAGGTAGCTCTACTTAAATTCCTCCATACAGCTGGAAGTGCACGGACGTAGGAGAAACATATTTGGGTATTGATAGTAGAAAGGGCAATATACTTTGGCCACTTGATCCAAAGAGCTGACTCATTGGAAAAGACCCTGATGCTGGGAAAGATTTGAAGGCAAAAGAAGCAGGTGGCAGTGCACGAGATGGTTAGATGGCATCACCAGCTCAATGGACATGAATCTGAGCAAACTCCGGGAGATAGTGAAGGACAGGGGAGCTTGGCAGGGTCTCAGAGAGTTGGACATGACTTAGCGACTGAACAATAATAAAGCAGAAAGGGCAAGCTGTAGGCAGGATGGAGGACAGACTGCAGAGAGGAGAGATTTGTCTACAGACAACGGTCCTCTCTCCTTCCTTCCCTTTGTCCTGCCCGCTCTTTCCTCAAGGCAGGAACCTGACTCTCTCCATGACTTTCTTCTAGGTCTTCCTCAGCCTCCTCTCTCCCTTACCTCTCTACAGCTTCCTCACCTACAGTTTCCCCCTCTTTACTTCTCTTTTACTTTAATAATTGCCATACTACTGGAAAACAGTACAAGGGAAAGACTAAAAAAGAAATCTGGTTTTCATTTTATTATTATTTTATTGGAGTGTAATTATTTTATAATGTTGTGTTAGTTTCTGCTGTGCATTGAAAAAGTTCTGGCAAACATATATGATAGGTTAAACAAGCCAATGACTTCATTCATCTCTGTCTTATGTTGCTTCCCCCATCATTCATTATGTGCAGAAACACTGCATATACAGTAATAAGAATGTTTATCATTTCCTAAGCTTCTAATACAAGCTCAGTTTTATATTCTAAACATTTCTAATCAGCATTATATTTAATTCTTAGAGCAACTCTAATTAAACATATTTTCATCTCCATTTTATAAATGGAGAAGTGAAGGAACAGAGGGATGAACTTGTCAGAGGTTACACAGAAGTAGGCAATGGTGTAGCCAGCCTTAGACCTCAGATCTGTGAGTGTGAAAGTCACTCAGTCATGTCCGACTCTTCGTGACCTAATGGACTGTAGCCCGCCAGGCTTCTCTGTCCATGGGATTCTCCAGGCAAGAATACTGGCATGGGTAGCTGTTCCCTTCTCCAGGGGATCTTCCCAACTCAGGGATTGAACCCAGGTCTCCCGCATTGCAGGTGGATTCTTTACCATCTGAGCCATCAGGGAAACCTAAGAATACTGGAGTGGGTAGCCTATATCCCTTCTCCAGGGGATCTTCCCAACCCAGGAATTGAACCGGGGTCTCCTGCATTGCAGGTGGATTCTTTACCAGCAGAGATACCAGGGAAGTTTGTAGACCTCAGATCTACTAGGCTCCAAATCTGTGTTTTTTCCTGAGTGACACATACTGCTCCCCGAACTAGCTTGTTTGTTCATTCACTCAATTAAAAGCTTACTGTACTCCTGTCATGGGCAATTCACGATTTCATGTATTTAAATATATTCCAGGATAGAGGAGACAAGGATCGTTGCCCCAACGGATGGCTGTTCTCAGGAGTGCATTTCAATTTTGTTGTTGTTGTTCAGTTGCTATGTTGTGTCTGATTCTTTGTGACCTCATGGACCGTAGCACACCAGGCATTTCAATTAGGCAAATACAAATGTGGCGTCTCTCAGCTCAGAAAAGTCATTAGGACTGCATAAGTATTATATGAGATTCTGTAGTAAAAGTGATTTATACACTACATGCAAAAATAACTGAGGGAGATTTTGGGAGATCTCTCACTTAAGACAAATTGCTAAATGATATTGTCTAATACCTACTGCATGCCAGTCCTCTATGTGGATTCAATTCAGTCGCTCAGTCATGTCCAACTCTTTGCAACCCCATGGACTGCAGCGTACCAGGCTTCCCTGGCCATCACCAACTCCCAGAGTTTGCTCAAACTCATGTCCAAAGTCATTTATATCTTACAGTGATCCTCTGAGGCATATGTTTACATCAATTCTGTTTTACAAAAATCGAGGCACAGGGAAGTTGACAAAGTTGCTCTGGGTTCACCAACTGGAAGGTAGTGGGTTTGGGCTTAGACTTGGGCAGTTTGGCTTTCGGACTTATTCTTGAACTGTGATGCTCTATTGCCTGTGAAGTCCTTGGGAAGACCTGAGGATTGAGAATGGTCAGTGGAAAAACGGAGACAAGGAACTGATGCTCTTGGTCTCTTGATTGTGCCTGGGAGGAGGAGCCTGGCCCTTCCCTCACCCACCCATTCACCTTATGGGGCTTCAAGGGCTGAAGGATGAGGGGCCTCTACACCCAAGGTTAAAAGGGAGACTCAGAACAGACTTCCCATTCATGTTTGGGGGTAAATCTCATGGGTACCAAGAGCCTCAGGTAGGCAGAGAGAAAGGACTAAGAATAACCGCAGTCCACTGACACAGGCAGGCACTGAGGTGCTACCGGCGGCTGTTTCTTGTCTTTTCTTTGGCCTCAGTTCAGTTCAGTTCAGTCGCTTAGTCATGTCTGACTCTGCGACCCCATGAACTGCTGCACGCCAGGCCTCCCTGTCCATCACCAACTCCTGGAATCCACCCAAACCCATGTCTATTGAGTCGGTGATGCCATTGAACCATCTCATCCTCTGTCGTCCCCTTCTCCTCCTGCCCTCAATCTTTCCCAGCATTAGGGTCTTTTCAAATGAGTCAGCTCTTCACATCAGGTGGCCAAAGTATTGGAGTTTCAGCTTCAACATCAGTTCTTCCAATGAACACCCAGGACTGCTCTCCTTTAGGATGGACTGGTTGGATAAATGTATTTGGAAAGCATTTTAGTGGGTGGGTTGAAGAGGAATGGAAGGAAGAGTAATGGGAGACATATTAGAGGTAGAAGGTGAGGCGAATGAGATTTAATCAGGTGTTCTTGTCATCAGGAAAACTTCCAACACCCTTAAAGCTCAGGACACACTGTCAGGTTGAGGGAGCAGGTACAGAAAAACAAAACTCATTCTGAGAAGCACTCTGAAATTAAAAAGAACTGGCAAAATAAGAAAGTAAGACTTTAATGTCATTCATATGCTTCTCTAAAATTATTTTGAGCTCCATAGAAATATGCATCCAAGTCCATCAGCATCCTCTACTGTTAGGGCATTATTCTGACCACTTGATTCCCTTCTCTGAAACCTTCTCACTCTCTTCAGAACAAAGTCCGAGTTTCTTACCACTGCCTTCAGAGACACATCCCATCTACTGGACTCAGCTGGCTTTTCTAGACTAATCTCACACATTTTGTACTGGCAACTTTACTGTTCCACCAAAAGACCTTTCATGGCCAGGCCTTTGCTCACGCTCTTTTCTCTGATTATAATTCTCTGATATTTGGGAGCTTCTCTTTAGTCCACACCGAAGGCATGGTCATTTTCTGCTTATCAGAGAATCATCCCTCACAGATCTCTGCTGCTTCACAGTTAAGTTGGGCAGTGGGACTAGTTCTGGTCAATAGGCTATTATTAACAAGAGTGATGTGGACGCTTCTAGGTTGATGCCGGTGTGAAGATACTGAGTATCAATAGGCCACAGAATGCTACAGTGGACACAAAGGAAGGGGAGCACCGTGAGGCGTGGGGAACTTCTTTAGGGAGAAGGGACAAGCTCTACTGACCACTGTAGACTTCACCCCTGCTCTGAACAGGCGACTTAACAGTGCTGCAACAAACCTTTGTTCAAGGACCACGAAAATATGATTTTCCCCTAGGTAAGCCCTGTTTTCCATTAGTTTTAACATTAAAAAAAAACCTGGCAATTTAAGATGAATAAAAAATAAATTCCTAGATGCAGTATATAAGTGCATTAAAAATACCTTCATCTTGAAGGGACAAAAAATAAAATTTTCCATTACAGATAGGAACGGGACTACTTTGCCCCAAATCATATTCATCTGGTACTAAATCACCTAACTAAAGCTGAAGCTAAACAGTCACAAAATACAGAGAGGCATTAATTTTTTGAAGTGAGAAAATAGTAACACATTTTCATCAACTTTGGTAATTTCCCTGCATTCCTCTACCGCAATGCATAAGCATATTTCAGCCATCCCAAAGAAGCTTCTTCACCGAGTCTTCAAATACAATGATTTCAAATGGTTTTCATTTAGCCTTGTTTATGATAAAATAAATGTTATTCTGATTGATTGGCAAATATCTACCAGCAGCTATAGGAGCAATTATGTTTGACATGAAGACGTTATAAAATCTATAACCCAAACCTTTAAAGCCCTATTTGAAAATGTCAAATTTGACTTATGAGAACCAGTTATAATCCAGCTTCACGCAAAAAGCATTAAGTTAATGCTGGAGCAAAGTACTGTGGCCAAGTGTGCGCTGGCATAATTAATCAGGGATGTTTCAGAAAAGAATCGTCTCCAAGAGGTTATTGATTTACTGTCACGACACGTTTTTCTTACGGCTGCGCTGGTGCTCTGGAGCCGGGATGCACTGGCATGCATTTTTCAGTGACTAGGCCTTGATCTGTCCTCCTGGAATCCTGCCATCCTCACTGACATCTGCAAACACTCACATTTGACAGCCTCATGCCTGAGCCTGGTGGCTTCCAAGTTGATTAGGATTAGTTCAGAGGGGTTTTGGACTAGACTGAATGTAATCGAAAGCAGAGAGCCGTGAATCTCCAGAGGGTGACATGCACCCTGCCAATGGCATCATGTTAATAGAGTGTGCATATGCATACACACACATACATGCAAACACACACATATGCACACACCATAAGGCATATGCAAACCCATCCATGAATACACACATGCATACACCCACACACACCTGTGCACGCACACACACACACACACCCACCCATGTGAACATACATGCAAATGCACAGATACAACAACATACTTAAGGAATGGGGAAGATTTCAGTTTTAATCTTTAAATTTATCTCTATTTTTCAAAATATATATATATATATATTTATTTATTTGGTTGCTCCAGGTCTCAGTTGTAGCACGTGGGATCTAGTTTCCTGACCAAGTATCAAACCCGAGCCCCCTGCATTGGGAGCATGGAGGCTTAGCCACTGGATCACCAGGGAAGTCTGGAAATTTATTTCTATGATCTATTAAACTAAATTCAAGCTTTTTCAGAAGCACTATTTAACATGCATAAAAGTAGCTGTGATTTAGCTCTTTTTCACAATCATTCCATGACATAAGGTAATACTGTCAGAGGAGACTTTACAGCATCAAGTATTTAAACATTCTCCCAAAGATTACAAGGGAAAGTCAAGGGAGAAAGGCAATTTAGCTCAGAGCACAAAACGTTTTATCTGTAGCCTCTTAATTTGACTTTGCAAACAGAAAAGGACACACTTTCTACTCAGAGCAATGCTGGTTGTTATAGTCGTGTGGGTGGTCGGACAGTAGGTACTGGGGGGAGGGGGGCCTCTAGGAAATGGATAACATCTCTGTTGCCCTGTGCACACAGCACATCAAGTTCACTGCTCCTTCTAGGCCTTTGTTCAAGCAGTCATTCCCTGCACAGTCTCGTCTTGCTTAGGCTGTACTGATGATTAAGTAGCCAGCACTGAATCTAGACTCTAGTGGCTGCACAGGCTCTGCTTGCTGTGGAGAGATGGAGAGAAGGCAGGACCAGGAAGCCATTCACCAGTAGAGGGCTATATAACTTTGAGCCAACAGGGGTCCCTCTGGACCCCAGGCTCTTCATCTCTAAGAGTCTGCAGCAGCTGAGAGAAGGGATCCTGCACAGGTCAGGTTCCCTGTGAAGCAGACTCTTGAGATGGGAACTGGTGTGCAGAGGTTTATTTGGGAGTTTCCAAGGGTCAGTGCCTGTAGGCGGAAAAGAAGGGCAATAAGGCAGAGGGTGAAGTATGCTCGTGATGCTCAACGAGGGTCTTAACTGACTCTACCAGGAGATCTGAAGCTGGGTTGGCCCTTCAGTGTTGTCCCAAATTGGAGTAAATGGGCCAGGTCTTTATCCCAAGCATGGACTAGTGATGGGATATGGCTGTCTGGGGAAGGGGGCCTGACCTTTAGCAAGACGGCTTGGTTCTGGTGAGAGTGGCTCCCAGAGAGAACCTCCAATGAGGGGCTGAAGAGACAGAACCTCCAGCTGCTGGGGAAGTAAGTCCTTCAGTCCCCAAAAGGGACCCACCCAGGACATCACAGCTCCAGGAGAGCATATCCATAGTCATCATGCAGCCAGGTCCAAGCTCTGTGTGTGATACTCATCAAGGGAATATAGCAATATATCAATACAGTGATGGGTGGTTTTCTGTGCTCTGTGCTGTGCTCAGTTGTGTCTGGCTCTTTGTGTTCCCATGGGCTGCAGTCTGCCAGGCTTCTCTGTCCATGGGATTTTCCAAGCAAGAATACAGGAGTGGGTTGCTATTTCTTTCTTCAAGGAAGATTCCCGTCCCAGGGATCGAACCCATGTCTCTTGCATCTCCTGCATTGACAGGTGGGTTCTTCACTACTGAACCACCTGGTTGACAGCTCACAACTCACTCCAGGACTATGACTCCCCTGACATCACATGACTTACTGACTTAGGAGACAAGGAACTGGTCAGTCTACAGTAAATTCCTCATTACCACCTAGTTTGGGATCTATAAAGGCAGCTACCGTAATTTTATACATGGTCATGCATGAGTAACAGGCTTCCTTGACATATAACTGGGTTTCTTACCAACCAAGGCATGGCTGGCACTTAATGCTCTTTAAAACTTGCCATCCATCTGTAGCTATACGACAACTTATTCCGCTGAGTAAGGCTGAATCAGGCACATGCTAGACCATGTAATTTTGGTCCCTGTGAATCTGAGGCTCCAGGAACAATGTCAGTCATACAGATGTCGTAAAGCTCTAATTCCCCTGTGAGACAGTGCGTTTGGGAGGGGCTTCTGGAGGAAGAAGAATCTTCATGCTCCGTATCTAGATCACACAAAAGATCTTCAGTTTTATTTTTCCTTATGGCCTTAGGTCCTGTTACTTGCATCCACTGATCAATATTTTAAATGATTTTATTTGCCAAGATGTATCGGAGAAGGCAATGGCACCCCGCTCCAGTACTCTTGCCTGGAAGATCCCATGGATGGAGAAGCCTGGAAGGCTGCAGTCCATGGGGTTGCTGAGAGTCGGACATGACTGAGCGACTTCACTTTCACTTTTCACTTTCATGCATTGGAGAAGGAAATGGCAACCCACTCCAGTGTTCTTTCCTGGAGAATCCCAGGGACGGGGGAGCCTGGTGGGCTGCTGTCTATGGGGTTGCACAGAGTCAGACATGACTGAAGTGACTTAGCAGCAGCAGCAGCAGCAGCAGCCAAGATGTATATATTCAAGTCCTAATCCTCCCTCATTTTTATATGATTAATCAAAGACATATATTTTTGGCTAGCTTCAGATCAGTATGAGATCAATGGTATTACCTACCGGGTGTTCACAGTTCAGCCAAATCAAAGAAACCTGACATTTTCATTAGCCTCTCCAGACTAATCAAGGGGAGAGAAACATTTTTGCAAGCTTACATGCAGCTTGGGGACTCTTCCCCACGCCCACTTTTGTTGACCCCATTAAGAGTCAGGTCCCCATCCTGCAAATATCTTAGGTAAATAGAAAAATCCCCAGTGTCTGCAGTCGTGAGTGGAATTTACGACTCTTCACCCGGTGCCTTCCTCATTAGTGGAGAGTGGACTTTTAAGAGCTATTCATCACTTTTTGTCTGCAGGTCAATTCCTTGCTCCAGCCAACATATCTCCCTGACCCAATATTCTTCTCACTTTGATAGCCATAAATCTCAGCTTTATGGGAGCCACTAAAGAAGGAAGCTGGATGAGGTCAGAGCTCACTCGGAGCCTTGAGAATCTTTTCGGTCTCAAGAACTGAAGAGGATGAAGGGAGAATGGATGAGAGAAAGACTGTTCAAAAGGTATCAAATGAGAACCGTTATGGGTTGTGTGAACTAGATATGACAGCCAGTTCCCAGAATACTGGGGCTAGGAATAAAGCGAGCTGAGGAATATAAAAAGCTGTGTGCTGAGCTGTATAAGAAGCAGCTTCTGGGTTATGAAAGTGGAGCGGACTGAAAGTATAAATCGATTCAGTAAATGTTTTGGTAAATTTGTGAGTATGATCAATGAAAAATGGATTACTAGGAAAGGCTGCTTCTGCTGCTGCTAAGTCGCTTCAGTCGTGTCTGACTCTGCGCGACCCCACAGATGGCAGCCCACCAGGCTCCCCCGTTCCTGGGATTCTCCAGGCAAGAACACTAGAGTGGGTTGCCATTTCCTTCTCCAATGCATGAAAGTGAAAAGTGAAAGTGAAGTCGCTCAGTCGTGTCCAACTCAGCGACCCCATGGACTGCAGCCCACCAGGCTCCTCTGTCCATGGATTTTCCAGGCAAGAGTACTGGAGTGGGGTGCCATTGCCTTCTCTGAGGAAAGGCTAGGGTACGTTAAGAATATCAAGTGTCTTTAGAGTTGAAGACAAATAAGTCCTTCTCCAATGTGGCCGCAGGAGACCCTGTCCTCTGGCCTTAACTGACCTGGGGTCTGACTCTTGATGGGGATTGCTTCTGTCCAGGGAAACAAGATGGCTCCCAGTGTTTGAGCAAAGATGCTGGAATCCATTAGAATCTTGAACAGGAAATGTTTTACAAACGTAGGCGAGGGACAGGGAAGGGACAGAGAGATAGCAGGACACTGGCAAGGGCCAGGGCTGCATTTATGAGTCATGTGCATATTCTTTTCTTCTTAATCTTTATTTATTTATTTATGGCTGCATTGGGTCTTTGTTGCTGCACAGGGGCTTTCTTTAGTTGAGGTGAACGGGGGCTACTCTCTAGCTGTGGTGTGTGGGCTTCTCACTGCAGTGGCTTCTTTTGTTGAGGAGCATGGGCTCCAGGGTGTGGGCTCAGAAGTTGTGGTACACGGGCTTAGTTGCTCTGCTGCTTGTGGGATCTTCCCACACCAGGGATAGAACCTGTGTCCCCTGCACTGGCAGGTGGATTCTTAACCACTGGACCACCAGGGAAGTCCATGCACAAAAACTGCGAGATCAACTCCTTTGGTTCTAACTGAGTTGGCTCTTGATCATATCATTGTCTTTGATCAGTTCTTGAGATCATCTCTGGTGATTTCCCTTTCAATGCCTGCCATGAATGCACCAGGGCTTCCCTGATAGCTCAGTTGGTAAAGAATCTGCCTGCAATGCAGGAGACCCCGGTTCCATTCTGGGGTCAGGAAGATCTGCTGTAGAAGGGATAGGCTACTCACTCCAGTATTCTTGGGCTTCCCTTGTGGCTCAGCTGGTGAAGAATCCACCTGCAATATGGGAGACCTGGGTTTGATCCCTGGGTTGGGAAGATCCCCTGGAGAAGGAAAAGGCTACCCACTCCAGTATTCTGGCCTGGGGAATTCCATGGACTGTACAGTCCATGGGGTTGCAAAGAGTCGGACACGACTGAGCGACTTAGGATGAATGGACCATGTCTTGTCTTTAATTCCCTTGAATTTCTCAACCATGGAGCATTACAGATAAACAGGATTCTGAATCAGAGTAATGAAATGTCACTGAATGATATCTGGATGTCCCTGGTGCAGCTTTAAGGGCTAGAAATGAAGCCAACGAAGTACACACTGTGAGAAGCTCTGACTTCACAGCCTTGTGGGGATAGCCGGAAAGGAACACGCATGCAGGGTTTTCGCATAGTAGGTGCTGAAGCCATTTTTATGGAATGAGGGAATGCATTAAGGATTCTGCAGAAATCCTGTGGATGCTGAAGGCATGACCTGGTTACTTTATGTCATTGAAAGTTTACAGGGAGGATGAAGGGGTCTTTCCGTAAGGGTCTCTCTCACAAAAGCGCACTCCTCTGAGGTACACTGTGTCCAGCTTTTGCCAAACTTAAATTGTATCCATGTTAAAGAGGAAAAAAGGCTTTAGCACATTCCTTTGGGGGAATGGAAACAATTTATTTTGTTTGTTTCTAATGGAGAGGGTTTGCTCCAGAATCTTACTGTGAGGTCTGAGAATCTGGGTTGAGGACCGCCAGGCAACCAGAGGGGAGAGAAGAGAGAGAGTCCCCCAGACCTTATCAGGTGATTGAAACAGCTGGGCTAGCCAATTATAAAGGCAACCCATAAAACAGAGCTCCTGGATCTAGGTCAGGAATACATTTTTAGCTAAGTATTAGATAAATTGGTGTTCTTTCACAATTCTTTATTTTAGTTTTCCTTAAAAATACTTGTTGTGTTTTAAAAGTAAAACCTTCCTCTGTTGCTCAGCACAAGCAACTACAATATCTTTTTGGGGGGAGGCGGTTGTGGTGAGGATGGTTTCCGTTTGCTTTTCCTCTTTGATATTCAGAAAATGAAATTGTCAGGCTTCCAGTTCACCTTCCTTGGGAGCAAGAAAGTGGACGGCATGGATGCAAATGACCTGGAGATAACAAGTCAGGAGCTTTTGGAGAGATTCTCAGATTTCCCAGCATGAACTGGATGATGAGAAACATAAGCACAATTTCTCATCTGCTGGTGTTCCCTGAAAGTTTATTTTATAATAGAATTTATTTCCAAAGGGTGGACTTAGTCTCCTAACAAGAGTGGAGCATTGTCATTGCCAAGCTGCAAGTGTCAGAACACAGCCTCAAGGTTAAGATGGGTGGCATAAATAACAAGGACAACACATCCTCCTCAGAGTTCCCAAGCCTGTAATAAGACCGCTGGCGTGTTCAGTGATATATGGGCTCTTTTTATTTTCAGCAGAGAGCAGTACGCTTTGGGTCTTCGAGATACTGTTTGATTGCTTTGCAGAAACCAATCAATAACACACAGGTAAAGTTTTCTGCAAGGCACATAAATCCTAGCGTGGGGAGACCAGCTGTTGTGAGGGTCTGGATTGGTGCCAGTTTCCAACTGGGGAGTCTCAAGGAAATGATCCTGAATCTGGGGCTTTGTTTGGATTTCAATGGAACATAATCGGGCGACATCTGGTCCCCCACCTTGTGCTGGCTTGGCCACACTTCCTCCACTGTGGCTCTGGGCACCTCCTGCAGGGCTTCCTGTGAGTGCCAAGCACCAGTGCCCTGCCCGTCACCAGCTGCCAATCAGTTTTTCACAGTGGGGGACAGAAAAAGAACCTGGGGCCTTGAAAACGCCTGCTGAGAACGACTCATAAAAATGATCTTAAAATGCAATCTGGGTCCCATTGCCCCACAAGTTACTGGACATGAGACAAAAGAGAATTACAGAGTTAACTTTGGGGTTGGAAAAGCGAGCAGAAGGGACTGAGGATAAGCACAGGAAATTAGCATGTGGCTACAAGGTGATGGAAAGGGAAAGAAGGGGCGAAAGACCCAATGCATGAGGGTTAATAATAAACAGATTCATGGAAATGCATGTACCCTTACTAATAAGCAGTTTCATTCAAAAGAAAACCATCGTCACAGATTAAATTAGCAAGTCTTTCTTTTAAAATAAGAAAACCTAATGTTGCAAGAATGAGGTGAAAAACACACACTCATGAACGCTGGACAAAGAACACATTGCAAATACTGTTGTGAAAGCAAACTGACCTTATTATCAAGGGCTCCAAACCCTTTCCCAAAGACTGTAATTGAACTTCTGAGATCTATGCCAAAGAAATAATAATTATCCTGAATAAAACAAATAAACACACCCTTCCTTGGCTTAGTTAAAAAAAGATATTTCCCCAAACACTACTTACAATAGTAAAATAATTAAAATATATTTTAATGATTTACAATGATGGAACAGTTTTTAAACTAAGCTATAGCCACTCAGTGGAATATTATGTAGCCATTAACACACATTAAGAAAAACACTTACATTATCGTATTTAGACATCAAAGAAAATCAAAGACTACTTATACTATCAGACATAGTTTTGGAAAATCTTGTTTGTAAAAGAATCTAAAAAGAACACATTGTAATGTCAACGGTGACTTCCTTTGTCTGAAGAACCAAGAGTCATCTTCTTTCTTGTTTCTACATTTTTTCAAATGTTCTTCAATTTACATAGATTACTTTATTGTTAAAGATAACTTCATTTAAATGTTTAAAAGGATACACTAAAGAGAATGTGACATATGTATAGGAAAATATTAGAATATAGCATTAAAAAAAAAGGAATACAAAGAAACAAGGCACAGCTTATAGTATAAGCTGAGAAGATGAACAGGAGAAAGGGCAAATGAGCAAGTTCCAGATATCAGATATAAAACCCGGTGAGGAGGAGGGAGGAGCTTAAGTGAGTGCTTAAGTGAGTGGAAGAATGGAAGAAAATCTGGCAAAATACCAGGACACAGAAAAGGAAAAGGAAAAGGAAAAGGTATCAGATAAAATTGTAGAGCTGAATAATAGAACCCTTTTGCTTGACTAGAGGACTATTTAAAAATGCTTAGTCACCATAAGTACAAACAGAAAAGTCAAACGTGGTTGGGCCAAGTGAAGGAGGGGTACTAATCTGATTTTCCTTGTACACAGTCATGGTCAAGAGTTATGGTGTCTTAGGTTTCGAGTTTTCAAGTGAGTCCGCTGGGGCCAAAGTGTCCTAACAAATATTCCTGGGGATTAATATCCCCCTGTTTATCTCTGGTGTTAGTTTTATGTCTACTATTTCAGGATAAGGGGACAATATTAGACAGGAGTGGAGTAACAATGCACATTGAAAACTTCTGAAAAACTGACCACGATGTTTAGACAGATAAGTAAATTGCATGACTCTCATTTGTGGTCCCCCTAATGATTTTCTGTCCCTGGACTGGCCCTCTGGGACACTGGACAAGACAGCATAATTCTAAGATCTTCTACTTGCTACATTGTAAGCCTTAAAAAAAAGTCCTCAGTTTATAGTTTGTTTGATGTATACTGGCTGCCTCTGTCTTTTTCTAATTCTGCGTAAAATCCCTTCCTTCATTCTAGAAATCCTTAAGAATCCTATTTCTTAAAACCCACATATGATCAAGTAGTACATTAATGTGATTCTTGGCAGCAGTTTCCTCCATTTGAAAGCCATGGATTCCCAGAATTTCCTTATTGTCTCCACCTCTGCTCCCTTTTTATGTTGCAGATTGGAAATATGGTGAGATAAAACAGGTCAGTTCTTCTTTTCCAGTGCTACCATAAACTTTAGGCAGGGCTGTTGAGTATGTTAGACTTTCTCCCACAGTGAACAATTCTTCCAACCTCTTACTGGTGGATGGAGCCTTCCATTTCCTAGAGAAAAAAGTGCCTTGCCAATGATGTCACCCTGTTTTAACAACATAAAGCATTTAATATTTCCTATGCTACTTGGATTATATAAACCCATTTCCCTTCCCCTGGTACAGTTTAAATTTGCAAGTAGATTTAATATAGAGATGTTTTTGTTAAGCCATAGTATGAAAACACTTCCTTCTGCAAATTCTTAGACTGCCTTTGGTTATTTATTTCACTGACATATCCATGGCTGAGCACAGCAACTGCTGAAAGCCTTTTAGCAGCAGCATCTAGAACCTGTCATCCAATTCTCTTGTCAAAAGCAGGGTGAATTAGGTACTCTTACTCTCTCTCATAACTCACATGTTTTCTGAAAGATAATCTTGAGAGAAATTTACCATAAACTAACCATTTGCTTTTCCCAGAGCCCAAGGATTACCAGACAACTTAAATTTGCTGCACAAACATCAAGGAGAGAAAATAACTTCAAGAAGTTCTTCAAATTATTGTGAGATTACAGATTTAGACAGTGAATTTATGGTTGCTGGGGGCAAGGATGGGGGAAGGGGAGAGTAAGGGAGTTTGGGATGGATATGTACACACTGCTGTATTTTAAATGGATAACCAACAAGGACCTACTGTATAGCACATGGAACTCTGCTCAATGTTATTTGGCAGCCTGGGTGGGAGGGGAGTTTGAGGGAAAAAGGATACATGTATATGTACGGCTGTTCACCCAAAACTATCACAGCATCGATAATTGGCTATACCCCAATACAAAATAAAAAGTAAAAAAAAAAATCATTGTGAGGTTAGAGCTGTTTACTTAGCTTATTGTTCTCTTGGAGGTATTCTGAATTAGATTTCTTTTCTTTTCAGAAGGCTATGATGACTCTAAGTTAATGGAGTTTTCTTTAACTTCCCATTTTTGTGAACTCAACCCACTGTGGGGTTAGTTTGGTGGTGTTTCTATTTCTCCAGCTGTGTTGAAAAATGCGAGACTCAAGCATTAAAAATTTTTTTTATATGAAGGAAAGTTAAGGGTTACAATTTGCCTGTTATTTTATTAGCTTTATCCACCCGCCCCCCATTAATTCTGACACTTAAACAAAACTGCTTTTTAGGGGGAAACTTGTCTGCTTAGGTCAAGGCCACGAGTAGTCACAGTAGACACCCTAGAATCCAGCCTTTCATGAGTTGCAAGATGCCAACTTGAAGAGTAACCCATGTTTTCCTTCATCTTTCCCTGTTCCTCTGCACAGAATCCTCCATGTCTGGATATAGTAAGATTCTCAGGTCATCTCCAGGGGACTCTCATTTTTAATTTTTCTTCCCTGTCCCTTCAACTAAAGAGAAGTTAAAGAGTTAAACATGCTTTAAAGAAGTTAAAGTTAAACATGCTTTTTGTTTGTGTGTGAACTTTAGTGAGCAAAAGGAAGAATGAGGCCAATGGTGGACTTCCTTATGCAAAATATACCAATCAGTGAATGAGAAACTTTTGCAAGTGTGGGATGAAAAGTGTAGGGTTAAGGGAAGTGCTCTCAAGTGAGACGAGGGTGGAATTCCAGCTTTTCACTCACTAGCTTTGTGACCTTGGGGCAGACAGTTAACTTATTTAAACCTCAGTTCACACATCTGTAAAATGCAGTTAAAGAGAATAACTAAATGGTGTTGTGCAGGAATAAATCTAACAATGTATATATAAGGTACTGTACCTGGCACATTATAAGCACTCAATTAATGTTTGTGTTCAGTTTAGTTCAGCCGCTCAGTCGTATCCGACTCTTTGCTACCCCATGAACTGCAGCATGCCAGGCCTCCCTGTCCATCACCAACTCCTGGAGCCCAGGTCCATTGAGTCGGTGATGCCATCCAGCCATCTCATCATCTGTCGTCCCCTTCTCCTCCTGCCCCCAATCCCTCCCAGCATCAGAGTCTTTTCCAATGAGTCAACTCTTCGCATGAGGTGGCCAAAGTACTGGAGTTTCAGCTTTAGCATCATTCCTTCCAAAGAACTCCCAGGGCTGATCTCCTTCAGAATGGACTGGTTGGATCTCCTTGCAGTCCAAGGGACTCTCAAGAGTCTTCTCCAACACCACAGTTCAAAAATATCGTTTCTCTGTGCTCAGCTTTCTTTGTGTTATTGTTATTTAGTTGTTCTTGCTATAGTCTTTCCTTGACTATATTTTCCCCTGTGATCACAGTATCCCAAAGGTTTCAGAGTGAACTTGGAATAAAGTGGACTTAACTTGCCCATCCAGATAATCTGTGGCCCTGAGTACAATTAAGTATATTGAACTGAAGTATCAGGTGGGGAGAGCTGTCTTTAAGAAGTAGAAGATTCTCTCTGTCTCCATTTATTCCCTTCTGCAATATAATTTTGG
The DNA here is from genome assembly GCF_032452875.1 of Bos javanicus. Lineage (NCBI taxonomy): Eukaryota > Metazoa > Chordata > Mammalia > Artiodactyla > Bovidae > Bos > Bos javanicus. The sequence continues at coordinate 80,668,187 of NC_083876.1, read as the reverse complement.
CCCACATATATTCTACAGAAATTGTTCAGTTGGCCTCAAGGTCACTATATTCAAAACTTACAGAGCTGAAACTTGCTGAAAAGCAGCCAATCCAAAATTAAATGCATCACCAGTCATTCTGCCATGTCATTGCTCTTCTAGAGTTCTATTACACAAACAACCATTCAAAAAGACATTGCGTATGTTCCCAACTTTGGCCACCAGCATGTTAGACAAGAGGAATCTTTACGATGTTCAGGTTCATATGGGTTTGGAGCTTGGAAAAGAATCCTTATTAGCTAGGTGGCAGGTGAAGTTGCTATGTAGACAAGCTCATTTAAGAGAAAGGTATGTATTAAGACCATAGGAGGGCCTGAGAACAAGTCTGGCAGAACTCCATGTTTAAAGTTGGATGGCACAAGATGAGTCTACAATGCATAGTAGAGGAAGGAGCCAGACAGAGAAAAGGAAAGCCAGAAAAGGTATCATGGAAGCCAAGGGGAGGAAAATAAGAGGATGGGACAGTCAGTTCCATTCAATTCCTCTGAGAAGGCAAAATAGGACCAAAAATGTCTACCAATGTCCTGGCAAATGGATCAGCAGAGACATTAGTAAAGCCCAGTCAGCAGTTGGTGGAGACAGAAGACAAAAGTGCAGTAGATCCTGGTAACTCCTATCATCCAATCCACATTCCTGGTTCTAGAATTTAGGACCTTTCCTTCATTGCTCCTCAAATTGTTTTCTTTTCTTTTTTCCTAAACTTTGTATTGATTTATTTTTTAAAATAAGAAACTCACTTTATTAAATTTTTTTTTAATTTGAGGATAATTGCTTTACAAGGTTGTGTTGGTTTTTGCCCTACAACAACACAGATCAGCCATAATTATATACATACATCACCTCCCTCTTGAGTCTCCCTCCCATCCCTCCATCCTACTCCTTTAGGTCATCACAGAGCGCTAGACTGGGCTCCCTGAGAAAACTATTAACTGAAAAAGACGCTTGTAATGTGATGTTCACTTTATTTATTTTTAAAAATTTATTGTTTTGACTGAGCTGTGGGGCAAGGATGATCTTATTTCCCCGACCAGGGATGAAACCTGTGCCCCCTGCAGTGGAAGCACAGAGTCTTAACCACTGGACCACCAGGAAGGTTCCAAGTTATTTTCCATTTAACCTTTCATTATAATTTCCAAAGTGTTTCTTTGCCTCAGCTATGCCATTCCCTCTACAGGTTTCCTTTTGCATTCTGTTTACATGTCCATCTTTGATTCTCTCTGCCAATGAAGTCTATGAAATACCTTCATCAGCTAAGAGAGGCTGCAGGGTAAGAAGCATTTGAGAGAAGCAAAATCTTTAAACAAAAGTTTAATGAGTTTTGCAAAAGGGTGTGTGTGAAAATGGAAGATATTACTCTCTTTGATGTTAACAGTGTCAAAGGAGAAAACTTTGATGGGGTGATAAGTACTTCAGCATTACTGAGTCAGCATGAATATTAAGGCTATTGATGACCTGAGTCATAATTTGCCAGTGGTTGTTCATGATTCATGAAGAGGCTAAATGAACACAAACTCATTTGAATTTATTCAGTGTGTTCAATACGCTCCCATTTTATGACAGATTAAACAAAGTGGAAGACTTTTGTCCTTATTTTCCTGGTGAGGAAACTGAGGGCTTCTCTAGTAATTATATAGAAATGATTCAGTCTAGTGGGAAACATTTGCTCTTTGACTTTGGAGAAACCTATATTTAAATACCATTGATGTCTGGGGTTAAGCTGGAGGACCTTGGACATCTACCTGGCTTTTCTGATTTGTTAAATGGGAACAATATAACACTGTTATGAAAATTAAATTATATAGAACCATAGCTGGCCATTAACAGGCATTCAACAGTTACTAGTTTTCTTTCCCTTGCCTCCTTAATTTTCAAAATCCCAATAGAAAAAGCACCACCAGTAGCAAACGGATATGCTTCATCTTGAGGGCTGGCAGGAAGTGATGAATGGTAAGGGGAACTCAGGCTCTCACCAAAATGTATGCTTTTGGAACCAAGTCTCCATCTTCCAGAGACATCATTGGGCACAAGTAAAAATTAGAAGTCATGAAGAGGTTATCCTGGCCTATTGGACTGTCTGAGTTTGTGGAGTCAAGGTAGAGGATGCAGATGTGAGGAGAGGGCCCAAGACGTATTTCTGTGTCCTCCTGGCCCCTAGCACAGTATCAGAACCTACCAGATATACTAACAAACAGAGGGCGGTGTGTTCGCTAGTTAAACCAGCAGGTTAAAAAAAAAATCCTGGCTGAAAAAAGATCTCAATTTAGTTTTGACACAAACTCTGCATGACTTAGGGGCAAATTACATAAAACATTGCAAACTTTTATTTCTTTGCCGAGCCATTTAGAGCCAAAATGTTGTGAGAACCAAAACAAAAAACCCAACCCGAAAGAAACCAAACCAAAGCAAACCAAACTAAACCAAATACAAACAAAAAAACAAACAAACAAAAAAAAAGGAAGCATAAAACTTTCTGTCAAAATATACATGCTCAACTATAACATTTCAACACACACACACATGCATGGATTCAGTATGTATTTCCACTGAAAACTCCAAAGACTCCCAAGTGCTGCATCTGTACTAATTTCAGAAGTTAATTTGCTTTTTAAGAAAGATTTCCTTAAATCTTTACGAAGGTCAGTGAATGAAGCTTTTTAAAAAATATTTTTAATTAAAAAATTGGAAATATTCAAACTCTAACAGTAACCAACCATTTCAAAGTTCATTTTATTTCAGTGATTCAGGTGTTATTGACTCCAGGAGCTTGGAGCACTCCCTAAAAGCCATCAGGCATGGATCAAGGCAGTGAGTTACCAGATGTCTTTGATACTGACACAGTGACTTCAGTAAAGATGACGTGGGGGCTTTGAAAGGATTTTTTTTCCAAAATAGCCATTCACCAGAAAGTCATAAGACATCTTATATATTTAGTTTCTATGACTCCAGATGCATGCTTTAGGAGCAAATGAGACCAAAGGTTGACGATGTTTCCAAAGCCAGTAATATGATGTAGGATTTCCAATCTCCTCCCACCATCACTGTCCTAAATGAGGAAAGGGAAGTGGGCATCGCCTTAATTTTCCCATCCACTACTGACATTTTTACAAGAGGTTGCTGTCAGAGAAAAATAACTATGTCCCAGCTGATTAAAAAAAAAAGACAACTGGGAACATAATTTTCTTTGTTTCTTATGATATTTTAATATACAGAGAGAATTAAGCAAAGAAAGAAATAATCTGCTCTGGACAGTTGATGAACTGGGAATTCCAAATAGAGCAGAATTGGGATTAGGGAAATATCATACTGATAATACATTTTTTATTTCAGCAGGGCCCTTTTTTTTTTCTCTCTCTCTCTTTCAGCTATAAGCTCCATTTTTGTCCACTTGGCATCCATGGAAGATTTTGTCTGGATTTAAAGTTTCCACAATTAAAAAAAAATTGAATACCATTGGGCAAGAAAAATGTCTAAACCTATCAAAATTAAACTTATTGATGGCAAGTGAAAATCCAAAGTTCAAGTTTAAAAAGTCGGTGGCACAGATATTCAATAAAAATAGCCGCAGAGATCAGCATATGATGGGACCCACATAAAGGTGCAGGCCTATGGGAGAGGGAGAGAACGTACTGGCTAGGGATAACTACTGAAGTATCAGTCATACCCATTTTCTATTTAAAAAATTCTAATTTCTGTAGGTTTTTATCATAGGGCCTATATCCCTACTACTGGTTTTCGTGGCTTTCCTCTGCATATTACATAGACATAAACAACACTCGGGCTTCCCAGGTGGCGCTAGTGGTAAAGGACCCACTTTCAACGCAGGTAGATGTAACAGATGCAGGTTTGATCCCTGGGTCAGGAAGATCCCCTGGAGGAGAGCATGGCAACCCACTCCAGTACTCTTGCCTGGAGAATCCCACAGACGGAGGAGCCTGGCAGGCTACAGTCCATGGGGTCGCAAAGAATCAGTCACGATTGAAGCAACTAAGCTCATACAAAGAACACTGCCTATAACTGGGAAGTTCAACTCTGTTTATTTTTGCAGTACTATTCCTATGTCCTAACTTCATAATTGCTTTTTAATTGTTATTTTCTTTAACTTTCTCAGATGTTTATTTGATTTATAAAACTACATATTTTTCTTAAGCACCTAAGCCACCATTTACAAAAAAAGACACTCTAAGCTGGTCGGTACCGAAAATATGCAACATCATCATTTTAGTCATCTCAGCAGAATAAGAAAACATGTTCTCCCTAACCTTTCAACAAAGTTATGATTCATAGCCAAATAAGAGTATCTCAAAATTTAGGAAGAATGGAACAACAGGGCTAACAGAATCACAGAATCTTTGTGAAGGATCAGCATATATCATCCCAACTAGAAAAATAATTAGGGAAGTTGATGTAAAGCAGAGTGTCCTATTAACATTCTTCGAAATTCCCAAGAAAAGTGTGAACTTTCTCTCCAGAAAAAAGCCACAGATACACACATACACAATTTTTACAAACTATTTACGACTTCCAATCCACCTATGGACATTACTGGTAACCACATGTTATGGACAGAAATACGTTCTCCCAAAATTCCTATGTTGAAACCACAACCCCCAATGTGACTACTTGCAGACAGGATCTTTAAAGAAGTAAATGAGGTTAAATGAGATCATAAGGGTGGATCCCTAAACCAATAGGACTAGTGTCCTTGTTAAGTAGAAGAAGAGACACCGGGGGTGTGATCACACAGAGAAAAAGCTATGTGAGGTCACAGTGAGAAGGCAGCCACGAAGTGGCCTCAGGAGAAACCAACCCTGTCAACACCTTGATTGGACTTCCAGCCTCCAGGATAATGAGTAATAAGTTTCTGGTATTTAAACTATCCAGTCCATGCTATTTTGTTATGGCAGCCCTAGCACATTAATACACCCCATGACCAGATATGAAGGAAAATGTAGTTTGATCAGTGTTCTAACTACAGGCCACTGCTGTTTAATGCTGGAACTATTCTGTATCAGGCGGCAATTTAAGGAGGTATTCTACGTCACAGTGGCTGATGCTCCAACTGATAGTTTACCTAAGATCACATAATCAGAGACTTCTAGAATGGGAAGGACCTACTTTTAAGTGTCTTACAAGCTATCACAACTCTAGTAGCATCTTTCTGAGAAAACAAAACAGAAACTACTTCATCAGGGTTAAAATTGTACATATGCAAGTTAGTGACTTAAACTGGACAAAATTTAAAAAGCGCAGCGGAATTAACCCATAACTGGTCTGTGAACTCCTGAGTCAATATCTCAGAAAAAGAATAATTTTCAAGAATTTTCAGCTTCAGTTTGTGTTTCTGGATGAAACAAGATGTCCAGGTCTTTGCCTCATGACAGGGTCTAACTGGTTATGTGTCTGGGGAAGATTCTCATTCAGATAAGTGGAGTTGCTTTAAATTTGGATTTTCCTATGTATGACATCTCTGGAAAGTCCACTTGGGCCAAAATTCCCACCAAAGGATGGACCACTTTAAATGCCCATCCCCTGCTTCATGCAAACTACAGAAGCTGCAGCACAGCAGAGAACAAGGCATGTTAAATACTTTCTCCTCCAAGTAATACTGCAAAGTGGCTTTCTTTCCACTTGCCCATTTTCTCCTGCTGCTTATTATTATTTTTGTTTATTGCCACTTACACCAACTGACTCATATAAGGCAGGAACCCACTATTTTCAAAGGGCATTTTCTCCCTGCACGGAAGGGAAGAAGCCTTTGAAGAGGAAACAGGGTCAGTGGGAGCTGAGTTCAAAGCACCCCCAATGGCTAAGAAGCAAGAGAAGACTTCAAAAAGGGAGAAGCCCAGTTTTTGATGAAGCTGAAAATTCAAAAGAAATTCTTCTGCTGACCTAATGGGGAGAGTCTTCCACCTTGAGCTGCAGGCAGAGGCGGTGGCATCATTACTAACCCATGAGATTCAGTGTAAATAAACCACGACCAGGAACTTCAGCCTAGGGGCTTCAGTATTGCTTCTGTGCAAGTTTTTGTTTAGTCTAAAGAATATAAAAATGATTTGAAATGCTTTCTTGAATGATACTTTTTGAAAGTCTTTGAAAATGATTTGCTCTCCCTGTTGGAAATGTTCCGATTTTCCATACAAATATTGAGGATGTCAGAGAATGAGTACACTGTAAATGATATATTTATGGTGTACATGCATTTACACCGTAAATGTGTCACTGATTATCAGCTTATGGATAAATATTTTGCTTGGGGATCATCTGTTCGCATACATAGTGTGAAATACTTGATGAGTTCCGGACGGGAGACGAATAGAACTCCTAACCTCCCTACACGGCTATGCGAAAGATCTGCTAATTGGAGAATTTGTCCCAACACTCCAACTTGACATTTGGAAAGCATATTCTCACAGAATAACAATGGCATAAATAAATGTAGTTTATTGTAGTTTGGTTAGTGTGCTACTTGACCTAGTCTGAGTAAAATGGCCCTTACCTGGAGGTAAGCCCAGGAATATAACTCCCTTGTTTCTGTAAGGAAATCCTACTGAATTCTTAGTTCCAGCCAAAAGAAACCAGTTTTTGGAACATGACCTTTTCAGAATACTTAAGGAATGTCTATGGTACTTATCAGAAGTGGCAGACATATTCAAAGATGTATTTTCATGTCTACGCCCTTGTTGGAAGGTAGGCACTGATTTGCCTTAAACCTGCAGTATCTGGTACAGGTGATGAGACATTACTTCTATGATTAGTTTAGATAAGACTGTGAGTTCTGTTTTGCTAGTAGGCTACTTCTCTTGCTGGCTTTGATGAGCCACAGAGCTATGCTGGGGAGGCCCATATGACAAAACCTAAAGTAGCATCCTCTGGCCAACAGCCAGCTAGAAACTGAGGCTCTGAGTCTAGCAGCCCTTGAATAACAGAATCCTGCCAAGAGCCTGCTCTTGGTAAGAGCTCGTTCCCCACTCAGTCCTTCCAGTGAGACCCCAGCCCTGGCTGATGACTTGCAACTTGTGAGAAGCCTTTTAGCAAAAGACCCAGCTAAACCATGTTTGGCCTACTGACCTTCAAAAACTGTGAGATGATAACTGAGTGCCCTTTTAGGTTGCTAAGTTTGTAGTAATTTGCTATTGAGCAATAGAAAAAAAAAAAAAACAAGTATAGATTCATCTAACTATTCTGACCTTACCCATCCAAGTTCAGACTAGCCCACCACCATTTCAACTGGGCCTTCAATGTTGTTTCAAAATAATTTTATTTACCTTCTTAACTTCCTAGCATATTAAGGATTTTACTACAAAATTTCTGTTTGTTGAAATGCCCAAATTTCTGTTTATTCAATTATCCAATATTTCTTGGGTTCCTATCCTGTAAGCTGTCCCTATAAGATGCAGTAACAGAAAGATGAAATGGATGGTCTGGCAGAAGGGATGGTATTCTTATAAATATATGGTTTCCAAACAGAAATAAGTGATATAGAAAAGAGATAAGGTGGCATGAAAGTTCCAAAGAGGAGAAAGTTCTGTCAGGAGGACGGGGTGGGGAAACAGAGTTTGAGTAAGCTTGGGAGATGGAGAGCAAAAATGGAAAGAAGATACATAGGCGTGGCTCAGATATACTGGCTGTTTGATTCTAGATAACAGTGCAAATAGCACAGTAAACTGAGTCACACGAAGTTTTTGGTTTCCCAGTGCAAATTAAAGCTGTGTTTACACTGCTGCTGCTGCTGTTGCTAAGTCACTTCAGTCGTGTCCAACCCTGTGTGATCCCATAGACGGCAGCCCACCAGGCTCCCCCATCCCTGGGATTCTCTAGGCAAGAACACTGGAGTGGGTTGCCATTTCCTTCTCCAATGTATGGAAGTGAAAAGTCAAAGTGAAGTCACTCAGTTGTGTCCGACTCTTAGCAACCCCATGGATTGCAGCCTACCAGGCTCCTCTGTCCATGGGATTTTCCAGGCAAGAGTACTGGAGTGGGGTGCCATTTCCTTCTCCAATGTATGGAAGTGAAAAGTCAAAGTGAAGTCACTCAGTCGTGTCCGACTCTTAGCAACCCCATGGATTGCAGCCTACCAGGCTCCTCTGTCCATGGGATTTTCCAGGCAAGAGTACTGGAGTGGGGTGCCATTGCCTTCTCCAATGTTTACACTGTACTGTGGCCTATTAAGGGTGCAACAGCATTATGTCTAAAAATGTACACACCTTAATTAAAAAATACTTCACTGCTAAAAATGCTATCACCTCAGCCTTCAATGAGTCATAAAAGTAACATGAAACATCACTGATGGCAGATTACCAAAAAAAATACAAAAAAAATACCAAAAAATAATGAAAAAGTCTGAAATACTGTGCAAATTACAGACACAATAATAAAGAAAAAGCCTGAAATATGACACAGAGACATGAAGTGAGCAAGTGTTGTTAGGAAAAAAGGAGCCAATAGACTTGTTCAATTTGCCACAAACCTTCAATTTGTAAAAAAAGGCAGAGTATCTGCACAGGGCAATAAAGCAAAATGCAATAAAACAAGGTCTGTTTGTAATGAGGTTTATTTCAGAAACAATAGTTTGCTTGATTTAAAGGAAACAAAAAGAAAGGCAAGATGTCTTTCTTATCCAGAGTGTCTATGTGGTGCTGAAAGGAAGAACAGTGGAAAGAATTGCAAAAGATCAGAGGCCAGACTGGGATGAAACAAATGGCTAGAAAAGTCCCATCTTTAAATTGCAGGCCCATCTGAGTAAATTTAGGGCCCGAAATTGCAGGGCCTCTGATGACTCCATCAGAGGAGTCATCTGGATGCACAGAGCCAGGAAAAAGTGGATTAGAACGAAGCCAGAGAATGTATTCGTTTATTCAACAAATCACGCACCTAGAATAAGCACCCTGTTCTACTCTCATGAAACCTGTAGACCAGCTGCCTCAGCAGACCGAGCCGCGGTGCTATCCTGAACCTACCTCAGGCCACAATCCACTCTAGTTTGCAAACCAATAGCATAAGACAGGTCAGCCCTCAAGAAACTTTGAAGACTTCCATGGAACATTTAAGACAGCATGTATATTAGATTCCTAGGGCTTCTACAAAGAGTACCATAAACTGGATAATTTAAAACCATTGAAGTTTATTTCCTCATAGCCCTAGAGGCTAGAAATCTGAAATGAAAGTGTCAGCAGGGATGCAGTGCTTCCAAAGGCTCTGCGGGGAATCTTCTCTTGCCTCTTCCCCATCTTGAAGTTGCTGGTATTCCTTGGCTTGTGGCCACATCACTCCAATCTCTACCTCCACGGGCCTGCTGCCACCTCCTCTTCTGTGTTCTGTCTAATCTCCCACTGCCTTTCTCACACAAGGACACTGGTGATCCAGGATAAGCTTCTCCCTTCAGACCCTTAACTAATTACATCATTTTGCCATAAAAGTTAACAATCATTCTTTTGCCATAATAAGTGGTATTCACAGGTTCTGGATATTAAGATGTAGACATGTTATTATTATTATTTTGGTCAAAAATGTTTACATTTCAGCCTAAACTACTCAAAGTTTAGTTCTGACATGTATACCTTCCCTAATGTTTGCTGTTCTAGCTAGCCCACACTCAAACCAGGGTAATTAGCACGAAAGCACTGAAAACAGAAAAACCATGTGGTTCTTCCAGGGACACAGAGGAAGGGAGGAAGACTATAAAGAGCTGCTTCCTATTGGAGAGCCAGCCTGGATGGCAAAGAAGACACAGAGAGTCACATTCATGAAGAAGAGCAATTGAATCCCTGGGCTTGAGCTCAGGGCACACAGAGAGCTGGGCCCAAAAGCGACTGGCCAGGGGCTCAACCAGAGGGATGCTGACGTGACATACCTTGTGACATGCCTGGATGTCACAGGGCTTTCTGAGAAGTCCCACAGTGACTGCCATGCTCATAGTTTCCTTTTCCTAAGGGATTTATTATGCATAGCTTGCCATGCTGTATATCCCACGACTCTCCTTTCCTGGTCAAAGGCAGCTAGATGAAGAACCAGTGGTTGATCCCAAGCCAGCCTTCTGAAGGCAGTCCATTGACCCTTATGGTGACTTGCTTGTTGTGATGTATACCCAATGGAGGTGCATCAAATGGGATCATGACTGCTGACCCATCTGTCTTTTAGAGGCTTTAAATGGGAGACACTGAGAACATCGAAAAACAGTAGGGTGGGCTGAAGCCAGAGACGGAGGAGGAAGGCAAGAAGCATAAGCCATAAGAGAGTAGAAGCTCTGTGTAAACAGAAGCTATGGCATGGGAAGGTCACTGGTAGCAGCAGCAGAAACCATAGCTGGTCTGGGAATAGAAGTCCAACCGGCAGACAGAGGAGCAGAGATGGAAGAGCTGAGTATTGAACTTGGGAAGCTATTAGAGTTGCTGTCGAGTTTCTAGAACCACCTGCAGATGAAGGAGCTACTGTCCAATCCTGGCCTTAACAGTGACCTATATTCGCTTCTCTGTGAGGCTGCCCACCTGGTTTTATGTCTTCCCTCACTTCTCCATGTAGCCTCCTACTACATCTATGTGAACTTCAGCAAAAGAACTTGAAACCCAGCCTGTGTGTCCCACTGGTGTCAACAAATACTTAATAACTAATTATTCCACCAGTGTCATACTGACACTGCACTGAGGAAATAGCTGCAAACCAACCCTTGTCCCCAAGAAGAGACATGAGTCAAGGACATTTTCATGCCTAGCAGTGGCTTCAGGCTTTCATTCAGTTGTAGGCATTAACATCCAGTATGAAAACACTTTAAAAACGGCAGTGTATTTGTAAATGACAATTAAATTACTTTGTGGTACACTTGCCCTAATTTTAAAAATACGCATTACTATATAATTAAGTGCTTAACTTTCAATTAACATTAACAGCCTCTCTTACAAACCAAAATTAAATTAAGTGGGGATTGATCATTTCCCTTCCCTTTAAAGAATGAACCTGCTTTAGATGCTGAAAATGAATATTAGATGATAGATTGTCCTGTTTCACATATTTTGCAAATTTTTCAATGGTGGCATCCTTTTAGCTCTATTATGCTCTTGACATTTGTTGAGCCTAAGAATCTCTGTGGAACTTTAAATATTTTATTTTAAATTTGTTTATTTATTTTTGGCTGTGCTGGGTCTTCACTGCTTTCATTGCTGTGCGGGCTTTTCTTTAGTTGTGGCGAGCAGGGGCTACTCTCTAGTTGCAGTGTGAGGGCTCCTCACTGCAGGGGCTTCTCCTGTTGCAGAGCACTGGCTCTAGGGAGCATGGGTTCAGTAATTGTGGCTCCTGGGCTCTAGAGCACAGAGATCAAACCCATGTCCCCTGCACTGGCAAGTGGATTCTTTATTACTGAGCCACCAGGGAGGTCCTGGAACTTTAAATACATACTGTTCTTGATGTCTTACCCTGGGAGACTCTGATTAATGAGGAATTCAACTAACTGATGAGAGCTGTAGGAAGTGGGGGTGGGTTACATGTACTTTTTGCCTTGATTCAAGTTCAATCGACCGAACTCATATAGCTTGACCCCTAGCCTGATGATGAGCGGGCCATGTACATGAGCACGGTTGATATCTGTGGGCGGGAGAGGCCCGCCCCTTTGGTTTTCATCAGTGATCCCTTTGTTTACAGTGGTTACTCAGGAAAGCTCTTCTCTGAGGGTGATGGAGTATGGCTGTCCTCCCACTGCTCCCTTCAAAACCCTCCAGGTCTGACAAGCAACTGAGATAGGGTTGAGAGGAACAAGCTTTAGCCTGGTATGTGTAACTACATCCTAAATTTCAGAGTGCTAGAGACTAAGATCATGGCATCTGGTCCCATCACTTCATGGCAGCAGATGGGGAAACAATGGAAACAGTGTCAGACTTTATTTTTTTGGGCTCTAAAATCACTGCAGATGGTGACTGCAGCCATGAAATTAAAAAATGCTTACTCCTTGGAAGGAAAGTTATGACCAACCTAGATAGCATATTCAAAAGGAGAGACATTATTTTGCCAACAAAGGTCCATCTAGTCAAGGCTATGGTTTTTCCAGTGGTCATGTATGGATGTGAGAGTTGGACTGTGAAGAAAGCTGAGCACCGAAGAATTGAAGCTTTTGAACTGTGGTGCTGGAGAAGACTCTTGAGAATCCTTGGACTGCAAGGAGATCCAACCAGTCCATTCTAAAGGATATCAGTCCTGGGTGTTCATTGGAAGGACTGATGCTAAAGCTGAAACTCCAGTACTTTGGCCACCTCATGCAAAGAGTTGACTCATTGGAAAAGACTCTGATGCTGAGAAGGATTGCGGGGAGGAGGAGAAGGAGACGATAGAGGATGAGATGGCTGGATGGCATCATGGACTCAATGGACATGAGTTTGGGTGAACTCCGGGAGTTGGTGATGGACAGGGAGGCCTGGCATGCTGTGATTCATGGGGTCGCAAAGAATCGGACACAGCTAAGCGACTGAACTGAACTGAACTGAGAGACATCAAACTGTGACCTGAAGAATACAAGAGGAAGCATGCTCTTACATGTGCCACTGTGATGCATTATATGCAAACAGGTGGCTCTAGCACAGCTTTCATGAAGACACTCATAGCATATGACTAAAACACCTTCCCTACTTACATGCATACATGGGTCAGTTGGTAAAGAATCTCCTGCCATGCACGAGACCCAGGTTTGATCCCTGGGTCGGGGAGATCCCCTGAAGAAGGAAATTGCTACCCATTCCAGTATTCTTGCCTGGGAAATGCTATGGACAGAGGAACCTGGTGAGCTACAGTACATGGGGTCGCAAAGAATGAGACACGACTAAGGGACTAAACCACCACCACTGGCAGCACATTTTTTCCCTGTAGAAATAACACAGCATTATTAGCTTCATAGATTATATTATTTTTAGGGCTCATAAAAACTCCGTTGACTCTTACTAGTCATAAGAGCGTCCCAGGAAACCACGAAGGTGCACTTTCCCCTGAGCCAAGCACAGTTGTACGTGCCAGACAAAGAACCCAGGGAGGGGTGCTAGCAACTTCACTTGCTTTCAGGGGTATAAGAAGCCAAAGAAGAGTCTTTTAGGTCAGTGGGGTTCTCATGTTTTTGTAAGGAAAAGTCAAAGGGACATGGTGAGACCAAGAACTTTTGAATCAGACCCACCTAAGTACAAATTTAAATCCTACCATCTATCAGCAGTCTGATCTCAGTAGTCAGTGAACACAGCAGCAGGCAGTGAGGGGTAATGTTTACAGATTTCAGGGAGAGACTGCCTGGATTTGAATCCTGGCTCAAGTTTCTAAATCTCCCTCCATTTCAGTTTCTTCATCTATGAGATGGAAATATTCACAATGAAGAATTAATCTACCCAAAGAGAGGTCTGGTCTTTGCTCTCAGCTACTAAGAGGTGCTCTCTAGACCCCTGGAATATCCTACCTCTGGGGGAGTGTCTTTGCCTGGGAGCTTTGGCCACCAACCAATCTAAGAATGTGATTTTATGATGATGGCTTTGGCTCACATGGTAGCAATTGTGTCCCTGGGAAGGACTAGAGACTGAAGGTCAACCATGCAGGCAGCATGTGATTTGAGCCCCAGTAAAACTCTGGACACCGAAGGCTCCGGGGAACTTCCCTGGCTGGCTGTCCATCGTGCACAGGGTCACACACCCTCACCAGGAGGAATGAATGCTGTTCTACTGGAAACCACCTGTGGATCTGTCCTGGTCTCCATTCCATACCTATTCCTGTGGCTGATTTTTATCCCTATCCTTTTCCTGTGATAAATCATAAGGATGAGCACAGCATCATTCAGTGAGTTCTGTGAGTCCTTCTAGTGGATTTTTGAACCGGAGGATGGTTTTGAGAACCCCTGAACTTGCAATTGGTGCCAGTAGTGAGGCTAGTCTGGTGTAATCTTGTAACTGGCTAACTCTCACATGAGTTGAAACTCCTGCATTCCCTCATAAAGCATCAGTTTTGACATGCAAAACATGTAGGACAATACATGAAAGTGTAAGTAAGTGAAAGTGTTAGTTGCTAAGTCATGTTTGACTCTTGCCACCCTATGGACTGTAGCCTGCCAAGTTCCTCTGTCCATGGGGATTTTCCAGGCAAGACTACTGGAGTGGATTGCTATTTCCTTTTCCAGGGGATCTTCCAAACCCAGGGATTTAACCCAGGTCTCCTGCATTGGCAGGTGGATTCTTTACCATGGATAAGTTGCTCTGTAAATGCTGGCTATCATTTTATACACTTTACACACATTTACAAATCACTTTAAAAATGAGCGTGTATTATGTGCCCGTTTCTGTGTTGAATGGCTCAAATGGATCATCTCATTTATTTCCCAACTAACTCTATGAGGAAACTGAATGACACTTACCTAAGTTAATTCAGTGAGCTGAAGCCAGAACTTAAACCCAGACCTTTCTGCCTTGAGGACAGACCCAGATTTCATGAAAGTCTACCCTACTGGTTGATAGGCTAAACTGCCCCATAAGACACCTCTGTTGAGGGTTTTCACGGACTGCATTGCTAGGATTACAGATGATGTTTGCAAGTCCCCAAGCAGACTGATCAATAAGTGGACCCAAAGCCATCAAGTTTCACAGTTTGTCCTTCCTGCATAGAAACACACAAATAGTTCTGCAGGAAAAATCTGGAAGAGCCACACTTTTGAAATTGCTTCATTGGCCAATAGTAGAGAATAGCACCGGAGAAGGCAATGGCATCCCACTCCAGTACTCTTGCCTGGAAAATCCTATGGACAGAGGAGCCTGGTAGGCTGCCATCTATGGGGTCGCACAGAGTCGGACACGACTGCAGTGACTTAGCAGCAGCAGCAGCAGCAGAGAATAGCACCCTCATCCCAAACTTGTTATTTCTTTTCCAAGCAATTATCATTTTGTATATTTGTAGCTCTGGGAGGGGCAATCTCTATTCTTGATTGGATTCTGTACTGTCATATGAAATGAACAAACATTTGAAGTTTCTGAATGTATCAAATTCTATTATAGTATCAATAAAATGAAAGAAGCAATAAATTTAGCGTAGAACCCTCAGGGGGAAAATCTAATCACTATGAAATTCTACACACTTAAAATCTCTGGAAGCTGTGTTTTTCTTTCCCACTCCTTTTTTTTTTTTTTTTTTACTACTTTTGTATGACTAGGTGCCATTCAGTACACTTTGCTGCTGCATATATCCAATGTTGTCTAGAAAAAGAACTGACAACAAACCCTGCAGCAGCTTCTCTCCTTTCGTGGGTCATACGGATGATACAGTCATCATTTCACCTCTCCTTGGCAACTAGAACCCCGCCTCTTTCTCCTTTCCAGTCTTGTTCATTTCAATTTCCTTTTTCTTCAGTTTCTTAAAAATTTGACTTTGTTTTTCTTGCTTTCCAGGGTACACTCTGTGCTTATGAAAATGTGCTATTAATAGCAATGTTTCAAATTGGGATAATTCCTCAAATTGCGTGTTGCCAGGTTGCCATGGGACCCAATTTTTTATTAGGTTCACTTGGTTCATCTTTTGGGTGCCTACTCACCTTGACAAGTGTTAAAGAGTTCTTAAAAACCCAGGGTAACCCTCCTATGATTTAACTGGTATGGGGTGGGAAAGGACCAATATACCTAACTGTCCCCAAGTTCTCACTGAAGATAATTATTCAATCCTCTGTTTCATTCTGTTTATATAAGTATTTGGTAAAAAAAATACAGACCTAGGATAATGGCAATACTTATACTGCTGATACTAAAATATGCTTAATACCTTTCCATCCGCCTTGAATGGTACTGTCAGCTTCAAATGATATAACGTACATCAGAGAAAAGTCCTTTGCCAACTGTCCTTTACAAATGCAGGAGATTATTATAACATTAACTTGGGTAATGAGGGCTGGCTATTCGATATTTTGACAAATAAACTGAAAGCTTTGTTCATTAACTGGATTTTGAGAGGTGTGAACCCCAACTAAATTGATAATGCTTGCTGATCCTTAATGCTGCTAATTTAGTCATAACAATGTTACAGACTGTGTCTTCTTTCAAGGCTGAACTATTTGGCAGATTAATGGCTGAGCATATTTCCTCTATAGTATTTATTTAAATATAATTACTTCTCGGAGAATGAACCTAAGTTTAAGAAAAGGCTTTAGTGGGAACACATGCTATGAGCTTGTGAACCCAAAGTAAATTTATGTATTTGTCAAAAAAAAAAAAAAAGAATTAATCTGATCATGTAAAATACCATAAAAGCACTTGAGTAGATGTCCAGGACTCCCAAGCTCTTCATATTTCCCAGCTTGCACAGGTAGTGCATTTTCACAATTAAACTGATTCTCCAAGTCAGAACCCCTTAGGTGCACAGAGTTCGGTTTGCGGACTTCAGACTAAACTCTTGAGGGTGAGAGCCTTCTTTCCCTTGTGTCTTCTGCCTGTAGCATATGGTGCTTTCTTAGCAGTGACGTTATGAGTACATACTCACATGACGCACTTACTGCTAACGCAGGCTATTCAGTCTGCTGTGAATTCATGGAGCCCTTGTAATAATTCTATGGTCCCCAAGGGGGCCACATGCTGCAAACTGGGAATTTTTCTGCAAGAAAGTCCTCCGACATCTTATTTGGCAATTGAGGAGGGACAGCTCCTGACCTGTGGCTGCCCCCATCCCACAGGCTTGCCATTCCCCAACTTGGACCCAAGGCTGAGAAAGCACCGTCACAGATGAAGCTGTTCAGAGCCCCCATGCCCATCCCGTTTCCTGGGAACTGAATCTCTCCTCCTTTCAGTCTGACTCATGTTCCTTTCCTCAGGGAAACACTCCTTTAGTTAAGACAGTTACCCCTCCTTCCGTGTTGCCACACCACTGAAATATAATTCTATCATTTCATCTCAAAATACTGTAAGTCCCTGTTGCCAGATCTGTTTCCCTTAACAGCCTGTGAGCTGTCTGAGGTCAGTTGCCACGTTTTATTCATGTTTGCATCACCACTGTGTGTGTGCTGAGTTGCTCAGTCTTGTCCAACTCTTTGTGACCCTATGGACTATAGCCCACCAGGTTTCTCTGTCCATGGGATTTTCCTGATGAGAATACTGGAGTGGGTTGCCATCTCTCCAGGAGATCTTCTTGACCTAGGGACAGAACCCATGTCCCTTGCGTCTCTTGCACTGCAGGCAGATTCTTTACTGCTGAGCTACCGGGGAAGCTGACTGAGAAAGTAAACAGCTTTCAAGTGCCAGCTGTCATGGCACACGAGAGGATCTGCCTGGAGCACTGGGGTGTGGAGGATTTTGACGCCAAATCCTGGCTCGGCAGGGAGAGTGCTATGATTGATTAGCTATGTCTGTGCTGAGAGCAGGAGGGGAGAGCTAAGAGCTTTCCCATAGAGGTGTGAGCGCGATAATGTCTGTGGCGTGGATGGAGAATGCTTTCTGGTTCAAACTCAGTAGATATCTAGTCACAGAGAAGCCTGGCAAGAACAGATTACAAATACTTGTTTATCCCTCTCTTAACCTCAACTCTCTCCAGAAAATCTCCATTTATTGACTCTTTCCTGCCCCCACACCTTCCACAAGGGATTTCTCTTCCTACTTCACCCTCAGTGATAGTATGGCACTGAAAGTGAAAGTGAAAGTCGCTCTGTCGTGTCCAACTCTTTGCTACCCCATAGACTATACAGTCCACGGAATTCTCCAGGCCAGAACACTGGAGTGGGTAGCCTTT
Organism: Bos javanicus; assembly: GCF_032452875.1. Taxonomy (NCBI): domain Eukaryota; kingdom Metazoa; phylum Chordata; class Mammalia; order Artiodactyla; family Bovidae; genus Bos; species Bos javanicus. Next base: position 80,650,442 of record NC_083876.1, on the reverse strand, counting down.
CCCTTCTCCAGGGGATCTTCCCAACCCAGGGATCGAACCCAGGTCTCCCACATTGCAGGCAGATTCTTTACCAACTGAGCCACAAGGGAAGCCCAAGAATACTAGAGTGGATAGCCTATCCCTTCTGCAGTGGATCTTCCCAACCCAGGAATCGATCCGGGGTCTCCTGCATTGCAGGCGGATTCTTTACCAACTGAGCTAATACTTCTGAACCATAGCCAGGTGGAAATAAGAAAATTACTTCCCTTCTTAAACAAGCTATAGGAAGTCTCCTTCCTCCACTGTCCTGCATCAGTACTTTAATAATACCTATGTCATCAAGTAAAATGTACAGGTTGATCTGGGGTGACTTAACATCAGATACCTTGAAAGATGAGACTTCACCTGGTCAAAAGATTCCTGGCATTTTGGAATCTAGGATACTTTATCTGCTTATTTATAACTGGGAGGTCATTCAAAGAGAGAGAAGACTAAGGCACCAAGCAAGTATATAATTATTGGGATGTACCCTGTCAATTCCAAAAGTGCATGACTTTCTTACTTTCTTTTTGAAATGCCTATCAGTGCTGTTTGCACAATTTCACTTGGCATTCCGAGAACATCACTCCTGATGACCCATTCTGGAATGATTTGGCTTTTATTACCTTCTTGAATTGCCTTAGATAAACCATGGGTGTCCAAGCTAGAATTCCAGTTCTGCACTCAGTAAGGCTTAAGCATCTATGTATGTGACTGTGAATGTTCCCACACAATCAACTGATTGTTTATCACAAAGACTGAAAAGAAGCTGGAATGAAGATTTCTGTAAACGGAAGGGAATAAATTTATACAAGCCCCATGGGGTAATGAAAACACCCACTAGTCTGGTCTCAGGGACCAACTCTATCTGCCAACAAACTCTATGTAGATCTAGGATGGAAATAACCTTGGCAGAACCCCAGACCTCCAGTGGGTCACCCATCCAGGGCATCAGATTGGAGTCAGGCTCAGTAACACTTCACCTTCCACAGACCACACACAACTCTGTGTAGGGATAGGAGACAGATCCCCTTGGAGTTTCCATGAGGTTGTTGGGGGCACAAATTCTCAGTCATCATGTGGGATAGTCCTCTTGCTAGAGGCTAAGATGTTCCACTTCTAGGAAATAGAAGTGTTCTGTCTCCAGTTAATGGGGGCCTATGCTTATCTTTCACGGATTTTTCCAATTGAAAACAAACAAGCAAGCAACTGGTTTAGATTTATCTTCTGAGACTTGGACACATGATGACTGGGCACACAGTGCTAGGAGTCCTCTGTTCCATCCGCCCATGGAATGGGGGGCGGGGCGTTACTCAATCTGGTGGTGTGGCTGAGTAACAGCGACCTATGGTTTGGAGTCAATATAAAACCAGATAGAAATTCTGACTCTACCAGTCAGTATCTGTGAGATTAACAGCACGTGATTGCATCTCTTTTTCCCTTTATCAACTTTAGCATTTGAAAAAATGGGCATAATACTGTTTTTCTCATAGGATTGCAAAATTAAACAAAGTTACATACATAATTTGCCATATAGTAGAGATTCTAAATAGCTAACACATATGTGGAATCTAGAAAATATATGATCTTATTTGCAAAGCAGAAACAGAGACAGAGACATAGAGAACAAATATATGGATAATAAAGGGGAAAGGGGGGTGGGAGGAATTGGGTGTTTGGAATTGGAATATCAGTGACATACATACACTACTGATACTATGTATAAAATAGATAATATAAGAATAATATATAGCACAGAAAACTCTACGTAATGCACTGTGGTGACACAAATGGGGAGGAAGTCCAGAGGGAGGGATGTATGTATATGTATAGCTGATTCATTTTGTTGTACAGTTGAGACTAACACAGCACTGCAAAGGAACTCTACTCCAAAAAATTTTAATTTAAAAACAAAAAGAAAAACCAAAACAGCATAGCCATTTTCTTAGTATTGTTATTGCTACAGACGTGTCACCATATCTTTGATGTGAGTTTGGTTACGATATACACAGGATTTTGGTGCTAATTTCTCATATTACATCCCAAACCTGCCACTCAGACAAAAGTTTGTTTTCCCTTCCAGTGACTAGAATCCCTTTTTGTTATTTCTGAGACATGGCTGCTTTCTCATGGCAAAAAGCCTTGTTTCTCCTGGACTGAGGCTCACTTCTTCTCACACTGCTATTACACCCACTTGTTCTAAACTCTTCCATCTACTTGCCTTCTTGGGCTTCCCTGGTGCCTCAGTGATAAAGAATCTGTCTGCCAATGCAGGAAATTCAGGTTCGAGCCCTGGGTTGGGAAGATGCCCTAGAGAAGGAAATGGCAACCCACTCTAGTACTCTTGCCTGGGAAACACCATGGATAGAAGAACCTGGAGGGCTACAGTCCATGCAGTCACAAAGAGTCGAACATGACTGCTGCTGCTACTGCTGTTAAGTAACTTCAGTCATATCCAACTCTGTGCAACCCCATGGACTGCAGCCCACCAGGCTCCCCTGTCCCTGGGATTCTTCAGGCAAGAACACTGGAGTGGGTTGCCATTTCCTTCTCCAATGCATGAAAGTGAAAAGTGAAAGTGAAGTCGCTCAGTCATGTCCGACTCTTAGCAACCCCATGGACTGCAGCCTACCAGGCTTCTTTGTCCATGGGATTTTCCAGGCAAGAAGAGTACTGGAGTGGGGTGCCATTGCCTTCTCCAAACATGACTAGTGAGTGACTAACGACACTTTCCTTTTTACACTAGATGAGGAGATTCACTGACTCGAATAAAAACCTGGCTGTGTGACTTTGAGATATTGCTTAAATGATCTGTGCTTTAGTTTCCTCATTTATGAAATAGGAAGGATAGCAGAACCTACCTCATAAGATTGTCATGAGGAATTTGTTTGTAAATTCCTTAGAACAGGGCCTGAAACACAGTAAGCACACTGAAAATATTTGTTACACAAAAATACAAGGAAACAAAATAGAAGTAGAAATCTTGATAGAAGGTGTAACTGTACAGCTGCAGGGAATAAGCTCTTTTTACCTGGCTCCTTTCTTTCTGTTTGTCTTTTAATACCCCCATCCCAGAACTGGGAAGACGGTGACAGCCAAATTTGAGTTTGAATTTGAAGCAAGTTTGACTTGAGTCAGGGGTACAGGCTGCGAGGTAAAAGGTGCCACATAGCCCTCATTTGGCTCAGTCTCACTCGTGAGGCCTGGGCTTCATGGGGGATTTGCATTAATTCAGAGTTAAGATGGTAAAGAATCTGCCTGCAATGCAGGAGACCCAGGTTTGATCCCTGGATCAGAAGGACCCCCTGGAGAAGAGAATGACAATCCACTCCAGTATTCTTGCCTGGAGAATCTCACGGACAGAGGAGCCTGGTGGGCGATAGTCCATGAGGTTGCAAAAGAGTTGGACACAACTGAGCAACCAAGCATGAAGGAAAAATAAAGGCCCTAAAACAGGGTTTCTGAGTACGCCCAGGGCCTGTCTCTTAGCAGCTCTCTTGAACCTGCTAAACATGACTTTACCTTGTGCCCAGCACAGGCAACTGTAGAGTTTGTGGGGTTCTTGTTTTTGCTGTTTTTCAGATCATTTTTCTCATGGCCTGTGAGGATGGACAGAAGTTCTCTGGGTGGCCTTGCCAACATCAGGTCAATCAATGTACATATAGGAAAATCTAGAGATCTGAGGAATGTTGCCATGAAGAGCAAACAGGAACGTAAAACATTTCCGCCCAAAGAACGCAATGGCACCCCACTCCAGTACTCCTGCCTGGAAAATCCCATGGACAAAGAAGCCTGGTAGGCTGCAGTCCATGGGGTTGCTAAGAGTCGGACATGACTGAGCAACTTCACTTTCACTTTTCACTTTCATGCATTGGAGAAGGAAACGGCAACCCACTCCAGTGTTCTTGCCTGGAGAATCCCAGGGACATTGGAGCCTGGTGGGCTGCCATCTATGGGGTCGCACAGAGTCGGACACAACTGGAACGACTTAGCAGCAGCAGCAGCATGGAAGTTCTTTTAATCAGACACTCAGAGTGTGGTCTCTGGACCAAAGATGGCTGTTGGTATGGATCCACAGAGATGTAAGCACAAAAACAAATGCCACACTAGGGAGAAAGGCATGTTCTCCTATGGTTTCCCTTCTGCTCGAGACACAATTATAAGAAAATAATTCTGGAAACAAGAGGAACTATCCTGTAACCACAAGGCACTAACTTTTAAGGCCAACATAGTAAGGGCGGCAGTTCAGAAACTTAGAAGGAAATGAGGTCCTTGGTGACATCATTGAACAACTGAAATAACATCAGAAACACTTCTTCTTTGACCTCTTTATGTGAAAAAATAAATTCCTAATTTTTCAAGTCATTGGTCATGTTTTCTGTTACTTGAAGTGAAAAGTTTTCTGATTAATTCACTTCTTGACATTTTTTCCTGCTTTTCTCATGAATCTAGACTTACCCCTTTTCTCTTTCCCCACCATTCTAAACCCTAGCTTTCCTGCAAAGCTAAGTTCAGTCAGAGAAGAGATTCTTTTCCCAGAGCTGAAGGTAACTTTACCTTGTCTCTCTTTAATAGATGAAGGAATCAAGGGAGGGAGAAGTTCAAAGATTTTTCCAGAACATATATTGACTGAGTGCCAGAACCTAGTTCTTCTGATTCCTAATCCTGGAATTGTAACTACCTGAGAGTTCTGCTATATGGGAAATAACTCTGAGTGAAATACGTTGAGGGATCGTATCATTTTTGATTTTATAGGCCCAGTCTCTAGCACAGTGACTATACACCAAAGGTTTGTTAAATAAATAAATGCAGCCCCAAGTATATCATAAGCTCCATGAGATGACTTTTCCATAATTGGCTCCTCAGGACCCAGGATGGTGCATGGCACACAGTAGATGCTCAATAAAACATTTGAGTAGATGAATGAAATTGCTAATGAATGTGATGCCGTCTTTAAGGAATGAGGCAAGACCTCCCTGGCGGTTCAGTAGTAAAAAATCCACCTGCCAATGCAGGGGACATGAGTTTGATCCCTGGTCTGGGAAGATTCCACGTGTCCTGGAGCAACTAAGCCAATGAATGTACTACAACTACTCAGCCTGTGCCCTAGAGCCTGGGAACTGCAGCTACTGAGCCCAGGTGCCCCAACTACTGAAGTCTGTGTGCTCTAGAGCCCGTACTCCACAAGAGAAGCCACTGCAATGAGAAGGTCATGCAGGGCAATGAAGACCCAGCACAGCCAAAAATAAATAAATAACACAAAATAACAACAGAGTGAGGGGTTAACTAGTCAAAGGCACTGAAATTCAAAGCATTAGATACTTAAAATCAAGAACGGGGCGGTACACACAAAAAGTTAAACTCTTGCACTCAGGAGCTAGTGGGTGGGGTTTAGATTTCAGCATGGTCACTAACTAGCAGAACAGTCATGGACAAGTTACATCACCTGTCTGAGCCTCAACTTCCTTACAGGCAGAAGCAGAAATAGGAACAGTATCTCTACCCTGTTTTTGTTTTTTCCTGAGGATAAAATGGAATCATGTGAACATGCAAGATGTAGCATGGTGCCTGGAATGTAGAAAAACATTAATACATATTCACTATTATTATTGTCTATGCTTTGGTGAAAATAACATTGCTTAAAGAGGTGTGAGAAAGCAATATAGTTTAGTACAGACAAAGCAGCGCCATCCGGGTTGACTTGATGCAAATGGGTTATAATGAGGGTGTGCTTTTTTTGGTGTAGGTACCTAATTTTATTTACAGTTTGAAGAGGGAGAAAGCTAAGCAGATGGCCTGGTGACACAAAGGACTGCAGCCTACTGTTGCTGGAGCTTGTAGAAATGGAACCCCATGGCTGCCAGCTTGGACGAACTTCAAACAAGTCCCACAAAAAGCGTAACTCACCCAAGAGGGGGTGAGGAACTTGGTGTGAGGCTCTCGAAAGTGCAAAGAACACGATCATCACGCTCATGGCAGCTTGACTCAGCACTGGGGTCTGGCCCGAGACCGGATGGGAAGCTGGTGTCAGAAAACTGCAGTCGGACAGCGACTGCACCCCGTGGAGGGACTCCAGGGATGGAAGTCTTTGAAAACCCCTGACTCCAGAATAACGACAAATTACCAACAGATGGCGTGAGTCACGGAAGCGGAGTCCTAGTGGAGCATCTGCAAACTCACGGCCAAGGTCCTGCCCTGCTGGGCTGAACGGGCAGACGTGGTCCCGGCCCAGATGGCCACGAAGGTCACCGGGAGGGACACCAGCCATAGGGAGGGAGCTGGTACAGCCTGTAGGGCCCACAGAGGCTTGCCAGGGTCAAACACACCAAAATATCCTGGCCAGGTAAACTTGACAGTTTGGGGGGTACTTATTGGTTCAAGAAAAGAAAAATGTATCAGGGGAGGAAGGAAGGAAGATGGAGAGTCTGGGGAGGCATTTGGCAGAAAAAAAAAAAAAGCTCCTGGTCATCATTCTGGGAGCTTATGGGAGACACTTTGTTTCTCACACATAGGCTTAGCTTCCAATCAGAATCGTCCTGTGGATGGATATGTCTATTTCCTGCCTATTTTCCTGCCATTATTTTATAAAATAAAGCCAAATGCAAAACCCCATGCAAAAGTATCCAAGTAAATCATGAGAATTTTTCTCTTTCCAACAACATAGAAATGCATAACGTGTGCCCGGATGCAGACATGCAATGATGAAAAGAAAATACGAAATTCTATTTTAAAAAACTCTTGCACGGAATAAAGTCCTCATGGAATTCCATCTGAAGACAAAGCCTGTAATCTGGGGTTCCACCTTCTACATGTTCTACTCCATTGCCTTGCCTGTGACCATTCCCTAACCCACTTCTGCTACTTGAATTTCAGCTCCTCTAAAGTCAGCATCATATACCACCTACCTAACATTTAGTGGGTCCTCAATGAATGACTGATGAGTGAATGGATAAATGCATGCACACAGGGCAGTGGAATAATCATTAACTTATTTCCCCAGAAATGGCAGCGGAGTTTTTAAATTTTTTATTTTTAATTGGAGGAAAACTGCTTTACAGTATTGTGACAGTTTCTGCCATACATCAACATGAATCAGCCAGAAGTTTACATAAGTCTCCTCCCTCTTGAACCTCCTTCCCACCTCCCTCCCCATCCCACCCCGCTAGGTGGTCATAGAGCACCAGCTTTGGGTTCCCTGTATCATACAGCAAATTCCCACTGGCTCTCCATACGTATACATATGTTCATGTATATGTTTCAATGCTACTCTCTCAAATCATCCCACCCTTTCCTTTCCCCACTGTGTTCAAAAGTCTGTCTCCTTTGCTGCCCTGCAAATAGAATCATCAGTATCATCTTTCTAGATTCCACATACTATGCATTAATACATTGCAGAAGTCTTTCTCTTTCTGATTTACTTCACTGTATAACAGGCTCTAAGTTCATCCACCTTATTAGAACTGATGCAAATATATTCCTTTTTATAGCTGAGTAATATTTCATTGTGTATATATAACCACAACTTCTTTATCCATAAATCTGCTGATGGACATCTAGGTTGCTTCCACGTCCTAGCTATTGTAAATAGTGCTGCCATGAACATTGGGGTACATGTGTCTTTTTCAAATCTGGTTTCCTTGGGGTATAAGGGTAGTGCTTTTGAGCCCAGCATGAACTAATCCTTTTGCCATGTTCTCAGCCAATCTGATTGCAATTAATGTCATTTTTATCCCTCAACTATTAAAAGCTGTATGTATCACAGAACACTCACCCCCAGGAGTGAAAGGCCACTTTCTAAATTCATGGTTGAAGTTTTTCTGTTCTATCCAGTTATCACTGGTGTTGGTTTTGGCTCTTGAGTCTAGTTTGGTCTATTCTTCCTTGATTAAAGGATCTTAACTGGGATTTATCTGAGGAATCCTCACTTACCCCAATCAAAAAAGAACATGTGAAAACCTACCTGAAGAGAAAGGAGGATCCTGAGAGGTGACACTAGTTGGTTTAATTCTTTTTTTCCCTTCCTGTGATATTTCGCTAGCAATTAACATTCACCTTCCCCCACCATATAATGAAGAAGGAAATGGTAAACCACTCCAGTATCCTTGCGTGAAAACCCCATGGACGGAGGAGCCTGGTGGGCTGCAGTCCATGGGATCGCAAAGAGTCAGGCATGACTGAACAACTATCAGCCCACCAGTTCAGTTCAGTCCAGTCACTCAGTCATGTCTGACTCTTTGCAACCCCATGGACTGCAGAACGCCAGGCCTCCCTGTCCATTACCAACTCCTGGAACTTGCTCAAACTCATGTCCATCAAGTCAGTGATGCCATCCAACCATCTCATCCTCTGTCGTCCTCTCCTCCTCCTGCCTTCAATCGTTCCCAGCATCAGGGTCTTTTCAAATGAGTAGGTTCTTTGTATCAGGTGGCCAAAGTATTGGAGTTTCAGCTTCAGCATCAGTCCTTCCAATGAATATTCAGGACTGATTTCCTTTAGGATTGACTGGTTTGATCTCCTTGCAGTCCAAGGGACTCTCAAGAGTCTTCTCCAATACCATAGTTCAAACGTATCAATTCTTCAGCACTCAGCTTTCTTTATAGTCAGAATCTCATATCCATATATAACTACTGGAAAAACCACAGCTCTGACTAGACGGACCTTTGTTGGCAAAGTAATGTCTCTGCTTTTTAATATGCTGTCTAGGTTGGTCAAAGCTTTTCTTCCAAAGGAGTAAGTGTCCTTTCATTTCATGGCTGCAGTCACCATCTGCAGTGATTTTGGAGCCCCCCAAAATAAAGTCTCTCACTGTTTCCACTGTTTCCCCATCTATTTGCCAAGAAGTGATGGGACCAGATGCCATGATCTTCGTTTTCTGAATGTTGAACTTCAAGCCAAATTTTTCACTCTCTTCTTTCACTTTCATCAAGAGGCTCTTTAGTTCTTTGCTTTCTGCTATAAGGTGGTGTCATCTGCATATCTGAAGTTATTGATATTTCTCCCAGCAATCTTGATTCCAGTTTGTGCTTCATCCAGCCCAGCATTTCGCATGATGTACTCTGCATGTAAGTTAAATAAGCAGGGTGACAATATACAGCCTTGACGTACTCCTTTTCCTATTTGGAACAAGTCTGTTGTTCCATGTCCAGTTCTAACTGTTGCTTCCTGACCTGCATATAGGTTTCTCAAGAGGCAGGTCAGGTGGTCTGGTATTCCCATCTCTTGAAGAATTTTTCAGTTTGTTGTGATCCACACAGTCAAAGGCTTTGGCATAGTCAATAAAGGAGAAGTAGATGTTTTTCTGGAACTCTCTTGCTTTTTCAATGATCCATCACCACCCCCCCAACGTAAAGACAAAACCTCCAGGTCAGCCCTCAATCAATATTTTCTTCTCTTTTGAGACAAAGTTCCTAAAAGGTCTCAGAGGCTCCAAAGCAAGTAGGACAATCTCAAGGATTTTCTCTTTTTTGGGGGAAACTCCTTAAGAATACCATCTGATTATCACTAATCACTCTAATCCACCTTTGTAAGAAGACTAGTAGGTGACAAAACAGTAGAAATAGAGTGCATGCAGTTTTCCAGAACATAACTACTCTTTCTTCCTTTTACGAGTGAGCAGAATGTGTCAAGAGATCATAAAAAGAAATCTTTTACCTTTAAAAAGGCGTATTGCCTAGTGTTTTATTTATAGTAGGAAAAACTGTCACTGTCACAGCCCAGGTTTTCCTCTCCTCCCTGTTACCCACTTCCACTAAGCCCCTGGCCACACCAGTCCCACAGGACTGGGCAGACGTGTGCTTTAGGAGGGCTTTGGCATTGTCAGAACATCATCCCTGTTGCTTGAGCACCATGGACAGATGCCAGGCAGGCACTGGAGCTGGCCTCCAAGAATATCCAACTCAAAATGCAGATCATTAGAAAAAGCCTGTTCTAATGATTCATTGACCTAATAAACCATGGATATGATAAAGAATAGCAGTTATTCACAACTAGTCTGGCAAGGCTGAAGAGGCTCCCCGAGCACCTAAACAGGGTTCACTCCCCTCAACCTCTGTATTATCTCCTCAATTTCCTGGGCTCCCATTTGAGCAAAATCAATCAACCACGGTCACGTGATCCAAGGCCTTGGATTTGAAATTTAAGAAACTGTACATGTTAAAATTTAGGTTTAAAATATAAGATTTGAGAAACGGCTGCAGCGTCCGGCAGAGTCATTGCTATGGTCCAAACCCCAAGGTGTTATACTGAATGGAGTCAGGCAGACAAAGACAAATGCCATATGGAATCTAGAAATGGGTACAAATGAACTTACCTACAAATCAAGAACAGAGTGACATTTGTAGAAAACAGACTTACAATTACCAGGGGGTGAGTGCTGCGCTATGCTAAGTCACTACAGTCATGTCCGACTCTTTTTAACCTCATGGACTGTAGCCCACTAAGCTCCTCTGTCCATGGAATTCTCCAGGCAAGAGTACTTTATGGGTTGCTATTTTTCTTCTCCAGGGAATCCTCCCCACCCAGGGACTGAACCTGGGTCTCTGGCATTGCAGGCAGACTCTTTACCAACTGAGCCACCAGGGGAGCTGTGGACATTAGGGATCCTTTAAAGGATTTTAAACCCGGAAGTGACACCATCAGGTTGACATTTTAGACTTCAAGAAGCTGATCTTCTAGCCTGAGAGGGAAAGGAAGGAAGGTTATTGGGATGGGGACTCTAGCGAACAGTAAGTTAAGAGAAGTTATGTGAGTTTGGAACCACATTTTTAATTACCTTTAAATAAAATAGACACTAAGTTCATGAAATATCAAGTAGAATCTGGTGCCATATCATTTTCTACCTCTGAGTGAGGCTCTGTAAATGGGGGCAGGCTGCATATAAATTAGTACCACAATAAACCAGCAAAGTTCTTCCACAACTGCAGTCAAAAGTCATTTATTTCTGGGGATGCCAATCCCAGAAGCACCCAAATAATGAAACCATTATAAAAAGATTAAGAAAAAATTAACCAGTGGCATTGGCTTGATCACTTTCTGTGGAGGGTGGTTTGCAGAGATGGTGCTATCTGCTGAAATGAGAATGACAAGTTGGCGAGGCCATGGTGGCCCAGGCCATGTGAGTGACCCAATCAGTGACACCACAGTAGTCTGTGTGTGACTACTGCCTCACAGTAGTCTCTCTGTGAGGCAGGGGTGGTGGCACGGGGGGTCATCTATGTGTTCTGGTGGATTTTAAGGCACTAACTTGCAAATGCAAAAGGTATATTACATCATACAATATCTTTTTTCCAACTGCCAACAAGCACCCCCTATGTATTCAGGGTAGAACTGCAGAGATGGTGGAAGAGAGCTGACAGCAGGTTGTGGGAACGCTTTGGTGGGATTCCCAACCTGGGAAACATTGCCTGTGGGATGTCTCTTTCACAGAAAGAGAAAACAAGAGGCTAGGCAAGTGGAACTCAGTTACACCATAAGCCGGTGCCAGTGCCAGAGTTAGAACTGGAGTCTCTTCAGACATATTCTGTTCTGGAGGCAAAGGTCTTCAAATGTGAGTAGTTAAGTACCAATGGTTTTTAAGCACTTTGTTCAAATTGCAGGAAACAGAGCTGCTTTCTTCACAGTGCCTTCTCGCCAAGTCCAAGGGCACTCCTGGAGTCGGGCCTTCGCTCCGCTGGAGGTACTGGGCCCGTGGAGGGCCATGTCCAGCTTCCTCTGGCTGAGATCACAGTTCCTCCACCTGGTTCTAACCTAGTGCTGGTGTAATCCAACTGCCAGAAATATCTCAGCCTGGTATCCTTTAAAATAGTGGCTCTTAGGGCCACAAAAGCAACTTTTGACTTTTTCCCAGGAATAAGAATTGAACTCTTAAGTTGAGAGTGAGTTGGTGTTTTTATATTTGACATGAACACATTTAAAAAAGCTGGCTCCACACCTACATAAAGAGGCAGATGAAAAGTTACCTTTGTTTTCCCTGCCCCCCAGATCACACCCATCAATTTGGTGACAATCTTTTCTATATTGGTTTTGAGTTTCCAAAAGTTCCCTGAGTCCAGAGCCCTCTGAGTCTCTCATCTGTGTAAGGAAAGGAGTTTCAGATCCCTGTGATGGCTGCCCAGACCCTTTATTGCTCCTTAGCTCTTCTCGCCTTCATGTTGGCCAATGACTGTTCAACGTTTCCACCTTCCCACATAATCTGCTGGTTCGGGTGCCAGCAGGGCTCCACTCACACCGTGCACTAGAGGGCAGTCATGGTGCTCGCCCACACACACAGTCCCTGCCCAGGGTCACCATCTTATCTGTCCTTGGTTGGAGGGACAGACCCTCATAGCCACATTTGGTACCACTTAACCCATGACTGAGCAACTTCACTTCACTTAACCCCACCCCTACCTTGGCCTCAAATGATTGGTGCAAGGATGACCACTTCATTCTAGAACAGTCTGCTCTGTAAACAGGCCTAGTGCAAAAAGTCTTGATACAGCCTATTAGCTTCTCTCTTGGGGACCTACAGTGGTTATATTAGGTGATGGGGAAAAGTAAACGATGGGACCTAAGGATGGGGGGAGGTCTGAGTGGGAGGGGCCAAGCCCATACCCACTTTATTTGGAGTATTTCCACTCTCATCTGCTTTAAATATAAGATGCTACTTGAAGACAAGAAAGGTTTTTACTGCTTAAAAGTGTTAGCAAAATCATAAAGAAGAGAAAAAAACAGGACCACAGAAGCTTACGGAAGTTAGAAAATAGTTATCTAACAGGTGAAAGAGGAGGTAGTAGGTCCTGGGAGAAAGACAGAGCCCATTAATGTAGACCACGGACTCAAAACCCAGGCACTTCTGTTTTTCTGGGACCCCAGCTCTTCCTGGATGCCCTGGGGCCCATGCATGTGTATATTTACAGTAAACAGCCATGCCCTCCTCCACCACTCCCCCATTATCCAATCCCTTCAGGCGGCTGAGTGTTTGGTTCTGTGTCTGAAGGGCTGTTATTAAAAGAACCCCTAAAAACCCAAGAGGGTGGTCCACAATGAAAAAGATTTTAACTCAAATAGATCATAGCTCTTGGCCTATACTTAAAGGACTTGATCTCTGCATCATTTTTCAGGTATTTTAGGCCTTAAAGTTGGCCTATTTTTTGTTTTTGTTTTTTTTAGTCCCATAATCTCTGAGGTCAAAAAGTTTAGAAGTCTCCAGATCCCAGATTGGAGGGCCCTTATCAGATAGCTCTCAGTGTTGCTTTTTAAAGTTCTCCTCCTGCTGCCAGGATGGAATAGGATGGAGGTGAAGGAAGGGCCTGGGGCAGAGGCACAGATACTGCTGTGACAGCTCCTTTCCACTAGTCAGCATGCTCCATGCGACAGGGCAGCGCCTGGCTTCCCTCTGTATGCCAACACCTAGCTCGGCGCCTAGCATATGGCAAGTACTGAATATATATTTACTGACAGGCTGGCTGACTAATACACATTTACCGACAGGCTGATTGACTGACTGACTCCAGGTAAGATTCCTGCTTTCTGGGACAACCCTCACACCTCTGAGAAGTAAGTCTAGATTATCTTTCTTCAAGAGTCTTAATTCAATGGCAGAAATTCAGACAGTTAATTATTTTCCATGGGGCACTAGGTTATCTTTGGAAATAGGATGCTTGGTGGCCTGTCCTGACATCCCAGAGTCTCCTCAGACGGAATGTGAATTAACCACTCCTTTGTAATTCCGTTAATTTTTTAATGGTTACCTAAGTTAAGTAGTTTCTACATAATTTTCATAAAATTATGCAAATTCTGAGACCTAAGCATTTCAAATTCAATGAAAGTTAACTGCCTTTATTTTCATTTCTGAAAACTCATACTGAGATAAAAGTCTTGGGTAAAAATATTCACAGCAGTTGGCAGAATTACACGAGCAATTATTTAATGCAAAGAAAACGATCTCGAATTAAAAAGTTAATGGAGAATGGAATCGAGAACTGTCATTTTAAGGTAAGCTTGTACAGGTGTGACTTTTTTTCACTATACCAGAACACTTTTGTAAGTCACACAAGTGGATAAATATCAGAATAGAAGTCAGAAACTTATGACTGAGCTCCTGTTACCACTATTCCAAAGGGTCTATTTTCAGACAAGCTACTTTCTCTTAAAGAGAATTCGAACAAAAATTTTAAAAAAATTTTTGGGTGGATAAAACCAATTCTTTCCATTCTTTAAACTACAGGTGCATGCTTTTATTGATTATAATATAGTTATACAAACAAATATGCCAAAAGAGATAGTAAAGCCACGTTACCTTAGAATAGATAAACATTTGCTTCCCAAATTGGGACAGAACAAGGAAAAAGCAAGACAAAGCTGTCCCACATATTTTGGAGTCTGGAGACAGGCAGTCAAAAAGATTGATTTTAAGTATTTCACAATGTCCAAGTTGTAAGCAGATACCTGACTTTTACAATATGCATGTGTAAAATTTCCTTCTTTGGCCAAAAGTTAAAAAAAAAAAATCAAATAATCTCTTTCTGGGCAAATCAGACTAAACGAATCAATATGAAGAGTCAGGGGAAAGTTATGTGCAGTTTTAGAGTCATTACTGTTACAGACTTAATAGTTTTAATCTCCCAGTTTTTAAAAAAATAGCAAAGTCAATGGGAATCTCTGCCATATAGTTTAAGGAACTTTTGACTCACTGAGGAGGCAGTGGCGTTATTTAGCTATTGGCAGGGCAAAAGTGACTTTCATTCAGTCAGTTATTCATTCAAGCAGCATTTACTGAGTTCCTCTTCTGTGCAGATCATCTAAGGGAAAAGGTCTGAACCAGATATAGCTGCTGCCTCCTCTCCCCGCCCCCTGCTGTGGGATGCCTAAGGCATAAACCTTCAATACAGACAGAAAGCACCTGAGGCTCTAGAATCAGAGGAGCTGGAAGCAGAGGCATGACGGAAGACTGGGCAGTTGGGAAGATGCTTGGGTTTGCCAAGAACCGAGTATAAATAAAGGACGGGGCTTGGGATTAAGTCTGAACAAACAGACTGGACCCCAAACAGGAAGGCTCTTCAATGCCATCCTGGGCAGTTTTACCTCCATTAGGTGGGCTGTGGGGGAAGCTGTTACAGGGTCTTGAGGCAGAGAATGGTTTAAGAGAGGCAGTTCGAGAAGATTCATCTGGTAACAGTACATAGAACACAGCAGAGGGGAGAAATGCCAATCGAGACAGCATTACTACTCTCAGAGACAGGGACTGAGCACAGCTGAGGATACAAGTGAAGGCAGATCCAGAAAACACTGAAGGAAAACGATGGGATGACGGGAAGGGCAAGGGAGCTAGTATTTATAGGGGACACACCACACGTTACTCTAACACATAATAACAACACATGACACAGGATGAACACATGTCCTGTTTTTCTTGGCACAGTCTGAGTTTATGCCTTTCTTTCTTTCTCTCTTCATTCTTCCCTTCCCTTCCTCCCTCCCTCTTTCTTTCTCTCTCATGGAATAATTATTAACAACGGCCTCTTTCATTCTCAATATGTTCTGGTTTGGATAATATGTTACACAGCCATGTTTCATATACTTTTCCTTCTTGATTCCTCAAAAGAATTCTCCGGTTTACACATGAAGAGACTGAAGATTTGAGGAGTTGCCCAAAGGCATGGAGCCAAAAAGTGGTAGAGCCTGGATTTGACCTCCGATCTACACAGTCCCCAAACCCTTGAACTTTCTCCTGTGTCACAACTTTCCTGCCCCGAATGGGCTGCAGAGGGCAGGGCGGGGGGAGGTTGATTAAAATAAACAGGGACATCAGAAAGAGTCAAATTCAGGTAAAAGATGACGTGTTCTGGTTTGGCTGTGTGGTCTTGTTAGGTCTTTAAGGTGCTGGAAGGATATGGAAGCAGTTGGAGGTATTGGCTGAAATTTTGGAACAAAATCACACTCCAGTTACAGATCTGTGAGCTTTCCAAATCAACAGATGCAGGGCCCTGGGATTGCATGACGTAGCCAAGCAGGAGACTGCAGGACAAAGGTCACAGCTCAGATGCCTGCAGGGGCCAGGCAGGTAACACGAATGAGTGAGGTTGCAGTGGCAGAAGGAGGCATTTGTGAGGATTGTCTTAATTTCTTCCAGAAAGTATTTGCAATTTTATAGAAATGATACAATCCTTAAAACAGTAGTCCATTTCTTCATTGAAGTTGGCAACTAGAGCAATTTCTAGTACTTTCATTAAAATCACAACTTATTTATAAAAAAAAAACAGTAATTTTGTTAACCGTAAGACTTAACAGAACAGAAAACTATAAATTGTAGTCATTCAATCTTTGTCCACAGTTTTATGCTAGGAGAGGCCTTAAATGAGAAGGTTTTTTTTTTTTTTTCTTAAGTGCAGTTAGTCCTTTATCAGAATCATGAGCTAAATGCCAAGTACGTTAAAACAAAATGCAGTGCATTTTTACCATCCTAAGTAAGAACCAAGCGTAACTTAAGACACTATTGTTAGGAACCTGTGAGTGGAGGTTGGGAAGAGGGTAGAGGAAGATGGGGAGAGAAGAGGCGTGGGGTTAAAGAGTAGAGCGCATTTCAAAAAGCGATATGCCAAGGTTTCAATTTACCAGTTCATTTATATTAGAAAAAGAATGATTAATAAGAAGTTACCAGTCTTGTTATTGCTTCATACCCTTAATTCAGAGCTAACAAGCCCTGTAGCCTTCACGGGCCTCACCAGTGGTTCTCAAACTCTTCCCAGCATGAGATTTCCCTGGACTTGTTTACTGGGAGGACTCATTACAACACAGACTGCTGGGCCACCTCTGAGGATTTCCTGATTCAGTAGCTCTGGGATGGGTCGTGAGAGTTTGCATCACGACCAGCTGCAAGGGGATGGCAATGCGGCCGGTCTGGGGACCACACTTTGAGAACCTCTGGTCTACATACCAGTGAATATGCTAGACAGAGACTGGCTGGCTTCTGCCCTTTTCAGAATTACCGTGGAGCACAAACATGCACTCAGGCTCTGTTTCTCATGGCACTCTGGAAAATGATTCAACGACATGGCTTCAAACTGAGGTCCAACTTTTTGCCTCATTGTCTGTGTTCTGAATCCAACCTAGTTTAATATTTTGGAAAATGTTACCCTTTTCTGTACTGAGCAAAGTAAATATTTTGTCAGTTGTTAAGGATGAGCTGCAGAGTAAGACCTAAAGATGTATCCAAATTCAGCAGGAAGGCTTGGAGCTGGTTCGGAACTTTCTCCAGATTGTGATTTGTAATGTATTTCAGAAGCCAGCAGAAATACCAACCACTCGATCTATTAAGAAAAGGCTGAATGAACCTTTTCACAGCACATTTTTTTTTTCCACGCCAACTCTCATTATGCTTGGCAAAAAAAAGAGAAAGGAGAGACAAATGCTTTTCTGCCCATAGGATTTCATCTGAGTATTGTCTTCATATAAAGAACTTTATAGCAGAGTTTTAGAATCAGAAGAAATTTTTAACAATCCCTTTGCAACGGTTGAAATAACTAAGGCCCAGGAAACGTAAATGCCATTTGCCCAAGGATCAGACAGCGGTAGAACTGGAGCTGGAATTAAATTCAAAGGCTCTTGATTCCTGGGCCAGCACTTTTCTTATGACAACATACCACCTCCATGCAGACAAGTTGTAAGAAACTGATTTCAAAAACACAATACTACCAATAATGTGTTTTGCACTGCACTTTCCCTGACAACTCCTAAACTAAGCGGTTACTGATGGCTTCACTTATGGTGAGAGGGCTGGGGGGCAGACAGAGGACATCTTGGGGGGGTGCTCTTCTCACCTTCCTGCCTAAGAATTTCTAGAAGCATCTCCCATTATAGTGCTTCCCTGGTCGCTCAGCTGGTAAAGAATCTGCCTGCAATGCAGGAGACCCTGATTCAATCCCTGAGTCGGGAAGATCCCCTGGAGAAGGAATAGGCTACCCACTCATTTTCTTGGGCTTCCTTCGTGGCTCAGAAGGTAAAGAATCTGTCTGCAATGCAGGAGACCTGGGTTTGATTTCTGGTTTGGGAAGATCCCCTGGAAAAGGGAATAGCTACCCTCTCCAGTATTCTTGCCTGGAGAATTCCAAGGACAGAGGAGCCTGGCAGGCTATAGTTCATGGGGTTGCAAAGAGTCGGACATGACTGAGTGACTTTCACTTTCATGGGCTAAGATGGTAGAAATATAGCCATTAATATGGTGACATTCACATTTTGACAAAGAAATATGTCAGTGGAGGATTACAGAGGGCAAGGGATCTTAGAGATCATCAGGGTCACATATCTTATGTGTAGATGTGAAATCAAAACTCTCAGGACTTGAGGAACTTGCCTGGGTGCTCGGTCTATTGAGTGGCACAGCTAGGACTTCCCTGGAGGTCCAGTGGTTAAGAATCCACCTTATAATGCAGGAGAGGCAGGTTTGATCCCTCATGGGGCAACTAAGATCCCACATGCTGCCAAGCCACTAAGCCCTCGCACCACGACTACTGAGGCTATGTGCCACAACTAGAGAGTCCATGTGCTGCTATGACAGCACATTTCTACAATGTTAGCTACACCAGGCACACTGTTTTAAGAACTTTACATGGATTATTGCATCTAATCAGTCATGTCATTGAGGAAGTTAGAATACCATAGGGTAACAAATGGAAATGAAGGATGAAATGAAGTAATGAATGTAAAGTACTTAGCACAGAACCTACGCTGTTTTCCCAGGACACATGACTGTCTATTAAATGCAATAATCCAAGGTAGGGATTTAGAACAGCTCTTGGCTCACAGAGCACACTAATACTAGCTGCTATTATCACATTTTCTCCTATTTCTTCATATGGAACAGACCACAGAAATTGGATCTAGATGAAAGTTATGAGCCATGCAAGATTCAAACATAGGTAATATCCCTGGGAACCAGTTGCCACCGGTGAAGACCACAGAGACCACAGGGTAGCTTGGACCAAAATGCTCCTGAAGGCCAAATGCTGAAGCCAGAGACCACAAAAGAACAGAATTAAACAGGTTTGTATTGGGCACTGGTTTCAAAGAGCTCAGGGGGTTTACCGCCCATCTCCTCATCAATCTTAACCGCACTCAAGTTGGAGAGGAAGGTGAACAGGATGAAAACCTCTTTCACAGGAAGGCAGTTGCAAAGACAAAACTAATCACTCAAAGCTGGTGGGAAGGACCCAATTTCCTTAACAAGAATGTACTGATCTACCGGTGAAGGATAAGAATATCACCATTCATTATGATGAAACAACACTACTCATTAAAGCACTCACAGCAGGTAAACTGCCTCGTTAATTGCCCACTTGAGAGTGTCTGACATACCAAGTGCTTGCACACTGGCGAGAAATGGAGGGAAATCCAGACGGAGTCCCACTACTGCTACTTACTTCTCTCCACCCCGGCAGTTAGAAAGGATATGCATCTGGTTTTGTTACAGAGGGATAAATGGGGATCAGTGAATGGAAGCTGCATGCAGGCAGATTTTGGCTCAAGATAAAAGAGAGAACTTTAAAAAAAAAAAACCTAAAAGTATCCAACAACGATCATGCTGCCTGCTGAGGTGGTGTGTGCTCTGTGGGTGACTAAGGAGAGGAAGCCCCAGGAGACACTCACAGGGTGTACCGTTATTAGGACCACAATTTCTTTTGTCCTTGTGATCATTATCTTGTCAGCATTCCATCACACAGATAAGGGCACTGATTAGAGTTGAAAACATTTTCACCAAGAGAGGCCAAAAAACAGGTGAGTTGTTCTTAGGCCAAATTTGAGTCTGAACCCAGGTTCTGTTTTTTACTATTAATAAATAGTTATGTGGGTAAATAGTTACATGGGTTAATATTAAGTGGTTAATTACCCACTTCTGGTTAATTAATTTTGAACACTATAGGATCTATATTCAGTGACTTGCAGTTCACAGAGGTTTCCTCAGAACCAAAAAACATGTCCGTTAGGTTGAGGAGTGAAATTTGACGGAATAAGATTAAAGTAGCAACTTCTGAAAAGATTTTTAAAAGGCTGAATTCATCTTTCTACCTGAGAGAAAACCAGAGCTGACATTGGTAGAAGAGTAAACAGAATCAGGGGTCAGGAAGCACTGGTGGTTTAGGAAAACAAGAAAAGACGTGATTTGCAAAATACTGAGAATGAATAAGGGAGCCTTCAGAACACCTATTTTTTAGAAATCACTCCCTGATGTAAAGGGAACTGTTTATGTCCTGTTTAGACTCAAGTTTTTGTACACAGGGGGAACACCTGGCTACTTTAAAACACTGGAAACAGGTTTAGCAGAAGGCAGAAATCTGCAAAGATTTGTAAAGACATGCATCAGACACCTCCTTCAAGGACAGGAAGTTGGGCAGGAGAGATGAACCGTGCATGCATGCTAAGTCACTTCAGTCGTGTCCGACTCTGTGTGACCCTATGGACTGTAGCCCGCCATGCTCCTCTGTCCATGAATTTCTCCAGGCAAGAATACTGGAGTGGGTTGCCTTGCCGTCCTCCAGGGGATCTTCCCGACCCATCCCCATAAGAGATCAAACCCACGTCTCATGTCTCTTGAATAAACAAGCAGGTTGTTTATCATTAGTGCCATCTGGGAAGCCTGGAGATGGGTCAAATAAAGGCACATTTCCTAGCTGGAAGAGGACAGTAACACTGGGAAAACATAGGATACTTTATTCTACTTTTGACCATGGAAAGCAATACTGGGAGGTAAGAAAAGGTAATTTAAGGTGTTTCCTGGATTGGCTGGAAGGATGAGACGGTTGGATGGCATCACCGACTCAATGGACGTGAGTTTGAGTAAACTCTGGGAATTGGTGATGGACATGGAGGCCTGGCGTGCTGTGGTCCATGGGGTCACAAAGAGTCAGACATGACTGAGCGACTGAACTGAACTGAACTGAGTCAGTTAATGCTGACAGCGAAGGCAAGATGACAAGAAAAGGCTCACAGGCTGCAAATTTTAGAGCTCAAGGTACTCTCAGAAGAAGGCTAACAGGTTCAAAGGAGAGTAAGGATGTTCCAAAAAAAAATCCCACAACTGCATAGAAAAAAAAAACATAAAAAGTGAGAAAAGTGAGAACAATACTAAGCAGTAAATATGTTACCATCTTCACTCTATAGAGAGTTCCTTCAAGTAGCTAAAGTCAGTGAATTCAGGAATAAGAAAATGCAATTAGTGAAGACACATGTGAGAAAACATTTACACTAAAATCACTGTACTTTTGCTGCATGAGTGCTGACAAGGATGTAGTGAAACTGTGATCTCACACATCACAGGGGGCTCTGTAAATCAATACAGCCCTTCTAGAAGAAAAGCACTTTGGCAATGTATTGAGCCATAAACATGGTCATACCATGTGACTGGTAATCCTGCCCTGGAAATCTTACATTAAAACAATATGTGAAAAGCTATATCTGTAAAGGTGTTTGTTGGAATAGTGTTTAAAAACATTACAAACTCAGAATGGGCAATGGATTTTAATTCAACAAATGATAACTAAATACTTCTGAGTAGCTGGGAATAATAAAGCAGAATTTCTTTGCTCTAGAGCCTATGATACAGAGTGAAGCGAGTCAGAAAGAGAAATATAAATATCGTATACTGATCCATATATATGGAATCTAGAAAGATGGCACTGATGAATTTATTTGCAGGGTAGCAGTGGAGAAACTGACATAGAGAACAGACTTATGGACATGGAGGGATGGGAGGAGGGAGAAGGGGAGATGTATGGAGAGGGTAACATGGAAACTTATATTACCATATGTAAAATAGACAGTCAGTGGGAATTTGCTCTATGACTCAGGGAACTCAGACAGGGGCTTTGTGACAATCTAGAAGGGTGGGATGGAGAGGGAGATTAGAGGGAGGTTCGGGAGGGATGGGACATGGGTGTACCTATCGCTGATTCTTGTTGATGTATGACAGAAAACCACAAAATTCTGTAAAGGAAATGTCCTTCAATTAAAAAAGTAAAGTGGAAAAAAATAAAGAAAAAAAATTCACAATCACAACTTAATGCCTGTACTCTTTTCAATATTATGAAACCACTGAAAAGAAGGCCATGGAAATACATTTTAAGTGATTAAAATGTGTGTGATATATTAAAGTTTAGAAGTTGTACACCAGCATTATATTTACCACAATGTTTAGGAGAAAAAAAGCAAATGAAAAAGTCAAGAAGGAAATAAACTAAAATGGTAACAATGATGGAATAATGGGTTTTCTTTTTCTTGATTCTAATGTGGCTATAATACTTTCAAATAAAGGACAATTATAAACGAGAAGAGAAACAGAAAAATAAGGTGGTGAGTGACTAAAGATGAAGATTAATGAAGAAAAGTACTAAGTACAGTCAAGAATTTTTATTTATTTAAAAACTGCTTTTAGTTGTATATCTTTAGCAGTTATTAGCACTAATGATTTGTTAGTTCAATAAGCTGTTTTATTTTAGTAGAAAAATTATGAGGATTCTAAATCAGGGATTTATTGAATCTCACTCATGGAGGTCTTCAGAATTTCACATAAATAAAAGTTGCTATAAGGCACAAGCTTACAAAATTCTGCTACCTAAAAAATGAGAGGCCAAAATTCACTCCAAAGTGAAGAACAGATAAGATTCTGGTGTCCTAACCAAGGTGGGAGAGGTGGATTCCTCCTGGAAAAAGCTCCTGCAGGCAATGTAGCAGAGCAAGGAAGAGAAGCTATGTCCAAGGGTGATGGAGGCCCATGGGGGCAGGGGTCTCCCACGCATTCTGAGTCCCCAAATAACTGCTCTGGTTCCTTGGACTCTGTTCTTTCCAGGACTTGAACACACTGAATTCAACTAACACTGTGATTCAACCCCACAGCATCAGAACTTGTGGGAATTAAAAAAAAAAAAAAAAAAAAAAGCTCTGATCTGAGGCTCCAGAAAAATCTTTTTTCATGGCTACTGAAAGTTCTCGGATTTTTCTTGAACTTGATTCAAGTCCATTTGGATTTGCACCCAGAATTCTACTTCTCACCTCATGGCCCTTGAACCCCTCAGATCCATTCTGCTCTTCTATGACAGTAATAATCCAAAAGCTTGCCTTCTCTCTCCATCACCTGATGCCAGCTGCTCAGGTGAGCGCAGGTGCATTTAATTCATGCCCTGGCCACTGGGTGCCATGAGCTATTGGAATCACATTCCTGTTATCACTAGGACTTCTCTGCATTTTACCTAATCTAGGTTAGATAAGCAGTTCCCAATTCTTCCTGTTTCCTGAATGCTTCCTGAACCCCACTCCCAGGATCCATTTCCATATCAACCATAGTTCTGGTGTGCAGGCAATTGAAACTGACTCTGATCATCATTAACCTAAAGACAACAAAAAGCAATTTTTGGAAGGTAATCAGGGGCTCCCAGGACTAAATGGAATCTGAAGAATTAGGCTCGTAAAGTGCCAAGAACAGGAGGTCTAGACATGCATGTGGTCACGGGAACGAAGCAAGATCTCACTGACAAGCTGGTACAAGTTTTATGTTAGAAAGAAATTACGAAAAATTAGTGAAAAGTGTAAAAAGATCTTAGTTAAACATGTGTGAAGTGAAGTGAAAGTCCCTTGCGACCCCTTGGACTATACGGTCCATGGAATTCTCCCGACCAGAATACTGGAGTGGGTAGCCGTTCCCTTCTCCAGGGGATCTTCCCAACCTAGGGATCAAACCCAGGTCTCCCCCATGGCAGACAGATTCTTTACCAGCTGAGCCACAAGGGAAGCCCAAGAATACTGGAGTGGGTAGCCAATCTCTTCTCCAGCGGATCTTCCCGACCCAGGAATTGAACTGGGGTCTTCTGCATTGCAGGTGGATTCTTTACCAAATGAGCTATCAGGGAAGCCCATAAATATGTGTAGTACTGTATAATGAAAAAGTCCACTGTTGACGAGTAATTGTGGTGTGACCACTAATTAGCTGTGTAACACTACATGAGTCACTTTACATTTCTAAGCCTAATATCATCCTCTGCAAAATAAAGAACCAGGTTAGAGGTAGTTTAAACTATGACTTCCTTCTAGCTTTCATGATCCTTGAATATATTTCAAGAGAAAGAACCTATCTAGCCCCTCCTCTCCAGCTCCCATGCACCTGAGGAGAACCACTATCAGGGAAGATGCAGAGACCACTTCTACTAAAACACTGAACAACCTCAGAATCCTTCTCGATACTGCAGATGTCTACTGCCCATGGGCTGGAATCTGCATGGAAGGGAAAATCAATCTGCCATTCCTTGTCCGTAGTATATTGTTCTGCTTTCACAGGGTGAGCTAACCCAGAAAAACCAAGATATCCTAAGAACATCAGACAAAGTCTTTGCTCAAAAGAACCTTCAAGACCAGCTCTTGTCCTGCTGCTAAGCATCAGTTCAGCTTGTATGATCTCCCTGGTAACCAAGTACAACACGGTATCATCCCGTCAGCCTGAAAGTTTTGTTGTGTACTTCAAACATACTTTAGGAGCGCTCAGCATGATATTTCTCATTCAGTTCCTACAGGCCTTGCCTTGTCTTCCGTTCTCCTTGTCCACACACCTGATGACTATCTATTTTTATTCCACTGGAATCCTCTAAATGGAACATAATGAAATTGAGGGAAGCCCAGAAAAGCCCTGAGTCCAATTCAGTTGGTCTTTTTTAAAAAAAAATTTTTTTTGACTGCACCGCCTGGCATGTGAGATCTTAGTTCCCTGACCAGAGATTGAACCCACGCCCCATCCCCCCACCCCATACTAGAAGTGAGGCGTCTTAACCACTGGACCGCCAGGGAAGTCCCCAGCTGGTCTTAATAATCAAAAGAGTATGGAAACAGCAATGTCAGAACTTTGTATAATTCAATCAGAAGAAGGGAATGGAGAAAGTCTTCTGAAAGAAAACATTAAAAAAAAAAAAAAGGGTCATGGCAATTTCTCTCCTCCAAATCAAATGTTTCATCTCACCCAACAAGATGTATTAGTTAAGGTTAGATTTGGCTACACATATCATAAAGACTTAACATCTCAGTGCCTCAGAGCAGGGATTAGCAAGCCGCAATCTCTCTAATTATGTAAACTAGAATTTTATTTGAAGACAGCCACTCATCTGTCGGTGTGTTGTCTAGGGCTGCCCTGGCACTCCAACAGCAGAAGTCAAGCAGCTGTGGCAGAGGTTACACGGGCCACAGAGCCTAAAACACTTACTGTCCCTTCACAGAAAATGTGTGCCGACCACTGCTTTCCAGCATCACTTTAGTTCTCTCTCATGAAAAGAAGCCCACAGGCCAGGACAGCGGATTAATAGCGTCTTCAGAGAACAAGCCCACTCATGTGAAGAGATGACTCATTAGGAAAGACCCTGATGCTGGGGAAGATTGACGGCCAAAGGAGAAGAGGGCGGCAGAGGATGAGATGGCTGGATGGCATCACAGACTCAATGGACATGAGTCTGAGCAAACTCCAGGAGACGGTGAAGGATAGGGAAGCCTGGCTGCAGTCCATGGGGTTTCAAAGAGTTGGACACGACTTAGCCACTGACCAACAACAGAGAACGGACTCTTTCTACCTTTCTACTTTGACATCCTAATTTACAATGTCAAGTGCACCTCATGACCCAAATGGCTTCTGAGACTCTCATGACCATTTCTAAAGTTCAGGCCAGGAGAAAAAGGACAAGCAGAAAGCCAAGGGAGAACCCCCTCCCCTGGTGAGTCAGCTCTTACTAAGAATCCTTTCTGGAAGTTCCACAAAACACTTCCACTTCCATTTTATTTGTCAGAACCTCACCATGTGTCCTATCTAGCTGTAAAGAGGACTGGGAAACACAGGTTTTGTGCTTTTTAAAAGTTTCTGGTGGCCCTGTGTGCAGCTAAAAATAAGAGTCTATTATTTTGGAAAAAAGTGAGAGTGGATGCTTGGAGCAACAACGTTCCAAGCATGTTGTGAGGCAATGGCCAAATGCGATGGTCCCTGGTCCCTGCCTTTGAAAAGTCTGAGTCAGCAAGGGAGACGGATGAGCTCGCGGACAGTAGTATTTCAGGGAGAGAAGTTTACTAGGGAGGTAGATAATGGCATATCATGAAAAGCACAAGGGAAGGTGTTAAGACTTGAGCTGAATGTTGAGGAACTCATTGGAAGGAATTTGTTAGTGAAGAAGCAGGGTCAAGGGCACTCCAATATGAGGGAACAGCATGTGTAAAGACATGGAGGGAGAAGAGAGAATGAACACGGTGAGCCTGGCTAAGCACTGGGTGTGCCAGGGGCCACCAGAGATCAGCTGGGGAGATGGGCACACCTCATCCCCAGAAAAGAAGGGACCTGGGCTCCAAGGTGCTGGGTTTCCTCTGGACAGTGGTGAGCAGACACCTTAAGTGTGTCACTTGGGAGAGTGATATGATCCCTCTGTTTTATAAGATCATTTGGGTCATAGTGAGGATAGATCAGGGTGGGGTGAGGAGGTAGGAAGAGGCAGAAGGCTTCCATTTACATATTTTGTAATTATGCTAAAGTTAGAGTATAATCTTGAATTGATGCATGAGAAGATCCATTCACCCAAAAGCTAAATAATAGATATAATGGCTAAAAATAACCTGTACTTCATTGAGTCCTCACAGTCTTCCTGTAAAGCCCCACCTTACATAGGAGGTACCTGAGGTTCAGAAAGGTTAACTGGCTTATCTGAAATCTTGGCAGCTAGTAAGCAGCAGAGCAGAGCCGGCAGTAAGGACCCAAGTCTAGAGCTCATTTTACTGCATGTTGAGAGCAACAAGCATTCCAGACTCAACCTGTCACCCCTAAATCCAGGCCAGGCAGGGCTATTTGCATATCTTGGCAATAACATATCTTAGTGGCATTAAACGTATGAAAACATGGAGGCATTTCCCTTCAGTTACTTTATGAGGCAAGATATCAAGAGGATTTTATTAGGTTTTGGCAAATTCTCTTAATAG
Source organism: Bos javanicus (assembly GCF_032452875.1). Lineage (NCBI taxonomy): Eukaryota > Metazoa > Chordata > Mammalia > Artiodactyla > Bovidae > Bos > Bos javanicus. Next base: position 80,623,466 of record NC_083876.1, on the reverse strand, counting down.
GAAAAATCAACTGTATATTTTATTATTCTTTGTTCAGTGCTGTGGCAATTATTCAAACATTCATGAAAGAGCTCTGTTGCTCCACAGTCCCCACTTTCTATTTGATTATACCGCATCTTTCCTCATTTATGTGGGGAGCTGAAAGCATTCTTTAAAAAGACTTGTTCAAAGTCCTGAATCAACAAAATTAAACCATTATTTTTATTTTTTAAATTTGTCTTCTCAGAAGGAATTTTCCAGATACTGTTCTCATACCGCACTCTGTCAAGACACTAAAAATCGGCATTGTGACTGTTAAGTTTCCTGGTCTTTTTTTCCACTAGACAATAAGAGCCTTGAGGTCAGCAGCAGAGTATTTATTTATTTGTATATCTCCAGGCACAGTAATTGGCACTTGATGGCTCACAATAATTGTTTGTAGATTAAGTGGATCAATGATGTAATTAAACACATACAATTATATTTTAAATGTATTCTACTAAGAGATGGGAATACCAGACCACCTGATCTGCCTCTTGAGAAATTTGTATGCAGGTCAGGAAGCAACAGTTAGAACTGGACATGGAACAACAGACTGGTTCCAAATAGGAAAAGCAGTTCATCAAGGCTGTATATTGTCACCCTGTTTATTTAACTTCTATGCAGAGTACATCATGAGAAACGCTGGACTGGAAGAAACACAAGCTGGAATCAAGATTGCTGGGAGAAATATCAATAACCTCAGATATGCAGATGACACCACCCTTATGGCAGAAAGTGAAGAGGAACTCAAAAGCCTCTTGATGAAAGTGAAAGTGGAGAGTGAAAAAGTGGGCTTAAAGCTCAACATTCAGAAAATGAAGATCATGGCATCTGGTCCCACCACTTCATGAGAAATAGATGTGGAAACAGTGTCAGACTTTATTTTTCTGGGCTCCAAAATCACTACAGATGGTGACTGCAGCCAGGAAATTAAAAGACGCTTACTCCTTGGAAGGAAAGTTATGACCAACCTAGACAGCATATTCAAAAGCAGAGACATTACTTTGCCAACAAAGGTTCGTCTAGTCAAGGCTATGGTTCTTCCTGTGGTCATGTATGGGTGTGAGAGTTGGACTGTGAAGAAGGCTGAGTGCCGAAGAATTGATGCTTTTGAACTGTGGTGTTGGAGAAGACTCTTGAGAGTCCCTTGGACTGCAAGGAGATCCAACCAGTCCATTCTGAAGGAGATCAGCCCTGGGATTTCTTTGGAAGGAATGATGCTAAAGCTGAAACTCCAGTACTTTGGCCACCTTATGCGAAGAGTTGACTCATTGGAAAAGACCCTGATGCTGGGAAGGATGGGGGGCAGGAGGAGAAGGGGACAACAGAGGATGAGATGGCTGGATGGCATCACTGACTCGATGGACGTGAGTCTGGGTGAACTCCGGGAGTTGGTGATGGACAGGGAGGCCTGGCGTGCTGTGATTCATGGAGTCGAAAAGAGTCGGACACAACTGAGCGACTGATCTGATCTGATCTGATAGTAGAATATCGAGCACCTTAAAAAGATCTACCTTCACTGTAATTTTACTGCAAGAAATCAAAATCTCTAGGTAAAACTTCAGGAGTGTGGAATTCAGAGGGGCTATTTAGGGGTCTATTTTGCTATTTGTTAAGACTTAGGGTCACAATGCCTTTTAACAAATTGATCTGGAGATGGCTGCTTCTGGGTTCCTTCCCTTAGACCCTCCATCACACCATCCACACAAAGCCTTGGCTTTACAGATTAAGGCTGCTTTTCTTGGTTTAAAAGCAAAGCCTTTCTGCTTTCTCAAGTTGCTGTCTTAGGAGACCAGATGTTATGATGGGCATATATGCCTTTAAAATTCACTTTGATTTCTATTCTCTGTCTGCTCTCCATGTTGGTACTCTACAGTAGGGAGTCTCTGAAGTTTTGGTCCAAATGGGAGCTAAATGCAAGGAATCTCTTGTCCTAGATGCGTGAGCTCTTCTCGACTCACACAGAGGAAACTTCTTTCCACAAGAGCACAGCACCATAGGGTACCATGCTTTCATTTCACAGTTCAGTTTTGAGGACCGAATAGATATAATGACAAAGTAATGAGACATTTTCATCAACAGATCACAATTCATCTTCTGGTCAGTCCTTTGCTCAGCACATGTCTGGAAGCCTTCTTTCAGAACTGTGTCAGACCCTGTTCATACCCGTACCTTCAAACAGCCTCTAAATTTAGAATGGTTCCTTCCCATCCTGACTTTTCTCTCTTTCCTTCCATTTGCTTTGTTAACCTCGTGCAAAGTTGCTTAAGTTGTGCCCGACTCTTTGTGACCCTATGAACTGTAAGCCCATCAGGGCTATCCATGGGATTCTCCGTGGCAAAAGTGAGTTGCCATGCCCTCTTCCAGGCGATCTTACCAACCCAGGGATCATACCCGTGACTCTTATGTCTCCTGCATCGGCAGGCAGGTTCTTTACCCCTAGTGCCACCTGGGAAGCCCAAAAGCCCCTCACTGTGTAGCTTTTATCCTTAAAACAGAATTCATAAAGTCTCAGATTTGTTTTTATCCACCTGGAAGGGAAGAATCACCCTCCAGAGAATGCCAGGAAATATAAAGAACTTCAAAGAGACTAGAATTACATTCACACTTTCTGTGAAAGTAGCCATGATAAGCACTCAATTTTTTTTTCATATATGCCAAATGAAGTTACTTCTTGAGCCATGTTGCCCAATAAGAGCCAATGAAACTGGTATCAAACTGGAAGCTATTTTTCCTTTCCTTTTCTCAAAAATCATTAACCTCAGTTTTCCCATTTTCTTCTGCTCTTGGGTCCCCAAACCTGCACACCTTCAAAACCCAGGGAGGCAGAGGGGAGAGTCTGTGGGGGCAGAGTGAGGAGGAAACCCCAAATTAAGCCTTGAGTGGCGCACTGGGGAGATGAGGGCAGGCTGAGTGCCCTGGGTGATGAGGTCCTTCCCATCCTCAGGCAGCAGGTATGGAGGCTGGGGATGGCTGGATATAAGAAATGTAGCTGCTGAGTTTCTCAGACTATCCAGGGTTGCTGAGAAGAGAGGGTGGTAAGGGGAATGGCCGAAGCATTCAGCCAGATAGATGGTCTTCAAGGACTGGTGGGATCTGAATTACCAGTGCTTCTCAGAAGTGAAGTGAAGTGAAAGTCACTCAGTTGTGTCTGACTCTTTGCAACAAATTTTCCAGGCCAGAATAGTGGAGTGGGTAGCCTTTCCTTTCTCAACCCAGGGGATCTTCTCAACCCAGAGATTGAACCCAGGTCTCCTGCATTACAGGGAGATTATTTACCAGCTGAGCCACAAGGGAAGCCCAAGAATACTACCAATGCTTCTCAACCAGGGCTCTTTTGCTCTCCAGGGGACATTCAGCAATGTCTGGAGACGTTTTTGGTTATCACACTTGGGGGTGGAAGGGGTCATTGCTAAGCATCTGACATAGCACCCCCTCCCCCACAACCAAGAACTATCTGCCTCAAATATTCAATACTGCTGAGGCTGAGAAACCCTGAGCTAGACAAAAGACATTCAGAACAGGTGTCATACTGTAAGAAGGGAAAAAAAATGTAGAGAATTAACTTACTGTTGGAATTTTAAAAAAATCATTCAGTGTGCAAAGTTTATGTAAATTTATATAACATGAATGTAAATTGCTAAGCATGTATTTGACTTGTACATTCCTTAATAATCTATTTTCCTTCCAAAAAAAAAAAAAACAAACAACCCCACAGAGTATCTGTGAAGTGCAATAAAATGAGGCAAACCTGTAAAAAAACATCATTCAGATCACATCTCATCAACTTCCACCTCACCTAACATTTGCATATGAGGCACTTAAGGCTATATTTTTCATCACAAATATTCATTTGCTCTTGGTACAGAGTAATACTAGCAACCTGCAGTGTGACAGCCCCTGGTGCTCCCAGAACTGGGCCTGTCTGCCCTGCTGCTCACCCTCAGCATGCTGTGCGATGGTCTCCTTCACTAGCGATATGCCTCTCCTCCTAGAGGGTAAGTCACGTGAGGCCAGGGGCTGACACTCGCCTGCCTATTCCAGGACCCAGCCCAGTGTCTGGTGGGAAGATGGGCTGAGGGGCAGCTAAGAAGTGGTCTGGACTCTCAGCTAAGAAAGTGGACTGCCTAGGCAGAGACCTGTGCTCCACCACTGACTCACTGTCTGACTCACTTTTGCAAAGACCTTGTCTATAGAAACAGGGCTTCCCTGGTGGCTCAGCTGGTGAAGAATCCGCTTGGAATGCGGGAGACCTCGGTTTGATCCCTGGGTTGGGAAGACCCCTTGGAGAAGGAAATGGCTACCCACTCCAGTATTCTGGCCTGGAGAATTCCATGGACTATAAAGTTCTTGGGGTAACAAAGAGTCGGACACGACTAAGCAACTTTCATAGAAACAGGGATACATGGTACCTACCTCACAGGCAGAATTAAATAATTTAATCATTAATTATTAAATAATTTAATATTGAAATTTAATGTTTAAGTGCAAAGTGATTAATATTTATTGATGGGTGAAGCATCAAAAAACAAAGATAGGGTTAAAAATCTGCCTGCAGGGTGGTTGGGGGAAGGAGTAAACTAGGAGTTTGGGGTTAAAATACACACATTACTACATATAAACAAGATAACCAACAAGGACCTACTGTATAGAATAGGGAACTACACTCAATATCTTATAATAACTTACAATAGAAGAGAATGTAAAAAAGAATATATATACATATATACACACATATGTATGGCTTGGATGGTAAAGAATCGGCCTGCAATGCGGGAGACCTGGGTTCGATTCTTGGGTCAATAAGATCCCCTGGAGAAGGGAACAGTTACCCTCTCCAGTATTCTTGCCTAGAGAATTCCATGGACAGAGGAGGCTGGCGGGCTACAGTGCGTGGAGTCACAAAAGAGTCGGACATGACTGAACGACTAACACTTTCACTTTTCATTGTTCAACTGAATCACTGTGCTGCACACCTAAAACCAATACAACGTTGTAAATCAACTGTATTTCAATAAAAATTTAAAAAAGATGTGCCTACAAACCACTAATGAAGAAAAGCACATAAAACACCTTGGCTTTTACTTTCGGGAGCTTTTAAATGTAAGGTTTTTCTTCTTTCTGATGTAACAAACATGGAAAGCAGTTTGTTAACATTTACAGGCAAAGGCAGTGAAAGCCTCAGCAGGATATACATTTTTGACATATTGATTTTATTTCACAATTAATGTTCTACCCAGTTTCTCTGCCACATCTAGTTTTTCTCTCTGTATTTACTGCCATAGGTGAATTTCATTTTCTATTGTCTCCTGATAAAAATTGATTTACAGCACTATGGTAAGTCAGTCTCAGAAAGGGTTTTAACAGTTTTCTGTGGTTGAACACCACCAGTCTTCTTCCTGTATAAATGCTGCTTCTTTCAACAGTCTTACATTCTTCTGTAGCATGGGACTCTCTCAAGCACGGAGGATTTAAATCTTAATTGTTTTCAAATTGATATTTTTTGCTCTCCACATCTACTCTTCCTCTGGGTCTCTGATCTCTCGCTACTCTTCCGTTTTCCTTGGTTATTTCATATGCATATATCTTGCAGAAGCTCCAGAGAGAGGCATGATTTCTAAGCATCTTTTATGTATGTAATCATTCACCAGACAGTCAGGAAGCATTTATGGAGCGCCAGTGTATTCCAGGCTCAGCGCCCAGCTCCTGAGTACAGCTGGGCCAGGTACGCCAGACCCTGTCCTCCTAGAGGGTGCGTTCTTGAGCATGAAAGGAGACCAAGAGAAAACAAAGAAGCATATGCAAAAGGCAATTTATGACACAATACAAAGGAAATCAGCAGCATAATGGCACTATTTCTCTATGCCTCCTATAGAAAATTATCATAAACTTGGTGGCTTAAAACAACATAACTTTCTTATCTTCAGGAGGTCAGAAGTCTGACATGAGTCTCGACGGGCTAAAACCTAGATGTCATCAGACTGCTGTTCTTCTGAAGGCTCTAGGGGAGAATCTATTTTCTTGCTTTGTCCAGTATCTAGAAGGGGTCCACATTCCTTGGCAGGTGGCCCCTTCCTCCATCTTCAGAGTCAGCAGTGGCCAGTTAAGCCTTCTGAAATCATCTCTCTCTGACATTCACTTTTCTGTTTCCCTCTTCCGCATGTAAAGGACATTTGCATCTACCTGGATAAACCAGGATAATCTCTTTATCTTAAAGTCCACCCATTAGCCATCTGCACTCCGTCTACTCTCTTAACTCTCCACTCTAACATATCCATAGGTTTCTGAGATTAGGGTATAGCCTTTCTTGTGAGGGGGCACTAGTCTGCTTAGCTTAACTGTATGCTGCTATGGCTAAGTCACTTCAGTCGTGTCCAACTCTGTGCGACCCCATAGACGGCAGCCCACCAGGCTCCCCCATCCCTGGGACAACTGTATAAGGAGGGACTACAATTTCAGTATCCTCTTTTCTATCTACATAGAATAGCTGTTTAACAAATTCAATACTTAGTAAATGAATCATAACTACACGTTTGTTTCTTGTTAAATGAACACAAGATCTGTGTTTTCTGTGTTGCAGGATTGAGACATGAGCTGTGTTTTTAGTTCTAGTGAACTGAGGTATTGCAGAGGTGAAGGGTAGGTGGTTTCAGTCAACCTTCCAGATTACCCCAAAGTCAATGCAGACAGACCCCTGCCACATCAGACATTGGAGGAGAAGCTCCCTCTGCGTTTTTCTCGCTCTCCTTTGGGGCTTGCCCCTCCTGCACCACTAGGGCAGGACCCCTGGTGGTGATCTTCCTCTCCTCCCAGGAGTCTTCTTTCTGCAGTTTCCTGAGAGCACCACTTTTATTTCTGTTGGCTGTGGCAATTTTCTTGAATTATAAAATGCAGGTTTTTTTTTTTTTTTTTTTTTTTTAAGGATCCTAGGATTCAGTTCCAGGTAAGGAAACTGAATTTTAGAATCGCTGGGGAAAAATCTTAAATGATTTAGAGGGACGTCCCTGGGGAAGCCTGGTGTGCTGCAGTTCATGGGGTTGCAAAGACTTAGTGACTGAACAACCACCCTGGTCGTCCAGTGGTTAAGACTTCGCCTTCCCATGTAGAGGGTGTAGGTTCAATTCCTGGTCAGGGAGCTAGGAATTGGCCACACGCCCTGTGGCCAAAAAAGCAAAACAGAAGCAGTACTGCAACAAATTAAATAAAGATATTAAAATGGCTCACATTAAAAAAAAATCTTTAAGAAAAACAATATGATTTAGAAAGACTTTTGCTTGGTGGCTGTGAGATGAGACAGTTTTAAGGGTTTGCTTTCAGGCAGTATGGATATGGTGAGTTTAATTTTTGATTTCTGCAGAGTTACTGATTTTATGATGCCACTATTTTGCTGGATGAAGCCAAGGCATGCGATTCTTCCTCTCACTAAATTATACCCTTCATTCCTCAAAATGTCTCATAAGAATTAAGCCTTGACAACCTAACAAGACCATGCATCAGTGACCCTTCCTGCCCCCTGATTATATAACATAGTTGGGTGAACACGTGTCACTTTGCTTCTTTTCTTTGTATCCATCTATTTCACTCTGGATTCATGGCTGTATTCTCCATGCAACTGTAAGCTCTCAGCAGGAAGGGAGGAAGTGGTACATTGCTCTTATTTTGCTTGTCCTTCTGCACAACGGCTGCAGAGTTCTGTGGCCAAAAGTTGCTATGGATTATTTTAGTAAAGAGCACTGCTTGAAAATGCTGCAGAAAATATTAATTTTCTTTCCCAGCTAGGTTTTTACCTGTAGAACTGAACACAGGCCACATCTATCAGAAAGATTTTGGAATGCATTTTTCAGAGAAAATCTATAATGCCAAGCCACATTCGGACACTTTGAGGCCAACCCAACTCCCGTGAAGATAAAAACTCAGCAGTGACTTTCTTAGCATCGTTTCTCTAAATGTTCTCATGTCATTTCATGCCGAGTGAGACAGAATTAGAAATGACCATTCATACAGACTTTTTTATTTCTCTATAGAACAGTCACTGAAATCTCTGACCTAGAAGACAGTAAAGCAAATCTGAGGTCTCCTAAATTAAAAATATGGTTCTACCAACTGAAATCCTGAGAGCAAAAAACCTTTTAGGCAAAATAAATATCATAACGTTTATGCTGAGCAAAATAAGCTGCAGAAATCATGATTTTTTTCTTTGTTTCCTATTTTTTATTTTCCTTAAATCCACCCTAATGCTTAAATATCAATACAAACTCATTTATTTTATATTCTACTCCCACTTAGAATAGAGAGCAGGGAAGAATCCACCTTGCAGTTAAGAATGTGAGTTGCCTGACCCTTTATTCTGTTACAGAAACCCAAAGAGCTAGTTACATCTCAGTTCCATGGACAAGAGGATTTAGCCAATTATACTGTGTTTATAACATAAATTGGAAGGGGTGTATGTGTGTTTTGTGTGTGTGTGTGTGTGTGTGTACTGTAATGGTTCTAGGAAATCTAAACTGAAACTCTGCTACATGGAGCTATAATGTTCACTTAGACAACTGCTTTTTTGTAAACATAGTTTCTTGCAAAATCTTAGCTCGCTGCTATGGAAGCAATGACATTAACAGAAATAACAGTGGTGCCACAAATCTTCGGGGATTTTTTTTAATGGAAAGGAAAATTCTAAAACTAAAAATACACTTTTTATTTGCAACTATGGGAATACAAACACCAGAAAAACACAAGAGAACTTTATAATTGGGACATGGGAGGCACTCAATCTGGTGGTTTTAGGGAAAGGACAGTCATGGGATGGAATCTATGTCTTAGGTCATTACAATTTGGGCAACAGAGAAAAAAAAAAAAAAACCTGCGTTAACAAAAGAGATGATATCTAGAAGGGAGTGACAATTTCTCCACTCTCCTCCTGCACCACTTTACAGAGTAGGGGATGCCTGCCCCAGCATCTTTTGGGTTTATATTACTTATGACATCCTGAGCCCTGTCCCTTGGCATGTAGTTTTATTTATTTATTTATTTATTTTAAAGAACACTTCTAGAAATTTATTACAGCTAAACTCTAAATGAGAAGCATTATTTACCAACAATAAACTTGTATTCAAATGTTTACTTCCATTAAACAACTCTTCAATACTAAGAAGGTTTTTAATTTTCTTCCCTATAGAACTCACCCTCCATTTTCATTTGTTTCTAGTAAACACTTTTGTAGCTACAAATTTTGCATGGAATATCACTTTAAAGTGCCACATATCCCAGCTGTTAATATGCAGTGATCTCAGTGTTATTCATATTTTAAATTTTGTAAGTTTACAATTTAATCTTTATCTGAAAAATAAAAGATGTTTTAAAATTTTCAAGGTAGGCTCTTTTCTGTTCATCCTTTCCCAATTATTTTCTTTTATTTATTTATTTTATTTTTTAACTTTACAGTATTGTATTGGTTTTGCCATATATCAAAATGAATCCACCACGTAGTTTTAAAACCCAGATAATCACTCACCAGAGGGGCTCCCTAGTGGCTCAGACGGTGAAGAATCTGCCTGCAGTGTGGGAGATTTGGATTCGATCCCTGGGTTGGGACGATCCCCTGGAGGAGAGCATGGCAACCCCTCCAGTATTCTTGCCTAGAGCATCCCCATGGACAGAGGAGCCTGGTGGATTACAGTCCATGGGATCACAAAGAGCTGGACACGACTAAGAGACTAAGCACAGCACAATCACTCACCACAGAGATACCATCCCCTATTTTAATTTTTAATTCTCAATCTAAATTGATATCTTATAGAATCAACTGAATAAAAAAGTCCAGATCTAAAAGTATACAAATATAAGAGAAATACTCTCTTCTTTATTTCAGCTATGACCATCAACAGCAGTTGGACTTGTAGGCGTGTTAAGACCAGTTATCTACCTCATTTCAATTGGCTTCTGTTAGCACTATTAGCAAACAGCAGGATGGTTTCTGCATGCTTGAACTTAATGATCTTATGATCATATCTGAAAATTATTCGTATCAAAGTGCTGATTCATAAAACTTGCTTACATAAAAACTGTCTTTCTGTTAGGGAGCAATCATACTTTTCCTCATTGGTTTGTTTTCACATTGTTTGCTTTTGTGCGGATGTTAAAAAATTTTAGGGGGTTTAAACAAGAGATGATACCTTCTGTATTTTACATAGGCTGTAAGACTAAAATAGGTTAACACTAAAAAAGCAAACCTTGCTGTGTTTCTCTTATTAAATTAAGTTTGGAAATTATGTGTGTGTGTGTGTGTGTGTGTGTGTGTGTGTGTGCACGCGCTCATTCATGGCTGACTCTTTTCGACCCCATGGACCCTAGTCCACCAGGCTCCTCTGTCCATGGGATTCTCCAGGCGAGAATACTGGAGTGGGTTGCCGTCTCCTCCTCCAGGGGAAGCAACAATACCCCGGGGTCAAACAAAAGAGTGGAGTTGGATTTATGCCCTCTGTTACAGGCAGGACGCAGTAGCATCTTTATTTACAAAGTGGAAGATATTGTATCAAGAATATTTTTATTCAGTTAAATTTTACATCAGTTAATTGATTTAGAAAAATACTATTCCAGATTTTGTGATAAGAAAAAATGATAAAGATTGAAAACTACCTTGAGAAAGAAAAAGATAGTTGTTACTTATAATAGGTACAGAATGACTCCATGCCAGAGTTACATCAGCTCTGCAGTGAAGAAGGCTGCCTGCTAGCTATTTACAATGAGCAATGAAGAATTCCATTGTAATTTTTGTATTTTGAGCTCTGTTGCATATGTGGCTGTCAAGTCCTCATTGAAGTTTTGGATCCAACAATAAGGATTATACAAACAATGGAGCAAGTGGAAACATAAAAATATAAAGAGAAGTTGTGGAACAATGTTGTCAGATATTTGGGTCATTTAAAAACACATGCAATAAATGAATAGATATAGATAATGTCTAATGATTTAGAGGAATGAAATTATATAACAATTACACTGTATTTCCATTGGCAAGTCCACCAAAAGTTGATTCTTCAAGTACTTTTGCTATCCATAAATTCTCAATGTTGATTTTTTCCTTTTGCCCTGCAATCTGTATTTTATTAAAAACTTTAGTCTGGGGAATTCTTTACTGCTGTCTAAAAGAACTCATGCATGCCTTAGGGTGTTGTAACAGCACATTAATGCAATATTACATTAATCAATGGCACCAGAGACATATACTATTTTAAAAAGAAAGCAACAGCAAAATCCACATGTGTGTTGTCTGGGCAAGTGAGATATTGACTTGGCAAAATGTTACATTCCAAATTCAGCTATCCTGAAACAAATCCAGTTTGTGGACTTGAACATCAACAACAGCAAACACTGATTGAGCAAAGGTAATGTATTTATGCATCCATCATTTATCACCGGAATATATAATGTGAAAAGAATGAGACACGATGCCAAAGAGAAATAGTCCTTTAAAATTAATTAGCAAGCTTCTTAAAAAACTTATTCAAAGGTTACATACAAGCAGACCTGCATCAAACAACCCAATCCAACTGCTCTGTGCATACAGCCAAGCCATGACCACTCCCGCTTTGAATACCTGCCAGCATGTCACCCTCATGTGGCTCTGCTTTTTATCCAGAAGGGGCTTGGGAGAGATTATCTGGATAATTTGTAGAGAGCAGATTTCATGTTTTGTTACACGAGCCTGGGTTCATGGCTAGTCTGCTCAATCCCTTAATAGTGGACTGGGAATGAAGCCACAGATGGGCTTGCTTTCCAGGGAGACCAATTTACCTGTCTCACAGCCCTGGACTACAACAGACTTTGGTGTGTTGGATGAAGAGCAATGAAAACATGAGCTCCCAAATCTTGCAGTTAGTGGCTTCAGATAGAAGTCTCTGTGATACATGCTTGGTAAAACCAGTGAAGATATATTATTAGAATGAGGAATCCCAGAGGTAATATATAGAGAGAGTGGGTGGAAGGTGTAATCTCCATTATGTGAAACTCCTCTTCAACTAGATAGCCTTGGGTTACTTATTTCCCTGAGAAAAACTCTTTCTACCATCTCTTGTTTCCATCTCAAAGTTTCTATCTCCATGCCCTGGAAAGCTTTTTTATTAATTAAAATTTTTTTCTTAAACTAATTTTTATTGGAGTACAGTTGCTTTGCAATGTTGTTAGTTTCTACTGCACAGAAAAATGAATCAGCCATATGCTCCCTGGAACGCTTATTTCTGGTCCTTGTCACCAAGGCAGACATGTCCCCCTGCTATTCTAAGCAGAACCCTTTCACTTTTGCTGTTAGCTTGAACTCCCCACATGGTTCAGAATCCTGAGTCATTTTCTCTATGAGAGATTAAAGATGGCTATACATTTTTTACTATTCCTCTCATTGAGAGGTGGCATGAAGATCCTTTCCCCTTGAGTATGACCTGGCCTTAGGAACATGACTGAACAATGGGATGCGGCAGAAGTGATGCTTTAGGCTCCTGAGGCTAGGCAGTAAGAGAACTTGTAGTTTTACCTGGACCTCCTAGAACACTTCTCTGGGAGCATGGAACTGCCATGTAAGAAGCTAGACTACCAAGAGACTATGAGGTCATATGCAGATGCCTTGGTCAACAGTCCCAGCAGAACACAGCTTTCCAGCTATCCCTGCCAGGACACAGGACCATGCCAATTGAATACACTGAGTGACCTCTGCAGATACCATGTAGAGCAGAAAAACCACCCAGCTGAGCTCTGCCTCAATTCCAGAGCTACAAAATCCCGAGGGAGAGTACAGTGGTTGTTTAAAGCCACCAAGTTTAGGGGTTCTCCTGGTAGCTCAGACGGTAAAGTGTCTGCCTGCAGTGCGAGAGACTCGGGTTCAATCCCTGGGTTGGGAAGATCCCCTGGAGAAGGAAATGGCAACCCACTCCAGTACTCTTACCTGGAAAATTTGGTGGACTGAGGAGGCTGGTAGGCTACAGTCCATGGGGTCGCAAAGAATCGGACACAACTGAGCACCTTCACTTCACGCAGCTGTAGATACTAGAACAGAACTCTAACTTGAAATTTTTCATGTTTACCAGTTTGTTACCTTCTCCAAGAAACCTGCTCAGTTCTTCCCAGTGTTATAATCTTCCCTCAATCCTACCAGATTATACAATAAAGCGCTGCTTCCCTAAATGGTAACCAGCTCCAAAAGACCAGTCTACTGTCCATGTCCTCTTTTCACTCTTTAAATATAGAGCAATCTGGTGATCATAATCTCCATTCTAAAATGGCAAGATTCCAAAGTTGGAAGGGACCTTAAAGACTGCATCAACCGACATATGTTCTCCACTGAATTCCCTTCCATAAGGTCCCATCCTAGCAGTAGGCGTCTTGATGATGCTCTAACATCTCAAGGGATGTGGTGCTTGGTGCCCCTCAAGGATACTCCTTCTGTCCTTGGATAGCCGAGATTACAAGGAAGTTCCCTGATTCTGCACAACATTCTGTCTGTTTAACATTTTTCATCCAATTTCTAGTTCTCTCACTCCTCATTATATATATAACGCCTCATATCTCTAGTCTGGAGGCACTGGGCAATCACCAAGGTAAACACATGGATTAGGTGGTGGTAGCAGAGATGGAGAGGCGAGAGTGTATCTTACACCTCTTCCATCTTAGAGTTTATGAAAATGTGTATACATCTTAAAACTGATGTCTAACATCACAGGGTGAGTGTCACAATCACCCTTCACGTTTCTATCATGTAACTTAATGTAGGTCTTGAGTCATCATTCCATTTAGTTATGGTAAACACGGAGATAGTACAGAATGATACGGCATAGATAGTGGTAGAATCCTGATTGCAGTTCTTTCTTATCTCTGTGACCTTGAGTAATTCAGCTACTAAAACCACAGCCATGCCTAGGGATACTCAGCCATGTTCACTTATGTCAATCAGATTCAGAACTTAGACTCAAATTAGGGTTCTGTCCTTCCTTCTCTTTTTCCCTGGGCTAGCATCTGCATTCTAAGAAGGCTCATAAATGCCATGGCATCAAGGAAGAGACATCCAATCCATTAGTTTTCCCCCACCCATCCCTAATCCTGCTAATCTGTTCCCCCACCTCCCCACACCAATCCCTCACCCAACCCCACCAACTCTGCTAATCTTTTCTTGGGACTTTGACCCACAATGCTTCTGCTGCTGATTTTGCTTCTGTTTCCACAGTCTCTGAAACGTGGAACCTGCATCAAATATGCTCATTGGTGTTCCTTCCATAAGACACCAAGGCCTTTTGGATCCCCTCCCAGGGAAACCTCTAGGGACACCAGGAAATTTTAAGATACTTTCCATGTTGTGTGGACATCTCAACCAGCAGCATCTTCCCCTCCACCACTGAACTGCTGCAAGAGATGCTATTGGGTGTGACTCCCCCTGGAGAGTACATCATGAGAAATGCTGGACTGGATGAAGCATAAGCTGGAATCAAGATTGCCAGGAGAAATATCAATAACCTCAGATATGCAGATGACACCACCCTTACGGCAGAAAGCAAAGAAAAACTAAAGAGCCTCTTGATGAAAGTGAAAGAGGAGAGTGAAAAAGTTGGCTTAAAACTCAACATTCAGAAAACTGAGATCATGGCATCTGGTCCCATCACTTTCTGGAAAATAGATGGGGAAACAGTGGCTGACTTTATTTTGGGGGGCTCCAAAATCACTGCAGGTGGTGACTGGAGCCATGAAATTAAAAGACACTTGCTCCTTGGAAGAAAAGTTATGACCGACCTAGACAGCATATTAAAAAGCAGAGACATTACTTTGCCAACAAAGGTCCATCTAGTCAAAGCTATGGTTTTACAGCAGTCATGTATGGATGTGAGAGTTGGACTATAAAGAAAACTGAGTGCTGAAGAATTGATGCTTTTGAACTATGATGTTGGAGAAGACTCTTGAGAGTCCCTTGGACTGCAAGGAGATCCAACCAGTCTATCCTAAAGGAAATCAGTCCTGAATATTCATTGGAAGGACTGATGCTGAAGCTGAAACTCCAATACTTTGGCCACCTGATGCGAAGAACTGACTCACTGGAAAAGAGCCTGATGCTGGGAAACGTTGAAGGAGGGAGGAGAAGGGGATGACAGAGGATGAGATGGTTGGATGGCCTCACCGACTCAATGGACATGAGTTTGAGTGAACTCCAGGAGTTGGTGATGGATAGGGAGGCCTGGCGTGCTGCAGTCCATGGGGTCGGAAAGGATCGCACATGACTGAGGGACGGAACTGAACTGAACCCCCTGGAAGGATGGCTGGGATCTCAGCTGGTGCTCTTGTACTGTGAGATTCCTCCATGTGCTCCTGGGGCTCCATTATCTCCCATCTCCAGAGGCACTGGAGTGTGGATCACCTTCTAAGAGTCCTTCAGCATCTTAGCTGCAGATTCCTCTCCTGCCAACAACTAAAATGCTATCTCCACTGGGACACGAAGCTTCTTAGATACCATCCTTCATTCTCTGCAACCTACCAAATTGTCAGGCTTTGGCTCTTAACATGCAAAGCAAACCTTGAAGACATTTTTTTGAAGTCTATCTTAAAAACATTGTATCTTGTAATTAAACAAAACTATGTATGGATGTGAGAGTTGGACTGTGAAGAAAGCTTAGTGCTGAAGAATTGATGCTTTTGAACTGTGGTGTTGGAGAAGACTCTTGAGAGTCCCTTGAACTGCAAGGAGATCCAACCAGTCCATTCTAAAGGAGATAGGTCCTGGGTGTTCTTTGGAAGGACTGATGCTGAAGCTGAAACTCCAATACTTTGGCCACCTCATGCGAAGAGTTGACTCATTGGAAAAGACTCTGATGCTGGGAGGGATTGGAGGCAGGAGGAGAAGGGGACAACAGAGGATGAGATGGCTGGATGGCATCACCGACTCGATGGACGTGAGTTTGAGTGAACTCCGGGAGTTGGTGATGGACAGGGAGGCCTGGCGTGCTGCAATTCATGGGGTCGCAAAGAGTCAGACACGACTGAGCTACTGAACAGAACTGATCCTTTATGAATATCCAAATTATCCTTTATGAATCAGAAGGCCCAATCTTAGAACTCAGTCACCAAGAATTTGCCTCTGTTTTCTGCAATTAGTCTGTGTATAGGTAAAACGGAATTACCAAGGATAAAAAAAAATTGGTCAGGCTTTTAAAAGATAGTCCTACTACAATGACACTTGATTTGGTAGTGCTTACTTTATTCCTGAAAACTGATATTAAATTAAGATGATGGTACATCTTACATCAATGGCATGATACGAATGAGGGGAAAATGTAATTCAGAGGTAGTTTAGTTTCCATGCAGTTTGGTATAACAGAGTGGTTAAGAGGATGCAAGCTTCCGTGATGCCCTAGAAGGGTGGGATGGGGGGTGGGTATGGGAGGGAGGTCCAAGAAGGAGGAGATATATATATACATATAGATGATTCACTTAGTTATACAGCAGAAACTAACACAGCATTGTAAAACAATTATACTCCAATAAAAAAGAGAGGGTGCAATTGGAGTCGAATATCCTGAATTTAAGTCCTAGAGTCACATTAGCTGGGTGTCTTTAAGCGATGTATTAACTTCCTATGCCTCACTTTTCTCATACATTAAACAAAGACAGCTAGCTCCTAGACGGCTGTGCAGATGAGATGAATTCATACATGTAAAGCATTGGGACAGTGTTTGGCACAAAGGAAATACTCAAGGAGTGTTATTTATTGTTACATGTTGGATATGGAGGGAGTGTATAGGAAAGAGATAAGGACAACTCTACTAACCAGACTTACAACTAATTTTCTGGTCCTAGAGCTGGAATTAGAAGGTTCTCTTTCCTGCAAATGACTGTGCTTTTCCACAGAGAACATGGATTCATAAGGCGAAGATAAAACACAAGCTGCCTTTAAGTTCATCTTCTCGAGCCTTAGGTGGGAAAGAAAGAAAAGTGTCCCCAGTTCTTCACCACAGAGGATTAGAGATACTGTTTTTCACCACTTGGGGCAGAATGAAGGATGGTGAAGAGGTCCACAGCCTACAGATTTCTGCTCTGGTTGAGAAAGGCATGTCTTGGATGCTTTGTGGGGTCCTATCTACTTATGACGGAGAAGGCAGTGGCACCCCACTCCAGTACTCTTGCCTGGCAAATCCCGTGGACGGAGGAGCCTGGTAGGCTGCAGTCCATGGGGTTGCTAAGAGTCAGACACAACTGAGTGACTTCACTTTCACTTTTCACTTTCATGCATTGGAGAAGGAAATGGCAACCCACTCCAGTGTTCTTGCCTGGAGAGTCCCAGGGACGGGAGAGTCTGGTGGGCTGCCGTCTATGGGGTTGCACAGAGTCGGACACGACTGAAGTGACTTAGCAGTAGCAGTATCTACTTACGGAACCCCCTGGAACCAGTCCTGAGTATAACCAAATGCGGTCAGCTCAGAGAGCTTGGCTGCCCAGTATAAGCAGCCCACGAAATCCTCTAAAATATGTAACTTAAAGTCAGCACAAGTTTAAATTTAAAGCTAGCACTGGTGCCTGAATCAAACTGCTCTGTTACAATGAAGCTATGTGAGAAAGCTTTAATTTTTACAGCTTACACACTTTCACTATTTTAGGGAACAGTCTGGGGATCAAAGGGCATTTCATAAAGAGGTCGTGTTTACTTGGGCTTCCTAGTGGAACTGTCCTGTGGATCTTTTGCAGACAAAACGATTCACTTTATCTGCTCGAACAGCAAAGTAGATGGTGGTGATACTGAGATGTACAACAGGTCTGGGAGGAAGGTAGGGGTCCCAATTTCAGTCTGAATCTGTTGTGTACATCCAAGTGGAGGTATGAGGTAGGTGCAGGACTCAGATGAGACACCTATGTGAGAGCCTTGCTGATTTTTGATAAGTAAAACAGTGGAACAGGAAGAAACCTCTTTAGGAGAGACTGTAGGAAGAAAAGAGAGTCCAGCATTATTGGTCCCAAGGCAACACAATACATAAACGTTCTGGAGAGGAGATGCCTGCACAGAAAATGAGAAGCAAGAGCCAAGAGAAAACCAGGGGCCAAGAAGAGAGAGGAAGAGGGAGTGGCTGGTTGAGTCAAAAACTGCTCAGAGAGTCAAGGAAAGTGAGGAGTAAACGATGTCGGTGGACCCAGAGGTGACTGCAAACCCTCAGTGTGGAACTGAAAATGGTTTCAGCAGAGTGGTGCAGCAGGCTTCCGGGTTAAAGGGTACATGGAGGTCAGGGGTGCAGACATTTTGAGGGGACAACTCTTTGGAGAAGCTTAAACTAAAGGAGAGCAGAGAGATTAAGTAGAGATAAGTGGGCTCTGGGAGGGTAAGAAAGTGCTGAGAACTCAATGGGTGGGAGGTTGCAAGGGGGGAGGGGGGCAGAGAGGAAGGACATGGATCTTGTTACTCCAGAGGCTCATTCTGATTTCGTATCAACTGAAATCATCATGTAGTTTTCACAGTGATGTTGCTGTCACAATCACCATCCTTTACTCTACTGAACTAGTCTTTAAAAAAAAAAAAAATCTTTTTTCTCCTCTCTTTAGCAGTAAAGTCATTATCTATCCACAGTTTCAACTATCCATTCATGCAGCTGACTACCCACACAAACCCCTCTGTGTACCCCAACGCTGTATTTGAAGATGGACACCTAGCATTTCACCAGGGTCTTGAAGACAACGTGCAAGTGTGCTCACATCGTTTCAGTTCAGTTCAGTCGCTCAGTCGTGTTCAGATCTTTGCGACTCTGTGAACCACAGCACGCCAGGCCTCCCTATCCATCACCAACTGCCAGAGTCTACCCAAACCCATTTCCATTGAGTCGGTGATGCCATCCAACCATCTCATCCTCTGTCATCCCCTTCTCCTCCTGCCCTCAATCTTCCCCAAAGTCAGGGTCTTTTCCAATGAGTCAGCTCTTTGCATCAGGTGGCCAAAGTATTGGAGTTTCAGCTTCAGCATCAGTCCTTCCAATGAACACCCAGTACTGATTCAGTTGTGTCCAACTCTTTGTGATCCCATGAACTGTAGCCTGCCAGGCTCCTCTGTCCGTGAGATTCTCCAGGCAAGAATACTGGAGTGGGTTGCCATAGCCTCCCCCAGGGGATCTTCCCAACCTAGGGATCGAATCCACATCTCTTATGTCTCCTGCCTTTGCAGGCGGGTTCTTTACCACTAGAACCACCCGGGAAGCTCCTCAAAGATAAGATGGCTCTATAAAGAATATAAATTTTCTTGGCCAGGTCCTCTTTACTCCCTGATTTCCTTTAATGGGACATCCAGAGACTCAACACCCAAAACTATTTCTGTCTTTCCTGTCACAGGGAACCCTCTCACCGTCTCTGGCTTGGAGTCTCGCTCGTGGTGGTCCCCTGCCTAGACCATTCTACCCACCACTCCCATCTGCCAGAAAGCTTACTCTTGTCTTTAAAGCTTATGATAGCAGATTCAGGAAACTTTTGCCAATCCTTCCAAGTTGGTGTGACCTCCTAACTTTTAAACCTCTTTGAATACTTCTCTTAAATTAGATTTATTTGAGAGACTATCTTATCTGCTCGATTAGACTTTAAACTCATGGGCTTTACCTTATTCATTTTTGCGTTCCTTGTGTTACTAGATGCAGCAGGCACTTGCCAGAGTTTTGTTTAATTGGCTCAAATTGTTAATGAATTCTTTAGATGAAGTGAATTTTTCCAGTTGCATGCATGCAAAATAAATAATAATTCACTGAAAACTTAAGAGTGTACTTAACTGGAGCACAGAAATGAGCTCATATATGAATATCCGGGCACGGCCAAAAATTGCTTTTCTTTCCTGGAACAAGTATTTATTTAACTTTTTATTGTAGTATGGAATATTTCAAATATACATAAAAGTAGAAAGAATAGCATAATGAACCCCCATGAACCCATCATCCAGCTTCAACAACTCATAACATTTTCCCAATCTAATTTTATCTATTCATCAAACTTACTCCCATTTTTCTTTCCTGGAGTATTTTAAAGCAAACTCCAGACATCATACCATTTCACTTATATATCATTCCACTTATATATCTCTAGCAGATGAGGTTTTGCTTTATAATTCAACCAGATGTCAGACCTAATGAAATTCTAATTACCTCACATGATTTAACAGCTAGTCTTTGTTCATATATCCTCCATTTGTTGTAATCATTTTATTCAAAGAATGCTTGATTTAATAGTTATAGCCTATTTTAAACAACTTAGTGCAAGACATTAACTCTCGATTCTTTTAGCATATGTGCTGGAAGAGGTTAAGGAGAGAGGAGATATTCAATTTCTGAATTATACTTCGTTTGCTTGATTCATTTCCTTCTCTGTTCCAGCCACTGCTGTTTGGGATCCTTCTCATTAGCATGTGTGTCAAAGAATGGGAAGGGAAAGGAGGTGGGGCAAAAGCTGTGACTTATCCCATCAACCCTCCTGTCCCTTTTTTCTGTAAGAAAAGAAGCCCTGGCACAAGGCAAAGCCCTTAGGGATGACATTTCCTAGACTCTCTTGCAGTCAGATCTCTTGCAGTCAGCGACTTTTTGAGCAAAAGTGATGCGTACCATTTCTGGGTCAGACCTTTAACTGAAAAGATGTGTGCCCTCTCCTCTCTTGTACCCACTTCTTAAGGGCTTATATTCAGATGCTGTGTGGTAAGCCATCTGCCACCAAGCCAATGAAGAAAAGCCCTAGAAGATCCCAAGGCAACCAGGTAAAAGAGCCTGGGGCCTGAGTTGACCTCATGAGGGAGAGCTAGCCTGCCAACTTCCAGACCATTGTCTTTAAACTACAGTTATTTTGGTATCTGTTACAATAGCAGTTCTGATATCTTAATTAGGATAGGAGGTAAAATTCAACAATGTCAGTATTATAATTTTCTAAAAATCTAACGAGCGTTTCTACAGCCAGCATCACAGATAATCCAGTATTCTTTGCATATGTTTTCAATTATTGCTAGCTGTCTGTTTTGGAGTATGATGATTGACTGACACTAGTTAACTGAATATACACCAAGAAAGTCCAGTGTGGCTGGATTTGGTTCCCGAGGACCTTTTATTTGAATCCTCCCTGGCTTCTCCCTAACTATAAAGAAATTGTTAAAACTATATGACACTTTTAAAAATGAGAATAACAGCGTTCCCTAGAAGATGAATTATAGAGAATAAATAATGTATATTAAAGGACACACAGAAGTTTCCAGAAAAGGTTAATTCGATTTCTTTTTGTTCTCTGTGCACATAAGTCAGAAGGATCTAATGATGTTTTGTAATTCTCTACAGCTGCAGCCATTCAGGTAGCACTTGTTCAAAACAGCAAAGTTATCACTGGACACTAATTAGAGACCCTACAATAGTGGAAGAAGTTGTAGGAAAAACTTGTGGATGAAAAATCAAGGATTCTATGACTGCTTAGAAGAAATGTTGATTAGCAATATATTAGTTAGAGTAACACGAGCTGATATAACACACAAACCTCACATCTCACAGGGTCTGTCTCTTTTCCAATAGATGTTTCTGGTTGGCAGGGAGGCTCCGCTCCATCTAGTTATTCAATGGTCCAGATCGGCAGAGTCATCAACCAGCCTGATAACAAGTGATGGAGAATAAGGGGGAGGTACTTATGAACCACATCTGGAAGCTGATATATATGATTTGAAGCTGATGTATGATTTCCACTGCACCATGAGTCTTATGGTCAGACCTAACTGCAGGAGGTACTGGGACATGTAGTTGGCTGAGCACCCAGGAAGAAGAGAAATGAATGTGGGATCGGCCAGCAGCATCTACCATCAGCAGCAGTTAGCCTGAAAAATGATTTACTGAGCTATTATATTTAGCTTCAACTTAAGTAGTGGGAGAATATCCTTGGAAAATCTTACTCAACACCTCTATTAACAGCGTCTCACAAAAACCCTTCTATGATGTACGAAACTAATTTAGGAAAGATAGTATTTTAAAGAATTTATCAGAAAAAAAATTTCCTGAAACCTCCAAGTGACTTTGGTAAGTAATAATAATTACTTTAAAAAGTTTTAATGTCAGAAACACTAAATTATTTTAGTTAGAAAAAGACTCAAGCCCTGGATCATTCTCCTTGAGGAAAAAATAAGCA
The DNA here is from genome assembly GCF_032452875.1 of Bos javanicus. NCBI lineage: Eukaryota > Metazoa > Chordata > Mammalia > Artiodactyla > Bovidae > Bos > Bos javanicus. The sequence continues at coordinate 80,601,317 of NC_083876.1, read as the reverse complement.
CTTTTGTTTAGGGAAGCATTTAAACTTTCAAAGGATTCTCAGAGTCATTAACTTCAAGTTGTCTTTTCCTAAACAATGATGTCCTAGTTACTGAGTCAACAGCACACAGGTGGCCCAGAAACCACACACACATTCATCACAGCTACTGTCAGAATCTCTGAGATATGTGGTGAAACTTGCTAAGAGGCTGCAAACTATTGTGTTTTGCGATAATGATCTTTCCAGAAATAAAGGGGATTGCACATTAATAAAGCAATGAAACTATGCAGGTAACCATGACAATGGCTACAAATTCATAACATTTTATACTCCTGGAAAGTTTTTTTCTTTTTTCTTTTATTGCCAGAAAGATTAGGGAAATTATGAGAAAGAACTGAAAAGCATTTATGTCTCATCTGAACTATCGTACCTCCAAGGATGTCATGCATGCTCAGCCCATTCTAACGTCAACTTCACAGCAGCAACCTGAAATGCCCACCCTGGTTCATGACTACACATTTATCTTGAGAAATGGACAAAGCAAGGAGTCTCAAGTTCAATGTCTTCAAATGACATTGGTCAGCAAATGATTTCTCCAATTCAGGCCCAATTTTATCTATTTTTTAAAACACATTTCTCATTTTGAATTCTCACTGAAACAAATGGCTTATCTCTAGGTGCATGTCTACAGAAATTTCTGAAGATTCTTAAATATCTGAGTCAAATTTCAGAATATTTTAAAGAAAGACATAATCTAAATCATTCATGCTTCCAATTAATCAAATTAAGTTTTTGTTTTTCTGGTTTCTGATGTGTTGACAACTGAAACATCACAAATGGGAAGGATTAAAGTTTCTCTTCCCCACCTCTCAAGAAGTGCACAAAACTAGAAAATTCTTTTCATCAAAGTTTCTCATATTCTCCTATGATTCCTTCTTATTATGTATATACTGGTGTATATATTTTGTACACCTTATTCATCCTTATTATGTATATACAAGGTGGTGCTAGTGATCAAGAATCTGCTTGCCAATTCAGGAGACGTAAGAGACGTGGGTTCGATCCCTGCGTTGGGAAGATCCCCTAGAGGAGGAAATGGCTTCCTGCTCCAGTATTCTTCCCTGGAGAATCCCATGGACAGAGGAACCTGGCAGGCGTCCATAGGGTCGCCAAGAGTTGGACATGACTGAAGCGACTTAGCATGTATGTATAGATTAACACTGAGATCAATATAGGAAAAACGCTCTGGATGACAATACATTAAGTGGTAGACAAAGACACCGAAGGCCATCATCCTCTAGCCGGGAAAACTGACCTGCAGTGGGGTCAGAAATAGCACCTCTTTCACCTGGAGGAAGTGCAAGCTCACAAGAAGGTGAGGCCAGGAATGGAAAAATTTCTACTCAAATGTTGATCTGCCCTTATTTCTGGCTCAAGAGGAGGACAAAGTGATCCAGCTTCCCTCACCTAAAGAAATGCTACATGGATAAAAAAATTTTTATTGCTTTTTGCATTTCAGGCAGGCTCCTCTTATCTCCATCCTTTGATCCCTTGTGATCATTTTGCCACTGTCAGCACCCGTGTGGTTGCTGTCCTTGTCTGATGAGACCTCCATGTGGCCCAGGATGCTGCCCACCTGTCATCTCTGGAAGTGCCCAGCAACATCCTGGAAGTGCTTTCCTCTCTTGGTTCTTCATCTCCACCTTCTCCCACAACTATCCCTCCACCTCTGTGACGGAGCCTTCTCAGTTTTTCCCCAGTGTAGTGTGGGCATTGGCCAAAGCTCCACTCTCTCTTCTTACCTCCTAAATGCAGGCTGTCCCTATCAATTCTTCTCTCTCAACCCCAAAGAAGGAAGTAGCTCTCTGACTCCACTTTCCCCCTGAAATCCTTCAGCCACTCCCCAAAGCCATTAGAATCAAGTTCGGTCCCCTAGGCCAGGACACCTGGTGTTTCTGGCTTGGCCCTGGGTGAACCCATTGCACCTTTTCTGCAGTCAGATTACTCTGCATGTATCAACATAAGGCGGCATATCCTGCCTCCGCTGCTCCTCTAGCTCAGACACCCTTCCTTTCTGTTCTCACCTTTTCCATGTGTAAACCAAATCATTTTCTTAATGCAAAACTTTGCCCTGCTTCTTGTTTCCTAAGAGATAAAACCAAAACTAGTGTTTGGTATGGAGGCTTTGCCCACATCCGAGTCCCTGCTTATTTCTCTAACCAAAGCTCCAGTTATGCCCATATTTTTGACATCACTTTCAGACACATCCAATTACTTCAAGTTCCTGAAGCTCAGTGTGAAAGGAAATTTTCCCCAAATCACTGCATCTACTTCCAATGTCAGCTCCTGAAAACTGGTCCCTGGATCTCTTTCATTCTCTTTCCTTTCTTGGAGCTTTAGTTTTTTTCCCATGATTGGCTGCATTCTTTCTCAAGAAGAACAAAATCAGTGCCCAGGACAGTCCCAAGCAACAGCGTGTTGAGCAAATATGCACGAATGGGTTCATCTCTGACTTCTCCTCATTCCCTGAGGAAGCCCCAATAATCCTGCCTCTCCTTCTTTCCTCTTTCTTTGTCCTTCTGCTATGAAGCTCCACACAGGTCCCTGAGGACCTGAGCTGCTGCTCCGGGGGCAAGAATGACCGCAAGAGTCTTGGGGTCACTACCCAGAAGGTAAAGAGATCAAGCAAAGCACACATTCAGTTTCTCCAGAGACCCTGAGGTTATAGCAGACTGGGGGCCCACAGAAAAGCAAGGACCAGCCCAGAAGGCTACAGAAGACCTTAAGGTTTCTGTCCTACATTAAACTATATAACTTGAAGCTAACCAAATAAATAAGTGGATTAAAGAAATTTCTAAGATCAGCATCCCACCAAGTTAGGAGAAGAGAATGTCTCATATATAAAAACAGCCATTTGCATGTGACTTCTTCCTCCCCAAGGTTAACAGAGAATGGGATGGGTGGTAAGAATAATTCTCTTCTAAATAACTTACATTTCTTCCCGGCCTTCTACATTTGACTAATCATGCAAGCATGCTAAGTCACTTCTGTCGTATCTGACTCTTTGCAGCCCGATGGACTGTAGCCCGCCAGGCTCCTCTGTCCATGGGATTCTCCAGGCAAGAATACTGGAGTGGGTTGCAATGCCCTCCTCCAGGGGATCTTTCCAACCCAGGGATCAAACCTATATCTCTTCAGTCTACCTGCATCAGCAGGTGGGCTCTTTAATACTAGCACTGCCTGGGAAGCCCCTGACTGATCATATCTGAAGCAATTTATTGATATTTCTCTTGTATAATCCTTTCTCCTTCCCCATTCTTTTCTCCCATCTCTTGCTGATTTATCAGGAGAAAGGTTATTTCCCTGTTACCCATTTAAATTCTCTAGTCCTCAGTTTCTCCTTCTATAAAATGGGAATAATGATAAGGTTGGGAGGATTGAGTAGACAATATCTATAAAGAGCTTAGCACAGTAGGAGTGGGATGAACACTGGCGGTGATCATTGTCCTTTATATTCCATTTATGAGTGACAAACACAAGACAATGCAAGAGACAAGTCTCGATTAAGACAAAGGAAAGTAGGAAGTCTTATGATAAAGTTAAAATATACGGCCAGAGCCATCAACTTCTTCAACCTCTTTAAAATAGCCAGAGCTGGCCTTAGGAATTGCTATGATCAGTTAACAATGAATCAACACTTATTTCTCACTCCTAAGTGCAAGGCCCTATTCCAAGTCATGTAGAGGATACCAAAAAAAAAAAAAAAAGCACTGAGGAATTCCAGAAGTCATAACAATTTCTTTTTTTGTGTTTCTCAAAAGGACAAGGCAGCTTGCAATGAAACACTCAGGGTAGTGGAAATCCACACACAATAAAGAATGAGACAAAAATACAGTGGGAAAAGAGAAAACCATCCTGGAAGCCATAGGTGAGCTGGCTATGGCGTGAGAAGACAAAGTGTGGCATCAGAGAAGTGGAAATGGCTCACATTAATGAAAAGCACCAGGACAGACAGCACCGTTTCCACTATTAAATTCTAGGAGGGAGATTATTGCATGGATACCTATATAAAAAATACTGAGTTGAACAATAGGAAATATCTCCAGAGTCATTTTGCAGAACAGGCAGCTGAGACTGACATAAAATGCCTGGAGTCAGACACACTTGGTTTGCATCCAGGCTCAGCTGCAGCGTGTCCCACCCTCTTTGACACGTTAGCTTCTGTGAATCTCAGAGATGGTGATAATGATCCCTGCCCTTCAGGGTCACTCTAGATGAGACAGTGTCAGTAAGTGGCTGGTCCATGGCAAGTATATGACAAAGATTTATGTCCCCCGCCCCCTATACAGGTATACCCTATATGAGTCATCATTCCTTATAAATATGTATAGACTTCAAAGCTCATATATAATTCTTCATAAAAACAGGTGAATCAAAAGTCATCTATTTGAAAAATTATTTGTCTCTCCTAATAGATTACAAGCTCCACAATAAAAGAGGTACTTGCGGTTTCTGCTTCTGGTACAAGTGGCAAGTATTTAAGCACACACAAGTATGTGATCCACTAGTATCTACTGCTTCCCTGATAGCTTAACTTCCCTGGTGGCTTAGATGGTAAAGTGTCTGCCTGCAATGAAGGATACCTGGGTTCGATCCCTGGGTCAGAAAGATCTCCTGGAGAAGGAAATGGCAACCCACTTCAGTACTCTTGCCTGGAAAATCCCATGGGCTGAGGAGCCTGGTATGCTACAGTCCATGGGGTCGCAAAGAGTCGGACAGGACCGAGTGACTTCACTTTTCCCTTTCTGATAGCTTAGTTGGTAAAGAATCCACCTGCAATGCAGGAGACCCCAGTTATATTCCTGGTCAGGAACATCCCCGGCGAAGGGATAGGCTACCCACTCTAGTATTCTTGGACTTCCCTTGTGGCTCAGCTGGTAAAGAATCCACCTGCAATGTGGGAGACCTGGGTTCAATCCCCAGGTTGGGAATATCCCCTGGAGAAGGGAAAGGCTACCCACTCCAGTATTGTGGCCTGGAGAATTCCATGGACTGTGTGGTCCATTGGGTCACAAAGAGTCGGACACGACTGAGTGACTTTCACTTTCAATATTTGCTGCAGGAAGGAAAGAAGGCATTTTCAGTGAGAACTTACTAATAAGGTCTAAATGTGTTGGTTTTTGGTGGCGAATGCATGGCTGCAGAGACTATCAAGAGAGAATGATTTCTGCTCCTTTGACTGTCACTCTCAAATATCCATGTTAAATGTTCTGAACATGCTCCTGCTGCTCCAGCTAAACCTGTTTTCCCTCTAGCATCAATCAACATCCAAGTGAAAAGAGAAGGCAATTGATTTCATTGCTTTTAAGTTCTGTAGCTGTACACGTTTCCAGCAGTACAGCTGTCTATTTATTACTGGGAATGCACAATCAGTTTTCAAACAGAACGAGGAGTTTATGAGCTAGCTACAAAAATGAATTACCACTTATAGAACAAAATCTTCATGTGAAAATATGTTCCCAGTTCCAAATGACTAGCTCATGAATAAACTTCTGAAACCCAAACCCAATTGTACTTCAGGGGGTCTGATAGACACAATGAAAGTTTCACCTGTATAATGCCATGAAGTTAAAATAACATAATCTAAAGTATTTTGTACCTTTCCTTCCTTTTCTCCTCCCTCCCTCCATCCCTTCCTTTCTCTTTCCATGTTTCCCAAACACATCTCTACGAAAATTCCCATATTCCAAGCTGCATGGGCAGAAGCTCCAAAAAAAGTGTCAAGACAGCGTGACTCACCTCATTGGAATTCTCCTTGTAGGATTTATGGAAAAGGAGTGAAATCCAAGAGAATAAAATAAAACTTAAAAAAAATCCCACTGACAAGTACAAATCCATTTTGTAGGAAATAGAGTTATATAAAAGATTTATATTTTGTTTCATAAAATTCAAAGGAAACTAATATCCCCTGTTAACTGCCATCTCTAATTAGTTACAGACCATTTAGCTCCATAAATATTTTCAAGGATTAATGATAATTGACATGTATTATGCTTTTAATCTTTTAAGTAACATTAATATTGGTTCATTTTTCTTAGAGTCTTGGGGTGGTGCCAACCGAGGCACCTTGTGACCAATCCATAATGGTTAAGTTGATTCAGTTATGCATGTTTATCCAGGTTTGTCTCTTTGCCATGCCCTCTACTCAGCTTAGCTCCAGTCATCATCACGGTGATGTGGTGATGTTTGGCTTCATGTTCTTCCATCAACCACTTTCATCAAGCCCCACAAAAGCCTAGAGACCCATGGATTCAAGGGTTCTCAAACTTGGCTGTACCTCAGAACCATGTGCTGCTGCTGCTAAGTCGCTTCAGTCGTGTCCGACTCCGTGCAACCCCATAGACGGCAGGCCACCAGGCTTCCCCGTCCCTGGGATTCTCCAGGCAAGAACACTGGAGTGGGTTGCCATTTTCTTGTCCAATGCGGGGAAAGTGAAAAGTGAAAGTGAAATTGCTCAGTCATGTCCGACTCTTAGCGACCCCATGGACTGCAGCCTACCAGGCTCCTCCGTCCATGGGATTTTCCAGGCAAGAGTACTGGAGTGGGGTGCCATTGCCTTCTCCCAGAACCATGTGAGGTGCATCCAAAAAAAAAATTACAGATGGTGCACGTGCAGACTGAATCAATCAGCAATGACTGGTTGGTCTCTGAGCCTGAGATCTGAGCCAACCTGGTTGACCAACTTTAATGCAATTTTGATGACATGGAAAGAAGGAAGCATTATTCAGACCTCTATACATGGAGCAGTTTCTAAAGGGAAAGAGGAATTCTCAGTGGGAATCTGTAATGGTTAATTATGGGTCAACTTGAATGGATCACAGGGTGTTCAGGTATTTAGTTAAACATTCTTCTGTGTCTGGAGGATATTTCTGAATGAAATTAACACCAGAAGGCTGAGTAAAGCAGATTGCCCTCCCCAGTGGGGGTGGGCCTCATCCAAATCCACTGAAGGCCCAAACGGCCTGGCAGGCTGCAGTCCGTGGGGTTGCAAAGAGGTGGATGCAACCGAGCATGCGCACATACACAGAATCAAAGGCTGAATAGGGGAAAATCTGTGCCTCTGCCCATCTGTCTTCTGGCTGGGCCCTTGGTCTTCTCCTGCCTTTGGACTCAGACTTGGACTAGAACCTACACCATCTGCTTTTCGGGTTCTCAGGCCTCTGGATTTGGACTGAAATTATTAATAAATGACTGGCTCTCCTGGGTTTCCAGCTTGGTGACCTCAGATCTTGGGACTCCTCACCCTCCAAAGTTACGTGAGCCAATTCCTTATTACTGTTGCTGTTATTTTAGCTGCCAAGTTGTGTCCGACTCTTTTGTGACCCCATGGATTATAGCCCACCAGGCTCATCTGTCCATAGGATTTCCCAGGTAAGAATACTGGAAAGGGTTGCCATTTCCTTCTCCAGGGGGTCTTTCTGACCCAGAGATTGAACGTACGTCTCCTGCATTGTAGGTGGATTCTTTACCACTGAGCTACAGAGAAGTCCTCCTTATTACATACATACATCCTATTGATTCTGTGTCTCTGAAGAACCCTGACCAACACAGGATCATAGTTCTTTCCACTGTGTATCCTAGTATAAATATACATGAAGGTACACCAAAACTATTTGAGAGAAATTTTGCAATGAGCACAAAGTGTTCATTTTTTTTCTTTGTGCAATGAACACAAAGAGGACAAAGTGCCATCACATTAGAATAAAGGTTATGAAAATCCCTACCTTTGGAGAAAATGCCCCTGTTCAACTGAAGGGAGCTATGAGAGAATGCAGAATAAATCAATACATTTTTGATAAGAAAATGCATTATATTCTATTCACATACACATAAATAATCTCATTTGATGCTAAAAAAATAGGATGGTGAGATTGTGAATATAGCTTAAAGGTGAAGGTATTGTCTGACTATATTGAATGACGATAAGCTCCTACTTCCTCAGATCTAAAATGTTTACTGAAAAGATAAATGAAAAATATTATCAGGAGGAGAACAGCAGAGCTACGTGCTGAATTCAGCAAGACAAAAAGGACACAAGATTTCTTAGGGGTCAAAGGCTCTTTGGCCTTGACCTTCTCTTTTTAATTCTGGCTCTCTGTCCCTGTGGTCTGCGATCTATGATGCTGAATGCCACAAGTCACAGTGTCCTTACATTTGATGCTCCCTGCTGCACTTCCCTCTCCTTTTATCATTCCTCCTTCAGTCCTTTATTCATTTTTGTCATCCCGACTTTATGTAAGAAGTTGAGAGATGTTTTAGGAAGCACATTAAAAATCAGTCATGTTAATATGAGACAGCATAGGGGTTAGGGCTATTGGAAAATGATGTCCTTTATTTTAAACTTTTAAAAGTGAAAAAAAAAAGTGTAGTAGCTGCAATTTAAAGCAAACTATCCTAAATACAGACAGATAAAGAAAACAGGATAAGATAATGGAATCTTTCTAAGTTTCCTATGCCAGAACTTTTCAAGCAAACTTTCCAAATACAGGCAACTGGGGAGAAAAAAAAAATTCACAAGCAAATAATTTAGCATATGACACTAAGCAAAATCTAATGAAAAATCACCAAACATGATTTCAATATAAACTGAAATCATGCAAAAACTGTTTTGCAAATATATTTCTGGTTTTAACATTAGTTGGATATGTTGCAACTGTTATATTTTATAATTTACTTTTAGCTCAGTTGCATGGCTTACTTATGTAACTGTACAAAATGATGAGTCTGGAAGGTTTGAGCTTATAAGGAAAAAATGCCTTCATTTTAGTGATTCCAGTTTACACTTGCAGAAATATCAAATTACTTATTGAAAAATCCCAGATGAAGTAAGAAGGAATGTTCTGGGAAGTTGCTGTTGACAGTATGTTGCCCTGATCTTATAGATGTATGTTTCCCAGGATTACTTAGTGAGGATTAGCAGCATTTTAAAAATGAGACTGGCCAGAGGTTTTTTACAGTTTCCTTAGAGCATTCTAAAGGAGTTGAATTGATAGTCTTTTTTCTTTTTTTTAATAGAAGTGTAGAATCTGATTTTGCATAAAAGTCTGAGAGCTAGCTTCAGAGAAGTCATGAAGAATTAAGAGAATTAATTAACAATGCATTAAGAGAAATGACTTGCTTCCCAATGCCCTTCCAATAGCCCATCTTGACTGCCCTGCCTTTTGACTGTCATAACTGTTCCTTGCTGAAGTGAAGTCACAAGAGGAGAAGCTGAAGGGGACCTTTCCAAGTTGTACCAATACAGCAGCTTGATCACTGACTTCCAAATAAGGTGAAAGCACAGCTTCATTATCCAGACCTGAAATGTCAGCCAACTGCACCAGCATGAGAAGCGCCATCTAGAGACACTGGGCACTAAGATAAACAGATAATTCAGTAAAATGGAAGCCATATAGTAACAACTGATGTCAACATCAAGGAACATTTTCAAACAACTACAACAGATTACTATATGGATGTGTACTGAGATCAGAGAAACGCTCCCCGCCTGGAGTCTAAATCCCAATGAAATGAAATCCTATCAACTGGGCATTTTTCAAGCACACAGTTACTTCTTCCTACTGTCTTTTCTCTATCCACCACCTGCATCTTCACCCTTGTTTGCAGGTTACCCTCCATTTTAAGCTCCCATCTCCCCACTTACAGTTGGACCTTTTGAGCATCTCCTTTCCTTCAGCAAGTGTTTGAAAGGGGAAAAAAAAAAAAAACACCTAAGAGAAACAATAGTGGGAAGCTGATTCTCAACATTACCTAATTTTTCCAACCTGTTACAAACTGCAACTAATAAAATCAAGAGGGAGTATTATTCCTTAAACACTCATGGTAAACCAATACCAAATGAAAAGGCCAGGTTTTGACAATGCAGTGAAGACTGCATTGGCAATGGCTGGTGAAATGGGCACTCCTTGAAGGCCCATATTTCACTAACTTGGCAAAACTTCGTTTCAAGGTCATTTCCAAATGCTTGTCTTGTGCAGAGCAGCATGCGTGGAGCTCCACTAGCGTGGCACCAGGTCAATCCATTAGTCATTGCTGGAGTGAGCCTTCTGTGGAGAGGCAGCCTGCTTCACAGTCAGATGGGCTTCAGAAGAGCATGCCAAGAAAACTTTAAGATTTGAAATGTTACAGAAAAGAAGGTCGCAGCATCTTTTAATTGCCTACTATCTGTGCAGACGGTGGCTTTTCATATTTTTATGCAAAGATTACACATTACCCAGTGTGAAAACCGGGTTAAAAAATGTGGTAAGTGAGTCTGTGCATATGTCTTCAATTGAGTACAGTGCTGAGTGCCAAACTTTGACCAAGCTGATCAGACTGGAGGTCTGTGTGAGAGCCTAAAGTGGTGGAATCTAGTTGCTATAGCTGCAAATTAAACAAATAAATGAGACACCGTGGAATGCAGCAAAATAGCTGTGGTCTGATGAGTTCATATTTGCCATATGTGTGAATATTAGCAGTCACATTCTGAGTTTCAGCAAAGTTCTTTTCAAGAAGTGCAACAGAGGGCACATGCTTTAAAATAAAGAAAGAAGACCTGAAGTCTATGTCCAAAGATAAATATTTTATGTTTTGTAGGAGCTATTAAGACATATCATTAACTTTTTAGGTTAGGAGTATACACAAATTCTGTGTTGCTATAAATACAAGATTTCCACCCAGGCACTTTCCCTGGATGCTTTAGATAGGGCTTGACACTAACTTGTTACTTAGTATTTGATAATGAATTAAAATCATTAGCTAAAGAATATTTTCATTTTAATATTTTATCTTATCCCATCCTATTTTATTTTTTAATTGGAGTATAATTGCTTTACAATGTTATGTTAGCTTCTGCTGTACAACAAGGTGAATCAGCTAAATGTATACATATGTCCCCTCCCTTTTGAGCCTTCCTCCCATTCCACTGGATTTCCCTTGTGGCTCACCCATCAAGAATCTGCCTGCAATGCAGGAGACCCAGGTTCAATCCCTGTATCAGGAAGATATCCTGGAGAAGGGAATGGCTACTCCCTCAACACACCCCCCATCCTTCCCCTCAAGGTCATCAGAGAGCAGCAAGCTGAGCCCCCTGTGTTATACGGAACTTCCTACCAGCCATCTATTTCACACATGGCAGTATATATATGTCAATGCTGCTCTCTCAATCTGTCCCACCCTCTCCTTTCCCCACTATGTCTGGAAGTCTGTTCTCTACTTCTGCATCTCTTTTCTTGCCCTGAAAACAGGTTCACCATTTTTCTAGATTCCATATATATGCATTAATAAAGAATATCTTTCCGACTTATTTCACTCTGTATGATAGGCTCTAGATTCATTCACATCACTACAAATGACCAAATTTTGTTCCTCTTCATGGCTGAGTAATATTCCATTACATATATGTACCACACCTTCTTTATCCTCCATCCTATTTTAGAGGACTTGCATTTGTTTGGCCTACTGTGTGGTAGGCACTGGGGCTCTTTCCTTCCATGGCTACCATCTTATGAATTCCCACAATAAGTTAAACATTCCCTACTAGTGGAACTCAACAGAGAAATATAGACAGACTGTTGAGCAGAGAATTCTATTCTCACTAGCCTCTTAAATTATGTACACTACACTGTGGCAACACTTTACAGAGAAAGGTCTGCATAGTCAAAGCTGTGTTTTTTCCAGTAGCTGTGTATGGATGTGAGACTTGAACCATAGGGAAGGCTGAGTGCTGAAGAACTGATGCTTTCAAACTGTGGTATTGGAGAAGACTCTTGAGAGTCCCTTTTACTGCAAGGTCAAACCAGTCAATCCTAAAGGAAATCAACTCTGAATATTCACTGGAAGGACTGATGCTAAGCTGAAGCTCCAATACTTTGGCCACCTGATGCGAAGAGCCAACTCATTGGAAAGACCCTGATTCTGGGAAAGACTGAGGGCAGGAGGAGAAGGGAGTGACAGAGGATGAGATGGTTAGATGGCATCACCGAATCAATCACTGACATTTCAACAGACATTTTGAGTCAGTGATGCCATCCAGCCATCTCACATCAGGTGGCAAAACTATTGGAGCTTCAGCTGCAGCATCAGTCCTTCCAATGAATATTCAGAGTTGATAAAAGGAATTGATAAGAGGAATGCTGATAAAAGGAACTTATAAAGATTGATAAAAGGCATGTTTATCAATCTTTTCACCCCACATATACAGATAGTGGCAATGTGAACAGCAGGACTTGGACATATAAGATAATTGGATCCATTACCAGGTCACATGAATTAATGTATTTGATAAGGATGAAAAAGTTTGCATTAAAAGGAAATATTTCCACCAATCAGGGCTAATCTTTGCACTTGGGTTAAAACATACTTTAATTAGATCAATAATTAAAAGCTTCTTCTCTGAATATGGATATGGCAGAACAATGGGGAAAAAAAATCACTCTTGCTCAGATGAAAAGGAAAATAATTTAAAATGCCAGATATGTTTACCAGTGTCTTGATGAAATATGTTTGTGAGTTATAATGACAATGCATGTTGAAAGACATCTCTTTAACTTGTTGTTGACGCTCCATGGGGAGAGGCTCTGGGGCCAGGAAGTGCCATGGGGTCGGGCAGCTCAGCGTTCTACCCCCAGCTAGTCCACTCACCAGTGGTTAGCCTGGACAAGTGGACACCATTTTCAGTAAGTTACTGAGGCTTGCTCTTTCGTTCTGCCACAGGTATGGCAGTTTCATTTAAATACCTGTCTTGACCTTAGGAAATCAACCATCCTTTCCAAGCACAGTTACAATGTGGCTACAATTTATTGCTCTGGCAAATCAATTGCTTTGTTACTGACTTTACTCAGTGTTGTCTCCAAGGCAGCTTCAATGCAATGGCACAGACTTAACCACTGCAACTCAGAACAAAGATTCCATCATTTTTATTAACTCCCAGTATGTCCGTTCAATGATCCTCAAGTTCTTAGCCCTGTAGCCTCCCCTATCCTATAGTCACACTGCATTTAACAATAATAACTTTAAATCTTAGCTTAAGCACATAGCAGTCAGGTAAGAATGATGTGGAAGTTTTAGTGTAGAGTATACAGTGAAACTGGGCTTCCCAGGTGGCTCAGTGGAAAAGAACCCGCCTGCCGATGCAAGTTTGATCCCTGGGTCAGGAAGATCCCCTGGAAGAGGAAATGGCAACCTACTCGAGTTCCTGCCTGGGAATCCCATGGACAGAGGAGCCTGGCGGGTTACAATCCATGGGGCTGCAAAATGGTGGGACCCGACTTAGGGACTACACAACAACAACAGCAGTGAAACTGCCAAAAAAGTTAATGGAAGCATGGACAACACTAATAAACAAGGACTCACAAGCAAGCACTTGCAACTCATATAAAATTGTCAAAACAAATGTAGACGAGCGGAAGCCTGGTCAGGGAAGACAGTGTGATAAAGGGCTTGTGTACCTCAATAAACATTGGTTACTGAGTGTGCCCTTCACCTCAGAGCCTATGCTAGATTTTGGAGGAGAGGATGAAATTTAAAAGTTGCCGTCCTTTTTGGCCTCATAGCTCATTGGAGGAGTAAACAAGTGAGTGAACAGTAATCACACAATGTGATGAAAGAAACCACAGGTGTAGGAACAAGTGTTACGCGTGCAGTCAGAAGACCCACTCGGATGCCGAGGAGCCTCTGGACCACTTGACTCATAGGTGATGTCTGAGAAGGAAATGTATAAAGAGGGCTGCAGAACCTCAGTTCTCCTAGAAAATTAACAATATGGAGAGAGATGTGGGGAGGAGACAGTGGGGAGGCAGAGAGATGAACTGAGCTCGATGCCTCCGTTCAGTGATTTGATGATGACGCCCTGATCTAAAGAAGGATGGTGGAGGTGAGAAGGCTGGAGCAGATAGGCAGCTACTTTGAAGGTACGGATGACATGGCTTGCCAACCTAGTGTGGTGGGTGTGGTAGAAAGAGGAATTTTAGATGTATCTGGCCATCGTTGAGAAGGCAACGTAAGATGCATTACAAGATTTAGAGGAGGGGTTACATGAGGTTGTTTCAACATATTTATATGGTTTAACATATTTATATGTTTTTCTCAAGGTCGTGATGTCAAATGCAGAGTGTCATTCCCAATGAGAAGTTGGACCAAGAAGTACAGACTTGGGAACAATCCATGTAGGGCACAGACTGAAGTCATGAGGGACAGTGACATCCTCATGAAAGGGAACATGAGGAGAACAGACAGGACTGCTGTTTTGATCTTAAATAATGGATGAAGGGACTGGGCAGATGGGTACTTAAAAAGAACTGAGTACCTTATGAGAGTTTTTCCTAAGCTAAAGACCCCAGGGTCTTGGTCCACTGTTAAAGTTTCATCACCAGAGATGCTCAAGCAGAGCCTGAATCTGCCAGGATATTGTTCAAGTGATTTAAATATCACATGCAGTATGGACCAGATGATCTTTACAGTCACTTCCCAAGGCTAAGATTCTGGAATTCTGTGCCTCTGTGATAGAAAATGCAGCTTTTTTCCACTTCACTTTCTTTGGCAGCCATCACTGATGCTTGCTGAGGTTGGAGCTTCAATTAAAAGGGAACTGGAAAGGATATAGGGATGGACTTCTGCCAAGGAGTTAGGTCTGTGGCTAATGAATGATCTGTCTGTGGTAGTGAAGAAGGAAGCCAGTTCCTAGGACAATACCTTTCCGCCTGTCTCCACCCCTCCCCCAACTATGAAGCGCTAAGGGCAAATGAATGGGAAACACATGAATGAAGTTTACTTTGAAATATCTATGGATTTAAGGATTAGGGGTAAAAACACTTGAGTAAACCACACGTTGGGTTTTGCTGACCCCAAAATATCTGAATATAATTTATAGACCTTTTGATGAACTCACACTACTGCTGGGCCTGCTCATCTATTAAATGTTGCAAGGAAAAGAGTAGGGTGTAAGCCAAGTAATATTAGCCTTGAACTCTACCCTTGCATGGAAAATCAGTTTTACAAAGGAATTTGTGATGGCAGGAAGTTGCTTTAAAAAGCATTGTCTGACTATTACCCTAGAGAAAAAATAACCAGTACCCAGATAAAATAATCAATATATTGAAGAGCTTTTCAATACATTTGATCCAAGCTATTATTTATCTGGCCTATTGCTCTTAAATGTTCCAAAGACCCATGACGTGTTCTTCAGACATCAATTCTGGCTATTTCAGGCAGGAAGAACAATATATGTACAACCAACAAGACCCTCGGGGGGACAGCAGGCCATGAACATAAGATTTGGCTGCAGTGAAAATGAGTTTGAAAAGTGAAGTGAAATACAAGTTAGGAATAAAGTAAATGGTTTGGAATCATACTCTCTGTCAACAATTATGGAAGGGAAAAGAAAAAGAGTGGGATAAAAGAGAACAAGAGAAAGCATGGACATAGAATATTGATAAAGTTGATTCATTTATGCAACAAATCAGGCACTGTTCTAGGGGCCTGGGATAAATCAGTCCCTGAAACAAAGATCCCTGCCTTTATGGAAATTACATTCTAGCAGAGAGAGAGAGACAATAAGCCATAAATACAACAAATAACAAAGCCATATAATATGTCAAGGACATTTAATGCCATGAGGGGAATAGACAGCAAGGTAAGGAGGTTCCGGGGGGTTGGGGGAAATTGCAATGCCTAATAGGCTGCTCAGAGTAAGTCTTACTGAGAAAGCGAGACTGAGCAAAGATTTGAGGGAGGCAAAGAAGTGAGTCAAGCAGATCTCCAAGGGAGAGCATTCTAAGTCAAGAAGGGTGTCTGGTGTGTTCTATCTGTGTGAACAGAACAGAGGCCAGCTCAGACTACAAACATCTATTGATTCATCAGATGATTACTGGGTACCTATACTATGCCAAGGGCTATGCCAGGTACTGCAGAGAGAAAAATTAATCCTGAAATTCAGAAGCTATGAAGGAGACATGGTATAAAAAGCCATGTGATTTGGCCTTGCCATCGTGCCTTCTTTACCCTAGGGTATTTTTAACCCTCTTTCCCCTCGTCTTCCTCTCTCTCATCTCCTTACTCCATGGCCCCCCTTTCTGTAGCCATCTCTCTTCTCAGTCACAATGGTCCCTCCTTTCTTTTCTCTTCTCCCTATTCTGCCCCTTCCTCATCCTAGCCTCTGTCTCCTCCTTTCCACTTCTTTCTTGCTTCTTTCAGGATTTTTTTTTTTCTTTATCTTTGATTTTCTGTAGTTTAACAATGATACTCCTAGGCATAGCTTTTTTGGCATTTATCCTGCTTAGTGTTCGCTGAGCTTCCTGGATTTGTGGTTTAAGGTCTGAATTTAATTTGAGGGAAATTCTTCGTCATATTTCTTCTGTTTCTTTCTCTTTCTTCTCCTTTTGGTAATCCCATCATGCATCTGTTATACCTTTAGTCATTATCCCACAGTCCTTGGATATCTGTTTTTTCAGTCTTTGTTCTCTTTACTTTTTGGTTTCTGAGGATTCTATTGATACGTCTTCTAGGTCATAGGTTCTTTCCTCAGCTGTGTCTAGTCTACTAATAAGCCCATCAAAAGCATTCTTCATTTCTGTTACAGTGTTTTTATTGCTAGCACTTCTTCTTGGCTCTTTCTGAGGATTTTCATCTCAGTTTATACTGCCCATCTGTTCTTGCATGATGCCTACTTTATCCATTAGAATCCTTAGCATATTAATCATAGTTGCTTATTTATTTTAAAATATTTATTCGGCTGTGCTAGGTTTTCGTTGTGGCACCTGGGATCTCCAAGCTTCATTGAAGCATATGGGATCTTTAGTCGGGCATGCGAACTCTTAGTTGTGGCATATGGAATCTTCAAGCTTCATTGCAGCATAGGGGATCTTGAGCTGGGCACACGAACTCTTAGTTACAGCATGCGGGATATAGTTCCCTGACTAGAGATTGAACCTGGGCCCCCTGCCTTTGGAGTGTAGAATTCACAGGATCACCAGGGAAGACCCATCGTAGTTGTTCTAAATTCTGTCTGATGATCCCAATATCCTTACCATGTCTGGCTCTGATCCTTGCTCTGTCTCTAATTGTGCTTGTTGTCTTTTGGTATGCCTTGTGATTTTTTTTTTTTCCTGATAGGTGGACATGATGTACTGAATAAAAGGAACTGCTATTAAAGGCCTTTAGTAATATGGTGGTGAGGTGTCAGGGGAGGAGAAATGTTCTACAGCCATATGATTAGGACTATAGAACACTTCAATCTTTCAGTGAGACTGTGCTTCTGGATCATGAACTTCCCAAGTGTTTCTCAGGCTTCCCCCCTCCTTACCGTAGGCAGGACAGAAAGGCTAGAGCCAGCTGGAGTTGGTTATGTCCCTCCTCTCAGGTCAGTTAGGTTCTGATGATACCCCAGCAGGTTGCTGCTGCTGCTGCTAAATCGTTTCAGTCGTGTCCGACTCTGCATGATCCTATAGACAGCAGCCCACCACGCTCCCCCATCCCTGGGATTCTCCAGGCAAGAACACTGGAGTGGGTTGCCATTTCCTTCTCCAATGCATGAAAGTGAAAAGTGAAAGTGAAGTTGCTCAGTCATGTCTGACTCTTAGCAACCCCATGGACTGCAGCCTACCAGGCTCCTCCGTCCATGGGGTTTTCCAGGCAAGAATACTGGAGTGGTTGCCATTGCCTTCTCCAACCCCAGCAGGTTAGGCTCTGGCTAACTAGTTTCTCTTGAGGTCAGGCTTTGTCAAGAGCTGAGTGTTCCGGTGTCTCTCACAATAGTTCCTTTTCTTTTCCATCTGCTGGAAGCATGAAGGAATGTTTCTCTGAAATTTACTGTGGGAATCTGGTTGAGCTCCTGCAGGTACATCTCAAAATACTGTGGGAACCTCTCTATACCCAGGCTACCCTGGATTTTTTCACTCCCAGGTTATCCTCACTGAGCCTCCAGCACTCTGTCAACTAGAGTTCAGGTTTCCCTCCCATGGTACTGGTTCCTATGGTGGTTTCCACTCAGGAGACTCTGCTCCAGTTTATTTGCTATTCTTTGTATCTGATGGTTGGTCTCACTAACCTTGGGGCAGCAGCATGGTCTATGTTCTCCACTCTCACAGGGATCCCAGAAGAGTCGATGATTTCTCAATCTGTTCAGCTTTTTACTTGTTATGATTGAGTTGCAAATCCCAAGTTCCTCATACATGAAACCAGAAAAACCTCTGTCTCTCTACCTTACAAACTTGTTTAAATGTCTCAAATATCATTTAAAAGAATATATTCTTCTCAATTTACAATATTTCTGTTTGAAATGATAAATAATAAAAATAATGATAAAAGCTAAAATTAAATATCTTAAAATCCATTACTGATTTAAAGAGATGGAATAATCAAATCTTCAAGCCAAAATTTAGACTGACAACATCTGATACCCCAAGCCCAGTGGCCTGGCAGAACTAATGATCACAAATGAAATTCACAGTGGAAAAAGCTAAAATCAGTAACATTGGTTATGAAAAAAGCTTACACACAAAAACAGAATTTAGTAATTCTGTACCTCTCCTTGCTCTTAGGGGTCTTTGTTTTCTTTGGGAGGTCCACTGGGAGCCTTAGAAAGAGGTTCCCAAGAAATTTCTAACCTGTGCTTCAGTCTCACTTTTATTTTTGAAAATTTCCAGATATCTTCTAGTTACTTTAGAATATATTGGGAAAATTGAGAAAGGTCTGTTTTTTTTTTATGTGAAAAAGAAGGTATTCTTTCAATCAACAGCTTATTTTACGAAATATACAATGTCAGCATGGCAGACTCTATGGGCAATGAAATGCATAATCCTTGTATCCCAGAAATGGAAAATTTCCATAAGCTTTATTATTTACCAAAAAGAAGAACATCAAATCTGAGTTTCTACAACACCAATGATCATCCAAGCAGTATTTAATGCCTTCTCTTCTGGGAAAGACAGATGTACAAGAACTTTAGTAATTACCAAATGTCAAAATAATATTGAACAGAATAAACATTTGCCTAAATTAAGGTTCTCTTGAGGATCAGTTACATATAACAAGAACGACTGACAAATCAAGCATGAGGAGAGGTGGGACTTATTTTCTGTCTCCTGATAAATTATATAGGGAATGAATAACTCCCGCTGTGATGATAAGAGCATCCAGGTCATGTCTGCTTAAAGATCTGTGGGATAATAATAATATCCTAAACTTTTGCAGTGCTTGACATTCTCAAAGCACTTTTTAAACATTCATTAGGTCTTCCATGAGCTAGGAGACTGTCTTATTGTTGCTTTTTCCTATTACAGCATCTCTGAGAGTCTGCAATCTTTCTAGAGTTTAAATATTTATTTATTGCTTTTAATGTACATTTACTCCATTGACAATACTTTAAAATTATTCTCAGCAAAAGAGAAAGGTTCACGGTTCTACTTTTGCATCCAAGAAATAAGCCAGAATCGCAACAGTGCTTCTCCTAGGGTAAGTGAATACAACCTACTGGGGACGCTCTGTTGGTCTGGGAAATCGTTTTCTTATTAATAAATACCTTCATCCACTTCAAACATGCCTTTCCCATCCTTTAAAATTGCACGTGTTGTTCTTGTCTGGTAACTACACAGTGCCTACCAGGGTGCTTTGCATGTGGAAAGTTTTCAATAAATGCTAGCTGCTGCTGCTGCTGCTGCTAAGTCGCTTCAGTCGTGTCCGACTCTGTGCGACCCCATAGACGGCCTCTCACCAGGCTCCCCCATCCCTGGGATTCTCCAGGCAAGAACCCTGGAATGTGTTGTCATTTCCTTCTCCAATGCATGAAAGTGAAAAGTGAAAGTGAAGTCGCCCAGTCGAGTCCGACTCTATCAGCCTCCATATGTGGCATGGACGGAGGAGCCTGGTAGGCTGCAGTCCATGGGGTTGCTAAGAGTCAGACATGACTGAGCAACTTCACTTTCACTTTTCACTTTCATGCATTGGAGAAGGAAATGGCAACATATGTGGCAGCCATGAAGATCCTACCACAACATTACATTTTGGAAACTCTGATTTATTTGCTGATATCACTTCTGTTTTCTCTTTGTCTGATTATCAGTGGACTGAGAATAAAAGGTGATAGAAAGAAATAATTGTAAACTTGACATTCTTCTAAGTTTCAAAAGCAAATACACAAGCATCTTTTTTATCATCGACACTAAGTGAAGGTCTAATAGGCTGTTTGAATTGCTGGGAATACAAAGGGAAATAGGGTTGCAAGGACAGAAACATTTTTGATTTTGGATACTGAGCTGACTCTATTTGAAAGAGCCATACGTTGTATGCTTGTATTTTTCGTTGTAATAAATTAAAATTCTTTGCGTGGTGTGCATGTGTGTGCATATACTGCTATTTAAATGGGCCTGGAGACAACCTAGTGTTTGCACAGCAAGGGTATATTACCCTTCCCATCAGCCATTTCCTCTTCTCTTCTGCAAATAAATTCTAGGATTGCTGAGAGCAAACAGAAAGACAATGGAAAAAAAGAGAGAGAATATTTTCCTTTAGTTCTAATCACGTCTAACTTCTGGCAACTTCAGTGAAAATCAAAATTGAAACCCCTGTGAATTTCAGACCCTGTAAGTGTTCTCTTATGCCTATTTGAATGCTGTAAATTCAAGACTGACTTGATTCTCCTGAAATAGTGCCATGATAGACTCATACACTGCATCTCAGTTCTGTGGTACAGCACTCTGGATCCCTAGAAATGATGTTGAGATCCTTCGAACAATGAATCTGATTCTATATGTAAGAACACAGTACATTCTCTCTTGGAATTCTTGTAACAACCTAAGCAAGCAATAATAGCAAACAGGCCTGGAGGGCTGTAAGCCATTTGCAGAAATATGTGAAAGCTACAAATTAAACTTAGAAAGTATTAAACAAAATATATTCTATCCTTCAACGTTATTAGATATATTTTTGTAAAACAAAATTGAAAAATATGGTTGAGTAGTAAAATTTAATAATTACAAATATAAATATTCAGTACAATGCAAATACTCCCAGTTTTATTGTCTTGCTTTTATTTCAGCAAATTTGTGTATGTGTGCTAAGTCACTTCAGTCGCGTCCAACTCTCTGTGACCCCATGGACTGTAGCCTGCCATCCTCTGTCCATAGGAGTCTCCAGGCAAGACTACTGGAGTGGGTTGCCACGCCCTTCTTTTTATAATGGAAATTCTCACAAAAGTTGAGCTCTACTGACAGTATTAACAAAAACATCAATTAAAAATAGAATATAATTGTAACTAAAGTGTATATAATTTGAATGTTTTCATCAAAATATGAACATCAAATAAATGTAAAAATTGTAATGAATTATTTTCATATTTTTATAATTAGATATTCAAAAGTAGCTATTAAAATTAAAGGCAAATACAAACTATAATTAATTAAATACAATTTAAACAAAGCTGAAAATGCTGACTTAATTTTTTGATGTTTCATAAATTGTATTATACATTTTTATAATAATCATGAATTAAATTATTCATTATTCCAGTATTTAATGTTCATATTTTAACTGCCAATCCAAAGAATCAGCATCATGTTTTATGTATGTTGTATTTAAAGTTTCATCTATATATATTTAGAGTAATATAAATTGTTTAATATTACAAAATATTCCTTAGCCACCAGATGTAACTTCTCTGTTAGCAATTCTTGAACCATGAATTGGAACAAGAAAAAAAGCCAAGAAATGGTCATGACTTTTCTGAGACAAAATTCATTGAGAAGAAATCTACTGAGCTTATGTCAAGAGGATTTGACAAGTTCATTAATTTATCTTTTCTCTTTACTAAATATTTGTGTCACTCAAATCCTCCTTGCATTTCTAAGTAGTATTTCCTCCAAGAGTCAGAATTTTAACCCGTTAAGGTGAGTCAAGGGAAAATTAGAAGTGTCCAGCTGAAGTTCTAATAACTGCATACATATTGAACAAACCATTCACTCCAAACATTAAGCAGCACCAGGATCTGCAAAGACTGTGATTTATTCTCTGGCTAGAAGGTATCACTATAGTTTAGGGATGTAGACAACAGGCCAAATTGCCCAGGACTCTATTATACTTCCAAAGCCCTTCCGGTGTCGGAAACTTTCTAAGCTTCAGTTTCTTCTTCTGTAAAAGGGATAACTTCTTGTTCATAGAACCACTATGGAGATTAAATTATATAGCCTGGCACACAGTAGGTTCTCAAAAAATAGTAGCTATTAATATTTACTGGCAAAGAATTGTGGGCACTGGCTGTACTGAATTAGTCGTCAATCTAATGAATATGTACTGGTCCTCCTATATGTCAGGTGGCTGGGCAAAGACTCAGGATTCAAAGGCTACCATTTTGCAGTAACCATATAACATATTTGTGGGGGATACAGACATGTACTATGGAGATATAAAAGTGCCAGGCAAGCACAGCTAATAGCATAGTGAACTTGGCTTGTGAGAGTGGGCAAAGGCTCCATAAAGAAAACAGTATACACGCAACATGAGCACATGAGCAGGAGATTCCCAGTGAAGAATGGGAAGGGCATTGCAGGCAGAGGATTGCAAAGACTTGGGAGTTATGAGAGTATTTCCATATTTAAGAAAAGAGACATGTTAGAGAGAGGAAGAGCAACCATATCAGGCTCTGGAGATGCTTACATTCAATTGACAAGAAGCTCAAACTGATTAATTTGTTTTTAAATAGACCTGAGGTGCCATGTTAATCCTTCTACAGTGTGGCTCGAATTGGACTCAAGGAAAATTCCAGTTCTCTGAGATGTGCTACTTTTGAGGAGTTGGCTTACAAAAGGTTTGATCAATGCTCACTCCACAGTACAATAATGTTTGTTCGTTACTACACACCAGTTTTCTTAAAATATACCAAAACTGGCCAGCGGGGGCGGGGGAGGGAAACACTTATTTTGAACCTCAGACACGTGATTTCCAGTTCTTCATTCCCCTATAATTTCTGCCATGGGTTGCCCTTTTCACTAGGAGCACCCAGGGACATATTCTAAAAACTGATGCAACCAAGAAATGTGAGCTTCTTAAGTTAATAAATGAAACAGCACTCAATTCCAGAGCTGGATAGGGAAGACAACACAAAATTCCTCTGCAGAAAATATATCCTCAAATTTTGTCAAGTGATGTGCAAACTGCATGAAGTATTTTATTTGAAACTTGTGAAGGTAATATCAAGTCTAAAGTGTTCAAAACAATTAGACCGTGAAGAAGGAAAAGACGTCACAGCCATAGGCAAAAACCTGGGATGAATGGAACCCAACAAGACACCTCCAATGTCTGTAGCAGCCCTCCCAGGGAAAGTAACAGCCTGCCACTCCTCCAGGGGGAAATTCTCCAAGTACATTAGCTACTTTCAACACAATCTCACTGATGTGATGTGGAGGAGGCATGGGCTTCCCTGATAGCTCAGTTGGTAAAGAATTGCCTGCAGTGTGGGTGACCCTGGTTTGATTCCTGCATTGGGAAGATCCACTGGGGAAGGGATAGGCTACCCACTCCAGTATTCTTGGGCTTCCCTTGTGGCTCAGCTGGTAAAGAATCCACCTGCAATGTGGGAGACCTGGGTTCGAGCCCTGGGTTGGGAAGATCCCCTGGAGAAGGGAAAGGCTACCCACTCCAGTATCCTGGCCTGGAGAATTCCATGGACTATGGGGTATCATAGTGGTGCAGGTGGCAATCAATCCTCCATCTCCAATAGCGGACAAGCCTTTGAATGGTACGGAAATTAAATCCATCCTGGAATGAGCCAACTGTATTATAACTAACACAACTGACACCTCTCATAAACCATGGATTCAGTTTCTACAGTTTTAATAGTGACTCAGTGTCATGAGAAAACATTTTTTAGATTTACATTCAATTTTCTTCTCTAACTACAGTCTCATTATAATTTCCATTTCACAGCTACTTAGCTAGATTTTATGGACAGCTTGAATTAGAAAACAGCTCTTTAGTAGATTTTTTTTTAAATAAAAAGAAATCATTTGTTTTTGTTCACTTACCATTCCGTGATTCAGCCACCCTGGGATAAAATTATCAAGCAATTTCGGGTAAATCATCTCTCTGTCATAGGCATAAATGATCCAGAACACCGCTACAACGAACTGGAAGGGAAAAGAAATCCTTTTATTTCAAAGGCACCAACTGTCCACAGCATACAATTGGTTGGTTTTCTATTGCTCAAAGAACCCAACAAAACTTTAATTTACAATGAAAGATAAATCAGTAAGCCAGCTAATAACTGGAAAGATCATTCTAACTTCATCCCATTAGTGGTAACTGTTGGGGTTCTTCCTCTCTCCTTGATTTCCCAACTATGTTCTCAGGCACAGGGCTGTTTGTGAGCGAGACAGAGAGATGGTCTGTCTGTCATCTGGAACAGCTCCCTTCCAGGGCTAATTGTGTTGGTTTGATTCCCCTCAAGAGGGTTTAAAAGTTCATTGGTGGTGTTTTGGATCCCATTCCCCATTGTACATTAGAACACATTCAAGAAGCTGTAGTGTATTTTCCTTGAACCCATCATGTGGTTTAAATTAATCTTCACATTCTCAAGTTTCTATTTCACCACTAACAGCATTGAAATCACTGCTATAAAATGTCCTAAAGTCAGATTTCCAGCAAATGTATTAATTTATATAGCTTAAAGCAGGGGCTTTAGTGGCACTGAGAAGCAGAGTGTACGGAGAGGAAAGGAAGATTCCTAATTCTCTTGGAATAGCTCATAAATTCATCTTGATGCCAGGGGTTTATTTTGACCCATCAGCAACCTCATCATCAAAAGTGCACTCAATTAATTATTTTACCTTTCCTCAAACTAATGGTGAGAGAAGAAGCTCAGATAAAATAAAGAAACAAACGGCCCAAGGTCTTAACTTTCACCATAGAATTTTTTTTTTTAAGTGAATGCTTTTGTAAATAGTCTTTAAATGTAGCATAGAAAAGAGAATGAACCATCTCAGAGGGAGGTCTCAAAGTCTCTTCAGAGTTATGTCTCAAAATAATAAATACTACAGAATGATAAAATGCAGCATGAATATTAAGTAGGAACAATTTTAACTCATTTCTCATAAGGCATCCATGCCCTGACATTTTATTAATAATATCTATTTTATTGCCACTTTGTATAAAACTCCTGCTGTTTATAGCTCAAGGTTATAAACCAGAAGGGTTCCAAAGTTTATTTCCAAGTACGTCAGTTATCACATGGATAATCTTAGCTTGAAAAAGTTCACCCTTAAAATCCAGGATGTTATGAACATTTACTGTTTCATAAAACACACTGAATGATAATTACAATAGTAATTGTAGATAACACACGTAGTTTAATACCAGATTAAGATAGTTATTTATCTTGCTTTTGGGGCAACTGTGTTTATTCAGTGGATAAATGCACAAAAAGAAAAAAGAAAAAAAAAACATGTATTATTAGCTTAATGCTAATTATCATCAGGAGCTTTCCAAGTACAACAAACAATTTTAGAATTATCCACAATTTGGGTTTGTTCACTCCACCAGTAACTTCATGTGTACTGAATATCAGGGTTCCCTGTCCTCAGATCTGGGTGGGTGCCATGCTTTATAGCTTTGTTACTCAAAGCGTGGCCCCTGGATCAGCAGCACCCATGCCACCTGAGAGCTTTTTAGCAGAATGCCAGGTCCCAGCCTGATAGGTTTTGATCGTGGATTTTGATAAGATCCTGAGGTCACTCCTGTGCACATCAAAGTTTGAGATGTTCTGCTTTGCAAGGGTCTGCTCCAGCCACCTGGAACCTTCCTCTCTCCCCATGGAGTGAGGCAATCCCAGGTCCACATGGCTGGTCTACCCAGAGCCTGCAAGCCCCTCCTTTGCTAAACCACATCCTGGGAAGCCATGACCCTGGAATTTCCTGCCTGAATAGGCACGAGTATGCCTCAGGGCCTGTGTGGGTCTCTTTCTTGAGTCTGACCCTGGAGGGAAGACTGCGCAATAAATGTGTGTACTCTTGACCAGAGAGATGGTTAGAGGTATTTGTTTCTGTAGGGTGAGAACCAAAGTTTGACAACTGCCCGGGCGATCCATACCATCCGTACAAAACCATTTCAAATCCTGGATGGAGTCATAGGTGGAAACCTCTTTACTTTTGCCACATAAGGTACTTTAATCAAGACAGTGACATCCCATCACTGTCACAGGGCCCCTCCCACACGCAAGGGGAGGGGACTGTACAGGCCTGTGTAGAAGGGAGCAGAATTTGGGGGCCATCTTAGATTCCTTAGATTTCCATTTGCTTTCTACTCTTCTTTTCCAAAATTGTTTTGGCTATTTTAAGTCCTTTGCTTTTTCACTTCATTTTTCAGAATCTCAGCTTGTGAATTCATACAAAAACATTGTCCTCAAATTCTGACTAGAACTGTACTGAATCAATATATTCAATATGAAGAGAAATGATGACATCTTAACTGTAATGAGTCTTCTAACCTATGAGCACAACTATGTCTCCATTTATTCAGACTTTTCATTTCTCACTGCTTATCGTTCTAGGTGCACAGCTCTTGCACATATTTTGTCTATCACTAAGCATTTCATGTTTTTTCTGCTACTGTAGATAGCTTTAAACTTCTTTTTTACATTCTTTGTTGGTGGCATATTAAGAATTCCCTATTCAAATTTCTCTATTCTATACAAATGATTTTTGTATATTGACATGGTATCCTGTGTGTATTCAAAATTCACTTAGTAATTTGAGTAATTATGTCATAAGTTACTTTCAGTTTTTATATGAACATGATCTGCAAATGACAGTTTTTTCTTCTTTCTTTACAATTTGTATGCCATTTTACTTCTTTTTCTTTTCTTATTGTACAATGTTGACTAGAAGTGATGAAGACTGAGCATCTTTGCCTTCTTCTCTACTTAGGGAAAGTGTTCAGTTTTTCAGCATTTCAGCTTGATATTAACTGCAGGTATTGCTTAGATGTCTTTTATCAAGTTGAGGAAAATCTCTTCTATTCCTAATTTATGCATGTAATGAATGAGTGATGAATTTTTTCAGATAACTTTGCTGCATATTTTCAGGTGACCATATTTTTTTTCTCTTTTATTCTGTTAATATGATGGATGATAGCAATTGATTCTTAATGTTAAATCAATCTTTAATTTCTGGTCATCATGTATGATCATTTTTATACATTACTGGATTTGACTTGCTGCTATTTCGTCCAGCTTTATTCATAAAGTATATCGATCTCTAGTTTTTTTTTAATTTCTCATAATGTCATTTTTTAAATTTTGGTTACAGGATAATCCTGGCCTCAAAAAATAAAGTGGAAAAGTGTTCCCTCCTTTACTTTGTGAAGGACTTTGTGCGAGATTGGTATTATTTCTTCCATACCTATTTGATATACTTTCCCAGTGGCATCATCTGGGCTTGTAAGTTTTCTTGTGAGAAGATTTAATTGTGAATTAAATTTCTTTAACAGATACAGATTTTTCTGCTTTTCTAATTTTTTCTTTAGTTATAGTCATTTGTGCCTTTTGTAGAATTTCTCTATTTCATCTAAAGTCTGAACTTAAAAAGTTGCTCTTAATATTCTACTATGGAAATTAGCAAATGCTACACATCAGATAGCTTATCTTTAGAGAGCCAGCTGTTAATGTTGGCCAGCACACCACTGTGGAGAGCTCCTTTCCGTCACCAGGAACGATCATTTGCGGTGTCCCTATCACATAGAAAGCACTGTGGGGTCAATATTTAATCATGCAATTCGGCCAATCCTCTGACCCCCACCATACCTGGAGGGAATTATATGGGTTATTAAAAACAAAGTGACTTTTAGGAAAGGGTTAGTCCCCTTCCTTAGTGTAACACTAGAAGGTCAAGAGGTACAGCTAACTGAGTAATCAGCCTTCTAAATAATTCTTGAGATTAAAAACACAGCACAGATGGTAGCTTCTTGGCTTCCTGCACTGACATCCTCCTGATGGTATGGTCATCAGCAAACCCAAAATAAGCTTGAACTCTACTAGCAGGGCATGGATATGAACAAAAATAGGTTCTCTTGGACAGGCGAAGTGATTCTGAAATGTCCTACGGCTGTGAAGCTTCTTCCCCAGCCAGGACCGGTGGCCAGCTCTTCCTCAGCACACACCTGCTGGCACTGTGCTGCCAGGACCAGAACACGGTACTTGGACTGACAGGGGGAGCGGCACAGTCGCTGTCCAGCCCTTCCAGCTTCCCAGACAGAATACTTGTGTTACAGTGGTTCCTGAGACCTCATTTGAACCCCTCAGAAGGATTAGAAACCAACACAAAAGAAAACTGGATTCACGCTCTCTTTTTAGAAGGAATTTCTCATACGGAGTCCAACAGAAGCTGAAGCAAATGTTTTAGTTCACGTCTATGAAGAAGCTTTACTGACCGGTGATCAACTAAAGCTGATTAGAGTTTAGTAACACCAATTAGAATGGCAAAGCAAGTTGCCAAGACATTTGCCCTGAAGGATGAGAAAAAGTCACTGATCTGTTCAGTTCAGTTCAGTCGCTCAGTTGTGACTGACTCTGAACCGCAGCACACCAGGCCTCCCTGTCCATCACCAACTACCGGAGTTCACCCAAACCCATGTCCATTGACTCGGTGATGCCATCCAACCATCTCATCCTCTGTCATCCCCTTCTCCTCCTGCCCTCAATCTTTCCCAGCATCAGGGTCTTTTCACATGAGTCAGCTCTTCACATCGGGTGGCCAAAGTATTGGAGTTTCAGCTTCAGCATCAGTCCTTCCAATGAACATCCAGGACTGATCTCCTTTAGGATGGACTGGTTGGATATCCTTGCAGTCCAGGGGACTCTCAAGAGTCTTCAACACCACAATTCAAAAGCATCAATTCTTCGGCACTCGCTTTCTTTATAGTCCAACTCTCACATCCATACATGACCACTGATCTGTAGATTGGTTCAAAAAGGCCTTTTATTACGATCTCAATTATCCACCATTAAAGAAGGGAGGGAGGAACTAAATGAATGCATCTTTAAGTCTTCAGCTTCAACATGACATGAGCCTATGAAATTGCTTTCCCCCTTAAAACTAATCTATTAATACTAAGACTTGACCTTTTACTGATTGGAAAACATTTAGATTCTCTTTTGGGCTCAACTGCTGTGCTTCTGGGACTTCCGAGGTGGTGAAGAATCTGCCTGCCAAGCGGGAGATGAGGGTTTGATCTCTGGGTCGGGAAGATCCCTGGAGAAGGAAATGCCAACCCACTCCAGTATTCTTGCCTGGGAAATCCCATGGAGAGAGGAGCCTGGCAGGTTACAGTCCATGGGGTTACAAGAATCGGACATGACTGAGCGACTGAGCAGCAGCAGCAGCAACTCTGCTTCTAGATTTCCTTTTCATGATTTTCTTTCCTATCAATTCTTTCCAAGGTCATACTCTTGCTGAGCGGTAATATCGAGACATGTTTCCAGTTGTGATTTCTCTTTGCAAACACACATAGCCTGGGAGTAAATTGTGTGTTCCGGATGATAGCTGGCTTTATCCTTGATGGCCTCCAAGCAGTGAGTGAATGTCTCATTTTGAAATGGCTCTTGTCTTCCTACTTCACACGTCCAGGAGATCCTGGGTGCTCTCTTTTTGCCTGACTTCCCTCAGCCATACCTTTAACTTCAGCAATGCACAGTGAAGCATAAGCACTCTGAAATGGTGCAGCATCTTTTGTTTCAGTGTACAATGTGTTACTAGTACTGATTCCAAGAAGTGTGATAAAGAATTCCCCTACTGTAATGATGAGATTGTGAGTTACCTTATATATATATATATATATATATATATATATTTTTTTTTATGCTATATATTCTGCTCAAATTACTTTAAAACCAGAATCTCCATTTAGAGTTTGAAAAGCACATGTTGATGTTATACCTTTTTCATGGCTTCCATCTTTTTGATGGAATTTATCATTTCTCCATATTTATCCACACTTAGGCCTTAGCTAATAGGCTTCCCAGGTGGTGCTAGTGGTAAAGAACCCACCTGCCAAGGCAGGAGGTACAAGAGATGTGGTTGGATCCCTGGGCTGGGAAGATCCTCTGAAGGAAGACATGGCAACCGACTCCAGTATTCTTCCTAGAGAATCCCATGGACAGAGGAGGCCAGTAGGCTGCAGTCTATGGGGTCACAGAGTCGGACACGACTGAAGCAACTTAGCACAACACAGCACACAGGCCTTAACTATCTTTTCTGAGTAATAAATGTGAGAATAAAAAAACCCAACTCCTACAAAATCTATGAGTTGATGCCTGCCTTGATTTCCAACCTTCATTTGTACCATATTCTTTCTTGCTCCCTAAGCCAACTGGCAATTTGATTGTTCCTAAAATTCTTTATGAGTTTTCCTGCCTCAGAGCTGTAGCATTTTCCACTCTACACCAGGAATGTTCTTTCCTCGTTTTCATGTGGCTGGATTCTCTGTTCCATCAGCCTGAGGTAAGCCACCACCTCTACATGGAAGCCTCACCACTGGTGCATTATTTTCTGTCAGAGACCCTGATAGAAAATAAGCTCCTTTTGCTGGTGTTCAATTGTTCATTGTCTGGATCTTTTATGAGAAAGTGAAGTCTTAGGAAACAGGAACTTCTTTGTCATGCTCACTGCTGTTTCCCCCTGCCTGGTACCTAACATGTTAGTGGTGTAAAAAAAAATTGTTGAATAATGAACAAAAGTGGGTTGCTGCTTGTATGTATCAGACCACATCTTCCAGAGAAGCAAATACCCTTTTACTCCTTCAATATTCTTACTGACCTAAAATTTCTCTATGTTATCCACGATTTTTGCCCTCCTATCTGTAAGGAGATAAGCCTTTCTTTCCAAGGTTTTTCTTCTAACCCATCTCTTCTCAGATCTTCTATCCATTAGCTCCTCTTTACCTGTTTAAGTCCTTCTATTATCTTGAAATGATCTTTCCCTGAACTTCAAAATTAAGATGGAAGACTAAAGGCTCTCTTTCTTGAAATCAACCAAGAATAAGAGGAATGAGAAACAAAGAGACCAACTGGAGAAGGAAATGTCCCTAATCCAAACATCACTCTACTCAACAGGCTGCCAAGTGTTAGGAAACTTGAACTGGGCCAGGAAGAGACTCTGACGTAAGAAACAAGATCAGAGGGCTCTGTGGTCCAGTGAGCAGAACAGAGAGATCCTACAGGTGGCCCACTGTAAGAGACATGCAGTGACCTTTGCTGGGAACCGGAGGTCTGAGGTGCATGGGAGCCCTGGGGAATGTTCAGGGGTCAGAGGTGATGATGTTCAGTGTGGAAGTGGGCCAGCATGGTATCTCTGCAAGAAGCAGGATGTGGTCATGGGAGGTAAACAAGACAGGATCTGTGATAACCAGCCTGAAGGGAGTGCTCCTGCTCACCTGATGAAGACCAAGCTTCCTATAACCAACCACGCAGCAGGACTGGGAGCAATATGCGTCAAGGAGGGAGAAATGACTCTGGCCCAGAAAGAAGCCATTCTCCAGGGGAGAGCAGTGGTGGGAAACAGAAATTCAAGCTGCCCTTTGTAAGTTCCTAGCCTGTCTCCAGTTCTAGCTTTTCATAAAAAGCTAGACAGGAAGGACAAACAGATTTAAGGATGAGTAATCATTAAAAAAAAAGAAAAGCATGAAACATATTCATAGATAGCACAATAAAAAGGACAGAGATAAAGCTGAATATGAGCAAAATGGGAGAGGGCACCTGAACAATGCAAACCAGAAAATGTATTCATTAATTTATGATCAAATAATTCTGTTTAAAAAAAGCAGTCAAAGAGGAAAAATTGGGACTTTATAAAGAAGAGATGATAGAGCAAGAGGATAAAAGCGAATGGACAGAATTATTAAAAGAAATAAAATATAAAAATTAAAACCACATAAAACTGAAAGTCGCATTATAAGCAGTAAAAGGAAAAACTGCCTTTGGTGTAGACAGTGGGGGTTTAGCTCTCTGCAGTCTAGAGGACTAGATACACTGAGAAACCTTCCTGCTGTGAAACGCTAGGTCCTAAATAAATTATGACAAATATACTTTCAAATATATTGCTGAGCAGACAAGAAAGGAAGGGAAATCACTAGGAGCCGAAAAACCCATGCAGACAAAAAAAGAACAGGAAAAACCTGAACAGTAGCAAACACAGAAACTGAGCCTGCCCCAGAGGCAAATGGCAACACTAAAATCTGAGTGTTCCGTGAACTATGGCCACAGAGACGGATGACAGTGGCCTTAGGCCCATGCAAATCTGTGGAGTGGGTCTTGAACCTGAAAGGCCTGGCCCACAGAGGGTCCATACCTTCTATGAAGGGATAGGGTACAGAAAGTGCCCTTTATCAGTTCAGTTCAGTTCAGTTCAGTTGCTCAGTTGTGTCTGACTCTTTGCGACCCCATGAACCACAGCACACCAGGCCTCGCTGTCCATCACCAACTCCTGGAGTCCACCCAACCCACGTCCATCAAGCCAGTGATGCCATCCAACCATCTCATCCTCCGTCGTCCCCTTCTCCTCCTGCCCTCAATCTTACCCAGCATCAGGGTGTTTTCAAATGAGTCAGCTCTTTGCATCAGGTGGCCAAAGTATTGGAGTTTCAGCTTTAGCATCATTCCCTCCAAAGAAATCCCAGGGCCAATCTTCAGAATGGACTGGTTGGATCTCCTTGCAGTCCAAGGGACTTTCAAGAGTCTTCTCCAACACCACAGTTCAAAAGCATCAATTCTTCAGCACTCAGCTTTCTTTATAGTCCAACTCTCATATCCATACATGACTACTGGAAAAACCATAGCCTTGACTAGACGGACCTTTGTTGGCAAAGTAATGTCTGCTTTTTAATATGTTGTCTAGGTTGGTCATAACTCTCCTTCCAAGGAGTAAGCATCTTTTAACTTCATGGCTGCAATCACCATCTGCAGTGATTTTGGAGCCCAGAAAAATAAAGTCAGCCACTGTTTCCACTGTTTCCCCATCTATTTGCCATGAAGTGATGGGACCGGATGCCATGTCAGGGTTACATAAATTACTTTCTAACTGCTAAGATTGTTTTAATCAAAAGGCTTCATTTCATTGAAATTTATTCTGCACCTAGATCTTCCATTTACCTCCTTTATCTTTGTATTCATGGAAGCTACATGCAGTAACTAAGCAAGTTTTGCAAAGTCAGAAAACAAATTTTATACTTATATCAATTAACTGTAGTGGATACTGTAGTACTTCTCCCAGATTCCCTCTTCAGGGCCTGTGCATCCACCCTGCAGATGTTGGGAATATCCGTTGCTGGCCGCTGTCAGCTGCATCCCTCATTAGAATTGCCCTCAGCTGCAGGGAAAGGTCTTGCCTAAAGCCATGACCCCTTCCCAGGGGCCTCAATTTAAGGCTGCTCTAGAGCAGGGATGACCCTTCAGAGTTGCCTTAAATTGAGGTGAAGCGGCTGGATCTCTATGTCCTTGAATTTAGACTGCCCCTGGGAAGAGAAAAATGGATCAGAGATGGAGAAAAATTGCCAAAAATCATGGATCTAACACGACATATATGTGATACTACAGGACAGTAGAATGGAACAAGTTGGAAGACTCATTCTTCCCTTCAAAGTTAATAAGCACATTCATGGAACTTCAAGCATCTCAACAAGGTTGATGTGACCAGGTACACCTTCCTTCTGGCAAATTCACATCCAAAGGCCAGAGAAGCAATACTTTTTTAGAATATTGGCTGGTCCTAACTGATAATTGGGTCTTATCTTGCCTCATGGAGCCATGCTACCTTCCATACTCAAAGTTTAGTTGACAGGATCTCTGATTCTTACGTCATCTTTGAGATGCATGTTTTTCCCTACAACACCAGCTTGTGGGGCTGGGGCCTTCTGACCTAGAGTCTCCAGACTCTCTATCCAGGGTCATGCCCTGTATAACCCCTGTGCCTACAGGCTGCAATGGCACCAATCACATGGTTCCCTTGATTCCGGCTCTTCCCCCGAGACTCAGGCATCTCTGCCTGGCCTGTTTGAAACATGGAAATGATCAGTTTTTTTAAAGTTTGCTTTTCTTTCCCACCAACAGAATCCAAATTGCCTGGGGTTGGCCCCTATTCGTGGCAGTCTTCTTTTGTGAAGAGTGATGTTTGGAGGCTTATTATCACATTGGATTGAGAGCATCCTAGAGGTGGTGGGCCTGGCAGGAAGGTGGTGTGCACTGTGAGAGGGCAGGGCACAGAAAAAAGGAGGCTCTGTGGGCAGACACTCTGCGTATCCCACTTTGTGGTCATCTGCCAAACTTACAGAAATAGGGACAAAACACAGATCGCCTTATGATTGTGAAATCAGGTCAGAAGTTGAAATCTTCCCATAAAGAGTATGAAATAGACGTAGATGGATCACTGATGGTCTGTCTCCAGGCTCACACTCTTTTGCTATCTGGTCACCTTATGCCTTACGCAGGTGAGGTGACTCCAGAAGGTGGGTCACTTTAGCATTCTAATAACTAATCCTCCTTTACGGGGTTCAAAGTTGTAAATTGATCCATTTTAAACTGAATTCCATACCTAAATAAACTGAGCAAGCGTTCTCTTCCTCTCTGTCAAGTGATGGTAAATAGGATAATTAAACAATCCAGGAACCTCACACAAGACTACCTTATTATGTTAGAAAACCACTGCCAATCGATTAGCATTGATATGCGTTTCTTTCTTGAAAAACAATTTGGACTTTTTGTCATAAAATCCAACTCTTGCCATCTCTCTCTTTTTAATAAAAGGGGATTATAGTCTAGTTATTTAATGATTATATTAAAATGAATATTCACAGATAGCTATAAGTACATAAGAGAGACAGCCAGCTAACTGCAACTTGAATTTAAAGTTCCACCTGAGAATAAAGAAACATCTAAAGTAATCTAATTGAATGAAAGTTAATTATGTAAGTAATTAGCACATCCTTTTGTAGAAGCATCCTAAGTTAGGTGGCTATGCGTCAATGATTACCTGTATTCAGTGTCTCGGGTATAGTATCAGAATGGCCTGACCAGAACACTACTGAACACTGGAAGACAAAGCCTGAACAAGCAGATTAAAGATGCCCAAGAAGAATTTGTTAACAGGAGCAAACTGGTCATCATAGTGTTTAGGCTTATGGGTATTAAAGAATAAGAATTGTCTTCACAGGGCACCCAAAGCTGATGCTCTTAGACAATTCACATAGAGTGAAAAGGGAGGTGAGAGGCGGGTTAAGGATGCAGGGGGCACATATATACCTGTGGCTGATTCACGTTGATGTATGGCAAAAACCATCACAATACTGTAATTTTCCTCCAATTAAAACAAATTAATTAATCATAAAAAAACTAAGTTAAAAAAAAAAAAAGACTTGTCTTCAACTCTGTATAGAGGAGGGGGTCCTCTGGCCACCCAGGGCAGCATTCCAGTCTACCTAGCAAGTCAATCCTTGGGATACAAAAGGATGGCTCAGATCATAGTAATTTGACTACCCACCACTATCATCATCCAGTTATCCCCTGTGCCTTGATTTTGAGTTCGCTCAGGATTCTTCTGGCTACTCTTTGTTATCTTCAAAGTTGTTCTGCCCCTAGGAAAAGCTTACAGAGACTCCAGTTGGCCTGACAACCTTTTATAAGTATAAATGACTTAATTACCTTTCTGAGCTACACTTCAGTCTATATTCATTTAGTTAACATAAGTTCATTTACTGAAAGAAGAATTCCTGTAAAATAGACTCACAAAATTGAGTGTCTGGGTCTTTGGTCCCTGGCTATAATGGTATTTGAGTACTGTCCCAGCTGGGACACCCACAAATGGCCACTCACTGCCTTTGAATTGCTATAGAGATAAGAGAGGGAGGAAGCCAAGGTTTTCTGTGTTTTGTTTATTTTAGATTTATGCATGAACAATGAAAACATGCAGCAAGTTCTATCCACAGTTTGCAATGGGAAAAGACCCTTTGCAGAGGTTGGTGTGTTTGTTTTTTAGTATCATAACAACATGCCAATGTTCCTTCATTTTCCTGCTATGAACAATTTATCCATTAAATTCAGAGCATGACCATCCTAAATGAGAATATATCTGCAAATGAGAACACATGTGCAGCTTTCCTATTACAAAAGCAACAAATGCTTGTTGTGGCAAGTTGTGTGGATTTTCGTTTTCACCTTTAAATCATTCTGTGATGATCTATGCTGTATAAACAAAGAGGAAGGAGTCAAAAAGCAAATCATTTTTGGAACCGAAATGGCTCAAAGATGCTTGCATGCAGCCAGAGCGTCAGCAATCCATCTGCCTGACAGCACTTCAAGAGTTTTTTTTCTTGGCATTTGGTCTACCTGAACTCCCTGTCATCTGCTAAGGCCCTCCTCTAGCACAGCTGACCAATTACGGACTTTTTGCGGGGGGCGGTTCAAGAACCCTTCTCGTCAATTAAGAACCAGGAGGTTCTACTAAACTAATTACTTTGAGGATCAGCATCTCAGGAAGGTGCCAAGACTGGGGAGAAACATCTGTTTTGATGCTGATCTGCTCACAGAGCAAAGAGACCCAAAGAAAATCTACTTCATATGGATGATCCCCCAGCCTCAGAGCTTTCTTTCTTTCTCCTCCTTACTGTCATTTTTGCTTGAGACTCTTCAGGCACAGAGCATCAAACATTTCTGATCGGATCCAATACGACAGGCATTATTCTCTAGACAGGACTGAGCAAAACGAGAAGGGGCTCTGAAGGCCAGCACGACAGCAGCTTCCCCTCCTCGGTGCTCCAGTCCTCTTGCCAGCATCACTGTCTGTAGGGATGAGGGCACAGCAACTGTCTACTGCCGTTTGTTTTTATGAGATCCCCTAATAGAGTAACGGCTTCCCAGGTGGCTCAGTGGTAAAGATTCTGCCTAACAATGCAAAAGACACAAGAGACGCAGGTTCAGTTCCTGGGTGGGGAAGATCCCTGGAGTAGGAAATGGCAACCCACTCGAGTTCTTGCCTGGAGAATCCCATGGATAGAGGAGCCTGGCAGGCTACCGTCCAGGGGGTTGCAAGACATGACTGAGCCTGCAATGCATTTATGCACTAACAGAGTAAGTGAAATGGTGTGAGAGCATTTAACATAGTATCTGGTGTATAGCACTCAATAAATGTTAACTGAATTTGCCAGAAGATCTAGTTTCTCCCCATTTTCCTGGCTTGCCTCATTTTTTTCAAGAGAAAGTACATAAGTAAGTTGCTCTGTGTACCCTGCAGCGTAACACAGAAGACACTTATCCAAATAGGCAAAATGATTTACAGGTGGCCTTGCTGAAGGATGCCGAGGCCGAGAAGACTGGGCCGCTTTGATGAAGTGGTTCGACTCAGACCATCTCAAATTCTTGTTGAAAATAGGAGGGGGGATAAATTATAAATTTTAAAAAGGAAAGCAGTTTAACCAAAAGCTCTTGATGAAGCTGAACAAGATGGCCCTTAGGAATCCTTAGTCAAATATTTCACTGGGTAGGCGCAGTTGATTCGTTAGGCTACCCATGCAGAGTGTATTGGATCATTTCTTCTCAAAAATATTCTTTTGCAATTGTGTACCTCTGAACTACATATGCCTTCTTAGAAACCCAGAGATGGTTTACAGATGCTAGATATATTTAATAGTCATTTTTTTAATGTAGCTAATTCTACTGACAAAACCTTATTTTCACATATTAAAAACAAACATATTGGGTAAAATATATGGTAGCTTAAATCTGGGTCCAATTGTTGAAACAAGAAGACAAGGCAGGAAGACGTTCTTTCCTTGCCAAAATTTATACTTTATAAATTAGCCCGTAAAACCGTATGAAACCATTGGCTCTATGGTGCCAAGGAAATAATATATCACAGGGAAACAATAATAAGCACAAATGAACAGGCTTTTGTTAAACAGCCTCAAAGAAAAGGATAAACAGTGATTTCTGAGTCACATAATGCCTAAGTCCCTTTCTCATTTTTGATGTATTATCCTAAATGAGAAACTGTGGCCAGCTTGGAGTTCACGTATATAGCGGAAAGTGTCTATCAGGTGAATGATAAAAAGCAAGATTGGGTCTGGATTGTCAAAAAGTTTAGAGTACTTGCGAAAAGCTTCACGATCAGAGTGCTTGTGTTCAAGCCCAGATGGCACCATTTCCTAGCCATGGACCTCAGGCAAGGGACCTAGGAAATGGGAACCCTGTCGGTCAAGCTGTACGACAGAACCCTCTTCTGTGGAGTAGGAATGACAGACATTCCTACCTTTGGGGACTCTGAGGATTAAATAACAGACTACAGCCCTTAGTCTGGTCCACAGCAGTACGTAGGAGAAGCAAGTTCTCATTCATAGATTTTTCAGGCTCTTGAGTTGCTATGGGTTTTGTCACTATGGGAAGGGAGACGGCGAGAAGTTTCAGAAGGTAAGCTATAAATGGAACTGCTGGTCCCCAGCAACTGAACAGCTGGAAACAAAGAAGAAAGGCGACAGCAAATGTCTCCAAGTGTGCGGCAACTTCTTTAGAACTCTACGGTAATCTGAGAGGGAAATCTACATTCTACAGGTAGAATTTCTCTTTTTTTTTAACTTAATGAAAATGATTTTTGGTGCTTCCCAGGTGGAGCTAGTGGTAAAGAACCTGCCTGCCATGCAGGAGACATAAGAGATAATGGGTTTGATTCCTGGGTTAGGAAGATATCGTGGAGGAGGAAATGGCATCTCACTCCAATATTCTTGCCTGGAAAATCCCATGGACAGAGGAGCCTGGTGGGTTACAGTCCATGGGGCCAAAAGAGTCAGACATGACTGAGTGACTAAGCATGGCAGCACAGCACAGAAAATGATTTTATTGTAATGATTATATGTTTATTTCAATGTGCAGTAGAGAAATATAACCAGCATGTCAGTTCCCATCATAGATATTATGGTTAGGACAAAGCTAACCCTGAGTATTTAAAGCATTTTTCAAATGCAAGTTAATTAAAGGTAAACAATGCAGGTCCCAGTTGAGACTCTGGTTCATAAGTGATGGAGGTAGGGGAATGCCAGGTAGGGGCTTTCACCTGCCTGACAGTGCTTTGGGCTTTTGTTCGGGGGCTGGGGATCCTCAGGATTCAGGGCAGGTAGACGTGCAGGGACTAGGGAGCGAGAGTGTCAGGAGCAGCATGGGAACCTGAAGGATGCTCTCTGGCCCTTGGACCACTCTTCCGTCTCTGCAGTCAGAGATGGCAGCCTGGGCTGCAGGTGTGATTTAGGAAGTAGCAGGGCCCAGGATGTGACCATGGGGAGTGGTGGACCAGTCAGACAAAAATATTACCCTATCAATGATTCTAGGGACCGTCTTCTTTTGTTGACTCCATGCTAATTTTGACAGCCATCTCCTGGGCGTGAGCACTCGTGTTATTTTCTTGGCATGGGAGCGCTGAGGCTGTTTCTGTTAAGTTATTTGTGTTTGTAGGAAGGCTATCATTCTAATTTCGTAGTTGACTGTGAAGGTGAAGAAAGGGGAGGGGCCCTTCTTAGGATTAAGAGGTGAGGTGATAAAAATGGGCCCAGAAAACTCTTCTCCACACGTGCCTTGCTACCTGGGCACACCACTCATCTATGCTGAGGATTCTTTCCTATTTCACGTCCCTCCCCAGCCTTTCCTTGGGAAACAACACGCAGTGGTGGGAACTCAGAGAAGCAGAAGAGCAGATGGGATGGAACGGCCTTTTCTGGTTCCCTCTGGGACACAGCTCCCTTCATCTCCCTCATGTTGCACCAAACCTCTGGGGCCACCACAGCCCAAACTTCTGGTACATATTGGTCCTCATGGGTAAATGAAGCACAGACCTAAGCAACAGGGTAAAGGGACATTTTGAAGAGGGAAACTTCTTGGGAAAGTTTTTTCATCAGTGCTTAGCAGACAGAGGGCAGGGCCACCTGTGAACTGTGGGTACACACAATCTCTCCCCTCACCATCTCTCATCTTCCCACCTTCCCACCTGTGTCTCCAGGACACATCCCCCTAAAGCCAGAATCATGCCTCCACTTTTGTTCCCAGGAAAGTTTGAAAAAGGCAGGATGAATGAAAGTCCTATCTGGGACTGGCTTTGTGGCAAAATAAGCAAATCATTAGCATGGTAATTGCACAAGGAAAAGTTAATACATTTTGTGTAGGGGGAAAGTCTACTAGCTTCTTCCTTGGGGGGAAATGTTCCTTTTCATATTGGCTGATTTAACCCAGCACATTTTGATCCAGCTAAAACAGGTAAGAGTTACCTCAAAACGCCCACAGGGGCTGTGTAGTAATTTCAGGAACACCCACACAGCAAATTGTTGTTTCTTTTTCTACAAACAAGGAGGTGGTTCTGAGGCAGAGGATGGCGGGGAAGGGTTAAGAGAGAAACTGAACTAGAGGGGTAGGGAGGGAGGGAAATATGCAGAGAAGGAAGACAAAAAATGAAAGTGTTCCTTTTTTCTTTCCTTAAAAAAACA
This sequence comes from Bos javanicus, assembly GCF_032452875.1. Lineage (NCBI taxonomy): Eukaryota > Metazoa > Chordata > Mammalia > Artiodactyla > Bovidae > Bos > Bos javanicus. Next base: position 80,560,817 of record NC_083876.1, on the reverse strand, counting down.
AAAAAGAAGATATTACTGCATCTTGTTCTTGGTCTCCCAAACAACAGCATACAAAAGATCCTGGTTTGGGGCAGGGGGGCTCATATTTTTGAGAACAGGAATCATATACATTATTAGTGTAACTGAATTAACATTAATTATGATAATTATTTGGAGAAGGCAATGGCAGCCCACTCCAGTACTCTTGCCTGGAAAATCCCATGGACAGAGGAGCCTGGTGGGCTGCAGTCCATGGGGTCGCAAAGAGTTGGACACAACTGAGCGACTTCACTTTCACTTTTCACTTTCATGCATTGGAGAAGAAAATGGCAACCCACTCCAGTGTTCTTGCCTGGAGAATCCCAGGGACAGAGGAGCCTGGTGGGCTGCTGTCTATGGGGTTGCACAGAGTCGGACATGACTGAAGCGACTTAGCAGCAGTAGCAGCAGCAGCATGATAATTATTGGGCTTCCCTGGTGGTTCAGATCGTAAAGAATTTGCCTGCAATGCAGGAGACCTGGGTTCAGTCCCTGGGTTGGGAAGATCCCCTAGAGAAGGGAATGGCCACCCTCTCCAGTATTCTTGCCTAGAGAATTACATGGACAGAGGAGCTTGGCAGGCTATACGGCCCCTTGGGCTGCAAAGAGTTGGACACGACTGAGTGACTAATCAGAGAAGGCAATGGCACCCCACTCCAGTACTTTTGTCTGGAAAATCCCATGGACAGAGGAGCCTGGTGGGCTGCAGTCCATGGGGTCGCTAAGAGTCAGACAGGACTGAGCAACTTCACTTTCACTTTTCCCTTTCATGCACTGGAAAAGGAAATGGCAACCCACTCCAGTGTTCTTGCCTGGAGAATCCCGGGGACGGGAGAGCCTGGTGGGCTGCCATCTATGGGGTTGCACAGAGTCGGACACGACTGAAGTGACTTAGCAGCAGCAGCAGCAGAGTGACTAACACAATCAATGTTAATTATTAATAGCATAATTAACTAACAATTCTACTTTTTCTCGATCATATATTTCAAATCTATATTTTGCTTATGGATATAAGTATGAGAAAAAGATACCTTCATTTTCTGAGATATATCTGTGGCCCTTTTGCCCAGAGAGAGTGGGAACTCTATGAGTTGGTCCAGAGGACATGATACTTCTCTATAATTTCTAGGGGACTATTATTTCTTTTTAATTGGAGGATAATTACTTTACAATGCTGTGTTGGTTTCTGCCATACAACAACATGCATCAACCATAAGAATACATATGTCCCCTCCCTCCTGAACCTCTCTCCCAACCTCCACTCCATCCTATCCCTCTAGGTTGTCACAGAGTACCAGGCTGAGCTCCCTGTGTTATAGAGCAACCTCCCATTAGCTACGATTAGAGGCAGATTTTACTCACTGAACCTGGTATCTACATATCTGAGTTGCTGGACTAAAGCAGGGCTACCTGTGACGAATTTTATATGGACTTTCAGAAAATGAACATAAGCCATTTAGTCAATCGTGTAACATAAGTGATTTTCTTTGAGAAGAATTTCAAATGTTAGATTTAGATAACTGTTCATGATAATACTGCTGAGACTGCACCCAAAAAAAAATGGTATTGGCAGAGACTGAATGGAAAAAAAAAATCTGCCTTTCTTGGCTCAGAAAATATCCATGATTAGTTGCATTGGTTTTATAGTATCTATTTTTATATCAACACAGATAAACAATAAATTACCTGAAATTCTATTAGTTTTTACCTATTTTACATGTAGTTATTAGTCTCAACAATTGTTAATTCTATTTCTTGAAACTAGCGATTTTGTTTCAGCAGCAGTATGCCTAACCCATAAGGCACATTAAGATAAATCATGAATAAGCCCTCATGGTGACCTCATTCCTTGCTTCTCCTGCTTGCTTTCCCAGCATTCCATGCAGCCGGCTCGAGCCACATGACAGTCCTCACCAATGAGACCTATGGGGATGCTGGCTGATGGAGCTTCTGAGAAAGGTTTATTTGTACGACGAAAAGACAAACCCTTTGAGGAGAGCTCCCTTAAGAGTTTCTTCCTCTCTCTGCCTTGAGCATGGTTGCAAAGCATACAGTATGTGGTGGTTCATCAGCCCAGAGATTGAAAGTAGCAAGTTCAAAGAAAGTCAGCACTCCAGAGATAGAAAAGTAGAAAATAGAAAATACATAAGCTTCAAATGATAATACTGAGCCATACTACCCTAAAACTTCCTGCTTACAGACTTCTTATTTTATGAGACCCTGAATATATTTATTGTTTAAACCACAGTTGGTTGGCTATTCACTCAAAAAACACTAAATTATTTAGACATTGCTTCTGATGCTTGGGTTATAGCAGTAAGCCAAACAAACAAGCTCTCTAACCTCACAGAGCATGTACTAAGTCAGAGAAGACAAACCAAATAAAATAAACATATAATGGGCCTGGCAGCAGGAATCATGATGGAGAATACAAAGCAAGTTAAGGGGACAGAGAACGACAAGGGCTAATTTATAAAGTTTATTCATGGGAGCTGTTCTGAGGTGAAATAATTTGAGCAGTCTTGAATGATGTGAAAAAGTGAGCCAGGTGAGTATCTGGCAATACTCTAACAGCTGAAAGCATCACTAACTTACACGTCCAGTAAGTTTTTAGTCATTATTCAAAACAGAGCTCTGATATCATCATTTCTGGGAAGTCTTTCAGGACTTTCTACTCACTAAAATAAATTCCTTCTTCTTGTAGGTTGCTGCTGCTGCTACTAAGTCACTTCAGTCGTGTCTGACTCTGTGCGACCCCACAGGCGACCCCACAGACAGCAGCCCACCATGCTCCACCATCCCTGGGATTCTCCAGGCAAGAACACTGGAGTGGGTTGCCATCTCCTTCTCCAATGCATGAAAGGGAAAAGTGAAAGTGAAGTCGCTCAGTCGTGTCCGACCCTCCGTGACCCCATGGACCGAAGCCTACCAGGCTCCTCCGTCCATGGGATTTTCCAGGCAAGAGTACTGGAGTGGGGTGCCATCGCCTTCTCCATCTTGCAGGCTACTTCTATACTTATATGTATTGTTATACTCTTCATGTCTTCTTTTAATTCACTTGTTGAGATAACTTATATAAAGTCACCTTCTCTAGACTGTGAGACGCTGAAGGGCAAAATCAGTCACTACTGTCTTGGCTCCTAGCATTACCTGGGAAGCTCCATATACCCATAAATAACTACTGATTTGAACAGAACTTCCGTTCTTTGAATGCTCTGCCTATAAACGAGTGGGTTATAGTAAAATTTTGTTAAAAGTGAAGTCACATTTTGTGTTGAAGGAATTTGTTTTGCAAGCTGACTTTGCTGTGTTAGCATGAATGTGTACAAATTAAATAGTTCAACTACGCAGAAAATCTTTGGTTTTCATTTAGCAGAGAATATATAAGATGGTTAAGAAGCAACTCAGTTCCTTATCAGGTATATCTGACTGGTCATATTACGTCCTTGGTCTTTTGAAAAGACTATCAAAAAGGTGATCATAGGCAACTAACCTAGGTTAGGTAATGATTGTCTTCTGAGCATTTCTCCTGGAATGGGAGGAAAATGCTCCTTTTGCTTACTGATCTTGAATGAATCCTCATCTCTAAACCTTCCCCCTTGCACCACTCAATGCACACTCATTTCAGCACAGGAGTAAAGCCTAAGACTGACTCAACATCAAAGAACAAGGTTTAACCATAAAATATGACCTAGCAGATATTATGGTTAAACCTAGTTCTTTGATGTTGAGTCAGTCTTAGGCTTTACCCCTGTGCTGAACTAGGTTTAACCATAAAATATGACCTAGCAATTTTATCGGAGAAGGCAATGGCATCCCACTCCAGTACTCTTGCCTGGAAAATCCCATGGGTGGAGGAGCCTGGTAGGCTGCAGTCCATGGGGTCGATAAGAGTTGGACACGACTGAGCAACTTCACTTTCACTTTTCACTTTCATTCATTGGAGAAGGAAATGGCAACCCACTCCAGTGTTCTTGCCTGGAGAATCCCAGGGGCAAGAGAGCCTGGTGGGCTGACATCTATGGGGTCACACAGAGTCAGACACCACTGAAGTGACTTAGCAGCAGCAGCAGCAGATATTATATTCTTAACTTCAAAGGTGACTAGAAAGGGTATTGGAAGAAACTTAAAACATCAATGAAGGCTTAAAGAAAAAATAGAAAAGTTTGATTTTAGGTATTTGTGTGAAAATTTAATACAGAGAGGATCAGGAGATATTAAGTGTATTTAATCCCAAGTTTTCCCTTAATATCAAAATAGAAGAAAAGACATTTGCTTTTATTTACAATCTCAAATGGAACCAAATTTCCTTCCTTTGTGTTATGTTAACAGACATTGATATTAGTAACTAATATTCATTAATAAGTTTGTTTTCCATTTAAGGCAATCTCTTACCTCTGAAAATCAGAAATGAACATTTTTTTTAAATTGTAGAAGTATTACAATCTAAATTCATATGCATCAAAAATTTTTTCTGAAGGATGGCTTAGTTAGCTAGTGTATCAATAAATGAAGAATTTGAAGAATCTTGTTTTGAAAATAATTTCTAGATACTTTTTCTTTGAGTATGCACCTAAAATTTCAATTTCCATTTTCCATGTTTCCCAAAGAAGCAGGTACCATACAGTTCCCATCATAAGCAAAAGTGAATTTTACAGGGATCTAGACTAGGTTGTTCCATGTCAAATCTTCATAAAATCTTTATAAAAACATGATTATAACACCAGAAAAGAGTTACTTAACAGCTCTAAAACTAAACTCCGATGAAAGCCTCAAATTCCAGTAAAGCTCATCCAGGCACATGCTGGTTTGCTCACAATATCTTGGATCCCACCCTAGGTTAGACCAGATTCAAATTTACAGGACTTTCTCAGACGGTTCCCTATTTTTTGAGACTGGTACATCCTCATCGTCACCCACCTGCAAAAATTAGTTAAGCAGCAATCTCACATTGGGTAGAGCTGCCTAAGTGAGGCCAGGGACAAAGGTGTACCAAGAAGGTGGTGAGAGTGGATTATGTGCATCCTGCATGCAGAGCAGCTGTGGATGAATGGGATGCACAGACTTGAACTGATGGAAAATATGATTGTTCTTCATCATTAAATGAGCTGCTTAGGCCTACAGCTGGGGACCTATTTAGGACTTTTGAAAGAGGCAATTTAATACTCATCATACTCATTTTTTACTACTCTTATTTTCTTTTTATTTTTGGTTGAAAGCCTTAGCCTGTTCTCTTAACTAGAAGAGTATCTGCCAGCATGAAAGTCAACGGAACTCACGGGAGACAAAAGACATTCTTGGTTTGATTGCTCCTAATAAACTTCAGTGCTTCCAGACCACATAATGTCATAGAATTATTTGTAATGCTTCTTTAAAAGGGTGACAGGGTTCAGAAATGAACTGCACATGGTAAGATGAGCCTCCCAGGGGTTGTCCCTGCAAAAATGAGCTGCAAGGCTTTGGGAGTGGTGGTGGTTTCCGGCCATTAGCATCACTAATCAAGGCCAGCTTTGCATTTATGGGAATCTACACAAATCAGGATGATACATGCTTTGTTCACTCAAGCAACCCTGCCTGGTTTCTTCAAGGTTATGCTGAAACAAAGCTTCACCTCAATTATCTTGGGTTGGAATGCTTCATTACTTTTATATATCCTTGAGAGAGACAGACTGCATGAAGTAGAGGCATCAGGTCCATGGGTCACAGAATCATACTTAGCGCTTCATGCGCACATGAAACAATTACTGTAGGCTCTCAATTAACCTCGTTATTGGAGGAAGCATTAGTGGAGAAAATACAAGTCCTAGATAACCTACCCAGGTCTTTCTTGCTGCCACATTTGCAGCTGAGGTGAGAGAGACAGAAATAATGGAAATGTCCGGAAAAGCCTAAGGTGGAGAGGTCTCTTTGGGAAACTTTGAGCAGCAGTAATACATTCAGCTGCCATTCTGCCCTCTTTTCAGGCCCACTGCCTTTTTGCCTTGTATGCTAAAAGTCTCTTCAGTTTCATGTCCAACTCTTTGGAACCCTATGGACTCTAGCCTGCCAGGATCCTATCCTCTGTCCATGGGATTCTCCAGTCAAGAATACCAGAGTGGCTTGCCATGCCCTTCTCCAAGGGATCTTCTCAACCCATGTTGAGATCGAACCCATGTCTCTTATGTCTTCTGCATTGTCAAGTGGGTTCTTTACCACTAGCACAAGGGAAGTCCTTTTGCCCTGCACCAAGAAGCAAAAATGACATTGCTTTCCCCTTCAAACTTGTGGTTGACGAAAGTGTGGAGCTGAGAAAGCTGGAGAAGGCAGCAGAGGAGGTCTTCTGTGAAGCTGGCAGTCACCTGGCAGTCAGAGCCTGGAGGCCCTGGGGACTGACCACAGACTTCTAAGTGGAGTCTCTGCATCTTCCTTCTTCAGAGGCTCAAGCCACGTCCCAGGCTTTCTGGGTGCAGGGAGAGTGCTGGGATTTTCCCTTTAGCATTTTGACTGTGTCAACCAACATGATACAAGGTGTTCAATTACAAACGTTATAACCAGTCATTTGCATACATAGGCATTCTTACACTACAGATTCCTACAAGTCATGGGCATCACTGCTATTTCCATCTATCTGATGTAACGAACCCTTTGGGTTGGTTACCTCCCTCTCAGGCCAAGAGCCACAGGAAGAGTAAAGATGACATCTCTTCAAGTGATTCCCAGTGATGCTGCTTCAGGAAGGGCTCATATGTTAACAAGGAAGAAAGTCTGAAACTACTGTGGAATTCCAGATCCTGGGGGAGATATAGAAGGGCAAGGGAACCTCTGAAGTCACAGCAGAGACTAGGGCTCATTTGAAAGGAAAGCTGGAAAGTAGAGAGAAAGACAAGGGAAATATCATTAAACTGTATGTTTACATGAAAAAAAAATTGGATAAAAATGATTGTTAGTGTTTCGTTGCTCAGTTGTGTCCAACTCTTTGCAACCCCATGAACTGCAGCACGCCAGGCTTCCCTGTCCTTCACTGTCTCCTGGTGTTTGCTCAAACTCATGTCCACTGAGTTTAAAATTATATAAAAATGGTTATAAAGAGTCAAATTCATATCCTCTGAAAATATGACTTTATAATAAAATTAGTGGAATCTAGGAAGAAGGCATTTATCAATCTTTTTTTTTTTGGCCTCAAGGAATTTCTGTGTGTTAGTTCAGTTGCTCAGTCATGTCCGACTCTTTGCGACCCCATGAATCACAGCATGCCAGGCCCCCCTGTCCATCACCAACTCCTGGAGTTCACCCAGACTCACGTCCATCGAGTCAGTGATGCCATCCAGCCATCTCATCCTCTATCGTCCCCTTCTCCTCCTGCCCCCAATCCCTCCCAGCATCAGAGTCTTTTCCAATGAGTCAACTCTTCGCATGAGGTGGCCAAAGTACTGGAGTTTCAGCTTTAGCATCATTCCTTCCAAAGAACACCCAGGGCTGATCTCCTTCAGAATGGACTGCTTGGATCTCCTTGCAGTCCAAGGGACTCTCAAGAGTCTTCTCCAACACCACAGTTCAAAGGCATCAATTCTTCGGTCTCAGCCTTCTTCACAGTCCAACTCTCACACCCATACATGACCACAGGAAAAACCATAGCCTTGACTAGACGAACATTTTGTCGGCAAAGTAATGTCTCTGCTTTTGAATATGCTGTCTAGGTTGGTCATAACTTTCCTTCCAAGGAGTAAGCGTCTTTTAATTTCATGGCTGCAGTCACCATCTGTAGTGATTTTGGAGCCCAGAAAAATAAAGTCTGACACTGTTTCCACTGTTTCCCCATCTATTTCCCATGAAGTGATGGGACCAGATGCCATGATCTTCGTTTTCTGAATGTTGAGCTTTAAGTCAACTTTTTCACTCTCCACTTTCATTTTAGAATGTGAAATTAGGTAAAGAGACATAAAAAATCAAATGACAGAGTAAAAAACAATGGAAAATACAAGGCAATTACAGGCCAGGATTCTTCCTTATATTAAACAGAGAGACAGAAAGAGAACAAGAGAAGGGCAGAAGAGAGGGAGGCTCCAAAAAGCTCAGGAAAAATAGAATGCTAGTGACTATGAAAAGGAAAGTGGCTCATTTTAACAAGGAAAATTATGACCCAAATATTGACTATAAAATATCAGCAGGCAAGAAAAAAATAAGAGTTAAAGAAATTAGTGAAACAGCACATCTCTGATTCATTATTTATTCTTTATATTCCTCTGTGAAGTTCATCGGCTAGGAAAGGTGTATACATTATATCATGAAAATATGATATTACGACTTTTGGCTCAAAAAGGAGCATAATAAAGGCATTATGATGTCTCCTCTGTCTTTTAAAATACAGAGAAAACAACAAACATAGTGAAACATGGGAGAAAATATTGGATATACTCAAATCAAACAAACAAGCAAACAAAAAGACTCCCATTCTTTTTACAAATCACAAAGCATGCATGGACTAAATTCAGGAAGGACATTGAAAGTGGACAAATATCTCAAGTCTCAAACAAGATAAAATGTTTTAGGCTAAAGTAATGTCAGAGGCCTATATGCAGATCAGGAAGCAACAGTTGGAACTGGACATGGAACAACAGACTGGTTCCAAATAGGAAAAGCAGTTCATCAAGGCTGTATATTGTCACCCTGCTTATTTAACTTCTATGCAGAGTACATCATGAGAAACGCTGGGCTGGAAGAAGCACAAGCTGGAATCAAGATTGCCGGGAGAAATATCAATAACCTCAGATATGCAGATGACACCACCCTTATGGCAGAAAGTGAAGAGGAACTAAAAAGCCTCTTGATGAAAGTCAAAGAGGAGAGTGAAAAAGTTGGTTTAAAATTCAACATTCAGAAAACTAAGATCATGGCATCTGGTCCCATCACTTCATGGCAAATAGTTTGGGGAAATAGCGGAAACAGTGTCAGACTTTATTTGAAAGCTGAGACCGAAGAATTGATGCTTTTGAACTGTGGTGTTGGAGAAGACTCTTGAGAGTCCCTTGGACTGCAAGGAGTTCCAAGCAGTCCATTCTAAAGGAGATCAGTCCTGGGTGTTCATTGGAAGGACTGATGCTAAAGCTGAAACTCCAGTACTTTGGCCACCTCATGTGAAGAGTTGACTCATTGGAAAAGACTCTGATGCTGGGAGGGATTGGGGGCAGGAGGAGAAGGGGACGACAGAGGATGAGATGGCTGGATGGCATCACCGACTCAATGCACATGAGTTTGCATGAACTTCAGGAGTTTAGTGATGGACAGGGAGGCCTGGCATGCTGCGATTCATGGGATCGCAAAGAGTCGGACACAACTGAGTGACTGAACTGAAGTGAACTGAATGTTATAAATGTCTAGAGGGCATATGCAATGAGCCTTTGATTAGAGTAGCAAGACACACAACTTAAGCTCATAGAGACACAGTCTGACACCACATAACAGAAGCGGGCAGAGCAAAGAGGAAAGGATAATACTGTATTTCTATTTGACTTTGTATTTTGTTACTACTGTATTCCTTCTAATCAAGGAGGATCCCCAGAATTAGTGACATGCCTATAGAAATTCCAAGGCAGTAAACTGGAAAAGGGAATGCCTAACCACTCCAGAATTTGGTGGATAGGTCCATGGGGTTGCGAAGAGTCAGACATGACCGAGTGACTAACACTTTCACTTCAAGCAGGTAAAAAGTAACAGAAAACACACAAACTTGGATTTTCTAGATAATTCTTTCAAGTAGAAAGTGTAGGTCTTTATGGCATTGGAAATTTTCTCTTAGATAAGTATTCTCATAGAAGGTGTTTGAATTTTATAAGGCAAGTCTAAAGAAGGAAATATTGAATAATATATAAGGTATTTAACTCTGTTATGTTAAGTAACCAGTTTTGAGAGATCTGCTAGATGGCTTTAACCTGAGCAAACATCTAGATTTTTGGAGGGTAAGGATGAATGAGGAGACATACAACCAGATCATACTACTTTCCTTGTCCTGTTGTTAAGAGTTTAAGGGTTACTTCATTCCAAGAAGACACAACTCAGTATGCAGAAAAAGCAATTCAGTAATAGTCTTGGTGCCCACTAACTGGTCTTAGAACAAGTGTATAGAGGCTTCAGCCAGGTATAAATGTGGCAAATATGAGTAAGAGCCATTGGAAAGATTTAAAAAGCAACTTTCTGACTCTGCCTACAAAGGACCATGGACTTGGTACATGGGTTTCTATTTCTCCACCTGATTTCTATCAGGTGGCCGATGAAAGTTCTGTATTTGAATTACACAAAATGCTCTTAATTGTTATCACAATTTACAAGTGTTCTCTCATTCTTCTGGCTCTTCACAGGTTAAAATCTATAGAGTCTCATGGTGCCCTGGCCCTCTATGTAGAGATGATGGGTGATTAACAAATCAGTGAAGGAAGTTAAGCTAGGGAGGGAATCTAACTGAAAACAATGGAAATCAATGGAGCCAGAGTAGAATCAAACATTAAGCGGCATTTACTTAAGTGATATTAGCTAATGGCACCACTGAGTAAGTGAAGAAGTATGAGCTATTACTGACTTCCTCGCCCAAGTTCAAAAATACAAGAATGATCACAGACCCATACATTTTAAGTCTGGGCTGCTTAAGAAACCATTACAGGTTGAATTGTGTCCCCCTAAAATTCCTCTGCTGAAGTCCTAACTCTCAGTATCTTGGAACGTGATTTAAAGAGGCAACGTCTTTAACGAGGCAAGTGAGATTAAATGATGTCATTGAGGGCCAGTATGACTGTGTCCTTCTAAGAAGGGGAGATTGGGACAGGGATACACAGAGGAAAAAGCATGTGAAGATACAGGCGAAGGAGGCCATTTGCAAGGCAAGGAGAGAGACCTCCGAAGAAATCAACCCTGCGGACACCTGGATATCAGACTTGCAGCCTCTAGAAATGGGAAAAACTAAATTTCTGTTGTTTAAGCCACTCAGTCCGTGGTGCTGTGCTATGGCAGCCCCAGTGCAGAAGCCTATAATTAGCCGTTTTCCCTCTGAGAAGTCTAATATAAGACTCATTTCTTTTGTGGTTAAATGCGATTTACTTCATACTCACAACCCCAACAGGAAAGGCCAATACAGCCAGCATCCAGTCCCGGAGAGAGATGAGCTTCTTGAGCTGTCTTTCCTGTTCTTGGTTCCCACTTCCTCTAGTCAGAAGACTGGAAAGATCAGTCAGCACACAGATGCCAAAAAAGACAGCTTGGATAACCTGGAGGGAGACAATGATTGGTAGTAAGTCAATAAGATAGAAAGAGACCCAACCTGGAGAACAGCAAACCAGCTATACCTCTGCAACATGACATAGGGTAAGAGAGGATGAGAAGCATATTTAAAGACCTGGCCCTGCAAACAGAGAAAGACTCAGATATTTACAACTTGCTATCGTAGGTGAGAAAATCCATCTTAAAACACTACTTCCATTTGTGCTAAGGACAAATGCAAAACATGCGCGAGCAGAAACTGGTATCAGTTCTCAAAATGACATATTCCTTATTTTAAAACATCACATCTGTGGTTTAGTAATATTGACTAGTGCAATTTAACAAACATCTAAAAAGTGCAAAGAAAAAGATATAATAAATGAGACAATTAAGTCTGAATGTGAAGAAACCTTCCTATGATTTAGTCTCTTAGGGTCAAAATTTTTTCTACCAAAGGAAGTGGTAGAAAGCTTCTAGTCCTTGCGTCACAGAGAAATCAACTGAAAGCAATCAACAAGCCTGAAACAGAGCAATTTTCTGTTTTCAAACTTGAACTAAATGACCTCCATCTGAAGTTTTCAATCTTTATGAAATAAGATCTTTCCGAAGTAAGGTAAACTTACCCATTTTCCCCCAAAATGTACAACAACTTGTACATTCCAAAATCAATTACAAATTGAATTACTTGCATAGCTATGTTTACTTGGACCATCACAGAGACCATTGAAATGCTAGAGCCCAGATATTCGTGAAATTCCTAAAGTGAGGGTAAAAGTGTTGGTGATCCAGAGGTACGAGTGAAGGCAAGCAGAATACTGTAACATAACTTGGCAGATGGTAATTCTAATTATGCAAAGGGCAGAAAATATATTCCATGGGCTCAAAGTCATACCCATTTAGCACCAAGAACATATTCAGGGGAATTTTTCTAGTTCCATTTACAAGAAATAATTTACTGATGATGTATTTGTACAAGATACAATTTTGTTCATTATGGTTAGAAAACATAACAAAATAATTTTCTTGGTGGATTATCATCTTGGCAGTGGAACGAATCTGTGAAAGTTCTGTTCCTCATTGAAGCACAGGACAAAGGGGGGAGAAGGACCCTCAAAATTACTTGGTTCTATCTCTTGGAGAAGCACAGACACACTCAGTTTTGTTAACCATTCTGGTTAAATTTTTATCTAAGCCGCTTGAAAAATTCCCAAATATGAAGATTCCATCACCAGGTAATATACCAGGCTCTTTTGAAATCAGCAAACCCTATAGTTATTAGTCATTCTTAGCCAGAATAATGTTCTATTCTTCTTCATAACTTGGCCTACTTTTGCCTTCAATGACTTAAGATTTCTTGCTTTTCTACAAACCAGAAAAACCAGAGAGGGAGAAGCTAAGACTGCCATATTGAGCATGGCACAATTAAAAGTGTTGGCAAGAATCATGCTATGATGACCAGAAATAATTTAAATGACTCAGGAAATAATTTGCCACTTGGGAAAATTTTCCATCGCACATCTTAATGACTTTAGACGTTAGACCTTTATGTCAACCCTAATGGGGTTTGAGAAATTGGGGAATAATACTGGAGAATAATAATTTCTATTATAATCTGGTAGTGAACATATTAAAAAGTGTCATCCCTTATCAATAATCAGAGAAATGCAAATTTAGATCACAATGAGATAGCATTTTTCTCATCCATGTAACTATTGACTACTGTAATTTAATTCTGACAGTACCAAGGGTTATAAGGATGGAGAATAACCAGAATTCTTATGGTAGGAATGAAAATTGGGAAAACCACTTTGAAGAAAAACTGTTAGTGGCTAGTGATCTAAAAATTCATTTACTCTTTTATCTAGTGACTTCACTATGAAGTCACATCTACAAGAAAGTTAATTTCAGCATTCACTGCTTCAATAAATGAATACAATCTAAATCTCTTAATAGTTGACTAGATAAATCATGCTAGTCATACAATGGAATTCTAAGCACACATCAATTTTTCAGTCTCACAACAAAATACTAAACAAACAAAAAAGGAAACAAAAAACGCTGCATATTGATACCATTAAAACAAATGTCAAAAAATGCAAAGATAAATTCAAAGATACATGCATATGAGGTAAAATATGAAGAAACACATGGAATTAATAACACTAAAATTAAGTACCTCTACAAGGAGGATGAGATTGAAGGAAGGACAGAAGGGCCTCAACTATATCAGTATTTTATTTCTTAAGTTGATTATTGGGTATACGGAAGTTTACTATAGTCTTCTCTATATATTTCATTATTATGAAACATTTCCAAATAACTTTAAAAAGAATGGTTTTCTTACTTTTGGAATATGGTTAACTAGTTTCTTTCAATTCCCTTCCTTCCAAATCAGTTTCCTCTACTTTTAAAGATCAGCTAATAGTAGCAGAATTTAGTGAGCTCCAACTCAAGTGAGTTAGGTGAATTTTAAAATTCCATGGTCAAGTAACAGGTACCATATTTGTCTCCTACCATAAACTAGACATTTGTACTAAATATAGAAATCAATTTTTCATATATTGGGCTTTTCCCCTCTGTAATCAGACAGAGGAACCTGTTTCTTAAAGGGCTCACATGATGAGATCAGGCCCACTGTGGCTAATTCTCCTTGGTCATATAAAGTAATGTAATTAAAGGAGTGATCAAACTCACAGGATCTTCCAAAACCCAGTGGGAGGAGATTATGCAAATGTGAGTATCACTAAGGGTCATTTGAGAATTCTACCCCCCACAAACCCATTCTCAAGAGCCCAATTAGGATATACAGGTATTCAAGTTCTGACCAAACAGAGAAGCCTTATAGACTACAACAGGCATTCAGTAGAGACCCAAGACACTTAATACTTAAACAGCAGTGCTAAGATGGCCCTGGAATAAAGGTGACTCTAGATCTAACCCAGCAATATTTAAAAACAAGCCTCAAAGAAAAAACAATCAGGCTGATCTATGAATAACTGAAATACTTGCAAATAGAAAATTCTATACTTAAAGGAGGAGAACAAAATCCAAACATTTAACAATATCCAACATCCAATCAAAAATTACTAGACATGCCAAGAAACAGTCCTTTAACCAGGAGAAAATGAATTAAATAAAAATAGGTATAGAAATGACAGAATTTCTATATTGGAATTAGAATACAAGAACATTAAACAACTAAATTAAATTAAGAAGTTAAATGAAAACAATGAGAGGAAAAAAATGTAAAGAATCAAACTGAACATTAAAAGTGAAGAAGATATTATCTGAAATTAAAAAGTCACTGCATGGGAATAATAGATTAGCCAATACAGAAGAGAAGATTTAAAACTGAATACACAACAAAAATAAACCATCCAAAATGAATCAAAGAAAGAAAAAAAGACTGTAAAAATTAACAGTACCAAAGACTCTTGAGAGTCCCTTGGACGGCAAGGAGATCCAACCAGTCCATCCTAAAGGAGATCAGTCCTGGGTGTTCATTGGACGGACTGATGCTGAAGCTGAAACTCTAATACTTTGGCCACCTGATGCGAAGAGCTGACTCATTTGAAAAGACCCTGATGCTGGGAGGGATTGGGGGCAGGAGGAGAAGGGGATGACAGAGGATGAGACGGTTGGATGGCATCACCAACTCAATGGACATGGGTTTGGGTGAACTCCAGGAGTTGGTGATGGACAGGGAGGCCTGGCGTGCTGTGGTTCATGGGGTCACAAAGAGTTGGACACAGCTGAGTGACTGAACTGAATTGAACAGTGAACTGTGAGAAAATATCAAGCAATCTAATATACATGTATCAGAGCCCTGAAGACACAAAGGGTCATGTAGAAAGAATATGTGAAGAAATAATGGCTGATGTTTTTCCAAATTTATTGAAAACTATAAACCCACAAGTACAAGAACCTAAGTAATGGAGCATGTACAAAGAAAACTACATAGGCATAGTGCAATAAAATGCTGAAAATCTGTGAAAAAGAGGAAATCTTAACAGTCACTACAGAAAATGGCATCGTGTACAGAAAAATAAAGATTAAAAATATCTCAGACTTCTAAAACAAAACAAGCCAGAAAACAGTACAATGATATCTTTAAAGTTCGTAAGGGGGAAAAACCCTTAAGTCAAAGGTGAAAGAGTTTTTCAGACAAATAGACAAATAGTCAACAGACTTTCACTAAAAGAAATGTAAAAGGAATTGAGAATATGATACCAAATATAACTTCAGATTTAAACTAAGCAATGACAATTGCTAAAATAGTAAATATGTGGATAAACATAAAAAAACTTATCTTCTGATCTGTTTTATTTTTAAAGATAAATGACTACTTAAGGCAAAAATATAACAATATATTGTGAGGTTTTAAACATATTTGGAAATAAAATTATGACAATCATAGCACAAAAGATAAGAAGGGAGGAATGGAAGGCATACTGCTGTTGAATTCTTAGTTACATATAAAGTGGTATAATATTATTTGGCAGAAGACAGAGACAAATTAATGATGCATATTATAAACCCTAGAGCAACCTCTCAAAGAATAAAACGGAGATCTTCAGCTAGTGTATTGGTTTTCTGTGCTGAAAGACAAATAACCACAAACTTAGTAGCTTAACACACAAATTATTAGTTTACAGTTCTTTAGGTCAGAAGTCCAGGTAAGTTAGTCTGGCTTCTATGCTCAGGGTATCACAATAGCAAACTTACAGTATTGGCCAAGTTGGGCTTTTATTTGGAGGCTCAAGAAAAGGATCTACTTTCAAGCCTTGAGCCTTAGCTCTTTTACACTATAAAACTGAAGTTTACATTCTCTTGTTAGCTGCCAGCCAGAGTCACTCTCAGCTCCTTGTATCTGCTCTCCAATCCATGTACGATGGCTCCTTCCATACTCAAATCCAGAATATCAATTACTCTTTATGCTTTGCTAACTGCTAAATCACTTCAGTCGTGTCTGACTCTGTGCGACCCCACAGACGGCAGCCCACCAGGCTCCCCATCCCTGGGATTCTCTAGGCAAGAACACTGGAGTGGGTTGCCATTTCCTTCTCCAATGCGTGAAAGTGAGAAGTGAAAGTGAAGTCGCTCAGTCGTGTCCAACTCTTAGCGACCCTATGGACTGCAGCCTACCAGGCTCCTCCGTCCATGGGATTTTCCAGGCAAGAGTACTGGAGTGGGGTGCCATTGCCTTCTCTGCTTTATGCTTTAGATCTTTTTAAATCTCTCTTCTGTTTTCCTCTTCTGGCCTGAAAAAGCTTTCTAATTTTAAGGGCTCGTGTGATATTAAGATCAGGCCCACATGGATAATATTCTTTCTTAAGGTCAACTCTTTGTATATCAGTGCAATCAGAGGAGCTATAGCTCATTCATTCACAGGTTCCCAGGATTAGAGTGGGACATCTTTGGGGGCCAATTTAGAAATTCTAAATTCTATCTACTGTAAATAATAAACAAATACTAGAAATAAAATGGAATATTAACAATATCAAAGTAATCTAAAAGAAGTCAGAAATTGGGGGAAAGAAACAAAAAACAGATGATACAGAGAAAAGAAAGTAAGACAGCAGACCTTAATCCAACAATGCCTATAATTACATTAAATACAAATGGTTTAAAGTTTCCAATTAAAAGGCAGAGATTGACAGATTGCATTTAAAAAACAAAGAGCACTCCAAGTATAAAGATGTGGATTTGTTAAAAGTAAATGGATATGAACACTAATCATAAGAAAGATGGAATAGCTATATTAATATCAAAAGAAGGTTTCAAGATAAGCAATATTACCAAAAATAAATCATGATAAATGGATCAATTCACTAAGAAGGCGTAATGATCTTAAATGTGAACTACCATAGTTTAGCTTCAAAATGGAGGGAGCAAAAACTGATTTAACAGAGGTTTAAATTGCTCAATAAGTTTTTTAAAAATAAATAAATGATTCACTTGTTCTTGGAAAACATATGCTTTTATGAAGATTTAAAGTGCAAATGAAAGGAGAGAGATAGAATCTCATATTCCAGAAGAGAAAAACAAAAGTTCTGCAAATATAAATGTAATAGTCTAAACATTTTGCCAAATTTAGAAGATTAATGGTACTATGAAATCTTATACATCTCTACAGCTGATTCCTCTTCTTAGCCACTGGTGTTGCTAACACAGCAGTGCCCTTGCCATTACCTGGTGGCCACCTGTCACTGTCTGTAGGTCTCTCCAGTGGCTCTCCCCTGCTTATGACCACACTATGGCTGCCATGCCTTAACTGCTGTGGGAAGACCTCCCCAAAGAATGTGGGAATCAGAGAGAGGAGATACCAGAAAACAATTTTCTCCCAATTTCCAAACATCAGGAGACACAGAGGGATGTTGGGTATTGCTATCTTTTTTTTAACTCACACTGGCTAATACTCGAAAGATAATACCTAAAAATTATGGAACAGTCCATCATTTCCTGCAGAGAAGCAAGGATTGACTTTTGGTTATTTGTTTATTTAAGAAGCAGTTAGTCAATATTGTTAAACCATTTATATTTCTGCCACTTTGTTAAAATCTGACTTGTGCTGAAAGCTAACAAATCACATTAGAAACATTTCACTCTGCTGCCTATATGTATCATGCTGTCCACTGCAACTTAAAATTCATGAAGTTAAGAATGTAAAAGTCACATAAAGATGCACAAGTGAATCTTAAGTAGGATTCCCTTGAAGCATTATTCAGCTCCAGCCATTCTGCAGAGCTGGCATTTTCAAACCATCAGCTCAGCATGACATACATATACACCATCTGGCTTTGAGTTCTTAGCAGGCTGCTTGATCTTATTATTTTGTATCACGTGTAGAAATGAAGTGGTCAAATGTATCATATCTCTCCAAAAAATATAAATAGAAATCTATCAGAATGGGGAAAAAAAAAATCCCAGGATATTTTGCAGTCATTCCAGCATTTATTCCTCTAGAATGTTCTCTACTGTTTAATTCGTTCTGCATCTTCCATCCAACTCCTCAACTTTCCCTGGCAGAAAATCACAGCTTATTTACTGAGTCATTTTATGTTTAGGATTCACTTCCACAAGTGTGGAAATGTACCCAAATTCCATTCATGTCTTCATCTTTCTTGACATGAGTATCTTTATTAAATTAACACTATTTTCCTTTTTCTCTGGAATGCACTAAACTATTACAATTCTGTTTGTATTAGAGGGAAAATTCATTAGACTTCTAACATTTATTCCCAAACATATAGGACATAGTTTATTGAGAATGGATTTTATTTCATTTTACTAGGTCAACTTCAATATCCCTAATTACATGTAATTTCACCAAAGCTATAGTCTCTATATCAGGTTATGTCATTACTTCAGTTGCTAATTTTTACATTTCTGAATAATTGGCCAAACTCAGGCAAGAACCAAGGATGCACCAAAACAGGAAAAGTAGCATAAGAAATGGAATCATATGAACTTTAAGACCAGTAAAGGTGTCTTGACCTTTGGGAGTAAGATTCCTTATAAATCAACGTATTGCATTTTTCTCATATTTTACTTTCATAAGATTAATGCAAAGAGTACCATAGTGCTTGTTTTGAATATTTTGCTTATTTTGAAGTTAATTTTTAGACACAGCAGACAGAGGAAACAAGAAGATGGAACTCTGAGGGGTGGCAATGAAACTGGAGTGATGTGGATCATGGAATGAAGGAAAACTGTGGAGAGAACAGATGGAAAGAAGGCAGTGAGATTTATAGGTGTCATAAGGGAAGGCCTGGAGGAGTCCTCTATATGAGGACAAGAGCATTAATTAAAGGGCAGATGATAAAGAAGAAGTGAAAAATCTATCTAAGCTCTTCAGTAATCAGAGAATAACATTACGTAAACTCTAGTAAACCAGGAAAGAATGGAATAGACAGACAGATGGAACATGCCTATATAACATACATGGCACGTGGTGTGTTTGTGTAACTTCTCCTATGCAGAAGGGTGAATGACACATTTGGAGAAATGGTGCGAGCTGAAGGCCTTTTAGTTTCTCATACATCATGTGGCACTGTATAGTGAAGAGTGAAAGTCGCTCAGTCGTGTCTGACCCTTTGCGACACCATGGACTATACAGTCTGTGGAATTCTCCAGGCCAGAATACTGGAGTGGGTAGCCTTTCCCTTCTCCAGGGGATCTTCCTAACCCAGGAATCGAACCCAGGTCTCCTGCATTGCAAGCAGATTCCTTACCAGCTGAGCCACAAGGGAAACTCAAGAATACTGGAGTGGGTAGCCTCTCCTTTCTCCAGGGGATCTTCCTGACCAAGGAATCGAACCGGGGTTCCTGCATTGCAGGTGGACTCTTTACCAACTGAGCTGTCAGGGAAGCCATGGCACTGTATAGCATAAACAGTTATTCTGTTTTCAGTTCATAAAACTTTCAATGTAGTTCTTGCTCAAAGCCAATCCATGGCAATAAATGTATTCAATAAAGAGTGAATCTGAAGGAGTGAAATACCATGTTGAAAGAATACAAGAGGTACAAAATAGCAGTACCATAAAACACAATCTTCTAAGGGACTCCCCCTTCATTCCACAAGTGCCTTAGTTTTTAATAGTGCATAACTCTTTCTTATTATCAAGAGTGAATGCCAAAAGTAGTTTGGCACCAAGGGACAGTGACTCAATATGAAATCAGATGAGTGAATTCAGCAAGGATTTCTTCACACGGGTTTCCAGTGCCTTCCTTGCTAGAGACATCTGAACATCTCTGGCAATTCTACAGAATGGAGCCTATCAGGTACATGGAAGGCATCATTAGTTACATGTTTGAATGCTACTCTGTAGAGAAACCAATGCATTAAAAGGTACCACAAGCTCCTTCTGCCTCCTTCATCCTCTGAGACTATTCCCATCAGACGTACTGCCTGGTGAATTTTCCGCCACCACCCTTGGAGAAACTTAGCCTGAACAAGCCAAAATGGTTCTCTCACTCTAATGACTGTAACTCATTTTTCTAAATCCGCCATTTAAGTGATGTGCTTCAAGCCCGAGTATTTTCAAGGAATCTTCACCACAAACATTTTTGAGGAGATGGACTCTGCATCATCAAGCCCGTGGTTTTCAGAATGCGATTTAGAGCCCTTGCCCATGTACACAGACATTGACCTCATACTGCTCTATCTCATTACTGAAAATCAATGAAATCAGCTGAAAGTCACCACCGGCAAGCAATCTATTCAGATAGAAAGAAAAATAAGCTTTTCAGTCAGAAATAATGCACTTAGATAAGCTGCTTTGGAAAGGAAATCTTGTCCACAAAATTTGTTTACAAACATCACAGAATTGTTTTCAATAAGTAGCAAGGAGAGCAGTCATCTGAAGAAAGCCTTGCATGCCCTTCACAAAGTAATGGGTGCAATCATTCCATGTTCTAGCAACATCCTGATAAGAGCACTGCAGGGTTCCTTCTGGGGATTCCATTCTAATCTGCAAATAAGGACAGAAAATTCCCCCTGGGTGTTTCCTGTGTTCCACTGACTTTAGAAGCTACCCCAAACTTTTTACAGGCTTAAAGATTTTTTTCAACTATTAATATTAGCGTGAATCTGAATTAAACACACTATTGATTCATTTAACAAATATTTATTAACTACTACATACAAAACACTTAGTAAACTATTAATGCAGCAACGCAGACCATTAAATGATTGCACGCTGTGAGCAAATGTGAATGTACCTGGAAATGTCTAGCCTCTAACTTAGTGGCATCTGAGTTTACTAAATGCACAGTAACAGTGGTGAACAATTATTTAAAGAAAAAAGATGTTGTATCTTTAATAACACAAATTTGTTTCAAAGTGCATTAGTTTTCTAACACTGTAAAACTGGCTTTATCCAAGTAAATGTTTACTTGTGCAGCAAAATATTATTAAGTGGCAAACATAATCATTAAAGAACTAGATAATTCTGAAATCTAAACAAAAGGAACTGAATTAAGATCAAACCAGATGCTAAGTTATGACATGAAAGTGTTAGCTACTCAGTCATGCCCAACTCTTTGTGACCCCATGGACTGTAGCCAGTCAGGTTGCTCTCTCCATGGAGATTTTCCAGGCAGGAATACTGGAGAGGGTTGCCATTCCCTTCTCCACAGGATCTTTCCGACCCAGAGGCTGAACCTGGGTCTCCTGCATTGCAGGCAGATTCTTTACTGTCTGAGCCACAAGTGATGACATAAAATCAGATAATCATACATAACCCATGTGCAATCTATATATAACAAGCTAAACTATGTGCATTAAGAGCACATACTTCTGCAGGTAACACTGTATTAATTAAGCCCATTAGAAAAACATGGTTCCTGTCCATAGATGTTTCTGCTTTAAATACTTATCAATCTATTGATTTTGGTCTAACACTGAGTCTACACAAAGATTATGTCTGCATAATTGTAGACAAATACTTGACAGGAAACTGAATGGTTAAAATACTTACGAAAGTGGTTCACTGTGTCAAGATGCTGACTTCTGCCTTCAGAAACAGGGTCTTCCTAGACAAAAGCTTCTAGATGGGCTCTGAAAGGTCTTATTCCCTATCAGACAGCATTTTCCATTTTAAACCCAAACTGGCCACTGTTCTACCACTTTGAAGTTAACTGCTGCAGAGCATAAGAGGTATGATGAACCATTCTTTTCACTTCTATTCTCTACTAGTTCATCTATGACTTCATAACATTTTACCTCTTTGTTAAGAGTATTATAAAATCCCTGGGATTTTATAGCTTGAGACGGTATGAAGCTAGTGCTGGAAGGGTCCTACCAGTAATCAACTTAAGTGACAATGTAAAATCTCAGAAAAAATGACAGGTCCCTGAGACATTTTAAAATTCATTAATGATTCAGAAAAATCTGACAATACCAAGTGAGGAAGATGGTGTGGAACAATGCTAAAGGGAGCATACTTTGGTTCAATCACTTTGGAAATAACGGCATAGGAAAGCTGAGGATGCATACATATGTTAGTGGTCTTATGCCTGTCTCCTGGCACCTAGAGTGCATAACCTGAAATGAGATTGTTGCTTTAGGTATATGCTTCTGTCCTTTAGACGAGTATGAAATTTTTAAAAAGTCAGAAATGGTACTGTAATTTATTACATTAAGAAATTAAGAAGTACATTACAGTTCTCAATTACTCAGGTAACAAATTAAATACAACCATTACTTTCTTCACAAAGTTATCACCTTAAGTTTCTACTAGGAAACAAGATATTCTTATGCTTAAAAATAGAGTTGACCCTTGAACAGCACAGGTTTGAGCTGCATGGTTCCACATACACATGGATTTTTTTCAATAGTAAATACCATGCTACTACATGATCTGTGGTTGGGTGTGTACACAGATAAGGAACCTCAGATATGAAAGGCCAACTATAAAATTATACACAAGTTTTTCTACTGAATGAGGGTCTCTAACTCCCACCTATTCAAGAGCCAACAGTAACTTAATGGACATAATTTTGAGTCGTAACTAAACTGGAACATGATTTTCTTGTGCTTAAAAACTGGTGACAGAGCAGCTTCTCACCAGCTATCGTTTTACACACAGCGGTGTACATATGTCGATGCTACTTTCTCCACTCGTCCCACTTTCTCCTTCCCCCACTGTGTCCACAAGTTCATACTCTGTATCTGCATCTCCATTCCTTCCTTGCAAATAGGTTCATCAATTCCATTTTTCTAGATTCCATATATATGTGCTAATATACGATACTTGATTTTCTCTTTCTGATTTCCTTCACTCTGTATAACAGCCTCTAGGTTCATCTACCTCATTAGAACGGATTCAAATGCTATATAACACAGGGAGCACAGCCTGGTGCTCTGTGATCACCTACAGGAGTGGGATGGGGGCAGAGGAGGGACTCAAGAGAGACCTGACGTATGTATAATTATGGCTGAATTGCACTGTTGTACAGCAGAAACCAACACAACATTTTAAAGCAATTTTCCTCCAATTAAAGAGTAAATAATAACAAAATAAATAAACCAAGACTTTAGATCATGCATAGAGAAAAAGAAAAAAATTGGTGACATTTAGAACACTGGATGTGTAAGTTTATGTTAGGTTTTAGATTTCACTTTTTTTTTTTAAGCAGGGTACATTTAATACAAAGATTGATTAGGTTATGATAGGAGAGTAAGTATTACATGTAAAGAGGATGCTAGATGGTGCCCTGGGGCTCAGGGAGAGCAGCCAAGGAAAGAAGAACTTGGAAGAAGTCCCCTACCCAAGGATGGGCTTCAGACCTCACTGAAGATGGTATGCTGGCAGTCAGGGAGATGATGGAGGTACAGGTGAGCCTCTGCCAATGGGCAGGTACACAGAAGGAGTTGAGTGACCATTGTGGGCAGGAGACCTGGAGCAGGTGGTGGGTGCCCAGGTTGGGGGGGGAGGGGCTGCAGGGACTGCACACCCCCTGCCTGTAGCTGGGGCTGAGCAATACTAAATGTTCTACCCACACAGCTGACCACTGGGACAGCAGCTTGAACCAGTAAGTGACGCCCTATCCTTCTGCAATGTCCCTTCAGTGTCCTTTACTGAGAAAGCTCAACATCATCTTCAATGTAAAGGAGAAATGCTTAAAAGGTTATGGAAGAGCAAGTGTTTCAGGGTGAATTTGAAGCTGAGAGACAACAGCTATCTCGTTTAACTCACCATGACTTAACTGATATTTTAAGAGCACCGCTGACAATACTGTAATTATTCTAATGAAATGCTAAGAAAGAGGGAAGGACATTTGCAGACAGACAGTCTGACCTGTCTCTTGACTTTGGGTCATTTGATTATTTTATGCCACCTTCTATAGATAGTATAACAGGAAAAGATGATGGAGATATTATCATAATATTTTAAATATGATGCAATATTCAAAGTGGTCAAATTTGCTGCTACTTTGTGGTTGCTGTTGTTTAGTCACTCAGTCATGTCTGACTCTCTGCGACCCCACGGACTGTAGCCAACCAGGCTCCTCTGTCCATGGGATTTCCCAGGCAAGAATACTAGAGTGGGTGGTCATTTCCTTTTCCAGGGCATCTTCCTGACCCAAGAATCAACCCCTCATCTCCTGCATTGGCAGGCAGATTCTTTACCACTGAGCCACCAGGGAAGCCCAATTTGTGGTACTTGTGTTAGATAGATAAGGCTGAAGCGAAAGACCTAAACTAAAATTTGCATGCGTATTGAAAATTAACCAATCTCTATCACACCTTTCCTGTTCATATCTGAATTGTTTATAATAACAGAAAGTACAAAACAATCCAAATGTGCACAAAGCAGACTCAACCATGGATAAACAGAGGTATAAAAGAGTAACGTGCAGCAGTGAAAATTAAGTACCTAGAGTTACATAGATTAATACAGATGATCACACAAGTGTAACACTGAACAATAAAAGCAAGTCTTAGAAGACCAAAAGAGTATCACACCATTTAAATAACATTCTAAAAGAAAGGGAAAAACCCCCCACAATATCAGTCCAGGGACACACATGTGGTAAAACCATAAGGAAAAGCAAGACAATAATCACAATAAAATGCTACCTAGAGCCAAGTTAGAGTCTCCTTCTCCCTACCCCAGTATGCATTTTAGGTTATCTCTTGTTTTTTCCCCCTGGATTCAAGTGTAATAAAATCATCATTAGTGCTGCTATTTTATAAATGCCTGACTCTCTTGCAGGCACATGGGGGCAGAGAATGGTTTTTGTTCGATACTGTATCTCTAGAGATTGGCACAACATCTGGGGTGTAGTATCAACACATATCTATATTACAGAATTAATGACATCTAACTGCAGAATTAATGACAGTGGCAAAGACAGCTGAGTAGAGAAGGAGGGCTGGTAGGAGGATGGCCAGCAGATGCAGAGGGCCCTGTTACGAAGGTGACTGCACAGACGTATTTCAACTGATCCGCACTGTGCAGGGTTCCCCACTCTCCAGCAGTAGAGCATTCCTATGAAACCCTTCACAAGCTGGTAAGGGTAAAGCAGAGAAGCAAGGACCTTAGGACATCCTGCTAACAGATGCACAAAATAAACTGACATAAAGCGTTAAGCTGCCACAGTTTTCAGCTGAGTGTGGTTCCCAAGGAAGGAGCGTGGTGACATCCCTGTCACTGCGCTGAAGCACATACACTTCACTATAAAGCAGAAGCTGAACTCCATCTTTTCCTTTCATCTTTTTTCCATGTAAAAGTGAAAATCCTCTATGGATTTCTTTCAGTTGGCAAAAAGATACTAATGTAGGTCTTTTATAATAAAAGCCAAGTGGTATATAGCAAGCTCTGGAAAACTGGGGTGTGTGGGGGGTACTGCATTTGCTTGCAGTCGTGCTCAGCGCCCTAGTGAAGGGCATGCAGGTAGACCTAGTGGGTGTGAGGGTCAGCAGGGAAAACCCACGAGGCGCTGGGACAGTGACGGCGTCAGGAGGGGAATGACTACAGAGCTAGATCGTGGGGTTTAGAGTGGCTAGAGAAGAACAGGAAGTCAGGAGAGTGACAGAGAATGAGGGTTTTTTTTTTGGGGGGGGGGCGGTCACAGATCTAGTGGGAGCAAATAAACTGAATGGTGGGAGCCTGTGGTCCAAGAATGGCCTAGAGGTCAAGCTGTTCTCAGCGACCATGAGATCCAGGGGTGGCTACGGCAAGCAGCTCCTGGGAGGCTGTGATAAAAGTCAGCAGAGTTGGGGAGAAAAAAAATATCATGAGGAGTGAATTTTATGTACTAATGGGATTGTAAACTTCTGGGGCAAAAAAAAAGTTAAAAAAGAAATTGGAACCAAAAATACAAAGAAGCATAGGTTCTGAAACATTATCACAGATATTTTAGAAACCTGTCAATTAAGTATATCAATATAAAATATATATTTATAAACGATGAATATTGAGTGCCTTGCATCAATAGAAATACAAAGAATACCATTTTTCCTTTCAATTACATTAGAGTAATTCATCTTCTTTTGACCCTGCCACATTCCTGTTCTCATAGACACACAAAGTATGTTTAAAAGCCAATAAATAGCATACACACACATACACACACAAACCCAATGCTGTCATGGACAGAGCAATTAAAAATGATAAATATATTCCACAAAGGGATAAATCTCACCACTTTTATTATGGGTAGAATAAAGAGGGAAAACCAAAAATCCTGTGAAGTTCCAGAAGATATTCATTTAAAATACTCATTTCTTCTTCAGAATACTATTCATCCAGGAACTTCTAAGAGACTCTAATTTAATACTACCCATTATGAAATCAAAATACATTTAAAAGTATAAACTCAAGAAGAAACAACCCAAGAGTTCTAGAACCTCAGAAAACAAAACAAAAAAATACATATTTTATGTTGCTTCATAAGGTACATTAACTTTTAAAGCTAGCAATAATTTTCTCACCAGGATAACAAATAAATGAAAATAATCTGTTGTTGGTTAGAAATCAGAAAGTATACTAACTTTTATATTAGGAAGCACACTAAAATTTATACCAAATTTTAAAGACAGCTGGGAAAGCCAACTTTATGAAAAACTGTAAAAAAAATTTTTTTTAAACTTTATAAATTTCTAAGTGATTCCAAATAAGATTTTTCTGAGCTTTCAAAAATCAGAACGACTAAAAATAACTCTATTTGAAATAAATACCACAGGTTTTAGAAAAATCAAATGTTTACTTATGTTTCTAAGAGTTAAAACGTGAACAGTACAGCCTTAGCCACTTGCCAGTGAGAAAGCCCAAACTGAAGACCACACTGGAGTTGATCCTAAGAAAGCGGTTTTAATAGCTTCTCCAAATAACTAGTTGTTTAGTCGCTAAGTCGTGCCCAACTCTTTTGTGACTCCATGGACTGTAGCCCGCCAGGCTCCTCTGTCCATGGGATTTCCCAGGTAAGAATACTGGAGTGGGTTGCCATTAGTGATATTTTAATGGCAATTCTGGTAGGTGAAGAAGGAAGAAAATAGGGGGTGGGGGAAGAAGGGAGGAAAACAAAAACATGTTAAATGATCTTTGGGAGAAAAGATTTATGTAATGTTGTCTCTGTCTGTTTGGGCTCTGTAATAGAAGCAAATAGATGGGGAAACAGTGGAAACAGTGTCAGACTTTATTTTGGGGGGCTCCAAAATCACTGCAGATGGTGATTGCAGCCATGAAATTCAAAGACTCTTACTCCTTGGAAGGAAAGTTATGACCAACCTAGATAGCATATTCAAAAGCAGAGACATTACTTTGTCAACAAAGGTCCATCTAGTCAAAGCTATGGTTTTTCCAGTAGTCATGTATGGATGTGAGAGTTGGACTATACAGAAAGCTGAACGCCGAAGAATTGATGCTTTTAGACTGTGGTGTTGGAGAAGACTCTTGAGAGTCCCTTGGACTGCAAGGAGATCCAACCAGTCCATCCTAAAGGAGATCAGTCCTGGGTGTTCATTGGAAGGAATGATGTTGAAGCTAAAACTCCAATTTTTTGGCCACCTGATGTGAAGAGCTGACTCATTTGAAAAGACCCTGATGATGGGAAAGATTGAAGGCGGAAGGAGAAGGGATGACAGAGATGGTTGGATGGCATCACCAACTCAATGGACATGATTTTGGGTAAACTCCAGGAGTTGGTGATGGACAGGTAGGCCTGGCATGCTGCAGTTCATGGGGTTGCAAAGAGTCAGGCACGACTGAGCAACTGAACTGAACTGAACTGAACAGAAGCACCATACACTGGGTGGCTTGTAAAGCAAAATTCATTTCTTACAGTTCTACAGGCTGGGAAGTCCAAGACCAAGGTGCTGGTGGATTTGGTGTCTGGTGAAGCCCCGCCTTCTGGTTCACACATGGCAGTCTTCTTGCTGTGCTCTTACAAGGCAGAAGGGTCAAGAGACTTCTGTGGGGTCTCTTTTGTAAGGGTATAATCTCATTCACTAGGGTTACACTATCATGACCTAATCACCTCCCAAGGGTTCCACCTCTTAATACCATCATCACCTTAAAGATTTTAACATATGGATTTGGCTGGAGTGGGGCACGGAACACAAAAATTTACTCCATAGAAAATGTAAAGTTGAAGGAAAAGTTTATATATGCACTTCATCCTTAATATTATATGGATGTTAAACTTAGAGTCAATACTCTCTTGATCAGAATGCAGTAGCTGAAGGTTAATGTTTCAAACTAGTAAATGCTAGAAGAAATGACGTAGTTGAGAATATGGGGTGGGCAAAGAAGACCTAATCTAGCCATCTTTTCTATCTTAATTGACATCAGATGCTACGATTGAACTAGTATCTAGAGATGTTCATCAGATTACCTCAGATTTATAGATTGACCATGAGGAATATATATATATATATATATATATATATATATATATATATATATACACATAAAAGCTTGCATGTGTGCTCAGCTGCTTCAGTCATTTTTGACTCTGAAATGCTATGAACCTTAGTCCTCCAGGCTCCTGTGTCCATGTACTGGAGTGGAGTGCCATTTCCTTCTCCAGGGGATCTTCCTGACCCAGGGACGGAACCCATGTCACCTTTATCTTCTGTACTGCAGGCAGAGTCTTTACTCAATGAGCCATCTGGGAAGCCTATATGTATGCATATATATACATACATATATGTGTGTGTGTATGAGGAGGTCATGGCAACCCACTCCAGTATTCTTGCCTGGAGAATCCCATGGACAGAGCCTGGCAGGCTACAGTCCATGGGGTTGCAAAGAGTCAGCCAGGACTGAGTGACTAAACACACACAGCACATACACACACACACACACACACACACACACACACACACACACAATATTTGCCTCAGCTATTGTTCTAAAAATCCATTACTGATACTGAATCCAGGACAAATGTTTTGGTCAATACACTTTTGTGACATCAAAATATCCTGAATCAAATCTCCCCAAATGCTGGATCTGAAAACTCTCTCCTTTTAGTGGCCTTCTTTTCCTTCCTTATGCTGTGATGGTGCTAGTATCAGTGCACTGACGAGGATTTACAGAAAGGGATAAAGGCTTCTGTCCAAGATCCTTTATCCAGGTAGAAGCCCCAGATCCCAAACACTGGAGGAAGAAGGGATAAGCTACTTAAATAACTAAGTTCGAAGTGTTCCTGAGCTACTGCAAACACTTAACTGCTTATCTCTTTATCTTAAGTGAAGGCTCCACTTCCAAAACCCCACCTTCCATTGGGAGTATAAGAGGTATAGGGCTTTAGCATCATTCTCTTCCACGCCCAGCATGTGTATCTATTATGATATGGACCAGCTGCCTGTGTGTTTTAGATCCAGTGGCTGTTACCCATGCACAGAAGTGGGCTTTACTCCACTTAAGTATTATTCTACACACGGATACCTCTTGAGAGTGGAGCATATTATGAAAATTATTCCCTACTTTTGAATTTCTTAGTCTTCAAAACTCTTTGACTTAAACATATATGTGGCAAAGTTTATGATGTGTTTGATATTTAAATTGAGCACATCTGGGAAAATATCTTAACGTCTTCTGGTAGCCAGAATGCTTCCAGACATGAGCTTAGAGACGTGTTAGTAAGTGATAAAGTGCTATGAAAATTCTTTCTTAGGAACACTCTCTAGAAGTCCCCTATAGGAGCGTCTTTGGCAATGTTTTTACTTAAGTCTCTCAATTCCCTCTTTGTTATAAAACTCTTAACAGAATATTATGATTCGGTTACTTATTAACATAATGCAACATAAATTATAGACCTTAGGCTATGTCATTAAATTCGTTTCTTTAATTCATTTTTATTTTTTATTTTATTGTAGTAAGAACACTTAACATGAACTCTACCCTCATCAAATTTTAAGGGTATCATACAGTATTATTAACTATAGGCAGAATGGTATAAAACAGGTCTCTAGAATTTATTCACCTTACGTAACTGAAACTTCGTACCTGCTGATTAGCAACTGCTCATTCCCCTCTGCCCACCCCCTGGCAACCACCATTCTATTCTGTTCTCTGAGTCTGATTATTTTAGAAAGCTTGTAAGTGGAATCATGCAATATTTGCCCTTCTGTAACTGGCTTCATTTCATTTAGCAAAATGTATTAAACTACTAAATTCTTTAAATTGAATAAATCTAGTCAGATGTGGAAAAGCTCTCTACAGATACTTGATGATAAAAGCATGTTTACACAACCATTTTGTGGAAGGTGTCATTAACATAAAAAAATTGGTCCCTGTTTTAAGTCCAATCAACAGGTCTGTCTTACCTTAATTTTGAAAGCACATTGTAAATAATGTATATCTCTATTTTAGTAATACTGTAATTATGGACCCAAATCCTTTGGTGTTTTTCCAAATCACTGTGTTTTTAGGTAGTAAATTTAGAAGCTAAGGTTACTATTTCTACTTGAACATTATCACGAAATATTCTGCACGGGGTTGCACGTAATCAGGTCCAGTGATGCCCAGATCATCTTCGTGCCTGAATAAACCCCTGATGCGAAAATTCTTTAAATCTTTCAGGCCATGAGGACAACATTTAGTAAAAAAAAAAAAAAAAAAAGCTTTTGGTAGTCACCACAGTGTATAGGGTATAAAGGCTATACTTGAAATATACCCCAATGAATTCGTGCATTAAAATCATGATACATTCCATTTTTCCAAAAGGATGTTATAGCAATGATCATCCAGTCTAGGCCTCCTCTGGTGGCTCAGCAGTAAAAATAATCCACCTGCCAATACAGGAGACGTGGGTTCGATCCCTGGGTTGAGAAGATCCCCTGGAGAAGGAAATGGCAACCCACTCCAGTATTCTTGCCTGGGTAATTCCATAGCGGGCTCTAGTCCATGGAGTCACAAAAGAGTTGGACATGACTTAACAGCTAAACAACATATGGTCATCTACGACATGTAAGGTGCCTTTATGTAGCTGTTCTGCAAGTTGGTTTGTCCCCCTTTCCCACTGAATATTCCGTCTGTCTCTTCGCTGGTTTCTTCCTACCTCCTCTGCCTCTAAACTCTGCATACCCCAGGGCTCAGACATTGGAGTGCGTCTGTTTTTCCAGCCTCATCCACTACCTTGAAGATCTGATCCAGTCTGCGGACTTTGGATACTATCTCTGTGATAAGGGCTCCTATTTACATGACATCTTTAGCCAGACCTCTCCCTTGAATTCCAGCTATCTATTCAACGTCCTCATTTGAACATTTCAGATAGGAATCTCCAACTTCACAGGTCCAACACAGACCTTCCTGCATTCCCTGACAAATCTCCTCTCACAGCCATCCTCATCTCCATGGATGGAAATTCTGACTTTATAGTCATGCGTCCCCCAGCTCTGCTTGTGCCATTCATGCGCAGGTCCTGATGGCTCTCTGTCTAAAAATCATGTCCAGAATCTGACACTTTGTACCACTTCTCCTGCTCCCTCCGTGGTCCGAGTCACCACCAACTTTCCCCTTAGTTGCTGGCAAAGCCTCCTGCCTGACCGTCTGGCTTTTCTGCTTCACTCCACTCTGTTCTATGCAGCAGCCACAGTGAGGCTATGAAAAGTCAGATCACGTCACCCTGCTCAACGCCCTTCAAAAGCTTCCTATCTCATGTTCAGTAAAAGCCAAAGAGCCCTTTGCAGCACATGCCAAGAGGCCCTTTGCTGTTTCCTGCCACTATCCCCCTAGCTCGCCCTGCTCCACCCCCACTGGTATTCTGTTTGGGGCCTCTAAATTTGCTGTTTTCTTAAACCACTTTCCCACTGTCTTCATGCAAACCTTAGCTTGTAAGGAGGCTCCTCCCCAGTGATACTCCCTAGCTCCTATACTGCCTTTTTTCCCTTCCCAAGCAACATTTTAAAATATACTTATTCATTTTTAATTGGAGGATAATTGATTTACAATTTTGTGTTGGTTTCTGTCATATATCAACATGAATCACCCATAGGTATACATATGCCCCCTCCTTCTTGAACCTCCCTCCCACCTCCCATCCCATCCCACCCCTCTAGGCGTCACAGAACACTGGGTTGAGCTCCCTGTGTCATATAGCAAATTCCCACTGGCTACCTATTTTACATATGGTAATGTATATGTTTCCATGCTACTCTCTCAATTCCTCCCACTCTCTCCTTCACTCTGTGTCCACAAATCTATTCTCTATTTCTGCATCTCCATTCAGATCAGATCAGATCAGTTGCTCAGTCGTGTCTGACTCTTTGCGACCCCATAATCGCAGCACGCCAGGCCTCCCTGTCCATCACCAACTCCCGGAGTTCACTGAGACTCACGTCCGAGTCAGTGATGCCATCTAGCCATCTCATCCTCTGGCATCCCCTTCTCCTCCTGCCCCCAATCCCTCCCAGCATCAGGGTATTTTCCAATGAGTCAACTCTTCGCATGAGGTGGCCAAAGTACTGGAGTTTCAGCTTTAGCATCATTCCTTCCAAAGAAATCCCAGGGCTGATCTCCTTCAGAATGGACTGGCTGGATCTCCTTGCAGTCCAAGGGACTCTCAAGAGTCTTCTCCAACACCACAGTTCAAAAGCATCAATTCTTTGGCACTCAGCCTTCTTCACAGTCCAACTCTCACATCCATACATGACCACAGGAAAAACCATAGCCTTGACTAGACGAACCTTTGTTGGCAAAGTAATGTCTCTGCTTTTGAATATGCTGTCTAGGTTGGTCATAACTTTCCTTCCAAGGAGTAAGCGTCTTTTAATTTCATGGCTGCAGTCACCATCTGTAGTGATTTTGGAGCCCAGAAAAATAAAGTCTGACACTGTTTCCACTGTTTCCCCATCTATTTCCCATGAAGGGGTGGTACTGGATGCCATGATCTTCATTTTCTGAATGTTGAGTTTTAAGCCAACTTTTTCACTCTCCACTTTCACTTTCATCAAGAGGCTTTTGAGTTCCTCTTCACTTTCTGCCATAAGGGTGATGTCATCTGCATACCTGAGGTTATTGATATTTCTCCCGGCAATCTTGATTCCAGCTTGTGCTTCTTCCAGTCCAGCGTTTCTCATGATGTACTCTGCATATAAGTTAAATAAACAGGGTGACAATATACAGCCTTGATGAACTCCTTTTCCTATTTGGAACCAGTCTGTTGTTCCATGTCCAGTTCCAACTGTTGCTTCCTGACCTGCATACAGATTTCTCAAGAGGCAGGTCAGGTGGTCTGGTATTCCCATCTCTTGAAGAATTTTCCACTGTTTATTGTGATCCACACAGTCAAAGGCTTTGGCATAGTCAATAAAGAAGAAATAGATGTTTTTCTGGAACTCTCTTGCTTTTTCGATGATCCAGCAGATGTTGGCAATTTGATCTCTGGCTCCTCTGCCTTTTCTAAATCCAGCTTGAACATCAGGAAGTTCACGGTTCACATATTGCTGAAGCCTGGCTTGGAGAATTTTGAGCATTACTTTACTAGCGTGTGAGATGAGTGCAATTGTGCGGTAGTTTGAGCATTCTTTGGCATTGCCTTTCTTTGGGATTGGAATGAAAACTGACCTTTTCCAGTCCTGTGGCCACTGCTGAGTTTTCCAAATTTGCTGGCATATTGAGTACAGCACTTTCACAGCATCATCTTTCAGGATTTGGAATAGCTCAACTGGAATTTCATCACCTCCACTAGCTTTGTTCGTAGTGATGCTTTCTAAGGCCCACTTGACTTCACATTCCAGGATGTCTGGCTCTAGGTCAGTGAGCACACCATTGTGATTATCTGCGTCGTAAAGATCTTTTTTGTACAGTTCTTCTGTGTATTCTTGCCATCTCTTCTTAATATCTTCTGCTTCTGTTAGGTCCATACCATTTCTGTCCTTTATTAAGCTCATCTTTGCATGAAATGTTCCTTTGGTATCTCTGATTTTCTTGAAAAGATCCCTAGTCTTTCCCATTCTGTTGTTTTCCTCTATTTCTTTGCATCTCCATTACTGCCCTTCAAATAGGTTCATGGAGAGTAGATTCTAGTAGGAGAAAGGAGAGGATTAAAAAAAAAATGTTGCTCCTTCACAAGCATCATTTTTTATATCCTACCCTTTCTCCCACTAGAATCTGATCTCAATGAGGCTAGTATTTGTTGTATAAGTTATTCACTGGTGATTCCCTGGTGCTCAACAAATACTTGCCAAATGAATGAATGAATGATTAAATTTTACCTCTTTTTGTCTTCTCACTTAGAAGACAGGAGCCTGCCCTGCTCAAAATCATTCAACAAGTATGTTTTGAAGGCTGGCTGTCAACCCGGGTCTTTTGATGAAAAGATGAAAAGCCCATCCTCTTTCTATTAAGACTTGCTAACTAACTTGTAATATGACTTCCCTGGTGGCTCAGATGGTAAAGAATCTGCCTGCAATGCAGGAGACCTGGGTTCAGTCCCTGGGTTGGAAAGATCCCCTACAGAAGGGAATAGCTACCCACTCCAGTATTCTTGTCTGGAGAATTTCATGGACAGTGGAGCCTGGCAAGCTACAGTCTATGGGGCTGCAAAGAGTCAGACAGGACTCAGTGACTAACACATTACCATAGTCTTATCATTTCAGATAAGGAGTACCACCTCTGGCTTGGTTTTCTTACTGAAATGAAGTGAAGTCGCTCAGTTGTGTCCGACTCTTTGCAACCCCGTGGACTGTAGGCCACCAGGCTCCTCTGTCCAGAATCCTCTGGGATTCTCCGGGCAAGAATACTGGAGCTGGTTGCCGTATCTACCAGTTCATGTCCCAGTGGAAGAGCATTAAAACATGTTCACTAAATATTGTAAAGTAATTAGCCTCCAATTAAAATAAATAAATTTAAATTAAAAATCAAAAAATAAAACTGACCCCCAAAAAAGAACTATAATAAAATAAATAAAAAGTACAGAGAAGAATTTTACCCAAAAAGGATGGTAACCACTTCTTGTCAAGATTGTGAACCCATCACGGATAAAGATTATATTTTATTCATTCCCCAGTCACCAGTGCTTGGTTCAGAGTTTAGAACTAGGCTGGAGCTAAACGTATGTTCAGTTAAGGAAGAGAACTGTATTAAGCTAACCCTAAGCAGGACCACTAGTTAACCAGAGATATTACTTTGCCAACAAAGGTCTGTCTAGTCAAGGCTATGGTTTTTCCAGTGGTCATGTATGGATGTGAGAGTTGGACTGTGAAGAAAGCTGAGCACAGAAGAATTGATGCTTTTGAACTGTGGTGTTGGAGAAGACTCTTGAGAGTCCCTTGGACTGCAAGGAGATCCAACCAGTCCATTCTGAAGGAGATCAACCCTGGGATTTCTTTGGAAGGAATGATGCTAAAGCTGAAACTCCGGTACTTTGGCCACCTCATTCGAAGAGTTGACTCATTGGAAAAGACTCTGATGCTGGGAGGGATTTGGGGCAGGAGGAGAAGGGGATGACAGAGGATGAGATGGCTGGATGGCTTGATGGACGTGAGTCTAAGTGAACTCCGGGAGTTGGTGATGGACAGGGAGGCCTGGCGTGCTGCGATTCATGAGGTTGCAAAGAGTCGAACACAACTGAGCGACCGAACTGAACTGAACTGAACCAGGATCACTGAAGTGGCCAACTGAAAATGCTGACAGTGAAACTGACAGGTGTCATGGAATTCTGCCCTCTGCTCACTTGTGAAGTAGCCAGAGCGCCTGATGGGAACTCTACTGCTTTATGAATGAGGCAATAAATGAGGAAGGCTGAAGGCGCGTTCTTCAGCAAAAATTATATTCTTGGTCAGTAACACTGTGGTCAACCACAGGTGCTTACTTTGTGCCAAGACCTCTGCCTGGTGCTTAACAATCTTATTTAACCACCACAAGAGCCCTTTAAGATAGGATTGCACCATCATTTTACAAACTATAACTAAATAAATATGGGAGGTAGAGTGACTTCCTCAAACTCGTATACATTCCCGTATTATTGAGTCTTGGGATTAGACCTCTTGACTTCTATACAGTGCTTTTATTTATATACAAAAAAGCTATTATCTATACAAAAGATTCTTTTAAATATGAAAGATAATAGACATTAAATTTACCTTGCCTTCCATGGTATAAATGAATGCAAATATGCTGATTCTGAAATTCACAGCCTTCTATTACATTTCCCCACATTCTTTTACATTTACTTAATTCTTATTTCAACACTGTAATAAGAATTCTTATTTCAACACTCCTCTGTTTGGGGAGTTCCAAACAGGTACAATATTTCAGGGGTATAATTTGAACAGATGAATCAAAAGTTTTTCAAATACTTTTAGAAATGCATCTTACTGGCTCACAGAAACTTACAGACAAGAACATTTATTTCACTGTAGTCCATATATTAACAATCTGGAAATGGTTAACCTGACCCAAATGACATATTTAAACCTTGAAGGAATGGGGGGATGTTTCTATATCCTTGAAATGTCATGTCTTTGAACAACAGTGAACAACTTGAGAAAATACTCACATAATCAATGTGAAAAACAAGTAACAGAAAGTAACCAGAGATGACTATAGTTAGTAATACTGTATTGCTTATTTGAAAGTTGCTAAGAGAAGGACATAACTGAGCGACTGAACTGAACTGAATTGAACTGAAGAGAAGGATCTCAAAAAAATTCTCATCACACACACACAAAGTAACCACAACCCTGAACACTGACTGTGTGCCAGGCACCGAGTTGAGCTCCCTCCTGACCCATCTCATTTAATCCTTACAAAAACCTCAGAAGCCAGAGACTCCAACAAACTTGATTTTACAGATTAAAGAATACTGGCCCAGAAAACTTTTATATACAGCATGATCTCAGTTTATGTAAAACATACAAAGAAATAATGACCTAAAAATATAGTTTTTAGCCAGGATACTTGAAGCAGTTGATGGACATTTGACGTCCATTGATGGACACTACAAGGGGATACAGTACGCTGGGATACTATGTTCTAGTGATTGATAAGCAGGAAGCTGACATCCGCTGAAAATTATATCATAGTGTAACTAGCTTTTTCAAGTGGAAAAATACACACTTACAACCTGAACATTTTACTCAAATTATAACTTACTATGTCTAATCAGTAATCAAATAAAAACAGTGCTGGCTTCTTCCTATTTGCTTGTATTCTCTTTCCCTCCCTGCCACCACTTCCAGTTTTGTGCATTTTCTTTCCCACATATTTTAAAGTGGAGTCAGAAAAGTTTTTTCCATTCATATTTCTGAGAACTTGCTGAAAACTTTTAAAGAAAACAGCAAGCTAAAGCATAAACAAGCATTAATATGTCAAAGTTTCTTGAAGTATTTCCCCTTAGGAATTACCTACCATTATTTTATACTACTTTTGCTGTTTTTCAGGAGAAAAAAACAAGCATTAAATTTACTATCCCTAGAAGAGTTTTGAAAATGATATGTTTTGATCGTTTAATTTGAAAATATACTTTCTATGAACTTCCCTGCTATTCAGGGCCATGAAGTAGATGAAGCAGTTACCTGTGTGTTTGGGTTAGTTGTTAAGCTGAGATTTTGTTTGCATCTAGATTAGGTTAGGAAAATGTTTACAGTGGGTCTCTGTCCTAAGAGAACTTACAGAATCAACAAGTCCTAAGTACATACAGTGTGAAGGACACACATATTGAATTAGCCATGGGGGAAAAATTCTTAAAAAAAGGAAAAAAGGCATTTAAACTTGTGGCTACTGTACAGCCTGGACTACTACTTTCTGGAAGGAAACTGTAGATTTGTTAATATATGTAGAAACACATAGGGTAGAACCTGATTCTCCCACTTACCTCTTTCTAAAAGCTGTGATATTTATTTATGTGCTCACTGTTTCAAACCACTGTCATTTCATCGCAAGCAGAAAACTAGCTCACATCTATGTTTTGTAAATGTTTTTCCATCAACCTGGTATGCTTTTTAATTCCAGTCCACCGAGTCAACTATTATTTACCGTTTGAGACCCAGCTCCTCTCTCTCCTTGACAAAGTACAGCTGGAGGAAAGATATACACATTGATACTGGGATTTTATATTGTATATTGGTGTATCCTTGCATTTATGTCACTGGATCTGTTTCTATCTGGCTGCCCCAGAAGACTGTGAGCTTAAGACTGGGAGCATAATGTTCTATCCATCTTTAGATCCTTAGGTTCAGTTCACCTGCTTGAGTATTCAGTTGCCCTTAGGAAAGTATTCTTTACACTCTGAACTTGTTCTCTTCTGTAAAATGGTCATAAGAATATATACCACACAGATTTACTGTGAAGACTCAGTGAGATCTTGCACATGGAAGTGCCTGCAACCTAGGTTGTCATGACTGCTGACTTGAATCTGAACCACTCCATCAGTTCAGTTCAGTCACTCAGTCATGTCTGACTCTTTGTGACCACATGGACTGTAGCACACCAGGCTTCGCTGTCCATCAAAAACTCCCAGAGCTTACTCAAACTCATGTCCATCGAGTCAGTGATGCCATCCAACCATCTCATCCTCTGTTGTCCCCTTCTCCTCCCGCCTTCAATCTTTCCCACCACTCGTGACCCCATGGACTACAGCACACGAGGCTTCCCTGTCCCTCACCAACTCCTGGAGCTTACTCAAAACTCACATCCATCAAGTCGGTGATGCCATCCAACCATCTCATCCTCCATCGTCCCCTTCTCCTCCCGCCTTCAATTTTTCCCACCATTCCATGCATCGCTGCAACACATGTCAAAAGAGTAAGTCAGCAGACAGCAAAATGCCCAAGACCTAGATCCTCCATACATGATTACCAAACGAATAAATACAATGAACAGAAACCAAAGGGTGTAGACCAGTGGTTATTTGAGTTACAAGAACTTCAAGGATATGATGAAAGCTATGGCCTTTCTCCCCCTATGCACACATACTCAATTTTATGTGGAATTTCAGGGACTCTGCAAACCTCCTGAAGTTTAGTCATGGCCCCGCAAGTCGACAGGCATCAGTACAAGGCATTCAGTTCAGTTGCTCAGTCGTGTCCGACTCTTTGTGACCCCATGAACCTCAGCACACCGGGCACAAGGCACTACTGAAGACAATCCCATATACAGACTAGATGACTCTGGTCCAGATTAATTCAGATTCCTTCTCTGACGGCTAGTGTGAGTTCACCCTGCACTGCATAAGGCTCTGGTCATTACCCTTGGGTCTGGAAGAATACCTATAGAACACTCAACCATGAAGTGTCCTCTCCTGGAATGTGGATGCAGGGAAACCAAAATGTAAAGATCCTGCTTTTCTGGATTGTTTTCTGTGATTTAACAGTATATCCGAAAAAAGAACCAGATGGAACCTTTCAAGGCTTTAGGTTTTTCTCATTGATTGTCAAGGCAAACATTTAGAAAGTCAGGGTGGACATCTGCCTCAAGTAGTGTTAGGGTTTTGGTCAGAGAGTTTCTGAGCACACAAAATAAGATGCTGATTTTCTTTCAAGTCTCCACTAATCTTAATGCATATACCTCTCCAATTAAAATACAGCTGAATGCATAGATCTCTGCATACAAACCTCATAATGTCTATTTACATGCTTCAATATCAACTGTAAATATTTTAACTCCCATACAGTCCTCGGATCCAACCAGTCCATTCTAAAGGAGATCAGCCCTGGTGTTCTTTGGAAGGAATGATACTAAAGCTGAAACTCCAGTACTTTGGCCACCTCATGCAAAGAGTTGACTCATTGGAAAAGACTCTGATGCTGGGAGGGATTGGGGGCAGGAGGAGAAGGGGATGACAGAGAATAAGATGGCTGGATGGCATCACCAACTCGATGGACGTGAGTTTGAGTGAACTCTGGGAGATAGTGATGGACAGGGAGGCCTGGCATGCTGCAATTCATGGGGTCGCAAAGAGTCAGACACGACTGAGCGACTGAACTGAACTGAACTGATACAGTCCTCTTCATGTGGAGACCTGAGGGAACACTCAAAGGAGAGCAACTGGTCACATAGGCTGCAGGGCTGTCAGGAATTTTCCTGGAGATGATCTTTACTCGGTGGACTATTTGTCCACATGTGATTTCTCTAGAGATCCCTTCTGTACACTTTAATAGAACTCTCTTGGACCCAGAATCAGGTGCTGCTTCTTCCTTGTTTTAAAAACACCTGTAACATGGTACACATCAAATCACACCATAACTACCTGTTGATGCTTCTATTTCTCCTTCTCTACTGTGGGAGCCCCATGGGCAGAGATAATGTCCTGCTCATCTGGGCACCCCCAGGGCTTAACACAGTGCTCATTTGTAAAAGCAGCCATGGAGGAGGAACACAAACATGAAAGGCATGTTCCTTGCCTTCAAGAAGTTCACAGTGGGGTGACCAAAATAGATAATCACGATGTAATTTAAGAGAGTCCAGACTGGCAGGGGAAAACGAGATAAGGTCTCCCTAGAGTGTGTCCTATCTTGAGTTCTGGAGAATGAGTAGGAGGCGGTCCCCAGGAGTAGGGCGATGGATGAGGACAAGGGTGTGCCTGTTTGGGCAGAAGCAGCAGCGAGTGATAGAAGGAACTGCAAGCAATTCTGGAGAACTAACATCAAGAGATGAGATAAGAGAAGCAGAAAGGAGCTCCAGTATGACTAGGTTTAGAACAACACGGTGAGGAGTTCGGCCTTTATGTCAAAGGAAAATCAGCGCCTCTGTACAATTTTCAATAGAGGAGCAGCATATTCAAGAGAGCTCACCCTAAGAGCAGATATAACAGACTAAAAAGTGAGAATACTGAAGGCAGAGGAGCCCGTGAGGAGGCTGTTTAGGAGGGCCACGTGTGAGCAAATGTGGAAACAAAAAAAAAGCAGTTGTTAATAATATTGAAGGAGTTTCCCAGGTGTCGCTGAGCTTAGTCGCTTCAGTCATATCCAACTCTTCGTGACCCCATGGACTATACAATCCATGGAATTCTCCAGGCCAGAATATGGGAGTGTGTAGCCTTTCCTTTCTCCAGGGGATATTCCCAACCCAGGGATCAAACTCAGGTCTCCTGTATTGCAGGTGGATTCTTTACCAGCTGAGCCACAAGGGAAGCCCAAGAACACTGGAATGGGTAGCCTATCCCTTCTCCAGGGGATCTTCCCAACCCAGGAATCAAACTGGGTGCTCCTGCATTGCAGGAGGATTCTTTACCAACTGAGCTATCAGGGAAGCTGGCCGTGTGCAAAACCAACATTTATGGGACAAAGAGAGCCTGGAAAATGGCCCAAGGAAGAATGTTAGAGAGGGAGGAGAAAGAGGCAAGGATGATGAGCATTAAGGAAGCCATGACAGAATAGTTCCACAGAGAAGGAATATTTCAATAACCTCAAATATTGAAAAGAAGCTGGAGGAACACAAATGTTTTCACTGAATCTGACAATGAGGAGGTTTTGTGTCTTGAATACAGTAATTTCAACAGACTTCAGGAATCAGGAACCAGTGTGAGAAGTGAGCTGGAGTTGAGACACTGAAATCAGGGAATAAGAAATATTCCTTCCCAAAGAATGTCTGGGAAAGGGAAGAAAAATAGACGAATAATTACAGGGACCCTAAGAGACTTCAACTCTGAAACAGTATGCTTTCACTGACTCATGAATGATTTATGAAATTTTGAAGTATTTTTTTACTTAATGGGAAATCTACTTGATAGTAAATCCAATGAATTTCTCCCTTACTCAGTCACCTGAATATTTTGATCATTAACGGTAAAATGTTTAATCTCTGGCAATTGGTGAAGAGAAGTCAAACATTTAGGAAGGAAGGTCCAGGATGTAATTTATTTGTTTAGAATGGGCCTTTGTTTAATGTCAATGAATGTGGTTCAGATACTTAAAATACACATTGGTTTCTTCATTCAACTATGCAATTACCCAAGGCAGTAAGTCAGTATGCTTTTCAATTCTCTGTCATTCTTCCCACACCCATCTGCTGCTTTTAAGATTTCCAGAGACTCCATCTGGACAAGACATACTGCATCTCACCTACCTCAAACCACCACCCAAAAAAACCCCACACCTCCTCTTCAAGGCACAAGGGCACTTCCTCTTTTCAGCTTCAAAATAGTTTCTCCATAACATTTTGCTTAAGGTTGTGAGTCTAAAGGAAGATTTTGCTTTTATACAAATTAGAAGCAGCTCTCAAACTACAAAGAAGGCAC
This sequence comes from Bos javanicus, assembly GCF_032452875.1. Taxonomy (NCBI): domain Eukaryota; kingdom Metazoa; phylum Chordata; class Mammalia; order Artiodactyla; family Bovidae; genus Bos; species Bos javanicus. The sequence continues at coordinate 80,518,436 of NC_083876.1, read as the reverse complement.
ATTACCGGAAAAAAGCTAAAGAAAGATGTGTAAGACCACCACATAGAAAAACCACAAAACTTTACAGAGATAAGGTTAAAAGGAGCCCTAAAGAAATGGAAGAATATACTATGTTCCCAGAAGGTACAATATTACAAAATGTGAACTCTCCCTAAATTGATAGCACTCAATGTTATTTCAATTAACAACCTAATGTTTAATGTAAAAAAAAAATGGATGGCAAGCTGATTCTAAAATTAAATAGAAATGCAAAAGGCCAAGAGAAATCAAAACAATCTTTAAGCATAAAGTTGGAGGACTTACAGTATCAGATATCAAGATTTAATTTATGGCTACTGTAAGTGTGTGGCAAGGACAGATAAATAGACTAATAAGACAGAAGAGAATCCAGACACAGACCAACACATAACAGTCATCTAATATAGAACAAAGCTGCCACTGCCATTCTTTAGGTGGAAAAACAGACAACCATGTGAGAGAGAAGACTCCTACCTCACACCACACACCAAATTCACTACCAGATGGACCATAAATGTGAGATGTCAAATGACAAAACTAGAATATAGAATAGGGGAATATCTTCATGATCTTGGATTACATAGCTATTTCTTAAAAGGGCAAAAGTAATCATGTACAGCAGTGGAACAGATTAATAAAATGGCTTTGTTGAAAATAAGAATTTTTTTTTTAATTGGAGGCTAATTACTTTACAATATTGTAGTGGTTTTTTGCCACACATTGACATGAATCGGCCATGGGTGTACATGTTTCAATTGCTCAAAAGATGCAGCATAGAGTTATGACAAGCAATATTTTAAAATATATATATTTGTAATACATGTACTTCTGAAATAGTATCAATTCAGATCAGTTCAGTCACTTAGTTGTGTCCGACTCTTTGCAAACCCATGGACTGCAGTACGTATGCCAGGCTTCCCTCTCCATCACCAACTCCCAGAGCTTACTCAAACTCATGTCCATTGAGTTGGTGATACCATCCAACCATCTCATCCTCTGTTATCCCCTTCTCCCACCTTCAATCTTTTCCAACATCAGGGTCTTTTCAAATGAGTCACTTTTGCACATCAGGTGGCCAAAGGATTGGAGTTTCAGCTTCAGCATCAGTCCTTCCAATGAATATTCAGGACTGATTTCCTTTAGGAAGGACGGGTTGGATCCCCTCGCTGTCCAAGAGACTCTCAAGAGTCTTCTCAAACACCACAGTTCAAAAGCATCAATTCCTCAGTGCTCAGCTTTATCTTTAGCGCCAACTCTCACATCCATACACGACTACTGGAAAAACTATAGCTTTGACTAGATGGAACTTTGTTGGCAAAGTAATGTCTCTGCTTTTTAATATGCTGTCTAAGTTGGTCATAAATTTTCTTCCAAGAAGCAAGCGTCTTTTCATTTCATGGCTGCAATCACCATCTGCAGTGATTTTGGAGCCCTCAAAAAGAAAGTTTCTCACTGTTTCCACTGTTTCCCCATCTACGTACCATGAAGTGATGGGACTGGATGCCATGATCTTAGTTTCCTGAATGTTGAGTTTTAAGCCAACTTTTTCACTCTCTTCTTTCATTTTCATTAAAACGCTCTTTAGTTCTTTGCTTTTTGCCTAAGGGTGGTGTCATCTGCATATCTGAGGTTATTGATATTTCTTCCAGCACTCTTGATTTCAACTTGTGCTTCATCCAGCCCAGCATTTCCCATGATGTACTCTGTATATAAGTTAAATAAGCAGGGTGACAATATATAGCCTTGAGGTACTCCTTTTCCTATTTGGAACCAGGCTGTTGTTCCATGTCCAGTTCTAACTGTTGCTTCCTGACCTGTATACAGATTTCTCAAGAGGCAGGTCAGATGGTCTGGTATTCCCATCTCTTGAAGAATTTTCCACAGTTTGTTGTGATCCACACAGTCAAAGGCTTTGGCATAGTCAATAAAGTGCAGTAGATGTTTTTCTGGAACTCTTGCTTTTTCGATGATGCAGCAGATGTTGGCAATTTAATCTCTGGTTCCTCTGCCTTTTCTAAATCCAGCTTGAACATCTGGAAGTTCAAGCTCACATACTGTTGAAACCTAGCTTGGAGAATTTTGAGCATTACTTTGCTAGCGTGTGAGATAAGTGCAATTGTGCAGTAGTTTGAACATTCTTTGGCATTGCCTTTCTTTGGGAATGGAATAAAAACTGACCTTTTCCAGTCCTGTGGCCACTGCTGAGTTTTCCAGATTTGCTGGCATATTGAGTGCAGCACTGTCACAGCATCATCTTTTAGGATTTGGAATAGCTCAACTGGAATTCCATCACCTCCACTAACTTTGTTCATAGTGATGCTTTCTAAGGCACACTTGACTTCACATTCCAGGATGTCTGCTCTAGGTGAGTGATCATACCATCGTGATTATCTTGGTCATGAAGATCTTTTTTGTACAGTTCTTCTGTGTGTATTCTTGCCACCTCTTCTTAACATCTTCTGCTTCTGTTAGGTCCATATCGTTTCTGTCCATTATTGTGCTCATCTTTGCATGAAATGTTCCCTTGGTATCTCTAATTTTCTTGAAGAGATCACTAGTCTTTCCCATTCTATTGTTTTCCTCTACATCTTTGCACTGATCACTGAGGAAGGCTTTCTTATTTTTCCTTGCTATTCTTTGGAATTCTGCATTCAAATAGGTATATTTTTCCTTTTCTCCTTCGCCTTTCACTTCTTTTCTTTTCTCAGCTATTTGTAAGGCCTCCTCAGACAACCATTTTGCCTTTTTGAATTTCTTTTTCTTGGGGATGGTCTTGACTACTGCCTCCTACAAAATGTCACGAAGCTCCATTCATAGTTCTTCAGGCACTCTATAAGATCTAATCCCCTGAATCTACTTCTCACTTCCACTGTATAATCATAAGGGATTTGATTTAGGTCATACCTGAATGGTCTCATGGTTTTCCCTACTTTCTTCAATTTCAGTCTGAATTTTTCAACAAGGAGTTCATGATCTGAGCCACAGTCAGCTCCCAGTCTTGTTTTTGCTGACTTTATAGAGCTTCTCCATCTTTGGCTGCAAAGAATATAATCAGTCTGATTTCAGTACTGACCATCTGGTGATGTCCATGTGTAGTCATCTCTTGTGTTGTTGAAGGAAGGTGTTTGCTACGACCAGTGATAAAAAGTGTAATTTTATACCCTAGAGCCAGGCTCTGGTTCTCATCCAGCTGAAGTTGTTAAGTGAGAATTCTCTGAGCTGCCCTTCTAGTTGGTATTTCTAGAAACAGAGGTTAGATCAGTGAAAAGGGAAAGCAAGGAGTTCTATTTCGCTTGTTGTGCTATCAAATAAACACCACGAATGACCATCACAGTCAAAAAATCTGTTAGCCTTTGACCTGCTTTGTTTTGTACTCCAAGGCCAAATTTGCCTGTTACTCCAGGTGTTTCTTGACTTCCTACTTCTGCATTCCAGTCCCCTATAATGAAAAGGACATCTTTTTGGGGTGTTCATTCTAGAAGGTCTTGTAGGTCTTCACAGAACCATTCAACTTCAGCTTCTTCAGCATTAGTGGTCAGGGCATAGACTTGGATTACCGTGATATTGAATGGTTTGCCTTGGAAACAAACAGAGATCATTCTGTTGTTTTTGAGATTGCATCCAAGTACTGCATTTCAGACTCTTTTGTTGACTATGAAGGCTACTCCATTTGTTCTAAGGAATTCTTGCCCACAGTAGTACATATAATGGTCATCTGAGTTAAATTCACCCATTCCAGTCCATTTTAGTTCATTGATTACTAAAACACTGATGTTCACTCTTGCCATCTCCTGTTTGATCATTTCCAATTTGTCTTGATTCATGGACCTAACATTCCAAGTTCCTATGCAATATTGCTCCTTATAGCATCAGACTTTACTTCCATCACCAGTCACATCCACAATAGAGTATTGTTTTTGCTTTGGCTCCATCCCTTCATTCTTTCTGGAGTTATTTCTCCACTGATCTCCAATAGCATATTGGGCACCTACTGAACTTGGGAGTTCATCTTTCAGTGTCCTATCTTTTTGCCTTTTCATACTGTTCATGGGATTCTCAAGGCAAGAATACTGAAGTGGTTTGCCATTCCCTTCTCCAGCAGACCATGTTTTGTCAGAACTCTCTACCATGACCCGTCCATCCTGGGTGGCCCTACACAGCATGGTTCATAGTTTCAGTGAGTTAGACAATGAAATGGATATATACATATATTTTTTAAGCTTCCTACAAATCAAAAAAGAGAGAATATGCATTTTTTAATAGCAAAGGACTTTAACAGGCATTACATTAAAAAGGCTAGTGAAATTGTCAATAAGCAAATAAAAAACTTAACATTATTATTGATTAAATGCATTAAAAGATAATGAAGTGTTAATTATAACCCTTCAGTTCAGTTCAGTTCAGTTCAGTTGCTCAGTCATGTCCGACTCTTTGTGAAACCATGAATCACAGCACGCCAGGCCTCCCTGTCCATCACCAACTCTCGGAGTTCACTCAGACTCACGTCCATCGAGTCAGTGATGCCATCCAGCCATCTCATCCTCTGTCGTCCCCTTTTCCTCCTGCCTCCAATCCCTCCCAGCATCAGAATCTTTTCCAATGAGTCAACTCTTCACATGAGGTGGCCAAAGTATTAATTATAACCCTTAGAATAGCTAAATTAAAATAATAAAATAATATTTTAAAAATTGACACTACAAAGTGTTGGTAAAAACTGAAAGTGAAAGTTGCTCAGTTGTGCCTGACTCTTTGTGACTCCATGGGCTATATATACAGTCCATGGAATTCTCCAAGCCAGAATACTGGAGTGGGTAGCCTTTCCCTTCTCCAGGGGATCTTCCCAACCCAGGGATCAAACCCAGGTCTCCTGCATTGCAAGCAGATTCTTTACCAGCTGAGCCACAAGGGAAGCCCAAGAACACTGGATAGGGTAGCCTATCCCTTCTCCAGGGGATCTTCCCAACCTAGGAATTGAACCAGGATCTCCTGCATTGCAGGTAGATTATTTACCAACTGAGCTATCAGGGATGCCCTATGTGTGGGTGAAGATATACAGGATAACTATAACTTTTAAACACTGCTGGCAGGAATGTAAAAATTTAAAGCCACTCTGGAAAACTTTTAGGCAGTACCTACTAAGCTAAACATGGGTGTATTAACAGTTGATGTTAACCAAGCAATGCTACTCCTGGGCAAACACACTCATGCACCAAACACATGCACCAGCATATTCACCGATGCATTATTCCCAAAAGCTTAAAACGGAAACTAACCCCAAAGTGTGCCAGCAACAGAATGGAAGGTAAATTTTTAAATACCTAAAACAGAATCTTACAAGTAATGAAAAAGAAGAAATCACTGCTACATGTAAGCACATGGATGAATCATGAAAGCTAGACAGAAACCCTAGCACAAATGCATGATTCCATTTCCATAGAAACCAAGAAGAGGCAGCACAGTCCATAGTGATGGAGGCCATGATAGTGGTTACCTCTGAGGAGGTGATGACAGGGAGGGGACACAGGCAACTTTGGACTGCTATTTGAGATCCTGATCTGGGCGTTGGTTACACAGACATGTTCCCTTTGCAGAAGTTTTCTGAGGTACTCACATAAGACCTGTGCATTTCTCGGTATACCTGTTGTGTTTATAAAATAAATAAATGAGTGAGTTAACGAGTGTGTGAATAAATGCATATATACATGGGATATATTAAGGAGGTGTGGTCAAATGTATGGAATTATAGCATTCCACACTAATACATCTATGTGTGTTAGTCGCTCAGTCCTGTCCAACTCTTTGCGACCCCATGGACTGTAGCCCACCAGGCTTCTCCGTCCGTGGAATTCTCCAGGCAAGAATACTGGAGTGGATTGCCATTCTCTTCTCCAGAGAATACATCTATAGCCCCAGGGCTTAAAAGGCATTTCTAATAGTAAATATCTTAGAAAGTTAGATATCTATGAGTGTACCATATATGGTGACTCCCAGGTGGCACTAGTGGTTAAAAAACAAACAAACTCACCTGCTAATGCAGGAAACATAAGAGATGCAGGTTTGATCCCTGGGTCAGGAAATCTGCTGGAGGTGGGCATGACAACCCACTCCAGTATTCTTGCCTGGAGGATCCCATGGACAGAGGAGCCCAGCGGGCCACAGTCCACAGGATGCAAGGAGTCAGACATGACTGAGTGACTTAGCACACTTGGCACACACATGCATACCACATATATGTGTCTGTCTGAAACCGTCAAAGGCAAGTGTTAATATCCACACATACAGTTAAAAGTGTAATTTTATACCCAAGAGCCAGGCTCTGGGTCCCATCCAGCTGAAGTTGTTAAGTGAGAATTCTCTGAGCTGCCCTTCTAGTTGGTATTTCTAGAAACAGAGGTTAGATCAGTGAAAAGGGAAAGCAAGGAGTTCTATTTCGCTTGTTGTGCTATCAAATAGACACCACAAATGACCATCACAGTCAGAAGATGTTTTTCCTTCCAAGTTCTTTTGCTTGATCTTAGGTTTCTCAAGATACTGTCTTAAATTGAGTAAATTTTTCTTAAATGCTGTGTAGTAAGTGGGAAATCTTGCAGAAAATTTTTATCTTAACCACTTTTGGTAGAGTAAATCTGAAATGTTTTTAAACTAGATCTGAGTCTAGAGCCTCTAATTCACATTACAATAATCTTACACAGCAAACATGGTAGACAAAAACCTTCATGGAGTCACCTGTGACCACATGGGATATGACCTTCCTTGTATTCTGAAACGAAACTGTAAATTGAGAGACACAATTCAGCGTGAAAGTTTTTGTGCAGCCATTGTGACAAGTCTAAACGTTTAAGCAAAATATATTTCTCCAGCTAAAACAACAATAATTCATGCAGATGAATTTTCAGAGGGAAGTCTTCTGTAAAAACCATGTTGTCCATCATCTATATATCCAGACCATGAACCTAATGAAAGTGTTTGTTCTCTATTTCCCTCCTTTAGAAGAAATACAATGAAACAAACACAAAGAACCACAGAAACCAAAACACACAAAAGATGTGAAGTAGAAACATTTCCAGGTTATCATGATGTAAGGATATTTTAGTGATTCCCAAGTTTTCAGAAAAGATTTGTAACTCAGGAGTTCTAAGAACCAATATCACAGAAACGATATGCCTCTGATTAAGAGTTCTTCTCCCCTTCCCTGTGTCCTTCTGAGTCATCTCGTTCCCTCGGAGTCTTCAGTAAACCTCCTTCCCCTCTGCACTTTAGCCCCCTGAAAGAAAGGTTCAGTGCTAAGTAGATGGACGCTGGGGTGTCCACGCATGCCCAGTTGGCATAGTTTCATTGCTTGCACTTGGAAGCGGGCAAGTTTTCCAGTTTATTCTTGAGGACCTGCATTTTCACTTCTAGTTTGAAAATATCTCAGTTCTTCACATATCACTAGAAATCAGTATAGCTAGTTCCCACAATCTAGATGATAGATGTCTAGTCTGTGGCAAAATTTTAGATAAGCTATCACTTTTGCTCTGTCTAGATAAATTGTTCATGCAGTTTATTTACTGATGAGACATCTCTACAATGTGTAGGCATCTTTATGCTGAAATGAATCTTTGACTTTATTTGTACATCAATAAAAAAAAAAAAACTGCTTTTTTCCCCTCAAAAAAAATTCTTGACTGAATGTTTGACACAACCTATAGAAATTTTATCATAAAGGAAGGCTTTCTTATTGTTCAATCACCAACTTATGTCTGACTCTTCGAGACCCCATGGGACTATAGCACACCAGGACTCCCTGTCCCCCACATCTCCCAGAGTTTGCCCAAGCCACTGAGCTACGAGGGAAGCTACAGAAACTATAAAAATTGATATATTTAACTTTTAAAATAGAGAAATGCCTGAATTAAGTGTAGAAGTAGGATCTGGGGAGAAGCAGCAGCAATGAAAAAAAGCCACTCTGAACCTAAGCCAATGTCAAAAATAAACAGGAATAAGTTTGGGAACTAGGAGAACAGAATAATTCCTTTCCTAATTGAGAGTAATCCAAATGCTTATCAGTAGGAACCAGTATATTTACGTATACATTCAATAAATACTTCGGGCTTCTCTGGTGGCTCAGGTGAATTCCTGGGTTTGATTCCTGGGTCGGGAAGATCCCCTGCGGAAGGAAACGGCAACCCACTCCAGTATTCTTGCCTGAGAAATCCCATGGACAGAGGAGCCTGATGGGCTGCAATCCGTCAGACTGCAAAGAGTCAGACAGTGACTAAACCACCATCACTACCAAGCGTGCTGCCTGACACTGTGTTATGGGATGAGGTTTTGGAAATGCCCAGATTGTAGCCCCTGACCTCAGTGAATGCAGGGTGAATTGGAAGAGACAGACAAGAAACAATAAAACATCTATTCATCTTCTAGTACCAAAAACGGAATGGCTTAAACAGCAAAAATATCTTGTCTCACAGTTCTGAAGGCTAGAAGTCCGAGATTAAGATGTTAGCAGCCTGGTTCCTCCTGAGGCCTGTGAGAGGAACACTGTATTATGCCTCTCCCCAACTCATGGTGGTTTCCTGGCCATCTCTGGCCTTCTTTGGCTGTAGAGGCATCACCCCAGTCTCTGCCCTCATCTTCAGAGTGCTCTCCCATGTGTGTGTGTGGGCAAAATTCTCCCTGTTTACAAGGATGCTGATCATGCTGGATGAGGGGCCCACCCTATGCTTCAGGATCTCAACTAATTACATCTTGCTGTTCAGTCACTCAGTCGTGTCCATCTCTTTGCTACCCCATGTACTGCAGCACTCCAGGCTCCTCTGTCCTTCACCATCTCATGAATTTTGCCCAAATTCAGGTCCATTGAGTCAGTGATGCCATCCAACCACCTTATTCTCTGTCATCCCCTTCTCCTCCTGCCCTCAATCTTTCCCAGCATCACAATGAGTGGAATCAGGTGGCCGAAGTCCTGAAGCTTCAGCTTCGGCAACAGATTTCCAATGAATATTCAGGGTTGATTTCCTTTAGGATTGACTGGTTTGATCTTCTTGCTGTCTGGTTTCATTCTTAGGTACTGGATGTTAGGACCTCAACATTAGAATTTGTGCTGCATGCTAAGTCACTTCAGTCATGTCTGACTCTGTGTGACCCTATGGACTGTAGCCCACCAGGCTCCTCTGTCCAAGGGATTCTCTAAGCAAGAAGAACTTAGGGGCGGAGTGGGGCACAATTCAGTCCATCATTGTACAGAAAGAAAAGGCATTCAGTTTCACTGTACTCCCCTATCGGACTTTGGGGATCCTTGTAGAAAGGCTACCATTTCCTTAATGGCCTCCATTCCTACCACCTTTCCCCAAAAATCAACCTCCTGTTCCCACCATCTGCCCTGCTTGGAGGCTGGCTGCCTGTAGAGCTAAATTCTCAGGAATGACAACTACTGCGGCTGGTGTGCCCAAGAATTGGGAAGCTCTGTGAAGGTCCTCATGTTCTATTGAGGAAAGCTTCCAAAGCAAAGCCCTACGCCTGAACCCAGGCTACTGAAGTTTCAGAAAACAAATCAGAGAACTCAATAACACATTCCTCCACAGTAAATGATCCATTTCACTTGCATTGCCAATTCAAGGGTAGAATTGTGCTTGTGCACATGTTTTTTCTCTGGAGCTGTGGAAAGGATATTGACATGGTTTGACACTTTTCTCTCAGAAAAACTTACACTTTATAGTGTTTGTGGTCAACTTGAGGAAGCATTCCAGCTATCAACTTCTAGGCAAGTATTTTAGATTTAAGGAGGTAAGTGATATTAAAATTATGATACTCAACAGGTGGCTGTGCTTCCTGATTTTTTTTCTCTGAAGGTCTATGCTCTGATCGCTCACCATTCACAGCTTTATCAGTACCTTCACCTTGAACATGACTCACAGGTCATGCCTCTTCTGAATGGCATGGAGGACTCTGTCTTTCCCCCTCAAATGCTGCTCAGTACCTCTCACTCTTCATGTTATCTTGAATCTTCTCTTTGGGCAACCAAACTCCTTAAATTTACCTGGCCTGACCACATCCTCAGTATTCTGCTCTGGTCCTGTTGATCTGTGACATGGGCTCTTACTTTAAATGAAATTTTGTAAAATATAAAGATACAAAATGGAATATTACTCAGCCATAAAAAGGAATGGAACTGGGTCATTGGTAGTGATGTGAATGAACCTAGAGTCAAGTAAGAGTGAAGTAAAACAGAAAGAGAAAAACAAGTATCATATATTAATGTATATATATATATATATATATAATCTAGAAAAATGGTACTGATGAACCTATTTGCAGGGCAAGAATAAGAGAGAAGAGATGCAGATGTAGAGAAGAAACTTGTGGACATAAGTGGGGACAGGAGAGGGTGGAATGAACTGAGAGAGTTGCACTAACAATACACTGCTGCTGCTGCTGCTGCTGCTGCTGCTGCTGCTAAGTCGCTTCAGTCATGTCCAACTCCATGCGACCCCACAGGTGGCAGCCTACCAGGCTCCTCCGTCCCTGGGATTCTCCAAGCAAGAATACTGGAGTGGGTTGCCATTTCCTTCTCCAATGCATGAAAGTAAAAAGTGAAAGTGAAGTCGCTCAGTCATGTCTGACTCTTCGCAACCCCATGGACTGCAGCCTACCAGGTTCCTCCGTCCATGGGAGTTTCCAGGCAAGAGTACTGGAGTGGGGTGCCATTGCCTTCTCCACTACTGTGTGTAAAATAGATAGCTAACAGAAACCTGTATATTGTCCCCTGCTTATTTAACTTATATTCAAAGTACATTATGAGAAATGCTGGACTGGATGAAGCACAAGCTGGAATCAAGATTGCCGGGAGAAATATCAATAACCTCAGATATGCAGATGACACCACCCTTATAGCAGAAAGCGAAGAAGAACTAAAGAAAGAACCTCTTGATGAAAGTGAAAGAGGAGAGTAAAAAAGCTGACTTAAAACTCAACATTCATAAAACTAAGATCATGGCATCCGGTCCCATCACTTCATGACAAATAGATGGTGAAACAGTGGAAACAGTGACAGACTTTATTTTTTGAGGGGCTCCAAAATCACTGCAGGTGGGGACTGCAGCCATGAAATGAAAAGATGCTTGTTCCTGGGAAGAAAAGTTATGACCAACCTAGACAGCATATTAAAAAGCAGATACTTTGCCTTGCCAACAAAAGTCCATCTAGTCAAAGCTATGGCTTTTCCAGTAGTCATGTATGGATGTGAGAGTTGAACCATAAAGAAAGCTGAGTGCCAGAGAATTGATGTTTTTGAGCTGTGGTGTTGGAGAAGACTCCTGAGAGTCCCTTGGACTGCAAGGAGATCCAACTAGTCCATCCTAAAGGAAACCAGTCCTGAATATTCATTGGAAGGACTGATACTGAAGCTGAAACTCCAATTCTTTGGCCACTTGATGCGAAGAACTGACACATTTGAAAAGACCCTGATGCTGGGAAAGATTGAAGGTGGGAGAAGAAGGGACTACAGAGGATGAGATGGTTGGACGACATCAACCATGCCATCATGACATGGGTTTGAGTAAACTCTGGAGTTCGTGATGGACAGGGAGGCCTGGCATGCTGCAGTCCATGGGGTCACAAAGAGTTGGACATGACTGAGCGACTGAACCAAACTGAACTGAACAGAAACCTGCTGTATAACACAGGGAGCTCAGCTTGGTGCTCTGTGATGACAAAGAGGGATGGAAGGGTGGGGGTGTCAAGGGAGGGGATACGTGTATACTTATAGCTGATTCATGCTGCTGTACAGCAGAAACTAGCACAACATTGCAAAGCAATTATCCCTCAACTTAAAAAAGTTTTAAAAATATAGAAATGTGGCCATGAGTTGAGAGGTACTGTAAGAATCCTATCTTAGCTGAGCTAAACTGCTAATATGCCATTTTTCTGCCCAGGATAAACATCCCTAGTTCCGGAGTTTACTTTCAGCTTACAAGCTGGAGCTGTGGGACACACTCGGGATCTTCTATGGCTTCTCTGGTTTTCTCTCTGATGCAGCACAGAAAAACAAAAACAGAAGGGCTCAAACCTCGGACAGGCTAAGAGGTCTATGGTGAACCAAATGTCACACACTCCAAGGTCTTTAAAAGTACAGAGCACCCAGCTGAGACAAAGGACCACTATGCTGCTGCACAGATGGCATCTTCAGGATAGGGCCAGAGGCCTCCATGGAGAAGAGTCCCTCACTAAGATGAGGTCAGAGCAAAGCTCCACCCTGAACATTAAGAGACACCAGAGTCCTACATTTATTACTATGAAGGGAGTAGAGGAATACAAGGCCAAGGGCTGTAAGTGCCAGAAATTTTCAGTGTTAGTACTTTTTATCTTGGAATCTTGTTTGTTTCCATGGAATGATTAGTTGTAAAACCCTTAACAATTCGAAAGAGGCATTAGAACGGCAGCAAAGAAGATTCTCAGAAATCACCATAGACCAACCCTCAACTCCATATTTGCTTATCTCATGGCTTCTCTGGAACACCTCTGGGGTTGATTAAAGTAACAGTTGATTCATTTCACTGTACAGCAGAAATTAACACTGTAAAGCAAATATACCCCAATTTTAAAAAATGCATTCCAAAATACATTAGGTACAGATGAACACTGTTGGATTCCACTTATAAAAGTATTTACAAGGTCAAACTCAGAGTCAGAATGTACACTGGTGAATGCCAGGGACTGTGGGGGTGGGTGGTAGGGGTGGGGAGGGGAGATGGGGAGTTAGTGTTTAATGGGAACAGTTTCAGTTTAGGAAGGTGAAAAAGCCAGGAGATGGATGATGGTGAGAGTTGCACGACAATGTGAGTATACTCAGTGCCACTGAACTATACAGCCAAATATGGTTAAAATAGTATCTTTTATATTATGTTATTTTTACCACAATAAAAAAAAAACCGTCTCTTTGCATCATACCCACAAGTGTCATCACCAGCAGCAGCAGTAGCAACAATAACAATCAGAAATACCATCAATTCCTTCCTTGGAGGGCACAAAGGGCTGGCAAAATCTTTTGATGGGGCAAGTACTTTTCATTCAGTTTTTAGTAAGAATCCTGGCTAGTGACCAAACCCCGTTCCATGGCCCTAGTAATTCTCCTTTAGTGAATAATTTCGGGTTTGAACTTATCAGAAAAAAAAGGAGGTTCAGCAGCTTGTTTTTGAAGGCTTCTATATTTATCATATCTCCCCTGTTTTCCAGTATTATAAATGAGACCTCAATGTGCTAAGACAGTGTACTTCTAAACACAGTCATAGACTTCACCAGGCAAAGGAAGGATCATATATACTTTCTACCAAGCACTGGGGTTCCGGATGTAGGTGGACTTAACTTGACTAATCAGGGTCACCTTAGAAGCCAACCATGATGGTAAGGAGTAGACCTTTCAACCATTCACAAGATCCTGTACATCTCTTATTCACAATTCTTCTACAGTGTTTTATAAGTGTTTGGGTCTGATGCTCCCATTACACAGCAACATTTTTGAAGGTAAAGGCTGGGTGTTACTTATCATTGTATTACCACAACTTATCAGACCAATGCATAGTAGGTGTTCAGGAAGTGTTTGCAGGTAAGTCAGTCCACTAATAAAAATGGCCAGTTTTCATTGCCTTTGTGTTGATTTTAAATGTACACTCCAGCAACACCCTCCAAAAGTATAGATTCACTGCTAATGGCCCAAGTCCTATTTGAATACTAGATACTGTGCCTAAAGTGTACACAAATCTTCAGGACCTTGGTCAGGACTTTCCGACATTATAAAAGATAAAGTGGCGATCAGATGTATGGAGTTTGGGGTTTGTTTCTTTATTTAGTTTGGATTTGGCTTTGATGAAAATATCAATAATGACTTCAGCATGTCTACACCTGTCTGCTTCTAAGAAACTTTTGGATTCTACTAAGTCAGTTATCTGTTAACTAGAACAGGAGGTAAAGATGTATGACGTGGTGAAAGATATTAAATATCTTAATATCAAGCGATAATATTATTTTACCTAGAACGCTTTTACATGCAGGGATCTGAATGTTAAAGTGAATGCAACTAATGTAATTTCCCATTGGGTATGTTCTGTGTATGAGCTTTAAAAAATATCCAAAGAGACCTGAAATAATGACATTTTCATTTAACATGTCCTGGTTGCTTTAAGTCATTCTTCTGACTGTAAATGTTTCAGTTCAGTTTACTCGCTGACTTATGTCTGACTCTTCGCACCCCATGGGCTGCAGCATGCCAGGCATCCCTATCCATCACCAACTCCTGGAGTTTGCTCAAACTCATGTCCATTGAGTCCATGATGCCATCCACCCATCTCATCTCGGTCATTCCCTTCTCTTCCTGCCTACAATCTTTCCCAGCATCAGGGTCTTTTCCAATAAGTCGGTTCTTCACATCAGGTGGCCAAAGGATTAGTCCTTCCAATGAATATCCTGGGTTGATTTCCTTTAGGACTGACTCCTAAAGGACTGACTCCTAGGTTTGATCTCCTTTCTGTACAATGGTTTACTCAGACACTAATTAGGAAGTCACAGTAGATGGTGTCTATGGTGATCTTGTCTGACAATCCACTCTGGATTTGTTCTTCCTAATTTTTGGGGCCCCGCCCTTCACATGACCTCCAAAGACACCAGCCTCTGCAGACCTCTCCTATTCCATGCTCCATTCATGCCCTTGAACAAGGTCTTCCTCTCCCCAACCCTTCCAACTTGCTCCTCTTTCTTCTAACCAACAATTCCCTAGAAATTAGACTAAAAGGCTGGAATGCAAACAATGTATCACCTAATTAGAGTAATTCACACAATGTTGTCCATAATTGATCTGATTTGTGCTTTAACTGATAAAATGTGCTCCCTGGGATTTTTGAGCACTGGGTTCAGTGGTCTCCCAGCTGCCTCCATTTGTACCATCTCACTATCATACTTTTTCATCTTATTCCACTAAAATAAAACTTGCAGAATGAAAGCCATCAACACAGCATCTCATGTTTAACTATGTCTGCTACTTAAAGCAGTCTGACATCAGTACAAGTTCAGTTCAGTTCAGTTCAGTTCAGTTGCTCAGTCCTGTCCGACTCTTTGTGACCCCATGAATCACAGCATGCCAGGCCTCCTTGTCCATCACCAACTCCCAGAGTTCACCCAAATCCATGTCCATTGAGTCGGTAATGCCATCCAACCATCTCATCCTCTGTCTTCCCCTTCTCCTCCTGCTCTCAATCTTACCCAGCATCAGGGTGTTTTCAAATCAGTCAGCTCTGCACATCAGGTGGCCAAAGTACTGGAGTTTCAGCTTCAACATCAGTCCTACCAATGAACACCCAGGACTGATCTCCTTTAGAATGGACTGGTTGGATCTCCTTGCAGTCCAAGGGACTCTCAAGAGTCTTCTCCAACACTACAGTTCAAAAGCATCAATTCTTCTGCGCTCAGCTTTCTTTATAGTCCAACTCTCACATCAATACATGACCACTGGAAAAACCATAGCCTTGACTAGACGGATCTTTGTTGACAAAGTTATGTCTCTGCTTTTCAATATGCTGTCTAGGTTAGTCATAACTTTCCTTCCAAGGAGTAAGCGTCTTTTAATTTCATGGCTGCAATCACCATCTGCAGTGATTTTGGAGCCCAAAATAATTAAGTCTGACACTGTTTCCACTGTTTCCCCATCTATTTCCCATGAAGTGATGGGACCAGATGCCATGATCTTCGTTTTCTGAATGTTGAGCTTTATGCCAACTTTTTCACTCTCCTCTTTCACTTTCATTAAGAGGCTCTTTAGTTCTTCTTCACTTTCTGCCATAAAGGTGGTATCATCTGCATATGAGGTTATTGATATTTCTCCCAGCAGTCTTGATTCCAGCTTGTGCTTCCTCCAGCCCAGCGTTTCTCATGATGTACTCTGCATATAAGTAAAATAAGCAGGATGACAATATACAGCCTTGATGTACTCCTTTTCCTATTTGGAACCAGTCTGTTGTTCCATGTCCAGTTCTAACTGTTGCTTCCTGACCTGCATACAGGTTTCTGAAGAGGCAGGACAGGTGGTTTGGTATTCCCATCTCTTTCAGAATTTCCCACAGTTTATTGTGATCCACACAGTCAAAGGCTTTGGCATAGTCAATAAAGCAGAAATAGATGTTTTTCTGAAACTCTCTTGCTTTTTTGATGATCCATCAGATGTTGGCAATTTGACCTCTGGTTCCTCTGCCCTTTCTAAATCCAGCTTGAACATCTGGAAGATCACGGTTCACACATTGCTGAAGCCTGGCTTGGAGAATTTCGGGCATTACTTTACTAGCATGTGAGATGAGTGCAATTGTGCAGTAGTTTGAGCATTCTTTGGCATTGCCTTTCTTTTGGATTGGAATGAAAACTGACCTTTCCAGTCCTGGGGCCACTGCTGAGTTTTCCAATATACTGAGTTTCAGTACAAGTAAAAAGAGTTATAAGGAAAACAAAAGCTTCTCAGATACACATATAAAAATGATACAAAATAAAATTCAAGCTTTAAAACCAGCAAGCTTAAATTAATTATTTAAGGCATTAAATTTCACTGTGACCATCTTATTCTACTCCCCATTTGTTTTGTTATTTAGTCTCTAAGTTGTGTCTGACACTTTTGCAACCCTGTAGACTGCAGCCCACCAGGCTCCTCTGCCCATGGGATTTCCCAAGCAAGAATTCTAGAGTGGTTGCCACTTCCTTCTCCAGGGGATCTTCCTGACCCAGGGATCAAACTCACAACTCCTGCCTCTTCTGCATTAGCAGCTGTATTCTTTACCACTGAGCCATCTGAGGAGCCCTATTCTCCACTAGCATCTTATAAAATCTTAGTATAGAGGCATGTATATATCACTTGCCTTTTAAAACAAAGGTTTAAAAGATTAGAATATTAAGGGACCCATTTTAAAATTAGGAAGCTTTAACCAACACATTTTTATAATACTGGCTCCTACTATTTCCTAAAGTAAATGAAAGCTTTTTTATTTTGAAAATTAAAGTTACATCCAACTTCAAGTTTCTTCTTTTTTTGCTTTCTTTATAAAAATAATTGATGATAGCATTTTCTACTCTAATCACATTGAGACAAACACTGAATTCAAAAGAGTATTTTTAATGAAAACAAAACTCCTACGATCTCTGAGACCAAGGTAAACACCCTGGCTCAATGAGTAGTACATGTTGTTCCCTAAGCAAAAAGGGAAGACATCTTTACGGAAATCTTATGGTTCAGAGGCTCCACTTGGCAGTTGATGTTGGAAGAACAGAAAGGCCTCGTATGAGCAGTGGTAAAAGCCAAGCTAGTGTAGTCAATGAGTGGGTGACATCAGGCCTTATGGGTTATATTCAGGCGTGCTCAAAGTTTCAACAGCACTGATCAAAACTATAGGAAAGATAAATCCATTTTAAAATCAGTCTGACACCACTGGCAAACAAACAAAACTGTACTTGAATGGAATTCAACTTTGGCTGAATTTTCTTAAAAAGCTGGCCACGGGGCTACCCTTGACATGCATGTTTCAGTTTGGCACTGGGCCTCCCAAACAACAAAGCAGGTGAAATTCCTCAAATATACGCATCTAATAAATCATTCTGTCAGTTAGACAGTAACATTTACATATCACCCTTCCAGTTCCTAACTGGCTAATCAGTTGCAAGACCAAATTACACAGCACTGAGGCAATAAGAAACACAGGCGTGTAAACATCACAATGGCTCATTGTCCTGTCGAGTTTACCCGACTTAAACATGCCATTTCTATTTAGATGAAGAACGCCTCCATAACGACACCATTTTTGTAAAGGTCCTAATCAAGCAAAACTAACCAACACAATATATTGTTTAGAAGTACATACCATCTTTTAAAAAGAGGGAATTATAAACACAAAATTATAGCAGCTATCCCTTGGCAAGAGGCAGAAATATGGGATGGGAAAGGAACATGACGTAGAAAGCAACAATAGCAAAATCAATTTTAAAACTGTACGTAATAACTTTTGCATAGACCTATTATACCATTTTATGTTTGCCATTTTTTTTTCCATGATTGACTTTTGAAAAGTCTCTATCTTTCCTGGAATATGGAGCCCTCTGTGTAAGACAGCAGAGGCTGAGATGGTTACACAGCATCACCGACTCAATGGACATGAATTCGAGCAAACTCCAGGAGATAGTGGAGGACAGGGAGACCTGGCATGCTGCAGTCCATGGGCTTGCAAAGAGTCAGACACAACTTAGCGACTGAACAACAACATGGAAGACAGCATTGCAAGCCCAGATTATGCAGAGTATTTGTATTTACTGTTTGGAGAAGGCGATGGCACCCCACTCCAGTACTCTTGCCTGGAAAATCCCACGGACGGAGGAGCCTGGAGGGCTGCAGTCCGCTGGGGTCGCAAAGAGTTGGACATGACTGAGCGACTTCACTTTCACTTTTCACTTTCATGCATTGGAGAAGGAGATGGCAACCCACTCCAGTGTTCTTGCCTGGAGAATCCCAGGGACGGGGGAGCCTAGTGGGCTGCCATCTCTGGGGTTGCACAGAGTCGGACACAACTGAAGCGACTTAGCAGCAGTAGCAGTAGCAGAAATTCCTTTGAAAGCTCCTTGATCTTTCCAATATTTCCAGCTGAAAAGCAAAATTTTCTGCAATAGTAGCATCATATAAGGACTTCCCTGGTGGCTCAATAGTGGAAATAGCCTGCCAGTGCAGGAGACGCGAGTTCAACCCCTAGGTTGGGAAGATCCCCTAGGAAGGAAATGGCAACCCACTCTAGACTGCCTGGGAAATCCCGTGGACAGAGCCTGGTGGGCTACAGTCCACAGGGTCACAGAGAGTAGAACATGACTTAGGGACTAAACAACAACAACAAAAGAGCATATAAGAAGAGCTAATAATGTACTTTTAGTTCTTTGATATTTACCACTTCTTTTTAAATTTAGGACTTTAATTTTTGTAATTTTTATTTTATATTGGAGTATGAAGTGAAGTGAAGTGAAAGTTGCTCAGTCATGTCTGACTCTTTGTGACCATGGACTACACAGTCCATGGAACTCTCCAGGCCAGAATACTAGAGTGGGTAGCCTTTCCCTCTCCAGGGGATCTTTCCAACTCAGGAATTGAATCCAGGTTTCCCGCATTGCAGGCAGATTATTAACCAACTGAGCCACAAGGGAAGCCCACACTGGAGTATAGTTGATTAACAATGTTGTGTTAGTTTCAGACGTACAGCAAAGTGATTCAGTTATACATACACATGTATCTATTCTTTTTTAAATTCTTTTCCCATTTAGGTTATTACACAATATTGACCAGAGTTTCCTGTGCCATACAGTAGATCCCTGTTGGTTATCTAGTTTAAATATAAAGGTATGTACATGTCAATCTTAAACTCCTAATCTATCCCTCCCCTCACTCATGGCCCCCAGTAATCATAAATTCATTGTCTAAGTCTGAGTCTGTTTCTGTTTTGTAAATAAGCTCATTCTTACCATTTTTCTTAGATTCCACATAAAAGTGATATATGATATTTGTTTCTCTCTGACTTACTTCACTTAGTATGATAACCATATGATAATCACTAGGATCACCAATGTTGCTGCAAACAGCACTATTTCATTCTTTTAAATGACTGAGTAATATTCCATTACACATATGTATCACATCTTCCTTACCATTCATCTGTCAATGGATATTTAGGGTGCTTCCATGTCTTGACTATTATAAACGGTGCTGCAATGAAGGGGGTTCATGGATCCTTTCAAATCATGTTTTTCTCAAAATATATTATGCCCAGGAGTAGAATTACTAGATATTATGGCAGCTCTATTTTTAGTTTTTTAAGGAAATGCCATACTGTTCTTCACAGTGGCTACACCAATTTATATTCCCACCAACAGTTTAGGAGGGTTCCTTTTTTTCCACAGCCTCTGAAGCATTAATTATCTGTAGATTTTTCGGTGATGGCCATTCTGATCGGTATGAGGTAATACCACATAGTTTTGATCTGCACTTCTCTAATAATTAGGGATGCTGAAGATCTTTTCATGTGCCTCTTGGCCATCTAATGTCTTCTCAAAGATGAACTCCCCAGGTCGGTCGGTGCCCAATATGCTACTGGAGATCAGTGGAGAAATAACTCCAGAAAGAATGAAGGGATGGAGTCAAAGCAAAAACACCACCCAGTGGTGGATGTGACTGGTGATGGAAGTAAAGTCTCATGCTGTAAAGAGCAATACTGCATAGGAACCTGGAATGTCAGGTCCATGAATCAAGGCAAATTGGAAGTGGTCAAACGAGATGGCAAGAGTGAACATCAACATTTTAGGAATCAGTGAACTAAAATGGATTGAATGGGTAAATTTAACTCAGATGACCATTATATGTACTATTATGGGCAAGAATTCCTCAGAAGAAATGGAGTAACCATCATAGTCAACAAAAGAGTCCAAAATGCAGTACTTGGATGCAATCTCAAAAACGACAGAATGATCTCTGTTTGTTTCCAAGGCAAATCATTCAGTATCATGGTAATCCAAGTCTATTCCCTGACCAGTAATGCTGAAGAAGCTGAGTTGAACGGTTCTATGAAGACCTACAAGAACTTCTAGAACTAACACCCCAAAAAGATGTCATTTTCTTTATGGGGGACTGGAATGCAAAAGTAGGAAGTCAAAAGATACCTGGAGTAACAGGCAAATTTGGCCTTGGAGTACAAAATGAAGCAGGTCAAAGGCTAACAGAGTTTTGCCAAGAGAACGCACAGGTCATAGCAAACACCCTCTTCCAACAACACAAGAGATGACTACACATGGACATCACCAGATGGTCAACACCGAAATCAGACTGATTATATTCTTTGCAGCCAAAGATGGAGAAGCTCTATAAAGTCAGCAAAAACAAGACTGGGAGCTGACTGTGGCTCAGATCATGAACTCCTTATTGCCAACTTCAGACTGAAATTGAAGAAAGTAAGGAAAACCATGAGACCATTCAGGTATGACCTAAATCAAATCCCTTATGATTATACAGTGGAAGTGAGAAATAGATTCAAGGGATTAGATCTGATAGACTGCCTGAAGAAGTTCGTGACATTTTACAGGAGGCAGTGATCAAGACCATCCCCAAGAAAAAGAAATGCAAAAAGGCAAAATGATTGTCTGAGGAGGCCTTACAAATAGCCAAGAAAAGAAGAGAAGCAAAAAGCAAAGGAAAAAAGGAAAAATATACCCATTTGAATGCAGAGTTCTAAAGAATCGCAAGGAAAGATAAGAAAGCTTTCCTCAGTGATCAGTGCAAAGAAATAGAGGAAAACAACAGAATGGGAAAGACTAGAGATCTCTTCAAGAAAATAAGAGATACTAAGAGAACATTTCATGCAAAGATGGGCTCAATAAAGGACAGAAATGGGATGGACCTAACAGAAGCTGAAGATATTAAGAAGAGGTGGTAAGAATACAGAGAAAAACTATATAAAAAAGATCTTCATGACCCAGATAAACACGATGGTGTGATCACTCATCTAGAGCCAGACATACTGGAATGCAAAGTCCAGTGGGCCTTAGGAAGCATCATTACAAAAAAAGCTAGTGGAGGCGATAGAATTCCAGTTCAGCTATTTCAAATCCTAAAAGATGATGCTGTGGAAGTGCTGCACTCAATATGTCAGCAAATTTGGAAATTTCAGCAGTGGCCACAGGACGGGAAAAGGTCAGTTTTCATTCCAATCCCAAAGAAAGGCAATGCCAAAGAATGCTCAAATTACCGCACAATTGTACTTATGCCACACATTAGCAAAGTAATGCTCAAAATTCTCCAAGACAGCCTTAACAGTACGGGAACAGTGAACTTCCAGAATTCAAGCTGGATTTAGAAAGGGCAGAGGAACCAGAGATCAAATTGCCAACATCTGTTGGATTATCAAAAAAGCAAGAGAGTTCCAGAAAAACATATACTTCTGCTTTATTGACTATGCCAAAGTCTTTGACTCTATGGATCACAATAAACTGTGGAAAATTCTGAAAGAGATGGGAATACCAAACCAACTGACCTGCCTCTTGAGAAATCTGTATACAGGTCAAGAAGCAACAGGTAGAACTGGACATGGAACAACAGACTGGTTCCAAATTGGGAAAGGAGTATGCCAAGGCTGTATATTGTCACCCTGTTTATTTAACTTATATGCAGAGTACATCATGAGAAATGCTGGACTGGATGAAGCACAAGAGGGCTGGGAGAAATATCAATAACCTTAGACATTCAGATGACATCGCCCTTATGGCTGAAAGCGAAGAAGAGCTAAAGAACCTCTTGATGAAAGTGAAAGAAGAGAGTGAAAAAGTTGGCTTAAAACTCAACTTTAAGAAAACGAAGATCATGGCATCTGGTCCCATCACTTCATGGCAAATAGATGGTGAAACAGTGGAAACAGTGACAGACTTTATTTTGGGGGCTTCAAAATCACTGCAGATGGTGACTGTAGCCATGAAATTAAAAGATGCTTGCTCCTGGGAAGAAAAGTTATGACCAAACTAGACAGCATATTAAAAAGCAGAGACATTAGTTGTCCAACAAAGGTCCATTTAGTCAAAGCTATGGCTTTTCCAGTAGTCATGTATGGATGTGAGATTTGGACTATAAAGAAAGCTGAGCACCGAAGAATTGATACTTTTGAACCGTGGTGTTGGTGATGATTCTTGAGAGTCCTTTGGACAGTGAGGAGATCCAACCTGTCCATCCTAAAGGAAATCAGTCCTGAACAGTCATTGGAAGGACTGATGCTGAAGCTGAAACTCCAATCATTTGGGTACCTGAGGCAAAGAGCTGACTCATTTGAAAAGACCCTGATGCTGGGAAACATTGAAGGTGGGAGGAGAAGGGGACGGCAGAGGATGAGGTGGTTGGGTCGTATCACCGACTCGATGGGCTTGAGTCTGAGTAAACTCCAGGAGTTGGTGATAGACAGGGAGGCCTGGCGAGCTGCAGTCCATGGGGTCGCCAGGAGTCGGACATGACTAAGTGATTGAACTGAACTGAACTTATGTTTTCTTTGGAGAAACGTCTATTTAGATATTCTGCCCATTTTTTGATTTTTTTTTTAATATTGATTGGCATGAGCTGTTTGTGTGTTTTGGAGACTAATCCCTTGTTGGTCCCTTTTATTTGCGAATACTTTTCCCCTTTCTGTGGCTAGTCTTCTCATCTTATTTTGCAAAGCAGACATTTTTAATTTTAATACAGTCCATCTTACCAATTATTTCTTTCATGGATCATGCCTTTAGTGTTGTATCTAAACTGTCATCACCATAGCCAAGGTCATCTAGGTTTTCTCTTATGTTGTCTTCTAAGTTTTATAGCCTGGTGTTTTACCTTTAGGCCTGTGATCCACTTTGAGCTAAGTTTTGTAGAGTGTAAGGTCTATGTCTGGATTCATTGTTTTACATGTAGGCATCCAGGAAAGACTATCTTTACTCCTTTGTATAGCCTTCGTTTCTTCACATCAAAGATCAGTAGTCTGGGTTTGTCTGGGTTTATTTCCAGGCTCTCTATTTTGTTCCACTGATTTACTCATGTATTCTTTCACCAATGCCACACTGTCTTAATTACTATAGCTTTACAACAAGTCTTGAAATCAGGCAGAGTCAGTCCTCCAAATTTGGTCTTCTTCAGTCTTCTGTTAGTTTTCCGGGTCTTTGGTCAGAATCAGTGTTTTGATATCCATAAACTAACTTACTGGGAATTTTGATTAGAATTTCATTGATTCAAATTGGGAGGAACAACTTGAGTCTTCCTATCCATGAACATAGACTCTCTCTCCATTTATTCAGTTCTTCTTTGGTTTTGTTTATCATAATTCTCTAGTTTTTCTCATATAGATCCTGTACATATTGCTTTATATTTATACCTAAGTATTCCATTTTGGGGCATCCTAATGTAAATGGCATTTTTAAATTTCAAATTCCATCTGTTTATTGCTAGTATACAGGAAAGTGAATGTATCCTGCAATCTTGCTATAATCACTTATTAGTTTCAGGATTTTTTCTGGTCTGTTTTTTCAGATTTTCTACATAATATTTACCTCTTTTTAGTCAAAAACAACCGTCGCCATCTTTGGTCAAATCAAAAAAATGATTTATGGTTATTTCTCTAAACAATAGGTAAAAATTGATTTTTTTCAGCTTTATTGAAGTACAATTGACAAAACTGTATATATTTAAGATTCATTACTTATATTTTATACATGTATACACTGTGAAATGATTACCACAAACAAGCTAATTAACATATCCATCACTTCACACAGTTATCATTTTATTTCCCTGCCTCCTTTTCTTCCTTCCTTTCTCTTTCTTTCAACGTGCTCAAGATCTACCTTTTTTAGAAAATTTCAGGTGTACAATATAATACTGCTCCAGAACTTATTCATCTTGCATAACTGAAACTTTTCATCCTTTAATAATCTCCCTATTTTCCCCTTCGCCCAGTTTCTGGCAAGTACCACTCTAGTCTCTGCTCCTTTAAGTTTGACTATTTTGGATTTATCACTGATTCAATGGACATGAGTTTGAGCAAACTCCAGGAGTTGGTGATGGACAGGGAGGCCTGGAGTGCTATAGTCCATGGGGTTGCAAAGAGTCAGACACTACTGAGCGACTGAACTGAACTGAACTGAACCTTTTCATATAACTGGGTTATTTATATGTCTTCTTTTAAGAAATGTCTATTCAGGTCCTTTACCCATTATTTTTTAAAAATTTTATACAATTCTTAAAGGTTACTTTCTACTTACAGTTACCTTAATTTTTATAATATTTGCTACTTCCCTAAGAACTAGGTTAAAAACTGATTCTTTTTTAAAAAATCAAAAACCCTTTGCTAAATAATCTCCAAGACCTAAAACTGGTTCAAGATTTTTTGGCATAATGTGTGTGCTTTGGCCAGTATGAAGATTATTCCCTGATTTACGGCAATTTCTCCAACCAAGGTATATTAGTTAGCAATGTTCATCATATTATTAGTATAGTAGCTGCTTGGTTCAATTCAGTTCAGTTCAGTTCAGTCACTCAGTCATGTCTGACTCTTTGCGACCCCATGAACTGCAGCATGCCAGGCCTCCCTGTCCATCACCAACTCCCGGAGTTTGCTCAAACTCACGTCCATTGAGTTGGTGATGTCATCCAACCATCTCATCCTCTGCCATCCCCTTCTCCTCCTGCCCTCAATCTTTCCCAGCATCAGGGTCTTTTCAAATGAGTCAGCTCTTCACATCAGGTGACCAAAGTATTGGAGTTTCAGCTTCAACATCAGTCCTTCCAGTGAACACTCAGGAGTGATCTCCTTTAGGATGGACTAGTTGGATCTCCTTGCAGTCCAAGGGACTCTCAAGAGTCTTCTCCAACACCACAGTTCAAAAGCATCAATTCTTCTGCACTCAGTTTTCTTTATAGTCCAACTCTCACATCCATACATGACCACTGGAAAAACCATAGCCTTGACTAGATGGACCTTTGTTGATAAAGTAATGTCTCTGCTTTTTAATATGTTGTCGAGGTTGGTCATAATTTTCCTTCCAAGGAGTAAGCATCTTTTAATTTCATGGCTGCAATCACCATCTGCAATAGATTGAAAATTTCAAGAGCTAGATACTGATGCTCAATTGTTTACTTTTTTAAGCCCATTATAAATAAGATGCCCACTGGGGAAAACACACAGAAGATGCAAATAAAAATTCACTTAATTCACAAGAACAATGTAACCTGGATTTTCACAACAGTGCAGTCCTGGGTGATGGTAATAATTACTGAAATAGAGAACAATGAGGTGAACACAGGTTTGGAAGGTGAAACCAGTCATTTTTTTTGAACATAGTTTGAAATGTATATTAATCCTCTAAGCAGACACACAAATCAGGCAGTTGGATATAAGAATAAGGTGCTCAGAAGAGACTGGGGCTCAAGATATAAATCTGGAAGATCATCAACAGAATATATTTAAAGTCACGATATTAGATGAGTTCCCCCAGGGAATGAATATGGACTAGACACAAAAGAGAATCTAGGGCTGATTTCTGCGGCATCTGAAATTGAAAGTTTAAGAAGAGAAAGAGAATTAAGAAAGGAAGACTGAGAAGAAAGAATCAGAAATGAAGGTGGAAGGTCAGGAGAATGTACTTTCCCAGCAGCCAAGAGTTAAGAAATTGTCACCAGGAAGAGAAAGTGACTGGCTGGAACAAATGTTCTTGAGAGTTTAAGTTAACTGAAGACTCAGAATTATTATTGCTACTGTATTTGTCAATGAGGTGGTCCCTGGTGACCTTACTCAGAATGGAGTTGGTACAAGAAACAATGGCGAAGAGGAAGAGGAAACTGGAAGCACAGACAGTTCTTTCAGAGTTTTGCTGGAAATGGAACAAGAGACACAGGGTAGATAAAAGACCGAGATAAATTTTATTTGTTTTGTTTATGATAAGAGATAGCAAATGTTTGTAGATTGATGGAAATGAAGAAGCTGAAATGGAAAATTGAATAAAACAGGAAGGAGAGGAAATAATCTCAGTAATGGAATCCTCAAGTAGGCAAGAAGTTTTGGAGTCCAGGACACACATGGAAGAGTTGTTCTTAGAAGTCCAGGCAGTACATCCATCCTAATAGGAGGGAACACGGAGTACCGGTTCAGATGAAGGTGGATTGGCAGATCTGATGGTGGAAGAATGAAGAGGTTTCTTCTGGTTGCTTTGTTTTCCTAACTGAAACAAACAGTAAGTTCACCATGCTCTTTGGCCAGTATGAAGACTTCTTTGAGTGAGAGGATCAGAGAAAGGGTGCCCAAAATCTGAAGACAAAAGAACACAGGGGAAAGAGGTGCTGTGAGAACAGGAGAGTCAAATGATTAGCGAAATGCATTGTTAGGCAGTACTGAGAGCCCACAGGATATCTGTGGTCACACATATGAACGAAGACCATACAGCATACTTCCATGAGTTACTTTGTGTTCAACTGCTCAGGGGCAAGAATGAGTACGTAGGTGGTTGAGTTTAATCAGAATTACAGATTTTCTAGGCGAAGGAGACTGAGGGCAGAAAAGGATATAGTAGCTGATGGTTTGCAAGGGTGTGATTACAATGTTGAACCACAGAATCTATGCTAAAAAATGAGGAAAGGAGGGGGGCGTAAGGACTGGAAAAGATGCTACAGCAGAATGTCTCTGAGAAATTATCTTACTGCAAAGTAACAGAGCAATCCCAAATTCAGCAAAAAGCAAGGGATGTTACCTCCAACAGGCATTCCCCTAGAAAAAAAAAGTCTCACTTTTCCTTTATAATTTAGATCTTCGGCAACAGTGCTGCTCCCCTTTCTAGTTATGCCTAAGGTCATTGATGGCAATTTTTTAAATATCAAATGAGGTCACATCATAAATGGCTCCCTATGGCAAACAGAAATTGGCTCAAATGTGTTTATTACAGTCAAGAGTTTAACTTCTTTAACGTATGAAGAAATTTTAAATATTAGAAGGAAAATTCATTTAGAATGATAATTCTAGGTTGCCCTTCAGTAAAAATGTAAAGTAGGAATGAAGCAATTGTGAATGTGTTACATAGTATCTATGATATAGGGCTTTCCACGTGACATAGTGGTAAAGAATCTGCCTGCCCATTCAGGAGACCTGAGTCAATTCCTGGATTGAGAAAATTCCCTGGAGAAGGAAATGGCAACCCACTCCAGTATTCTTGCCTGGCAAAATCCTATGGACGGAGGAGCCTG
Organism: Bos javanicus; assembly: GCF_032452875.1. Lineage (NCBI taxonomy): Eukaryota > Metazoa > Chordata > Mammalia > Artiodactyla > Bovidae > Bos > Bos javanicus. The sequence goes on along the minus strand of NC_083876.1, from coordinate 80,490,643 downwards.
GCAAGCTGCAGTACATGGGGTTGCAGAGAATTGGACACGACTGAGCACATATGAACACATGTAATAAACTTAATTTCTAACTTATATTTGATAGAGACCATGTCTAGATTGAAGGATATTCCTTTTTAAAGTTACTTTTTGAAGACAGGGAAGTCATTAAGAAAACTTCCAATCAATTATTATTATATAGTATTTGTTGACCATTATATAGTATTTATAGTGCTATGGTAGTATGCACAGAGGTGAAATCTTAGTCCAAGGAAATTTATATAGTGAGGCTTCAAGATTAAGTTTTACTTACAGACAAAACAAGGATCTTACCTTCTTTTTTGGTTTGTTTTTTAATTCATTTGAAATCAGAATTTAAGAGTAAAGAGAGGAGCAATCTGGACAACAGAGGTCTCTCATTTTAGGAGAAGGCAATGGCACCCCACTCCAGTACTTTTGCCTAGAGAATCCCATGGACGGAGGAGCCTGGTAGGCTGCAGTCCATGGGGTCGCTAGAGTCGGACACGACTGAGCGACTTCACTTTCACTTTTCACTTTCATGCATTGGAGAAGGAAATGGCAACCCACTCCAGTGTTCTTGCCTGGAGAATCCCAGGGACAGGAAGCCTTGGTGGGCTGCCATCTATGGGGTCGCACAGAGTCGGACACGACTAAAGCGACGCAGCAGCAGCAGCAGCAACTAAGACTATACTTATTTGCCTTTGAAACTGACCAATGGAAAGCATTGTAAAGACTTAGAAAAGGTGATTTAGCCAGTTTAGGTATATCAATTTACATTCATTCGCATAAACTGCAATGGAAGCAGCAAAACCAACACTGCTCAGTTTAGCACTTTCAGGAGCTAATTACAATTTGGATATACTTATTAATGTAGTCTCTCTGCTTGGAGTATTTGTCCAGATTAGCATGTTCAAACCCTGGTCAGGGAGCTAAGATTCCACATGCTTCATGGTCAAAAAACCAAAACATAAAACAGAAGCGATATTGTAAAATAATTCAGTAAAGATTTATAAATGGTCCACATCAAGCTCCCTGACCAGGGTTCGAACGTCCACCCCAGGCACTGGAAGGTGAAGTCCTAACCACTGTGCCACCAAGGAAGTCCCTCTAATGCTACTTTCTGGATTAGAGTGTCAAGAACTAATCTGGACAAATACTTCCAAGCAGAGAGACTACTTTAATAAGTATATCCAAATTGTAATTAGCTCTTGCCATTAAAAAGAACTCATTTGAATCAGTTCTAATGAGGTGGATGAAACCGGAGCCTATTATACAGAGTGAAGTAAGCCAGAAAGAAAAACACCAATACAGTATACTAACGCATATATATGGAATTTAGAAAGATGGTAACGATAACCCTGTATGTCAGACAGCAAAAGAGACACAGATGTATAGAACAGTCTTTTGGACTCTGTGGGAGAAGGTGAAGGTGGGATGATTTGGGAGAATGGCACTGAAACATGTATAATATCATATGTGAAACGAATCACCAGTCCAGGTTCGATGCAGGATACAGGACACTCGGGGCTGGTGCACTGGGATGACCCAAAGGGATGGTACGGGGAGGGAGGTGGGAGGGGATTCAGGATGGGGAACACTTGTACACCCGTGGTGGATTCATGTTGATGTATGGCAAAACCAATACAATATTGTAAAGTAATTAGCCTCCAATTAAAATAAATAAATTTATATTAAAAAAAAAAGAAAAATATATAATTCAGATTTCATTAACTCAGGCTAGATTACTGGCCAAGTCTCTCTTAGTGACATTTTAGCTTTTAACTATTCCACTACTCCTTGCTACTTTAGAAAAACTAACAAATTTTTTAAACTTTAAAATTCATCATTTTCAAGGACAAATTTTATACTGTGCCTACTTCATTCCTGAATTTTACATTTTTAATTCCTCTCTCAAAGGCAGCAATAAATAGAATTTAAAAAACAAGAAGAGGTAAATAGGGGTAGGATTTTATGAAATCTGACATAACTGATAATAAATGTCAATTGCCAGAACTTGAAAAGATAACTTGGTTGAACATGAAATTTTACATCACATCATTTTCTCCTCAAAATTCTGTAGGTGTTTCCCTGTTACTTTCTTTAATCCGCAGTCTAAATGACAGACGCTAAGTTTAGATGACTCAGAGTATCGTAATATTTGCTCCATAGCAGGTAATTTGTTAAAAGTACTCTTTATATTTTATTTTGTTTTTCATGCATGGAGATTTACATGATAGTTAATAACTATCTTAAATCACAAACTTTGCCAGGATGAGTCCAGGTGTGTGTCATTTCTTACTTATTTCGCTTGAGAAATATGAACATTTCAATCCATATACTCAGACCTTTTTCCTCTCAGCTCTGGGAATTTTTTTTCTATTTTGCTTTATTATTTCTGTCCTAATTGCTGTGTTTTATTTTTCAGAAATAACAATTGTTATTGAATTTCCATTCTTCCCACCTTATAGCCTCATTTTCATTATTTTAGTTCCTTTTCCTTTTTCTTTTGAATTCTGAGAGAATTTCTTTAGCTTGTTCTCCACCACACTGATCTGATTTTCCACAATATCAATTTTGGTTTTTACTGGCCCTGCTGTTTTGCCACTGCATTTTTAGAGTCTTGCAATTAATGTTCTGTCACCCACCTTCCTTTTCATTTCTGTTGTCTTTTCATTTCTCCATTCTCAACTTTCGATCTTGTACTCTGTTTCTTAGATACTATTCATTCTAATGAGTCTGAGGATTTTGAACAGTTTTATATTAACCACATTTTTGGTTTCCTAGCATAAAAAAACTTTATTAGCATGCTCCTCTTGTGAGTTTTTAGGATGATATTCTGTTTCCCTCGTAGCTCAGTTAGTAAAGAATCCGCCTGCAATGCAGGAGACACCGGTTCGATTCCTGGGTCACGAAGATCCCCTGGAGAAGGGATAGGATAGCCACTCCAGTATTCCTGGGCTTCCATTGCAGCTCAGCTGGTAATCTGCCTGCAACGCAGGAGACATGGGTTCAATCCCTGGGTTGGGAAGATCCCCTGGAGAAGGGAAAGGCTACCCTCTCCAGTATTCTGGCCTAGAGAATTCCAAGGGGTCCATGGGGTGGCAGAGACTGAGTGACTTTCACTTTCACTTCTGCTTCCCATGTTGCTGCTAAGTTGCTTCAGTCGTGTCCAACTCTGTGTGACCCCAGAGACGGCAGCCCACCAGGCTCCGATGTCCCTGGGATTCTCCAGGCAAGAACACTGGAGTGGGTTGCCATTTCCTTCTCCAGTTTCCCATGTTATGCAATAATTTTCAAGGGTTGTATATAAGTTGTTTCTCTATTTACTCAGCTTGGAACAACAACAAAAAGATTTATCTAAGACTAATATTTTTCCAACAGATAATATATGTAGATTAATCTGAGGGTCACTCTTTTTCTTCAGTGCTCCTCTAGTCCCAGAATTATGGTCAAATACAATCTATAATTATTATTGTATTGATCCAACCAGTCAATCTTAAAGGAAATCAGTCCTGAATATTCACTGGAAGGACTGATACTGAAACGCCAATACTTTGGCTACCTGATGTGAAGAACTGACTCATCAGAAAAGAACCTGATGCTGGGAAAGATTGAAGGTGGGAGGAGAAGGGGACAACAGAGGATGAGATGGTTGGATGGCATCACTGACTCGATGGATATGAGGCTGAGTAAGCTCCAGGAGTTGGTGATGGACCGGGAAGCCTGGTGTGCTGCAGTCCATGGGGTCGCAAAGAGTCTAACACGACTGAGCAACTGAACTGAACTGAATAATGTATATGTATAATTTTAGCTCAGTTCAGTAGTATTTTGTAAGCCTTCCAAGTAGTGAGCATTTGCCCATTGAGAAGGCATTTTGCTGCACTCATGGGTTGGTTCTCTATCACTTTGAAGTAATGGAGTTCATGAAAAAGAAACTATAAATCCAAGAGCACACTACTGCTTATTAGTTGAAACCTATACCACTTGGTTTGTGCATATGAATTTCTCAGGATGCAATGCACTTCTGTTAGTCTTTCTCCTACTTCCTTCTTGCCTACTTATTTTCTGGGTTCTACAGACACCAGTTAGGCCTCACTTTGGCCACTTTTCAGATCCACACCACTGGAATAAAGAAGTCCTTCCAAGGTGCTTTCAAAACATTACAAACTGTATGCTTCTATTTCTATGACATTTTTGAAAGGGTAAAAATATAGTGATGGAGAAGGGAACAGTGGTTAGGAATTGGGGGAGGGTGGACTTCAAATAAATAGCATGATGGAGTTTATGGGACGATGGAAGTGTTCTGTATCTTGATCACAGTGGCAGGTACACAAATCTATGCATGTGTTAAAACAGAACTATATACACAAAAAATCAAATTTAGTGTATGTTAATTAAAAATAAAATAGAAAAAGTGAATAAAAAAAGAGAAATCTTTCCAGACACTTTTATCCCTGAATCAGAAACAGGAAAACAGCTTCAGTACTATTATCTTAGGTTTTACACCAGCAAATATGGAGGGCTATTGATTACATATTTGTAGATAATTTCACTAGCTTTCATGGGACTTACCCATTCAGATTGTGAAACCAGGCTGACTGTTAATTCTAAATTTTTTATATTATTATGAATTTTCATTATAGATACATATATATATATAATGAAAATTGAGGATGATATACATATCATTCTCAATTTTCTGATGAAGAAATGAGGTCACCAAACGTGGCTTCTCCAAGGAAAGACTCAGAGGCAGGACTAGGCTGCCGACCCAGGAGATTTTACTCGAGAGCCTGTGCACTTAATCACTGAATTCTCTATTCTTTCCAAATGCTAAATTAAACAATTAGTGACAGATTTTATTTGCTTGGGCTCCAAAATCACTGTGGAATTTTGGACTGCAGTGATGAAATTAAAAGACACTTGCTCCTTGGAAGGAAAGCTATGACAAACCTAGACAGCATATTAAAAACCAGAGACATCACTTTGCTGACAAAGGTCCATATAGTCAAAACTATTGTTTTCCCAGTAGTCATGTACAGGTGTGAGAGTTGGACCATAAAGAAGGCTGAGCACTGAAAAATGGATGCCTCTGAACTGTGGTGCTGGAGAAGGCTCTTAAGAGTCCCTTTGGAATGCAAGGAGTTCAAACCAATCAATCCCAAAGGAAATCAACTCTGAATATTCATTGAAAGGACTGTTGCTGAAGCTAAGGCTCCAGTACTTTGACCACCTGATGCAAAGAGCCGACTGACTGAAAAAGACCCTGATCCTGGGAAAGACTGAAGGCAAAAAAGAGAGGCAGAGGATGAGGTGGTTAGATAGCATCACTGACTCAACTGACATGAATTTGAGCAAACTCTGGGAGATGGTGAAGGACATAGGAGCCTGGTGTGCTGCAGTCCTTGGGGTCCCGAGGAGTCAGACACAACTTAGTGACTGAACAACAAGAAGAGAGCATTTATTAACTAACTGATATGTGCCAGGCATTGGGTTGTGCAATTAACAAACATTAATACATTTAATACTCACAACTCTATGTGATGGATACTATTATCATTCCCATTTAATAAATTAAAACCAACAGCAATAACAATGTTAGGCCTTAGAGATGGGAATAAATTTACCTAGAGTCAGATAACTGGCAGATGAAAAGGTTGGGATTCAAATTCAATCTGACTTCTAAACACAAGCACTCATCTCTTATGCTATAACACCTCTATTTAATAGGTATAATATGTTGCATATACTCCAGTAAATGTATAGTGTATTTTGCTAAGAAATTTCATATGTCAAGAATGATCATTTTCTATATTCAACTATAAATTAATACCTTCTGAGACAAAAATTTTCCTTCATTAAATACAAAAGGTTACATATTAACCAGAGACATCTGAATGCACTTGTGGTAGGGGGTTTAAATTCCATAATTTTTCCTATATGCACCCCGGTAGATAGCTGTGCACTGCATCAAGAGGCTTTCTTACCCTTTGACTTCCTGTAGTGTTTAACCGACAAGGAGTACTGGCAGAAAATCAGACAGAGAAAGAAAAAGAACCTTGGGATATTTGTTCTGTTTTGCAGGCTGGATGAGAAACAAAGGTCACTGCTCAGGCCTTGCAGTGGTAACCTACCCTTATTACTAGGCCACAAGTTTTGTGCTGTTGTGTGTGACTTCGCTATACCCTGTCCACCCTTGTAAACCATTCCTTCCCTAAATTCACTTAAATTACTCAGTTTAAGCATCCCATCTCTTTTCTCTGAAGGGCCTGGGCTGATACAGAAGTTATCTACTCTGGTATAGAACAATGCTTTAATATTCTAGAAGAGGATATTTTCCCATTCTATATGAATTCTTAATGTTCATGTAGGGCTTCCCTGTGGCTCAGATGGCAAAGAATCTCCTACAATGTAGGAGACCCGAGTTTGATCCCTGGGTCAAGAAGATCCCCTGGAGAAGAGAATGGCAACGTACTCTAGTATTCTTGCTGGGAGAATTCCATAGACAGAGGAGCCTGATGAGCTACACAGTTCCTGGGGTTGCAAAGAGTCAGACAGGAATGTTTATATGTCTTTTTAGAAATAGCAACATGTGTAAGTGTAATTACAAAGAAAAAGATGGGTAATGCTACAGCAAACACACTTTCCCCGGACTCCTAATGTTGACTTTTCAATCTGAATCTAATAAATCATTCATGACTCAGCTAAATTACAATTTCAATGCAAGATGAATGGAATGCACAAGCAAACCCATGATTACAGTGTATAGAAAGCTATATTGCTCACTTCAGCCATGTCAATTCCATCCTAATTACCATGGAATCTTTAGGCACTTAAAGATTTATATTTGCCTTAAGCATTTATGCTGCTGCTGCTGCTGCTGCTAAGTAGCTTCAGTCATGTCCAACTCTGTGCAACCCCACAGACGGCAGCCCACCAGGCTCTCCTGTCCCTGGGATTCTCCAGGCAAGAACACTGGAGTGGGTTGCCATATCCTTCTCCAATGCATGCAACTGAAAAGTGAAAGTGAAGTCGCTCAGTCGTGTCTGACCCTCAGCGACCCCATGGACTGCAGCCTACCAGGCTCCTCTGTCCATGGGATTTTCCAGGCAAGAGTACTGGAGTAGGGTGCCATTGCCTTCTCCGTTAAGCATTTATAAGCCCATACTAAATGTATCTAATACCACTGGGTTTTATAAACAGTCAAAGACAATTAATCACTTATATTTATGAGATAATGTCATGAAATATTTGCAGAGCATCTCCTAGACAGGAAACTGTGGGGCTGAAGTACCTCCAATGATCACTGGCATTATCTTTCTATTCATAAAAAATGTGTTAGCATTAATAGAGAAACAAATACTCTAAATATTGGAAAGACTATAAATTGATTGACCTAAAGTTAAGATACTCTTTTAAGGACTTTGAATATCAATTCTGCCTCTAAGAATTTATCCTAAGAAAATAATCACAGATGTATCTAAAGATTTATCTATCCATATATTCACTAAGACAATCAATAATATAAATTCCCATAGGAAGGAATATGCAGTCATTAAAAATGATGTTATGGAAGAACGTACGCTGACAAGGAATTATTTACAAAATATTCTAGGTGGAAAACAGGTAATAAAATGATACATAAGCTGTTTTTGGTGTCAGCCAAGATGAAGAAAGCTGATTGCAGCCCAACATTCCCACTGACTACAACTAAAGCGCCTCAGATCAGCCTCAGTCGTGTCCGACTCTTTGCAACCCCATGAATCACAGCACGCCAGGCCTCCCTGTCCATCACCAACTCCCGGAGTTCACTCAGACTCACGTCCATCGAGTCAGTGATGCCATCCAGCCATCTCATCCTCTGTCGTCCCCTTCTCCTCCTGCCCCCAATACCTCCCAGCGTGAGAGTCTTTTCCAATGAGTCAACTCTTCGCGTGAGGTGGCCAAAATACTGGAGTTTCAGCTTTAGCATCATTCCTTCCAAAGAAATCCCAGGGCTGATCTCCTTCAGAATGGACTGGTTGGACCTCCTTGCAGTCCAAGGGACTCTCAAGAGTCTTCTCCAATACCATAGTTCAAAACCATCAATTCTTTGGCGCTCAGCTTTCTTCACAGTCCAATTCTCACATCCATACATGACCACTGGAAAAACCATAGCCTTGACTAGATGGACCTTTGTTGGCAAAGTAATACCTCTGTTTTGAATATGCTATCTAGGTTGGTCATAACTTTCCTTCCAAGGAGTAAGCATCTTAATTTCATGGCTCCTAACAAAATACAAAAACCAACTACCTGAAGACTTTGAAAAGTACACATACCAGATGTATCAGGAATTAGAGGGAAAACTTAAATAAAGATCCATAATGTGTCAGGCTCATGGAGCTTTACTGTCCTTTCTCACCTAGAATTGACTTGAGGGTAAGTTGAATCCTGGAATTATGCAGCAAGCACAGACAGCCAGAACTCCAGGAGAATCGCTTTTTTCCCAGCCAGAGGTCTGGGGAAATGACTCTTGTGTGCTGGAGACTGTGAATATTTTTTTTCACCTTTTATTTCACTCTCAGCTTTGCTCTGAACCCAGGCTCCAGATAGAGAGCTTCACTGTCAACAGCACAGGTACCTGAACCCCAAGAAAAGCCCATATTTCTAGCCAGAGGAACTGGGAAAAGACCTTCTTACAAAGGGCTCTCCTGCTGCTTGTCTATAAGAAAGTTCCAATTGTGTAGGCTGCACAACGGCATGGGAGGCTAAAATTCTGAGAGGACTCCATCCTTCTGACCAGAGGAACCAAGAAAAAGAGCATGTGAGAGTTGTAGAGCATGGGAGAAATCATGGAGAGAAGACAGATGAAAAGAAGCAATTCCTAAGCCTGTGTTATGAACTAACATAAGTCCTGGACCTGACCAGAACAAACCTAAAGAGGCTCAGCAGAGGTGTCAAGACATAAACTACCATAGAAACCATTACACTAGTTCTAGACTAACTCCTGAGCGGTATAAGCTCCAGTAAGATCCAAATATCCGGGCACAGTTTTTGAAATTTCAGCTGACATCAGAACCACTATGAGACAGAATATGAAGGTTGAACCTAAATTGATTGATTGCCTCCTAAACAATCAAACAGAAAACCATTTTCCAAAGGACATTAATCTGATCAACATTCAAGGAAAAAGACAATTAACAAATACTTATTCCAGGTTGGCAAAGATGTTGGAATTATCACGCAAGACCTTTAGAGCAGCTCTTCAACAATCCTGAATAAGGTAAAGGTGAACACTGTTTAAAAGAATAAAAGATAGAGATGCTTAATTGAGAAGTAGAAGCTATGAAGAAAAGAAGAAATTTTAGAGCTGAAAAAGACAAAAGCTGAAATTTAAAAGCTCACTGGATATTTTTAATAGCAGAATGTAGATAACAAAGGAAATAGTCACTGAATTAGGAGATATATCAATAGAAATCACAGAACCTAAAGAACAGAAAGGAAAAAAAGACTGGGGGGAAAAAAAATCCCAAGTCCTCAGAAATTTGTGGGACAATAATCAAAAGGTATGATCTTTATATCAATGGAGTCTGAGAAGAGATAAAAGAGACAGATGGATGCAGAAAAAATATTTCAAGAAATAATCATTGAAAACTTTTCAAACTGGGTTAAAGACTGTAGATTCAAGAGGTTCAGTTCAGTTCAGTTCAGTCATTCAGTCCTGTCCAACTCTCTGCGACCCCCATGAACCGCAGCACGCCAGGCCTCCCTGTCCATCACCAAGTCCTGGAGTCCACCCAAACCCATGTCCACTGAATCGGTGATGCCATCCAACCATCTCATCCTCTGTCGTGCCTTTCTCCTCCTGCACTCAACCTTTCTCAGAATCAGGGTCTTTTCAAATGAGTCAACTCTTTGTGTGAGGTGGCCAATTTTGGAGTTTCAGCTTCAACAACAGTCCTTCCAATGAACACCCAGGACTGATCTCCTTTAGGATGGACTGGTTGGATCTCCTTGCAGTCCAAGGGACTCTCAAGAGTCTTTTCCAACACCACAGTTCAAAAGCATCAATTCTTCGGCTCTCAGCTTTCTTTATAGTACAACTCTCACATCCATACATGACCACTGGAAAAACCATAGCCTTGACTAGATGGATCTTTGTTGGCAAAGTAATGTCTCTGCTTTTGAATATGCTGTCTAGGTTGGTCATAACTTTCCTTCCAAGGAGTAAGCGTCTTTTAATTTCACGGCTGCAATCACCATCTGCAGTGATTTTGGAGCCCAGAAAAATAAAGTCAGCCACTGTTTCCCCATCTATTTGCCATGAAGTGATGGGACTGGATGCCATGATCTTTGTTTTCTGAATGTTGAACTTTAAACCAACTTCTTCACTCTCCTCTTTCACTTTCATCAAGAGGCTCTTTAGCAAATTCCTAATAGGGTAAACTCATAAAAACATGGCCAGACACATCATAATCAAACTGTTGAAAATTAAAGACAAAGGGAAAAAACTTCAAGCAAGCCAGCAGAAAATAACACATTACATTCAAGGGAGCAATGGTTTGGATGACTGCAGACTTCGCATTAGAAATCACGCCAGATGACAGTGGCACGAAATCTTTCAAGTGATAAAAAATTAAACAGAATTTTATGCCCAGCGAAAATATCTTTTGAGACTGAAAACAAAATTAGGAGGAACTCTCTGATTAAGGAAAACTAAAATATATAATTTGTTCCCAGTAGAACCAATATTAAGGAAATACTAAAAAAAATTCTCAGGCTTACAGGAAATGATATCAGACAGAAATGTGGACACAAGGGCTGAAAGAAGAACAACAGAAATGGTAAATATCTGGGTAAATAAACAGACTATTTTACTCAACCAAGTTATTTAGAATGTTTGACTTGACAGCAAAACTTATAACACTGTCTGTGGATTTCTCAAGTTATGTGGGTGTACTTACTATGACAACTAAGTGGGGTGAGTGAAGCAATAAGGTTGGAATGTTTTAATTGAAATGGTAAACTATTCACTCTAGAGTATGTAAAGTAAGTTGAGTATTCAGTAATCCAAAGAACAGCAACTATAATAATACAAAGAGATGATCCAAATAGCCAATAGTGAAATTAAAATGAATATTAAAAAATAAACTAGTAGAAGGCAGGAAATGGGGAATGAGGGAACAAAAAAAAAGGTCAGAAAAAGAAAATAATAAATGGCAGATCTAAATCTAATCATTTCAATAATTAAATGTACGTGGTATCTACTAAAGTACAGAGATTATCAAATTAAATTTAAAAATAAGACTCAATATGTTGTCAACAAAACAATCCACTTTAAATATGTCACTATAGATAAAAAAGTAAAAGGATGAAAAATATACAATCCAACATTTATCAAAAGAAAATTGGAAAAGTTATGTTAGTATCAGGCAAAGCAAACTTTGGAACAAGAAAAATTATCAAGGAAAAAGAAGAATATTTATAACCATGAAACAAATAATTCATCAAAATATACAGCATTCCTAAATGTATATGTACTTAACAAAATATATGCCCCAAAATATGTGAAGGAAAACTGAAACAAGAAGTAGACAAACCCAGAATTACACTCAGAGACTTCAGAGTTCCTCTCTCAGTTAATGAGAGAGTAGTCAAACAGAAAATCAGCAAGATGTAGGGGATCCGATCAACATTATTCACTAACTTAATGTAATTGACATTCAAGTGTACATGGAATATTTAACATGACAGTCCATATTCTAGGCCATAAAAACAAACAACAAATTTAAAAGAAGTGAAATTATGCAGAAAATGATTTCTGATCAGAATGAAATTAAACTACAAAAATGACAGAAACATATCTGAGATATAGCCAAAAATGTATAAATTAAACACCACATGTTTAAATAACCCATTGTAAAATAGAAAGACTCTGGTGAGGGCAACGGGTATACAGGAAACCTCCCTACATTTCCTAAATTTTGCTGTGAACCTAAAACTGCTCTAAAAAAATGAAGTCTTAATCATTTTTTGAATTTCAAAGGAAATATTAAAATATTTTAAAATGAATGACAATGAAAATAAAGCGTATTAAAATTTGTAAGATGAAACTAAAGCAGTATTAAATATTATAAAAGAACTCAATTTAATAAATAACCTGTTTCCACATTAGAAAACTAATAAAAGAAGAACCAATTAAACCCAAAACAAACAGCAGGGAGAAAGTAATAAAGTTTAAGAGCAGAAATCAATGAAACTGAAAAAAAGAAAAACAACAGGACAAAGCCAATGAAACCAACAGCTGATCTCTGAAAAAATAAACAAAACTGAGAAGTCCTTAGCCATACTAATGAAGAAAAAAGATACAGATTCCCAATAACAGGAATAAACTTTCGTTATCACTACAGACCCTAAAGACAATGAAAGAAAAGGAGAGAATGTTGACATTAGATGAAACGGATCAATTTCCTGAAAGATATAAACTACCACATCTCAAAAGAAAAGAAATAACCTGAATAGTCCTATGTCTTGAAATCAACCAAATTGAATTTTCAACAAAGAAAACTCCAGGCTCAGTGATTTTCTCTTGTAAATTCTATCACAAATTTCAGGAGGAAGTAATATCAAATTTACTCAGTCTTCTTCTAGAACATCAAGGAGGAATAAGGCTAACCATTATAATACTAACAAAGTCAGGCCAAAAAAAAAAAAAAAAACACCCCAAAAACTACAGACAAATATTCCTCATTAACAGAGAGGTAAAATCAACATCTATTTCTGCTTTATTGACTATGCCAAAGCCTTTGACTGTGTGGATCACAATAAACTGGAAAATTCTGAAAGAGATGGGAATACCAGACCACCTGACCTGCCTCTTGAGAAATCTGTATGCAGGTCAGGAAGCAACAGTTAGAACTGGACGTGGAACAACAGACTGGTTCCAAATAGGAAAAGGAGTACATCAAGGCTGTATATTGTCATCCTGCTTATTTAACTTCTATGCAGAGTACATCATGAGAAATGCTGGACTGGAAGAAGCACAAGCTGGAAATCAAGATTGCCGAGAGAAATATCAATAACCTCAGATATGCAGATGACACCACCCTTATGGCAGAAAGTGAAGAGGAACCAAAAAGCCTCTTGATGAAAGTGAAAGTGGAGAGTGAAAAAGTGGGCTTAAAGCTCAACATTCAGAAAACTAAGATCATGGCATCTGGTCCCATCACTTCATGGGAAATAGATGGGGAAACAGTGGAAACAGTGTCAGACTTTATTTTGGGGGCTCCAAAATCACTGCAGATGGTGACTGCAGCCATGAAATTAAAAGACGCTTACTCCTTGGAAGGAAAGTTATGACCAACTAGATAGCATATTGAAAAGCAGAGATATTACTTTGCCAACAAAGGTCCGTCTAGTCAAGGCTATGGTTTTTCTTGTGGTCATGTATGGATGTGAAAGTTGGACTGTGAAGAAGGCTGAGTGCAAAAGAATTGATGCTTTTGAACTGTGGTGTTGGAGAAGACCCTTGAGAGTCCCTTGGACTGCAAGGAGATCCAACCAGTCCATTCTGAAGGAGATCAGCCCTGGGATTTCTTTGGAAGGAATGATGCTAAAGCTGAAACTCCAGTACTTTGGCCACCTCATGCGAAGAGTTGACTCATTGGAAAAGACTCTGATGCTGGGAGGTATTGGGGGCAGGAGGAGAAGGAGACGACAGAGGATGAGATGGCTGGATGGCATCACTGACTCGATGGACATGAGTCTGGGTGAACTCCGGGAGTTGGTGATGGACAGGGAGGCCTGGCGTGCTGCAATTCATGGGGTCGCAAAGAGTTGGACACGACTGAGTGACTGAACTGAATTGAAACAAGAAATAGTAGGAATTGTGCTCAACGTGATAAAGGGGGTATGCAAAAAATATATAGCTAATATTATACTTAAGTGCAAAAAACTGTCCCCCTAAACGTGAAATGACAAGACTATCCACTCTCAACACATATGATGAATATCATATTAGAAGTCTTAAACAAGGCAATAAAACATGAAAAAGAAATAAAAGGCATGATGATTAGAAAGGAAGAAAACTGTCTCTATTAGCAGATGATATGATTGTCTACATAAAAAAAAAAAAAACTCCAAGAAATTCACAACAAAGCTCATAGAATAAGTGTGTTAGCAAAGTCAGGATATAAGGTCAGTATGTAAAAATCAATTATATCTCTATATACTAACAATAAACAACCAGAAAGTAAAATTTAACAAAAGAATACTATTTGTTTTACTAAAGAGGATACACACATGGCAAGTAAGACAGGAAAAGATGTTCAAGATTATTAGCCACTTGAGAAATGCAAATTATAACCACAATGAGAGGGCACTACACATCAGTTAAAATGGCCAAAATTTCAAAATATTGACACCACCATATAACTGGCAACATGAGGGGAAAACGTATCACTCGTATATTGCTGGTGGAAATGTAAAATGGTATAGCCATTCTGTGGTCCTAGATAGTTTCTTTTAAAACTAAAATTGCAATCATGATAAAACCCAGAAATTGCCCTCTTGGACATGTATGCCAGAGAAATAAAAACTTATGTTCACATAAAAACCTATACATGAGTGTTCATAGCAGCTTTATACATAATAGCTCAAAAGTAGAAACAAGCCAGATTACTTTCAGTGGATGAATGATTAAACGAAGTGTGGTGCATCCAACCATGACAAACGCATGGTAAGGTGAAAATATTGCCTTAGCTGAAAAAGCATTTAATATGCACAACCTACCAAACAAACATCATAGCTGAGCCTAACCTGCCTTAAACGCGCTCAGAATATTTACATTAGCCTACAGTTGGGAAAAATAATCTAACCCAAAGCTTATTTTATAATAATGTGTTGAAGGTCTCATGTAATTTATTGAATAATCTACTGAAAGTGAAAAACCAAATGGCTGTATGGATACAGAATGGTTTTAAGTTATCAGTGGTTTGCCTTCCTGACCCCGTGGCTGATTGGGAGCTGAGGCTTGCTATCCTACCCAGCATCACAAGAGCATATCGTACTACATATCACATGTTTATAAACAAAGCAAGGGGCGGCAGAGTAAAGCATCTTGCCCTGGCTTCTGCTGTCAATGCACAGTGTAGACAGGACGTGAATGCTGGTTTCCTGACTCTGCTCCTAGATGTTAAATACCTGCGTCCTGTCCCAACCAACCCTCTGAGCCCCTCGGGCTTGCTTGTATTTCCAAGTGGCTTCACATCTAGAATGGCGGGGTTCACTCTGGTGACATCCACCTCTGTATGAGAGTGTTCCTTTCCCTTTTTCCCTTCTGCCTAAGCAAAGGAAGCTGCTAGAGGAGAGTCTGAGCCCTTGATCATTCATAACTGCTCACTTATAAGTAAAATGAGGACTTTGCAGCTCAACTGGTAAAGAATCAGCCAACAACGCGGGAGACCTGGGTTCAATCCCTGGGTTGGGAAGATCCCCTGGAGAATGGAACAGCTACCCACTCCTGTATTCTGGCCTGGAGAATTCCATGGACTGTATAGTCCATGGGGTCACAAAGAGTTGGACACCACCACTGAGTAACTTTCATTGAATGTGTAACGCTTTCATACCATCAAAAAACTATAAAGTTGAACCAATGTAAATCGGGGACTGCCTCTACTAACAAAATGTAAAGATAGCCCCAGATAGCAAGAAAACGTTCGCAAATCACATATTTGACAAAGAACTTCTATTTAGCATACACAAAAACTCTCTAAGCTTAACAATAATAAAACAATCTTTTATTAAAATGGGCAAAAGATTTGAACAAGTACCTGGAAAGAAGATATATATATGATAAGGATGTACAAGAAAAGAGGCTTAACATCATTAGTCATGCTGCTGCTGCTAAGTCACTTCAGTCGTGTCCGACTCTGTGCGACCCCACAGACAGCAGCCCACCAGGATCCCCCACCCCTGGGATTCTCCAGGCAAGAACACTGGAGTGGGTTGCCATTTCCTTCTCCAATGCATGCAAGTGAAAAGTGAAAGTGAAGTCGCTCAGCCGTGTCCGACTCTTCAAGACCCCATGGACTGCAGCCTACCAGGCTCCTCCGTCCATGGGATTTTCCAGGCAAGAGTACTGGAGTGGGGTGCCATTGCCTTCACCATCATTAGTCATGAGGGAGATGCAATTTAAAACCACAATGAGATAACACTGTACACCAATTAGAACAGCTAAAGTAGAAGACACTTGACAATGCCCACAGACGAGGACACAGAGCAACTGGAACTCTCATAAATTGCTGAAGGCAGTGCAACATGACATAACCACTCTGGAAAACAGTTTGGTGGTTTCTTATCAGGCTAAACATATAATTCTATATAACCAAGTGATTCCACTCCCAGAAAAAATGAAAACTCATGTTCATACAAAACTTGTGCAAATATTTATAGCTGCTTTTCTTACAATCACTCCAAACTAGAAAAAAAGCCAAATGCACTTCAGTTTAGCAGTGAATCAACAAAGCAATATATCAATGCCATGAAATACTACTCAGCATTAAAATGGAACAAACTGTGGATACACACAGCAACGTGAAAGAATCTGAAATACATTATGCTAAATGAAAAGAGCCAGATTCAAAGGCTATATACCATATGCTTTATTTATATGTATTTCTAGAAAAATCAAAACTATAAGGACAGAAAACAAACTTGTGGTTATTAAGATTCAGGGGGAGGGTTTGACTATAAGGGGATATCACAGGAAAATATTCTAATATTTTTAAGTGATTGTGGTGGTGGCTACGTGATTCCCAGGTGGCTCAATGATGAAGAATCCACCTGCCAAGGAAGGAGCCACAGGAGATACGGGTTCGACCTCTGGGTTGGGAAGATTCCCTAGAAGAGGAAATGGAAACCCACAACAGTATTCTTGCTGGGATAATCCCATAGACAGAGGAGCCTGGTGGGCTACAGTCCATGGGGTCACAAAGAGTTGGACATGACTGAGCATGCACGCAGGCTATGGAATTCTATGCAACAGAATTGTACAAATTTTCTGGAATGCTATGTGTTGATCTGAAATTAAAGTGTTAAGTTGTAACACATCCTGACAGGTCTAAATATAAAGTCAACACCAAGGGGCTAAACCATTATCTCAACAACTTTTTAGAATTTCATGCTTCTAAAGCATTGTCTTGAACACATGCCATTTGCTCAAGATTCAAAATTACAGTATTCTTGCCACCTGGTGAATTCCAGAAATTTCTCTGATGATTCTCCATCAGCCTATTTGATCCAGCCTACCAAAGCAACATCCCATACCCTGCTGCCCTCCATGATGGATCTGCTCCAGGGGTCTTCTCGTGTGCATAGAGAGAGCCCTGTACTCACTGTCCTCTGGCAGGACTACCAGGCAGAGGAGACAGGGGCCCTTTAACTGTCTAGCCACAGACTGCTAGACACAAAGCAAGCTATGTTGTTATGGAATCCTAAGCAGTAAGATTTTTTCCAAGTGTGCTTGGATCACGGGGACATCTGATTCAATATGGAAAACTGTACTATTGTTCACACTTCCACAGAAACATGTGACATTTCAGGGGAACACAGAGAAACAAATGAAAGCCTCAAGAGCAGCTACCAATTTTGCTAAATGTTATACCAGATACGCGGAATGGCAGAGATGGGAAAAGAAGTGACCTCAGCATGGTCAGATGACTCTGTAATTTCAATAACATTTGCAACTAAGAAAGGGAATGAGTGATTATATCATCAACTATTTCCCCAACTCTGACAAATCCAGGCCCCTATTTTATGTTTGATCCAAAAGAAACACTTTCAAAGAGAGGGAAGAGAACTCTGTGCAAAGTATCCTACTCAAAATTCTTCCCCCAGGTTAGGAAAAAGCATTATTTAATCCTTGAAGTTTATATGCATTTAGGGTCAAGTCTGATTGCACTGAAAAAAAAAAATTGCAGTTTCACCCTCTTTGTATACTATTGAACAAAACAAACCTGACTAATTTTGTTCAGACTACTCAATGAACTACTGGCCTTCACATGGCATTATGTGGTTTTGACTGGCAAAGCTAAATATCATTGTTACATAATGGTATATAGACTCTCCTCTCAAGATATTTTATTTCCTATTTGAAATTAAGCCATGGACTAGAGTCAAGAATATTTTCTTACAAGTATATAAGAAAATGTAAGACAAACTCAAATGCATCCTTTAGTATACTTATGCTGTTTATTCTCCCTTTTAAATATTTTTAAAGGTCAAAAATTCTTAGCATGTCTAAAAGAAAAAAATGTGTCCTCCAGGTATACTTGACCATTTCCTGTTCTTTGAACACCCCAAGCTTTTCCACATCTGAGCTCTTATTTATCCTGCTCCCTCTGTGGTTTTCTTAAATTCTTTTGCAAAACAGATTTAGATAACAAAAATAAGTATCCAGATTGTATTACCTTAAACCTCTGCAAAAATGCCTTCACCCAGTCAAAACAGAAGACCATGCCTTTGGCTTTCATAAAATCATAATATAAAAAAAAAAAACTATAAGAATATTTCCATAGATAATATGCTAGAAAATAATCAAAGGCATTATCTGCTATGCTACCCAAGGTCATTTATGACTAGCTGAGTGATAAAGAACCTTGCAAAGTCAGTTGTCTGGAAAGAATTGTATTTTTCCTGATAAATTTTTACACTTCCTTTATTCCAACAGAAGAGACAATGCAGTCAAATGTGTATTCTTTTTCACTTGGTTTCCCTGAAGATTAGCCAAATTTGTTTCTCAGTTGCAACAAACAGCGGACCTTTGGTGCCAAATACATATTTTTCTCTTTCTCTTAAAGTTGTCATTTTTTTCACATCGTTTGAACCATGTCACAATAAAAGTGACATAATTAAATATATTTGAAGTATGCTTAAATGTTTTAAATACAGTAGGCAGAATTAATGTATGAAGGCTGTTTTCTACAAGCTATTCCATAGTAAATGACAAAACAGAAACAGTGTGGCCCAGAGCAGTATTTTTCAAACTGGAATGTGCAAAAGAATCACAGAATAATCTTATTAACAAGTAAATGCTTCTTCAGAAAGTCTGGGGCAGAGCCAGAGGTTCCACATTTCTAGGAGGCTCCCAGGTAAGATCACTTCTGGTCCTCAGACCACACTTTGAGGAGGTAGGGCTTCACCAACATTCTGCCTGTGCATGAATGGAAAGTCAGTGCAGGAGAAATAATGAATATAATGGAGCCCTAAGACATGACAGGGCTTCCCAGGTGGTTCAGTGAGAAAGAATCCCCCTGCCACTGCAACAGATGCAGGAGGTATGGGTTTGATCCCTAGGTCCGGTAGATCCCCTGGAGTAGGAAATGGCAAACCCACTCCAGTATTCTTAGTCCACGGGGTCACAAAGAGTTGGACACAACTGAGCATGCACACACACAGGACATGATAACCCTCAGAACGCTGAGAACCACGAACTAGAGCAAATGGGACCAGATCATCACATTTCTGTTTCAATTTTTAAAAATCAAAGCGTCTTAAATCCAAAGTCTATAATAATTTTTTATAACAAATGTCCAGTTCATGTTTTTCAAAGAAGTTGATTCTCATTCATGGTTTAAACATTCTATCACATAGAGCTCAGTAAAATTCTGATTGATATATTTCCAAAAATCCACAGTATTTTGAATGGTTATAGGAGGACACACAAGGAAAGAATACTTACTGAACACATGGAAAGATTCCGTCTATTCAAATGTTTACTAAACCCCCACTGTATTCCAGTACTACTCTTAGGCTTCAACATCGGGCTTCTTTTTTCTTTTATTTATGTTGGTTTGATTCTGATTCTTCATTTCTATCATGTTGAGGGTCAATTATTATATAACTTGGGAAATTACTTGATTAGCGAATAAGTGAATGAATCTACATCATTTGAAGAAAATTCATCAGCTGTAATACTGGTTACGAAAATATCTGAACAGTAGTCAGTTCAATATTTTTTTCTTTCCAGTTTATTTCCAGTTAAGAGTATTCCTCCTGGCATGGCATGCTGCACGATGATAATTTCTAAAATACTTCACAGTAAAGAAAAGGGCTAGTTTTTCTGAAGCTATTCCACTTTTATAGATTCTTACATTGCCCATTGTCACATGTATGTCTCCCCAGCGCAGTTTCACAGATTCAGAAGGGAAAAACCTGTATTTTGGTTAAAACTAAAATTAACCAATTGTCTAATATACATAAAGAACTAAGTCACTATCTTCTTGCATAAGTACAATAACATTTAAGGCTTTTTTTTAGGTCACAGGCTTTAGAGCCAAGTGTACAAGCTTTCTATTGCTGCTGCAACAAATTACCATAAGTTTAGTGGCTTAAATGCTGATTTATTATTTTATGGTTCTGGAGGTCAGAAGTACAAAATGGGTTTCACAGGACTAAAATCAGGGTGTCAGCAGAGCTGTGTTTCTTCTGGAGGCTCTGGGAGAGGGGTTATTTCCTTGCCCTTTATAGCCTGTAGACACCTCCCACATTCCTTGGCTCTTGGCCCCTTCTTTCACCTTCAAAGCCAGCAATGTTGTATTTTTCTGTGACTTTCTTCCACTGTCACATCTTCCTTCGACTCATTCGTCTCTTCTGCGTCCCTTCACTTTTAAGAAACCTTGCAGTAACGTAGATAAACTGCAATAAACTGTAGATAAACCTCCTTCTTTGAAGGTCAGTTGATTAGCAATCTTAATTTCTTTGCCATGTAACCTCACATACTTACAGGCTTCAGGGATCAGAATGCAGACTTTTTTTTTGGAGGGGGGGTGGTCTATTATTCTGCCTGTCATGCCAAGTGTTCCATTTCCATTTACTAACTGAATTTTCCTGATGCACGTTCAGTTCTCTTCACTGTTCTTTGATTCTAGGAAACGAAGCTCTTAAGGAATAACAATAATAGGATAAGATTACTGATAGCAATAATTTGCATTTCAGTTTTTAGCCATGAGCTCTGATTCTATTGGGATGACTCTCATACTCAAAGAAAGATACAGATATGGCTGGAATGGCCATTGCTGCATAACCATATTCTCCTGGATCCATGTTGCCTGAAATTTCTGAGCTACATTTTGGTAAACTGATGCCACCGATCACAGAATCAGGTGTGACCACCAGGATAAATGTCTTGATTCTCTGTGATCTAAGTTGCCTACAAAAAGGGCCTTTTCCTTGAAGTTTTAAGAAACGAAATCTTCTTTCAGAATTGCTCTAATGTGTTTAGAACCATTAAAAATGTCCAAAGCACTGAAGTAATAGTGTTTATTATTTTCTTAAACACACAAAAAAATAAGAAATTAAATGAGTAAATTATAGTAGCCTAATCTTTTCATGCCATTACTAGGGATTGACAGGATGGTTGTTTAAACAGCTGTACAATGCTTAAGCGCCAAAGACTTTAAATCTCTAATAACAAAAAGAATAACACTTTGCATGAGTGTTTCTTTGAATATATTCTAGACTGTACTTTCTCACAGGAACTCTCGACTAAGGATTTATTATATTTCAATCCAAAGCCACAGAGATAGAGTTTGAACGACTGGCTGAAGGCCCTATGCAAACTGAATCTAAACGTGAAACAAAGTAAAAGTTTCAAATTTGAATCCATGGCCTGAATTCTGATAGACAAAAGCATGTTTGTGGTGATTATCATTATTTAAAACAGACAGGTCCAATCGCCAAATGCTAAAATACAAACTGTATGACAGTTTAAGCAGAGTCAGATGGGCTCTACTAAAGTTTGATGTCACACAAAGGTTATGAGAGATATATGGTTTCTTGTGAGTCTTCTTCTGTAACACACAGTAAGCCATGCCAGTGTGAGAAGGTGTCATCTCTTGCACGGGTTAATGACACCCTCAATATGTACCCCTCTCACCTGCTGATCCTCTCTCCTATGCCCTCAAAAGTACGTCTATTACTTCTAAGAACTGTTCACAGCTCCTATGGTTCTGGTGGGGTTTTCATCAGTGTATCAACTCAATGCAGTTCCTTGGGCCAGCTCTAAGGGAGATCAAGAACAGGATAAGGTAGTGATCCAACAGATTTTCTTCATATAGCCAGTAAAAAAGAATTCTGAAAATCTATGCACATATTTTTAAATAACATCTAAATGTTCAAACATCTAAATAACTTAAGTTTGCACAGTTGAAAGGGGACATGATTTCTAATGCTCTGGTCCATATTTATTAGAACCTCAGGACTGCAGGTTTTACTGAGTCTATGGAAGATTAGAAAAGGTAGGGCCCGTGGATGAGCTAATCAACCCAAGACTACTTTTTTGTCAAGACAAGCCTGACTTCGTTTTTCAAGCAAATATGAAGATAGTTCTAGTAACACCAGTCCATCTTCTGAAAGGTAAAAGGAACAGATAAATACAACACAGAGCCTTGTCACATGCTTGGGCCTTGGATGAATGGGGCAGAAGAAAGGAGAACTGGCAGGCAATAGCCATGTTCAGAGGCAGATCAGTTTCAAGAAAGAGCTGGAAGTTGAGGAACTGAAAATTGAAACCCCTGAAACACCATGTCCTGGGTAGTCTTTGTGCCCAGTTTGGAGAGTGCTGAGAAAAAAATGACTTAAATTCCTCTCAGAACATATCTAACAAGATACAGATTTAAAATGGTATTTCTACACAAAACTCCCGTTAACTGCGTTTCTTTGAAGGATCCTCAGCCTTTGGAAGTATCTCAAAACAGGTATCAAATTCTCTTCATCAAAATGAAGGGTCAACAATAAGAGATTACAATCTCGTTTGTGCAGCGAACCTCGTGTAGCGGTAGTTCTGGCGACTGATTTACTGGGTTCTACATTTTCTCTAGTCCCTAGAACTTCTCGCTTTTGTTTTCTCTGTTCGTACTTGACCATCTTTTAGTGTGTGTTTGAGCTCTTCTTAGTTACCTATCACCTTGAAGTTCCTAGGTTCCACCCCATGTCCTTATTGAGTCTTATGCTCAGGCTGATTCTCTGGCCCTTTTAGTGCCAGAAGTGGTAAGCTGTCGATAAAAAAGGGAACAAACTACAACTTCCAAGGCCATGATGTTGTGCCAACAGAGGAGTTGCGTATGCAAACTACTGTGAACTTTTACACGGTAAGATAGGGAGAAGTGTAGCGTCACACTGAGAATACATTTGGAAAATCTTTCTCTTCTAATGTTTCTGAGGACAAAGTTTGGAAGTAAATTAGTGACAAGGGGCAAAAAAAAAAAAAAAACAGATAAAAGGAAGACAACTTTATTAGGCGATTTCTCTTCTTTCTGAGGAGCTTTCTCTTCTTTGTGAGGACAACTCTGGTCCTTTCAGAGGAAGCTCCAAGTCATTCGAAGATATCCAGTATCTTCCAGCTGCTGCAAATTGATCCCACGGTAGGTGCTCTGGAAAGCATCTTGGGGGTCGAATGGGTCTCAGGCCGCTCCTGATCAAGGTCGTCCGATCCATTTGCTAAGAGGAGAATCTTCCCAAGGCACCTCTTAGAAGCAGGTGTGTGTTCCCCTCCAAAGAGCCCACCACCTGGCTTCGACCCATCTGCACTTGTGCCCCAGCTACCAGGTAACGCTGGGTGCTTCCGAAGGTACTGCTGCGGGGGCTGCGGGGCCTTTGAGACGCAGTCACTGGGGAAGAAGGGAGGACGCGGCTGGATGCCGGCGGCACGCGCGCAGATGCCGGCGCACCCACAAACACACGCCGGTTCCGGGTGCGGGGAGGCAGGGGTAGGGGAGGGGGGCGGCCTTACCAGATCAATGAACGTCAGGAATTTCCAGCTCCCTCCGTAGGTCTGATGCGAGGGCATTTCGATGGCCTTGTAGTTGCACAGGATAGAGCAGTAGGACAGCAGGATGGCCACCCGCAGCACCTGGCAGGGGACAAGCGCCATGTTCGCCAAAGGCCTGGGCGGCTGGGAGGACGGCGCCGGGCGCGGGCGGGCGCCGTGGGAACCCCGGGCGGGGCGGGGCGGGAGGAGGCGGGGCGCGCCCCGCGGGACCGGCGCGAGCGCGAGCGCGCGGGCGACCTCGCGGGCGGGGCGGCGTGTGCGGGCTCCGGCGGCGGCCGGGTGGGCGGCGTGGCGTCAGCTCTTTCGTCATCTCCGTCATTCTGCTGCTGCCTTCGCCAGCCCTGGAGACCTGGCCGGGGACACCCCCTTCGGAGTCCCGGGAGCGGGTGGGCGGCCTCCGAGGGCGGCCGGGGCTCGGGGAGCGCGCATGGGGCTCCGGGAACCGTGGCCCGCGGCGTCTGCCGGGTGAAGACGGAGCGCGGCCCGGGCTGGGTGGCCGCGGGGCCGGGCCTCGGAACCTGGAAACCCGCTCGGAAGGAGGGGACTCCAGTGTGGACCAACGGTCCGGCTCGGGGACTTGCTGGCCGAGTGGCACCGTCGGAGGCGTGCACGTGGGGTGTAAACCCTCGCCCACCTCGCATCCCACCCGCCCCCTGTGACTTGCTTGCGTTTGGACCCAGTTGGAATTTTAGTGTTAAGACTACCGTTAATAATTGTGAAATTCCCTTGTTAATTCTATTCCGGTGGGCAGACTGCCCTGCAGTTTTCCACTGAAGGTGTATATTAATAAACATCCTGTCAATATATAACAAGACAGACTGGACAAAAAGTTTATAAATAAAATATTATAAAGCAAGCATTGTCAGACAACAGTTTTATGCATGAAGGGCAAATCATACTGAGTCTAGATGTAAAATTCCTGTATGTAATTTAATACTCATCTTTTGAGAGTTAAACTGGTTTTGCCCTTTTCCTTATTTATTTTTTCTTATGCTACAATGCCAGGTCTTAATAGAAGGAAAATAAATATAAACTGGATTCCCTCCGCCTTCCAGTAAATGCTCTCACACTGAAGTTGCTTCAGTCCGTGGGCAGCGTCACATTTCAGCTAACCAGATGCAGCATCAGATTATGAAAAGACAACATAGGTATTTCCTGTTGGTACATTTAAAACAGGTGTCCTCTGCAAATAGTCTCTGAGTCAGAGAATGTGGAATCGGGGCAGGGTGAGCAGAGTGCTGGAGGTGAAGCAGCAACTCATGAATGTTTTCCTGAATTTTTCCAACCGAGCTCTTAACCAAAATTGAGAAACCCAGTATATATTTTCTAATTGGCCTTATAATTATGCTAATAGAAATTATAGTGTCCCGCAAATCAAGATAATTCCAAGAAGATTCTACTAGCATAAAACTATTCATTATTGACAAAGCCTGATTTTATCTTCATGTAGAAGTTGGGTGCATTTTTTAAAAATTGTGTGTCCATGCTCCATGGTCATAAAATTGCAAAATTAAAAAGCAGATCTATTGAAAATCTAAGTAAGTCCCTAATAAAGATTTTTAATCACTATAAATACACTGTAATGACTGCATATTTAGTTGAGAAAGCCACTTTTCAGGGATTATTTGTAGCTCAAAAACCAAAGAAATCACCCTTTGGCAAAATAATGTGTATATTTGTTCACATACATGTGTTTATTATGGACTGAGTTTCCAAGGAGAGCTCTTTTGCTCTAGAGGGCAATTGGGAAGATTAAGAAGCAGGTAAAAATCACTCTTTTTCCCAATAATTGATGCTCATTACAGATTTTTTAAAAAATTGCTTTAGGTATGAAATATAGTGCCAGTGCCTTTCATCAGCCAGACTGTTTTTTTGCTATTAACCAGGAATGGTTGTTACTTACAGGCCAAAAGAACAGCAGCAACTAGCAGCTGTGCTGATGTAGCTGATGGAAACAGTTATTTTCAGGTTTAAAAATGGACTCTATTTGCTATAGAGAGCTCTACTAAGTTATGAGATTTCTGAACATCAAAGGGAGTCACTGAAAAGCTTCAGAAAGTATAGTGTTGAGATTAGGTGCAAGTCACTGGCTAAATCTCACACAGATCTGAAGCACCCCCTCACTCCCTGAGATCTGTCGGTAGATTTGCCAAAGCTACTCATCTTGCCAGAAATGCTCTCGATGTGAATGTATTCAGACCAGCACATCTCGAAGCACATCCACCTTCCCAGTCCCTCTTCATCATGTAAGAAGATGTCATTCTCCTGCTGTCAACAATCCATGCGGATGGCTCAGTGGTGATTCACATTCTACCTGTGTTCGTTATTTCCTTCTCAAAAACTGCCCCCTCTGCAATGTCCCCACTGTCTGGAAGCATCACCAGTGTACTGGGTTAGAAGAACCAGATGGCCTGGGGGTGCCAGTCTCTTTGCTGTTGTTTAGTTGCTGAGTCGTATCCAACTCTTTTGTGACCCTATGGCCTGTAGCCCGCCAGGCTCCTCTGTCCATGGAATTCTCCAGGCAAGAATATTAGAGTGGATTGTCACTTCCTTCTCCAGGGGACCTTCCCAACTCAGGGATGGAACCCACATCTCCTTCATTGCAGGCAGATTCTTTACCACTGAGTCACCAGGGAAGCCCACAGTCTCTTAATGGTGCCAAAATATCCCTGGAAGTGTGGCACATTGAAGGTAATTCACTTACCAGAATTGTTCTCGCAGAGGAAACTGTTGTTAGAAGAAACGTTCGTATAAACTGCTTCGATGGATGGGTGAATGAATGGTAAAAGAACCTTCTAAATGCATTTTAGAATGACAGTAAGTCATTGCTAAATTGCCTCTCCCCAGTGGGTGTCAGGGTAATTGCAGAGCTTTTGTTTTGCTGAGTGGACCATATACAGGAATTTGGAACTCGAAATCTCTTGCTCTGGGCAGTAGAGAAGAGGAAGACCTCCGTCACCAAGGGGTCTTTTTCCCCCCCATAGTCTTCAGCCTCTAGTCTAAATAAATGTTCAACAGATATTTTTAAAATATTTCAGAGGTCTTAAACCCAAATCATTCAGAGACCAGGCATATATATAAGTAAAGCTAGATATAAGATAATAGGGTAAAATTGGATCTATGAAAAATGAGTAAATGGCCTATGTGGGTGCATTTTAATTCAAATTTTTAAAAGTTAAGTCAGCCAGAACACCACCACCATCACCACACTGGTGTGGTGACCGTTTGCTAGGGTCACTCAGCTGGAGGTAGCTGCAGGTTGGGACCTTGAAAGAAGGCCGTGTTCACACCTTACCCAGGATATCCAAAGACCTTTCTCAAGCCTGCCTTAGAATCATACCCCATCTGCCTCCTCCTCTGTAAGGGTTGAGATTACTTTGGCATCCCTATTCCTTGAAGTAGGATGAAGGAAAACACAAAGTCAGGTCAAATGGGCATATGCATGCTGTCTGTTAAAGGATGTTTACAGAAGCTCCCACATCACACTTCTGCCTTCATGTCACTGGCCAGGGCACTTCCATGTGGCCAAAGCTCGGAAAAGCAGCCTCCAGTATGGGCCTTTTTATAACTATTAAAAAAAATTTTTTACACAGATTTTTTTTAAATTCACAAATGAAAAACACTGTTTAAAAAGAAAAGATGGTGAGTTGAAACCTTGTCTTCATCCCAGCTGGGCTTGGCTTGCCCTGGAGCCCTGCCCCTCACTCAGCCCTTCCTTGCTTTCCTGCCCCTGAGTGGCCCCCGCTTATCCTCCATGGCAGCTGTCAGCCTCCCCTTGTCGGTCAGGTGAGATTAGAACTGCTGATCTGGTCCCAAGGTCAGGAATGGCTGCAGCAACTTGCTTGGGTTGGACGCCTGATGAAAGGAGATACACAATTCTCCACCCAGAAAGGCAGCCTCCATCTGGGCCAGGCCCCACATCAGGGCTCCATTTGTAAGGAAGGGGTGGGAGAATGTTACAGGTTGAAATACGTCCTCCAAGAAAATATGTGAAAGCTCTAATCTCCTGGACCTTGGAAAGTGGCCTTCTTTGGAAACAGAGTCATTGCAGATGTCATTAGTTAAGGTGACATCATCCTAGTGGATCCTTAATCCAACATGGTGTCCTTATAAGGAGACAGAGACAGAGAGAATGCCACCGGAAGATGGAGGCAGAGATTGGAGTCGTGACAAGCCAGGGAATACCAGGGACTGCAGACTGTTGCCAGAAAGTGGGAGAGGCTCAGAACCAATTCTGCCCACAGATCTCAGAAGGAACCAGCCCTGACGACACCTCCATTTCTAGCGTCCAGACTCTGAGACAGTAAATTTGTTAACTGTTTTAAGCCATCAAGTTTGCGGTACTTTGTCAATGACACCTCCAGAACACTAATATAAGGAGAAAACAGACATATTGGGAGACCACTAATGGTTCCTCTCCCTCCCAACATCCAACCAGTAGTCAAATTACAGGAATCCATTATCTGCCACATTTCTCAATTCTAAGCCTTTGTTTTTATTTTTACTGCTGTTGCCTTAGTGCATAAGCTCTGTGACTGCTCTTCCTACCACCATCCTTGCACCTTCAGTACCCCTTATCACGGCCACTAGAATTATCTTCTTGGAACGATGTCTTCAATTATGTCATTCCTTGCCTCAGAAATAGTCAGTGGCTCCCCGTGGCCTACAACCAACCGACTCTCTTGATTTGGTGTTCAGTGTCTTCCATTTATCTGACCTTAACACAATGTTTCAACTTCTGTTACTGCACCTTTTAAAATAATTATGTATTTTGTTATCATAGGAACACCCCCCCAAAACTCAACATTTGCTCTTCCATGCCCCTTAAGCACTAATGATTCATGTCATTTTCTCCATCTCTCAAATTTCTACTCATCTCTCAAGGCCCATCTCTGGCAAAAATTCTCTAATAATGCCTATATTTGCAAATATTTTGCCAACTAGGGAGCACTTTCACATTAAACTAAAAGGCATCTTTTCCTGATGGGGCAGCCTATGAGCCTCCAAAACAACCACCATTACCCTCATAAGGGATTGCTTTGAGATGCCCTTCAGGTGGAAGTAAGCAACTTGAAGGGGGCGTAGTTGCCAAAGAACACTGTCTGTCTTTTGTAAGATGGAAAATGTATTTCTCAGCAGTTTGAAATTATGTGAAACAGCTAATTAAACTATAAACTTGGGTCCCAAACTCTTTGTCCATAGAAGGTAGGACATTGGGCAAGCTGGTAGCATCTGCAGGAAGGCAGTATCACAGAAATGTTGAATGCCGGGATGGTGGGATTGATCATTCTTCTTACCATATTAAGGAACTTTCCCCATAGTTAAGGGCAGTTAAATGTCTGCAGTCCATTCACTAGCCCTGTGTGTTAGTTATCCTCAGAGCTAGTTAAAAGTTCATTTTAGAACCTAGTGTAACAAACATCCAACACTAAAGAGGAGTTAGACAAAATTAAACAATTTTGTTTTCATTTTGTTTTCAGGAAACATATGATTTACCACGAGACGTGGCAGTGTCAAGCAGTCCTGCCAAGTGCCAGAAGCCAGTTTAAATTATCTGTGAAACTGGCCAGTTGAGAGCAGAGAGAACCCCAGCTTCCCTTGTCCCAAGGGAAGACTGGTAGCCAAGCAGACACACTGGAACCCAGGCTAGTTTGGACACCTCATCTCCCATCCCAGGAGCTGAGCATCCACTTTGCCTTCCTCTCAAAACTTCATGTGTCCGGACTTCCCTTGCAGTCCCGCGGTTAAGACTTCACCAGGGGTGTGGTTAAGACTTCAGCAGTGGGTGTGGGTTCTATCCCTGGTTGGAGAGCTATGATTCCACATGCCCTGGGGCCAAAAAGCCAAAACATAAAACAGAAGCAATATTGTAATAAATTCAAGAAAATACTTTTAAAAATGGTCCACATCAAAAAAACACTTTAATAAAAAAATTTCATTTGTCAGAAAAAGCTGGTGAATTACTTACTTCACTGACAGCTGGACTCTGAACACAGAAGAACACACCCAAAAGGGTGTTTGGAAATTCACCTGGGAATGCAATGATGTATCTGGACCAAGCCATGATTCTATGGAATCTGCTGAAAGGACTTTTGAGAAATGCTGCAATAGTACAGCCCCTACCACCGCCATCCCTATTTTTCCTGTTTCACTGTATATAGGATGATTAAAGCTTCAGTAACCACTTGGTAAGCTCAAAGAAAAGAAGCAGAGAATCTCAGAGCTCTTTGCCCTGACATATTTAACCTGCTGAACCTATGCCAGCTGTGGCCTCCTTCCAGACTTCTTGTGATGGGAGAAAAATAACTCCCTGTATTTGTTTAAAGCAACGTAGCAAAGTGTTCTGTTACATGCAGCTAAATGATGATACCAGGAGATACTTGTGATTTCCTGGCAGGCTTCAAAAAGTGCTGAGTCATAGGATAGTAGGCTAGCACTAAGGAGACCGGGGTTCTAATGCATCTATTTTTTATTTAATAAACACTCACATAACACTTACTGTGGGCCAGGCTCTGATCTAAGAACTTTGTAAACATTAACTCTTCTTACCCTCACTGAGAAGGGTTACTATTATTATCTACATTTTACATAAAAGGAAATGGAGACATAGAGAAAATTAGGTAAACTGCCCAAAGTCACACAACCAGGGAATGGCAGAGCTGGGAAATAAAAACAGGTGTTTGGGGTTTTTAATCACAACACACCGATGCTGCCGGTCGGTGCACCTCAAACCCGGGTGTGATTCCTCTTCTGGTTCGGATGAGCCATGTGCTTTGGGTTGTGTTTTCTCGTGTTACAGTTCCCACCACCCCTCACAGGCAGCTGCCTGCTCCACCCACACTAACATCTGATGGAGACATATCATATAAGGCAGAAACAACATCTGTATCTCAGCAACTCTGTGGACATTATTGTCTGATTCATGATGATGAGAAATTTTTAGGTAAGAATTTCCTGAGCCACAAATCATTTTTTAATATTTTTCATAGGTTCCATTACTGACAGTCTTTTAGTTATCATTTCATGGCACCTGAGTCATTTGAAGTTATCCTTTAAAAACTTGAGATGTTTTATTTAAATGAATGCATTTCTCCATTATCCCTTTCATATAAACTACATTTCATTCCCAGATTCATCCAATAATTATATTGTTTCTTTTATTTTTCAGAACTGCATAATGATATTCCTTTACCTTTTACTTAAACTGACAGATTATCTTTTTCCACATACTCTTTTCTCCCACCTTAATATGTATTGGAAAATATACACTGTGGAAAATAGTATAAAGATTCCTCAAAAAGAAAAAAAGAATTACCATATGATCCAGCAACTGCACTGCTGAGTATTTATCTGAAGAAAACAGAAACTGCTGCTGCTGCTGCTGCTAAGTCGCTTCAGTCGTGTCCAACTCTGTGCGACCCCACAGACGGCAGCCCACCAGGCTCTCCCGTCCCTGGGATTCTCGAGGCAAGAACGCTGGAGTGGGTTGCCATCTCCTTCTCCAGTGCATGAAAGTGAAAAGTGAAAGTGAAGTCGCTCAGTCGTGTCTGACTCCTAGTGACCCCATGGACTGCAGTGCACCAGGCTCCTCCATCCATGGGATTTTCAAGGCAAGAGTACTGGAGTGGGGTGCCATTGCCTTCTCCCGGAAGCAACCTAAGTATCCATCAAAAGATGAATGGATAAAGAGGATAGAATTCTACTCAGCAATAGAAAAGAATAAAGAATAAAACTTTTCCATCTGTGACAATGTGGATGGACCTGGAGATTATTATACTAAGCCAAGTAAATCAGACAAAGACAAATATCATGATATTATATGTAGAATCTAAAGAAAAAACAAATCAAGTGAACAAGTATAACAAAACAGAAATAGTTATAGATACAGCAAACAAAGAGATGATTGCCAGACAGGAGTGAGGTCAGGGGGAGGAAAGAAATAAGTTAGAGAGATTAAGAAGTACAAACTTCTGGTTATCAAATAAATTGGGCACAGATATGAAATGTACACTGGGAAATATAGTCAATAATTATGTAATATCTTTGTATGATGTCATAATTAGACATCATAACTAGACATTATGGTGATCAGTTTGAAATGTATAGAAATGTTGAACCACTGTGTTGTGAGATAGGAACCAACATAGGGTTGTAGGTCAATTATTCTTCAAAAACAAACTCATTTATAGCAAAAGAGGTCAGATTTATGGTTAGCAGAGGTGGGGGTTTGGGGGAGGGAAATTGAATGAAGGTGGTCCAAAAGTAGAAATCTCCAGTAATAAAAGGAATAATCACTGAGGATATGCTATACAACATGATAAACATAATTAATGTTGCTGTATGTTATACATGAAAGTTGTGAAAAGAGTAAACTCTAAGAGTTCTCTTTAGAAGACAAAATTTTTTTCTCCAATTCTTTATTTTTATATCTTTATGAGATGATGGATGTTCACTAAACTTACTATGATAATCATTTTGTGATGTATGTAAATCAAATTATGGCACTGTACATCCTAAACTTACACAGTGCTACATGTCAATTATATCTCAGTGAAACGGAAAGAAAAAATATGTGTAGTGGTAGACAGACATCTTTATACAGACAGTCAGAATGATGGAATCTTCTATTCAGAGGAAAAGGTAGAGATCGACTAGTCTACGCCCCTTATTTCATAGACGAGGGAACTGAGGCTGAGGAGGGTTAAATGACTTTTTTAGTGTAATTTTTTTTTCTTTTTCTTTTGTTTAACTGAATAGATTTTATTTCTTAGAGCAGTTTCAGGTTTACAGAAAAATGGAGCAGGAAACAGAATTCTCATATATTCTCTCTTCTACCACAGTTTCTCCTATTACTAATATCTTGCATTAGCTCGGTATATTTGTTACAATTGATCATTATTACTAATAAAAGTCCATAGCTACACTGCTGCTGCTGCTGCTGCTAAGTTGCTTCAGTCATGTCCAACTCTGTGCGACCCCATGGACTGCAGCCTACCAGGCTTCTCCGTCCCTGGGATTCTCCAGGCAGGAACACTGGAGTGGGTTGCCATTTCCTTCTCCAATGCATGAAAGTGGAAAGTGAAAGAAGTCACTAGGAATCACTTTTTGTGTTGTCTAGTTTGATATGGGCTTGACACATGTATATCCAGTGTTGAAAATATGTAAATTTAATGTTCAGATCAGATCAGATCAGATCAGTCGCTCAGTCGTGTCCGACTCTTTGCGACCCCATAAATCGCAGCACGCCAGGCCTCCCTGTCCATCACCAACTCCTGGAGTTCACTCAGACTCATGTCCATCGAGTAAGTGATGCCATCCAGCCATCTCATCCTCTGTCGTCCCCTTCTCCTCCTGCCCCCAATCCCTCCCAGCATCAGAGTCTTTTCCAATGAGTCAACTCTTCGCATGAGGTGGCCAAAGTACTGGAATTTCAGCTTTAGCATCATTCCTTCCAAAGAAATCCCAGGGCTGATCTCCTTCAGAATGGACTGGTTGGATCTCCTTGCAGTCCAAGGGACTCTCAAGAGTCTTCTCCAACACCACAGTTCAAAAGCATCAATTCTTTGGTGCTCAGCCTTCTTCACAGTCCAACTCTCACATCCATACATGACCACAGGAAAAACCATAGCCTTGACTAGATGAACCTTTGTTGGCAAAGTAATGTCTCTGCTTTTGAATATGCTATTTAGGTTGGTCATAACTCTCCTGCCAAGGAGTAAGCATCTTTTAATTTCATGGCTGCTAGATGCTAAAAGGACAAGTCCAAAATCTCAACATTATTTCTTTTTTTAATATTTATTTATTTGGTTTATAATTTATTTATTTGGCTAATATTTATTTGTTGTATACCAGGTCTTAGTTGCATCAAGTGGGATCTAGTTCCCTGACCAGGAGTTGAATCCAGTCCCCCTTGCGTTGGGAGCATGCAGTCTTAGCCACTGTACCAGGGAAGTCCTTCGACATTATTTCTGATTAAAATTCTTAGTGAGCTATGAAAGAAACAACCTTCTTAATTCGATAAGGAGTATTTTCAGAAATCCAGAACAAATATGATACTTAGTAATTAAATATCAAAAATAATTACATTGAAATCATAAATTAATCTTTCTGATAACACCACCATTGGCCAACAATATTTTGGAACTTTTAACCAATGAAAGAATATAAGAAAAAGAAATGAGGTAAGCATATTAGGTGAAAGTGTACCATCAGTTAACAAAAATTATATAACCTCCTTGGAGCAAAACCAAGAAAATTATTTGATGCATTAGTAGCAACAGAAAGTAAGAACAGGAAAACAGTCAATTCAAGAGAAATATACCAAAAATTAATAACAAATTAGAAAATGGACTGAGAAAGAAGACTTCTTAATAACACTAATAAACATACCTGGAAATAAATTCAACAAAAAAGACACAAGGCTTTAATGAAATACAAAAAGCAGACTAAAATAAAGAATAAACATAACCATATTAGGGAAAGAGTATAAGGTGATAAATTTTACTAAAGTTACTGCAACTGCAATTGAAAACTAAATGTAGCATTTTCAGAACATTGAAATATTATTTTAAAATTTCATTTGGAAAAGAATAAGTAAATTAAAAGAGCCAAGAAAAATACACAAAGGATTAATGAAGTCTAGACCTGTAGTTTATTAGAACATATTACAAAAGTAATAAATTTCCAAGGAGAAAATAATTTTTATGTGAGGAACACCTTGCTAAATAACATCATGATGGAAACCATAAAGAAAAAGATGAACAGAAAGGACTATATAAACAAAGATAAAAGACAAATGACAAAGGAGGGGAATATAACAGTCACAAATCCATGAGATAAAGGAAAACACCACTATGGAAAATATCCAAAAAATATGAACATAAAATACACGAACTCAGATGGGGCTTCCCTGGTGGCTCAGTGGTAAAGAATCTGCCTGCCAGTGCAGAGGACGTGGGTTCAATACCTGGTCTGGGAAGATCCCACATACAGCAGAGTGACTAAGCCCATGCACAACAACTGCTGAGTCTGTGCTCTAGATCCCAGGAACTGCAACTACTGAACCCATGTGCCGTAACTACTGAACTCTGCATGCCCTAGAGCTCAGCTCTGCAGCAAGAAAAGCCAGCACAGTGAGAAGCCCATGCACCCACAACGAGGGAGTAGCCTCTGCTTGCTACAACTAGAGAATGCCCGAGTGCAGCAAGGAAGACCCAGCACAGACAAAAATAAAATTATTTTTTAAAAAAAGAACTCAGATGATGACTGAACATTTTTAAAAAGCTACCCATGCTCACTTCTAAGAGTAAATTTCAATTAGGCCAGCAAAGAATGAAAAGGATTAAAAACTTACAGTATTAGGTATGACCATAAGAAAATAAAAGTTTTCATACATTCTTGATTTGTTGTTCAGTTGATCAGTCATGTCCAATCCTTTGCGACTCCATAGACTGAAGCACACCAGGTTTCCCTGTCCTTCACCACCTCCTGGAGCTTGCTCAAACTCACGTCCATTGAGTTGGTGATACCATCCAACCATCTTGTCCTCTGTTGTCCCCTTCTCCTCCTGCCTTCAATCTTTCCCAGCATCAGGGTCTTTTCTAATGTGTTGGCTTTTGCATCAGGTGGCCAAAGTATTGGATCTTCAGCATCAGCTCTTCCAATGAATATTCAGGATTGATTTCCTTTAGGATTGACTAGTGTGTTCTCCTTGCAGTCCAAGGGACTCTCCAGAGTCTTCTCCAGCACCACAGTTCAAAATGATCAATTATTTGGCACTCAGCCTTCTTTATGGTCCAACTCTCACATCCATACATAACTACTGGAAAACCATAGCTTTGACTATATGGACCTTTGTTGGCAAAGTAATGTCTCTGCTTTTTAATATGCAATCTAAGTTTGCCATAGCTTTTCTTCCAAGGAGCAAGTGTCTTTTAATTTCATGCCTGCAGTCACCATCTGCTGTGTAGATAAGTATAAATTGAAATTATAAATTTAATTTATAATTGAAGTATAAATGGAAAGCTATAATATTTCACCTTAGTAATTTCTCTTCTAGGAATTTATCCTGCAGAAATATTGTCCAAAGTAATCACAGGTAAACGAATAATTCTGTTACCTCCAGCAAAAATATAATCTAAATGTACATCGTTGAGGGAGTGGTTAAATAAGTTATGAGATAACTTCACATAACAAAATAGAATACTATCAGCAATTGAAAAGAATGGGATGATTCAATGTGTATTGTATAGAAGGATGCCCAATGTGTATTGATAAGTTAAAAAGTAAGTGCAAGTCACACACAATATGATGTATTTTTGGAAGCATAAACAGTTAAAAAGCTGGAAGGATATATGCCATTAGTAGTTTTTTCTAAGGGTAGGGTAGAGATTTTCACTATTTTCTTCATTTTAAATGATTCTTTAAAATGATACCTATATTATTTGAGGCTTCCCTGGTGATGCAAACAGTAAAGAATCTGCCTGCAATGCATGAGATACGGGTTCAATCCCTTGATCGGGAAGATCCCCTTG
Organism: Bos javanicus; assembly: GCF_032452875.1. NCBI lineage: Eukaryota > Metazoa > Chordata > Mammalia > Artiodactyla > Bovidae > Bos > Bos javanicus. Next base: position 80,454,295 of record NC_083876.1, on the reverse strand, counting down.
GGAAGGGAATGGCAACCCCCTCTAGTATTCTTGCCTTGAAATCCCGTGGACAGAGGAGCCTGGTGGGCTACAGTCCATGGGGCGGCAAAGAGTCAGACACAACTGAGTGACTAAGCACTCACTCACTCATGTTACTTTTAATTAGAAAATGGAATAGAAAAAAAACATGAAAATTAAGGAATCTATGGTACAAATGGGAACGCAAAGCTAAATTTGTGCTTTAGCTGTAAATACCTGAAGGGAAGAAATTTTGGAGGAAAATTACTTATACTAGTCCTAAACCTCTGGAATCAGATTGATTTTGCAAAAGTGTTTACCTTACCTTTTCCAACGTCTCTGGGTATGATCTGCGGCACTTACTGATGGAGAGTCCGAAGGGATTTGCCTGCGAGCAGGACACCAGTGTGTGGCGCCAGAGAGTCACCTAGCCCTAAACCAAACTCCAGCACTAGAGCAGGGTAGGGTCTCCCATCAACAAAACCAGAAACCCACACCTGCTGAACCAATAATCTGACCTATCCAGCCATTCTTTTAAACGTCTCTAAATACTCTTCCATCGTTCCATGCACCATCACTGAAAGCCAAGTAGGAAGATAGCAATCGCTCTCAGGTAAAACCACCTGAGGCAACTGCTATTTGGGCAGAAGTGCCCTGAGGACATGAAAACATATCTTTCATGAAGCAGGACATTGACTTGTAGGAAATAAAGAGAATATTAGAAATTAACTCGGGTAGCTCTTCTTGAACACAGACCATTTGTTACAGAAGCAGAAATTCCCTCAGACAAGCTTACAGCAAATAGACCACAACTACAAAATAGAGAACAGCCCAGAATATATAAATGAGTGTGCCTTTCTGAACAAGTAACTATATATCTTTACAGCATCACCTTCAAGGCTAATAACTTTCATCTACTTTACATTGAGATAACTCTTTGGCAAGACAATTTAAAATGCAACACCACTCTTCATACTATTAAAATTTCAGCCCATATTTGTACTTGTAAGAAAGGTTTAGATAAGAGGGAAATCCATATGGTTGTAAGTTAATTTTATTAATTATTAAGTAGCTGATAGTTTCATCTAAGTAAGAGAATCATGAATTTTTCTCAGCATTTCCTTTTAGAGAGATAATAAATTTAGGCTGTAAATGGATTCACAGCATCCTGCTGGAACAATAGATGACAAAGTCCAGGCAAATAGTTCATGGCCCAGGCTTGTCCTTCTCTTACAGGGAGGGAAATTTCAAGAGTGCTCTGCAAACAAAGTAATTTTTATAGAGTGAAGGCAATACTGTGCAGTAACACGTGCATTTGACTGGAAGGTAGATTGATGGACTTAGGCCCAGTTCTGCTACTTATTGGGTTTCCCTAGTGACTCAGATGGTAAAGAATCTGCTTGCAATGCAGAAGACCTGGGTTCAATCTCTGGGCCGGGAAGATCCCCTGGAGAAAGGAATGGCTATCCACTTCTGTATTCTTGCCTAGAGAATCCCATGGACAGAAGAGCCTGGTGAGCTAGTCCATGGGGCTGCAAAGAGTTGGACATGACTGAGCTGCTGACACACACCGCTACTTATTAATCTGTGGAATTACATAGCTCAGCTTGGCCAACCTCTCCAAACCCTAAACCTCAAGTTTTTAATCAAAAGATGAGATTGAACTAGATGTTTATAGTTATCAAATATAATTGAAGATTTTAACAAAATACTTTAGGGTATATATATATATCCTAATTCACAGGGAGTTGCTGAATAATGTTAGAACACGGAGAGATCCAAAGAAGACTTATCTAAATAAGGATTTCAAGCCTATTAAAATGAAAAATAAACTAGGCATGAGAGAAAGAAGGAACAGAAGGAGGGAGAGGGGGAAAGAAAAAGGAAAGTGAGAGATGAAGGAAAGAAGGAAAGAGGTGAAGAAGTAAATTTAGAAAGATTTCAAGTTTTAATCTAAAAATTCATCTTTGTTGACAGATGTTGATTCTGTTTTTCAACGATACTGTTCTTAAAATGTGTTTCTTCCAAATGTATTTTTTCAAATGAATTATTACACTTGAAGTCACTGTATGTTTGTTCTTAAAATGATACACAAAGTAGTATGTAGGCAAATTGGCTAGCTTTTGTATATGAAATACACAAAATATGTACATGAATATCATATTACTGGGAAGATATTTTGAGTTGTAAAATAACAAAAACATCCCAATCAAATTAATTAGAAATGGTGTTTTCTCACTGAACAGGAAAAATGTTTACAAGAAAAAGAGACAAAAGAAGAGGAAAATGATCAGAAGCCTGATTTTTTTTAAGTGAAACTTTTTTATTTTTTAATTGTTTCGGATTTAAAGAGAAGGTTCAAAGATAGTACAAAGTTTGCTAGATACCCTGGACCCAGGTTCTCTTATGGTTGACCTCCACACTTTTGTAACAAATATGTACTATTGATACATTATAATTAACTTAAGTCCATAAATTATTCAGATTGTTGTTGTTAGATTGCCAAGTCATGTCCAACTCTTTTCGACCCCATGGTCTGCAGCACACCAGGCTTCCCTGTCTTTCACTATTTCCCAAAGTTTACTCAAACTCGTGTCCATTGAGTTGGTGATGCCATCCAACCATCTCATCTTCTGTGGTCCCCTTCTCCTCCTGCCTTCAATCTTTCCCAGCATCAGAGTCTTTTCCAGTGAGTCGGCTCTTTGCATCAGGTGGCCAAAAGATTGGAGCTTCAGCTTCAGAATCAGTCCTTCCAATCAATATTCAGCTTGTCTTCATTTTTACCCAAGGATCTTTTTTGGTCCCAAGATCCCGTTCAGGTTGCCACGTTATGTTTAGTCACATCTGTAGATTTGAACCTCCTGTGTTTCCTGGTTCCCCACAGCTGGCCTCTTGCCTTCCCATTTTGTAGAGCAACTCCAGACCTATGTCAGGTGACAATTAATCTGCTCTGGTCCATCAGAAAGAAGCCTTCTCCTAAAATCCCATCATCATCAAATTAACCCCATACAATCAGCTCCTGATGAGGTACCAGATCAGCCCTAAAGCTCTCCATGGTGCTCTGTTCCAGCATCTGATTTGCTGAGACCAAGACATTTTGGCATTTATTCAATCTGGTGTAGTGTCTCCAGCTGAATTTTTACTTCTGCATACATGCCCTAGTCACAATCTCCCTTGGGTGCCATGTTCTTCAAAGGTGGTCTTGTACCCCTACCCACTCTGGCTAGGTGCCTCTGATCCTAAACAACTGTAGCCCAACGGCTTTTGCTTTAATCCAGTTCAAGACCTTTGTTCAATGATCTACCTGGGGACTTGCAGAAAATGAGTAACCTGTTTCATTCCAGGCAGATGCTCTACCAGATGTTGGCATCTGTTCCTGAAGCCCAGCACCCCCACGACACCTGACTCCCCTGCAGGTGGGACTCCCCACTTTCACTGAGACACAGGTGTTGTGTCATGGATCTCCACTCTCAGACCTGGCCTGTAACACATAAGCCAAGGACTCCCTAAATGAAACTAACGATTGTGAGGAGGTCCCCATGGCTCCTGATATGGTAATGTACTCAATTCTGTCTGAGTAAGCGCCCATGAGCTTAAACCCAAGGATATAAGTCTTAGATGCTGGTCAGCTTTCCCAGTGGAAAGAATGGGCCCCTCTGTCATGCCAGGCTCCTCACTGCCTGCCATGGCCCACTGTAAGCCATTTTTCACACTGTCCAAAGGAAATTTTCTTTTGACTGAACAACTCAGCAAAAAGGGGAAACTTAGTTTTTTGTGTTAAATTGTGTTAACACAATTCAGTTCAGTTCAGTCACTCAGTCACGTCTGACTCTTTGCAACCCCATGAACTGCAGCACGCCAGGCCTCCCTGTCCATCAGCAACTCCCAGAGTTTACTCAAACTCATATCCATTGAGTCAGTGATGCCATCCAACCATCTCATCCTCTGTTGTCCCTTTCTCCTCTGGCCCTCAATCTTTCCCAGCATCAGGGTCTTTTCAAATGAGTCAACTCTTCATATCAGGTGGCCAAGTATTGGAGTTTCAGCTTCAACATCAGTCCTTCCAATGAACATCCAGGACTGATCTCCTTTAGGATGCACTGGTTGGTTCTCCTTGTAGTCCAAGGGACTCTCAAGAGTCTTCTCCAACATCATATTTCAAAAGCATCAATTCTTTGGCACTCAGTTTTCTTTATAGTCCAATTCTCACATCCATACATGACTACTGGAAAAACCATAGCCTTGACTAGATGGACCTTTGTTGGCAAAGTAATGTCTCTGCTTTTTAATATACTGTCTAGGTTGGTCATAACTTTCCTTCCAAGGAGTAAGTGTGTTTTAATTTCATGTCTGCAATCACCATCTGCAGTGATTTTGGAGCCCCCCAAAATAAAGTCTGACACTGTTTCCACTGTTTCCCCATCTATTTGCCATGAAGTGATGGGACCAGATGCCATGATCTTAGTTTTCTTAATGTTGAGCATTAAGCCAACTTTTTCACTCTCTTCTTTCACTTTCATCAAGAGGTTCTTTAAGTCTTCTTCACTTTCTGCCATAAGGGTGGTGTCATCTGCATAACTGAGGTTATTGATATTTCTTCTGGCAATCTTGATTCCAGTTTGTGCTTCATCCAGCCCAGCATTTCTCTTGATGTACTCTGCATGTAAGTTTTTTTTTTTTTTTCTTGGAAGGCCTTTCCCAATGGTAAGGGAGTTACTTAGAGGTGTTTTGTGTATGTGTGTGTGTATGTGCATGTGTAATGAAATTGTGCTCAGACATTCAGTTGTGTATGATTCTTTGTGACCCCATGGACTGCATGTAAGTTAAATAAGCAGGGTGACAATATACAGCTTTGACATACTCCTTTTCCTATTTGGAAGCAATTATGTGTTAAATTCTACACTGCATTTTGTGATTTTTACTAATCAAGATTATTATAATAGCTATTGTCTTTAACAGTGATCTTTCCTTATTTAAGTCTACACAAGTCATGATTGGTAGATTTGATCAAAGTAAACTATTTGCTTTAGTTCTTTTTTCAGACATGAAATTGATGTAAGAAAAATTTGAAAATCAAATAAAAATACCTGGAAACACCAAAACCACATGTTTTATAAAGTAAGAATTCTACTTATTTGAGGGATCCTTTTTCTAACAAGTATGTTTATTTGAAAAATCTGAACAAGTATTTTTTTCATCTAATTTACAAATCAGATTCAGCAGGTAACAAAAACCTTAATCCCTTGAACAGTTTCACAGAATAGGCTGTGTCAATAAACACAATCTAGAAGGTGTTTTTCCTTATATTTCATTCATTTTAATTTATAATTACTGTCTATTATTATTCAACAAAGTTATTCTCTATTTGTACTTATTGACACCTTTGTATTTGAGTGCTTCTGCAGTCTAGACAGGATACACTTATCTGTATGATAAATAATAGATAAATGATTAGTGTGCCATTTGCTGTTAATGTGATTGATGGATTCCCCATTACACTACTTCTCTGTTCTTATTTTAGCTCTGATGCCAGTGGCCTCTGTCACTGTACAATGCCTATAATGCCTGCATAAAAATGAATGGGGCTACTCATGTTTCTTAAATCTGTTCTTTTTGTGTTGTCATTCCACAAACATGGTGTTAAAAATGGAACGGTACAAAATGGAATTTCGAATCAGGGTGTATTTTGCTCAGCTGCCACTTTGCCATATAAAATTTCTTTTTCAGAGGCAGAATCTTGGGGCTCTGTAGTGGGAGGTGAAGAAAGAGCAGAAGTGCCTTTTCATGGCTGGGTTTACTGAGCTGATGAAGAATGGCAGAGCGGACAGTCCCCTTCGTCCTCTGCAAGTTCACAAGCCTTGTAAACTTCAGATGGACCTCAGTAAGGCTGGAAAGGCCTCTGCCGCCAGCAAACAAATATCCATGTATCCCCCTTGCGTGCATGCTCAGTTGTGTCTGATGCTTTCTGACCCCATGGACTGTAGCCCACCAGGTTCCTCAGTTCACAGGATTCCCAGGCAAGAGTACTGGAGTGGGTTGCCATTTCCCATTCCAAGGGATCTTCCTGACCCAGATATCAAGCTCCGTTTCCTGCATTGGAAGGCAGATATTTTACCACTGAGCCTCCTGGGAAGCCCTATACCACTCCTATTCATGTTAAAATTAGAAGAAACCTAATGCATGTTTGGAAAAATCCTTTATTTCTATCAAGAATAGGACACAGAGAATTAGCTTAAATTGAATATATATATATATATATATATATATATATATATATAATGAAGAGAAAATTAAAACTGAAGAAAATATATTCATTGATTATAAGATGTAACGTCCTAAACAAACCCAGTGTCCGGAGCCAGGTTTCCAATTCTCTGAAAGAAGAAACTTTTTGGAGAATAGGTTGATTCCACGACTGAGGCAGGCAACATACAAGATAAGCCTGAAGCATTTTGTGGTATCACGAAGTAAGGATGTTCATCGACAACAAAACCAAAGGTGGAATTATGCCCAAGGAAACAGGAGCCAACAGAAAGAGCTCCCAGTGGCCAAAACTGGAACCATTTGAACAAGAAAAGATACAATGTAGTATTGCGTTATAACCCAAAGTGTTTAACAAGCATCCATGAGTTTCTCACTAGCATAAATGAATGAATTAATAACTAAGCCATGTGGAAGGACCCAAAACAGTTTATGTAGGTTGTTGTTGTTCAGTCACTGAGTCGTGTCTGACTCTTTACAAGCCCACGGACTGTAGCACACCAGGCTTCTCTGTCCTTCACTGTCTCTTGGAGCTTGCTCAAACTCATGTCCACTGAGTTGGTGATGCTATTCAACCATCTCGTCCTCTGTCACCCCCTTCTCTTGCCCTTGATCTTTCCCAGCATCAGGGTCTTTTCCAACGCTTTGGCTCTTTGCATCAGGTGGCCAAAGTATTGGACCTTCAGCATCAGTCCTTCCAATGAATATTGAGGGTTGATTTCCTTTAGGATTGACTTGTTTGATCTTGTAGTCCAAGGGACGCTCAAGAGTCTTCCCTAGCACCACAATTTGATCTTGAGCATAACCTTACTAGCATGTGAAATGATGCAGTTAACGGTGGTTTGACCATTCTTTGTCACTGCCCTTCTTTGGGACTGGAATGAAAACTGACCTTTTCCAGTCCTGTGGCCACTGCTGAGTTTTCCAAATTTGTTGACATATTGAGTGCAGCATTTTCAGCATCATCTTTTAGGGTTTTAAATAGCCCAGCTGGAATTCCATTACCTCCACTAGCTTTGTTTGCAGTAATGCTTCCTAAGGCCCATTTGACTTCACACTCCAGGATGTCTGGCTCTAGGTGGGTGACCACACCATCGTGGTTATCCTGGTCATTAAGACCTTTTTGTATAGTTTTTTTGTGTATTCTTGCCACCTCTTTTTTCTTCTGCTTCTGTTAGGTCTTTCCCGTTTCTGCCCTTTATCATGCCCTTCCTTGCATGAAATGTTCCCTTGATATTCCCATTTTTCTTGAAGAGACCTCTATTCTTTCCCATTCTATTGTTTTCCTCTACTTCTTTGCGCTGTTCATTTAAGAAAGCCTTCTTATCTCTCCTTGGTATTCTCTGTAACTCTGCATTCAGTTGGGTATATTGTTCCCTTTTTCCTTTGCCTTTCTCTGTCCTTCTTTCCTCAGTTGTTTGCAAAGCCCTCTCAGATCACCACTTTGCCTTCTTGCACTTCTTTTTCTTTGGGATGGTTATGGTCACTGCCCCCTGTACAATGTTATGAACCTCTGTCCATACTTCTTCAGGCACTCTATCAGATCTAATCCCTTGAATCTATTTGTCACCTCCACTGTATAGTCATAAGATATTTGATTTAGGTCATACTTGAAATTCCCAACATCCACTGGATCATGGAAAAAGCAAGAGAGTTCCAGAAAAACATCTATTTCTGCTTTATTGACTATGCCAAAGCCTTTGACTGTATGGATCACAATAAATTGTGGAAAATTCTGAAAGAGATGGGAATACCAGACCACCTGATCTGCCTCTTGAGAAACCTATATGCAGGTCAGGAAGCAACAGTTAAAACTGGACATGGAACAACAGACTGGTTCCAAATAGGAAAAGGAGTACGTCAAGGCTGTATATTGTCACTCTGCTTATTTAACTTATATGCAGAGTACATCACGAGAAACGCTGGGCTGGAAGAAGCACAAGCTGGAATCAAGATTGCCAGGAGAAATATCAATCACCTCAGATATGCAGATGACACCACCCTTATGGCAGAAAGTGAAGAGGAACTAAAAAGACTCTTGATGAAAGTGAAAGAGGAGAGTGAAAAAGTTGGCTTAAAGCTCAACATCTTCAAAACGAAGATCATGGCATCTGGTCCCATCACTTCATGGGAAATAAATGGGGAAACAGTGGAAACAGTGTCAGACTTTATTTTGGGGGGCTCCAAATCACTGCAGATGGTGACTGCAGCCATGAAATTAAAAGACGCTTACTCCTTGGAAGGAAAGTTATGACCAACCTAGATAGCATATTGAAAAGCAGAGATATTACTTTGCCAACAAAGGTCCATCTAGTCAAGGCTATGGTTTTTCCAGTGGTCATGTATGGATGTGAGAGTTGGACTGTGAAGAAAGCTGAGCACCGAAGAATTGATGCTTTTGAACTGTGGTGTTGGAGAAGACTCTTGTGAGTCCCTTGGACTGCAAGGAGATCCAACCAGTCCATCCTAAAGGAGATCAGTCCTAGGTGTTCATTGGAAGGACTGATGCTGAAGCTGAAACTCCAATACTTTGGCCACCTCATTCGAAGAGTTGACTCACTGGAAAAGACTCTGATTCTGGGAGGGATTGGGGGCAGGAGGAGAAGGGGACGACAGAGGATGAGATGGCTGGGTGGCATCACCGACTCAATGGACATGAGTTTGGGTAAACTCCAAGAGTTGGTGATGGACAGGGAGGCCTGGCGTGCTGGGATTCATGGGGTCACAAAGAGTCAGACACGACTGAGCGACTGAACTGAACTGAACTGAATGGACAACAGAGGATGAGATGGTTGGATGGCATCATCGACTCAATGGACATGAGTTTGGGTAAACTCCAAGAGTTTCTGATGGATAGGGAAGCCTGGCATGCTGTAGTCTAAGGGGTTACAGATAGTTGGACATGACTGAATGACTGAACTGAACTAAACTGGATGGCTTAGTGGTTTTCTCTACTTTCTTCAATTTAAGCCTGCATTTTACAATAAGGAGCTGATGATCAGAGCCACAGTCAGCTCCAGGTCTTGATTTTGCTGACAGTGAAGAACTTCTCCAGCTTCGGCTGCAAAGAATATAATCAATCTGATTTCGGTATTGACCGTTTGGTAATGTCCACATGTAGAGTTGTCTCTTGTGTTGTTGGAAAAGGGTTTTGCTGTGACCAATGTGTTCACCTGACAGAACTGTTAGCCTTTGCCCTGCTTCATTTTGTACTCCAAGGCCAAACTTGCCTGTTACTCCAAGTGTCTCTTGATTTCCTACTTTTGCAGTCTAATCCCCTGAGATGAAAAGGACATCTTTTTTGGTGTTAGTTCTAGAAGATCTTGTTGGTCTTCAAGAACATGCAACTTCAGCTTCTTCAGCATCAGTGGGTGGGTCATAGACTTGGATACTGTGATATTGAATGGTTTGCTTTGGAAACAAACCAAGATCAGGCTTTGTTTTTGAGACAGCACCCAGTTCAGTTCAGTTCAGTTCAGTCGCTCAGTTGTATCTGACTCTGTGACCCCATGGACTGCAGCACACCAGGCCTCCCTGTCCATCACCAACTCCCAGAGTTTACTCAAACTCATGTCCATTGAGTCAGTGATGCCATCCAACCATCTCATCCTCTGTCGTCCCCTTCTCCTCCTGCCTTCAGTCTTTTCCAGCATCAGGGTCTTTTCAAATGAGTCAGCTCTTCGCATCAGGTGGCCAAAGTATAGGAGTGTCAGCTTTAGCATCAGTTGAAGTACAAACTGTGGAATATTTTACAAAGTACTTGACCAGTATTCTTCAGAACCATTAAGACCATGAAAAACAAGGCAAGTCTGAGAAAGTTCCACAGTCTTTCTTAAAAGGATCCTTAGAAGACATGTTAATACATGATATTCTAGATAGGACCCTGGAACAGAAAAAAGACAATAGGTAAAAACCTAAGAATGTATGGACTTTAGTAAATAATAATGTATTGATTTTGACTCATTAGTTGTGACAGGTGTTCTCTACTAGTGTCAGGTGTTGACAATTGGAGAAACTGGGTGCAAGGTTTATGGGGAGCCTTCTTATGATCTTTGCAATTTTCCTATAAATCTAAAACTATTCTAAAAAGTTCATTTAAAAATAAAATTTTTAAAAAGCTTTTAACTTAAAAAAGTATTAGACTGCAACATCAAAGTAGATAGAAACCCTCATTCATAGAATAATAAGCCAAGATTCAGACAAAACATTACACCTAAAGCTGTTCAAAAAAAAATTAATTGAGATAGCAAAAAGGGAAAATTGGGGAAGATAAGAATAAAATCATCATATTAGGCAGCCATTTGGTGTCAATTTTTTAAAAGTAATAATGGCATGGGAAAATGTATATGAAATAATTTTAAATGAAAAGACAATGTAAAATATATAAAATATGAGCAACACATATAACAAAAATACTCAGAAAAATAGAATACAGCTGGGCAAAAAAATTGTAATGATAAAGAAGATACATTTAAAACTGTTTTTCCAATTAATTTAAAATTATTTTAATTTATTTTAAATTGGGAGATAATTGCTTTACAGCAATATGTTAGTATTGGCTGTTCAACAAGGTGAATCAGCTATATGTATACATATACCCCCTCCGTCCTGAGCCTCCCTCCCATCCCTCCTCCATCCCACTCCTCCAGGTCATCACAGAGCACCAGACTGAGTTCCCTGTGCTATACAGGTACTTCCCACTAGTTATCTATTTCACATATGGTAGTGTAAATATAGACTTCCCTGGTGGCTCAGATGGTAAAGCGTCTGTCTACAATGTGGGAGACCTGGGTTTGATCCCTGGGTCAGGAAGATTCCCTGGAGAAGGAAATGGCAACCCACTCTAGTACTCTTGTCTAGAAAATCCCATGGATGGAGGAGCCTGGTGCAGGCTACTGTCCACAGGGTCGCAAAGAGTCAGACACGACTGAGCGACTTCACTTAACTTACTTACTTAGTGTAAATATATCAGTTCTACTCTCTGAAACTATTTTTAAAAATTAAAAAAGACAAAATTATAGGGCAACTATATAAAGGGCAACTGATACCCTCTAGCATCGCTGGTGAGAATGTATTTTGGTCTAAGCCTTCGGTGGGGTTGTGGGGCTGTGGGTTTTTGCATTGTTTTTAAAAACTTCAAATAGGTATACCATCAGTTACAAACCCTGAGCCTGACTCCAAATTCAAGGTTCTTGTTCCTGCCTTTCCCTATTACAGAATCAGGAATTGGGAAAGCAAAAACAGTCACCTCTCCTGGTAGCAAGGGATGTGCTATGATGGAATACAGGTAGATGTCCCCAGGGAAGTCCTTCCCAAACAAATGATGAAGGTCCACATGGAGAAATCCTGTGCTTTTCCTTCTTTGAATCAGCATTACTAACACATGCCTGTAAGTACAACAGCTGTTTTGCAATACGGGGATACAAGCCAAATGCCAAATATGGCAAAGCTGAAAATCTGAAAAAGACAAGCTTTCTGGTGCTATTCTTGAGCATCTGTATTAGGCTGACCTTGACTCCTGGTTTTTTGTGGCCTGAGACAACTCTTCCTACTTTTGAAAACCACTGTGGTCAGACTTTTCAGTTGCCTGTCACCAGACGCAATTGTAATAGTTACAACAAAGAGGGAAACAGACAGTGCTTGAAGGGTATAACTTAAAGCCGACTTTTTACAGGCAATGTAGAGATGTGTGACAAAATCTTTTAAACTTTATTACATATTTTACCTATTTGTATTTATTCTATAGGAAAAATATGAGTAGGCATAAGGATTCAAATATATGAACATTATTTGACCACTGTCAATAGTATAAAAAAAGGCTCTAAGTCCCAACAATGTGTTATTTATGTAACTATTATAAAATACTTACATAAATTATGGTATAATTATCCAAAAGAACACTTCACAGTCATTAAAACTCAAGTTGTTTAAGTTCACAGGTAAAGTTTCATAATAAATGTAAGAAGGAGTATTTTTAAAAGAAGTGGGAGCCAACTGATTTTTAAATAAAATAATAATTATTTAATTAAAATTGTCTTATGTGTTAGTCTCTCAGTCGTGTCCGACTCTTTGCGACTCCATAGACTGTAGCCCACCAGGCTCCTCTGTCCATGAGGATTCTTCAAGCAAGAATACTAGAGTGGGTTGCCATTCCCTTATCCAAATAAAATAATAATTATTATTTAATTAATATTAATAGTGTATAATAATAGATGGGGTAGATGGGGCTTCCCAGGTGGTGCAGTGGTAAAGAATCTGATTGCTAATGAAGGAGACAGAAGAGACATGTGTTCAATCCCTTGGTTGGGAAGATCCCCTGGAGAATGAAATGACAACTCATTCTAGTATTCTTGTCTGGAAAACCCCATGGACAGAGGATCCTGGCAGGCTACAGTCCACTGGGTTGCAAAAGAGATGGACACAACTTAGCTTCTAAACAACAACAGATAATAATAATAGATACTAATATATATTCTAGAATATGTTGATATGTACCACATGTATATTATTATTATATATAATCTATATAATTGTAAAAATAAATGTACTTATATAACATAATATATATAAAAGTATAATTATATTTACATGAACAGAAAAGTTTTGGGTGGAAATCATATTGCAATACTTAAATGCATCAAATCACTATGCTCTATTCTTTAAAATTACACAATGGCATATGTCAATTATATTTCAATTAAAAAAAGAAAGAAAAAAATTGGGGGGATTTACTAACTGAAATAATAATGGTGTCTTTAACAATGATTTTTATTTTTATTACATTACACTTCACATTTTTTACATTACATTTTCCCTACATTTTCAATGTTTACATTGTTCCTATATTACTTTTTAAATCAGAAAAAATGCATATGATTTTTCAAAAATTTAATCATGCTTAAAAATAGGCTGCAATATGAATGTAAATTCAATAAAATCATTTTCAAATGGTTAACTTACCCTTCAGTTCAGTTCAGTTCAGTTGAGTTGCTCAGTCGTGTCCGACTCTTTGCGACCCCATGAATCACAGCACACCAGGTCTCCCTGTCCATCACCAACTCCCAGAGTTCACTCAGACTCACATCCATCGAGTCAGTGATGCCATCCAGCCATCTCATCCTCTATCATCCCCTTCTCCTCCTGCCCCCAATCCCTCCCAGCATCAGAGTCTTTTCCAATGAGTCATCTCTTCGCATGAGGTGGCCAAAGTTCTGGAGTTTCAGCTTTAGCATCATTCCTTCCAAAGAAATCCCAGGGCTGATCTCCTTCAGAATGGACTGGTTGGATCTCTGTGCAGTCCCAGGGACTCTCAAGAGTCTTCTCCAACACCACAGTTCAAAAGCATCAATTCTTCGGCGCTCAGCTTTCTTTACAGTTCAACTCTCACATCCATACATGACCACAGGAAAAACCATAGCCTTGACTAGACGGACCTTTGTTGGCAAAGTCCTTGCTGCTGCTAAGTCACTTCAGTCGTGTCCGACTTTGTGTGACCCCATAGACAGCAGCCCACCAGGCTCCACCGTCCCTGGGATTCTCCAGGCAAGAACACTGGACTGGGTTGCCATTTCCTTCTCCAATGCATGAAAGTGAAAAATGAAAGGGAAGTCACTCAGCCGTGTCCGACTCTTAGCGACCCCATGGACTGCAGCCTACCCGGCTCCTCCATCCATGGGATTTTCCAGGCAAGAGTACTGGAGTGGGGTGCCATTGCCTTCTCTGGGCAAAGTCCTTACTCCTCATTAAATGCATTCCTCCATGAGAAGAATTACTGTGCCTTGAGCTTTATAGTCTAGAAAGCTGCAATGTGGTATAACTATGAAGCTGAATCTTGCATGTGTTAATACACCTTTCTTATGTGTTCCATGAAGTAGAGAGACAGTAGAGTTTTAAACATAGCCCTTGGAAAATCTGGAAATTTGAGTTCTAAATTTGGATTATTTACATCTTCAATTGTGTTTCCTCTAAGTCTCTCCATTCCTTGGGAATTATACCTTCCTACATGTAAAAGGACACCTTCTGTTATTAAATCAGGAAGCATTCTGGGAAAATGACGTGTTCAGGCACTCTATTCCTGGCAAACAGTGAGCTGAAGTGCTTCCCTTTCAGTTTAACACACATGACCTCACTCATCTCCACAACCTCCTAAAAGGCCGAGAAGCCACAGATGTTACCATTAAAAGGATCGTCAGATGAAGTCGCAAACAGGCATAGTGAGGGGAGGATAAGTTGATTTGCAGACCACATGGGGAGGAGAAGCTTTCAGAGCCAAGGAAGAATCCAGGGTTACAGTGTCAGGTAAAAATGTGCTTGTTTAACATTCCAGAGAGGGAGGTGCTCGAGAGCTGCCTGACTTCTTCAGGCTGCTCAAGGCCAACTTCTGGGGTGGAATGAGGGATGGCAGCTCACGTAACTACCTTATGAAGTAGAAAATGGCATCTACACAGAGGAAAACCCAGAAAAAGACCCACATTAGCACACTCTTGGTCCCCTTATAGATTTCGTAGTTCCCACATAAAAACAGTTGCTATCAATACAATTCAGGGGCCTAGTGAGTTCTTTCTTTATACTTGGCATGGCTAAGTTAACTCCAGTCTGACTGGCAAGGGGATAGAAAAGATTCCTTCTATCTCTACGTTAAAAAAAAAATAAATAAAGTATTTCAAGAAAAACATTTGACTAGAGGAAAAATATGGAAATGTAGAAAGGGATACCACGTAACCTGAAAAAGATGTCAGGACTCCATTTCCTCTCTATTTATGCCAACCAGGATGGTAAACTATGGCAGCATACACTTTCTGAGGGTTTTTTCCCTTTTATAAAAGCCCGGAATTTTACTTGAGTAGGTTCAAGATGTGGGCTACTCTTCAAGTATTGTGATAATGCTGCTGCCGCTGCCAAGTCACTTCAGTCGTGTCTGACTCTGTGCGACCCCATAGATGGCAGCCCACCAGGCTCCCCCGTCCCTGGGATTCTCCAGGCAAGAACACTGGAGTGGGTTGCCATTTACTTCTCCAATGCATGACGTGAAAAGTGAAAGTGAAGTCGCTCAGTCGTGTCCGACTCTTCGAGACCCCATGGACTGCAGCCTACCAGGCTCCTCCATCCATGGGATTTTCCAGGCAAGAGTACTGGAGTGGGGTGCCATCGCCTTCTCCGATTGTGATAATAGTTATATGCTAATCATATCAATTTTTCACTCATTCTGAAAAATTCAGAAAAGTCATTTTGAAAATTGAGTTTACCAAGTGAAATGGCTCAGTTGATAATCATGTCTTTAAAATTGTGTTTGAATTTCGCCTTTTCACAGAAATTCCAATGGAAAATGTCTTTTAGTGCCTCAATCCCATTTCTCAGAAAAGACTGAAGTTACTATTTTGGATTCCCGCATAGACTGCTTATTGAACTTCACTCAGTGCTCAGTCAGACTGTCTTTCTGTGAGTTATTCCCTAACTAGTAAGTCATTCGGGACATCAAGTGGCTCATTCATTGACACTTTAAGCTTAGTTCCTCTTTGCCATACTCTGGGCCCAGAATTTTATGATGACTCAAATATTAGCTCCACAGTCTTGGTTATGACCCATGTTTGTGGTGTTCTGTGCGGTAATTTCACACCCTCCCCATGCCATTATCACCTTCTGACTCCAGTATCAGTTTGATATTATGTAAAATCCCAAGGTATATTTCAGCTGGCAAAATTGAAAGACAACAAAAATTTTGAATTTAAAGCCAATCACTTGATGAAAACACAAGCTTCTGCATGTCTTTTTTCTATTTCCATCCACTACTCATACTGTTTCCCAGACTTATATTTTAAGACTGATTAAAGAGGTGGGATATGAGCCTTCATTTTCATTACTAAGAAGGCAGAGCTCCATAGAGAAATGTCTGACTCCAGAACTGAGACCAAAAAAAGTGCAAGATAATATTTTGTGGCTCCAGATAATAAAGGAGGTGTGTGGTGTTGGAGAAGACTCTTGAGAGTCCCTTGGACTGCAGGGAGATCCAACCAGTCCATCCTAAAGGAGATCAGTCCTGGGTGTTCACTGGAAGGACTGATGTTGAAGCTGAAACTCCAATACATTGGCCACTTGATGCGGAGAGCTGGCTCATTGGAAAAGATCCTGATTCTGGGAAAGATTGAGGGCAGGAGGAGAAGGGGATGACAGAGGATGAGATGGTTGGATGGCATCATTGACTCGACGGACATGGATTTGGGTGGACTTCGGGAGTTGGTGATGGACAGGGAGGCCTGGGGTGCTGCAGTTCATGGGGTCACAAAGAGTCAGACAGGACTGAGCAACTGAACTGAACTGAACTAAAAGTAATCAGAATGGGCTTCTCAGGTGGCCCAGTGGTAAAGAATCTGCCTGCTGAGCAGGAGACGTGGGTTCGATCTCTGGGTTGGAAAGATCCCCTAGAGAAGGAAATTACAACTCATTCCGATATTCTTGCCTGAAAAATCCTATGAACAGAGGAGCCTGGCAGACTACAGTCCATGGGGTCGCAAAAGAGTCAGACACCACTTAGTGACTAAACAACAACAAAAGTGATGGGAAAGTGTCGAAAATACACAGGAGTCAATTTGAGTGGAATTCCAATGGCCACGTCTGAACAATGTGAGCAAAAAGCAAATGAATTAATCATGATAATAATGAATTAAAACGCAGAGGCTAGAACAACAAGCCATGAGTGTGTACTGATGTAAATAGATAACTGAAACAAATAAGTGGAAAGTGGAAAGCTCATCCTCCTGATAGAGTTCTAACAAATAGAGAAGAAGGGGTGAAAATGGAAAATCATCACTTGATAACAAACACGGTAGCAATTGTTCCAGGCAAGAATCACCAACAGATGCAAAAATTACTGGATGAAAAATACCATGAGGAATGGTATATTTATGTAGTCTTAAAGTATCCCTCTGGAGAAGGCGATGGCACCCCACTCCAGCACTCTTGCCTGGAAAATCCCATGGACGGAGGATCCCGGTGGGCTGCAGTCCATGGGGTCGAGAAGAGTCAGACACGACTGAGCGACTTCACTTTCACTTTTCACTTTCATGCATTGGAGAAGGAAATGGCAACCCACTCCAGTGTTCTTGCCTGGAGAATCCCAGGGACGGGGGAGCCTGGTGGGCTGCCGTCTATGGGGTCACACAGAGTCGGACATGACTGAAGCGACTTAGCAGCAGCAGCAGCAAAGTATCCCTCTATAAGCTACCTATTGATTAAAACAGGGAAAATAGTAACTACAGTAAAGAAACCTAGAAGATATCACCTTACCCAATTAAAATTAACATCACCGGTAATGAGATGATGGTCAACAGCAGGCTGTGCTACACTGTCAAGGACATAATCTCATTTTTGTGGAATTTTTACCCAAAATGAGTAACCAGAGTTTAATCGGGAGAAAATATCAGATAACCTTAAATTTAGGAACATTTCTAAAAAATACCTGACCAACACTCTTCAAAAGTATCAAGGATGTGAAAGATGAAGAAAGATTGAGGGATAGTTCCAGATTAAAGGAAACTAAAAATACGTGGGAACTAAATGTAACATGTGATCATGAATTGGATGCTGGATTAGAAAAATGACCATCAATGGATAATTCATAAAAATGTGAATAAGATCCAGTGATTGTGCTGAACAATATTAATCTCTTTATTTTGATTATGTGGTTATGCAAGATGTTAACTTTTGAGGAATTTGGGTGAAGTGATATGGGTAATGTTATCATATACAAATCTGAAATTACATGAAAATCAAGTAAAAATTTTTCAAAAAACATAAAAATTGATTGGAATACAATCTCACAAACAATTCAGAGTACTTTTGGAATAACAATCCTATGAGGAATTATCCACATGTTAAGGAGAAAGTTAAGGAAGTTGAAGTTATTTGCTGTAAGATCACGGGATTAATGAATATGGACTTTAAGGCCTGACTTAAAAGATAAGTGGCATGTTCAATTTCATCATATAATTATGCCAGTGTTATTTTGCCTTGAAAATCATCTTTACTGAGAAACAGTTTACATCCAATAGTGTGTACCTGATTTAAGGGTGGGCTTCCCGGGTGGTGCGGTGGTAAAGAACCCACCTGCTAATGCAGGAGATGCAGGAGACGTGGGTTCAATCCCTGTGTCAGGAAGATCTCTTGGAGGAGGATATGGCAACCCCTTCCAGTATCCTTCCCTGGAAAATCCCATGGACAAAGAAGCCTGGCAGGCTACAGTCCATGGGACCACAAAGAATTCGACACGACTGAATGACTAAGCACACTGCACACACTTAAAAGGTATGGTTTGGTGAGCTTTGAAAGATATAGATAACCACCACCACAATCAAGATATAGAACTTTCTGTCAACCTCCCAAATTCCTTTATGTACCTTTCTAGTCATTTGCTACCATTCTCCCCATCCCAAAGAGTCATACCTGTTCTCTGTCCATTTAAACTGAATTTGTCATTTTAGGATCTCATATAAATGGAATCAGTTGCTGTAAATTCTTTTGCGTCTGACTTCTCGTGCTTAGGATCATGTTTTGAAACTCATTCATGTTGTTGACGATGTCAATAATTTGTTATTTTTTAATTGTAGTCCTTTATGCACATCTGTGTATAAATAACATGTTTATCCAGTCACCACCTATTGATGAACATTTGAGTTATTTACAACTACTATAAATAAAGTTGCTGTGACATTAATATACAAGTCTTTTTGTGGACATGTGTTTTCATTTCTTTGTGTAAATATCTAGAAATGGGACTGCTTGGTTGTATGGTAAGCATATGTTAACTTTACAAGAAACTGTCAAGTGGTTTTCCACAAAGGTGTACAAGTTTGCATTCTCTCCACAATGAATGGAAGTTCCAGTTACTAGTCCACACCCTCACCAACATGGAATATAATCTATCTGGATGTATATATATTGTGTGTTTTTAAATTTAAATTTTTAATGTTTATTAATTTTTTTAAATCACAAAATAGTGTTCTAATCATAGAACATTTAGAAAAAGGTGAAATACATAAATAACAAAAACAGCCAAAACCCCTTGATCCCAACCTGTCGGACACAACCACTTTTATAATCTAGGGATTTTCTGTTTTTTTTTATTTTTCTATATATGTTATATATACATATAATATAACAGGATCATATTGTATAAAAGTCTTTATATCCATTATATTTCCACCAACTATATTTTCTTAGCTCTTATTTCTCTAGTAGTTTGGAAGGTACAATTACAGTTTTACTATTAGTGATTATCTTTTTGTTGTTAAGAGCAGTTTGAAATATTTCTTATCAAGCCTAAGAATGTAACGGTATCTAATAATTATCATCTGTATAAAATGAGAAATCTTTCAGGCTTTTGCTGTCCTTGAGGTTTCTCCCCCACTTCACAATTTTGATTGATGTAATCTGGAATTTAGATCTAAATTATTATTATCTTACATTGTTAACTTTTCTCTGAAGACATTTTTGAAATTTTCATCAAATTTCCAACAGTTTAGTTCATTATTTCCTCAAATAATCTTACCTTTTCCCCAATACTCAAATATGTTAAACCAGCTGGTATTGTTCCACAGGTTACTGATGCTTGATACACAGTTTTAAAAAAGTTGTTTTTATCAGAGATCACAGACATGCAGACATCTAGAAACATTTGTTTCATTTGCTTGACAAACATTTGTTTGTCCAGTGTTCTACCAGTTTATGGTGAGAAAGTGAATGTGGGTTCTGTTACTCCATTAAGACAGAATACAGAGGACTTATATTTTTCTTTTGATTTGCTGTTACATCTCAAAGAGTCACCATTTTCTAAACCCAGTTTCCCCCAGATTGATCTGTATTTCAAAGGCTGCAAAGGGCTTACTGCTTCACTTTTATGATTCAGTTCTTTAGAGTAGGACATAAAACAAGCACTGAGACCATATCAAGCTCATGAAATAATGAATAAAACACTTATATGCTTTCAAGGTCAAGGTGATGTTAAGTAAGGATAAAGATGGGCTGCACCATGATAGCCCAACAGCAGGATCTTTTCCTACAAGGGAATGCTTTCCTTTCATCAAGAAAATTTTATGAGTGCTCATTAGGCACTTGGTGGGGGAGAGTAAACCAAACAAGAAATGACTCTGAATCATTTTTAACTGCCAAGTGTTTTAGTATCAATAAAGTCATACCTAAAGATAATAGCCAAATTAAATAAATAATAACCTAACATTCTATGCCAGAAAAAAATAACACATATATAATGTAGAGACAGTTATGACTTTGTGTGTTTATTTCAGTATATGATTGATAACCTTCTATAATTCCCCCAGTTCCTCAAGATGATTGGAATGTAGACTCTTTAGTATCTGAGTTCTATTTTTCTAGACTCCTCTTATTTTCCAGCTTTATTGAGATATTATTGACATATAACATGTATGTTTAAGATGCAAAACATGATGATTTGATGCATGTGTATATTATGAAACAATTATCACAATAAAGTTAGTTAACACCTGTATCCTCACATATCATTATCATTTTTTGGTGATAATAATATGTAAGATACACTCTCTTGACAACTTTCCAGTATACAATATGGTATCGATAATGATAGTCCACCACACTGTGCATTAGATCTATGGAACTTGTTCATCTTATAGCTGGGAGTTTGCACCCTTTGACCCACATGTGCTGACACAGAAAGGACAGATATCTGTTCTATCAATACATCTTTTATACCAAACCAGTCATGTATTTCTTAGAATGTAAAAAGGAACATCTGTAATTGTTATATTACTGTGTATCAATAGTTACCTTGATGAGCACATTGGCCAGCTTTAAATTCTTTAAAAATTTAGCAAAAACAATTTTAAGGTATCTTAATATAGCTTTCTACCATATTCAGATTTCTACTCTGTCTCAACCCCAAATACCTTTTCATATTTGGGGGGTGGGGTTACATTTTATTCATGTTTTAATTGGCGAAAAACTGCTTTACGATTTTGCGTTGGTTTCCCTTCACTCCTGAGTGGAAATCCTTCCTCCAGTCCCATTTGTCTGCATCATCACAGAGCACCAGGATCGGCTCCCTGTGTTTCATAGCAGCTTCCCACGATTTTACGCATGCTTGTGTGCTGGGTCACTTCAGTTGTGTCCAGCTCTGTGCGACCCTGTGGACTATAGTCTGCCAGGCTCCTCTGTTCATGGGATTTTCCAGGCACGAATGCTGGAGTGGGTTGCCATGCCCTCCTCCAGGGGATCTTCCCCACTAGGGATCGAACCTGCGTTTCTTACATCTTTTGCATTGGCAGGCGGTTTCTTTACCCCAAGCACCACCTGGGCATCCACACATGATCCTGCATATCTGTCAGTGCAACTTTCTCCATTCGTCCCACCCTCGCTGCTCCCCTCTGTGTCTACAAGTTCTCTACTAGGTTCACTGACACCATTTTTATAGATTCCATATATATGCATTAATATGCAATGACTCCAAATACCTTTTCATATTAAGTCTAAATAGAAATACAGGTTTTCTAGAATACTAATTTATAAATATGATAGAAAAAAATAAAACACACATCCCAATGATTTCAATATTGTGGCTAACATGTTGAGTTTTTAAAATATTTTTTAATGTTTCTAAAAGACAGGAAACTCAGTTATGGAAACTCAGTTACATACATATGTGAATATATATATATATATGACAAATATCCACCTCTAATTATATAAACAAAGCACAGCATCACACAATTTTGCATTAGAAGCACCAGGGAAATTTGCTGTTCTCTGATCAAACATTACACAGTTATCACACATTGTGACTTTATATCTTGTCTGAATTTGATACAGTTTTCACCTAGAATGAAGAAGTGGATATTTTTTAGCTGAATGATTACCATTCATTGACTGTGTCAGAAGTTGGTGAGTTTCTTGGACATAGAATAGCAGAGACAGCAGGTGTGAGTAAAGGAAAGAGCTCCAGTAAGGAAAGGAGTCTCTGTTAGTAATCTGAAACTTCTCACATGACATCAGGAACTTTATGGGATTAGGCAGCAAACTAAAATGGACTCTTCGGTCAGCACATCCAGCTACAACTGCTCACAGTCAAAATGCAATTCAGTAGTCAGGGCCGAAACTGGGGAAATGCAGGAAGTAACATCCAAATGCCAAGATCGTATTTAAGAATAAAATCTTTATTGAAAGTACTTATGATAGTGATTGATACAGAGTAGATATTTAATATATGTTGGCTCAACTTTTGGGAAATAGGAACTGTCTCATAGGAGTAACATGGCCACTGGCCAGCTTGTATTTTCTTGAGCAGGTCACTTAAACCCTTTGATCTTTAATTTTTTATGTAAAATTTATACAATGAGAGCCCTTTAATGCTAAGATATCTACAATACAAAGCACTACTCTTTCTAAACACTACAGATGAGCAGTGAAGTACAATCCTCAAGAGTGATTGAAAGATATCTAGATAGGCTGTTTGTGTTTTCCTTTGAGAATTCAACTTGATAGTCATAAAGCACTGTGTTACAGGAGTTTCAAGTTGAATAGGACACAATCTCTCCTCTTATAGAGAAACTTCTTGAGAATAAGATCAAATTTATTAAGCACTTGTGTTATTCCAGGCCCTGGACAACATTGTCTTATTTCATTACATTCTTACAGCAACCCAACGCTTGTTACTAGCATCACAACAGTGAAGAATCCATTCAGAAAAGTTAAAGATGACTACGGTCATCCCTTATGTAACCAACTAATATCGACCACGAGCACTTCTCCAATGCAGCAGTGTCTTTTTCTCAGGCACTGGTTTAAGGCAGAAAGTGATCATTACTAAGCTGCTCCTCTAGAAAAATGCTCAAGAGTCCATGATAAAGAAAGGAAGACTTCTTTCATTTTAAAGTAGCACTAGATTTGGAGTTGTAACATGAGTAGTGATGTCAAAAAAGTTCCATTTCCGAACAGCTTGGTCAGAGTGACTGTAACAATATGTTGTATATCTGCCATCACAGGCCCAGGAAGAAAACCAGATCCACTCGATGGGGACAGATAGTCTCCAGGGGAACCAGGTTGAGTGTTTCATAGACAAAAGTTTGGGATATGATGCAAAATCCTAGGTCTAGTGATTGGTCCCCCATTTCTGAGGCTAGAAGGGAAATGGTTCTAAACCACACTTAGAACCACTTAGCCAGGGAGCTCTCACGTTTGACATTTTATGGTGAGTTAGAACTGTACCTCCTTGCTTTTGAAAATGTTTTTGCCTCTGCTTGGAATGCACCTCCTCTTTTGCTGTTGTTGTTAGTCCTCAGTTCAGTTCAGTCGCTCAGTCGTGTCCGACTCTTTGTGACTCCATGAATCGCAGCACACCAGGCCTCCCTATCCATCACCAACTCCTGGAGTTTACCCAAACTCATGTCCATTGAGTCGGTGCTGCCATCCAGCCATCTCATCCTCTGTCGTCCCCTTCTCCTCCTGCCCCCAATCCCTCCCAGCATCAGGGTCTCTTCCAGTGAGTCAACTCTTTGCATGAGGTGGCCAAAGTATTGAAGTTTCAGCTTCAGCATCAGTCCTTCCAATGAACACCCAGGACTGATCTCCTTTAGGATGGACTGGTTGGATCTCCTTGCAGTCCAAGGGACTCTCAAGAGTCTTCTCCAACACCACAGTTCAAAAGCATCAATTCTTCGGTGCTAGCTTTCTTCGCAGTCCAACTCACATCCGTACATGACCAATGGAAAAACCATAGCTTTGACTAGACGGACCTTTGTTGGCAAATAATGTCTCTGCTTTTGAATATGCTATCTAGGTTGGTCATAACTTTCCTTCCAAGGAGTAAGCGTCTTTTAACTTCATGGCTGCAATCACCATCTGCAGTGATTTTGGAGCCCCCCAAAATAAAGTCAGCCACTGTTTCCACTGTTTCCCTATCTATTTCCCATGAAGTGATGGGACCAGATGCCATGACCTTAGTGTTCTGAATGTTGAGCTTTAAGCCAACTTTTTCACTCTCCACTTTCACTTTCATCAAGAGGCTCTTTAGTTCCTCTTCACTTTCTGTCATAAGGGTGGTGTCATCTGCATATCTGAGGTTATTGATATTTCTCCCGGCAATCTTGATTCCAGCTTGTGCTCCTTCCAGCACAGCACTTCTCATGATGTACTCTGCGTGTAAGTTAAATAAGCAGGGTGACAATATACAGCCTTGACGTACTCTTTTTCCTATTTGGAACCAGTCTGTTGTTCCATGTCCAGTTCTAACTGTTGCTTCCTGACCTGCATTCAGGTTTCTCAAGAGGCAGGTCAGGTGGTCTGGTATTCCCATCTGTTTCAGAGTTTTCCACAGTTTATTGTGATCCATACAGTCAAAGGCTTTGGCATAGTCAATAAAGCAGAAATAGATATTTTTCTGGAACTCTCTTGCTTTTTCCATGATCCAGCGGATGTTGGCAATTTGATCTCTGGTTCCTCTGCCTTTTCTAAAACCAGCTTGAACATCTGGAAATTCACAGTTCCCGTATTGCTGAAGCCTGGCTTGGAGAATTTTGAGCATTATCTTACTAGTGTGTGAGATGAGTGCAATTGTGTGGCAGTTTGAGCATTCTTTGGCATTGCCTTTCTTTGGGGTTGGAATGAAAACTGACCTTTTCCAGTCCTGTGGCCACTGCTGAGTTTTCCAAATTTGCTGGCATATTGAGTGCAGCACTTTCACAACATCATCTTTCAGGATTTGAAATAGCTCAACTGGAATTCCATCATCTCCACTAGCTTTGTTCATAGCGATGCTTTTAAGGCCCACTTGACTTCACATTACCCACCTGATATAACCATGGAGTTTTTTCCTATGTACTTCCTCACTCCAGGTCTTTCTCATCTCAATCTCCAGACTTTTTATTTATTATTATTTTTTGACTCTGCTGGGTTTTTGTTGCTGTGCGGCTTTCCTCTAGTTGCTGCGAGTGAGGACTACTGTCTAGCTGTGCTGTGCAGGTTTCTCATTGTGGTGGCTTCTCTTGTTGCAGAGCACAGGCTCTAGGGCCTGTGGGCTTCAGTAGTTGTGGCTCCAGGGCTCTAGAGCATAGGCTCAATAACTATGGCCCATGGTCTTAGTTGCTCTGTGGCCTGTGGGATCTTCCTGGATCAGGGATCAAACCCATGTCTCCTGCACTGGCAAGCAGATTCTTTACCACTGAGCCACAAGGAAAGCCCTCTCCAGACTAATTTATTTTTTAATGATTTTAGATTTTCAGAAAAATTGCAAAGACATTACAGAGGATGCCTATAGGCTGTTCACTCAGCTGTTAACTCTTAAATAACAATATCATTATTTGTCCAAACTGGTAAAATAACAAGGGTACAATACTATCAGCTAAATCACAGACTTTATTCAAATTTCACTGGCTTTTCCACTAATGTGCATTTCTATTCCAGGATTCAAACCAGGATAACACACTGCACTTAGTTACTACATCTTTAAAATCTTATACTATTGTCTCTAACTTATTTATTACTCTTTACACTGCATTTCAGAGATTTGTAGACATTCATCTATCTACTAGAGTGGAACCACCTTGAAGGCAGGATTCATGGCAAGTCTGATTCATTTTATTACCCTGAAGTGACTCGCACTAATCATATGCTTAGTAAATATCTATTAATTATATATAAAATGTGTAATTGAGGATATATCATTTCTTCACATTCCTGGATTTTCTTCACCGTTGTTGCCCCTTCATTTGCCAGTTATCTCTCCAATTACCCACTTCTAAATGATTGCCTTCCCAGATCTCAGACTTGGTTTTTATCTATGCTTAGATGACAGGTATGTCATCTCATCCAGTCCTGAGGCATTAAATGCTCCCCATATGCTAAGGGTTCCAAAACTGTACCTTTAGCCCAGACTACTCTCCTAGTATCTAGAACTCTATACTAAACTGCCTTGCTGACCTCTAGCTTTGCATGTCTGATTGGAATCATGAAATTAACACATCCAACATGTAGCTGTCAATCTTCTCCCCATTTTATGCCTACTACTCCAATGTTTGGGCTTCCTTTGTGGCTCAGCTGGTAAAGAATCTGCCCGCAATGTGGGAGACCTGGGTTTGATCCCTGGATTGGGAAGATCCCCTGGAGAAGGGAAAGACTACTCACTCCAGTATTCTGGCCTGGAGAATTCCATGAACTGTATAGTCAATGGGGTGGCAGAGAGTCCAATGTTCATGTCATCTCAGTAAACATAGCTCTGTTTACTCAAATCAAATACTAGAGGATCTCTTTTTTCCTTTCTTTTACAGCCCACACCGAGCCTCTCAGAAAGCACATGGGGTTTAATGCTTTTAATGATTTTCTCCAAAGTCACAGAGTGGCAGGAGTTGTTGTTGTTCAGTTGTAAGTTGTTTCCAGCTCTTTGCGATCCCATGGACTGCAACACACCAGGGTTCCCTGTCCTTCACTGTCTCCTGGAGTTCACTCAAATTCATGTCCACTGAGTGAGTGATGTCATCCAACCATCTCATCCTCTGTCATACCCCTCTCCTCTTGCCATCAATCTTCCCCAGCATCAGGATCTTTTCTAATGAGTTGGCTCTTCACATCAGGTGGTATTGGAGCTTCAGCTTCAGCATCAGTCCTTCCCATGAATATTCAGGGTTGATTCCCTTTAGGATGGACTGGTTGGATCTCCTTGCAGTCCAAGGGACTCTCAAGAGTCTTCTCCAGCACCACATCAACTCTTTGCCACTCAACCTTCTTTACGGTTCAAGTGTCATATCCATATATGGCTACTGGGAAAACCATAGCTTTGTCTTTATGGACCTTTGTTGGCAAAGTGATGTCTCTGCTTTTTAATATACTGTTTATGTTTGTCATAGCTTTTCTTCCAAGGAGCAAGCATCTTTTAATTTCATGGCTGCAGTCACCATCTGCAATGACTTTGGAGCCCAAGAATGGGATCAGATGCCATGATCTTAGTTTTTTGGATGTTGAGTTTTAAGCCAGCTTTTTCACTCTCCCCTTTCACCTTCATCAAGAGGTTCTTTAGTTCCTCTTCACTTTCTGCCATTAAGGTGGTATCATCTGCATATCTGAGTGGCAGGAGAATTGGACTTAAATCCAGACTTTTCCCATTTGTTCCACAGCTCCCTTGAGCACGAGAAGCCACAGCAAGAAATGAAATGCACATTCGGGTCAAGGTAGGCCATTGGGCAGGGAGAATACTAGAGTTGGCCACAGGACACATGTCAAGTGGAAGCACGAAGGTAAGAGGACATGAACACCACACGGTAGTAGACACACGCAGGAGGCTTTGTTATGTTCTGGAAAAGTGCTTGTTTTATTCTCAGGGCAATGTGAGCCATGATCTAATGCAAAATGTATGAGGAATGTATGTTACTTTATTGACATTTTGCAACTTGAGCAGAACATCTGGTTGAAATGGGGAATAGAGGGGCTGAACTAGATCTTACTGCTAACTAGGATACCTACCATAAAAAGTCACGAGAGAGAGAACTGATGGTAGTTCAGTCTCCCTTTATCCAGCAGAGAAATTAACTTCAGCAGAATCTTATTTTAATTTTCGAATCATAACAAAGAACCAGACTTAAAGTTCCGTTCTTTAGTGCTGATATTTACCATTGGTAATGTGGCTAACATTCACTTTGTAATTACTGGCAAATAAATACTCTACAAATACTTCTTAAATGGATACATGAAAGTAGTTAGCTAACCTTAGAAGAAGGAATCACACTTTATTCTACTAAGATGGTGGGAGCGTACCATGAAAGCCAAGACAAAGTGACTCAGACGTCTGCTCTGAACTGGTGACCACATGCAATCTACTTAAACTGCTAGCATCTCTCTCTCTCTCTTTTTCTTTCTCTCCCTCTCTCCCCTAGTCTCCTTCTCTATTAGTCCTTCAGTGAAACTGAGCCTTATAAAGCTGAAATGCCAACCTGCGCTTGTCAGAGATTTGAATTCTGGAGACAAGAAATCTGGAAGGTAACACTCCATAGCAGACTTATTTCACTGCTACTTTAAATATGCTGCTTCAAATTACTCACACTTCAATATCTTCGTTTTCTCTTCGGCTTGCAATTACCATTAGGATTCTATCCACAACAAAATTTTGGCCAATTATGCTACTGAGTGATGTATTTTAAAAGAAACAATTACAGATGGCAATCTACTTGGCAAATCTCTTCAGTAGAAATAAA
Organism: Bos javanicus; assembly: GCF_032452875.1. Taxonomy (NCBI): domain Eukaryota; kingdom Metazoa; phylum Chordata; class Mammalia; order Artiodactyla; family Bovidae; genus Bos; species Bos javanicus. The sequence continues at coordinate 80,425,817 of NC_083876.1, read as the reverse complement.
ATAATTCGTTAAGTTGGTTTGCTGGTCAGACAAAAAATTAAGGCAAAGGAGCTTGGGGTTTGCTTCTTATTTAGCATGGGTCAGTTGTGCACAAGAAAACAGGCAGCAGACGCTGCAGCACTTTCCATTTTGTGAAGGATGCCAAGTAGAGTCAACTTATTTTCAGAATAACTTCGAAAACATTCTTCTAGTTTTCAGCGAATATGATTTTGCTGAAAAGATTTTGGCTTTTAATTGGGGTCTTTCATCAAATATCTTTGCTTTTTTCCTGTTTCATTTTAGAGATTATGGTCTTTTTATAAAAATGTGATAAAAATCTCAGTTTCTACCAGGGATCAGCACATACACAGCCACTTGATTCTGTAAAGGATCTGACTCAGCAAGAAGAACAAAAATACAACACAGTTGTCATCTGGAAGGCCCACTGAAAGCAACATCATCCACATCTCTACAAGTTTTCTTCTAGAAGCTCATTGTTACTTTCGACCCAAAATTGTTCTTCAAAAGATTCATAAGGGGAAATGAACAAAACAAAGTGAATGAAGGAGCAGCATGTAGGAGGCTTGGAACATCTGGATCATGAAGGACCGTTTTTAAATAGCATCTTGGTGGAAGTCGTGTTTGTGTGAACACGTGTGCCTGCGGGTGTGCAAATACTCCAGTTTCGTGTGTTTATTAATTCACAGTCATAAAGTAGAGTGGACCTCAAGGGGAATACCAGTCATCATTTACCCAAATAGAGCCGAAAAGAACTATCCTTGAGGTAACATAATTTGGTATTGTTATAACCAATCAGTTACTGACAGATTGGGACATTTAAAATTGTAAGACTAGTTTTCTGTAACTAAACACATTTTAAAATCACTTATGTATCACGCGATACCTTGAATTTAAGAATTTCAGCAATCACAGGCAATTTAATCGACACTCCTTGATCAATGAGCTCCATATTCTCTGTGTTGGGACATTGATGTGACAATGAAAGCTTCCCACCTCTTGTTCGAAGTCACGCGAGGGCTCCATTTCAGGTGGAGGTTTCCAGAAATAGTGTTAAGAAGATTTTAAATGAACACCAAACGCATTATTTGTTTTTGAAAAGTCACACTGAAGTTTGTGGAGGGAAAATCAGGCAGCATTTAATGGATGGAACAGACAGTGGAAACATCTGACAGAACAGTAGGAAACTTTGTACTGTTTTGAATGCCTCACTACTCCTCACACCATCTGTCATGCATTTGTCATGAAATAAACAATGTTCAGAAATGTTTTGTCCGGGAAAGAGACATATTACGTTTTATGGATTGATTTATTCCACGTGGACTTAATGTAGGGGCGTGTACGAAGATCACTTGTGAAGGAGGTACTTTTTTGCTAATAGCTACTAGTTCTTTTAGTTATGGAGCGTGTGAGATGTGGATACAGATTAGAACAGATAGATCAAATAGGAAATGTGGGGGGTGGCCTGAAGAGAGAGGCAGTGCTGCCAAGAGCAAACGCTGAATTTCCTGCCGTTTCTATTTCCCCAAATCAGAGTTTCTGAGAAAGATCTGGCTGGAAGAAAGAACTGGGGGGAAGGGAGAGGAAAGATGACTCTTCTCCAGGAGTTGGGGGGGTGGGTCTCTCCTTTATAAAATTCTTGAACTGTTGCCACAATCTGGCCATCTTTTTCTGCCAGAGGAAACATGACAGTCTCTTCATTATTTACAATTTTCATACTATGTCTCAGTTGATTACAAAGTCTCTTTCCACCTCTCCATATGTGAAAATTACATTTTATTAAATAGCTCCTGTCTCCTTAATAGTTCAGGAGCGTTTTCCACAACAGTTCAATGACTATGACCTTTGGCTCGACTTTGACCATGACTTATTAGAATATTTTTAATGTCATCTCCCTAAGATTTTTTTCTACTTAAGAATTTTCAGCTTCAACTTTGTTTCTTCTATTCTACAAATGCCATTTTTTCTGTATTGAGGAGACATGTGTTGTGACAGGAGACTCTGAACACAGTCTCAGCTTCAATGGAGCTGTATGTTCTTGGACAAGTTATCTAACCTCCTGCTTTTTGGATCCTAAAAGGGCCATGGTGACTCCTCAGGACTGTGGTGAAGGTTGAATGAGATAATGTGTTTAGAGCATCTGGTTCATATCAGGAAATAAATGTTTATTCCCTCCCCACACTTATTCCTTCCGTCTCTTTAGCCATTATTCCCACTACTGTATCTGTCTTTCATCCACCAGATTCTCCTGCTCCTCTGTGTTGATGGCACCACTTTTGGCTTTCTCAGGGATGAATGACGAGGCGGAGGCACTGTGGGCTGAAGCCGTGCTCTCTCCCCATCTATTATGCTATGTTAAAAACAATTTTAAGGCTCCACAATTCATACTTCATAGAGCAATAAAAAGTAGCGGGAGTTCTAAAATGACCAGAACAATTCTGGCTTTTACTCATGCTTTTCAAATTTATCTCTCACCTCTATACTTCTGAGGTCCAGACAAATTTTGTTGCTTTTTTTCCTCCCACCCTCTATCTCTCTCGGTAATTTCGTGATTGTTTTGCCTTCTATTAACATTTCCCCCTCCTTTTGCACTATCATTTAACTGGGTATCCTCTTGAGATGAACAGTGATTTCTTCTGGTTAAATCCAGTGGCCTTGCATCTCTGATTTAGTTGCCCTGTACTGGCCTTAACACTAATGACTGGCCTTAATGCTAATAACTCATCTTGCTATTTCATCTGTTCTTCTGTAGTAGCACTGATTTCCTCACATTTCTCACATAGTTCCTCATTTTCACACGTGGTGTAGCTTCAAATAATAGTACTTCCTTATCTAAAATATCATTATAACCACTTTTTCTTTTCCCCTTTTCCAGGCACTAAAAAGAACTGAAAGTCTATTTTCCATTTTATTTGCCATGATGATTGTTAGGGATCTCCAGAGAAGCAGTGCCAACAGGATAGATAGATAGACACAGATAAAAGAGATTTATTATAGGATTTGGCTTACGTGATTATGGAGGCTGACGAGGTTCCCAATCCGCTGTCTGCAGGCAGAGGTACCAGAAAAGCTGGGGGTGTGATCAATCTGAGTTTGAAAGTCTGAGAAGCGGGGAGGCTGCTGCTGTAAATCCTGAAGTCTGAAGGCCCGAGAACCAGGAGCTCCAATGTCTATGGGCAGGAAAAAATGGATGTCCCAGTTCAAGAAGAGTCAAAGAATTCACCCTACCTTTGCCTTTTTGCTCCATTCACACTCTCAATGAATTGAAAGATGCCTGCCTCCAACGCTGGTGAGGATGCATCTCTTCAGTATTCTAAATCACATGTTAGTCTCTACCAGAAACTCTTCACAGACCTATCCAGAAATGTGTTGGCTATTATCATGAATGCTTATAAGCCCTGTGGAAGTGGGGACAGTGAGATATTGGAATTTTTGTCAATGTCACTATTCTTTAGCTGAAAGCATTTAATTGTGAACCCCCCTACTTCACAGGAGAGATCTTCTCTTCCAGGTTTTTGGCTGCAATTGAAAAAGTTTATGATCTTTTAGACTCTGCCACGTCTTCTTTTTGTAATACCTATTTTGTGATGCTACCTTTATGATTCCAAAGCAAAAGTCATGAATAATGTAAGCTACATACACAAAGTTTCAAAAAAATCAATAAAATGCACAAACCAATACAGGAGAGAGGTAAGAGAAAAATAATTTATAATAGATTAGCATGAACTTCATTATGTAAATGATTAAGACTGAGCATTCTAAAAGATACCATAGTGTAGTCATATGATTGTACCTATGTACCAAACCAACTTGTGACAAACACAGAGGCAGATGGTTCAGTTCAGTTCAGTTCAATCACTCAGTCATGTCCGACTCTTTGCAACCCCATGAATCGCAGCACGCCAGGCCTCCCTGTCCATCACCAACTCCCGGAGTTCACTCAGACTCAAGTCCATCGAGTCAGTGATGCCATCCAGCCATCTCCTCTGTCGTCCCCTTCTCCTCTGGCCCCCAATCCCTCCCAGCATCAGAGTCTTTTCCAATGAGTCAACTCTTCGCATGAGGTGGCCAAAGTATTGGACTTTCAGCTTCAGCATCAGTCCTTCCAATGAACACCTAGGATGATCTCCTTTAGGATGGACTGGTTGGATCTCCTTGCAGTCCAAGAGACTCTCAAGAGTCTTCTCCAACACCACAGTTCAAAAGCATCAATTTTTCGGTGCTCAGCCTTCTTCACAGTCCAACTCTCACATCCATACATGACCACAGGAAAAACCATAGCCTTGACTAGACGGACCTTTGTTGGCAAAGTAATGTCTCTGCTTTTCAATATCCTATCTAGGTAGGTCATAACTTTCCTTCCAAGGAGTAAGCATCTTTTAATTGGCAGATGGTTAGAGGTATGTTTATTTAGAGACTCAAATAGCATACATAAGTGGTGCTCCTGTCAGAATGGGATCTTCAGAAATAGTAGTAAAGTCCAAACAATACAAAATACAATCCTTCCCCTGAAAAATAATAGTGTTGTTATATAAAATGGAATTAGTTTCTAGACTCAGATAATATTAAACAGGGTTTTAACTTATATGAATACTTTGTGGGACAATGATAAGTTATGTATGATGCTATTAATAGATTTTATTGTCTGGATTGTCTCATGTATTCCAGGACACCTAGTATTCCTGGACCCTGCCTACAGATCTAGTGAAAACCAGTAGCATCTTCACTGTGGGGACAACCCAAAATTGTTCCTCTGCCCCCATTTAGAAAATGCCACCAAGAAGGTGAGAGTGTTTCCATTGAGAAGCACTGCTTTAAGTTATCCATCTGCCAGTGAATGTGAGCAGGGAGAAAGGAGGATGTGTCAACACTCACGGGGGTATGAATTGCTATTTATTATACACCTACTAGGGCTTCCCAGGTGGCGCTAGTGATCAAGAACCCTCCTGCCAATGCTGGAGACCTGGGTTCAATCCCTGAGTTGGGAAGAGCCTTTGGAAGAGGTCATGGCAACCCACTCTAGTATTCTTACTTGGAGAATCCCATGGACACAGGAGCCTGGCAGGCTACAGTCCATAGGGTCACATAGAGTAGGACATGAGTGAAGCAACTTAGAATGCACACATGCACACACCTACTCATGGCAGAAAGCAAAGAAGAACTAAAGAGCGTCTTGATGAAGGTGAAAGAGGAGAGTGAAAAAACTGGCTTAAAACTCAACATTCAAAAGCTAAGATCATAGCATCCAGGGCCATTACTTCATGGCAAATAGATGGGGGGAAAGTGGAAACGGTAGCAGATTTTATTTTCTTGGGCTCAAAAATCACTGCAGATGGTGATTGCAGCCACAAAATTAAAAGATACTTGCTCCTTGGAAGAAAATCTATGACAAACCTAGAGAGCATATTAAAAAGCACAAACATCATTTTGCAGACGAAAGTCTGTACAGTCATAGCTATGGTTTTTCCAGTAGTCATGAATGGATGTGAGAGTTAGACCATAAAGAAGGCTGAGCACCAAAGAATTGATGCTTTCACATTGGGTTGCTAGAGAAGACTCTTGAGAGTTCCTTGGACTACAAGGAGATAGGAACAGTCAATCCTAAAGGAAATCAACCCTGAATATTCATTGGAAGGACTGATGCTGAAGCTGATGCTCCAGTACTTTGGCCACCTGATGTGAAAAGCTGACTCACTGGAAAAGATTCTAATGCTGGGAAAGATTGAGGGCACAAGGAAAAGAGGGCAACAGATGAGATGGTTGGATGGCATCACTGACTTGTGGACATGAGTTTGAGCAAACTCCAGGAGATAGTGAAGGACAGGGAAGCCTGGTGTGCTGCAGTCCATGGTGTTGCAAAGAGTCGGACACGACTTGGTGATGGAAAAACAATGAACAACAGCAACACATTTATTATGTTGCAATGTCTATGAAAGTATCTCACATGTTTTTCAACTTTATCTTGAAAATCAATTTCTGAGGTAGGCACCCTCAGTTCAGTTCAGTTCAGTCACTCAGTCGTGTCCGACTCTTTGCAACCCCATGAATCACAGCACGCTAGGCCTCCCTGTCCATCACCAACTCCCGGAGTCTACTCAAACTCATGTCCATCATCAAGTCGGTGATGTCACCCAGACATCTCATCCTCTGTTGTCCCCTTCTCCTCCTGCCCCCAAACCCTCCCAGCATCAGGGTCTTTTCCAATGAGTCAACTCTTTGCATGAGGTGGCCAAAGTATTGGAGTTTCAGCTTTAGCATCAGCCCTTCCAATGAACACCCAGGACTGATCTCCTTTAGGATGGACTGGACCATAGAGAGGTTAAATAATTTACTCAAAGTCACACAGCTAAGAAGCAGTGATCTAAATGGAGCTTGGTTTCAATGCTCGTAGCATTCTTGGCGCTCTGGTTATGCAGAAAACTAAGAAATGGTCAATATCACACACACAGCGGGAGAGGCCCCTTCATGGAAATTTCAACGGGGTTCCCAGCTGAGCCATGCCAGATGCATGAAAGCCCAGGCCAGGAAGAGAATGTCAATCAAGCTATGCACAAGCTCCAGCTGAGTAAGGTCCTGTCCACCGCTGTGCAGCAGAGTCTAAACCTTGGCCCAAGACTCAGACCTGGAACAATGCTGCTTTCTGTGAGATTTTCCTTTTTTTCTTTCAAAAAAAAAAAAAAGATTAAATTACATTGTTTCCTTCTTATAATAGAAACAATAGATGCTCATTGTAAAATATTTCTACAATGCAGAAATCTATAAAACAGGAAGTGAAAATTCTATAATCTCATCCCTCAGAGATAATTGTTGCTACCCAAATGGTATACATCCTTCAGAATTTTTTGTCTGGAGTGTATAAAAACAGTAATTTTAAATGAGATCACACCATACATAATAGTTTAACTTACTATTTTTATTTGACAATATATTGTGGTCCTTATCAATATGCAGGAAACAATCTCTTATTTTTAGTGGTTACATAATATAGACTTGTTTACTCTTTCTTGAACTAGGTCCATAAGGAATCTTTGCTGAGGGAAAATAGACCACAAAAAAAGTAATTTTTAAAACTTTTCTGCTGTCACAAACAATGCTATAATGGGCACCACTGAGCATATATAACTTTGCACAAGGGTATAACTACTCCCACAGGATAAATTCCTAGAAATTGAATTATCAAATTGCCCTCTAGAAGGCTCTACCAATTTACAATTATACCAGTGGTACATGAAAATCTTAATTCTCTACACCCCGGCAAACTCTAGTTGTTAACAATTTTTTTTTCTACCGGTTTTGGGAAATAGTGTGTGTCCCTTATTTTAAAAATACAGTTAAGTATATGAAAAACTAATAACCTTTGAAATCACACCCTTCAAGAAATTCTATTGAAATACTGAGTTGGCCAAAAATTTTGTTCATTTGTTGCATAAGATCTCATGGGGAAACCGGAATGAACTTGTGACCAATGAAATATTTCAGTACACATCTGTAGTGTGTTGATGGGTGCTCCCACAAAGATAGGTTCCCCAGGACCTTGTGAATGTAACTTATTAATATATGGAGAAAGATATGAATAGAAATACTTGTATTAGAGTTCCTCAGAGAAACAGAACTAGTGGGATATACAGGGAGATAGATAAGAGGAGACTTACAGGAACTGGCTCATGCAATTATGGAGTCCAAGGAGTCCCAGAGTCTGGAACACCAAGCTGGTGGCATAATTCAGTCAGTCTGTCAGCCTGAGAATCAGGAGAGTTGATGATGTAACTCCTTCTCCAAGGCCCAAAGCCTCAGAATTACTTGGTCTGAAAGCTGGAGAACCAGGAGCTCCACGTCGTAGCAGGAGATGTGAATGTCCCATCAAACCTCTCTCTCTCTTTTTTTCAATCAGGATCTTCTAATGCACATTTTCTCAGTCTTCACAAGAACCACCCAGGGTAACGGTCACACGTCCTCTGCCCTTTTTTCCTATGTGAGCCTCAGCAGACTGGATTGGATTGAACTGTACTGGATGATGCCTATCCTCATTGGGGAGGCAAGTCTTCTTTCTCAGTCTACTGATTCTCTTTCAGAAACACTCCCACAGACATATCCAGAAGTATTGTTTACCAACCATCTGGGCATCCCTTTAGCCTAGTCAAGTTGACACAAAATAGTAACCATCACAGTACCTTGTTCTTTTCCATGGTTGTCTCAGTCCTTCATTCGCATTTATTGTTGAATAATACTTCATTGCATGAATACACCACTTTTGTTTACCCATTCATCTATACTCAGATTGTTTCCATTTTGGGGTTATTATGGATAATACTGCTATAAACACGCATGTACTGGTTATTGTATAGACATATGTTTTCAATTCATTTGGCTATATAAGTAAGCGTGGAATTGCTGAGTCATATGGTTATCCTATGTTTAAGCTTTTGAGGAACTGCCAAACTGTTTTCCACGGCAGCTGCACCATTCTACCTTCCCACTAGCAATTGATGAAGATTCCAATTTCTCCATATCCTCACTAGCACTTTTTTAAAACGAATTTATCTTTTAAATGATGAAAGTATGATACCATATTTATAGGAGACTTGGAAAATACAGAACAAAGTTACACATCATTCCACTATGTATTACAATAATTTCTTAAGTAGATAAACCTAAATTTTTAGTTGTAGTTTCAATATCAAACTCAGAAATTAATAGAATGAATAGACAAAAAAGTAGAAGGATGTAGTAGACCTGATAAGCACTATGAATCAATTCAACATAATCAAGATTTAATTATAGTTAGCCTAGTGGGTATGAAGTGGCATCTCATTGTGGCTTTGGCTTCTATTTCCTTCATAAATGATGTTTTGAGCACATAATCACTTCTAATGCTTCAGAATAGTTCATTGTATGTATATACCCTGGTTTATTTCATAATTTATTCAAGCAGTTTCCTACTGAGAAGCATGCAGAATTTTCCAAAATCTTTTCAGTATTATAGCTAATTTTGCAGTATATCTATTCACTTTGCCCAGTAAATAAAGTTCTTTAGTGTAAAGTCCTAGGATTAAGATTGCTCATCAAAAAAGTGTTCATTTTTTATTTCAATATGTATTAACAAGTGGCTCTCCCAAATAGTTTATGCTTGTTTTCCAGTGGTGCCTCTTTTTCCACATGCTAGTTAACCATGTCGCAACTAAGCCACTGAAACTTGGTACACAAGAAATGTCATATTCCCTTATTTACTTAAAAATTTTTCAAATTATATTTGGTGGTCTATCCTCTTGACGTGAGAAAAGGGATTAAATTACAACCTTAACTGTGGATGCCCTCCAAGCCTCTCTTCCACCGAAGCCACAAGATCTTGCAAAACCTGGGGATTCTTAAACTACTCCAGTGCAGCAGAGAGCTCCCTGAAGCCTGCTGTCCATGAGGTTACAATAGGCATGCTTATCCTCCAAGGCTCATGTCCCCTGGCATCTGATGACTCTGCTGTGTCCATGCCATACTTGGGGATCTTTAAAAAGCTGTGAACCTAGACCTGGTCCCCAGACTCCCCAGGCTGCTGCCCCTGGGAATGGCATAAGTCCTGCTGCCTTCAGGACCTTTGAATCTCAGCTTTCTTTTCCCCTGTAAGTCACCCTCTGTCTTCATCTGTCTCTGTCTCTCTTTCTCTTTCTACCTTCTCCCCACCTATCTATGAAACCAGACAATTTGGTCAATGAGTTCAGTTGTGCACAAATGATAGGCAAAGCCGGGCAGATTTTGTCTGCCAAAGCTGGAAAAATCCATGAGGTAAGAAAACAGAAAGGCTGGAGGTAGAACATGCTTACAGGAAGCATAAACACAGATTATTCACTGTATTCTACTTCATTGTGTCTTTTTCTTCTCTCTTAATCTAATATACAAAAATTGTTATTCTTTTCTTGGCTCATTTTTCTCTTGAGGTGTTTCTTGTCTTCCACACTGATTAGAAATCTTTTTAATCTTTGTGAACCTAATAGGTATTAGATTATATTTTACTTTGTTTGAATTTCTGTGTATTTTATTTAGTGACATTGGTCACCTTCTCCCATGTTTTTCTTCATTTATTAAGTCTATTCTGTGAGTCACTTTTTCATTTCTTTGCTTATTTCCTAATGGATGATTTTTTTTCTTAGTGATGTGTAAGCATTCCTTTTTTCTGAATTGGAGTAAGTTTACACTGTTATGTTAGTTTCAGATGTACAGCAAAGTAAATCAATTATATATCTACACATCCACTCTTTTTGTTAGATTCTTTTCCCATGGGCTCCCGTGGTGACTACGACTGTAAAGGATCTGCCTGCAATGCAGGAGACCTGGGTTCGATCCCTGGGTTGGGAAGATCCCCTAGAGAAAGGAATGGCTACCCACTCCAGTATTTCGGCCTGGAGAATTCCATAGACAGAGGAGCCTGGCAGGCTACAGTCCATGGGGTCACAAAGAGTCGGACACAACTAATCGACTTTCACTTTCCCATGTGTGGGCACTCTTTATAACAAAACTATTCAACCTTCAAATGTATCACAAGTATTTCCTCTTAGTGTGTTATTTACTGGCCAAGTTTTCTATGATATTTAAGTTTCTAATTTTATATAATCAACTGTCGATATTTTCCTTTTCAGTTTTTGTATTTTTTTCTGAGGGTCACAATAGGCTTTTCTACACCATGAAAGATTTTTGTTTTGTACTATATTTTGTTTTGGTGCTCTCATATTTTATTCTTTATATTCTTTATTTGCATATTTAAACCATCTGGATTGTGTGTGTGTTGTATGAAGAAAGAATATAATTTTTTCCCTATTTTGACTAGCAAAATTTTCCAAACTATTGATTAATCTGTCAGTTATTCACTGCTTTGAATTGCTTCCTTTTCTTCATTATATTTTCTGATTATTATTGCTTATGTATACAGTTAATTCTACATATTTTCCTTATTTCTAACTATCTTACTGAATTCTAATGTTAAATTATCAGTTATTTCTTTGAGTTTTCTATATCAGTTCAGTTCAGTTCAGTCACTCAGTCATGTCCGACTCTTTGCAACCCCATGAATCGAAGCACGCCAGGCCTCCCTGTCCATCACCAACTCCCGGAGTTCACCCAGACTCACGTCCATCGAGTCAGTGATGCCATCCAGCCATCTCATCCTCTGTCGTCCCCTTCTCCTCCTGCCCCAATCCCTCCCAGCATCAGAGTCTTTTCCAATGAGTCAACTCTTCACATGAGGTGGCCAAAGTACTAGAGTTTCAGCTTTAGCATCATTCCTTTCAAAGAAATCCCAGGGCTGAATCATCAAAGAGAGATTTAATATTTTTAGTTCTCATGTAAACACCAATGAATTTATACAGTTTTCATCATAGGACTTTTAGGTATTTCTTGCTAAATTTAGTTCTTATTTCTGTTGGGAATAGAGTATATAGGTGAATGTGGGTCTGTGTCTTATTGCATAAGTAAGACATCTTGAACAATATTAAATAATAGAGCTTCTTTCTTTAAAGATTTTTGCTGCTAGTGAATGCCCAGGTGGCATAGTGATAAAGAATTCACCTGCCAATGCAGGAGACGTGGGTTCAATCCCTGGGTTGGGAATAACCCCTGGAGGAGGAAATGGCAACCCTCTCCAGTATTCTTACCTGGAAAATCCCACAGACAGAGGAGCCTGGTGGGCTACAGTCCATGGGATCGTAAAAGAGTGGATACAACTGAGCGACTAAGCACACATGCATGCTAGTGAATGCACATTTAAAATATTTGAGAGAATTGTCAATTTTCCCTCTTAAAATCTTTTTCAATTTATATTCCCACTCAAGTATCTAAGAGTGTCTACTTTCTATATCCATATTGGAAAAGAGTCATAATGTGTCACAATTCATCTGGGCATGAAATGAACATGGTCCCTGAAGCAGTAAATTAGATCCAACCTAGCAATCGTTTGTCACATTTCTCTCCTAGTCTTGCTTTTGCAGTGCACCAACTGTGGGCTCAGATTCTTTGCTTTGCTGCTGGCACTTTCTCCACTCAGCTCACAGCCTCCTATCTCGCCTCTGTCTTGGCTCTAACTGAGCTGTTCCTCCCTCTTGTTTGGTTTGCTAACTCATCCCTACATGTAGGAGATGGAGTTGGCCTGGTAAGTCAGATACTGGCCAAGTGGAGCAGAATGTGTCAAAGACTGGGTTTCCCGGGGATTGGAGCTGGAACCAAGTCAAAGGCCAGAGGTTGAAAAGCAGAAGTTACTCTGTACAAGCAAAATGAGGACCAAATGCAAACACTGGACTTGAGCTTTAAAACCCAGACACAGTTGGATCACTGCTGAGCTTATCAGCCTCTCTCTGACTTGGACCTAGGAAGAAATCTTTGTGCTGATTTCAAAGCTTAAATGAAAATGAAAATAAGTGCCAAGTGAAGGTTTACTATACTCATATATTAATATATAGTGAAAATTCATTTTTTTCCTGAGTGTGCAGCAGTAGTATTCTAAGGCTGGTATCATGACTTTGTTTTACAAAGTCTTCAGGGACCTAGACTATTTGAAGCTTTCACTTGACCACGCCTTTTCCTCAAGAACCAAAATGGAACTTTAGTTATCCAATCCATGTTCCAAAAATAGACTGAAAGAAGAGAAGAAGAAGGGTCAAAGAGGGCGTCTTTATGTTGGCCTAAGGTGCTGGCCAGGTTACTATCTTCTGTACATCAAGACAGCTGCCCCTGATATAGAGAACAGGATGGAGGGATACACTCAGAGTTTGAGGTTAGAAGATAAAAACTACTGTATATAGAAAACAGAAGAAATTAATACAACATTGTAAATCAACTATACTTCAATTAAAAAAGAAAATAGGTCACCTGCCCCCAATGGAAGCTTCTTGAATGCTGGCCCAGGACACTTGCATTAGATTCATTTTCATTTGATCAGAACTCAGTCACTTAACCACACCAAGCTGCAAGGGAGACTGAAAATGTAGACTTTATTCTGGGTGGCCATGTGCCAAGCTAGCAGTTCTATTACTGTGGAAAAGAAGAGAATGGATGTTGATGAGGCATTAGCAATTGTTGCCACAAGAGTCTACTACATTAGGGAATGAATTAGGCCTCATGGCTTAATGGAGAAAGACAAACATGTAAATGAACAAATGTAATAAATTCGTATATTACAGCTGTAATTGGATGAAGTATACAAGAGGAAGCTGGGGTACAAAGGAAGAGTTGATCAGTTGTACAGGGAAGGGAGATGATGGGGAGGTTTTATAGAAGATGCTTCAACCAAGTCTTTAGAGTTGGGTAGGTTTTCACCAAGTGCTCTATAAGCTAGGATATTTGAAATTGTAGGAGCAGCTTAAGCATAGAACAGAAAATTATGGGGTGCCTTCAAATATATGGAAGTGTTTCCATCTAGCTGATAAGTACAAGATAAGCGGGTAGTACAGGCAAACATTAGTCTGGAGAAGTGGGCAGGTCCAGAAAGTAAATAGCCATGTATACCCTACTTAAGAGTTTGGACTTTAATGTCTAAGTAATAGGGAGAATATTTGAGTTATAGAAGTATGAAATCAGATCTGATAATTATTTTGAAAAATAATTGGAAAGGAGTATGACTGGATGAAAGCTGTATGGAGAATGTGTTGAGGAAGTCTTGTAGGTTCTTAGTGTGGATGTCTAGATGACTGAGGCATCACTTTCAGATTATTCAAAGAAACAGAAACAGTCGGATGGTGGGGTGCTGGCTAGTCTGGAGTCAAAAGGGAAGACTGGTAGGCTAGACACTCTCAAGCAGGAGCTGAGCTGATGCTGCTGTCTTCAGGCCTAATATCTTCTTCTCCAGGAAAGCCTCAATTTTGCTTTGCAACTGACTGGATGAGATCTACTCAGATTATAAAGATATTCTCCTTTACTTAAAGTCAACCAATTGTAGATGTTAACCACATCTACAGAATACTTTCTCATCAAGACCTAGATTAGTGTTTATTTGATAACTGGGTACTACAGCCTAGGCAAATTGACATGTAAAACATTACACGGACTTCCTTTGTGGTTCAGTGGCTAAGGCTCTGTGCTCCCAATTCAGGTGGCCCAGATTCTGTCCCTGGTCAGGGAACTATATACCATATGCCTCAACTAAGGGTTTGCATATGGCAACTAAGTTGCATGCTGCAACTAAGACCCAGCACGGCCAAATACATAAATATTTTTTTAAAAAACCTGACCTCTATGGATGGTGACATTATTAATTATATAGAGACTATAGGAAAAGGCAACCCACTCCAGTATTCTTGCCTGGAGAATCCCAGGGATGGCAGAGCCTGGTGGGCTGCCGTCTATGGGGTTGCACAGAGTCGGATACGACTGAAGTGACTTAGCTTAGCTTAGAGACTATAGGAGAAGCAAATTTGGTGGCTAATGAGAAAAAAATCTGTTTGGTTTTAGACACGCTGAGACTCAGGAACCTACAGTCCCTCTAGAGGGAGTGGAGATACTGTAGGGCATTTGAGAATATGTTCTGGATTAGAACTTTAGAGTGAGGTAGTTCAGACCACAAGTGTGGGTAAGACTGCACAGGATGAGTTCAAGGGGTCATGGAAGTGAGTTAAGGGGATGGGCCAGAGATTCAAGGCAGCAGGGAGTGCTGAGAACTATGGCAAATGTCCAGCAACCTCTATTTAGTTCCAACTAATTATGCTTTTGAACTGTGTGTTGGAGAAGACACTTGAGAGTCCCTTGGACTGCAAGGAGATCCAAGCAGTCCATTCTGAAGGAGATCAGCCCTGGGATTTCTTTGGAAGGAATGATGCTGAAGCTGAAATCCAGTACTTTGGCCACCTCATGCGAAGAGTTGACTCACTGGAAAAGACTCTGATGCTGGGAGGAATTGGGGGCAGGAGGAGAAGGGGATGCCAGAGGATGAGATGGCTGGATGGCATCACTGACTCGATGGATGTGAGTCTGAGTGAACTCCTGGAGTTGGTGATGGACAGGGAGGCCTGGTGTGCTGCGATTCATGGGGTCGCAAAGAGTCAGACATGACTGAGGGACTGAACTGAACTGAATTAGCTATGCAGAAGTGTTGGTCTAGTGTTGTCAAATCTTTCTATGTTTTAAAAGAACCTGGAAAATCCAAATGAATAAGTGAAAAGTTCTACTTTTAAATACTGTTTCTTAAATTTGCCTGAAATACTGTTGAGCCCAAACTGAATATATCTGTGGACTGTACCCAGTGTGTAGGCTCCTACTTTGAGAACTCTGAAGAAGAGTGAAGAGTGAAGAAGAGTTTTAACAGTGGATAAAACTCTGGGAGCTCCAATACTTAAGGGTCAATATGAGAAGGTGTCACCTGCATGATGTAAGGTCTAAAATGAGGTCATAAAATATGACCATTGAAAGTCAGTTGGTGAATTAGCCTGTGAATTATTGTAATAGTAGAGTGGAAGTAAAAGTTGGATTATACATGTTGAAGAACGTTGAGACTATTTTTCAAGACCAGCCTCATAAATTTTTTTTTTTCACAGAAGCAAGGTAGTAACTCCTACCTCACTTTTAGTTTTTGAGAACACAGTGTACATTTCTTGCTCCCTTCATGGGTCTGTGCTCAAACTGAGGGACTATGTGGTTCTATGGTCCTCAAACACTTTGATCTTCCTGCTTCTTAGAGTTCAAGGGGTGCAAACAAAAAATATCAAATAAACGATAAGCATAATTTATTTCTACCAATTATATGTAAGTTTATGCAAAGCAATCAATAAAAAGAATACATTGCAACAATTTATGAACAGTGCCCCAGACAGACTCACTGCAACTTCACATATTCAGCAAAAGAATAAAATTTACACAAAACACTCGTTCTTCCTAAGACTCTCTAAGACCTTCAGAGAGGAAGTTCATCAAAGGCCAAGAAAGCTGGTTTGTAGCATCTATACTTGTCAATTGACAATTCAGTAATTAATCAGCAGTCACACCTGTATTTTCCTATGTTCTAAAACCAGAAAGATGAAAAAGTGTCCAATGCAATTGAAATTGTTTCTGACCATGAATGGAAAAGAAGTGCTGCTTTGTGTGTGTGTGTGTGTGTGTGTGTGTATACACGTGAATGAAAAACTTCATTTCCTCATGGGTTTATGCCAATCAGCAGGACTCTGCAAGCTGCTTTCATGCTCCATGAACAAAGCTGCATTCTCAGCATCAAGCTTAGATGGCAGTCAGAAGTAACTCTTCTCTGGAAATGAATGCAGAGTCTCTAGGGACTCACCCAAGCCAAAGCGCGGGGGAAGCATCCCATATGAGTGGAAAGATAAAGGAATGAAGAAAAGTCTGTTGCCCATAGATGTCTCCACCCTGTAACCAAAATCCCCTTTAAATTCCATGTGGACTGGACTGTGTGCTCAGTCATATCTGACTCTTTGCGACCCCATGGACTGTAGCCTTCCAGGCTCCTCTGTCCATGGAATTTTCCAGGCAAGAACACTAGAGTGGGTTACCATTTTCTTCTCCAGGGGATTTTCCTGACCCAGGGATCAAACCTACATCTCCTGCATTGGCAGGCAAATTCTTTACCACTAGGCCACTTGGGAAGCCCCCTTAAATTTCATCAGTTCAGTTCAGTCACTCAGTTGTGTCCAACTCTTTGCGATCCCATGAATCGCAGCACGCCAGGCCCCCCCGTGCATCACCAGTCCCAGAGTTTGCCCAAACTCATGTCCATCAAGTTGGTGATGCCATCCAGCCATCTCATCCTCTGTCGTCCCCTTCTTCTCCTGCCCCCAATCCCTCCCAGCATCAGGGTCTTTTCCAATGAGTCAACTCTTCGCATGAGGTGGCCAAAGTATTGGAGTTTCAGCTTTAGCATCATTCCTTCCAAAGAACACCCAGGACTGATCTCCTCCAGAATGGACTTGTTGGATCTCCTTGCAGTCCAAGGGACTCTCAAGACTCTTCTCCAACACCATTGTTGAAAAGCATCAATTCTTCAGTGCTCAGCTTTCTTCACAGTCCAACTCTCACATCCATACATGACTACTGGAAAAACCATAGCCTTGACGAGACGGACCTTTGTTGGCAAAGTAATATCTCTGCTTTTGAATATGCTATCTAGGTTGGTCATAACTTTCCTTCCAAGGAGTAAGCATCTTTTAATTTCATGGCTGCAGTCACCATCTGTAGTGATTTTGGAGCCCAGAAAAATAAAGTCTGACACTGTTTCCACTGTTTCCCCATCTATTTCCCAGAAGTGATGGGACTGGATGCCATGACCTTAGTGTTCTGAACGTTGAGCTTTAAGCCAACTTTTTCACTCTCCTCTTTCACTTTCATCAAGAGGCTTTTTAGTTCCTCTTCACTTTCTGCCATAAGGGTGGTGTCATCTGCATATCTGAGGTTATTGATATTTCTCCTGGCAATCTTGATTCCAGCGTGGGCTTCCTCCACCCCAGCGTTTCTCATGGGATTTCACTAACTGTAGTTGAATATAGGTTAACAAGCTTAAAATACAAAATCCCAGTCAGGAAAAAGCAATGATTCACACTTCGAGTTTGCTTAGGTGGTTTTTCTGTTTACACTTCTTTGAGATCAGCAGATATGACAGAATGTGAGTTTCATGGAAAAGGAAACTGGAGAAAAAACAGTGATCGTCTTGGAAGTGGGGAGACTTCAGAGGAGGCAGGGAGAAGTCAGTCAGCAGAGAAGACAGCAGACTCCTGGGGAGCAGGGAAGGGGAGATCTGGGTAAGGAAGAGAAGAGGGTTAGAAAACAAAGGATAAGAACCAAGAAACTGAAGTGAAATGCTGAGCAGTGAAGATGAATTTTATTTATGATCCATTGCCACATGACTCTCCTTGTGATTAGGTGATGAAGTGCTTTTCCTGGTGGCAGTTTAACTGGCTGCTGCCTGGGTTGGGGTGGGGGATAGTGAGGATAGGAGAGGAGAGTGATTGATCCCATCCAGAGGTGCTGGGCTAAAGTGAAAGTGAGGAAGAATCCAATTAAAATATCTCAAATTAATGAAGAGACCATGGTAGTTGAAGGATGAATTATCAGAGTACTTCCACAGAAGTCATTTCATTTTTTTAATTTTATTTTTAAAATTTTATTTTTAATTGAAGGGTGATTGTTTTACAGTATTGTTTTGGTTGCTACCAAACTTCAACATGAATCAGCCATAGGTTTATCATTTCTAACATCTTCACTGGAGAGGGATGTTTCTCAGACCTGATTGTTCCATTTGACTAAACTTAAATTGAAACTCTGTATAAGTTGTTGCTATTCAATTGTTCAGCCATGTTTGACTCTTTATGACCCAATGGACTGCAGCACGCCAGCTTTCCCTGTCCTTCACTATCTTCTGGAGTTTGCTCAAACTCATGTCCATTGAGTCGATGATGCCATCCAACTATCTCATCCTCTGTTGCCCCCTTCTCCTCCTGCCCGCAATCTTTCCCAGCATCAGAGTCTTCTCTAAGGAGTCAGCTCTTCACATCAGGTGGCCAAGGTATAGGAGCTTCAGCTTCATTATTAGTCCTTCCAATGAAATTCAGGACTGATTTGATCTCCTTGCAGTCTAAGGGACTCTCAAGAGTCTTCTCCAACACCACAGTTCAAAAGCATCAATTCTTGGGCACTCAGCATTCTTTATGGTCCAACTCTCACATCCATACATTACCACTGGAAAAACCATAGCTTTGACTATGTGACTCTGTGTATGTGCATCCATCCATATAAATATATATATGGGTTGCCATTTCCTTCTCAAGCGGATCTTCCTGACCCAGGGATCAAAGCCGGGTCTCCTGCATTGTAGGCAGACGCTTTACTGTCTGAGCTACCAGGGATGATCTAAACATATATATATATATATATATATATATATATATATATATATATGATAGCTGCTGCTGCTGCTGCTGCTAAGTCGCTTCAGTCATGTCCGATATGATAGTTAATACAATGTAATTGTACAATTACTCTCACTTGTAACCTGACTTTAATTTATCAGAGGTTATTTTTTATAGGTGACTATAGTTGTGTTAGTTTTTGGATTTTAAACATATTTACTATAATTTTTATGTCAGGGAAGGAGTTGAAAACTGGTGCTCAATTATCTTTAATATCTTATATTCACATACAGATTTACAGTGCTTTTTTAAAGAACCGAACAGTGAAAGGACATTTAATCTCAATCTTTACAAATTCCCTGAGGAAAACATTAGTATTTCTATTTTATTACGAGAAAAAGAAACTGAGGATCAGATAAGTTGAATAATTAGGTTGCCTAACCCCAAATGCAGCGCTAGCCTCTGAGCCAAAAATCTGGGCACCAGTATGAGGATATCTTTTTGTTGGGCTTTAGGATCATTCTCATCACTGTAGGAAAGAAAGAACGACTTCCCTTTCCACTCTGTTTGTGACTCTGTTTGAGCTATTTATTCCCATGAGATGTTCAGAGGGCACCCAGAGGAGGCAAGCAATTAGTAAATAGTCTTATTAAGGTAAACAAATACCATATAGAAAGCTCAGAGGTTGATTAAAATTATAACTACTGGAACTTTCCTGGAGGTCCAGTGGTTGAAATTTCAGCTTCAAATACAAGGAATGTGATTTCAGTCCCGGGCAGGCAGCTAAGACCCCACACACCTTCTGGCCAAAAAAACCAAAATGTTAAAAAACAAAAAACACAGAAGCAATATTGTAACACATTCAACAAGGACTTTAAAAATGGTCCACATCAAGAAAAATCTTCTAAAAGAATAAAATTATAACTATTGACTTGTAAAAGAGTAAAGTAGAACCCTGGATTTCTGACAAGTTGGCTATGCACGTGCTTCTGTAGTACCTATGGCTGAGGCCTGTCAAATCTTGTCTTCACATTTGTTGTGAAAGAGAAAATTCAGCTCACTGTCTTGCTCTGAAGATTCAGTAAAATGAAGTAAAGAGTGTGACTAAATATGATAAAAATGGAAAAACTGTGTCAGATATGAAAACTCAAGGAGACCCATGATATTCTTACATTGCTGTTTCTCTTAAGCTTCTCAGGGCATGCTAAATTTTTGCAAAAAAAAAGTCAGGAGGTTTAGAAACCACACAGAGAAACATTCCTTGGAAAGAGGAACTCTTCAATGGTCTAAGATTACAGATCCTTGAATTGGAATGGTATGCAGTTGAGTTTTCCATTCACAGTTCCAGGAAAAAATGGGATTTTTTTCCCATTAAGAATACTGTTATTTAGTTATTTTGAAGTATACAGTACATACATGGTTTTTTTTTTTTTCTAAAACCACTAAATTTCACAAGAAGCACACATTTGAGTATTTCAAACCTTCTCTGTTGACTTTAGATTAGACCTGAGACAACTGTAGAAAAAATTTCAAGTACAGAACAGAAGCAGATACATCCATCATATTGCTCATAAAGTGCTTAAATTTACTATTTACTTCTTGAGAATGACTCAGCATTCATATTTATAATAAAAAATGCTACACAAGAACTGCCAATAAATATTGAAAAGGCTGAACTTTCTAGATACAGTTCAGTAATTATTCTATCCTGAGGAAACTTTTCTTAGGTCTTGATAGCAAAGAGAAAAGTGCTTTAAACTTTAAAAGAATCTTAATTAAATAAAAATTAATTAGAGCACTGCCTTTTAAATCAATTTTCCTTTTGCTCTACCCAAGTGAATTGCTTAAGTTCTCAAATCTCAGTTTGCTGTTGTTTTAGTTGCTAAGCTGTGTCCAACACTTTGGCGACCCCATGGACGGGAGCTTGCCAGGCTCCTCTGTCCATGGGATTTCCCAGGAAAGAATACTGGAATGGGTTGCCATTTCCTTCTCCAGGCGATCTTCCTGACCTAGAGATCAAACTTGTGTCTCCTGCTTGGCAGGCGGATTCTTTACCACTGAGCCATCTGAGAAGGAAACTGGTAACAGCCCAACCAAAAGCATATTCAGTTGCAAATAAAAAATACTCAGCTCAAAATGGTAAAAGGGAACAAAAAGAATGCATTGACCCTCCAGGATTAGCCATGCATTGGTGTGTCTGGATTCTGGTTTAAATGTTGTCACTGCTACAGACTAAGTTTCTGTCCCCCCGCGAAAACTCATATGTTGAAATTTAATTCTCAATGTGATGGTATTTTGAGGTGTGGTTTGGGGGAGGTGATTAGGTCATGAAAGTCAAGAGGTGACCTCATAAAAGAGACTGCAGAGAGCACCCCTGCCCTTCCTTCCAGGTAAGGACACATCAAGGAAATGACGTCCATGAACTAGGAAGCAGGTTCTCACTAGACAGCAATCGGCCAAGCAACTTGATCTTGGACTTCCCATCCTTGAGAACTAAGAGAAAATTAATTTCTGTTGTTTATAAGCTACCCAGTTTATGGTATTCTGTTATAGCAGCCCAGATAGACTAAGAGACTATGCCAAGACTAATGCCTTGACTCTGCTTTCTCCTGTTAGACCCAATTCTCAGGCAGGTTCTCCTCATGGGGTGAGATGGCCTCCAACAACTCCAGCTTATATCTAGCGAACTTCAGAAATAGGTCTATTTCTTAATTGTTGCAACAGTAGTCAAATCATCAGTTGGCAATGACTCTGATTAGTATGATTTGGATGTTGTGATTGTTTCTGAACCACTCCTTGCAATAAGGAGTTTTGAAGTGTTATTGGCCAGGTCTAGGCCTTGGTGAGGGACAGGGACAGGGAAGGCCTGGCGTGCTGCGATTCATGGAGTTGCAAAGAGTTGGACACGACTGAGCGACTGATCTGAGGCCTTATGCCCTTCCCATAAATTAGAGATAGAGCCAACTCCATCCAGCAGTTCCTCATAGAAAATCTGGATGGTATGATGATACATAGAGAGAATATGTTAAGATGATAACATAATATATGTACATAAGTTATTATGCAAACATAAGGATTCTTATTATGCCAGATGTTGATATCTCTAACAGACTGTTTATAGTTCAATAATGACATTTGAGATTTTGTAACTTGAAACATCTGAGTTCTACATCTCTTGAAGGTCTCTGTTTCACTTTGCCAAATTCTCCCCTGTAATTATGGTGGCAAATTCTCATAGAGCTGAGAAAGAAGAAAAGAACCACTAAGTATTATTACCTTTTGCATAAGGATCTGAATTTCTCCAGAAGAATTAGCAAGCCTTTGGCATCCACATAACAGAGTGTCTTAAATGAGTAGGAGAAAATAGTATGATCTTATTTTGCTGTTACAAAATACTATAAATGATTCATTCTTTGAACAGTAAATCTGCATGGAAGCACAAATGCTGATGACTGGTATTGTCTATTTATTTATGCACTTACCTGAAAACTAGCTCTCTGATTGTGAATTGTTATATAGACTGGCTAGATGGTCATCAATCCTCCTTCCCATTTCTAGGCAGACATAGGATCAGATTTAACAGCCTCTTTGTATTGGGCTGAGACCACATGACTCTGTTTATCAATGGAATGTGGGCAGAGGTGATTTAATCTGCTTCTAGGCCTAATCCTTTGTTATCTCTCCTTGCTATTCTTTGGAACTCTGCATTCAGATGCTTATATCTTTCCTTTTCTCCTTTGCTTTGTGCTTCTCTTCTTTTCACAGCTATTTGTAAGGCCTCCTCAGACAGCCATTTTGCTTTTTTGCATTTCTTTTCCATGGGGATGGTCTTGATCCCTCTCTCCTGTACAACGTCACAAACCTCTGTCCATAGCTCATCAGGCACTCTGTCTATCAGATCTAGTCCCTTAAATCTATTTCTCACTTCCACTGTATAATACCTGAATGGTCTAGTGGTTTTCCCTACTTTCTTCAATTTCAGTCTGAATTTGGCAATAAGGAGTTCATGATCTGAGCCACAGTCAGCTCCTGGTCTTGTTTTTGCTGACTGTATAGAGCTTCTCCATCTTTGGCTGCAAAGAATATAATCAATCTGATTTCGGTGTTGACCATCTGGTGATGTCCATGTGTAGAGTCTTCTCTTGTGTTGTTGGAAGAGGGTGTTTGCTATGACCAGTGCGT
This sequence comes from Bos javanicus, assembly GCF_032452875.1. Classification (NCBI taxonomy): domain Eukaryota; kingdom Metazoa; phylum Chordata; class Mammalia; order Artiodactyla; family Bovidae; genus Bos; species Bos javanicus. The sequence continues at coordinate 80,402,817 of NC_083876.1, read as the reverse complement.
TCTCTTGGCAAAACTCTATTAGCCTTAGCCCTGCTTCATTCCATATTCCAAGGCCAAATTTGCCTGTTACTCCAGGTGTTTCTTGACTTCCTACTTTTGCATTCCAGTCCCCTATAATGAAAATGACATCTTTTTTGGGTGTTAGTTCTAAAAGGTCTTGTAGGTCTTCATAGACCTACAAATAGCTTCTTATAAATAGCTGTGAAAAGAAGAGAAATGAAAATCAAAGGAGAAAAGGAAAGATATAAGAATCTGAATGCAGAGTTTCAAAGAATAGCAAGGAGAGATATGAAAGCCTTCCTCGGTGATCAATGCAAGGAAATAATAGAGGAAAACAAAAGAATGGGAAAGACTAGAGATCTTTTCAAGAAAATTAGAGACACCAAGGGAACATTTCATGCAAAGATGGGCTCGATAAAGGACAGAAATGGTATGGACCTAACAGAAGCAGAAGATATTAAGAAGAGGTGGCAAGAATACACAGAAGAACTGTACAAAAAAGATCTTCATGACCCAGATAATCACGATGGTGTGGTCATTCACCTACAGCCAGACATCCTGGAATGTGAAGTCAAGTGGGCCTAAGAAAGCATCACTACGAACAAAGCTAGTGGAGGTGATGGAATTCCAGTTGAGCTATTCCAAATCCTGAAAGATGATGCTGTGAAAGTGCTACACTCAATATGCCAGCAAATTTGGAAAACTCAGCAGTGGTCATAGGACTGGAAAAGGTCAGTTTTCATTCCAATCCCAAAGAAAGGCAATGCCAAAGAATGCTCAAACTACTGCACAATTGCACTCATCTCACACGCTAGTAAAGTAATGCTCAAAATTCTCCAAGCCAGGCTTCAGCAATACGTGAACTGTGAACTTCCAGATGTTCAAGTTGGTTTTAGAAAAGGCAGAGGAACCAGAGATCAAATTGCCAACATCTGCTGGATCATGGAAAAAGCAAGAGAGTTCCAGAAAAACATCTATTTCTTCTTTATTGACTATGCCAAAGCCTTTGACTGTGGATCACAATAAACTGTGGAAAATTCTGAAAGAGATGGGAATACCAGACCACCTGACCTACTTCTTGAGAAACCTATATGCAGGTCAGGAAGCAACAGTTAGAACTGGACATGGAACAGCAGACTGGTTCCAAGTAGGAAAAAGAGTACGTCAAGGCTGTAAACTGTCACCCTGCTTATTTAACTTATATGCAGAGTACATCATGAGAAATGCTGGGCTGGAAGAAGCACAGGCTGGAAGAAGCACAAGCTGGAATCAAGATTGCTGGGAGAAATATCAATAACCTCAGATATGCAGATGACACCACCCTTATGGCAGAAAGTGAAGAGGAACTAAAAAGCCTCTTGATGAAAGTGAAAGTGGAGAGTGAAAAAGTTGGCTTAAAACTCAACATTCAGAAAACTAAGATCATGGCATTTGGTCCCATCACTTCATGGGAAATAGATGGGGAAACAATGGAAACAGTGTCAGACTTTACTTTTTTGGGCTCAAAAATCACTGCAGATGGTGATTGCAGCCATGAAATTAAAAGATGCTTACTCCTTGGAAGGAAAGTTATGACCTACCTAGATAGCATATTCAAAAGCAGAGACATTACTTTGCCAACAAAGGTCCATCTAGTCAAGACTATGGTTTTTCCTATGGTCATGTATGGATGTGAGAGTTGGACTGTGAAGAAAGCTGAGCACTGAAGAATTGATGCTTTTGAACTATGGTGTTGGAGAAGACTCTTGTGAGTCCCTTGGACTGCAAGGAGATCCAAGCAGTCCATTCTAAAGGGGATCAGTCCTGGGTGTTCATTGGAAGGACTGATGCTGAAGTTGAAACTCCAATACTTTGGCCACCTCATGCACAGAGTTGACTCACTGGAAAAGACCCTGATGCTGGGAGGGATTGGGGGCAGGAGGAGAAGGGGACGACAGAGGATGAGATGGCTGGATGGCATCACCGACTCGATGGACATGAGTTTGAGTGAACTCTGGGAGTTGGTGATGGATAGGGAGGCCTGGCATGCTGTGATTCATGGGGTCGCAAAGAGTCAGACACGACTAAGTGACTGAACTGAACTGACTGAGGCCTAATCCTTAAAATATCTTGAGCAATCTTCAGCCCTATCACCAAATGTGACACCCTCAAAAGTCATATCTCTAAGATAGCCGGTTTTTAAGATTGTAGGAGCCTGAATCATTGAGCTAGCAGGAGCTCTGACAAGGGGAAACCACTAGATCAACTTTGAAATGTTTCAAAAGAGTGACTTTTTATCATATTAAGTCTATGATTTGGGTTTTTTTTTTTTTTACTACAACTTGCTTAATAGAATGAGCAAGTCTAGAAAAAAAAAGTCAATGTCACTAATAATAACACTGCTCCACATCCAGCAAATTTGTGTACAAGAATATGAATTTACAATAGCAGCAATTGATTCAGCCTTCTCCAGACCTTAGAGGAAGTTTTCCTTGTCTTTCTATCTTCAGAATTAAAACAGCTGCAGAAATTGTTACCAAATTTGACTCCTTTATTTATGCATTTTTTAAATCATAAAAATACTATGCACCAAGCTTTTGCCAAAAACTGACATTGCACCTACACACTCTCAAATACAAGATATACAAATTGAATCCATTATCTTTCCCTATACCTTTGAAGGACATCATCATCTATCTAATCAGCCAGGCCAAAAATACAGGATCATTCCTAATTCTTATTTCTCTTTAACTGCCCTGTAGACCTTGATGTTGTTGTTTAGCCGCTCAGTCATGTCTGACTCACTTGCGACCCCATGGGCTGTAGCCCATCAGGCTCCTCTGTCCATGGAATTCTCCAATTAAGAATGCCGGAATGCATAGCCATTCCCTTCTCCAGGGGATCTTCCCCGACCCAGGGGAAGTCTCCAAGTCTCCTGCATTGTAGGCAGATTCTTTACTGTCTGAGTCACCAGGGAAGCTCTCCATAATTCTTTAATCTGTATATTTCTCTCCCTTCTCATCATCTCTCTTTGGAAGCCTTTGTGACTTTGGATTAGACAAGGATTTCTTAGATACGACAAAGGCATTATCCATAAAAGAAGAAATGGAAACGTTGAACTTCATCAAAAGAGAAAGAAAAACAAACCACAGACAGAAAATATTTGCAAATCAAATAACTGATAAAAATTCTATTCAGAATATTTAAAGAACTCTCAAAACTCAACAATAAGAAATAATTCATTTTTTTTATAAATGGGTCAAAGTTCTCAACAGACACTTTACAGCTAATCACCATATGAAATGATGCTCAGAGACATAATTCATTAGAGAAATGCAAGTTAAAACCACAATAGCGTGCCACTACAGACCTATTACAATGGTTAAAATTAAAGGACTGACCATACCCAGTGTTGGCAAGGATGTGGCAGAATAACAATTCTCATAAACTGATAATGGGAATGTAAAATATTTGGAAAATATTTTGACAGTTTCTTAAGAAGTTAAATGTATACCAACCACACGGTCCAGATATTTTAGTCCTAGGTATTTACTCAAGAGAAATAATATCATGTATTTCTTCCAAAACCTCTACATGAATGTTCATAGAAGCTTTATTTGTAATAAATCAAAAAGTACAAATCATTTAAATGTCCATTAACAGGTGAATGGATAATAATGAAAATACAATCAGCATTGACAAATAATGAACTACTGATGTATGTGACAACACAAAACAATATTTATATCCAAGGAAAATGTTTTACAGTTTGCTAGTAGTCTGAATTTCCTGAATATATGGTGCTGTGAACTGAATATATCCTTCCCCAAATTCACATGTTGAAGCCTTATTAGAGCCTTTGGGAGGCAATCAGGTGAAGAGGGTAGAGCCTCTATGAATGGTATTAGTGCCTTTATAAGAAAAGACACAAAAGAGATGACCTCTCTCTCTATCATGTGAGGCTAAAGTAAGAAGGCATCCTTTGCAAAGCAGGAACAGGATGGAGCCAGGAACTGAATCTGGCAGCACCTTGATCTTGGACTTCCCAGCTTCCAAAACTGAAAATAAATTTTTTTTTTAAGTCATCCAGTCTATGGAATTTTTGTTGCAGCAGCTGGAATTGACTAAGATATATGGATAGACTCATCTCATGATAATGTCACTGTCATATTGTAATGCTTACACAGTCTAGGCCAGGGGATGACAATCTCTCTAGATGAAGGGCTAGAGAGAAAATGTTTTAGGCTCAGAAGACCAGATTGTCGCTGTCACAACTATTCAGCTCTGACTTTGCAGCACAGAGGCAGCCACAGACAATACATAAATGAATGGGGGTGGCAGTGACCCAACAAATCTTTATTTACAAAAACAGACAGTGAGTGGATTTGGCCCTCTGGTTTAGATTATTAGCACTGATGTGAGTCTTTGAAAGTTCCCCTTCCTTGATGAGCTGGATCCTATGGGCCATTTGCCTGACATTGATCCTGGGTGTCCAGAATGACATAATAGGTCTCAGCCATCTCTGTGGTGCCAAGAAGCCTGACTTATCTAGGGACTTTTCCAGTGTCAGGGAACAGGTTCTTTATCTCACAAGATGCCAAAAGTCCATGAGAAGTATGGCGGATTAAATGTGACTGCAGTTTTCTTTGTCACCACCATGGACTGCTCCTCTTGAATCTGAGCTGGCCCTGTGACCACTTTAACCAGTAGAATGTGATGAAAGTGATACTGTACAGTTCTGTGCCTAAACCATAAGAAGACATAGGAATATTCTGATTTGGTAATTTGGGAGCCCTGAGTCACTATGTAAGTTACCTTTTTATTCTATGAAGATACCATAAGGGGAGATCAGATGGTAAACACCTGTGAGGAGCTAGAGGTCCTGAGACTAGATGGAAAGAGAGAGAGACACGTCGAATCATCCTAGCATCCAAAGTTAAGTTCAGGTTTCATCCATCCTGATCGAGACATCAGAGTGGGGCGTCTGGGGTGTTCTAGCCAAGTCAAGCCACAGATAACTGCAGACTCAGCTAACACTATGTGGAACAGAACTGCCTAGATTATCCCAGTCAACCAAAATAATAAAATAAAAAGCTGCTGCTACTGCTACTGCTGCTAAGTCACTTCAGTCGTGTCCGACTCTGTGTGACCCCATAGACGGCAGCCCACCACGCTCCCCTGGCCCTGGGATTCTCCAGGCAAGAACACTGGAGCGGGCTGCCATTTCCTTCTCCAATGCATGAAAGTGAAAAGTGAAAGTGAAGTCGTTCAGTCGTGTCCGACCCTCAGCGACCCCATGGACCACAGCCTTCCAGGCTCCTCCGTCCATGGGATTTTCCAGGCAGGAGTACTGGAGTGGGGTGCCATTGCCTTCTCCAAAATAAAAAGCTACTAAGTTTAATTAGCTGAAACAAGGGGATAAAAACACTGCATGAGACTTCCACAATTGAATGAAAGAATTAGAGTAGTTTAGTGACTCTTGAAGTAGATTCTGTAAGATGCTTGTAGGTATTCACAAAATAAAAGCATAAGCAGTTCATGTTCAAATAAGATTGAAAACCACTTTGGGCATCAAAATTAAACAGCTTTTTTTTTTTTTTTTTTAAACTGCAGAACTTCTCAGAGGTTTTTAAAGTGCGCATTTAATAATAAACATCATGAAACTCCCAGAGGAGGATGTAAAATCTCCCTGTGACTTTTTAAAGGCGTACTTATTCACATCCTGAGGGCTTCCCTGATAGCTCAGTTGGTAAAGAATCTGCATGCAATGGAGAAAACCCTGGTTTGATTCCTGGGTCGGGAATATCCACTGGAGAAAGGATAGGCTACCCACTCCAGTATTCTTGGGCTTCCCTTGTGGCTCAGCTGGTAAAGAAACCGCCTGCAATGCGGAAGACCTGGGTTTGTTCCCCGAGTTGGGCAGATCCCCTGGAGAAGGGAAAGGCTACCCACTCCACTATTCTGGTCTAGAGAATCCCAGGGACCATAAAGACCATGGTGTCACAAAGAGTTGGACACGACTGAGCAACTTTCACTTTATTGACATCCTGAGGAAGAATTCCCAGAAGATATGACATCTAAGCTGTGTCCTGACCAATAAATAAAGACCGGACCATAATGGGCAAGATAGTCTCAGCTTATTTCTAGCTCCAAAATGTCATTATCTAGGATCCATTATGCAATGGTCTCTTAGTATTATTAGGGCTCTAATACAAGCTCGCAGTAGAGCAAGCTCATGGAGTTCCTGATGGGTAGCCTCTCACACAGTCTTCACTGAGTTCCACTCATTATGGACAAAGGCTTCTGCTTGAAGCCACCCTAATACTTTTGACCTCCAATCTTAATCAATGCCTTGGAATGAAAATATGGTCACCTAGGATAGAAGATCGGAGAAGGCAGTGGCACCCCACTCCAGTACTCTTGCCTGGAAAATCCCATGGACGGAGGAGCCTGGTAGGCTGCAGTCCATGGGGTCCATAAGAGTCGGACATGACTGAGCGACTTCACTTTCACTTTTCACTTTCATGCATTGGAGAAGGAAATGGCAACCCACTCCAGTGTTCTTGCCTGGAGAATCCCAGGGACAGAGGAGCCTGGTGGGCTGCCGTCTCTGGGGTCACACAGAGTTGGACATGACTAAAGTGATGCAGCAGCAGCAGCAGCAGCAGCGGATAGAAGATAAAACCCAAGTCATGATTTAAGGTGTGAGACCTCAGTAAAAACTTTATACAAACTAATTTTTATCATTTGCTATCATATTTCAATGGCTCAGATGGTAAAGAATCTGCCTGCAATGTGAGAGACCTGGGTTCGATCCCTGGGTGGGGAAGATCCCCTGGAGAAGGGAATGGCAACCCACTCCAGTATTCTTGCCTGGAGAATTCCATGGACAGAGGAGCCTGGTGGGTTACAGTCCATGGGGTTGCAAAGAGTCGGACATGACTGCGTGACTAACACTTTCACACTTTCAAAATAATATCTCTCCAATGACTCTGGTCCCTCAATTTGAAAATAGGCTCAATCGGCTTTTCTTTTTTGAACAAATAAAACAAAGATGAAAACAGCATAATACTATCCAATCTCATTTACTTGTTAGGATATTCTTTTACCTGCTTTACTCAACATCTAAGCACGGGGACTTCCCTGGTGGTCCAGTGGTTAAGAATCCTCCTTCCAATGCAGCACATGTGAGTTTGATCCCTAGTGGGGAAATTAAGATCCTAAACACCGCAGGCCATAAGGCCACACACCACAACTAGAGAGAAGGCTGTGCACCACAAGGAAAGACCCTGCATGTTGCAACTAAGACCCAATGCAGTCAAATAAATAAAATATTAAAAAAAAAAGAGAGAGAGAGAAAATCTCACCACCAAATTTTTTGAGTTAGTTGTCCACACAGTTTGCATGTGTCTTCTCTCTTCCCATTTATTCCACAACCTACTACAATTTGGCCCTCTCATCTCATTTTCAGCTACTTTTAAAAATGGCACCTGTCCTCAGGTGAGTTCATCCAGTTTGAAGGTTTCAACTCTTACCTACTAGAGCAATGAGTGTTCATATTATCTATACTCCACCCACCTCCACTCCAAACCTATATTGTCAACTATCTATTTCTACCTGAATATCACACAGGTATAAAGAAACTTCTCCATCCCCAACAACCACATGAAACCTGTTCAAGAACTTATTCACTGATTCAACTAACATTTGCTGAGCACTACTCGGAGAAGGCAATGGCACCCCACTTCAGTACTCTTGCCTGGAAAATCCCATGGAGAGAGGAGCCTGGTAGGCTGCAGTCCATGGGGTCGCCAAGAGTTGGGCACGACTGAGTGACTTCACTTTCACTTTTCACTTTCATGCACTGGACAAGGCAATGGCAACCCACTCCAGTACTCTTGCCTGGAGAATCCCAGGGACAGAGGAGCTTAGTGGGCTGCCGTCTATGGGGTCGCAGAGTCGGACACGACTGAAGCGACTTAGCAGTAGCAGCAGCACTCAGATGGTAAAGAATCTGCCTGCAGTGCAGGAGACCTGGGTTCAATCCCTGGATCAGGAAGATCTCCTGGAAAAGGAAATGGCAACCCACTCCAGTATTCATGCCTGGAGAATTCCATGGACAGAGGAGCCTGACAGGCTTCAGTCCATGAGGAAGCAAAGAGTTGGAGATGACTGAGTGACAACCGCACATACTCTGAGTGAAAAACTTTGCTGGATGTTAGATTCTGACTGTGATCAAGACTCTATCCTTGGGGAGCTTATAGTCCAGTGGTGGAGACAGATAAATTGTTGCTGTTGTTCAGTCATTAAGTTGTGTTCCACTCTTCACGACCCCATGACTGCAGCACACCAGCCTTACCTGCCCTCTACTATTTTCTGGAGTTTGCTCAAGTTCATATTCATTGAGTTGGTGACACTATCTAACCATCTCATCCTCTGCCACCCTCTTCTCTTTTTGCTTTCAATCTTTCCTAGCATCGGGGTCTTTTCCAATGAGTCTGCTCTTCACATCAGGTGGCCAAAGTATTAGAGGTTTAGTATCACTCCTTCAAATGAATACTCAGGGTTGATTTCCTTTAGAATTGACTGGTTTGATCTTCTTGCAGTTCAGGAGACTCTCAAAGAGTCTTCTCTGGCACACAATTCAAAAGCATCAATTCTTTGACTCTCAGCCTTTTTTATGGTCCAATTCTCACATCCATATCTCACCACTGGAAAAACCATAGCTTTGACTAGATGGGCTTTTGTTGGCAAAGCAATGTCTTTGTTTTTTAATATGCTGTCCAGGTTTGTCATTGATAAATAATCGAGTTTTCCACTTACAGAGGGAAACACGGGTTTTTATATGAGCACCAAGGAGGGACCCTTCACTCAGCTTAGAGAGAGATTGTGGGGGACTAAAGAAGGGTGATATAAAGGCCTTCCAGGGATGAAAATAATTCTCATCTTTGAGGATAGATAGGGCAGATAAAGAAAAGAAGAGCAGCCATCCAGAGGAAGTATCTTGTAGGCAGAATTACAAGGAAGATACTAAGTCACCTACTCATGGAACAGCAAGTTGTTCTGCATGGCTGGACCAGTGAATGATGGTGGTGAGAAGCCAGAGAGGTCGTTTAGGTGGAGGATTAATTGCCTTTACAGAACCCCAAATCACTGACTGCCTTGTACCGTGCAGCAACTAATGTTTTGTTTTTGTGTTTTCCTTCCAGATGGAATAATTTAAACACATATGCGTGTTTCTAATAAAGTTAAATAGGCTTCGATCCTGTGACCCAGCAATTCTACTCTCACGTATTTACTCAAGAGAAAGGAAAACAATATATTATGTCCACACAAACACTTGTACAAGACTGTTCAAGGCAACCTTATTCATCAGATCAGATCAGATCAGATCAGTCGCTCAGCCGTGTCCGACTCTTTGCGACCCCATGAATCACAGCACGCCAGGCCTCCCTGTCTATCACCAACTCCCAGAGTTCACTCAGACTCACGTCCATCGAGTCAGTGATGCCATCCAGCCATCTCATCCTCTGTCGTCCCCTTCTCCTCCTGCCCCCAATCCCTCCCAGCATCTGGGTCTTTTCCAGTGAGTCAACTCTTCTCGTGAGGTGGCCAAAGTACTGGAGTTTCAGCTTCAGCATCATTCCTTCCAAAGAAATCCCAGGGCTGATCTCCTTCAGAATGGACTGCTTGGATCTCCTTGCAGTCCAAGGGACTCTCAAGAGTCTTCTCCAACATCACAGTTCAAAAGCATCAATTCTTCGGCGCTCAGCCTTCTTCACAGTCCAACTCTCACATCCATACATGACCACAGGAAAAACCACAGCCTTGACTAGATGGACCTTTGTTGGCAAAGTAATGTCTCTGCTTTTGAATATGCTATCTAGGTTGGTCATAACTTTCCTGCCAAGGAGTAAGCGTCTTTTAATTTCATGGCTGCAGTCACCATCTGTAGTGATTTTGGAGCCCAGAAAAATAAAGTCTGACACTGTTTCCCTATCTATTTCCCATGAAGTGATGGGACCAAATGCCATGATCTTAGTTTTCTGAATGTTGAGCTTTAAGCCAACTTTTTCACTCTCCTCTTTCACTTTCATCAAGAGGCTTTTGCGTTCCTCTTCACTTTCTGCCATAAGGGTGGTGTCATCTGCATATCTGAGGTTATTGATATTTCTCCTGGCAATCTTGATTCCAGCTTGTGCTTCTTCCAGCCCAGCATCTCTCATGATGTACTCTGCATATAAGTTAAATAAGCAGGGTGACAATATACAGCCTTGATGAACTCCTTTTCCTATTTGGAACCGGTCTGTTGTTCCATGTCCAGTTCTAACTGTTGCTTCCTGACCTGCATACAAATTTCTCAAGAGGCAGATCAGGTGGTCTGGTATTCCCATCTCTTTTAGAATTTTCCACAGTTTATTGTGATCCACAGTCAAAGGCTTTGGCATAGTTAATAAAGCAGAAATAGATGTTTTTCTGGAACTCTCTTGCTTTTTCCATGATCCAGCAGATGTTGGCAATTTGATCTCTGGTTCCTCTGCCTTTTCTAAAACCAGCTTGAACATCAGGAAGTTCACGGTTCACATATTGCTGAAGCCTGGCTTGGAGTATTTTGAGCATTACTTTACTAGCGTGTGAGATGAGTGCAATTGTGCGGTAGTTTGAGCATTCTTTGGCATTGCCTTTCTTTGGGATTGGAATGAAAACTGACCTTTTCCAGTCCTGTGGCCACTGCTGAGTTTTCCAAATTTGCTGGCATATTGAGTGCAGCACTTTCATAGCATCATCTTTCAGGATTTGGAATTCCATCACCTCCACGAGCTTTGTTCGTAGTGATGCTTTCTAAGGCCCACTTGACTTCACATTCCAGGATGTCTGGCTGTAGGTGAATGACCACACCATCGTGATTATCTGGGTCATGAAGATCTTTTTTGTACAGTTCTTCTGTGTATTCTTCCCATCTCTTCTTAATATCTTCTGCTTCTGTTAGGTCCATACCATTTCTGTCCTTTATCGAGCCCATCTTTGCATGAAATGTTCCTTTGGTATCTCTGATTTTCTTGAAGAGATCCCTAGTCTTTCCCATTCTGTTGTTTTCCTCTATTTCTTTGCATTGATCGCTGAAGGCGGCTTTCTTATCTCTTCTTGCTATTCTTTGGAACTCTGCATTCAGATGTTTTTATCTTTCCCTTTCTCCTTTGCCCTTCGCTTCTCCTCTTTTCAAGGCTATTTGTAAGGCCTCCTCAGACAGCCATTTTGCTTTTTTGCATTTCTTTTCCATGGGGATGGTCTTGATCCCTATCTCCTGTACAATGTCACGAACCTCATTCCATAGTTCATCAGGCACTCTATCTATCAGATCTAGGCCCTTAAATCTATTTCTCACTTCCACTGTATAATCATAAGGGATTTGATTTAGGTCATACCTGAATGGTCTAGTGGTTTTCCCTACTTTCTTCAATTTCAGTCTGAATTTGGCAATAGGAGTTCATGGTCTGAGCCACAGTCAGCTCCTGGTCTTGTTTTTGCTGACTGTATAGAGCTTCTCCATCTTTGGCTGCAAAGAATATAATCAATCTGATTTTGGTGTTGACCATCTGGTGATGTCCATGTATAGAGTCTTCTCTTGTGTTGTTGGAAGAGGGTGTTTGTTATGACCAGTGCATTTTCTTGGCAAAACTCTATCAGTCTTTGTCCTGCTTCATTCCGTATTCCAAGGCCAAATTTGCCTGTTACCCTAGGTGTTTCTTGACTTCCTACTTTTGCATTCCAGTCCCCTATAATGAAAAAGACATCTTTTTTGGGTGTTAGTTCTAAAAGGTCTTGTAGGTCTTCATAGAACCATTCAACTTCAGCTTCTTCAGCGTTACTGGTTGGGGCATAGACTTGGATTACTGTGATATTGAATGGTTTGCCTTGGAAACGAACAGAGATCATTCTGTCGTTTTTGAGATTGCATCCAAGTACTGCATTTTGGACTCTTTTGTTGACCATGATGGCCACTCCATTTCTTCTGAGGGATTCCTGCCCGCAGTAGTAGATACAATGGTCATCTGAGTTAAATTCACCCATTCCAGTCCATTTCAGTTTGCTGATTCCTAGAATGTCGAAATTCACTCTTGCCATCTCTTGTTTGACCACTTCCAATTTGCCTTGATTCATGGACCTGACATTCCAGGTTCCTATGCAATATTGCTCTTTACAGCATTGGACCTTGCTTCTATCACCAGTCACATTCACAGCTGGGTATTCTTTTTGCTTTGGCTCCATCCCTTCATTCTTTCTGGAGTTATTTCTCCACTGATCTCCAGTAGCGTATTGGGCACCTACTGACCTGGGGAGTTTCTCTTTCAGTATCCTATCATTTTGCCTTTTCATAGTGTTCATGGGGTTCTCAAGGCAAGAGTACTGAAGTGGTTTGCCATTCCCTTCTCCAGTGAACCACATTCTGTCAAATCTCTCCACCATGACCTGCCTGTTTTGGGTTGCCCCACTGGCATGGCTTAGTTTCATTGAGTTAGACAAGGCTGTGGTCCTAGTGTGATTAGATTGACTAGTTTTCTGTGAGTATGGTTTCAGTGTGTTTGCCCTCTGATGCCCTCTTGCAACACCTACCGTCTTACTTGGGTTTCTCTTACCTTGGACGAGGGGTATCTCCTCACCGCCGCCCTTCCTGACCTTCAATGTGGGATAGGTCCTCTAGGCCCTCCTGCACCCGCGCAGCCACGGCTCCGGGTAACTCCTCTCGTCGCTACCCCTGGCCTCGAGCGTGGGTTGCTCCTTCCGGCCACCGCCCCTGACCTCGGACGTGGGGTAACTCCTCTTAGCCGCCTCCCTTCGGGCATGGGGTCCTCCCAGCTTCTGCCCCTGACCTCGGATGTAGGGTGGCTCCTCTCGGCTGTGCTATGGCGTGCCCATCGCAGCCGCAACTCAAATGTCTGTCGATGGGAGAATGAATAAACACATTGCGGTATGTTTATGTAATGGAATCATCAGATCAGATCAGATCAGATCAGTCGCTCAGTTGTGTCCGACTCTTTGCGACCCCATGAATTGCAGCACGCCAGGCCTCCCTGTCTATAACCAACTCCCGGGGTTCACTCAGACTCACGTCCATCGAGTCAGTGATGCCATCCAGCCATCTCATCCTCTGTCGTCCCCTTCTCCTCCTGCCCCCAATCCCTCCCAGCATCAGAGTCTTTTCCAATGAGTCAACTTTTCGCATGAGGTGGCCAAAGTACTGGAGTTTCAGCTTTAGCATCATTCCTTCCAAAGAAATCCCAGGGCTGATCTCCTTCAGAATGGACTTGTTGGATCTCCTTGCAGTCCAAGGGACTCTCAAGAGTCTTCTCCAACATCAGGATTCAAAAGCATCAATTCTTCCGTGCTTAGCCTTCTTCATAGTCCAACTCTCACATCCATACATGGAATCATAGTCAGTCATAAAACAGAGCAAATTACCAAGACATACAACAACGTGGCTGATTCTCAGAATCACTACGCTGAACAAAGACAGACAGACACAGACCCCATTTGTATAAAGTCCAAGAACAGGCAACATATATTATGGTGACAGAAATCAGAAAATGATTGCTCTGGGTGTCAGGGTGAATGGGGAAGGGAAAATTGATGGGAAAGAGGCAAAGGGAATTTCCTGGGATGGTGGATATATCCTTCCTCCTGTTTTAGGTGGTGGTTACATGGGTTTATTGAAAACTCACTGAGTTAAACACTATGATCTGTGCATTCTACTGAATGGTAATTATACTTCTATTTTTTTAAAATGCAAACCAGAATATTTATTTCAAAAGTCTAAGAGTAACAACACTGTTTGCTCATAGAAAAGCTGCTCAAGTCTTGCAGTGTGGCTCATTACAATATAACAACACTAAAATAAAATTTCAAAAGCCTAGAAGAGAAATATAATACAAACAAGGTGCAAAAAGTTTATTCAAACAGATGAAAAAGAATAAATACTTCATTCTACCTGAAATTTGATGTTTTGGAAATTTTCAATTAAAAAAATCTGAGAAATCAATGACTTTTGATATGGACATACAGAAAGAGTACTTCTTTTGTCACCTATGAATTAATTTATTAAAGCACTGAGAAAAAAAATCCAGATGAAAATTAATGGACTATAAAATAAAACTGAGTAATAAAATCAATAAAAATTCTTTTGTCATCAAGAAGTAAATTATAACAAAAACATTTTTTGGATAATAGAAAGAGTAACAATTTTTTAAGAAGAGACAGGTTTTAAACAAGCTCTTTATTCTTTGAAAATCTAAGGACCGAAGAGGAGTGAATCACTTGAACTCATTGGAAAAATATTTAAATGTCTTTCCAATTAAATACATAATACTGGCATTGATGGAGTCAAAATCAAGTTTACAATATACCATTATAAAAAGGACACGAATGACTAGCTGATTCACAAGTATCATCAACTGGAAGAGTATTTAAAATTATTCATTTATAGGAAAATTTTCAGTGCCTTGAAATCTTACAGCTCTTACAGTTTATGTAAGAAGGAAACTTGATTGATGTTTTTCTCTACTTGACAACAATTCTGAAAATTTACTTTTAATTATGACTAAGTTGTGAACCAGAAAGTAAACAAATTTTGATCAAGATTATTAGAGGAGTGCATACCAGAGGAACTATTATTCTATTCTTTTGATGGGAAATGATATAACAAAATTCTTGTCGTGGTCAACAATATGCAACCAATATGAAAGACAAATAGAATTACAGATATGAACCACACAGTTAATTAAAAACAGTTTTTTCCCCTAGATTTTGAGATGGTTCTGGAATTTGTTGGAATTTTAAGACTTGTAATTTGTTGTGGCTTCTTTTCTCTCTGAAATAAATATTCACTTTCATTCTTAATTTTGTATTTGTAATTATGGATTCTTTGTCTTAAAATGCAGATTCAAAAGTACACTAGCAGAACTCCCCACCACACCTGGGCTCAACTGCTGTTTTTAGACTGTGTTATTCAAGGTCATGGGCTGTGATCTGTTTCTCCTTGTATTCCTGGCACAGTGCCTGATAAAAAGTAGGAGCATAACAAATATATGTGCAACTTAATGCAACAGGGCACATAATCTGGTAGCTTAGTATAAAGCAAAATATCAGGGATGGAGGGGGCGCTGCAGATATATCAGATCCCAACCCACACTCTCTCCAAGGAACAAATATCCTTTCACTTCTTGAAATACTGGCCTGAAAGACTGAAATTCTAATTAGGTTTATTCAATCCAGCCCTCCTACAACTTCACCCACCCCCCAAGTACTACCCAGTTAAAATTAAAAATTGAATACAGGATTCTGTACATTGTCTTATCCCTAACTTCTTTGTAAGGACATAAACTCAGTACCTTTCTGGTTTTGTAATGTTTGGGGAAAGTATTACAAATAGGTAAGTAAGGTTTGAGCCTTTGCTATAGGTTCAGCTATATGTTACGTGTGTGTGTGTGTCCTCAGTTGTGTCTGACTCTTGGCAACCCTGTGGACTGTAGCCTGCCAGGCTCCTCTGTACGTGGGATTTTTCAGGCAAGGATACTGGAGTAGGTTCCCATTTCCTTCTCCAGTGGATCTTCCTTATCCAGAGATCAAACCTGAATCTCCTGTGTCTCCTGCATTGTGAGCAGATTCTTTACCTGCTGAGCTCTCAGGGAAACCCAAATTCAGCTATACACTGAATAATTTAGTTATCTAGTTTTGCACGGAAAAACCCAAAGAAAACAATTTTGTAACACAATTAAAACGATAGACATTGTAAGTCCCAGTATGATAGGTGGACTGAAGTTATTTGTTACTTCTCAACAATCAGAAATAGAAACGGTAGAATTACCAGCCTCTGGGTTTGCTTGAGAAGCTGTGCAGTCAGGCAGTACCAT
Organism: Bos javanicus; assembly: GCF_032452875.1. Lineage (NCBI taxonomy): Eukaryota > Metazoa > Chordata > Mammalia > Artiodactyla > Bovidae > Bos > Bos javanicus. Next base: position 80,386,930 of record NC_083876.1, on the reverse strand, counting down.
TATTCCATTCCCACCAGATGTGATCCTATTTTTAAAGACTTCTGGGAAAGGGAGATTCCCTCACCTCCCTTAGCAACCCGTTCTGATGTTTAATAACACTTGCTACCAAGGGTGCTGGTTCCCTGAGCCTAACTGGAGTATTTTTAAGTTTCTATGTGTTGGTGTTTTTCCCTATTCCCATTTCCTTCTTCAGTATTTATTTTATCCCCTCCCTTCTTTGCCTTTTTTCCACTAATTTTCCTTGTAGACTTTTCTCTTTTTCCTTTGTAAATAAAAGTGAAATTGAAAATGGCCAACAACCTAAAATAAAAGCAAAACAGGTATAATATTAATTTAGATGTCACACATTCTTGGGATGAAAATGAGTTTTAACTTAAATTTTATACAAGTACCACCCAGGCATTTGATAGCCTGTACTTCTCTGCATCTATTGGACACCTGTGAACTTGGCTGAATAGGGGGACATATACCTTTTTATTGAAACACATTACATTTTGGTAGCTTTGATCCCATGGAGTAGGATATGGCAACCCGCTGCAGTATTCTTGCTGGGAAAATGCCATGTACAGAAGGAACCTTGTGGGCTACAGTCCATGGGGTTGCAAAGAGTCAGACACAACTGAGCAACTAAACCCACAAACATTTAAACGTATGTATAATTTTGTTTTAGTCTCTTTTGAATGCTCTCCAAATTTCCATATTTTTCCTTTTGTTGATGAGCTCTGAACTGGATATGAAACTCTAAGGTTTGGCTAGTGCTAAGGATCTTGGGCTTCAGCAATATGTGAACCGTGAACTTCCTGATGTTCAAGCTGGTTTTAGAAAAGGCAGAGGAACCAGAGATCAAATTGCCAACATCTGCTGGATCATGGAAAAAGCAAGAGAGTTCTAGAAAAACATCTATTTCTACTTTATTGACTATGCCAAAGCCTTTGACTGTGTGGATCACAATAAACTGTGGAAAATTCTAAAAGAGATGGGAATACCAGACCACCTGATCTGCCTCTTGAGAAATTTGTATGCAGGTCAGGAAGCAGCAGTTAGAACTGGACATGGAACAACAGACTGGTTCCAAATAGGAAAAGGAGTTCGTCAAGGCTGTATATTGTCACCCTGTTTATTTAACTTATATGCAGAGTACATCATGAGAGATGATGGACTGGAAGAAACACAAGCTGGAATCAAGATTGCCGGGAGAAATATCAATAACCTCAGATATGCAGATGACACCACCCTTATGGCAGAAAGTGAAGAGGAACTCAAAAGCCTCTTGATGAAAGTGAAAGAGGAGAGTGAAAAAGTTAGCTTAAAGCTCAACATTCAGAAAACGAAGACCATGGCATCTGGTCCCATCACTTCATGGGAAATAGATGGGGAAACAGTGGAAACAGTGTCAGAGTTTATTTTTGGGGGCTCCAAAATCACTGCAGATGATGACTGTAGCCATGAAATTAAAAGACGCTTACTCCTTGGCAGGAAAGTTATGACCAACCTAGATAGCATATTCAAAAGCAGAGACATTACTTTGCCAACACAGGAAAAACCATAGCCTTGACTAGTCAAGGCTATGGTTTTTCCTGTGGTCATGTATGGATGTGAGAGTTGGACTGTGAAGAAGGCTGAGTGCCGAAGAATTGATGCTTTTGAACTGTGGTGTTGGAGAAGACTCTTGAGAGTCCCTTGGACTGCGAGGAGATCCGACTAGTCCATTCTGAAGGACATCAGCCCTGGGATTTCTTTGGGAGGAATGATGCTGAAGCTGAAACTCCAGTACTTTGGCCACCTCATGCGAAAAGTTGACTCATTGGAAAAGACTCTGATGCTGGGAGGGATTGGGGGCAGGAGGAAAAGGGGACGACAGAGGATGAGATGGCTGGATGACATCACTGACTCGATGGACGTGAGTCTGAGTGAACTCCAGGAGTTGGTGATGGACAGGGAGGCCTGGTGTGCTGCGATTCATGGGGTCACAAAGAGTTGGACACGACTGAGCGACTGAACTGAAGGATTTTGGGCAGAACACCTTTCATTTCTACCTTGTTAATTTACAGTTTTTACCTACAAATTCCATCAATACATCTAGTATGCAGCTGATCAATAGTGCTTAAACACCGAGCAGGCTGAGTCTTATAGGAAAGATGTGATCTGACAGATGTCAGGAAAATACTGTTGTTTTGAAATAGTTTCCCTTATCTGGTACCTGACTACTTGAAATTCCACTGTTAGTGGTTTATTTGATTGAAACTGTTTCTCTGAGGGCTCACTGAAAATGGAAGACTTCCTAGAATTGTAAGACTTTAATCAATTCAGAGCAAGAACTCAGCACCTGACCAGAAACACTGGGTGTCTGGTAGATGACTGGAGTGGGAGAAAGAAGAGAGAAAGGTGACCAAACCTCCCAGTTGACCCTGGACTGTCTTGGTTCATGCCACTCGCCAAGATTTATTTATACATAGCTTCTTTCACTCTCAAATGTACAGTCATCTCTGTAGGGTCAAGCAAAGGTGGGATGTGGTTACTAAATGCATTTGTGAGGAGTCTGGGGCATAACTTTAGAGCCCTTAGCCCTGGACTTGAATCTCTGCTCTTACCTGATGACTGGGTGATCACGGGAAGACTATTTAACTTTCCTCCATCTCAGCCTCCACATAGACCAACTAAGACTTAATATCAATTATCTTTTGGATACATCTATTAATGAATGCTGCAGACACTAGCCTTGGAAACTCCTGTTTTTCCCAGGCTTGCCATTTCCACATTAGTCAAACCTACTAAGATAGATAGTACTCAAACCAAGTTTTCAACTCTAGAGGCACTAGCTAGCTTGCTATTTGCCTTTCATTTCTAATTGTTTTCCTAAATTTTACCTTCTTAAATGTTCTTTTATATGTACCAGATAACTGATTGCACTGATAATATGTACCATCGTGCTTAGCACTTTCACGTTTACCTATGTAACTGGCTATGGTTCTGTGTATGGCTTCCCAGGTGGCTCAGTGGGTACAGAATCTGCCTGCAATGCAGGAAACACAGGAGACACGATTTGCTCCCTGGGTCAGTAAGATCCTTTGGAGTGGGAAATGACAACCCACTACAGTATTATTGCCTAGAGAATCCCATGGACAGAGGAGCCTGGCAGGCTACACTCCATAGCGTCGCAAAGAGACTGAGCAGGTACGTAAGCACTGTGTGTGTTCACTCTGTCCTTCCTCCCTCAAGTTTCTTGAAAGCAGTAAGATTCATCTAGCCTTTTCCCAGAACCTAAGACAATATGAAGAACAATAAAGAACAGCCAGATTCATGGGCTTCATTGAGTTAAAACCCTAGGCTATACAGCACTCTTAGCTTCAGCCTCAATTTTAGCTGAGGATGAAAAGCATTAAAATGATGACCATCTTGTAAACAGTGCCTAATAGCTTAAAAGAGGCCCAAATATTCTTAAAAAGTGTAGGAACTGCATCCTTCAAGATTGAGATTAAAAATAAAAACAGCTTTGATAGTGATAGTTTCTTTGCAACACAAGCTAAGAAAATGAGTCTGCCTGGAACTAGAGGAAACTTCTACAGAGTTTGAACTGTGTCTACATGGTTCAGTGGGTTCTTAGCCTCCTCACTGGGCCTGCCAATCAAGACTCTTAGCAGAGAGCTTTTTTGGCAGACAAGCCCTGACTACTTACAATGAGGCAGACATCACCGGGGCATCTCAGAGGCCAGACACCAGATGGTAATAATATATTTCAACTATTAGAAGTTTGTATCAGAAAGCTAAAGGTGAAGGCCTTATCCCATTTGTCAAATGATGCAATTCATTATTAAATCAGGACAAACCAGTTAACATCTGAAGTATAATTTTGGTTGCTATTTATAATGCACTCACCGGTTCATTTGCCTGAACCGGCTTATTTAATTGTGTGTAGCTTTTCACAAAAAGGTTAGGGCAACTGAGGAAATGACCTATGCAAATCACAGTTCAGGATAAATCCAAACTCTTCTTCAAGTGCCAATGAAATGTTAGCATGCTTGAGTTATTTGATGAAATTATGTTTTATTTAAAATAATTTGAAGAGGAAACTCTTCAAGTAAATTTACTGAGCTCTGACAATAAGTGTAGAATTTTGGTGATAAAGTTTTTTATAACAAAAGTACACACAAAAAGTACCCATTTTCAGACTCACAAAAAGAGAGGGTGGTGATAAGTGAATCAATTAATTTTTTAAAACATTGTTACTAGATGAAAAAAAATGAAGATGTTAGCAGATCACGGTATCTGTCCTGGGAAATCTCTACCAATTTTTTACTGAGAAGCAAATAAGTTTAGTTTTGAAGAACCTTTAGAGGATAAAATCTTAGTAAATCTGGCACTTACTCTGGAAAGAAGAGATCATATAGTCAACCAGACACTAAATGTTTTAGAACTACCACACTATTTACCAGTGGAATTATTATCATCATTATCACCATCATGGCTAACATGTATGTGCCAGGCAATGTTCTAAGAATTTCTACCTGTCAATTTATTTTATCCTCTCAAAAATTCTGTGAGGGAGGTGCTCTTAGTATGCCCATTACAAAGATGAGGAAACTGATACCATATAGATAATAAGAATCATCAAATATCAGAATTAAAAGGAAACTTAGGGCTCATATTGTTCAACTCTCAGTTTATAAACAAGAATACTTAGACCCAGAGATTACTGTCTTGCTCAGAGTCATATAAAAATTTAGTGTCCAAGCCACAGATATTATACAAATAACCAGCACATAGTAAGTGCTTGTTGCATGCCACGTACCTGTTGCAGTAACACTGAAATAAATACTATTGTCCCAATTTTGCAGGAGAATTTGCTCTCAGAGATGTTAGGTGCCAGCCTCTCTCCTAAGTTCGGAAGCACCAGAATCAGGAAGAACCTTTCAGTTTGTTCCACATAAAACAAAATCTCCATAATCATGGAAAATTCAATCATATAGCTTCATGCTTTCAGACATTTTGATATTTAAAATCATGCAAATTTTCTTAATTTCTGCTTTCATTTAGGCTTTTTTGGGAGTACATTTTCCCAATACTGTTATTAATACTTATATAAATGAACCCCGTGATGAAATGTCTTACAGAGAACTTCAACTCAAATGTAAGTTATCTTGATTTTTTTCCATCCTCAAATTTCACCCTGACCATGAAATTTAATGTTTCCCATCATGTATATGTCACAGTTTTGGCTTTTTAGTAACATCATGGTTAAAAAGGGATGTTTTAAAGGTGATAAGTGGCTATTTGTTTTTAGTATATATCTGTTTCTACATAGTTGGATAAGAAAATATTAGAAATGCTTTTTAAAATGAGAAATATATATTGTTTGCTAAAGAGAAGATATACATGTGCGTGTGTATATGCATACACACATATATATATATATATACCTGAGATTTTACATAATCACTTACTTTTTATAATTAAATGCATATGAAAATGTTGGTTTTCTAAGCTACTTAGCCAAATATCACATTTTTCTGTGTAAAGGGGAAAAATGGAAAACTTAGATTTTTAAGAGCAAAGTGAATTTGGGAGTTGCTTCATTAACATGGAGACGTGATTTGAACTTAAGTATCCCCTAATAAGAGAAATCTAGATAGCATATTAAAAAGCAGAGACATTACTTTGCCAAAAAAGGTCCGTCTAGTCAAGGCTATGGTTTTTCCAGTGATCATGTATGGATGTGAGAGTTGGACTGTGAAGAAAGTTGAGCACTGAAGAATTAATCCTTTTGAACTGTGGTGTTGGAGAAGACTCTTGCAAGTCCCTTGGATTGCAAGGTGATCCAAGCAGCCCATTCTAAAGGAGATCAGTCCTGGGTGTTCATTGGAAGGACTGATGCTGAAGCTGAAACTCCAATACTTTGGCCACCTCAGGTGAAGAATTGACTCACTGGAAAAGACCCTGATGCTGGGAGGGATTGGGGGCAGGAGGAGAAGGGGACGACAGAGGATGAGATGGCTGGATGGCATCACCAACTCAATGGACTTGAGTTTGAGTGAACTCTGAGAGTTGGTGATGGACAGGGAGGCCTGGCATGCTGCGATTCATGGGGTTGCAAAGAGTCAGACACGACTGAGCGACTGAACTGAACTGACTGAATAAGAGAAAGCTACCCTTAATAGATATTCAGAAGGCTATTATTTTTACTCATCTACTCTGATAACACAATGCATGTTCTGAGACAAGCTGGAGGTGGTAACCAAGGGCTTCATTTATCTGAAATTAGAAGTGTCCATAATGGGTTGGCAGGGCGGTGGGCAGCATTGTGTGTTTCCCAGTTCTCTCTAATTAGCCATAGAAAAATGTGAAGAACAGCACCCACATTATCCAAATTCTCTTTAGGATTTGCTACCTTAAAAACTATTTTCCTCTGTTACATTCAACATGTATAATTACGCTTTCACAAAGTCCTCTGCTTTGGAATTATTTTCTCACTGACCTGCCATCCAGTTGCAAGTCGTCTCTAGCAGCCACTACTTATTTACTGAAGGCTCTTTATGGGAAAAGTTTTTACAGTTAATTAATAGAATATATCAGATACATATTTTTTAACTCCAAGGTCTCTCTCCTTGTTCCAGTTACTTACCCCATAAAGGCATGTTACTCTGGCTCCTGGTTGCTTCTCTTACATTATTTCTCAGGACTTTCTCCCCGACTCCCTACCTCTCAAGTCCAGCCACACTTGGCCTTTCAGTTCCTCTTAGTACTGAGCTGCTTCTTGTCTTAGGGATTCTACAGTTTCAGTTCCCTCTTCCTGGGGCTCTCTTTCCCTGCTCTTCGGTCAGTTCTTAGCCCAAATGTTACCTGGGCAGATACTCCCCACCCCCATCCAACACTTCTCAACCTTACCTATCTACTGTTTATCAATTACCTTGATCCATTTTTCATGATTTGGACTATCTTGTTAATTTGCCTATGATCAGTTCCCCAACCAGAATGTGAGCCCCACAGAGCCTAGAGGCCTCACCTGCTTTGTTTATTCCTGTGTCTCCAGCTACCAAACATTGCGTACCACATGGGCACTCAATAATTAATTTTTGGAACAAAAAACATAGATAGATGGATAGATGATAGATGTCTTTGCTCAAAATCTAATCTATGGAGATGGAAGTTAGAATGCTGATTACTTCAGGGGTACATTTACTGGGAAGAGTCATAACGGAGCATCTTGGAGTGTTAAAAATATTTTCCATTTTGGTCAGGGTAATGGTTACACGTATGTACATACCTATATATATGGGCTTCCCAGGTGGCTTAGTGGTATAGAAGCACCCTGCCAATTCAAGAGACACAGGAGACATGGATTCCATCCCTGGGTTGGGAAGATCTTCTGGAGAAGGAAATGGCAACCTACTCCAATATTCTTGCCTTAGAAATTCCATGGACAGAGGAACCTGGTGGGCTACAGTCCATAGGTCGCAAAGAGTCAAACATGACTTAAGCAACTGAGCACACATATCTATCTATCTATCTAGACCCACATATACGTATATACTGGGCTTCCCTGGTGACTCAAGACAGTAAAGAATCCACCTACAATGCAGGAGACATGGGGTTGGGAAGATCCTCTGGAGAAGGGAACAGCTACCCACTCCAGTATTCTGACCTGGAGAATTCTGTGGACAGAAGAGCCTGACAGGCTAAAGTCCATGGGGTTGCAAAGAGTTGGACATGACTAAGTGACTAAGCACAGCATATATATGTATATATGCAAAAAGCAATCACACAATTTGTTCATTTTGTGTACCTAAATTTAAAGTAATACTGGCTGTTGTATCCTTCAAGGTCTGGTCTATGTGCGTGGTGTTCAGTAACCCTGGTACTTTGTCAGGCATGCCTAATATCCAGCACAAAATCTTTAATTGATGGAAAGTAATAATTGCCTTAAAGAACAGATCTAAGATCCACATCTGAACAAGCTGCTTCCCCAAAGCACATACAGTTCTTTTTAATGTAGATCTGTTTTAAATCTGACCCTGTCTGTGTCATTATATGAGATTTTATTTGGCTAAGGCTGTGCCATGGCTTGTACGCAGCGGCCAGGAAAAGTAAGAAGGCAGGGATAAAACCCTAACTTTAAAATTCATTGTATTTATTCACCCCAATGCATAGTTCACGCAGTCTCAACTAATTGAGGATTCCGTAGTCTAGATGAGGAGAAATGATTAGAAAACAATGGCAGATAAAATGAGAGGCACTATGGGGACATGGAGTATGTCAGTTTGCTGGGACAGAGCCTTCTGACATATTCATGTACATAGGTAAGAATGTCAATGGAAAATGACATACTAAATAAATACTCCTCCATAAAATTTTTTTTAAAAGATAGAAACCAAATAATTAGCTTTGTAATACTGCTATACCATATGAAAAATCAATGAGAATGGTCTTACCTATATACACAGACTTTTCAAATAATTGAATCAATCCTCTTAGATACAAAATATTTAAAAAATGATTTTAATTTTCTCTTGTGGAAATCTTTCTAAACAATCCTGGATTTCTTCTTTCCCTTACACAAAATGTATTGCTATGACACACTTCTCTCCATGGTTTGAGTTCATCAGGCATATTGATGGTTGCATGAGACCAGTGGGTACCCTGTGTACTATACTGTGATCAAACCAACAGCTTGGTGAATCCCTTTGCTGCACATCTATGTAATTTGGGAGTATTCTCCTTTGGGTCTCAGATAATATCCTCTACTAGCACATATTCTCTTTGACATAATGCTTTTTAACCGTATTTTACATAAAATTTCTAGATAAGGGCCTGAGTTACTACACAAGGTTTGTGACAGCTTGACTTCTATTTCTCCTCTTAACTCAGAGTCCAAACTATAAAAAAGAGAACTAGATCTGATCAGCAGATAGATTAGGAGTGGGTCAAGTCATTATTTTCAGAAATCGCCAAAGTGTAAGGATTTAGGTATCAATAAAAGGCTTCATTGCACTTCCCTGGTGGCTCAGTGGTAAAGAATCTGTCTGCCAATGCAGGAGATGTGGGTTCAATCCCTAGTGGGACAGATCCCCTGGAGGAGGAAATGGTGACCCACTCCAGTATTCTTGCCTGGAAAACCCTGTGGACAGAGGAGCCTGGCGGGCTACAGTCCTCGGGGTCCCAAAGAGGTGGACACAACTGAGTGACTGAACAACAACAAACAACAAAAGACTTCACTGGATAAATTCAAGAAAAATGCTTTTTTTCCCTAACACATCTTAAGGCTGATAATGGGAAACAGTTCTTCTCATATCTGGGCATACAGTACAATGAATTTATGCATAGGTTTAACCCCAAATCTCTGTCCCCTCATCCTTACCCATTATTTATCCATCCTCCCAAATATGTCCATTTCCTTAAAATTGGAAATTGAGGTTTTCTCCTAAGAAACTACTCGCGAGCTTTCGAAGAATGCAATGGTCCTTGATAGGCTCTCTCCTCTATTTTTTCCTTTCTGCTGCCCTCCCCTCTTGTTCCCTCCCTTCAGGCCCTACTGGATTGTCAGGAGTTCAGAACTGTCAGAATCTGTGGTTAGAAGGCGATCTCCTTGTTGTTCGGATGAGGAAGTAGAGGCTTGGAGAGGGAAGGCAAGTCTCCCCTGAGCTCAAGGTCAGAGGGGGACCTACACTCTAGACTGCTGGAACCACCCCCTTCCCTCCTGCCTGAGAAGCCCAGATCATCATGGCGCCCCCTTCACAGACCCTGAGCAGAGGCATCCTCAGTGGGTACCGAAGACCTTGTTTTGTTTTGCCTGTCTCTCATTTCCTATTTCTCCACCCTTTCCCCCATAGCAGTCCTGCCCAAGCTTTGACCTCTTTGTCTTATCCCCCTCCTCATATCATCCCCATCTTATGCTTTATCAAGATAAATCAGTCTGAGTCCTGAGCTAGCTGTCACTTTGGAAAGGCAATTTAATAAATAAATCCCTCATAAGAAGTTAATAACCTATTAAGAGCTTAGGATAGTAAGAGCTCACTACTTGTATCTGGCTTGTAATGGAAGATTTCGATAGATGCAAAGACTTAACCCCAAGTAATGTCTGTTGAGTGAAAGAATGTCAGTTATAATTTATTTTGGAGTGGCAGGAGCTGATGGAAAAGAGTAGAATGGGAAAGGGCTAATGTGCGTTTCCCAGGTGGCGCTAGTGGGAAAGAATCCTCCTGCCAACATAGGAGACACAAGAGATGTGGTTTGATCCCCCGGTTAGGAAGATCCCCTGGAGAAGAGAATGGCAATCCACTCCAGTATTCTTGCCTGGAGAATTCCATGGACAGAGGAGCCTGGCAGGTTACAGCCCATGGGGCTGCAAAGAGCTGGACACGACGGAGCATCCGAGCACCAATGTGATGTAGGTAAATTATTAGTGAGGTATTGTTAAGCCTCTGTGTCTCTATATCTAAGGTGCATTAGGATTTCAGTAATCCCGGTACTGACTGTTTCCTAATCTGAGTTTTTGTACTTTATTAAGAAGGTTTTCCATGAGAGGCCACTGAACTCGTCTTCTTAGGAAAAAGACCAGATGTACATATTTCCTGAGTGCTCTCAAGAATGAAGAAGTCAGTCTTCCTAGCAGCATGGACCCGATATGCATAGTACCCTTCCAGAAACTGTGGTCAATGATTGGTTCTGGTGCAAGGACTTGACTAGTAAGCCTGCCTGAGCTATCTGGGAAGGTCTTTTCCTACTGCGGTTGCTAACCTAGGAAAACAGTCACTTGGGACTACAGCCAGCACACCGCAGAATGCTGGTCTGAAGAGGGAAATGAACAGAGAGACACCAAGAGCTGAGAGAGGGGAAATGACTGAACCAGGGTAATATCATCTGAGCCTCAGGGTCCCACTGGAATTTAGTCCTTGATATTCTGGTTGCGTGAATCAATGAAGTCCCTTTTATTAAGCTAGTTTGAGTTGAGGATTGCAACTTGCCAACTGCAAGAGTCCTGATTAACAACACGGCCTTGCCTGATTCTGGAAGCTTTATGTACAATGGCTCTTGGTACCCAGTTCCTACCTGACTGGGTGTATCAGTCACTGTGCTCTGTGGCAGTACCTCTTGAGATTTAGAATGGATAAGGATCAAAAACTTATTAAAATGCAGATTCCTGGCCCACAAAGTTTCAGATTAAGTGGGATTGGGTGGTAACACAATAAATCTGCCCTTTGTCAAGCTTTTTTTTTTTTTTTCTGAATGAGAAAAGTCCCTACAGTGGCCTGGGAGGCTATTTAATTCACAGGCAGTTACATTCTGTTCCTGTCACACTGTTTCTCTTAAGGTCCACAAACACGCCAGGCCTGCTCCGGTCTTAGAACTTAATCTTAGCTGGTCCCTCTACCTGAAAAGTTCTTTACTCCAGATATGTCCACTGCCAAATCATTTCCTTTTCAAGCCTCAGCAGAAATGTCACTTCTCAGTGAGTCCCATTCTGATCTTCCTATTTAACACTGAAACATGACACCTCTTACCCCACCCTTTACCCTATTTTTGTTTTTCTTTGTAATTCTTTGTAATTAATTTGTAATTTTATCTTCCAAAGTTCTCCACCATTTATATGTTAGGGCTGTTTTATATCCTGTTCCTCTTCCATCTCCTTTCCCCCTCACTAAAATACAAGTTCCAGGAGAGCAGAGATATTTCGTGCGTTCACTGATCCTAAGTGTCTTCAGCACACAGTAGGCACTCAATAAATATTTTTTGAATGAAGTGCTTTTAGGGACTTCCCTGGTGGTCCAGTGGTTAAGACCTTTTGCTCCTAATGCAGGTGGTCCAGGTTTGATCCCTGGTTGGGGAACTAGATCCCACGTGCTGCAACTAAGAACCAGTGCAGTGAAAGTTTAAAAAAAAAAAAACACGCTTTCAGTTTGAAGTGATTTCTGACTCGAAAAAAATACCCTACTGCCATGCGGCATTATTTTACTTTCTTAATATCTCATAATCCAGATTACCAGATTTTCCTTTCCTTTGAACCTGAGAAGTAAGAAGAAAGACAAGGAATGAAAAGAAAGTTCCTACCTTGTTGTGATGCTCCATGTGGGTGTCCAGGCAGGGTCAAGCTCCGCCCTAGCCAACCTCACTTACTATAGCACTTCTCAGGGCTGAGTGCACAGTTTACCAAGGCCAGTTTTGGTTTTGACTTTGAAGTTCTCTGGGGAGAGGACTTTTTCTGTTGCCATATTGCCCTTAAATAGAAGTAACTAGACAGACATGTCTTAGCATTAGCGGCTGGAGACAGGGATGCTTTTACTTGAAGACAGTGATCCTTCCTACCAGAGGGGATGTCACCCAGTGTACACATATTCATAAGTATTTTTACTTGTGCTTCAACTCAGTTCAGGCTATCATCTTTAGTGTCTGATGATTTGGGGACAAAAGTTTGACTAAAGACTATCTTTAGGGGTCCACTTAGATCATCAAAACTCATGTGTATTTGCTTTAAAAAAAGTAAACTAATTACCTAAGTATCCTAATATTCACATTATACCATTTAATCTAGTCCTTTAAAACAGACTTTTAAGATTTCAACTAACATTTATTCTTGTGACGCAAAACACTGCTTGCTACTTTCCTTGCTTAGCTTCTGGGAGCTTGGGCAGCTGCTGTTGTGTGTGAAAGAAATTTGGATTCTTAAAGAAACTGCTTAATCTCTATTAAGCAATTAAATAAAATGGGTTCTGGGAGTATGTAGCAGGTGGGTTTGACAGTGAAAAATATTTTCAAAAATCATGTTTTGCGTATTAAACGGATGTCTAAAAATGCAATGGCATACATTTAAGAGAAAATGATGATCGGGAGTTTTTATTAGGTGCTTCAAGTTAAGTCAAGAAAGGCAGAACGTTAAAGAACTTATACAATGAAAGGAGAAGCCGCTTCAGTGGAAGTAGGCCCTGAATTTAAATGAACTCATTTTCAAAGGACACAGTGAAACTTTTTACAAATCGTTCAGATTTTTCTCCTTTAAAAAAATATCGATAAAAAAATGTATTACCGCTTGACGGTGCAGAAGCGGCCTTCAGGGCTATGTCGTCCTTGCACCGGAACCTCAGAAATGCACTGATTATACGTCGAAAAGAAAAACAAAACAAAACAAAAACGAAACCGGCAGTGCTTGCAGTCATTAGAGGGGCTGTCCTATTAATGCACTCTCTTTTAATGAAAAGGGAAGGGAATATTTGATATGCCTTGACATTTGGTCCCTTTCCGCGAAATCTGAAACTTGAGACGCAAAACAGTCCGCAGTTGTCGGTGAAATACCTGCCTTAAAAGCTGAACCACAGTGAATGTATTTGGCCCGGAATTCCAGAGACTAATTTCCACCCCTCCCACGGAGTCACCTGCTCAGGGGGAACCCCGGCCAGAAATCCGGGTCGCGCCAGGTCAAATCTTGCGCGTCTCTTGTTTACTCCGCCCGGGGCAGGGCGGCGGCGCGGCCGCGGGGTGGGGAGGGCGGCTGGGGCCCGCGGCGCCCGGGCACTCGGCTCTGCTCGGCCGCCCAGGAGGGGCTGTGCGCGGTCCCCGCCGGGTCCGGAGACCACCCGGAGGAGGCGCTCGGGGCATCCGCCCTGCCCGACGGCCTCTCGCGGCTCTCCAGCCGCCGCGGCCTCCAGGGAACCTCCCCCTCGAGGATGTACATGAGTCCACACGAGCAGGCTAGCGGCTCAAGGGAGCCCCGGTGTCTCCCGGGGTGTCGCCGGGCCGGGGAGGAAGCCCAGCGCCCCGGCGCCTACTCGCCTGGGATTCCCCCGCCCCCGGCCCCGCTCTCCTTGAGCTGCGTGTGATTTCACTCGCGTCCCTTCCGAGGAAGGGACTCGCGCAGGCTAGGGGCGGCCGCTCGCCCCAGGTCCCAGCTCGGCCCACCAGGAAGCCGCCAGCTGCTCCCTGCGCCGCTGCCCCAGCCGATTTGAATACCCCGGCGGGGCGGGCCGCGTTCCCCGAACTGGGTGCGCCCAGGGCGCCCTGGTGAGTGACCTCAGGGAAGGCAGTTGGGGCATTTCGGGCGCCTGAAAAGTTCGTGCTTCCGCGGGGGGTGGGGGCGGGCGGGCAAGGAAAGTGCTACTAATACATTTTGCTAAGCTCCAGAAACGCAGCCAGCAGCTACAGTCTGATTTTGTTTTTCTTGACCGATAACAGAAATGTGAGTAGCAGAGGCGGGGTGAGGGAAAGGGATCAGAGGATGGAACCGGCCAGAATCGTCCAAGACAATACTCATTATTCTGTAAATCCCGTGCGTGTTCAAGACCGGGAACCAGCATCTGGGAAATAGGGAAGATGGGGGTGGGGAGAGGAGGTTTCCACATCCCTAAAGGAAATTCTCAGGCTCCCAGAGACGCCCAAGTTTTTTTTCTGCATGACAAGTAGAGACCAGCCCTTCGGGGGAGATCCCCGATCCAAGCCAGCAAGAGCGCGGCCGCGGTCTTCCCGCCCGGAGCGGCCGCGCGGGGGCCCGGCCCTGCCCTAGCGGTCGCCTCCCTGCCCCGTCGCCCCGCGAGCCGCTCAACCCACTCCGCTCGCCGGCTCCAGACTGGTTTTTCTGGTTCAGCCTCCCTCCCTGGGACGCGCTGGGGGATCCGATGACGTCGCTGGCTGAGTCTCTCCCTCTTCCTCCCTCCCTCTCTCCGCCTCTCCCCCCCCCGCCCGCCCTCGCCGCGCACTCCTCCTAGTAACTTCTGTTCGGGGAGGCGCTGCCAGGAATAACCCGGTGCGTCCACAGACCGGGAGGGGAGGCGGCCGCTGCGGCTCCCGCACGCAGACGGCTGCGGCCCGGGCCTCGCGGCTCCCTCCCGAGCCCGGTGGCCCCTGCCCCGGGCCCATCTCCGTACAGTGTCAGAAAAATAAATAAAAGGAAAGAGGAGCCTGGGCAGGCGGTCGGGATCGCTTCCCTCCCTCCGCACCCGCCCTCCCTCTGTCCTTAAGGAAATGCTACCAGACACCCCCCACCAGACACGCTCAGCCTTGGCGAGGAGCGGCCGCCGCGGCAGCGAGAACAAGGGCACCAGGGGGGTTTCCTCCCCCTCCTCCTCTCCCTCCTCTTCCTCCTCCTTCTCTCCGTCCTCCTCCTCCTCCTCCTTCTCAGCGGTGACTTTCCAGGTGAGCGGCCGCCGCTGCTGCTGCTGCGAGGATCCCCCTCGCCCGCTCGGGCTCGGGCCGCCGCGTCGCGCCCTCCACCCGCCCCTGTCACCCGGCGGCGGCCGGGAGCTGACAGCCGCCCGAGGGGCTAGCGGCCCGGGGGCGGGCGGCCGGCCGGAGGCGGGCTGGAGGTGAGGGGGTGGAGAGGAGGCGAGCGGGGAGCCGCTGAGCGCTGTCTCTGCCCGCCCGAGGAGGGTCTCCGCAGAAACATCTCCGGTGACTGTGGCACAAGTCTTGGCCAAGTTGTGTCTTGGACGTTGAGGTTCCCGGGAGCCCGGAGCAACTTGGAGGGTCTCCTGGCTCCTTAACCATATTCCTACACGTCTCGACTTTTGGGGGTGCTGGGTGCAGCCTCGGGGTGCGTGGAGGGCGGACCGACCGTTCGGGCGAGCAGAGCGGCGGGAATCTAGGTCCCTCGGCTCGGTAAGTGGCCTCGGCGCGGTGTTTTTTCCTGCCTTCTTTAGCATTGGGAGCTTGTTTCACTTTACACCGTAATCGCCTCCGCCGGACCCCTCTGGCCCCTCCCGGCGCGCGCCCCCGGCTCGGGACCGGCGTCCGGAGGGTGAGGGTCGGAGGGGGCGGGGATGGGGGAGACCTCGGGAGGGGGGTCCGGCGCGTTGGGAAATGCGGGGAATACCCTGGCCGAGGATCTATGCAGATGAGGGGAGGCTGCTTTGCGTAATGTCCTGGGGGGAGGGGGCGGCGCGGGAGCGCTGGAGGCAGGAATGTGCCTGGTTACTAATGAGGGACGTGCACCGGCGCGCACCGCCGGGCCACCGCTGCGGCTGCCGCGGCCGCCGGCCGCCCGTCGTCAGGTAACGGGGGAGGGGGCCGCGCGGCGCGGGCCGGGGCCGGGGGCGGGCGGCGCGAGGGCCGGGCCGCCGGCCTGCGGCCGAGCGAGCGCAGCGGAGGAGCCGGCTGTTGGCATTTCGGCGACTCCTTTCTCCTCCCCAGCGGGGAAGGAAGGAAGGAAGGAAGGAGAGAAGGAAGGAAGCGAGGAAGGAGGGGACTGTCTCGATGGAAGGTTCAGGCGGAGGCGCCCTCGCCTTGCGGGTGCACCGACCGCAGAGTGGCTCCCGGCGCGGCGGGCTGGCCGGGGGCGCGCGAAGACCGGTGGGGGCGTCTTGCATGCGTGTTCGTCTGTGCGTCTGCCGGGGGACCGGGAAAGGGACATGTGTGTTTGGGCTGTGCACTGTGGGGAGCTGGGTCTGCGCCTTTATGTCTGTTCCCTGAAGTGGGTGGAACGTTGGCCCGTTCCGGGAATGTTCCATGACGTGGTGCAGCCACAGGAAGGGGGTTAACGAGGGGCTCTCTGCCGCGGCGGCTCTGCCGGCTGCTATCAAAGCAGACGTGCGGCCGCTCCTCCTCCTCTCTCACCTCCCTTCACCCCTCCCCCCGCCTTTCCTTTCTGTGCGTCTGGTTCTGGTAGGGGCGAGACAGGAAAACACTGCTGGGGGGGGGGGGGGGGCGGCGGGGGGGGAGGTGATGTGTGTGTGTGTGTGTGTGTGTGTGTGTGGTGTCTGTCGTATTTGGTGGGGGAGACTCCAGATCTGCTCTGCCACCCCAGCTGTTATCACAGATCCGTGCGCTTTATACGCATGTGCCTCCCGCGTCCTGTCCGTCTTACATAACACATCCAGTGCAGCAGAGGACACGAGAAAATGCGACCCCAGCCCTCCCAGCCGAAATCGGGCGAAGGGGTAGAAGGTCAGGAAGTGTCCCTTGGTGTTGTCCTTCAGGGACGTGGCTCCGGTGGGGGGAAAGGAGAGGGGGAGGAGGGTTTTCTTCAAGTGGCTCCTCTCTGACTTGAAAGCATCTAAGTAGAAAGGACTGCAGGAACTAGTCCTCTCTAATGGGAAAGCTTTTACATGCCACGCCAAGGAAAAGTGGGTACTTTAACCGCAGGAGTGCAGAGAAGAGAGAGGGTCCTTAATAGAGACGCTCGCAGGAAATGGGCAGTCATACGTGCGGGGTAGGGGGCAGTAGGGATGGCTTCGAGGGGACCGCAGGACTCCCTTGATAGTAGATCGGTTTCACTGGAGGGTTTAGGACACCTGTAATGGTTGAGAATTCGCACAGGAAGCAGAGTGTGCAACTGACATTGCAAAAGCCCTATTCTCTGCACAGTTACTTGGGCCTAAAATGAACATAAAAAGGCTTGTTTCCGGTACTTTCATTATAATGGAAAATTTGAACTGATTTTCCTCCTTCCTTTTTTTGCCGTGTTAAAAATAATTCAGTTGACTTCCAAATTGTTATTGGTACTCTTCCCCCACCCCCAAAGGCTAGACCTGGGTCAGGCAGGAGAGAACTGTGTTTTTCTAGCATACCCAGAGCCCTGGTCAAGGGCTGTTGATTTTTCTCTTCAGTACAGTTGTTTCTTTTGTAGTGCCTAATCAAGCCCAGAAATTACTTGAAATATTAATAAGATCCATTTTAATTAAGTTTGCTATGATCTGTCCTCCTAGAAAAAAACAGTTTAACTTTATTAGAAACGTTTTCTCTAGTGATGTAGTAATGTTTGGTGCTGTTTGTCTTTGAGGAAATCAAGTTATTTAAAATATTTGCACCTATGTGTTATATGTACTTAAATATATATTACATATATCATATATATAGCACATATATATTAGAATTTGTGAATGTCTTGTGATTATTCTCCATATAACAGTGCCAAAGCAAAAACTTACCCAAGAAGATTGTATAATAAATAGACTGGTTTTGATTTTTAGGATATAGGCCAAATAATTTATCAAGACAGAAATGCCCTCCACTTGAGTAGAAAGGATATCATTTTCATTATTCAGACAAAATTCCTGTGGAACACTAAGAAGTCATGGTACCAGATGAAAACTGCATTTTTATTTTAAGGTGAAAGGGATTTACCTGTATCTCCTTAATGACAGTGTGCTTCAAGTGTCATAATCCCTTTTGACCACTAGGTTTGAAATGCAGTATATTTCTTAAATATAGGAAAATGTTGTATTACAGTGGTGAAGCTGTTAGAAAATTGTCTGAGTTTCTTGCTATGGACATCGGTCAGGTATAAAACAAAATCTGCTTGTTGGCACCTATATTTCTGTGATGGTGATTGTATTTTATGTAGTTGACTTTATTAGAGACTGCTTTTATTTATATAAGGGCATTTATGATTAAACCAATGTGAAATTAATTTGGGTGTAATTTGGGGCATGATAATATATTAATGATGCTACAAATTAAGATGTAACTGATTTTCAACTGGTTAGATCCTTGTAGCAGTCTTTGGAAAGATACCATTAGAGTAGATAAAACGTGTTTATATGTCTCTTAAACATGGAACATAAAAGTGAATTTACTGTGTATATTATCACGTAATGAGATCATGTTATTTGACTACCTTGAAAGATTAGCCAGCAAAATCTTTTGATTGATCAGGCTCCTTTTACGTGAGATGTGTTGATAAATGTTCTTGTTACTATGAAAACAAAACAGAAGCAACATGTTTGCAGGTGTTCCTTGTGGAATAATGGTACATGTGTCTGCTTGAGGTTTTGGCGCTTTGTCACTATTCAGAAAATCAGGCTGAATCTTTTATGCTGATTCAATCAAAATGAAGAATCTTTAAGAATTTGCCAATTTTTTTTTTTTTAAGCAGGGTTTATTTCAGCAGTAGCAGCTACAAATAACATGTACTCTTTCTGTGTTGGTTTTAGATTTTTGAATTATTAGTACTTAGCTGAAATTAATCAGAAAGCTTCAACATAGGAAAAATAGTTTTAAAGACCTATAGAAAATGTTATTTAGCGAGGAAAGTGTAATCCATTAGGATGGGGAATATTGATAACCTGATGTGGTAAATATTATAATAAGGGGAAAGTGGCTAAGATCAACTGGATGGATGGTTGTGCATCCAACTAATTACCTATGTCTGTTAAACATGATTTTCACATTTGGGTTCATAGCCAGCCTCAGCAGTACTCTCTGTAGGTCCTGTAGGTGGAGAAATGGTTCACAATTTAAATTTCCACCTGAAGCTTCCAGTGATATGCTTCTGGTTAATGTATTTATATATTAATTCATTGTGAATCCATAGTTTGGCTAAAACTTGGTATGTAAGTATTGTGCCTTTTCAACTGATATTAGAAAAAGGAGCAGAGGTAGTTTGCTAAGTCAACTCAGCGGACTTCAGATTTCATAAGGAACAGACCATGTGTATGGCTTTGCTGTAACCACAGAGGCAGAGTCTTCATTAATCTTGAGTAAAACTGCAGTGAATCTTAAGTCAGTGAGTCAGTCTTCTTAATGTTCGAAGCTGTGGATGAACATAGAGGATGGAGGGAAAATGGGAAACTTTATGGAAATAATATTGTGCTTATTTGAAGGAAATTGTGTAAGTCATGTAATTTTCTGCTTGTTCCTGGTATTTGATCACAATCAAAAGCATTGCTTTCTATATGCTGTTTATGACAAAGTTAATAAAAAGGGAGGTTATAGATCAGTATTTGTAGCTATGAGATAGCTCTAAGTAATTTGGAAAAATATTTCAGCATTTCATCTATTGCTGTGAAGCAACACCAGGTCTTTGTGTACAGGGGGAGGACACAGCTTACTTTATCTGTGAAATCTTTGGTTTCTGAGGTAGATCATGGATACTAGCATTAATATAGACCTAGGACTATACTGTTTTAACCACTACATTTAGAATAGAATCAGAACTGCTTGATAATTTGTGTCATTTATTGTTCTGGGTCAAATAATGAGCCACTAATCTTAACATATACTTTCATTGCCCATCACTTGACATGTGACATGTATTAACTGTCATGTGATCTTACAAGTGTCCATAACTTTAGATTTCCTAACAGCTACAAATTTGGAATCTAACCATTTGATGTATTTGAGGAAACTGCTTGCTTTGGAGAGAAGCAATGAATGAAGGATTAGGCTCCAAATTTGTAGCTTTGGAAAGAAGCAATGAAAGTGATGTTTGTGTGCCTGAAGACAGTTCTGGGCAGAAAGCAGGTGGGGTTTGACCTGCTCCTTTGGTAACAAGATGGTTGGATGTAAAGTCAGGAAGTATTCAGGGCCCTCCAGTGTTTTGCCTTGTCATTCACTTAAAATCCTAGCCCTTTCTTTAGAGTATTATGACAGTATTATGACAGGTGCCCTGGTTGTCTTGATCAGTTGCAACTTATTCATCCATTCATTCAACAAGTATATACTAGGAGTCAGACCTTGTGCTGGATACCAAAGGTATAATGATGAACCAGATCACAAAAGGAGCTTGATCTGTTGGGGCTGACCGGTCCTAATCATTAGGTCTGTTATAAGTGCTATGGAAGAAACATAAAGGAATGTGTAACAAGAGGTCTGTCATCCCTGTCTGGGAGTGAGGAGGTGATCTCTCTGAGGAGGTGATATTTGAGCTGAGACTGCAGAACAAATAAGAGGAGAAAAAGATAGATGGGGAGAGGGAAATATCCTTCAATGAAGGAACAATGCAAATGAACCCAGGTTGGGGGATGTACAGTGTTTTGATGAGTTAGAAGCAGGCCAGTGGGGCTGGAGGGCGGGTAACAGAAGAGGTAATGCAAGATGAGTTCAGAATATGTGGGCAGGTTGACTACATGAATGATTGTCCTTCTTGGCATAAATAGAGACTGTCCTTGGCAAATCCAGGCATATGATGAACCTACCATTGGCCATGTTAGAGACTTTCATTGGAGAGGGAATTTGGGAGGCAGGGCCTAGAACCTGGAGAAGACTTGTGTATAACCTGTGTCTTTTCATAGTACCTCCATATAAATGACTCTCCTGGAAATTTGTTATAATTTTGTATGCTGACTTCAGTTTGAGGGGGTTAGTTGTATGAAAACTAACAGATTTTTTTTTTTTTTTAAGGAATAAGTAGTTTGTTTTAAAATATACTTGTTTGGGGCTCCAGTTAACTAATTGGCTGGCATCATTGATTCAGTTAATGAATAACTGCAAATTCAAAAGTCTTTACAAGGTCACTGTGTGAAGTAACCGATTAATCTCTAGAGCTCTGCATGAGCTGGATCTACTATGATTTTAAATAGCTACTAAAACATTCATTTTCCCAGGTAATTTTTCTACATGTTTGCAAACTTTAGAAATTTTGGAGAAATTTGGATCTGATTTTTTTTTTTTTTTTTGCTTTCTGTGTGATGAGTGGTCAGTGTAATACTTACAAGAGAATATGAAGGCAAAGAGGTTCTTAAAATACAACATTCTTTTATGTAGTCTTGGACTCATGTTCCCTTTTGTCAGCTGTATCATTTAATTATTTGCTTCCTGTTTTAAAATTTATATAATGTAAAAAATTTTATTTAGGTGGTAGAAAGAGTCAGTATTTGGAGATATTCCAAGCTTGGTCTATGGAGTCATACTGGAGATCAGAATGAATAACTGAGAAATAGAAAGACAAAGATCCCTGACTGCAAGAATTGTACAGTCTAGAGAAGACAGATGGTTTCTAAGTAAACTTTATTAAGCTTACAAGTGAAAGCAATGTATGAATGGAAGCACTTTTTTTATTTTCCCCCAGCAGGAAAGATTAGAAAATATTTTTGGGAGGATATGATTTTTAATTGGGGCCTTGGAAAATTGGGTAGGATTTCAGTAAACAAAAGGGGAAGGGAAAGGCCCAGCATAATTTGATCTGGAGTTCCGGGGCAGAGTTAAAGTACTGGGAGAAAAAGAATAAGGTGAGCCTGGAAAGACACATTGGTTCCAGATCTGTGGGGCTCTACAGCCCTTCTGAGCTGGATTTCGCTTAGGTTTTTGAGCAGAGGAGTGATACTATGATGTATATGTTTTAGAAAGATGATAAGGGTATATGGGATGGATATCTTGGTAGCTGAGAGGCAGTAAAATTGTTGTAATGGTCCAAAGAGAAGTAACAAAGATTGACACTACTGCCTAACAATATGATTCTGTCATCCTGTTAATGGACATCTGAAAAGCACCTTGTAAAATAGTAACAAGAGTGATTAAAATATTTGATAAAAATGACCCAATAGGTATGACAGATAGTCAGTTTGAACTACATTTTAAATACAGCACTGCATTATTATTTTAACCTCCTGTAAAACTTTTTGCTCCAGAAAATACTCATAAATACTAATAGTTAAAGTTCACCAACTTATGAAAATGGTTATAACTGAGAATTACAAACTATTTATGTTTTTAGGTATAAGTATTTAAGAAATAAATAGATGATTCATTTCATGGTTCGTTAGAATACTGCTTTTAAATTTTATTTATTTATTTTTTGGCTGTATTCTTTGCTGCATAGATTTTTCACTAGTTGTGAGTAGGGGCTACTTTCTAGTTATGGTGTGTGGGCTTCTCATTGAGATGGCTTCTCTTTTTGCTCTTGGGTGCGAGGGCTCAGTAGTTGCGGCTCCTGGGCTCTAGAACACAAGCTCAGTAATTGTAGCACATGGCACATGGGCTTAGGTGCTCTGCAGCATGTGGGATCTTCCTGGACCAGGGATCAAACCCGTGTCTCCCGCATTGGCAGGAGGACTCCTTGCCACTGAGCCACCAGGGAAACCCTAAAATACTGCTTGTTCATTGATAACTTTTATACCTAATTCACAGCAATACTGAACAGGTAGCCTAGTGCAGTGTGTTTGAAAAGCAGTGTTTTGTTTTTTTTTTTTCTTGACAGATTTATTTGGTGGTTTTATTTTCTCTGAAAAAGAAAGCAGGAGGTCTCTGAAACTTATTATTTGCACTATGGCAGATTCACTACATTTCAGAAGCTCAACAGAAAGATGGGACTTTTGAAACTAGGCAATAAGTAAATGTAGACACACCCTCATTTGTATTTGCTTGGGGATCTGTAGGCATGCATATGTGTATGGGCATGCAAGTGCACAAACACCCTAATCTTAGAAAATCATATGTGTACAGTGAGAAGGAAAATTTGATACTTAGAATGCAGTGTAGTAATTCTCATCCTGATAGTTGCAGAGAGTATTTCTTTTAAAATGGAGATTAGGTCTAATTCCATATAAAGAAGATTATAGGAAAGGTAATTTAAATTGTAAGTAGCTTTGTTCACTAAAATGCTAGATTCATTTGAAACAGTGTTTTATTTCTTTTGGAAGCCAGACAACTAGTTTAATAGTGTACATATGAAACACTAATTTGGTTTGTTAATTGGATGCAATTAAACTGAGGTTATTTTATACTGCTTAATTGTCTGAAAATTACATGCATTGCCATGCCTGTGTAATGTGAGGCAAAAACTGGGGGGTTAGTGGGAGCCGGGGCAGAGGACTTAAAGCCTAGTTGTGTCTTTGCAATTAACTTTTTGTAAAAACTTGGAAATGGGTCATTTTATACTCTGGACTTGATTTGGAAATGGAAAAGATGGAAACAGATGGCTTCTAAAGGCTCTTCCAACTCATATTTTATCAGTTTATAAATTCTTTGTAGTTATAGAGAATGCAGTGTCATTATATTCTGTAATTATGGTATTACAAGGATGAACCAAACACTTAAAAAAATCAGCCCAGTGCCAATTTAGCAAATCCGTTAGAAGGAAGGGAATTTAGGTTTTTAAGAACACTTACTCTGTGCAGGCTTCAATGCAGGCACACTCCTCATGGTTACACTTAACGAAACCGAGACTCAGAAAGGGTAAGTGGTTTTGCAAGGATGCTCTGATAGTTGGTGGTGAAGCTGGATCTGAACTCAGGGCCGTTTGGCTCCAACAACCTGTGGTCTTTTCACCATTCCACACCACATAAGCTAGTGTTTGCACATCAAAATTATTTCAAAAATTTAAAGAAATCATCAACCATTTTGTCTCTTTATTGCATTGTTCTCCCCAGTAGTTTATACACATCTGCCAGTGGGATACCCAGGTAGCCTAGGGGTTAAGAACCTGGTTTGAGGGCAGCTATCCTTGTGGCTCAGCTGGTAAAGAATCCACTTGCAATGTGGGAGACCTGAGTTCAATCCCTGGGCTGGGACCATCCCCTGGAGAAGGGAAAAGCTCTGCTCTACAGTATTCTGGAGAATTCCATGGACTTTATAGTCCATGGGGTCTCAAAGAGTCGGACACGATCGAGCGACTTTCACTTCACTTCACTTCAGACCTGGGTGAATTCCAGTTCCACGACCAGCTCGGGGAATTTAGGAAGGCCAGCTAATCTCTTTGCAATTACAAAATGAGAATGGTAATCTCTGTTTAAGGGTCATTGTGAAATTTTTATGAGAATGTGGACACTGGTATCAATGAAAGTGGAAGTGTTAGTCGCTCAGTCCTGTCCAACTCTTTGTGACCCCATGGACTATAGCCCACCAGGCTCCTCTGTCTGTGGAATTCCCCAGGCAAGAATATTGGAGCCGATTGCCATTCCCTTCTCCACAATACACAGTAAACACTTGATACCTCGTAGCTATGATTGGGGCTTTCCAGGTGGCTCAGTGGTAAAGAATCCTCCTGCTAATACAGGAGACACAGGTTTGATCCCTGATTTGGGAAGATCCCCTAGAGGAGGAAATGGCAATCCATTCCAGTATTCTTACCTGAATAATCCCATGAACAGAGGAAACCTAGGGGGGCTGCAGTCCACGGGGTCTCAAAGAGTCAGACACAAATTAGTGACTGAGCATGCACACACGCAAGCAAGATTATTGTTAAGAAGGGGTATGTGTTAGTTGCTCATCTGACTCTGTGACCCCATGAACTGTAGCCTCCCGGACTCCTCCATCCATGGGATTTTGCAGGCAAGAATACCAGAGTGGGTTGCCATTTCCTTCTTCAAAGAAGGGGTTAGATCAAAAGAAAAGACAATAAAATTCTTAGACTTTGATTGAAATGGTTTAAGAAGTGATGTCAGAAGACACTTGTTTCTTCATAATTAACAAATGGAAATAGCAATTAAAATTTGGGATATTTCTCCTTTAACTCAGCCAGTGCTACACTAGTGAAGTGGACTAAATTATGTGGTTCTCTGTGTATCATCCTTCTTGAGTTTTTGATCTAAAAATAGCCTTTGGGGCCAGAATTACCCAACTTGAACTTCTCCGTAAATTGCAAGAGCCAGAGAACCAGTGTTTACTCCTGGGGCCTTGGGCTTTCTTAGGAGACCAGCTAAAGTGTTTATGAGACTGCTGACTTTTAAACAAACATTTATTAATTCAACAAAAATTTATTAGGCACCTACTCTGGAAAAAGTGCTGTACTGTACACTGGGGATTCATCAGTGAACAAAATAGTAAAAAAAAAAAAATTCCTGTCCTCATGGTGTTTATATTCTAGTGGACTAATTTAGAAACTTTTTATGGTATTCGGCCATTGTACTACTTTCTAATGTTTTTAGGAATCTCTGCTTTTATATTGAGTCACTCCATCCAAATAACAGTTAAAGAAACATTGTAAAATCTTACTAAATCAGTAATGAAAACATCCCGTTTTATATATATATATCTATATACACACGGCTTCCCTGATAGCTCAGTTGGTAAAGAATCTGCCTGCAATGCAGGAGACCCTGGTTCAGTTCCTGGGTCGGGAAGATCCGCTGGAGAAGGGCTAGACTACCCACTCTGATATTCTTGGGCTTTCTTTGTGGTTCAGCTGGTAAAGAATCCACCTGCAATGTGGGAGACCTGGGTTCAATCCCTGAGTTGGGATGATCCTCCAGAGAAGGGAAAGGCTACCCAGTCCAGTATTCTGGCCTGGAGAATTCCATGGACTATATATAGTCCATGGGGTCACAAAGATTCGGACACAACTGAGGGACTTTCACTTTCACTTTTCACACACACACACACACACACACACACACATATTTGTATTTCTAGTAAGGTAGCTGCTAGAAATGTTTTTCACAGTAAGGTAGTTTTTAAAGAAGTACTGTTTGTAAATAACTAAATATTATAACACTAGCTCTTTAAAAAATTCCTCTTTAGCATTACAACCCTTCATACTTATAGAATCACGTCCTGGCTATTTTTTTTTTTTTAATGGGATGGAGGAAAAAATGGTTTACAAATGACACATAACTATTGTAAAACACATTGATCAGTTTGTTAAAGTGATTACGACAAATAATATTTGGATTTTTAATTTTGTTTTTATTTTGTTTAAATGAATTTTTTAAATGTATTTTAAGTCTTGCTTAAATGAATTTTTCATTTTTAACGTGATTTTTCTTATGAAATTTCTAATGGGTGAGGATGGTTTCCGCTTTCACGAAAGCGTGGTAGACACAAGGCGTGGTGTGCAGCAGGTGCACAGTCGATACTTGGTGAATGCTTGAAGTCCTAATTCTCAAAGACGCTTACTGTTTGCCTGGTGAGAACAGACCTTTGACCCACTGTAAGCAAAGGCGTCATCAGAACCACATGAGGGATGAAATCTTGCTCCCACAGGCACATCAATCTGCTCACCCTTAACTGTTTCTTCAGTTTTTTTTTTTTTTAAGTCCTCCAGGAAACAGCTCCCTCACTTCTCCATGCAGCAGTCACAGTTCTTGCAGCCATAGTCAGCCTCTTCTCGGGTTCTGCACTTCCCGCTTATTTTTATAGCAAGGGAACAGATGGAGTCATCTTGAGGTAGTTTTTTTCCTGCGGTTGGATAGAGAAGTTTAGCGTCGAACCCGGATTCCTCTCTGCAGAACAGTTTTCTTCGGCCATATTTTGTTAGGGTGCTCTGAGGAGGAAAGTTGTATGGAGGTGGTCATGGCTCAGGGCGGTGGGGCTTGAGAAAGACTTGTGTCTTGGTGGGCCTGCTTGGATGAATTAGGCAGAAAAGAGGGAGGATGCGCCTTTTCTCCACTGAAGACCCTTGCCCTATGCAGGCAGAGAAAAATGAAGAAGCTGGGGGTGAGTCTTTTCTTTTCACTTGAAGCGAGTGAGGAAATCTGTCTTTGCAACTCAGCGGCGCCCCATGGGACAGTCCTAACGGCTGGCCCCGGCACTTGATGGACAGGTCATGGGAAGTTCAGCTTCTCTTTTATCCATGGAACAGTTATCAGGCTTTATTATTTTTTTTTTTTCTCCTGATGCTTCCATTTCCAACAATCCCCATTTCTCTAAGCGAGGGAAAAAAGAATCCAGGGTTGGAAACATTCAATTAATTTTCTTGTCATTCAATGTATTTGCAATGTGTCAAGGTTGTGTTGGGAGAGATAGAAATCTGGGGGGTAAAATGAGGATTTCACATTTCTTTTGTGCCCATGTTGTGAGGATGTGCTCATTAGAGCTCACACCAGGGTTGCAGAGGACACCAGGAGGGCTGACGGTAAATCCTGACCCCACTAGTTCATTGCTTGCCTCATTATTGATTTTCAAAATGATTCAGGCCAAGTGGCTGTACCTCCGTTACATTTCATTGTTTCTTCATCTGTAAAAAATGAAGCGTTGTTTATAGCACTGCCCTACCTCCTGGGAACAGAGCAGGGTAACACAAGAGAACTGGAGTGGCTATTTTTAGGATGTGAAGCAATACTAAGTTTCGAGAATAATTCAATTGTTGGGGGAAAAAAATCTGGTGCACAGCAATACATTTGTGACAAGGGTTAGTAGAGTGTTCTTGAGATAATTGACTGCTATTGATGCAATTTATTACAGGCATATGTAATTGTTTTCAGAAAGATAATGGTCAGCAGCTCCACAGCTTAGTGTCATATCCCTAATGCATCTAAATTTTGGACGGGTCACAGATGAACATGTGTACCAAAATTTTGAGATAGTTATACCCATGTCAAGCAAAAGAAAAGGAATCCAAATTCATTTGTTTTTGAATTTATAGTCTGTTTACTTGTTCAGATGACCTCAGTGATACTGCAATGAACTTGTTGCCCAAATTTAATCAAGTGTAGCTTTTAAAATGGGCCAGGTGGCTGAGAGTACTCAAAATGACCTTTAAAAATAAATCACCCGGCAGTATAGAATATAGCAAAAAACTGGATACTATGTGGAGGTTAGATTTTTAATCCATAAACTCAAATTCGTTCCGTCATCAGTTGATTTTTGTCCATGTTTGGTGAGAATTTACTAATGTCAAACCTAATGTCGTCTGAGAATAGTTATGCTAAATATTAGTAACAGATTTGGAAGAATTGTACATTCTAGCTAGTAATCCCAGGAGCTTAGATTGTGAGGACATTATCCTGATAATTTGTCTTTCTTTTCCTATATTCTTCCTTTTCCTTATGTAGAATGGGAGCAATGAGCAGCAGAGAGAAGACATTTTGAAATTAATAACAAGTTTTCCTGGCTTTGAAGCTTGCTGTGATTATTTTAACCCTTCTTACAAAAGCAAACAGTGTCTAACAATATATTTAATGGTTGACATCTCCTTTAAGCCAACTGGTTTTGGTTTATGTTTCATAAAAGATTTTTACAATATGCCACACTGTTGTGTAAATCAAACTACTGTTCTTATGTCTGGCATGTAAGTGTTTCTGAAAAGTGAGGCAGTGAGCGGGTTAGGCGTGGGGAAATGGATTTCTGAGACTCTTTTGGAATTTGCAGATGGCCTGCTTCCTTGTTCAAAGGAACCTCTCCTAGTGCTAGTTTCCAGACAGGTCAGCTCTTGGGTGTGAACAAGCTGCACCTCCAGTACTAGTTTAGCATTTTGTGGGTAATTTTGCCTCTTCCTGTCACTCTGGTACAATGTGTAACACTGCAGTGATGACTTTTTTAGGGCATCCTTTAAAGTGTCTTAATTTGAATTATGCTGATTATCCTTAAGGGTAGGGTCTGATGGGATGACAGAACACTTTGTAGTGTGAAGTTTTTCGCTGAATTTCAGGCTTAGAGAAAACCATTGGAGGCATCATTTAATCCCCAACTGAGTGAGGAGCAATCACTCAGGACAAATCACCAAGGACTGCTTGCATTCACTCTACACACACAACTCTTCCTTTCTCAGGGAGGCCTGTCCACTCTTGGACACTTCAGTTCATCACTTGAGCCTTCTGCCGCTGTCCAGAGCAAGTTTGCTCATCGACTTGCATGACAATCATATCATTATTTAAAGATAGCAATCATGTTCACCCTAAGTATTCTTTTCTCCAGGCTAAATATTCCTGGTTCCTTCAATTAGACCTCTTATTATGTAGTTTTCATTTTTTATTTTATTAATTTCTTTAGGGATCAGGCTGTTCGTGTCTGAAATCTACTTCAGGCTATTATTTTTTTATGAATCCTCAAAAAAATTACTTACCTCCAGTTACTCTTCAGAATATATCCTCTTGCCAGCTGGTTTAGAAACATTTTACAGACAAGGTCTAGACATGCTTTTTGAGGCTTACAACTGGAAGAGAGCTGGAATGTCCAATAATATAATACAAATCTATTTTAACATAGATGATTATGGAGATACTCGTATGTGTAAAATGTATGGGAATATGAAATAAAGTATAAATAGTATATAAAATATAAAGAAGACGGACTATTCTCATCATCAAAACTTTTTTTAAGTGAAATAAATTAAAAAATAATGATTAAGGTAAGCTCGGTCAGTGAAGGCAGGTTAGAAGTAGAGGGGTTTTTAACAAGCGGATCCTTTACCTGCTGTTCTTTAAGACAAGCTCAAGACTTTCTTCTGTTAGTCACCAGTTCTGTTAACCCTATGGGGCATGATTTGAAACTGTTTACACTGTGGGACTGTCACGACAATCAAGATAGTGAACATAGTCCTTACTGCCAAAAGTTTTCTTCTGCCCTTGTGAGGCATCATCAAAACTTTTGTAGTTTTCTATATGAAGGAAAAGAACTATGCAAAGGAAGCTATAATTAAAAGAAACAGGTTGTGCATATATATGGAATTTAGAAAAATGGTATGCTGTTGCTGCTGCTGCTAAGTCACTTCAGTCGTGTCCGACTCTGTGTGACCTCATAGACGGCAGCCCACCAGGCTCCCTCGTCCCTGGGATTCTCCAGGCAAGAACACTGGAGTGGGTTGCCAGTTCCTTCTCCAATGCATGAAAGTGAAAAGTGAAAGTGAAGTTGCTCAGTCGTGTCTGACCCTTAGCGACCCCATGGACTTCAGCCTACCAGGCTCCTCCATCCATGGGATTTTCCAGGCAAGAGTACTGGAGTGGGGTGTCATTGCCTTCTCCGAGGAAAACGGTATAGATGAACTTATTTGCAAAGCAGAAATAGAGACACAGACAAGAGGACAAACATATAGATACCAAGAGGGGAAGGGGAGGTGGAATGGATTGGAAGATTGGGATTGACATATATACACTACTATGTATAAAAGAGATAACTAATAAGAACCTGCTGTAAGCACAGGGAACTCGACTCAGTGCTCTCTGGTGACCTAAGTGGGAGGAAAATCCAAAAAACAGGGTGTTTATGTATAGCTGATTCACTTTTCGGTATAGCAGAAGCTAACACAACATTGTGGAGCAACTATAGTCCAATAAAAAATAAAATGTTAAAAATAAAATATTTATCACAAAAAATTTAAAAAAAGCAGGTTGAGATCACGTCAGGAATATATGAAATATTAAGGTGCAACATCACCCTTGGGTGGGGATATCGAGAGAGTTTCCTATGAGAATGAGGTGCTTTAGGTGGGCCTTGATTTTGATAGGTGCCAACCTGAAGAGGGGGCTTCCCAGGTGGTGCTAGTGGTAAAGAACCCGCCTGCCGATGTAGGAGACATAAGAGACATGGGTTCAGTCCCTGGGTCATGAAGATACCCTGAAGGAGGGCATGGCAACCCACTCCAGTATTCTTGCCTGGAGAATCCCATGGACAGAGGAGAGTGGCAGGCTACAGTCCATAGGTTAGCAGAGTGGGACATGACTGAAGCGACTTAGCACACAGCCTGAAAAGTGTCAAGGGTGCTTTCAGAGAAGCGTCTGATTTGAGGAGAGCACAAAATGCATATGAATTGAATGTTAGTGAAAAAGTTCGAAAGGTTGGGATACACCTTGTGAGGATTTGTATTTCAGCGTAAAGATTGTGAACCGAAAACAGTAGAGAGAGGATGGTACATGTCTGTAACACGTGGAGACTTTGGTCCCTGGTCTGGGCATTTCCATGCAAACACAGTTAGATGGAACAGTTGAAAGGCGTGTCTGTGAAAACTTCTATGCAGAAAATCCTGTTGCCTTTATAATTAGTGTGAAGTGTGTGTATTTTGCATAGGAGGTGTATTGACTTTGAATTAGCATATTATTATTGCTGACTTTGTCCCAGGAACCCAGAAATCTCGAGGATAATGACTTTAATCATAAAAGTAAAGCAAATATATTGCTAGTGGACGCACTGTTATTCACACCTGTGCCAGTTATTCAAAACTTTTCTACTTCCCACTTTTTGGCCATAGGAATGACATGCCATACACTAAGTTTAGCGCAAATGGAGACCACTTTAACATAAAAAAATTGTTTTCCTTCAACTTATGTATTGTTAGTTAAAAGTGGGGATATAAAATGTTGGGAGATACTTCCATGCAGGTGTCTTACTTGTAAGAATGTTATTTAGATAGCAACTGAATGAGTTCTGTTGCATCTTAATCACAATTTGGAAAAATATTCTTACTTTAGGTCTGGATGGTCTTTAGTGTCCGTGAGAAAACTCTCTTCTTTTAATTTGCCTGCATGATTGCTTATTAATCCACCTAATAAATAGGAGAGAAGATAGGTACCTAGATGGTGGGCATATTTCATAGCACAAGAGGCCCTTTATGCAGAAGCGATGTATGAGACAGTAACTGAAAGTTAATAAGTTACCAAAACAAAGGCTATCATTTCCTCAGTGGGCAGTTTGACCTTGCAACCCTGGTTATAACCACTGTGGAAAGTAGCCTATTTTAGATTTAACTCTAAGCGCACTTTTAGTCTCTGGAGAAGTACACAGGACGTTGTGAAGAACTAGGAGAGAATAAAAAATACTGTATCGTAATAAAATAATTTGTGCAGTTCATTAATTTTTAATCTCACTTTAGTGCATGTGGGAACGCTGATGTCTCAATAAAACGCTTGATGGTAGGCCATGGGGGCACTTGCTATTATTTAGACTTTATTGAGGGCCAATTCTGAAATATTAAATATAGACAGAGGGTGGAAAAGGAGGGGGTGTTCTTAAGCACTTGAGTGCTATACATAAATATGTTTCCATTGGAAGAAGACACTGACTTTTACCCAGAGCCTAAAGGGTATGAGGTGACAGTGCTTCCTCTTGTGGTCGTCTAGAGCAGGGGTCCCTAATGCTCTAAGGTCTGGGATCTAATGCCTGATGATCAGAGGTGGAGCTGTTGTAATAATAATAGAAATCTGTGTGTTAGTTGCTAAGTAGTGTCTGACTCTTTTTGACCCCATGGACTGTAGCCTGCAAGGCTCCTCGGTCCATGGAGCTCTCTAAGCAAGAACACTGGAGTGGGTTGCCATTTCCTTCTCCAGGGGATATTCCTGACCCAGGGATTAAACCCCTGTCTCCTGCATTGCAGGCAGGTTTTTTAACTGTCTGAGTCACCAGGGAGGCCCCAGGGAATAATAATAGAAATAAAGTGCACAATACATGTAATACACTTGAGTCATCCTAAAACCATCCAGCCCTGGGGCCAAAGTTTTAGGGACCACTGGTCTAGAGAGAATGAAGCACCTGGAGGTCAGGGCCTGCCTCAGTGACAGGTGCAGTTGCCCTTTGTATGGTGATCCAGCCTCCAAGAGATCAAGACACTCATCATTTGTGCTGAGGACCATTTGATAAAAAGAAGTTTATAATTTGGGAAGTGGTTTGTAAGAAAAATAAATCATGGGACTTGGAAAAGTGGAAATAGAAAAACGGTTTGACTGGAACCAGACTGTGAAGCATGGAAGTAGGTAGGTTTTTTCATGAAAAGTTTATTCATATTTGCACGTGTGTATGTGTGTGTGTGTAAATGCAGTTCTCCATTTATTCCTGTAGTTTCCCATTCACTCGGTGAGCTGTCTGTCATCCCTATTGAACTATACTTAGGTACTTCATTCTGAGCTGGACTGTGACCTGGGAAAGTTCTGGCTTTGGAGGAACCATGCAGCCCAACAGTGTGTCATGAAATAGGACATGACCAGAGAAGGAAGAGTGTCCTGATGATCTGGTCACGGCATTTCTTAGGAGCCGGTTTTCTGGAAACACAGCAAATGACTGGCAGATGCTCATTTCAGAAGAAAGACTCAATATTGGATATTATGAGAGAAGAATACAAACTTAGGAGGCTTGAGTATTTTTAGAGATGCCAGCTTGTGAGGCACACCAGTCTCTCACAGTCAAGTTACATCAAAGACTAGTCAGAGTCTTAAGAGAATGCGGAGCCTCTTGTGGTAGTGAATTGGGATCTCAGAAACATGGAGACCCAGATAATTACTACCGTAACTCACTACGACTCTCATATTGTCACTGAGCGTCTAAGGGAAACCAATCCTGAATAAAATAATGAGTCTTTAAAAGAATAACTTGGGGAAATTCAAGTCTCTATTCTTTCTGTTGAATGAAGTGATAATACGTTTTATTAAGTTGGAATCATGCACTCTCATAACATACTTCAAAGCACAAAATTGGAGCATTTAAATTTTTTTCCAGCACTTGTTAAAGAGAAAGTCTAAAATAGGCTGTCCTGCAAAACATCCTTTCATCCTCACAGTTTACTTGTTCTCTTTCATAATATAAAAGAGATGCATTTGAATATAGCACCAGGAACCTGAAGAATTCATAGTTTATTATGATGATTTATATTTTCAATTATGTTTATTCACAAGTTGACTTATGTTTCTGCTCTCATACTGGTCTTCATATTATCAGTTCAGTTCAGTTCAGTCACTCAGTAGTGTCGGACTCTTTGCAACCCCATGAATCACAGCATGCCAGGCCTCCCTGTCCATCACCAACTCCCAGAGTTCACTCAAACTCATGTCCATCAAGTCAGTGATGCCATCTCATCCTCTGTCTTCCCCTTCTCCTCCTGCCCCCATCCCTCCCAGCATTAGAGTCTTTTCCAATGAGTCAACTCTTCGCATGAGGTGGCCAAAGTATTGGACTTCCAGCTTCAGCATCAGTCCTTCCAATGAACATCTAGGACTGATCTCCTTTAGGATGGGCTGGTTGGATCTCCTTGCAATCCAAGGGGCTCTCAAGAGTCTTCTCCAACATCACAGTTCAAAAGCATCAATTCTTCGGTGCTCAGCTTTCTTCACAGTCCGACTCTCACATCCATACATGACCACTGGAAAAACCGTAGCCTTGACTAGACGGACCTTTGTTGGCAAAGTAATATCTCTGCTTTTGAATATGCTGTCTAGGTTGGTCATAACTTTTCTTCCAAGGAGTAAGCGTCTTTTAATTTCATGGCTGCAATCACCATCTGCAGTGATTTTGGAGCCCAAAAAAGTAAAGTCTGACACTGTTTCCACTGTTTCCCCATCTATTTGCCATGAAGTGACAGGACCAGATGCCATGATCTTCGTTTTCTGAATGTTGAGCTTTAAGCCTACTTTTTCACTCTCCTCTTTCACTTTCATCAAGAGGATCTTTAGTTCCTCTTCATTTTCTGCCATAAGGGTAGTGTCATCTGCATATCTGAGGTTATTGATATTTCTCCCAGCAATCTTGATTCCAGCTTGTGCTTCTTCCAGCCCAGCGTTTCTCATGATGTACTCTGCATATATACTAATTTACAGTAATACTGATTTCCTCTATTCTGTAATTAGGATTATAAAACAGAATAGTTTTTAGTCATCCTTCTTTTGTTCTCTCCAAGTGCCATCATCAGCAATTAAATATAAACCAGAGAGCATGAACTTTGAATAAAATCTTCAGTAAGCTTAGACAGTATTTGGGCAGTCATTTGCAGCTTGTGGAGTGTTAATTATATACCACCGACAGATGATTTGAAGGAATAAGTAAAAGTATGTTCTAATCAAAAACACAAGAATCACCCAGGAGACAGACAATCACAGCAGCATTTCCTAGAATTGAACACATTCGGAATCACTTTTACAATCAAGAATCCTTTGACAGAACTTGCGAAGCCCAGGGAAGTTGGTTAAAAGTTGCTGTGTTCAGACTAAGTGAATAAAGTGGTAGGATGGGATTATTTCCCAGGCCCTTGCCAACACTTGTACTGCAGAGGTGTGGCTACTAAGCTAGCCCAGAGCATCGTATGTAGTACAGAAGGGGTTGTTTTAGTCTGGAGTTAGGAGTATGGGATGGGAAGGGTGCTGTTTTTTTTCAAACAGATTGGAAGGAGTCCATTTGAGGTTCACACATGTATGTTAGTCCTGTGTTTTCTGAGCTGATTTCTTGATAAGATGGGGACAGGGATATATGTGAAGTAAATGTTAATAACGCCTGCCTTCCCAGGTGGTTCAGTGATAAAGAATCCACCTGTTGACTCAGGAGACTTGAGAGATGTGGGTTCGATGCCTGGGTCAGGAATTTCTCCTGGAGGAAGAAGTAGTAGCCACTCCAGTATTCTTGCCTGGAAAATCCCATGGACAGAGGAGCCTGGCGGGCTAGTCAGATAGGACTGAGCACAAATGTTAACCTTAACAAACTATGCTAGTTTCATGTTATTACATGATAAAATATCCCATTGTGTTATTCAGAAGTTTAGGAAAAAAACAACAGAGGTTCTCAGGGGCTTTGGATCACTTGGAGTGGAAGCCAAGGTTACCTTAAATACTGCCCTTAGGTAGTAAATGCTGGGAGAGGACAAGAAGTATTTACCTGATTGTGAAGTCTTTTATATATGTTTAAAATGTAAAAAAAAAAAAGAAAAAAAATTTAAAAATTAGTAAATTAAAAAAAAAAATGTAACTTCTGGGAGTTCCCCTGGCATGCAGTGGTTAGACTCCGGGCTCTCAGTGCCTTGGGCTTATGTTCAGTTTGTGATCTGAGAACTAAGATCCTGGAGCCAGCTACACAGTGCTACCCCCCCCCCCACACCCCAAAGTAACTTCTTTATCAAGGAGAGGTAGACCTGAATGATGAACTTCTTCAAAGCTTCAAGATGATGATTTCTTTATAATTCTTCAGGTGCATTTACTTGTGAATCCATAGGTTACAATGCACTGCATATTTTAAATATCATGATTCTTTTAGCAACCTAGAGTTAAAAGCAGACTTTATTTTTTAAGAGCACTTTTATGTTCACATCAAAATTGACTGGAAGAGAGATGTCCACATATCCCCTTGGCTTCTACCTACCTCTTCCCCCTCCCCACCTCCCATCCCCACCCCTAGTAAGCCTCTTCCACTGTTAAAATCTTGCATAGAGTGGTACATTTGTTATAATCAACGAACCTATGTTGACATGTCACTGTCACCCAAAGCCCATGTAAAGCCCTAAATATGTAAATTTCATGTCTTTTTGTGAGCCACTGCTTAGTTCAGTGTTAGAGACAGCGGCACAATGTAACATCTGGAACTTTGATTCACCAGGAGAAGGACAGAATCTATAATTTCTTAAGCTCATTTAGTTTTTATTTAAAAAATGATTATACAGTGCGTTATGGTCTCATTTTTAACCCTTATTAACCTTAAGCCACTGCTTCTCTAGAATTACACATGGTTATAGTCTGGTTTATGGTTTCTTAACTAAATGGAAGGCTGGAAATTTAAAATAAAGGAAACTTTTAAAAAATCACCGTTATTTTTATATGAATGGGTAATTTCAATTTTAAAACATTCTGGCCAAAATCCAGTGCCATTAAACTGGATATGTACAAGACTGATTCCTAAGAGACTCTGAATTTTTAAAATATTAAACATTTGAGATATGTTAAATTAGGACCAAATAAGTAAAATGACTTTAATGTTGTGCAGTGGGTGTTTTAATAATGAAAATGTATAGAATAGGCTTTTAGAAACGTCTAAGGAGTGTCTTCTTACTTACTTTGTCCTTACTGGAGCTATGCTGGAGAGAAATGTCCTTTTTCCTCTTATATCTGACAGCTAAGGAGTCCACCGACAGGAGATGGCAAAGGAGAAAGCATAATCTCAACAAGACTGAAATGCTTTTTCACTTTTGATTGTTTAAAAATAATCCTAGGGGAGAAAAAGAGTCATCTTGGGGGAAATTACGTTAAAAATTAAGCAAAGAAACTTGCCCTAGGAAAGTGCTTCCTCTGACACCTGGAAATCCAGGCCTTTCCCCTCACCCCGGGGAAGAAGCCGGAGTAGGAGCGGCGGCCGGGCCGGCCAGGCTGACCCGGGCAAGCGGAAGAGCGGATCCTCGCGGCGACCCCCGGAATCGGGGGTCCTTCCAGCGCCGGGGAGCCCCGGGCCACTCGCCCGGGAAGGGGCTGAACCCTGGGCCCCGGGTCGCTGACAGCCGAGGGAGGGTGAATGCCGTGACGTCTCCGCCGGCTTCAGCTGCACAACAGGAAATGCTCTCAGCCTCCCCCCTTCCTGCCCAGAGAAAAGTGGGGCTCGTGCTCCCGCCGCGCCGGCCCAGACCTAGTTTCTGGGGCGCCCTGAGAAGACACTGACTTTTGCCAAGGCTCCCTCTGAGGAGCCTGCCGGGGGACTCCGTTGTGCTAGAAGGGCGGGGAGGTCGGGCATCACTGGCCTTGGGGAGATCACGGCGCTTGCATCACAGAGAAGCCCTGTGGACCCACCGACCCGAAGCCTTGCGGCGCAGAGTGCTGAATAATGCTGGCTGCAGAGGGCCTGAGCCGACTTGTTCATCGCTTGACAGACTGTACCAACTCTCTTTTCACGAAGCCCTACAGGAAACCTCTCCTTTCACCCTCCTTCTAACTGTCACCTGTTTACTTTGTTGTGGAAGCAAAGATGTGACTGTTCAGTGCAAAGCACGAGCATCCTGTCCTTACAAGACAACTCAGTATTCAAGATTTTAATCGTTGTTTTGTAGGTAGTGAAATCTTGTTTGAAAAAATGCTTATCATCTTGTGAATTTGGAAACAGTACTGTGTCCCTGGGTTTACAATGCTCAAATTATAGATGCTTGTTCCCCTCCCCGCACCCCCCCCCCACTGTTTTTCTTCAGTTTAAAAAGTTGAATCCAAGCAAATCCAACTTTTTAAATAGCACGTGTTTTACTTTGCATTAATGATCTTTCAAGTTACACTTTAGAATCTATGTTTAGTATTAATAGTCTGTTATTTAGTAACATGAATTTAAATGTGTTTTATATACTAATGAGCATGATAAAGAAGGGTAATATCAGCCGGGTAGTCATCACTGAGATTACTTCTCTGCTTGACTCATGAATAGGCTTTGTAATGGAAGATTGTTCTTTTGGCTCTACAGCCAAAATGCCAGAGTTCACTGGGAGGTCTGCTTAGGTTTCTTATATCAAAGACTTGACAGAGAAAGGATTTAACAGATGAAAATATGATTTAGTAGTTCACAGTAAACGTAGAAAATCACTCTAAATGGGGACATACACTGTTAACATGTTTAAGTTAAACTGACTCACAAGGCTAATGACTGACCTATGCTTTTATAATTATTGCCTGAATATTTTCCTGTAAAAGAAGTCCCCATGGGGTCATTAGATGTGTATATAGTACAATGTCATTTCCCTTGGGATGCTTTCAGCTGATTTATGCAATAAGGAAACTGCAGAGTATTTGAGTACCCTTCGAAGAAGAGCGGTAGATTGCAACATTATATCTTTTTTAGATAGCTTGTTGCTTTGACGGAATATAACATAAATACCCTGTCTTTTTACCATGTGAACCTCATTCAAGTTGTTTTCATAGCACTCTTATTTGGTGGTGAGATGTGCAAAAATATTTGTACAGATATTTTCAATGACTCTGTAAAGGAAATAAAGTTAGAAGTTAAGAACAGAGAACTTGTGACTGTTCAGTATTATGCCAAAGAGAGTGGACTCCATTAAAATTTACTCTCAATAACTAAATGGATTCAAGGGGCAAACGAGATGGTGTGAGAGAAAGTGTCTTGTAAAACTGAAAAGCAATACATTAATGCAAGATTGGTTTTTTTATATGATTCTTTTTCCCTTCTCTCCCCAATAATAAAATTACACAGAAGAAAATTTTGATATAACAAAGACAACTGTTAAACTGGAAATTAGTCTCAAACTTTTGTGGCCACAATATAGTTGGGTTCCCTTCACCATGCTTATTTACTTTATAATAAGATTTAACAGCTTTAAAACCCAGCTTGGCCATTTACAGCACTGGTATTATGAATATATTTATTTAGCACTATTAATATAAGGATCAATTACTCCAGATCTGTATTAAAAATAATCCTCAGTTTTTATTCAGCATCTCATTGGAGGTGCTAAGTCGGAACCTTAGACACATTAATTAAATCCTGTAACAACACAGAGGTTAGCCTGCTGTTTTCTAAAAACCACTGTGTGAAGAATTCATATGGATTGGACATAGAATCTGAATTTTTATATCAACACATCAAATCAACACGTCATCTGTGATTCTGATACAGATGTAAAACTTGATTCATATAGGAGTTATAAATAGATATACTTTGGGGGATACATTCTACTTTTTTTGTGGCAGAAGAATTTTGTGTCTGTATAGTAACGAAAACTATAATTCTGAGTAGGGTGGGTAGAAGAATAAATTGTTTCTCAGCTGAGAAGGTTGTGCTTCTTGGAGGAATATCCTAGACTAAATGCGATCCATTATATCTCAGAATCATGATTTGAAATAGCTTGAAAAGTATTTTTAAAATAATTGGTTTTGTACTGTATGCTTTGCCCAGTGAGTTTCACCAGCCAGGGCAGAGTTTGTCTTGTCCCCGCTGATTTCCTCAAGGCCTAGAGCAGTGCCCCAGTCAGGGCAGATGCCCAAGGCATGGGTGCCCAGTGAAGATACTAAGATGCTATCTCTACCTGTCATGTTTTAGACACTGTCTCCTGTCCCTGGGTCATAATTTCAGAGTCCTCTTTTTATTCAGTGGTTTGAATTCAGCAAATATGAGACAGTATTTGATTTTCTTTCAATGAATTAAAAACATAGAGTAGATGCACAATAGGCATTTAGGAAGTTGAAAAACGTTGAAAGAAGCATGATGTTTAAGCAATACTGTCTTCCTGCGTGCTTTGTTTACTGTTCTAATCATTTGCAGCTTTCCTTTTCCATCTAAGGAGAATCATTTTTTTAAAATGCTTATTGACTATTGATTTACAAAAGAAGACATTTAGTGAAGCAAAAGATCAGTCCACTTGAATTTGGACCATTTTTATTAGCCCTTATGGAAAAGGAAATAGCAACCCACTCCAGTATTCTTGCCTGGAGAATTCAATGGACAGAGCAGTCCGTGGGGGTCCGCAAAGAGTTGGACACAACTGAGTGACTATCACTCACTATTAGCACTTAACGCTAAGGCGCTACATACCAGTTTGAGATCCAAAGATTCTCTGAGCTCTTAAACATAATTTCTCTTTGACCATTCATTGCATAATAGGATCTTTGATGTTGGGTTTGAACCTTTCTGGAAATGGGAATTGTGGATTAGAAGCCCATGGCTTTACTTTCAGTGCCTAGGATGGTGCCCAGCATAGACTCTATGGGCTCCAGAGGACCAACTTTGTACGTAGGCATGTGATCTGTGCAGTCCCCAGGCCCCCGGCTTAGTTTAACACTCTGTTGTCTTAAAATTCTTACTTTTTGAACAAGGAACCTTGTAGTTTTGTTTTGCATTGGGCTTTGCAAATTATGTAGCTGATCTTGGTGCTTAATAAATATTTATGACAAAATGAGTGACTTGACTACAGGATTTGGAAATTTAGATATTTTAATCCTGAAAGCATTGGCTTGATGGTGAATTTTAGTTTCCCTGTCTGTCTGAGGTGCAGAGAATGAAAAACAGACTGGATTCCATCCAATAAAGTATCTCAACTAGAATATTAAAAAAAATGTCTTCTCCAAGGTGTTCAATATAACCTCCTGGTGGGGTTGAGCTAAGTAAAATTTCTGATAGAATGTGGAAATTGAAGCTCACATAATGGGAAATATAATAGGTAGTATCATCTCTGTATTTT
The DNA here is from genome assembly GCF_032452875.1 of Bos javanicus. Classification (NCBI taxonomy): domain Eukaryota; kingdom Metazoa; phylum Chordata; class Mammalia; order Artiodactyla; family Bovidae; genus Bos; species Bos javanicus. The sequence continues at coordinate 80,345,799 of NC_083876.1, read as the reverse complement.
ATTCTTTTCTTTATAGTCTCAGCTATTTTTTGATTTGTGTTTTTTTTTTAACTCAGCTTTCTGTTGTTTTTTATTGTTTTGAAAGTAGCTCTTTGTGTAGTTTTATTTATTATTGTTATTATTATTTTTTGGCCACACCACATGACATGTAAGATCTTAGTTCCCTGACCAGGCATCGAACCTGTGCCTGCTGCATTGGAAGTGCAGAGTCTCTATCACTGTACTGCCAGAGATGTCCCAACTATTAACTTTTAATTATTTGTCCCTATTATCAATGATGCAATTATTCATGAGTATTGATTTATTGATAATACTCAGTATGTTAGATATTGGGCAGAGTTTATATTAAAAGGTGTTTCTTTGTTCTCTGGCAGAGTATGAATGAGTATATAAAATAATGGAAGAAGGTGCATCATAGTGGGAGGAACAGGCTGTGGTCATCTCGTCCTTCCTTTGCCTCCAGAAGCAAGTTGGTCTTAACAAAAACAATCTATATTTAAAGCTCTCCAGGGATGTAAATTGCATCATTTTTGTTGAGAGCCGGTTCTGTTGCTTAATCAGATTTATGGCTGGAAAAGAGGCAGTATAGAGCATGACCAGGAGTGGGGGTTTCAGAGCTGGGCTGTCTGGGTTTGAATGTTGCCTCAGTGACTTTCTGTTTGTATGACTTTGGGCAAGTTGCCTCACGTTTCTTAGCCTAGTTTTCCTCACCTGTACAACAAGGATAATTCCTAAAATGGATTTCAAATGTTGTTCTAAGATTAAGTGAATTAATATATGTAAAGTACTTGGTCTACAGGAGGAAATTTTAAAAAGTCTACTTATTTCCTTGTTTATTTAATGTTATTTACAATATTATCAAATAATAACTAAAAGCTTACATTGATACCCTCAAAGACATCCTGATCTCTGAGGGAACTGACTTATAATCTAAGGATGAGGATATTGTGGAATGAATGTAAAAACAGAAGGAAGTAGAGGGTGATAAAGTCTAGAAGGAGCCCTAAGCTGTCCTTGGGGCAGGGGTGCAGGGACTATTCTCTCAGCTGCTCTTCCGGGGGTCAGTAGGTCACTAGAACAGTATGGGGAGGGTTTGAGAATGCATGGGGGAGTGTGGGGAATCCCAAATAGTTTAGTGTGGCTGGAGTTTAAAGGACAATTGGGAGACCATGTAAAACATGGTAAGCTGAGCCAGGCCATGAAAATATGGACCAGAGATACAGGAGAGCAACCAGAAAAATCTCATTGTAGGAGCCAGGCTTTCCCCAAAGAGAGAGAGAGTGTCAGTACCAAAGGCTGTGGACACTCAAAGGAAGATAAAAACTCAAAAGTGATTTAATAACTACGAGATGGCTGGTGTTTATTTTTGTCTGTCATTTGCTCTGTAGCGTGAATGACTATTTAAGCCCCTAGTATTGGTGAGTGTAGGGGAGACATTTAAATTAGACACAGAAGTTTCTGACTTAAAGAGGATTAAATCCTTGAATTACCAAAAGAAGTTTTACAATCTTTTTTTCTCTAATGTTTTCAAATTAGGATAAACCACAAGCTCATAGTTAATTCATGGCCCCACTCCATTGTCATCTTCAGCTGGGAGAGGGCAATAGAGCCTGTTTATCATTCTAACTTTAGAATCTAATCATGTTTTTAGTTCGTATTGGTAACTAAAAAATAAAAATATTGAATGCCAGGCACTTTTCTAGGCACTTTTCTATGTATTAATTAATTTAATCTATTTCTATATATCTTTATCTCTTTTAGTTAGGCAGGGCTTTTAGTCTCATCATTTTATAGGCGATAAAACTGAAGGACAGAGAGATTAAATATCTTATCCATGGTCACAAAGTGGTGTGCTTTGGAGCTTCTGTTTAGCAGACAGTCTGAATTCAAACCTCAGACACACCCCTTTATCATGACTACCCCTCCTGCTTCCTTACTGTGGCTCGTTGCACAATTTGCTGGATACATGGGTGAATGAATGAATGAATTACTGAAAAGGATAGATTGATAATTACTTTTATTTAGGTTAGTCAATCTGACTAAAAAGTCTTTCTTCCTGTTAGTGGTAAGTTTCTTTTCTTTTTCTAAGGGAAGTTTATTCTTTCATTATTTCAAACAATAATCTGTCTGGTAAAGTCTTGGAAGTTTAAGATGTACTTGGGAATTTGTTTCTTGGTAGTTGGGGAATAGCCAAATGAGTTCTCCTTCTGGTGTTGGGTCTTGGGGCGGCAGGGGGGGCGGTGTGTCTCAGTTTGTTAGTGGTGGTAATCCAAAACGTGATCATGCTATCTGGGTCGTGCAAGACTGGAACTCCCCGGGAAGTGGTGGTGCTGTGAGCCCCTGGCCTCAGGCCAGCTCCGAGTGCCCTGAGCTTTGGAAGTCAGGACTCTGGAGATACCAAGATAACGATGTGACAAATAAGTAGCAGAATGTGACAGAAGGGACATTATTCTTATGTTTGTGACTTTCTTTTTAGCTGTAGTTCTCTGACCTTATGTAGCAGTTATGCAAAATGGTCTATCATTCTTACTTTTGGAGATGAAATGAGTGTGAAAGGAAAGCATTTGCAGGACCCAACAGAAAATTTGCCTACTGTGTCTTTACAGTGAACAGAATAGTTTCACAGGATGAAACTTAATCTCCTACTATAGGAATACTTTTTAAAAGTTTATGTTTAAAGATATAAAAATGTGTTTGAAAGGTCTCTGATTTTTATCTAGAATAAAGAACACGTAGAGGGTTTTTTTTTGTCTGCAGGAGAGCATGGCAGCCCACTCCAGTATTCTTGCCTGGTGAATCCCACGGACAGAGGCGCCTTGGCGGGCTACAGTCAATGGGGTCGCAAAGAGTTGGACACGACTGAAGCGACTTAGCATGCACGGGTTTTTTTAACTCCTGTGATTTCATCTGTGAATAGATAATTCCTTCAGACATTTCTGCCTCCACTGAGGACCAAGATTCTTTCCTCTTTAACATTACTGACCAGTGTGGAGCTGGCATACATTTATCGATAAGTTATTAATCTTAAGAATAGTCATTCTAAAATATGAAAGGAACAGAGTGAGGAGTATGGCAAGGTATTGTTTTTTACACTAAATCTGATTATCAATATTTAAAAATGTACCTTTACTGTCCTCGCATAGATGATGGATATTGTGTTTTATTTTCTAAAACTTAATAGGTTTGAACATGGAGTTATTCATAGAAGGCAAATAAGAGGAAATTTATAAATTTGGGTCTTTGAATAGAAGAGTAATAAACTTATCCATCCTATAAACTGCATTATAACATGTGTTTTATTAAGAGCAGTGTGACTTAAAAAAAAAGACCTGTATGTGAGATTGTGAGATTACTGTGGACCTAGATTTACTTAGGAGGTATTTGTAGACAGTTCCTGATTTGAGCTGCCACTAATGAAGTACATCCCTGACCTCACCGATGAGACTCTAGAAAGATTCACTTTTTGATTTTTTAAAGCACAATTATGAATCAACTCTTAAAACATAAAGCTCTGATATGGGTGAATCAAAGCACTGTCATCAGGAAGAGGATAGAGGATGTTTATATATTTCACACAAAGTGCATTTAATACTATTATTTTTCTACTTTTCCTTTTATTTACTTTATTTAGATCTTTCGTTATGAAAAAAAAAGAGTTGAGCTGATTTACTTTATAATGTTTGAGAGTTCTTTTTGCTTGTGTTTTTATAGACTTAAATTTTTTTTAAATATTGCAAATACACTAGAATTAAGAAATCCAGTGTGAGTGAGTGAAAATGTCATTAAACTAGGTAGAATTTGGGATAGATCAGTGACTTGGAGTTAACAAAGACATTTCAATCAAAGCAGAAGAACATGTTTTAAAAATAAAGCAATCTAAATTGTATGACTTAAAAGTAAAATAGTATGTAAGGAATTATATACCCTGAAGAAACACATGAATGTGTTAACTACAGATATTTATATATATATTTTTAAATCATGGTAGGAATGACTTAATCTGAGACTTCAGGCTGTCTCAGTTAAACTGCTCTTAAGCAGTCATCGTTTTCAAAATTACTGCAACCTGTATGTGTCAGTTTGTTTTTACATCGCTTGGTCGTGGGAAAAAACATTTTTGTAGGTTAAGGCTCTTTCATTCATTTATTTCCCCCATACTTACAATATAAGAAGGTGTTAGTTCTCTAAAATTGAAGGAACATTGTGTTTATTGGTGAATAAGGACTTCTTATAGAGTGTTCTATTTTTACAGCTGTGCTTCATGGTATCATGTTCCAAAGAGGTCAGCTGGGCATGACCTCATGGGCATGAATCTTGAGGAGACGATTCTGAAACAGCTATAGGCCTGCAGAGTTGAAAGGCAATGCCGAATGCCCAAATGCTATAGTCCTAGGGAGGCATTGACTCTGTTAATGCTTTAGTAGTTTGTTTTTTAAGTAGCATCTAAATTCAAAACTGAATCCAAAGATAAGAGGATCAGGTAGGGTAAGACCCAGGAGGATGTAGCTAGTGGGAAGTAGGATTTGCATCTGTGAAAACTCTCAGTACTGTTGCAGTTTTAATTCTGAGTTTGCTTAAGAGAAGAAATAAATAGGAAGGTGAAGAGGAGGGCAGAGGGGGTTGAAAGAAGAAGGTATTGAAAAGGGGAGGAGAGAGACTATTGTGGTAGTTTCATTTCAGTACTATCAGTGTTCTTGCTAAAATTATAGAAGAATAGTATGGTTTTCAGAATGTGCATGAAGCTGTTTGAGAAACAGAATTTATTTGATGTGCAGATATGATTATTTGGGGGATATTGCTTAGCATTGTCCTTTGTACAGTCGTGGGCAAGGTTTGAGGCTGCTGTTGGGTACACATATCACTAGAAATTGTATCTAAGACTCCCACTAAATGAAGTAAAATCTGAATTACTAACATTTCCCCATCGTTTAGAAAAGATATGTTACATTCTCTTTTATCATCACTGTTAACAAGAGTGAAATTTGTCAGTTTGGAGTTCACACGCATTCATACTTGTTGCCATCTGCTGTGGGTGACTGTTACATGGAAGCCATTTCAGCTGGCATTTGCTGTCCCTTCTCAGCACCACATCAAGGCATGCACTCAGGAAATTTTGAGGAAAATGTTTTAATAGGGCTGGAGTGATAAGTCACTCATTTTGGCAATGTAACATCAGCACTTTATTTTTCTATTATTAAGCATATTTTATTTTTCATATAAAATAGATCAATAATCCTGGAGAAGAAAGAAATTGGTTGCAAAACTTAGAGTATTTCACAGACAGAACCGTTACTTTCACTTACTCATATGTGGACAATTAGAATAAGCATACGAAAGAAGTTAACAGCTAATTAGAGGTGAAATTTTTAGTGACATATATTAATCATTGTTTATGGCAGCCTAAGTGTTAACAATAGCATATTAGAACACTGGAGTGGGTTGCCATTTCCTTCTCCAGTGCATGAAAGTGAAAAGTGAAAGTGAAGTCGCTCAGTTGTGTCCGACTCTTAGCGACCCCATGGACTGCAGCCCACCAGGCTCCTCCGTCCATGGGATTTTCCAAGCCAAGAGTACTGAAGTGGGGTGCCATTGCCTTCTCTGACATTAGAAGAAATATGTTTGAAATCTAGTTTACTTAAACTATTGCCCATATTTTTGTATGTCCACTATGTTAGAATAGAAGTTTTAGAAAATTAAAAAACACTGTATATGAAGAAAGAATTTGCATTAATATATGTTAGACAATTAAAATACAGTAGCTTCTTTCAACACATATATCATGTTTGTTTACTGTTTGTTATTTAGCCAATATTTTTGAGTGTCTGTTACATGCCAGACAGTGTTCTAAGAGCTGGAAGTACAGCAGGAATAAGAAAGGCATGGTTTCAACCTTTGTGGGGGACACCCATCCATATTAATCCAGTATTCATATGGATCTATAATTATATACTATGCTTAAGTGCTACGCTGTAGATGAGTAAGGTGTGAGGAGAGAGGAGAATGGGGCAGCTTTGTCTTTTGGGCAAAGTCAAGGAATGATCTTCTGAAGGTGGGGTGTGTTGAGCCCAGAGTGACTGATGAGGAGACATTTACTAAGTGAAGGAAGTTCACGGGTTATAGCTCATTCGGTGAAGAATCCGCCTGCAGTGCAGGAGTCCGCCTGCAATGCAAGAGACTCAGGTTCGATTCCTGGGTCTGGAAGACCCTGGAGAAGGAAATGGCAACCCTCTCCAGTATTCTTGCCTAGAAAGTCCTATGGAGAGAGGAGCCTCGGTGGGCTACAGTCCATGGGGTCGGAAGAGTCGGACATGACTTAGCGACTGAACCATCACCAGCAGGTAGAGGGAGCTGCTTGCACGTTGGCCCTGTGATGGCTGGGACCAAGGGTCCCCTCAGAATCAATGAAGCACTGCCATGGCTGGAGCACCTTCAAGATCAGGGCAGGTGAAGCTGGGAGAGTTGGTGGGGCCATTGTATGCAGAGCCTTAGTTTAAGATATTGGTCTTTATCCTAAGATGAATGGAATGGAAAGCCTTAGAGGGTGTTTGAGCACGAAGATGAAAGGGTCAGATTTGCTTTATGAATATTACTCAGTCTGCTGCAGAACAAACTGGAGGACACCATGAATGGACCTGGAACTAGTTAACAGGCTATTGCAGTAATCTAGGGAGTGTGTTGTTACACTGGATTAATGTACTACAGTGGAATGATGAAGATGGAGAATGGGGACAAGTGGGGAGATTTGAGAAATTTCCCTGGGGAGAAATAGATCTGATGGTAGTTTGGATATGGAGAATGAAGGAGGGGAAATAGACAAGAATGAATCCTGTGTGAGGCCCTTGCGCCTGAAGGAGCAGAGTTGCCATCCATTGGCATGAGAAGAGCCTGGTTTGAGGGAGCCATGACTTTAGTTTTGGGATTTGTTGAGTTTAAAATGGCTTTGAGTTATCTAAGTGGACTTGTAAGTAGCCAGTTGAATATGTAGATACAAAGGAGAGGATAGGAGACAGAAATTTGGGAGCCATCAGCAGGTAGACTGTAATTGAATTGGGGTAGATGAGAGGATATAAAGGAGGACATTTAGTAAGAAAACAAGTCCTGGGACCACCCCCTGAGAAACGCCAACTTTTAAAGACCTGAGACCAGAGGACAAACCCACAGAGAAGATTAGAAAGGGCTGGTCAAAGTAGAAAGACAGCAGTGAAGAGACCCCAGTGTCACAGCCTCTTAAATGAGGAGAGATGTTAGTTTCCTGAATGTTAGTGAAGTGGCACAAACTAGGTGCCTGAAAATAGCAGGGATTTATTTTCTCACAGCTCTGCATGTTAGAAGTCTGAAGTCAAAGTGTGAACGGGATTGGTTCCTTCTGAGGTCCAAGAGGAAGAATCTGGTCCATGCCTCTCTCCTAGCTTCTGGTCCAGGCCTCCTGTTCTTGTGGGTCCTTGGCTGGTTAGATGCATCACTCACATGATGTTCTCTCAGTGCCTCTGTGTCTTCAAATGGCATCTTCTCATAAGACCACTAGTCATACTGGATTAGGGTCCCACTCTACTCCATTATCAACTCATCTTAACTAATTATATCTGTAACAACTCTGTTTCCAAGTATGGTTGCATTCTGAGATCCTGGGGTTCGAGCTTCAACATCTTTTTTGGGGGGGAGGGGTAGCAATTCAGATACGAACGTAGGGACCCCATGTAAGACCCTATAGGTAAGCCAGTGACCATCAAGACAGAGTGCCCTTTCTTACATAATATTTTGGTACAGGTCGTATTATTCTGTCCAGTGAGGTCCAAGTAAAGTGAATACGGTAGCTGAGGTGATGTGAGGGTGGGAATAGAAAGAACAGGGGATAAGATGGGGAAAGCGTCTTAGAAAAATGAAATTTAAGGTGCACCTTGACAGATGGGGTTTAGGATTTATATTTGTGGACAGTTGAGAAAATCTGGGAGAGAATTATTGGGGACAAAATCTGCACAAAATCTTGATTTGGAAAAATGTCCCCAGCCTTTAAGAAGTAGGGATCTGTTATAATAACATAGCATTGAAGAGCCATGCACCTAGCTGTTTCCCTTCCTATAAACTGTATTGGATGTTTTGTGTGTTTCAGGGAGTCTTGTGGCATGAATAAGGCTGGGTTGTACTTTCAGTTGCTTTAGTCAACAGCTATTAATACTTACTGAGAGAACTTACTATGTGCCAGGCACAGTGCCAAGTGCCTGCCTGTTCAGTCGCTCAGTTGTGTCCGAGTCTTTGCAACCCCGTGGACTCTAGCCCACCAGGTTCCTCTGTCCATGGGATTTTCCTGGCAAGAATACTAGAGTGGGTTGCCATTTCTTCCTCCAGGGGATTTGCCTGACCTAGGCATTGAACTTGCACCTCCTGCATCTCCTGCATTGGCAGGCGAATTCTTTATCACTGAGCCACCTGGGAAGCCAAGGGCTGGGGATAAATCAGATTTTAATGAGGTATTTCACCATCCCTTCCAACACCTCTGCATTAACCATCATTCTAACACATAGTTTTGGTTAATAATAGGATATTATCTTATGACTGCATCCATTTCTAGAGTCATGAATTTAATAATCATAACTAATAATAATTGTACACCTTACTCAAGACCAAGCACTATTCTCAATACTCGAACCACATTTAAGGATTGAAACTTTACCAAAACTCTATGAATTAGGTTCTACAGTACTTCATAGACATTAAGGTGCCATTACTTGTAAGATGGCATTTAATGTACCTCTAAGAAAGAACATGGGTAGAAAGTGAAGAGGAACTCAAAAGCCTCTTGATGAAAGTGAAAGTGGAGAGTGAAAAAGTTGGCTTAAAGCTCAACATTCAGAAAACGAAGATCATGGCATCTGGTCCCATCACTTCATGGGAAACAGATGGGGAAACAGTGGAAACAGTGTCAGACTTTATTTTGGGGGGCTCCCAAATCACTGCAGATGGTGACGGCAGCCATGAAATTAAAAGACGCTTACTCCTTGGAAGGAAAGTTATGACCAACCTAGATAGCATATTGAAAAGCAGAGACATTACTTTGCCAACAAAGGTCCATCTAGTCAAGGCTGTGGTTTTTCCTGTGGTCATGTATGGATGTGAGAGTTGGACTGTGAAGAAGGCTGAGCGCCGAAGAATTGATGCTTTTGAACTGTGGTGTTGGAGAAGACTCTTGAGAGTCCCTTGGACTGCAAGGAGATCCAACCAGTCCCTTCTGAAGGAGATCAGCCCTGGGATTTCTTGGGAAGGAATGATGCTAAAGCTGAAACTCCAGTACTTTGGCCACCTGATTGGAAGAGTTGACTCATTGGAAAAGACTCTGATGCTGGGAGGGATTGGGGGCAGGAGGAGAAGGGGATGTCAGAGAATGAGATGGCTGGATGGCATCACTGACTCGATGGACGTGAGTCTGAGTTAACTCCGGGAGTTGGTAATGGACAGGGAGGCCTGGCGTGCTGCAATTCATGGGGTCGCAAAGAGTCGGACACGACTGAGCGACTGAACTGAACTGAACTGAAGAAAGAACAACAGAGCCTCCAGTTAATTGAAATATGCTCTTAATGATAAGTAAGACTACAGTCAGGTTTCAGAAATGTTGAAATCGTGAAATGTTTCAAATATGTTGAAATGACCGAGAATTTGGTGGATATCAAATTGGTTGGCATGTGGTGATCATTGTTAGTTGACAGCTGAGGAAATGGAGGCACCGAGAAGGTAAATAGCTTGCCCAGGGTTATACACGGATACGCAGTGACCCCGGATTCTAATGCAGGGGGCTGTGCCATCTTGCTCCGTTGCCTGTGCTGTGATCACAGAGTCTAAGCACCTCCCCAGTGTCTTAGTTTCTAAGCTGAGAGCCTGGTTGTGTTTCAGGGCCCCAGTCTGACCAAGTTTGGGGGATGCTGTGACAGGAAAGGTGTTTGCAGAGGAGCAACTTGCCGCTGGTGATTTGATTAGTCAAGCATTAGACGCGGAGTTTTTTTTTTTTTGGTTGGCCCTTTTCATCCACCTAAAACGTGAACAATGAAGAAAGGCCATCATGGTGAGCAGTGGGGCCAGGGTTGAAGGTGAGGTTGGGGCAAGAGTGGGTGACTTTCTTGTGGAAAATGATGCGTCTCCGCGGGTTTGAAGTTTCGTTTCCTCTACGGGCCACCTCAGCGCCCCCTTCCAGCGCTTATCTCAAATCTCTTCGACTGTCATCACTCATGCTCTCCCCCTTCTGCCTACTTTCATTTCCTGTGAAGTTACCTTTCCTCGGGCCTAAGGTGGCCTCGAGGGTACTTCTAGCTTCCATGGCTTGTGGGAAAGTGTCCCTGAGCTTACTGAAGAAAGGGAAGCTGCATTCAAGTTGGCCAAATAAAGCCCTGAGTGCTGCAGTACAAATGGAGTGACTTTTCTCTTCCTTTGTAATTTTTCTGTCTTCATAGACGTATCCAGTGTGCCCTGATACATGGGTTTCCCCTTTGCCAACAGAGTTTTCAAAAATATCAGATGCTGTTTTTCATCTGTTGTTGTTTTCGGTTGCTTAGTCGTGTCTGACTCTGCGACCCCTGGACTGCAGCACGCCGTTCTTCCCTGTCCTTCACCATCTCCTGGAGCTTGCTCAAACTCAGGTCCATTGTCATGCCATCCAACCATCTCGTCTGCTAATATTGTTCATACGCTGTATACTTTGAAACTATCCAAATGATACCATGAAGGAAATTTGCCTTCACTGGTCCAGAGAAAGTTCTCAGAGTGAAAGAAGGGGTCCTCATGTGAATCCCAAGGCTTGAGTGTTTGAGGACGTTGTAATTGCATGAATGAGAATCAGAGTGATACAAACTTTCCTGAAGAAGCTTCTCCTGAGCTAACCGTCTGATTCCCACTGATCACCAGGAGCACTGGCTTTGTGCCCCAGCACAGGGCTTGGGGCCAGTCTCTGTATGCTGACTGATGACACTGTCATAGGGTAGGTGTCAGATAGCCCAGTCCTCCTCTGATGTATGTCAGCGAAGGACATTTTTGGACCTACTCCTAAAAGAATCTCATTCTTCTCCTTCTAAATATGTGGCACAAGCAGCGTTTCCATCTAAGCAGTTACCTCTTGGTAGTGATTACAAAACCTTACTGTGCTTTGGACTTCTTTCTTTCTTCCTTTCATATCTATATTGTTATTCTCTGGATGTTTCCATCAGTATCATGTTCTACCTTGTTTATTTGCTGAGTTGTGTCTGGCTCTTTGTGACTCCATAGACTATAGCCTGCCAGGTTCCTCTGTTCATAGGATTTCCCAGGCAGGAACACTGGAGCGGGTTGCCATTTCCTTCTCCAGGGGGCTCTTCTCGACCCAGGGATGGAACTCAGGGCTCTTACACTGGCAGGCGGGTTATTTACCACTGAACTACCTGGGGAGCCGATATTCTACCTAGTAATCTTTTAATTAAGAATATACCTTGTATTTATGGAACTGTTACTGAATTAGGTAGTGAGAGTGCTCACATGACAACCATTGGTCTGGAGGGGCTTGCTGTAGGGAGGATGGTGTGCATATAACTATCAGGTTGTGATGAAAACAGCCATGAAAAGAGAAGTGTGATGAGCAAAAGGAGTTGAGATGTCTGAGGAGGAAGCCGTGTGTTTCTACTCAAGGGACTTAGACAGGCTTAGTGGAAGGGAACACATTTGATCACTGGTGTCATCATAGGTTTAGAAATAGAGGTAAATGACAGTTGTTGTTTATATTGAGATGTGTAGTTGTATTTTTGGGAGGCTTGGTTCCCTAGGACAGTTGTATCCAATTGAACTCTGCAATGATGGAAAAGCCCTGTATCCGCACCGACCATAGGGTAGCTACTAACTCTGTGTGGCTTTGGAGTACCTGAGGGACTGAGTGTTTAATTTAATTACTGTTAATGTTAAACAGTCACCTGTGGTTGTCATGTTGGAGAATATAGCCAGTGGAAAGATGTGTATCACTGACCCAGTATGGTGATTTGGGGTGGTTATTTTGATCACAAATCAAAGAGACTTTATTTTCAGTATAATTTGTCATAAATGCTAGTGCTGCTGGAGTATCTTTGAGGATGCCAAAATATAATGACTATTAAGAAAAATGAGTGGTTAGTTAAATTAGTCACACACACACTTGTGCATACATGTATGCTCATATATGGCCATACGCACACAGGTGCACACACATTTTTTTGGCTGGCTTTTTGAAATGGAGGGAGGGAGAGATATAATGTGTTGACTGGCTTGCTGTTTTGAAGGACATAATGAATTAATGACTTTTGTACTTGGGGCGGTGTCAGGCGGGGCAGAGAATTGCTGATGGAAGGAAAGGACCAGCTCTGGAAAGAGCCTTGGCTGATGCTTAGTTTTCTCATCTGTAAACTGGGCATAACAGCGCCTCTTTAAGGTTTTGCCAAACAATGTCTGAGGTTTTTTAATAACCCCGCATACAGGCATTTCTCTTTCTGTCTATGGCAGCAGGAGATATGATAATAGGTATTTTCTTCTTGATCTTAAATGCCCTCTGGCAACCTCCACACCTCTTCAGAGATTTGCGTTTGAAAAGCTCTCCTTTTTGATTCTGGCTTGTCTTGGGAGTCTTCCGTTAGGAGTTCAGCGATACTTTGCTCAGTCCTGAACTCGGCTCCTTTCAGTGTCTTTTTGCCCACCGTACAGGGGACTGCAGCATCGCCCCCATTCTCCCCCTCTGAATGCTTCATGTGCCTATTTTAAAGCGTTTTCATTTGTCTGTTTTGTCTTCCTGGTTACAATGGAAGCTTCCGGGGCAGGGACAGCCTTTAAACTTTATTTTTCAAACTTTTTGAACTTAATTTTATCCAGTGTTTGGCAGAGGGTGGCACTCAGTAAATGTTATAAGCTGATAGTGAAATAAGACTTGAGTCTTTGGGGCTCAGCCTGACATCTTCAGTAAACACTCTTTGATTATTTAGATTGGTGCTTTCAAGTTTTATCATGCTCAACAGGCTCCTAAGGTGCTTTTAAAAAGTTCAAGGTCTTAGGCTCTAAAAATATGATTCAGTACATCTGAGGAGGAGTATAGGAAATCTGCATTTTAAGAAGCAAATCAGGTAACTTTGATGCAGGTGATCTGAGGACCACTCTTTGGGAAACATAGTCTGTGTGTTATAATACCGTTTCCAAGTACTCTACTTAAAGAAACCTTTTTCTGACAGCAGGTGTATTTCTTTTAAGCAAAAATGTGGGATTTTTAATGTTTTTAAAAAATTTATTTTTAATTGGAGGATAATTGCTTTACAATACTATATTGGTTTCTGTCATACATCAACATGAATCAACCACAGGTATACATATGTCCCCTCTCTCTTGAGGGCTTTTAATGTTTTTGTGGTTTTTTTAGAAGGGCATGGGAGAAAAGGTGGGAAATTTTGTGGGTAGAACATTTGTTTTAACTGTCTTCTCAAATGTCTGCCTGGGTTAGTGAGATAATAGAAATATCACATCTGAAAGAACACCATAATTTCATCAAGCCACAATGATATGAAACACTTATTAAGCCATCACTCGGGGCTTGTTTGTCCTTATTTTAGTCTCAGTTTTTACCGGCTCGTTGATCCAGTCCTCTAGAAATGATTAGGAGCTGTACATTAGATGGAAGGAGAAGAGTGTCACCAGTAGAGGATGGCACGTTGATTACAGAAGTGATAGCTGACAGCCTGAAAGTGAAGAAGGAAATAGACAAGCTATAGAAATCAGACAGAAGATCTAAAAAGGCAAACAGAATGTAGGCCAGTGGGGAAGCCAGAGTGAAGGAGTAAGCGAATGCATGCATCTCGGTAGCTTAAAAGGCGTTACTGAGTTACCCCAGTTTATAGTAACTATTTGTTGATCTTTCTTCTTAGAATCTGAGTTCTACCAGGGTTGAGACCATGCTCGTTCCATCTGGTACAACATTTCCAGATAATGTATTCGTGGTCTTACAGGAAAGGCTCCGTGTGTGTGTGTGTGTGTGTGTGTGTGTGTGTAGCTATAAGTATAAAGAGACATTTGCTATAGTAATCTATACTTATGATAATAACTCTAGTAAATCTATATAAATAAATGCATAGTTTTTCTGGGTGATCCGTGTTCATGACAATGATCAATGAAAGTTTTTTGGCTGAAAGTACTTTTAACCTTTTAGATATATACTAAAAAACCCCCCAAACTCAAAAACGTTTGGTATGTGAAGTCTTATTCTACATGCTTGGTAAGTAATTCATTCCCTAGCTCAGTCTTCATATTGTTGGCTCTTTCCTCTGCCCTGTTCATGTTTAAATTGTCTTGAGCATATGGGTTTCTCAGATTATAAATGTTCGTATATGTAGATAGATACTAAAATATTTTGAATCATCAACCAGTGTACACTATACCAATGCCACATGAGCACAACATATTTTAAAGTCTTCAGAAATATTCAGATAGATTTCTGTATATAGATAGAAATCTGAATATACCATTTTGAAGATGTTTCTTTATATAGTTAATGCCACATCATATTTTATATGGCTAATCAGCCTTTGATATATCATAATGGTTTCCTTGGAGCATGACACATCTATTAAAATAGATATGGTAGCATGCATACTATTTAAGAAAATGCATATTATGTGCTAGGCAGAAACATGGGCTCCATATACTAGCTGCTGCTGCTACTGCTAAGTCGCTTCAGTCATGTCCGACTCTGTGCGACCCCATAGATGGCTGCCCACCAGGCTCCCCTGTCCCTGGGATTCTCCAGGCAAGAACATTGGAGTGGGTTGCCATTTCCTTCTCCAATGCCTGAAGGTGAAAAGAGAAAGTGAAATCGCTCAGTCGTGTCTGACTCTTAGCGACCCCATGGACTGCAGCCTAGCAGGCTCCTCCATCCATGGGATTTTCCAGGCAAGAGTACTGGAGTGGGGTGCCATTGCCTTTTCCGCCATATAGTAGAAAAAATTGTATTTAGATCCCTCTGAAATGGTACACCTGCTCTCCAGGTGTTTCAAATTTGCATTTAAACTTGCTCTTTAGTAGGTTTTTGTTAAATGAAGAAGGAAAATTATTTTTTGATACTATGTGAAATAGGTTAAATTGTGCTTAAATTGTGCTGGGTTACTTTGTATTTTGTTTCAAAACTGTGTTTTTGATTGGTTGTGTATAATTGGGAATTCATTTTCTTGGAAAGTTTTGTCTTAGAGGTGAGGAGGAGGTTCTGTTTTTTTGTTAAGTGCAATACCTGTTTGGTCTTAGGCAAAATTTTGAAATAAGGAAAAGTGTGACTTTGATAGTGACATCCTGCCACTTAGCACCCTCTCAAGACCAGTGAGCCTGAAGGCATCAGGTTATCAGAATTTAGTCCCACGTTTTCTGTGGCTATGTTCCTTTCCAGTCTAAACTACCTCCTCTAACATTTCTAGTTCCTGAATCATCTGTCTCCACCCCGTACAAATGTCCCAGCCAGTAGTTAAGTACCTGTTGTGATTTGGGCAATAGGCTTGGGACTGTATAGAAAGAAAGGGGAATTCTGTGCTATTTACGTTTTTGGACATTATGCATACAATCTAGGATTGGTTATAAGACGTACATAATTAACTCATTATACTAGAAGACAGGATATACGTAAATAAGTGACATAAACCAAGTGAAATTGCAAAGAAAAAGATTACAACCAATTGTGGGAACCAGGAAAGGTTTCATGGAAGACATGGACTTTGAAAAACTACTAGCATCTTTAGAAGCAAAGTTGGGATTGGGAGATGGCATTCCATGCAGAGAGAGTGTTCCAGATGAAAGGAGGAGCACCCCAAATGGCTGCCTACGTGTTGAATACTTTTAAACTTTTGAGGGCACTGTTCACATAGACGGTGATATAAATGGTGCCCTCTATAGTTGTTCAGGCCTCCCTGGTGGCTCAGATGGTAAAGGATATGCCTGCCATGTGGTAGACACGGGTTCAGTCCCTGGGTTGGGAAGATCCCCTGGAGAAGGGAATGACAATCCACTCCAGTATTCTTGGCTGGTGAATTCCACAGACAGAGGAGCCTGGCAAGCTGTGGTCCATGGGGTCACAAAGAGTTGGATACGTTCAGTATGGTGCCTGGGAGTGAAAGCCAAGGAGTCAAGAAATGTGCAAGGATAAGATCAGAGAATCATAAGGAATATGATTCCTTAGGCTATCTTGTGATAGATCTTCCATTAAAGAGTGAAGTTGTTTTACCTCTTTCACTGTGAGTTTAAAGGCCTTAAAACTCACAGTATCTTAGGCGTTAAAGTTCACAGTATCCCAAACTCTGCGATACTGTGATTTCTCTAATTCAGTTGGTAAGAGGAGCTGAGGAAGATTTTTGAGCAATGGAGTGGCTTAAAATTTCAGAAGATGACTATATGCAAAGGGTGAAATGAATTGATAAGTTACTAGACTTGAGATGTGTATAAAGTAGTCCTACTTCTGTAAGGTCATCTGAGTGAAGTGAATCATACATTAAACTGGGGCTCTGTGGAGCCACAACATTATTCCCAAACCAGCCCACCCTCACTTTGACACCATCTTTACTTCTTCCCTATCACATCTAGCCTTCATTTCTTTGAGCTCATTTGGCATCGTTATTAATAACCTTTGCTGGACTTTTAATTTCTGTTTTCCTCTCACCATTTATGTCTTGTCTTGTCTCTCTGTGAATCCCGTACTCTTCGCCTGTGCTTTTGGGCGCAGACTTTCCTGGGTTGGTCCTGGGCTTGGACTCTGTCCAGTGAACTGCCTTAGTGGGCAACCTGTTGATCACAGCTGTTTGTTACTGGGTTTCGATTCCCTTCTTTAGCTCCAGCTCCGTGAATCAGGAGCCCAAGAAAGAGGGCTGTTATCATCAGGCTATTGGAATAGGATAGGGGCCGAGTCATCAGGCTCAAACTGCAGGGTGTGGAAATTCATTCATTCATTCATCCGATGTTTATCGAGTCATGTGGAGGGTAAGCACAAGCTTTGTGTGGCTTCCCTGGTTAGTCCTGCTCTCATTCCTTCCACCCTTCCTCCCTTCCAATGCTCTAAGAAGCTTAAGATTTTTTTTCACAACAGCTGAGTCTCTCTGGGAGTATCAGCAAGACCTCTGGTAGTGTTAGAAGGCGACAGCCCGGGGACAGCAGCAGCTGGTTTTATTTTTGGTTTTCCTCAGTCAGGTGTTTGTAAGTTGAGAACTGCCTGTATTCAAACAACGTGATTTGGTAGCATGTCATGAACTCCTGTAGAAAAAATGGATGTGATACAGTTAAAAGGATAACAGTGAACCATTCCTAACATCACAAGCTATATAGTAAATATTTAAAGGTCTGGGTGTGGATTAATGGCTCAGAGGGCATGTGCTGTGGATCCTTCATGGTCTCATTTTGTATAAAATTTTGAGACTTGCTTTGGGTACAGAGATCCAGCCGTTGGTGAACTTGTCTGGGGGAATAGTCGTTGTCTCGTGGTAGGTACTGACTGATGCATTTGGGAGATTTTATTTAGGGACTCATTAGATTAATGTGTTCTTTTGTTCTTGTCAAGCTTTAAATTTTATCCCACATGCACTATTATGACACAAATAAATAAAAGACATAACTATCTGATCACCTTTTATAATCTGTTGATTTGATTTTTAATTTTTTCTTGTATGTTCCTGATCTTTGCTCAAATTCACACATTTGAAATGGTTATAATCATGATATTGATGTAGCCCTTATTTTCAAAACATAAACTTTCCATTTTGCTCATTTCTGTACTCTTTTAATGGCCATATAATTTTGATTTATTTTAATGGTCACTGTTTCCTTAAAATTCTCCTATTTCTGAATATTCACAATTTTATTTGTTGAAGTACTTGAATATTTTTATTATACATGATCCCTATTTTCAGGTCACTTCCCATTTTCATCATAGCTGTGCGAAAGTGAAAGTCTTGCCTGCGTTGTTGTTTTGGTTTGTATTTCTTTAATAATTAATGAAGCTTCTTTATTAGTTATATTTCTTTTTCTGAATTGGTTTGTCCTATTTTCTAATTTATTTCCTAGGTTTTTTAAAAATAAATTTCTATGAACTCTTTATACATTACAAATACTAATACTTGTCATTTTATACTTGGTTCTAATATTTTTAAAATTTAATTTTGTTTTTTTTTATTTTGTAAGTTTAATAATTTTAGCTTAGTTTTATCGGGTTTATCTACTTCTGATTAGTATTTGATGAATGTTTCAAAAATTATTTAAAAATTATACTCATAAAGATAATTTTTAAATAGTGCAGTTCTCTGCTTATTCATCTTGCTTCTTGGCTCCTGTTAAGCCAATTGGATTCTTATAGACATGTATATTTTAGAATCATACAATGATCAGCAAGAGGGCATTTATCAGTTTTTATTTTTAATATTTAGAGGATCTAACAAATCATATTTCTTATATCTATAGATAAATGTAGATTTACAGATGAGTGTTTAGGAGGTAGATGAAAATTACATTTAAGGCCTGAATATAGTGAAGGACTGGTAAATAAAGAAATACATTTAACTTCAGATTTTAATAGCAAAAAATTGTATCATATTTATAAAACACTTTAAAAATACTCTGTTTAGAAATCAGTTTTTCCATATGTTTTTGAACATTTATGATGTGTTCTTCCAATGTCTGAATATTAAAATTTAAATATAATTTCAGAAATGTTTCTTCAGATCATTGGTCCTTTGTGAGAATCACTTTATCAGTCTCTAAAAACTTTTTCTCCATTTTTACTTTTTAATTAATTAATTAATTTTTGGTAATTTTTGCCTGCACTGCTCTACTTGCAGGATGTTAGTTTCCCTAATCAGTGATTGAACCTGGACCCTCAGCAGTGAAAGCTAACTACTGGACCACCAGGGGCTCCTCTAGTGGCCTCTTATTAATTATCTAAATTGTGCCTTGTTGTTAGTATTCTTCTTTTGAGGTTCAGATCCTATTGTGTATCTGGGGTATACTTTAGGATTAATAAAACATTTCATCATTTTCTTTTCATTGGTTTAATTGATCTTGTATTCATTTAAAAATAATCTCAGTCATCTGGTACATATTTAGTTTATGGATAGTAGTTGAGCAGTACATTTCTCAACTGATTTAGAAATAGAGGTTCAATAATCTCCCATTATTTCATACAAGGAGGAAGATTTTAAAAAGCTAATGAAAGGTTGTTTCCTTTAATTAATTTTAGAAGACAAATTTTTGTATCAAAAGTAGTATATAATAAAAACAAACAAAAAAAAACTTAGCAGAAATCTCACCCTATACGAAGCTTACACAAACCACTGCACCAACCTTAGCGGGGCAGAAACCAAAAGGAAGAAAGAATTCAGCCTTGAAGCCTGGGAAAAGGAGACCTCAAATACAATAAGTATAAAAAAAAATAATGAAAAAGCAGAGAAATACTGCACAAATGAAGGAACAAACTAAAAACACAGAAGTTCAAATAAATGAAGAGGAAATAGGCAAACTACCTCAAAAAGAATTCAGAATAGTGACAGTAAAGATGATTAAAAATCTTGAAAACAGAATGGAGAAAATGCAGGAATCAATTAACAAAGACCTGGAAGAATTAAATTACAAACATACAGAGATGAACAACACAATTACTGAAATTAAAAATCTCTAGAAGGAATCAATAACATAATATCTGAAGCAGAAGAACGAATCAGTGAACTGGAAGATAAAATGGTGGAAATAACTTCTGAAGAGCAGAATAAAGTAAAAAGAATGAAAAGAACTGAGGATAGTCTCAGAGACCTCTGGGACAATATCAAACACACCAACATTCGAATTATAGGGGTCCCAGAAGAAGAAGAGAAAAAGAAAGAGTATGAGAAAATTTTTGAAGAGATTATCGTTGAAAATTTCCCCAACATGGAAAAGGAAATAGTCAATCAAGTCCAAGAGGCGCAAAGAGTTCCATACAGGATAAACCCAGCGAGAAACATGCGAAGACACATAATAATCAAACTAACAAAGATTAAACACAGAGAATATTAACAGTAGCAAGGGAGAAGCAACAAGTAACATACAAGGGAAACCCCACACGTTTAACAGCTGATCTTTCTGCAGGAACTCTGCAGGCCAGAAGGGAATGGCAGGATATATATATACTGAAAGGGAAAAATCTACAGCCAAGATTACTCTACCCAGCAAGGATCTCATTCAAAATTGATGGAGAAATCAACAGCTTTTCAGACAAGCAAAAGTTAAGAGAATTCAGTACCACCAAGTCAGCTTTACAACAAATGGTAAAGGGACTTATACAGTCAAGAAATACAAGAGAAGAAAAAGATCTACAAAATCAAACCCCAAACAATTAAGAAAATGGCAATAGGAACAACAGCAAAAAAAGTATTATATAATAATGGGCAAACAAAATCATCAAAACAGTAATTAAGTCAGTTTTAATGTGTCATGGAGGAGAAAGAGTCATGCCGGTTGTGTCTTTATGACATATCAGCCTACTCTTATCCTGGGTCAGTAGATATGAAAACCACAGTTTACCCATGGTTACTTAACTGATAAATAATGGGGCGGGATGTGAAATCGAACCAATTCAATTAGAAAGACTGAGAATAAAGTTTGAGGCAAGTTAGGATTGACAGATGAGAACAAATGAATAATAAATTATGCTTACAGAATATTGTAGGTTTGGTTTTACATTTTTAATATTTTCAGTATTGGTAAAGATGTTCTTACTGTGGAACTTCCTTTTTCTTTTGTGGGGTAAGAAAGGGCAATTTATCCTCTTTAATCACATGATCAGTTTCTTTGGGTTGTCTTATTTTCATTCACAAACAGGATAGGACTAATATCAATAGTGACTTACTATTTAGATCTAAGTACACTAAAGGGAACTTTGTCAGTTCTGATAGTGTTTGGAATGAAATACGACGTTCATCTCTGATCCTGCACCTACTGTATTTTCTCATAGGTTTTATTTTTTCATTTAAGTTTGCTGTCCCATTGCCCATGCTGAACAATAGATTTACAGAAATATATATCTATTATTGAAGGAAAGTATATGTGACGCTGTGACCTTCGACTCCAGTATTATTTTCAAATGTTAATTACTAAGTTTTCCATGACATTATTTTTAAGGAGAATCAAAGGGATATTCTGGCATAAAAAGGATTGATAAATCATACTTGGGAATGATCAGTATAACAGATGGAAAACAAAAGTAGAACATGTGTCTTCGAACTCATCTCTCTAATTTCCTAATTCAGTATTTTGAGGGTACTTGTCGAATACATCAGTTGAAATTCTAGCAGATGAATTGATATTCTAAGTCTAAAAACTGCGAGAAGCTCGCATTTTGTATTGATATAAGTGCTTATATTTATATCTAGTCTTCAAAGCTTGTATGTCTTGCTCCATTCTTGCTTCTCTCCTCATTCCCCAGCAGCCGGCCATCATCCTGTTTCCTTACTGTGTAACAAAATGACCAATCAGTGAAAGAGAGGCTCAGAGAACCATTTGAAGTAGCAAATTGTCACAGAGATGTGCTTTAGTTTTGGTAATTTTTTAACTTTTTGGTGGAATAATCAGCAAGAAAGCAAGAGAGGAGTTTTCACTCCTCTCTTAGAATAGATGAAAGAGAGAATACTGTGAACTCTAAGAAGGTATTGTTGGTTGATAACGCTATCTTTAAAAAGCGAGCCCCAAAGTGTGCCCCCCATATTTGAGCTCTCTTTTGTTTTGTTCTTTAAATTGGTGTTGGATATCAGAATCAGTATGTGAGAAAATGGGAATCACTTGAGTCATCTGCTTGAGTATGGAGACTCTGTACAAGTGAAGTATCTCAGTCTTTCTGCTGCTGCTGCTAAGTTGCTTCAGTCGGGTCCGACTCTGTGCGACCCCACAGACAGCAGCCCACCAGGCTCTCCCATCTCAGTCTTAGCCCTCTATAAAATGAAACACTATTTTATTTCAAAATTTCTTGTATTTACTCTTGACAAGAATGCCCCTGAGCCTGTAAATTATTACTATTGTTGGTACTAAGTGGCATAAATGAGAGATTGAACTTATTAAATAATCATTTAAATTATATATTCAATCAATAGTAAGGGACAATCTATTAAAAGTGTTTTCTGGCCTGAAAAAAATTATATTTTCACATCATTGTTTGAATCATTTTCAAAGGACAATTTGAAGCATTCGTTCAGAGTACAGCACTTATAGTTCAGTGGCTCAAAGTCTTAAATCCTGTGCCTGGGTGGATGTTGTATTGTACAGTAGTAATTTTGTAAATTATTTACAATAAAGAGGAAAACATGAGAGAAAAGATCTATCTGTGTACTGCTCCCAGTTTTACAACAAGGGAATACTGTTAAATTTCCAAAGTAGCTTCAGTAGTTCAGTAGTTGAGATATTCCATCCCTCTCCCCCTCCCCAACTTCCTGTTTCATCACAAATATTTATCATTTTATTCATCGGTTCTCCACCCGCCTTGTGGGCTGTTGCGGTTGCTGTCACCGAGCCAAGAGGCTGGGGAATGCCTATCCACAAGCAGCCTGGGGCGTCTGGCTAGGGCGCTTACGAGGCCCTGTGACTGGCTAACATTGAACTGTCGACAGTATTGTGCCATTGAGATCAATGTAGAGTCAGCCTATTTAAATAATTACCAGGATCACCAATAACAGGCACGTTGTTACTAGTCATAGTGAAAATATACATACTATTTGTGGCGAGGAAAAACCTGAGGTCTCCAGCATTTGGAGATGTCATTCTGACGTGCTGTGGAAACATTAGAATTAAAGAAAAGGGAAAATGACTATTTAAACAAAATGACTACCTAAACAGGCTAGTCCGTTTGAGTGCTTGGTTAGTGGTTTTAAAGACTTGTCTGGGTTTCCTGAAAACTTCATTTGGTATTAATTGGGTGCTCATTTTTAAAAGATTTAATATAATCTACAGAATACAAATGCAATACGATATGTAATAACAGAGTAGCATACCATGGCATACTCCACTTGTTTCTGAAGGGATGGATATTTTCGAAGAGTATTGGACCAGAAATTTTGTAGGCTGGAATGATGGGTTTGGAGAGGAAGACTGCAGAGGTGCCCTCCTCGTTGCATTGTATTATCAGTTGTGTCCTATCAACATAACTGGTCACCAGTGATGCTAACCTTGATCGCTTAGTTAAGGGATAGTCTGCTAGGGTTTCCACTGTAAAGTTATGACTTTTCTCTTTCCATATTCTGTTCATTGGAAGTCAGCCCGCATTAAAGGGAGAATAATTAAGCTTGGAGGGAGGGAGTACCTACATGATTTATTTATTTTTGGTATGGAGGCATGGATATTTATTTTATTTTGGGGGTTATCATCCAATCTTTATTTTGTTGCTGGCAAGCTGATTTTAAACTTTTAAAATTGTATTTTGCTTAGCCATCTGATATCCCATGTACGTAGCTTGGTGCCACATTCATCGCCTGACATTTTGGCCTCTCTCACCTCCACGTGTTTACATTCTTTCTTCAAACCAATAGATTTGGTTTTGCTGCTCTGGTTAGTACTTAAGGTCACTTTCATAGTTACGTCTTAATGTGTGCACTGTGGAAGGAGAAGTCATAACACGAAACTTCTTGTCAGCAGATTGGCGAACTTACCTGAGAAACTGAGACTCAAGATCGTGAGGATGTGTGACTAGGACCGAAAGCAGATTTCCAGGTAGGAAATCAAAATGATTTTCTTGAACTCCTTGGCACTTGATTTTGTAGAAGTCAAATCACCATTTCTTGTGAGATGCAAAACTCCAAAAGGAGGGGTGGCATGAATATTGAGGTTGCATTAGCAAATCATGTTGTGTTCCTCTTTTAGATTCTTTTATTTGACTTTTACACAGTACGGTAATAGCTGAGCTTTGAAATGAAACCCAAGGGGACCTTGCAGAAGGCTATCTGTATTTACAAAATTTTTTTTCATATGATTTTGATGGTTGAGGCCTATTGAGAAGTACCCATTGGAGTAGAAATAATCAGATTTATCTTGTCAGAAAAGACAGCTACTGGTTACAGGAGGTTTTATTTGTTTCACAGAATATTTACTAAATAAGTGTTGATTTCTAGTTTGCATTTCTGATCAACTCCCCTAAGATGCAGTAAGGTCATAAACTCTGCTGGAAGGGAGGAGGAAGCTCCCAGTCACAAATGCGCTCTACTTTCTGCATGCTGAGCTGATAAAAGGAAGCATCAGTTTGCCAGCAGCTTCCATTGCAGCAATCTTACTAAGAGTAAGCTAAAAAAAAAAAAAAAAAATCAAGTTCATGAGAACAGGAAGAGAAACAACTGAAAAGCAGGAATACAACCAGAGTTAACATCATGTAGTGATTCTTACCTCTGCTGCTGGAAGTGTAAAAGCAGTGTGATTTCTCAGCTCCATGGCAACATGAAGAACCTGTTCTGTCGGAGGGTGTGTGTACACAAATGCATTCAAAGCATGGGCTTGAGAGTGAGTTTGGGGGAGGAGGGATGCGGGGCCCAACCCTCCAAGTCTTGCCCACACATTTTTATGTGTGTTTTATAATAAGGCCTTTGTGCAGGGAAGCCAGATAGAAGTTCGTGTCCGCTGCCCCCTGGTCTTTTACATGGTCTCACTGCCATCACCCACCTCCCTTCTCTCCTCAGAAAAGAAGCAAGAAAAGGCAATGAAAGAATGCTGCTGGAAGGGAAATGCCCCTCTCCTTTTCTCTTTTTGGAATGTCGACAGAGTTATTGCTTTTCTGTGTGTCTCTAGGGATCCTTGGCTGCTTCTGTCCACCGTCCTCTTCTAGGCAAAGCCTTTGAATCACAGTCTTCACATGGGGGCTCGTGAAAGCTGTAATCAGCTTCCCCCTTTGTGGGGAGGGGTGCTTTCTGGTGCGCTGGTGTCCTGTCTTCTGAGGACCCAGGGGCAGCATGGAGTGATCGGTGCATGAAGTCTCCCGGCCCACAGTTACTGGCGTCTGTCTCAACTCTGAAACTTCAAGTCCCTTCTCTCACTCATACCTCACAGACACACTCATCTGCATCAGTTCCCTCCCCCCCCCCCGCCCCACCCCCCACAACCGCCCCAGTCTCTTGGTTAGTTTTGTCACTTGAAGAGGTAACTTCACAACTGAACTATTTATCATATGTCCATGTCCCTGCCCTGTGTTTTGGAAATGATAGAACAGTCTGGAAAATGTTTATTTTTGCTTTGATTCAATTTAGCTGATCTGTGGGATAAGTCAAATGCTCTGTTCTCTGTTGGTTAGCTCTGAGAATATTCTCTAATAAGCCTTAGATGATTTTTGTGCCACTTAAAATTTGAGGTCGAATTTGGATGGTTATCCACACTAGGTTCAGAGATTAGGGAATCCAGGTAACACCCTCTTTAATACAGATCGTTACTCTTTTCCTTTCATTCCTGAACATCATCATGAGCCCAGCATCATGGATGGCTCCATGGGGGTGGTTGTTGCTTTTCAGTCACTCAGTTGTGTCTGACTCTTTGCGACCCCATGGACTGCAGCATGCCAGGCTTCCCTGTGCTTCACTGACTCCTGGAGTTTGCTCAAACTCATGTCCATTGAGTCGGTGATGCCATCCAACCATCTCATCCTCTGTCATCACCTTCTCCTCCTGTGGTGGAGGAATGAGGCCTCAGGATTTTATGTGCCTGAGGACTTGGCAGCAAAATGTTTTCAGCTTAGACTTGGGGCCACACTTATCACTTCTTCATACAAAGAAATACTCTATCTCCTCCATTGTTTCTGCCTAGAACATTCTTTTTGGCTTTACTCTTAAAAATAAACGATCTGCAGCTCCAAAGACATATACCCACATAACATCAGTTTAATTTATTAACTAACATATGCAACTGCTTTTGACTTACTTTTGTGTGCTGGCTTCAGCATGCAAAACAGAACAGGCATGTATCTGCTCCTGAGGAACTAGTGTTCTAGAAGGAAAGTGCAGACTGTAAAATATTCCAATAGGTGGTGAAATGGGCTATAAGAGAAAAGGCACAAAACCCAGCTGTGACATAAAAAGGAATCAGTCAGCTCTGCAGGGGGCTTGAGAGGGGAGTAAATGCCAGGGCTGCATCTTGTAAGCTGAATGGCAGTTTGCCTGGAAGACAGCATAAGGAAAGGCATTCCAGGAAGACAGAGCCCTGGCATGCGGAGACCCAAAGACATAAAACCAACAAGTAAACCTTCATATGGCTGGACTACAGGGTTAGGAAGAGGAGGAGTGGATGTCGCGAGGGAAAGATCTGGAAATTTTGGCAGGGACCAGGTCAAGGACAGTATGCCATGTTGCCATGTTGGAGCTTTATCCTGTAGGCAAGGAGGAGAGACACATTCAGATTTGCGTTTTACCAGGAACCATCAGACAGCATCATGAGAATGAATTAGAAGGACCCAAGCTTGTGTTGGAAGACATAGTTTGCAGACAGTTACAATAATCTTCAGGCTTCCCTCGTAGCTCAGATGGTAAAGAATCCACCTGCAATGCAGGAGACCCCGGTTTGATTGATCCCTGGGTGGAGAAGACTCCCTGGAGGAGGGATAGGCTACCCACTCCAGTATTCTTGCCTGGAGAATCCTATGGATTGAGGAGCCTGGCGGGCTACAGTCCATAGGGTCACAAAGAGTCGGACACAACTAAAGCGACTGAGCACGCATGCACACACAGTAATCTTCAAAAGAAAGAAACTGAAGGTTTGAACTCATGCTGGGATGTTCAGAACAGTGAGCACATGATGGACCCTCAAGCTTGGAAAACAGTGCTAGTCACTGAGCCAGCATGAAGGATGAGGGAAAGGGAAGGCAGTCTTCAGGACTCTAACTGGACTATAAGGTAAATAGTGATGGCATTGCCCAGGAAGAGAAAGACAGGAAGATGAACAGGCCTTTGAGAAAAGCAGTGACTATGGTCATGTGTGGTCTGTGGAAGGATAAATGGTTTTGGGATCAGAAAGAACCTGAATTTCAATTGTATTTCTCTGATTTATCACCTGTGTAGTTATAGGTAAGTTAAAGCATCTGCCTGCAATGCGGGAGACCTGGGTTCGATCCCTGGGTTGGAAAGATCCCCTGGAGAAGGGAAAGGCTACCCACTCCAGTATTCTGGCCTGGAGAATTCCATGGACTGTATAGTCCATTGGGTCGCAAAGAGTCGGACACGACTGAGTGACTTTTACTTCACTTCTTCACTTACATAACCTCTGGGATCCTTAGTTTCCTGGTCTCTTAAATGGAGACAGTAGTTATTGACTTGAAGCCCTTTGGTGAGGGACAAAAGAGAGAATCTATGCAAAGCTCCTGACTCAAGCCCATTCTTAAATAAAGGGCAAATTATTATCTCTGCTTTGTTCTGTAGGCTGTACACGGGAGAAGTGAGATTGATAGATAGAGGTGGAGACCCAGAGAGCATTTTTATGTAGATGTGAACTTGTGTCAAGAAAGAGCCACTGGAGAGAGGAAGGTGGATGATGTAAAGGAAAGATGACCAATGATTGAGTAGAATCCCGAGCAGCCAGAGTGCTCCCAGCTCTAGAAAGGATTGATTGGGGCAAAAGGAGAGGGGATAGGAATGTCTACTACTAAGTTTATGGGAAAAACTATACGTGGATGAAATTTCTCCTTGAAAAACTCATTATTTTACTTAAAATGTATTATTTATTTTTATTTCTATACAATTTTAAAGGTTGTACTCCACTTACAGTTATTACCAAATATTTGCTATATTCCCCATGTGATACAGTCCACCCTTGTGGCCTAACTTACACCGAATAGTTCGTACCTTCCATTTTCTCTGGGGTTTTTGTGAAGGAGAAGGCAAAGTCATTTGTCCATAAAAACTGGATGATAGTGAAGAAAACTGGGAACATTTAGAGCTGCCTCTAGAGGAAGCATGAGCTGACCTGCGTTCAGAGGTGATTATGTTCACCTGACCTGCAGAAAGCTCAGCAGAAGTAGCTGTGTCTCAGCAATTGACATTTCTCAGCCACTCCAAGGAGGAGCTACAGGACCCAAAGGGACCATGATCCAAAGGAGGGTTTGGGGTTGAGCACGCTGAAGGGCGAGGTGACAGAGGATGCTGGCAAGGGCAAGAGCAAAGGGGTTCCCAGTGGGATCCAGCCAGGATGGTGAAAGGAGCCTGGAGGAGGAGAGGGAGGAGCTGGGAGGAGAGAGGATGGGGAAGAAGACGTCCTGAACTCCTGGAAGGGAGGGGCTGAGGAACTGAGGGTCTCTGTGAGGCTGGAAAACAGTAGTGTGGGAATGTGACAGCTTAGGTGATGTGGTGAGATTGACTAGAATACTTGTCCTGTTGACCTCCTTGTAAGGTGTTGTGGAAAATGATCAAACGCTTAATTAAGCAAAGTGCATTATTGTGTATGAGATGCTCATTGAGCAAGGACTCCCCCTTTAAGGTGGGGGTGGGTGCTCCTAGTCACATGCGCGCATGTGTGTGCTCAGTTGTGTCTGACTCTTTGCACTCCATTCCCTATATAGCCCGCCAGGCTCCTTAGTCTGTGGGATTTCTCAGGCAAGAATACTGGAGTGGGTTGCCATTTCTTTCTTCAAGGGAACTTCCCAGCCCAGGGATTGAACCCTCTTGCATCTCCTGCATTATTGGCAGGCAGATTGTTTACCACTGGGACCATTAGCCAATAAATATTTTTCATTAAGTAACTTCATTAAATTTCGTTTGAGTGTTTTCCCCCCATACCAGTCATTGGTTCTTAATTGGTTCAATAAAAATGATTTTAGATAGGGTAAATATAGGGACTCAAGTGTCAGGTTTTACACTTAAGTAAAATGCTGAAAATAAAGACTTATTGCATCAGTAATCTCCACCAATACAGGGTGGGCATGTCATCTTAAGCACTTACATTGGGATCATTTGGAGTCCTCATTTGATTCAGCACTCATTTGTATTGTTGCCTCATAGCTACACATTGAAGTAAATAATAGAGTGTGCTAAAATCTTTGATTTACATTTAGTTCAGTTCAGTCGCTCAGTTGTGTCTGACTCTTTGTGACCCCATGGAGTGCAGCATGGGGCGCCAGGCTTCCCTCTCCATCATCAACTCCTGGAGTTTACTCAAGCTCATGTTCATTGAGTTGGTGATGCCATCCAACCATCTCATCCTCTGTTGTCCCCTTCTCCTCCCACCTTCAGTCTTTCCTAGCATCAGGGTCTTTTCAAGTGAGTCAACTCTTCGCATCAGGTGGCCAAAGGATTGGAGCTTCAGCTTCAGCATCAGTCCTTCCAATGAATATTCAGGACCGATTTCCTTTAGGATGGACTGGTTTGGATCTCCTTGCAGTCCAAGGGACTCTTAAGAGTCTTCTCCAACACCACAGTTCAAAAGCATCAGTTCTTCAGTGCTCCACTTTCTTTATCGTCCAGCTCTCTCATCCATATATGACTATTGGAAAAACCATAGCTTTGAATAGATGGACCTTTGTTGCCAAAGTAATGTCTCTGCTTTTTAATATGCTGTCTAGGTTGGTCATAGCTTTTCTTTCAAGGAGCAAGCGTCTTTTAATTTCATGGCTGCAGTCACCATCTGCAGTGATTTTGGAGCCCCCCAAAATAGTGTCTGTCACTGTTTCCATTGTTTCCCCTTCTATCTGCCAGGAAGTGATGGGACCAGATGCCATGATCTTCGTTTTCTGAATGTTGAGTTTTAAGCCAACTTTTTCACTCTCCACTTTCACTTTCATCAAGAGGCTCTTTAGTTCTTCTTCACTTTCTGCCATAAGTGTGGTGTCATCTGCATATCAGGTTATTGATATTTCTCCCGGCAATGTTGATTCCAGCTTGTGCTTCATCCAGTCCAGCATTTCTCATAATGTACTCTGCATATAAATTAAATAAGCAGGGTGACAATATACAGCCTTGACGTACACCTTTCCTGATTTGAAACCAGTTTGTTGTTCCATGTCGTTTTAACTGTTGCTTCTTGACCTGCATATTGTATGATGCTCTTAGCTGAAGTTTCAGTGATGTTTACATTTTCCTAAAACTAGCAGAGAGATTTTGCTAAATGAAAAAGGCTTCAGTAGAAGGACTATATCTAGGAATTGGCAGAGTGCAAATCCTATAATGTATTCCAGTATGTGTATGACTTACCAGGGCAGCTTGCTGAAAATGTAGACTTGGGGACCCACCTAAGAAGATAATGACGTCGGTTGTCTGCACACTCAACTTTGAGAATCCTATGGAAGAGTTTTTAGTTTTGGAAGATGGCTACAGTACTGGACAACACCCTAAGTCATGTGACAAGGAAAATAAACAACAAGAAAGGGAAAGTAGAACAGAAAAAGATAAGGAGATGATAAGCTTGATGAGGGCAAGGAGAGAGATAAGAATTTAAGTCCTGAAGAAATCCCTCTACAAATTTCTGTGTTTCAAAAGATAGGTTTCAAAGGGTAATAGAATCACAATGATTTTAAGATTATAAGTGGAAAGCAATGTGAAGTATGCAAGATTATGTGGGAAAAAAAATGTCAAAAGACATTGTTCATGGAGAGCCAAACTGGTTAGAAATTCAAACTTCAAGTATTAAAATGAAAATGTAGCAATAAATTTTAGTTTTCCAACAACTTTTTAAATTGTAATATGGTGGGTGTATTACTTGGGGTAAATTTTGGTCATAGAACAGGATTGCTATTATAAACAATTAAATTGGATTCTTTTATTTTTCTTCTGTGAAGTGAAAGTCGCTCAGTCGTGTTGCTCTTTGCAACCCCATAGATATACAGTCCATGGAATTCTCCAGGGCAGAGTACTGGAGTGGGTAGCCTTTCCTTTCACCAGGTGACTCTCCCAATCCAGGGATCAAACCCAGGTCTCCCACACTGCAGGCGGATTCTTTACCAGCTGAGCCACAAGGGAAGCCAATTTTTCTCCTGATTATCAGTGAATCATCAAGGACAACCTTCAGTCTCCAAGATGATGAGCCTGGGGTTGTTGTGAAGATTACATGAGATCTGAACTCTGGTTGCCAGAATTGCTGGGTTCAAGTTATTGCTCTGCAACTACCTAGCTTTATGCCTTTGGGCAAGTTAATGTGGTTTAGTTTCTTTGACTGTAACATAGGATACTGATAGTGCCTACCTCTAGAAATGTTGCCAGGAATACATAAGTTAGTAAATGTACAGCACTTAGGACAGTGCAAGCCACGTGGTAGACATTGAACAAATGTTATTCTGAAACACAACGTCTGTTGTCATTCTCTTGTTCAGAGCACCTACATTTTTTTAAAACGATTATTCAAAATAGGGATATACATAGGATTTTATAAAGTAATATTTATCTTGAGCTTTAGTTGATGAAATTATTGAACACCTATCCCTAAGACACTTCAAATTCTATTGTGACAAGTAAAACATGACCCTATACCCCAGCCACTCCAGCTTTGGGAAGTTATCCTGTTGACTGGTTTTCTCTTTGCTATGTTGGAGAGCAGCATAGATGTTAATTGAAACTATGTTTTATAGCATAAGTAAAAGGTAGTGCATGAAGGACAGAAGGGAATACTAATAATAGATCATACCTTAGTGTATTTCTCAGCATAGCAGATCATCCTGGTATTCTTTCAGAGACAGATATAGTAAAATGGACAGAACAGAGATAGGTCATCAGAAAAACTCGATATTCAAGTGCTAAGTATGCTATTTCCTGACTCTGTGACTCTGAGCAGTTGACTTAACCTGTGTCTCTCTTTCTTCACCTAAGAAACCGGCACGTAGCCACCTTGCTGAGTATCTTGATTAATTGAGCCAATGCTTGTGAACTATGAGATGTTGGGCATTTGTATTTTTGCATGATTTATATTATATAGAGCTTGTGGATTTCTAAAGATCAATGGCTCAGAAACGACCACTTAGGATAATGTAGTTTTAATAGGATTACAGAGAACTTTATTATTCTCTGTAGAATTACCTGTAGATCAATAATAGATGGGTGACTTGCTGCAAAAATCAGATCCTGCCCCCCCCCCCAAAAAAATCACAGCTGAAAGATGAAATGGGACAGAGAGGTTATGTGGCTGACCTAAGGGAATAGTTCACAAGCTGTGGAATAAAAACTGACCAGGAGGATCCTCCCCTCCTCTTTCCACGCCGCTCCCCAACTATTTCTCAGTTGGATGGAAGGAGTACAGGCTTTGAAGTCAGACCTGAGTTAAAATCCCTGCTGTGTCACTTACTAGTTATGACTCAGGCTGGTTACGAAACCTCTGAGCCTCACGTCCGTCATCGGCACAGGGGTTAGCATCACTTGCCTGGTAGAGTTGTGGGCAACAGAGATTACGTCTGCAAGCTACCTGCCCGACAGCTAGCTGATACGTTATTTTTCTCATGATTATACGTGGCCAGATTTCAAGGCAACTTGAATTACACCCTTGCTGAATAGGAATACTAATGCAACTAATAATAGCAACTGTTTAACTGAAGGGTTCCATGTGCCAGGCGCAAGTCCAAGTACACTACGCTTATGAGTATCTTAATCTCCAAACTAGCCTGATGATGTGAGTATTACTGTTATTGCCACTGAGGCTCCATACGTGTAGCTAACATACCCAAGGTCACAGGTTTCCAGATCTGTGCACTTGTCAATCTGGATCCCACTTTCCTCGTTACTGGATTATTCCTGTTCCTCCCTGGCCAGTTTAGGGATGTGGGACAGAGAATGAAAGGACTAGTTGTTTCACGAGAATTGTTTTATGAGTTGGGTGAGTATTTGCTTTCACAGTCTTCATTCAGGTAGACACTATTGGAAGAGACAAGCACTCACCTAACACGTAAATCACATAACTTGTGTGTGTGTTCCGAAGTCTCGTAGAGCGCCGCTTTCTTTCTTTGTACTTTTTTATACTTGTCAGGATTGTAGTGAACATTTAGGGGGATGATAACTGGAGAGCCCAGTCCTGGCAGCCATCTCCAGCTCTAATCTCAGGGCCCCCCCTCCCTTCTTAAGTAGCAGTTTGGCACTGAGGACAGAGCCTTGGGGAATGCCTGCTTTCTTTTTCTACATTAAACCGATGGAGTTCTCTGTTATTCAGCACTCCCACGTTGTAATCCAATGATGTTATATCACAAGACATTACTACTGATCCCCTTGAAAGGGCAATAAAATATTTGCTCACATACCTTCTAGTTGAACGTACTTCTGATCAAATACCTTAGGTGAAGACAGGCACGTCGTATTGGTCTTTTCATTGATTTGCATCCTGTGTCTGGATATGTGCATGCAGAGCGCAGTCCCTTTAAGAACCACTAGCCCTCAGCAAAAAATAACCTAGAGCAGCTCAGGTTACTGCTGGGCTCCAGAGACTCTTCAGGGGGTCAGGTTGCTTTTTTCTCTGGCACCTGCCTCAGCAGGGATGTAGGAAGAAGTTGATATATTCCAGCAGAGAAGTTCTGGGTGGATCTGGGCACTGGAATCCTCACCTCCAACTTCTGGATGTGACCCAGTCTTCATAGTAGAAAGGTTTTGATTGGGCCATTTAAATGGCATTCAATTAAGTGACCCTGTCCCTGGACCTGTCCGTAGGAGCCTGTCTTTCCTATCAACTGTGAATTTTATATTGTTTCTTTGAAAAATGAAAATGACATCAAAAGCCATCAGATGGGAATGCATCTCCCATCCCCAGATCCAAAGCGTGGCCCTGCAGTGAAGGGAGGTCGTGGGAGGACACACCCTTTTCTCCAGAAGCCCTGTGCGTGCATGTGTCTGTCTCACCAACCTTTCTTGAAAGGAATGTTTTTACTGGCTGTCCATAAGCCAGGAAACAAAGATTGTACAGGGCCTAAGACTCTGTAAAGATAAACGTACAAACAAATGGAATAAACTCCTTAATTGTGAAAAGCAGGGAGAGGTCCTCAGAGGTGGTACAGTATGGGATGAGGCAAAGAACCAGCCAGGACTTAGACCATCTGGGGCCTTGTCTCAGCCACGCTACTGAATTCTCTGAGTTGCAGAATAATAGAATTTTGTCACAGATTAAGTGGTATCTGTGAGTGACTCACAGTCTTTACTTTTCCTAGAAGGAAAGTGCAGCTCAGAGCATTTGGGTGACTTACCTAAAGTCACTCAGCTGCTTGGTAGTAGATCTCAACCCGCAGCCCAAGTACATATATCATTGCTCTTCATCATGCTACATAGACATTGTAAAGAGTCAAGTTCTCTCCACATCCCCATTTCCTTACCTGGAAATAGGAATTCTCCTACCTGGGATGTCTTCTTTGTAGGGTATTGTAAGGCTCTGCTAAATGATTGTGGATGGAAACACGGTTAAAAACTATTCAGTGATATGTTTATATTGATATCAATTAAAAGTAAATTATAGGGACTTCTCTGGTGGTCCAATGGTTAAAACTTCACCTTCCAATGCAGGGGGCACAGATTCTATTTCTGGTTGGGAGCTAAGATCCCACATGACTCGTGGTCAAAAAGTCAGAACGTGACAAAATAACAGAAGCAATATTGTTAACAAATTTGATAAAGACTTTAAAAATGGTCCACATCAAAAAATATTTTTAAAATAGTAAATTATATATTTATATGCACACACATATATGATGATGAGACATATGTATAATGTGATACCTAATATTTTGCTAAAATTCTTCATGTGGGAGATCTTAACAAAAATCTGGATTCTTCTTTGGAAATTTGAAGCACCATGAGTTTCCAGACATATCGTAAAAGTTCTATACTTCAAGTTATTAACCTGACAGTTTTACCTACTAGCATTATCATTACTTTACCTTTCTGAGAAATGGGAATAATAAAGTTATCTGGCTATCTTCAGTTCAGTTCAGTGACTCAGTCTTTTCCGACTATTTGTAACCCCATGGACTGCAGCACGCCAGGCCTCCCTGTCCATCACCAATTCCTGGAGTTTACTCAGACTCATGTCCATTGAGTCAGTGATGGCATCTAACCATTGCTTCCTCTGTCGTCCCCTTCTCCTCCCGCCTTCAATCTTTCCCAGGATCAGAGTCTTTTCAAATGAGTCAACTCTTCGAATCAGGTGGCTGAAGGATTGGAGCTTCAGCTTCTGCATCAGTCCTTCCAATGAATATTCAGGACTGATTTCCTTCAGGATGGACTGGTTGGTTCTCCTTGCAGTCCAAGGGACTCTCAAGAGTCTTCTCCAACACCACAGTTCAAAAGCATCAATTCTTCGGCGCTCTGCTTTCTTTATAGTTCAACTCTCACATCCATACGTGACTACTGGAAAAACCATAGCTTTGACTAGATGGACCTTTGTTGGCAAAGTAATGTCTCTGCCTTTGAATATGCTGTCTAGGTTGGTCATAAATTTTCTTCCAAGGAGTAAGCGTCTTTTAATTTCATGGCTACAGTCACCATCTGCAGTGATTTTGGAGACCAAGAAAATAAAGTCTGACACTATTTCCACTGTTTCCCCATCTATTTCCCATGAAGTGCTGGGACGAGATGCCATGATCTTCGTTTTCTGAATGTTGACCTTTAAGTCAACTTTTTCACTCTGCTCTTTCACTTTCATCAAGAGGCTCTTTAGTTCTTCTTTGCTTCCTGGCTATCTTAAGTTGTCTTAAAGACTACTTTATGAATACATGCGAAAGTACTTCTTGAACTGTAAAGCACAGAAACGATTGATTATTGCCAAATATTGCTGAGGCCCACAAAGCCTGTCCAGGGAGCACATGAGGTATGATTAAGGAGATAAGTCATATATTCAAAAGCAGATTTCAACATTATCTGACCTTGGTGTCAAATAAAAACTTGATAGATAATGATTGCAATGAATTAATAAGTATTTATTATAGCTTCCAAACGAAAGTGTGGTCACCCATTAATTATTACTCTTTTCCATAGATATTTGCCCAGTTTGTCAAGACATCTGGTGTCTCATATTTATAGGATATTAGCTACTGCAATAATATAGAAGGTGGAGATTTAAATGTTTATACAACTTTCTCAGTTACACTATTTGCTCTAATATTTATGTCTGATTTATCTCATTTGATTATTAGAGAATATTTGTGGGTTGTAATTACTATCATCATTATCTGATGAATGAGAGGCCAAAAGATTTTCCCAAGAGCTCATGGAATGTGAATGGAAGATCTGGGATTTGAAGCACTGTCTTCTGGTCCCAAATTCTGTGTACTTGTAACTTGTCTCCTTGTGTTGTGTTGGGGGTTCTATTTTGTAGACTGTATTCTTCTTTGGTTTCTTTCATTGATACAGTCATTCATTCAGCATGAATATTCTATGTGGAACTCTGTCATATCATCTCCTACTCCAGGACTAAATTTCTTTGGAGAAAACTGTTTGTTATATGTCTGATTCCTTTAACTGAAGAAGAAGTAGTGACATAGATGCTTGAACCTTGTGTAAATACTGATTTGAATAGGGAAGGGAGGATACAGTCCCTTAAATGGGGAAATACTGATGTCAGAGTTAAAATAAATCTTTGCTGTCCAGTAAAGTAGGCCTCTAGTGTCATAGGGGCTTCCTTGGTGGCTCAGTTGGTAAAGCATCCTCCTGCAATGCAGGAGACCGTGGTTCGATCTCTAAGTTGGTAAGATCCCCTGGAGAAGGAAATGGCAACCCATTCCAGTATTCTTGCCTGGAGAATTCCACGGACAGAGGAGCCTGGGGGGCTACAGTCCGTGTGGTCGCAAAAGTCGAACACGACTTAGCAACTAAACCACCACCACTAGTCTCACAGGGCTATTTACTTTCAATTAAAATTAATTAATTAAAATTTAAAAATCAGTTCTTCAGTCACACTAACCAAATTCCAAGTGCCAATAGCCACCTAAGACTGGTGGACATTCTATTGGACATTATAGATATATAGATATGTGTTTGTCACTGATACAGATAATTTTGGTGTCTGATATGTGTGTCTATAATTTCACACTGGAAATGAAATTGTTCTGGTATACATTTCTACCTGAGACATAATAATAGCTACCATGTACTGAGCACCTTCTCAATAAGCAGTAGGCACATAATCTATGTTACTTTATTTTATCCTCACACCATGTTTTATACTGGGAGTCTAAGGTTCGAGAGGTTATGTAATTGCCTGAGATGTGATAGGGCTATGGATTGACACCAGTTATTTTTTTTTTATTTCAAAGAGAACACTCTTTTGCTCTAGTATGCTATCTTTCTACGTAGCCTAGTTGGATTACATCAGGAGTTAACATTCTCAATGCACTGTCTTATCATTCAGTCCACTTCAGTTCAGCAAGCGTGCCAGGCAGTCACTCTATTGGGAGCAGGAGGTACAGCAATCAGTGCAGCCCTGTCTCTGACCATAGGGAGTTCCAGTCAAACAGAGAGTTCAGGTCATAAAGAATAATTATGACAGTGGAGGATGATCTGTGGCCCAAGACCACGTGATGCATCCAGGAGCCACTGAAGGGTTCTATCCAATGAGTGCCATAGTCAGGTTTATATTTCGTAAACTCCACTGTAATCATGTAGAGCCTTGTTTTGAGAGGAAAGGGAGAACCTATGATACTTTTTGTATTATTTATTTGTAATCTTGTAAGATTTACCTAGGTGAAGGAATGTCGATGGCTAGAACTAAGATCATAGCGGTGGTGTTAGAAGGTTGATGAGAGAGAAGCAACTTGTAAAATTGTCAGGTTTCAGTGATTAAAGCTGAGGGTAAGGAGCAATTAAAGATGATTCTCATATTTGGGCACTTGGTGAATGTTTGGCCTCTTTAAAGTAAAGGAGATTTGCTATGTGGAAAAAGTTGTACATGAGTGTGTGTTGTGTGTTGTGTTTATTGTGTATGTGGTGTGTGTTTTGTGTTTGTGTCTGTGAGCATGCATCCTTAAGTAGATGAACTGCAGGGTGGGAAGGGGTGAAGATAATGACTTAATAGACCACAAGCCCATAAAATATCCGGAAAGCAGTATTATTTGCCAAGTGGAAAAGTGTTGGTCACTCAGTTGGGTCCTACTCTTTGTGACCCCATGGACTATAGCTCACCAGGCTCCTCTGTGCATGGAGTTCTCTAGGCAAGAATACTGGAATGGAATACTGGAATGGGTTGCCATTCCCTTCTTCAGGCTGCTGTGAAACAATGACATATTTTAGGAATGTAATTTAAAAAATGAAAAATCAAACAGAATCCTGCCATAATACTGAGACTAAGACCCTGATGCTGGGAAGTATTGGGGGCAGGAGGAGAAGGGGACTACAGAGGATGAGATGGCTGGATGGCATCACCGAGTCGATGGACATGAGTTTGGGTGAACTCTGGGAGTTGGCGATGGACAGGGAGGCCTGGCGTGCTGTGATTCATGGGGTCGCAAAGAGTCGGACACGACTGAGCTACTGAACTGAACTGACCTGAAAAGGGAAAACTTAACCTCACGGTCTAAATATGATACATCTGTCCTAGGCTGGGCACAGAATAGTGAACTAGGGATGTATTTTCCCATTTTTCTAAATAGTCACAACATGTAAAAGTACTTATCATCATGAGATTCCAGTAGTAACATAGACAATGGATTTAAGTATGGCTTCTAGGGAGCCTCCGGTTGAAAAGGCAGGTTTTTGCCACATTTTCTTTGGTTATGCCCCCCTTCTTTTTATATAATTAAATAATCTGTTTTTAATTTAGTGACCAGGTAATTATGTTATTTGACATTTCTAAAAGATAAAGATTAGCAAGTGTTCTCTAACATGGTTGTTAGCAGTCCTTAATTTTGAGCAGTGGTGTGTTTAATTGTGTTGTAGCAGAAAATAACCTCATAGGTTTAAATAATTATAATGATAGCATAGGTTCCAATCTAGAGTAAGGAAGTTCCATTTTCTTAAAAAAAATCAATTGTTCTGCTGATAGTACATTTAATAGGTGTGGAATTACCAAAACCAGGAATGCTGATGGAAATAATTTCTTCTGAAACTCAACCTGTAGTCTCTGGATTGATAGTCATATCTGTGCAATTTGAAACAGTGTCTGCTTTGGAGATCAGCATTGTTTTATAATTATCTGAGGATCCTCGATTCAGACCTGACCAGCATAGACCACCATGACAGAAGGCTGTCAAAGGTACGATGCCGGCTGAAACCTGATGACTTCTGGGTGCCTGGTTTTGTTTCAAGCTGCTTAAAAGCAGGAGCTTCTGTAAAATTCGTGAAACATCTTTGGTTTCCAGTCAGTTAACTTTAAGTATTTCTTTCTTCTCGGACAAATGCAGACGTGTCTCATTATCTTGTGTTTTAGATTTTTTCCCCCCATTTTCTTAATGTTTTTTCCCTCTATTCATTTTCAAAATGAATAATAAAACCTTGTGAAATAAAACAGACTCTAGATTTAATGTTTCATTATCCCACATCTTATGTTAGGAGTTAACTACTCAACTGTTACGAATTAGGAACTTTGCCATCCTTCTACGAAGAGAGTGATGTGTGTGTTTCTTCAAAGCTGCTTTACGGTGATCAACTAGAGGGCACCAGCGAACATTTCCATCTGAGTTCTGTAAACTAGGCCACATACTGTTGACACATATGCACAGGAGAGAAACGTGAATGCTTTGCGAAATCTCAGTACTAAAAATAATTTCCACCTGTATTTATAGCAGTATTATCATACTTGACGAAAGTGATGTGGAACCTACCAGTATAGGAAGAAAAATGTCATCTTGTTACCATTCCTGGAGAGCTGCCCTCTAGAATTAAGCCCTTAAGTTTGTCCAGAGTTACAGCAACGCTGCTCACAGGTCTTTGCCAATTGCATGGGCTGGATAGTTAATGCCATTAAGTACTGAGATACCGTCTATCACAGAGAAGTGTTCTGTGGCTAATAATCAACTGGGTAACAATAAAAACCTGTCCACTATTAGGAAAGATTGGTAATTAAGACTTCCAAATAGGGCATGCAAGTAGGAAGTGTTCAGGTTCTGAGGCAGAATTTTGGGTTCTGTTAAATCTAGTTGCCATTATGGCTCCTTGTGTCGGCACAGTTGCTTAAATGAAACTGGAGAGGGAACATTTTTAGATATCCAGATATTAAAATGTGCAAAAATCCAGCATTTTTTGATAGGAAAAAGCTATGTGAAGAGACCTTCCTTTGCAGGGTAACTGTGCATATGTTTGAGTGGGAGGAAAAAGAACAGATGATTTGAAAACTATTAAAATTGTTATACATGTAGAAAGTTATTTTCCTCCTCATAAAAACACCAGGATTTCAGTCTGAGTTAACATCTTACTTGTCACTTAATAAAAGTGTTTGCATATTGCATTTCATCTATCGATCAATTGATTGATTCACTTTTTTGGCAAACAGTAATATGCCTACTATGTGTAAGATACTGCAGTAGGTGTATCTCATACATGGGAGATTTACTTCTGTAAATGATCAAACAATTCAGGAGAGATATACTTGCAAGTATGGTATGCAGAATGTCCATTTCTTGGGTGAAACTGATAGTTAAGCTTAATTCTACTTAAAAGCACGTTTTAAAAGAAGATAACTGCAGAAATGCAGTCTGTGTCATTTTCCTAACGTTTATTTGGAAAGCAGCTAATGTTCTTTTTCTCTGGATCAATTAAATGTTAATGTTTGGGGAGCACACTTTGAGAAAAAGAAAAATGGTTATAGGTAGGAGAACGTGACTAAGAGGAGAGGTTATGTGGTATTTTATAAGATAGTTGGTGGTGCTGTTTAATGCTTATAAAGTTGTGTTAAAATGGACTAAATAGCCTGTTATTGCAGGAGCTTATTTAAACCAGCTCTTTGTGGTTATGTCTGGTGAGAAAGCTTAAACTTAAATTCTCTCCAGCCATTTAACTGCAGCACAGTGACTTCAGGTCTCTTGTAAGAAAGTCTAAATGTAGGCTGTTGAATAATCCCTTTGAGGGCCCTGTAACTATTTTTATGCCTGGATATGCGTCATCAGTGGGTATTTTCTCTGGTGACTTGCTTACATCAGGTCTCCTACCATACATTCTATCAGTGAGTGGCTTATGATTGATGGGAACCACGCTGTTGTTCAGCTTATCTGTGACCTCAGCGAACGGACAACAGGAATTTCCAGGCTGTTACATTCTCTGAATGCTTGAAGACAGGGGCTCACGGTGTTGATCCAGGCAGGTAGCAGTGATATTATTCACCAGCGGAGGATGGGAGGAGGGACAGGAGAAACAAGGGGAGGGAGAAGGAGGGGAAGGGAGGGGGAATTCCTTTTGTGAACGGAGGCAATTCTGGCTCAGCCGGCTGCTTCATCCTCGCCTTCAGAGGCTGTGCCCTGTGGGGAAAGGTGCATTTCCTGAACTGGAGGAAGCGGACAGTCAGACCCTTGATGGAGGCACCCAGTGACTCCTTGGGGTTGGCTGGGGAAGGCATTGAGTCCTCTTTCATGAGTTAAGATTTTGTTTTTCCAATCGATTGGATTGATCCATGAGCCACTGGGCTGCTCTGGTCCTGGATAGAAGTAGGGGCTTTGAATCAAAGGTGTGCCAGTGTTTGTGGTGATGCAGAGGAATCCAGTGCTGTCTTTCACCTAGCAATGTTTGGAGGTGATTTGGAAAAGTTAACCTGCACCTCGCATCAACAAGTTTTGGGGGAATAGAGCCGTGCATTGGTGTATGTGTGTGGAAATGGATTATAACTGAATTCACAAAAATGTTTTCTGATTTCATTCCTTTTCCCTACCTCTTTTACACATGGTGAATAAGGTTTCTGAACCTAGAATGAAAGTTACCAGCATTTTTGCAGCTCCATTTGCTTTCGGATAACCGTGTCCATCTCCTAAACTTTTTTCCTCCTCTCTGCCTTGCCATCTTCTCCTCTTCCTCATCCTGTTTTTTTCTCTCCCTCTCTTTCTCTCCATGATGTTATTTTGTTTGTAAAAGCAGTTCCAGACCTTTTGCTGAGTTAAAACCAGGTTCTGCACAGATGAGTGAGGTGCACATGTGGATTCAAACCCATGCTGGTCTGCCCGTGTTTGCAGGCTGTCCTTTCAGTGCTTTTTTTTTTTTAAGTGACACTTAAACAAAATTACACTTTTTTAGTGTAACGCAATTACGTCATTTAAGCATTTATGCAAAATTGGTTTTCTGATCTTTTAAGACTATATTCATTGTGGAAATATAACATTTATTGATTTGACTTTCCGACTTTTATTCCCCCTTTTCTTCCCCCAAACTGAAGCCACATCTCCTTAATGTAACAGATTACCAAGGTGAGCATTCATGTCACTACTTTCTTGACAGCTGGCCTCCTAGGAATCACATTCTGAGCTAGATCCTAGACACTAGTAGCCTGAAACAGGTGCTGTGTGGGGTAAAAAAAAAATCCTAATGGAAAAAAAGAGATGTTTATTCTTGTCTTTCGTATCTCATCCAATGCTACCGAGTGAATATGGACATGCATAATTACTTTGATAGTCTCATTTCCAAATAGCTGTCCTACTGGTAAAAAAGTATTCAACTGTCAGGTTATATTTTTTCAGTTTTAAACATTGAAAATTCAGATGACTGAAGGAGAAAGACAAAAGAAAACCACTGTAAACCTCATCTACAAAAAAAACCCCACTTTTCTTTCAAAAAACTGCTTCTTGATAAGCAGTGTGACTCATGACAAGCAATTTTATAATTTGAAATTTGTGAAAGATTAAAATTCAGAACTCTAGGAATTTTGAGTCATTGGTAGTTGAATGAGTTAAGGCTCCATAATGTATCTCATTAGAAAGAAAGCATTAAAATATTAATGAGATTCATTGTTTATATCATTGTACTGTCCCCAGGAGCTATTAGTGACTAGCTTTACTTTTATAAAAGTAGCATTATATGAAAAAGATAGTTGTTCATTCAGATGCTGAGATTTTTTTATTTTTTTGGCCATACATCGCAGGGGATGTTATTAGAAGCTGTAAAATTCTTCTCCGTCTCTTTAAAATGCATGTATGCTTTTATGTGGAGGAGTGTAAAAGAAGAACCAACATGTAGGAGGGTTATGCATTCTTCATTAAAAATATATTTCACAAAAGATTATAGTTTGTGTAGGAGGGAAATAGCAGCTTGTCTGTTGATTGCATTGTGCTTATTCCGTGTGAGAACTATTTGAGTTTAGAAAGGTTAACCTCATTTTGATAATCTGATGATGGCTTCTGCTTGAAGACGAGAATATAATTCCAAGGCTGCATGCTAATGGTCCACAGTAATTATTCTCTTTTTGGCAGAGCTTAGCATGGAATCTACTTTGGTATTTTTATAACTATGTATGTTCATCTTTTCTTCCAGATTTTCTCCTCTCCTCTCCATGTGTAGAGCTTTTTGTACAAGACTGTGAAATTCCAAAGGGGTACTATCTAATTATGCCAGTGTATGATGGTGTGTAAACCTAAGTTAGAGCAATATCTTGCCTCGAAGTCTTTTTGATAAGCAGATCCTTCACTGTGAGCGGATTCTGCTGTATACTTGGTTTCTATGGAAACACTTTTATTACTTATGGATGATCAGAACAACTTGAATACAGTAGGAGTGATTGGTGTGTTGGCTTGGGTCCATGCGGTTGATGGGGTTTTCTGGTTAATATGTGATCCTTTCACTAAGTTTCCTGTTATGTTGCAAGGGGATGATGCAAATAACGAAAACCCCACCTAAAACATTG
The DNA here is from genome assembly GCF_032452875.1 of Bos javanicus. Lineage (NCBI taxonomy): Eukaryota > Metazoa > Chordata > Mammalia > Artiodactyla > Bovidae > Bos > Bos javanicus. The sequence continues at coordinate 80,302,143 of NC_083876.1, read as the reverse complement.
AGGTGATATGATACTTAATTTTACCTTCTTATAGGTGTGTTCCTCCAATATTACACAAGGAAAAGATGTTGTGAAACCCTCAAAAGTGTGTAAAATTAGGATAATACCTAAATGGAAGTGTGAGAACAATTGAATGACCTACATACATAGCTCATTCTGGGAGGATGTAGAAAGAATTCATTCGGTAAATGATTCTTTGACTTGTTACCTATATAATTTAGTATGTTAATCACATTGAAGGAACTCCTTAGTTTTATGAATTCTTCTTAATGATTTACCAAGTTTTAAAAGGCTTTGTATTTTACTGTCATCATTTTTACAGATGAGGACCCTGAGGTCTAGTAAACTGATGAGCTTTATACCCCAAGTTACACATTGTATTGACAGCAGCTAAGCGACAGGCTCTCTTCATTGGAAGCTTTCCTACTGGGGCTTAGGAGCTGGAAGGCTCAGATCTCCTAGGTGTGGTGTCAGGAGAGAGCTTGGTGACACTCGGCCCAGTCCTCCTGCAGCCCTGACAAGGGTAACAGAACTGTGTTAATTAGGTAGGGCAATGTTCGCAGCTTTGAATGTCTTGTCTTGATTTCCCTGGAACAGAAGTTGCCAGCGTACGTCAGTGACTGCTGAGTGGATCCTGTCTGAGATCCTCAGGCGCCTACAGCAAGGCACCATCACCCAAGTCAGCAGGATGGAGGTTCCTGTTGAATGGCAGCTCGTAGAGCAGGAACAAGGAGCTCAGTGGTAAATGCAGATCACTGTGGACAATGGTGGATGGAGATAAATGTATTTTCTTGTGGAAATATTTTATTCTACTCTTTTCAGTTGGTGTGGAAGAAGATCTATTTGCTATAAAAGGAAGAACCCAGATGCTATATTTTTAGATACAAATGATGGAACTCAGGTCTAAGGATTTTCATCAAAGGCATTCTTCTAACTCACTAAAGTTAGGTGACACTGTCTGATTGCCTCCAAATTAAGGGATGGCTAGGAATGTCTTCTAAGAGCCCATGTAGGGGAGTTCTTGCTGCCTATTAAACAGGTTGCTATCATTATCTACATTCACCTTCTCAGCATTCACTTGCGCAGAATTTTGTCTAAAAATATCTCCCTTTCCAGATATTTAGACTTTTTATTGGAGGTTTAAAAATTCTTGACATGGAGACTTACAGGTATTCAAATAACTAATTGCCCACAAGTGCCTCATTTTCTATAAAATTGCAGCCTAACTCCTGTGTGAACTAGGTAAGGTCATATTGAAAATAGTTTCTTTCTGTTATTTAAGTTAGTTTTATGTGAGTAGAGAGGTATTCGTAAGGTCACATAGCATAATCTAATAAATAACTTATTTTCCTCCTGAGGGAATAAGTTTAAGAAAGACCAGGAGTATATGGTACGAACCATGAGAAAGGCCTAACTGTAACTTATAAGATAAAAACCTCTGTCTTCGGAAGCTTGAGTCTAATATGGGAAGAAAGTGGGATATGTCCCATGCTTGATCCAAACAGAGTGCTGGACTCATCAAAGGTGACTGAGGTTTGAGTTGGGTGGACGAAGAGGAGGGGTCTTCACAACAGAAGGCAGACACATTGGGGTGAAGACATATATGACTTTATAGAACTGCTCTGTCCAATAAATGGGTGAGGAACCTGCCGTTTTGACTGTGACTTTGAGTTGTGCCCTGGCATTGATGGGAAAGAGAAATCAGGATGGAACCCAGTTGCAGGCTGAACTTTGCCTGGGGATGTAGTCAGAGTCAAAGCTATGTTGTCCTTACAGGTTTGGCCAAACAGGGAAGCGGAGTGGGTCCATGTTCCCAATTCGTAATGAAGTACCGAAGCAAACCTTTCTCTTTTATGTGGAAGACTGTCTTCAAGGAAGGGCAGCAAGTGCCTCTGAAGGTGTAGAATCCTCGGGCCTCAGAGAGCCTGGACTTGGAAAGGCAATAATGATCTCTGAGAAGAGAGGCTTCTTTGTCATTAATGTAGGACACATTGGTGACTGTCTGGTGGCAGAGGCTTGCCTGTCAGTCCCACTTGAGGCTCAGCTGTCCCCACTGGGAGGGTTCGATTCCTCTCTGACCTTTGTTCCTTCTCACTTGTTATTTTTTTCTTTTTTTTTGGTAAGGCTTTACCTCTTGGAGCTGTTGAAGTTATGGGAATCTTGGCAAGAGTGTTGAATTTGGGTTCTAATGAGGATAATTGTCTGAAATATCTTGATGTTCTCCTACGTTGGTGGAAATGGATCTCCGTTGGATAGAGAACAAAATGGGACTATAAGAGATCTGACTTTAGTTCCCAGGGAAATAGCCTTAAATGGAGGACAGGAAGAAAAACAGAATCTAGTAAAGAGGAGCAGTGAAGGGGGTAGGTAGAAGCCAAGAAAAAAAGTAATAGGAGAGATGGATTATAGTGTTTCCAAATACTATCGAAACTTGTTCATTGTGTATTGTGGCTGAGCTATGGGCTAAGTCGCTTCAGTTGTGTCTTACTCTTTGCAACCCCATGGACTCCTCTGTCCATGGGATTCTTCAGGCAAGAATATTGGAGGGTGTTCTATGTACCAGGCCCTGTGGATATAGAAGTGAACCAGATATTGTCCTTGTCCTCAAAGAAGTCATCAGAAGCCAGAGACCTCTGCCTGAGGGGTACTGTTGAATGATTTTTGCTGATCTTTCAGTATAACCCAGGGGGAGACAGAGAAAGTAGCCTCTGGGGTGAGTCAGGTCGGGAGAGGTGTAGGAAGGAGAGGGGAGATGGAGGGATGTGAGGAGAAGAGAGTGTTACTGAAATGTCTGACTCTGTGGCCCATGATTGCCCAAATAGCTGGAGTCCAATGGCCTGGCAAGGGTGAGATTAAGAGGCCAGAAGTCAACATGAGGGCAAAGAGGCTCCTCAGCATTTGGAAGGAAGTGAAAGACATTTAGAGAAACAAGTCTGGCATGAGCAAGTGCAGATCTGAGTTTGAGATAGAGGAGAAAGAAGAAGATTTGAAAGTGTTAAATCTGAGATGTTAGTGGAGGGCTGAAAAGGTAGAGTGACCGAGTTGATTTTAATGGCAACTCACAGACTACCCATCTATATTACTCCTGATGCTCAACCTTTGTGTTCTTCCAAAAAAAAAAAAATCTCCTACTGTATATTTCAGCCACCACTACTCTAGAATGGCCTTGCCACATCACACCTAGTCTACTATGTAGCCATTTAGGTGGTCATGCGTGTGTGCTCAGTTGTGTCCAACTCTTTGTGACCCCGTGGAGTCTTCCAGACTCCTCTGTCCATGGGATGTTCCAGGCAAGAATACTGGGGTGGGTTGCCATTTCCTTCTTCAGTTTTAGGTGGAACTCCAACTCAAATGATTCTATCTGTGATTCATTCCATGGTCCACTGCAAGGTTCATTTTCTTAAAATACCATTTTTAATAGGTTACTGTGAAGATCTAGAACCTTCACTAGCTACCCATTGCCTGCAGTTTAAGGATGCACCCCTCCATAAAATGAGAAATGTCCATTTTCACAAGACTTAATAATTGACCAAGAGCTTCATATACATAGCCTTACTGAGTTTTTACAAAACCCATATGGTGGACAGGACAGATATTGCTCTCTTTCTAAATTTATAACTGACATAACAGAGGATCAGACAGGTTAAAGACATGCCCAGAGTCACACAGTTCATGAATGGCCGAGCCAGGAATAGAAACCAGGGGCTTCTGAGTTCAAGTCCAAGGTGTTCTGTAGTATACCATGGCCTCACCTGGCCATGGAGCCCCATCTCCCTCCAAACGCCGTGATTTCTGTACTTAGGGTGATGATGTGGTTGGTGTGCTTTTACCAAGGCCCCTCGGCCTCCTTGCAGTCACTCTTCTATCTGCTGAGAACTGCTGAGAAGTTGTGATCTAGAGCTGTCGACGGAGACACATTTCCTGGCTGATTTTCCCCTAGATTGGGACAAGTCTGTCTCCTGCCAGGACATCTGAGGAGGCACAGAAAACACTCTGTGCTCCCCTGATGTCACCCTCAATGCCTGCTCGTCTCTTGGGACTTGGAGAAACTTGTTTTGCAGTGGTTTCTGGAGGGCTTTTGACCACTGGCAGGACCAACACTCTCTCCAAGAAGGTGTGGCCGAAACACACTTTCCTTTTTCACCCAGAGGAACTAATGGTCTAAAAACTTGTTTAAAAATGTCTCCTTATTTGTTATATTAATGAATATGTATAGATTTGTTACCATTTAGACATAAATAGTTCCCGGGAAATGCTGTATACAGAAGGAGGTAAAGCTGTGCTTTGAACTATTTGTTAAAATCAAGATCGTTTGTGAGCAATGCAATGATTAATGAGTCTGTGTTACTGTGATTTTAGAGTACACTTTGTTTCCATCATTTTCTCATTGTACTGAAGCCAGTGTGATTTGGTTTTTGACAGTTTGGGGAGGCAGTTTACTGTAGCAGAAGTTTAAATGACATAAAAAATATGCCTGACAATTGTCTAGAATATCAAGAATTGCCTCCACTCCTATAAAAATTGATGTAGGAAGTAGATGCACAAGGATTAGTTAAATAATGTATTACAAGAGTGTTGCATTGCCTTGGGGCTTCACTTTAAGCCACACACACACAAATCTGGCATCTGTTTGAAAATTGTGACCCTGAATCCTTTAACTTGGGTTTCTGTAATGAAGGGCGCATCTTTCCAATGACAAAATCTTTGGAAGAATAGTTGCAATACTCTTTTGTAAAATAAAAGAGACTTCCCCGGTGGCTCAGATGGTAAAGCATCTGCCTACAACGTGGGAGACCTGGGTTCAATCCCTGGGTTGGGAAGATCTCCTGGAGAAGGAAATGGCAACTCACTCCAGTATTCTTGCCTGGAAAATCCCATGGACGGGGGAACCTGGTAGGCTACAGTCCATGGTGTTGCAAAGAGTCGGACACGACTAAGCAACATTTATTATTTTACTTTACTTTGTAAAATAAAGTATTTTTATAATCCTCATTATTTTTGACCCCCTTATAATAGTACATGCTTCCTGAGATGATAGTATACTTCTCAGGAGGCTGAGATATATATTTAACTTTTTCTAGTGCTTCCCATATGTTGGCGTTAAGGGGCCAGTAAGTGTATGGGGTGGTTTCCCAGGTGACTCAGATGGTAAAGAATCTGCCTGCCATGCAGGAGACCCGGTTTCAATCCTTGGGTGAAGGAGATCCCCATGGAGAAGAGAATGGCTACCCACCCCAATATTCTTGCCTGGAGAATTCCATGGACAGAGGAGCCTGGTGGGATACAGTGTATGAGGTCGCAAAGAGTCGGACGAAACTGAGCGACTAACACTTTTCAAAGGTACAGGGTAGGAATACGAAGGATTCAACTGCCAAACTCTGTATTTTTTTCCTTTTCTTTCTTTAATTTTACCAAAGGTATTATGATATGCAAATATTGGATTGAAGTACAATTTGGACTTGGGTAGTAAAACGTTTTAGGGAGGCCAACAAGGTATGTAAATTCTAAGTGGTGTTGAATGGAAATATTTCTGAAATGGAATTTGAATTCTGAACTCAATGTTGTGTTACTACCATCTGGGTAATTTTTTAAAGTTTTATTTATTAAGGTATTCATTGGAAATATCGATTTATATTGTGACCTTATAATCTTCATTCGTTCTTTATTATAGTTAACTGGCCAGGTAATAAAAATTGAATAATTAAAGAGGACATTCTTGGTTAAAAGTAATTAGACATGTATGTACTGTTAGAGATTGTTAGTATACCTATTGGAATGTTGAGTTCAGTTCAGTTCAGTTCGCTCAATCGTGTCTGACTCTTTGCGACCCCATTAATTGCAGCACGCCAGGCCTCCCTGTCCATCACTAACTCCTGGAGTTCACTCAGACTCACGTCTATCGAGTCAGTGATGCCATCCAGCCATCGCATCCTCTGTCGTTCCCTTTTCCTCCTGCCCCCAATCCCTCCCAGCATCAGACTCTTTTCCAATGAGTCAACTCTTCGCATGAGGTGGCCAAAGTACTGGAGTTTCAGCTTTAGCATCATTCCTTCCAAAGAAATCCCAGGACTGATCTCCTTCAGAATGGACTGGCTGGATCTCCTTGCAGTCCAAGGGACTCTCAAGAGTCTTCTCCAACATCACAGTTCAAAAGCATCAATTCTTCGGCACTCAGCCTTCTTCACAGTCCAACTCTCATATCCATACATGACCACAGGAAAAACCATAGCCTTGACTAGACGGACCTTTGTTGGCAAAGTAATGTCTCTGCTTTTGAATATGCTATCTAGGTTGGTCATAACTTTCCTTCCAAGGAGTAAGTGTCTTTTAATTTCATGGCTGCAGTCACCATCTGCAGTGATTTGGGAGCCCAGAAAAATAAAGTCTGACACTGTTTCCACTGTTTCCCCATCTGTTTCCCATGAAGTGATGGGACCAGATGCCATGATCTTCGTTTTCTGAATGTTGAGCTTTAAGCCAACTTTTTCACTCTCCACTTTCACTTTCATCAAGAGGAATGTACAATAAGGTAAAAGATGGTTAGGAAGACTTCTAAGTATTCGCAAAACTGAAAGGCTGATTATAATATTTAATAAGAAGAACACAATATGGAAAATGGATATTTTGTAGATATCTTTATGCCCATCTTTTCAAGTAGAGCTGTCATGTGACATATCCTATAGTAGCATTTTTCAAAAGTGCCTACTTAGCCTTTCTGTATTTCACACAGTATTTCCCTCCTACCTAGTAAAATGACTCTTGATTAGTGGCGCTCAGTTGAAAGTCATTCTCACTTGCCCTGGTGCTGTTCGTTCTTTAGAGCTGTGGTCCATTCACCCCTGTTCTTGCCCCGTAGTGCAGGCTTTCATCACACAGCAGCTGGAGACCAGGGCATCTTCCACCTCAGACTGATTGTGTACATGATCCGGTTAATTTTGCTAGCCCTCACCTATGTGTTGCAGTTCCCTGTAGCTCTACCTTAAGTCCATTTATCTTCTTTATCTATGGTCTCTAGCAGATCTCAATAGTTGCATGGTTTCAGATATCATCTATACATTGGTAATTTTCAAAGTTTTATATCTGTGAATGGGTCTTCTCCTAAGTTCCCAACTTAAATATTTCCATAGTATGTGCCCTAGGCTGTCTGATGAACACGTCCAAGTTAGGAAAGTCAAAAAGCAGCCGTTGATGTCCGTCTGCAAAGCTCTGCTCCCCCACCGTACTCGGGCGATTTCATTAAGTAGAACTGCCATGCCCACCATTGCTCAGACCCAAATTCCAGAATTCATCTCCTTCCGTCTGGCCTCCCATTCCGTGCAGCAAGTCCCTTGGTTCTGTCTCTCCAAAATAAATGCTGAAGGAGAGGTATTCTTGCTGTTTCCTCTGCCATAGTCTCAGTTCAAGACCCCAGCATCTGGCCTAGTCTGCTGCAAAAGCTCTTAGCTCACTTCCCTGACCCCACACTCCCTAGAGTAGCCTCTTATGTATAAATCATATAACACATTCCCTTGCCACAGATTCTCCAGTATATTTTTGTTACGCTTAGACTAAAATTAAAATGCAAGCTTGTCATTGTGTTCCTCAAGACTGCCGTCCTGAGCACATCTCTCTCTACACTGCCCATTGCCTATCAGGCTCAACATTTCAGCTTTCATTCTGTTCCTTGAACTTGCTAAGCTGTTCTCCTCTTGCACTTAGCTATTTTTTTCCTGCTTGGAATGCTGTTAACCCACGTCCTCTGAATTATGGCTCCTTTTCCTTGTTCAAATCTCAATTCCAGCATTCCTTCTTCGGACAGGCCATCTGTGACCCAAGTTTGAGCAGTTTCTTCTCTCCTTCTTCAAGGCATCTTATAGCACACCATTGTGATAGAACTTATCAGAACCTGAAATGATCAATTTAATTGTTTTCGTGTTTGTTTTTTTGACTCTCCCCACTCTGGACTCTATGAGGTCAGTGACATTTCACCAAAGCCCCTCTGCATCTCAGAGCCCGGCCAATAGCTCCTAGTGGCTGCTTCAGAGTTTTTGTGGGCTCATTCACCACCTTAAGTCCGGTTTCTTATTTATTAAATGAAGGTGTCAGGACAGGTGACCGCCAAACCTGTCCTCCCCAGACAGTTTTAATTCTCATCGTGTCTCTAGTTCTCTGATGGAGTCCGCTTACCTCCTTAACATTCTGTGAATGGGCTGTGTTTTTTCAAGGCTTCAGGCCATTGCTCCCTCTCTTCTCTCCTCAGTGTCCTTCCCCCTTCTGTGCCTGCCAAATTCCTTAAGGATTTCCCTTCTTCTCCTTTTGTCTGTACGCTTTAGAGAGGAATGTAATCGTTATGTGTCTGCATATCTTGCCTTTTGCTACTACATGGTTAGCTGTTAAGCATGGGATTATAACTTTAACTTTTGGATCCCATGGCAGCCGTTACAGTGCTAGCTCATGGTGCATACTCAGTACATGCCTTATAACTCAGTAATGAGGGCATCATGTCCCAAAACGTTGATTTCATAACAATAAGAATGTTTGAACTGTTTTACTAATTTACGTGAAACAAAAGAGATTTTGAAAAAGCAACCAAATAGGTGTATCTTTCTTAAGTCTGAACTGGAGAAGAAAATCTGAAAATGGAAATTCAGGCTTATGATGAGGTGGAATTTTGCAAACATTTGTAAGCAATCTTACTATAAAAAAAGTTTTGAAAAAATGTATAATCGTATATATTTGAAAAGAGGAATAAATGGGTTTTTGGTTTTTTTTTTAAATTATTAACTGAGGTTAAATCTTAAGCTGGGTTTTTAATTTGGTTTGGTTTGTTAAGGTATTAGGAATTTAGAGGAGCTCTATGAAAATATCCCGCCTACACGTTTTGAATATCCACTTCCTGCTTATCTTCGGAACAGCTTGGTTCTTTTAATAGCAAATGGCTGAGTGGAGGGGAACCATTTGTAGTGAGTAAATTTAAGTACAGTGTGTCCTCCCATCCCATGCAGAAGTCATGCTAACTGCTCAGGGATTTGGTGCAAATGTGTTTGCTTTTTGCTGTTGTCCAGATCCTTGAAAACTCAGTATTTTAGAAGGATATTATCCATTGTTATGCAAGAAGAAGAATTACTGGTCAAAATTTTTTTTTAAATTCTGAACTAGGAAGCACCTCATCTATTCTTTTTATAAACATGTTGATTTATTATTTTTTTTTAGAGGCTGTTCTTCAAATTTCATAGGCTTGGACAGGAAGAGCTAGTGCTGGGGAGAATCACAGGCGTGTTTCTTCATTTCATGTGTGAACCTAATACTATACAATGGTGTGCATACACAAATGGTAAATTCCTCAATCCAGAGTGGCTGGAAAATGTGTGCTCAAATTTAAGAGTAATCATCTATTCCATTCAGGGATTAACTGTTTTCAAACAATTCAGTCAAATACACCGACAGTATTTTAAATTTATTTTTAATGACATAAATAGCACTTAGTAGCCCATGGTAATCAGTGTGTACATCAACTATTGGTGAAGAGCATTATTCTAGATAATGCCTGTGATTGGATTAATTCTCAGTCTATCCCAGAATTTACTGTTTTGCATAAACGGCTTGTTTTCAAGGCATCCATTTCTTTTGGAAAAGTTGAGATGAGAAAAAAAGTCTGCTTCTATAAATATCTTGTTTGGGGCAAATAGCTTTTTTTTTTCTAGTGAATAACGCAAAGGATTTTCCAAAAGGTTGCTGTAGCTTTGCATGCAGAGAAGACAATGGCACCCCACTCCAGTAGTCTTGCCTGGAAAATCCCATGGACGGAGGAGCCTGGTGGGCTGCTGTCCATGAGGTCGCTAAGAGTCGGACACGACTGAGCGACTTCACTTTCACTTTTCACTTTCATGCATTGGAGAAGGAAATGGCAACCCACTCCAGTGTTCTTGCCTGGAGAATCCCAGGGACGGGGGAGCCTGGTGGGCTGCTGTCTGTGGGGTCACACAGAGTCGGACACGACTGAAGTGACTTAGCAGCAGCAGCAGCAGCTTTGCATGGGAGAACTGAGAGAACACTTGTTGGATGTACTGCTGAGCATTCAAGGCAGGTGAATCTTATTCTGTTGTTCTTACACAGCAGCCTCACGCTGGGTCCCAGCTGTGTGGTATCTGGAAAAAAGTTTGCTATGTAATGCTTTAGGATTGGCATTGCAAATTCTTCCTTTTAGGGGAGCGTTGCTGATGTGAATGTTGGCAAGGTTGTGTCCTGTGGCTGCTGGTGTGACCCAGTTAGATCCCTCAGGAATTAATACCTACAGAAGCTGAGACTGGGGAGACTGAGAATATAGAGAAACAGTAGATTCAGGGTACCTCAATCAAAAAGGGTAGGAACCATCAGGGTAATATACTGAAAATGTAGCATGGGACATTTATGCATCACCATGAAAATCACATGGACAGAGGAGCCTGATGGGCCACAGTCCATGAGGTCACAAAGAGTCAGACACGACTAAGCGACTGAGCATGCACAAAGAAACACAATGCTGTATGAAATATTACTGCAACCCTTCAAAATTGACCATAAAGGGGCTGACTTCCATTTCAGAGAAAGAGGAACTATTTCATTCAGACCTGTGTGTTTAGGTAGGTCTTCCCTGATAGCTCAGTTGGTAAACAATCCACTTGCAATGCAGGAGACCCCAGTTCAGTTCCTGGGTCAGGAAGATCCTCTGGAGACTAGATAGGCTACCCACTCCAGTATTCTTGGGCTTCCCCGGGGGCTCAGCAGGTAAAGAATCTGCCTGCGATTCGGGAGACCTGGGTTTGTTCCCTGAGTTGGGCAGATCCCCTGGAGAAGGGAAAGGCTACCCACTCCAGTATTCTGGCCTGGAGAATGTTGTTCTCCTAGAGAATACTGGAGAACAGTATTCTGGGTCACAAAGAGTTGGACACAACTGAGCGACTTTCACTTTATTTGTTAATACCTTTTTAGTTATGTTTTGGTAGGATGACTTGGACTTTTCCCTTGTGTTTTCAGGTAAAGATGTCAATTCTCTTTAATTGATATCCTGTGATGCTCTGTGGTGACCCTGGCGAGGTCACTGGCTTGTCATCCCAATTCATCAGCAGCTGGTGTTTCACCAAGTAGTAGTGTGATTTTCACCACCCGTTTGCTTGCACAAAATAAGACGGTGTCGTTTTGTATTGTAAAATACAATTTGAAAGACTTTATGAAATCATAGTTCATTTTGATTAATTTTTACCAGCAGCTGCCTGCAACTGGGGCTTTGTTCTTGGTTGGGTCATAACTGTTGAGGGAAGTTTGCTGCTTTTTGGACATGATTTCAAAGACTCATGGTTCCAGATCTCGGACATCTTTATGGTTTTCAGGTTCCACCATGCTTGGTCTAAAGCAGATTAATTACTAAACTCTCAGTGAATAATTAACCATCTGACTTGTTCCCAGGTTATATACTCACTGGGTTAGAAATGATTTCCCAAACTACTAAAGATAAGAGAAGGCTATTCCTGGTTTCACAATGTCCCCATTGTTACTGGCTTGTGTGTATGTGTGAGACCCATCAGCTGATCCCTCACACTGGTCCAGCTACTCAATCAAACCACTTCCTGGGGTTTTCTCGGGTAATGGCAGTGATTCAGAAGATACCACAGTAGTTTTAGAGGACTGCTCCCTGTGTGTAATGCTGGGCTGAATGACTAGGAGCTGTCAAATCCAAAAAGAGCATTTTTGTTGCACCCGCATTAAATCTGCCCTTTGCCTGGAGAATTCCATGGACGAAGGAACCTGGCAGGGAGGGGTACAGTCCATGGGGTTGCAAAGAGTTGGACATGACTGAATGACCAACACTTTCTTGCTTTTGCTCAAAGTTGCATTTCAGCTGAGTTTAGGGTTACTTCTCTGTGTGCTTTCAACAAGATATTTTTCTTTTTTAAAAATTTATTTATTTTTTAAATTGAAGGATTATTGCTTCATAGAATTTTGTTGGTTTCTGCCAAACAACAACATGAATCAGCCATAGATATACCTATGTCCTCTTCCCTCATGAACCTCCGTCCTGTCTCCCTCCCCATCCCACCCCTCTTGGTTGTTACAGAGCCTCTGTTTGGGTTCCCTGAGTCACACAGCAAATTCTCATTGGCTGTCTATTTTACATATGGCAATGTAAGTTTCCATGTTACTGCCTCCATACATACATATATTTTTAAAGACTATTTATTTTATAGCAGTGAGTTAATGCCTAATTTCTATCAGTTAACCAGTTTGTGCCTTGGTTGAGTTTCCACTATGTACCAAGTCCTATTGGAGGCTTGGGGGAGACAGGCAAATGTAAGTCATTTCTGGCAAGGTAGTCATTTGTACGCATTCAAGAGGATGTGATAATTGGCGGTGGGGAGGGGGCTATATGTATGAGCTCAATTGTGTCCAACTCTTTGCAACTCCATGGACTGTAGCCTGCCAGGCTCCTCTGTCCATGGAATTTCTCAGGCAAGAATATTGGAGTGGGTTGCCACTTCCTTCTTCAGGGTATCTTCCTGTCCCAGGGATCAAACCCATGCTTCTTGCATCTCCTGCATTGGCAGGTGGATTCGTTACCACTGTGCCACCTGGGAAGCCCTTGCAGTAATTGGGGAGATAGATCAAAATGGAGGGGCCACAAAGGGTGTGAATGTAAGCATATTCAATTTTACTTTTATAAATACATGTTTCTGTGATTTTAGTTTGTGAATCTATCACATATTGTGTTCCATAAGGTAAATTTTGTATTTTTAGAATTTAATTTTGCAATATAAAGTTTCATAGAAATTACTTTTATAAAACCCTTGTTTTGTCTTCCTTAAATGAAAAATAAGAATTTTCAAAATTATCTTGAAATCAAAAGATATGTATTCTTTTCCAGCCTTTCAGAAGCTCCAGAATTGTACTTTTGACCTTGAAATAACCAGGGGCCTTGGAAAAATAAGATAGTAGTTCTCTCTTATTAGTTATGTTGACCTTTGAATTGCCTTTTTCTTTCCTATTCTTGCAAATCTTCTACCCTCATGTCTGGACGATCTAGATCTGTTGAGATAATATATATGGAAGCATTCTGTAAGCTGGGGGCTATTGTGAGTAAGCATGTGTTGTTATTGTTGTTGTTGTTATCATTGTTACTGTTTTCATGTATTCACTGCTTTGCATTGTCCCCCAAACACACCAGCAATTTACTTCTGCTGTGTCAGAGATGATTGTGTCTATCTCAATGGAGAAGCTACTTTCTGCTTGAATTTAAGAGAATTTGGTGCACTGGTGGGACCTTTGTTCTGTTGGTGTCCTGACTGAGAGTGTGAGATTGTCAGGGAAAAGAGGTGGTGGGGAGGTTGATAAAGAGAAAAGATTCAGTCTGTTTATGTCGGTTGTGCATTATTTGGCTATCTGCACTCTGTGAGGTTTACTATACAAAAACTCTCATTGATTTTATAAATCACTCTATTCTTAAAATGAGAGACTGTACTTGGTAGTGGTCAAGAGTGCGGACTCGAGTTAAATTGTCATGCTTCTTGTCCTGGTTCCTTCATTTCCAGCTGGGTGAAAACTGGGAAAGCTTTTAAATCTCTTTGTGCCTGAGTTTTCTAAACTGTAAAATAGGGCTAATTTCATTACGTGGTAGGGCTGTTGGGAAGCTTAACTGGAATAATGCATCTGGGTTAGATTATATATGTTAGTAATTTTACTTACTAACTGCTAGTTTATCGACACAGTGACCCCAAAAAGGCCTGGGTTAAAGTTTGCAGTCAATCACAGATTAAAGAAATAAACATTCTATGTTGAAGTGATGACATGTACTGTCTCTTATACTCTTTCAGGCTCTATTTGATGGAATTTGTGGTTGAGTCTGATGCTCTGTCTCTTGAGAGGAAGAGAAAGGGCCAGGGAAGGGTGGTTAGAACAGAGTATGCATGTGGAGGGACAGGAAGGAAGGTGTGGGGCTGAGGTGGCCCTTCCTGGACACAAGCCCACATGCTCCACGGTGCTTGGCACCTTGCAGAGTTCTCCTAACACCTTTCTTTCCTTCAATCCTCACGACAACCCCTGTTTTACAGAAATGGAAACCGTGCCTCGGAGATACTCCTTGACTGGCTCCCAGACAAGAAGCCAGAGAGGGGCACAGTAGAACTCCTGGACTTGGGTGGTGATGTCCTTCCTTCCAGGACATGGTCCTTCTCTGCTGTATACAAGCGTTTATGTTTATGATAACCTTGGTGCTGAATCCCAGAGGAGCTGTGGGTCACATGCTGATTGGAAGGGAAGGGTGTTGGTGGAGATCCAGCGGGGCGGTGGGGGTGCACCTCCCATGACCCTCAGAGCACTAACCTGCTGCTGTTCAGGACTGGCCTGGCTGCTGCTGCTGGAGGGTGGTAAGCGACCCCAGGCTCTTCCTGGCCTTGAGTGAAGACTGTGTCTCATTTCTCTGAAGGGCCATTTTGGATCAGTGTTCTGTGGGAGAATTTGTCAGTCTGTCTTTTTTGTTGGGAAGGAAGTACACCTACAGTACACCTACTCAGTGGTCAGACACATGCGATGCGAGATTAGTGGTATGAATACCGTTTAAGCCAGGCCTTTTTGGGGTCACTGTGTTGATAAACTTGAAATTAGTAAGTAAAATGACTAATATATATAATCTAAACCTTAGTTTGATTTATGTAAGTCTTCCCATTGTGAGTTGATTCAACTGTACATTTTAAAATGTTGGTTGTTAACATAATATGTATTTTACTTTGGGGGGTCGAATATTCTGAGATTAAACACAGCTTTAACAGTTTGATTTTCTCCTTATCCTGGTTGTCCTATTTGTCATATTAAAAGTCAAATGATCAGAGAAAATTCAGTATAGTAATTTGAAATTTTAAAAACATTGAGAACAAATTAAAATTGGAAGAATTATTTTATGCATGGAATGAGTAGAGATTGAATTGATTTTAGGATTATGTTTGAATGCATTATTTCTATGAAATCATTTTCTACTCTGAATAAGAAATTTTCATATAGTTAGTACAATGTGTTTGTCAAAGAAATAATTTTTTAATGCACTAAAATTTTAATTAGCCATAATACAATTGTCTTTTGTCTATATGCACTTTACTTTTTAGAGAAGAAGTAGGTAACAGTGCATTTTTTTTTCCAAAGCAACAACTAGACCTTGGCTTTTCTAAACCACTAAACTTGGTTTTTCTAAACAACTAAACCAAGGTTTTCTCAACCTTGGTGCTGTTGACACTTGAGTCTGGACTGTGCTTTGCTGTGGGCAGGCTGTTCTGTGTGTTACAGGAGGTGTAACAGCAGCCCCAGCACTCACTGATTGTATCCTGTCTCCTGTTCCCAGTCTTGACAATCAAAAATGTCTCCAGACATTACCAAACGTTCCTAAGAGAGCAGCCTTACCCCAGTTGAGGACCACTGATCTGGGGTTTTCAGTATATGCTGAAATCTTCTACCTTACCTAAATCTACATTATTCTGTCATTTGAGTAGATGTTCAGAATCACACCAAAAAAGGAGAAAATAATATATTTATAGAAGCAACAGACTTCTATAATAAGATTTTTCTTCAATATGCATTGAAATGTTTTTTATTAACTCTCAGTTACCATGACACATCCAGTTAACCAGAATTCCAGACATTTAGATTAATATTCTCTTTTTGTTTTCTTTCAAAATAGATGTATCTCTTTGATTCTGAATTAATTTATAAAAGTGACTTGATGGTTTAACTTCACATAACAGGAAATAATACTGTAGTTTGCTGTATATTAAATGCTTCCTCTGATAAGAACATTCAGTTTGTTCCTCATGGACATACTGAAAGGCTTAATTGCCTTTAGAGATGGGCATGTGTCTTAGTGAAGCAGTTGTGCAAATGGTGCTGAAGTTAAGTTTCAGGAATCCCTTTATGGACTTTTTAGTAGCTATTTTAGCATAAGGAGGCAGATACACCTATAACTACTATATTAACTACCGTAGGGATAGAGACATTTTGCTTGGCCTATGAATTACATGACTGCTTTTTAAAATGTGTTTTGTTAAGGATAGAGCATAGTTTTGTTCTTGTGAACTGTGGACTGAAGCTGTAGCCAATCAGAGGAAGGAATGGACTACAGGGTAAAGGAAATATTTGTTCCGTTACTGTACTCCATGGCCTCTCGCCATCGTTGATAAAGGATTGAAGTGTTGTGCACCCAAAGTCTGCTACCCTCTTGACCCTTCATCAGTCATCAGCCGCACTGTGAGGTTAGTGAACTGTGGCTCAGGAGGATAACTATTGTTTAAGCATTGTGTAACTCTTGAAAACGGAAATTACTGACACAGCAGTCTTGCAACGAGATGTCTTTCTAGTTTTAAGATTATAGACACATGTTTCCTTTCTCTTGCTAATTGTGCCAGTTAGAGGTATAAGATGATAATATATGAGACTTGAAGTAGGGTTATTCACATGGATGACCCTGAGACTATTGAGTTTCTTTAAAAAAAAAAAAAAAGAAAAACCAAAAAACTAAAGAACATAAACAGACAGAAAGGACCTAGCACAAAATTTCAAGAATTTCACATGGGATCCTTAAATCCCTTAGGGTGTCTTGCAGTTCTTGGATGCTGCTTCTCCACTATTTATGTGTTAGTTACTGAAAGCATAAAGTAACTAATGGCACATACAAACCCTTTCATTGCATACCTTTTTTTTTTTTTCTTACTAGCTCAGGAAAACTTTTAAAGAGCTATATCTAGTATTCACAGCTTTATGTCATCTCATCTCTATATTTATGCCACATTCTTAAACAAGTCGAGTAATATATCAGCTGCAGCTGTTGCTGACCAAAGCTGTCACAGAAGTGGGTGGAGAAAGAATCAGAGATGCGGTGTTCACGTTCTGTGTTTCAAAAGCATATCTGTTGCAGTCAATCTGTGATGATAACAACTGGCTTGTAGAAGGCAGATAAAGCCAGATATTTGTTTTATCTTTGACCAAATGTATAGTAACTTGGATGCCATAGCGATAAATACCACTGATAGCTTAAGGAAAAAAAAAACTGAGTATATACGATTTTCTCACTTGTACAGTAGGAAATACTCATGAATGTGAGGTATTCATTAATTTTGGCTACAGCCTTTCTGTTAGGTTATTAACATAAAGCTTGATATTTAATAGCATGCAAAATTTAAAAAGAGGACAAATGAAAATCTATAATAGCAAATAAGTAAAATGTTTGTTTTTTGCTATAAGTGGGCAATGTGCTTTCTAATTAAATGTATTTTGATTCAAGTAAATATTTACACCAATTGCTAATTAGAAGAATGTTGATACCACACTTTACTAGAGCTGGTTAGGATACTGGACTTAGTATAGCCCTGTCCAAGATTACTCTTAACCCACTGGATCTCACTTGAATCTTCCATCATTCCCATTTTCCAGTTTAGCATGAGGTCAGAGAAGAAAACTGAAAATCCTCATCAAAACACTGTAGTCAGATTTTTATCTACTTTTTTATAAAGACAGTTCAAGGGAAAGAGAAACAATGTTTTAGCCATTAGGAAGGGACAGCCATATGAGGCTATCTCTCCTTGTTCTTTAACCCTGTTGGGCTAAAATAAAATCCTTATATGGTCAAATCAATTAAGGGACAGACTTATCTTAAAGATGCAAAGAAAGCCTTTTGTACAGCTTAACATGTGAGACCTCCCAATAGTTCTCCTCGCTCTCATTAACATCAAGACACACATTGCTTTTGAGATTGTCCGCATGTTTTGTAAGTACTTGATAGCATAGACAGATTCCTAAGGCTACGGGTGCCTTATGAAGACAGCCTCCTAGATATTATATAATACCTATATCATATAATATTAATACTTCATATCAAAGATTTGAATACACATGTTTATGTAATCACATACATATTCAAGATATGGATACTTGTACATTGGACAAAGATAATAAAGGACTTAGCTGTTACCTAATTCTGAAAGAAAGCTTCACAGTGGAGATGGAATTTCAGGAACTCTTTATTGCTGGAAGTCTCTGTGTAGCTGGGGGTTGGGGAAAAGGAAGTACGTGCCGATGGTTATGCTCGGTAATTATTAATAGCTAACAGTTACTGAGTACTCACTCTGTGCCAGGAGGGCGTCTTTATGCGTTCACTCACCCTTTGGGTATCCCTGGGGATTTGGTTCCAGGACCCCTGCAGATAGCAACATTTGTGGATGCTCACGTCCCTTATATAAAGTGATGTAGAATTTGCATGTAACCTACACAGAGTCTTCTACTTTCAATTAGCTCTAGATTACGTATAATACCTGCTGCTGCTGCTGCTAAGTCGCTTCAGTTGTGTCCGACTCTGTGCGACCCCATAGACAGCAGCCCACCAGGCTCCCCCGTCCTTGGGATTCTCCAGGCAAGAACACTGGAGTGGGTTGCCATTTCCTTCTCCAGTGCATGAAAGTGAAAAGTGAAAGTGAAGTCACTCAGTCGTGTCCGACTCTTAGCAACCCCATGGACCGCAGCCTACCAGGTTCCTCCGTCCATGGGATTTTCCAGGCAAGAGTACTGGAGTGGGGTGCCATTGCCTTCTCCTCCTACAATACCTAGTACATTGTAAATGCTAGGTAAATCGTAAATACAATGTAAATGCCATGTACATTGTTGCCATTGCACATCAAATTTATGTTTTACTTTTGGAAACTTTCTGGAGTTTTTTTTTTTTTTTTTCTGATTATTAATCCTTCATTGGTTGACTGCCTGGGTGTAGAACCTACAGATATGGATGGCTAACTGGACCAACTTATTTAGTTCTCCAACAAGATTTTGAAAGTTAATCTTATCTCCACTTTCTAGATGAGGAAACTGAGGTACAAGGAGACTAGATAATGTGCTTAAGGTTCTAGCAGCAATAAGAGGCAGAACATGCCTCTTAACCAATGCACCCAACTGTCTATGTAGTTTAATTTCCACCATTGCCCTGCAAATGAGAGATTTTTCCTTACTTTCCACATTGAAGAAATTGAAGCCCAGAGAGGTTACCTTTGTCAAAGTCACTGGTGGCTAATGACAAAAGAAGGATTTCTGGGAAACTTTGAGGGCAGGAGGAGAAGAGGGCGACAGAGAATGAGATGGTTGGATGGCATCGCCAACTCAGTGGACATGAGTTTGGGCAAACTCCAGCAGGTAGTGAAGGTTTTCTGTAGTCCATGGGGTCGCAAAGAGTCGGACACAACTTAGCGACTGAACAAGAGCAAGAACTGGCGCTCTCAAAGGTCTGTGCCTTTTCACTCCAAGAGGAGGCCTTCTTGGGAAGGCTCAGTGGCCTAGCTGACACATACACACACAAGTATGGGAGGCCTTACTCCTTCTGGGTAAAGACGGTTGAGGTTATAGAGAAGCCTGTGTCGGTTGTTCATAACTCGTCGTATGGCCATAGAGCAGACGGGCACTGAAGCAAGACACACCCCTCTGGCTCAGCTCTTCCAGAATGGACCACCTCTGTCATCTGCCTGGGTTGTGCTTCGTTTTGTTTGGTGTGCCTTTTTTCAGTGTGCTGGGCTGTTCTATTCCTGTTTATAAATCTTTTAAGTGTGCACATTACAGAAGTCATTAAATTGTCATTATAATTTATAGTATGCCTGAAGTCAATCATCTAATTAAACTGTAAGAGAAGAGAGGTGGTAGCCTCATATGCATTTATTAAGTATTGCTGTATTAATTATTCAAGGATTTAGAACCAAGTGAAAGAGAAAACGAATGATACCAGTCTTTAAAAGTTTTCCTATTTCTGCTCTTCTCAGTTCAATAATTTGAAATTCTCACTAGTTAGTAGCATAACCCTAATTCCTTTGGGGAGGTAATTATTAATGAATTAGGATTTTATGTCTTTCTCTTAGCTTTCTCTTATAATTCTCTGGGTAGCATTCATACATGCCACCCCACATCCTAAATGAAGAAGCAATTAGAAATATAATAGAAAACAAAACTTAAATTCATGGGTTATATATAGTGGTCCAAGTTCTGTTTTGAATTATAAAAAATGGTAGCATTTTAGATACCTGGGATCATTTAGAGGAGATTTGGTTTTACCAGAGCAATAGTGACTATTAAGATGCTCATTTTCTTATTAAGGAATAATAATAATAAAAAAACCCCACAGCAACAAAGACCAAAACCAAATAGGGTATAATTAAACTCTTGTTGGAGGAAACTATTTTTGAAGAGTCTATTGTTCAACTCTAAGCTCTAGCTTAATATATATATGTATATATATTTATTCTGTGAGATGAGAATTGATAACTCAGACAGGTATCTCAGCCCCTTGGGAAGTTAACTGTAGTTTGTAATGGAATTGGCTGAATCTGTTCTTTTGGGATTTGGGTGTTCAGGAAAAGGAAAATACTGAAAAACATGATCAGGTGTCATTCATGTGAGTGACAGATTGTAAATGTGGTGAATTTTGCCCTTCTCATTTTAAATTTTGGGGGGCTGAGATTGAATTGAAGGCTATAATTCCAAAAGAGGCAATCCTTAAGAAAAGGTGATCAAGAGCACAATAAAGGCATTTAATTGAGCTATGTGTTAGCAAATGTATCTGTCTAGAAGTTACTAGGTTTTCCAACGACTCTTGGCTAAACAGAAATTAGTCACGTGTAAAGATTCATGTGTAAAGATTCCAGTTTCTTTGCCCCTCTATGTGCATATAAGAGATCCTCAACTTCTAAACAGTTTTCTTGGATAACATTTATATTCCTTTGCTGAGTCACAAAAGCTGAGTTGACCTGTAATGTACTTGAAGTATTAGTAACAAGAAGTTACAAACTGGGTATCGGTTTCTCTGCAAAAATCTGAGTGAATTGGGGATCACGTATTGGGGATCTACTCTTGTGGGAACAGTGTCTCTCTTAGAGTTCTTGGTTGAAGAGATTGAGGAGGCTCCTTTGCTGACACTCTTGTAGGCTGGAAAATGGGGGAGAGAACCAGTAGAGTTCGGTTTGAGTTTCAGGCTGCAGGTAACTAGGGGGAGAGGAAGGCAAGAGTGGTATCCCCAGTGTACGTAGTGGAGGGGAAAGGAACCCCCCCTGCAGTCCTTTTGCTGGTTTGGTTGCTTACTGGGTGGTCTTTCCAGGGCAAGAGCCAAAGGTGAATCATGTACTTTAAATTTGAAAATTGCTAACACATACATATCCTTTTAAAACAGTCTTTGTTTATAGCAGTATAAACATCTCTCCATACTGGAACAAAAACTGCATAAAATAATAAGAATGAGATTTAAATAAAGATTTTGTGTAAACATGTGTTTTAGGGACCTGTGGACTATAAATATTCCTTGAACCAATGCTCAGTGGAATGTGAACTTTTCCATAGAAAGATAGGCATCTGATAAGCTCCTAGCTCTTGTCCCAGAGTTTGATAAATTGCAGGCCCTCAAAATGTGTGACATGTAAAAGCACGGTTAGATGAAGGTAAATGTGAGTTATTGTGAAAACTTTAATTTGGCATTTTTCATGTGCGTTAAATCTGGCATGACATTTACTGTTGAACTTGACCTCTTTGGGGAAAGACTTTCTAAACTTATTTCCTCTTTCCTTCTAAGAACTCAATTAAATCTTCAGAAGGATTCATAACTTGATATTTGCCATGTACTATCTTCAGAAGTATTTTGTAATGTATCTTATATGCTTTTAATTTATTTATTTATTTTGGCTGTGCTGGGCTTTCGTTGCCGCGTGGGCTTTTCTCAAGTCATGTTGCACGGGCTTCTCGTTGTAATGGCTTCTCTTCTTGTGGAGCATGGGCTTTAGGGGGCATGGGCTCAGTTGCTGTGGTTTCCAGGCTCTAGAGCACAGACTCACAGTTGTGACTTACAGGCCCAGTTGCTCTGCACCATGTGGAATCTTCCCCGCTCAGGGATCGAACCTGTATTTCCTGCACCGGCAAACAAAATGTTTACCACTGAGCCACCAGGGAAGCCCCTTATATGCTTTTTCATTCTTCAGAAAGCCATATTTTAGAAAGAATTTTATACATGATAACCATTAATAGACATTAATAGTCTAAAGAAGTTAATTCATAATTTCCAAAAAGACCTTAGGTTTTAAAATAAAAATAATGTCTGTGTTAATATCAGGAACAGTGACAAGGCTGAGAAAAAAAAAATTTCGCCTGTAAACAATTTATATTAAAGAAAAACTAGTAGAATTCAGAGTTTATTTATCCTTTTATAATTCTGCTCTCTGAAGTTTCATGTTAAATTTTGTGGAACTATTTTATATATGGAGCTGTGGACAGAGCATTTATAAGAAAAATATAACCAAATCTGTTTTTGTCCTGTTTCTATATTTCATTTACTACAGTAGCAAATCCTTTGTTCAATCTAGTTAACTGTTGAAAGGATTAGAAATTGTTTGAGGAAGAAGTGACATTTGTCCTTCACATGTGAAATCTAGTACTATAAATTTGTTTCACGCTTTTCTTGTAATTATGTTAGACACACACATTTCCATTATTAGTGTTTCATTGTTATGAAGATTTATATAGTGGGAAAAAAGAACCTAGGGCTAGAAAAAGGTCCAGATATAAAATATTGATAACAGAATCTTAGAGTGATTGCTGGACTGATGTGCTTCCTTAACTTTATAAACCTAAAATTTTCTGAAAAAAATTTTAAGTAACACTATAAAAATCTAAAAGCTGTTTCATTGTCAGTGGTGGTGGTTTTAATCACTACAGAAATCAATAGCTCTCAAACTATTCTCCGCATCTTCCTGCAGCTGTCCATAATAACCATCTGCTCTTGCAGGTGGACTAAATTCTAGTCTCCAGTAAGGCTTGTCACACTGTCTGTCCTGCTTACTTACCATTTCTTTCTTAGGAGTCCACTTTGAAATGGAATCCTTTTCTAAATAGAAGCTCCATACACTAAATTTTACCTATTTATACTTTGAAAGGGTGGGCCTGACAACTTAGAACCTAAGAAGACAGGAAATTGTTCAGAAGAAAAGGACTAATTTCCAGGGTATTTATGGACTTGGAAAGAAAGCCAAAACAGATCTTATGTTTTTTGTAATATTAAAAATTTGACATCAGCCTGACTGCAAAATGTGTACGTTTTGTGTGTCATTGTATCTTTTTTATAAATTCCTGTTATTTGTGTGGTGCTATTCTACTTTTTCCAAGAAACAGTAATTTTGTTGGGCTGACTGTGTTGCTCACAGTTCATCAGCGTTACTGCATTAGATATTTGGTTTACATGGGACATGGCCTTCCTTTTTTTCCTATGTAGAAACTACAAGCCTAAAGTACATTTGTTAGAGCGCACCGTTATTAGCGAATAGCTTCTTATAGATCAATCATGTGAGTGTTACCACTGGGGAAGGCCATTGTACATGATCTGTCAGTGAATAGGGAAGGATTTTGCTGCTTCATAATATAATACAACAGTGATGGTGTTTATCTCCAAACATGCAGAAGCAGAGAGGCTTTGTTATTCTAGCCAACATTTGCCGTAATGAATGCATTTCGGCATTTGCACATGCTGCTTATGCTGCCTTTGTTTGTCTCTTGTTGTTGTTGACTCTGTTGGGGTGTTTTCCAGTTATCTGATGCGGATACCCTCTGAGTAGATTTTTAACTTCTTGGAAAATCGATCCAGTTTTCTATGAAATGTTAATTGACTTCTATTTCTCTTTTATTTTTTCCACAGTTTAACAAAGCTCCTAAGAATTAAAGAGGATTTACTTCATTTTAAAAAGTCTATTTATTACTTAGACAAGTTGCAAAATTTGTTAGGAATAAGGCCTTCTACCAGGGCCAGTACTGACAGTAATGGATAGCTTGCGGAACATTGTATAATAGGAGTGAACATATTTGTGATTTTTTAAAATCTTGAAACGAATGATAAGTGCTGTACGTGTTTCCCTCACATAAGGAGCTCATTTAAGTTTTTATCCTCTTGGTTCTTCTTAGTGGGATTCATGTGAATGAATCCCAAATGTAAAAGAGGTACATTTAAGCATAATTGTGGCTCAGAATTTGTCTTATCCCTTTTACAGTTCAGAACAATTAGAAGGTCTGAGAGGATCTTTATTCTCTTTGTTGAATAAAAGGAGAGTTTTAAAAGGAGAGTTTGGAGGAGCAGGGTGGGTGGGGGTAGGGCTATGTTTACACTTTCCCTATATTGAAGTTTAACCCAAATGATTTTAATTTTGGTTAGGATCCTTCCCTTTCAGTGACTTTCAAAGGATATTACCTCAACCTCTTGCCTAGCAGGACACCAATAAACATTTTATTTTCAACTTCCTTAAAAAAAAAAAATTCTTTTTCTGCTCTTTGTTTTGACAAATTTGTATGGATTAAGTCTTACTGCCTTGCCTTTGAGAGGATGCTGTTGGCTGTGAAGATGCCTCAGACTTTTCTGGTCATGACCAAAAATTACAGAATCAGTAGAAGAAAAAACTATAGACAGAAATCTGTCTTTTACTCCTTTGAATATCTCTACGATATCTACGTGGTCGCTGGAACCAAAGTAGGCAATCAAAAGTGATTCATTTAACAACTCTCAGCCGATGTTTTTCTGAGCACCTGCTACGTGCTTAGTGTTCAGCAGAGTTTCCACCTCCAGAAGCTCTGCGTTTAGAAGAAAGGCGGATGGAAAGGAACTACAGTGTAATAAGTGAGGGTTTCCACAGAGGCCAGCACAGAAGGGGGAGGTCATGAATAGGGAAAGGGGCATTCATTCTGAGCCAGTCTTAATCAATTGCTTGCTGTTTTCTAAGCACTATTCAGGGTGTCCGGTCTACAGGGAGACGAAACAATATGACCTCTCTTGAGAAGCTTCTGTCCTAGTGTGGGGACAGATAGAGTCATATACCAACCTTCCTAGCATTTATGGGGGGTGTGTGTGTGTGAGAGAGAGAGTGATTGACTCAGGTAGGGAGACGAGAAGGTACGGGAGGAGGTGACACTGAGCAGGAACCTGGCACATCAGGCAGAGGAACAGCAGCTCTTGTAATAGTGTGGGCTGCATCCAGACACTTAGACCTCTCCTTGAAAGAGAGCAGTGAACGTTTCAAAGTGAGGAAGAAGGGCAGCTTAGTATAAATGAGATAATGTATCAGGCAGGACACTTGATGCTTTATGCCATGTTCAGGCCACCAGGTTCCATCTGTAGTCTTCAGCCACCCTGGAGGTGCCAGGTGCTGGGCAAGGCTGTAAACTTGGGGTGTTGCCCAAGCCTAGGCTGTGATCCCCTTTCCAGAGGGGTGCCTCCCTTCCTCCCTAGGTCCTGACCCTTTGTCTCAGCTCCTCCTCCCACCCGTGGGCCTTGGTACAGGGGAGGCCCTGGCTTGGAAACCGTGCATGTGATCTAAAATTAAACCTGGAACTATTTTATATATATATATATATATATATAAATGCCATGATTAGGTGTTTACAGCACGGAATCTTCAACAATTAAAGAGAAAAGGTGTGGGTGGGGTTAAAAAATAGCAGTACCCACACTCTGAAGTTTTTGAGAAAAACAGGAAACTAGTCTTTTTTAACCAGTGATGCCCAGAACTGGTTATTGCAGAGAGGGTTGTTTTTCTAATGCATTGTGGTCAGCGCAGCTGTGCCAGAAGTTGATTTCTGCTCATTATGACAGCCGTCTGTGGATTTCTTTAGCTGACAAACCTATAGACAGGCAAGCATAATTATCAGTAGTAACCTGGTCATTATGGCCGGATGGTGCTTGGAAAACAATTTGCACAGGTCCTGAAAGCCTGTGAGAACATAGAAAATAAGAGCATTTGGCCACCATGCAGTTATTTCCGGGAGCTGTGAATGACCCAGACCTGTGAACCATACAATAGCTTATTGTAGCAGGACTGTTTAAATTCTCTCTATACTTAGATTTTTTAAAAACTTGACAGATGACATTGGATGGCAAGTGACATAATATTTTTTTCTAAGTTGCTCGTTAACTCAAGCTCCCATTTTCTAACAATGTTTTAGACCTCTTTATTTTTTGCTTGTATTTGCTAGTTGGTGGAAATTAGATATAATTTAAAAAGTAAAATCATTGAGGTCATAGAGATGTCTCTTGTTCTCAGAATGTCACAAATGTATGCTTGCTGCTGCATTTGTGAAACAGGAAAAATGATTACAGAAGGGATTGTTTGAGCACTTATTGATTAGCTTTGTGTTCTTTGGAATAAGGTGAAATACTTATTATTTTAGAACCAGACTGAAAGAGAGCAATTCCCTTTATCTGCACTGTACACGGAAGACTAGGTTAGTACAGACTAGGCACTGAGGTTTCCCTTCACTTCCTGTGTGGGTTCAGTGTAATCGGGGAGCCCCTCTAAACCAGAGCACTCCCTTGCAGGCCGTTTCTTTGTGCACGTGGAGATGTCATCTTTTTAAGGAGAAAGGGAGGGCGTTAAACTTCTGGAAGTGGAGTAATGGAACCTAGATTCGATCGCTCATTGCATTTTATGGTCGCCAAGTCAAGCATTTGGTCTGTGCGTTGAAGGATTTACGCTTGTCTGTTTGTATCAGACTTTACAGTTATCTCTTTAATAAGTAAATTACTCATGCTTCTCTCCGGTGAAGCTTGTTTGCCGTGCTTGATCCAGGCGGTGTGCCTGGGCTTAGCAATGCCCCCTGTCCAGCTGATTGCCCAGGCTGCTCCGGAAAAGGCAATCGTTACTGCTATTGATTTTTGTAGCATGCTGGTCCTATCAGAGTTATTTGCAACGAAAGGGAAGTCAGCCTCTTGCATCTGCCTTTTTGTTTCACCACAAAAGTACTGTCTACCTAGGCTTCAGTCTCGGTGGCGGTGGCGGTGGCAGTAACAGTAACAGGACTCCAGGGGGATTCTCAGTGGGGGAGGGGGGGGTGTGCCTGGGAGCAGTAGGTAGAATAGGAGGGGTGTGAAAGTCACCCTATTTTTAACCCCTTGCTAGCTGTTTCCTAGTGTGATGGGGCAGGAGTAGCTGCCATCTCCCCTCTTGCCAGCATGTGGCCAAAAGTAATGAGACAACCATTGTCAAGTACTCGCAAATGCACACGACAGATGTTTCTGTAAAGTACCAGCTCTTACTGAGAAAAACAAGATGACAAACGAGCCCAGCAAACAAACATGCTTTATCAGAAAAGCTTCCTATTTCAAACATATATTAAAATACTCGTTTTAAGTTGGGAAAACATAGCCCTGGGAAGTTGTGATCATGTTGAAATGGGAGAAAAATGGCTTTTTATTTCTTTCTTCTTCTCATCTATCTCTCTAGCATGGTGCACTTTTAATTATGTATTCATATTCAGATTAAAAAAAAAAATCTTGAGAACTAGAAATATAACCTTTTGCTTTTCATACTTGGTGGAGCCTCAATCTGTCCTTGACGTTATTACTTTAAATAGCCTCACTAAGCATATGAACAGAAAAAAACACAGACTAGAAATCTCAGGGGAGAGACTGGGGGAAACCATATTCATTCTTGCAGTAGAGCGGTGAATGAAAACAAGCTCAGTAGATCAAGCAGCAATGCTGAGCGGTTCCCTGGAACTAACTTGGGCGCCTACCAAAAGAAGTAAAGTAAAGTAAAGTTATTAAGAAGTAAAGTATGTGTTTGCTAACTACTAAAGGGCCCTCAAATTCCTATTGCTATGTCCCTCCCATTTTGTTTTCATTGGCAATGGTTCTGACAAAGACACGGTTAAAAACACACTGTACTCTTCTTCCTAATGAGAAAGTGGTGCTCGGAGGTGATACTTATCTGTGCAGGAGACAGAGGCTGACAAGGTCAATGTGTAATGATTAGTTCTTTTTCACTGTGTACACGTGGAGGTTGTCCCTTGATGTCTTACCAACATCATCTGTAACGTGTGTGCACACTAAGTCGCTTCAGTCGTGTCCAACTCTTTACCACCCTGTGGACTATAGCATGCCAGGCTCCCCTGCCCATAGGATTCTTCAGGCAAGAATACTGGAGTGGGTTTCCATGCCCACCTCCAGGGGAATCTTCCTGACCCAGCGATCGATCCTACGTCTCTTCCTGCATTGGGAGGTGGGTTATTTACCACCAGCACCACCTGGGAAGGCCCATTCCTAATATAGCTCTGAAATAAACAGAGACTCTCTCTGTCAAGCTTGGGCCCAAAAGAGTTCTCTTGTGGGGACTGCTTACTGTTTGGGTAGTTCGTCTGCTTCTTGTTCACAGGCACCCCGCCTTTTGGAGCCCTCACGGTGGAGGGTTTCACAACGTGGTTTTACCTACTTTTCTTTGAAGCAGCCTCCTCTCCTCATTACCATCTGGAGAGAAAACAATCATGGTGGTGAGAATCGAAAGGGAGGTTGGAGATGACTAAGTCAAACTCACTTAGTTGAAGAGAGAGCCAGAAAGAGGTTATGTTGCTTGCCCGGGTCGTGGAACTCTTTGTGCCCTGATTATTGGCTCTGCTTTCATTATGTTTCACATAGACAGCCCAGTGAGGCTTTTCCTGGGGGAGATGATTACTTTAATACTGGGGAGCTGTGAGCGTTTCAGGAAGTAGCTGATGCTCCTGGGTTGTCATCGGATGTTGGGGAGGAATACGGCTGCTATTCCTGGAAATGCCTAAGAAGCCGGATGTGGCACTGGTGGCAGGATTTACATTGACATAGGAGCGTGTACCAAACACCGCTCTAGAAAACGGCAGTGTGACCCAGGTGATATCTATCCCAAGTTTGTGCCAGACTCTTTCTGCCATCCTCTCTAAGTTTGGCTCTCTTACTCTTTTCTCTCTAATTGCTTCAGTGAAAAAACAAATGTCATGCTTCATAATGCTGAATAGCGCTGTTGAGTGTTTGCAGAATTTCTCTTAGTGGAAACGTAGTCTTCACACTGCAGTCTGAGTGATAGTGTAGTCAGCAGGATTTGTGTTAAGCATCACTTGCTTAAACACATCAGGGGTGCAGTTCACAGGTAACAAAAGTTACTGCAGCACAAAGTTTAGAGGGCTTTTCCACTTTGGCGCTGTTGACCTCAGAGTATGGATAATACTTACTGTGAGCGGACTCTCCTGTGCACTGTAGGCTATTTCCAGCGTCCTGGCTTCTACCCACTAGACGACAATAGCAACTCCTCCCCGGTCACGATAACCAGAAAGAACCCAAGACATGGCCCCTCTGTGTACAAGGGTTGAGAACCTCTGTAGGCTAACAGTCAGTCTGAGGAGGATGGCTTATCTACCAGACTGAAGCACACTGTCAAGAACAACATACAGCTTGACTCTAAGAAGACAGTGTAAGAAAGTAAGGGCTGGGAGGGTTAAATTGCAAAATAATGAACATTCCTTGTCAGTGACACAGTGAATAGCAACCTAACCCGGGGATTTCCCCTGCTGGCTGTGGCAGGAATTCCCTTTCTCTTCCTCTCACCCTCAATTGTAGGGAGCTCCCTTTCAGGACTGCCCTTGCTTCCGATTCACTTATTTTCTGCGTCCTCCTTTCTTTTCCACTTTTCTGCCACGTCTGTTGCCATCAGCAACTGGTCCGCCCCTGGATCCTCTGTAAAAGCTTAGAGCCACTGAGACCTTCCGATGACCTTGAGCCATCCCTCTGATCCTGGGGAACACGTCTGGCTATTCGGACTTCATTATTTACCTCTTTGCATTCTACTTAGATTTTCACAGCCTGTGTAGGGAACAGTGAGGAGCAGTTTTGTATCTAAGGACGCCAGTCCCCAGTGTGACTATTTTTTTCTGATAGAAGCTATGCCATACATGGTGAGCAGGCCCTAGAGTCCACTTACTACATTGCCTTAGGCTACTTCTCAATCAGGTTATATAAACTTTTGAAGGCTAGCCTGGAATGCCAACCACTGTTTGTGACACTGGTTACAAAGGGACACGTTCCAAATTTCAAATAGTAGGTTTCAAAGCAAATGTTCAGAACACAGTTTACTTTAAGTGGAACTGCTTTGACAGGCCGGAAGATGAGATGCAGTCATCCAACTTGCACCTGTTTTGAATACATTCTTCCCCCCAAACCACAAAGAGACCCTTGGGGAGGTGGCTCAGACTCTCCCTTCCAGCGGGACGGAACCTTCCCACCCTAAGTCCCAGACTTGGCGGGCAGACAAACTGCGCCAGCTAGGGTTTGCTTCTCTGATGTGGAAAAAATAGGCATCTGGCAATCTCCTTGGATTCCATTTGGACGTGCTCTTGTGTCTAACCTCTGCCAAGTGTACTTAGGCTGCCAAAGTTTGCCAAAAGAGGAAAAGAAGAACACCTTCATCTATAGGTTGAGATGCTAACTGAAGGAAATCAATAAGAAACCAGCTAGAATCTTAGCAAGCCTAGAAATGGAAAAGAAAGATATATGTTGGACCAAGTGATGTAAGTCAAACAGAGAAGGAGAAATATTGGATAACATCCTTTATGAGTGGCATCTAAAGAAAAACAGTACAAATGAACTTACTTACAAGACAGAAAGAAACTCAGAGAACGAACTTATGGTTCCTGGAGGGGAGGATGGGACGAAAGGACAGTTAGGGAGTTTGGGATGGACGTGTACACAATGCTGTGTTTGAAATGGATAACCAACAAGGACCTACTGTATAGCACATGGAATTCTGTTCAATGTTATGTGGCTGCCTGGATGGGAGGGCAGTTTGGGGGAGAAGGGATACATGTATATGTGCGGCTGAGTCCCTTTACTGTTCACCTGAAACTATCACAATATTGTTAATCCACTGTCAGTTCAGTTCAGTGCAGTCGCCCAGTCGTGTCTGACTCTGTGACCCCATGAATCGCAGCACGCCAGGCCTCCCTGTCCATCACCAACTTCCGGAGTCTACCCAAACCCATGTCCATCAAGTCGGTGATGCCATCCAGCCATCTCATCCTCTGTCATCCCCTTCACCTCCTGCCCCCAATCCCTCCCAGCATCAGACTCTTTTCCAATGAGTCAGCTCTTCACATGAGGTGGCCAAAGCACTGGAGTTTCAGCTTCAACATCAGTCCTTCCAATGAACACCCAGGACTGATCTCCTTCAGAATGGACTGGTTGGATCTCCTTGCAGTCCAAGGGACTCTCAAGAGTCTTCTCCAACACCACAGTTCAAAAGCATCAATTCTTCGGCGCTCAGCTTTCTTCACAGTCCAACTCTGATATCCATACATGACCACAGGAGAAACCATAACCTTGACTAGATGGACCTTTGTTGGCAAAGTAATGTCTCTGCTTTTGAATATGCTATCTAGGTTGGTCATAACTTTCCTTTCAAGAAGTAAGCATCTTTTAATTTCATGGCTGCAATCACCATCTGCAGTGATTTTGGAGCCCCCCAAAATAAAATCTGACACTGTTTCCCCATCTATTTGCCATGAAGGTATGGGACCAGATGCCATGATCTTAGTTTTCTGAATGTTGAGCTTTAAGCCAACTTTTTCACTCTCCTCCTTCACTTTCATCAAGATGCTTTTTAGTTCCTCTTCATTTTCTGCCATAAGGGTGGTGTCATAATCTATTGTACCTCAATACAAAATCAACAGTTTAATTTAAAAAAGATATATGTTTTACAGGAATGCAATTACACTAAGAAGAATTTGGATAATTAAAATATAAGTACAATAATGACCTTACTTTTTGTATCTATATCAAATCATAAATGTTTACACTAAATTTGTTAAAGATGGGAATGCTTTTCATTTTGAACAAGAAACATCCAATGTAAAATATGGTGACTCCAAGACTTGAAAGGGTCTTCCAATTCTGATAATCATATGGGCTTTTTTCACTTTCCCTCTAAATTTGTCAAGTTGCACATATTAATATGTTATCAGTTCAGTTCAGTCGCTCAGTCGTGTCCGACTCTTTGCGACCCCATGAATTGCAGCACGCCAGGCCTCCCTGTCCATCACCAACTTCCGGAGTTCACTCAGACTCACGTCCATCGAGTCAGTGCTGCCATCCAGCCATCTCGTCCTCTGTCGTCCCCTTTTCCTACTGCCCCCAATCCCTCCCAGCATCAGAGTCTTTTCCAATGAGTCTGAGTGATAAATCTATGCAACTAGAGTATGAGAATGGTGGCTGATGACGTCTCTGGGAAAGTTTCTAAACATCTATACTGGTGATTTTCAAGTTGGATTCAGGGTATCTGGGAACATATGGAAGTTTTATATATATATATATATGGTTGTGGTGGATTTGACATGTGTCAGTTTTAATCGCCCCTAAATTTGAGCCTTCAGATCATGACAGGAGGGATGCTTGGATCCCCAATTTTAAATACTGTACATTTAGGAAAGAGTTGCCTTACTCCTGGAGAAGGAAACGGCAACCCACTCCAGTATTCTTGTCTGTAGAATTCCATGGACAGAGGAGCCTGGCAGGGTATAGTCCATGCGGTTGCAAAGAGTTGGACGTGACTTAGTGACTCTCACTCACTCACTGCCTTATTCCAATACTATTACATAGTGTCTTGATTACACAGCATGCCTTTTGTTAGGGATTTACCAGCAACAATCTGTTTTCAGTGTCTTTCCATCACTAGCCCCTGAGTTGAGGACAAGAATCATGGCTTTGGGAGGACACAGTTTTTTGTTGAATGAAAAATTGAATAAATGAGGGGGAAAAATTCACCATGAACATTTTATAAGAAAAGCATATAGTTCTTTTCCTGATAGAAAAGTAAAATATAGACATTTTCCAATAATGAAGTTAAAACAAAATTGAAAAGAATGTCATGCTGTGACATTTTGTTTCCTTTTTAGAAATTTTGGCTTTTCTTTAAGAACAAAGACATATTGTATTTTCTAGAGAAGGAGAGCATGGCATGCCCTCCAAAATTAATCTAGTGGAACATGGGCATATAAAGTCCTCTAGACCCATCAATTTTAGTCATCCTTTATAGTAATAAACACTTTTTAGTGCCAAAGTAAATTAGGACAATGATCTGGGTAAAAGAATACTCTTGAGCTGTATAAGAAAGATTTGGATTTTGTTGCCAAATTTAGAGTAATGACCTTCATTCTGTACCTGAAAGCATTTCCATCATTGTCATATGTAGACCTGGTTGACCCACCTGAAACTCCTGTGACCATGTGATTCAGTAGTCCCAACATAGATAGTGAATAATTAGGAATGGTTCAATATATTAAACTTTTTTTGTTTGGCACTTATGATCCATTTGCCAGATCAAAATCATAAGTGGAACTGAAAATTGAGTGCAGGTAACTACAAGGTGGGCTTCTCTGGCGGCTCAGACGGTTAAGAATCCACCTGAAATGTAGGAGACCTGGGTTCGATCCCTGGATAGGGAAGCTCCCCTGGAGAAGGGAATGGCAACCCACTCCAGTATTCTTGCTTAGAGAATCCCCATGGACAGAGGAGCCATATAGGATATAATCCATGGGGTTGCAAAGAGTCAGATGCAACTGAGCAACTGAGCGCACGCGCACACACACACACACACAATTACAAGGTGTTTGGGTTTCTTCAGCTCGAGAAACTTTTTATGTTGCCACTATATATATCTTTTCAAGAGCGTTGGTTTAGAGTCAGACTCCCTAGATTAAAAAGGCATTTTCAGCATTTACTATGGGGCCACGGACACATTTCTTAAACTTTTGGATCCTTAAGCCCTCTCTGAGGGAGGCAATAATGGTGCCTGCCTCATGAAAAATTTAATGAGAAAATACACATGAATCATAGTACGCTGATGGGACGCAAGGACTCAGTAAATGTTGATATAAAATGTTTATATCATTCTACGTGATGATTGTTTCAAACTCCGTTACTATTTCTAGATCTTTTATTTTCTTAATGTTTTCAGCCGTGAGCCCAAACTTGTAAGTTCCTTTTTATGAAAGTCTGACTCTAAACAGAGTCTAGGCTGCCAAACCCGTCTGCTGCTTCTTGTAAAGAAAGAAGGTAATGCTCAGTGTATGTGTGTGCTTCCATGTGAAGGAACCACAGTCCTAAATCTTGCCAGACTGAGGGCAGGTGGATCCCAGTCTTTGCCGGGAGCCTAAATCCTATTACCAGGCCTTATTTATTTCAGGCCTGATAAAGACGCTTCCTCTGGGTGATTTTTTTTTTTTTTAATCATCTCTTATTTAAAACATAAAGACTGAGGGAGTTGGAAAGCTATAAATTAAACTTATAAAAGAAGTACAAAAGCGCTTCTATTATTTTTTATGTTTCCCAGAAACTGACTTTATAAGTCATTCCCAAAGTTCTAAAGAAACTTTTTTTCCTGACTTTTTCATCACATGAATGAAACTGGGTTTTCAGTTATAGTCATGCCACAACACAAGTCATCACATGGACACTACTGTTTTTTACCTTGGTATAAATTCTTATTTACTCTTTTCAGGATTTCTTGGTCATGTAGTAACTTTCAGAGTGAGGACTGACCCCTGAGGGACATGACATCATTCTGAGCAGGATGAGTTAGTCATGAGGTGCTAGGAGTATGGGATGTCAGTGCACCCTTGAGGGAACCCTTTCAGAAATCCTTCTGATACACTCACTGGGAACTTTGAATCCTAAAACTGCCAGGTTTAGGAATTACCTCCTTTTTGTCATGACCAATTTCTTTCATCTTGCATACTTTAAATATGGTTTTGATATTTCCCAGTGGAAGTTGGTATTATTGCATGGAGTTAAAATCTGTTTTAAAATAAGTGATTTAAGTGGATATCCAATCTGTAAAGTTTTGTTCAGCTTGAAAAATCCTATGACCAAAGTTTACCCTTGCCTTTTAGTGGTTTTACTTTTTAAATGTCTCCAGTTCAATTCAGTTCAGTTGCTCAGTTGTGTCTGACTCTTTGCGACCCCATGAATCGCAGCACACCAGGCCTCCCTGTCCATCACCAACTCCCGGAGTTCACTCAAACTCATGTCCATAGAGTTGGTGATACCTTCCAGCCATCTCATCCTCTGTCATCCCCTTCTCCTCCTGCCCCCAATCCCTCCCAGCATCAGAGTCTTTTCCAATGAGTCAACTCTTTGCATGAGGTGGCCAAAGTATTGGAGTTTCAGCTTTAGCATCATTCCTTTCAAAGAACACCCAGGACTGATCTCCTTTAGAATGGATTGGCTGGATCTCCTTGCAGTCCAAGGGACTCTCAAGAGTCTTCTCCAACCAATTCTTCGGCGCTCAGCTTTTTTCACAGTCCAACTCTCACATCCATACATGACCACTGGAAAAACCATAGCCTTGACTAGACGGACCTTTGTTGGCAAAGTAATGTCTCTACTTTTCAATATGCTATCTAGGTTGGTCATAACTTTCCTTCCAAGGACGAAGCGTCTTTTAATTTCATGGCTGCAGTCACCATCTGCAGTGATTTTGGAGCCCCAGAAAATAAAGTCTGACACTGTTTCCACTGTTTCCCCATCTATTTGCCATGAAGCGCTGAGACAAGATGCCATGATCTTAGTTTTCTGAATGTTGAGCTTTAAGCCTACTTTTTCACTCTCCTCTTTCACTTTCATCAAGAGGCTTTTTAGTTCCTCTTCACTTTCTGCCATAAGGGTGGTATCATCTGCATCTCTGAAGTTATTGATATTTCTCCTGGCAATCTTGATTCCAGCTTATGCTTCTTCCATCCCAGTGTTTCTCATGATGTACTCTGCATATAAGTTAAATAAGCAGGGTGACAATATACAGCCTTGACGTACTCCTTTTCCTATTTGGAACCAGTCCATTGTTCCATGTCCATTTCTAATTGTTGCTTCCTGACCTGCATAGAGGTTTCTCAAGAGGCAGGTCAGGTGGTCTGGTATTCCCAGTTTTGTGTAATTTCTTACTGATTCCTTTTGGTTCCCCAAAATATTGTAAGTCATTAATTAATTGTTGAGAATTTGAAATTTTACTTTCCCACAGTCAAGTTTTAACTGTCTCTCCACTGTGGCTAAAGTGTAATTCAGTAAAATCTTGTTAGAACACTTTTTCTTTTCAGGGCTATGGCTTCTAAATAGATCTCCCAACATGAAAGATTAAGCATGTTCAAATATTTTACATTTTGGAAGTAAACAAACAAGCAAGCTGAAATCAATAATCTTAATGGATTTTCTACCTCCCAAGTTACCTCTCAACTGCATCACAGTTTTGACTACCTACTTTAGAAAGGAATCTCAGTAACCTCTTAATTTTGAAATTTGGTGAAATCTTTGACTTATTTGTTCTATTTTTTGGTTTGTATTTGGTACTATTTGTCATGTAATTGTTTCTCCACTTGGCTCTGTGATGCTGGTGACCTGGTGCCCACCTCTGTCCTCAACCCCTTCTCTACTCCCCAGTCTTTGTGGCTCTCCCCAGAGTGTAGCCCCTAGGCCTCTTGTGTCTATAGCTTCCCAAATCATGACCTGGCCCATGACCTCCCAAGGCCCATTGCTTCATATTACCGTAGATACCGATGATGCTAGTGGTCTTCCAAACTGAGTTTCAGCTCCCATATTCTTGTGGGTTTTATATCTATATATCCTGCTGTCTGCTTGGACATATCTGTCTGAAAATTCTTTTTTTTTCTCTCTGGCCACTCTGTGTGGCATATGGGATCTTAGTTCCCTGACCAGAGATCACACCTGTGCCCCTTGCATTGAAAGCATGGGATCTTAACCACTGGACTACCAAGAAAGTCCCTATCTGAATATTCCTAGGGCACCTCAAAACCTCAAATCTAGTTTGTTCTAAAACCAAATATACTGTTTCCTCCCAAACCTGGTTTTCTGTTCGTCTGCCTGACAAGCTTCTGCTATTACTCCAGGCCATTTCCAGTGTCTTCACGCTCAGCCCTTCTTTGACCTCTGTGCCGCACTCTCCTGTGGGTGCTGCTGTAACCCGGACTATGGCACTTTCCCTCCTACCTGCACACCAGGTGTTTGTTGAGGTCAGAAAACACATGGGTGGACCTTCGGATGTAGCACAGTGCCTGGTGTGTGACAGCTCCTGAGAAAATGGTTGCTGAGTATGTTAGCAGGTGACAGAAACTGCAAATTATAGATACTGAAATAGGAAACAGTTTTTATTTCACCAGGCAGAATAGTTTGTAAGTGGCTGTATATTAAAAAGACATTTCCTTATAGTTGTATAGAAAATGAAACCTTGTTGATTAGCTATGGCTCCTAGAACTAAAAGAAGAGAAGGGAAGCCTTTATTTCCTTCCTAGACTCACGGTCAACCAGGTATTTGGACTTGGCTTGAATGGAGACTCATTCACAGAGTCCTGGTAGCAGGTATAGTTTTTTGCGTGGGTTTTCCAGCTATTTCAAAAGGCTTCTGAATGAACAGTGCAGAACTCAACTGTCTGCCTGGAGAACATTTAGGTGTAATTGTTTCCTAGATGCACTTCCTCTCCACTTACTCTTCATTTCTAAGTGGAGCTATGTGGGTCAGGATATGGGGATGATATGTAGGCTTCTGTTTACTTAGGCAGAAGTAGTGAAAAATCATGATTTAATTTACAGAGTGATGACCCCTGCTCTGGTTTCCCTGGTGGCTGAGCAGTAAAGAATCTGCCTGCAATGCAGGAACTCGGGTTCCATCTCAGGTTCCCTCCAAGGGAAGATCCCTTGGAGAAGTAAATGGCAACCCCCTCCAGTATTCTTGCCTGGGGACTCCCATGGATAGAGGAGCCTGGCGGCTATATCCATGTGGTTGCAAAAGAGTTGGACACGACTTAGCAACTGAACAACAACAATAGCAACCCTGCTGCATCCTCCTTCTTTCCCCTCATACACACACAGGTAAGATTGTGTATCTGGGTGTGCTTGTCCTACCCACTTAAAATCATCTCTGCTGCTGCTGCTGCTAAGTCGCTTCAGTCATGTCCAACTCTGTGTGACCCCAGAGACAGCAGCCCACCAGGCTCCCCCATCCCTGGGATTCTCCAGGCAAGAACACTGGAGTGGGTTGCCATTTCCTTCTCCAATGCATGAAAGTGAAAAGTGAAAGTGAAGTTGCTCAGTTGTGTCCGACTCTTAGCGACCCCATGGACCACAGCCTACCAGGCTCCTCCATCCACAGGATTTTCCAGGCAAGAGCACTGGAGTGGGGTGCCATTGCATTCTCCAAAATCATCTCTAAATACACTAATATTATCCTTTAGTCCCAGTAGCTTTATCACATTGCCTTAAAGGAGTATTAAAAAAAAAAGTTTGCTATTGGAATCTTATATTATTGGGATCAGCTTCTATCTAAATGGGACAGGTATTAATGGGTTAATCCATGTTAATTTTAAAACTAAAAGGTCCTAGCATTGAAGACTCATCTCTGACTGTTCTGTATTTAAGATTAAGTTCTCTGCACTCTGATATTGGACCACTGCAGAATTATGTTATGTAACTATTTCCCTTTTGGCATTCATAAAATCAAGAAATATGTCTCCAGAGGTCATCCCACATTCAGCAAAAATTTTAAATACACGAATAAAAATTCCATCAGGCTTCATAAATACTTCACATAGATTTGTCTTTTTGTTGTCTTTTGTAGCTTTATAACTGGTTTGGTAGTCTTTTATGAGGAACAACAAACAAAACATCCTGTTTTTATAATATCCAGCACAAATCCCAGTGGAATTATTACAGAAATAGCTCAGGTTCTTCCTATATCAGTTAGCAGTTAAAAAAAAAATCTCCATTATTTAATGTTTCTCTTCGAAGTCTTAGAAGTGTAACTAAAACAAAATTGCTTTGTGTCTTCAGGCACCCAAGTCTTGCTAAGTGTTAATTGTTCAGGGTTTGTATATTGAGTTCCAAGATAGTAGAAGGGAACCACTGAATCCCAATGGTGACCATTTTAAATTGCAAATATTTGTAAAACTCTTTTAGCTTTTTTTTTCCCTCTTCCATTTCACAGTTTCATCTTTTTTTGAAGTTCCTCAGGATTAAGTTGAAGGGTTTGCTTCTGTTCAAATAAGTTAAAATTGAATAGGGTTGTACTATGGCTTTAGGACTGGTAAAAGAGCCAGAGCGATGATTCAGAAGCTGAAAATAGCTCTACATTTTATGCAATCAAGTAAAACTCTGTACCTTGGCCTTCCCCACACCGGATGAGCAAGGAGTTGTAAGTTATTCCACCCCCAGCATGCCACTAGGGGTGACTCGCTGGGCCCTGACGAACTACCGCCTTAGTGGAGCATGTGTGGCTGGAAGGATCACCCTGATGTACAGGGTGGATTAGGGTTGAGTGACCTCAACTTGTATTCATTTCCTCTGGAGGAACGCTCACAAGGCCCTCTCTGTTCTAAGGAGGATTTATTCAGTGCGGGTTCTCACGGAGACACCCAGTCACTGGTTGGCCCATAGGTGCCATGTTCCCTTGTGATGCTTGCTTCCTTGAAAGGGCTTCCGTTCATTCACAGCATCTATCCTGGTCCTGAGGAATCACATTTTAAGATTACAGAAGGGAGAGTAATGGATATATTTTTCTTTACTCCCTTCCAGAGTTTTCTTTCTTACCTTATTTTCTGTATGTTTTTATGCAAAAAGCTATACAGTAAAGTGAGGAAGAGAGAAGATAATTAATTCCTGAATGAACTCCCATTTTTGTTGTGTGTGCGTGCATGCATGCTAAGTCACTTCAGTCATGTCTGACTCTTTGTGACCTCCAGGCTCCTCTGTCCATGGGATTCTCCAGGCAATACTTCTGGAGTGGGTTGCCAGGCCCTCTCCACCAGGGGAATCTTCCCAACCCAGGGATTGAACCCATGTCTCTTATGTCTCCTGCATTAGCAGGCAGATTCTTTACCACTGAGCCACCAGGGAGCAAGTTGGGTCAACTTTTCTGGGTAGAACATTCTAGGACCGAGAGCTGAGTCATCTTTGTGACAGAGTTCAAAGTCTCAATGTAAATTCTTATTCTTGTTACTTAAAATGAGACTCTATGCTGTGTCCTGTCAAATAAATAAAACTGTCAGGTTATAATTAACATGCGGTGCTCCTCTAATTAAACAGAATTGATGGGAAATATCTGGGAGGATATTAGCAATGGAACAGTGATGTTTGCATTTCAATGATCTTAATTACCCCTTCGACTTAATGCCCTGTTACGATGGACGGGAGAATGTCACATCTCACTTAGCCCTATTGTTTTAGACAGTGGCTGCAAGCTGAAAAGGACCAGAGTGCATTAACTTGCATTGTGGTGTCTGCTTTTGCAGACAGAAGGTTTGGGAATGTATATTCTTTTCTTTTTCTCCCTTTCATTTTTTTTTTTTCTTCAAAGGAAATTAAATCACATCCCT
The DNA here is from genome assembly GCF_032452875.1 of Bos javanicus. NCBI lineage: Eukaryota > Metazoa > Chordata > Mammalia > Artiodactyla > Bovidae > Bos > Bos javanicus. Next base: position 80,261,940 of record NC_083876.1, on the reverse strand, counting down.
GACAGGAGAGGGTAAAATCTCTGAGCAGACCTCCCCGGTGCTTAGAATTCACAGTCTCTACCCTGTCCCAGTTTGCTATTATCCTAAGGCAACACACTCCCCTGCTGCTCTTTGCGTCTTTGGCTGCTCGCCAGCCTCCCAGGGCCTCCAGCTTTGATGTAAGGAGCAGGCTGTCCTCAGGCCAGGCTGTTGTTGCTGCCCTGGCCTGGGCTTCATGCACCCACAGTGCCAGGAGGGACGACCTGTCTCATAGTACACATTTCGACAGCCCAAGTCATCATCAGGGCTTTCTAAGCCTCTCGAGGCAGAGGGAACTGCCTTTGTGTCGCCCCAAGTGGCTGCCCCCAGCCGCTCAGCTGGGCTCAGCCTCTGCTGGTTCTTGGTGCCCGTCCTTGGGGGTGGGCCTCTCTGCCCGCCCAGGGGAAGACACCAGCTCTGCCAGGTCGGCTGTCAGTCTGCAGGGCCTCCTTGGCAGGGCTCAGGGTAACCAACCCAACGAGTTGAACAGCCTCCTCTGGGGACTGTGCGTCGACCTTCATTTGATCTAGGCCTGGCAGCCCGGTTAGTGAGGACATCAGTTCTGGCTTGGGAAATCTCTCTTTCACCAAACCTTTTTCCACAGTGGTCGCAGGCTTGCAGTTAGAAGTCTGTGCTGCTGTAAAGTTAACTCTTAAATCTGCTGATAAATACAGGTGGGTGTTTCTAAAAGTAGGTGGACGCATAAACACAGAGCATTATAGGGAGAGATGTGAGAGAAGAAAACGCGGGGCTATGTCTTATGACTAAGCAAAAGGCCAGATCCAAACCAGAGGGTGGGGGGTAGGGAAGAGAGAAGGAGAGGGCGAGGATATGTCTCACTGAGGAACTGTCTTCAGAAGGGCCAGTTCGGTTCAAAGAGCAATGGTCTCACAAAACTGAGAGCAGACCATGTCTTGTGGTGGTTTAGAGGACACGGTACCTTGCACACGGTCTTCAAGGTATTAATAACAGCATCTCCCAAAGGGATGGAGGGTTTCTTACTTTTATTCTAGTAAAATGCATTCCCCAAATAAACCTCATCACCAGCCATTATTTATTGGTTTGTAATAAGTTTTATCCTGTCCCAAGTACTTTTGTTTGTTTTCATAAAGTAAATTCTTTTTCTAGTGAGAATGTATTACATTTTCAGCAGCCAAGTATGAAAAAGATTATTAGCTCTTTTTTTTTTGCAGTAGATGGGGAGTGCTGCTTTCACGATCCCTGACCTAGTTAGGGGAGGACACCTGAAAGGGTTCAGAATAGAAAGAGGAAGAGATTTGTAGAAGATAAACCTCGTGATCTTATTAGGGCATGTCCATTTGCCTTCTTCTTAGTGTTTTGCAGCCATTCATGGTTAACAGTCTCATAGTAATCTCTTTTTTTTTTTTTTTGTCATTATGAGTGTATGCCTATGTGGGTTAGGTTGGGGGAGTAGGTAACCACTGGTGCATCCTGAATGTGTGTGTGTGTGTGTGTGTGTGTGTGTGTGTGTGTGTGAGCATGCTTGCTCAGTTGCTCAGTCCTGTCTGACTCTACGACCCTGTGGACTGTAGCCCACCAGGTCCATGGGATTCTCCAGCAAGAATACTGGATTGAGTTGCCAGGCCCTCCTCCACGGCATCTTCCTGATTCAGGAAGCACACCCAGGGCCTTATTTAGCACAGCAGTATTTATGAATGTATCTCACCATGTTCAAGTTTACAGATTTTGAACTTGGAAACTTTTGCCATAATCCATTACCTAAATTTCATCTTCCAGCAAGCACAGGGAAGTTTTATAGGACAGAAACAGAAGGCACAGTCAGTCAGTTCAGTTCAGTCGCTCAGTCGTGTCTGACTCTTTACGACCCCATGAACCGCAGCACGCCAGGCCTCCCTGTCCATCACCAACTCCCGGAGTCCATCCAAACCCATGTCCATCAAGTCGGTGATGCCATCCAACCATCTCATCCTGTGTTGTCCCCTTCTCCTCCTGCCCTCAATCTTTCCCAGCATCAGGGTCTTTTTAAATGAGTCAGTCTTCACATCAGGTGGCCAAAGTACTGGAGTTTCAGCTTCAACATCAGTCCTTCCAAGGAGCACCCAGGACTGATCTTTAGGATGGACTGGTTGGATCTCCTTGCAGTCCAAGGGACTCTCAAGAGTCTTCTCCAACACCATAGTTCAAAAGCATCAATTCTTTGAGGCTCAGCTTTCTGTATAAGTCCAACTCTCACATCCATACATGACCACTGGAAAAACCATAGCCTTGACTAGATGGACCTTTGTTGACAAAGTAATATCTCTGCTTTTTAATATGCTGTGTAGGTTGCTCATAACTTTCCTTCCAAGGAGTAAGCATCTTTTAATTTCATGGCTGCAATCACCATCTACAGTGATTTTGGAGCCCAGAAAAATAAAGTCAGCCACTGTTTCCACTGTTTCCTCATCTATTTGCCATGAAGTGATGGGACCAGATGCCATGATCTTAGTTTTCTGAATGTTGAGCTTTAAGCCAACTTTTTCACTCTCCTCTTTCAGTAGTTGTAATTAAACCACAATCACGGCTTTTAATGTTCACATGAAGTGTAGTATTTGCAAGTAGCCCACATATCTTTTCTTACTCTTTATGATAAGGTGATAAGGTTGAAGGGCTTCCCATCCTGCTAGTGGTAAAGAACCTATCTGCCAATGCGGGAGATGTAAGAGATGCAAGTTTGATCCCTAGGTTGGGAATATCCCCTGGAGGAGGGCTTGGCAACTCACTCAAGTATTCTTGCCTGGAGAATCCCATGGACAGAAGAGCCTGGCAGGATCCAATCCATAGAGATGGACTCAACTGAAGTGACTTAGCGTGCACACACGGTAAGTTTGATAGTGCCAAAGACAGAACTGGAACTTGATGAGAGTGTTGACCTGCCTTGAGACTAAAAGACAGTTTCTCTTTCAAATGCTTTCTTCCCTCCCGCAGCTTACAGGTACCCTCATCTCCCTATAATTTTCTTCAGTAAAAAAAGTTTAGAGTTCGAATTTCCATGTTTATATCGACCCTTGTAATCCTCTGTTCCTTTTCTGTTGGATCAATATATCCGACCTACTGGGGGTTGGTGAGAAAATCTCTTTAAGGAGATTTTTTTGGGAAAAAAAAAAAACCCAAAGCCCTCAGATATAATTCATTAATAATTTCATTCTGTTTCTGGATATGTTTTCTTCCCATTGTCAGCCAGTGTGGGAGAAAAAGGAAGAATATTGCTGGAAGTGGGGGTGTTGTGTGGGTATGTGCCATCCAAAAGTATCTTCTAGGAGAAAAAAGTGTTTATTTTTATAATAAAAGTAGACTCTGAATAACAGGAAACACTCTGAATAACAGAAAATTATTAATTCTATTATAGTGAAAAGTTCTATCCTAATGCTGTTAAAATCATTCATTATTAAAGACATAGATTAATCAGAGGCATATATTACATAAATATGTGTTTAGCCACTCAGTCGTGTCTGACTCTTTGTGACCCCATGGACTGTAGCCCACCAGGCGCCTCTGTCCATGGAATTCTCCAGGCAAGAATACTGGAGTGGGTTGCCATTCCCTTTTCCTGGGGATCCTTCCAACCCAGTGATCAAACCCAGGTCTCCTGCATTGCAGTCAGATTCTTTACCATGTGAGCTACCAGGGAAGCCAAATATATATACAAAAATGGGACCTTTGTGCTACCAGGCTTACACCTATCAAATGTCATTAATGACACATGGTATTGCCAATGAAGAAAATTCAAGACTAAAACAAGATTTCCTGTTGCTTTACTGTCCCAAAACAGCATTGTAATCCCAAGTGTACACATTTTAAACAAAGTCAGAAGTTCCCTAAACTTGGTTGAAAATGAATTCTGGTTAAAATTTCTAATGATGATATTTACAGCTAGAAAGCAAGTGATGTAGTTTTCTCTTATTGGAACTCCAGGCACGTAGCTCCCTTCTAGAATGTCCTTTTCTGGTCCCCGGCTCTTTCTCTATCCACATCCTCCCAACTGCAGGCTCGACCAAGTCTACCTGGCTCTTTGAAACCCCTTGCCACTATTCCAGCCCTGTCTGATCTCTTCCTGTTTTCAGTTCCTATTGTTCTAGAATCATTACCACACTCTTTAGCATTTATCACTTAATTTTTTTTTAATCGTTTCTTATGGTTTCTTATAGAACTTCCCTGGTGGCTCAGATGGTAAAGCGTCTACCTACAATGTGGGAGAACTGGGTTTGATTCCTGGGTCGGGGAGATCCCCTGGGGAAGGAAGTGGCAACCCACTCCAGTACTCTTGCCTGGAAAACCCCAGGAGTCCATGGGGTGGCAAAGAGTCAGACATGACTGAGCAACTTCACTTTCTTTCTTATGGGTTAGCTTAGGGCTAATCATATGCACTTGGTTATCACCTCTAACACATAACGCATTGTTAGGTGCCTTGCAAACATTTGTAGTTGTTGATTATTATTTCTGTTGTCTGGCAGTTAGTAAGCCATTGTGATTGACTAGAGCCTTGCTTCTTAAAGTATAGACCTCAGGCAAGTGTATCACTATCTCCTGGGAACTTTAAGAAAGTTGGACCCCACCCAAACCTGTAGAATCAGGGTCTGCATTTTAACAAGCTCCCGTGGTGACTCGTATGCACCATAAAGTTTTCGTAGCCCTGTTCTTGAAGAAGATCCTTCTTCCTGGGTGTGGCAGCGACCCCCATGGTCCTTCAACTGACTTTCCCTTTCTGTCACTGCTGTATTCAGGGATCTGGTTGTAACTGAATAGAAACTGCACGCTCTTACTGTAACAATGAGGTTGTAAATACTGTCTTTACATGGACACTGTACCATTTAAAAGTGGCCGAAGGGCTCCATTTACGTGTTCAGGACTGTATTTGTGTTCTGATTCCAGGCAGATGCTAGATCCAAATCTTTAAAATTCCTTTAAAGGACCTCTTTTAAAAGTCTCAAACTGAGGAGCAAGAAGTATGACTTCCTTTTCCTTAGTTACCTTTTTTTTTTCTACTTTGCACTTGAAGTGCTTACACCCACTCAGCTTGCTATTTTGAACTCTGGGAAAGAAAATTTGTGGGCATCTTGCAGTCTTTTAGGAAACAAGGCTCAGATTAAATATTTGCCACATTTTCTACGTGTTTTTTCTTCAGGAAAGTGGAGAAGCACATCATTCATGCTTTCACTCGATTTGACACGAAGTGTGTCTTTCTAAGTGTGGTTGGAAAATGGCTTCTGTCCTTATTTGCCTACCTTCACAAGACAGATGTTTCTGCCTTCTCCCCTCCCATTCCTTCTCCCCCCTTTTCACCATAGTATCTACAGTTCTAGATTTCATAAAATATAAGACTTTTTAAGAAAGTTTAGGTTCGTTAAACCAAGGAAGATAATGTGTGGATTTAATTACGATGTATTAATATAACAACATGTGGACTATTCTCAGTCAAGTTTACATTTAAAATATTTTATTTAAGTCATTTACATTTCCCTATTTTTTTTTTCTCTCCCTTTTAATCCAAACGTATTTCACAGAGAACAGAAATCAGAGATACTGGTTAAGATGGAGGGAGAAGAGGAGGATATTTGGTAACCTCAGTCATTCAGCTTCATTTTAAATGAACTCAGGACTTTGTCCTGTAAATATCCTAAGAAAATAAAGTGGCTGTTGGAGCTATTATTTTGTAGTGCTTGTCTCATTTACAGACAGGTTATTTTCATTTTTGTTGAGACAATTAAGATGTTTTATTTAAGATAGGACTTAAAATACTTGTCTTGTATTTCATCAGTGTTCATCTACACGTACAGGGTATTATTCAGGGGACTTTGTGAGGAATTAATGCAGCTTAGTAGCTGGACTTGAGAATGAAATATTTCCAAGCCAGTGAAGTGGAAATGAGGAAAGACACAACAGGAAAAGACATGTGAATGCTTACTGAATATAAGGGTTGAAAGGTAGTAGATGGAGAGGTGCATATAATATACTATGTTTTATTTTCACATGAGAAAACAAAATATTGAACAGATGTTTATATTTGTGATTCAACACAATTCTTTTCAGACTGCTAATGAGAATTGTTTGGGTATGGCTGAATATAGAGGGTGGAAAATGCACTTAACCAAAGAATATGATCTGGGAAAATAGGTGAGGATTTCTCAAGTATACGTGTTCACACAAGGAAATATCAAGTAATATTTGAAAAAAAGAGACTAGGGAATAGAATGTAGGCCTACTGTATATTCAAACATACTATGGAACAGTAACAATAATTAAAATTACCTAATGCACACACACACACAAGTTCATGCAATAATGCACATGAAAACTATATTGCTCAATGCCAATCACATAACACTTGCTAGGTCTGAACAAACATTCCCTTTTAAATATGTAGATCAAGGTAACAGATTGAGGAAGCCAGAAATGAACCCATAATAATACAATCTATACGTAAAGTATAACACACCAAGCTTAGTCAGCAGGATTATGGGAGCTCGGGATTTGTCAAAAATCTTTGAATATATACCTCACACTGAGAATCCAAATACACGCCAGACATATTAACTGGTGAATATCCAGCAATAAACTTACAGGACAATTTGTAGACAATTAATGTATTTATTATATTGAAGACCATTTAAATTCATATAAAACGTAGAACTTAAAAATAGTCAAATTATATGCATAGAATTAAATTTTATATTAAAGTTGAAATAATAAAATTATCTTAAAATATGAGATTAATAATGATTTCCATTAAAATAGAAAAGTAACTCTGAAATGCCATTTTATATTAAATAAATCAAAAACAATTAATCACATGCCACGGTGAGGAAGTTTGGTGAAAGTAGAATGCTCATGTTGCTGGTGACTTTGTAGGTCATTTCAATCTCTTCACATCCATAAGGCTTTTGTATGAAGGCCATAAAATATTCATACCCTTTGCTTTAATAATCGTATTTTTGTTAATGTTTTAAGGGAAACATTGTGTTGCTAGTGCTAAAAGTAAATGAGATGTATGTATGGCTGAGTGCCTTCACTGTCACCTGAAATTATCACAGCATCATTAATGGACTATAACCCAATACAAAATGTTTTTGGTGTTAAAAATTAAATAAAAATTAAAAAAAAAGCAAATGAGAATATTTAAAATACTCCCACACATAGGAATGATTAAGGAAATGGCTAAGTAAGTATGCAAACCCTATGGACCGTGATGTCATGTCCTACTCGATAGACATGAGTTTGAGCAAGATCCGGTGATGAACAGGGAAGCCTGGTGTGCTGCAGTCCATGGGGTCACAGTTGGTCACGACTGCGCAACTGAACTGAACTGAACTGATGGAATACTATATGGCTAATGAAAATGTGAACTTTGTGACTTATGTGGAAATATAGAATGTGCTTATGAAATGTTAAATGAAAAAAAAGAATGCATAATTATGTGTGAGATGCATGAGAGTGTTAGGAGAGCATCTTTGTGAAAATATGCTTTGTTGTTACCGTTTAGTTGCTAAGTCCTGTTCAATTCTTTTGGGACCCGATGGATGGTAAGCTCTCCAGGCTCCTCTGTCCATGGGATTTCCCAGGCAAGAATACTGAAGCGGGTTCCATGGGGGAAAATAAATACTGGATTAGATTTTTTTTTAATGAATATGATTGCATTTGCATGGTAGGATTAAGGGTGCTTCTCTGGTTGAAAACGTCTTCAATGTTGTTATGTATTTATAAGGAAAAATAATATTTATGACCCAGTAAGGCAGCTGTGCTAGTAACTCTGGCTGTTAGGACACTGCTTTCTAAATGTTATTTTGGAGCTCTGCCAAAATATGCCCAAATATCTTGGGTATGTAAGAGTCTCAAGGTATTCTCAGTCTCTTTATTCTTCTTGGCCAGTTTTTTATTAAGTTTTCAAAGAAGTCGTTTGACTATAACTATGCTCAAGAGGGTAGTGTGACACCTGTGGTATCAGTGGGCCTATTCGCACTCACTTTGCACCCATTATCTTCTCTTCCTAAATTGAGAAGTGTCTTTACTGTCGTTGGTCCTCAGGAAGCTCCTGGTCAAGATTATTGAACTTTTGCTTACAGAAAGCAAAGAAGCTCTGTGACGTAAAGGGGAAAGTGGTGGAAGAGTAGTCAGGAGACCTCCCTCCCGGCGGTGGCCCAGGACAAGTGTCTGCAACCTCCTGGGCCTCAGCCTCATCCTCAGTGCAAGGAGGAATCTCCATGACCACTAATCCATAGCACAGGGCTGTGAAGACATTACAGTTCACACACTGACTCCAAGGTACCCTTCATTCTTTTCAAGGGTAGTTTTCCATGCTCCTGAGAGAGTGATTTACTATGTTCACTGTGGCAACAGCTTGGACAGCTGAAGTGTTCTTAGAGTATTCAGTTCTTGTCAATTCAGGGAGCATGGTTCCTGTCTATTACATGGGGAACCATTCAACCAGAGAAAGTCACTCTAATCCAGCATTGTAGATATATGGATTTATTACACAAAAATGACTAAACTAGGCCAATTGGTGACAAGCACAATCAAATATTAGCTAATGATAAATTACTCTATTGTTTAGGCCACATACTTGACAGAAATACAAAGTTCAAATGTATTTAGATTTTCTGATGGAGCCCAAATACCACTGACTGAGGTGGGGTTGTTTTTTATTTTTGGTCTTGTTTTCCTTTTAAGGCAGGCAATAAAAACAAAATGAATGGAAGGAGGTGTAGATTCAACTGCTTTCATCAGCTTACAAAGTTATTTTAGATAGGTACTACTGCATGGTGTAAGAATTATAGGGAATCAACCATCATCTCTCAGTTGTTAGTCATTTCTAAGGAAATGAACATTTCTAGGGAATGTTGTATCGTGGTTTGCAAACATGGGGCTCACTTGTTACACAGGCAACATATCTGTACCTTCTGTGTAAATTACGACAATCATTTAACTAAATCATCCATACATATAATTAATATGTTTTGTACTTACTGCTTTTGAAGCTTGGTAGGGAGCACTCATGCTGAAAAATTCCTAAATAATTCGAAATCACTGACTACTCAGAGAGTCCTAGTTAGTTTGAAACTAGAGCATACTTGCTATATTGTGAATGAAAAACCTAAATAAGATTCTGGCTTGGTGGCCAATCATGAAATGATGCAAGAAGTGAAGCAAGAACTATGAATACATAATTTAAGAAAACAATATTTCATCTAAATAATGAACAGAGCGGTGGTAGATCTAGACACTTGTACAGGTCAGTTTCATATTATACATTGAAGCATTAATGAGGAAAGGATTCTTAGGGTCTTCAAGTCATCCTGTATCATGATGGGCAGTGCCCCAGATTTTTCCTAGAAAGCGACTAGCCTAAACAGTATGACAGCACAAAACCATCGTGTAAGAACCCAGAGACGATAGGACACTAGCTACTCAACGTTGTTTGAAAGCACCTTTGTATAACTAACTCTTTCATAAACGGCCTGGAAAAGTGCCAAAAAAATATTGCACAGCTCTTAGATACTCAATGTGAAAATTATGTGCATTGTACCATTTTGCATTTCATTGTTTAGGTGCTCTAAACCTAAGCAATGTAATGGTCCAGTGTAATTAAAATAACCAAACTATTTGACATTTGTCTTGTAATAGTTATGGCAAGAACCCTAGAATAATAATTAAGGCTATTTATCACCATTAATGAGGACCATATCCACGTGAGTTTCCTAGATAACTATTTCTTGAATAGCAGCAAGACTAGCATCTAGACATTGGTTGTCTTGGAAGTGAAAACACATTTCCCATGGGAACTGGGGATTTCTACTTAGTATTATTATTACTATTTGTCTTCCCCATTAGCAGGAACAATTTTGTTTTGTTTTGTTGGAGCATCTACCTTCAAATAGTGGGTAACAAATCTATTTAAACCTTTTTTTTTTACAACTGAGGTAACTCACTTTTTCTGTTAACAATATGTGTAGTGGGACTCGGGGAGTGAGAGTATGTGGTTAATTCCAAATTGCATTATAAAAATTATATATTTATGACCTTGCAATAGGTTTTTAACTTTCACTGGAATATAGTTGTGTCTTATGTCCTAAAACTTTAAAGTTACTTAATCTACCCTGGGAGGACCTGATTCAGAAGTAGCCAGAAGCTGTCCAGTTTTCTCACTCTTCTGCCTAGCCTCCCAGATTCCCATTTATCGTAGGTTCTCATCAATTGAGATATAGCTTTGCCTTCTGTCAAACTTTCTCTTGAAGCTAAGATAGCAAGTTAATATTTGAGCTTCAGAAAATACACATCTATGGGTAAGATGAATAGAATTAACTGATATTACTTATGAACCATAATTAAGCTGTTTATGGGTCTCTAGTAAACACTTTCTGTGGGAGACAGGGTGTAACAGTCTAAGAATGATTTGGAAATTTATGCTAGTGAATTCTCCCAAATGATCTATCTGGATATTCATTTATATTCCTCAAGAGAGATTGCCTATAACTAGGACTTGCCTGCTGTAAAGAACTGCAACCTCCACATTTTCATTGCATCAGTAAATTAATAAGAATCAATGAATAGAATTCCAAAGTAGTCAGTTACATCTTTTCCTCATCTCTAATTTTACTTATCCTAACTGACATTATATAGTCATCACTTCCGTGTGCCAATCAGTACTGAAAACAAACTCTTCTGCTCTCACACATTGTTATTTTATTGCTTTTTCTGTGCCTGAACATTCTTTTTATTTTCAAACTGGAAAATTTAATCTAGTTGCCAGATGCTTTTGTTGTTCTACAGTTTTAAGTAGCACAGTTACTTAGAATATATAATAATAATCTTACTTTGATTTCCATGTTACTAATATATAGATGATATAATGCTCCTCTGGTTTAAATGCTATACTTTGTTGTGTTTTTTTCTCTTTCCTCAATAGGTGGAGTCTTTGGATTTTTTAAAAGACAACAGTAATTGGATCTACTTGAAAAATTAAGTGAATTGATTTGTTTGGAACACTCTTTGACCAATTCTTTAACGTTTAGCCACTGGGTAAGTTGAGTCAAGTACTTTCTATGTGGTTTGACTTCAAAATTATTGAAATGATCTCAAGCCAGATATTAAGCTTTATGTGAAATTTTGAAACTCATAATTTGAGGCCCTCAAAACCTGTGAAAGATGTCTAGGATGCTATCTAAATGAACTTCACCACATCAGCAGAACCAACCTGATGAGAAAGATGAGAAGATTAGAAAATGTTGTCATTTATAGTTTGAAACCAGATCCTTTCATTTACTGTTCTAATCATTATTTGCTTGTTGCAATCTGAGGTAATGTGAGAATATCAGATTTTACTTTTAGTGACATATTCGGTACTGTATCGTATCAGATTCAAATCTAAGGTATCAGGCAGCAGTCCCCAACCCTTTTGGCACCAGCGTTCTGGTTTGGTGGAAGACAGTGTTTCTACAGACTGAGGACAGGGGATGGTGGTTTCAGGATGACTCAAGAGCAGTAGGGTTTGAGCTTCTATGAGAATTCAATACTGTTGCTTATCTGACAGGATGCAGGCCTCAGGGAGTAATGCTGGTGATGGGGAGCAGCTGTAAATACAGACGAAGCTTCGCTCACCTGCCTGCCCTCCACACACCTCTGCTGTGTGGCCCAGGGGTGCAGGGACGGTGGTTGGGGTCCCCTGCTACAAGGAACATTTTCCCGACCCAGGGATTGAACCTGTGTCTTCTGCATTGGCAGGCAGATTCTTTACTACAGCACCACCTGGGAAGCCCCTGAGAAAATTAGTAACTCTCCTTATTCTCGTTTTGCAGAAGGCTTGGTTTCTGTGATAAGAATAGCAATCTGAAGGACTTACTTAATCCAGCTTCCTTATTGCACTGTGTCACTTCAGAATGCTCTTAAGGTACAGAATTCTTAACCAGGAAGTTTAGGCTTTTAGCAAATTTTGGGGCTGCCAAGCCAAAATTTAGCGGGAACAGGACTTTGGTTACTATTAAGATGTCAGTGTAGTAAAGCCTGCTCTGTCAAACAGATTTTTAAAGTCAGAAATCTAAACAATACTAGTTTTAGGGTTTGGTAATTTTTGTTTTAACTGGGCAAATGCTTACTCTCTATACAGTAACAGAAAACAGGGAAAAAATTTTGTATTCCTAGTCCAGGTCACAAGATTTGACTTTCTGAAATTCTATGTTTTATTCATGATTCTAAATTGTGCAGCCTGGTACTTAATTTTCCTCTGGATAAACTGAAGGTATTTAAAAATCTGATGAATGATGGTAAATGAGAAGAAAGTGTCTAACCATTCAGGAAACAGACTTCAAAACCAAATTAACAGTGTCTGCTTTACCTGTGGGCATCTTCAGACATGATGGGTCAGGGGGTGTTTCAGGGATACTGTCGAATACGGATTATGCATTGCTAACAATTGCTTTAGCTTTGTCTAGAATAATTTTCCTTTGGCAACTTCCCTGGAACTTAATTTGTTTGAATAGCTTTTGAGCATCCAGTGAGTGCAGAGATGTTAAGTGTGGAAACCCAGGGAACCTTTTCATGTGGCTTGAATGGGTTCATGGACCCAAGATTCATCTGTGACCAAGTTTTTACTGTTATGGGCACATGGTACTTTTGGGAAATTTTTTAGGGTAACTCAGTGGACATGAATTTGAGCAAACTCTGGGAGATTGTGGAGGACAGGGGAGCCTAGCGTACTGCCATCCATGGGGTCACCAAGAGTCGGACACAACTTAGTCACTGAACAACAACAACAACAACAGCTAAGCAGATGAAAAACCCATCAGGAAGAGAAATGGTAAAGAAGTTTCAAAAGCAAAACCTTAATTTCTTCAGTAGCCATAATGGAAGATGAAAATTGATACTCTGAACTACTCACTTAAATGTCTTTGTCTGCCACATTTCATTTTCCATCTGCTCACAAGGATTGACTTATACAGTTATTCCCAAAGTACCCCAGAGTATAACAGTTAAATTTGGTTGGTGGGACCTAATTTAAATTATGTTTAGGAAACTGTTCTGTAAGTGCCTCGTGAGAATGGACGTTGGCCTTCCTGCTTATCTCACTGTGAATTCTGAGCACCTTTGGTTAAGTCAGATCTTTGGTTAAGTCAGTCACTGCATTTTAAAATAATTTTTCTTTTGAGTTACATAAGGACACAATTCGTAAGGTTACAGGAGGATTAAACTCTTGGCAGGTGGTAGAGACTCAGTAACTAGTAGTAATAATAACAATGGTGATTCACGGTGGTTAAGTCACAATCATGGTTTAAACGTAGCAGTAATTGTATTTTATTAATCACATGACTGATTCTTTAGCCTGTCATTGTGGACATAGCTCACAGAGATGAGTACTTCTTCTCCATTAAACCAAATACTTGTTGAAATACTCCATAAAAACAAATGCTTGTTTTGGTAAGAAGCACAGCATATGAAACCAGTCAGCTTTTTTCATGCCATATATGACATTATCAGCAAGCTGTCAATCACTTTATCTGTGAGCCTGGTCTTGTCCATTGACTCAAGCAAGGATTTTTTTTTTTTTCAAATAATAAATTTTTTAAATATGTCCATTTTCCCCCACTCAAAATTGCTAGTAATAGAAAACAGGGTAAATAAAAAGGGAAAGTTTGCATGATAAAATTTTACATGATAAAAAAAGAAAACTGTCATCATTAGGATGGTCTTCCTTTTATGATATTTTTTGTAAAAAGATAATAAATATAGATTACTTTATAATAATGTGACTTTTCACGTCCTGCCATTGTCCTTCAAGAAGCCAGTGCTTTTGACCGATCTTGACCTTATTCATTTTCAGGTACTAGTAGCTGGACTATATAGACCTTTAAATCAGGTGCACAGAGTTATATGCTCTCATTGCATTGAATGCAATTATTTCAGAATTATGTAAGTAGTATGTCTTCTTTACGCTAAGGAAAGATAAGACGGAGGGTGAAAATTGTTAGCATTCACCAAGTATGTTCTGCAGAGTCAGGTTTTTTGCTATAGCTGCTTCATCTCTGAAAAGTAAGAATAAAGGATTCTATATTCATTTGAGGAAATCGGATTTCAGAGAAGTAATTAATTTTTTGAGAATTCTACAGTTATGATAGTAATTTTAAGAGTCAGAAGTTATCAAAATCTTACTTTGAATTAGAAAATCCAAACTATGTAATTCTATTTCCTGTAGAAATTGCTGTATTTTCTGATTTCCCCAGACTCAGTTTTCATCCATCCATCTGCTCCTTTATATGTTTTTATAGTTATTTTTGTCATTACTTATACCAATATGGAAAATAAAACGGAAGATTTTTAATCCATTTTATTTAGACACATTTTTCCTGGTGGCTCAGATGGTAAAGAATCTGCCTGCAATGCAGGAGACCTGGGTTCGATCCCTGGATTGGAATGATCCTTTGGAGTGGGAAATGGCAACCCACGCCAGTATTCTTGCCTGGAAAATTCCATGGACAGAGGAGCCTGGTTGGCTACAGTCGATGGGGTCGCAGAGAGTCGTACATGGCTGAGCATGCATGCATATACATAAAGATTTGATGAGGTTTCAAATAAGGTTTGCACTCTGTTCTCTATGGTTTGATACAGCTTTTCCTGCTATTACATATAATTCAGAGCAGACCTGATGAACTTCAATGTGTTGTGGCCTTCAGAATATTTACTTTAAATGGAGCCATTTTTATAGGTTTTTCAGGTGCTTACAGTTCTGTTGGGTCCTTTATGTTTTAAGTTAGCTGAAGAGAGTTTTACTAAACCGATATGAAACCTATGGCCTTATAAACTCTTCCACAGACTGTGGTTTGTTTGGTCATTACAGTCTGTGTGAGTGGAGCTCATTACTGTTAGCTTCTCGGGCTACAGAATTTCACTTTTTCAAAATTATTTTTAACCTCTTGTATAAAATTTCAGTCTTCCTGCTTTGTTTTTCAAGCACATCACTGGACTATGCCTAGATTCATTCATACATTCAGTCCCTTACCCTTCATTTATTCATCATCAGCAAGATTAATTAAACCAGTATTCTGAGCAGAGCACATTTTGTTCCTCGAACATTCTGTAGCCATTTGAAAGACTTGACTGATTTTCTCTCATTTTCTCTTGTTTCATGGTACTCCCTCCTGCCTCTCCTTTCTGCCCCTTCCTTTAACTTGCAGTGTAGGATGGCTGTGTGTGGCAGGACCCCTTCTCTTGTATTGGCCACAGAGAACCTGCACAATGGAACTGAGTAGTCATATGCCTTGTTTCTAGGATGGCCTGAATAATTATTTGTGTAATGCCTTACAGTTTGCCAGTGGCTTCCACATTGGATGATCTCACTTAAATCAAGAACTATTGTGTGGCTACTACTTACATTTAATTTTGTGTGTGAGGAAACAGAGGCTCTGGGGGTTACAGTGGAATGGTTTGCTCCAAGTCACAGCATTCGTGAGTCATAAAAGCAGGATTCAACCCTGGTTCTCCCAACTTCAGACGGCATGTCATTCGATGCCAGGTCACCAGTCTGGTTGACGGTGCTGTGCTGTGTGCTGGGAGTATTCAAATACCAGAGATTTGTTGATATCATCTGTATATTCTCTTTAGCATGAAACATGTGAGTAGATGCCATATGGAGGTTGGGGGAAGAACCAGATCTCACAGTTCTAAGGAATCTTGAAGGCAATGCACCTTTACTTCCTTGATGATACTGTGAAATTCACCAATCACTCCCTTGCTCTGAGAATCTCATAGACTCCAGGCAACATCCTTGTAGATCAAGAATGGCTTTTGGAATTCTGGTCTTTTGGCAGTTATAGTTTTCACTGTGAATTACTAGATTGGATATTGGAGAGCATCACCCACGAGGGAGGTCATCATGCTTTATCTCTTCTCTCTGAAACTCCTTGCTGTTGTTGTTTAATCATTCAGTGGTGTCCTACTCTTTTGCTACCCCATGGACTGCAGCCAGTCAGGCTCCTCTGTTCATGGGGTTTCCCAGGCAAGAATATTGGAGTGGGTTGCCATTTCCTTCTCTAAGGGATCTTCCCAACCCAGGGATTGGGTTCTAATTCTCCTGCATTTCAGGCAGATTCTTTACCGCTGAACCAGCTGAGAAACCCTGGAGTCCCATTAATACTTTGTATTTTTCTCCTGTCATGTTTTTGTATATATTTTTGTGTTTGTGCTTTTTAGTAAAGTGATACCTGTAGGACTTTTATCACACCTGCCACTCTGTAAGCTGCTTGAAGGCAAAGACTGCATCTTTATTTCATTGGTGTCCTCTTCAGCCTTAAAAAATAGTGGTTGAAAAACAAGTAGTAGATATTCCATAAATAAGTGTTGAATTTAATGAAAACATTTGATTATGAGCTTTCATCTAAGATTCATTTTGGGAGCTTCAAATTGGTACCTGGGCACAGATTTAATTTTAATCATAGTAGGGAGATGAATCAGCAAGTCTTTGTGTGTATGAGTTGCTCAGTCATGTCTGACTCTTTGTGACACCATGGACTATAGCTTGCCAGACTCCTCTGTCATAGAATTCTCCAGGCAAGAATACTGGAGTGGCTTGCCATGCCCCTTCTCCAGGTGATCTTCCCCAGCCAGGGATCGAACCTGGGTCTCCCTCATTTCAGGCACATTCTTTACCATATGAGACACCAGGAAAGCCCCTGAGCAGAGAGCCATGAACAGATTTATATGCTTTGTAGGTGATCTTTGCAAATGCAAAAAATTTGTCTTGAAGTAAAATAACAACCCCCCTCCTCCGGCCACAAACAAAACAGAACTCCATACATTCTCCTACAAAGGTATTTTATTGTCCCTGTCTTGACCATGAGAACAAAAATAATTGATCTCTGCAAAGACTTAATGAGATAAAATAACAGTGGGCTCTGTTTGGAGGCTTCCTAGAAGGTACAGGTGTAGCTGTGCTGTGAATGTGGAGCATAGCTGTCACAGGCTTAGCACTAAGGATGTGCATTTAACTTGGCCTGCGTTGCTGGGAAGTCCCTGAAAATTTTTTAGCCAGAGTGATGTCATCAGAGCTGCACTTTAGGAAACTGAATCAGGCTGGGTTGTGTTGGATGGCGTGGGGGTAGAGGTGAGGGTGGGGTGAGTGGGTGCAAGAGTCCCTGAAAGCCTCTTAGGCGGCACTTAACATTAATTCACACAAGAAGCTGTCACCTCCTGTTATGCCCTTTCCCTCGCCTCCCACACGTACATCACAGATGAAAGCACTGTTAAGAAAACCTTAGTGAACACTTAAATCCCAAGTTCAAGGAATTCTTTCTTTTTTATTGTATCAAAGTATAGTTGATTTACAATATTGCCTTCGTTTTGGGTGTACAGCATAGTGATTCAGTGTTTTTATTTTTATAGATTACACTCCATCTATCATGGCTATACTACCCTGTGCTGGAATTCTGACTTAACTTCCTCCAGTCTTTTCTTTAGCTTCTCACTTCTTGGTTCTGCATCCTCATGCCTTTGTGGCTACTTTCAGCTCAAAGTATTTCCTTTAAGACTCTGCTGATGCCTCCACAAGTGACTGCTTCTGAGAATTGTCCCTGGAGTCCATACACCCAATGCCCAAGGGCACAGTGCCTAGACCTGACCTATGAAAATGTGACAGTTGTACCAAAGCACCTTTGATCTGACTTTGTGCAGTGGAGGGTCAGATGGGTGTTGAGGGCCTGAATTGCAGTGACAGCAATATTGTAAATCAACGGGTGGACAGGACACAGACAAGATGAGAGAGGATGTGCAGCAGGCCCATATAGGGCTGCCTGATTGGATGTAGGAGGTGTGTGTGTGTGTGTGTGTGCGTGCACATGTGCTTCCGGGGGCGGGGAGCAGGAAGAAGCTGTCAGTGATGACACTGGGCTTTGAGTTTGAATAGGATTTTTAATAGAAAAAGGGAAGTGAATCCAGAAGCTGGCTTGGGCTGTAGGATGATGAATTTGTGTACCAGTTGAGTTTGAGATAAAAGTAGATAAAAACATGTACTTTCTACTACTCGACTTTTTTTTTTCCCACGAGGATTTATAGCTGGAAACAGGAAATCATTGGAAGACTTGAGTTTTCTTCCTCTTTTTGCTGTTCTTCCAGCTCCTTAAATATTTCCCAAGAGCTGAGGATGGTTTTAGGTTTTCTCAACCTTACCCCTGCCAAATCCCCCACAAATTCATCTCTCCAGGAACATGTGTACTTGTCCAAGTACTCACAGCAGCCAGAAGTGTACCTTTCAGCCTCCTAAAATAAAAACTTTTGGGAAAAATATAGTTGTCCTCTCCTTTTGACAAGCATGAACATTGTCACCTTACGACTTGCTGAAATAGCGCAGCAAAGAAACACTTTCGTGCAGGCTGGAAAATCAAGGGAATGCGAAAACACAGGCACTTCCTCTTCCCTTCGCTTGAGGCATTCAACTGAGACAGTCTAGTTCAGGGAAACAGGGGCATTTTTACTTGAGCACTAAACTCGAAGAAGTGTATTAACCATTCAAATCAGTGTGTATTAGCCATTCGAATCAAAAGTTGTTCTCTCAATTGGTGGTATTTCTAACAATAACATCCTTAGGCTCTTAAATTTGGCGGTAGCAGAGAGCCAGCTGGTCCCAGTGTAATACACTCCCATCCCCATCCACTGAGGAGTTTCTGAATTTCAGCAGAGATATTCTTGATTCAATCAGTTTAAAAGCATATAATGATCCTGTAATTATAATTTGTCATTACCTTGTGTACTAATGATTAAAGCAAACATTTAATAACCAAAGGGCAGTAAATATATTTTAGATCTTGAGCCATAAAAAGGTTTCCATTAACAGAATGTTTTTTGCACAAATAAATTATTCATTGACTGTAGCAGAGCTTGAGCCTGTCATCAGCCTTAAGTGGAAATTTTGAGAACACCAATCATAACAGACGCCAACACTAAGTTGGCTTGAGCCTCCATCCTTCTTACATGGAACCTGAACTTTTTTGGCTATTTATAAGAGCTTTAATTCGGTTAAATTCAATGAATATTTATGGCATTTCTGCCATATGCAATTTAGTGTTCTGGTGGTTGGAGGACTACAATGATGAGTAAGTCTTCATTTTAGTCTTTAAGTTGTTTATACACCTAAAAGTGGGACAAGATTAGTAAATACATGACTTGGATATAAGAAGGCTTAAGTAGCAACCTCAGAAATGTATAAATAAAATTTGTTGCAAATTCAGGGGAGAAAGAAATCACATGCATTTTCTCATGGGAACAGGGAGGGAAGAGTTTGGAGATCAAGAAGTGTTCCCTGAAGAAGGCTTTTAAGATGGGCAAGGTTTTGACAGATGGAGAGAATTATAATGACATAGGCAAAAAGCTGGGATGTATAATGTGGATGTCATTGGAATGAAAAGTAACTTGGTGTGTTTGGAACACAACATTGGTAAGTGAAGAGACATGAAAGAAGAGGAAAGAGAGATACCTAGAGATTTAGAGAGTATAGAAGGCTTTCAATGAGTAATTAGCACATCAGTTTGGTAGACATTAAGGAACCACTTTTGAGCTAAGGAATGATGTGATTGGATTATATTTTTGAAATATACCTCACCTCATAGGTAAGACTTAGAAAACTTGGAGGTCAACAAGTTAAAGAGCCATTGGAATTGTCTCCATGAGAGGTAATAAATTTCTGAACTAAGTTGGTGGTAATAAGAATACAAAGGAGGGCCCAGATGGGAGAGATGGTACAATTATTTGTCTATAGGTTTCACACATGATTGCCTACATGACGGGTAGAAAAGAGGAAAGAGTTAAAAATTCCATTCAACAACTTTAGGCAGTTTTTGAATCCAGTCAACATCTGTGGAAAACCAGAGTCATATGCAAGTTATACTCCGTGCTAGAGTTGTGTACTAAGGAAAATGAGAAAGCTGCTGTCTCTGAATGGCTGAAAATTTGATTGGGGAGATAAATGTACTCAACTAAAATCCAAAGCAGATCATGATTAGTATGATCACAGGAGATATGAGAGAGTGGTGCTTGTGTTAATTTTGATGCTGGAAAAGTGGAGAAACATCTAAGGGAGAGGACACTTGGGCCTGGAAGATCAGATAGAGGAATCCAAACTATTTTACGTCTCAGAAACATAGTGGGAAAAACTAAGTGAGACAAGTATCAAAGAAGCTGAGGGGGAAGAACCTTACAGACAGAGGAGCTCTTATTGCCCCTGGTATGTCAGATTCTGAGCTGGGAGCTCTGTGTTTAAGGAGTGGTTCCACAGTGCTCACAGTACTGCAGAGCGTTAACAATGTTATCTAAGGAAGGGCCCCTGCATTCAGCAATTTCAGGATTAGGAGTGGTTTTTTGAAGAGGTTTCAGTTGGATAGAGATTAGCCTGGTGGCTCAGATGGTACAGAATCCGCTTGCAATGCAGGATACCTGGGTTCAGTCTGTGGGTTGGGAAGATCCCCTGGAGAAGGAAGTGGCTACCCACTCCAGTATTCTTGTCTGGAGAATTCCATGGACAGAAGAGTCTGATGCGCTACATACAGTCCATGGTCTCACAAAGAGTCGGACATGACTGAGCGGCTAACTCAGTTGAGTAGGGAAGGAAATATTCTGAAGGTTATTCCTAGTCTTGAAGCCCCAGTACTTTGGCCACCTGATGGGAAGAGCTGACTCTGGAAAAGACTCTGAAGCTGGGAAAGATTGAGGGCAAGAGGAAAAGGGAACAGCAGAGGAAGAGATGGTTAGATAGTATCACTGACTCAATGGACATGAGTTTGAGCAAATTCCAGGAGAAAGCAAAGGACAGGGAAGCCTGGCATGCTGCTGTCCATAGGGTCTCAAAGAGTTGGACATGACTGAGCAACTGAACATCAACAGCAATCTTGAAGACAGAAGTAAACTCTAGACTGAACTTTCCTCAGTGATTTATCCTCGACGGGTCAAGTTTACAGAAACAGTAGATCTGATTGCACCAGGTGGTCTTCGAGGTACCCCCTTGAGAATGTGTTAGTCCTGAGCGGTTTAGTTGCTCAGTGGTTTTGACCCTTTGTGACCCCACGGACTACAGCCGGCCAGGCTCCTCTGTCCATGGGATTGTCCAGGCAAGAATACTGGAGTGGGTTGCCATCCCCTTCTCCAGGCGATCTTCCCGACGCAGGGATGGAACCTGGGTCTCCCACACTGCAGGCAGATTGCTTACCATCTGAGCCACCTACTCCTGAGAAGTCTTTGCTAATTGTATATTGCAAGCGTCTTGGATTCCTAGATGATTTTCTCACAGGTCGGAGATTTCAACACTGACTCCCAGCCTCCCTTGCTCACTTCCTTCTTCCCACCCCTTCCCTTTAAGCACCCAGCTGGTTAGGGTGCACGCATTTGCCACACCCTTGGCTCAAGGTCAGGGAAGTCCTCGGGCTCTCCTTGGCGCTTTTCCCAAGTGGAAGGAGATTTCGACAGAGAACAATCCAGGGAAGTGCACGCTCACAGAGACACATACGCACACACACCAGTTCTTTTCCTGTCCTTCAAGATATTCATGTGCCAGTAAACAGACAAAACATACCGTCACTTACAGGCAGGTTGTGTCACATTCACCCTGAGAAAACAGGGCAGGAATGTAGTCATCTAGCAGGAGGTAATGGGGACAGCATTTAGGAACAGTGATAGAGAAAAAATTAAAGGAGTAACACATTACTATAGAATGTGAAGGGATGACATCGTGTCAAGGTTATGTTTAGTGGAGTTTTAAAAAATCAATTAGTACAGTAAATTGAACACAATAAAAGAATTTTCGCAGAGGCACTCATATTACTACAGAGGGGAATTTTAAATTGTATCAGGCCATCCTGTAATTTGAGAGGAACGAAAGGAGGGAATTTAAAAGGAGTAGGAGACTGGAGCAAGAAGCAATTGCTTCTTCACCCCTCAAACGGTGTGTGTTAATTTTCATTCATTCATTCATTTATCCATTACCCACTTGATCACTCTATCAATAAACGTTTACCAACTTCCTATCGTGTCTTGAGCTGAATGCTGGGAAATGTAACTGAGTAGAGGGGGGGAAAATGTAACATTTTAAATACAGTACATCCTTCTTATGGGAAACTAGCCAATAGAAGTAGGTTTCCCTGTTTTATTAATATTAGTGTGTGTTAGTCACTCAGTCGTGTCCGACTCTTTGTGACTGACCCCATGGACTATAGCCTGCCAGGCACCTCTGTCCATGGCATTCTCCAGGCAAGCATACTGGAGCAGGTTGCCATTTCCTTCTTCAGGGGATCTTCCCAACCCAGGGATCAAACCTGGGTCTCCTGCATTGCAGGCGGATGCTTTACTGTCTGTGCTACTAGGGAATCCCACAGCTTGATAGAAGTACATTTATGAGGTGAGTATTATATACTCCTGATTTTACCGCTCAAAGCTGACTTTCTGCCATTGTAAATCCTAAAATGGGTTCAACTTGCTACAGTACAGTAGTCCAGCTCTATTCGATTAATGGTTATGGGACTTGTCAGAACTTCTAGAGAAACTGTCGTGTGTTCTCATCAGACTTTACCTACTACAGGAAAATTGGAATTTCTTTTCCTTAAGAATTCAGTCAGCAGGATGATTAATCAGGCTGCTTTTCCTCTGTCTTATCAAAAGCCTTGGGCTAGATAGGGTCAATAAGCTTTTTTGTGTCGTCATAGAAATGTCCTCAGGAAATTCCTCCAAACATAGGGTCACTATCTACCTTCTGAAACATGACAAGATCTTTACAACCAGCAGTCATTAAGTCTGACTTAGACTGGTCTCCTAGGGCACAGTAAACCTGAGAATGTTAGTGATATGTTCCTTGCCAGCTAATTCTTTCTCTTTTTACTTTTTTTAATTACCCCTCCTTGCCTCATTTTAATAATTTTCTGCTCTTTTTCCAACTGGCAACTGTAGCTAATAGGTTTGTGTCTGGCAGGACTTGTTTTATTATCAGCTTGGTGATGCATAAGAAAACAAGACCTTCATTTTCAGCATATATTCATGTTTTGAGGTCAGATATAACATGGTGCCATGTTTTAACTCTATTAAATGGTCAAAAATTTAAAGTGAACTAAGAAACCTATGGCACTTTTGTCCCAGAACTCTTAATCTTGAGTTCTTTTGTTTTCAAGTAAAATAAAAAATATATGTGTGTCATATTTTCATAAATGGCAATAATTTTCATTATAAGTGGCAGCAATTTTTTATTATGTCAAAACAAAATTTTGGGTTTTTGCAGTTGATTAACATTAACATAGATTTTTGCAGAGATACTAAAATATTGTAATTAAACTATGTTAACTTGAAAGTTTTATTATACATAAAGAATGCACTAACCCAAATTTGGGAGTATTTATTGACAAAAATAAAATGTTTAAGTGGACTTTTTTTATTCTAGAGAGAGAGAAAACAATCTCACTTTGGTATTATTTTCTAAATAGTATGCATTTATGCCTGCCTATACTGTTTTCTAAATCTGTGGCCATGGAGAAGACAGGAACTGGTCTGATGTGTGTACCTAGATCATTCATTCATTCACTCATTTATTCATTCATCCAGGATAGGGATGGAAGGATGTTGATCAGTGACTGATATTTTCCATTTCAATAAATGCAAGTAAAATAAATGTTTTTAACTGGAAAATATAGTATTAATAGAGAGTGAAGAATTACATGTCACACTCTAGGTTGTTGTAAGTAGATGGAAAACTGCCATCTGGTCAGGAAATACATAATAGCATCATTTTAATAAATTATTGATTAATTAATTATAAAATTCTCTTTGATCATCTACAGGTAAAAGGGATGTCTTCTTTTCAAATTATCTAGAATTGTATGCGTGCTTTTAAGTTTATGTGCTGTGAACTTTTGCCAGTGGCAGGAACAAGACTTAAAATACTTAGTTATCAAGAAATTTTCTGCTATATTAAAAAAAAAAGAACATTAAAAGAATTAGAAAGATAAATATGTACCTGGTGCAGAGTTGATAATAAATATCTGTTATATGGAAAAAAAAGAAATTTTATGCTAGTTACAATAGAAGAGTTCTTCAGGGCCCTCATCTAAGCTTTTATTCTTAAGCTGTTTAAACATATACCTAATGGAAATTTATCCTTAAGAATTTTATGATAAGACATTTTATTTTACAATTAGCTACAGATATTAAAAATTTTCCATATCAGATATTTTATATTTGTATTTTTTGACACAAATAAGATTGTCTTATACAGTATGTGAGAAATAATATTTGTTCACTTTTTTTGTGATTTTACTTAGAATTTAGAGATGAGCCAGTGGACAAAGAAAACTTAATCTTTAATTGAAGATATACATATTATTTTATTTTAAACATTGCTAGGATTATAATCACATTTTTAATGTGCCCCATTTTACATACGTATGTTTGATGCAGTTTGGATATCTGATAAAAATTTAAATTGAAATAAATTAATTCCATTTTAAGGTTGGCACTGTGAATTATTCTTCAGAACAGAAGTAATTAGTTAACATTTTTCTGAAGCACACATTTTAAAATCTTTTTACCCATAATATCATTATCACTTAAACCCTCTTTTAGAAATCTTAGAGAATTATGTTTGGAAATGTTCTGTATAAATTTTGTAATGTCTATTATAAATAGATATCTTTGAGTTTGTACATTTAGTAATAATATACATAACTTATGAGAAGGATGACTCTTGGTAACTCTGTGATATCTAAGTCTTATTTTGTAACATTATCAAAACCTTAATGAGTGATTTCTGAATTTAATAATACTAATGTTACATGGTAACACATAAACAGTATGTGGATAGTTAAACTGTAGTAGGGGCTTCCCAGGTGGCACTAGTGGTAAAGAATCCGCCTGCCAATGCCAGAGACACTAGAGATGCAGGTTCAATCCCTGGGTTGGTAAGATCCCTTGGAGGAGCACATGGCAATCCATTCCGGTGCTCTTGCCAGGAAAGTCCCACGGACAGAGAAACTTGGCAAGCTATGGTCCATGGGGTCGCATCTAGTCAGACATGACTGAGTGGCTGAGCACACACGTACATATAACTGTGGTAGGTAGGGAACAGTGATTGGTTGGAAAATTCATTGGTTGAAATGTCAAGAAACTGTCGAGGTTCTTGGGGTCTCATAGACTATGTATCTTGTGCAAGTAATTCAACCTTCCCTTATTCCACTACCCACCCTCTTAATTTATATATATATATAATATAATTGCATATTCATGTACATCTGCAAAACCTCTAAAAGTCTTCCTCCGTTTAAAATAATATTCTGTGAGATTCTAAAGAAGAGTTGGAAGGCAAAAACCCTTCATGGGTGGCTTGCTTTCATGACAATCTTGAGGGAGAGTTGATTAGAAGCCAGGCTTGGTTTGGACATAAGTACACACAACCTAGGATTCGGCTATTGCCACCAATACTTGTGAGGCCTCCAGGGCAGGAGTTCAAATGGATGCCCACATGCTTCTTCTTAAATGAGTCAGTGATTCTTTATTTGTCAAGAATGTGAATTTGCAGGGATTTTATCTGACCAGTTTAAGTTGTGGATTTGGTGAGAATAATTTTCTGGCTCCTCCTTGCTGTTTTGAATAGTGATTAAATCCTCATCAAATAATGAATTTGTAATACCCTGTTAGTGAATTTTATATGGGTCATGCTTAATAAAAGGTTGCTTACTTTCATTGTTTCAGGCTTTATAAAGTTAAGCAGATTGACTTTGTCTAACCCCACAGTTTGCAGTGTCACAGCTCACAAATCTTCAGGGCATTTGAACTCCTTTGATTATAGATTGGAGCACAGAGATTGGGCACAACATAAGGAAAAGGCATTTCCTGGGCCTAAAACAGCTGTAGTCAGGAGCTGGGGTGTTTAAGGCTCTAAGACAACTGGATGCCAGTGACAGAGGCACCCATATAGTTCTTAGCACATTTCTTTTGTGTATTTGTGGTATGGGGGCTTTCTGAGGCATGGAACCCAAGGCAGGAACTCCTCCTGCCTTAAGGTGTGGACTCTGCTATTGTATCTGGGCATTAGCATCCTCTTGAGGGGCACTAGACAGCAGAGCGCCTCCTTCCTGAGGACACTAGGGGGAGCCGGTGGAGGAAGGCGTAGCAGATGCTGTTGTGACTTGCTGTCAGACTCCCCGTGGGCTTTTGTAAGTCCTCCTTGCTAGCATCCTAGAAATACTTGGTTGGGACTTTTCGAGGGGACTGGAGGTCCTTTATGAGCAAGTGGGGCTGGAAAAGGAGCTGTGGTTAATTGGTGTTGGTGCCCCTTCATCTGTATATGCCTGTAGGCTGCGAGGGTCTGGAAGTGTTTGGGCAGCTCATTTCCAAGTCAGTAAGTGCACCCTTCACTTCCATAGGGATGGGGAGAGACACTTCCATCCCTTAAATCCGTTTTCTCCACACATTTGGATAGGATAGTTCCATTTTCATTTTGTGAATATGCGCTGTGGAGGGAGCTAGCTCCTGTTGTGCCTGCTCAGTTGTGTCAGACTTTTTGTGACCCCCAAGCTGCCGAAGGGAGCTAGGGAAACAATTAAATCATTGATCCTAGGTCATTGGAATGATGAAGGGATTTATTATTTACCTAGATAGGGAACCTTAACCACAAATAGAATTGAGAGGATCTGAGAAATTTGATTGAGAAAATAATTAAAACTTTATTTTCACAAACATCCAATGGAATGTTGGCACTCCCTCCATTATTAATGTAGGCAACAGACAGTAATGTTAGCAGTTTCTGTGACTTTGTCACCAGTAGAAGTCACAGATATTTTCATGTCACCTTACTTTGTAGATAATATCTCACAGTATCTTTATAATTGTGACTACTCAAAATGATGGTGAATATTATCCTGCACTGTATCCTGTTTCTGATTTTTAATAGTCCCATATATTACTGTCAACGGATGTGTTTAAAATTTTTTGAGGTAGTTGAATTTCATTTCAATTGGTTTCCTTTATAGCTCTGTGTATTTTATTTGACGTAGTTGGAAACACCATGTTAGGAGGGATCCCCAGGCTTCATCAGGTTGTCCAAGGGGTTCATGGTGATGAGAAGGTTGAGAAGTTCTGATCTAGATAGAATCTCCTGTTTTACTGCCTTGGAGAGGGTAGTGAGTTACTTACGGTTACCTGGAACAGGAATTAAAAGTAGTGTCCTTCCTGTTGTGTGTGGCCCCCTGGCAGCTCCATCCCCATCTTGGTGCCAGGGGAATGAATGCCTTAGTCTTATTCAGCAAGCCCTTTTATTATGATGGAGGCCAAGTCGGCTTCCTTCTTTCCCTGTTCTTCCCTGTTCTGTGGTGGCCTTCCCCTCACCTCTGACTTCCAGGCCTGCAGGTGGTGGTCATCTCCAGCTGAGCTTGGCCCTGCTTGGCCCTGCGGCCCACATCATGACAAAGCATGTTGTCCCGAGACACCTGAGCAAGTCAACAGAAAGAATAGAAAATTTAATCCTGATTGATTGACCCCATTTTAGTGGTGGTATTTCAGGCAATGTTGATATCCATCCCCCAGCAAGGGAAATCTTTCGTCCAACCCAGTGGGCTTTGTTAAATTAATTGAGGAACTCTTGTCACATAGCTTCTTCCTCTTTTAGACTAGCATAAGGCTGAAATATCAACAGAGAAATAGAGATTTAACTACTAATATTTATGTTTCACTTCCTAGTGCCATTTCTTAGCACTGTATTATTCTCTTACCTATTATAATGTTATTATCATTATCCCTGTTCGACAAATGGGAAAACGAAGGCACGGGAAGGTTAGGTAACTTGCCTGAAGTTATCTATCTGTCTACTAAGAGTTGGAGACGGAATTCGAAAGAGGTTTTCTGGGTCCAGAGCCCCTGATCTGGGCCGCTGGGCCGCGTGTCCAGTTGCTATCCCAGTGCCCCACACCACCACTGCCCAATCTCTGTTCCCTTGGTTTGGGGTTATTTTGATGCAGTTCTAGGAGGGACTCTTTCCAGTTTCTCGGAGCTGTCTCTGAAAGGTACTGTGTCTTTTGGTTCCAAGTCCATTCGGCTTTAATCCCTTGCTTGTATGTATTCGGGCAATATGGAGAAGGAAAAACACATTCATACTCAGAAGGTTTAGCAATGCTACAAAATGCTTAATTTGGATTGACTTCGTCTCCTTTTCAAGGATGTTGTCAGTGCTTTGATCTTTGCTTTTGTAGCCCTCTCGTCAGCAACATTGGCAAATACACCTTTGAAAATTTGTATCTGAATTCTTGTATTTTGAAAAAAAAAAATTGTTTGTTAGTGTTTCTCTTCTTGAACACTAGTTGATGTTTTGCCAGCTAGTTAAACGTCTGCAAATCTGAGTGTTGGCTGAGAAACCGAGCTTGCTGTAACCCGTTATCCCCAGATGGCCAGATTCTGTTGTGTACCACTTTTATAGATGCTCACTGGTTGCATACTTGGGGTTATGAGGTGTACTGTTCCGCTTGTTTTTGCCAGCCATGCACAGCACATTATTTGGTAGGTTGAGACAGATGGTATAGCTTAAGCTAAAATGATGAGGGAGGGGAGAAAATGAAAAAAATAGAAAAAGGGCACTTGATTTTCTAACTCGCATTTTGGAAGTGAATTTTAGTTTCTGTGATTGACTAATAAATGCAGTGTTGCTCTAAGATTCGAATTCATTAACTTCTGTTTAAACAGATATAACTGAGTAATCAGCAGGAAGCAATGTTTTCCTCCTTGGATGCTTTCAGATTTTATGGGGTCTCCTCCAGATTTGAAAATGTTGGGCCATTGGAAGTGTCAAAAATAGATCTGGGCTCTTCAGACTAAGATATACCACCATCAGTACGAATCCAAACAGAAAAATCCCAAATCTTATTTTTAAACTGGGAAAAAAAAAAGGTATATATATATAGCCTGGCGAAATAGCGGTGATAAGGACAATTAATCAGTTTTCATGCAGCTGCTTCCTGACATTTCTGCAAATTGTTGTGGAAAAATTAATGAAGGTTAGATCAGTAATGGTTTCAAGCTTGGCCAGTGGAAAGTATGACAGTGTTTCCATCAGCAATTAAGCTGGGCTGCTTTCTTTTTTCTATAGGGGAAGTGGTATGATGTGTGTTCTCCACAGGAAATGGAAAACGGCAGCTGAACTCTGTGAGCACAGGTATGGAGGAGCTCTCCATGGCTGCTCCACCAGGCGCTCCTTGGTGGGCATGACCAACCCATTTGCATTTTCTGCAGAAACGCTTTAGTTCTGCCATTCCTGAAAACAGAGAGTCGGGATTTGGGGATTTTCTTGAGCTGCCACTTCAAAAACCCAGATAGACTCTGTATCTAAACTTTGGGAACCAGAAAGTGGAACTTATGACAAACAGAAAGTGAAACTCACCTATCTAATTTTATTTTTCAAGCCAAAGGTACTTCAGTACGAGCCCAGTTCACATCCTGTGTAACCCTATGGGATTTTCCCCAGTATTAGTTAAAAAATTTCCCATAGGGTCACACAGGATGTGAATTAGAGTAAACACTTAACAAACATGATGAAAAGGAAATTAGCTTTCTCAATGATCCTTTCACTGTTAACATCCTGAGTAGCTATTAGAAACATGGGCAAGGGTGGCTTCATGTCTCATTATCAAGTTGTTACATTATTAATAAACTGTATTAATATTCTACTATATGTGAAATGCATTTCTTAATATATGAAACTAGATTTTACCTATATATTTTCCTCTTTGGAAAACATTAAAAAGCCTTGCAAAATGCTCTATGAATCTGAGGTTCTTAACCTTTTGCGGGGAGAGGTTCACAGATCTCTTTAGGACTCTGAAAAAACCTCCTGACACGTTCTCCCAGAAAAATGCATATATTCACAACATTTTACATATAATTTTTAAAGTTTCACAGCTATCTTAAGTGAGCTTGGATGCCAGGATTTTTTTTTTTTTTTTAGTTCTAGTTTTATAAAGCTTTTTATGGACAGATAGAAAAATATAGTGAAAATGTTTATTCATTTCAAGTAAAGATTTTATAAGAGGCACTTTTTAAGAAATTTTAACTGTAGCAGTAATAATTCTTTTCTGTTTCCACCTGGAAAGTGTTTCCTTGTTTTTGGAAAGGAGTGCATACATTGAACAGAACTACAAAGCTGGCTTTGAAGCCTGAGGGGTGACATATTCCCAGGTGGCGCTAGTGGTAAAGAGCCTGCCTGCCAATGAGGGAAACATAAGAGATGCTGGTTCAATCCCTGGGTCAGGAAGATGCCCTGGAGGAGGGCATGGCAACCCACTCCAGTGTTCTTGCCTGAAGAATCCCATGGACAGAGGAGCCTGGTGATCCATAGGGTTGCGAAGAATCAGACATGACTGAAGCGACTTAGCATACATGGGTGACATATTAGCAAGTGACCTGAGGTATCCTGCCTCTGTTTCGTCATCTCTAAAATGGTGGCAACAGGGATAACAAATAGTCCATTTTCAATATGTATCCCTCCCCTCTTCTTCTTTCCTTCCTCCTCTGAGAGGTAGCTTAAATGCCACTTTGTTATGCGTCTCTTTGCAATTTCTGAAGGCAGATTTTTTTTTCACTTTTCCCCTCAGTGTTTCTCTAGTGCTTTGTAAATCTCGTTACTCTTAAAATTGTGTCGTCATTCACTGGTTACAGCTAAAGATGTGTGTTTTGAGACTCTTCTGTCTTATTAGCGTTGTTTTATGTCTGTGCATGCTGCGTCCAGCCTAGTGCTTAAGACACAAAAGCATTCCCTATTTATTACATTAGTAGTAATCAGATCAGATCAGATCAGATCAGTCGCTCAGTCATGTCCGACTCTTTGCGACCCCATGAATTGCAGCAGGCCAGGCCTCCCTGTCCATCACCAACTCCTGGAGTTCACTGAGACTCACGTCCATCGAGTCAGCGATGCCATCTAGCCATCTCATCCTCTGATTAGTGGTAATAGTATAATGCTAATTAGAAATAAAATAATTTGGACTTGGGCTTATAATTATATCATGCTTATGTGACTGCTAGTCATCACAGAAGAGAGGTCAAATGATCCATGTACAGCTGAAGTGAAATTTAGTGAGAGAACAGAACCTTGAATGGAAAGTATGTCTTTTCCAGTTTTGGCTACCTCCAGAGTGTATTCTAAACCAGAGCCAGAGTGTTCAATCAAGTCAATCACCAGGTGATTGGGAGAAAAGAGATGTTATGACATTACTCAAATGTATTTCTTACACATTATCTGACTCTCAGAAGAAAATGTGGGCTCCCAAAGCCTTAGTTTTAGAAGTTTATTTGTTTATTCAAACTTTATTATTTAGGATTGGGGTTGAACAATAGCTTGAAGGACATCTGATTTGACTTTCTTTGGATTAAGTCCTCACATGCCCTTCCTAATGCTTTTCAATTCAAATTGAACAAAAATGTCCTCTTTGAGGAGCTGATCATTTGTCAACTCCCATCGCTCCCATTTCTCTCTCTCTCTCTGTAAACACACACACACACACACACACACGCACACGTATATCCTGCAACTGTTACAAATATATTAAAGACAACCTAAAAAAATTTATATCAAACCACATTGTCTTAATACTTGAACAACTCATTAGTAGTCAGCTTCGTTCTTTCTATATGTGATGAATGGTTTCCAAGCAGTAAACTATGATTTAGAGCCTTGGGCATAAAGAATGACTTCATGAGCCCTGGGAGGCTTGGAAGAGAGCAGTGCCTAGTTGGCTGCTGGAAGTCTTGGACCACACCAGTGTGGAAAGATAGCAATGACTTAGGATGGAGAAGGAGAAGAGAGTTGAGAGGGGAGAAGGAAAGATGCTGGAAGTAGAGGGTGATGTCTGGTGGTCTGGGGAAGGGTTTTGATGCAAAGAAAGAACCCTTCAGTTCAGTCGCTCAGTCGTGTCTGACTCTTTGCAACCCCATGAATCGCAGCACGCCAGGCCTCCCTGTCCATCACCAACTCCCGGAGTTCACTCAGACTAGTCCTAACCTTTAGAGTACTAGAAAACTGTGGGTAGAACACTGGCTAGGGTAAATAGATGAAAATCAGGCCCAATGGAAGGAACTTCAGAAATGGAACTGAGGATCCATAGAGGTGCCTGCCAGTGGTGCTGAGTTGAGGAATGAAGAGGTTGTTGTAGCTGACACAGAATACGAGCAGAGGCTTGTGCCTGTGAGATATAGATAAGCTATGCCAAGTCGCTCAGTCACGTTTGACTCTTTACAACCCGTGCACTGTAGCCCAGCAGGCTCCTCTGTCCATGGGGATTCTCCAGGCAAGAATACTAGAGTGGGTTGCTATATCCTCCTCCAGGGGATCTTCCCAACTCAGGGATCAAACCCAGGTCCCCCACATTGCAGGCGGATTCTTTACCATCTGAGCCACCAGGGAAGCCCATGAGATATAGATAAAGAGTTGAATTTAGACTATAGGGAAGTACAAAATGTTTGTTGGCTATGGACTGAATTGGGAGCAAATACAATTGAAGATTTTGCTAATAAATCATTGGCCATGAATTCTTGGCACTTGTGAGATGCACATCATTCCTTTACTGAAGCATTTTCACCTCCTGGAAAGCCTTGTCTCTGCCTGTCAGAATTTTCAAGCCCTTACTTAACTTCTACCAGCTGCATAAATATTTCTTTCCCAACACTAGCTCATAGCAGTCGCTCTTCTGCTAAGCTTATATAGAACTATTGTAAGTCCCATGGGCTGTAGCCTGCCAGGCCCCCCTGTCCATGGAATTTTCCAGGCAAGAATAGTGGAGTAGGTTTGCATTTTCTCCTCCAGGTGCTCTTCCAACCCAGGGATTGAACCCACGTCTCCTGGTTTCCTGCATTGGCAGTCGGATTCTTTACCACTGGAGCCACCTCGGAAGCCCATTGTAAATGCAGTGGCAGTTAATTGACATTTAAAGCTCGAATTTAACTTTTAACCTGCATGTCTTGTCTCTTGAGTGAGCTTCTAAACTTGTATAAAATTTGACAGTGTAAAAAAAAATATTTTCTGTGGTCTAATATGAAGTCATGCCTATAGCAAGAATTCAATATACTTTTAAGAATTTTAAAAGGTACTGAGCTTTTGTACACATAACACAGTGCACAAATTCTGCTGATTCTTCTTCCTAAATATCTCTTTGATCAATGCCCCCTACCTCTGCCCCCATTCAATTCCACAGGGTATGTCTTTGAGCTCTTACAAGAGCCTCTTGGCTAGGGTCCAGGCCTTCAGCCCCACCCACCTCCCTTACACCCTCTACGCTGCTTCCAATGCTATGTTTGTAAAAAAGAAATCTTCCTTCTGCTTTAAGATAAAGTTCAAAATCTTACCATATCATAAAGGTGGTTGATTATCTCGACCAACTCTGTAATTCCTATATCATTTCTCTCATCTCACTATAAAACCTCATGAAATTGATAATACTTCAGTAATACCCAAATTTATTCATTCCCAGAATATACCTTGTTTCTTCTTGCTTCTATGCATTTACAGTTGCTATTTTCTCTCCATGTCCATAGATACTTCTAGATATAAAGGTTGCCTGGGTTGTGGAGTTTTTTCTCACTCCCCCTTTCCCTTTCCCTCTTTTGTCACCCCCAGTACAGTTATTCACCTTCTCACTTCTGCTCCCATTGTGCTTTCTCCATCCTTGAAACATATGGTATAAGATTATTTTTCACCCATCTGACCCTAGACCATAAACTCTCCAAAGGTTGCATCCTCAGTTCAGTTCAGTTCAGTTCAGTCGCTCAGTCGTGTCCGACTCTTTGCGACCCCATGAATCGCAGCACTCCAGGCCTCGCTGTCCATCACCAACTCCCGGAGTTCACTCAAACTCATGTCCATCGAGTCGGTGATGCCATCTAGCCATCTCATCCTCTGTCGTCCCCTTCTCCTCCTGCTCCCAATCCCCCCCAGCATCAGGGTCTTTTCCAATGAGTCAACTCTTTGCATCAGGTGGCCAAAGTATTGGAGTTTCAGCTTCAGCATCAGTCCTTCCAATGAACACCCAGGACTGATCTCCCTTAGAATGGACTGGTTGGATCTCCTTGCAGTCCAAGGGACTCTCAAGAGTCTTCTCCAACACCACAGTTCAAAAGCATCAATTCTTCAGAGCTCAGCTTCTTCACAGTCCAACTCTCACATCCATACATGACCACAGGAAAAACCATAGCCTTGACTAGATGGACCTTTGTTGGCAAAGTAATGTCTCTGCTTTTGAATATGCTATCTAGGTTGGTCATAACTTTCCTTCCAAGGAGTAAGCATCTTTTAATTTCATGGCTGCAGTCACCATCTGCAGTGATTTTGGAGCCCCCAAAAATAAAGTCTGACACTGTTTCCACCGTCTCCCCATCTATGTCCCATGAAGGTTGTGTCTTATTTATCATTATATTTCTAGTAACCACCATGGCCTGGTAAGCAGTCTGTAAAGTAATAAAGGAAAGGTTGTGAAGAGAAGCTGAAAAAGTTTTCGGTTATAAAATATCTGAACTGATGATGAGGCATCCAGATTTAAATGTCTTGTAGTTTATAAATTTTATTGCATTTAAATGGTTTAACAATATAATATTTATATTACACTAGAGGGACAAATTTAAGAAAAATTCATGAAATATGTATATTACCCATGTGTAGAGCATAATGAAACCATGAATGTGAATATTTTCAGAATCCAGAAGATTCAACAACAAAAACTAGGAGAGGTAGATGAACCAAAAGATGATCAGTTAGAAATTAGACCAGAAAAACAACATTAATCTTTCAAGTGAAATAAACTCTCCCAACAATTTTGACTGGATTAATATAATTGTCTGCAATTATGAAAAAATAGTGGCCTGCCCATGAATTTTTATTATCACCATGTATGCTAATATATATGTAGCTGGTAAAGTCAAGTTATTTAAAACTGTAAAGTTATTTATAAGTTTTGATAGTCCTCATTTAAGGTTTGGTAACAGTGGCAGGTCTTATTAAAAGTGGGTATAACCATCAACAGAAAGGTTATAAAGTGAGACAAGTCATAATGTCAAATACTTTTATCAATAGGCAAAATACCTTTCTTTTCACAGTGTTAAATAGATCTTCAACTATATAGTGAATTTTGTCTCAGCCTCAAGACAACTGCCCTCATTTAACTCTCAGACACACTTTTAGAATTGTGGACTTTGAGTAGGGCTGAGTATTTTGTCTCTCTCTTTCATTTTGGATAGTTTCTATTACCGTGTCTTCAAGTTCACTATCCCTTTCTTCTGGAATGTCTAATCTGCCACCCAGTGTATTTTCCCTTTCAGGTTTGAGATGGTCCTGTCTAGAGGTTCAAATTGGGCCTTTTAAAATATATCTTCCATATTGCTTCCACTTCACATATTCATTCTTAACTCTAGTTTCTTGAACATAGGGAATATAGTTAAAATAACTTCTAATGGCCTTTCTACTAATTCTGCCATCTGTGTCATTTCTGGGTCAGTTTTGATTCATTAATTTTTTGGCTTTTTATGGGTCAGATTTATCTGTTTCTTTGCAGACTTGGTAATTTTTGATTGGATGCTAAAATTTTACCTTGTGGGTACCAAAGACTTTTGTATTCCTAAAAATATCCTTGAGGTTTTTATTATTATTATTATTAGATGTAGTTAAGATGCTTGACAATAGTTTTATTTTTTCAGATCTTGCTTTTAAGCTTTGTTAGGTAACCAAGGCAGTGTGTAGCTTAGGTTTAATTTTTTTCCTCCTACTAAAGCAAGACCCTTCTTAATACTCTAACTGATGCCTTGTAAATTATGAGGCTGCCCACCCTGGCTGTTGGAAACGGGCACTCTCCTTGGCCCTTTGTGAGTGCCGGGCACTGTTGTCTCTGATACTTTCAGTGGTTTTTCTCCTGACTGTGGGTGGTTTCCTCATATGCCTATGCTAGTCAGTATTCACCTGAGCACTTTATGTACAGGTCTTCCAAGTTCTGTCTGTCCAGTGCTGTCCTCATCATGCTCTGTCATCCCTGAACACTTAGGTTCCTTGCACTTCAGGGAGACGACTGGTCTCTGAGTTTCCCTTCCTGACATGGTGAAAATGTTCTCCAAGGTGTCATCTGGGGCAATTTTAGGGCTCCTCTCACTTGTCTGCTTTCTCTCAAAGATCACTGTCCTTTGTAGCCAGTTGTTCAGTTTCTTCGAGGCTATCATCATATGTGCGAGCATGGTAAGTTGCTTAGTCATGTCTGACTCTTTGCAACCCTATGGACTGTAGCCCACCAGGCTCCTCTCTCCATGGGATTCTCCAGGCAAGAACACTGGAGTGGGTTGCCATGCCCTCCTCTAGGGGATCTTCCCAACCCAGGGGTCGAACCCATGTCTCTTTACATTTACCTGCATTGGCAGGGGGGTTCTTTACCACTACCACCACCTGGAAAACCCTATCATCATATATTTATTGTTTATCTTTACAGTGCTTTACAGGCAGGAGAATAAATCCAGTTCCTACTACATCATGTTGATCTGAGGTTTAGTCAAGGCCTATTTTAGTTATTATTTACTCATTTATATAATATTCATCAGCCTGAAGAATTCAAGGTACTGTTAGATAATTGCTAAATTCAAGTAATTTAACCCAACGTACGCACCTAACATAGGGAGTTAAGACTGTGAAATCTGTGTTGGAGAATGTGTTAGGAGGTGTTTTCATAGCACGAGGCAAAAGTACTATTGGCTATTCCTTTTGAAACCTTTGATCCATTTTAAAATAAACTAAAAATTGTGTGATTTAAGTCCAGTTGTGAATTTGTGAGATTTCAAAATAATGTCTCTTTCTTCTCCTTATTGCCAACCTGACGTCCTTAAAAGTAGCCACATTGTGTGGCAGGGGAGGAGGAGAAAGACTTGTGACAGGAATGAAATTTTAGCCATTGCACAAAATGATAGGGTTTAGAAGATGTAAATAGCATGGTTTGGACCAATTCACCTACTTACTCCTGTTTGTAAGAAGCCAGGTTTCTTAAATTGATCTTAAGTGATCATTTTGCTTTCAGTAACCTCTCTTCATCTACAGTGGAAGAGAGTTTAGATGTGTTGCATTTTTCATGATTCGTCTTATAGTGCTTCTGAGGTCATTTTGCGGTGGAATGCTGTCAGACTGTCAGATCTCTCTCTCTCTCTCTCATACACACACACGCTCACACACACGAAAATAGAGACATCTTCCAGAGAACTTCCTGATGTACTGTTCTTTGAATGTGATGACATTTGTTTACACAGGAAGCTAGACACTGGATTCTTTTCTTTGGAGACTGTTTCAGAAATACATTTCCACGTTGTTTTTTCTCAATATGGCCTACATGTGAACCACTTACATATTTAATGTTTGGAAGACTGATGAAGAATTCCTGATATGAAGTGCCCTTATCGATCTACTTTAAATATTTAATGTTGAGAAAACATCCTCTTTCCTCCCCACTGATTTTTTTTTTTTTGTTTTAATTCTCCTTGGCAAACTGTGACATAGAAATCAGATTAAAGACAGGCCTTATAACCTGACTTCTTGTGCCATGTCTTTCACGTTTTTCTGTCAACTCAATGCGGCCTCTATAGATTCTATTATATTTTCTTTGTCAGTTGAATCAAGATTCTTATTAGAAACATGGCAAATAATTCATAGCCCCAAAGATATGGACTGTGTCTGCATGGGATTTATAGAAAGGAATTTTTATATATTCACTGAAAAAATAACATTTATTTTCACCTGTCCTTTTTATGTGGTACTTACAATTGCTGTCATTCTTGAATACTATCCAATTGCTGGGAACTCTGTTAGGTGACTTATGTACAAAAACTCTAGTCCTCACTAGAGCCTACCAGGTGGGTACTGTTATCCCCTTGGGAGACATGCAGGCATCAACTCAGAAGTATAAGTGATTTGTGCAAGACCACATCCCTAGTAAGAAGCAGAGCTGATGTTGGGCTAAGTTTTACTACTCTAAGAGATTAAGCAACATATCCCAGGCTCGTTCACAGTAGTGAGTATACTTGGTAGATAAAAAATCAGAACATTAACTAAATATTTCTAAAATAGAATATTATTAAGAAACTTTTATTGAGTGCCCAGTGTGTGTCAGATCCTGTTCTCGGGACAGTAGGTTATAGAGATGAGCAAAGCCTCTGCCTCTGCCGAGTGGAGAGACACAGGGGGCAGCAGTTACACAGTGGTGTGCAGCCTTGCTTCTGATGGTGTGTGCGCATGTGCCTGGGGAGCACGGAGAGGCGGACCTAGAATCTGGTGGGGAGTGTGGTGGAGAGAGTGTTCTCAGAAAGGCTTCAAGGAAGACATGGTGCCAGAGTGGTGTCCTGAAGGAGAAGTAGAAGGCCATGACCTTGATTACCTCTAATGTAAATTAATTTCCAACTATAGACCTCTGTCTTCTGTAGTATTACTAATAGTATTTAGGATACTTTTTCTGATTTCTTTTTCTTTTTTGGAATCAGTAAGTTTTATTTACTAGGCATAATATGTTTTAAGAATTCTTAAATTTTTACCAAATCTTAAATTTAAGATAATGATAGCTGTTCAGAAGAAAAAAATAATAATGTAATAAGTAGAGCCATATTAATGTTGATTTTAAATTAATAATTTTTGAAACTTCAAATTGTTGCTGCGGAAACAATTTAATTTGTGAGGGGAGAATATGTTAGAATTGGGATGCTTTTAATTTTAACATTAAGGGGAAATGTCACTCTTGTTATAACATTGTTTTTATGGAAAAAATGAGATTTGATTTATATTATTTCAACTTACAAGGACTTCCCAGGACTGCATTCAGCCCAGAGTTAGCCCCCTACTTGTCTTTGGATGAAACGTGTGTCTGCTTGTTTTCCTTCTAGCTGTCCCCTCAGTTCAGCCTCATGAGGCACTCTGCCTACAAGATATCTATATCTGGATACACAGGTTGCCCTCAATGCAAATTAAATATGGAGTGTACTCTGGGCATGCAAACTGAGTTTCATATTTGCTTAAATTAAACATGAAGGCGATATCAGCCTCAGTTGACCTTTCTAGCCTTCCCACTCTCAATTCCTCTATACACAACTGCAAAGTACTAGCCAAGTACTTTGCCCACCAGCAGCAGGCTGTTAGTTCATTGTCTCATGTCCCTGGGCTGCCCTCCCCTCTAATCTCTGCCTTTAAAATCCTTCTAACTCTTCAAGGTCCGTGTCTAATATCACTCTCCTTCATTTAGCCATTCATAATTATTCCAGCCATAAGTATATTTGTACTTCCCATGGATTTTTCATGTACTGCTTGTTCATAGGGCTTCCCAGGTGGCGCTGGTGGTAAAGAACCCACCTGTCAATGTGGGAGGCATAAGAGAGGCAGCTTTGATACCTGGGTCGGGAAGATACCCTGGAGGACCCACTCCAGTATTCTTGACTAGAGAATCCCTGGGAGAGAGGAGCCTGGCGGGCTACAGTCCATGGGGTCACATAGAGTTAGACACAACTGAAGTGCTTAGCATACACTTGACATAGTCTAAGAGCTGGGACATTGCATGGGGATGTACCTATTTCCAGTGCCAGCTCCTTATTTACAACCTGTGTGACCCTGGACGAGTTACTTAAACAGTATAAACATCATCTATAAAATGGGATTAACACCACCTACCTCTGAGAATTGTTTTGATGATTAAATGTGATAATATATGTGCAAAGCTTAGCATCTGTCATGTGGTATGTCTTTCAGAATGTGTTAGCAGTTTTTGCATCTCTCCTCTCAGAGTAGGTTCTGAGGTCATGTTGTGTCTTACTTATCTTTGTGAATTCCTCTCCAAAGCCTGCCTTTACAAGAGAATGTCATAGTGCTTTGAATACAGCAAATATTCCATAAATATTTCTTTGAGAAGGAAATAAATGTGATTTTTAAATTGCAGAATTCACTGGCCAAGAAGGGATTTATGAAAAAGTGACCTTAGGTTCTGGTTTGCCAAAGAAAACCTGGTCTCACGTATTAAAAGTACCCTCTTTTGTGGTGATGGTTTGGATTATACATTTTATGGACGCCCTATTTATGGAATATTTGCATGTTTGAATTGTCCATGGTACTTTTCCAACTGTATTATTTTTCACGTAGATAATTGTGTCTCTTAAAGGAGATTGTAAGCTACTTGAGGATGCATACCGTTTCATATCTTATTTCTCCAAATATACTAGGGCTTTGGGAGTTCTGACAGTGCAGTGGAACCAGAGCGAATCTACTGTGATCCAGTTCATGCTGTGGTCATATAGGCATTGACTGTGATCTAAATGCTGCTTTTTAAATGAAGATGTAAGCTAAGGTGTAGACGTATTAGGCTATATATAAGTGGAGAATAGTCGTTCTAATCTGTAGTAGGAGGGCTGTTCACTAGACAGAATTTCTCCAGGGCTGAGGTCATGTCTATTTGTTTCCCCACTCTAGACCTAGCACCAGGCACAGCACCCAAAACATGGTTATGTTCTCAATAAATATTTGTTGAATAAACAAGTGAATGGTGAGGATCTTGGCACCCCACATGTTAAGAGTTTCTTGAGTCTCTACCAGATTCCTTCTGGGTCCTTTGCAGATGGCAGAATACAGTATATATAGAGGCTGAAGCGCTCTGGTATGCCTACATATGAGCTCAGAAAGTTTATGAGAGGGTAAACTTAGGTCAGGAGACAGTGCGCCTTCTCAGACCTTCTCTGGAAACTGTTTCCATGTAGAGTTTGTTTGTTTTCTGAATAAGCTCCTTTTCTAGAAGAAAAGTGGAAGGTTTATTTTTGTAAGAGTCTGCCTACTTGATAAGAGAGCAGATGAAAATCAGATGAAGGCAAGGTCCCTCTGCCTCTCTGCTCCTCTCTCCCAACATGCAGAAGAGTGAGTTCCGTGGTACACGAGGTTCTTGTATTAGGTGGAGAGAGATCTGACTTTTCCCCATTATTCTCTCTGAGGCTTGTTGGAATCTCAGAGAATGTGGAGGAGTTGGAGGGCTCCTTTCAAAGGAATGTTGGCAGTAGTTGCTTCTCTTTCCCTCCTGGGGAGCACAGGCTTGTGCCGTCTATGCTGGGGCAGCCAGAAGTGGCCCAGGGTCATGGGCCATGTTCGTCTCACTCCTCTGGTTCTTTGTTTCTCTAAAGATGCCTGCTGTCCCAAGGGAATTCACGTAATTACCCTTCTTCT
The DNA here is from genome assembly GCF_032452875.1 of Bos javanicus. Classification (NCBI taxonomy): domain Eukaryota; kingdom Metazoa; phylum Chordata; class Mammalia; order Artiodactyla; family Bovidae; genus Bos; species Bos javanicus. The sequence continues at coordinate 80,220,728 of NC_083876.1, read as the reverse complement.
TACAGTTACCTGGTCCACATTTTCAAAGGGTAAGTTACTTCACAACTTAGCATTACACAAAACAAGATTCTGTTAGTGCAGTGTTAAGCAATTTGCTGAGTATGTGTTTTTGCTTTTTGGACATGGGCTAAAATTTTAGTGGTCATACCCTATGGAGTCAAATGTAAAGGACTGACATCCTCCCGTTCATCTTCTTAAAAATCTGTTTAAAATATTAATCTAACACTTTTCCTGTACTGATTCTTTCAACCTTTCTCCAGGCTGAGGTGAAATGGCCTTATACACAGACACATGTCCTTATTAGATTGCCCTATTTTCTTAAAAGAACGTCAGCTTTGCTCTTTTTCCATTGGCCATCTGTCTTAATCATCTTGGGCTGCTATAACAGAAATACTATAGGCTGGTATACACACCAGACTTTTATTTCTCATAGTTATGGAGGTGATGGAAAGTTCAGGATTAGGGTGCCAGCATTGTCAAGTTCTCAGTGAAGACCATCTTCCTGGCTTACAATGGCCATCTTCTCAGTATCCTCACATGATGGGGAGAGAGAGGATGCAAGCATCCATGTGTCTCATCTTCTAAGGGCATTAATCCCAGCAGGAGAACTACATCCTCATGACCGTACCTTTCAAAGCCTCCACCTCCTAATGCTATCCCACTGGGGGTTAGGATTTCAACATATGGATTCTAGGGGTGTAGGGGAAACACATGTTCAGTCCACTCAAGTGAAATTCACCTGAAATTCACCTTCATTCTTCAGCTGATTATTGGACACTACACCTCCTCTTGTCTTCACCAGGACACCCTGCTCATTTTCAATATCTGCTTGGCCCCAAAGGGACTAGAATTGTGAACCCTGATATTCTAAAATGTATCCTGGGATGTCAGGCTAGAACAGGAGAGTGTGAACATATTGTTGTACATACCCTCCAAAACCCCAATCTTTTTTTTTTCTTTCTTTCTTTTTTACTCTTCTGATCAAGACACATTTAGCATGTGGGATCTTAGTTCCACAACCAGACCAGGGATCAAACCCCCTGAAATGGAAGTGTGGACTGTTAACCACTACACCTCCAGAGGAGTGCCCCCAAACCCCAGTCTTTGTGGGACAGTAGATCTGGTTCAATACTGATGCAATTTTTTCTAACAGTGAATGAAGCTAGCCATGTGTAGTATTCATTTGTAATTATTCCCAATTTGTTTGAGCTCTTTCCCAATAAGATGTGGCTACTGAAACTGTGAGCAAATTCTTCCCATTAGAATTTATACATTTGGGTAAAAGTAAACTGGTATCATGCTTCTGTAATGTTTGAACTGGAGTTTGCTGTATTGTATCATTGTACTTATTTGCAAGCTTCATAAAATAATTAAAGGAGATTGTGAAAACAGGTAAAAATAGCTTTTGATGTTCATGCTTAAGAGCTCCTTTGGCTTAGAAGTTGAAACGCTTTGGAGTTCAACAAAGGTTTATATGGAAATGAGAGAATTTGGCTCCTTTCCCAGTTCTTCTAGCCTGTCTTCCCTGAGGACTGTGGGTGCCTGAAGAGGCAATATTCCCACACCCAGGGCACCCAGAAGAGAGGTCTCTACTCTGTGAATTAGGCAAGTGTACTTGGCCTTGATTATAGAAAAGGAAGAATTACTTCACAGTTTTCCCTCCTCCTTTTGCTCCATGTTCTGAAATTTGCTTCACACCCATGGGTTAAAGGTGACCACTGAGTTTACTTTCAGTGCAGAAGGCTATCTTCTCTTCGTGTTCTGAGTTAGTTGTTACCGTGTGTGTGTGTGTGTGTGTGTGTGTGTGTGTGTCCATGCGTGTGTGTGTGTGTAGTTGTTCTTGTTTTTGCCTCAGGATTGGTTACAGCTGTGCAAGATACAGACGGCAGGTGTTCCCCAGCTAATCCTCACTCTTTGTGCCCATGTAGTGTAGGTGAAGTCTTTTTTTACCCTCTTCAACTAATTATATGCCTTGTCTATGCAATTGTAATTATTTCTCCAGCATCTACAGAACCTATGTCATTTTTCTGTTAAAATACAGTCATAAAAATAGCAGAAATAAACCTATTTTGAGAGCTTGTGTGGTGAGGCAAATTCCACTAAAGTAAAGGGATCCTCTGGATTGGCATCGCCCATAGCCTTTCATCACCTGAAAGTTCCCGGGGGTGATGCAGTGCTGGAATATACACCTAGTTTCCTATTGGAGCTTAAACTTATACTTGATAGATTTCTTTTAGTGAAAGTTAAATGTACTAGCGATTTTGACTTGGTCAAATAGACTTTTAAAAAGTACTTTATGTACTACAGAGTTTTCTATGATGCCTTTAAAAGACCACGCAGTCATTCTTGCTGTTCTTAGTAACTTTACTTAAATGAAAACAAAAAAATTTAAGTATCTTTTTCATCTGTGCTTTTGGTCAACTTCTAAACTCAGTTGATTTTAAGACCAGTTAAAAGCAGTAATGTCAGAGTTTTATGATGTAAAGTCTAGCTTAACTATAGACACATGACAGGACCTTACCTCAAAGTATTATAAAAATGTAAAATTCTGCAGTAAGTAGACTCTATCACAGCAAGTAGACTCTGTCACGTTCTATCTTTTCTTAATGTATCGCTAGTAAATTTTGTCTCTGTTTATGATTCTCTCCTCTTTGTAATATCTCCTTCTCATGAGGTAATTCTGATTTGGGGAACTTTGGGCTTTGCTTGAGTGTGTCATTCATACATGAGGAAGCATCTCTGAAGATTCTAGTATGAGTGTAGCAGAGAGTGACTGGCCCTTCTCCAAACCTGGGTCCTGTTCTTCCAGGGCTCACAGTTAGGCTTGATTTCCCAGCCTCTCGTGTAGTTAGAGGAGCCACGTGGCTGAGTTCTGGTGAATGGAATGTGGGAGGAAGTGCTGGGTGCTACATCCATGCCTGACTCATAAACCCTCCCATAGGTTAACCCTCTGTTTTCCTTCCTTTGCCAGCTTAAGGCAGATAATCATGGTGGCCCTAGAGTCTTTGCTTCAGATGGCAAATCATAAGGTTGAAGGAGCTTAGGTTCTTGAGTTGAAGGGAAGCAGCATCTGTGAGGGGCTTCCCTAGTGGCCCAGACAGTTAAGAATCTGCCTGCAATGCAGGAGATGTGGGTCAATCCCTGGTCGGGAGGATCCCCTGGAGAAGGGAATGGCAGCCCATACCAATATTCTTGCCTGGAGAATTCCATGGACAGAAGAGCCTGGCGGGCTACAGTCCATGAGGTCGCAAAGAGTAGGACACGACTGAGTGACTGACACACACATACCATCTGTTAGGATACTCATTTTAGATGGCTGCTGTGAATGAGCCATGCTGTGTTTTGGATTTTGTTTGTTGCAGCTTCCTTTAGTACATTAACAAATACAGATAGGATTCCTGCCTCCAAGGGCCTCCTACTGTAGTCTGAGAGATACACATGTCAAAACTATGCACAGTGTGATGGTCCATTAGTAGATGTCTGTCCTGTGGGACTCACAAAGGAGGGTTTGGGATACTTTCAGAAACACAGGACATCCTTAGACTTAAAGATGAATAGGAATAAACCAGATGTGTCCCTAGATCCATGAAATATCAAAATCCCATTTGAACTTGAGTCATGACACGGAAGGCCTGTGATGGGGTTATCTACTAAACTATGACTGAGAAGCGCCATGAATTTAACTCTCATGTCTTCCGACGATTTTTATCATTGCTTTCAAATGTACAGATTCATATAGTTTTTAAAATGCTAAGGAAGGCAGCAGGGTGGGAATTATGGTGTCCATTTTATAGGTGGGAAAATTAAGGCCCATTGATTTTAAGTGATTTATCTGAGGACACATAAGCAGGAGAGCTGAATTCATGGGCTGAAAGGTGCCATGAATGAGTGGAAATGTTTGGGGTTCTAGAGAAAAAGAGAATTAGCTTAAAATCCTGTGCCTGGTCTTTACCATCTGGGTGATCTTTGGCCTTATCTAACATTCTCAACTGTAAAAATGTTGTGTTTCAGTGTTATCATGAAAATTCAATGAATTTGGATATTATAAAGTGTACAGCTGCTTGCTTTAATCCAGGGTTCTTTTCATGTTATCGTGAGACCTCTAAACTACACCTGTGCCTCTCTGTACCCCTTGTTCCTGTTGTTTTTGATACTGGCCACTACTCGACCTCATCCATACGCTGGGAGGCCTCAGGGAAGACGCTCTCCATTCAGATCTGCTATCTGTGAAGCATGGAAACGGAGTGGCGGAACAGGCTGAGCAGCTGGATGAGCCATCCTGGCCCCCCTTCCCCATGCAGACTCTTAAGTGCACGGTGTTCTCTGTGCGGTGCATGGAGGAGGCTCCTGCCTTCCTTGATCTGTTCAAAATGCAGCGGTTGCTACACGATCGTCATTATCTAACCAGTCTTTGTCAAGCAAAGCCAGCATTCACCCATTAACACCAAGAAGCAGCAAAGAATAGAGTGGAGATGCTTCCAGGGCTGCCGTCTAGAACCATTTACATTGCCTGTTGTTCGCAGGGAGAAACACTCCATTCTAAACAAGGATATTTCCAGTTTCAGCAAAGAGAATCAGTTCTTTATTTCCATCGACGTTAATACTTTCCATACGTCTTCCTCCTAGATCTTCCCAATCCCCACCCCCCCGCCCCCGCCACCTTTCTTCTGCTCATCATCCCTCAAGATACTAAAAGGAAGCCATTACTAAGAGTTTTATCTTCTGGTTTCAAATGTTAATCTCCTTCAACAAATTGAAATCTTTCTCATCAACTAGATATCCTAAGTGGGAAATGTGTTCTTTTGTAAATTTTCATATATACATTTACTCATGCTAATCAGCCGTGCGTTTCGTGTTCCTCAGCATATTGGTCATATATAAAACTGAAGGGCAAATACTTTGAAACTTGAGGCGATTCACTTGGAATGGAAGCAGATTCTCGCCGAGAAGCATAAATCAAATGAAGATGCCATCTGGCAGTCAGAGTCCTACTTTATTAAACTTGAATTCTGCACTTTGCACAGAGGTGCTTAATAAGTGTTAACAGTGACTAATATCATATCATGGATGTTAATTGAATGTTGATAAGTATCTCAAAATGCAGTAATAGAGCCACACTTCAGCAGCTGAGCGCGGTGATGCTCTCGCTCCTCGGCTTCATGCCTCAGCTGTTTGTGAGCTTTAACAGGGTTTTTTCTCACCAGTCAAATGCAGACGTTTTCAGGGGTTTTTGCTGCCACCCAGCTGTGCTGCAACCCAAGCACTGAGTCTGAAGTTAAGGGGAAACATGTGCTGCTGCATCTAATTTCTGATGGAGGTTTTTGGGTAACAATATGGTTTGAAACATACAGGGATGGGGGTGGGGTGGGTGGGAGAGACTTTAGCCATGTGACCTGCATTTGAAGAGAATTCATTATTCACTGGTGTTCAGTGATATGTGGATTTTGAGGTATAAGTTGAATCGGATAGATTCCAAACTACTCAGTGGTGCTGGGTCACTGTCAGAGGCCAGCCCGCACAGGGACTATTTGCTTCCCCTAACTGGATCTCAGTTCACAAAGGTCTCCCTGCTTTTTTCTTTCAAACTAATTTTATTGATTTATTTTATTTTTGTCTATGCTGGGTCTTTGTTGCTCTGCGGGCTTTTCTCTAGTTGCAGCAAGCGGGGTCCGCTCTCAAGTTATGTGCTTGGGCTTCTCATTGCCATGGTTGCTCTTGTTCCAGAGCGTGGGCCCTAGGGCGTGCGGGCTCCAGCAGTTGTGATGGGGGCTCGGTAGTTGCAGTTCCCAGGTTCTGGAGCACAGGCTCAGTAGTTCTGGTGCACAGGCTTAGTTGCTCCGTGGCATGTGGGATCTTCTCGGATCAGGGATCTAATCCATGTCCACTACATTGGCAAGTGGATTCTTTACCACTGTACCACCTGGGAAGCCCCTCACTGCTTTCTGACATAACTAGTTTGTTCCTTCACCACCTGGAACTTTCATTACAGTTTCAGGTTGCATGCACAGAAGCTAGCTTGCATATGATATCAATTCTATAGGACTAGAGGAAACAATGAATAGCAATATGCACATCCAGTTTTTCTATGAAAAGATGATTCTCTCTGTCCCCCTTTCCTTAGTGTTTTAGCTTCTTGTGAAGGAATGGCTCTCTTTAAAACTGACAAAATGCATATCCACATTCGTTTTTCAGGAATACTTAGATGTCCCTCATGGTCAGAATTGAGGGCCTGAATGGTTTGCCTGTGACAAGCCAAGAAATGAACTACATTTGATGGCTAGCCCTTCTTCCGTGTGTGTGTGTGAGAGAGAGAGAAACAGAAATTATTACAGCATTGGTTTTCTACTTAATGAGCTTTACTTTATGAAATACAATTTTTAAAAGTTTGCCTTTTGAATATTTACTTGCACTGAGACAATATATTCTCAAAAGGCTGGGTACAGGCAAAATTAAATAAGCATTTTCAGCGAATTTGATACCCTTGTTATTCATATACCTCAAATAATAAAAATCAAGTGTCTACTTTTATAAATAGAATGTCTGCCTATATTTACAGCTGCAGGAAATTCAACTCTGCTAGTATATCAATAAGAATGCCAGTACTTTACGAATGTTCATAAGTTTCAGATATTGTCTGGGAGTTTTATATGTAGTATCTCATTTAATATTCACAACAATCTTCTCATGTAAGGACTACTGTTAACCCCATTTTACATGAAGAAACAGATGTTAGGAGCATTAGTAATTGAATCAAGGTCTTGTAGCTGGTGGGTGTGTTACAGTTGTGACCCAGTTCTCCAGAATCCTTGGACTTCATCATGCCAGTGCTGTCTTCATGGAGTCACCTGTGACGTTGAGCTCAGGAGCAGAATTACTTCTTTTTTTTTTGTCCTGAATCTCCCTCCCACCTCCCACTCCATCTCACCCCTCTGGGTTGTCACAGAGGCCCGGTTTGAATTCCTGAGTCAGACAGCAGATTCCCACTGGCTATCTATTTTACATATGGCAGTATTTATGTTTCCATGCTAGTCTCTCCATTCGTCCCACCCTCTCCTTCCCCCCTCCCCATATCCAGAAGTCTGTTCTCTCTGTCTGCATCTCCATTGCTGCCCTCCACATAGCTTCATCAATACCATCTTTCTAGATTTCATATGTGTGTTAATATACGATATTTGTTTTTCTCTTTCTGACTTAACTTCACTGTGTGTAATAGGCTCTAAGTTCATCCACTTCATTAGCACTAACTCAGATGCATTCCTATTTATGGCTGAGTAATATTGCATTGTGTGTATATATGTATACCACAACTTCTTTATCTGTTTGTCTGCTTATGGATATCTAGGTTGCTTCTGTGTCCTAGTTATTCTAAATAGTTGTGCTGTGTACTTTGGGGTACATGTGTCTTTTTAAGTTACGGTTCTCTCAGGGTATATGCCCAGTATTGGGATTGTTGGATCATATGGTAGTTTTAGTCCTAGTTTTTTAAGGAATCTCCATACCGTCTTCCATAGTGGCTGTATCAATTTACATTCCCACTAACGGTTTAAGATGGTTCCCTTTTCTCCACATCCTCTCCAGCATTTATTGTTTGTAGATTTTTTTTTTTTGATGATGTCCATTCTGACTCATTTTGATAACTCGAAATGGATTAAAGACCCAAATGTAAGATCAGAAACTGTAAAATTCTTAGAGGAAAACATAGGCAGAACACTCTATGATATAAATCACAGCACAATCCTCTATGACCCACCTCCAAGAGTAATGGAAATAAAAACAAAAATAAACAAGTGAGACCTAATTAAACTTAAAAGCTTTTACACAGCAAAGGAAACTATAAACACGGTGAAAAGACAACCCTCAGAATGAGGGAAAATAATAGCGAAACAACTGACAAAGTATTAATTTCCAAAACATACAAGCAGCTCAGTCAGCTCAGTACTTCTTATTTTGAGAGAATGAGTTGGGCAGAAAATTGCAACCCAGGTGAAAGACTACAACCTTCCTTGGCATCATGCCTTCTTCATGGGCAGGCAGGTAGATCTAGGAAGTAAGAAACAGGAGCCCATGTGTTTTAATCATACTATTTGTGTGGTGATTCCTTTGATAGCAAGGGACAGAGAACCTCACTCAAATTCTTTACAGCAAAAATGGACACATTATTGACTCACAGTCCCCAGTCGTTCAGGGGTCGTGTGCTTTCAGGCTAGGCTTGATCCAGAGACGTGCGAAGCCTCCAGGATATGGTTTCTTCTGTTGGGATTTTTTTGAATGAGCCTCCTGTGTGTATCAGATTTGTCACTGGGCTCACTCCCTTCATGGTAGTGTCAATGACAGAAGAGATTCCTGACTTCCTCTCCTCACCGCACAAATCAAAGGAGGAGATAATTTCGTGTGGCTTTTCAGGATGAAAATCTTCTTTTATGTTTGACAGGCACTACCTGCTATTACCTAGAAGCTCAATTCATAATTACTTATAATACTTTTCTTGACATAGTATCACCACATTAGAAACAAAGGGAAGGATTTTAGAGATGTGTGTACATGACATTTGCATACCAACCACATATGTACACAGCAGGAAAACTGTTATTCTAGAAGAATAGCTCTTTGTTTGCAATTTTGGATGACATTGCCTCCCTTCACTGTCTAAATGATGTGTGCCAATTTTCTCTTAAATTTCCTAATTGCTGTCTCCTTGAAGAAAGTATTTCACATTTATCGCTTTTGATGAGTTACACCTATTTTCTTTGTCCCATGAAGGAAAGGGCTGTGAAACAATGTAGAACTAAATATTTTATTTTGATTTGGGTTCACTTGTGTAGGTCAAGTTTAACTAATGCCCAATAAAAATAAAAATACATATTTCCCATCCAAAACTATTAAGTATAGCTATTTTACACCCTAACCTTATATCTCATGGAAATTAGACCACATTGCAATACAGTCATTTGAACTTTTCTTTGAGATGTTTTTGTCAGAGAAAATAAGCTGACAAGAATACGGAAACCCTCCATTTATAGCAAACCCTTGGTGAGGAGGCAATATTTATAAATATTTTCCATATGATGTACTTGTGTTTTTTGGTTCTGAGTACTATGCCTATATTGTTTCTTTTCTCTTACTTTTTTTCTTGTGAGTAAAGAGTTCCATTCTCTGTGCCCCTTTCTCCATGAGGAGAAAAGAAAGGAAGATCTATTTTATGAAACAGGTCATGGGAACAGGCAATAAAATAAGGTTTTGCACAGGCTTATTTATTATACTGGTTCTGCCCTCCTGTTCACTCATTTCTAGGTTCTGAAAAATGGATTTTATTGTAACAAATATGAAGAGAAAGGACCATGATAGTCAAAAGGGTCATTGTCCAAATATAGAAAAGCATCAAGGGTGAATAGGCCATGTGTCTTCAAGTGCAGGGCCCTGTCATTTTTATGGACGAGGCATCACTAAGCAGATGTACCTCCTGAAGGGCTTTTAAGGGTATCAGTGGTCCCTACGGTTAAGAACACCAGTGATGCTGATATTTGCTTTTTTCATGTGTCCCTTCCCATTTACTAAACTAAAGGTTGATGCTTCCTGTAGACTGTGCCAGGCACAGATGAAATTATGCCGTTTTTCGTTTCTGGGGTGAAGATGTTGCAGGGTCTGCACTAGACAGTCACCCTCCCTCCATGGACACATCTTCCCACTGCCGCCCGGCAGGACTCACGTGTCTGAAGCCTTCCTGGCCTTTGCAGGTCCTTGTCATGGAAACTCACATTGGGTGGATGCTAAAGAGATTTCCCACCAATGCATACAATGAGGGTAAATTTCTTGCCGGTGGATGTGTACAGAAGGCTTTGGCTGGTCTTTCTTAACCGCAGAGTAGTCACGTTATTGTGTAGAAAGCCTTCTGATGCATTACTGTGGGCTGACAGAACTTGCTCAGGGCCTTCAGGGAAATAGGAAGTATTAGTTAAGGCTCAAGCCTTTTAATTCCTTCTCTTTTTGTTTCTTTACCAATAAATTTGGTTTGGTCTTTGAGTATCTGGTGGCTCAAATGGTAAGGAATCTGCCTCCAATGTGGGAGACCTGGGATCAATCCCTGGGTTGGGAAGATTCCCCTGGAGGAGGGAATGGCTGCCCACTCCAGTGTTCTTGTCTGGGAAATCCCATGGCGGGCATTTCCCATGGAGTCGTAGAGAGTTGGACACGACTGAGCAACTAACACACACACACACACTATTTGGTGACTTAAAATTGACATGTCAATTGACATGTCTCGTCACCTCAATTTTGGGCTCACCAACTGAGTGGTATATAAATAGGGCCAGCACTTTAATAATTCCCGTTTTATCTTGTTATTTTCTTGCAGTACAAGTTGACTTATATTTCCATTTTATATGTGAGGAAATTCAAGCTCAGAGAAGGTAAAGGAACCACACCCAATGTCAGTCCATGACAGAGGGGATCTTCAACCTGTGTCTCCTGCCCATGAATCCCATACACGCTTTCTAAAAACCTTTCTTAAAGCTGGCTTATAGCATCCTCTCTGGTCCACGGAAATAGCCTTATTCTAGGAGAGAGGAAGCCAGGTCACTCCTCACTGATTTGATTGTGTAATCTTGGAGAGATTGCTTTGACAACTACTTAACCTTTCTGAGCCTCTATTTCCACATGCTTTTCTCACATTATAAGGATATTATGAAGATGAAATGGTAAGCTGTGGAAAAGAAAATAATAACACATACTCAAGGCATTATTAAAACATTTTCTTCTCTATATTGCTAGTTATCAATTAAAAAAAATATTATAATCTACTTGTATACCCATGTTAAAACCAAAGAGCAGATGCTGCAATAAAATTAGTTCTGGCACCTAGTCTAAAGGCCCTTAATGAAATCAGAGAAAGCCTGATAAATGAGACAATATGATAAAATATTTAATTTTGTAATCTTTGTATATCTATTTGCTTAATTGTTTTTGCTTATTTTTCTCTACTTTTGTTTGTTTTATGAGAATCTGTGCTAAGGAAGAATCCTTAATAAGATTTCTAAACAAATTATTTTCCCTTCAGTGAAATATCAGAGAAAATGAAAGTGAGATTCCAAATAACTTTAGTATATGTGAAGTCAATGAATAGTGTGTGATGAAGACCATTCATGGGTCTGCAGATTTTGGCAAACTGCTTTAAAGCTGAAACCAAAGCAGATTTTAAAAACTTATTCTAATTTTTTTCAGGGTGACTTATTGCTGGCTGCATTGTTTAAATTGTGTTCCTCAAATTATCTATATAGGTGTGAACAATATAGAAATCAAGCTAATATGCCCATATTGGATACTAGTCAATGTTGACTGAAACCCAAAATTATGGCTACAAATACACATTCTCCAGCATTTGGATTTATTTGAAAACAAAGAGAAAATTAAATCACGTATGATGGGCTAATCAAATCCTCACTGAAAATGGCTTTGGGATTCTAACTCATTGTTTAGAATTTTAGTAACATTTATGATAGATGATGCTTTTACCTTTAAAGTAGAAGTTGATTTGAGACTTGAAATGCTTTCTGATCAAATGGATTCTAAACTTGTTAAAGTACATGTGTTCAAATCTGATTTTATACCCTATGGATGTTCAGCAAATAAAAAACATTCATCCAACCCTTTGAATACTCTGCACAGGATCTGCGTGTAGGATCTGCCAGTGTAAGTTATCTGTGTCCAAGAATATGTCAGATGCATTTACCACGTCTGCTGCTGAGCCTTGACAGTAGCTGGAAATTTGACCATGTCTCAAAGATAATATAATTTGACCATATTATTTCCATATTATTCATATGCAATTTCTTAGAGAAGGAAAAACAATTAATGTTTTTCTTGAGTTGTGTTATATGTACCTTTTCAGTTGTATTTATGAAATCCTTTCTTTTCTTGGAATCAATACAGTTGGAGGCTGTAGGAAAGAAAAATATTTGGGGAGTTTCCACATTACTTTTTATGTTCCTGGAACCAGTTAGCTTTCAGAGTTGTGCTGCCCAAACACTATTGAAATATACAAATAGATTTAATTTTGGAAACAGTTCCCAGCTACATTTATTATGTCTTCTGTAATCGTCCTCATTATTGAGGTGTATATGTGTATAAATTAGTGAGTGTGAGCATGAGCCAATAGGAAACAAAGGTAGGACTAGTCCTTGAAGCTAGAAATGATGTTAATGATCAAAATACATGTAAACAAAGCCTAGAGACTTCCTAGAGAAAGGCCCCAAATGTAGATGTTAGCTTTCTAGCAGTCAACTTAAAAAGGGACACTAAATAGCTTACAATGTAATCTATGCAGCCAGTTTTTAGGAAAAACAAAATTCCCCTTGATATTGATACCACATACATATCTCTGATATGTCCTCACTTTAAAAAGACAATTAAATATTGTAAACTGCACAGCGCCCTTTTAATTGCTAAATGAACTGAAATAGACACCTTGCTTTGTCCATAGTAGCATGCAATACATATTTTTCTTACCACTGACTTGTACCTAAATTTGTTACCTAAACCAAAACATGGCATAGGATCATCATCACTTTTTTTGATAAATTGATTAAAACACTGACAAAAATCATCTCAATCACTAACAATACCATAAGAAATGAATATTCAGGCCATCAATAAATATATCCTTAACGTTAATGGGCTGAAGCACAGCATGACTATTGCAATATTCTGCTTTAGGTAGTGATATATAGAATTACGAGATTTGATATCATTATCTATTATATTCTCTTCCTCACAGGATTCCCCCTTAATCTTATTATCTTTCAAAAATCAATTTATTGAGTACCTACTGTGACAGACACCTGGATACAACAACCTTGATTGGGAGGAATTATTGTTTTCATTTTCTCACAGAAGAAAGAAGTATCACAAAGGTTAAATAAATTGTCCGATATTATGCAGTTACAAGATTTAGATCCCTGACCTCCATCTCTTGCCTCTCCAGCTTGGCAGACAGATTCTTTACCACTGCACCACCTGGGGAGCCCTAGAACTAAGGCAGGGGTGTGAATTTCCTGAATTTAAATGCAGTATTCTTTTCATTTGCACATTTTCTCTCTCATCCTAACATGCTTCAGGTTCTAATCCAGGCATGACCTTTCTTTTCCCCTGGTTTTCAGTGCTTTTCACATCTACATGTTTGGCATACGTATACATAGAATTAGAGCTTCCCAGGTGTCACAGTGGTGAAGAATCCTCCTGCCAATGCAGGATTTGTTCCCTGGGTCAGGAGGATCCCCTGGAGAAGGAAATGGCAACCCAGTATTCTTGCCTGAAAAATTACATGGACTGAGGAGCCTACCGGGCTACAGGCCATTGACTCGCAGTCTGACATGACTGAGCATGTACGTATGATAGAATCAGCATCAGACTTCACAGGTCTTTAGCAATTAAAATGACCACTCCAATCAGTACGGAGGCAGGAAAGAAAGAGTGAGAAATTGGAGAAACCATGTTAAATTAATATTTTATTGTTTACATTTCAGTTAAAGAGATTTAAGCCTAACTCTTACTTACTTTAGTTACTGTATTGAGATGAGATTCTTAACAAACGATAAGGTGATTAGATGTTTAAAATTATTTGGTTAAAAAAAATACACATTTCTGTTAACTTTTTTTCTACCTAAACTTTTAAATAACATCTAACTTCTCTGCACCTTGCAACATTTGCAAAAAATTTCTCTTTGTGGTTAGTAGATGAAAAAGTGCCAGAAATTCAAAAACTAACCCTTTTTGGGGTTTTGGAATGCTCAACTTTCCCGAAGTCCACTTAGGTCTGTCACTTAGTCCTGAAGGGTTTCTGTGTCCTCAATTATTGGATATGGTGGTAGACTAACCAAGATCCCATCTGTGTTCTATGTCTGAGAGTCTATGAAGCTCTTTTTTATTCAGTAAGCAAGAAGAGTGTTTTCTCAGGTGCTGGGCACACATATGTGGTATATTCACAATCATTCATTATTTCATTCGCTTATTCACATTTATTTATTCCTCCATTCACTCAACTGACAAATATCTATTGACTTTCTACTCTGCCAGCTACTGTCCCATGTCCTGTGGGACATTCAAATGACTTTTTAACTCTCAATATATTTCATTGTGGTTGAATATATATAGTTAATTCAATAAGGTAAGGAATCTATATCATAGATATTAACTAATAGTTCAGTCTTTTAAACTCAGCATTTCTAAAATCAAAATAGATAAGTTTTCATGTTTATAGTAAAAGATCTCCACAGCTATTCTTTTAAAGAAAAGATAAGAAATATATAAATTTTTAAAGATTGTTTTAGATCTACTATTCATAGATAATGGAGAAGGCAATGGCACCCCACTCCAGTACTCTTGCCTGGAAAATCCCATGGACGGAGGAGCTTGTTAGGCTGCAATCCATGGGGTCGCTAAGAGTCAGACACAACTGAGTGACTTCACTTTCACTTTTCACTTTCATGCACTGGAGAAGGAAATGGCAACCCACTCCAGTGTTCTTGCCTGGAGAATCCCAGGGATCCGGGAGCCTAATGGGCTGCTGTCCATGGGGTCGCACAGAGTCGGACACGACTGAAGTGACTTAGCATAGCATTCATAGATAATGTCTTAAATAGTTCATCATCTTTAGAGTTTTCCTGAAAAATAAAAGAAATTTTCATATTTTATTTGATATAGTATTTAGATATATTTATCCAATACTTTGGCCACCTGATGTGAAGAACTGACTCATTGGAAAAGACCCTTATGCTGGGAAAGATCGAAGGCGGGAGAAAAAGGGGACAACAGAGGATGAGATGGTTGGATGGCATCACCAACTCGATGGACCTGAATTTGAGCAAGCTCCAGAAGTTGGTGATGACAGGGAGGCCTGGCGTGCTGCAGTCCGTAGGGTTGCAAAGAGTCTGACACGACTGAGCGACTAAACTGAACTGATCAACTTAGATAAGTTTTGTGTACATTTTGGTGCAAAGTACTCTTTTTAAATAGCCTAATAAAAAACAGTGTTCTTAAGATTGTCAAGTGATTAATTACTCAGGGAAAATAGCTGTTTAAACTCTTTAAGCCCCTCAACGATTTCTAGCTCCTTCATGCCCGTCAGATGACCAGCATTCTACTTTTCTGAGTGAGTTAAGAACATCTTAAGGAAAATTCTCGGTTTCTTTTTTATCTAAAATGTTGATTTGCTTCATTATTTCTTCTTTTCCTCCAGTCTAATTCAGAAAAGTTGGACTTCCGTGGAGGTGGTTAAGGCTCCATATTCCCAATGCAGGGTACATGGGTTCCATCTCTGATTGGGGAAGATCCTGCATGCTGCTTGGTGCAATCAAATAAAGATAGAATAAATAAATAAAACAAAAGTTTTCCTTCTTTCTTCCAAAACTGATCTTTTAATCGATGCCTTTGAGTTCCCTTTTCTTTCCCACTTTTCCAAGAGTTTATTCCCTAATTCTCTTATCACTTCTTTTTCCCTTTAGCTTCAAGTCTTCTTTATCGTACAAACTTCTCAAAATTGATTCTTTTTCAGGTTACACATTTGTAGTTCGTCCAGGAAGAGATGGAAAGAGGTGAAATATGTGTGAACTTTCTGTAGTGTCTCTGGGTTTGGGGTAGTCTGCTTGGAACTTCTGATGTCAGTCACTTCTACCAGAGTTCCCTTACCATCCCTCACGACCTTTCCTTCTCAGCCTCACGTCCATTGTCTCGATGTGCCAAGTGTTCTAGTCAGACCAGCTCTTTCTTCAACATCCCTTGGTCTTCTCTAATGCATAATGATGTGTACATATTAAATGCCTTTTCTCTGCATCTGTACTTGCCAAATCCTAGCATTCTTTTAAGACCTAAGAGAGTGTTTCCTAATTGCTGCATGCCCAATCCGTGTCTTGTTTCTGTACTCCCATAAGGCCATTTTATGCCTGTGTAGCTTTTACAACTTGTTTATATGGTTTTCTTACACACTAGACAGCAAGCTTTTTGAAAGAAGGATTCTTATCTGTCTTTGAATTCCACATGTGTACATTATTTTGAATTCATACTCGATGTCTTTGAAATTGATATAAGTTAATAGATAAATGAGACAATAATATATAGATTCAAACTTCATATGAAATTTGATTTTCAATACTATTTTATGTCATCACATTAGGATATATATGCTTTGGAAAATGTATCATATGATTGAGTGAATGAACCAATAGGTGAAATTCTGGAATTATCTGACAGAGTTTGTCTATTAGGATATTATAGGCACCTGCTTGAAACTTGAACATTTTTCTAGCCTTAAACTTTGCAGGTGATGACATATTCCAGGATGAGGCTGAAAATATGAATGCCACCCAGAGATTATCAAAGTGCCAGGGTAGTACCTGAATAACTACATAGCAGAAGTGATTATAAAGCTTTTCTTGTTACCTCACTTGGATAAGGGATTCCCTGGTGGCTCAGACGGTAAAGAGTCTGCCCACAATGCTGGAGGCCCGAGTTCGATCCTTGGGTCCAGAAAATCGCCTGGAGAAAGAAACGGCAACCCCACTCCAGTATTCTTGCCTGAAAAATTCCATGGACAGAGAAGCCCAGCAGGCTACAGTCCATAGGATTGCAAAGAGTCAGACACGACTGAGCAACTATGCACGCTTCACTTGGATAAAGCATGATTTCCATTTGAACCACTTACCACTGTTGCCATACTTGGTTGTTCAAACCCTTCTTGATCATATACTTTGTTAAGCTCTGATAATAGCTGATATTCAGATTATTTGTCATTTCCTAACTTTATGTCTAATTCCAAACTCTTGAGGGTTGTACCCTGTTGTTGTTTTTTCTGTTTGCCTAATCAGTCCTTGGACAGTGTGGAATCAAGGTTTGAGGTTGTGTACCTTTACACTGGCACATGAGTCCCCATTTCCCCATTGACTGTAAAAATTTTCAAGAGAGACAGAATTGATTATTTCAGCAGCTCAGTTACTAACTGAATAGGGCTCATCTGATTAGATTGTAAGATATGCCATAGGCTTTGCCTTGATTTCTTCTTGAAGGATCTTTATTGTGTGCGGACCTAGAATATGGAGACTGAAAACAGTTTTATTCATTACATCTGAGAATCAGTTGTAGCATGAAATTTTGGAATGCCGTTCAAGTTTTCAGCTGTGCTTTCATTACTTTGGGTATTATTTCCATTGATGTGGGAGGCTCTTCCCTAAGAGAGAGATTTTCCTTCAGGCAAGGTCAGCTTGTTTATGCATACTTATGAATATAATGCATATTTTACCACTCTATTTCTCTGTTCTCTTTGTTTACAGAATCCAAAATTAAAATTGGCTTTTTTTATGCTAATCTTTGCACATCCAGGAGTAAAAGGAGATTTAGAGAAAGAGTTATGACCTTATTTAGATATACCAAAATTGTAACCAAATAGTAAACGTAAGTTCTGTAAAAGATGAGACTGGAGAAAACAATACCTTGGAGGTATGATTTTGTTATGTCATACTTCTCATTAGAGTACACTAGTCAAATAGTCCTCCTTTGGCTTTATCCTTCAAGTAATTAGTTAAAGAATAAATATTTACAATAACTTGTTAAGCCGTAGTTATTTACCTGCCATAATATTATTAAGGGATAGAATAGAGGGAATTGAAAAGAAGAGAAAGAAAACTTAAAGTGAGAATATAAATATAAAAATGTATCACATATGAGAAAACAAAAAATATTTAATTAATACAGAACATCTAATTGGCCATGCCCTTTTGCTAAAACAAAGCAGCAAAGAGCATTCTGCAAGCGAAGTGGTACCTGTGAAGGTGGGGTCCTGTATTTCTATAGGCTCTGGTAGTGGAATTTCGGTTTTATGAACCAAAGGACTTACCTCCGTTAACTGTCAATTAATGAGCTGTTCTTGCTATTGGATAAAAATTGATAAACAGTTTAATGAAACATTGGTTTTTAGCTACTGTAATTTTCTGTTCATTTGACTTATTAACTTTAAGGTATGGGTAGTAAATGTCATTGCTCATTTTAAGTTCAATATTATTTATTCCTCATTTTTATTCCTTTTTTCATTTAATCAATTTCTGCAGTGGGGTCAGGTTAATAAACTTGTAATAAGGTAGTAATATGGATAGTGGAAAATAGTTGACTTGAATGGTTGAAGACCTAAACTATATATAGTCCAGGTCATCATAATGACCTATGAGTCCTTAAGCAAGTATTTTAACTTCTCTGGTTCTCAGCCTTTTTTCCCTCTGTTATTTGGCTGAGAGAGTCGATGATTTCTAAAATCTTTCACATTACTAAATACTCCCTATATGATTTAGAATAAGCTCAACAAATAATGGTGATAGAAGTGAATGGTTATGTATTTGCTCCTAAAATAAGTTAGTCTGATGTCAAATATGTGGTCAAGAAAAAAGAAAAATCTCAGTTACAACCCTGATCTTGGAAAACTTGACATGTATTTAAGAATACATGTGGGGGAGAAGTTTGCATTGCCAACACCAGACAATCATAGCCCAGATGCAGAGTAAGGACCAGAGAACACTATACTATCCTGAATCATCAAAGAAAGATTAAATTATGTTCAGGAGACTGTAATTAACTCAAGGAGAAGGCTAATGTACTTTGGAAAATAACCACTAGCAGATGTTAAAACAAAAATTATTTCTCTGTGGTCTTTACCTAACCATAAGATTGTATTAACTAGAACATATACCTTATTCCCTAAGCTTCCCCATGAACCAGACTTTGACCACAGTAAAATCAAATAGATGAAACTAGAGAGAAACAGGAATGATAGAGCCTTATGTTTTTATTTAATCTGATTATTTATCTCTAAATCTAACACTGGAAACTGCAAGTTTTTGTATGTTAGCATTCATACATGCTCAGTTGTGTCCAACTCTTTGTGACCCCAGGGACTGTAGCCTACCACGCACCTCTGTCCATGGGATTCTCCAGGCAAAAATACTAGACTGGGTTGTCATTTCCTTCTCCAAGGGATCTTCCCGACCAGGGGACTGAATCCACATCTGTTGAGTCTCCTGCATTGACAGGCAGATTCTTCCCCTGAGGCCTCTGGGAAGTCCCATATTACTGTGTGTGTGTGTGTGTGTGTGTGTGTGTTTAGTTGCTCAGTCATGTCGGATTCTTTGCCACCCCATGAATTGTAGCCCGCCAGGCTTCTCTGTCCATGGGATTTCCCAGGCAAGAATGCTGGAGTGGGTTGCCATTCTATTCTCTGGGGGATCTTCCTGGCCCAGGGATTGAACCTGGGTCTCCTGCATTACAGGCAGATTCTTTACTGTCTGCTGCTGCTGCTAAGTCACTTCAGTCGTGTCCAACTCTGTGCGACCCCATAGACGGCAGCTCACCAGGCTCCCCCGTCCCTGGGATTCTCCAGGCAAGAACACTGGAGTGGGTTGCCCTTTCCTTCTCCAATGCATGAAAGTGAAAAGTGAAAGTGAAGTCACTCAGTCGTGTCCGACCCTCAGCGACCCCATGGACTGCAGCCTTCCAGGCTCCTCCGTCCATGGAATTTTCCAGGCAAGAGTACTGGAATGGGGTGCCATTGCCTTCTCTGTTTACTGTCTGAGCCACCAGCAAAGCCCATTAGCACGTATAGTTTTCTTTAAAGACTTAGTATCATTGTGTCTCTCAAGCCTTTTGTGCTTGTCTTGATAGGATTGGCCATTTCCTCTTTTGTGCTGTGCCCAGTACTGTGCTTATATTTTTGTCAAAGCGCCTAAAACATTTTGCAGCACTTACTTCTTCACAAATGTTTCCCTTCTAGGCTCTGTAGAGTTTGCTTTTTCATTTATGTATTTTGTAAACTTAGTTCATTTTCTGATGAGTATAGACATTCTATAAATGTCTAAAAGTGTCACAGAAATAGTCCAGAAACCCTAATTAAGGAGGCTTAAGTTATAATCATGAATTCACAGGTACTTACTCTTTTGTGTTTTTAGTAGTTCTGATTCACACAATGCTTTTATTTTGTATCTTTCCTACGCTCCAGCACTGACAACCTGCCGAGAAGTGGCACTCTCAGATCATTTTTGCCAGCAGTTTCCAGAACCAGCCCCCTAAACACAATGGCAGAGTAATCGAATTTTGACTGTTTGTCCCATCCTCCTTTTGTGAAAACTCCCCTTTTTCAGACACACTTTTCACTTTTCAAAGCCTTCTGTGTAGTCGTCCCAGCAATGAATTGTCCCCTGCTCCCAAATTAGCACTCTTTCCTGTTCCTACTCTTTATCCCTTTTTTGTCTTTACATTCTGAACCCAGTTCCAACCTTTAGCTTCATATCATAACTGTTTCTAAAAATATGAGCTTGTAATCAGACTTATCTCTGTGTGTGAGTGTGAGTGTGTGTGTGTGTGAGTGTGTGTGTGTGTGAGTGAGTCTTCCCAGCCTTTAACTATCTTCTCTACCACCCCCCCAGGTGCCTCTTACTTTGCCCCTCTAGACACTCCGAGTGGAACAGTGGCCCCATTCAAAGTTCTTTTTTGTAGCAAGGAGAAGCTGCTGCTTCTGGTACACTTTTGGTACACTCTGATAAAGTATTTAAGCATACATTTATCTTTCAGTACCCTCCTCCCGTCTTTACCTACTACTTTTGAATCTCTTCTACTCCCTTCTATAAAATAAAAGAGGTATGTATCTCTTTTCTATGACTGAATATATGAAGAGTGGTATTCCTTCTTTTAAACATTTCTTTTAACCAAGCAATATAAGGATCATATCTTGTTTCCAGGTCCTATTTGCCACTTCTTCCATAGAGTTGAAGCACATAATAATTGTTTTTAATTGTGACAGCGCTCATCTAAAGTGTAACTGGTATATTTTATTGGCTCTTCTACTAAAATTATGATCTAGTGTGTATGTGTTTAACCTCAGAAAAAAGGTTGATAACATTTGTATATGCATGAGAAGTTTGCCAATGAAGTGCTAACCATAGTAAACTATTAATCCATAACTTGTCTTAAAATAATTTGGAAGAATAGAGAAATGAAATACTAAAGAATCTTACCAGGAATGGACATTTTACATACGTCTCCATGTCTGTCTATCTATCTAATACCTGCCTACCTATCTAATCATAGCTCAACATGACCCTCACTTAGCTTAGTAATAATAACCTGTAAGCTTCCAAGAATAAATATCTAATGTCAAGGATGATTTTTTTCTAAAAATAGTCTGAAAAACCACTGGATTAGAAACAATAATGTTCAAATTTTCCAAGTGTTTGTTACAAGTAGGCGACGGAGGTTTGGAAAATATTTTTAAGGAACTCTTCTGTAGGCCTATAAACGACGAAAAATCAGTCTTTACTTTGTTAGTAACGTGAAAGATAATTTTGCCTCATATTTAGGAAGGAATTTTAAATAACTTGGGGATATTTAACAAGATCTGTGAACACAATTTTCTGAAAACTTGTTAGTTTTATTGAATATTAATGTTTCATTGCAGAGTGGTTTCTTATGAATCCAATAACCTAGAAGTAAAGCTTAAAAAATGAAAAATCTCTCTTTACTTTATTCCATTGTTTACAAAATATACTGTGTGAACTGCTGATTTCTAGGAAATACAAGCATAAGTTGTAATACTACATTTTCAGGAACTGTTTGAGGAAATATTTTTCTTTTATTTCAAAGAAGATACTGAGGCACAAAAACTCAATTAAAATTAAAGCAAAAACAAATTTCTGAGATGGTTATCTCTATGTCTCTATTTTAATAGTAACAACAATTGCCTCCCTTGTAGAGGCCATTACTGATTCCAATTGCAACAAAGCGATTTGCGCAAAATCTCCAAACTTGGTGTCCTATCTTTCATGTTATTATCATTTAGATCTTTGTTTTAAAATCACACTAATTACTTGGAAGTTTCTGTGAGGTAAAATAGCAGTACAATATTATGACCACTGTTTTTTGTTCTTTAAGGGCAAACCAATCATTGACGAGGGCACACGTAGCAGTTTCATATGATAGAAACAATTTTCAAACCTTCTTAATGAGTGAAAAAAGCAATCTTCTATCATCTAACATTCCAGTTACATGTGCATATCATGAGACGACTGTTTCCTGTTTCCCGTGGCCATAGTCCTGGAGAGTCAGACTGGAAAAGCAGGGTCAGAACTGGGAACACTGCCCCTGACACATCTGGTCTGGAGGACTCACATGCTCCCTTTCGCCTGTGGAAGCTCTTGGTGGGAATGACGCTTTCTGGGTTAGGGGATGGCTGGGTGCTTGTGTGCAGATGCCAGATAGCTGGAAGGAGTGGGTGTCAGTGCCAGCATTCTGAGGCTGAAGTTCTCCTTTTGTCTTTTAACTTTTAGTTCAGTGGCCATGGGGTCGCCAATCGCAGGAAGTCCCTGGATGCCTCAAGTTGTTGTTCCCTGTAAATAGCTGTATCTGTAGAATCTTGGCCTATTTCTATCTTGGATGAGTTCGTCTCAGAGTGTGAATGGCTCAGTGATTTATTATTTTTTATCTGAGAGATGCCATGCTTTAGTTTAGGTCGTATTGCCAGTGCACAATTTTGTTTTTTTTTAGCACTTGAACTTGATTTTCTTTTCAAAAGAGGTGCTCTTTGGTTTGTTACTATGGATATGGTTTAAATATATAAATATATATGTATAATTATAGAAGCTATAATATTGTTGTTGTTGTTGCTCAGTTGCTAAGTCATGTCCAAATTTTTGTGACTTGGTGAACTGCAGCACACCAGGCTACCCTGTCCTTCACTATCTCCCGGAGTTTGCTCAAACTCTTGTCCATTGAGTTGATGATGCCAGCCAACCATCTCATTCTCTGTTGTCCCCTTCTCCTCCTGTCTTCAGTCTTTTCCAGCTTCAGGGTCTTTTCCAATGAGTCAGCTCTTCGCATCAGGTGGTCAAATACTGGAGCTTCAGCTTCAGCATCAGTCCTTCCAATGAATATTCAGGGTTGATTTCCTTTAGGATTGACTGGTTTGATCTCCTTGCTGTCCAAGGGACTCTCAAGAGCCTTCTTCAACACCACAGTTCAAAAGCATATATATATATATATATACATATAAAATTATACCTTATATATATACTATAATTTAATATGAAGAAAGTGAAAGTGTTAGTCCCTCAACAGTGTCTGACTCCTTGTGATCCCATGGACTCTAGCCCACCAGGCTCCTCTGTCCGTGGAATTCTCCAAGCAAGAATACTGGACTGGGTAACCATCCCCTTCTTCAAGGGATCTTCCCAACCCAGGGATTAACTGGATCTCCCATATTGCCAGCAGATTCTTTACCTTCTAAGCCAGTAGGGTAGCCTGATTTTATATGTATATATACATATACATTTGGAGAAGGAAATGGCAACCTACTCCAGTGTTCTTGCCTGGAGAATCCCAGGGATGGGGGAGCCTGGTGGGCTGCCATCTGTGGGGTCGCACAGAGTCAGACACGACTGAAGCGACTTAGCAGTAGCAGCATACATAGACATACATACATACATATATATCTTGAAGGACCCCATCACTATTCCCTCAGTGTTTAATCAGTCATGCTCTTTGGCTTTGATGAAGCTTTCAATTTTGAAAATGGTGGAGCTTGTCAAGAGTCATTTAAGTGCCAGAAAATGGTTGATTTGAGGCAAGAACAAAGTTTAGAAAGAAAATAAATCTAGCATTCGCTTAATAATTTGCCCTTTGCAGCAACAGAATCTTATCTGACCACCCACATTCATCTGGCTGCTGACGTGGTTCTTGCTTCAATTGCAGAAGCTATTTTTGCACCTTTTGTGTCTTTTGAGGAACCGAGTGGGCCTACGTGCTTATAATGATTCATGTTGCAAAGTGCACAGGGTGTCCTGAAGTGATATGCAAAGAGGAGGAGAAAATTAAAGCTAACTGCTTCCTTTAAGCATTTTGAACAGTCACATGAAATGGTACTGGATTAAGGCACATTTTAACTCTCATGTCTTGATGCTTTAGTCCTTTCTATGAGACATAACTTGTCTGGAAGAAAGAGCAATGTTTTTAAAAATGAACAAATATACAGTGGATATCTATAGATATGTAGTACTATTTTATATGGGTCTTTTATACTGGGAGATAAACCATCTAAAGATGGTGACTGATTAATCTATTTGGATTATGTACTTTGACTGATCTTCTATGCATTTTTTTTGGATCAGGCTTGAATAAATTAATTCTAAGTATGAGAAAGTTCCTTTCTTCGTTACTTTCCAGAGTTTGTTATGTCTCAGGATTTAACTTTGGTTGGTTTTGGCTTCCTATTTCAGAAATTAATTTTAGCATGGAACATAACATTGCTGAAATAAACTATAGAAAAGAATTTTCTATGAGGTTATCTGAGTCTTCATCCTGGGGAGTTTAGTTGCTGATGCACCAAAGAAGTTTAGTGGGAATCGGCTTTAAGTCAGATTTGTATCATGGATTGCAGTGGCATAATTTCTAGTTCCAATACATTGATTTAACTCTAGCATTATTTTCCACGTTGCTTCCACGTTTACTGTAACAGAATATTCTCTTTTAATGCAAGAACTTATTCAAAAGATGTGAAAAGACAGGAAATTTTTTCTTGAAAGAAAAAAAGTCTTGAAGGATCCAGTTCCAAATTTTCTTTTCTCAAGGAGAGCATTTCTATGAGTAGTGTGTTGGTTAAATTGACTACAAGGTTCATCATTTTTAAAAGATCTTATTGTTTATTTTTTAGATTCCCAGAAGTTGTGCATGTGTTCCTGTGGAGGGAGTTGGCATCGTTGAAAGCAAAGACGGCTGTGATGCACTTTTTTGATATGAGGATAACAGGTTAATAGCTGACATTTATTATTTTATTCTATGAGTTTTACATTTAACTTGAAGAGAACTTTTAACTTACTGTGCATCCACCCATATGTGAATTGACTATCATCCAGTCTGGGAAGAAACAATGTATATGCTATTTAGTGAGTGAAGGTTTTGTTTTGTTTTTCATAATAGCCCAGTTTTAATTATAATTTGCTTAATTGAAGCAGCTTCATTTAAGAGAATTTCTTTCTGGCAGAATTTATTTTCATACAAAATTCTGCATAGTAAAACCTAATAACTTTTGTTATAGAATATGAAAACATTCCACCAGGAGAGCAAAATCACAATTGTAAAAAATTTGCAAAAAGCTTGTGACAAAATATTAAAATTAGTAAGCTGTAGTCATAAGTCATAAAAACTTTGGACAGATATGCAAACTGTACAACTGTCTGCAGTCATTGTAACCAACATGCAAAAAATACTGTTCAGTTTTCCATTAGGTTTGAAATGTCCAGTTAAATTTTAATGTATGTCAAACTAGATGGTGATCATCTCAATCTCTTTACTTTTTCTCCAGAAGTTCTCTTAATTGCTTGGCAAGGTTTTATATAGTATACAGTACCTTCCTCATATTGGCTACTTGCTCCTTTTAAGGAGAACTAAGGTTGTGATGGGAATTTTGACTAATAAAAGAAGCATTTATAATGAATTTGGCTCTCAGAAAGGTGCCCTTTTTTAATCATCCTGTGGAAATAAGTCTGTATTCAGCTGGACTCTGGCACTGCTCTTGGTTTTTTGGTAGATCCTTTTTTCCTTCATCCGGTACTCATAGGTGGTATGACTTGTGGGTCCGTCTGTGTTAAAGCAGCAGTGCTCTGAGATGCTCGTGTATTTCTTAAACTATTTTGCAGTTGATCTATGACATTTTGAAAGCAAATACATGGAAATGGCCTCTAAATTTTTGTCCAGTAATTATTATCAGAAGACATCTGTTTTATTTACAAGTGTAATTCCACCAATGCCTCAAAAAAGACCAAGTCACCATTTTAGTTTTTAAAAAATGTTCTATTATTAAAATATTGGAAGTAGAGAAGTAGTGTTTATAACCTGTCATTTTATACCATTATTATTTAGGATGTTATTATTTAATGCTCACTTGACTTTTGCCACCACTCAAGTAATGATTAATTTCCTGAGGTAAAGTTTTTTTCTAAGATACTGTTTTTCTAAGCAAAAGATCCCAGATTGACAACCCTGGGTACTGTAGGCCTTTATTCGTCTACAGAGCTGGGCTGCCCGGCTGCCAATCCCACCCAGCTGTTATCCTGAAGAGACCTCTGTGGAGGTCTACACGGGAGGCTGTTTCTGTGCCTTTCCTCGCAGGGCCTGTCTGAGGAAATTATTTAACTGGGTGCCAAATTTATTTGAGTGGGACTGAAGCATGGCCAAAGGAGTGGGCACACTTTTAGAAAAATGGCAACTCTTCCAAGTAATATCATTTTCTTTTCTTTTGCTCAATTACTTTAGTTCTGTTACCACTGAGACAGCATGCAGAAGGTAGTGTCTTTTTCAATATTACTCCACTCAGAAAAATGCACGGAGCCTGCAAGACAATGCCTGTCTTTCTTTACTAACCGAAGGACTCCTATGGGCTAGAGCACTATCCACAGGAAACCCCAAAGTCATATCCTCCTGCAAATTATCCTACTCCTTTCAGAGCACTCAAAGGCATGAGGGAAAAATTTCAATGTGAATGTGAAGCTGTGTTTGGAATACTGTTCCTTTGTTGGCGGTGGGTGCCAAAAGTGAATTTGCGTGGGTTTGGTTACCATAAAAAGAAACCTCAGAGAACGAAATGATAACCAGCTATTTTCTTTCCATGTGAGGATTGCTCTAATATTGCATTTTTAACACATCAATTGATTGGGGAAATTGGAGATATACTTTTAACACATAATTAGAGAATTTGAAAAATGAAATCCATCTATACAATCATTGAGAAGTAATGTAGCTATAATTAACTATATTACTACTGATCTTCATAGCTCCAAGTAGATTTCTATTGAGAAAATTATACTAAAATTACAGATATATACAATGATACATTTGATGGTTTATAATAATATTCTGAGATACAAAGAAGATATTTCTCTATCTTATAAGAATTTTCATACATTTAATTAATACAACACAAGCTCAAGAATTTCTACCATTGTTGGTAGAAGTAGATGGCTAAGTAAAAGTATCCTTTAAAAGTATCACCAAAAAAAGACAAATGTCATTATTAAACTTTGAAAGCCTTATGGATTTTCAAGTGAATTTATTTTCCTAAGTGTAAGTTCAGGAGAGCAGCAAAGAGACTTTGAAGTCCAGAAAGACGTGCCATGTACGTCCAGGAATAGATCTATGGTGCAAACCATTTGCACTGCAGAATTTTTTCAGTCTCCAAGATAAAGCAATCGAAGACAAGAGATTAACGAAAAGAGTCCAAATGATTCATGAATAGGATCAGTAAATTCCCAAAGGATCCGTCACTCCTGTTTTCTCCCATCTACCTTTCAATGTGCCTCAGAAACTCCAAGAAGGAAAGTGGTTTTATGGATAGCAGTTAGTTGAAGGCTGTCCAAGGATGGGTTAGAGAGTTATATCCTCATATATGTTTAAAATCTCATGTAAACAGTACATGTGAAATAGGAGTGATTTCCAGTTCCCTAATAATAGTCTAATTACACAAAATTGTGTAATAGTCCCTAATAAGCTTGTAACTGAAGTGAAAAGTTAGACATTATAGTTCAAAGGAATGTAGACCAGAAGATGTCCCAAGTCCTACTGGGATCTTCAGTTCAGGCAGAAGGACAGAACCTCTTCTTGGACAGAAGTAGGGAGAATGATACTAGGTTTATCTAATTTATGATAAAATGGTACGACATCTTGCGTGGGTTTACCTTAGAAATTTAAAAGGAGGAGGTTTTCCTGACTGATTCAAGGAAGTCTGGTGGCTCAATGGTAAAGAATCTGCCTGCGGTGCCAGAGACCCAGGTTCGACCCCTGGGGGAAGATCCCCTGGAATAGGACATGGCAACCTACTCCAGTATTTATGCCTGGAGAATTCTGTGGACAGAGGAGCCTTGTGGGCTATAGCCCATGGATCACAAAGAGTCAGACATGACTGAGCAACTAACTTTCCTGACTGAAGCTATTTACATAATTGAGTCAATGTGTTTTTTACTGGGATCAAAGTTGTGATTTTTAAAACATTTTCTGAATAATAAATGCTATTGGAATATAGGATGTTCTTCTATTAGTATCAGCAAGATTGTTTTTTAAAAATAAAAAGTAGGTGTGACTTTTTCTGATTTGTCCTTTAAAATTTAAACCCATCGATAATTAAATAACTATTCCAGATAATATTTTTCTGACCATTAATGTATTATTTCTGATCTACTTTTGAATTTTGTGTAAATCACTTTTCTTCATCTTCTGGTCTGTTCTTTAATAGAAAAATATTATTACGTTTCCTTGAATTTTATTTGGTGCTTTTATTTTTATATGTCCTTAGTGGATAAGAATTGTATATAGCTAGTTTAAGATTTCAATTCAGTTCAGTTCAGTTGCTCAGTCGTGTCCGACTCTCTGCGACCCCATGAATCGCAGCACGCCAGGCCTCCCTGTCCATCACCAACTCCCAGAGTCCACCCAAACCCATGTCCATTGAATCGGTGATGCCATCCAACCATCTCATCCTCTGTCGTCCTCTTCTCCTCCTGCCCTCAATCTTTCCCAGCATCAGGGTCTTTTCCAGCATCAGGGTCTTTTCCAATGAGTCAACTCTTCGCATGAGGTGGCCAAAGTACTGGAGTTTCAGCTTTAGCATCATTCCTTCCAAAGAAATCCCAGGGCTGATCTCCTTCAGAATGGACTGGTTGGATCTCCTTGCAGTCCAAGGGACTCTCAAGAGTCTTCTCCAACACCACAGTTCAAAAGCATCAATTCTTCGGCGCTCAGCCTTCTTCACAGTCCAACTCTCACATCCATACATGACCACAGGAAAAACCATAGCCTTGACTAGACGAACCTTTGTTGGCAACGTAATGTCTCTGCTTTTGAATATGCTATCTAGGTTGGTCATAACTTTCCTTCCAAGGAGTAAGCGTCTTTTAATTTCATGGCTGCAGCCAACATCTGCAGTGATTTTGGAGCCCCTAAAAATAAAGTCTGACACTGTTTCCACTGTTTCCCCATCTATTTCCCATGATAAATGTAATTCTTTACTGTAAACCACAAAAGTTAAATCTGATTTTAAAAGTTATTGTTTCATTGCTACACAAAAATACTATATTGTATTTAATTATTAAATATAGTATCCCAGTCCTGTTTTTCATAAAATTTTATGTATGT
The DNA here is from genome assembly GCF_032452875.1 of Bos javanicus. Taxonomy (NCBI): domain Eukaryota; kingdom Metazoa; phylum Chordata; class Mammalia; order Artiodactyla; family Bovidae; genus Bos; species Bos javanicus. The sequence goes on along the minus strand of NC_083876.1, from coordinate 80,191,532 downwards.
GTTTAACTTCAAGTCCATGTTTTAAGCAAAATTATATATTCTGTGAAAACTGAGAAGTGGCAAGTGACCATATGCCTAATTTTCACTTGTGAGGTTCTTATTAATACTTTCTTAAAAGTAATGCTTTTCAAGGAACAAAGTCAAACAGTTGTATGTCATGAGACTTAATCATGGTCTCACAAGGGGCTGTCTTCATTAATACTTCAATATACAGATTTTAACATTGTTTAAATTGTGGATTTGTTTGAAATCCATACAGAACTCATATATTCTCTCAGGACTATGAAAAATTCAAGCACTGAAAGTATCAGAGTCAAGTGAAAATACTTAGAAGAAAGCGTTACTGCAGATGTATTTTTTCTGTTATGTTCAGTTGCTAAGTTGTGTCTGACTCTTTTTTCGACCCCATGGACTGAGTCTGGTGGCTTCTCTGTACATGGGATTTCCCAGGCAAGAATCCTGCAGTGGGTTACCATTTCCTTCTCAAGGGGATCTTCCTCTCCCAGGGGTCAAACCCACATCTCCTGCATTGGCAGACAGATTCTTTACCACTGAGCCACCAGGGAAGCCCATGTTTTATTTTACATTGTAATAAAACTTAACAGTTGAGCTGGGAGTAGGGGATGCTGGTTGGGAAGGTGAGAACCCCTTATGCTTGGCAGTCAGCCAAACGTGGATTTGATTCTGGTTCTGATCCTAAGTATGGAAGACAGTCTTAACCATTGGGCCACTTGTGGAGTCCCCAGAAGGACTTCTTGATTACAGATATTTTGCTTCAGATACCTGGGGGCTTCTGATTTCTCATCCAAAAGATTTATTTATTCCATGTTTCTCCCCCTTTTCCAAGTATACCTATTATCTCACAGTAGCGTTCTATATTAGGGACCAAATTGGTCATGGAAATAAAATCAGTGTTTGAATTTTAGTTTGGGAAATTACAGTACATTTACACAGTGGCATCTTTTTTAACAAATATTTTATTTAAAATGTGAACATCCATGAGTACATGCTAAATCACTTCAGTCGTGTCTGACTCTGTGACCCCCATGGACTGTAGCTGCCAGGCCTCTCTATCCATGGACATTCTCTGGGAAAGAACACCGGAGTGGGTTGCTAAGCCCTCCTCCAGGGGATCTTCCCAAATCAGGAATCGAACCCAAGTCTCTTATGTCTCCTGCATTGGACATACTCATGGTGAAAAAAAAAAAAAAGAAATAAAGAAAAATAAAGATTACCAGAAGTCATAAGGTTAAAGGTAGAAATCCCTTCCTTCGTCCCTTCTTTTGACTCCCTGGCTCCACTTCTGTGATTTAACTAATATAAAAGCTGTTTGGCATCCTTACAGAAATTTTCTGTTTATTGCCTGTTTCTCTTTTACACAAATGGGATTATAAAATACATTCTAGGGCCCAATAAACTATTTTACATCCAATGTTACTACCTTCTGGATGAGCTTTTATATTAGTACTTATAGATACACTTAATTTTCTTTAAGTGGCTGAGTCTTATGACTGAGCCTTAATTGACCTAAGTAATCCTTGTACACACATCTTTGTGCTCTTGTGTACATCTGTAAGGACACATTTCAAGAAATGGAATTCCTGGACCAAAGAATATGAGCTTTCTTTCTACTATAAATACTGCTATATTGCCTATTAAGGAAACACATCAGATATCATCATAATTGATACAATTGAACATTGAAGTTCTCAAAATTCTTTGTGTACTACATTGGCCATTCCCTTATGGAAACTGAGTATTCACTTAATATCTAATAGTTTCTAAGTCGTCAAGTTTTCCTGAGCCATTTATAGTCATCTGGAAGACTTTTTCACCTTGCTGTCATGCAAATTTCCTAAAAAGGATATTTATTTAAAAAATTTTTAAATCTACAGGTTAAATTTTAAAAACCCACTCTTAACTTTTTATTATCTAAGGAATTAAAGCCAAGCCTTTCTGTCAAAAGTCTAAGTTGTTTTAATATGTTAATCTTATATTTTAGAAAATATGACTGAAGTTTAAAAAATTTTTTTCTCCTTGAGTTATCCTTAGGCATAGTGACAATCAATATTATGTTTACTACTTTAGTATTTTCTAAAGCAGTTACTTGCTGTATTTTTTAGAGCACATAATATGGTGGTGTTTGCTGTTCAGTCGCTCAGTCATGTCCAACTCTTTGTGACCCCATGGACTGCACCACACCAGGTTTCCCTGTCCTTCAGCATCGCCCAGAGTTTGCTCAAACTCGTGTCCGTTGAGTTGGTGATGCTATTCAACCATCTCATCCCGTCATTCCCTTTTCCTCCTGCCTTCAGTTTTTCCCAGCAGCAGGGTCTTTTCCAATGAGTAGGCCCTTCCCATCAGGTGGCAAGAGTATTGAAGCTTCAGCTTCAGCATCAGTCCTTCCAGTGATTTTTCATTCAGGGTTGATTTCCTTTAGGATTGACTGGTTTGATCTCCTTCCTGTCCAAGGGATTCTCAAGAGTCTTCTCCAACACCACAGTTCAAAGGCATCAATTCTTCCATGCTCAGCTTTCTTTATGGTCCGACTCTCACATCAGTACATGACTACTGGGAAAACCATAGATTTGACTCTACAGACTTTTGTCAGCAAAGTAATGTCTCTGCTTTTTAATATGCTGACTAGGTTTGTCATAGCCTTTCTTTCAAGGAGCAAGCATCTTTTAATTTCATGGCTGCAGTCACACATTGATTTTGGAGCCCAAGAAAATAAAGTTTGTCAGTGTTTCCATTGTTTCCCCATCTATCTGCCATGAAGTGATAAGACCAGATGCCATGATCTTCGTTTTTTGAATGTTGAGTTTTAAGCCAACTTTTTTACTCTCCTCTTTCACTTTCATCAAAAAGCTCTTTAGTTTCTCTTCACTTTCTGCCATAAGGGTGGTATCATCTGCATGTCTGAGGTCACTGATATTTCTCCCGGCAATCTTGATTCAAGCTTATGCTTCAGACAGCGTGGCATTCCATATGATGTACTCTGCATATAAGTTAAATAAACAGGATGATAATATACAGTCTTTATATACCCTGTTCCCAATTTGGAACCAGTCTGTTATTCCATGTCAGGTTCCTAATGTTGCTTCTTGAGCTGCATACAGGTTTCTCAGGAGGCAGATAAGGTGGTCTGGTATTCCCATCTCTTTAAAAATTTTCCACAGTTTTCTGTGATCCACACAGTCAAAGGAATAAGCGTAGTCAATGAAGCAGAAGTAGATGTTTTTCTGGAACTCTCTTGCTTTTTTTTTATGATCCAATAGATGTTGGCAATTTGATCTCTGGTTCCTCTGCCTTTTCTAAATCCAGCTTGTACATCTGGAAATTCTGAGTTCATGTACTGTTGAGGCCTAGCTTGGAGGATTTTGAGCATGACCTTGCTAGCATGTGAAACGAGTGCAATCGTGTGGTAGTTTGAACATTTTTTGGCATTGCATTTCTTTGGGATTGGAATGAAAACAGCTTTTCCAGTTCTGTGACCACTGCTGAGTTTTCCAAATTTGCTGGCATATTGAGTGCAGCATTTTCACAGCATCATCATTTAGGACTTGAAATAGCTCAGCTGGAATTCCATCACTAGCTTTGTTCATAGTGATGCTTCCTAAGGCCCACTTGACTTTGTAGTCCAGAATGTCTGGCTCTAGGTGAGTAATCAAACCATTGTGGTTATCTGGGTCCTTAAGATATTTTTTGTATAGTTCTTCTGTGTATTCTTACCACTTCTTCTTAATATCTTCTGCTTCTGTTAGATCTATACTGTTTCTGTCCGCTATTGTGTCCATCTTTACATGAAATAATCCCTTGGTATCTCTGATTTTCTTGAGAGATCTCTAGTCTTTCCCATTTTATTGTTTTCTTCTATTTCTTTGCATTGATCACTTAGGAAGGCTTTCTTATCTCTCCTTACTATTCTTTGGAACTCTGCATTCAGATGGGTATATCTTTCCTTTTCTCCTTTGCCTTTCACTTCTCTTCCTTTCTCAGCTATTTGTAAGGTCTCCTCAGACAACCATTTTGCCTTTTTAGCATTTCTTTTTCCTGGGGATGGTTTTGATTACCACCTCCTGTACAATGTTTTGAACCTCCATCCATAGCTCTTCAGGCACTGTGTTGATCAGATCTAATCCCTTGAATCTGTTTGGCACTTTCACTGTATAATTGTAAGGGATTTGATTTAAGTCACACTTGAATGACTTCGTGGTTTTCTCTACTTTCTTCAATTAAGTCTGCATTTTGCAATAAGGAGTTCATGATCTGAGCCACAGTAAACTCCCAGTCTTGTTTTTGCTAACTGTATAGAGCTTCTTCATCTTCAAGAATATAATCAGTCTGATATCGGTATTGAACATCTGATGATGTTCATGTGTAAAGTTGTCTATTGTGTTGTTGCAAGAGGATGTTTGCTATGACCAATGTGTTCTTTTGGCAAAACTCTGTTAGCCTTTGCCCTGCTTCATTTTGTACTCCAAGGCCAAACTTGCCTTACTCCAGGTATCTCCTGACTTCCTACTTTTGCATTCCAGTCCACTATGATGAAAAAGACATTTTTTTTTTTTTTTTTGGTGTTAGTTCTAGAAGGTCTTATAACCTTCTAGATCAGATCAGATCAGATCAGTCGCTCAGTCGTGTCCGACTCTTTGCGACCCCATGAATCGCAGCACGCCAGGCCTCCCTGTCCATACCAACTCCCGGAGTTCACTCAAACTCACGTCCATCGAGTCAATGATGCCATCCAGTCATCTCATCCTCTGTCGTCCCCTTCTCCTCTTGCCCCCAATCCCTCCCAGCATCAGAGTCTTTTCCAATGAGTCAACTCTTCGCATGAGGTGGCCAAAATACTGGAGTTTCAGCTTTAGCATCATTCCTTCCAAAGAAATCCCAGGGCTGTTCTCCTTCAGAATGGACTGGTTGGATCTCCTTGCAGTCCAAGGGACTCTCAAGAGTCTTCTCCAACACCACAGTTCAAAAGCATCAATTCTTCGGTGCTCAGCCTTCTTCACAGTCCAGCTCTCACATCCATACATGACCACAGGAAAAACCATAGCCTTGACTAGACGAACCTTTGTTGGCAACGTAATGTCTCTGCTTTTGAATATGCTATCTAGGTTGGTCATAACTTTCCTTCCAAGGAGTAAGCGTCTTTTAATTTCATGGCTGCAGTCACCATCTGCAGTGATTTTGGAGCCCAAAAAAATAAAGTCTGACACTGTTTCCACTGTTTCCCCATCTATTTCCCATGAAGTGATGGAACTGGATGCTATGATGTTCGTTTTCTGAATGTTGAGTTTTAAGCCCACTTTTTCATTCTCTACTTCCACTTTCATCAAGAGGCTTTTGAGTTCCTCTTCACTTTCTGCCATAAGGGTGGTGTCATCTGCATATCTGAGGTTATTGATATTTCTCCCGGCAATCTTGATTCCAGCTTGTGTTTCTTCCAGTCCAGTGTTTCTCCTGATGTACTCTGCATAGAAGTTAAATAAACAGGGTGACAATATACAGCCTTGACGAACTCCTTTTCCTATTTGGAACCAGTCTGTTGTTCCATGTCTAGTTCTAACTGTTGCTTCCTGACCTGCATACAAATTTCTCAAGAGGTCTCTTCATAGAACTGTTCAACTTCAGCTTCTTTGGCGTTAGTGGTTGGGCATAGACTTCGATTACTATGATATCAAATGGTTTACCTTAGAAATGAACCAAGATCATTCTTTCATTTTAAGACTGCAAAGACATTACTTTGCCAACAAAGGTCCGTCTAGTCAAAGCTATGGTTTTTCCAGTAGCAGTATGGATATGAGAGTTGGACTCTAAAGAAAGCTGAGCACCGAAGAATTGATGCTTTTGAACTGTGGTGTTGGAGAAGACTCTTGAGAGTCCTTTGGACTGCAAGGAGATACAACCAGTCCATCCTAAAGGAAATCAGTCCTGAATATTCATTGGAAAGACTGATGCTGAAGCTGTAACTCCAATACATTGGCCACCTGATGCGAAGAACTGACTCATTTGAAAAGACCCTGATGCCGGGAAAGATGGCTGGATGTCATCACTGACTTGATGGACATGAGTTTGAGTAAACTCTGGGAATTGGCGATAGACAGGGAGGCCTGGCATGCTGCAGTCCATAGTGTCACGGAGAGTTGTACACGACTGAGTGACTGAACTGAACTGAACTGCATTTTGGACTCTTGTTGACTATGAGGGCTACTCCATTTCTTCTATGGAATTCTTGCCCACAGTAATAGATATAATGGTGATCTGAATTAAATTTGCCGATTCCCATCCATTTTAGTTCACTGATTCCTAAAATGTCGGTGTTCACTCTTGCCATCTCCTTACATCTCATAACATTGTGAGATCTACATATAATGAATTTTAAATTGACATTTGTAATCGGCAGTATTGTAGCTTAATGGAACAATATTTCCTAACTGTATTTATTTTCTACCCAGGAAGCGACAAGACAATCATGCCCATGAGAACTCTAAACCATTCAGGTAAACATTATATTTTTTAACTTTCCCCAAAATATATTTTGTCATCCATATTATGAAGATTTTATAACTATTTTATTTAGATGCACTTTTCTGCCTTTTCCAAAGCTCTGTGACAATCTTTAATTCTTGCAGCCAGCCTTAGTCTAATCAATGTTTTTAAGCTATAAAATATACTTATATTTTATGTTAACATTATATATAATACATATAACATTTTATGTTAACATTGTATTATATACTTGTAAATTATATCATATTATACATTTAACAAATCTAAATAGAGAAATATGTAGTACACTTAGCATGTAAGTCATAAAACTTGGTTAGCAACAGCTCTAAATTTATTTTAATGAAGACTTTTAAAATTTTTATGATTTTATAAGTACATATCAAAAGTTTTCCTTTAAATGATCTTATTTTATCAAGATTAAGGAGGGTTTAAAAGGGTGACCAAAAGTTAGGAGATTTATGCTTATGACAATATTAAATTTGTAATTAATAACCTTTAATTGTGGAATTAGTGTAACAGATATAAAAAGGATTTCTTGGAATAAACATATTTTCACTGTATCTAATTTCAGGCTGTATATTTAGGGTTGGTTTTAGTTTCTTACTTGATATCTGTTATTGACAATCTCTTTGTGTTTTATTCTGTTTTCTTTCAGACCATTTTGTCTTAGTGAAACTGACGGTTGAACTTTGCTCTAGTTGATGGGCAAAATTTCTCCTAGACTATTCATCATCCCAATTTCATCCTAGTTGAAAATATTCAAATGCCATAAGAAATCTTTATAGATTTGCACTTAGCTTTTGGATGGACATTTCTACAATGGAGAGAACTGTGTTATAGCCCCGGTCCAAGGACATTACCATCAAATGCCCACAGACTACGGGGTGGGTGTGGAAGGTTCTAAAGAAAAGGAGAACTCAGCAAGTTTGCAGACACCCTGGAACATGGAAGCAAGCAAGCTTTGAAAGGGACAGTTTGAAGACACTCCATGAGTCTGCACGGCTTTCAAGCAAACTAGCACTTGAGACCTTGTGTGACAAAATGGACACTGGGGACACAGCTCTAGGACAAAAAGCTACCTCAAGGTCTGGAGAAACTGATAAAGCATCAGGTAGATGGAGACAGGAACAATCGGCTGTTATTAAGATGAGCACTTTTGGCAGTCAAGAAGGACAGCGGCAACCACAAATTGATCCTGAGCATATCGGAAACACAGCATCAGCACAACTCTTTGGTTCTGGGAAACTGGCCTCACCTAGTGAAGTGGTCCAGCAAGTGACAGAGAAGCAATACCCACCACACCGTCCAAGTCCTTATTCATGCCAACATTCACTCTCTTTCCCTCAGCACTCATTGCCACAGGGGGTCATGCACAGCAACAAGCCACACCAGAGCCTCGAAGGCCCTCCGTGGCTTTTCCCTGGCCCTTTGCCATCTGTTGCCTCTGAGGACCTATTTTCCTTTCCTATACACAGCCACAGTGGTGGTTATCCTAGAAAAAAGATTTCAAGTCTGAACCCTGCTTATAGCCAATACTCCCAGAAAAGTATCGAACAGTCCGAAGATGCTCACAAAAAAGAGCACAAACCCAAAAAGCCCGGCAAGTACATTTGCCCTTACTGCAGCAGGGCATGTGCCAAACCCAGCGTACTGAAAAAACACATCAGGTCCCATACCGGTGAGCGGCCATATCCATGTATACCTTGTGGTTTCTCTTTTAAGACGAAGAGCAATTTGTACAAGCACAGGAAGTCACATGCCCATGCAATTAAGGCAGGATTAGTCCCTTTCACAGAGTCAGCTGTATCAAAATTGGATCTAGAGGCCGGTTTTATTGATGTAGAAGCAGAAATACATTCGGACGGTGAACAGAGTACAGACACAGATGAGGAGAGTTCTTTGTTTGTCGAGGCTTCTGACAAAATGAGTCCTGGCCCACCCATTCCATTGGAAATGGCCAGCAGAGGGGGCTATCACGGGTCATTGGAAGAATCGCTGGGAGGTCCAATGAAGGTGCCGATTTTGATTATCCCCAAAAGCGGAATTCCTTTACCTAATGAAAGCTCTCAGTATATTGGCTCTGATATGTTACCAAATCCGACTTTAAGTACTAAGGCCGATGACTCTCACACAGTTAAACAGAAACTTGCACTAAGACTGTCAGAGAAAAAAGGACAAGATTCTGAGCCATCTCTGAACCTTCTGAGCCCGCACAGTAAAGGAAGCACTGACTCTGGTTACTTTTCCCGCTCAGAAAGTGCAGAGCAGCAGATCAGCCCTCCAAACACAAACGCGAAGTCTTATGAAGAAATCATCTTTGGAAAATACTGTCGGCTTAGTCCGAGAAATACACTCAGTGTTACAACCACAAGTCAGGAGCGCGCCACGATGGGTAGGAAGGGCACCATGGACTCATTACCTCACGTCAACACCAGGTTAGATGTCAAGATGTTTGAAGATCCTGTTTCACAGCTGATCCCAAGCAAGGCGGAAATTGACCCCAGTCAGACAGGCATGCTAAAATCCACCAAATTCAACAGTGAGTCAAGACAATCCCAGACGATTCCATCGTCTATCAGGAATGAAGGAAAACTTTATCCAGCCAATTTCCAAGGCAGCAACCCAGTTCTCCTCGAAGCTCCAGTTGACTCTTCACCCCTTATTCGAAGCAACTCAATGCCAACTTCTTCAGCAACTAACTTAAGTCTTCCTCCTTCTTTGAGAGGAAGTCACTCATTTGATGAGCGGATGACTGGCTCGGATGATGTGTTCTACCCAGGAACAGTAGGCATACCACCTCAGCGCATGTTAAGGAGACAAGCGGCTTTTGAGCTGCCTTCAGTCCAGGAGGGGCACCTGGAAGGAGACCACCATGGCAGGATGTCCAAAAGCATCACAGGTCCATCTTTGAAGGAAAAGAAATTGATTCCTGGAGACAGGGTCGGCTATGACTATGACGTCTGCCGCAAACCCTATAAGAAGTGGGAGGACTCTGAGACGATGAAGCAAAGCTACAGGGATGCTTCCTGCATCAGCCCCTTAAAACATGGCGGGGAGTATTTCATGGATCCCTCGGCCCCATCCCAGGGCGTGCCAACCATGTTTGGAACCACTTGCGAAACTCGAAAACGCCGGAAAGAAAAGAGCGTGGGGGACGAGGAGGACACCCCCATGATCTGCAGCAGCACGCCCTTGGGCATCGCGACTGCAGATTACGAGTCCAAGCTGCAGATGCAGGAAGGCGCGAGGAGTGGGTTTGGCCTGGCTGGACAGGAAAACCCTTCTCATGGGCACTCTGAGCGCTTTGACCTGTGTCGACCCCCGCTGCAATCTGGGAGTCCCTCTCTCGGGTTGGAGGAGTCACCCTTGTCGGCTGATCCGGACAAGCAATCGGATGGAGCGGGCAGGAAGCCTCCTGGAAATGTGATTTCTGTGATTCAGCACACCAACTCGCTGAGCCGCCCCAATTCCTTCGAGCGGTCCGAGTCCGCTGAACTCGCGGCCAGCGCCCAGGAGAAAGCCTCATCACCCTCCGAGACGTGCGACAGCGAGATCTCCGAAGCCCCGGTGAGCCCGGAGTGGGCCCCGCCCGGGGAGGGCGTAGAGGGCGCAGGGAAACCGTCCCCCGCGCCGCAAGTCCCGCCGCCGCCGCCGCCCTACCACGCGCCGCCCCGGCTGGTGCGCCAGCACAACATCCAGGTGCCGGAGATCCGTGTGACCGAGGAGCCGGACAAGCCGGAGAAAGAGAAGGAAACGCAGAGCAAAGAGCCAGAAAAGCCGGTGGAGGAGTTCCAGTGGCCCCAGAGAAGTGAGACCCTCTCCCAGCTCCCGGCCGAGAAGCTGCCGCCCAAAAAGAAGCGTCTGCGACTCGCGGACATGGAGCACTCCTCCGGGGAATCCAGCTTCGAGTCCACGGGCACCGGCCTCTCCCGCAGCCCCAGTCAAGAGAGTAACCTGTCCCACAGCTCCAGCTTCTCCATGTCTTTCGATCGAGAGGAGACCATGAAGCTTGTGGCTTCCAAGCCGGATGAGTTCGGAAAGCATTCGGAGTTCTTGACCGTCCCCGCCGGTTCCTACTCACTATCAGTCCCCGGCCACCACCATCACCAAAAGGAGATGCGACGCTGCTCATCTGAGCAGATGCCTTGTCCTCACCCCACGGAGGTCCCAGAAATTCGGAGCAAGTCATTTGATTATGGGAACCTGTCCCACGCGCCCGCAGCCGGGGCGTCGGCCGCCTCTGCGCTGTCCCCATCCCGGGAGAGGAAGAAGTGCTTTCTGGTGCGCCAGGCGTCCTTCAGCGGCTCTCCCGAGATCTCCCAGGGGGAGGCCGGCGTGGATCTGGGTGTCAAGCAGGAGCAGCTGGAGCATCTACACGCCAGCCTCAGGTCCACGTGGCCCCACAACGCATGCTCCGTGCTCCCTCCCCTCCCGGCGGAGGACCCAGGGAAGCAAGTCGTGGGTCCCTGCCCCCAGCTGAGCTCAGGCCCCCTCCACCTGGCCCAGCAGCAGATCCTGCACCTGGATAGTCAGGAATCTCTGAGAAATCCCTTGATACAACCGACATCCTATATTGCAAGCAAGCACTTGTCTGAACAGTCACATTTGTTTCCCAATCAGGAGGCTCTCCCGTTTTCTCCAATCCAGAGCGCCTTGTTTCAGTTCCAGTATCCTACCGTCTGTATGGTTCACTTACCAGCCCAGCAGCCCCCCTGGTGGCAGGCGCACTTTCCCCATCCCCTTGCTCAGCACGCTCCGAAGAGCTATGGCAAGCCTTCTTTCCAGGCAGAAGTTCACCCCAGCTACCCCTTGGAGCCCTTGGCCGAACACACTGGAAAGAAATCCGCTGATTACGCACACACGAAAGATCAAACCTACCCAGGTGGTTATTCAGGAACATCAGGGCTACCCTCAAAGAACCTCCTTCCAAAGTTTCCCTCTGGGGAGAGCACCAAGTCAACGGATACTCCCTCTGAGCAGGTTCTTCAGGAAGATTTCGCCTCAGCGAGCGCTGGGCCCTTGCAGTCCTTGCCGGGAACGGTGGTTCCTGTTAGGATCCAGACGCACGTCCCATCCTATGGGAGTGTCATGTACACAAGCATTTCTCAGATGCTTGGGCAGAACAGCCCTGCCATTGTCATATGCAAAGTCGATGAGAATGTGACCCAAAGAACCCTGGTAACCAACGCGGCCATGCAAGGGATAGGATTTAACATCGCCCAGGTGTTGGGGCAGCATGCAGGCTTGGAAAAATACCCCATCTGGAAAGTACCTCAGACTTTACCCCTTGGCTTGGAGTCCTCAATCCCCTTATGTTTACCTTCCACCTCTGACAGCGTGGCCACCCTGGGAGGCAGCAAACGTATGCTTTCTCCAGCCAGCAGCTTAGAACTCTTCATGGAAACAAAGCAGCAGAAACGAGTCAAGGAAGAAAAGATGTATGGACAGATCGTGGAGGAGCTCAGCGCCGTGGAGCTGACCAACTCAGACATCAAGAAGGATCTCTCCCGCCCCCAGAAACCCCAGCTGGTTCGACAGGGCTGTGCTTCTGAGCCAAAGGATGGCTTGGCGTCAGGGTCATCTTCCTTCTCCTCGCTGTCCCCCTCCTCATCTCAAGACCATCCCTCTTCCAGTGTGCCCTCAAGGGAGCCTGTCATGCCAGGCTCCCGAGCTTCCCCCCTGGGGCAGAAGTCATCCAGTGGGCAGTCAGAAAGCAAAGAGTCCTCAGATGAGTTGGACATTGATGAGACAGCCTCTGATATGAGCATGAGCCCTCAGACCTCCTCCTTACCACCTGGGGACAGTCAGCTCGAAGAGCAAGGAAAGGGCCAGAAGCTGCCTGCTGGTGTGCTGGTCCACAGGGCCTCAGGCCCAAGTGGGAAAGTGGTGAATTCAACTCTTCTTTTCACGGACATGGTAGATTTCCAGCAGATTCTTCAGTTCCCCAGTCTGCGGACAACAACAACTGTGAGTTGGTGCTTCTTGAATTATACAAAACCCAATTACGTGCAGCAGGCCACCTTCAAATCCTCGGTTTATGCTTCATGGTGCATTAGTTCCTGTAACCCAAACCCATCCGGATTGAACACCAAGACCACACTGGCTCTTCTGAGGTCCAAGCAAAAAATCACTGCAGAAATTTATACTCTGGCTGCAATGCACCGGCCTGGAACTGGCAAACTGACATCGTCAAGTGCTTGGAAGCAGTTTGCTCAGGTAACAAACTTTGTTTCTGAAAGTGTTCTGTGTTGTGGATTTGATTGCTAAGCAGAATAACGTAGTAAAGAATGTACGACCAAAAAGATACAAGTAAAGTGAAGGCCAAGGTGGGCAGAATCCTCCGTAGACAGGCCTTAACCACTGACGTGAACTTAGTTATGAGGGTCTTAGGACTGTCCCAAGCACAAAGCATCTCTCCGGCTAGGTGCTGTGAAATCCCACCTCAGGGGCTAATTCCTTAGAGTTCCTCCCTCTTCCAAACGACCTGGGTTAGTGACCTAGGAAATCAACTTTTTGGTGATGTGAGGAATTCAGGAAATTGTGAAATAAGGACATAGAACAAGGAGTGAGCACTAGAGAGGAAAGATCGGGAAGGTGTCAGTTACAAATTGGTGCTTGCCAAGGGCATTTACCATCTGCCTCTGCGGAGATTGCATCTGAACCTGTGCTTCTGTAGCTGTTGACCTTCGACATGCCCTGAAGGGTATTCAGGGTAGAGAGTGAAGCACTCTATACTCCAGGGAAACTGGTGGAACAGGTCTTTACATAGTTAGATATTTTTCAGGAACTGATTCCATGATTCCAGTCCTTATTGTTCAGTCACTCAGTTGTGTCCAATTCTCTGCAACTCCATGGACTGTAGCACACCAGGCTTCCCTGACCTTCACTCTCTCCTGGAGTTTGCTTAAACTTGTCCATTGACTCAGTGATGCTATCCAACCGTCTCATCCTCTGTCGCCCCCTTCTCCGGCCTTCAATCTTTCCTGGTATCAGGGTCTTTGCCAATGAGTAGTTTCCAATCCTTGCATCTCCTCATTTCTAGAAAAGTACTAAATCCCTTCATAGTGACATCAGCTCCTCGTGACCGGCAGAAAACCTTTTGTAAGAAGAGTGTTTGATGGCACTGAACTCCCCCTTCACCAAAATCTCATATATTGACCTTCCCCCACTACCACTGGGGCTTCCCTGGTGTCTCAGGCAGTAAAGAATCACCTGCAATGCAGGAGACCCGGGTTTGATCCCTGGGCCAAAGATCCCCTGGAGAAGGGAATGGCAACACACTCCTATATTCTTGCCTGGAGAATGCCATGGACAAAGAGGCCTGGTGGGCTACAGTCCATGGGTTCACAAAGAGTTGGACACAACTGAGCAACTAACACACACATACACTAACTCTTTGGAGCAGTTTCTCAGGGCTATCTAAAGTGCTGTCTCCCAGGTTGCAGTTCTCAGTCAGTCAGTCAGTTCAGTTGCTCAGTCGTGTCTGACTCTTTGTCACCCCATGAATCGCAGCACACCAGGCCTCCCTGTCCATCACCAACTCCTGGAGTTCACTCAGACTCATGTCCATCGAGTCAGTGGTGCCATTCAGCCATCTCATTTTCTGTCGTCCCCTTCTCCTTCTGCCCCCAATCCCTCCCAGCATCAGAATCGTTTCCAACGAGTCAACTCTTTCTCATTTTGCCTCAAATTAAACTCAACTCACAACTCTCATGGTATGCATCTTTTTTCAGTCAACAAAGGAGACTGCAGGATGTCAGAATTGAACTCTGCAAACTTCTGGGGAAGGAGTTGTTCCCATTGACTATACTTTTTACTATAATTTATTTTATATTTAAAATACATATTTTTTTCTCTCAACTCATTTTTCCAAGGATTAGTGGGTTTGCTTCTGCATGAACAATTATTGCCTTACATGTAAAATTATAAAAATATTAATAAGGGCAATTTTGGAATTTATGCTAATAAAAAAGTAAATGGAGGATTTATAAATATAAAATCTATAAAATATACAGTATATTTCAGTTACCATTTCTTTTTAATAACTTTTGAGAATATTTTTGAAATGCATAGAGATTGCTTGACTTGCTACTTCCAAAATACAGCACTTATTTTTAACATTTTTATTAGTGTTGCACAGTATATGTGCTAATGGGGTCTTGTTTTTAAAAGAATGTTGAATTTATTCTGTAGAAACTGTCATTCTTTTTTGATTTTATCCCCCTTGTCCCTTCTTTTATGTAGCCACCCTATGGCCTTTTAGTATGGAATTTAGGTTAATTTTCAGAGACCATGAAAGAGTGGAATATGTGGGCTTCCTCTCTGTTTTAGGGAATGCATACAAAATGATTCTCTCTTTTTCCTGCAGATGAAACCTGATGCGACCTTTTTATTTGGCAGCAAACTAGAAAGGAAACTAGTGGGAAGTATCCTAAAGGAAAGAGGGAAAGGAGATATTCATGGAGATAAGGATATTGGATCCAAGCAAACTGAGCCTATTCGAATTAAAATCTTTGAAGGAGGGTAAGGAAACATAAGTGCAAATGTCAACTATTCTATTAGACATCAGAGTTAATGGTCCTGAGTGTCTGTGTGGAAAATATCATATCTCCTCTGGTCTGAAGCATAAAGCAAATTCTTTTTCTATACACATTTCTGAAGTCTGTTTGGTAACAGATAATGAGTTTATGCCCATGCTTTCATGACTTGCTTTTAATAAAAATGTCTTATTGTATATGGTTTAAACCTCTGCCTTAAATTTTCATACCTCTAATTTAAATTGCTGGACTTTTGATGTCATCTAAGTGTGTTCATTCTTTAGTATTATTTTTACAAGCACTTGTGTTACTAATGGACATATTTTTATTTTGCATTGCAAAAATGAAATCTTGCACACTCATGTGTGCACTTGGAATCTAGTTGGTTTTATTGCTTTTATTATTACCTGAACTCCAGATGTATGGGATTTCACCAGTTCCTGCACTGCCCTCTTTCTCTTCCAGGACCCAAGCCAGAGCACCGTCTTGCATTTAGTTGTCATGTTTCCCCAGCCTCCTCTGATCTGTGATAGTTTCTCTGTCTTTAGGAATTTCTTTTTAAGAATTCTGAGTTGCAGAAACTCAAATGATAAGGTTCAATGACTTTGTTATCTAGCTAGTTAAGAAAAATTACACATGTGTGTAATGTGAAGTTTTAGATTTTGATAGAAAAGTATCTTCAATCCAGTCACATTGGAGAAAAAGCCCAGATATTTGCTTTAAAATTTTTAAAATTTAAAGGACATCAACCACATTTGGGGATTGTGATGTAATAACCTTATCTCTACAACAGATCTAATTTACAACTTTCCATGAGCATGAATTTATTCTAATTATATTTAAAGGACAAAGTAATGTTATCTGTTTGACTCTAAATTGTTAGTTCAGTTCAGTCCCTCAGTCGTGTCTGACTCTCTGCGATCCCATGAATCACAGCACACCAGGCCTCCGGGCCATCACCAACTCCCGGAGTTCACTCAAACTCATGTCCATCGAGTCGGTGATGCCATCCAGCCATCTCATCCTCTGTCATCCCCTTCTGCTCCTGCCCCCCAATCCCTCCCAGTATCAGAGTCTTTTCCAATGAGGCAACTCTTCGCAGGAGGTGGCCAAAGTACTGGAGTTTCAGCTTTAGCATCATTCCTTCCAAAGAAATCCCAGGGCTGTTCTCCTTCAGAATGGACTGGTTGGATCTCCTTGCAGTCCAAGGGACTCTCAAGAGTCTTCTCCAACACCACAGTTCAAAAGCATCGATTCTTTGGCACTCAGCTTTCTTCACAGCCCAACTCTCACACCCATACATGACCACTGGAAAAACCATAGCCTTGACTAGACGGACCTTTGTTGGCAAAGTAATGTCTCTGCTTTTGAATATGCTATCTAGGTTGGTCATAACTTTCCTTCCAAGGAGTAAGCGTCTTTTAATTTCATGGCTGCAGTCACCATCTGTAGTGATTTTGGAGCCCAAAAAAATAAAGTCTGACACTGTTTCCACTGTTTCCCCATCTATATCCCAAGAAGTGATGGGACCAGATGCCATGATCTTCGTTTTCTGAATGTTGAGCTTTAAGCCAACTTTTTCACTCTCCTCTTTCACTTTCACCAAGAGGCTTTTGAGTTCCTCTTCGCTTTCTGCCGTAAGGGTGGTGTCATCTGCCTATCTGAGGCTATTGATATTTCTCCCGGAAATCTTGATTGCAGCTTGTGCTTCTTCCAGCCCAGTGTTTCTCATGATGTACTCTGCATATAAGTTAAATAAGCAGGAGGACAATATACAGCCTTGACGAACTCCTTTTCCTATTTGAAACCAGTCTGTTGTTCCATGTCCAGTTCTAACTGTTGCTTCCTGACCTGCATATAGGTTTCTCAAGAGGCCAGTCAGGTGGTCTGGTATTCTCATCTTTTTCAGAATTTTCCACATTTTTTGTGATCCACACAATCAAAGGCTTTGGCATAGTCAATAAAGCAGAAATAGATGTTTTTCTGGAACTCTCTTGCTTTTTCCATGATCCAGCAAATGTTGGCAATTTGATCTCTGGTTCCTCTGCCTTTCTAAAACCAGCTTGAACATCTGGAAGTTCACAGTTCAAGTATTGCTGAAGCCTGGCTTGGAGAATTTTGAGAATTACTTTACTAGCGTGTGAGATGAGTGCAATTGTGCTGTAGTTTGAGCATTCTTTGGCATTGCCTTTCTTTGGGATCGTTATGAAAACTGACCTTTTCCAGTCCTGTGGCCACTGCTGAGTTTTCCAAATTTGCTGGCATATTGAGTGCAGCACTTTCACAGCATCATCTTTCAGGATTTGAAATAGCTCAACTGGAATTCCATCACCTCCACTAGCTTTGAAGGCCCACTTGACTTCACATTCCAGGATGTCTGGCTCTAGGTCAGTGATCACACCATCGTGATTATCTGGGTCATGAAGATCTTTTTTGTACAGTTCTTCTGTGTATTCTTGCCACCTCTTCTTAATATCTTCTGCTTCTGTTAGGTCCATACCATTTCTGTCCTTTATCGAGCCCATCTTTGCATGAAATGTTCCCTTGGTATCTCTAATTTTCTTGAAGAGATCTCTAGTCTTTCCTATTCTGTTGTTTTCCTCTATTTCTTTGCATTGATCACTGAGGAAGGCTTTCTTATCTCTCCTTGCTATTCTTTGGAACTCTGCATTCAGATGCTTATACCTTTCCTTTTCTCCTTTGCTTTTCTCTTCTCTTCTTTTCACAGCTATTTGTAAGGCCTCCCCAGACAGCCATTTTGCTTTTTTGCATTTCTTTTCCATGGGGATGGTCTTGATCCCTGTCTCCTGTACAATGTCACAAACCTCTCTCCATAGCTCATCAGGCACTCTATCTATCAGATCTATTCCCTTAAATGTATTTCTCACTTCCACTGTATAATCATAAGGAATTTGATTTAGGTCATACCTGAATGGTCTAGTGGTTTTCCCTACTTTCTTCAATTTAAGTCTGAATTTGGCAATAAGGAGTTCATGATCTGAGCCACAGTCAGCTCCCGGTCTTGTTTTTGCTGACTGTATAGAGCTTCTCCATCTTTGGCTGCAAAGAATATGATCAGTCTGATTTCGGTGTTGACCATGTGGTGATGTCCATGTGTAGAGTCTTCTCTTGTGTTGTTGGAAGAGGGTGTTTGCTATGACCAGTGTGTTCTCTTGGCAAAACTCTATTAGCCTCTGCCCTGCTTCATTCTGTACTCCAAGGCCAAATTTGCCTGTTACCCCAGGTGTTTCTTGACCTCCTACTTTTGCATTCCAGTCCCCTATAATGAAAAGGACATCTTTTTTGGGTGTTAGTTCTAAAAGGTCTTGTAGGTCTTCATAGAACCGTTCAACTTCAGCTTCTTCAGCATTACTGGTTGGGGCATAGACTTGGATTACTGTGATATTGAATGGTTTGCCTTGGAAACGAACAGAGATCATTCTGTTGTTTTTGAGATTGCATCCAAGTACTGCATTTTGGACTTTTTTGTTGACCATGATGGCTGCTCCATTTCTTCTAAGGGATTCCTGCCCGCAGTAGTAGATATAATGGTCATTTGAGTTAAATTCACCCATTTCAGTCCATTTTAGTTTGCTGATTCCTAGAATGTCGACGTTCACTCTTGCCATCTCCTGTTTGACCACTTCCAATTTACCTT
Organism: Bos javanicus; assembly: GCF_032452875.1. Taxonomy (NCBI): domain Eukaryota; kingdom Metazoa; phylum Chordata; class Mammalia; order Artiodactyla; family Bovidae; genus Bos; species Bos javanicus. The sequence continues at coordinate 80,172,821 of NC_083876.1, read as the reverse complement.
GATTCATGGACCTGACATTCCAGGTTCCTATGCAATATTGCTCTTTACAGCATCGGACCTTGCTTCTATCACCAGTCACATCCACAACTGGTATTCTTTTTGCTTTGGCTCCATCCTTTCATTCTTTCTGGAGTTATTTCTCCACTGATCTCCAGTAGCATATTGGGCACCTACTGACCTGGGGAGTTTCTCTTTCAGTGTCCTATCATTTTGCCTTTTCATACTGTTCATGGGGTTCTCAAGGCAAGAATACTGAAGTGGTTTGCCATTCCCTTCTCCAGTGGACCACATTCTGTCAGACCTCTCCACCATGACCTGCCTGTCTTGGGTTGCCCCATGGGCATGGCTTAGTTTCATTGAGTTAGACAATGCTGTGGTCCTAGTGTGATTAGATTGACTAGTTTTCTGTGATTATGGTTTCAGTGTGTTTGCCCTCTGATGCCCTCTCATAAACCCTACGATTTATTTGGGTTTCTCTTACCTTGGACGTAGGGTATCTGTTCACAGCTGCTCCTTACCTTGGACGAGGGGCATCTCCTCATAGCCGCCCCTCCTGACCTTCAACATGGAGTAGCTCCTCTCAGCCCTCCTGCACCTGCACAGCCGCAGCTCCTTGGACTTGGGGTTGCTCCTCTTGGCCGCCACCCCTGACCTCGGGCATGGGGTAGCCCCTCTTGGCCGCTCCTGCATGGTTGCAGCCTGGCGCTCTCAGCCGCTGCCCCTGACCTCGGGTGTGGGGTAGCTCCTCTCGGCCATGCTTCTGCATGGTCCGTCGCAGCCGGCCTTGGTAATACAAGATATCAGTTTCTCACATAGATTTACCATTTGGAGATAGATTATGGAAGCTGGTTCCCTCATAGGGTTGGCCCCCTTTGGGTGGATGCCTGAGTAATGTCACCACTGAAGCCACAATTGTTTGTCGTCATGAAGCTTGTCTCAGTATTGTTGGGACATTCCTCATCTTTTAACACAAACAAGAGAAACAGAGACAATATCTTTCCTCAGAGACCAAGAAGTTCCTGTGACTGAGTCAACCCTTGTGTCTAGCAGTCTTCTTCAGAGCAGTGCACTTGTGCTAGATAAGCGAGACCTTCACAGGTCTGTGTGCTTTGGGGAGCTCCTCTCCACTAACAAAAGATGCAAATGAAAAGCATATGTAACATTTTATTACTGTGTTTTGATGATCCAAAAGGACTGTGCCAATATTTCATTTCCTCTTCCTTTCATTGTCTCTTTATGGGCTATATATCTCATTCATTCCTTAATCTGTGATCCAACTTCTGCCTGGTGGTGACCAGTTGTTTATTCCAAGAAATGTGTTAAAACCTCTTATTTTGCCATTGCAAAGTGATAACTTCCAAAAAAAAAATTACTGACCAAATTTGTAAGTGTATATGTTTCCTGTATTGTCTAATACATAGACCTAATAATTTCATTGCTGTTGTTGTTTAGTTGCTAAGTCATGTCCAGCTCTTTGTGACCCCATGGACTGTAGCCCACCAGGCACCTCTGTCCATGGGATTTCTTAGGCAAGGATACTAGAGTAGGTTGCCATATTTTTTCAAAAATCCATTAATTCTTGTATCAAGTAGATTTATGGGTCTGTAAAACTTTTGAAGGGTAAATGTTTTATTTGTACAGATTTTTCTAATACATTTATATTTTATACAGAACTTAATTTTCATTCTGGAAGCAAGTTAATCAGCTAAGGAATTTAAAATAGTATTATTTGAAAATAAAATGCATTTTCCATCAAGTACAATGATGCACCACAGAAAGCTTGAAGTACCCTTCCCTGAAGAAGAATTGCTGTCTATGAAATTATTTGTTTTATTCTGTAGTCCTTAAGTAGTTTCATCCAGTTTGGGGCAGAGAATATTGGTATTAAAAGGTGACATATTGTGCAACTTTAGGTTCCTTTCTGCTTTATCACAAAAGACAATGAGATAAAAGATAAATTTCAAATTAGTTTTGAAGAAAAAGTTGACTTTGGAAATTCTTTGTAAACGGGGAAAGATTTAAAGGACTAAAAAGTACATAAAATTGACTATTCATATTTTTGACTACTTAATTCTCACCTGGATTGATACTGACTGAAAAATAGATAATGTTAAGATCAAATAGTATCCATAGCAGAGCTGATAGGATGGATTTTCTATCTTAAAAATCCTTCAGTGGTTTGGACGAATAGAAGTGAATTTTATTTCTGATAATGGATTAGCTGGAACAAAATAGAGAAGTTTGCAATGCTCTTAGAATATTTAAAAACAAACAAACAAAAAACTAAATCTAAGGCCTTTAAGTCAGCCCACACTGAGTTAGGGTGTTTGTAGGTCACTTTACCTTTGGAAGTTATAAAAAGAATCCTCAAAAGAAATATCTTTGGCAGTAGACCCATAATTCTAGCCTGAGATTTAAGAGATAATTGTGTTCACTGAGTTATTCAGTAGAATGCTGCTATACGCTATGATGGGTCATCTTTCCTTAAATTCTGAAAAAATGTGACCAATGGTGATCACTGGGTAGGTTTCTTCCAAGGATTATTACAGTGAATACCTAAGACTTTGTTCATCTTACTGATTTAATTAAATTGGATGACCTCAGACATCCTTTCAAACCTCTCTATAAACCCTTCCAGAAACAAAGGCAAATTTGATTGAAAAATAGAATCTCTAGTTTTCATTATGTAACAGTACCTTCCAGAAGCCACTTGAAATTTAGACTTCACTTCAGTACAGAATTACGGTCCTTGGGAAGAACAGATCAAATCTGCAGGCAACAGTTGGTGAGCTCAGCTCAGCCTGTGTAAGCTAGAAATTTCTGACTCTCGTGCCAGGATTGTAAAAATAGAGTAGAAACTTGCAGTGAAGAATTCTATAATCAGTTATATTTATTCTAGCAATTTAGAGGAGTATATGTGTTGTGAATGCACATCTTAGATGATGTAATGTTAACAAGTGATATGTGATGGTTTAAGTATGCTAGTATAACTTTTTGGATGTTTCTTGGTATCCAGATCTGGAAGCAGTAAGGCGCACAGTGCTGCAACTCTTTGCGGCTTATATAAGCCCATTTGAACTTCTATACAGAGTCCATATAGGCACATTTCATGGAAGAGCCAACTCCATTTTGAACTCCACATAGAAAAAAAATCCCTTTTGTTTACAATGCCTAATCTGTTACCAAGTTCTTTCAAGTACTGCGTAGATTTCACTGGCTCTGTAGAAATAAAGTTGAATAATTGTAAAAGACCCATCTAAAATTTTGTCTTGCAAGTGATTAGCTTTTGATTTTATATATAACATGTATTTGGAAACATGTTAGTATTTGGAATCATGTAAAGTATTTGGAAACACACTGGATTTTCCCTCTTTTAACAGATATAAATCAAATGAAGATTATGTATATGTCAGAGGACGTGGACGTGGAAAGTACATTTGTGAAGAATGTGGGATTCGCTGTAAGAAACCGAGCATGCTCAAAAAGCATATCCGCACGCATACTGATGTCCGGCCTTATGTATGCAAGTTATGTAACTTCGCCTTCAAAACAAAAGGTACAGGTCTGATTTTTTTTTTTTTTTAAGAGGGAAAACTTTTTTTTACTGGCTGTTCCAGATTCTGAATACCGTTTTGTAACTGTCATAGACAATTAGGTGGTTTTCTTTGTGAAACTGTGACACTCATGAAATGTGTTTTCTTTCTGTAAGTGGTCTGAGGATGTATGAGACAATGAGGCTCCTTTTATGACTGAAGTAAGAGCTATAGACTTAGGTCCAGGCTAGTAGTCTCGAAGGAAGTGGCTAAGAATTGCCTGCATAGCTATTACTTCTTGTTGGAAATGTTATGTGGTCTAGAGAATCTTTGCACCAGTATTGAAATTCTGCAGGGAGACAACCCATTCCGGGGCATTAGAAAAGCAAGGCAGCAGCTGGGAAGAAAACATGTGCCCATGGTCAGTTTCAAGATTATTAATAATGTAGAGACCCACAGAGTCCCGGGTGGGCCTCTCCATCCACACTTGCATTAATTATGTATAGAAATTTGATCGCTTGTGTTCTGTGTATTTATGAGCTCAGAGACAATTTCTTACTCTCGGGCCACAGCTATTAATCTCATAGAACTAAGACTTGCCTTGAAATGATATTCTGTCTTTAAAAAATAAGTCTGTTTTTAACAGATAGTCTTACCTGAAAATATTTTATACAAAAATGTTGCTTCAGTCATATTTCTATCATTTTGTAAAATTATGAAAATATTCATAAACTCAGTGTTTTCAGAATACAAATAGTTGTGGAATAGAGATGATTTGACTTCTATAGAAGTATATTTTACTACTTACTGTCAAAGTATGCAGGAGACATGGGTTCAATCCCCAGATCGAGAAGATCCCCTGGAGGAGGAAATGGTATCCCACTTTAGTATTCTTGCCAGGAAAATCCCATGGACAGAGAAGCCTGGTGGGCTACAGTCCATGGGGTCGCAGAGCCAGACATGACTGAGTATACACACACTCTTGCACACACGTAGAAGTACTAATGGAACCCTATAGACACCCCGCCACTAACCTTACACAAACATTTTCTGATGTTTTAACTTTAATTTGCATACTAATTAATCTGCTCCACTACCCATCAAGAAAAATAAATATCAAGTAAAACTATCTTTGGTAGGGAAATGTGTACCTACTTTCTTTTATACCCCAAATCCTAAATTGTCTTTATTGGTTTGTCAGAAATGTAAATGTGTTGCCTCTGAGCATATCTGTTTTTTCTTTATTAAAAAGATATTTATATTATAATTATGCCTCTTTGAAGCCACAAAAAGGGGGAGGGAATGTTCATTTGCATTTCAAAGGAGATAAATATGAGGTCCTTTAAACACCATCCACTTTTGCACAATCAAGCCTTTTATGTAGAACTTCAGTAAGAGACTCCCTAGGACATAAAAATATATAAACTTTGGTTTTAAGAAATAAAGCTGATCCACCGGTCATTACAACTGATATTTCCTGGCCGTGTGAGTTGACTGGGTATAGCCTCCTGAAACTGTACCTGAGGAAATGTCACATGGCTAGATATTTCTATCATGCTATATTTGGCTCTGAGCTATTGTCTTGGAGTTTTAGCAGAAAATAATTTATTCTTGATCATTATCGGAGTTTCCTTGTCACCCTTTGGAAAAATACAAATGTCTTAGGATCTTGAAAAGAGCAAATCATCCTGGGAAACCCCTTGCCGGTGTTCACTTCCAGCCAACTACCTCTTGTCATATCATCTGAGTACAGAATCAGAGTGCTCTTGCAGGACTGGTACCTCCTCTTTGCCTGTGTCACTTCTCCAGACACCCTTTCCTGCCATTTTGCTGCTTTCTCTTTGCTCTAATTCTTCAGACGTTCAAGACTTCAATAAGCTAAAGTCAGGGCAGGGTCATTTCTGAGCCAGATTTCTAACTATAAACCTACCCTGAGGATGAGAGCCCAAAGCCTGAGTGCTTACTTGAAACAGGAAGAAAGAAAAATATAAGAGAAGAAACACATATGAAGATCTAAATAAACTATCTGGACTTAACTAACTTCCACATCTATCCACATACACAGATTATTTGCACCCTTACAGAAGCAGATGATTTCTATTAATTTACAGATTTTTAAATTCTTGATAATCATGTGCTGTGCTTAGTCATGTCCAACTCTTTGTGACCCCATGGACTGTAGCCCACCAGACTCTTTTGTCCATGGGGATTCTCCAAGCAAGAATACTGGAGTGGGGTGCCATGCCCTCCTCCAGGGGATCTTCCCAACCCAGGTCTTCCTCATTACAGGCGGAGTCTTTACCATCTGAGCCACTAGGGAAGCCCAAGAATACTGGAGTGGGTAACCTATCCCTTCTCCAGGAGAACCTCCCTACCCAGGAATCGAATCAGGTTCTCCTCCATTGCAAGTGGATTCTTAACCAGCTGAACTACCAGGGAAACTCATGATAATTTGTCCATAAGAATTTTTGAGATCTTTAGAAAAATTAGAGGTATAATTTTTTGGTATGTAAGAGCAATATGGGCCAAGAAATATTTCCATGTTTGGAGTTACAAAAATAGCACATTAAATTTGTAGGTATATAAGCAATAAGCCACATGTTAAGGATTCCTTGGTGGCTCAGATGGTAAAGAGTTTGCCTAAAATGCAGGAGACCCGAGTTCAATCCCTGGGGTCAGGAAAATTCCCTGGAGAAGGAAATGGCGACCCACTCCAGTATTCTTGCCTGGAAAAACCCATGGACAGAGGAGCCTGGGGGGCTACAGTCCATAGGGTCGCAAAGAGTCAGACACAACTAAGTGACTTCACTTCCCCTAATTAAAAAATAAAGTAATATAAACAAAATAATAAACAATCATGCCCCAGTTTAGAGTTGTGGCTCATATATTACATTAATAGTAAGCCAAAAACTCCTGCAAGAAGAACAAACTATTTTAGCAGGCTGGAGTTTCTGCCTGGATTCAGTGAGCCTACTCTTAAAGCATTTGCTGCTCTGTGACTAAAGCAGTGTCAAAGAACAAAGATAACAGGGCCCTTATAGCTGAATTAGTTCCTGAATTTCTTTTGATTAGTTATATTATGATGTGGAATGGGCTTTCCGTGTAGCTCAGCTGGTAAAGAATCTGCCTGTAATGCAGGAGACCCCAGTTTGATTCCTGGGTCAGGAACTTCCCCTGGAGAGGGGATAGGCTACACACTCCAGTATTTTGGGGGCTTCCCTGGTGGCTCAGATTGTAAAGAATTCCCCTGCAATGTGGAAGACCTGGGTTCAATCCCTGGTTTGGGAAGATCCCCTGGAGGAGAACATGGCAACCCACTCCAGTATTTTTGCCTGGGAAATCCCGTGAACAGAGGAGCTTGAAGGGCTGCAATTCATGGGGTCGCAAAGAGTTGAACACAATTTAGCGACTGAGCGTGCACACATAGAAACACACATACATACGTAATTAGGTACATGTATAATTATACAATCAGCCCTCCTTATCTATGAACTCTGAACCTACAGATACAGAGGGCATTATACTATACCATTTATACTATACATAAGGGACAGTTATATATAACTATCGGAGAAGGCAATGGCACCCGACTCCAGTACTCTTGCTTGGAAAATCTCATGGATGGAGGAGCCTGGTAGGCTGTAGTCCATGGGGTCGCTAAGACTCGGACATGACTGAGCAACTTCCCTTTCACTTTTCACTTTCGTGCATTGGAGAAGGAAATGGCAACCCACTCCAGTGTTCTTGCCTGGAGAATCCCAGGGACAGGGTAGCCTGGTGGGCTTCCATCTATGGGGTCGCACAGAGTGGGACATGACTGAAGCGACTTAGCAGCAGCAGCATATATAAGTATCTGTGTATGGAAGATGCAAGAGTTTGGGCTTGTGCTGTGTCGCTTCAGTCATGTTTGGACTGTAGCCAAACCCAATGGACTGTAGCCCACCAGGCTCCTCTGTTCATGGGATCTTCCAGGCAAAAATATTGGTGTGGGTTGCCATTGCCTACTCCAGGGGATCTTTCCCACTCAGGGATCAAACCCGAGTCTGTTATGGCTCCTGCATTGGCAGGCATGTTCTTTATCACTGGCAACCTGGGAAGCTATATCACCATCATAATACATTCTTTGTTCTTAGAACAGTGGGAGTTTCAAGGTAAATAAGAAAGGAATTTTGCTGCTCTGGAACTTTAGAAGTTGCTGTCATAAACTCTGCTGATATATGTCAGATAGATAGAAGCTAAATACTAAGATTAATGTTCCCAATAAGTAGTTAGCTAAATATTTGTTTGGATCTTTGAATTTATTTACAGGATTGGCCCCAACATCAGTTTGCATTAATTTTTTCTTCTGACACGTGAGCATCCTGCCAGTTTAATCTGTATCTGATTGATGACAGAAGGTCTGGGGTCCAGGGACTATGTTGATTACAATAGTTTATTCTGAAATTGCTCAGAGATGTGTGACCCAGCTTGCGTCACCCTGTTGATGTGGAGCCCAAGAAGGCAGACCCAATTGGGCCAAAGGTATTAGGTCCTCTCTCAGCCAGAAAAGCCTGGATTCTCAGTCATACTTGAGTCTACACTTGAAATAATATGAGCCTAGACTTCCACAGGTCTAGAACAAAGACAGCCTGAGACTAGGCTGAAGCTGTCAGGGGGTTCATATCTTCAGAAGCCAAATTGTTCCTCTTAAGTTTGAGGCAAGGAGCAGGGGGTGGGAACAAATTTGTGTTATCTCAAGTTAGTTCATTTCACACTGAATTTTGGAGCAGTCATCACATTTTGGTAACCAATTAATTGCTCTTTTTTTTTTTTTTGGCTGTATTTTCTAGGAAACCTAACGAAGCATATGAAATCTAAAGCACACATGAAGAAATGCCTGGAGTTGGGGGTCTCAATGACATCAGTCGATGACACCGAAACCGAGGAAGCAGGTATTCACACTTGAGTTGACTGACCTCTTTACTGTGCATGCTGGAGCTTTGCGGCCAAGGTGGTAAAATAAATATAGGTATTAAAAAAAAAACTGATCACGTTTCATTTTACTAAATACTAAACAGAGAAGAGAAGTCTGACGCATTGAATTGCTTGAGACTTAATGAAAAGAAATGCATTTCAGTTTTGGCTGAAGAAGTAGAAATGCCTTACTGTGAAAATAATTTTATCATTATTAGAACAGAACCATAAAGGAAATCTAATTGCATTTAAGTTGTAATGGTGATTTAAATCTTATGATGATACTTTTGGGGAAATTTGCAAAGCATTTTAATGTCTTATTTTTTTGATCAAGAGGAAATCTAGTAGAAAAAAAATGTCCATCAATAACCTCAGTAGAAAATCTGGGAATCAGCTGGACTTCCTGACTTGTAGAGACAGGTTCTTGCTTTTCTTTTTCCTCTAATATCATCATTAACAACATTATGTATCTACTTATTGAGGGTTTTCTATGAGTGGTGTGATACCTGAGCTAAAAGTTCCTACTCTGGAGGCCATATTGTAGGTGGGAATGAAACCAGATAGCTACATAAAAAGATAAGAACCAACCAGTGTCACAGAGGTAAGTGCTCATGTTATAGGAGTTCAGAGATGACCACCTCTAGGGGCTAGAGGATTGAGGAAAGCTTTTGCAAAGAGATGGCATCTGAATGAGCTTCTAACCTTCTTGTTTGAATCTTGATGTTCACTCTCTTTGTTCAATTGCTTCAGAAACAATGGAAGATTTGCACAAGGCAAGTGAGAAGCACAGCATGTCCAGCATTTCAACTGATCATCAGTTCTCAGATGCTGAAGAATCGGATGGTGAAGATGGAGATGATAATGACGATGACGACGAAGATGATGAAGACTTTGATGACCAAGGAGATTTGACACCAAAAACAAGATCAAGAAGCACCAGTCCCCAGCCTCCTAGATTCTCCTCCTTGCCGGTGAATGTTGGCGCTGTGCCCCACGGGGTTCCTTCCGATAGCTCCCTGGGGCATTCTTCATTGATCAGCTATTTGGTTACGTTGCCAAGTATTCAGGTTACTCAGCTGATGACACCAAGTGACTCATGTGAAGATACTCAGATGACAGAATACCAGAGGTTATTCCAGAGCAAAAGTACAGACTCAGAACCAGACAAAGACAGGTTAGACATCCCCAGTTGTATGGATGAAGACTGCATGCTGTCTTCAGAGCCGGGCTCCTCCCCACGGGACTTCTCACCCTCCAGCCGCCATTCCTCTCCAGGATATGATTCTTCACCCTGTCGAGATAATTCACCAAAGAGGTGTCTGATACCCAAAGGGGATTTGTCACCCAGAAGACATTTGTCACCTAGGAGAGATCTGTCACCCATGCGACATCTTTCACCAAGAAAGGAAGCTGCCTTGAGAAGAGAGATGTCACAGAGAGATGTTTCGCCAAGAAGGCATCTGTCCCCAAGGAGGCCAGTGTCACCTGGGAAAGAAATCATGGCCAGGAGGGACCTCTCTCCCAGGAGAGAGAGAAGATACATGACCACCATAAGAGCACCATCTCCCAGAAGGGCTTTATACCACAACCCACCGTTGTCCATGGGGCAGTATTTGCAAGCAGAGCCAATTGTATTGGGGCCCCCTGTAAGTATCCTTAGTTTTCTCTTTCTAATATATAAGCCCAAGCTCATTGGAGCCTCTTGATGACACACTGGTGTGAAATTTATTATGACATGGGTATCTCTCATGGGGAGGAGTGAATTTGGTTACTGAAAATAGCAGGAAGGCATTTTTATCACATGCTATTGTCAATCACATGGCTATGGCATTACCCCAAGTGTAGTATTGCATCAGAGAAGAGCATTTCAATCTGGTAATGACAGGTGAGATCTTTCCGAATGCTTTCTAAGCTTAACTCATTATATATAGGCAGGAGTTGAAACCTTGGCATGAGTGGAAAAGGTAAAAAGTCTTTGGAATGACATGACTGCCTAGACAGACAGTCTGAGGGATATTTAGGTATCATTTATCTAACTCTCTACCAGGTGAAAATTCTGATTCAGGCATTAGCATTGACTTTCAATCAAAAAAATTTTTTTTAATAAACTAATTACTTTGCTGATAGTGAGTGAATGTGTGAAACCAGTAAGGGACCAGGAAAGGGGAGAGTGAACCCTGTGGTATAAATGAAAGGCATGAACATGCCTGCTTTTCTTGCTGGTCCCACCACCTCCTGTTACCAAGAGCCCTTGTTCAGTGATATTGTGAGCTCACAAAGTGGGCAGTCGGAAGAGGTAAGGGAGAAAGCATCAGAGGAGATTTCTGTGGACGCCCTCATTATAGATTAAGATAACAACAGTAGCAATCATGAATGAAATGTGGGCAGTAGGGCTTAATGCACATCCATAGAAGAGGATCAGCCCTGCCTCACTTCACCAACATGATAGATCTTGATGTCTTTTTCAACTTGTGTGAAAAAAAAAAAAACGAAAGAAGCAGGCACCTAGCATACCTAGCGTAGACAGAGGAAGGATACCTTTGGAGTTTGGCTACTTTAAATGTGCTTTTTGTTTCCTGGGCTCTATTCGTGGCCATTCTCTCTTTGCTCTGGATTTCCATCATGTGGGTCGTCACTGCCCTTCACAGCCAAGGAAGCACTACCAGCTGTCAGCTCTGCCGTCTTATCACGGCCCTAGTGATCAGCTTCCCCTCTCTCATCTTCTTTTCACCATCCTGAATTAGATGCTTAGATTCACATTTTTGAGCTTTAGGAAAACTCCCTGCTGCATTCTACTCCCCAGCCCCAAGACCCTCTGTTTACAAGCCTGCCACCAGCATAGCCTCAGGGTACAATGACTGTAGAAACATGCATAGCAATCAAGACATAACTTCGCTGCTGAGCTAATAAATTAGCCAGCTAAGAAAAAGAGGGGCATTTCCTCAGGTTTTTGAGTCTTAGTGGTACCAAGTAGAAAGGAGGGCTCTTCTGAAGTTCATGCTATTGAAGGATAGAGTGAGAAGTCACTTTCATACCAGAATACCACATCTGGGGTGGAAAATGCTTTTTCTGGTATTTGTTGTTCAGTCACTAAGTCATGTCTGACTCTTTGTGACCCCATGGATTGCAGCACACCAGGCTTCCCTGTCCTTCACTATCTCCAGAGTTTGCTCAGACTCATGTCCATTGAGTCGATGATGCCATGTCATTCTCTGTAATCCCCTTCTCCTCCTGCCCTTAGCTGTTCCCAGCATCAGGGTCTTTTCCAATGAGTCAGCTCTTTGCAACAGGTGGCCAAAGGATTGGAGCTTTGGCTTCAGTATCAGTCCCTCCAGTGAATATTCAGGGTTGATTTCATTGACTGGTTTGATCTCCTTGCAGTCCAAGGGACTCTCAAGAGTCTTCTCAGGCACCACAGTTCAAAAGCATCAGTTCTTTGGTGCTCAGCCTTCTCTATGGTTCACCTCTCACATCTGTACATGACTACTTGAGAAACCATAGATTTGACTGGATGAACCTTTGTTGACAAAGTGATGTCCCTGCTTTTTAGTAATCTGTCTGGGTTTGTCATGGCTTTTCTTCCAAGGAGCAAGCGTCTTTTAATTTCATAACTGCAGTCACCATCCACGGTGATTTTGGAGCCCACGAAAATAAAGTCTGTCACTGTTTGCATTTTTTCCCCATCTATTTGCCATGAAGTGATGGGACTGGATGCCATGACCTTAGTTTTCTTAATGTTGAGTATTAAGCCAGCTTTTTCACTCTCCTCTTTCACCTTCATCAAGAGGCTCTTTAGTTCCTCTTTGCTTTCTGTCATTAAGGTGGTGTCATGTGCATATTTGAGACTGGTGATATTTCTCCTGGCAATCTTGATTCCAGCCTGTGATTCATCCAGCCTGGCATTTCACATGATGTACTCTGCATATACGTTAAATAAGCAGAGTAATAATTACAGCCTTGATGTACTCCTTTCCCAACTGAAACAAGTCCATTGTTCCATGTCCGGTTCTAACTGTTGCTTCTTAATCTGCATACAGATTTCTCAGGAGGCAGGTAAGGTGGCCTGGTACTCCCATCTCTTGAAGAATTGTCCACAGTTTGTTGCCATCCACACGGTCAAGGCTTTAGCATAGTCAATGAAGCAGAAGTAGATGTTTTTCTGGAATTCCCTTGCTTTTTCTATGATCGAATGGATATTGCCAGTTTGATCTCTGGTTAGACCCAATGGTGCTGTGGAGTGTGTGAGCTGAGGCTCCCCCATTCTAATTGGCCTAGTGGGTCAAAACTCTGATATTTGGGAGATGTTGGAGTATATCCAGTCATCTGTAGGCATAAAAAATAATGCTTTGGTGCCAACACAGTATTGTTATTAAAAAATAATAGCAACTCACAGTCACTTTGGGCAAAGGAAGCAAAGAAGTGGACTTAAAGACTTCATCTAATTTTTGGATCTCTGCCCAGAAAGTTGTTGTTGAAAAGAGATTGGTTTTATTAGTGATTGAATTTGTACTTTTTTTTCATACCAGTTCACCTGGATATTTAACAAAATTGTTGAACTTTACCATTTATGAAGCCCAAGTGTTGAGCTTTTGCTCTATTACCCAGTTTAATTCTCTGTAGACAGTTCTTAACATGCTACTTTGCTCATGTGATAGGAAAGAATAGCCCTTGGAATCCTTCCTAAAGCAGGGACGCTTGGTCTCTGATGCTTCCCATTTGGTGCTTTAGCACTCTGTTTTTGAGGGGCAGCAGAGAATTTCTGTCTTTCTATGATGTATGGACAAGATTCTCATTGTGAAAAAGAATCAGTGATCCTTTAAGGAGTACTTCTCCTGACTGCTGTAGTAGATGAGTGCTTCCCTCTCTCTGAAGAATGTATGTTGTTCTTCTTCAGTCACTAAGTCGTGTCCAGCTCTCTGTGACCCCATGGATTGCAGCATGCCAGGTTTCCCTGTCCTTCACTATCTCCCAGAGTTTGCTCGGACTCTCATGTTCATCGAGCAGATGATGCTATCCAGCCGTCTTATGTATGAACGTATTAAATTGGAATAACCCTAAAGATAATTATTTTTGATAGAAATTCTGTTAGCAATACCTGTGGTTTAACATTGACCAAGCGCTCACAGGGCAGTTACTCTGGCATTGAAAGGACCTGGTAGCCAAGCATGGCACACTCGTTATCTGCTTCAGCCTGCAGTGGTAGGTTCCAGGGAGCAAGTTTGGAGGAGATGATATGCAGTCACTGAGATTCTAGAACCCTTCTATTTCTGCTCTAGTGTCCTTTGGTTAATTTTCATTTTAAAATAGATGCTAGGTAGGTAGGTAGATAGGTATATGGATGGATAGATAAAGAGAAAAGCAAAGAAGAAATAAAGAGAGGGAAGAAAGGAGGGAGGGAAGAAGGACAGAAGGAAGAAAGGAAGGAAGAGGAAGAGAGAAAAGTCTTTTATTCATTCGTTCAGTAAATATTTTTTGAGGGTTTAATCATATGTGGCTCAATGATGATGATGGAAAAATTGTATGGTTTCTGGCCTCATCCTTTTTAAACAAGAATTGTTCCTTTTCCACTTTTAAAGTTTTGGTAGATAAATAGCGAGGAGACAAAGAAAGTGCGTCCTGGTCCTCAGTGCAGAGCGTCCGTGGACACTGTCTAGAACAAGCGCCATGACTTGGTTCCAGCCCTTGCTCTCTGTGTGGTCTTGGGCAAGTCACTTAACCTCTTGGGCAGTTTTTTCATCTGTTTGTGGCAGCCAGGGAGGTGGGCCAAGTAGACTTCTGTCCTTGAAGGAACTTACCATTCAGCTGTAAGGAATGTAGTGAGCTAACAGCCTCCTGATGTTCGAACCTTCAGGATAGACCTCCGTTTTCGCCAAGGCCACGTTCTCCCCTGCAACCTCTATCAGTGGCTGAGCCTGGATCAGTTCTAGCTGACCCCCTGCTTCCTCTCCCTGTTAGCGCCACATACCTTATATCCCTGCTCCCCCATCACCAACCCCAGCCGGAACTCCTGTACCTCTACCTCCTTCTTATCCTTTGCTTCCAGAGGACCTACTGACACTGTTGAAAAGATGAGTTGGGGTAAATATTTGGTACATAGGATACAGATAGATATACACACACATATGCATACACTTAGCACAACCCACACAGGCATTCATTATTCATATTTCTGTGTCAAGATTTTTAAGTAAGATGGGAGTTTATTCATATTAAAATGGTAAGGCTCAAATTGTAAAACAAGATAAGGTTGCAAATGAAGTAAAAATTTGAGTAGAAAAATCTTTTGGAGAGTTATTTGGAAGGTGAAGAAGGGGTGAGTCTGAGGACAAAGAGTATGTGAAAGGCTTGGCAGTATCCGGAGCCATGGAAGTGGTTACATGATAGGAATTGTACACTTGCTTCTGTGGTTGTAATCATTTAATGTCTGGTCAGTAAAAGTCTGAATATAACACTTGTATTCTTAACACAAAATTCTATTGGCTTTTGAACAGATTGAATACATCCTATTTTTAGAGGACACTTCATCACTCGCTTTGTTGGACTTGAGTCAGAGATCTTATGAAATAGGACAGCTCTGTCTTTGGCTGCCTCACAAACCCCCATTCTGATTAGGTATATACCGTGGACATCACAGAATAGCAACCAGAGGCAAGATGGAAAAAGAGCCAAACTATGTTTTATTTCAAACTTTACATCTGTGATCATTGTGATCCAAAGAAGATTGATTTGGTTACATTCACAGGTGGTTATTGTAGGCATTATGATCTTCCACCTTACCTAGTGTTGGATGAAGTAAACATGCCTTTTTTAAACCAGAGCAGATAAATGCAAGAGGGATTTTTTTAGTCGTATTTAATGATTTCTTTCTCATACCACAGAATTCTCCCCTTACCTAGCTTATGAGGTCCTTAGCTTATGAGGATTGATGTTTACATGATTTCTCCTGCACTTTCAGCACAAGTCATTTGTTTTTGGCTTGAATAAGGTGAAGCCTAGAACAGGGTAAGGGCCAAGAATGGTACAGAGTAGCAGAAATGATGGATAATTTATCATTCCTAACCTGGTCTCACAATCTAATTAGAACTGGATGAATCATTAATGGTATAGAGCACACCTTGCATTTTTGACCTGAAACATTCTTAGAATGATGGCACACTGGTAAAGAATCTGCCTGCAATGCAGGAGACACAGGTTCAATACCTGGGTTGGGAAGATCCTCTGGAGAAGGAAATGGCAACCCACTCTAGTATTCTTGCTTAGAGAATCCCATGAACAGAGGAGCCTAGCGGGGTACAGTCCATGGGGTCACAAAGAGTCAGACATGACTGAGTGACTAACCATGCATGCATTAAAAGGATGAATCTCAATTAATTGAAGCTTTGTCATCTCATTTAAACCCGATAATCTCACAGTTAGGGTAGGTTTTGCTATAGAAACAATTATACAAAATGGGTTCTCCGTTTTCAGGACTGGGACCATGAAATCTGGATTTCTGGCCCAAAACCTTAAATGTCCTAATTTATTAATTGCCAAGAAGATTTTTAAGTGGAAATAACAACACAGAAAAATTAAAATACAGTTATTTCTGGTTCCCAGCCACATAGTCTATTATAAATTATAACTATTTGAAATACTTAACATTAACTACTTTGATGCATAGTTTTCATACAAAATCTGGCCTTGAATTACGGTTTGATGGAGATGCTGGTGCTGATCTTCTGCCTCGATGCCTCCTGAGCAGAAATATATTTCTTTAGAGCAGTGTCTTGCACATTGGAGGGACCAGTTTGTGTATCACCACCATTTTGTCATCTGTTCTGTAAAAGACTAAAAAAGAAAAAAAAGAGAGCTAATTTTCAAGCTTGTCACTCCATTTATATTCATCAACACTTAAGAAAAATATTAAAAATCTGCCCAGTATATAAACAGATGGTAATCGTTTAACTTTCTTTTGGATTTAAAAACTTGTTATTAGTGTTTTTTGGCTCAGTAAAGTTTTTCTGGTAATTATCCATTATTTTCTTTTCATTCTGTCTTACAAAAAAAAAAAAAAAAACACCAGAGCTGGACCATGTCTCTGTACCTAGTGGAAAACACACTGCAGGTTTTATCACATTCCTGTTTAACAACAAAAGCAACTTTCACAGACCTACCTGCTTCATTCAAGAATCCTAAAAGACTGCGGAGCAAACCTCTTTTGTCTTGAGAAATCAAAGAGTGATAGAAAGATTAGGGAGTCTTCACGTGTTTTAAAGGAATGAGTGAGTGAGTGAGTGAATGAATGAAACAGCTTGACCTAAACGTGAGGCATGCTGGGTCCTAAGTGTTGTCTCTCTGTTTCCCCGATGCAGAATTTAAGAAGAGGATTACCTCAGGTTCCTTACTTCAGTCTCTATGGAGACCAAGAAGGTGCTTATGAACATCCAGGCTCCAGCCTTTTCCCTGAGGGTCCTAATGACTATGTCTTCAGTCATCTTCCACTCCACTCTCAGCAACAAGTGCGAGCTCCTATCCCCATGGTGCCAGTTGGTGGGATCCAAATGGTTCACTCCATACCGCCGGCCCTTTCCGGTTTACACCCTCCACCCACATTGCCTCTGCCAATGGAGGGCTCCGAGGAGAAGAGGGGAGCCTCAGGGGACTCCTTCGCCAAGGATCCCTACGCAGTTTCGAAGCAGCACGGGAAGCGGTCGCCTTACGCTCCCCAGTCATCTGGTCCACCTAGCACGCCCTCCTCTCCGCGGCTCCTGATGAAACAGAGCACTTCAGAAGACAGCCTGAATGCCACAGAGCGGGAACAGGAGGAAAACATACAGACTTGCACAAAAGCCATCGCCTCCCTCCGGATTGCCACAGAAGAGGCCGCTCTGCTTGGGGCAGATCAGTCAGCTCGGGGGCAGGCGCCTCATCAGAAACCCTTGGAAAGTGCACAGGCTAGCATTAGACACTTTAGTGGACCTGAGCCAGGTCAGCCCTGTACCTCAGCTTCCCACCCTGACTTGCATGATGGCGAAAAGGACAATTTTGGTACATCCCAGACTGCATTCGCCCACTCCACGTTTTACAGCAAGAGTTGTCTGGATGACCAACAGTCAGGCTTTCAAGAGAGCAAGGAATTACCTTCAAGCACAGAGGCAGGCAAGGAACCGGCTTCAGAAAAGAGTCAACTACATTGATCTAAGATGCATGGAGACTTTCATTTCCACATTTTCCCATTTGTTTTTGTTTTCGTTTTTCTAGAAATAGAGGTAATCAAGTTTATAGCATGCCTGTCCTAAGTTACTGGTAGTTTGCTATTATATATACTTTTGTTATATCAAAAGAATTAGGTAAATTAACAAGTCATCATGAGCCTGACCAAAACAAAATTTGAAATTAACCTATTGGGTCTGGTACTTTTAAAATTGTACAGATGTTTGTGCCTTTTCTTTACTTTGCTTATATTCTTATAAGCATTTTTTAGCAGTAATTTGTACATATTTTAGAATTTGTGTATCTGCTTTGTAATAAATGTAATTTCTTTCCTTTTTTGGACACTTGGATCTAAATGATGTAAAGCAAAACAGCATCAATATATATGTGAGGTTGCACTAAAACATATTTTTATATGATTAAAACTGAACAGCTTTTATGTACAGCTCTGATTCTGTAATACTAATATTTATTTACTTTGTTTCATAAATTGTACATTTTTTCTTAATGTTGTGGATTGCTTTTCTATGTGAAGCATGGGGTTTACTGTTGCGTAACTAGAACAAAAAATGTATATTGTAAACAAGATATTTAAACTAGAGTATCTTATTCTGCACTTATGCATTAGTTAAAAAAAAAAAAGATAAAGGATGTATCAGTCAGTTCTTAACTCTTGTAAATTTTTTGTCTCTTGTTTGCTGGATTGACTATAACTTAAGTGCTGATTGTGATTTTAAACTGATAGTACCGTAAAGCATTAAAGTAAACAATGTGCTATTGTGAGTTTTTTCAAAGCTTTATAAATCAGTTATAAATAATATTAAAAGTATTTGGTCTTATGTGAACATGTTGATCTATATACTCAACTAAAAATATGGGAAAACATTCCGCCCCATGTAAATATGTACAAGTGCATCACTGGTACAATTTTATGTAACTCAGTTGGACACTAGGTTGCCACAGACCTATGCTAGGGTGTCTTTAAAAATTAAAGTGACAAAGCACACGGGACTGTGTTGAGCTTGGTTATCGGCCGGCCCGGTGGCTTGGCAGGCAGTGCTGTGCGCTGCCCGTGGAGAAGACCTGGGCTTATCAATCTCCTTGGTTCTTGCTGCACGAGATGGTGACTGGAACTAAGGCTACTACGGAGGGGTCGCGCTTGAACTGAGAGGTGGGTGTGGAAGCGGGGAAGGGCGTGGGGAGCTGCTCCCCAGCCTTTCCCGTCAGCCAGTCTGCACGGTAACAGGGTTGACATCAGCTCTGGGGGAAGCCACTTGACCCTACTGCAGAAGGGAAGAGTGTCAGACCCCTGGCTATCTCAGGGGGAATGGAAAAGAAGCTTACCAGGGGAAAGAACTTGTGGGAGGATGCTGTCTTTTGTATATAACATTCAGAATGGGCTTTGGTTAGTGTTGACGATGGGCAGAGCCTTTGTAGGTTCCGAAGAGTGGAAGGAAGGGAAGGGGTACAATACATGGGCACACACAAACACGTGTGTGCACACACACACACACACACACAATCTGGGTTATCTTTGTGCTATATAGTGGATTATAATTCTGTGAAACCAAGTTTGTATATTGAATTACATTAAGGAGTGTTCTTTAAAAAGAGAAATAAATATACGATTACATGCTTGAGGTGTCTAGTTTTTATGTGTTGTTTGACATTTTGATTTCCCAATTTTGTTGCTGGAGAAATGTTGATGCTACCAACATGCCATCTGTGCTTTTCACTCCTAGGCTCTGCCCATCCCAGGCTGCGCAGAGTATGAATGCCTTGAACAAGTGAGAAGGCAGTCGTTGGCTTCAGCATGTCACCTGATTAGAACAGAGAGTGGTCAGCACAGTGTGAGTTCTAGAAATGGAGTCCTTAGAACCTGGACATGGCAATGGGTGTCTGAAAAGAGTCGTGAAGAAATCAAATCATCATTTCCCCTCTGCTTCCCTCTCAGCATGCATACATGTCTGAAATTGTACTACCCGGGAAGCCTCCTGATTTTTGCTGAAATGACTGAAGGTAAAAGCCAACTGAAACCAATACACCATATAATATCCACAAATCACAGTTCTTTTATTACAAAAGAGTAGAATCTTAAATAATGGAAGTAGCTCATTAAAGGTCAAAATCTATGGGTATTTCCATTCCAGAAATCTCAAATTGGAGGATTTACAACTTACCTATGATGTTTTATAAGCCAGGCTGTCTCTTTAAAACTATGTTTTACAAAGGTGATTTAAAGGCCACCATGGCCAGCCTAATATCCATCTCTCACAGAGAAGAATCCTTGAAACATTTAATTGCATAGGGTGATTTGTGTGTTTTACTCCTCACTTATGTGTGTGTGTGTGTGTGTGTGTGTGTGATCCCAGGTCAAATCAAATGCTCTGCTTCTTCCTCTGATTCATTGCATGTATTCACTTGCTCATAAAACAGTTTTTGAATCCCTACTATGAACTGGGTGCTATAATGCGCATTTAGGGTGGATAAGAGTATTCCTGCCATCAAGGAGACCAAATAAAGAAATGATATGTGAGTAAATGTGTGCAGTATGCTATTAGTGCTAAAATAATGGTACATTTGATGTATTTTGCAATCACAAAGGAGCAACCACCCTGCTGAGAATGGAAGGAGGGATGGAGCAGGCTTCTTTGCAGAGGTGGTCCTGGAGCATTACCAACCAGGGTTCTTGGCCTTCTTAATCAATAGAAATTGCTGAGTTCAGACAAGAAATCCTGGCAAGGTTTCACTGGGGATGCCTGCTGCAGCACAGAGAAGTGAGAAGAACCAGCAGGTGCCTGTGCTTGTCCGCTTGCTGGGAGGGAGCAAGCTGGTACCTTGTACGAGGCGAGGGTAGGTGTGGGTCCAGGGGGCGGGCTGGAGTGGTGGCTTAGTTGGTTTGCCCACCCTTTCCGTGGTCATGTACAGAGGGTATGCCCAGTACTCTGCTTTGGCTCCCAAATCCCTGCTTTTGTCCCAGCTCTTCAGAAGTGACCATTGGGCTTCTTGGTCTTTCTGCACCTTGTTCTCCATAATTTGTCCCAACTGTCTATTTTTAGTCCTTTATAACTTCATTGTATTTCATCGCTCAAGGAGACGTTTGCTTAGGTGCAAGCACTGGAGCAAACAGTCCCAGGTCCCAGGTCTCATCCTAACAATTTATTGACTTATTCAATAGATAAACTTCACCATAGCCACTGGGACACTGTTCTGTGTGCTAGGTGCACGGTACTACGCAAAACACAGCAGGTCCTTGCCTTCATGAAGTTTACATTCCAGTAGAGGTGGGACAGTTTTGCTTAATGAAAAGGAATTGATCATAACTAGTGACTGATTTGCTGTCGGGGGAGAGAGAGATGGAGGACCTAAAGATGACCTAAAGAGTTTTAACCAGGGCAGTGGAAAGAGGTGGTCTTGCTAACCAAGAAAAAGCCTGGATTTATACTATATTTGGAGAAGCAGGTAAGGAAATGAGCTTCCCACTACAGTTCATAAGGAATGTGTCTCAAGAAAGGCCCAAACTGGAGGCTGATTTGTCCCTTCTTGTCACTTAATGGTAGCTGAGCCTTAACTGGATGAAATCCCTCAAGGTGTATGTGTTTGGAGAGCTAGAAAGAGGAAGTTTGAGGACTCTCATAGGAGAGAAGTTAATTCATGACATAGGATGTCTTAGGGCATCAGGACTTACTCTTCTTATGGAACCCTATTTGTAAAAGGATGTGCTCAGTTGCTCAGTCATGTCCGACTCTTTGCGACCCCATGAACTGTACCCCACCAGGCTCCTTTGTCCATGGGATTTTTCAGGCAAGAACACTGGAGTGTGTTCCCAGTTCCTTCTCCAAGGTGTAAAGGGATGGACTGTAGTGTATTTCCCAGTTCAACTCAAGCCCAGTCACATTGTCAGACCTGGTTACCAGAGAGTATATACTGAGTCTCATAGCACAGCATAACATCGTCTCAAATTGTACTTGAGATGTGGCTGGTCCAAAGTGATAAGTGCTATAAATATACAGTACATGCCAGACTTTGAAGACATGGCAAAAGGAGGAGGCCACATGTCTTTTACAGTTGACATGATTAGCATTTGGATATCGTAAGTTAAATAAATTGTTATTAAAATTGATGGCTCACATTTCCTTTTCTAAATGTTGGTCCAGAAAATTGAAAATTGCATATATGTCTTGTTGTGTTTCTCTTGGATGATGGTGAAGAAAGGAGAGATCTGAGGAGGTAAAAGAGGAAACTGAGCTTAGCTCGGAGGCTATTTCCATAGGAGATGAGGGTAGCCTGAAATACTGTGGTGGTAGTCAGGATAGAGAAAAACAGATAGGTTTGAAATATGCAGAGGGACTAGAATTTACGGGAAAGGGAGTTTATTGGATATAGGCCTCTCAGAAAAGAGAAGAGTCACATATAATGCTCCATGGCTAGCTGGCTACTACTGGGTTAAACATGACGCCTTTTCACTACAAGGCTAAATCCAGATGGGAGCAGGTTTGGGGGAGTAATGGGCAGTTACCGAGTTTGGTGACCCTCGTCTCCTGAGTTTGGGGTCCCTGTGGGGCATCCATAAGGAAAGATTCAAGGAGTGACTGGATATGTGGGTCTTCTAATACAGTATCAAAAATAGTAATAATACCACCAATCATTTATTTAAACCTATCATATGTTCAAGAATATCCCATTTAATCCTCTCATCTATTCATGGATACTCTAAATATGCCACCTTCCCTTTCTTTTTTTTTTTTTTTTAAAGTTTCTCTATATCAGGGGTTCACAGTCCTATTAAACCCAGTGCCACTCTCGTTTCCTGATACATGTTTTATCATGCCCCTTTTATATAACATAATTGGCCTTTACATAACATTTCAAATTTTTCAATATAATATTCTAGCTGTATGTAAAGGGAGAAATGACAGAAATGTAATCTCTAAGGCAATTTTCTTTATTCATTAGATAAATGCTCTTTATTCCAGTTAAAGGTTACAGTAGAAGATCTAATGACGTTGTTTGGTACCTGCACCTCTACACAGATCACCAGGAATATGACAGCTGCCAATGCAGGCTCATACCAGTGCATCGTGTTGGGAGTTCACGGACCACAAGTCTTATTGCCCAAAGGATATGATGTTCTGAAATGGTGAACAAATCTTGGAAAATTCCAAACAAAACAAAACCAACATTTTTCTTGATGGTAGCTGCCTTCCTAGAACAAGCCATAGTTCTCCTCTAACATTTGCTTTCAAATTTGTTCCAAAGCAGTTGATATATTAAGGAACAATCTAAACATAATACGTTTGCTGATTATGCAGGACATTTTCTGCGAGAAACACTGGGCAGACCCAGAGAAGTGCACTTCTTCTGAATGATCCATGTTCAGGAGTACACACACATACAAATTAACACACCAGACACAGATCAGCTACTTCATTTCATCACACCTGGACACGTAGTGAATGGGGCTATGGCTTTCCATCCAGTTTCAGATAACCCTCCACCACCTCACAGTTACTCACAAAGGTGGACTCCTCTGTTACCCACTTCCACTAGTGAACTTTAGGGGCTTCTTCCCCCCAGTACTTATTGTAGTTCTTGTATATTTCTTAACCATTTACCATGTATAAAACTATGCTGCTATTTTTATTGGGATTCCATCTTTTTATTTATGTGTTGAGTATAGTGTCCCTAACTGCATTTTTCTCATAAGCCCTGTGTTTTTTGGCATGATTTTGCATAGCATGATGATTTTTAGAAACACTTCTTATAGCAGAAACGACTTATTAAAGATCTATTCCATCCCCAGTTTGTCTTTAAAATAAAACAGATTCTAGATTCATATAAATCATAAATCTAAATAGATCTTTCACTTTCATGAATGTCTCCTCTGGGATAAAGAAAAAAAATGAGTATCTCCTCTGGAGGAACATTAGCAAGTTGTCCAGAACTGTCCTACACACTGCTGGGACCTCAGCGTCCCAGAAGCTGGTCTACTAAATGTCAGTGTTACACTGCAGTCATGATATCCTGCAATTATAGCAGTAATGGACAAGTCTTCATATATTCCTAAAAGGCTCTGGGTGTTTATGCGTGTGATACTGCCCCAATTAAGAACCACTGGTCTGTTTGAAGCTGGGGGAAATAAATAGAAATTCATCAGACAGAAATGTACATATTTATTCTAAAATTCTCATCCTCAATATCACAGAATCAAACATTTTGAGCTTTATATCTGAAATGATTTTTCAAAGCATTTGACAGTTTCTAGAAGTCTATTCTGATTATAGTTGCTGACACATAAATTCACCCATAGTGTGGTAAGAAGATTACTACTACTTAAGTGATGCCAGGAAATTCCCTGGTGATCCAGTGGATTGCACTCTGCAGTTTTCACTGCCAAGGGCCCAGGTTAGATCCCTAGTCAAGGAACTAAGATTCCACAAGCTGCGAAGTGAAGACAAAAATTAAAAAAAAAAAATTATAGTCCTGAAAAAAAAAAAAAAAGATGCCAGTAACTACTTTTTTACTACTTTATGTCTGCTGTTACTAAAATGATGAAGTTCAAATCCAAGTTAGACACCAAGATCACTACTATATCTATCACATTATTGTCATCCATGCAGTCTCCCTATTACTATGTTTATTCAGTGTGATAACATAGATTTGTAAAATTTACAAACATGCAAACAGTACTTTACATACATATTCAAAGGTCTTCAAATTGACTTCTACCTATAAAATCATAAAAGTAACATTTCTTTACTCTCTTCACAAACCAAGCTGAATGCTCAAAGCTGTTCCCAATATATCTGAGCATTTTTGCTGTTACCAGTTGAATTACATGCGGTTGAATTTAATCCCAAACCAGTTTATGCAAGTTTTGTGGATTATTGAAGTTGCATAATTTAAATGTCCATAAAACTATGAAGTATGAGTACAAAAAGGGAGAGTACTTACAACGACAAAGTTAAATGCTTTAGAAAGATTTAATAAAGATGAGTCACTAAAATTTGTCATTGAATTATATGTGGTTGATACAACTATAAAAGAGTCAAAAAAGAAAATAAAAACTAAAAATGATTCTGCCCTCCAACTGATTCTTGAATGTCTTTGAATTCTCACTCCTCTTTAAATAAAGTTGGAATTTTAGTTTATTATGGTTGGGTTTTATTTAAGCTACCTGATTAGATTTACAACAACAGACTCATACTCAAAAGAAAGATGGTACATTTCCATATGCTAAAAGAAGATAAATGTATGAGCGTTTTTAACTAAGTTAAAAGGAAATATTTAAAGGTGTAATTATTAACTTTTATAATCCTTTGACTTTTTAATTTAATTTAATTTTATTTTTTAACTTTACAATATTGTATTGGCTTTGCCGTATATCAAAATGAATCCGCCACAGGTATACATGTGTTCCCCATCCTGAACCCTCCTCACTCCTCCCTCCCCATACCATCCCTCTGGGTCATCCCAGTGCACCAGCCCCAAGCATCCTGGCCTGGCGATGACTAATGAGAGAACATCTCAGCATCAGTCATGTACTCCTTTGACTTTTTAAAATCAAGCAATCAACTACTAATTCTGGTTGCATTATATAAGACAATTTACTGTATATTGCATTTCTAGAGTTTGGTGTAAGAGAACCAAACCACAAGAACCAATAATGGAGAATTCACAAATAGAACAAATATAGATCATCATTTGTTTCTCTTTATAACATTGGGGGTCCAGGATAAAAAAAAAATAACGTCTTTCATCTTTGAAAGTAAAAGTCTAAGGGAAAAAAAAAGCAGTGTCTAAGGAAAAAGCAGAGTCTAAGGAAGATTCCAAAATAAATACTTATTAACTCTTTTCTAACAACCTCTTTTTTCATATTAATCATTCTCTTTTTCCCGAGATGGACAGGAGAGATTAATTAACTGCACCCTTAATTTTAAAATGCAAACATCACCACAGAAACCTCCTTTTTGCATTCTTTATCCATGAGCGAGATCTCAGAATTAAAATATCTATTTTGAGGCCAACCGGTAACTATAAACTCCAGTGTAAACAAATCCTGCTTGGTGGAGAAAGATGGCAAGAATGAGCAGGAGTGGTATTTTGGAATGCCTGTTTCTTTCTTTCCAAACTTATACCAGGAAGACTTGCCAATTGTTTAGGTCCACTATGCACCATTCAACATTTTGGACATGGACATGTTTAGGATAAATTATACCAGAATGCTCCCTTTTCATTTTTATTTTCTGTAAAGTTCCAGGGAAAAAAATTTTATTTTTTTTTTTAGTCATATTAAATAAGGTGTCAAAAATCTCTAAGGAATGTAAACCTTGGAAAGTATAGAAGGCCCCAGAGCCAACCCTTATACTTCTTGCCATCTCACCTCCTCCCAAGAAAAGTATAGCATTGCTTCCAGATTTGGTAGGCTCTGTACTGGGGGACCCTCCTGAGAAGGTGGCAGGGAGAGAGTCGGAGTTTGAAGAAACAGCACTTGCGGGGTATTTGTGAGATTCAAAATATTAGTCCTACTCTTAGAAGGAATAGAAACAAGCCATCATCCTTGCCACCATCAAGCAAGATCTCTGTTAAATTGGGTGAAAAGTGAAAATGTTAGTTACTTCTGACTCTTTGTGATGAACTATAGCCCACAAGGCTCCTCTGTCCATGGAATTCTCTAGGCAAGAATATTGGAGTGGGTTGCCATTCCCTTCTCCATGGGATCTTCTTGCCCCAGGGATCCAACTCTGGTCTCCTGCATTGCAGGCAGATCCTTTACCATCTAAGCCACCAGGGAAGCCTGTGGTGGGTTTTCAAGGCACAGTTGTGTAACATATAACTCTTACTGCTTGTCTCTGTGCATTTCTGTCTGACTCAGGATTTAGAACAGGGTTGACAGTATGAAGCATGTGAGTCTCCTCACCTCCTTTCCAGTTCTTGATGGATGTCAGTAGTCAGGCTTGTCCTTTTTCTCAAGAGGCAGCAATGTCAGCAAGTTCAAATCTGTGCTTTGCTACTTCCTAGTTCTGTGGCCTTGGATAAGTTATGGGAGGATAACTGCTGGAACAAACAGCCCCTAAGTTTCAGGGGCTGCATGCACAAGTAGTCTATTTTAAACTCATAGCAAGTTTTCCAGATTAGTAAGTGGTTTTCCTTTAAGCAACGATTTAGGGTAAGCTTGGTAAACTAAGGTCTGTGACTGAATTTGGCCTGCTGCACATGTTTTGTACAACCAATTAGCTAAGAATAGTTCTTACATTTTCCTTTCTTTTTTTCCAATCTTATTTATTTTAGACTGAAGGAAAATTGCTTCACAATATTTTGTGTTGGCCTCTGCCATACATCAGCATGAGTAAATCATGTTTTTAAATTACCACATTTTAAGTGTTTGTAGACATAAATAGCTACACAATATCTGCAGTTATGTGCTTCTTGGTCCTCAAAGGTATTCACTTTTTGGTATTTTACAGAAAAAGTCTGTTGTTCCTCGATTTAGGGCCCAAAGCGCCATCTAACTTATGGCTTCACCATCTTCAACAGGAAGCTTCCAGAGCCTGCTCATTACACAACAAGGATGGATGGTACATGGGAGAATTTAATGAGCCAGGCCCAGAAGTGCTGTGCACCATTCCACAGCCATGCTCTCACAGCCAGAACTCAGACACTTGGCCACACCTAGCCTCAAAAGGGGCTGAAAAATGTAGCCCAGCTGCCTAACCAGGAAGCAAAAGAGAGGAGATGGATATTACTTGGCTAGTCTCTGCCACCGCAGATTACATAACTTCTCTATGTCTCTGATTCAGCTTGTGTGAAATGGGAATAATAAAATTTTAAAGAGAATTGAATGAACAGGGCCTGGAATAACACAAATGCTGTGTAAGCGTTTACTATTATTTCTCTCTGCCTGCAGGTGAGAAATCTTGATTTCCTTCTTGACATCTACTGTTTGGAATATACAATCAATCACATCAATGTCCAATTGATCAGTAATACTTTCAGATGTGTCCTCTTCTCTAATATGCCACTGTTTTAAAATGTAGTTTTACTGTTACTAAGGTTCAGCAAGGCCAAAGGATCAGGAGACAATTGCCAGAAAAGATTAGCTTGCTATACTCATAGAAGAGGGGCATACCACTGCATGGGGAGGCCACACAGGGAAGCTCCAGGGTTTGTCAGGAGGCAAAGGAGAGAGGATAGAACATGGTAGAAGCCTTTATTGTGATTTCCACTGGAAGGAATGGGCAAAGCAGGGTTAGCAAGTTTAGGATTAGCTAGTTGCAGAATCTCAGTGGGCCCTGGGGTTGTCTGGTTGTATGGTACCTGGCCTTGGGGTGACTAGGGTAAGTGGATACTGGCTCAGACTGTAAGAGCTTGATTTAAAAAAAAAAAAAAAAAGGCAATTTGGGGCATTGGCTCTGAACAGTTTGGTTTTCATATAAAGCTATGCTTGAAGGCCAGTTGTTGACAATCTCCAGGGATTAACTAGTCCTAGGAAGGGCAATCCCCCAGGTCAACCAGCACCAGATGCCCAAGTATCAGAATATAGAAAGTGAAAAGACCTGGTTAACACAGCCTCTGTCTTGAACTGGATGGCTTGCAATGCTCTTCCATCTCTCTTACCCATGTGAATAAGCCTTTCTCTCACAGGCAGAGTGACCTTCTGAAAGCCTACGTTGTACCACCAGACAGCTTAAAATGATGCAGGAGTTTCCCAATGCCCTTGGAAGGAAGGTCAAGTTCCTTCTCACTGCCGCAGTGCCCTAGTGTGCAGACCCCTCTCCTGGTCTCTTCCCCTGGGCTCCACTCAGGCAGACTGGCACATCAGTTTCCCCACTGTTCCTTGTTCCTCCACCTACTGGGCCTTTGCACCTGCTCTACTTTCTGCCCCTAAAGCTATTCCTTGTTCTGTGGCTTCCCCTCTATCTCTGTTCAATACATACTTCAAATTTCATTCCAGATTCACTTCCTTAGAAAAATGTATGATCTTCCAGACATACACATGCATTCTGTGATTAATTTCTTGGGTGCAAAGTGGCAAAGTTGATAAATATTAACCTTTGGAATTTGACTAAATGGATTCAAATCCCACCTTCATCACTTCTCCCCTGTTAGAACTTAAGTTATTTAATCGCTCTAAACTCAGTTTCCCCTCTCATGGCATAGGGATAACAATAGGAACATTCTCCTGGGCTTCTTGGTAGGATTAAGATAATATATCTATAATGTTTAATAATCTCTAAGACTTAGATGTTTCATATTAAAATTTCCTATTAAGCCTCAGAATTCTTTGTAACCTACAATTCTTGGCAGCTACTAGCAATTAGTCAGGACTCAAATTGAGACCATTTTCATATCCCTGATTAAGAGAATGGTTTCTTAATTAGTATCAATCACTTCAGAAGGTTAATATAAGCTAATTAATAATTTAGATACTGTTATGGAAATGACATTTGCTCACCACGGGCACCAAAATGGTTTTGTTTTTTTTTTTTTGCTTATCTATCATGACATATAAATTATCCTTTTTTTTATTAACTGAGTTCTGCATATTGAGAACAGAGAGAAAATAAACATAACATATGATGAGAACATAACTTGCCTTTTCTCACTTTCTGCAGATGAAATTTCATTTTGACCCTTGAATTCCTTCTAATAAAGTCTTACTTCTGTTAGGGTGAAAGAGTGAGGTATGATGTATGTGTTCATGCGTGAGTGTGTGCTAAGTTGCTCAGTCATGTCTAACTCTTTGCGACCCCGTGGACTGGAGCCCGCCAGGCTCCTCTGTCCATGGGGATTCTCCAGGCAAGAATACTGGAGTGGGTTGCCATTCCCTCCTCCAGGGAATCTTTCTGACCCAGGGATCAAACCCATGTTTCATGCAGCTACTGCATTGCAGGCGGATTCTTTACAGCCACAGGGGAAGCCTGAATGTATTCATATATCAGTACAAAGACTAGATTTGATCAACGGTTGCCCAGAGCTAGGAGTGAAGGGAAGGCCTAATTTCAAAGGGTCATGAAGGAGTTTTTGGAGGTAATTGAATGGTTCTATATCTTTATTGTGGTGCTGCTGGTGCTCACTATCTCAGTTGCGTTCAATCTGTTGTGACCTTATGGACTGTAGCCTGCCAGGCTCCTCTGATCGTGGAATTTTCCAAGCAAGAATACTGGAAATAGTTGCCATTTCCGATTGCAGGGAATCTTCTGGACCCAGGGATCGAAACTTTGTCTCTTGAATCTCCTGCATTGGCAGGTAGATTCTTTACCACTGTGCCACCTAGGAAGCCCATTGTTTATGGTAATAGTTAAACAACTATTAATACATACATTTGTTAAAATTCATGTTTTTATACATTAAAAAGGCAAGTTTTACTACATACAAATTATATCATAATTTTTTAAAAAAAGAAAGATTAGCTTGACAATTCAGTGTTTTCTTAAGCTTAGGAAATGTTAGACATCCCATTATTGAAGAGACTAAGATTAGTATATTAGTTTCCTCACAAAATCATGATCCAATGATAATTTCAAGTTTTAAAACTAACTATGAAATAGCTTAGTTACAGGTAAGTAAATGTTGTCCTTGCCATGGAGACAGTATGGGATGCTGCAAAGTGAGGAGCAGGGGAGTGAAATATGCAGGACATAGAAACTAAAGAAGACCTCCCAGAAGCTACACTTTTACCTAAATGCATGGAACTTGGAAAAGTCTAGACTTTTTGTAAAAACGGTGAGAACCCCTTTATATTGGTACAACTACTGCCATGTGAAGACTCGTGAGAAGGTGCAAATTGACTCATCACTAGGTGCTCACTACACAACAGAGTGCATGCTTTCAGTACTGAAACGACTTACAGCCTGCTAATTAAAGCATGCTGAAATTGGAATTTTGCTTTTATTTTTGATGTGTAGAAGAGGATTTTGTTATAATAGCGTCCTTTTCATTATAGGAGACTGGAACGCAAAAGTAGGAAGTCAAGAAACACCTGGAGTAACAGGCAAATTTGGCCGTGGAATACGGAATGAAGCAGGGCAAAGACTAATAGAGTTTTGCCAAGAAAATGCACTGGTCATAACAAACACCCTCTTCCAACAACACAAGAGAAGACTCTATACATGGACATCACCAGATGGTCAACACCAAAATCAGATTGATTATATTCTTTGCAGCCAAAGACGGAGAAGCTCTATACAGTCAGCAAAAACAAGACCAGGAGCTGACTGTGGCTCAGACCATGAACTCCTTATTGCCAAATTCAGACTTAAATTGAAGAAAGTAGGGAAAACCACTAGACCATTCAGGTATGACCTAAATCAAATCCCTTATGATTATACAGTGGAAGTGAGAAGTAGATTTAAGGGCCTAGATCTGATAGATAGAGTGCCTGATGAACTATGGAATGAGGTTCGTGACATTGTACAGGAGACAGGGATCAAGACCATTCCCCATGGAAAAGAAATGCAAAAAAGCAAAATGGCTGTCTGGGGAGGCCTTACAAATAGCTGTGAAAAGAAGAGAAGCGAAAAGCAAAGGAGAAAAGAAAAGATATAAGCATCTGAATGCAGAGTTCCAAAGACTAGCAAGAAGAGATAAGAAAGCCTTCTTCAGTGATCAATGCAAAGAAAAAGAGGAAAACAACAGAATGGGAAAGACTAGAGATCTCTTCAAGAAAATCAGAGATACCAAAGGAACATTTCATGCAAAGATGAGCTCGATAAAGGACAGAAATGGTATGGACCTAACAGAAGCAGAAGATATTAAGAGAGATGGCAAGAATACACAGAAGAACTGTACAAAAAAGATCTTCACGACCCAGATAATCATGATGGTGTGATCACTGACCTAGAGCCAGACATCCTGGAATGTGAAGTCAAGTGGGCCTTAGAAAGCATCGCTATGAACAAAGCTAGTGGAGGTGATGGAATTCCAGTTGAGCTATTCCAAATCCTGAAAGATGATGCTGTGAAAGTGCTACACTCAACATGCCAGCAAATCTGGAAAACTCAGCAGTGGCCACAGGACTGGAAAAGGTCAGTTTTCATTCCAATCCCAAAGAAAGGCAATGCCAAAGAATGCTCAAACTACCGCACAATTGCACTCATCTCACACACTAGTAAAGTAATGCTCAAAATTCTCCAAGCCAGGCTTCAGCAATATGTGAACCATGAACTTCCTGATGTTCCAGCTGATTTTAGAAAAGGCAGAGGAACCAGAGATCAAATTGCCAACATCTGCTGGATCATGGAAAAAGCAAGAGAGTTCCAGAAAAACATCTATTTCTGCTTTATTGACTATGCCAAAGCCTTTGACTGTGTGGATCACAATAAACTGTGGAAAATTCTGGAAGAGATGGGAATACCAGACCACCTGACCTGCCTCCTGAGAAATATGTATGCAGGTCAGGAAGCAACAGTTAGAACTAGACATGGAACAACAGACTGGTTCCAAATAGGAAAAGGAGTTCATCAAGGCTGTATATTGTCACCCTATTTATTTAACTTATATGCAGAGTACATCATGAGAAACGCTGGACTGGAAGAAGCCCAAGCTGGAATCAAGATTGCCAGGAGAAATATCAATAACCTCAGATATGCAGATGACAGCACCCTTATGGCAGAAAGTGAAGAGGAACTCAAAAGCCTCTTGATGAAAGTGAAAGTGGAGAGTGAAAAAGTTGGCTTAAAGCTCAACATTCAGAAAATGAACATCATGGCATCCGGTCCCATCACTTCATGGGAAATAGATGGGGAAACAGTGGAAACAGTGTCAGACTTTATTTTTTGGGGCTCCAAAATCACTACAGATGGTGACTGCAGCCATGAAATTAAAAGACGCTTACTCCTTGGAAGGAAAGTTATGTCCAACCTAGATAGCATATTCAAAAGCAGAGACATTACTTTGCCAACAAAGGTTCGTCTAGTCAAGGCTATGGTTTTTCCTGTGGTCATGTATGGATGTGAGAGTTGGACTGTGAAGAAGGCTGAACGCGGAAGAATTGATGCTTTTGAACTGTGGTGTTGGAGAAGACTCTTGAGAGTCCCTTGGACTGCAAGGAGATCCAACCAGTCCATTCTAAAGGACATCAGCCCTGGGATTTCTTTGGAAGGAATGATGCTAAAGCTGAAACTCCAGTACTTTGGCCACCTCATCGAAGAGTTGACTCATTGGAAAAGACCCTGATGCTGGGAGGGATTGGGGGCAGGAGGAGAAGGGGACGACAGAGGATGAGATGGCTGGATGGCATCACTGACTCAATGGACGTGAGTCTCAGTGAACTCCAGGAGTTGGTGATGGACAGGGAGGCCTGGCGTCCTGCGATTCATGGGGTTGCAAAGAGTCGGACACGACTGAGCGACTGATCTGATCTGATCTGATCTAACCCTAGGGAATGTATGGAGGGAGTGCCTTCTACAGAAACACACGGCTTCTTGAGAAGTATGAGTCATCATCGAACCATAGGTATGGAAAAAAAACCCAAACCCTCCCAAACTAAATCAAAATGTTAAAAGTTGGTACCTATCCTGAGGCAAATGCTGTCATTGTTATTTCTAACGATATTTCTACTCCTCTGAGGAGACCTTACCTCTGACAATCATGAGCTCTTTTTCCGGTGAAAAATAAAGGACCTGTTTTAATGTTCAAAGGTGCGACATCAGCCCCTTCTCTCCAGTTTCCCTGGAGCGATCTGTCTATGAACTATTGACAGGTTATTTCTGGCATTGTTAAAAATTTATCGGCACTTTACCAGTTTCCAGGTATTAAACTAGATATTTGGAATTGAAGGACCTGTTACCAAGAGGTTTTCTTACTACTACTATACCTATTGGATTTTTTACATTAATTAGGTCAGCCTAATTTAATTTTTGGATGGAAAGAATAACTTTAAAAATCTTTCTCTTTATTCACTAGAATTGCTCTTAACTTCTCTGTTATAACAATCTATATTTGATACTCATCTGTAACATTGTAATATTTACCATTGAAATTCTTATCACAAACTAGAAAAGCCTATGTAATATGAATGAAAAGCAAATCACTAATAAGTTAAGAATTTTACTTTTAAAGCTTTGGGTGCTATAGGGACTTAAACATTTATCCATTTACGCAAAACTTTTTTAGGAACAGTTACCATATGCTAGGCATATAACTTACACATAATTTACCATATGCTGGGCAGTGTTTTAGATATCAGAGTTAGAGGAATAAACGGATGCACGAGGCCACTGCCCTTCTCAAATGTATGTCCCAGTGAGGTGTAATAAACAAGTAAAGGAGTAAGTAACCATGGTTCGGTTCCGAGAGAAAAGTGAAATAGAGCAACATGACTGAAGATGGGCTCCTTCAGGAAGAGGAACGCTGAGGAAGTGACATCTGATAAAAACACCTGAGCCATGAGAGGGCGTGGCCATGTGAAAAGTGTGCAAGTGTGAGTTCTGTGGAAAGAATGCACTTGAACTCTTTTTTTTTTTTTTAATTTTTTTTTAATTGGAGGATGATTGCTTTACAATGAGTTTACAATAACTTCTGCTGTACAACAATGTGAATCAGCTATATGTCTACATATATCCCCGCCCTCTTGAACCTCCTTCCACCCCACCCCATCCCACCCCTCTAGCTCATCACAATACTGAGCTGAGCTCCCTACAGCAGCTTCTTACTAGCTATTGATTTTACACATGGCAATGTATATATGTTTCAGTGCTTCTCTCTCAATTCGCCCCATCTTCTCTTTCCCCCAATGTGTCCACAAGTCAGTTCTCTATGTCTGCATCTCTATTCCTGCCCTGCAAAGAGGTTTGTCTGTGTCATTTTCTAGATTCCATATATATGAGTTAATAGGCAATATTTTTCTCTTTCTGACTTGGACTCCTCTAGGAGCTTCTAGGAGCGGCTTCCTGCCCAGCAGGCCAAGTGAGGAAAGTAAGATTCATCCTGAGTGTAGGGGAAACTATTTTGGACACAATTTCAAATTTACAGGAAATTTAGGTTAAGAAGTTCAAGGAATATGCATTTCACTCATTTATTATTGACATTTTGCTCAATTTCCTTCCTTTATTATTGATTATCTCTCTTCTTCTCAAAAACATTTTTTATTTGAAGTATTTGAGAGAAAATTTCATACATGATGGCTCTAGAATGCTGCAATGTGTATTTCCCAACAAAACGGCTATTCCCTGTTGTGAGGACTAATTTTAGGTGTCAACTTGACTCAGTCATGGGGTGCTCAGATATTTGATCAAACATGATTCTGGGTGTTTCTGTGAGAGTGCTTTGCATGAGATTAATATTTAAGTCAATAGATGGCATAAAGCAAATGGCCCTCTCTAGTGTTGGAGGGCCTCATCCAATCAGTTAAGGCCGCTATAGAAAAGAAAATGGCTGACTCTCCCCAGAGTAAGAGAGATTTTTCCTGCCTGATGGACTTTAAACGAACATTTTCCTGCTTTCAGACTCAAACTGAACTGTTAGTTCTTCCTGGGTCTTAAACCTTTGGATTGGAACTACCCCATCAGCTCTTCTGGGTTTTCAGCTTGCTGACTTGCTCTTGGGAATTGCCAGCTTTCATAATTGCGTGAATAAATTCCTTGTCTATCTATCAATCTATCAGCCAGGTATCTCCTATTAGTTTTTTTCTCTGAAGAATCTTGACTAATTCTCCGTACAGAAAAGACCCTGATGCTGGGAAAGATTGAAGGCGGGAGGAAAAAGGATGACAAGAGAATGAGATGGTTGGATGGCATCACTGACTCAATAGACATGAGTTTGAGTAAACTCCGGGAGTTGGTGATGGACAGGGAGGCCTGGCGTGCTGCAGTCCATGGGGTCGCAAAGAATCAGACATGACTTGAGCAACTGAACTGAACACAAAATAGTTATCAACTTAAGTAAAGTTTAGCATTAATATAGTACATTTATCCTAACTACCATCTGTATTCCAATTGCATTAGTAAAGTCAGTGATAACATCTTATTGCATATTTTCTCTTCCAATACAGGATCTAGTCTAGGATCACATATGTACTCAGTTTTTACATCTTAATTCCTTTGATTTGTAATACTTCTTCAGCCTTTGTTCTGCTTTTATGACTACTGACAGGTTTGAAGCAGGCATTCTCCCAACCTGTGTTCTCATCCCTACCCCAACCACCCTTTTTTAATAGATCAATCCCCATTTTGAGGTTTGTCTAACATTTCCTCATTATTAGATTCAGGTTAAGCATTCTTGGCAGGAATGTCACAGAACGGATGCTGGCTCTTCTCAGAATATCCTATTTAAAGATACTCAATGTCCATCTGCCTTGTTCATGATATTAATTTTAATCACTCAGTCAAGGTGTTATACAGTTTTCCATTGTATAGTTACATTTTCTCATTGCTATTAACAAGCAATCATGCAGATATACTGATCCTTTAAAAAATTTTAATTTATTTATTTTAACTGCAGGCTAAAAACTTTACAATATTTAGTGGGTTTTGCCATACACTGACATGAATCAGCCATGGGTGTATCCTTATCAAAATTTATTCCCTAGGTTTATCCTTTCTTGGTGATCCAGAATGATCTCTGTTCATTTCCAAGGCAAACAATATCACAGTAATCCAAGTCTATGCCCCAACCAGTAGTGCTGAAGAAGCTGAAGTTGAATGGTTCTATGAAAACCTACAAGACCTTTTAGAACTAACACTCAAAAAAGATGCCCTTTTCATTATAGGGGACTGGAACGCAAAAGTAGGAAGTCAAGAAACACCTGGAGTAACAGGCAAATTTGGCCGTGGAATACGGAATGAAGCAGGGCAAAGACTAATAGAGTTTTGCCAAGAAAATGCACTGGTCATAACAAACACCCTCTTCCAACAACACAAGAGAAGACTCTATACATGGACATCACCAGATGGTCAACACCAAAATCAGATTGATTATATTCTTTGCAGCCAAAGACGGAGAAGCTCTATACAGTCAGCAAAAACAAGACCAGGAGCTGACTGTGGCTCAGACCATGAACTCCTTATTGCCAAATTCAGACTTAAATTGAAGAAAGTAGGGAAAACCACTAGACCATTCAGGTATGACCTAAATCAAATCCCTTATGATTATACAGTGGAAGTGAGAAGTAGATTTAAGGGCCTAGATCTGATAGATAGAGTGCCTGATGAACTATGGAATGAGGTTCGTGACATTGTATAGGAGACAGGGATCAAGACCATCCCCATGGAAAAGAAATGCAAAAAAGCAAAATGGCTGTCTGGGGAGGCCTTACAAATAGCTGTGAAAAGAAGAGAAGCGAAAAGCAAAGGAGAAAAGAAAAGATATAAACATCTGAATGCAGAGTTCCAAGACTAGCAAGAAGAGATAAGAAAGCCTTCTTCAACGATCAATGCAAAGAAATAGAGGAAAACAACAGAATGGGAAAGACTAGAGATCTCTTCAAGAAAATCAGAGATACCAAAGGAACATTTCATGCAAAGATGGGCTCGATAAAGGACAGAAATGGTATGGACCTAGCAGAAGCAGAAGATATTAAGAAGAGATGGCAAGAATACATAGAAGAACTGTACAAAAAAGATCTTCACGACCCAGATAATCACGATGGTGTGATCACTGACCTAGAGGAGACATCCTGGAATGTGAAGTCAAGTGGGCCTTAGAAAACATCACTATGAACAAAGCTAGTGGAGGTGATAGAATTCCAGTTGAGCTATTCCAAATCCTGAAAGATGATGCTGTGAAAGTGCTACACTCAATATGCCAGCAAATCTGGAAAACTCAGCAGTGGCCACAGGACTAGAAAAGGTCAGTTTTCATTCCAATCCCAAAGAAAGGCAATGCCAAAGAATGCTCAAACTACCGCACAATTGCACTCATCTCACACACTAGTAAAGTAATGCTCAAAATTCTCCAAGCCAGGCTTCAGCAATATGTGAACCATGAACTTCCTGATGTTCCAGCTGATTTTAGAAAAGGCAGAGGAACCAGAGATCAAATTGCCAACATCCGCTGGATCATGGAAAAAGCAAGAGAGTTCCAGAAAAACATCTATTTCTGCTTTATTGACTATGCCAAAGCCTTTGACTGTGTGGATCACAATAAACTGTGGAAAATTCTGGAAGAGATGGGAATACCAGACCACCTGATCTGCCTCTTGAGAAATTTGTATGCAGGTCAGGAAGCAACAGTTAGAACTAGACATGGAACAACAGACTGGTTCCAAATAGGAAAAGGAGTTCGTCAAGGCTGTATATTGTCACCCTGTTTATTTAACTTATATGCAGAGTATATCGTGAGAAACACTGGGCTGGAAGAAACACAAGCTGGAATCAAGATTGCCAGGAGAAATATCAATAACCTCAGATATGCAGATGACAGCACCCTTATGGCAGAAAGTGAAGAGGAACTCAAAAGCCTCTTGATGAAGGTGAAAGTGGAGAGTGAAAAAGTGGGCTTAAAGCCCAACATTCAGAAAACGAAGATCATGGCATCTGGTCCCATCACTTCATGGGAAATAGATGGGGAAACAGTGGAAACAGTGTCAGACTTTATTTTTCTGGGCTCCAAAATCACTGCAGATGGTGACTGCAGCCACGAAATTAAAAGACGCTTACTCCTTGGAAGGAAAGTTATGACAAAACTAGATAGCATATTCAAGAGCAGAGACATTACTTTGCCAACAAATGTTCGTCTAGTCAAGGCTATGGTTTTTCCTGTGGTCATGTATGGATGTGAGAGTTGGACTGTGAAGAAGGCTGAGTGCCGAAGAATTGATGCTTTTAAACTGTGGTGTTGGAGAAGACTCTTGAGAGTCCCTTGGACTGAAAGGAGATTCAACCAGTCCGTTCTGAAGGACATCAGCCCTGGGATTTCTTTGGAAGGAATGATGCTAAAGCTGAAATTCCAGTACTTTGGCTACCTCATGCGAAGAGTTGACTCATTGGAAAAGACTCTGATGCTGGGAGGGATTGGGGGCAGGAGGAGAAGGGGAGGCCAGAGGATGAGATGGCTGGATGGCATCACTTACTCGATGGACATGAGTCTGAGTGAACTCCGGGGGTTGGTGATGGACAGG
Organism: Bos javanicus; assembly: GCF_032452875.1. NCBI lineage: Eukaryota > Metazoa > Chordata > Mammalia > Artiodactyla > Bovidae > Bos > Bos javanicus. The sequence goes on along the minus strand of NC_083876.1, from coordinate 80,134,085 downwards.
GAGGCCTGGAGTGCTGCAATTCATGGGGTCGCAAAGAGTTGGACATGACTGAGCGACTGATCTGATCTCTGATCTGATGATCCTTGTCTGAATTTCTTTTTACTGCAATGTTTTCAAAATGACGGTTTTCCATTTCTAGAACTCATCATACATTTACAGCATTCTACTGTTAGTAAAACTCCCTTTCTCCTTTATTCCTTGATTCATGATTTATCATCAGTATGGACTTGTGGATTCCTATTGTTTAATGGTTTATGGTTAATCACAGCTCTGAATTATTTTACTATTTCTCAAATTGTCCCAGGGAAAGTTCCTTCAAATTTTTCACTTTGTTCTTGTGACAAGTCTTTGTCACTTTTGAGGCAACATTTCCTTAATCTTTCATGTAAAGAGAAAACTTGTATCTTGAATTTCCCTTGCCCAGCCCAGTAAACAATCATTTCTCTGAGATCCCTGATTCCTTTGCATGGAGGTGGTATCAGAAGTCAGGTTCTAGCTGGGAAATGTGATCATTTTGCTACTGGGAGTGTCATTGCTCCCAAGGTTCTTTCAGCAGATAGAACCAGGAAATGTGTGTATTTGTCCAAATCCATGCATGCATACAATACATACATACATTCAAACATGAACACATTTTAGAAATCACAAGTTCACATCAAAATCTCCAGATATCCATTTTCTCAAGGTCTCTCCTGCCTTTAGCAGGGTAATAATAAGAGGTCAAAATATCTTTGTATGTTTCTGCAGACAACTCCATAGACTATCCTCCAGGGCAAGTGTGGAAGCAGGGAGACCAATTAGGAGCCATTGTAGCAGTTCAGGGGACGAATGATGGCGACTTGGACTAGGTTTAGGGAGGAGTAGTCAAACATATTTTTAAAAATTATTTATTTATTTATGTTTGGCTGTGCTGGGTCTTCATTGCTGTGCAGGTTTTCTCTAGTTGTCGCGAGCAGTAGCTACTCTTCATTGCAGTACGCAGTCTTCTCAATGTGGTGGTTTCCCTTGTTGCAGAGCATGGGCACACGGACTTCAGTAGTTGTGGCTCCCGGGCTTCAGATCACAGGATCAGTAGTTGGGACATGGGCTTAGTTGTTCCACAGCATGTGGGATCTTCCCGGATCAAGGATCAAGCCTGTGTCTCCTGCATTGGCAGGAGGATTCGTTACCACTGAGCCACCAGAGAAACCCCAGGCTTACTCCAAAGGCATAGGTTGTGCTGTAAGGACACACTGTAGCAGCAGAGAAATGGAAAGAAACCATGCATTACTCTGAGAGGTTTAATCTCAGCTGTGGATATGATTTAATTGGCTCAGCAGCATTGATTTGACACTTAAAGAGTAGAAAAATAGCCTTTATTAGTATATCCATACAGGATGCGGAAGTGAGAACACATCTCTATGACCAAAGAAGGCCCCTCAAACCTTGAGTCTATCAGTGGGAAAATATTTTTAAAAAGCTAACATTTAAATACCTCCTTTACCCACTTCAGGGAAGTGTTTGGGATACAGGAATCCTGGAGCGGGGCGCTGTGTGGCTGAGGGAAATATGCTGATATTCCCAATATGAACAAGTTCCAGAAGCAAAGCAAGAAAACCAGCCTGCTTCCCAGGTATTCCTTCAATTTATTATTTTTTTTTAATTAATTTTATGTGGTAGTGGTAAAGAACCCATCTGCCAATGCAGGAGATGTAAGAGGTGGGGGTTTGATCCCTGGATTGGGAAGATCCCCTGAAGGAGGCATGGCAACCCACTCCAGTATTTTTGCTTGGAGAACCCCATGGACAGAGGACAGCACTTAACATGAGATTTACCATCTTCAGAAATTTAAGTGAACAACAACACAGTATTGTTGTGTCTTGGTATAATGTTGTACAGCAGATTGCTAAATGATTCCATAACATCAGAACACACTCAGTGTACAATCCAAAGAGATTGCAAAGAAAGCAGAAGTTGCATTGTCCACTGTTTCAACAGTTGTGTCTCCTGAGTATGACAGTCCTGTGGGACCCACTATCCTCCAAGAATATAGCTACTTTCATTTCTTGTGTTTCCCTTCAAGCCACATTGACAAACATACAGTTTCTAAAGTGAACTCATCATTGCATGCTTTATGATATGTTTAACCCCCATTTTCTGCTTTTATATTTATTGAACATTGTTATAGAGGCAGTTTAACTTTCTGAATATCCCATTTGAGACGTTTCGTGCCATCTTCTCATAATGTAGGTATTCAGTCCTGTCCCCACCCATCCTCCCAGCCCTGCCCCCACAATAACTCTCCAAAAAAAAAAAAGGTTCCCAGAATGCAGTCATTCCAACTCTTATCATCATGCTTTACCTTATTGCTTATATCCTTCCTCGCTTCAGGGTGGGAATGTGTTTCAAGTCACAGAAAGAAAAATGATTAATAATTTATCTATTGATTCATTTGATCCTCTAACTAGACGCTGAGCTGTCAAATCTAAGCCTGCTTTCTTATCTGCAGAATAAACCAAACACAGTTTGATCTGCTTCATTTAGTGTGGGCATTGCTCCCATGAATGAAATTCCACAGCAATGGCCAGATAGGCACATCCATGTCAGTTATCTATACAAACACACCACAAGCCCGGGGAGGAATCCCAGCTATCCATGTTTCCCAAGTCCTGATAGGGAGTTCCAGTGGGTGATGACATCTGAAGAACGACTTCTTGTCTGGTAGGTTTAGGACCGCCTACTCCTCTTCTCGTGCAAAATTCCAATGGTCTTTCTAAAATCCTGAGTAGTGCGGAACCTGCCTTATCTCTGAGTGCACAGGGGCCTGTGGAACCAGTACTTCCTGCACTACGGGAACAGGAAACTCAGTGCAGATGATTTATTAAAGATGCTTCATGCACAGCCTGTGCATCATTATGCCCCCTGATGTTCTGTGTGGCTGCTGATCTCCTCTGCTTCCGGAAACACTAAGGTCCAGGATGGACTCACCACAAAAACATCAAGAGAGATTCTTTGGGTGTCAAATAGATGCTGACATGTTGACCTTCCATCACTTGAGAACCCTGATTCGGGTTTACTGATATGAGGAGGAAGTTAAGGCAAAGGAAACAACACAAAACTTAAAGCCAATTGTTTTAAAACTGCAAAGTCTGTGGGAATGTGAGTTCATACTTGTTTTCCCATTATAGCCTGTTCCTTGCATGCTCCCCTCAATGCCCTTGCTCAGGAGGTGATATGTTTATATACGAGGCAAAGGATTTTAACATTTATTCTGAGAGAATTCTACCAAACAGATCAAAAATTGAACCTCTAAATCCAAGATAGCACACACGTATGGGAATAAAAAATAAATTTCTTACATTGGAGGAAAGAGACTGCAACTTGCAACTCACAGCCACTTTTTCTTGGCATTTTGTTAAGCAATTTCCTGGTAGCAGTTCTCAGTGAGGTGTTACCTGGAATTCTGCCAAATCAGTCTTATGCAATTTGTTACAATGACTGTAGGTCACAATCTTTAACTGTTGGCAGGTGTTCTGGGCTTGCCCTCACTTGAGGAGCCCCAGTTAATCCAGTTTGGTACAATTCTTTTCTGCTTAGTTCTCAAAGATCCTCTTATATACTCTCTGAACCAGAAAAATTAGTGAGCATGAGCTCACCCAAACCAGTCCTCACAGTGCTTAGAGCATTGATTTCTAAGAGCTGAGGGAATCTTTCGAGAGCTCTTCACATATCTCTTTCTAGTCTCAAAAGAATTTTCAATGGATCTGTGAAAATAAAAGGAATGTAACAGATACCAACATATTGTCAAGAGTTACCTGACCTACTTCTGTAACTGTATATATTAGTCCGTTTGTACTTGTGTGCTCAGTCGCTTCAGTCGTATCTGACTCTTTGACACCCCATGGACTGTAGCCCCCCAGGCTTCTTTGTCCCTGGGATTCTCCAAGCAAGAATACTGGAGCGGGTTGCCATTTCCTGCTCCAGGCGATCTTTCCGACCCAGGGATCAAACCTAAGTGTCCTGCTGCTCTTGCATTGCAGGTGGAAGTTTTACTGCTGAGCCACCGGGGAAGCCGTTAGTCTGCTTGGGGCGCTATAATTGAATATCATAGACTGAGTGGCTCAAACCAAAGATACTTATTTCTCATACTTCTGGAGGCTAGGAAGTCCAAGATCAAGGTTCCAACTGATTCTGTTCCTGGTGAGAACCCTCTCCTTGGCTTGCAGAGGCTGTCTTCTCACTGTGTATTTACAATACGCGGTAGACAAAGATCTCTGGTGTCTCCTCCTCTTCTTACAGAAGTCACTAATCCCATCATGAGAGCCCTACCCTCATGACTTCATCTAAACCTAATTATCTCCTAAAGGATCCATTTGCACATACCATCACATTAGAGTTAGTGTTTTGTCACATGAACTTTAAGGAAAACACAAACATTCAGCCCATAACACTGTGTGAGTAGAGAAAATAAATCCTGGAAGGAGCCTGGTTGAAAGCTGGATAAAATAACTTGACAAAAGAGGATCTGTCATCTGGGAAGGTAACCACCCTATGCACTTAGGGTTTCAAGAAGTTCAAGAGCAGTGGAACATTTTGTTGCTCTTGGCTGAGAAGGTGTTGGGAGTTTCCCTGACATCCAGGATATTCCAAGACCCAGTGACAAAATACAGCTTCAACTGCAGAAGCTGTACTTGTGATTTAATGCCCTGGGGAAGCTCGGCCCATGAGGCACCTTTTAGAGTTGTGTCTGCCCATGTTTCAGGAGTGGAGGGCCAGGAGAACAGGATCCTTATCCTCATCATCTGGGGCTTCTGGCTCTCTCTTCTGTTCAATGGACCAGTCCACTGACATGAGTTGTTGATCAGTCGCTCAGTTGTGTCCAACTCTTTGCAACCCCATGGACTGCAGCAGGTCAGGCTTCCCTGCCTTCACCATGTCCTAGAGTTTACTCAAACTCATGTCCTGTGATACCATCCAACCATCTCATCAGGATTCCTATAGTCTCCCTTTGCCTCACACTTTAGGGATGAGCTCAGTCTTCTGGCTATAATGGTGCCTTTCCCTCCTGCCTCCTGAGAGGATGGCCTTCAACTAGTTTCATAGTCATTACCCAGACTATAAGTGGAGATTAAGAACAGCAGGAAAAAAATTCCATTCATGAAGATTCTGCCTTTCTGATTTAAGTGAAAGTGAAAGTGTTTGTCACTCAGTCATGTCCAACTCTTTGTGACCCCATAGATTATAGCCCTCCAAGCTCCTCTGTCCATGAAATTCCCCAGCCAAGAAGTCTAGAGTGGGTGCCATCTCCTTCTCCAGGGGATCTTCCCAACCCAGGGATTGAACTCTAGTCTCCTGAGTTGCATGCAGATTCTTTACTGTCTGAGCCACCAGGGAAGTTAGAGGATGGTATGGTTGCACCCCAGGGAAGCTAAAGGGTGGTATGGTCATGCTGGGAAGATCAGTAGGTGGCAGGGGCAGAGAAAGAAGAAAGGCTTTCCTGACTGGGAATCAAACCTGGGCCATAGCCGTGAGAGCACTGAATTCAAACCAGTAGACCACCAGGGAGAGATTCCTGACCTAATCACCTCCCAAAGGCCTCTCCTCCAAATTCCAACACATTAGTGCTAGTTTTGAAACAGGAGGGAAAGGGGCAGGGCACAAGTTTTGAGAGAAGAACATAGCCCAAGGACACAACATAAACTGATTAGGATCAAATGGGTCCAAGATGGCAGACAAGTTGACCAGGGTCAACTAGACCCTGGTCCTCAATCAGCAAACTAAATGACACACTCAGAGGCCCCATGACAGTTAAGGCACCATCAAAAGACCAAAAAGTGAGCAGTGGCCCAACTCCTGGAAATCTCCACCCCTTCTCCCAAATAATTGGAATAATCCTCCTACTCATTAGCCTATGAAATTTCAGTTCAGTTCAGTTGCTCAGTCATGTCTGACTCTTTGTGACCCCATGGACTGTAGCTTCCCTGTCCATCACCAATCACAGAGCCCATAAAAGCTAACCAAGCCACATTTTCAAGGTTACCAGACTTGCCCTCTGCAATGGACCACACTGTCTGTGGAGTGTGCTTCTCTCAGAATCTGAATAAATCCACCTCTTATCATTTTATCTCTGAATTCTTTCTGTGATGAGACATCAAGAACCTTTGCTCCATTAGGTCCTGAAACCAGGTATGGTGGGTTTTGTCTGAGTCCGAGTCCCAGCCTGAGGTAAAAGATTTCAGTTTATGAACTTGGGAGGGGGTCGGGGACACAAACATTCAGTCTATAGCGGTGATGATGGTGATGAATATACTTATTTGGGGAATTTATGGCCTGAATTTGTCCTTCTGAGCCCATGAGCTCTGTGCAGTGCAGAAAAGGTCAGAGGTGGTCATAGAATAAGTTTCTTCCTGCCATGGCGAAGTCATCATCTGTTCTCCTTATGGAAGAGCCAGATAAAGATTTCTGAGAGCCTTGAATTACCCCAACTCATCTGGCACTCCTGGGAAGCTGAACTGTTCATATTTCCAACAGATTCCTTCTCCTCTGGGAAAAAAAGAAGAAGAAGAAAAAAAAAAACAAACCTAGTTTTCCTGCTAAAAATGAGTTTGGAGGTCCTTTTTCTACCATTATAGAACTCAATATGTTCAGTCTCTGCAGCTACAAACAGTTTATTCTGAAATCTGTTGTAGGATTATTCTCTGCAGCAAAACTCACTCCAGCCTTTGGTTTCTCTTCACTTCCAGGCTTTCACTAAGAGAGAGAGAGAAAGAGAAAAAAAAAAACTACCTACCTTTAAATAGCCATATTATTGTTGCTCTTTTTGTTAATAGAAATAACAAGAACATCATGCAACAAGCAAAATATTTTTCACATTCACCTGCATTGATATTCATGACAACCCTGGGAAGAAAGTAAAACAAATCCATCAGAAAACTCACTTTGTTTTCTCAGCATCTTCAAGTATTAAATCTTCGTTTCAGGTTCTTTTCAATAATGTGACATGTGGGACCATCAATGACATTTTGCTAAATCTTTCTGCTTTAGGACATTTGACCTTTGAATCTTTTTGTCTTCCCCATTCCCACTGAAATTGCCTTAATTAAAGCTGTCATGTCTTCCAAGAGTCTCCAATAGGTCTTTTTAGCTTAAATCAAAACCAATTGTCAAAAAAAAAACAAAAAAATAAAGAAAACCAATTGTCACTCATGGCTTTCAAAATCCAGCTCAGCCTTCAGTCGTATTCCCTCTTAGAGGTCTATCAAATTCCACCATCAGAATCAATGTCTCTGTTACTAACTCCCATTGTCCTTTACTTAAGGCTATTCTCATAATAATTTAAAACACAACTTAGTTGTCTACTTAACGGTTGGCAAGCTCTTTCAGGGCAAAGAGTTGATTTATTCAAGGGTGCAGTGCTCACCCTCTAGCCTAGACCTTCCATTTGGTAGTACTACACTGTTGAAAGAATGAAAAGATGATGGCACTAAAGTGCTTTAAGACAGTCTATGAAATTTATTAACATCAGCTACTCTTATTGTATAGTGCCCGGAACATTTTTTCAATGCTGGTTCTTCAGCAAACAGTTTTTTGTTTGTTTTGCACTAAGATAACTTTAACAGATCAAGTGACAAAAACTCTTTCTTGCTCATAATTTCACATTGGCTCCTACAGAAATCTGCTTGTAAAGTAAATATAGAATTCAAAAGTCCCTGAACTTGAAAGAGATGTTTAGAAAGAAACAAGGAAGTTGAATCTGAATTGTGGACAATTTCATTCATGAACGTCCTCAAATTAAGCAAGCTATGGTTAACTTGGAAAGTTCTCAAAGGTCATACTTAAGAATCAAGATTTGGAAACTCGAGTTAATAAGAGGATAATGTAACTCCAATTAGTCAGGATAAAGAGAAATCTGTCTTTAAAACTACACATTAGAGAGCATAGGTTATTGTTTTAAAGTTGTGTAGATGAAATTTTAAGAGGTGTTGACTTTAAAAAAGTCAGATGAAGTATTACTTGATAATTGGCAAGATATTACTTTATACTTGGTAGAGAAACTTATCAGGAAGACATCGTTAGGCTCTAATCTCTCCTCCTTATGATTATATGTACAATTTACCTACTTGATACCTACAAGTGAATGCTTGAGAGACATCTTATATGTAGCAGGTGAAAGTGAAAGTCCCTCAGTCGTGCCCAACTCTTTGTGACCCCATGGACTATACAATCCATGGAATTCTCTAGGCCAGGATACTGGAGTGGGTAGCCTTTCCCTTCCAGGGGATCTTCCCAACCCAGGGATTGAACCCAGGTCTCCCTCATTGCAGGCTGATTCTTTACCAGCTGAGCCACAAGGGAAGCCCTATATGTAGCAAGCTCATTGCTAAATGCAAAAAAAAACCACCTAAAAAAGGAGCATACACAGTGTTTTTCCTTTTGTATATGAAATAAGAGGAAAGAGTAAATCAACTAAGAATATATGTATTCTTTTATATATGCATACTTGCTCATGTTTTCAAAAAGAAAGGAAAAAATAAATCAGCAATTTAAATGGTTAACTCTAGAAGTTCAGGAGAATGAAGTAGAAGGGACTGGGATAGGAGTGAAATTTCTCTGATGATTTTGATTTTTGCACCATATAAATATTATATATTATTGAAATAAAACTGAATTAAGCATGGTGAAATAAGAGTAAACATTTAATATTACATTTTAAAAACTTACCTATATATCAAATTTTTAATGAAGTCACATAGAAAAAATTAATCCAAATAATTTTGAACACAATGCTCTGGCTGTACATCTTACTGGTAATGGTTTAAAGAAAAAAATAATTGTAAAAGAATCTCAAGTTTTATTAGTTTTGTTGTGGCAATGGTTTTGATGGAATAATTATAAAGTTTTCTTTGTGTATGCTGAGCTATTGAGTAAGTATATTAATGTTTTATGAACTGGGGTTCTGACTGTGGTAAAAGACAGATATATACATGAAGATGATATGTTCAGAGAATGCTGTTGGATTTGAATTCATGGTATCAGTATGAAGTAATAATTTTTAAAGTTATACAGATCCAAATATTATTATTCATTAATTACAAAGAAAAGGGGGGCTTCCCAGGTGGCTCAGAGGGTAAAGTGTCTGCCTGCAGTGCAGGAGACCCGGGTTTGATCCCTGGGTCGGGAAGATCCCCTGGAGAAGGAAATGGCAAGCCACTCCAGTACTCTTGCCTGGAGAATCCCATGGATGGAGGAACCTCGTAGGGTATAGGCCATGGGGTCGCAAAGAGTCAGGCATGACTGAGCGAGTACACAGATAGATAGATACAAAGAAAAGAAGTTCCTTTTAATAGAGGATTCTGGCAGAAACTACCTTAAATAAGTAATCAAATTTAGTATCGAATCCACTTGATGCTTTGCAATAAGAAGTATGCACCAACTTTGTAGTATTCTTGTCAAAAATTTTTAATATGAACCTAATCATGAGGAAATCATGGGACAAATGCAAAATGAGGGACATTCTCCAAAATAATTGCCTTGATTTAAAAAAATGTCCATATCAGGGGAGAATGGGGAAAGGGATAGCTAGGGAGTTTGGGATGGACATGTACACGCTGCTATATTTAAAATGGATAACCAATAAGGCCCTACTGTACAGCACAGGGAACTTTGCTCAGTGTTGCGTGGGAGCCTGGACGGGAGGGGAATTTGGGGGACAGTGGATACCTGTGTATGTGTAGCTGAGTCCCTTTGCTGTCCACTTGAAACTATCATGACATTGTTAATTGGTTATACCCCAATAGGAACTGTAAAGTTTTTTTTTTTTAAAGAAAGACAAGAATAAATACCATTTTAAAAAATACAGGGGAATTGTTGTATATTAAGAGACCAAAGAAATATGACAATCAAAGGCAACGTGGGAACTTTGATTGGGAAATTGAGGCTACGCAAGTATAAAAAACTTGGTCAAAGTCACAATGTAGTAAGAGGCAAAAAGAGTAGACCAAGCTGATTGTGTTCACCTCCAAAGCCTGGACACTCAACTTTCTGTCAATATTTATGGGTTTTCACAAGACCCCGACATTTAGCTTGTTCAAAGCTGGAGATGAAATAAACATCACTTTTTCAGAAGCTCTATTTTCACAATTCATCCTTCCATCTCATCAACTGGTCACAAAACAACAGGTGTCTCAAATTTCAAAAAGCATGTTTGTCTTCGACCACAGAAGTGACAGCTGATTTACTCCATCCTAATGGGAAATTACAGATCAATAGAGGCACTCTTTATACCTAAAGATAGATCTGCAATATAGAGTCTTGCTCTTGACCTCCAGGGCTCCAATCATAGGCTCCTACCTTTTAGAGGCTGGGAAGGAAGCGAGTTAAAGTGAAGCAGAGAAGATAATAGCACAAGAAGTAGAACATTTAACAGGAACAAAATGTGTCTGTAACCCCTGTCTCCACATTTAGCTCAGCTACCAACCATCATTTGCCAAGGAAAGCATGAAAAGCATCATGTTTGTGTTGAAAGGAGGAAAATGTGAGTGGCATACTTGGTAGCAAGGCTTGGAAGTGGGAGGCAGTGAGGAGCTATATATTATACCTGGAACTCAGGCATACTGGTGCCAGCTTCAAAAATGGATTTGAGAATAAGAAAGAGCTAAAATTTTAACAGAATCTGGAGCCTTTTGAAGTGTGAATGAATGAAATGAGATGTGTGAACATGCACAGACCCGTCCTTCTGTTCATCCTAGGAAGCTCCCAGTCTGCAAATCCTCAGATACCCGCAGAGGAAGAGCCCTTCCGGATGAGGACACACTGCGGGGTTCCCTGTGAGATCAGTGCAGGGCACTTAAGGGTGTGTGTCAGCTTGCTCTCTGGCCAGTTTTGGGTCTCTTAAGTGATGGGGCTTCCTTGGGTCCATGATGGAACAGCTTGTGCTGTCAGGGACATCTTTAGACCCTCACTGGCACATTCACAGAGTGGATGTATCTGTGAAACGCATTTGGCTCTCTGTCTCTTCTTGATGTTTGCCTGTCGTTCTCAGCATTACTGAGGGAGCTCTGAAAAGCTGGGCTGGCATCCTGTAAGCTTTTCCTGGGGTGGGGGGGCTTAGTTTGGACTAAATTTCCCTTCAGAATTTCATTTCCCAGGGGATGCAAATTGCAAGCCAAGTTGTTAGATGCAAAATCATCCCAGTTCTCCAAGATCTAGGCATTTTGAGTACTTCTGATGAGAACAAGTGCATGGAGTAAAAGTACAGCATATGGAGAACAAAGGCTCTGTGTATTCAGGAAATGGGAACATTCAATTCTTACATATGCAGCGAGTGATCAAGATATTAATAATTGTGTTTCTTCATGAAATGCAGTATCCTCAATTCTTGTTTCACATACCTCTCCTTGAATATAACATTCATTTCTTAAGGCACTGAAGACAGTACTTTGAAATTTTGAATATGTTGTCCGGGAATTTCTCTCAAATAATTTCCTTTGTGCTCCAATTGTTTTCCTATTCAGATTTCTAACTACAGAAACACCGAGCCTTCCATTCCCATTGTGCTTTCCTTAGAGCTCATTGTGGAAATGGACCTTTGCCCTTAGTCCCAAGCATGTTAGCAATGAAGCTACGACCAGACTTCCTAACTGTTGACTATTGGAAGTATTATCACACTGCCCCTTCTGCCTCAGAAGAGCTTTAATTCCCCTACTTCTCACATACACAGTACAGAGGAGGCTTTCAGGAAGCTCCTGCCAGCTAAATGAAAACAGAAGTATCCAGGAGGTTGGACAAATTTCTAGTTCTCCTACCTCGGAACTCCAGTCTCCCTCCCTAGGACAGAACTTCAGGCTGTCAGGAATCTCCTGGGGGAGTCCGACAGGAGAGGCTTACCAGAAGGCTGAGCAGTCCCAGTCTGAACTGAGTCAAGCAGCCAGGACACATTATAGAATGGGCCATTCCACTCCCACATATTTCGTTGGCTATTTAAACTCTAGATGATCATCGAGACATATCCTAGCCATTAACACATGCGACAGGCACATAAATATCGTTGCTTTCCCCTTTCTCCTTACAGTGAGATGAATGGAAAATGCATAGTTGGGTAATCAAGCAACTTCAGTAGTTCTAGTTCCAACTCCAGCTAAATAGCCCTGTGACTATGGGAGAAACTTTTCTTCTTTTTTTTTCATTATTTATTTTTAGTTGAAGGATAATTTCTTTACAGTATTATGTTGGTTTCTGCCAGACATCAATATGAATCAGTCCCTTCTTGATTTATTCATTTGTAAAACAAAGGGGGTTGAACTAAATATTTGGTTTTCAGAGCAGATATTTTTTGTAGAGTGAGAGCAACTTTTCTTCAAAAGCATGCTTACTACAAATGTCTGTATATACATCTGGCGCTGAGAAAGCTGCACCGATTATGGGGCTTTGGGGTCCTGAGGCATTTCCTCATCTCCTCCACTAACCTTGAAGGGATTTTACAAAATCCCTGGGACATAAAGAAGAAAGTCTAAAGTGTATGTACTGTGACTTCCCTAGTGGTCCAGTGGTTAAGCCTTTGTTTTTCAATGCAAGGGGTGCAGGTTCAATCCCCGGTTGGGGAGCTAAGATCACACAGGGCTCACAGCCAAAAGGTGTGGTCACTCAGTTGTGTCTGAGTGACTCTTTGCAACCCCGTGGACTGTAGCCAGCCAGACTCTTCTGTCCATGGGATTCTCCAGGCAAAAATACTGGAGTAGGTAGCAATTTCCTTCTCCAGAGGATCTTCCTGACCCAGGGATCAAACCAGGGTCTCCTGCATTGCAGGCAGATTCTTTACTCTCTGAGCCACCAGGGAAGCCCATATGTACTAATTAGCTAAGGACTTTTCTACTGTGTCATTCTCTGAGTAATATGCACATACACGTGAACATGTACACTGTACATGTGCTCGTATATAACATGCACACAGAGTTTGATGGGTCAGACATAAGAGGCAGTAGATAGAGGTTTACAGTCAGTCTAGGAGTGATTAGGACTTGGACATGAGACACATTCATGGGGGTGGTGGTGTCCAGGGGGGGACCCAGGCCTTGGGAGTTCACTTTGCATGCTTCTGGAGACAGCCAGGCAGTGAACTGTCTGTAGAATTTGGTTACTGTCAGGAGCTCATTGGTCTGGAGTCCCATCATGTGTGGCAGGTGGCATCCCCGTGGTGGAGACTTCATGAGTGAGAGTCTGGGAACAAGACTAGACTTGGTGGAGAAATTGATGGAGAAATTGATGAGGAAACAGGCTGAACACAGCTGGGGTTATTTAGGAGGCCCATGGTCATTCAGCTCAGTTCAGTTGCTCAGTCGTGTCCAACTCTTTGTGACCCCATGAACCTCAGCACGCCAGGCCTCCCTGTCCATCACCAACTCCCGGAGTTCACTCAGACTCACGTCCGTCGAGTCAGTAATGCCATCCAGCCATCTCATCCTCTGTCATCCCCTTCTCCTCCTGCCCCCAATCCCTCCCAGCATCAGAGTCTTTTCCAATGAGTCAACTCTTCGCATGAGGTGGCCAAAGTACTGGAGTTTCAGCTTTGCATCAGTCCTTCCAAAGAACACCCAGGACTGAGCTCCTTCAGAATGGACTGGTTGGATCTCCTTGCAGTCCAAGGGACTCTCAAGAGTCTTCTCCAACACCACAGTTTAAAAGCATCAGTTCTTCAGTGCTCAGCTTTCTTCACAGTCCAACTCTCACACCCATATATGACCACTGGAAAAACCATAGCCTTGACTAGACAGACCTTTGTTGGCAAAGTAATGTCTCTGCTTTTGAATATGCTATCTAGGTTGGTCATAACTTTCCTTCCAAGGAGTAAGCATCTTTTAATTTCATGGCTGCAGTCACCACCTGCAGTGATTTGGGAGCCCCAAAAAATAAAGTCTGACACTGTTTCCACTGTTTCCCCATCTATTTCCCATGAAGTGATGGGACCAGATACCATGATCTTAGTTTTCTGAATGTTGAACTTTAAGCCAACTTTTTCACTCTCCTCTTTCACTTTCATCAAGAGGCTTTTTAGTTCCTCTTCACTTTCTGCCATAAGGGTGGTGTTATCTGCATATCTAAGGTTATTGATATTTCTCCTGGCAATCTCAATTCCAGTTTGTGGTTCTTCCAGCCCAGCATTTCTCATGATGTACTCTGCATATAAGTTAAATAAGCAGAATGACAATATACAGCCTTGACGAACTCCTTTTCCTATTTGGAATGGTCATTAGATGTATTCAGTGTCCACTGAAACTACCCTAGGTCTCCTATATCCCAGATACATGCGCAATTTCCAAATAAGTGATACTGTTTTTCACTATTAGAAATGAAAAGCAGCACATCTCTTCATTTCCTTTGGTTCTCCTGGATATCTCCATAACTGACTGCTTACCTGACAGACAGCCGCTCAGCTCTCAACTGATATATTTTTCTCAAGATTTCATAGGACTTTCTTTGCCCTAAAGAATGTGTAGTCTTAATTCAGAGGTGGTTTCTAAAAAAATAAAGACAGTATTTGGGGTTAGACGTCTATTTCCTGAAAGCAAACATACTTAACTCTAAGAAGGAAAGCTTGCTGGATCTTAGACATTAGTATTTCTGGGGACTTCCTACCTCTACATGGAGAGGTCCATAATCTCCCTTCTCCTGCCAAGAAAAGGAGAGGATTCAACTTTCCTCCTATTTCTTAACTAAAATCCAAAGTCGTCTCAGGATTATTTCTCTCAGGACCTAGATATTATTAATCATGCTTTGTAGTCTGCAGATGGACCATGGCATTCCTCTGATGAAACATTGATCATTGGTATCACTCAGATAAGTGAGATATTAGTCATCAGTGTCTAACATAGTGCCTGGCACCCATAAAAACAACAACTAAACAAACCAACTGGCTTCAAGCCAATGACAGTCTTGGTGGTTTGCGTCATTTAGGCCCCAGGTGAGTGAGTCGAAGTCGGTTGCCTGCCAGGGACCAACTAGGTGGTGACTTACCAGTGTAATTTGAATGGCTCTGACCTTTCAACAGCAATGCTGCCTGATTTGCCTGCTGTAGCCAGGGGTTTGGAGTGTCTGCACTGGCATAGGGGTAACAGGGTGTGTACCATTACTTTGGTATACTCTCTCTGAATCCTTGTGAAGGTAGGAGGTTCATGAATGACCTCCTACTGGGATACTGTAGCACTAGGCTTCCATCAGTCACTGTAGAAGTACTGAGTGGGATGGTATGAGTCAAGTGGGTTGAGTTGTGGAGGGGTGATGAATAAGATACATGGGCGAGTGCTGAATAAGGCAGAGGGCAAACTTAGATTATCTCCTTGCTAATTCCTGGCAATTGCTTTGGCTCTTAGTCTTCATACTACATGGAAGGAGAAGGCTGTGCTTGAAGTGTGTGTGTGTGTGTGTGCGCGCGCACACGCGTCCCTCAGTGGGGGAAGATACAAAAGAAAGGGCAGAGGTGACACCTAGCCTCAAATGGGGTGTTATTTAGGTGAGGAGACAGAACACACAGGAAACAGCTGGTGCATTTCTAAGCTTGCAGCCTGCACTGGTTGATCTCTTACCTGGTGTCAATTTTGGTTTGACCGTGGTACCGGCAGAATTTTTGGTGATAGAGGGTCATAATTTTATTTCACACTGTGAGGATTCCCTTTTGAGAGATGGGTAGATGGATGTAGGTAAAGAGGAAAGTCTTATTTTCTTCATGGAAAAGAAAGAATGTCGTATCCACGTGCTATTTCTTTTTAGAACAATAATGTGATGCCTTACCCGATGGCAAAACACAGGCCAGTGTGCTCCTTCACCTCACCTTTCACAGAAACTCCTGAAAAAGAGAAAGGTTAGTTCTCTGTCACAGCCTCTGGGAATCTACAGATATCATCATGCAGATAATAGCTGCATAAAATGGAGTTTTAAAGTCCCTCAGCATCAGAATGACCTTGGAACTGGGAGCTGGGAGTTCACAGAAATGCAAATCATCTTCCCAATCGTCCTGTATTTGAAGGATGTTGCCCAGGAATCTGTGTTTTAAGAAAATCTTCAAAAGCCTCTTCTACAAGATGAAGGCAGAAGAAACTGTTCTAAAACAGAGACAGCTGACCAAGAATAGAACTGCCTCATTTTGTTGATCATTTCCTGCTATATAATTTTTAATCAAACCAATACTGTAAAGCAATCATCAATCAATTAAAAATAAATATAAAAAATCTAATTGCACTTAACGGGAATATTTGTCTCTTAAAGGGAATATTTAATCCTTTTGCATTTAATATAGTAACTGATATATTTGTGTTTATATTAACTAATACCTTACTATTACTGATTTTCTATTATATCTACCTACATTCCTTTTTTTCCCCTTATAATTCTTAATTTTTGGATGAATCAACTACGCTAAATAGTCCATTTTTCCTCTTCACAACATTTTTAGTTACACATTCTTTGACTCTTCATTTAGTCTTTATCCTAGAGATTACAATTTGTATCCTTGACATATCAATGTCTAACAAAAATTAATAAATTTATCACTTCTCCTATGTATAAAGTTTTATAACATTGAAACTCCAGTTGCTTCCTCCTGCTGTTCTTGCTGTTATTTAGTCTCTCAGTCATGTCTGACTCTTTTGAGACACCATGGTCTGTAGCCTGCCAGGCTTCTCTCTGTTCATGGGATTTTTCAGGCAAGAATACTGGAGTAGGTTGCCATTTCCTCCTTCAGGGGATTTTCCCAACCCTGGGATCAAACTTGCATCTCTGAGTCTCTGAGTCTCCTGCATTGCAAGCAGATTCTTTACCACTGAGCCACTAGGGAAGCCCTTATTTCCTCTGACCTTTTGATTAGTGTCCGCATGTGCTTTAATTTTACGCATATTTAAAACTTTACAAGACATATTATTGTTTGTACAGCTAACATTTATTTATATTTGGCCAAATATTTGTCCTTTCCTTTGCTCATTATCCTTATTGCATTTCCTTACATCAAAGTTGCAATGTTTTCCTTCTGTGTGAGCAATTCTTTAATATTTCCGTTATACAGAACTATTGTGACAAACTTTCTTGGTTTTTGTTTTTTTCTAGAAGCTTACTTTTATTTATTTTGCATTTACTTCAGAAGTGTACCTCCACTGGTTATAGAATTTAAAATAATCACTATTTTATACTAGTTCTTTGAAGTTATCAGTACATTATATTCTGATTTCATGCTTCTGTTGAGAAGTCAGCTGTTGGTCTCATTGATACTCCTTTAAAAATAATATGTTTTATCTAGCTACTTTTAAGATATGCTATTTTTTCTTTTTCTTTTGTTATGGTGACATAGGCTTTCCAGGTGGCTCAACGGTAAAGAATCCACCTGCAATGCAGGTGACCTGGGTTCTATCCTTGGGTCAGGAAGATCCTCTGGAGAAGGAAATAGCAACCCACTTCAGTCAGTATTCTTGCCTGGGAAATCCCATGGAGATATATTTGCCATTTAAGCCATATTTTTGGCCTTGCCACTGTGGGATCTTAATTCCCTGACCAGGGATAGAACCCGTGCCCTCAGCAGTGAAAGTGTAGAATCCTAACCACTGAACTGCCAGAGAATTCCCCATTTTAACCATTTTATACAATTCAGTGATATTAATTGCATTCATAATGTTGTACAGCTATCTAGTTTGAAAACTTCTCTATTACCATTGTTATAGACTGAATATTTGTTGAACATTTGTAAGCTGAAACTCTTCTACACAATGTGATGGGATTAGAAGGTGAGGTCTTCAGAAAGTAATTTTAATCAGATGCAGGCATAAGGGTAGAATTCTCAGGGGTGGGACTAATGCCTGTGTAACCGTCTTGAGAGAGCTTGCTTCCTCTTTCGGCTCTCTCCCACCTGAGGAGACAATGAGAAGCCGACAGGATGCAACCTGGAAGAAGCCTCCCACCAGAATATGCTGACGGCTCAGACAGTAAAGAATCTGCCTGCAACTGGGAGACCTGGGTTCGATCCCTGTGTTGGGAAGATCCCCTGGAGGAAAGCATGGCAACCCACTCCAGTATTCTCGCCTGGAGAATCCCAGGGACAGAGGAACCTGGCTGGCTACAATCCATCGGGTCACAAAGAGTCGGACATGACTGAGCAACTAAGTGCAGCACAGCACCAATCATAAACTACTTGCCTCCAGAACTGAGAAATCAATTTCTGTTTAAAAAATTACTTTATATTGGAATATGTCCTGACCTCCGCGTGTATGCTCAGTTGTGTCGATGCTCACCTCTTGTGTCTCCTGCATTGACAGGTGGATTCTTTACCAGCAGAGCCACCAGGAAAGCCCATTTTGGAGTATAATTGATTTACAATGTTTTGGTGACATTCTGCTTTCTCTACGCCAGCAAGTCTATGATATGTTTGTTTTAGCAGCCTAAGCTGACCAAGATAACCACAAACAAAGCTCTGTACCCATCAAACAATAACTTTCCATTACACCCTCCCCCTCAGTCTCTGGTAACCTCTATGCTACTTTCTGTCTCTATGCTTTTGCCCATTCTAGATAATTCATATAGGTAGGGTCATACATTATTTATCCTTATAAGTACTTTAGTCATATAATAGCTATCCTTTCACATAGCATAATGCTTTCAAAGTTTACACATGTTGTAGCACGTGTTAGAACTTGATTTCTTTTTATGACTGAATAATACTCCGTTGGATGGGTAGACCACATTTTATTGGTCTAATTATCTGCTGATGAACATGGGTTGTTTTCATTCTTTAGCTATTGTGAATAATGTTGCAATAAATATTGGTGTACATGTTTGAGTCCCTGTTTTTCATTATTTTGTGTACATACCTAACAGGGAAATGGTTAAGTCATATGGTATTCTATGTTTAACTTCTTGAGAAACTGCCCGACTATTTTCCAAAATGGGTGCACTATTTTATACTCTCAGCCAGCAATATACAAGGGTTGCTGGTCTGAATTATGAGGTCATTGGTGTTTCTGTTCCTTAGCTTGTGTTCAGAAAGTGTTTTGATGGGATTTCCTTGTTTGCCAGGAGTGTTTTTTTTTTTTAAACATTGCCTTTTTCTTAATTAAGCATTTGTTCCATTGCTGTACAACTTAAGTATTTTTCAGTTTTGAGACAGTTGGTTCTGACATTTCTGCTTGTTTTGATGTTTTTTTCAGGAATATGGGAGCTTGGAGCTACCTAATCCACTCTTTTGCTGACATCACTCCCAAGTAATACTTTTGTTTTCAACAGTGTTGCTATAACGTGTCTTGGTATGGCTTTGTATGTATTTATTCTCTTTGGTATTAAAAAAAAATTATTCATGTAGTTGGCTGCACCAGGTAGTCATTGCAGTATGTGGGATCTTTGATCTTGGTTGCAGCATGTGAGATCTTCAGTTGCAACAGGCAAACTCTTAGTTACAGCATGTGGGATCTAGATCCCTGAACAGGGATTAAACCTCAGCCCTTTGCATTGGTAGCATGTAGTCTTAGCCACTGGACCCACAGGGAAGTCTCAATTCTCTTTGGTACTTATAATGTTTCTTGAATCTGTTGTCAATTCTTTTCATCAAGTTTTGAAAATACCACTTGTATTGTTGTCGTTTAGTTGCTAAGTCGTGTCTGACTCTTTTGTGACCACATGGACTATAGCCCTCCAGGCTCCTCTGCTCACGGGAATTCCCAGGCAAGAATACTGGATTGGATTGCCATTTCCTTCTCCAGGGGTCTTCCTGACCCAGGGATAGAACCCGTGTCTTCTGCATCACCGGTGGATTCTTTACCACTGAGCCACCAGGGAAGCCCAAGAAGCCAGTATATCTTCAAGTATTGTTTCTTTCTCATTATCACTCTCTCCTTGTCTTCTACATTTCATTAAGCTATATATTAAGCCATTTTTCCTGTGCCCACATGTCTCTCATGGTCTGTATTAGTCCAGATTCTACAGAGTGACAGAACCAATGGAATATGTATATGTACAGCGAGATACAGAGAATTGGTTAATGTGAATATGGAGCCTGGGAAGTCCAAAAGCTGCAGGGTAGGCCTGCAGGCTCAAGACTCCCAGAAAAGAGCACTGATGATACAGTTCATGTCCAAGGACCATCCACAGGCAGAATGCATTCTTGCTTAGGGGAAGGTCAGTCTTTGTTGTACTGAGGCCTTCATCTGATTGAGTAATGCCCTCCCACGTTATGAGGGCAAATTGCTTTACTCAAAGTCCTCTGATTTAGATATTAATCACACACACATACACCCTCACAAAAACATCCAGGGTACTGCTTAGCCAAATATCTTGGCCTACCATAAAATTAACCATCACGTTTTCCTTTTAACATTTTCCATCCTATTTGCTCCTGTTAGCCTACGTGGATTTCCTGCTGGCCTATTTTCCATCACTAATCCACTAGCTGCTGAGTCCCAACTGCTGTTAAATCCAGCCATTTATCTACTATTTAATTTAAAATATTATATTTTTTCTGCTCTATAATTTTCACTCGATTCTTTCTAAAATGCCAATAGAGAGCCAGAGATGTAAAAAATTTTCCATCTCTGAATTATTTTTATTGACATATTTACATTTGACTTTTTCTTTCTTAATTTTGTCACATTTAATTACATCTTTCAAAATCCAAGTATTATAACTTTGATAGTTAAAATATTTGTGGGTCTGATTATATTACCTATTGTTTTTTATCTTGGTTCTTTCCTTTAATATGACCATAATTTTTGGTTGACTGATGGGTATATGGAAAATTGTGGAGGCAGCCTCTTCCTTTGAGAGGGTTACGCTATCCTTTGGTATGTGGTCAGAAAGGAGGCAGATCACTTTGATTCAATTAGTAACTAAAATGACTGGAGGCCGGATTGAAGTTTCAAAAGCCACATCTACTTCTGGTTTGTTCCTCATCGCTGATATAGTTCCTAGGAGCTCCAACCGAAAGCCTTGAGTGTTGGCTGGGGCCTCTCTTCCAAGTTAGGTTCTGAATTCCAATTTTTGTCTTTCAAACTCTGTGAGGCTCAAAACTCTGCTCCCATTTTTCTGTGACTTCCTGTTTAGCTTCTTGTCTTCTGCAGCTTAAGAATTTGGCACATACTTCTAGGAGAAAATGAGGTATCTCATTTACTGCCCTATGCTTCTCTTTTCTCCAGAATTCTGCTCCCTCAAGTCTTCAATGCTTTGGCAAACCAACCTCTCCTTCTTTCCCAATCTTTTTTTTTTCCCCTTTCCAGTCTGCAGCCTTGCAATATTTTCACAAACTTTGTTTCTCTGCTTATTAGCCAAGATCGCTAGGTGTATTCTTAGCCTCTGATTTCAGGCCCCAAACTAGCTATTACCTCAAGTGGAAATTTTGTGTTTTTCGCTTGCAGAATACCAGCTCGGAGCGCTATGGTCACTTTTTCTCTTCTTTCCCGGGTCTTGGCCCCTCAAATCCTAGTTGCCTCAGACACTTTCCAATGCTTTCAACCAGAGGGCTGTTGGGTTTTTACATTTCAGCTGATTTTTCGATTTGTTCTTACCAGAACAATTGGTTTGGTGCAAGCTACTTCACCTTATCCAGAAGTAAAGATCTAACACAGGGGTTTGAAAATATCACTCAACATATCTTTGCTTGTCTTTTGGCCTGCTACTTGAAAAAAAATACCAGCATCTTGCCTTTCTATTCTTATGGAATAATTCACTCAAGGAAATTTGTAATGTGCTTGGTAAACATTAAAAATGATGTAAAAAAAATCATTACCTTGAGATGTGCATTAGAAACACTGAGATTTGGGGAAAACAATATCACAAATAAGATTATATATGTGATTAGTGCAGGTATCAGTTATCTTTGCAATAAAGACAATGTCTATTCTGCTCTTATTTTAATACACTAAGCTTTCCTCAGATTCCCTTGGGGAAACATTTTGCATCTAGACACTTGATATTGAGTCTGGATGTGTTTCAGGTCTGACTGCACCTAGACCAGCACCTGCAAATTCAAAATTTATTTTTCATCACTCTTGTTTATAATTCCTACATTTCACTTCAGTAATTATTAAGGCAAATTATAGGTAGCTAATTTTTTTCTAATGTTGAGCTGTCATTAAACTTTTTTATTTTTGCTTGCTGGCATCATTTTCCCTGAATTTCACTCTGTGTGAGTCGGCACATTGTCCCGACATTGTCTGGTATTTTAGAAGAAAGTTTATTTCTTCTTACTTAGACCCCTGCCTGTTTCATTACTTGTATCCCCAAGAAACCCTGGGAATACCAAATACAGAAGCAGAATGCAGGTTTTCCAACTTTTAGACCTGAACTCAAAATCAGAAAACCAAAAGGCCAGATCCCAGATGGATTGCTTTCTCTTTTATTCCTAGCATTAGGATAACCTCAGCAAGAAGTGACCTACTTTCTTATAAGCCATTACTCTTATATTTTGACCTATCTACAAATACATTGCCCTCAGTCTTTGTGATTATTCTAAGCCTATAAATATGATCTTCCTAAAATCACCTCTCCTTTTTCTTTTACCTACTGACACAACATATGAAGAACAATTATATTATATTGATTATGTACCTGTGTAAGTGGTAAAAGCACTAAGTGCTCAGCTGTGTTGGACTCTTGGTGGCCCCATGGCTTGTAGCCCACCAGGCTCCTCTGCCCATGGAATTCTCCAGGCAAGAATACTGGAGTGGGTTGCCATATCTTCCTCCAGGGGGATATTCCAGGTAAGTGGTAAAATGTTATAGGTGTTTATCATCATACAAATGAGACAAAGTTGGCTGTTTGGTGAACGGAAACTGAAGGTAATTAATTCACTTCATTTTATGCTTGGTCATTTCTATAGTAGCCAATGAGGTCATACTGTTATTGCTAATTCTTTGCTTAATATACTTTACCCACCTGAAGGGGGCTCCAGGCGTTGTAATGTGATTTACAAGGATATCATAACATCAGGGCAACAACACGGCTAATTGGGTGAAATAAGTCTGGCCTCTGAAATCACAAAAAGGAACAGAAATAAAGCAGCTAAAGGAAACAAGGAAAGGAGAAATAGTTTAGGGATTTTTCTCCAGCAGTTAAAGCTGTAGAAAATGTCCATGAAGTGACCATTTTGATGTAAACAGTGGAGGTTGAGTTGTGAGCTGTAGATGAAGGAATAATTGAGGTCTTGTTACCTTGGGGCTTCTCTGGTGGTTCAGATGGTAAAGAATCTGCCTGCATTGCAGGAAACCTGGGTTCGATCCTTGGGCTGGGAAGATCCCCTGGAAAAGGGAATGGCAACCCACTCCTGCATTCTTGCCTGGAGAATTTCATAGATACAGGAGCCTGGCCAGCTACAGTCCATGCTACCCCATGACTGGGGGTAAAAACACTAAGTACTCAGTCACCTCTAGCTCTTGGTGGACATGACTGAGCAACCAATACATTACCTTGACTGAATAAGTGGATTTTGCATGTCACCAGAATACCAAATATTTCTTTGAAGAAAAGGTTTTGTGGAAGCAGCAATAAAATTAAAACAATAGAGAAAAAAGAATGGGGGCGCTGGCTTAGCAAAAACAACATTATTTTCTTACCTGATAGAAATGTTGAGTTAACTGTAACTCTCAGTTGTGACATGTAAGTTCAGGTCATGAGTTCCTACTCTTTCAAGGTTCTCAGGATGCCTCATTATAAAAGGAATTAATTACTGGCTGATGGAAGCCACACTAAAATCAAGGAGAATTTTGTCAGTTTCCTCTTTGCTCATCCTAGAGAGGGAAACCAGTGGCCGTCTCTATGTGTGCTCTGAGGAGACCCATACTTGGGATGGGGAAATCTACTGATGATCTAAAACTGGACCCACCAGTTACAAATCCATTTTATTTAACTCTTAATGTTGTCTTTGAACGTATTTCACACTCAAGAAACATGGGTAATAATGAATGGAATCATTGAAGTCCCTGATTAAGGAGTAGGAAAGGTGCTCTGGCTTTCACCATCTCTCACCTCCGTAAGTCTGGGCAACTTATTTGAACTTCCTTAGATTTATCATCCAATGAAGAAAAATAATAATCCCTTTAAGGGATTAAATGGGATAGTGAATGTCAGATGCTTGACACATAGTAGTTGCTCACTAAATGATAGGATTTTTATTAATGTAGTTTTTTACAATTTCATAAATAAGTGTAAATACTGAGTTGGCCTGGTGGCTCAAATGGTAAACAATCTGCCTGCAATGCAGGAGACCTGAGTTTGATCCCTAGGTTGGGAAGATCCCCTGGAGAAGGAAATGGCAACCCACTCTAGTATTCTTGCTTGGAAAATCCCAAAGATAGAGGAGTCTGGCAGGCCACAGTCCATGGGGTTGCAAAGAGCCAGACATGACTGAGCAACTAACACATACATACTGAGTTGGCCAAAAATTTAATTAAGGTTTTTCTGTAAGATGTTGTGAGAAAACCCAAACAAACTTTTTTGCCAACCCAATAGAAAGAGGAAACATAAAATTGCTTTTCAAGATTATATTCAAGGGTAGATGGGGAGAGGAAAGAAAAATCACTTTTTCAGTATTTGAGAGGGGACATGAAATGAAACACTGATGGAAAGCATCAGTTACCATGTCACTTGCTGAAAGGCTCTTGGCCAAATCTGGCAAAGCTTCTTTTTGTATTGGAAGGGCACTAAGTCATGTTTTCTCTACTCAAAGGGTTTGGTGATTAGACTTTTCACAGTTGTCAAATGCCATGATATAGGATGCTTAAGGGTCTACAGGCAAGTTCTTTAGACTCTATAGTGAGCTGAGATAATAGAAGATGCTCTGATGCTAGACGATCTCACACATTCTCAGTATCCCCTTATGTCTTTCAGACTTTAGGAAACAAAACATATAACTCTGCAAATTACTTTATAATCAAAGAAGACATTACTTCTTTATATTTATGTTAAAGGCTAACAGTTTGCATTGAAAATTATCTCAAGGGTTATTGTAGATCAGTCTATGTCTTACTTCATTGGTAGCAATATATATCCCTACCTAGCCTGAATAAGGTTGATCCTTTACAATTTTTCTTTCTTTCTCAAAATTTCTCTTGTCCAATTTGGAGAAGACTTTGACACTGATGTTAATTATTTTTTTATAGGTGCTTTAAGAGTTGCTTATTGATAGGTGACTGTCAGTTGAGTCATTTGCTACTATTTAGTCCAACAAAACTCTGAGAAGACAAGGACTTTGAGCCACCTGGCTCTTTTTTTCAGCCCCTGTATATTTTCTGTGACTGCCATAACAAATTACCGCAAACTATGGTTTTAAGCAGGCTTCTTAAGTAGAGATATGCAGATGACACCACCCTTATGGCAGAAAGCGAAGAAGAACTAAAGAGCCTCTTGATAAAAGTGAAAGAGGAGAGTGAAAAAGTTGGCTTAAAGCTCAACATTCAGAAAACTAACATCATGGCATTGAGTTCCGTCACTTCATGGCAAATAGATGGGGAAACAGTGGAAATAGTGGCAGACTACTTTTTGGGCTCCAAAATCACTGCAGATGGTGACTGCAGCCATGAAATTAAAAGATGCTTACTCCTTGGAAGAAAAGTTATGACCAACCTAGACAGCATATTAAAAAGCAGAGACATTATTTTGCCAACAAATGTCTGTCTAGTCAAGGCTATGGTTTTTCCAATAGTCATGTATGGATGTGAGAGTTGGACTCTAAAGAAAGCTGAGCGCCAAAGAATTGATGCTTTTGAACTGTGGTGTTGGAGAAGACTCTTGAGAGTCCCTTGGACTGCAAGGAGATCCAACCAGTCCATCCTAAAGGAGATCAGTCCTGAGTGTTCATTGGAAGGACTGATGTTGAAGCTGAAACTCCTATACTTTGGCCACCTGATGCAAAGAGCTGACTCATTTGAAACGACCCTGATGCTGGGAAAGATTGAAGGCAGGAGGAGAAGGGGACAACAGAGAATGAGATGTTTGGATGGCGTCACTGACTCGATGGACATGAGCTTGGGTAAACTCTGGGAGTTGGTGATGGACAGGGAGGCCTGGCATGCTGCGGTCCATGGGGTCACAAAGAGTCAGACACAACTGAGCAACTGAAGTGAACTGAACTGAAAGAACCCACCCTCCAATGCAGGAGACACAGGACAAGCCGGTTCAATCCCTGGATCAGGAAGATTCCTTGGAGTGGGAAGCGGCAACTTATTTCAGTATTCTTGCCTGGAAAATTCTACGAATAGAAGAACCTGGAGTGCTACAGTCCATGGGATCACAAAGAGTCTGACATGACTGAGCACTCAGGCTTGTGTTCTGAGACAGCACCAATTAACTTTCTTACAGTTGTAAAGGTCAGAAGTCCAAAACACATCTTCCTGAGGTGAAAGTGATGTATCTTCAGGGCCACGTTTCTTCTGGAGGCTTTAGAGGAGAAGCCATTGCCTTGCCTTTTCCAGCTTGTGCAGATGGCCCAAATTCCTTGGCTAGTAGCTGCTTTCTCTGTCTTCAAAGCCAGCAATGTGTCATCTCTGTTACCCTCTCTCTGCTCACGACTGGGGAAGGTTCTCTGACTTTAAGGACCCATGTGAATAAATCAAACACGCTTGCATAATTCAGGATAACTCTCTCCACCTCAAGATCCATACCTTAATCACAACTGCAAAGTTCTCCAAGCCAGGTAAGGGCACATATTCACAGGTTTCAGGGACTAGAATGTGAACATCTGAGCAGGGAGGCAATTATTATTCTGTCTACATTGAAACAAAAAAATACAATTGCTATTTTGACAAAAACTGTACATGAAACTTCTAAATGTTGTCTGATCCTAGGTCCCATGTAGATCAGTCTTCCACTGGAGGAGAGTTTGGAGGTGGCCTGTTAGAATCCTACGGTAAGCAGGTCCTTGATGGAATACTGTGGGCAGAGAGAGCTTACCTTTGTGTTTCATACCTTCCTATTACCTGGCATGAAATGGGCTCTCCTTCACACTCAGGACATTATCAAGGACATAAAATCGCTCCTAACTTTCTCCTTTCCTTGGGCAAGGTCTGGAGAATGGAGTTTTACCTAGGAAGTCCCTGGACAGTCTGGGTAGGCAAGGGAGTTCAAGCTACCTCAGAAAGGACTCTCTTGAGAGACATGAATTTGCCAGAATGGATGAATATCTTGTGTCTGGCAATTGGAGCATGATGATACCAGAAACAGGACACTGTAGCTCTAATTGGATTAAAGGACTTGTAGGCAGCTGCGGAAGCTCCAGAGAGGGTTAGCGACAGAAAACACCCCCTGCCAGGCAGTGTGGCCCTGGATGGTGGTGCCAGGGTGGCTGCAGCTGTCTAGCAGAGGATGGCATCATTGACCCTTCTCCTCTGAGCTGGAGAGACCGACAGTGATCTTCTGGGCCCAGAGGTGATTGCTCTCTTCACAGAAAGTAAAATGTATGGTGTATTTTAGGATTTGTCCTGTATTTGTTTCTCCCCTCTCCCAACACACACACACACACACCCCTTCTCAGGCTGCAGATGAGGAAGCAGAAGAGCAGAGACAGAGTTTGGAGTAAAGAAAGGGGATCTTGAAGGGTGATGGGCTTTCTGGAATGGTTTAGGGCAAGTTCATGGCCCTTCTCTCTCCAGCCACTTTCTGTAACAGAGAACATTTCCAGGAGCTCGTGGAGTTCAGACAGAGCTTTGCGGGAAGGAGCAGAACCGTAATGACAATGATGAAGATGCTATGATTGAAAACAGAGCATAGTGGGTAGGGAGAACCAAGAGAGAAGGGGATGTATGGAGACTTGTAGCTGATTCACGTTGTTGTACAGCAGAAACTAGCACAACAGTGTAAAGCAACTATACTCCAATTGAAAAAAAAAAACAACAAACAGAGCACGGAAAAGTGAAGCAGAAATTGCAAGCTCTCGTCTTGGAAAAGTAGAGAAAGCTCCATCATCAGAGAGGGTCTTCACCGGTTGTTATTTTCTATGTTTACTGAAATTACAGGGGCTAATCATATGAAAGGAGATATGAGGAAGCTGTAGATAGGCTGTAATATGAAGAGCTGTGACTGTTAAATGAACATTTGTTAGGAACAACCCTAAGGTGTTGGATGGTGTCTGAGCCATGGGGGTCACAAAAGACCACAAGGGAATTGAAATAGAGAAGTTCATTATTTACAGATCCTGGAGGAGGTATGTGGCATGCCTCCAGGGGCCACAGAGAGACTTCAAGGCCAGGTGTGGGCAGGACCTGAGGCATATGCCTTTATTAGGGCCTAAGTGTTTTGAGGCTCCCAGGCTAAGGCCAGATTGGTCAATTCAATCTAAAAAGAACAGGGTTTTTGTTAGCATCTTGGGGCTCTTAGCTAAGAAGAAGGCCCTGGAGATGCAGGAGATGGTTTCTCACAAGGATGGTTGGGGAAGTCATGTCAGAAAGTTTCATTTATGTGTGACCCTGAGGGCTATTGTCTCGGGCATACCAGGGGGAGGGGCTATTGTCAGTTCAAGACCCCTGCAGGCCACTTGACCATACGAAACGATGCCAAGGCAGCAATACTATGAAGTAGTTTAATTAAACTCTCAACATGAAGGCTACTGAAAGGGGATTGGATCAGAAAGACTGCATCTTATGTTCTTGGGGAGATGAGTAATCACAGACATTCATTTATCATTGTCTTTGTTGCTGTCTTTACAGCAGCCACAATTCATGGAGTAGCTGCAGCACTCCAGGCCCTGTGGTGAAATCCATAGTCTTTGAATTCAAACAGCCTGGACTGAAAGTCCAGTACTGCCGCTTATTAATAGTATGATGTTTAACACTACAGATCTCACATTCCTCAACTGAGAAATGGGAATAACATAAGGTCTATCTTGTAGAATTGTTTGTCATACTTAAATGAGACCATGTGTTTAAAATGGTTGGTGTAATGTCTGGCTCTTCATACTCAAAACGTTGGTCTCTATTTTTTGGTGCTATTTTGTCGGAAAATATTTTACAGATTCACTTTTATTAAGATGTTTTCAGGACTTTCTTAGTGGGTCAGTGGTTAAAACTTCGCCTTCTAATGAAGAGGCTGTGGGTTTGATACCTGGTTGGGGAATTAAGATCCCACATGCCTTAGGGCCAAAAAACAAAAAAGCATAAAACAGAAGCAATGTTATAATTCGCTTCAGTCATGTCTGACTCTTTGTGACCTTATGGACTGTAGCCCGCCAGAACCCTGTCCCTGGAATTCTCCAAACAAGAATACTGGAGTGGGTTGCCATGCCCTCCTCCAGGGGATCTTCCCAACCCAAGGATTGAACCTGCTTCTCTTATGTCTCCTGCATTGCAGCAAGGTTCTTTACCACTAGTGCCACCTGGGAAGCCCCCAGAAATTCAATAAAAACTTAAAAAATGGTCCACATCAAAAAAAGAAAAGATTTATCATATCATATGTGAACATCTTGGGTAAATGGGTTTATCAGACCAGTTCTCACCCATCAGAGCTCTGATAACAAGGAATATAATAGGGAAATTTGATGAAAGGTAAGAGAATGAAGAATGAAGAAACAATGGAAGAAAGATGGAAGGAACAATGGAAACAATGGAAACAAATGAAGAAACTATGGAAACAGTGAGAGATTTTATTTTATTTTATTTTTGGCTCCAAAATCACTAAAGATGGTGACTGCAGCCATGAAATTAAAAGATGCTTGCTCCTTGGAAGAAAAGCTACGACAAACCTAGACAGCATATTAAAAAGCAGAGACAGAGGTCTGTCCAGTCAAAGCTGTGGTTTTTCCAGTAGTCACGTATGGATGTGAGAGTTGGACTCTAAAGACAGCTGAGCACAGAAGAATTGATGCTTTTGAACTGTGGTGTTGGAGAAGACTCTTGAGAGTCCCTTGGACTGTATGGAGATCAAACCAGTCAATCCTAAAGGAAATCAGTCCTGAATATTCATTGGAAGGACTGATGATGAAACTCCAATACTTTGGCCACCTGATGCGAAGAACTGACTCACTGGCAAAGACACTGATGCTGGAAAAGACTGAAGGCAGGAGAAGGGGACGACAGAGGATGAGATGGTTAGATGGCATCACTGACTTGACGGACATGAGTTTGAGCAAGTTTCGGGAGTTGGTGATGGACAGAGAAACCTGGCGTGCTGCAGCCCATGGGGTCACAAAGAGTCGGACATGACTGAGCAACTGAACTGAACTGAAGGGAATGAAGACACTGATCCCAAGTAGGGAGCACTGATCAGGAGTGCCCCATGATGGGCCCTGAGCATGATGGGGGCTGTACTATGAAGTACGATACTTTGGGGTGCAGAACACAGTCCATTTTGTTTTTCTGCCTCGGTTAAGCATATTACTCATACAACAGAGACTACAGTCTATAATTTGGCAATATAACAAAGCTGTTGAATCTAATTATGTTTGCTTATGAAATTTAAAAGACAAATATCCCAATTGAGGACTTCCATTAAATAGCTCTGCAATGTCCGTCACTCCTCATCTAAATTTAAAGCACAGGTAAGAAATTTCTAACATCCCTTTTGTGTCGAACATTCCATGAGTCAAAGTGAGGACCAATGTTACCTAATTCTTTTTATAGGAATTTGCTTTGCCTTGGGAGAGCAGAACCATATGCCCCAAACAATGTGTAAGTCAGGTCAATTAAGAAGGGTGGCTCCTTCAGCCCTGAGTTTGCTTCAGCAAATCTTTAGAGTTGGCTCTTTATTTATAACTCTGTAGAGGACCAAAACAAGCCTACATCTGACTAGGGCGTGGAGAAGCAAAACACAGTTCAGATGCATTCCTAAATCATGAATTTTTCTCATTGACATACATGGCATCACAGACAGTGCAGCTGCATGGCATAGATTTTCAGGGCTTGATTACAAGCAACCTCTGACAGACATCCCTGGGAGCACGATGAGCAAAGTTGTTTCTGTGACATGGTTGATCCTTCTCCTCTGCAGAACTGAGTCCAGTGATCTTAAGGGCAAATATCAGCACCAGTCTTGGCACCTAAGGAATAATATAGGTTCTTTAGAGATGGGTTGAAAATTAGGAGCATTAACCATCAATTCTCCCATATTTTGGCTCTAGTAATTTTTTCTTCAAGGCAATCCTGAGCATGCCTCATTTCTATTTGTCAAGAAATGGTAAGACTTGAGGCCAGAACTTCCGTAGCATTTTAGGCATCATTGTTTGTGTGTGTTAGTCGCTCAATCATGTCCAACTCTTTGCAACCCCATGGACTGGGGAAGCATAGACCACCATGCTCCTCTGTCTATGGAATTCTCCAGGCAAGAATACTGAAGTTGGTAGCCATTCCCTTCTGGGATCCCTGGGATCTTCCCAGGCTGGGGATCGAACCTGGGTCTCCTGCACTGCAGGCAGATTCTTTACCATCTGAGCCACTAGGCATCATTAGATCCTGTTTGTTTGAATGCTTGATGTAAGGCTGTCCCCTAACCTGGTGCTCCAATGCCCTCAGACTCTGTTCTTTCACTTCTGGAACCTTAAAAAATGGGCTCTATTCTCGGTGGGCCATATACTAACAGGTCTTAAAATTCATTCTCCTATCTTCCCACAACTCTCTCCAAATTGTAGTTGTAAAGTTCTTTGTACCCTGAGGACTAGGATATGTGCTTCTAGATGGGCCTAGAGTAATCTGTGCTTTTACCTTAGGAACTACTCCAGTGTGTTAGTTTCTCCCTTTATAGAATAAGCTCCTTGAGGAAAAGAATGGAAGCTGACTCTAACTGTAGAGAAACAAAATATGTTTGTGAAATGATTGAGTGATCACGTCTCATCTCCAATATCAAATAAAGCACATGGAGGGATTTCCCTGGTGGTTCAGTGCTTTCCAATGCTGTGGACGTGGGTTCTGTCCTTGGTTGGGGAACTAAGTTCCCACATGCCATGGGACAACTTAGCCCGTGAATTGCAACTAGAGAAGCCCATACATGGCGACTGAGACCTGACACAGCAAAATAAATAAATATTTTAAAAATGAAAAATAACTAAAAATAAAACACATGGAAATGTTCAAGCAATGGCATGGCCCATAGTGACTCTTACACTTATCCTTATCCAGCTACTCAGTCATGGTGGCCAACATTACCATCTCCTTCAATCCTCACAAAAAATCCTCAGAGCAATCGTAATTCATTGCTCTGCTTTGTATACATACTTCATGCAGCTGGTTTTTCTTTTTTAACTTCTTGCATATTATGTGCAGAATAACACATATATTTAGAAAATGTGTAACATTCATTTACATCCTTTTGTCAAGTGGAAATGTAGAAGTAAATGATTGCAATTACTCCTCTGTAACAAAGTCATTTACCTGTTTAATGGGTGCTTAATTGTTGGTCCTTTATATTACGGTAGCCACATGATTTATATTCCAAACTGTGACTGCTTCGAGAGTGAACGAGAGCACTATTAATAATTGCACAGGTCGACAGGGGTAAGCTTGGACTCTACAGGACATAGTGGGACATATGGTCACACTATTTATAGATGAAGATGCTGCTGAACTAGCACCAACAAAGCATGCCCCTGGGACCGTCCTTCCCTAATTGTGACGTGTTCATGATGAGCCAGTTACATCTGTTTACCAGGATAGCCTTGTAGCTAATAGGATAGATGTGGGCAAGGTTGATTTGTGCCTGGATTTTAATTTATAAAGGTGAATGTGTGATGATGCAGAGAGGCTAATGCTATTGAAAGAAAATTTTTATTACTTACAGTTACTTACAGGAAGGGGCTTACAGTTTCCCAGAGAGAGTATGCCATGTCCTATAGGGCCACAGGGGGAAGCACCAGGTTTTCTCAGGGGATAGATGCAAGATCCAGGGAAAAACATTTATTGCGTTTTCCATGGGAAAGGAAAGGTGGGCACGGGCAGTGGCTTAAGACTGGCTAATTTGAATGCTGTTGGTGGGCTCTGGGTTATATGGGTGGGCTCTCTAGTTGCTTGGGTGATTTGGGGCGGGAGAAATATTGGCTTGGTGTGTCAGTTAGAAGAGGTAGTTGGGAGCTTCCCTGGTGGTCACGTGGTTAAGCATCTGCCTGCCCATGCTGGGGACAGGTTTGATCCCTGGTCCAAGAAGATTCCACATGTCTTGGGGAAACTTCTGAAGCCTGTGTGACTAGAGCCCATTCTCTGCAACAAGTAACCACATTGAGAAGCCTGTGCACCCCAACTAGAGTAGCTCTCACTCACCACAACTAGAGAAAGTTCACACACAGCAATGAAGACCCAACACAGACAAACATAAAGACATCATTTACTTTTTAAAATAGAGGTAGTTGGGGATTTGGACCCAGATCTGATTGGAGGGTTTGTGATATGACTTTTGTGCTCTTACAAAATCTGCATCACAAGGGGAGATATACGGAACTCTGGCCATTAGTTTGGCCCTGTGATGAATGAACGCCAAATAACTAATGAATGCCTCTGAGAAACTCACTGCCCCCGTGGAGATTGAAACCTCAAACTTCATGTCATTAGTCTGAAGCTCTAATGCACACAATGCGCTGGCCCATTCTCAGTTTAGGAATAACGGCCCCGAGGTGCCTGGTTGGGCGACACAGAACAAAGGGGGCTGCATTGAGGGTAGGTTGAAGGTCTGTCTTCAAAACCAATGGTTTGAAGAGGACTTCTCTCCAGGTTTTGCATGAAGATGTAAAAATTAAACACATTCTACTGCATTTCAAGGAAAACCATAGCAGACTGACTTTATCTGAGGAATGATGTGAAGTCCTCTTTTTTGATATCAGGGAGGGATTCACAGCTGAGGAAAGGTGACCCAGACTCAGTGTGTCCAATGGTGTGGCAAGAAAGTGGGAGTCATTCAGGGAGGCCATGAAGCCGTCACTTCTTGAGCTCTCCTGTGACCCCAACCCAGAGGTCACAGGGAAGTTCACATGTTATTGTACAGCTGAAGGCACTGAAAGGGGTTGAGGAAGTGTCCTGAGTCCTTCAGCTTAGATGCAGAACTGATAAGAGAAGGCAGGTTTGTCTGACTTCCCCAGACGCAACTGGGAACTCCCCTCTGTGGGAGAAACAGCAATACTTTGCATACCAGCCTGCTCTCTCCTGGTTTAAACCAGGGTTTAAAACCTGTGCCCTTGGAAGGGGTGGCCCTTCCTCCTGGAGATCCAGCCAGGAGCAGGATTTTGCTTATCTCCCGGTGTGTCGCCATTTATGGATTTGGGCAAAATAACAGAATTGCAAAGCTTTAGACTCCCAGACTTCTTCCCCCCACCCCTTTCCTTCCACACTGAGCTTCCTGTTACTATGGCAATGAATAGGATGTTTTGCACCAAGAAACACTTTAAATGCCACTGGGGGAAGGTAAGAACCCCACACAGCTCTCTGCAGAGCAGAAAGGTGAAATGAGATGCTAAGAAGAGCTGAGAAGCGGAAAAGCTGGAATAGAGGTGGGAGGAGGGAGGAGGGAACTAGAGAAGCATCTGCTGGTAAAGAAAAATAAAACCAAGGCAGCAGCGTGGCAGGCAAATCGGGTCCCTCAGAGCCGCAGTCATTGGTACCCGAGCATCCATGAGTGCTCGGAAATCCATGTGGAAACTTCATAAGAACCACAGGGGTGGGTGGGGGTGGTGGTCAGGCAGTCTTCGCCTGGAAGCAGTTGGGTGGCTGGAGCCAGGATCCAGGAGGCATCCCTAGAAAAGCCCATTACAAAGGACCCTCTGAAAGGTGACTTCCTGTGTAAACTGTAAGGTGTGTGTATGCACGCTCAGTTGTGTCCTACTCTTTGTAACCCCATGGACTGTAGCCCACCAGGCTCCTCTGTCCATGGAATTTTCCAGGCAAGAATACTGGAGCAGGTTGCCATTTCCTCCTCCAGGAGCTCTTCCCCACCCAGGGATTGAACCCGCATCTCCTCTGTCTCCTGCATTGGCAGGTGGATTTTTTACCACTGAGCCACCTGGGAAGCCCAGCCTGTAAGATAAAGAGGCTCAAGTATTCTACCCTGTGAATGCTCACTGGGCACACAGGCTGACACGAGGCCACTGGAATCAAGCTCTTCCACCTACAAGGTTAGACCCAAGATTTTGGTTCTAATCAGATGCCCCAGGATGGACTCTAGAAGCTTTTGTCATCTCCTTTCTTTTATTGCCTGGAGAAGGCAATGGCACCCCACTCCAGTACTCTTGCCTGGAAAATCCCATGGATGGAGGAGCCTGGTAGGCTGCAGTCCATGGGGTCGCTAAGAGTTGGGCACGACTGAGCGACTTCACTTTCACTTTTCACTTTCATGCATTGGAGAAGGAAATGGCAACCCACTCCAGTGTTCTTGCCTGGAGAATCCCAGGGACGGGGGAGCCTGGTGGGCTGCCATCTATGGGGTCGCACAGAGTCGGACATGACTCAAGCAACTTAGCAGCAGCTGATTGTTTAATTGTTTGGGTAGGGTTGTCCCACATATGCTTATACGAAGGCAGTTATTTATAACAACACAAAATAAAAGGGATACAAAAGAGATCCTGGAAAATTAAAACAGCGGTAGGGAAAAGTTTCTTTCCCTCTTCCGCTGTTTGACTTTCCCCAATCCATACACAAAAATATATGACCAAAGCAGCATTCTAAGAAACACTTTAGAACAATTAAAATGTTCACCTGGTAGAGCTCTAAGTGGCATATCAAGTGGTTCTCACTTTTGGTTTTACTAATTCCTCCACTTGAGCCAAGCCAAATCCAATCAAACTTCATCCAACTTGAGGTTCCTGTTATATAAGGTTTTAAGAGCTATAAGCTGGAATTAAAGGCACAGTAACAGCAAGAGCCAATCAGAGGGAGCCTCAAAATAGCCTGGTCCCCGTGGAAGGCCAAGGCAGATGTATTTGTCCAGCTGCTTGATGGAGAAGGCCCCCAGGCCTCCCACTCACTCACCAGAGGCCCGTAAAAGGCTCACCTACAGCTGCTTGTGAAATTGGTTCCTTGTAAATGAAAGTCGACCAGGAGTCATAGGAGCCTATGGCAGCTGGACAGGGAGGGCCGGGGTGCCAAACAGAGCAGGAAATGGCCAGGGGCCAGGGTAAACAACCGGGGGTGGGAACTGAGGTGAGTATCTGTCCCAGGATAGCTCAGCGAGGTCCTGCTTTCCAAGGGTTTGGCCAGAGCCACCTGGTTTATTTTCAGTGCATCCGGGTATACCCTCATTGACTATGGGAGCCTCACATTTGCATGTCTGCTTTAAGAGAGACCCTAAGAAGTACGCATAATAAAATGTTAATTTATGCCTTCTGCTAGGGTTGGGATTGAGTGTGGCTTGATGCAAACTGCAAAACAGAACAAATCTGGAAATTCTGGCAGGCAGCAGAGGAGGGTGGAGAGAGAGCGCGCTCCTCCGAGTTTGGAGGGGAGGCCGAGAGGAAGCTTCCTGGCCTCAAGCCCCCTGCAGACCCCAGCCAGGTCTTTCTCCAGCAGCTGGGCCGTTTCCCCAGCACAGCTGGGGACACACAGCGACAGCCTTTCTGTCTCGAGAGCCCCGGGACCCCGCAATGCGATAGTGACCAGCACTGGGCACGAGCAGGGCCTTCATAAATCCTGGGGGAATTGATGAATAACACTGGGAAAGCCCTGAAGATGAACGCTCCCTCCCATATTTTGGAAAATATCAGGTCTCACTTAGCTCTTTAAGAACTCCACACCCATCTCCACCTTAGAGGAGAAAGCCAGCACACAGAGATGTTCTGAGTTATCCTTAAAAGCAGTCCCCGGTGGATCTCCAAATGCTTCTGATCCTAGACCAGTGCCCGCTGCCTCTGGCCATCTTGTATGAACAACTCTTGCCATTCAGCTGTGCCCAGACCTCCCTATCCTGGTCCCAACCCCATAGCCGACACAAATATATGTCCTAAATTGGCCCTGCCCCTAGGAATAAGACAGAAATTTCTTCTATTTATCCCTTTCCCCCATGCTTATTAACATCAAGCTGATACCGTGCTCGGTCACTCAGTCATGTCTCTTTGCAACCCTTTGGACTGTAGTCCGCGAGGCTCCTCTGTCCATGGGATTATCCAGACAAGAATACTGGAGTGGGTTGCCATTTCCTCCTCCAGGGGATCTTCCCGACCCAGGGATTGAACCCATGTCTCCTGTGTCTCCTGCTGCCTTTCAGGCAAATTCTTTACCCGCTAAGCTATTTGGGAAGCCCAAGCTGATATCAGTGCAGGATTAAAATACACCAGCAGAATTCTGGCCAATCACTGTAAACACCTTTGGAGTTCCCTCCCAGGCCTGTGACACTATGTTTCCCTGGGAAACACCCTCCTCTCCACAAAAGAGACCCTCAAGTGACTGTTCTCCAGGAGCCCTCAACTTCCATCAGAGATTGCATCAGAGTTTCAAGCTGGACAATCATATTCTTACTTTAAGTGATTTGGAATTAAAGAAAGCTAGTTAGCATGTAAGTCTGGCTCATATTTTGGAGCAACGGTGGTCATCTGTGGGGAGACTAGGAACAAGTCAGTCTTGGGAGAGGGGAAGAAAATGCAAATATACAAAGTAAAGCAGAGTCATAAGAAGCCTGCTGATATGCCCTTCTGTTGGGTCCTAAAGATGACATTGCATCTTTATAATAAATTCCTGTTGATTGATCAGTCTAACCCTACTGCTTTCTGATATATGTTACCAAAAGACTTTAAAGACAGTGACAAGTTTCACCACAGACCTCTGTAACTCTAATTCACTGTATGTTTTAACCGCATAATCTTACCCTTTTCCATCAGGTCTTGACTCCACGAATTTGACCTACTCAAAGCCATGGTGCAATTCCCATTTGCCTATGTTACCATGACAACAAAGCTTTATCTAGCTCTCCATGAACCCTCTGCCCTCCCATCCCAAATGATTTCCTCTGCCTCTGCTAGGTGTGGCTTGGCTTGAGTCTCATCATTTTTTCACACCTCTCTGAACCCACTTCTCTGGTTTCTTTCCCATTTCCACTGGGATTGCTCGCTAGACTTAGAATGGGTCTCACTCTCCCCGTGGCCATACAAATGCATCTAGACTGGATACTAGATGCCTTTGTTGTTGTTTTTGTTCTTGGCAAATGCAATGGTTTCTATGTGTTAATCTATGTTATGGAAACAGAAATTATCGTGATAAAAAAATTAACTATAAATGGGGCACAGCACCTATAGGCACTTGGCTTTCATGTGCCTGGCATAGTATCTGGTCCCTGCTAATATTTGTATCTATGGTAATAAAAGAATTACCTAATTTAAAAATAGATCTAAACTCCTGAGGAAATGAATAAGCTAGATGGAATTGTTGCTTGTGTCCTGGGCTCACCCAGGGAGCCAGATTCTCCTCCAGCAGAGGAAGCCTTGAGGGGTCTCTGGCCTCAGGGAAGTTAACTGGGCAATTTCAGTGTTCTCTTAGGGGTAAATGGGAGAAGAGATTTGGGGATGAACACACAGTATATACATCATCTAACTTCTTTTTCTGTTTGATGTCAATAAAATACATCATGAAATGAAAGCCCATGTGATGGGAGGAAAGACCCATGCTGCTTAACTATCTAAAGAAAATATAACCAAGGAGCTGCTAAAGATGCCCTGTTCATTTGTTCACGGACCCATCAGCTGAGTGGAAATGCTCTCTTCACACAGAGCAAAGCTGAAGACAGAGTGTTTCAGGACCCAAGGGACTATGCCATGAGTGTGGCTCATACAATATTGCACGAGAAATTGATGATGAGGAAGCTAGTTCTGAATTTCTAAATGTATGGAAAAGAAGTATACTCTGTGTGACAGGCATGCCTCCAGTCTACTCTTGGTGATCCATCTGCATTTACTGTGTGTCTATTGAGTGCACTGTTTAGCCTTGGGTCTTTTTTTCTTTTTATGTTTCTTGCTTCATTATACTCTTTTTCTCTATAAGAAATGCTGCTTGGTAATATCTGCAGGAATTGGCAAAAAAAAAAAAAAAAAAAGCCCATTTTTATTGTGAGATAGAATTGTCTCCTGCACATGCAACATAAGGGATGGGAATAATTTTTTTAATGGCCACACATATGGAAAAGGTCTCTCATCACTTTACACTCTCTACTGGATTTCTCCTCTATTCCTTCTGGCTTCCTGTTGTTCCTGCCAAAAAGATGTTTTCCTGTCATTCTTTGAAGCCATTTTAATTTTACTTTGGAGTGGGCTCTCATTTGTCAACGTGTGGGGTTGCACATGGACACAAATCATCCCAATGTTTTATGTTTGATATAGAACTCTATTAGGAGTAAATACAGTTAAATAATTGTTTAAAGGATCCCACTAGGATGAAAACTTTGAGGAGGTGGAAAATCCATGACAAGTGAAAGTGCGAGTCAGTTGGTTGTGTCCAGTTGTTTGCAGCCCCATGGACTGTAGCCTCTGTCCATGGAATTCTCCAGGCCAAAATACTGGAGTGGGTAGCCATTTCCTTCTCCAGGGGATCTTCCCAATCCAGGGATCAAACCTGGTTCTCCCACAGTGCAGGCAGATTCTTTACCATCTGAGCCACAGGAGAAGCCGGGAAAACCCATATCACATTGATTATTTACAATCATTTCCAAAATGCATCTGTGATTCTGGCTGCCAACATGCTGAGGGCATGGAGATAAACACTGTGGCCTCAATAAATGAGCTCAACCAGAGATCTTCTAAAAGACTACTCCAGAGAGTAATGGGTTCCACTGGAGAAAAGGGAAGGCCTCTGAAAAGAATGAAACATTAAATTTTCTAATTAGGTTTCAGGTCAAAGGTTGAGTGAGTAGAGTAGCTTAGCGGGGAACCCAGAGTCGTCCCTGGGATTCTCATCCTCACACCACTTAGATGCTTTCTCTCTGGAAGTCTCTAACATAGCTAAATAAAAGAACAGAGTAGAGCAGGAGTTTTTAAAAGATTGTGATCTTCTGAAACATTTGAAACCTGGGACTCTGAGGAGAGGAAGATGTGTGTCAGAAACCCTCAAGACTGTATAACCATATAAAACAAGAAACTCAGAAAACAACGTAGCAGTATGTGCTATAGTCTTCTGACCTGTCCTGTGTTTAAAGCAGTGCTTCTCTTTTCTTCTGTGGGTCCCCAGCTCCGGGCAGGATGCCCCAGAAGTGCTGCACCCTGTGGGTAGGTCACGGTGTGCCTGATCTGTGGTGAGGAGGACAGAGCAACCCGGTGGAGGACACGCCTGCTTTGTGAAGTAGGGGAGGTTCCCGGTAATTCTTTTCCTTCTTCCAAGTCATGACACTGGAAAACCAGTTCTGAAGAAAGGGGGCAGTAGCTGACACAAATCACTGTGGAGAAGATGGCCGAGAAGATTCTGAATCTTAGTCTTCATGCACCCCCTAGTGTAAGAGGAAGGGTAGTTCCTTGATTATTGAGTTGAAGCTGAAAATCCATCAAGCCATTACCTCCTTTGATGAACAGGAGACGTTGAGGGGAAATAAATGAGAAATAGATTAAAGATTAGTAATGAATTAAATTCACAACTGTGACAATTGCAGGCTAAAAATTAACAACCTGTTAAAAAATTAAGTAGCTTTGATATACTCAGGACTCAATGTGAAGAAAGTAGGCAGAGTCTCCATTGTTTAGATCAGCTTCTCAAATGTGTGTGTGTATATGTTAGTCATTCAGTCATGTCTGACTCTTTGTGATCCCATGGATTGTAGCCCACCAGGCTCCTCTGTCCATGGAATTTTCCAGGCAGGAATACTGGAGTGGGTTGCCATTCCCTTCTCCAGGGGATCTTCCCAACCCAGGGATTGAACCTGGGTCTGTTACATTGCAGGCAGTTTCTTTACTGTCTGAGCCACCAGGGAAGCCCTCTCACACGTTAATGTGCACACAGATCAGCCAAGGATCTTGTTAAAATACACAGTTTTGATTCAGTAGCTCTGGATGGAGCTCTCAATTCTGCATCTTTAACGAGCTTCAAGTGGTGCAGAGGATGCTGGTCCACAGACCACACTTTGATAGCACTTCAAGAAGCAGGCAGAGCTGGTTTGTGCCCTGGGATTGGCTTGTTTGTTGTACAGTATTCTGAAGTTCCTAAAGCTTCCATCTCTACCAACCCTGTGATCAAACCTGTTGGAACATGGCAATGATTCCCTCATTCATTTGCTGGCACTGTAAATTTGTCAGTTCAGTGATAATTATTTTTTATTTTCTGAAGTTAAAAGAGTATTTAACAGACAGATTTTATTTTGGGGGCTCCAAAATCACTGTGGACAGTGAATGCAGTCATGAAATTAAAAGATGTTTGCTCCTTGGAAGGAAGGAAGGATGGAAGTTCAGGTGCTCAGTCATGCCCGACTCTTTGCAACCCCTTGGACTGAAGCACACCAGACTTCCCTGTCCATCACCGCTCCCAGAGCTTGTTCAAACTCATGTCCATCAAGTCAGTGATGCCATCCAACCAACTCATGCTCTGCTGTCCCCTTCTCCTCCTGCCTTCAGTCTTTCCCAGCATCAGTCTTTTCTAGTGAGTCAATTCTTCACATCAGGTGGCCAAAGTATTGAGCTTCAGCTTCAGCATCAGTTCAGTTCAGTTCAGTCTCTCAGTCATGTCCGACTCTTTGCGACCCCATGAATTGCAGCATGCCAGGCCTCCCTGTCCATCACCAACTCCCAGAGTTTACTCAAACTCATGTCGAGTTGGTGATGCCATCCAGCCATATCATCCTCTGTCATCCCCTTCTCCTCCTGCCCCCAATCCCTCCCAGCATCAGGGTCTTTTCCAATGAGTCAACTCTTCGCATGAGGTGGCCAAAGTATTGGAGTTTCAGCTTTAGCATCAGTCCTTCCAATGAATACCCAGGACTGATCTCCTTTAGAATGGACTGGTTGGAACTCCTTGCAGTCCAAGGGACTCTCAAGAGTCTTCTCCAACACCACACTTCAAAAGCATCTATTCTTCAGCGCTCAGCCTTCTTCACAGTCTAACTCTCACATCCATACATGACCACTGGAAAAACCATAGCCTTGACTAGACAGACCTTTGTTGCCAAAGTAATGTCTCTGCTTTTGAATATGCTATTGAAAAGTTGTTGTTGAATCACGTGAAGACACCGGGATTCTTGGCCCCCAGAGGAGAAGAATTCAATCTGGGGCCAGAGACGAGGCTTGATCGCTCAGAGCTTTTGTGTAATAAAGTTTTATTAAAGTATAAAGGAGATAGAGAAAGCTTCTGACATAGGCATCAGAAGGGGGCAGAAAGAGTACCTGCTTGCTAGTGTTAGCAATGAAGTTATATACTCCAAAGAATGGAGGTTGTAAAGACCTCATCAGACCTACTCCCATAATTTACATTTTAAGATAACAGAATTAGCCAGAAGGTTTAATCCAAAGACTGTCCTCAGGCAGGATACATTATTGTTATATAATCCTAAGGAATGTGGAGAAAGAAAAAAAAGTTTGTCCTTTCTTCCTCCTTGAGAATTCCAGACCCCTCTCTCCTTGGGGACCCCTAGACTCCCTATCAACCTGTCTAGGAAATGACTCTCTCACTATCTAGGTTGGTTATAACTTTCCTTCCAAGGAGTAAGCATCTTTTAATTTCATGGCTGCAATCACCATCTGCAGTGATTTTGGAGCCCAAAAAATAAAGTCTGACACTGTTTCCACTGTTTCCCCATCTATTTCCCATGAAGTGATGGGACCGGAGGCCATGATCTTAATTTTCTGAATGTTGAGCTTTAAGCCAACTTTTCACACTCCTCTTTCACTTTCATCAAGAGGCTTTTTAGTTCCTCTTCACTTTCTGCCATAAGGGTGGTGTCATCTGCATATCTGAGGTTATTGATATTTCTCCCAGCAATCTTGATTCCAGCTTGTGCTTCTTCCAGCCCAGGGTTTCTCATGATGTACTCTGCATAGAAGTTAAATAAGCAGGGTGACAATATACAGCCTTGACGTACTCCTTTTCCTATTTGGAACCAGTCTGTTGTTCCATGTCCAGTTTTAACTGTTGCTTCCTGACCTGCATATAGGTTTCTCAAGAGCATCAGTCTCCCAGTGAATATTCAGGACTGATTTCCTTTAGGATTTGCTGGTTTGATAATTGTTGATATTCAAGGGACTCTCAAGAGTCTTCTCTAACATCACAGTTCAAAAGCATCAGTTCTTTGGTGCTCAGCCTTCTTTACGGTCCAGTTCTCACATCCACACATGACCACTGGCAAAACCACAACTCTGACTTTGTGGACCTTTGTCAGCAATGAAATGTCTCTGCTTTTTCATATGCTGTCTAGGTTTGTCATAGCTTTTCTTCCAAGAAGCAAGCATCTTTTAATTTCATGGCTTCAGTCACCATCTACAGTGATTTTGGAGCCCCCCAAACATAAAGTCTCTCACCATTTCCATTTTTCTCCATCTATCTGCCATGAAGTGATGGGATCAGATGCTATGATCTTAGTTTTCTGAATGTTGAGTTTTAAGCCAGCTTTTTCACTCTGCTCTTTCACTTTTATCAATATGCTCCTTGGAAGGAAAGTTATGACAAATCTAGACAGAGTATAGTGAGGACAGGGAAGCCTAGCTTTCTGCAGTCCATGGGGTCACAAACAGACATGACTTAGCAACTGAACAACAACAAATCTGCATTTAACAATTTGTGATGCTGGATTGTTAATGACATATTACCTTGTGATCTCCTGATTCATGAGTTTTCCCCAAGTAAGTTGTCTGCTCCTAGGAATAAGAACTGTCTTATATCGTTTTGTTTCTTCCATGCATAGTGACAAACTAGAAGAGACAATGACAAAATTAGTGGATGTCTACTGTTATCTTTGATTTGAAAAGATTTCAGATCTCTTTCCTAAGAGTGGATTTTGATTCTGAGGTCCAGAGAGAGACAGGGTTGAAAAGATATCAGGTCCCTGTAAGAAGTGAACAGAAGATGCTAGGGAAAATTTGGACCTCTTCTTGCAATCAGATAAATATATACTAGTCCTCAAAACTTTACCTACGGCTTTCCTTAGAGTTAGATGTCTTGTTTTGATTTCTATTTAGGTTTGTACTTAAGATGACTCTATATAAAAATGTTCAGACATCCTGAGCAGAGGAAATAAAAAGTAGATTTGATAATAGTACACATGACATGATTAAGGAAAAATATATGTGCTTTGAAGAAATATAGGATGAAATTTTCAAGACAGGAAGAAGATAATGTATGAACAAGATAAGTACTCTTTTCTAGTTTCATTGTGAAAGATCACAGAAAGTTTATAATACTGCAGGCTTGAGTGCAAGCCATATTCTCATGCTTGAGAAATGAATAGATTAGGTGACTTCATACACCTTTGGACTGAATGTTGTCAAGACAGAAATGTCTCACACCTTCTAGAGTAGACCATGCTGAAATGGACAACAAGAAATGATGTGAGTTCCTGCCGATCACTTACCTGCACTTTTTGCCTGGAAGTTTTTTAATACCTCCTGGATGGGCTAGAAAAGATGACTTTTGAGTTCTCTGACAAACTGAGAGTTTGTGATTTTTAAAAATAATTAATACCTATTACTGATAACTATATAGTATATATTAATAATTATAATAATTATTCATTAACATTTTGTATAATAGACTTTCAGAATGCAAAGGCACTCTAGAAGTTGATAGAGACAATAGATATCTTCTTTTTTTATCAGAGGAGCTCTGCTTCCACACCCTGGAGACTTACAACATTTATAGGTTCTGCTCAAACACTTCCAGCTAAAACAAACTGTG
The DNA here is from genome assembly GCF_032452875.1 of Bos javanicus. Lineage (NCBI taxonomy): Eukaryota > Metazoa > Chordata > Mammalia > Artiodactyla > Bovidae > Bos > Bos javanicus. Next base: position 80,089,410 of record NC_083876.1, on the reverse strand, counting down.
TGTGAAGACAACCATTTTTGTGGGATAGTATTTTTCTGTCACTAGAAAAATAGCTCATCTTTACCATAATAATTTTATAAAACAACAAAAAGTACAAAATAAAAATTAAAAATATCTATAATATTCAATACTAACACTCAGAGATAACCACTATTAACCTTTTGATGTATATGCCCAGGTGTGTGTGTGTGTATGTGTGTGTGTGTGTGTGCATATGTATAGTTTTATTTTGAAAAAAATCAGACTACCCATATTTTAGAACCGGCTTTAACCATCCTTTGTCATTAGTATTTTTCCATAACATCACTTTCAAAGGCTGAATAACCACATTAAGGGTTTTAAAATAGCTATAATTACTAAAGTTTTTTTCTTCTATCAAGTCAAAACATACCTTTATAATTTACATGTACTTGTCCTTTCTCTGCCCTCCAGACCTACGTGCAATAAATAGTGTCATTCTACTCTTTCAGGCCAACACTTGATATATGTGAAGACTGCCTGCAGATCACCCTGAGTCTTATTTTTGGGTTTTAATCAGCCTCAGGTTTTCAAGCCTCTTTCATGGCTCTCAGGTTCCACTATCATGAAAGCTTTCCTCTGGGTTCATTTCAGTTTGTCATTTTCCCCCCAAAATTGGATAAAATATTTCAGGGAAGTTTAGAAGAGAACCATCACCTCTTTTTTGGTGGAATTTGGAATTTATTTATGTAGCCAGTATCCTGTATAATTTCTGCAGTCTTGCCTCACTGTTGACCTGCTGAGACTTCCATGTCTTGCTCTTACACCTGCTGTTCTTGAGTTCCCACCATCTCCACCACCACCCTGCTACATCTCCTAATCCTGCACTCAGATGGCTGTGAACCTGAATGCATGACCTTTTGTACATTCTTTCATTAATCCAGCACATATTCATTGAACACTTGCTATGTGCCAGGAACGGCTGGGGGCACCAGGGATATGACGGTGTTCTTTGCTTGTCAACAGACTTAACAATCTGTGATAAAGAAAGGGACAGAGCAAGATGCTATGGAAGCTCACAGCAATCCTTATGTGGTTAAGGCTTGGGTAAGACCTTGCTGAAGAAATGTGATTTAGGTGAAGACCTGAAGGAATTCTTGTGAGAGTCGGTCCATTGTCCCAGCCCCCTGAAATAATTCTGGGTCTCTATTTTTTTTCTTTCAGTGAATGATAGAAATGGCACCTACACTATCATGTGAATTGTCAAAAAATGGTGAACACAACAGAGCCCAGGACAGGTCTTTGTCACACTATATACCTTTCCCCAAACTTTTCCAAATCCACCTAGTTGTGTTTTGCATAAAGAAATGTTTTCCTATATGGGAAAAGAATGTAAAAATAAAAAAGAGTGGATATCTGTACATGTAAAACTGATTCACTTGGCTGTACCTGAAACTAACACAACACTGTAAACCAACTATACTTCAACAAAGATTTTAAAAATATAATATATGGAATCTAGAAAAATGCTATCAGTTCAGTTCAGTTCAGTTGCTCATTCGTGTCCGACTCTTTGCGACCCCATGAATCGCAGCACGCCAGGCCTCCCTGTCCATCACCAACACCCGGAGTTCACCCAAACTCATGTCCATCGAGTCAGTGATGCCATCCAGCCATCTCATCCTCTGTCATCCCCTTCTCCTCCTGCCCCCAATCCCTCCCAGCATCAGAGTCTTTTCCAATGAGTCAACTCTTCGCATGAGGTGGCCAAAGTATTGGAGTTTCAGCCTTAGCATCATTCCTTCCAAAGAAATCCCAGGGCCGATCTCCTTCAGAATGGACTGGTTGGATCTCCTTGCAGTCCAAGGGACTCTCAAGAGTCTTCTCCAACACCACAGTTCAAAAGCATCAATTCTTCGGTGCTCAGCCTTCTTCACAGTCCAACTCTCACATCCATACATGACCACAGGAAAAACCATAGCCTTGACTAGATGAACCTTTGTTGGCAAAGTAATATCTCTGCTTTTCAATATGCTATCTAGGTTGGTCATAACTTTTCTTCCAAGGAGTAAGCGTCTTCTAATTTCATGGCTGCAGTCACCATCTGCAGTGATTTTGGAGCCCCCCAAAGATAAAGTCTGACACTGTTTCCACTGTTTCCCCATCTATTTGCCATGAAGTGATGGGACCAGATGCCATGATCTTAGTTTTCTGAATGTTGAGCTTTAAGCCAACTTGTTCACTCTCCTCTTTCATTTTCATCAAGAGGCTTTTTAGTTCCTCTTCACTTTCTGCCATAAGGGTGGTGTCATCTGCATATCTGAGGTTATTGATATTTCTCCCGGCAATCTTGATTCCAGCTTGTGCTTCTTCCAACCCAGCGTTTCTCATGATGTACTCTGCATGTAAGTTAAATAAGCAGGGTGACAATATACAGCCTTGACGTACTCCTTTTCCTATTTAGATATACTTATTTGCAAAGCAGAAAGAGAGACACACACAGAGAGAGCAGGAAGATAGCAAGGTGAAAGGGAGGGTGTAATGAATTGGGATACTGGGATTGACATACATACACTATGCTGGGCTGTGCTTAATCTCTCAGTTGTGTCTGACTCTTTGCAAAATCATGGGCCACAGCATGCCAGGCTCCTCTGTCCATGGGGAGTCTCCAGGCAAGAATGCTGGAGTGGGTTGCCATGCTGTCCTCCAGGGGATCTTCCCAACCCAGAGATCAAACCAGGTCTCCTGCTTTGCAGGCTGATTCTTTACCAACTGAACCACCAGGGAAGTCCAAGAATATGGAAGTGGGTAGCCTGTCCCTTCTCCAGGGGATCTTCCCGACCCAGGAATTGAACTGGAGTCTCCTGCATCGCAGGCAGATTTTTCACCAGCTGAGCTATCAGGGAAGCCCTGTGTATAAAATGGGCTTCTCAGGTGGTGGTAGTGGTTAAAGAATCCACCTGCCAATGCAGGAGACATCAGAGGAGCCTGGCGGCTACAGTCCATGAGGTTGCAAGGATTTGGACGACTGAGAGACTGAGCACACCTGTATAAAATAAACTAATGAGACCCTACCATATGGCACAGGGAATTACTACTTAAAGCTCTGCGATGACCTAAACAGGAGGGAAATCCAAAAGAGAAGAAGGATATGAAAAGAGGATATATAAAAAAAGAAGGGATATTTCTAAACATCTGATAGAGCTGATTTCCTTTGCTATACAGCAGAAACTAACACAATATTGCAAAGCAATAAAATAAAATAAAGATCAATTAAAAAAATAAAATTTTCTCCATAAATCTATTTGCAGTGGATAAAGAATATGGTTAATATGAATTTACTCTTCATGTTAGAATTCCTTGCTTTAATCGATTATGTGCTTAAAGCCTCCAAAGTCTTGTCCTGGATGGAGTGTGGGCATGACACTTCACACCAGCTCATGATGCTCTGGAAGTGGGCTATTGATCATGTGCTCTGGCTTGTGAAGCTAATGTGTGCCATTAAAGTGTCTTGGCTCTTTGGGTGGCGTTCTTAGAAATTGCTCTTTGTTGGATGATGAGTGTGTTAAAGCATGTTTTCCTTCACATACTGAAGCTTCTCTCCATGATTCTTGTCCACGTTTCCCTGCTCCCTTTTACTCTTTTAAATGATCATGGACTCATCATTCTTTCAAGTCCTACTCTGGCTCTGTAATATCCAAAGGGACCCATTTGTTTTCCAAAGAGCCAAGTTTTGTTTACACCCCACATCAAACTGAGGTCTTCTGCATTGCAGGCAGATTCTTTACCAACTGAGGTATGAAGGAAGCTGTTTACACCCCACATACAAACAACTGAAAAACAATCTTTCATTTGCCAACCTATTTTGACATTGCAGAGACACATATTAATCTTCCTTATTCTCACCCACCTTGAACAACTACCTGGATGGAAAAAAAGTAAAGCATTGTTTTCTAATAGCAACATAGATATTTCTCTTCCTGAATTGTTGCCTCATTTTATCATGTTGATGTGCGTCTGACACATTGATGGGAAGCTCCCAGAAAGAGGGAGTGGCTTGCTGTAAAATGTAGTGAGTGTCTGGGTACCAAGTGCAACCCAGGGGCTGTGGTGACTATTAGCAACCATCTCAACCCCTGTGGTGGGCCAGGGACACAAGAAGGACTCTCGTCTTGTGTGCAAAGTAAACTGCTGTTGAAAAGTATATGGCTGACACATTTCTTTATGTGGAACAATAATTCTTTTTGAAATTACTTCCAAGCTTGGTTTAAGTACAGCCTTGCTAAAAAATGCCAGACCGTCCTTCTCTGTTCATAACTCTGTGACTTCATTCAGTTAAAGAAGGCATTTTTCAGGGACCATCTCCTCTGTTTTGCTGGAGATGTTATTTGATATTATCTAATGTTCTTCCATGAACTTACTGGAAAATCAGGCCATTTTCTTTTTGGATTTATGTTGTAATGCCATCATTTATACAAATTCATTGCAGGCCTGTTTTGAGAGTTTTTTATTCTTAATTTTAGCAATAATATGTTAACTGAATTTCTGGGCAGAGAACACTTTTTTTTTTTTTCTGTCTGGCAATGAGTCACAGTTTTAATACCTTGAAAGGCTTGCCACAGGCTCCTTTCTCACATGTGGGTTGCACTTTGAAATAACAGTGGGTTGAACTGGCTGATGTGATTTTTAGGTTAGCTCGTTGGCAGAGAGCTTAGAGAGCAGAGGTACAAGGGTATTATGTTGGAGGTCTCAGGCAAGGTGAAAGTCCACCTCGATCTCCCCTGCCGACTTTGATGATATATAGAAAGTGTTTCTCCCAGATACCAGGCATGAGGCAGACCCTCAGCATGAGACAGGGCAGACTGTCAGGTTTTCACATTTAGCAAGAAATTTTTTTTTATGATACTTTGATGTCATTCTTGGAGCTATCAGACACGCAGGGATCACTGAATATTTCTGCACTTCTCTAAGCCTGTGATGTATAAACTAGCAACTATTTTCAGGTCACATTTCTTAGCATAGGGTGCTACATTTAATTTGCATCTTAGCAATGACTGAGTTCCTCTTGCACATTATTGAATGTTTTACTCATTTAGGTACATAACTCTGGCCAGTCAAAAATATAAGATTCATTCAACTGTTCAAGTGTGCTATTTATTGATTCTCTAATATTTAACAAGTGCTCGGTTAAGACATGAAAGCATTATGAGCAATTAATAAATTCTTGATAAAGTTTATTTATCCTTACATTATAAATCAGATGATCATTGAAAAGTTGTTCTGTACCATACATCAAAGCTGTAACGATGAATAAGACATTGATTTGCCTTCAGTGAGTTCACAGTCCACTGGCACATCCAGGAATGTCAGGAGAAAATTACATTCAGCATGAAAACTATCCTTCTAGAGGGGCGAAGAGGGCAGTAGGGGATCACAGAAAGGGTTCATTTTAGTGTTTTAGGGAGGAGACAGAAGACCAGGTAAGACTCCAAGAACTAGCTACGGGTACACAGACTTGAGGAAAATGCCCATATAATTGGTGAGACCACAGCACCCCAGACAGAGCAGCAGGCATCAGTTTGACACTAGATCTGATTAAGCACTAACCTTGGGACACAGGGCATCGGTCTGTGGGACGGCAGAGAAGGTGGTGATCCGTGAAGTGGGAGTCACGAAAGCGTCCACACAGGAGCTTGTGTTGAGCATGAAAGATGGTTAGTGCTTTGATAGGCCTTTCGCTTGTATATCTTAGGTAAGGCAATCCAGGACAAGAATCTGACTTACTGTAGGAGATGAAGGCTGCCACATATGTTTCCTGGAGATTATCGAGTCTGTGGCACAAAGCTGTTTTTTCTTAGGTGATAAACCCTCAGGTAAGGTTAGGGGGGGGGCTTCCCAGGTAGCTCAGTGGCAAAGAATCCTCTTGCCAATGCAGGAGATGCGGGCTCAGTCCCTGGGAGGAGAAGGGGGGACACCGGGAGGAGGAAATGGCAATCCACTCCAGTATTTGTGCACCTGTCTGTGCACCCACCCCACCCTGCTACGCCCCAACCACAACTCACCCAGGTGTCCATATCTGGCTCCAAGGGGAACTGCAGTGGCAGAGGGGAAAGAGAGAACCAAGGCCTTCCCCCTCCTAACCAGCTGCCAGGCAGAGCCCTGGCCAAACACCAGGACAGGAGTTTCTGGAGGAGGAAATGGCGACCCACTCCAGTATTCTTGCCTGGGAAATCCCATGGACACAGGAGCCTGGTGGGCTACAGTCTATGGGGTCACAAAGAATCAGATACGACTGAGTGACTGAGCACACACATGCAAAATTAGGGGGAGTCTACATGCCGCACAAACAGATGCCTCCTGAGGTTGAAACGGAACAGTGAATGTACCAGAAATGGTAAGAATAATGAACTACAGTCACATATTTTGAAGAGAATGAACACGGAATTGCAAGTTGTGAGGAAGTGCTGAGAATGGATCAGTTTCTCAACGGAAATAAGAAGTAGCCTTTCACAGTTGCACAATCATTTATATATTTTTGTTGATCACATGCAAAGCACAGATGGAAATTCAGGAATGCTGAGATGATATATAACTTTCCAAAAAGGGAATTTAAGGATCTCTAGTGCATGGAAGGGGTCAAGGGATATGGTAAAAGAGAAAGGGAACACGGACTGCAGTACTCACAGACAGTACATCTGCGCCACAGGTAGTGAACAGATGAAACGAATTAAAATCATCTGTTTCTACTACTCATTTCAACCCACTTGCATCATGCTGGGCCAACTTTTGAAAGCCAACTTAGCTGAGCTTCCTCTTCTGTAATTCCCGATAAATGGCAATACATTGGATACATACAGGTAACGATGAGTTCTGAAGACATGAGCCAAGGAAGACAAACTCCTGACAACCAAGATGGTATCCTGTGGAATAAGTCAGGTTTAAGCAATTAAACAAGAGAACCCCTGTGACCAGAAAGTTCATGGCTTTACTCACAGCTGTTATCTTTTGGGGGCCATTGGCTGGTGGGATTCAGGAAGTACCTTGGGGTAGTGGCTTCTGCTTAGTGGGGAAGAATTCTTTAGGCAGCACTCACTCGTTCAGATGTTGTTTTCTCTCCAAAAGTCAGGGTGGTCTGTCCAAGTCCTTCCATGGCTGGGGGACAAAGAAGAGAAGGTATTCTGGAGCAGGCAATTGACAGCCCCTCCCAAGTTGTAGAGTGGGCCCTGGAGACAAGCCATGCTTTCCACAGTTCTCGCATTTGCGTGAGTCTGTGCATTCACAAGTAGGAATCGAAATAGCTAGAGTTATATAAAGACAACTGATGCAGATTCTGAACTTTAATGTGTGAATGTTGTGAAATCATAGAAGATACTAAGAATTCTCCAAATCAGTCTATAAAGAAGGTCACATACAGGCTGGTATAGAATACAGAAGGACCTGTTCTGAACAAGGCTTACAAAAAGAAGGCAAGGACAGGGTGATGATAGAAATACTTGCCTTCCTTGTATCTGTCTAAAGGGTTTTATCAATACTTTAGGGAGAAAAGATTGGGGGTATTACAACAAACTACATTGAAGCTGTATATTAGTTGTTATAACTCTGGATTTTTAAGTGTAGTATTAATAAATGATACATTTTATGTTTATAACATCAGTTCAGGATCTGTCAGTCATCTATCTAATCTAATCTAAATAAAAAGTAATGCTATCTGACTTGCTACAGATGACATCCTAACTACATGGGTCCAATTGGTAGTGGCAAAGACAATAAGCAGCAAACTTCACTAAATGGTGCCTGAACAAGGCAAATTCCTCTTTGGGTGTGCCAGATGAACATCCACAAGCTCATGCTTGTTACATAGATCGGTGGAATGCTGGAGAGCCAGAACAGACGTCAAGTGCATTGCCCTTCATCACACAGGGCAATAATGAAGATGCTGCAGGTCAAGGGGACTTCTTGAGGAATGGACTTTCACCCCTAGAACTTGAACTCTGGGCCTTAGCCCCCAGTTGGATACTTTTTCAAGTACACCTAACAGTCTTGGGGGGAAAAGGGATGTGGATGTCCAGTAGGAGGATGTATCATATAAGCACTTCAATCTTCCTCAAGGAATTACATTTCTCGGTTTGATGAACATATCGTGAATATTGGGTTTCTCTGGAGGCTCAGACATTAAAGAATCTGCCTGCAGTACAACCATGACAGAGAAGCCAGCAGAGACTCATTTAGAAGTTCTTGCTCCTTGGTTTTATTTTTTATTTTTTACTCTGGCTGCCAGAGAGTGTATATCTCTTCGATCACTCCTCTTTTCTTTCCTAAGCATGGCTGTTCGTGCTACATGCATGCTAAATCGGTTCAGTCATGTCTGACTCTTTGTAACCCCAAGGTCTGTAGCCGGCCAGGCTCCTCTGTCCCTGGGGATTCTCCAGGCAAGAATGCTGGAGTGGGTTGCCATGCCCTCCTCCAGGGGATCTTTCTAATGCAGGGATCAAACCCACACCTCTTATATCTCCTGCATTGGCAGGCAGGTTCTTTACCACTAGTGCCACCTGGGAAACAACAAATTTGAAATGGCTGATGGTGAGAGAGCTGGGGAAAGTGGGTGGTGGCAGTGATGTGTCTCACGGTACAGAGGGGCACAGCTGTGGCCTGACCGAGATCAGCTCCCGGGAGCAGTTGGAGGGCCTCCTGCCTGTCTTTCTAGTCAGAAGCGAATCCTACTAGACTGTACAAGGGCTCATCATAAAACAGGGGGAAGTCTGCTTTATTTATTATGAGAAGAAAAATACCACTTTTCTTCTGAGCAAATATGAGCATTTCTGAAGACACATCGGCAACTCCTTTTAGAAGAGTTTTGAGCTTTTAGGGATGGAAATACCTAGGATGAAAATCTCTTCCTGGGAAGTGAGTTTATGAGATGCCACCTCTTCTGTTGTTGTTATTTAGTCACTAACTAAAGGAGGGACTTTCCCAGTGGTCCAGTGGTGAAGACTCTGCCTTCCAATGCAGAGGATGCAGGTTCGATTTTTGGTTGGGGAGCTATGATCCCACGTGCCTCGCAGCCAAAAAGCCAAAACACAAAACAGAAGCAATATTGTAACAAATTCAATGAAAACTTTTAAAATAATACACATAAAAAAAAATCTTAAAAAAATTAAGAGCTTAAGGAAATGTCTTGGGAATTCCAAGATGTCAAACATCCCAGGAAGGGGAGTGAAACTTAGAGGGGAAGATGAGGGGAGATGTCGGAGAATTCGTGGGTGACCACACTGCCACTAACCAGGTTCCCTCAAGCCTGCAGAGACTTCCAGTTCCCTCTAGAATTCAACACCATTCCTTTCAGGAAATCTTCAAGTTGAGAGATACTCAGATTTAACGTCATCGTGTACTGTCATGTAGGGGGAACAGACCCAGGGCAGGAGATGAACATCCGAGGCGTTACAGGATTCAGGCTGGAAAATCAGCATCCAGGCAGATGTCTGTGCTGGCCTAGTGTTAGAAGATTCTGGAACTCAGCAAGCATTTCCGGCCTCCATGCATTTGCATCCGTTCCCTCTCCTGGGAATGCTCTTTCCCTAGCTATTTACAGAGACACCCCTCTGGCCAAATCATTCTTGCTTCCTACATTCCCATTCTTCTTTTAAAGGACGCCATTCACTTCTTTCCTAGCATGAATCACAATCTGCCCTTTGATTTTATTTCAGTCATGTAACTAATACTTGTGAGCACCTATTCTGTTCAGGCACATTCTAAGCAGAAAGAACCCGATGGAACAAGGAAAAGGCCCCTGCCCTCTGCTCCCCTTCTGAGGTGGCGGGTACCAACAGTGCACACTTCGGTAAGGCTGCCCTGCTCTCAGCTCTGATATGGCAATTCATTTATGCCACACTGAATCTCCAGTGTTGGAAGTGGGGACTTTTAATACCCACCCTCCTTAAACAGACACGGAACTGTGGAATTCCCAGGTGGCTCAGCGGTAAAGAATCTACCTGCAATACAGGAGACCTGGGTTCGATCCCTGGGTTGGGAAGATCCCTTGGAGTAGGAAATGGCAACCCACTCCACAGACAGAGGAGCCTAGTGGGCTACAGTCCATGATGTCAGAGTCGGATATGACTGAGCACACAAACATCAGCAACAGCAACTCCTTCCCACAGAAGAAGAAGTGGTGATATAGGAAGGTTAAGACACTCACCCTGGGTCAGTTTGTTCATCATCTCTTGGTTTAAGGACAGACCCTTGCTTATGATTTGTCTTTTCCAGCGGAATATAAGCTCCATGAAGTTAGGAACCATCCGTGTCTCATTCCCTGGTGTACCCTCAACATCTGGTACATAAGAGATGTTTATAAATATTTGCAGAACGATTGAAAGAAAAAAAGAGTACTTACAAATACCCATTAGGACCATCTGGGCTATTTTAATAAAAAGGCTGCACATTTAAGAAAATGCTCTTTCCATCCCTGTTGGCTGTGTGATGGCAGAATCAGGCCATCTTGATCTTGCCTTTTACCACATAAAAATGCATTTATTGTACAGCCATATTAAACTACTGCATGCTTGTCGGTGAATATTGAAGCTGAAGTTTAAATTCTTCTTTCATTACTGCCTCCTGTCTCCCCTATTTATTGATGCCGCTGTGTTTAGTCTCCAGGAAGCGGAGCTGAGTTCCTGAAATGAAAACCACCTCCCCTCGACTTGGCTTTGGGCTGCATGACTCAGGGGCTGGCCCTAACACCCTGGCAGCAGAATTCAACAGCCAGAAGTTTGGAGGAGACTTTATTTTGGTATCTAAGTAAGAAGGAAATACCTGGTGCAGCTTGTCAGCCTTGAAGAGGAAAAAAGACAGTCATCATCATAATAAAAGTGGTATCCTGGGTGAAGGTGAGACTGTTTACAAGCAAGTGTCTTGTGCACACTTGGCTTTGTGCCACGGTGCAGGATGTTCACTGTGGCTCCATGGAAGCTGCTCTCTGTTGTTTGTGAACCTTGGTACCTTGGAGTCGCTTTGGAGAGACTGATAATTATCAGGTTTCCAAATTAATGGGATTCACAAATGATCGAACATAATCAAGAACAGGCTAAAATTGTTCAAGGCTAAAACCAATGAAATCACAAGGAAAAGTCTCCATAACTGATGTATTTATGGAAAGGTTTCTTAGCAAGTGGGCAAAGATGCTAATGACCATGATAATAGATGTGCTGCTGGATTGTAGGACACTGGGCTAAACCTTTTGTGTCACCTCATTTCTTTTTATGGTAATTCTTGTTGTAAAGAGGATTATCCCTGTCTCACACTTCAATAGGCTCACTGAGCTCGTTGAGATGAAGTTGGGATCCAAACTCGATACCCACCAATTTCAAGATTTAGGAGTTTAACCACTCTGGTGTGTATTTTCCAGGATCCTCTTCAGGGCCTCAGGGAGAGGAGAGGGGGTGGGAACGGTGACCTCCGATTTTAGGCATCTCCTTCTTCACCTGCCTGATCTGACATATGGAGCTTCGTAAGACACTGGGCTGGAGAGGAGGGTCTTCTCAGATTTTTAGGATGTTCCTCTGGTGTTTTTTGTCATTTCCTGCCCTTCTGCTTTCATCCTAGAGAGTAATTTGGTACATTTGAGAGAAGAGTCCACAGAGAGGAGACTCATTCACTCCTCAAAAGTATTTTGCAAGAAGGTGTTATCATCCCATTTTATGGAGAGAACACTAAGATGTGAGGTAGAGGTTAATTTGCACAATGTCACATAGCTTCCCCATGGTAGAATTCCTATGTGAGCCCCAATTTTTCCCAGTCAAAAGCTTTGTTCCTCCCAAGACCAGATGACATCCCTTTCCCACGGAGGCTCTCTTCTCGTGTTGGGGTGACTGGTGTGGGTACCCCTTCCTCAGGGCAGGGACGTGAGGTGAAGCCAGAGCCCCCATTGCCCCGTGGTTTCTGCCACTTCCGCTCCTCAGAGATGCCTCTCATTCCACATCCGGTTCTTTGTGGAGGGATCATTCAGTGAGTTGTTGATGGTTATTTTGCTCTTGTGGCCAGGTCTCTGTGTTCCCTTACCTCGGAAAGATGTGTGATACAGGGAGGAAAGCAGGAGTTAGGAGGCAGAGAAGGCAATTCTTCTTTGATGCTTAGTACTCCGTTGTGAAAACTCAGGCTGGCGACACTGGATGCTCGGGGAAGAGGAGTGGGCAGATGAATTGTACTGCTTGGAGTTCAAGAATTCTTCTTGAACTGACGGGGCTCAAAGGAGGAAAGGAAGCTGGGGAATGTGCCAGACACTTCTCTCTATTGCACACTTATCCACAGAGCCCCCCAAAAGAGATTTATCTGGGATGTGGGGGTGGGATGGGAGGACGTAACACCCGAGCTCCTGGGAGCCTAGGCTTGGCTTGAAGCTGAGGAATTCCCCACCTCTGGGGGACATCTTGGAGTTGGGAAACAAGCACAGCAGTAATGAGCACGTGGGACAGAAGACCAGGGCCTTCTCCTAACACTGTCAAATCCAGATGATGACAGGGAATTTTGCATGACTGGGGAGGTGTAACTAAAGCCCCAAGGCTGACAAGGATTGGATTTCTCATCATCTCAGAGAAAAGTGAACTTGGAGCCAATGAAGACAAGAAATAAATGTGATATTTCTTGCACTGTAGTTTTGCAGACCAAATTTTAGATCCACTACAGATCCATTCCTTTGGCTGACGAAAATTTTTTCCTGTAGTTACATGGACAGATATTCCTGGAAGAAGTTGTATAATCTAGCATCCTCAGCCTTACTCAGGATAAAAATCTCATCCTCAACTGTGACAACAGTGATTCTTCCCAAACCTTGGCTTTAAGGAAGGCATGGTGAGCTGACAAAATTCCATATGGCAGGAGGGATTCTTCTGTGGTCTCTTCACTGTGGGGAATCTGAAAGCACAAGGGAGCAATAGCAACAGCCTTTAAAGAAAGTAGGTAAAGTAAAATTTTCTTTAAAGGAAAAAAGGTAAATACTCATCTAATGATCCTTTGATGAGGGACTCAACTTTCTCATCTGCTGACCACTGATGGATATATGGACTGTATCCTTCCCTCTTTTCCTCTCTCCTATCCCTTTCTTCTTTCCTCTCATTTCATCATTCTTCCGTCTTCTGCCATTTTTTTTTCACTCTTTCTGTGAATCTCCCAGCCTCATTCGGAATTTCAGCCAGCCAACATGATAAACGTATTGCTTGATCGACTAATGCATGACTGAGAAAGGGGAGACATGCAAGGAGGAGTTAGAATAAGGTTAGCACATCACAGTCCTGCCAAGGAGTCCTCTGGCTCTCTAGAGGGGACTGCGGGTCAGTGCTGAGATCTCTCACAGCCTCGGCAAAGCAGGAAGCAAGAAGCAGGACTCTGTGATGTGACTCAGTGTCCCTAAGATGAGAAGAAATGGGTGCTTTGGGAGAATAGCATCTAGTGTGGGCGCTGAGACCAGGGAGAAATTGCATTTTGGACTTCACAGCATTGAGTGTGTTCCAGGAAAACTTTGTTGGCTTTTGAAAGAAAACAATTATGACATTGACTTCTTAATAGAAGGGACAGAATTCTTACTCTCAAGTCGCAGTGTTTCCTGAGTTCTCCTGGCATGGAGATGAATGCAAAGTCACTTGTGGGTTTCCGAGCTGAGGCACAATAGACCATGTGTGCATGCTCAGTTGCTCAGTCCTCTCTGACTTTTTGTGACCCCATGGACTGTAGCCTGCCAGACTACTCTGTGCTAGGATTTTTCAGGAAAGAATACTGGAGTGGGTTGCTGTTTCCTTCACCAGGGGATCTTCCCAACCCAGGGACTGAACCTGAGTCCTTCTTTGGCAGGCAGATTCCTTACCACAGAACCACTTGGGAAGCCCACAATAGACCAGAGCAGTCTGCTAAATTCCACAAGGGCTCTTTGCTTTTTCATGGCAGGTGAAAGTTCATTTAATGCCAGGACTTATTTGGATATGAAATAGTCATTTTGAAAATGTTCAGGTGAAGAAATAATGTCCTGACTCTCAACATGTGACTTCATGCTTTGAGAAAGGTAATATTAACTTGCAGCATGTGATTCCAAGCAGAGCCGAGCCATGGAGTGTCTGCTGGTTTCCTAGCCATTCTTAAATTAAGGCGCTGCAATCTGTTACATAAATCTCTATTTTCTTATTTTAGGTTCAGCCAGCATTTTGCTAGTGAATAAATCAGACAGCCCAGATGTCATTTCTCCCTGGCTAGATATAAATCACAACCAAAATGCTTGCTAGGTTTGCCAAAATTGCTTCATATGTCAACAAAATCTATCGTTACTGCCCCAGGATTCTCTCTTCTCCCTAAAGGAATAAAGAGATCATTTGCCATCAATACAGTATCAGAGAAGAAGACATTCCTGTGTTGAATAATGAAGTCCTCCCCCTGAAGTTTTACAGTGTATGAATGGATAGGATGCACCCCTTTACCATGGATGTGGAGAACTTCCTAGAGGTGTTCCTTTTCTCCTTAGAGATGACCTAACAGAGTCTTGACGAGGATCCACCACTTCACAGGACTAGAAGAAGGCATGGAGTCCATCACCAGTGCATTTCTTTAGATGCTGTATTAGTCAGCGTACTGTATTACTGTAAGAGATAACTGAGTATCTCAGTGTGTTAACCCAGAGAAGATGTATTTCTTACTCACATCACACATTCAATATGGATGCTCTGCTGCCCTCGCTCCCTCAGGTGACTCCATCATCACCTAACTCGCCCTGTGAGAGCTTCCCTAATTCTCTGCAGCTGGCAGGCTTGACAGAAAAGAGAAGGGGAATGTGCAGTCTTACTTGGGGAGTTTTGTGGGTCAAGCCTGAAGGGAGAATGCCACTTCCCCATCTCATTCCATCCCCTTAGAATGTAGTCTGTTGTTCAATTCCAAATGCAAGGGAGATGGCAAGTGTGGGATACTTCTGAACCGAGCAAGAGAAATGAGATTGTGAATATGTGGTCAGCTCCACCACAGATGCCAGACTTCTTTCTGGTCCTTCCCTTCACCTCCTCATCCCTCTCTTCCTTCCTGAATCTCTGGAGTTCTTGCTGCTCTGGTGAGACGTTTCCATGTTCTATCCCTCCTTGATGGTACCTTAGTGGTCTGGGTACCACTTCTGTACTGGGAAACCTAATTTAGTGTTGGGTGGGTGGTCTGGAAGGAAATTCAGAAACAATTGCTTTAAAATGTTTTAATCATTAAGATGGAAAAGGGTAAAAATGAATAAAATATGACTGACACATATATATCTTTAATATATTATTTTCCACAGAAAGGCTGCAAAATTCCTGACATGGCCTGACATCATAGAAGTGCAATATTTCCAAAATGAATTGAGCCCATATATTTTATATATGGAGGAAGCTATATCTGGTCTAAATCAATATTTAGCAATTGTTATAATGAATAATAAGCAGTAACATTTTAAGTTCAATTTTTCTACTTTAAAAATAATTTTTCAAGTTAGTGAAGGATGGGTTTCTACTCTCCATCTTGACCTATTGCTTGTGATAAAAGGTAGTTGCCAGATAGTGATTCAATTATAACAACTTAGAAATTTAAATTTTAGAAACAAAAAAACATTCATCTCATTCATAGCTAAACTTCAGCTTATTCCAAGGTGGGGTGGGGGTAGGGAGGTAGGGGAAGGGGTAGGGCTGGAGAGTCATGGAGAGGAAGATAAGGACAGTTAAACTTTACATTAAAGGTATTTTATTCACCAGATTATATAAGACATAGTACTTTTAAAAAATTGGGCAACTTGTCAGTATTTTCCTCCTCATAAGAATTTTAGTGAAGAAATTAATGCATTGGTAAAGATTGCTAAAAGAGACAGAAGGAATTAATAACAGATAGCACATGGCACTCCACTCCAGTACTCTTGCCTGGAAAATCCCATGGACGGAGGGGCCTGGTGGGAGGCAGTCCATGGGGTCGCTAGGAGTCAGACAGGACTGAGCAACTTCACTTTCACTTTTCACTTTCATGCATTGGAGAAGGAAATGGCAACCCACTCCAGTGTTCTTGCCTGGAGAATCCCAGGGACAGGGGAGCCTGGTGGGCTGCCATCTACAGGGTCACACAGAGTTGGACACGGCTGAAGTGACTTAGCAGCAGCAGCAGCAGCACATAAAGAAACATGGGCTTACAGCACAGAATAAAACTTTAGGCAAAGCATAGTTAAGTTATTTCTTTCTGAAAATTAAATATTTTTATTTTAGTTTATTTTTTAAATGTCTCCCTTATTGATGAACAGATAAGGTAAAAGAGAATTGTGATAACTTTTCATTTCTGCTTTTCAAGGGGTAATAACAGGTAGACCTGGCATGCTGTGACTCATGGGGTCGCAAAGAGTCGGACACGACCGAGCGACTGAACTGAACTGAACTGAACTGAAATTTTGCTTTATTCACTTGTGAGGCTGAAACCATTTTACTGTTGATTTTATAAAGCTTGAGTAAACACGTCCTGTTTACCAGTAAGCCCAAGTTGACATGGTTGTAATCTTTCTTCCTCCCTGGATGATTCATTTACTATAGAGAAATTCTTTCCTCAGCATTTTCTCCCTAGAATGTAAGCTTCGTTAGAACAAATTCTTAGCTTCATCACTGTATTCCCAGCATCTAAAAGAATATCTGACAATAAAGAATCCGCCTGTCAATGCAGGAGACAACGGTTTGATGCCTGGGTTGGGAAGAGCCCCTGGAGAAGGAAATGGCAATCCACTCCAGTATTCTTGCCTGGGAAATCCCATAGACAGAAGAGCCCGGTGGGCTACAGTCCATGAGCTGGACACAACCGAGCGACTAAGCAACAAAAAGTGCAAGCAAGGGTCATTTCATTCCTCTTTCATTGGGTCATAATGCCCTGGATCTTAACCTGAAAATGAATTAGATCATTTTGTCAACTCTATGAACAACATATAGAAAGTTTATTCCTTTAGTCTTTAACTCATTCAGTCATTGATGTACTTTGTGTCTATAGCAATAAGCTGGGAATTGAGGACCACAAGAATTCATAAGATGTAGCCCCTAAGAAGTACTAAATTCACTGAAGATTAAAAAGTCTATTCAAACGCCAATGATATGATGACAAGAACAAGGAATTTGAATAGGTCAAGGCAGTGTAAACTTTCTTCAGTTCAGTTCAATTGCTCAGTCCTATATCCGACTCTTTGCTACCCCATGGACTGCAGCATGCCAGGCTTCCCACTCCATCACCAACTCCCGGAGGTTACTCAAACTCATGTCCATAGAGTCAGTGATGCCATCCAACCATCTCATTCTCTGTCGGGCCCTTTTCCTCCTGCCTTCAATCTTTCCCAGCATCAGGGCCTTTTCCAGTGAGTCACTTCTTCACATCAGGTGGCCAAAGTATTGGAGTTTCAGCTTCAGCATCAGTCCTTCCAATGAATATTCAGGACTGGTTTCCTTTAGGATGGAATAGTTGGATCTCTTTTCAGTCCAAGGGACTCTCAAGAGTCTTCTCCAACATCACAGTTCAAAAACATCAGTTCTTCGGCACTCAGCTTTCTTCACAGTCCAACTCTCACATCCATATATGACTACTGGAAAAACCATAGCTTTGACTAGACTGGACCTTTGATGGCAAAGTAATGTCTCTGCTTTTTAATATGCTGTCTAGGTTGTTCATATCTTTTTTCCCAAGGAGCAAGCATCTTTAAATTTCATGGCTGCAATCACCATCTGCAGTGATTTTGGAGCCCAAGAAAATAAAGTCTCTCACTGTTTCCATTGTTTCCCCATCTATTTGCCATGAAGTGATGGGACAGGATATCATGATCTTAGTTTTCTTAATGTTGAGTTTTAAGCCTTTCTTAGGGACAATCTTTTATGAGTTAGTACCTGGGGGCCATGACTTTGTTCTCCTAAAAGCTTCTAGGGAAAAGGTAGGGACTCCCACAAGTTTCTGAAACTGGTTTGATAGCTCCTTAGGGGCAGAAATAATATCTTTACTTGTATCACCTATGACGGGCAGAGACTTTCTTCTAGTTTGTTGTTCTTCAGTTGCTCAGTCATGTCTGACTCTTTGTGACCCCATGGACTGCAGTATGCCAGGTTTCCCTGTCCTTCCCCATCTCCCAGTGTTTGCCCAAACTCACGTCCATTGAATCGGTGATGCCATCCAACCATTTCATCCTCTGTTGCCCCCTTCTTCTGCCTTCTTTTCCAGTATCAGGATCTTTTCAATGAGTTGGCTATTTGCATCAGGTGGCCAAAGTATTGGAGCTTCAGCTCCAGTGTCTTCTAGTTGGAAATCAATTCTTCTAGTTGGAAATCAATTCTTCTAGCTGGAAATCAATTCTTCTAGCTGGAAATCAATACATATATGTTGGTGGTGAGTTATACTACTAATAACACATTAACCTGCTGAAGTCATTTAAAGTGGTAACAATGATAATAACTTGTCTTCCATATAGAACAGAGATGGCAATATCTTGCCTTATGATGACTGACTCTATTGGGTATCCCTAAGATCTTTATAGGAAGGGGTATGTTACAGAGACTCCTATAGTCCTAAAGTGACAAAGTGTAGATGTTTCCATGAAACTTTCCTCAGGATACATACAAATTTATTTCCCAGGATTTGTATATAAATACAACGTGTCCAAGATGCATTGAGAAACCCACTATATAGGACATTCACCTACAGATAAAAGATGTGAGGAAGACATTTTCCAAATGGATTGGATCTCTATTGTTTGTCTCGTGCTATCTGAAGAAAGCAATACCTTCCCTCCTCCTTTTGATACATGACATGGAGTTTGACAGGAGGTGGGAAATGATAGCCCAATTTTATTGAAGCTTCTACCTTTCCATTGGTAAAATTCTAATTAAAAAAGTAGATCTAAGTAGACTAAATCAAGAGATAGAATAAAAAAAGACCCTTGGAATAACTTAATGAGATAAGTATTTTTAAATCGAATTAACACTGTTTGAAAAATGAGGCAAACTTGATTCTGTCAAATGTAGGGCTCTCAAGAGGTGAAATTTTGTACACACAGCACAGATGTGTTCTGACAGATATTCAGCAAAAAAGGAAGATCATGCAGTGGAAAAACTGACATGAATTGGTCACGTAAATCTTTGGAACAATCATACATGAGTCATGGCAAATTCTTACAAAGAATGAATTTTAATAAAAAATGTATGATTTATCCAAGGTATCTCATTTTTAAAAATTGTACCTATTAGCAAGAAAGAGAGAGAGGTGATGAGAATTCAGTTTTTCTTAAACCAAAAGGGAAGTGAAGGGGGGGAAATGAGTCAGTCTCAGCTGATGTCTTTTCAGTGGAATCTGGAAATACAAATTCACCATTTTTTTCACTTTAGGGTCTCTCAAAATCCTAAGTTCTTGGGGGACTAACACTGATTTTCTATACAGATATCCTTGTTTCTAAGAAAGATAAGTCATAATAGAGAGAAGAGTTGGCTTGTTGTGCTTGTTTAAATGTGGGTGGCTTGCTCTAAGAATTCATCAGGGCCCATGTTCATTCTGTTTTTTCGCTCTATTATCCTCACCATGTGGCTTCCATCTTGTGCTGTGCTCATCCTTCAAGCCAGCACAGTGGAGAGAATATCCACTATTCTTTTTGATTTTTAATTTTTTTCCTTATTTTTTTCTTTTTGCTGTGCTGTGTGCAGTCAGGCCCAGCAGTGAAAGCACCAATTTCTAGCTACTGAACCACCAGGGAAATTCCATATATCTTCTTTTTTAATGCAATGTTTTAGAAATTGTACACACCGATTTAGCTCAGCTCCCATTGGCAGTACTCTTAGTCACGTGACCACATTTAGTTGCAAGGAAAGCTGGTAAATGTAGTCTTTAGCTGGATGGCTATAAACAATTATAAAAAAAAATGAAAAAAAAAAAGGTAATTTGAGGGAGTTTGACATATTAACTGTGACTAAGTTGCTTTATGCCTACATGTTGACTTTACAACCTAAACAAAAATATAAGAAGTTACTCCATTTTATGGATTTCCCTTTTGGTTCAGTGGTAAAGAAACTGCCTGCAGTGCTGGAGCTGCAGGAGATGTAGGTTCGATTCCTGGGTCAGGAAGATCCCCTGGAGGAGGGCACAGAAACCTACTCCAGTATTCTTACATGGAGATTCCCATGGACAGAGGATCTTGGAGGGCTACAGTCCACAGGGTCACAAAAGAGTCAGACACAACTGAAGTGACTGAGCATGCATGCATGCCCATGCTTGGGAAGTAGCTGGCTTTCTCATTACCTGGCACCTGTTGGTGGCCCTGTAAAAGTCCTTTATCTAGGCCTGGTATTCTCTGCCAACAAAAATGCATAGAATTTCATGATTCCAGGAGTATGATTAGCTGCCATTTTCTGTGATTCACTTTACCCTCCTGAAGCCCCATCTCATCTCATTAGGGCTCTGCCATCTTGGGAAATCACAAAGCCTTCAGTGCAGATCCTAGATAAGAGTCTGGTGACACACCTGCCTTTTCACTGAGATTTCTGCATCCAGATCTCTACTCTGGAGGGAAAAGGTGGGGATTTTGCAGGCTGAGGCAATTTGTGAAGTGAATTTTTAAAAATCAGAGATACCTTCTTTTGTACACCTTAAATCACATTGTGTTAAGAGGTTGCTAAATCCACCCATGGGAATGGCAGACTGATAGATAAATTGAAATGTATTAGTGAACAGAGAGAATCTATATTCTAATGCTGAAAAGTTTATGGTATGATTCTCCCCTCACTTTTTCCTTTCTGTGTGTTTTTTACCTTAAGATGTTTTGACAATAATTATTAAATTTATAAAGGAGAAGTGAAGAATTATGAAAACCTACTGCAACAGCTTGCAACTGAGTTTCATGAAATTACAGATTATGTAGAAGATGTGCTAAGTCACTTTAGTCATATCCAGCTCTCTGAAACCCTGTGGACTATGGCCCACTGGCTCCTCTATGTGATTCTCCAGGCAAGGTGGGTTGCCATGCCCACCTCCAAGGGATCTTCCCAAACCAGGGATCAAACCTGAGTCTCCTGCATTGCAGATGGATTCTTTACCACTGAGCCACCAGGGAAGCCTATTATGTAGAAGATACTAGGCTTGTTTGAAAAAGACATGTCGAAAGTTTGGAGAAATGAAAGTTCAGGGCTGCTGACATGAGTGTATTTCTTTTGGAAAAAATTCACCATAACAACTTCAGTGGCAATAACCAATTTATCCTTCATTTCTGGGTTTTAACGCAGATCTGATTGCAACGAAGTACATTGTCCAAGTTTCTAAAATTGGTCAGCTTAACAAACTGAAGTAATTGCAATCAGATGTAGCATAGGATAAGGTCAGCAAGTTATCTGAATGAGGGGAAAAATCTGTGTAGGATTTTAAAAGGCAATCCCAATGTGCTTGAGCTTATTCCTTTACTTCACACCCCTTCCTTCCTTCCCTCTCTCTAAACCCAAGCATTTCTACACAAAAGCCCATTATTTGGGTCTAAATCTTAAAACAGTTTATTAAATTGAAAAACAATGAAAAGAACAATGAAAATCTGCGCTGGAAACATAAGGACACAACAGGAAATACAGAACCTCATCTAGGAGCAGAAAGTGATAAAATGACAAAGAAAATTCAAAGATTTGAAAATGACCTTTGAAACTCTAGAAAAAACTCACAGATCTTCCATCAATATGTTCATGCACAAAAATGAAAATTATACAAAATGTTTTAGGAAGCAGATGTTATCCAAGCATACTGTAATTATCAGCTCCAAGCCATCTTGCCTTTTTTTCTTTTCATTTACTACATAACATTAAAATGTTAGATGCATTGATCTTGGTGTTTAATTTGCAAGTCCCTTTGCAAGATTACAAAAATGATAACATTTAGTAGATTTGAAAGCAAATATGATACTCTTTTGCATTTGCAGAGTAACTGTGAAAAGAGGGTCAATGAGTGGGCAGTGCACAGACAAGGAGCAAT
Organism: Bos javanicus; assembly: GCF_032452875.1. Taxonomy (NCBI): domain Eukaryota; kingdom Metazoa; phylum Chordata; class Mammalia; order Artiodactyla; family Bovidae; genus Bos; species Bos javanicus. Next base: position 80,067,465 of record NC_083876.1, on the reverse strand, counting down.
ATTTCAGAGAGATGGCACAGAGAACCAGAGAGTCCTTGGAGAGGAAGAAGTTGGGTAAGAAAGTAAATAATGGTCGCTCAGTCATTTCTGACGCTTATGACCCCATGAACTGTAGCCTGCCAGGCTCCTCTGTCCATGGGATTTCCCAGGCAAGAATATTGGAGTCGGCTGCCATTACCTTCTTCAGGGGATATTCCCGACCCAGGGTTTGAATGTGGGTCTCCCACATTGCAAGTAGACTCTTTACCACTGAGCTACCAGGGCATATATAGAAGTTGGGTGGTCTGGTCCAAATTCTGTCCCTCATCTCTGTGAACTTGGAGAAGAACATTTCCTAGTCAAGGAAACTTCTTTTTGACTATTATTTTATCCATAAACTAAGTAGAAAGGGCTTCATAAATGATTTTCCAACATGCTCCAGAGAGCTCTGAGGGATCAGAGGAGGTTCTTAGGGATCACAGAAGTCTAAAGGTCAAGGTGGGAAGGCAAGCAGGAGTCCTGGTATTCCCCACCTGATTCAATCTTAACATCTCTTACAGGCTTGTGTTACTTCTTCATGTTTCCAGTTAATAGTGCTTTTGAACAAATACTTCTGTGGTAAAAATAAAAATTGAAAAACTTATAATGAAAGTGTATCCATCCTGGGAACCCCTTTCCTACCCTGTTGTTCAGTTGCTAAGTCGTGTCAGACTCTTTGTGACTCCATGGACTACAGCCAGGCTTCCCTATCCTCCACTATCTCCCTGAATTTGCTCAGACTCACATCCATTGAATCAGTGATGCCATCCAACCATCTCATCCTCTATCGCCCCCTTCTCCTCCTGACCTAAATTTTCCCAGCATCAGGGTCTTTTCCATGGAGCTGGCTCTTTGCATCAGGTGGCCAAAGTATTGGAGCTTCAGCTTCAGCATCAGTCCTTCCAGTGAATATTCAGGGTTGATTTCCTTTAGGATTGACTGGTTTGATCACCTTGGTGTCCAAGGGGCCCTCAAGAGTCTGTGAAAGTCTTCCAAAAACTTTACTAAGCTCTTTGAGGACAGGAATTACAAAATCATACATTTATGGTCTTTTACAACTTCAAGAAGACTGAGATTTTATTCATCTCAGTCTTGAGATGAGAAAATTAAATCCTGGAAAGGTTTAGATTTATTAATATCATATAACAGATCTTATTAATGATTGAATGTCTCATGTCACCTAGTATAGTTCTTGCATGTTGTAGATGTACAATGTACACTTCTAAAATGACTCTTGGATTTTGCACATTAAAGCTGAAAACTGGGGAAATCTCTATTCACTAGGCAACTATCTGTCTTTCTGTATAGTGTGTCACTTCTATTTTACTACTTTCCTGAATGAGTATATTTTCTGAAATCCATATCTCTTGTGTTTCTTCACTGTCCTCTTCTGGTTCATAGAGAATTTATCCAAAGACTGAAGAGTTTTTACAACAAAACAAACCATTAAATGCCCCTGGCTTGTGCTTCTTCTTTGTTATTGTTGTTCAGTCATTCAGTCATGTCCAGCTCTTTGTGACCCCATGGACTGCAGCAAGCCAGGCTTCCCTGTCCTTCACCAACTCCAGGAAGCTTGCTCAAACTCATGTCCATTGAGTCGGTGATGTCATCCAACCATCTCATCCTCTGTTGTCCCCTTCTCCTCCTGCCCTAAATCTTTCCAGCATCAGAATATTTTCTGATGAGTTGGCTCTTGACATCAGGTGGCCAAAGTATTTGAGCTTTAGCTTCAGCCCTTCCAATGAATATTCAGGATTGATTTCCTTTAGGATTGACTGGTTTGATCTTCTTGCAGTCCAAGGGACTCTCAAGAGTTCTTCTCCAACACCACAGTTCAAAAGCATCAATTCTTTGTTGCTCAGCCTTCTTTATGATCCAATTCTCACATCCATACATGACTACTGGAAAAATCATAGCTTTGACTATACAGACCTTTGTTGACAAAGTAATGTCTCTACTTTTTAATATGCTGTCTAGGTTGGTTATAGCCTTTCTTCCAAGGAGCAAGCATCTTTTAATTTCATGGTGCAGTCACCATCTACAGTGGTTTTGGAGCCTAAGAAAATAAAGTCTGTTTCCTCATCTATTTGTCATGAAATGATGGGACTGGATGCCATGATCTTAGTTTTTTGAATGTTGAGTTTTAAGCAAGCTTTTACACTCTCCTCTTTCACCTTCATCAACAGGCTCTTTAATTCCTCTTTGCTTTCTGCCATTAGGGTGGTGTCATCTGCATATCTTAGGTTATTGGTATTTCTTCTGGCAATCTTGATTCCAGCTTGTGCTTCATCTAGCCTGGCATTCCTCATGTTGTACTTCAAATATAAATTAAATAAGCAGGGTGACAATATACAGCCTTGACATATTCCTCTCCCAATTTTGAATCAGTCCGTTTCCATGTCTGCTTCTGTTTATTCTTGACTTGTATACAGGTTTTGCAGGAGGCAGGGAGGGTGGTCTAGCATTCCCATCTCTTGAAGAATTTTCCAGTTTGTTGTGATCCACCCAAAGATTTTAGCATAGTCAGTGAAGCAGAAGTAGATGTTTCTCTGGAATTCTCTTGCTTTTACTATGATCCAAAGGATGTTGGCAATTTGTGCTTCTATTAATTCTCAATATTTAACCTAAGTGGTTTCCTTATTAACGAAAGCCCTAGATTTGTGTTCACCAGTGCCTTGTAGCACATGTCAACTCACTGCCACAGATTTTCTATGATCTAGAAAATGAAATCTTTTCCAGTTGGCATGGTCCTGCAAATTGAGATATTCTTTCCATTTGTAACTTGTTGTTATAGTCTAATTCGTAAGGTAGTGATGTGAAGGCCAGGGAAATTCCGCTATTTTTCACTTCCTGGTTGAAGTCCATCCTAAAAACAAATACCTCTCATGGAGCTATTAAGAAAAAAAAAAAGTCAAATATATGAAAATTAAGGTAAAAGAAGGCTGTCATTCAGAGAAGTATCTAACTAAAAATTACCTAGTCCTCTAGAGGCATATATCTTTGACGAGCTATTTATTTTGATTAGGACCTACCCAGGCACACTGCTTTTGGTTCCCAGAGTGAATTCTAAGTGACCTTAAAACCTTTACTTATTTGAATCCTTTTCCCCCCATGTTTTGCCTTTTTCCTTTTGTTTTTTCTTTCTTTCTTTTTTTTTTTTTTTTGCTTGTTTGTTTCCAAATCTTGGCTATGTGAGTTGGTCAGTGATGTTTGTCTATATCAGGTTAGGACTATATCTTTCTATGGTGGGATCAAGGATTAACAGTTATCAGATCAACTGGTTGTGACTGTACAAACAGTAGGGCAACTTGTATATACAATTTATTGTTTGGGTATTGTGTCTTTCTACATCCAGGCCTGGAGTCTAGAGGTTAATGGACCATTAGGCTAGACTCAACTACATAGTCCACATATCTTTCTGTATGTAGCAATATAGCTTGTGCACAGCCAATAAATCATTCCCTATTGGAGATAGTGATAATTGGAAATCTTTGGAATGTTTTATTTTTTTCTTAATTAGCTCAGCATCACTGAATGAGTTTCATGAGTAAAGTTGTTATATAAGGAAGTTTTCTGTATGCTAATTTTGTACAAAAATATTAATATAAATATGTTTAATTGGTTATACACTTTATAAGATGTGCTGAGAAGCTCTAGAAACATGTCAGCCTGTATTATGTTCTTATCCTTAATGGAAACATGAATCTATCCCTTTAAAAAGGATAGGTATCTTATTGACTTCAATGGAGAATTTTACTCTTCTTCATGATATTGTTGATAACAGTAATGTGGTGCTCATAGTAAAGAACCTTTCTGCCAATGCAGGACACCTAGAAGACAGGGGCTTGTTCCCTGGGTCAGGAAGATCCCCTGGAGGAGGGCCTAGCAGCCTACTTTAGTATTCTTGCCTGGAGAATCCCATGGACAGAGGAGACTGGCAATTTATAGTCCTCAGGGTCACAAGGAGTTGGACATGACTGAAGCTACTTCATACACATGCACAATGAATTAGCAGCTATTCATTCTTAACATCAGCAACCTGCTTCTACTTTCCTTTCAGGCTTACCAGAAGTTATGAATTTGATAGTTAACAAAGGACAACCTGAGGATTTCTTGGAAAAGACTAATCCAGATATACTTAAAATTATGGACAAATTCGGAGAAGGCAATGGCAACCCACTCCAGTTTTCTTGCTTGGCAAATCCCATGGATGGAGGAGCTTGGTAGGCTGCAGTCCATGGGGTCGTTAAGAGTCGGACACGACTGAGCGACTTCACTTTCACTTTTCACTTTTATGCTTTGGAGAAGGAAATGGCAACCCACTCCAGTGTTCTTGCCTGGAGAATCCCAGGGACGGAGGAGCCTGATAGGCTGCTGTCTATGGGGTTGCACAGAGTCGGACACGACTGAAGTGAAATTGTATTTCCCCAAATTCGTATGTTGAAATCCTCTCCAGTACTTCAAAATGTAACTGTATTTGGAGATAGGTTCTTCACAGAGATAATTAAGGTAAACTGAGGCCACGTAGGGGGCTTCCCACCTGGCGCTAGTGGTAAAGAACCCACTTGCCAATGCTAAAGACATAAGAGACGTGAGTTTGATCCCTGGGTTGGGAAGATCCCCTGGAGTGAGGCATGGCAACCCACTCCAGTAGTCTTCCTTGGAGAATTCCATGGACAAAGGAGCCTGGAGGGATACAGTCCATAGGGTCATAAAGAGTCAGACACGACTGAAGCGACTTAGCATGCACACACACGTAAGGCCATGTAGGTGGGCCCTAATTCAGTATGACTGGTGTCCTTCTAAGAAGACAAGGTTAAGACAGAGACACATAGAGGAAAGACCATTTAAAGACAAAGGGAGAAATGGCCATCTATGAGCCAAGGAGAGTGGCCTCAGAAGGAAACAAGTCCCACTGATACATATATCTTGAATGTCAAACCTCCAGAACCATAAAGAAATAAATTTCTAGTATTTAAACCACCCACTCTGTGGTACTTTGTTCCGGTATCCTAGCAAACCAATATATTTAATGTGGTATTTTTAAAGTGTAGACTTCAAATTGCCTTCAGCTGACAACTCTGACTGTATTTGGGGAGTAAGTGAGGATTCCTATTAATTCTTTCTCAATCCAGAATGAGATGGTTTCATGAAAGCAACTGCTGATCCATGGTCCAGTGGAAAAAAATGAACTAGGATTGATGAATAAAGATGCAGATTTGGTTGTTTAGGTTGAAATATTATTGATACTGTCATTAATGTTCTGTATTTTACTGGGTTTTCCAGAAAGCCTTTTCTCCTCTTTCTTCATTTCTCTGAATGACTCAACTTAAAGAAGATACTTCTGCAGTTTGAAATAAAATGTTCTTTAAATGTTACCTCTTTCTTTCTGATCTCCCAGAATATAGAATTAGATATTTTTACTATGTCTTTCTTTTTTATGGTAATATAATTGTTTGCATAGGTTCAATAAGAATCAGATATCAATAAGAATAAATAAGGTCAGTTTTCATTCCAATCCCAAAGAAAAGCAATGCCAAAGAATGTTCAAACTACCACACAGTTGCACTCATCTCACATGCCAACAAAGTAATGCTCAAAATTCTTCAAGCAAGGCTTCAATGTATGTGAACCATGAACTTCCAGGTGTTTAAGCTGGATTTAGAAAAGGCAAAGTTACCAGAGGTCAAATTGCCAACATCTGTTGGATAATCAAAAAAGGAAGAGAGTTCCAGAAAAACATCTACTTCTGCTTTATTGACAATGCCAAAGCTTTGACTGTGTGGATCACAACAAACTGTGGAAAATTCTTCAAGAGATGGAAATACCAGACCACCTGACCTGCCTTCTGAGAAATCTGTATGAATGTCAAGAAGCAACAGTTAGAACTGGACATGGAACAACAGACTGGTTCCAAATCGGTAAAGGAGTTTGTCAAGGCTGTATATTGTCACCCTGCTTATTTAACTTATATGCAGAGTACATTATGCAAAATGCTGGGCTGAATGAAGCACAAGCTGGAATCAAGATTGCTGGGAGAAATATCAATAACCTCAAATATGCAGATGACACTACCCTTATGGAAGAAAGAGAAGAACTAAAGAGCCTCTTGATGAAAGTGAAAGAGGAGAGTGAAAAAGTTGGCTTAAAACTCAACATTCAGAAAACTAAAATCATGGCATCCAGTCCCATCACTTCATGGCAAATAAATGGGGAAACAGTGAGACACTTTATTTTTGGGGGCTCCAAAATCACTGTAAATGGTGACTACAACCATGAAATTAAAAGACGTTTTCCCCTTTGAAGAAAAGATATGACCAACCTAGACAGCATATTAAAAAGCAGAAACATTACTTTGCCAACAAAGGTCCATGTAGTCAATGCTATGGTTTTTCCAGTAGTCATGTATGGTTGTGAGAGTTGGACTATAAAGAAAGCTGAGTGCCAAAGAATTGATGCTTTTGAACTGTGATGTTGGAGAAGACTCTTGAGCGTCCTTTGGACTGCAGAGATCCAACCAGTCAATCCCAAAGGAAATCAGTCCTAAATATTCATTGGAAGGACTGATGCTGAAGCTGAAGCTCCAATACTTTGGCCACCTGATGTGAAGAAGTGACTCACTGGAAAAGGCCCTGATGCTGGGAAAGATTGAAGGCAGGAGAAGAAGGGGCTAACAGAGGGTGAGATGGTTGGATGGCATCACCGACTCTATGGACATGAGTTTGAGTAACCTCCGGGAGTTGGTGATGGACAGGGAGGTCTGGCGTGCTGCAGTCCATGGGGCTGCAAAGTGCTGGACACGACTGAGTGATTGAACTGAACTGAGTAAGAATATGGCCTCTTTTTTTTACTAGGATATAATTAGATGAATTGATTGTGTAATCAAAGACATCCTTGGACTGTCAAGTTTGAGAATTCATCTTATTTAATGCACTTGTGATAATATAACTAAAGAGCAAGGGTTTTAATTCATGTGGAACATATACCTATAAAGCTCTTCCAGGAAACTGGTCTGATACCTGTTGTGGACAAGGAGAGTCCTTGTATTACAGGTAGGAAGAAAAATCATTTCTTTACAGGTCAGGTGCTTGAGCAGATATCAGAGATCTTGAAGAGAGAGAAGTTCACCCATATTTATTAATAGTGCAAGTGAAACCTAGCAGAGAGAATTTCTTGGGCTTGGTTTCCTAGCTTGCAGATAGAAGATCAAATGATGGACTTTCAAAATGTATTCACAGGATTCTTTATGAAATTTCAAGACTAAAATTAATTTTATGACCTTAGTAACTACCTCTGCATTTATCATCATAAAGAAGTCTATATAGTTAAATAATACCTCTTGTTTAACATCTATAAAGTAATTGGGTAGACACATTATGAAAGCAGCTTTTTGTGTATAATTTTTAGAGATTATTTAGGGAGGACTACTAAGAAAGCACAACCAAAACATGGAAAGAAGGGGAAAGAATGGCTACAGGTCCTTTCAATATCATATTTGTCCAACCCAATTAATATTTAATTATATAACAATATGCAACTTTGACCAGCTGTAGACTACTGAATAGAGCAGACTCTGTAAAGTTACATGTCAGTTTCTGACTTTTGTCCAGCCTAGTTGTATGTAAATAATTTATGTCTGGTAGCAAAGATAATCTCAAAGGTTATGAGTCTATTGTCTAGAGATCATTTTCCAGTTTTGTCTGTAACTTAGCAAACTCATTTTGGCTTATCTTTGCTGAGTATGATACCAACTTCTGTTCCTCAGATGCTCTTGGAATAAGTTTTACCATTCTGCAAGTTCTCTCATGAATTAAGTAAATTCATCTCTGATAGATGTTCACTATCAGTATCAAGTTTTTGTCATTTGAAAATTATACTTGGACATGGCACAAATACTGATGTCATACTGTTCCATCTGTAAAATTATGAAGTATTCACCTTGATCATAGTAACCTATATGCTATGGACTGTGTCCCCTTCAAATTCATATGTTGAAGTCCTAACTCCTTATTTCCTCAGAATGTGAATGTATTTAGAGAGCGCCATTGCAGAGGTGATTAGTTAAAATAACTTTATTAGGGTGGGACCTAACCCAGCCTGAATAGTATCTTTATGAAAAGCAGACCTTGGGACACAGGTGCACACACACAAAAACACCCTGTGAAGATGAAGGCAGAGACCAGGGAGGTGTTTCTATAAGCCCAGGAAAACAAAATACCAGAGGCAAGGTGAGAGGCATGGATTAGATTCTTTCAGGGACCTCGGAAGGAACTAACCCAGCAAACACTTCATCTTGGACTTCTAGTTTGCAGAATTGTGAGAAAATGAATTTCATATTTTCACCCATCTAACTGGTGGCCATTCCTCTGGCAGCCCCAGAATACTAGTACACCATGTCTGTCACCAATGAACTACTTTACATCTGATATTGTGTGGGTAAGACAAAGGAAAATGCTTGACTCTGTAAGTGATATAAAGTTTGAAAATGCTCTTAGCGCTGAAAGTCTTACAATTGATGTGGTGAGAAACAATATGGTCTTGAAAAATTAACAAAATTTTAGAGAGGTTGGGGTGAGGAGTTGTTCACAAATTGTTTCAAGGTATTGATCCAACAGCTGGATGGATCCAGCTCCAAAAGAGAAAATTACCTAACACAGTCCGGGAAGTGATATGTATGGTGGAAGTATTGATGAAAACACAGCTTGTTAGAGCATTGATGTGAACATGCTTATCTGCAGGTGAGCGGAATGGGTTGAATCTTTCACACCCAGGGCAGGAACAAATCCATAGCCATAAGGGAAGTAAGGAAGGACAAGAAGAAGGTAAGAGAAGATGAACAAAGCATGAGCAAAAGGGGGGAAAAGAAAGGAAATTAACATACACTGATTACTTATTGGCTAGAAATTGTTCTATATTTTTCAAAAAACATTTTCTTTCATTGAATCCTCAAGACAGCCAGGTTAAATCTTAGCAGTTAATATATTGGGCTTCCCAGGTGGCTCAGTGGTAAAGAGTCCACCTGACAATGTGGAAGATGCAGGTTTGATCCCTGGGTTAGGAAGATCCTCTGGAGAAGGAAATGGCAACCCACTCTTGTCTTCTTGCCTGGGAAATCCCATGGGCAGAGGAGCCTGGCAGGGCTACAGCCCATGGAGTCACAAAGAGTTGGACATGGTTTAGCAACTAAAAATCAACAACAATAATTGAAGTTCAGAGAGGTCAAGTATATTGGCCCTGTCAATTTGAAGAACCTAGGCTTTTCTGACTCCAAAATACATGCTCATATTAATACCTTCCAGTTTCTCTTGTAACATTATAATAATATGGCATAAATATAATACAAATGGCTTAACATTAGCTATAGATATGGTAGTTATTGTTGCTGTTCATTAGTTTATCACTTCCTAGCACATGGGAAGAAGTAACTCCTTTCTTTCTGGCTCCTTTAGTTGGGCAGGTCACAGATTGGTTCTAGCTAATGGTTCTGGGTTGTTCAGTTCAGTTCAGTCACTCAGTCATGTCCGACCCTTTGCAACCCCATGGATTGCAACATGCCAGGCTTCCCTGTCCATCACCAACACTCAGAGTTTGCTCAAACTCATGCCCATAGAGTTGGTGATGCCATCCAACCATCTCATCCACTATTGTCCCTTTCTCCTTCTGCCTTCAATCTTTCCCAGCATCAGGGCCTTTTCCAATGAGTCACTTCTTCACATAAGGTGGCCAAAGTATTAGAGCTTCAGTTTCAGTCCTGCCAATGAATATTCAGGACTGATTTCCTTCAGGATTGACTGGTTGGATCTCCTTGCAGTCCAAGAGACTCTCAAGAGTCTTCTCCAACACCACAGTTCAAAAACATCAATTCTTCTGTGCTCAGTTTTCTTTATAGTTCAATTCTCACATCCATACAAGACTACTGGAAAAGTCATAGCTTTGACTATATGGACCTTTGTTGGCAAAATAATGTCTGCTTTTGAATATGTTGCCTAGATTGGTCATATCACCATCTGCAGTGATTTTTGGAGCCCCCCAAAATAAAGTCTTTCACTGTTTCTATTGTTTTCCCATCTATTTGCCATGAAGTGATGGGACCGGATGCCATGATCTTCATTTTTTGAATGTTGTTTTAAGCCAGCTTCTTCACTCTCCTCTCACTTTCATCAAGAGGCTCTTTAGTTCTTCTTCACTTTCTGCCATAAGGGTGATGTTATCTGAATATCTGAGGTTTTTATATTTCTCCTGGCAATCTTGATTCCAGCTTGTGTTTCATCCAGCCCCAGCATTTCACATGATGCACATAAGTTAAATAAGCAGGGTGATAATATACAGCCTTGACATACTCCTTTCCCGATTTGGAACCAATCTGTTGTTTCATGTCTGGTTCTAATTGTTGCTTTTTGACCTGCATGCAGGTTTCTCAGGAGGAAAGTAAGGTGGTCTGTTATTCCCATCTCTTGAAGAATTTTCTGCAGTTTGTTGTGATCCACATAGTCAAAGGCTTTGGCATTGTCAATAAAGCAGAAGTAGATATTTTTCTGGAACTCTCTTCTTTTTTGATTATCCAACAGATGTTGGCAATTTGGTCTCTGGTAACTTTGCCTTTTCTAAATCCAGCTTGAACATTTGGAAGTTCATGATTCACATACTGTTGAACCTTGGCTTGGAGAATTTTGAGCATTACTTTACTAGCATGTGAGATGAGTGCAATTGTGCAGTAGTTTGAACATTCTTTGGCATTGTCTTTCTTAGGGATTGGAATAAAAACTGACCTTTTCCAGTCCTGTGGCCACTGCTGAGTTTTCTAAATTTGCTGGCATATTGACTGCAGCACTTTCACAGTATCATCTTTAAGGATTTCAAATAGCTCAGCTGGAATTCCATCACCTCCATTAGCTGTGTTCGTAGTGATGCTTCCTAAGGCTACTTCACATTCCAGGATGTCTGGCTCTAGGTGAGTGATCACACCATTGTGGTTATCTGGGTCCTGAAGATCTTTTTAGTATAGTTCTTCTGTATATTCTTGTCACCTCTTCTTAATATATTCTACTTTTGTTAGGTCCATACTATTTCTGGCCAGAAATGGCTTGTTCAGGGGGAAGCAACAGATATCATTTCTGAGCTAGAATTTGGAGTCATTAGGAAAAGACTCTCCAGAACATTGATTTCTTTGCCTCATAGTAGAAATGTGTACTGAAATGGAGACTCAGTTAACCAACGTTTCTGCAAAACTACAATGAACAAAACTTCTATACTGACTCATGCTGGATACAAAATATGAGTGAAAAATAAACTCTTAGTTTAAAATTATATTCACTGATAAAATAATATACAGAAAATTTTTTTTTGTAAAATTAAAGATATAGGAAGTAAAGTTCCTTCCTGTGTAAAATCTTATGATTCTAGGCAGATTTTGTCACTATAAGTGCAATAAAAAAAAAACAATTTGCCATCTACTTTGCAATTATAAAAGAAATCTGTAACTGTAAGCTGAGTGATTAAATTATCATTGAAAATGAGTTTTGACATCAGTTTTTTGTTTCTAATCATCAGATGTGTGATGGTGATTAAAAATCTGTTGTTTGCATGCAAGGTGTTGGCTGGCCACTTGTAGGCTTCACTCTTACACCCACAGTGGTGATAAGCAGGATGGACTACAACAATGAGAACCTCTTGTTTGGCCCCAAACAGTAACAGCATGATATTTGAAAAGGCAGTGAATCCAGTGGAAAGTTTCACAGACTCACGGAGTGTCACAGCTATTTTTGATCACCTGGCAGAGGCCATACATGCTATGGCTTTGTAGGATGAGAAATCACTTTGGTCTGGTATGCCTAGAGATGTTTCATCAGAAAGATAAGATTTGAACAGAAACGTCATTAATTGGAAAAGAGACTAGATGGCTTGTAGGCAAGAGGGTGTTGGGCAGATAAACACAAAAGTGGTGAACACAAGGGGTATGTGTATTGGTGGTGGTGTGGAAATCAATGAAATACTGTGCCTGCACATAAGAATTAAAATTTTTATTTCTAGGGACTTCCCTGGCTGTCCAGGGGCTAAAACTTAGCCTTCAAATGCAGGGAATGTGGGTTCGATCACTGGTCAGGAAGCTAAGATCCCACATGCCTTGCAGCCAAAAAAATAAAACATAAAATGAAGTAACACTGTAGCAAATTCAATAAAGACATTAAAAATGGTCCACATCAAAAATGAAAGAGTTTTATTTCCAAACCAAAGACAGAACCCCAGGATGTGCAGCGTTAAACATAGTCACAATGAGATAATATGTACAACAGCAATCCCAGCAGGCGCTGGAGTCTAGAGTGGGCATGGCAGTCAGGGCTATGATGATGCTCAATGTGAGATTCATATAAGGGAGGAGAGGCTTTGAGTGACGAGAGGTTGCAATTCTGAGGGAACAGTGGGAAACAGGGACCTTGCTGACCCAGCTGGCCAAACTTGGGGCACAGGATTGTAATGGTTCTACCTGGAGAAACTTTCTCAGGTCTTGGGGTGGGCAATTCTCAGGGTACTTTGGCCACCTGATGCAAAGAGCCAACATATTGGAAAAGACCCTCATGCTGGGAAAGACTGAAGGCAGGAAGAGAGCGGGGGTGACAGAGGATCAGGTGGTTGGATGGCATCATTGACTCAATGGACATGAATTTGAGCAAACTCTGGGAGATAGCAAAGGACAGGGAAGCCTGGTGTGCTGCCGTCCATGGGGTCACAAAGGGTTGGACATGACTGAGTGAACAATTCTCAGGGCAGAGCAAGTTTTCAGTGAAGGCTAAGAGGGGAAAGGAAAAAATAGTGGAGTTGAGAGAATTGGCCTGCTGTGGACCTGTACTTGCAGGAAGCATGGAAGAAATGTTAGAAAGAGAAGAACACTGTAGAAATCTGCATGAGAAAAGAGGCAGCTCAGAGCAGTATGAAGATAAAATATTGAAAGAGAGATGATTAGAAGCCAAGGGGCAGGGAGCTGAGCAGGATGGTTTAGCTGGCTGTGACTTGCCAAGGTCAGACCTAGGGATGTCCTGGTGGTTCACAGGTTGTGGTCCCTAGACCTATCTAGAGTCAGCCTAGGGACACTGCCCTTCCCAGAAAGAGAGAATCTCCAGGGGATGGGCAGGTGGATGCATGCTAAGTCGCTTCAGTCGTGTCTGATTTGCAACCCTATGACTGTAGCCTGCCAGGCTCCTCTGTCTATGGGATTCTCCTGGCAAGAATACTGAAGTGGGTTGCCATGCCCTCCTCCAAGGGATCTTCCTGACTCAGGGATCAAACCCACATCTCTTTCATCTCCTGCATTGGCAGGTGAATTCTTTACCACTAGTGCCACCTGGGGGTGGTGCTGTCCTGTCTTTTCAGAAAGAGGCTGGATTAGACTGCTCCTAGCAAGGATGAGCTAGTGCTCCTGGAGATTTTTCACATCTCCGCAAGTGGGATAAGAATCTCTACACTGTTCTGAACAGGACTCCTTATCCAGTACCTGCGGCTCACCACTATCGCCAAGAAGCAAAGAAGAAATGAAAATCTTTTGCTGGAAATATTGCAAAAAAAAAAAAACCCACCTCTGAGACCTTCTTGGTAATCTCAAAGACCTCCTCTTCAAGTACCATCATCTGGAGAAATAACTGTAGCTCTTGGGAATACCAAATCAGCGATGCTGCACTAGGAACAGAAATCAGTCAGGCTTAAAATGATTTTGGTGGCTATTTTAAGTTCACTTCCTCTTTTGCTATATCAGGAAATGGCTGCCTTCTCAACATGGTTAAATTGTAGGAAAAAGCAGTGACTTAGGAGAGCTGTTTCTTCCACTATTTATCCCATAACCATCATTGCAGAAAAATCCTACTGAATGCTGCCCAGCTCTCATTTGCACTGTAGGCTAAGTGAAGCCGAGGCAGTGCTCCCATCGGGGCTCTTTCTTCCACCACTGATAACAACACTGGGGTCTCATTGAAACGTGTAGAACCAAGCTCCAAGCTTAACACAACGAATGTATTTTGAGAGGTCTTTATCACAGTCTCCCAGAAGCAAAGTTAGTAGCTCAGGTGCCGTACAGTGTTCACTAAGGCTGAGATGAGAGATGCTTTACTCATCTGTTACTGCCACACATTTTCTTTGAGTTCACTGCTGAAATTATTTAAAATCTTTCTCTGCTCTCTTTCATATGGCCCATGATTCAATTATCCAACTTAAGCAGCCAAAAGCAATCAAAAACGATGGAAATAAAGACAAGAAATGGTTTTATTTACAATGCAAATGATCTGGTTCCCTCTCAAATAAGAGAACAAATCAAATTAGCTGCTCTTCACATGGAGAGGGAGGCACTATACATACCCACTGGCACTTATCGGAGCTGGGTTCTCCAGCGGCTCTTGGCTCTGCGGAGGGTTTCAGTCGCATTTCACCATAGCAAGGGTTTGATTCACTGCATGTAATTGGAATGAAAAAATATTGAAGGCAGTGGAAATGTACTCCATTACAACCTGACGAAATGCGACTGCCAAGTGGCTGTCAGAATGTCTCAGTGTACAAATGACAAATACCCGGGGGAAGTGATGCAAAGTTACAGGGACAGCATTTATTAGCATTTCTACAACTTTGGAGGCTCAAAGAACGGCTGTTTTACCTAATTCAATGTTTTCCCCTCCAGTGGGAAGATGGGCCCAGCAAGACTTGCTCATAGGAAGAAGGTTGAGGTGAGAGGTTAGGTGAAGGATAGAAATATGCTCTACCACTTGGTTATTTTTCCACCTCAGTGCCAACTGTTTTTCTCCTTGGAATTTCTCAGAAATGCTGACCAACACTCAGTGCTTCATGTTGCTTATAATAAACTCTCAGTATGTTCTTTTCAGTTTAGTTCAGTTCAGTCACTCAATCGTGTCCCACTCTTTGTGACTCCCTGGACTGCAGCACACCAGGCTTCACTCCCACCACCACCATTTCTTTTATAGCTTAGCAACATGACTTGCTCCTTACAGAACATCGCCCCTCACCACCCCCAAGGGAGCGGATAAATTCATCAAAGAATAATATGTGAAGAGCAGATAGAGGTCCAATTTTTTAAGGAAAGCATTTCAAAGTTAAATATTTCCCTAAAGAAAAGCAATTCTCTTTTTAAAAATCTTTTTATTTTATATTGGAGCATAGTCAATTAACAAGCTTCCCTGGTGGCTCAGTGGTAAAGAATCTTCCTGCCAAGGCCTCAATCGCTGGGTTGTGAAGATCCCTTGGAGAAGGAAATGGCAACCTACTTCAGTATTCCTGCCTGGGATATCCCATGGACAGAAGCCTGGCAGGCTATAGTCCATGGGGTTGCAAATAGTTGGACACAACTTAGCAACTAAACAACAACAACAACAAAGCCAGTTGACAATGTTGTGATAGTTTCAGGTGCTCAGCAAAGTGACTCAGCCATACATATACATGTATCCATTCTCTCCCAACTCCCCTCCCATCCAGGCTGCGACATAAGCAGAGTTCCCTGTGCTATACAGTAGGTCCTTGTTATTCATTTTAAAAACAGCAGTGTGAACATGTCAGTCCAAAACTCCCAAACTATCACTTTTTCCCTTCCTTCCCCCTTGGTAGCTACAAGTTCATTCCCTATGCCAAACTGTGGTCTTTCGCAACCTAGAGATGTTCTTTGGTTGACTGAAACCTCTATTCCTCTCCTAGAGAAGTAGCAAGCACAGCAGTGTAAGGTGCTGTGGTTTTCTATGAAGCAGTGGGGTTCCTACCTCGGCTCATGGGGTAGGAATCACATTTCAGAAGGTGGTGAGCACCCACCATCCGCTGCAACTGAGCTCCCTGAACAGCTTGCAGGTGGTGGTCCTGATTGGAACTCAGCCTTCGGGAATTACGGCAAAGTGATAACTCTCAGCAATAATTTTGCTTTGATATCTCCCCCTCTTTCTAGTGCTGAGTCCAGTGTCAGGCATATAGTAGGTGTTTGTAGTGTGTTTAATGAGAGAAGAGAGAGAGATGGTGAGGAGCCTAAAACCCTGAATCCTCCACCACTTGCCTACCATCTTTGCAGGTCCTCAGGGAAGCAAGCGGATGGGACCCTCCAGGAACATTAACACTCTATTCCTAGCTGAAGTTTTGGCTCTAAACTTTTATGTAGCTTGCTATTGAGAAAATGGTTCTCACTGTGCATTATCCATGAGGTATTTGCTACCCATACTAGACTTTGGAGAGCAGAGTCACTGACAGTTTCCCTACCCTTAACCTCTTCTTGAAGCTTCATTCACAAGTCAGCAGCTGGGAGGTCACTTCCTCCCAAGAGACTGACACCACCATTTTCCTATTGCAAGACTAAAAGGAAAATTCCCTAAAGTGGGATTCCTCCAAAGCAAAAACATTTTTAGTAACTTTAATCCTTTCTGCAAATACTCCAATCTCTAGTTAAACTTGCTTAATTTTTAAATCTTTGAGACTTGGTCCAGATTTTTCTGAGTGTAGAGTAGGCAGTTAGACAAAAGGTCTACCTTGAGCTCTTTGTTTGTGGAAGATGGAATATTCATCTCACATTATTTGCATGAATCAAAGAAAAAAAATCAGAAACTCTGCCTCTGCACATCTTGTATTAGATCTCAAGACTGTATCTGTGCTGACAGAGAATCTCCAAGGAACTGTCAATACACTATCCAGGATAACCAAGCTGCTGTCATCCTTCCTATAGTTACACTAGGTGCTGGTAATCCACAGAATGGTTTAGATCATTCAAACTATAGTGACTGACCAATTTACTTCAGTCCTGATTGTATTTGGGGATTCCTAATATGAATTACTTTTGATCAAGACTTTTATTAACATTATTTTTAAGAACCACTTTATAGTACATTTGAATCATCTCATTATTATAAAATGGGGGTCTCTCTTGGTGGTGTGAAATATGTTTTATGTCAGATTCAGTCACCCCCAGCTTTGCATGAGAACACTGGAGGAGATGTAGTTCATTTTAAAGATGATAAAAATGCAGTCAATTTAAAAGATGAGAAAGCCCAGGCAAAAATCCTATTTCAAAAACAACAACACAGCACAGGCAATTTTATGAGAAGCAGGAACAACTGAAGATGTGGCTAGAATAAAGAAAAACAGTGATGGAATCCTTAGGAAGTAGAGAGAAACTTATTGATAAATGCATATGAGAAACCCTAGGGGGAATTCACAGTAGTTGGGAAATTTTTGAATAGTAGATGCAACGCTTGAAAAACTAATTTTGGTTATTTTTCTAGGGACCCTAGGTAGTCTAGAAAGAGAAGGTAAGAATGAATCACACCACAGAAAGGAAATGTTAAGGTCACCAAGTTCAGTCTTCTCATGTGAAAATGGGCAAACTGGGAATTTTTAGAGAAGGAAAGTCTCTTAAAGGATCATCTGATCTGATGCCCCCACCCATCTTACAAATAAGGAAACTGAAGCAGAAAAAGGTGAAGTAACATGCTGGATGTTACATGGTTTTATTTGGAAGCGTTACCTCTAGCTCTGGAAGAAATTATGTCTACTTACGGGGATTCAAAAATTGACAGCTGCAGTGTCCTGTCAGAGCAAAAGAATAAGAGTTTTCAGAAAAATATATTTTCATTCTGACTTCAACTAATATCTAGTAACTTCAGGACAATTTTTTGTTTTACTAAACTGACATGTCTAAATGCTAAAATTTAAAAAAATGCTAAAATGAAAGCCCTTTTCCTTGGATTCAACAAATTAATGTATAAACCATATGGCAGTATTCTATAGTGTATGCATATTCATTCAACACACATTCAAGAAGCATTTTACGAGAGAACATTTTGCTTCCTGCCCTCCAGACACTATTATCTTAATTAGAATGATCAGATTTGAGCAAAAAACCAGACTACAGTGTAGGGCAATAAGTGACAAACTCTACGTGAGGCATATAACAGAAGTGGCAAGGATTGCAGATTATGGAAATTCACTGCTCGTTTCTGGGATTGGAGAAGTCACTGTGGAGAACACAGACTTGAGAAAAGACATTGGCTAAGAGATGCAATTTTGTTACCAAACCAAACTTGGGTTTGCTTACCCAGAGCAAAGCAAAGCTAATCTACTGACCTTGGGTTGTGGTAAAGGAAAGGACATTTATTTGCAGGGCACCAGTCAAAGAGAATGTGCAGCTTATGCTCAAAAAAACCCAGACTCCTTGATGGATTTTTGTTCATGCTAAGTCACTTCTGTCTTATATGACTCTTTACAACCCTATGGATGGTAGCCTGCCAGTCCATGATAACTCCTCTGTCCATGGAATTCTCCAGGCAAGAATACTAGAGTGGGTTGCCATGCCAAGAACCCGGGAGATCTTCCTGACCCAGGGTTTGAACTCGCATCTCTTGCATTGGCAGCTGGGTTCTTTACCACTAATGCCACCTGGGAAACCCTTGATGGATTTTAGGGAAAGGTTTTTAAAAGCAGCATCAGGGTGCGGGTTGCAGAGTGCCTGATCAGCTTGTGGGCATTCTTCTGATTGGTTAGTGGTGAGGTTACAAAGTGGTATTTCGGAATCAGTATCAGTATCTTCTGGGTCCAGCTGGCCTATTATCCACATGGTTGTGTCAACTCCTTCCATCTGGTGGGAGTTTTAGTATCTGCAAAACAGCTCAAAGGTATGGCTCAGAATATTATCTATAGCCGTTGTGCAGGAACTAAGCATTCTTGACTCTGACTTGAAATTAGTATTATTTTGTCTTGCTTGACTGCTTTCCTATGTTTCTGCATTTTGTCACTTCTCCAATTAAATTTTCTCTTCAGAACTCAGAGAAAGCCTAGGAGGCTGAAGCTTTTCTACAGGCAAGAGGCGTGGGGCGCGGAGGTCTGTCCCTGAGAAGGCTGACAGAGTCCGGCTTGGTTTCAGTTTCAGTGGATGAAAATATAAGAAATAGGAGAGATTTTGGGGGGGGCGGGGGCAGAATAAATAAATTAAAAGAGGAAAAGAATACTAATATCAGTAAAAGTAAATTGCCATTTATTGAATGCCTACTATGTTATATATGTTAGTTCAATAATTCCTCCTGACAATCTTCAGAAGAACTTACTATTATTCCAATTTAACAAAAGAGGAAACTGAAGTTCAGGGAGGCAAAATAAGTTGCTCAAATATGTACAGTTAGTAAGTAGTTCAACTTTGACTCTGGTTCTAAAAACCTCAGGTATTACCTCCAAAGACCTCTAACAAAATAGGAAAACCACAACTAGCACCCAGGAGTCCTCCAAAAATCAGAATGACTCTAGTTAGGTGTCAGCACTGGTGAGTTAATGGGAACATAGAGAAAAATTCAATTTGGTTAACTCCATGACGGATAGTGAAATTTCAGGTTTCCTGACCACTGGGCAAAGGTTCTGTCTATTAAATATTCTTCAGCTATTAAAATCCAGGAGAGTTAGGAAAAGGCAAAAGGTCAATGCATAATACATTTCCTTTAATAAACATGCATTTAGAATTGTTAAGTTTTTTTAAAAAAAGTACTTGAATCATAACATTATGAATTTAAGCCAACATGGATGTGTGGAAAAGCTTAATACTATTTAAATGTTTTTTTTTTTTAATTAAATATGTGCGAAAGCTGGCTTCTGTTTCCCAATGGCCTCCCACAGAATTCATCCAAAAAATATTGGAAGCAATTTTATTTGCCTTATTCCTGTGTAATGAGCTGCATTTGCCATACTTGTGCTCAAGGGATCCGGGAGCAGCACTCAACATCCTGTAAGTGAAAAATGTCTGTTTGCAGTCCACCTTTGGAGACGAGGCCTTGGTTCTCCCTGATAGAGCTTCGTCTCTGAAGCCATCCAAATGCTAAGCTGAAGTGCCCAGAGGTGCTACCTCTTCCATTTTCAATCTCTTAAATTTGTCCCTGACATTTCCTTTTCTTTGAGATGAAAGACCAGATTGCCATCTGGAGCCCCTGTGTTAAGGTTAACAACCATTCTTTCTATTTTTACCACTGGTGCCATTTGGGGGGAAAACTTCCTGATTGACCACAATGAATCTCCAAGAGGATAAGTGGTGTTTCCGTATCTGAGTGTTAAGAAAAAGACAGCCAACAATCTTTCTGGTTTGATTAAAGAGCAGCACTTCCCAGAGGCCAGAGATCCCCTCACCTCAGGATCGAGAGACTCCTCCCGGGCCTGTGAACAGTCCAAGAGTGGTGTCTGATGAGTCAAAGTGTTGTTGCTGCAGGTTGCCTTGCTCTTCCTTGCCAAGCAAGGGCAGCATTAGCTAAGGGCAGGAAAGCACCCGGAAATTATGTGTACAGATTTCTGCATGGCAGGGAAGGTGTTTATGCAAACAACTGGACACGGGTGATATTGGTGTTTGAGAGGAACCTGGATTTCTGTCTTACATAAATGCTGCTGCTTAGACTCACTCTCTATCAGGATGAGCTGTCAGTTGTGTTCCAGAATGTTTTGGCTTCTGTGGAACAGTGTAGTGAGCACTTCAGAGACAAAAGAACAGGCTGACTTTTATAGAATGACCTCAGGAAAGACCAATGTGCCTGGAACTCATTTTCAAACGAACAGTTGACACAGAATACCTAGACCACTGAGTAATTTGGTGGATTAAATGTACGTGGCACTGTTTGCAAAGCACCCGACACCTAGCAGGCGTTTATTCTCCTGCCCCTTGGTTTAATTGAATGTTGCTCACCCTTAGACCCATTTGCAGAGGCATATGGATAATTCCTATGTCTTTCGTCTTTTTCCCCAAAATGAAATATTTTTACCCCAGTGCTCTCTTGACTGGGGGCCGTAGTTTAGTAGTCCCTCATGTGGGGCAGGAGCTTCCTATCTCTGACTTTGGCTTCTTTAGCATCATCATTGCTGTCCCTATCAACATCATTGCCACAAAGATAACTGCGAGAAAACTAGCAAAACCACTTTAGCATACAGCACTTATTGAATTTGCTTTGAGGTAACGCTGTTAGGTTCTGAGGATTTACATGTAAGGGGAATAGCCATTTCCTTCAAGAGACTCACAGTCCAGGTAAAGAGCCAGATTTTCCTTTTACTCCGCCAATCCTCAGAGGATCCTCATGCTCAGCACAGCTCAGATCCACTCTCTGTTCAGTCCCAAACTCTAGCATCTCAGGCTCTGGTTGCTTCCTCAGTCCGTTGGGTATTGGCACCGAGGTTAAATTGGAAGAAAATTTATACATATATATATACACACACATATATATATAATCCTAGGCAGGCTGTTTGAGAGATGGGCAAACATTAAAAAATAAGAGGAAAAAATGAATAAAAAAGAGACTTCTCAAGAGGATGTTGTCACAATGTTACATGTATATGTGTGTGTATGAGTGTTATATGTGTATGTGTGTATATGTGTATGTGTATGAGTGTATATGTGTGTGAGTGTATTGTGTGTGTATGTGTATGCATGTGTAGATGTGTATGTGTGTTTATGTGTATAAGTACATATGTGTGTGAGTATATTGTGTGTGTATGTTTATGTGTATGAGTGTATATGTGTGTATTTGTGTGTAAGTGTATTGTGTGTGTATGGGTGAATGTGTGTGTATGGGTGTGTCTCTGTGTGTACACGTGTGCATATGTGTGTGTGTTTGTATACTTGGGGAGGGGCAAAGCTGATGGCTTCCAGATCCCATTACCTCCATCCTATTTTCCAGCCTTGTTCCCTCTCTCCTTTCTCAGACAGCTGGGTCTAGTGTTAAGATGCCACCCTTCACATGAATTTCTCTGCTTCTCATGTAGGTGCACAGCATAGATACTTGGGCTTTTTCCCCACTAAGAACAGGCTTAAAGCCTAGCTAGGAATCATGGCCTGAAAGAGCTTCAGAACCATTTAGATAAACACCTCATAAAGGTTAAAAAACATGCTAGACCCTAGGTATACTTATGTTGCCTTCCCCTATATTTTTTCATTAATTTCTATTATAAGTCTGGCTTTCAAGAATGATGAAGGCAGTCCACATTTATAAAATGATTAAACATTGATATTCCAAACATCAGTTGCTAGGGGAAGTATTAAAGTATTAATTTTATTACAGAGGAATGTTACTGCATGTATCTTTATGCACAACAAACTCTCTTGCTAAGCAAGAAATCACTCTTTGTGCCAGAAGGTGAGACCTGGGTCATGCTTTCTTCACCTGAGAAGGACTGAGAACTTCCTTTACAACTCTGAGCAATTACTGAGCAACATAAGAACTGTCTACTGTCAGTCGTTAAGGCTCCCAAACAAGAAGCAGAGGTCCCAGGACAGGTAAGCACTTAAAAAGGATTAAGATCTTCCTGCTGAAAGAGATCTGAAAATACTCAAAAGAGACTTGATGCTGGGGACAAACTTGTCCACTGCTGGCAAGAAATGTGGGTGGCCTTTAAGAGCTAAGTGAACCCCAGAAGACATCCAACAAAGAAATAGGGACATCAGTCCCATAACTACAAGGAACTGAATTTTGCCAGCAGCCTAAATGAAGGTGGAAGCAAATGCCTACTCTGTCGTGTTTTGTAATGCAGCACTAATACAAACTTGGTGTAACCCAGTCCCAGGACTTGTGGCCTACAGAACTGCGAAACAGTAAATGGATGTCTTAAACCTCTGAGTTTGTGATATTTGCTATATAGCAAGAGGATTCCCAAGGTCATGCTCTTATTTAAGAATTTCTTTTTTTTAAGAGTGTATGAAGCAGTGGTGACTGGTTAAAAATAATTTTCCTAGCTTTTTTAAAAAAAATTTCCCACAGTAAGTGCATATATAATGCACTCCATTCAAATCTTATGAATGACAATGATCTCACCAAATAAGCCAAATAACCCATGCTCCTTAATCCAGGCTCTAGTACATGCAGGTCCTCAGAGCCCCATCAAGGCCAGCTTTGCACAGATACTTCAGGTTTTGTGTTCAGTTTCACATCACCCTTCACCTGTCATCTAATCTTTCACAGTGTAAAGCACTTATTTTTATAAAATCATATCTGAGAAGCGTGTGTGTGTGTGTGTGTGTGTGTGTGTGGTGAGGAAAGGGGTTCAACCTCAGTTTATAGATGATATTAAATTTCTTGAAATTAAATAAAAATATTTACTTAAAAATATATATAATGTATTCTGACTGGAACCAAGACCTTTCCGTGAAAAGCCAAAGCTGTCTTCTTTACCTCCCCCACAAACCACTTACTTGCAGGAAGAAAAGAAAAATAAAGAAAGCCTTTTTATTTTAGAATGTTTTAGATGAAGTAGCAAAAATTATTATTAAATGTTGATTATTGAGTACATGTAGTTCTAAATACCTAATGTAACAAAATGGAAGTGTATATAAAGTAACTCTGCTGCTGCTGCTGCTAAGTCGAGTCAGTTGTGTCCGACTCTGTGCGACCCCATAGACGGAAGCCCACCAGGCTCCCCCGTCCCTGGGATTCTCCAGGCAAGAACACTGGAGTGGGTTGCCATTTCCTTCTCCAATGCATGAAAGTGAAAAGTGAAAGTGAAGTTGCTCAGTCGCTTCGGACTCTTAGCGACCCCATGGACTGCAGTCTTCCAGGCTCCTCCGCCCATGGGATTTTCCAGGCAAAAGTACTGGAGTGGGGTGCCATCGCCTTCTCCGATAAAGTAATTCTGCTAGATACCAAAGTATAGAGAATGCTTGTGTGGTGGTGTCCATTGGAAGCCCAGTTAGCTGCTTTTTTCATGGATGCCATTTTTTTTATTGAAAGAACAACTGACTGTCTAGCTATGGTTATTCAGATTTGGGTACTTGGCAGACATTTCTTTGAAAAGTAATAAAATCAGTTAGTTCAAGGGAAATATCACTCTTGCTTGCTAATGGTACAATTAAAGCTTTCCAGCAAAAAATAGAATTTTTGAAAACTTGTATCTGCCACTTTTAGCAAGACAATTTTCCAATATTTTGAAAGTTTCTGATGAAATCAGTAATGGTATTAATGAATGTGACTGTTTTTAACATTGATTGATAAATATGTCAATGTTTGGAAGATATGCTAACTAAGGGAACCAATATGAGTTTTTATGGATAAAACATCCATTTAACGTGAAGTTAGACTCATGAATTTTAAAGTAATGGAGCATGAAATCTCACTGAT
Organism: Bos javanicus; assembly: GCF_032452875.1. Lineage (NCBI taxonomy): Eukaryota > Metazoa > Chordata > Mammalia > Artiodactyla > Bovidae > Bos > Bos javanicus. The sequence goes on along the minus strand of NC_083876.1, from coordinate 80,043,358 downwards.
ATTGTTTCTGAATCTACAATTACAATTAGTCTTTAAGAAAATACTACTTGTCAACTTTGACTATTGTATCAAAGAAGAATATTCACAATTGTCTAAAAAGATCATTAAAATATTCTTCCTATGCCCAAAAGCATATTTGAAGCTGGAATTTCTTCATATACTTAACTGAAACAACATATTGCAACACATTGAATGCTGAAGAAATAATAATCTAGTAGGCTTTTATTGAGTCAGATATTAAAGTTATTTGCTAAAATATTTTAAAACCCCACACTTCTCATTATTTTTTTTTTGTTTAGAAAAATATGACAAACTAACCAAATGGTATCACTTATGTTCCTGTGTTATGCACTTATTGTTATTTTTAAATGAATTAATAAATATTTTCGAATTCTCAGTTTTTATTTTTGACTGTAATATTCATAAATATATTGAGAGATAGCATTGAAATACATACTCATTATCATGTGTAAAAAAGATAGCTAGTGAAGTTGATATATAACACAGGATCTCAGCCTGATGCTCTGTGCTGACCAAGAGGGGTGGGATGAAGGCTGGGAGGGAGGCTCTAGAGGGATGCAATATGTGCATACTTACAGCTGATTCATGTTGTTGTACAGCTGAAATCAACACAACATAGTCAAGCCATTATACTCCAATTAAATTTTTTCAGTTATTTGCAGTGCTTAATAATTTTAAATAGTTTAAAGGGAAACTTAGGCCAATATGTTTGTGAACCACTTTTACAGAGCTTACTCCATTTAAAAAATTACATAAAACTACCTACAGAAAAGTGCAAAACATATAGATATACTATTTAAAAATGTTAGTCTCTCAGTCATGCCTGACTCTTTGGGACCCCACGAGCTGTATGTAGCCCACCAAGCTCCTCTATCCATGGAATTCTCCAGGTAAGAATACTGGAGTGGGTAGCGATTCTCTTCTTCAGGGGACCTTCCCAATCCAGGGATAGAAACTGTATCTTCTGCGGCTCTTGCATTGCAGGTGATTCTTTATCAACTGAGCCACCAGGGAAGCTCCATACAATTTAAAATATGCTTTCAAATGACTTCTTCCATATAATCTCCCTGTGATCAAGAACAGTGATGCAAGTGCCCCCTATCAAAGCCCCTGTCTGCCCTCTTCAATCATACACCTTCCCTCCTGTCTTTAATTGGTTTATTCTCAAATAAATTTTAAATTTTATTTACACTTATAAATAGCTTACTATGTGCCAGACACAGCCATAAGTGCTTTAATTTATTTAACCCTTATGTCAACCCTGTGAGGCACTCTTATCATCTCAATATATTGTTGAGAAAATAATGGCACAGTGAGCTTAAGAGCCTGGCCCAAGGTCAAGTGATAAGTCAGTGTTTAGGCTGTGGCATCCAGCTAGAGGAAGACTCAGTTATTGTACTGTCTCTCTCTAAAACTTCAGACTCTTGGCTTGAGTTTCAGGGACCATTCAGGTGATGTGATTCTGTGCAGCAAATCAAGAGCAGCTTGTGGACAGAACTACTGGAAGTAGAGATGATGGACCTTCTCAGCTCTGATTAACCCCAACTCTCAGACTGTAACCCTTGTGGAGTGCTGGTGGTTTAGTCACTAAGTCATGTCCGACTCTTGGCGACCTCATGGACTGTAGCCCACCAGGCTTCTTGGTCCATGGGATTTTCCAGGCAAGAATACTGGAGTGGGTTGCCAATTTCTTCTACAGGGGAACTTCCCCACTTGGAGATTGAACCTGGGTCTCCTGCATTGCAGGCGGATTACAAACTGAACTACAAGGGAAGTAGCTCCCTTGTGGAGAGAGGGGCTCTTCTTAGACTGCCCATCCTGAGCTGGTTTTGGGCTTTGACATCTGACCTCAACACCCCCTCCCCATAGAATCATCAAAACTAGGACTCAAACTTGCAGAGACTGACAAATATTTTCAGGGCAAAACATCTTGCTTGTTTTTCAGGGCTTTTTAGAAATATTTTAAAATATGCTTTTAGGAAGTTTTAGACATTTTTAGTACAGTATGGGGTCTGATTACTTAGCTTGCTATATTATATGTTAACACAGAACTCCATATCGTATTAAACTGAATCTCTATAAACATAATAAATGTTAATAGGTGTGCTTGGGGTTTGAGAGTTTTGATAATATTCAAAACTCTGGGCTTTCATTTATATTTTGAGGGGAGCTCCATGTGCTCCTCATTAATTTGGTATTTTCAGTGCTCCAAAGGGTTGAAAGCCATTGACGTTCCACGGCACTTGCTTGTTATGTGAGATTAGTGAGAGCACTGATCTTTTCCATAATTTAAAATCCTTCATCCATTGGGGGTGCTCATTTATTTCTACCCTACACATTTCTCTGTTCTTGATATATCAACTTCTAGTCACCAGATAATGGCTGAAATAGTCACATTATGACTCAATTTTCATGATGGTTTATGAGCAAACTATTTTTTAAAAAAAGTTATTGAGCAAACTTTTTTGAGGGTTTTTGAGTTCCCGTTTATCTAGAAATTGATTGACCTAAATGTGTTAGGAAACTATGTTCCTTTTCCCTCCATAGATAAGGTTTTAGTAAGTATTCCTTTGTTTTCTCATTTGTTATAGATTCCTTTAAAACAGAAAATAATAATTTGTTGCTTCAAGTGCCTAATGGGCTCCAAAGTGGAAAAGAAGGTAACTGAGACTGAAGCTGGGTCGTTGAAAACCCAGTGTGTCTCTCCAACCACCTAAGGTCACCAGATACCTCGTTTGTTTATTGTGGTTCTCTTCTAGCTGCATCTAAATAGCATCATGAAGTCACTGGGTTACCTGCACTCTGACTATTTTTTACTTTTTCTGAAAGGAAAGTAGTTTGATCAACATTTTGTGTTTGTTGGTTTCTACATCAATCTGGTAGAAACAGGCAGAGGTCAAGAATCAGAGTTATCCAGTGACCTTTTGAAAAAGGCTGGCATCAAATTGTTCCCTTAAATGACACAAGTGCAGCTGACCTCTCCAGAGTCAGAGGCCCCAGATTAAACTGTCTCTTGGAGCTTACCCTTCTCTGGACAGGGTCAGGCCCAGGCAGGGTCCAGTGATTTCAGGTCTCGTTCCCTCATCATGACACACACCTACAGTTGGAAGTCATTAAATGACTCTTTAAACAAAAGTATTTTGTACTGTAGATTTTTTGTCCAGGTCTGGGTCTTGAGAATGCCAGCCTCAATCTTCATGGCAGGAGAAGATGCTTTTTTGTAAACTCAGTGTCAGAACACTCACTGAGCAGGACAGATCATCCACTGATCAGTATTTTTACAAACATCTTATTTTTCTCAAAGTAAAAGATAATAGGATTATCCCTTTCTCTGTTAAAGTGGTAATTGGAAAAAGTAAAGGCTTGCTCTGAGTGGGCAGAATTGTGTGCAGAGGATAGGAAAAAATACACCTCTGCACACAATAGTAACTCATGAATGTCTGTTGGAGGAATCCAAGAGATAATAAAAAGTATCTGACTCAACACATCTGGGCAATTTTTGGAAATAAATGGAAAGTACATGTGATCGTTAATTTTATATGTCAGCCTGACCAGATCACGAGGAGCCCAGGCATTTGCTGCTGTATTATTCTGGGTGTATCTGTGAAGGTGTTTCTGGGAGAGATTAATGTTTGAATCAGTAGGCTGAGAAGAGGAGACTGCTCTTCTTTAGAGGGGTGGGCTGCTCCTCCAATCAACTGAGGACTTGAATAAAACAGAGTCTGATGCTCCCTCAAGTAAGAGGGAACTCCTTTGAGACTGTCTTTAAAAAAAAATATTTTTTTAATTCAAGGATAATTGCTTTACAATATTGTGTTGGTTTCTGCCATACATCTCCATGAATCAGCCATAACTGTTAGTCACTCAGTCATGTCCGACTCTGCAACCCACCAGCCTCTTCTGTCCATGGGATTCTCTTAGTAAAAATACTGGAGTGGGTTGCCATTTCCTTCTCCAGGGGAATCTTTCTAACCCAGGGATTGAACCCGGGTCTCCTGCATTGCAGGCAGATTCTTTGGTCTGAGCCCCTGTGAGTGCTAGATACATATGTTCCCTCCCACTTGAATCTCCTTCCCACCTCCCACTCCACCCCCACCCCTCTAGACTGTCACAGAGCACAGGGTTTGAGCTCCCTGCATCATACAGCAAGTTTTCACCAGCTACCTATTTTACATATGGTAATATATATGTTTCCATGCTAGTCTCTCAGTTCATACCACCTTCCCAGAGACTGTCTTGAGCTGGGATACCATTTCTTCCGAGTTTTGGATTATAACGGAAGCATAGGCACTTTCTCGCGCTTGAGCCTGCCAGCGTTTGGGTGGAAACTAACCTTTTGCTCTCTCAGGTCTCTCTAGCTTGCCATCTGCATTTCTGGGCTTCTCAGGCTCTATAACCGCATGAGCCAATTCCTTATAATAAGTTACTTGGCTGTGTTTCTTGGGAGAACTCTTCTTTGGAAAAGAAGAGAAAAAGACACCAGAGTCTTCCCTTTCAGCCACGTGAGGACACAGTGACAAGGTCCCATCCGCAAGCCAGGAAGAGAGCCTCACAAGAAACTGGTAAAATATCAGCTGGTACCTTGATTTTGGACTTCTCAGTCTCCAGAATTGTGAGAAATAGATTTCTGTGTTTGCAGCCACCCCACCTGTGGTATTTTGTTACAGCAGCTTGAGCAGATTGGGACAATACCCACTGAATTTCTTCAGAGAATCTCTAAACAGTCCAGAGGAAACAGGAGAGCAAAGCCCGTGATCACTCGTCACTCAGTGTGCCTCGAAAGACTGCATTCCCTAGTCAAAGTTGGCCATGTCAGTGGAAGTGATCCGCACATGGCCTTGAAAGTGGAGAGCACTTCGCTGTCACTCTACTATACAATCCTTACTTCAGAACGCTCAGCAGACAACACACAACTACCTCAGAAGGTGAGCTGTCCTTTTGGTGGCTCTGAGAAAAAGAAAAAAATTTGCTTTTCAAGGGCTCTTCAAAGATAGTTTATATCATAACCGTAGCTTAAGTTATTCAAGAAAAGCTCTTACAGCCACACAAAGACTCTGTGAAGACAAAGTGATCAGGTGACTTGCAGGGCTGACAAGTAAGCTGAGGGCTCATCACTTTCTTTCCAGAATCCTGCTTATAAAGCATCCACACAGAATAAAATAGGCAAGGTCCACAGCAAAAGTGGCCTTTGCGAATTCTCCATTTGCTAAGTTCATCCAATGTCCTCTATCCAAATTTTAGTTTTAAAGCCTAGGAAATATGAAGAGAATTTTCCAAAATTTTAGAAGATGGAAGGAGAAAAATGGATCAAAGGGCTGGAAAATTAATGAAGAAGAGGGACAGTTATAGAAATATAATCAGCTAAGAAAATTTGTGCAGCAGTAAAATGTCTTTATTTATCCAAAGTCCTATTTTTAGCAAGGCGCTGGACAGTCTGTTCCTTATTCTACCTGAATAAAGAAAATGGAATTTTTGAAGTTGAGATTTAGACTAGAGGAAATTATCTCACTAGAAATGGCAATATCTGCTCATAAGACGGAGGCAGGATCATCTAAGTTTCCACAAAAAGAATACTGGTCTTTGGGCTTCTTATGACCTCAGCTCAGTCCATCTGGCCTGGGGAGCCAGAGCTACCATGGAGGTCTGAGGAGTCAGTCGAAAGGACATTGGTCAAATGCAGAAATAGCCCCCGTCAATGCTAAGTCCAGAATTATAACTATTTTCTCATCATTCCTCCAAATCCCATTTTGTTTAAATTTTCAAGAAGTCAAAATTAGCTGTTCAGTCATGTCCAATTCTTTGTGACCCCGTGGATTGTAGCCTGCCATGCTCCTCTGTCCACGGGATTTCCCAGGCAAGAATACTGGAGTGGGTTGCCATTCCCTTCTCCAGGGGATCTTCCTGACCCAGGGATGGAACCTAGGCCTCCTGCATTACAGGTGGATTCTTTACCTCCTGAGCCACCAGGAAAGTGGAAATAGTAGATACACTGATCTGACTTCTTTACATTATTTCAATTATTTCAATTTTCCAATTGACTGGATACAGAAACTGAGTCCAATCTCGTGTTAAATGATGCAAAGCTGACTCATAAGTCAGCGTGAGGGTGTTTTACACAGTGAGCTGGTTGAACTTTGGTCTACAAGGATGTAGACAAAGCCCAGCAGAGGTCAAAGACTGGAATAAATGACTTCTGCCATTCCTACCAACCTCACCATTCCATAGTTTATGTAGTGGTTTACAAGACGAATAATAAGCAATAGTTTTCTGTAGGGAGCCAGCTAAAAAGAGAAGTTTATCCTCTACAACAGTGGGTGTTAAGAAATGCTGTTTTCCCATCTCTTTTCATCATAAACAAATAGCAGAGACTTTACATAAGGGAAATATTAAAGACACAAGAGATTTAGAAGAATTAATATTCAAGACTATGTTGCTGCTAAGTCGCTTCATTCGTGTCCAACTCTGTGTGACCCCATAGACGGCAGCCCACCAGGCTCCCCCGTCCCTGGGATTCTCCAGGCAAGAACACTGAGTGGGTTGCCATTTCCTTCTCCAATGCATGAAAGTGAAAAGTGAAAGTGAAGTCTCAGTCGTGTCCAACTCTTAGGGACCCCATGGACTTCAGCCCACCAGGCTCCTCCATCCATGGGATTTTCCAGGCAAAAGTACTGGAGTAGGGTGCCATTGCCTTCTTCAAAGACTATGTTATTCACTTTAAAAGAATGCTTTAAAATGAGTTGTGGTGGCTTTGTAAGGTGTCAGCTTGACTAGGTTGAACTACATTTCCCAGCATTCCTTTTCTTGTTGGTTTCCTGCTGGCGAGCCCCAAGGGATACCCTTGGAGATTTAGAGAGCAGAAAGGAAGCAGCAAGCATTTTATACTTTGGACTCACCAAAGTGCTGACTCAGCCTTGTTGGTTTAAAGCTGCATCTACCTCTGCACTGGCTTTACATTTCCCTGGATGCTTCTCCGCCTTCTCTGACTCCTGGGCCAGATATAGGCATTTACCTTCATGGTTTCTGCTGTATACCCATACCAGTAATGCCAGAAACAATAGGAAAAAACAACTTTCAGTCTTTCCTTCTTTGAGCCAGATCTAGCTCTGTGAGCCAGAGCTCCAGCTGGGCCTTGCTCTCTCTGACTTTATGACCCCTTTCTTTCCCGACACCCTGCCCTCTGGAATTTGAACGTATCAGACATGAAGACAATAGCTTTGCTCAAACTGCTTAACCCGTTCCCACAATTGTGACGTCCCTTAAAACATACATGTATAAATTTCTTAATGGTTCTGCCTCTCTGGTTGAACCTTGGAAGGTATACACTACAAAACTCTTCCAAGAGGGCTAGACACCAGGTGAACTTCTAATTTAATCGAAATGAGTAAATGCGTCCACTAAGATTAGAAATATGCAGTCAATAGAATCTCAGCTTCTTCTATAATCAGATCACTTCCTTAAACTTCATTGGAGCCAAACCAAAAGAGATGAGCTGATAGAGAAAACTATTTAACTATACTCAAGGACTTTTTGTACCTGCTTTTAAATACTGATGGAGAAATACTCCAATCTCATACATAGGGAAAACAGAAGTTCAAAAGCTTAAATAAACCTGGGCCCCTGACTGTGCTAGAAGGTAGTTCAAGGTTGAGCTTTTATAATACCCATCTGGTTCCATTTAGAGTTGGATGAATGGAGGAAAATTGTGATGGTTATCAGGCTGACTTCCTAGACTCAGATAGAAGGAAATTGTATATATGGTGTGGGCTAGCTTCTTGCTGATTTCACACTCTGCCACAGGCAGCAGTAACTTGCCACAGAATGTATAATGGAAAAACAAACAGAATAATGTCAAATGTAAGTCAGTGTTTGTGTATACGCACAAGCATATACACACTTATTATAGCCTCTGATACCTCACTTGTAACAGTGGTTGTGAAGCTTTGTAAAGTTGACTTTCAGTTCTTAATAATTTGTCTACAAATTCCTTTTTCATTCCTGTCTTTCTCCTCTCTCTTATATGTTATGTTCCTTATGTTTTAGCAAAACCTTTTTCTTAGTTATTTTTTAATATTTATTACTTTTTAGTTTTGGTTGCACTGGTCTTTGTTGCTGTGCAGGGGCTCTGTTTACTTGTGGAGAGGGGGGCTTCTCTTCATTGCTGTGTGCAGGCTTCTCACTGTGGTGGCTTCTCTTGTTGCAGAGCATAGGCTCCAGCTGCTTGGGTTTTGGTAGTTGCAGCATGTGGACTCAGCAGCTGTGGCCCGTGAGCTCTACAGCATGGGCTCAAATGTTGTGGCATAGTTATCATTTCTTTGTTTTATCACAGCAAAGAGAAAACTTGAGCAATTCAGATAATGAAGCTAAGTCAAATGACTTCCCTAACTTCCTAAATCTCACCTAATCCTTTCTTCCCTTTGCATTGCTTGCAATGTCACTGTTTCCTGGGATGTCTCACTCTATCCCAGTCTCGTCTACCCTGTGCTGCTGAATTTCTAGAAGATCTACCCATTTCATTTTTACAGTTCAAGTAGCACCCCCTTCAGGATATATTCCTTTCTCCGAAAACAATCTTTCCCTCTATGGATCACAGCTTGTTGTTCTTTAGTCACTAAGTAGAGTCACATTAGAGTTTGGGGCAATGCGCTTTCACTTGCTTGATGATACTGGGAAATTCACCCAATCATTCCCTTGCTCTGAGAATCTCATAGACGCCAGGCAACATCTTTGTAGATCAAGCATGGCTTTTGGAATTCTGGTTCTCTTGGCAGTTATAGTTTTCACTGTGAATTACTAGATTGGATATAGGACAACATCACCCACTTGGGAGATCTTCGTGCTTTATCTCTTTTCTCCCAAACTCCTTACTGTTGTTTAGTCGTTTGGTCATGTCAGACTCTTTTCTGACCCTCTGGACTGTAGCCTGCCAGGCTTTGCTCTCCATGGAATTTCCTAGGAAAGAATACTGGAGTGGGTCACCATTCCCTTCTCTAGAGTATCTTCTGGGCCCAGGAATTGAACCCATGTCTCCTGCATTGGCAGGTGGATTTTTACCACTGAGTCAGGTTAGCCCACTTGTACAGTGATTTATAAACTTGTTTTATTTTCATGTTAGCAGATGATATTTCGACCTACATCAAAATGTTAGCCACAGTGAAACAACCATCTTAGCACACTGGTACTGTACTCTCTGTCTGTAGTTGCTCACTGCCTCTGCTCTCCCATCACGGAGATAAATTAAAAGTGACATTGAGTACTCTGCAGTGAAACCACTTCTCACTGAGGTCTTGGGGATGGATGTAACCACTGCAGAGGCCGGTTAGTTTTTATTTATACTGTGGACACAGCCTTCTTGCCTTCTCTGTGCAAGTGCTTTGGGTATTCCCAGATGATAACCCCTGCTGTGGCTCGCCAAGCATTTTATTAGTATCTCTACAGCACTCTTTATCACATTCTGATAGTCCCCTGAGTACACCATCCTCCTCCAATAAAGAATGGCTTCCCTGACACTAGAAACATTTTATTCATCTCCGCATGTTTCCAGGAACAAGATATTGTATATAAGAGATGCTCACTGATTTTATTTTTAACGTTTAAAATCAGCTATCTTCATTTCCAATCTCCCAATTCATCCCATCCCTAGGTAACTCACATGCACCTACTGTATAGCACAGGGAACTCGACTCAATGCTCTGTGGTGACAAACAGGGGATGTATGTGTACGTGTGGCAGATTCACTTAGGTGAACAGCAGAAACTAGCACAACATGGTGAAGCAACTAAACTCCAATAAAAAAAAAGATACTGTCTTCAGGTTTAATTTACTTAGAACAAAATACACCAATTTTAAGTGTACAGTGTGATGAGTTTTGATAAATGTATACATTCATCCCCTAGTCAACATTTTCATCATATACTGGCTTACCAAGAGAGGAGGAGGATGGTGATAAAAGCTTGGTGGTAACTGATGGTGTTTAGAATAGCCAATATATAATGATAAAAAAACATCCAACTTAATTTTTTGGTACATTTTATTCCTGTTTTTAAATATCTGCAGACAATATATCCACTTTATTGCCAGTAACCAGGGTAGATCATGCCCACTGCTTGCTCTTGGCATACCACTGCCCTCTCTCTGGAGGCTCTGCAGGTCCTCCTTCCATCATGCCCCAAGGAAATTACCTGCCTTCTTTCTGCAATAATGCTATGCTATGGGAAGTCGCTTCAGTGATGCCCAACTCTTTGGGACCCTATGGACTTAGCCCACCAGTCCGTGGGATTCTCCAGGCAAGAATACTGGAGTGGGTTGCCATGCCCTTCTCCAGGGGACCTTCCCGACTCAGGGATCGAAACTGCGTCTCTTACGTCTCCTGCATTGCAGGTGGATTCTTTACCACTAGCACCATCTGAGAAGCCCTCTTCAATAATAGATGGTTGCTTTTCTGCTCTGGAGCCACATATGAATGAAATCATACAAAAGATATTTTTTTGTGCTGTCTTCTCTTATTCAGCATGTTTTTGAAATTCATCCACATTCTTGTGTATTAATGGTCTGCTCCTTTTTATCTCTGAGTAATAATTCCATTGTATAAATATATGCAAATTTCTAACATTCTCTTGTCGATGTACTTTTGGTTTGTTTCCATTTTTGGCTTTTAAAAATAAAACTTCTAGGAACATTCTTGTATAAGTCTCTTTGTAAATTTTTCTTGCACATTTTGACAATAAGAAATGGCCAAACAGCTTTTCTAAGAGATTTGCAATTTTTTTTAACTTCCACAAGAATTGTATGAGAATTCCAATTGTTCTGTATTCTTATCAATGTTTGGAGTTCATGCTTTAAAAAATTTTAGGCATTCTAGGGGATATAAACTGATATCTCATTTTGATTTAGTGAACTGACAATGAAGTAGATTATTTTTCACTTGCTTAATGGTCACTCATTTATGTTTTTTCATGAGCTGTCTAACTATGTTGCTAAATTTTAAAAATTGGATTGTGTTTCTTCTTACTACTGCATTTTAAGATTTCTTTATATATTTGGTGTATGGATCCTTTGCATTTGTATATATATTATAAACGTTGGATACTAGTTCATGATTTACATGGACATTTTCTTAATGATATCTTTAAAAGAGCAAACTTTTTCAGTTTAATGAATTCAAATTTTTATATTTTTTTCTTCGAATTTACTACTTTTTGTGTATTGTCTAAGAAATGTTTGCCTCACCAGTATTGAAAAGATTTTTCACCTGTATTTTCATTGAGTAGTTTTATAGTTTTACTGTTTCAGTTCAGTTCAGTCACTCAGTCATGTCCGACTCTCTGCTACCCCATGAATCGCAGCACGCCAGGCTTCCCTGTCCATCACCAACTCCTGGAGTCCACCCAAACTCATGTGCATCAAGCCAGTGATGCCATCCAGCCATCTCATCCTCTGTCGTCCCCTTCTCCTCCTGCCCTCAATCTTTCCCAGCATCAGGATCTTTTCCAATGAGTCAGCTCTTCGCATGAGGTGGCCAAAGTACTGGAGTTTCAGCTTTAGCATCAGTCCTTCCAATGAACACCCAGGACTGATCTCCTTTAGAATGGACTGGTTGGATCTCCTTGCAGTCTAAGGGACTCTTAAGAGTCTTCTCCATAATCACAGTTCAAAAGCATCAACTCTTCAGTGCTTAGCTTTCTTTAGAGTTCAACTCTCACATCCATACATGACTACTGGAAAAACCATAACCTTGACTAGACAGACCTTTGTTGGCAAAGCAATGTCTCTGCTTTTGAATATGCTATCTAGGTTGGTCATAACTTTCCTCCCAAGGAGTAAGCGTCTTTTAATTTCATGGCTGCAATCACCATCTGCAGTGATTTTGGAGCCCAGAAAAATAAAGTCAGCCACTGTCTCCGCTGTTTCCCCATCTATCTGCCATGAAGTGATGGGACCAGATGCCATGATCTTCATTTTCTGAATGTTGAGCTTTAAGCCAACTTTTTCACTCTCCTCTTTCACTTTCATCAAGAGGCTCTTTAGTTCTTCACTTTCTGCCATAAGGGTGGTATCATCTGCATATCTGAGGTTATTGATATTTCTCCCGGCAATCTTGATTCCAGCTTGTGCTTCTTCCAGCCCAGCGTTCCTCATGATGTACTCTGCATAAAAGTTAAATAAGCAGGGTGACAATATACAGCCTTGACGTACTCCTTTTCCTATTTGGAACCAGTCTGTTGTTCCATGTCCAGTTTTAACTGTTGCTTCCTGACCTGCATACAGGTTTCTCAAGAGGCAGGTCAGGTTGTCTGGTATGCCCATCTCTTTCAGAATTTTCCACAGTTCATTGTGATCCACACAGTCAAAGGTTTAGATGTTGTCTTTGCCACAAATGTCTTAGCAATAGCATTTGTATATGGTATTAAGTAAGAGTAAAAGTTAATTTTTGCCTTCTAAATTTCTGCACTATATGTTGAAACTACAGTCTTTCCATCCATTGAATTTCCTTGACACCTGTGTCAAAAATCATTTGACATATGTGTGGGTCTGTTCATAGACTTCTTTGAACTGTATGTCTATTCTTATGATATATTATCTTGATTCATATAACTTTTTAGTGAGTCAAAGTCTAGTAATGTATACTTTCTAAGCTAAATCTTATTTTTTCAAAATTGCTTTTTATATCAAGTTCATTTGCAACTCCATATAAAATTTCAAGTTAACCTGACAATTTGTACCAAAAAAAAAAAAAAAAGACCGTTGGGATTTTGATTGACACTGTTTTGAATCTGTAAGAGTGTGGAGAGAACTGACATCTAAATATCGAGTCATATGATGTGTGAACATGATACAGTTCTCCATTTATTTAGGCCTTTCATTTCTATAATCTGTATTTGCAATTCCTAGCTTACAGCTCTTGCATATAATTTTTAAGCTTTATATTTATGTATTTAATGGTTTTAATTGCTGTCATATATTGTATTTTAAATTTTGACTTCCAAGGGTTCATGGCTAGTATCTAGGAATATATTTGATTTGTGAATATTGGTTTTATAACCTGAGGCTTTGCTAAACTCCCTACTAGGTCATGGAAATTTTTGCAGAATCTTTGGAATTTTTTATGTAGATAATTTCTTTGTTTGATGGGTAAAAACATTTTATTTGCAATCTCTGTGCCTTTTATATCTGGCTCTTGACTTATTGCACTGGTGATCACCCATAGAAAGATATTAAGTAGAAGCTGTAACAGTACACTTCTTTCTATATCTTGTTTCTGATCCTGGGAGCAAAGTAATCAATTTTTCATCATTAAGTATGATGGTATATGTAGTTTTTTCATAGATGTTTTTTCTTCAAGTTAAAATTCCCTTCTATTCTTAGTTTGCTGGGAATTCATTTTTGATCAGGAATAAATGTTCAATTATGACAAAGGCATTTTCTGCTTCTAACGAAGCAAGCAAATACTTTATATTTTTTCAGTATGTTGATAGGGTGAATAACATTGATTTTTGAATGTTGAACCAACTTAACATTCCCATGCAATTGTGGCATATTTTAAAATACATTTTTAGATTTGATTAGCAACATTTTGTGGAGGATTTGTGGGTCTATATTCATAGGATATTGGTCTGTAGTTTACTTTTTTGGTACTGTCTTGATCTGGTTTTGGTATGTGGGTAATGCTAGCATCATAAAATGAGTTGGGGAGCTTTACTGTTCAACTTTCTGGAAGAGTTTGGATAGAATTGGCTTTTAACAATACTATATCTGAATTCTTTTTAGCAATTTGTGTGGTTTCTAGCATCTCTTCCTCTTGTGCTCTGTCGCAAGGAAGCAGCGCTTGCATCCATCTCTACTTATGGTGACTGTCTTTCCCAGGTTTTAGGTTAACTAGTAAATCTGTGACCTCAGTTCTGTGATAACTTCAAGAAAAGTATGATTGCAGCAACTATCTTTGTTGTTGTTTAGTTGCTCTGTCGTGTCCGACTTTGCAACCCCATGGACCACAGCAAGCCAGGCTTCCCTGTTCTTCACCATCTCCCGGAGTTTGCTCAAACTCATGTGCATTGAGTCGCTGATGCCACCCAACCACCTCATCCTCTGTTGTCACTGTCTCCTCTTGCCTTCAGTCTTTCCAAGCGTGAGGGTGTTTTCTAGTGAGTCGGCTCTTTGCATCAGGTGGCTAAAGTGTTGGAGCTTCAGCTTCAGCATCAGTCCTTCCAATGAATATTCAGGATTGATTTCCTTTAGGATTGACAGTTCAAAGGAATCAATTCTTCAGTGCTCAGCCTTTTTTACTGTCCAGCTGTCAAGTCAGTACATGACTACTGGAAAAGCTGTAGCTTTAACTGTACGGGCTTTTGTAGGCAAAGTCAAGTCTCTGCTTTTTAATATGCTGCCTAGGTTTATCATTGCTTTTCTTCCAAGGAGGCTCATAGTTTAATTATCGATTATCTGGACTTTTCTATTAAGTGAGAGCAGTGTTTACTTTCTCACTTTCTACCTCTATTATCTGTCTGTATACAGCGAGAAGAAAAGACTGGTTCCAGTTATTCTATTGTGACTTAAAGTGGAGTCTGGTAATTTTTATATAAATTATAAATACACCAGTAATCAAAATAAGACTAAGTGTGGATGGACTGAAATAAAACTACTGTGACTAAAGCTTTATATCTGTAAGGTGGGGGGGGGGGGGGACGGGACATTTCAGTGTGTATGGCTTAGTTTTTATTTTTCTAGGTTCTTGGTAGGATTGTGATAATTTTCATGTTTTTAAAAACTTTCCCTTGATATACATCATCAAAAGACCCTGATACACAGCTTTGTAAGGCACATCTGTGAATTTCTATAGATAGTTCAACCACAATGGTAAGTTTCATTTCATTTCAGATCAACTGTACATCCACATGATGAAAATTTACTGGCATACATTTTCCTCTCAGTCCAGCCTTCCCAAGGGATTGATGAAAAATGAAATAAATCCAGTCAATACTTTTTTACAATTCTTATAGCAAAATCCATTACACTTTTAAAGAAAATAGGAAATATATTATAGTGGTCAAAGGACCAGAAGAGACAGAGATACCTCGAGAACTTCAGATATCCCAGGGCACAAATGTTCTGAATGCAAAGCTTTTCTAGGCATTTTTATAGTCTAATTCTTAGCTACCACCAGGGAGTTTCCTAGCAATGGGGCCAAATGTATTATTTACAAGTTAAGGTTCTGAAAGGAAATCATGTGTCCTTGAAAATCTGGAACCACTTGCGAATTTCACTCCTACTTTCCACTGTAGTCTTGATGTATGGAAAAGACTATCAACTTTGAGCAATCAGGAGGTGCCCAAAACATGCTTGTTAAATAGATCACTGCAAACACTGAAGGCGATGGCACCCCACTCCAGTACTTTTGCCTGGAAAATCCCATGGACGGAGGAGCCTGGTGGGCTGCAGTCCATGGGGTCGCACAGAGTCGGACGCGACTGAAGTGACTTAGCAGCAGCAGCAGCAGCAAACACTGAATGCAGAGCTTTGATGGTTTCTTCCAGTCTAGTGCTTTGCCCCTCAGGCTGTTTTCTCTCTCACCAAACAAGTACAGAGGCCTTTTGTGGCAGGGTCATTTCCTGGGAAAATACCTAAAAATCAAGTGTGAAATTGATGCTGTATTTTGCAATTTCATAGGACCAATGTTCTTTATCTTCCAAAGTCAAACTGTTTCTGTACACAGTTGGCCCTTGGTATCTATGGATTTCATGTCCAGGATTCAATCAACCTCAACCGTGGTTTGAAGATCTTCAGGTTACCATGGATACACAGGGCCAACTGTATTACACCCTTTTATATCATGGACTTGAACATCTGCAGATTTTGGTACCTGCGAGGGATACAGGAATCAAAGCTAGTTGGAGACCAAGAGAGGACTGTGTTCTACGAGCCTGAGCAAGTTCCAGGAAATAGTGAAGGATAGGAAAGCATGGTGTACTGCCATTTATCGGGTTGCAAAGAGTGGGACACGAACAACAAGAAAAATGAAGAACAACCATAATATGTACTGTGCAGCATCTAGCACATGCTTTCCAATTCGCTGCAGGTACGTGAAAGGTACACATGTAAGCAGTTTAGGTGCACAAGTCAGAACTACCAGGTCTTCTGGCATTACTCAAAGGTGAGGGGGGCAGGGAACCACTTGGTTACAAAACACTCCAGAACTCCTGGGAGATATCAATAAAATGAGACATGCCATATATAAAATATAATTATAAGCTCCCAGTAGTGCTGTTTTGAAAAGACAATAACCCATCTCATATTTTGAAATGGCTTGCCCAGACAGCATTCTTTGGAACATCCTGCACTTTTCTTGACCTCAGTCTCTAAGGTCTTCCAGCTTTTAAAAAAATTCTATAATTCTTTGGACTTCCTGAGGAAAACAGAAAAGATTTCTCATTGTTGAAATGGGATTTGCTCAGAATTTTATCCTGCTTAATCAATTAAAATGGATGAAACTTATTCTCCACTGATCACTTCTTCCTCTTCCACCTTTTTCTTATACTATGTCATAATCAAAGTATGGTTGTGAATCCAATTAAAGGGGCTACTTCTTACCCTGTATCATTTTCCTTGGAAATGAAGAAATATGCTATTGTTACTAATGACCTTCTTTGACAAACATTTTGAAAGTACTGGACACATGCTTATAAATCATTTGAGAAACAGGAATTAAATTAACTAGCATGTGTGTTAACATAGAATACAGTCTTAGTCACAAGTCAAACCCCTGGAATTAGTAGCTTTTTAATCAGGGAATATGTTTCCTTAAATTATCCAACTGTGGTTTCTTCATTTATGTAATGGGCAGAATATTTTGTGGGCTTAACAGAAAGATTAAATAAGATCCTATCTATCTATCTATTATCTATCTGTCCATCATCTATCTTTATCTCTCGTACCCACATTAGCTCGGAAACAGTTTCAAATTCTTCCAGAAATTTTATACAAGCAATTTTATACAAATGATGTATTGATAGTAAAGTGGACAAAGAGTAATAATACTAGTAATGAATAACAACCATTTCAGTGACACCTCCATTGTAGTCTGTGGGTACAGTATCTCATCTCACACCTGTCCTATTGAGGAAACTGAAGCTCAGAGATGCCATTGACCCGGTCACACAGCCAGGAAGCCCAACAAAGAGAAAGTTCCTGTTCTGTATGTCACTGTGTGTGTGTCTCTCTCTCTGGCTGGCAGAGTCAAAGGCACAATAAAGGAAATAAAGAAAACAAGTGATACGCTTAGATTTTAAAGTAACCCAGTAAGAAAACCCTACATGATTAGGTGATGTGGAAAGGATTTCTCACCCAGATTGCTGAAGGGCTTATTGTAGGTGATTTATAATCTTAAACATCTGGGATGTATGGATCTGATATGCAGTCATGGAGACTTTTCAGAGCCTAAGCACTCTCTATATTAGGACAAGCTGGATGGGGAAAAGCTGACGAGATGAAAGTATTCCTACTCTTTCTTAAGATTGCCTCCCAGCAAGGAAGCAGGCTGAGTTTGAATGCCCTCTCTAGAAGAGTTTGTCCTTACAGCCCTTGGGCTAAGTAAGAGTCCCCAGACTTTGGAGGAAAGTTAAAAGAATTACTCTCCCAAGAGCACCAGAGTACTCCAACTATTCACACAAACAAGTCAGCAAGTAAAAATTTTATGCAGACCATAGCAAGTGTTGAATTTGCTTGTGACAGGGATTTAACCTCAGTGGCACCCCTAGAATAAATAAGATGGCATCAGTAGATGGTCTCATTAAATGAGAACTTTTAAGCTAATAGTCAAGAAAAAACTTAATGAAGTTTTTGATTATTTTATTTAAGAAGAAACTAAGTGTGAAGCGTGAAATTGTATAAGTGCCCATAGGCTGGCATGAGCTTTGGAATAATATTCATAAAGATCAGACTCTATGTTAGCTTTCAAATTACTTTTTCCATGTAAATTTAATTTTATATGGAGATGCAATTACTGCTGCTTACTAGTGCAGCTTGAAAAAGACAGAATTTTAAAGTGGTTTCCAAGGAGAATGGTAAAATCCTCAAGATGAGGGATTTGGCATAAGCACGTTCTTAGGACTAATATTGGTTTTCTTGTCCACTGGAAAGCATGTTTCAAAACATTTTGCTTTGTTTGGTCTGATTTTTAACATCTTATTAGAGAATAATGTAGGGTCTTGAGCTGTAAGAATATATAGATTGCTGCTATCAAAAGAAAACTGCATTTTTTATTGACAATAATCTTTCTGATTCCAATACATACTTGGAAAAATTAATAGTCATAAATATGACCCCACTCTCTTTTTCTCATTCTATCTATCTATCTATCTATCTGATCTATCTACTTATCTATACACTCAGGTAGAACTTGACCTGACTATGGGTTGCTGCTGCTAAGTCGCTTCAGTCGTGTCTGACTCTGTGCAACCCCATAGATGGCAGCCCACCAGGCTCCTCTGTCCCTGGGATTCTCCAGGCAAGAACACTGGAGTGGGTTGCCATTTGCTTCTTTAATGAATGAAAGTGAAAAGTGAAAGTGAAGTCACTCAGTCATGTCCGACTCTTAGAGACCCCATGGACTGCAGCCTACCAGGCTCCTCCGTCCGTGGGATTTTCCAGGCAAGAGTGCTGGAGTGGGGTGCCACTCACTATGGGTAGAGCATTAAAAAACTCTGGCCAGAGTTTTAAAAAATGAAGCTGTTTTAGAGAAGGAGTAGCTCATTGGTTTACAATGTTGCTAATGAGGGGAGAATCTCCCTCCCGGACCACATCCCCCCCTCCTAGGTCATTGCAGAGCAGAGCTGAGCTCCCTGTGCTTTGTAGCAGGTCCTCACTAGCTATCTATCTTACACATAGTAATGTGTATGTCAACCCTAATCTCCCAACTCATCCCATTCCTCCTTCTCTCCCTATGGCCACACGTCTGCATCTCTATTCCTGCCCTGGAAATAGGTTCATCTGTACCATTTTTCTAGAGTCCAAATATGCGTTAATAGATGATTTTTTCTCTTTCTGACTTACTTCACTCTATATGACAGACTCTATGTCTTATCCACATCTTTACAAATGACCTGGGTTTTCTTCTTTTTATGACTTTCTCCTTTTTATGAATGGACTTTGGTAAAAGACTCACATTTATTCATGCCATTGGGCAGGGCCTGATTCGATGGTGCTCGTTAGAACTCTGGCCCTAAGAGAAAAGCCAAAAAAAAAAAAAAAATGCTCAGTAGCCTTGTAGCATGAGGAAACTGCCAATCACCAAGATCATCTACTTTATTTCTCTCTGGATGGCTGAGGTGGGGACTCAGCAGTGGCATTCATAAGCCAAGTTAGCCTTATAGAGCAGTGACAAACTTGAGAGCACCTTGGATAAGTAGTTCTATTTTTTTAGATTGAAAAACACTGGAATTCCCTATTATGATGTGAAATCTTCTAAATTTAAGATCTTGGCTATACATTTGTATTAAGTTCATAGATCATCAAAACAATATTATTAGGCTAGTATTGGCCTTTGGCTTTAGTGTAGCATGTCTCTAAAATGCTTGAGACTAGGTCTTTCTATATAGATAGAGTGAGGAAAATTGAGCACCTTGGAAGGTGTGTGTTTATTATTCCTTCACATCTTGCACCGGGCCCTGAAAATTAAGTTGCTGGCCCTGCTAAACCCAGGTTAGAATCTTTTCTCCTGAATTCTAACTCACAGTACCTCACTATTCTTTGGTTTGGTGTTCCATATTTTAGTGGTAACGATTATAAGCCTAGAGCAAGGAAACAAAGGAGACTTGTTTAAATAGCTTTCACTTTACATAAGAGTGATCATAATCATGATTT
The DNA here is from genome assembly GCF_032452875.1 of Bos javanicus. Lineage (NCBI taxonomy): Eukaryota > Metazoa > Chordata > Mammalia > Artiodactyla > Bovidae > Bos > Bos javanicus. Next base: position 80,023,486 of record NC_083876.1, on the reverse strand, counting down.
CATAGTAAATACTCATGCATCTGAACTTGTCCATCTTTGGTCTGATCTGGGCTTTTCACTCATTACTGCCCTGTTCCTGGGACAAAATGAGGTAGTGTAAAATGACAAGCAGCACATACACTAATTTACGTTAATCACCACTTTCTAGGTTAGATCGTTGATATGTGATTATCTGACGTGGAAATAAAAGAGAGTCGTTCTTGTCTCTGCTGGAAACAAATGATGAGAATGTAGGGTGCACTTTTCCAAAGAGAAGGGCTTTTTAAACAGCACACTGTCTTCATTCGGGGATAATCATTCTAAAGGAATAATATTTGCTCTATTTTTCTTTTCATTCTCAAGGCTATTAACAAACAAATTTGAAAAGCTTTCAAGAAGCATTTACATTTCTTAGGAGGTTGCATATGAACCTGGACATAATTCAGTACTTTGAACAGTGTAGAGCATTAGCCCTACATCTTCGTTTGCTGCCATGATAATATATCATAACCAAGTGGCTTAAACAACAGCAACGTGTTGTCTCACAGTTCCAGAAACTAGGAGTCCAAGGGCAAGATGTCATCAGAGTTGGTTCCTCCTGAGAGCCACGCGGAAGAATCTGTTTTATGCCTCTTCCGAAGTTTTTGGTGGCTTGCTCACAATGTTTGGCATTTGTTTGCCTCAGTTTCTCCAGCACTGCCTTCCTCTTCACTTAGTGTTCTCCCTGTGCGTATGTGTGTATCTGTCTCCAAATTTCCCCTCTTAATAAGAATGCCAGTCATACTGGAAAAGAACCAACCCTCATGACTTTATGTTAGTTTGATTACCTCCGTAAAGAGCCTAAATCCAAATAAGGGCAATTCTGAGATACTGTAGGTTAGGACCTCAAGGGCTTCCCTGGTGGCTCAGACAGTAAAGAACTTGTCTGCATTGTGGGAGACCTGGGTTCGATCCCTGGGTTGGCAAGATCTCCCGGAGGAGGGCATGGCAACCCACTCCAGGATTCTTGCCTGGAGAATTCCATGGACAGAGGAGACTGGTGGGCTACAGCTCATGGAGTCTTAAAGAGTCAGACAGGACTGAGTGACAAAGCACACAGCACATGTGAATTTAGGGGAATACAACTCAATCCAGGAAATCCTGACATCCTTGCAAATAATTAACTTGGTCAGGACAAAGAACAAAATACTTCTGTGTCTAGTCTCCATCTGGCTCCTGCTTCATATTTAACTCTTCAGTGGAGACTGAGTCGTAGTGGAGCTGACATCAAGGTGAGGGACAGCAGCAGAGGCTGTGTCCCCTGCATCCCAAGGCATCTGTTGTCTGAGAAGAAGGACACATCCCCTCACCTTCCGCATGCCAGGGAAAAGTCACAGACAAGAAGAATGGTAAAAATGAGGCCTTTGTAGAATCAGCGATTACACATATGCTTTTTTTCCTTTGGCACATAATAAGGGCTTAGCCTCTGATAACTTTATTTTTCAAGGTTTGATTGAACATCTGATTGTCTTGCTTCTGTTAAGTCTCCAGTGGTCCACGCTCTCATGTGTATGCGAGAGAGTATATTTTAAAGGAGTCAGAAAGACATGAAAACATTAGAGAGATGTACCCTCCAGAAGACAGTAGAGTTGATAGGTAAGTGAACATCGCCCCTACCATGAGCCATGGTTTGGATATCTGACGATGCCTGAAACATGGTGGACATTCAGGAATTTTTGTTGATGAAAATACTAAAATTAATGAACGGGGGCTATGTTTCTTACATGCTTTTTCCACCTTCTCACTTCCTGATCTTTTTCTCTGGAGCCTGGATCATAAGATTGGAGGAAGGAGACCCTTCCATATAGAGGAAGGGATATTTTTGTATGATTTGTTCATGGTCCATTGTCATCCCTGACTATGCTCACCCACAGCTCACCCACTTTAATAAAGAAGGCTGCTTTCTGCAGTGCACAGCCAAGTGTTCTGGATGTGGACTGCTCACTTTCCCCTACTCTCAGGAATTTCTTTGACTTAGAGCCAACCATTATGCAGATGTGTATTTGTGATCAGCTGTGATCAGGACAGATGACCTCTTTTCCATCCCACCAGTTGTTGCCTCAGTCTTCTTTGCTGAGTTTGTCTAGTAGAGCAGGTTCTTTGCCAAAACCACTTTTGGACATTTATTTCAAACTGAAGACAGAAGTCATAATTCTATTTTTCAATTTAGTTTGACTTTGTGGATAGGGAATAGTCATGATATTAAATGAGATTACCAGGGAGAGAGTGAAGAAAGAAAGGCTGAGAAAAGAGCCAGGAGAGAAATCATTCTGTGTTGCTTAAAGAAACAAAATTCTTCTTTCGGTCGATCCCTGATTTGGGACTTAGATGTCCGTTTCTGAAATACAAACAAATTTGATTCAGCTGAAGTAAAATCTTGCTCATATCTTCTGTATATTTGTCAATCTATGAGAAACTTCTGCTTTCCATGACTGACATTCTCATGACCCTTAGTTGGTTATGTTGAGTGCCTGGACTGAAAATAATGACTTAAATTTATGGAGCACTTTCTCCGTTACAGCCGTTATACTGAATAATATTTACATGTATTCCAGGAAATAGTGAAGCACAGAGAAGCCTGGTGCATTGCCGTCTATGGGGTCACAAAGAGTTGGACATGACTTAGCGACTAGGCAACAGAATCTCATTTAATCCTCAAAATAATGCTGTGAAGTGAATACCAGAGCTATCTCCATTTTACACACAAATCAACTGAGGAATGGTGAGGTTAAGTATTGTGTCTAACATCCACTGACTAAATCATGGCAGAGTAGGGATTCACCCTTGAAAATATGATGTGAAAACCCTTGTCTGTATCCTTCTGGATGGGAAGGCTGAGTCTCATTCACTTTTCTAATCTCCTATCTCATACATTATGGAAACTAGAGTATATCATTCAATAACTATTACCCAGAGCCCTGTATTTTAATTTTAATTGGTCCAAGTAAGCATGGACCTTTGAGAAAAACAGCATTCAGGCTTTGAGAAAGAATAGGTTAAGTAATCTATTAAGTTAATAGACTAGATTTTTTTTTAATTTGATTTTATTTTTAAACTTTACAATATTGTATTAGTTTTGCCAAATATTGAAATGAATCCGCCACAGGTATACCCATGTTCCCCATCCTGAACCCTCCTCCCTCCTCCCTCCCCTCCCCTCCCTCTGGGTCGTCCCAGTGCACCAGCCCCAAGCATCCAGTACCGTGCATCGAACCTGGACTGGCAACTCATTTCATACATGATATTATACATGTTTCGATGCCATTCTCCCGAATCTTCCCATCCTTTCCCTCTCCCATAGAGTCCATAAGACTTTTCTATACATCGGTGTCTCTTTTGCTGTCTCGTACACAGGGTTATTGTTACTATCTTTCTAAATTCCATATATATGCATTAGTATACTGTATTGGTGTTTTTCTTTCTGGCTTACTTCACTCTGTATAATAGGTTCCAGTTTCATCCATCTCATTAGAACTGATTCAAATGTATTCTTTTTAATGGCTGAGTAATACTCCATTGTGTATATGTACCACAGCTTTCTTTATCCATTCATCTGCTGATGGGCATCTAGGTTGCTTCCATGTCCTGGCTATTATAAACAGTGCTGCGATGAACATTGGGGTACACGTGTCTCTTTCCCTTCTGGTTTCCTCAGTGTGTATGCCCAGCAGTGGAATTGCTGGATCATAAGGCAGTTCTATTTCCAGTTTTTTAAGGAATCTCCACACTGTTCTCCATAGTGGCTGTACTAGTTTGCATTCCCACCAAGAGTGTAAGAGGGTTCCCTTTTCTCCACACCCTCTCCAGCATTTATTGCTTGTAGACTTATGGATTGCAGCCATTCTGACTGGCGTGAAATGGTACCTCATAGTGGTTTTGATTTGCATTTCTCTGATAATGAGTGATGTTGAGCATCTTTTCATGTGTTTGTTAGCCATCTGTATGTCTTCTTTGGAGAAATGTCTATTTAGTTATTTGGCCCATTTTTTGATTGGGTCATTTATTTTTCTGGAGTTGAGCTATAGGAGTTGTTTGTATATTTTTGAGATTAGTTGTTTGTCCGTTGCTTCATTTGCTATTATTTTCTCCCATTCTGAAGGCTGCCTTTTCACCTTGCTAATATTTTCCTTTGTTGTGCAGAATAGACTAGATTTTTACAATGTGCTCACATTATCTTTTTTCTTCCCATACTAACAGTGGCTATCCCAGACCTTTTCTTATCAAAGTTCCCAACTTCATCCATGCCCGCATCACTCTGACTGTTCATCTATAGATCCTCTTACATAGCAGGCTCCCAGTATAATAAAAGTTTCCACTTCCTTTCGGAGAAGGCAATGGCACCCCACTCCAGTACTCTTGGCTGGAAAATCCCACGGACAGAGGGGCCTGGTAGGCTGCAGTCTATGGGGTCGCTAGGAGTCGGACACAACTGAGCGACTTCACTTTGACTTTTCACTTTCATACACTGGAGAAGGAAATGGCAACCCACTCCAGTATTCTTGCCTGGAGAATCCCAGGGACGGAGGAGCCTGGTGGGCTGCTGTCTATGGGATGTCACAGAGTCGGACATGACTGAAACGACTTAGCAGCAGCAGCAGCAGCCACTTCCTTTGTATCCATGTTAGGATTTATTTAGAGGGTTACCCATCCTTCTGACTTTCCTACATTTTTAAAGGAAGAATTGTACTTACCCAATTCCAAGGCCAGAATAAAAATTGCATATAAGCTTATGATTCCTTTTTAAACTAAGATGATAAAAGCAATCATAAAGTGTCAGTTGAATGGAAGTTCAAAAAGAGAGTCAGTGACTTTGTTGAAGGTGTGATATTCATATTTGCACCTTCAGGACAGGGTCTGGCATACAGTAAATATCAGTGTGTACTTTCTCAAACAAATTAAAGTAGGATGGAGGATGACTTTCTAGCTCAGGCTACTGCCTACAAAGGAAAGGCTACTTATCACAGCCAGAGTTCTAGCCAGTACAAAGAATTCTGGAGACTCCAGAGCTGTAAAGGGGGAGGAGAGAGAAAAATGTATTATATATCAGTGCTTCTCTCTTTAAGTTCAGTCTGGATCTAGGATGTTTCTCTGCATGAATGCTGATGACTAGCCTCTGTTTTTATTCAGATTTATTTGAAGGTGTCCTTAGAGACTCTAAGATGCCATCATTCTCACAGTAAAAGGAAAGGTGAAAAGATAATTAATGCATCTTAATCATTTCAAGAATCTTATAAGAGTGCTTCAATTTTCAAACTTGCATAAATATTTAGTACTTTTGCCATATATTTTAGCACTTAGCATATTTTGCACATATTGGGAAAGTACTGAGCAATGATTATTTGTTAAATGAACTCAAGAAAAAGTGTCTCAGAGACATCTAAGGGACAAACTGAGATCAGAAACCATTATTCTGCTGTACCACCAACCAGCTGAGTATGCACTTTGATTGTCTCAGCACCTAGGGTGTCGATACAAGAAACAAACAGATGGCTCAATTGACCCAGGAGAAAGGATTTGCTAGACTTGGTGGATTGAGCCACATGAGACTTCTGGTAAGAATGCAGAAGTTTGTCCCTGGAGAACAGGGCATCAAGCAAACCAGGAGAGGCACTGTGGAAGGACCAGGGGGCTAAAATATGACACTAACAAAGAGAAGATTTGATAAGCAAAGTGAGTGTACTGAGCACTAGGGTTAGAAAATCATGCCCTCAGAATTAAAAGAAGTGGAAAAGTTCACAAAATGAATAAAGGGCCAGTGTAGCCATGCATTGTTGTGTGAAATGAACAAAGCCACTTGTAAGATTTATTTGAACTTTCCTTGTGATTTCTTGCTGCGCTATGGCTGAAGGGTTCAAGTTGCCTGTGGAGGCACATTTCTCTGTCTCCAGTGCCTCTGAAGTCATTCCAAACAAGATGCCAAAGAGGAATGAGGAAGAGAGGCTGTCTTAGGCACATACCTCATATTCTCAAGGAATCTCTTATAGGAATATGCCCCTTTGTGTTGGGCTCTGGACGAACTCCTTCTATCTAGTCCATCCTTCCTGTCAATCCTGGTCTATTCTCTTTGGACTATGATCTTGGAAGATGCCAACTGGCCTGTCCTCCTAGAATCTGGGACATCCTTAGATCTTTTCTTACTCTTAAATGTTAAACCTAATCTCATTTAGAGACTACTTATCTATTCTCCCCACTCATATTTTGGCCTTAACTCATCTCTGAACTTTGGGTATTTTTGTTCCCTTCCCCATGGCAGACAACCTCAGATCTGTGGTTTCCTACTCTAACAGAACATTCAGTTCAGTTCAGTTCAATCCATTTCAGTTGCTCAGTCATGTCCAACTCTTTGTGACCCTATGAATTACAGCACGCCAGGCCTCCCTGTCCATCACCTACTCCCGGAGTTCTCTCAGACTCACGTCCATCGAGTCGGTGATGCCATCCATCCATCTCATCCTCTGTCGTCCCCTTCTTCTCCTGCCCCCAATCCCTCCCAGCATCAGAGTCTTTTCCAATGAGTCAACTCTTCGCATGAGGTGGCCAAAGTACTGGAGTTTCAGCTTTAGCATCATTCCTTCCAAAGAAATCCCAAGACTGATCTCCTTTAGAATGGACTGGTTGGATCTCCTTGCAGTCCAAGGGACTCTCAAGAGTCTTCTCCAACACCACAGTTCAAAAGTATCAATTCTTTGGCGCTCAGCTTTCTTCACAGTCCAACTCTCACATCCATACATGACTACTGGAAAAACCATAGAACGTTAATGGCTGTCAAACTATTTTGCTGTAGCTAGATGTTAGGCTCTCTTTTCTTTGAGTCTAGTCCATTTAGTTGCCTTTCCAGACATTAGTTAACATCTCTCAAGGGACCATTTCCAAAAATATCTTCTCTTTCACTCTTAGTTGGAAAAAGAAATGAGTCTACACTTAGAATATTTTATCTCATCTTTTATTTTACCTAATTTTTAAAAAAATTATGGCAACAATGACACCACTTAAACAAGTGAGCTAAATTTTTTTAAGGCATAAAGATCTTTCTGTGTCCTCAAATCATAATAGCTGGAACTCTAAGGGTAAGGAAGAAAGCCAGCATTTCCTCTCCTTCAGCTATTTCATAGCAAGACTAGACGGGCCTAGACAAAGAATTCATCTGGCAGGTACTATTCCTTACTCAGCACAGTAGTTCAAATGTTTGATAAGGATGTTCACAGGTGATTTCTCTCCCTTGAAAATTGCTGTTTAGTCTCACTGACCTTTCTCGGAACGCTTAGAAGAAATGTGTCCAGGGGACTTCTCTGGAAGTCCAGTGGCTTAATCTTGCACATCCTCTGTGGAGGGCATGAGTTCCATCCCTGGTCAGGGAACTAAGACCCTGCATTCTGCTTGCCATGCAGCGTGGCCTAAATAAGTAAATAAATAATAAAAATGGCCAGAATTAACATTAAAAAGAAGAAGAAGAAGACTGATCTTAAAAAATATATATATATCCAGCAGTGAAGTCCCTACAGTTATTTTAATGTGTGCTCTCCTCTATCGGATGCTTCTGTGCATCAAAATTGGGAACAAGGGGATTGTACTCTCCGATAGGGAGGCTGACTTGGAACAATGCCTGGGACACACACACCCTCCCTTCAGCGCCCCACCCCCCGCCCAGCAGGCACTCGAGATCCCAGAGTTAGCAGCTCTCATCCATGCCTTAAGAGACAGCTGGGTTAGGGAAGTGAGAAGTATTTTGTTCTCTAAGCAAAAAGCTTCAGGGCATGGAGCTTTGGGAATCTGTGAATTTATTTTGCATATTCAGAATTTGTTGTTTTCACTTTCACAGGAATTAATTTTTTATTCTGTCATTGTGTATTTGTTTTGAAGATTTTGTCTTTTTTTTAAGCCTTTCTATTTTTTTCAGTTGTTGTTATTGTTAAGTACTGATTTAAAATTGTTTTTATTCCTAACCAAGTCAAAATCTTTGTTTCTTCAACTTTTTCTATGCCACTGGGGGTAGGGGGGGAACTGTTTCAGATTTATGAACATTTGGCCAAACACTACACCAGTGTTTCTTCATATAGACATATCTAGCAGTGACAAGTTTCAAAGGATGAGCCTCAACTCTCTGGCCCATGCACCAGAAAAATGCCATGTCCTCTGGTGTGGAGCACACACCAAGGTAGCCTACCCAGAGAGTGTCAGAAATGAGGCTGCTCCAGCCCTCAGTCATATGTCCACCTCCACATATTCTTCATGACACAGAATCTTCAGCTTGACATAAGTCTCAGCACTTAAACAGATACATTATTTCTCTGGACTACCTGTAATCAAAATGTCTTTGAAAAAATGCTCACCTCTACAGATACTCCAAAGTAAAGTATTCTCCACAAGTTTAGCTTGAGAAGCATAGCTGGGAAATTAATTCTTGGCAAAATTGTTAATAGTATGGAAAAGAATGTTTTTTCTTGGGGAAATTCACAATATATATTAATAAGTTAAAGCCTCTGAAAAGTCCTACAGCAATGTTTCACATGTTTAGTCCAGTGTCTCTCAAACTTATTTAAAGATGTATTCCCACTTTCTTTTCTTTTGCATAGCACCTATTCTTCTCGGGTCAAACCCGGTCACGACAGCCTATGGGGCCTTTGTAGAATTGAGTTGACAGAGCAGTTCTTGGCTTTAGTCCATCTGCCCACACCGAGGTGCATGCTGGGATGTCATCCAGGAAGCTCCTTATTAAACCAATTGAAAGGCTGCTGTTTATTTTCACGACTGTCCAGCTTTCTCTTCATGAAAACTCAAGCAGATTTTTCTTCCTATTTCAGTATCAGAAAAATCATATTTTGGGGTAACAAACATGATTTTGTATTTTGCCTTCTTTGCATTGATATTAGTAGATTAAAAGGTCAAAATTTGAGCCACTTAAACCAAGACTCCTAACATGCAGTTTATTACTAACCTATTTCCTTGCTGAATTTAATTTTTCCTTACTTTTTTTGCTTCACATTCTTGCTTATTTGGTTATTATAAGGTTACCCTATTCTAGTATATGCATTTTATAAATTAATATGCATTCCCATTGTAATAGGGAGGGGTATAAAACATCTTTAACATTTCCATTAAGGATTTAAATGAGTGAGTGAGATACTTAGACTGATCATCTTTAATATAACTATATTAGGCAATATACCACCTGCTTTGAAGACCATCAAATTCAGGAAAATATCTATCCTAGAAGCTTTACAGTTTTAGCTTTTATATTTAAGACTGTGATCCATTTCAAATTAATTTTTGCATATAGTGGGAGACAGAGATAAGCCATTTTTTCCATATAGATATTCAGTTGTTCCAGTACAATTTCATTGAAAATTTTCCATTAAATTACACTAGCACCTGTCATAGGATGAATGGTGACCCCCCCATCCCAGTAATACCAGATTCTAATCCATGAAACATGTGCACCTTAACCTTCTGTGGCAAAGATTTTACAGATGTGATTAGTTAAAGCTCTTGAGATGAGGAGATTATCCTGCATTATTTGGGTGGATCCTAAGTGCTGTAAGTGTCCTGCTAAGAGAGAGGCAGAGGAAGAATGCACACACTCAGAAGGCAAAGGGAGATGTGATGATGGGAGCAGAGAGCAATTTGAAGCTGGCTTTGAATGTGGAGGAAGGAATCTGAGGCAAGGGATGTGGTTTCAGAACATGGAAGAGGCAAAGAATGGATTCCCTCAGGTACAGCTGTGGGAGTGGCCCTGCCAACACCTTGATTGCATCCCGGGGATACTGATATTGGACTTCTTGTTTCTATAAATGTGAAAGGACCTAAAGAAAGCAAAAGTCCTTGGAGATGGTATAAGTCACAGAGCAGAAAAAAAATGAAGCCTAGCACAAAGGAAGTCTCCTCTCCCACTTCACGGGGTTGGAAGGTTGAAAACTAAAGACTGTCTGGAGTTGGAGGAAGCATTTGAGGAGAGAATTTAAGAAGACTCAAAGTGGAGATGCTGCACAAGATCTCTGGGGACCAGCATCTCTCATTCCCTGGGCCTGCCTAGGATGGAGAGAGGTGAAGCAATACAAACCTCAGACAGTGTGAGGTGAGAATCTGAAAGCAGACAAGGCTGTGCTCCACTTTCTTTTCTGGAATATGAGTGCTCCAGAAGCCAGCAGAGTGTAGGCTTTGTCAGGTAGGCATCCTCCAGGAAGATTTCCAGGCAAGTGGGCTCAAGAGAAGATTCAAGGGAGTTTCATGGAAAGCAACTGATAGTTCCTGAGGACCTAAGGAGTGTGTGGGGAAGTGCAGAGGTAACTGGGTGACTAAAGCTTGAGTTTGAGATGAAGATGCTGCAAAGGCCTTGTGGTCCAGTGGGCTAAGATTCTGTGCTCCCAATGCAGGGAGCCTGGGCTTGATCCTTAGTCAGGGAACTAGATCCCACATACCATAACTAAAAGATCCTGTATGCTGCAACTAAGAGATGCAACAGCCAAATAAATATAAATAAATATGTCTTTAAAATATTTAAAAAGTTGCTGAAGAAGGTGGCAAACTCTCATCTGGAGTCAATGACTATATTGGTTGTCTTTTGGGATGGATGTTGGCACAGGGCCCAAAAGACCAACTTCAATGGGTATCAGCTGAGGATGCCCAGTGAGATGGTGGGCTCATGGCCAGATCATGGGGTTGAGATATGACCAGCCAATGCCCAGGGGCATTGTTTAACCCTTTCTTGGTGCCAAGACAGTGCAACATAGGAACCTCCTCCAGTGAAGTGAAGTGAAAGTCGCTCAGTCATGTCCGACTCTTTGTGACCCCGTGGACTATACAGTCCATGTAATTCTCCAGGCCAGAATAGTGGAGTGAGTTGCCTTTCCCTTCTCCAGGGGATCTTTCCAACCCAGGGATTGAACCCAGGTCTCCCGCATTGCAGGCAGATTCTTCATCAGCTGAGCCACAAGGGAAGCCCAAGAATACTAGAGTGCCTAGCCGTTCCCTTCTCCAGGGGATCTTCCCAACCCATGAATTGAACCAGGGTCTCCTGCATTGCAGGTCAAATTTGGACTTAATAATAATGAAGAGGACAGGAAAGAAACATCCAAGACAGGATATGTGTCCCAAAGTGTCTAAGTGTTAGAAAGGGACTGAGATGAGAATTTGATTTAAAAGATCACCGGGTTAACTCTAGATTTGTTAAAATCAGAAAATAATTTTTCCGTTCTGTGGAGATTGGGAGCTTTAGAATAAAATTGAATTTTGATATAGTAAATAGATAATAAAGTCATATTTAAGCAATTTAAATATTAATGTGTAAATTTAAATAAAACAGTAAGTATCTCCATTTTATAATTAGTAAATGGTAGGCTCAATCAGTCAACTAAATTGTCAAATATAATTTAAGAAGATAGAATTCAAATCTTGGCTCATTTAACTTCAAACTTGTGTCCTTTTCTTTGCTGACACAAGGGAGAAATCACCATCAAAAACCTAGTACTATAGAGAGCTGATTTCACTCTCTTATCAGTTTCTCCATCTTGAAAATGAAGACCCTCATAGACACAGAAATTTATAATTCCACTATATGTTGTGGCAGAAGGAACTCAGTAATTAATTTCCCTGTAGGATACCTTGAGAGTTGCCATCTTGATTATGGTAAAGTTGAAATATAAAAAAGTAAAGAAATTGTACAGAGGTCAGGGGAAATCTTATCAAATAACATTCTCGTTTTCCTTACTTGTGGGCACACCTGTATTTGCTTTTAGGCGTGGGAACAGGCAGGCAGAAAAGCCTTGACTAGTCACCAGCATTAGCCAACTTTAAGGGAGATGAGCTAGGGGCTTCCCAGGTAGCACTAGTGGTAAAGGACTCGTGGACACGGCAGACCGCTCCAGTGTTCCTGTCTGGAGAACCCCCCGGACTGAGGAGCCTGAGGGGCTACATAGTCCATTGGGTTGCAAAGAGTCAGACACAACCGAAGTGACTTTACATGAAAAGGAGCTAAAGTAGTTGAATCTTTTTTTAAAAGGAGGGGCTCTGCAATGGTTATTTGGCTGAGAGTGAGTGGCAGGAGCTAACGTTTTCTATATAAAAAGTTATCAGACTTCTGACGAATATAAAAATTTCTTCTCAACTAATCTTTTATTATAGAGTTTGAGTTGAAAATTCTTACCACTTTCTTCAATTGTGGTAAGAATCAGTATGGGAGAGAGAAAACAGAGCTTGCAAATAATTTCCTTTGTCCTTCCATAAGCATTGAGAAATGGTGTATTTTTCAAATAATACAACTAAGCTGCGAAGATATATATTCTTTATAGCCCCATCAGGATTCCCCTCCCATTTATCCATCTTTAAAAACCTTTCAATGATAATTTACTCAGAACTTCTCTAATACCCACCATAAGCAATTAGACAAATTCTAACATTCTAGTAACTAGCATATTAGAAAATAACAGATATTTAATCTGTAACTTAGAAAATCAAATACATAGGGAAAAACAATCATATTTTAAAGTAAGAGTATAAGAATAGGAGTTGCTAAGAAACTACTACCACTGAAGTTTTTCCTTGGAAAGATCCTATTTTAAACTTACAGTTAAGACAAACAAGATGGGGGGAGTATCAATTCAGTTCAGTTCAGTTCAGTCACTCAGTCGTGTCCGACTCTTTGCGACCCCATGAATCGCAGCACGCCAGGCCTCCCTGTCCATCACCAACTCCTGGAGTTCACTCAAACTCACGTCCATTGAGTCAGTGATGCCATCCAGCCATCTCATCCTCTGTCGTCCCCTTTTCCTCCTGCCCCCAATCCCTCCCAGCATCAGAGTCTTTTCCAATGAGTCAACTCTTCGCATGAGGTGGCCAAAGTACTGGAGTTTCAGCTTTAGCATCATTCCTTCCAAAGAACACCCAGGGCTGATCTCCTTCAGAATGGACTGGTTGGATCTCCTTGCAGTCCAAGCAGTATATACAACTACAAAACAAATGCAGTGACGAGTTAAAGCACAAAAAGGACTGCATTTGGTAATCCACAAGACTAGATTTGTGGATGTAAGCAATCCTCCGTAAATATTTGTGTGTTCTTCCTATTATTGTCTGTTCTTCCTATTCTGCTAACTTTAAATTTTAAACTACATTATAGCAATTTCACTTTAGTAAAATTTAGTGGTTTAGTCACTAAGTCATGTCCGACTCTTGCGACCCCATGGACTGTAGCTTGCCAGGCTCCTTTGTCCATGAGATTCTCCAGACAAGAATACTTGAGTGGGTTCCCATTTCCTTCTCCAGGGGATCTTCCTGACCCAGGACAAACCCGGGGCTCCTACATTGCAGGCAGATTCTTTATCGATTGAGCTTCGGGGGATTAAAATTTGACAAAAGCAAATTAGAATTCCAAAATTAGTCTCCTTTACTGGGTAAGAGTTACCTCAATGGTTTGAAATCAACCCACTTCCCCATCCTAGAGCCAAAAGAATGTGGATATTGGCCTATTTTAATATTTTTCTAGTTCAGATAGAAGTCTATTACCCCCTAGTTCTCCCACAGATAAGCTGAGTCATTTGTAAGATTCGTTTTGATGATTTGTTCTCTCTTGGGAATTATCTGCCCAGACTGATACCTAATATGTGAAAACCATTGTTTCATGTATTTTGTTTTTTTTGTTTCAGATTTTTTGGTCATGAAAGTAAATCTGATTCCTGTTACTCTATCCTGGCTGGGAGAGAAGGCAATTTAATTTTATTTAATCTCATCTTTTCCTCTAGCTCATGAACTTCTGGCTTTTGCCTTAGCATAAACAAGTTAGAGTCAGTAACGTTTAAATTAGGTTTGGTAGCATCTCCTTGACCACTGCTCTTAAGTTCCAGAAATACTACATTCTGTTTTATTATTAGGCATTTCCACTGTATCACTTTGGCTCTGCCCTTCATGATATGACACCACTTCTCACATAGACCATTGAGTACTTGCAGTGTGGCTAATCCAAATTGACATGGCTATCAGTATAACATACACACTGGCTTTCAAAGATTTATTACAAAAAAGTAAAATATCTCTTTAATAATTTCTTATATTCATTACAGTTTGAAATAAATATATTTTACATACTATTTCATGCGCTTCTTCTTACTTTTTTAAAAAAAATATTTATTTATTTAAGTATTTGGCTGCGTTGGGTCTCAGTTGAGACACATGGATCTTCATTGGACCACAAGGGATCTTTCCTTGTGGATTACATATTCTCTAGTTGAGGCATGTCAGCTCAGTTGTTGCGGAGCATGGGCTTTTACTTGCTCCAGAGCATGTAGGATCTTATTTCCCTGACCAGGGGTCAAACCTGCATCCCCTGCATTGCAAGGCAGATTCTTAACCACTAGACCACAAGTGAAGTCCCCTCCACCTTGCTAAAAAAAATGTTTTAAATGAGTGCACTAGAAAATTTAGTCATGTGTGGGGCTTCCATTCTGTGCTATTAGTGCTTTCTAAACTACTTTCACAAGTTGGAATCAAGATTGCCAGGAGAAATATCAATAACCTCAAATATGAAGATGATACCACCCTTATGGCAGAAAGTGAAGAACTAAAGGGCCTCTTGATGAAAGTGAAAGAAGAGAGTGAAAAAGTTGGCTTAAAGCTCAACATTCAGAAAACTAAGATCATGGCATCCGGTTCCATCACTTCATGGCAAATAGATGGGGAAACAGTGGAAACAGTGGCTGACTTTATTTTTCTGGGCTCCAAAATCACTGCAGATGGTGACTGCAGCCACGAAATTAAAAGATGCTTACTCCTTGGAAGGAAAGTTATGACCAACCTAGACAGCATATTAAAAAGCAGAGACATTACTTTGTCAACAAAGGTCCGTCTAGTCAAGGCTATGGTTTTTCCAGTGGTCATGTATGGATGTAAGAGTTGGACTATAAAGAAAGCTGAGCACTGAAGAATTGATGCTTTTGAACTGTGGTGTTGGAGAAGACTCTTGAGAGTCCCTTGGACTGCAAGGAGACCCAACCAGTCCATCCTAAAGGAGATCAGTCCTGGGTGTTCACTGGAAGGACTGATGTTGAAGCTGAAACTAAAATACTTTGGCTACCTGACGCGAAGAGCTGACTCATTTGAAAAGACCCTGATGCTGGGAAAGATTGAGAGTAGGAGGAGAAGGGGACAACAGAAGATGAGATGGTTGGATGGCATCACCGACTCATTGGACATGGGTTTGGATGGACTCCGGGAGTTGGTGATGGACAGGGAGGCCTAGCGTGCTGCGGTTCATGGAGTCGCAAAGAGTCGGACACAACTGAGCAACTGAACTTAACTGAAATAAACTGAAACCACTTTCAAACTTATTTGTAAATATCTGCTCTTAATCCTAGAACCATCACTATGCCATTGGCATTTAAAGGTCATAAAATGTGTCACAATGAAAATGGAGAGAAACCTAAAGAGATGCCATGAGGTAGAATTCCAGTTTTCTAGGAAGAGGCTCACAGTGACTTCTGCAAAACCTTTGCCACTTCCCCCTAGGGTCTGATTGGCTTTTTGTTTGCCAGTTTCTGCAGGTAATCTTTTCCTTGTCCTGAATTTTCCTCTGTCTATTTCAACTTAATACTTCCAGTATAGCGGGTTTCAAACTTTGGTCTTTGCTGCAGTAGTAACGGAGTTACCTGGAAATTTGTTGAAATACAAATTATGATGCATTAGTGATTAAAAAACTCATCAGGGTGAGCCCAGCTGCAGATTTACTATGATCTAGAAAATGAATTCTTTTTCAGTTTGCTTGGTGCTGCATCTTGAGACAGTCTTTCCATCTTCAAGTTTTTGTTATATTCCAATTCATCATGTGATAACGGGAAGGCAAGGGGAACTTATGCTATTTTCATTTTCTGGTTGAAGTCCATGCTAAAAAAGATAAAAAGATATACGTATCTTCTTCTTTTGATCACTGCTCTGTTTCAAGTACCTTGAATTAGAATTGTTTGTTGAATGAATGAATTCATTATTGTTGTTGCTCAGTCACGAAGTCCTAACTCTTTGCGATACCATGAACTGCAGCACACCAGGCTTCCCTGTCCTTCACCATTTCCCGGAGCTTGTTCAAACTCATGTCCATTAAGTCAGTGATGCCATCCAACCATCTCATCCTCTGTTGTCCCCTTCTCCTCCTGCCTTCAATCTTTCCCAGCATCAGGGTCTTTTCCAATGAGTTGGCTCTTTGCATCAGGTGGCCAAAGTATTGGAGCTTCAGCATCAGTTCTTCCGGTGAATATTCAGGACTGATTGCCTTTAGAATTGACTACTTTGATCTCCTTGCTGTCAAAGGGACTCTCAAGAGTCTTCTCCAACACCACAGTTCAAAAGCATCAATTCTTTGGCTCTCAGCATTCTTTATGGTCCAACTCTCACATTAGAACATGACTATTGGAAAAAGCATAGCTTTGACTAGATGGGTCTTTGTCAGCAAAGTAATCTCTCTGCTTTTTAATATGCTGTCTAGGATTGTCATCTTTTCTTCCAAGGAGCAAGTGTCTGTATGAATTTAATTTCTGAGCCTCACTCACTACATTTGTAATGGTTATACAATTATATTAATTCTTACTTATAAGATATTTGGGAGAATAAATGAAGTGACAGAAACACATCCTATAATTACACCTGGCACATGGTCACACATAGTAACTGATTATTATTATCACTACTTTATTATTTCATCAGTACATACTGTTTGAGTTCTTGCTTTTTTGCCCTTATACTGTAAGTTCTCTGTGTTCAGTGACTTTGGATAATTAGTCTTTGCACATCAGAAAGAAGTATTCAGTAAATAATTGCTGAATAAATGACCTTAGCACAATGTCTGGATTGCAGTTTCTTCACTTGTAAAGCAAGAGAATAAAAATCACCCCAGTCTTTTCAGACAGTGCCTTTCACTAAACAACTTGCTAAAAAAAAAACAAAAAAAAAACTCACAGTCTGATAGTTTGAGGGCAGAGTTTAGAGAGTTTACAGACTGCTTCTTTTAGAGATATTTTCTTCAAATCTTGACAGTATCCTCAGTGAGAAACAGACATATGACTCTTGGATTTCATATTCACCAAAGCCGCTAAAATGAAAGTGTTTGTTGCTCAGTTGTTTCTGACTCTTTGTGACCCCATGGACTGTAGCCTGCCAGGATCTTCCGTCCATGGAATTCTCCAGGTAAGAATACTGGAATGAGTTGCCATGCCCTCCTCCAGGGATCTTCCTGACCCAGAGATTGAACCCAGATCTCCTGCATTGCTGGCAGATTCTTTACCATCTGAGCCACCAGGGAAGCAGGGAATGGCTATCCACTCCAGCATTCTTGTCTGAAGAATTCCATGGACAGAGGAGCCTGGTGGGCTACAGTCCCTAGGCTCACAGAATCAGACAGGACTGAAGCAACTTAGCACACACGCACATCCTGTATTTGAGTGGGAAACAGTCCATGAAGTTGCAAAGAATTGGACACGACTGAGCAACTAACACTTTCACTTTCAAAACCCTTCAATATCCTCTTGAGCTTCCCAGGTGGTGCAGTGGTAAAGCAGTAAAAAAAAAATTTGGAAAAAAAATCTGCCTGCCGATGGAGGAGACACAAGAGAGGCAGGTTCGATCCCTGGGTAAGGAAGATCCCCTGGAGAAAGAAATCACAACCCACTCCAGTATTCTTGCCTGGGAAATTCCATGGACAGAGGAGCCTGGTGGGCTACAGTCCCTGTGGTCGCAAAAGAATCAGACACGACTGAACAACTGAGCACACAAAAACATCCTCTTTTCTTTTCTGTATAAACACACACACACATATTTCTTCTCCATTCCCTCTTGATTGCATTCAGTTCTATTTCTGCCTTTCTGGATCTCACCCCTAATGTATTCTTATGATCAGTCAACCAATTTTTTATAAACTGCTGAAATTTGGGTGTCATTTGGTGTGGATTGTGGTGTACAGGGTTTCTGAGAAGTTATGTGATGACTGAAGCTCGTTACAGCATTCTAAATTAGGTATCATGAGGGTGAGAACACAAACAGTGGTTCACAGAGCCCGGCTAAAATTCTGTCTTTACCCGGTCAAAATTTCTGCACATCTCTTTGAGCAAGCATGTACTCCTCTCTGCTGTAATTTCAGTGAACTTTCTACCAGTTTCTGCAGATCCTACATTCTGTCTGGCTGACTAATGATATATTCCCTTTTTTCTTGAGCCATCCTATGATTTCACCACATAAATAGTAGCTTGGTTTCTTTCCTTGAATACTTGGAATGCTACCTTTTATTTGGATTGCCTCAGACTTCAGTAGAATGAGATCTGAGTCATGATTTATTTGACTTGTTTGAGGGCAGAAAAGCAAAGGCACATTTCTGATGAGAAGAGGTTTGCTTCTGAGAAAATAAGTTACTCATTCCAAAACCAACTACAAACTTTGTCATTGCTTCAGAATGACACAAACGGTCAGTGCAGCCACCCCGAATGGCTATACGCACCTAACGCCACAGCCAGGTCTGGTTTTGGACAATAATCGCCATGCTGAACCATAAGGACTCGGTTTTGCCAACACTTTTGATTTTTCAAGAGAAAGTATAAACCCAGATTTGAATGTGAACTTTTATGATTTCAAAGATTGACAATTAATTAAGTTGGAAAGAACAATGTTCAAGTGCTAAACAAAGTATGTCTGTGACCAAAGACTTTTAGTTTTTAATCTCTGGTTGGTACATCCCACAGGTTTGGCATTTTTTAAATGAAATTATCTAACAGAGCACTATCACTTTCTCTTAAGTGTTCGTAGAGAAATACATCTCTCAGAACAATATTATGATAGAATGTTCTCTAAATATCTTTCCTGTTCCTTGAGAATCTAAAAAAACAATAAAACTTGCATCGGTTTTCTGCTATGTCAATGACAAAGTGGGAGATACAAAGCCGTCTAAGGCATCATCTTTCCCTTTCCCCAAGGAAGTAATTATTTAGTTTGGAGAAACAGTATACATTCCCTCCCATAAAGTGCCATTCCTCTAAAACATGACACATGTAAACACCAGGAAATAGTTCTATAAATGCTAATAATTTCTAAGAATTCAAAGGAGGCTGTGGAAGATAAATGTGAAGCTGTGTTGATCAGAGCAGACGTTATGAAGTGGAAAAAAATGGACCAGACATGAAAAAAAGGATAGAATTATACATGACATTATTTGTGAGTAAATGAGAAAACTAGTCCTTTGAGAACTAAGGGTTTATGTTAAAGAGTAAGGAGTGGATATGTGTATTCTAAGTCTGGCAAAAATAAACCAAAACCAACACATACAGCTTTTGAAAACTTATGAAGGTGGATACATTAGCCTATCTTGGGCTATTCTTATCTAATACTTTAATGTGAGTTAATTCTTTTTATTTGGATTCTGTGCTTAACAAGCAGTCCTTCAATTCTCACTTGACATTCCTGTAAACTTATAAGATTGACCCTAAGAGCTAATAGCTACATCACAGGTATTTATGCCTATATTAACAGTGAATATACATATATTCACTATTGTATACATATGTATTGTATGTCTGCTCAGTCACGTCTGACTCTTTGTGACCTTATGGACTATGGCCCCCCAGGATCCTCTGTCCATGGAATTTTCCAAGCAAGAATACTGGAGTGGGTTGCCATTTTCTACTCTAGGCCATCTTCCCAACCCAGGGATCAAACTCATGTCTCTTGCGACTCCTACATTGGCAAGTGGATTCTTTACCGCTGGGCCACCTGGGAAGTCCATCTTAATCATATACATATCATCTACAGTATGTGTGTACAGATATATACATACATAGTTAATGATATATATTTGTGTGTATATACAGATTTAATACTGTTTATATATACATTTAGAGTAAGATACAACTAAGCAACTAAACAACAGCAATGATAAATTTCTGCCAAATATTTTTCAGATAAAAATTTATTAAGCTAACAGCTTACTTTTATTTTGCTCTAAAGAACAGTCAATTTTGAATTTCCTGTTTCCATTTTTATCTTACTAAAATTATTTCCAGTGGGATCAATTAATTTTACTATGGATTTGATTTGATCACCTTTGAAATCCACATTGTTTTATTCAGACTAAGTTCCTCCACTTAGAATTTTCTCTTTTATGATTATCATTTCTCCTTTCCTGAGGTCAAAATTACTGCTATAACTTTTACTACAATGTCTCATTTTTCTATAAATACTTAGACAATACCAAAATTTATAGGCCAGCCTAGCTATTTATATTTCTATTTATGTTTGTTCATTAAATCTATTTTTGGATTCAATAATATTCATTATGAGTTGGATAAGAGACTATTACTTTATTTCTTAGTAAGTCTATGAGATGATGATGAGTAGTTTTTTTTACAGACATTTCATGATTTGGTTTTTTTTTTTTAGGATTTTAAAACTGTTATTAATCAGTTTATTCCATGAGCTTCTGATCACATTGTATGCTGTGTATTCACTGTTCTTGACATTGGTGGAACAAAAAACAAACAATGGGGTTAACATAATGGCATTGAAAGGTACCCCTTGTTGTGCTGTCTTAGACTTCCTGATGACTTTCTAGATTTATATGATTGTCTTTTGAGTTTGGATTCATTTATTCTGCAAGTTGGAGAAGGCAATGGCATCCCATTCCAGTACTTTTGCCTGGAAAATCCCATGGACGGAGGAGCCTGGTAGGCTGCAGTCCATAGGGTCGCTAAGAGTTGGACACGACTGAGTGACTTCCCTTTCACTTTTCGCTTTCATGCATTGGAGAAGGAAATGGCAACCCACTCGAGTGTTCTTGCCTGGAGAGTCCCAGGGACAGGGGAGCCTGGTGGGCTGCCATCTCTGGGGTCACACAGAGTCGGACACAACTGAAGTGACTTAGCAGTAGCAGTATTCTGCAAGTGCTTACTAAGACTTGACCATGTGTCAGACATACCACTATGTGATTCTACAAAGACTCTACAAAGGATATTGAAACATGAACAGAAATGGGAAGACATTCAGGAGAGAGAGAGGCCAGGGAAAGCAAAGAATGATGAAAGTGTCAAATTCTGCTGGAAGCTCAAGGAAGATGGAGGTCTGAAAATGTTCTCAGGAGTTAATAACATGTTGCCAATGGATTTAGATGGGTCAGGAAACCAGATTGAAGGGTAAATGGGAAATGAGGGGGTGAAAACAATGAATTCAACAAGTTTGTGTGCAAAGAAGAAAGAAATAGAACCACAGCTGGAAAGAATGAGCAGAGGAAAAGATGTTTGTTATTGAAAGAGACATGAGGGTATTTAATTGATGATGTAAGGAAGTCTTTTCAGATAGAGAGGATGAAGTTAGTTAAGAGAATAAAGAGATGGGGAGATAGGAGTCTGTGAAGCAGAAGCACCGAGAATGAGGGCTCAGTGTTGCGGTGACCCTTACATTTCAAAGAAACAGACGTAAATAAGTAAATCCATATCATTTTTCATGGACCCCTGAAATCCAGCTTGGCATATTTCTTGACCTCTGTGCTCAGAAATCCCTACACCTGTCTCTCTTCTATTTTGGAGATGCTGCATTCTAATGGAAACCTCTGCTCTTCCCTTGCATTCGTCATTCTCTATCTTAAATTCTTCCTCTTTCCCCCCTGTGAATCCATAAAGATGTCACATCTCTATGCTTTTTAGTAAAAGAGAAGATAGATGGTGGAGTCATTTAGCAGTGGATTCAACACTGACTCCATCACTCATTTTTGTAGTTTCACTTTCGACAATAACTAAACTCTCTGAGACCTACTTTCTTATCCATAAAAGTGGATATACAATTCTGAAAATTAAATGAGAGAAAACACTGTAGGCTCTTAAAGTGTATTCCTTTTCCTTCTTTTCCCTTATGAAGAGTTCTCCCCCTCAGTTGGTAATCATCTTTGTGATTTACAAAAGCATTGCCACGCTTCTCATTCAGCCTCATCTCGCTTATATTTTGTCCTCATCTCGCTTATATTTTGTCCGAATGCTGCTTTCCTCCTCATCTTCAGTCATCCTAAAAGTCCCAAGCACTTTAGGCCATCTGGTGTCATTCTTTAAATCAAACTTTTTGTGATAGGAGAAAAGAAAGACTGGGAGTTGGGTAGGAGAGAGGAGTTGGAGCGAAGTCACTTCTAAACTTCAATTGATATCTTATAATATAGCAAAGAATCAGAAAATATCATGGGTTAGATAGAAGCAGAAACTCTCAATCCTGGTTTCAATACCAGAGGGCATTACTGACTATCTTAAATGATATTGTTCGATTCTTCCATTAAATTTTTTTTTATAAAACAAACACTGCAGACCTTTTGCAAGGACTGGGGAGACTAGTGAATTTTAAAAAAATCAAATTTATAAAATAATAACCCTAAACCCAAGGTAACTTTGCTTCTGTGCAAATATGTTGATTTCTGAGACAGACAGTAAAACTTGGGAGCAGCCAAAGATATCTTAGCATGAACAAATGGCTCAGAGACAGATATTGGTTTTTTAACAGATCTAAATCAAATCTTGTTTTCAATGAGAGTTCTGTCTTGTCATAGGAATTTTGTACATAATGGTGAGACATGAGATATTAATAGCTGTATGTAAATTCATCACTGAACATTATTTGACAGGGGGATTTCCCTGACAGTCCAGTGGTTGAGACTTTACCTTTGCATACAGGGATTACAGGTTCTATCCCTAGTCAGAGAGCTAAGATCCCACATGCCTCACAGTCAAAAAACCAAAACATAAAACAGACAGAATATTGTAACAAATTCAATGAAGACTTAAAAAAAATGGTCCACATCAACAAAAGTCCTTAGAAATGTATTTGATGGGAACAAAATTAACCTCTTCATTTTAAAAATTGAGGTTCATTTTTGGATGAATCAGATCATATGTCAATACTCATCTAACAGTATGATTCTTTTTGGTCCTTAAACCATATTTCTAAGCAATTTTAAAAGGTGATTTTCAACAGGCGCATATGTAGTATTTCACCTCCTGGACTGTGGGATGGGTACTTGGCTATTCATTAGGAAGTCTAGTGACATCAAAGCAAAGTACAACGAAGCCTAAACTATTTCTCTAACCCTTGAGGTGCTTGCACTATGAATACATTTAAGGGGAGTAACTGCTCTGACTCAAGATAAATACAGAGTTGAAGACAAGGGAGAAATTAAATACTGAGAAATCAGAAAAGGAAATATAGGAAAAGGCGCTATCGTACATGACACTAGAGAGTTTTTCAAGCTGTTTTTATGTAAAATAAAATAACATGCAAAATGCAACTTATTTTTTTTTAAATATGTAGGTGTTGGGAAGCATTTCCTTTTTGGGGTGGGGGCAGTTGGCTTGTGTTCACTCCCTCTAGAGCTGTGAACTCTCGCTAACTTGGAGGCTAGTCTCCTCTCACTACATCTCATTTCCAAACTTCATGAAAAACGAGGTGTCAGACACCAAAGCAATTTCAATTTGGCTAACAGTTCAAGAAACTAAACTACTGATTGCTTTGTAAAAGCCTCTGTCCTGAACAGAGTAATTGAACACTACACAGCTATTTCAGAGTAGAAAATTCAACTGATGGCTTTAAAAGTAATTGGAAAATCCTTAAATTGACCAAAGTCATTGCCTGTTACCCTTCATGCTGTCCTGCACATGCTGCCCTGTGAGATTATTTCAGAAGAGCCAAGCTCTATTTCCCATTTCAGTTCTGAATTAGTACTTGGAAACACGTGCTCTCTCTTCCTCCTTGATTTTCTCCACACCTATTTGCTCAAAGAGTTATTTCAGATTCAAATAAAGGAAAGGTAATTTTGGTAAGACAAAGATACTCCAAAAAGAATGAGAGAATTTGAAATGCTACTGAAAACAGGTATCTTAAAAAAAAAAAAAAGTTTTTCTGAGAAGAGGGTAGACTTGTAGTCCATACATCAACCTGGGGTTTTCAGGACTTAAGATCTGGGAGGTTTGCCTCAAATGACTGCCCAAGAGTCCTATGAATTTCTGAGAGGGTGTTTGTACCATTGCATGATGACCTCTGATTTGGACTTTTGCCTCTACTGAATTATTGTTTTCAACTTTGCATCGACAATTCCCATAGATGGCTCCCAGCAATGAGTGAGGTCACTAGTCTTGATTTTTAGAACAAATCTATTCACAAAGTCTTTCTCATGCACTGAAGGCTTTGCTGAAAGTTAGAGGTTTATATTTCAGGAGCAGAAAAAATTTACATAGACTGTAAAATTTTTATGCCAAACAAAGATGTTAAACATCTTTTGTTATTAAAGATCCTATTGCTGATCTCCTGTGTTTCTTGCCCATCTTTGGTCCCTTCTTGCCATCCTAACATTTCCTTTGGACTCTACTGTTCTATCTCTCTAAGGAAAAAACTCAATCCTCCTATTTTACAAGTTTCCAGGTTTCATTGTTTTTGCATATCTAACTATCCAACTAAAATTTTGAAATTTCCAATCAGTTTTTCAATAAGGTATCATCCTTTTCCAAGTACTTTTGTGAAAAGCAGGATGGGAAATAGGCTTGGGAGAGTGGGGATCTACACCTCTTCCTGTAGCCTAGTATTATAATATTGTGTTCATGGTGACATGGGGCTTCCCTGGTAGCTCAGCTGGTAAAGAATCCACCTGCAGTGCAGAAGACCCCAGTTCGATTCCCGGGTTGGGAAGTTTCCCAGGAGAAGGGATAGGCTACCCACACCAGTATTCTTGGGCTCCCCTTGTGGCTCAGATGGTAAAGAATCCGCCTGCAATGACAGAGACCTGGGTTCGATTTTTGCCAGTGCAAGAGACATAAGAAATGCCCATTTGATCCCTCAGTTGGGAAGAGCCCCTGGAGGAGGGCATGGCAACCAATCCAGTATTCTTGCCTGGAGAATCCCCATGGACAGAGGATCCCAGCAGGCTGCAGTCCACGGGGTCGCAAAGAATCAGACATGCCTAAGCACAGCACAGAGGGGACATACTCGCAGTGTTTGCCTTTTAATCATGGGCTTTTGCCAGACTTCTCCATACTCTCTGAACACTGGCCACATTGGCTTTCTTGATGTTCCTTAAACTCACTACAGTAGGCAGATGCGTACATGCGTGCTAAGTTGCTTCAGTCCTGTCCAACTCTGTGTGACCCTATGGACGATAACTCACCAGGCTCCTCTGTCCATGGAGTTCTTCAGGCAAGAATACTGGAGTGGGTTGCCATGCCCTCCTCCAGGGGCTCTTCCCAAACCAGGGATCAAATGGGCATTTCTTATGTCTCTTGCACTGGCAAAAAACAATGCCCCCCAAATAATGCCCACCTCTTAATCCCTGGCATCTGTGACTATGTTAGGTTATAAGGCAAAAGGGAATGATGGTTGCAGATGGAATTAATCTTTCTAATCAGTTGACTTTAGGAAGATTATCTTGGATTATCCAGGTGGGCTCAATGTAATCACAAGGATATTTAAATGGGGAGGAGGGAGGCAGAACAGGTCACTGTGATGCAGTGTGATAAGGTTTGATCTGCCATTTCTGACTTGCAAGATGGATAAAGAAAACCTTGAGCCAAAAAAGGGGAGCAGCCTCTAGAAACTGGAAAATGCAAGGAAAGGAATTCTCCCCTAGAGCTTCTAGGAAGGAAAACAGTGGTGCTAATACCTCAATTTTAGCCTGATGAGACCCAGTGTAGTTATCTGACCTCAAGGCTGCTGCTGCTGCTGCTGTCATCTCAGTCGTGTCTAACTCTGTGTGACCCCATAGACGGCAGCCCACCAGGCTCCCCCGTCCCTGGGATTCTCCAGGCAAGAATACTGGAGTGGGTTGCCATTTCCCTCTCTAATGCATGAAAGTGAAAAGTGAAAATGAAGTCGCTCAGTTGTGTCCGACTCTTAGTGACCCCGTGGACTGTATCCCACCAGGCTCCTCCGTCCATGGGGTTTTCCAGGCAAGAGTACTGGAGTGGGGTGCCATTGCCTTCTCCGATTTGACCTCAAGGACCATAAGATAAAAATCTGTGTGGCATCTTTTCATTTATTCTGCCTCTTCTCTTGCCTTTTTTTGGGGGGGGAATAATTATATTTTGTGGAATTCTGCTTTATTTTCCCTGTTGGTTTTTAGGATACTTCTTTGCGCTTACATATTTAGACAGGCTGTTGCAAGGATCATAATGTACATTCCTAACTTAACATACACAGTTGCTATTTCATATGATATATAAGAACTCTATAATAATGTAGTTTATTTTACCCCCATTATTGGTGTGAGTTTTTCACATACATTTTGCTGTAAATGGTCATATACTTTTTAAAGAAAGTGAGAAAAGTTACAGTCTTTTATATTTACCCACATATTTGCTAAGACTTTTCATTCTTTCCTGTAGATGAAGTTTCCATCTGATGATATTTTCCCTTCCACTGAAAAACTTCCTTTTGTATTTCTTGTAAGTTCTGGCAGCAATGAAATCTCTTATTTTTTGTTACATACAATAGTCTTTATTTTGCATTCATGTTTGAAGAATACTTTCTTTGAATGTAGACTTCTGGGTTAACAATTTTTTCCTTAGGCACTTTGAAGATGACATTTAATTGTCTTCTGGCCTCCATTATGGCTCATGAGATACAAACCAGGACTCATATGCTGGTTCCTAATGTGCAATATGCCTTTTTTTTTTTCTGACTTCCTTCAAAATTGTTTTATTTTTTGTTTTCAGCAGTTTGACTATAATGTGCCAAGGTGTGTGCGTGTGTATACATGTGTGTGTGTGCATTTGTATTTATCTTGCTTCAAGTTCACTGAGATTTTTTGATCTAATTCAATTTTTGACCAAATTTAGAAAAGTTTTTGATAAATGTTTCTTTAAATTTTTCTCCAGTCTCTCCTTTTATTCTCTTCTTGTGGGGCTCTAGTTACTTATAAATTAGACTTTTTATACTGCATTTTGTTGCTGTAGTTGATGATCCTTTATTCTATTTTCTTGAGATTGAATAATTTTTATTGTTCTATCTTCAAGTTCACTTTCAGTTTCTTCTACCATCTCACCTCTGCTTTTAAGTCAGATTTTCATTTGACATATTTTCTAGTTCTAGAACTTCCATTGTGTTCTTTATATTTTCAACTTTATTGATGAGATCAGCTGTAAGTTCATTTACTATGGCCCAATTTGTCTTGAATAATTTGTAATACACTAAGGTCTTTAGATATTTGTAATTGTTTCCCTAAGGTTCTCATCAGTTATCCAAGAGTTTATTTTATTGACTTCCCTTTCCTCTCTCCTGAGGGCCATGTTTTATTTCTTTAAATGTCTCATAATTTTTATTGAATAATTTTTGCATTAGTTTGCTACGACTGCCATGACAAAACACCACAAATTTGGTAGCTTAAACAAGAGAGGTTCATTTTCTTACAATTCTGGAGGCTAGAAGTCCAAGTTCAAGATTTTAGCAAGTTTGAGATTTTCTGACATCTGTCTTGCTAGCTTGCAGATGGTCACCTTCTTTCTGGGTCTTCACATGGTCTTCCTTCTACCTAATCTCCTCTTCTTATAATAACACCAGTCTTACTGGATTAGGGCCCACCCTAATCAACCAATTTTAAGTTGATTTCCCCTTTAAAGGTCCTATTTCCAAATATAATTGCATTCTGAGGTACATCTGAATTTGGAGCATCCCATAACAATGGATACTTCTCCTTCAAACTCCCTCCCCAGGACAGGTCTCCATCCCTAACTCTTTTGTCTCTCTCTTTGTCTTTTATATTTTGTCCTACCTGCTTTTGAAAAGAATGGGCTGCCTTTCTGGGTGCCTGGTATCCTCTGCCAGTGTTCAGAAGTTGTTCTGTGGAAGTTGCTCAGCATTCAAATGATCTTTTGATGAATTTGTGGGGGAGAAAGTGGTCTCCCCTTCCTATTCCTCCACCATCTTGAAACTTTCCAATGGAAACAGTGAGAGACTTTATTTTTGGGGCTCCAAAATCACTGCACATGGTGACTGCACCCATGAAATTTAAAGATGCTTGCTCCTTGGAAAAAAAGCTATCACCAACCTAGACAGCATATTAAAAAGCAGAGACATTACTTTACCAACAAATGTCCATCTAGTCAAAGCTATGGTTTTTCCAGGAGTCATTTATGGATGTGAGATCTGGACTACAAAGAAAGCCGAGCGCAGAAGAATTGATGCTTTTGAACTGTGTTGTTGGAGGAGACTCTTGAGAATCCCTTGGACTGCAAGGAGATCCAACCCGTCTATTCTAAAGGAAATCAGTCCTGAATATTCATTGGAAGGACTGATGCTGAAGCTGAAACTCCAATACTTTGGCCATCTGATGCAAAGAACCGATTCATTGGAAAAGACCCTGATGCTAGGAAAGATTGAAGGCAGGAGGAAAAGGCGATGACAGAGGATGAGATGATTGGATGGCATCACCGATGCAATGGACACAAGTTTGAGTAAGCTCCAGGAGTTGGTGATGGACAGGGAAGCCTGGCATGCTGCAGTCCATGAGGTTGCAAAGAGTCGGACACGATTGAGAGACTGAACTGAACTGATAACAATGAGTAACATGAAAAATACATCTTAGAACTCTTGATTCTGTTATATCTAATTCTTAAAAATAATGTCAATTTTTATTTGTTTTAAAAAGCAATAATCTCGACTAGAAAAAAATCCATACTCTCTCTCTCTTAAAGGGAGCAGCAGCTGAGGGTTTCTCTCAGCTTGTTGTTGTTTTGTCTTCCAGCTGTTGCTTTGTGCTGAACTCCTTGAAGTCTCCCTACACATGCTTAAGAGTAAGGGTTCAGGCACAGAACTGAAGGGTGTTTGTGCTCAGAGTTTGGAGTTCTCTCTCCTGTCATTTTCTTCTTTCTGGAATTATCCTCAAATTTTTCACCTGCTTTGGCATCCCTGAACCCTGCACTTGACCCTTTAAACCATCAAAATCAAGGCTTTCTGCTCTAATTTCTAATATCCCTGTGCTGTGTAGTCTGGAGCCTTTCCTCAGGTGAAAAGCCACACAAAGAGAAATCTTATCCAGTTCAATTTCCTTCTTTCATGGTTCAACTTTCTTCCAGTTTCCATCTAATTTTATTTGTTCCATAGTACCTTCAATCGTTTGTTGCTTTAATGTTCTATCCAGAGCATATAATTTTTTTCTTTGAGAAGGTTGATCTGATGTAAGTTGTTAGCTACCACCAGAATTTTTAAATTCTTGAGTTCAATTTTTAATTTCTTGAGTTGTTTGTACAGATTTTTGATACAGAGATGACACAAGGTAAGCACACTGGATTTAAAATCCCAAGTTAATCTATATGCCATGTTAGAAATACTGCATTGAAGTGATAGACACTCAGTGTTTTCAGACAGAAACAAGAGTACATGGTAACTATGATAAAAAAGGAAGGAACAATAAAGAAAAAATGAATTAAGGTTAAAAATGAGATCCAGGCAAATGTGCAAATACAGGAGGTTCAGATAAGATAAGGAATGCAAGGAAAGCCCAAATGCAGTGGCAACACCAAAGTTTACCCATTTGGGAATTCTGCAAAAGGAATCAGTAGTTGCTATGGTCTGAATGTATTCTCTCAAAGTTCATAGGTTGAATCCTACCCGCCAAATTCACGGTATCAGGAGATGAGGCCTTTGGGAGGTAGGTAGGTTATAATGGGAGAACTGTCATGAATGGGAATAGTACGTTTATTAAAGAGAGATCCCTCACCCTTTCTGCCATGTGAGGATACAACAAAAACTCTGCAACCCGGAAAAGGCCTTCACTCAACCCTGACGGCCCCCTGATCTCAGACTTCTAGCCTCTAGAAATGTGAGCAATAAATTTCTGTTGTTTGTAAGCCTCTTAGCCTGTAGTATTTTGTTATAGCAGCTTGAGCAGACTAAGACAGTAATGTAATTTAGAGGATCAGTTTGAAACATTTCCAGATGGTCAACGATGCTGAAAATAGTGAGAGGAGATTATAATCGCAAGGGAAAGAGAATAGTGGTCCATAGTTAGAATTCTATTTGTTCTAAAGGAAGAAAGGTAGATGACTGAAATAAAAGCAATAATTAAATCTACAAGAGAAAGTGCATAGAATAAGAACTGGGGTCTGCAGATTAGAGTTTTTCATTTACATGTAGCACTATTACAGGCTCAGGGGATACAGTAGTGAACCATACAGGGAGGGTCCCTGCAGTGACAGATATTCTGTTTTCACAGAGGTGAACATACAATAATCAACAACTTCGTTCACAGTGCATATAATTTAAGATATTGATAACTGTCTTAAAGAAACATATGTTTTCAAAAGTAGGATTATGCTTCAGGGAAGTACCTCCCAGTTTTTATAACACACTAGAAAGGGAACTATTTCTATGACACAGTTGGGTAAATTTGAGGGAATATAAGAGTAATTATATATGTTTATATATATTCATAAACACATAAGAGCTTCCCAGGTGGCTCAGTGGTAAAGTATCTGCCTGCCAAGCAGGAGACAAAGGTTCAATCCCTGGGTCAGGAAGATTCCCTGGAGAAGGAAATGGCACCAGTATTCTTGCCTGGGAAATCCTATGGACAGGGAAGCCTGGTGGGCTGCAGTCCGTGGGGTGTAAACAACTACAACATAAACATATATATACACACATGTACGTGTGCGTATATATAGTTTTGATAAGCAAATATCTATAGAATGCCAAGATTATAAAACAAAATAAGTAATGACTTGGCAAAATACTTCTAAACTTAGAATATTCCCCAAACATTTTTAATGAACGTGACTTACTATTTTTAGTGACTTACTTCTATGAACATAATTTTTTATTCTCTCTTTAAATGTATCTACAACTAGCTGCAACTTTTTAAGGATAATTTCATTAGATTGTTTATCATTATCATTGACAATAAACTTTGTTTACCCAAATAGATAATAACAAATTAAAATTTTTAAAATTAGCCACCTCAAATATATAACAATTAAAATGATATTTAAAGAAATGAAGTTATTTTTTATCTCCTTGACAAATGCATTCTTGAAATAAATTGTGATAAAAGTGGGTTTATATGTAATTAAAGTTTTTATGTCAATATTTAAAAATAACAAAGAAACTCTAATTTGCAGTTTATGAATGCCTCACTAGACAGCCATTCTGCTGCTGACTTGAAAGTCATGTTAAAGACAAAGGCGTGGGAATGTCCAAAATACGTGATAGCAGAGATTTAAGGTTGCTGCCTGGGCAAGTTCTTGCAAGTCTCCCCTAACTTTCAGCCTCCATCTTAGCTAAACAACCTGCTCCTTGAACATCACTACATGAACTCCTAAGCAGCTACAAGGCCTTTTGTCTATGACAGGCAGCAGATCACTCTTCAGGTGACTGATGAATCAAATGCCTAAGTGATTGAGTTTCTCTGACCAGGCTTCCTGTACTGTGGTACAGAGAAAAGGTGTTGCTATTGAATTCTCTGTTGCCAGGGTCATGTTGTCAGACTCTTGCTCAGCCTACTCCCCAAGCAGTCTCAGAAAAAGCTGCTCAAGATTAGAGGTGGTCAATCTGAAGTTTCTAGCAACCTCAAGCTCCATGAATGACTGAAAGCTTAGGAGATTGGAGGATGTAAGAGTGCTTATTGGTTGGGAAACTGTTTTAAAGTACAGAAGTCAACAGATGGTTATTTCCTCAATATACCGGTAGCTAAAACTTATGTTTGGTTTTGTTAATCATTCTTTGGTTGTCTAACATTTTTGCTTTCTGTATTTTGATGCTCTGTTTGCATGACTGCATGACTCAGTCATGTGTGATTCTTTGAGACCCCATGGACTAAAGCCACCAGGCTCCTCTTCCATAGGATTTTTGCAGGCAAGAATATTGGAATGGGTTGCCATTTCCTCCTCCAGGGGATCTTCCTGACCTGGGGATCAAGCCTGTGTCTCCTGCATTGCGGGTGGATCCTTTACCACTGAACCACCCTGGAAGCCAGATGCTATGTCTGAAAGTGAAGTGAACGTGTCAGTCACTCAGTTGCATCGGACTCTTTGTGACCCCATGGACTGTAGCCCACCAGGCTCCTCTGTCTGTGGACTTCTCCAAGCAAGAGTACTGGAGTGGGTAGCCATGCCCTTTTCCAGGGTATCTTCCTGATCCAGGGTTTGAACCCAGGCTTTCTGCATTGCAGGTGGATTCTTTACCATCCGAGCTACCAGAGAGCCCCATTTTATGTTTGGGGACATTTAAATGTCCTTGATTGCTTTCCTTTTGTTATTGATTGTAACTTTTACTAATTTATGAAAATATCCCCTTCCTCACTGCACTTTCATGCATTGGAGAAGGAAATGGCAACCCACTCCAGTGTTCTTGCCTGGAGAATCCCGGGGACGGGGAGGCCTGGTCCCCATGGGCTGCCGTCTGTGGGGTCGCACAGAGTTGGACACGACTGAGGTGACCTAACAGTAGCAGTCACTGCAATTATAACCTTACTTCATCTGGATAGAAATATCTTAACCCTGATGTCTTTTATGTTTGCCTAATAATTTGTATTCTTTTATATTTAATATTCCTTTGTCATTTTGATGTATATATTAGGAGCCTTGGGCTTCCCTGGTGGTTCAGATGGTAAAGAACCTGTGTGCAGTGCAGGAGACCTGGGTTCAATCCCTGGGTCAGGAAGATCCCCTGGAGAAGGAATGGCTACCCATTCTAGTATTCTTGCCTGGAGAATTCCGTGGACAGAGGAGTTTGGTGGGCAACAGGCCATAGGGCCACAAAGAGTTAAACACAACTGAGTGACTAACACTCACTTTCACAGTTTGGGTAGTTTTATGTTTCTTCAGGGTGTTTGTCCTTTAGAAAGGGATTTTTTCTTGCTTATTAATACTTTTTTATTTTCTAAATTAACTTGCTTGCTTTTTCTTCTGTTATTTTGCCTTATGCTTCTTCTTTTTGGTCTTTCTTGGTATTTATTGCATTTTATTAAATCTTTTATTTCTGTTTTATTCCTGTTAGCCACGTAGCTTTCTCTAGATCATCTGTAATTTTATTATTCTCTTTCTATGGATATTTATGTTGATCATAAATTGTCTTCACTCTAAATATTTTAAACTCACTTATTTTTTAGTTGAAACTCTGGGAGACACATAAGTTGATATTTCACAAGACTAATTTATTTTCTGCATTGTTAAGTGTATTCATTAATTAATGCCTCCAATTCAGATATTAATTTTGGTCTGTGTTAGAAAATTTTTTTATTTCAGAGTGCTTTCTTTTTAATCTCTGTCTTCATCTTAATGAGTTTTCTTGGTAATTTCCTATTCCTCTTTCATAGTTGCCATGTAGTCTGGCTTCTTTTAATGAAATTAAGAAAATACCATCCATATTTTTTTTTCTTTCTGACTTGAAGTTATTTTCCAATGACAAGCTTTTTCACTGAAACTTTGAAAACTGTGTTTATATATTCTTATAATCCAGTGTCATTTCTCTAAAGATCTGTTTATATATTCTTGAATGTGAAGAGATTTAGTTAAATCTAGAATTTTCTCACAGTCATGACAGTGGATATGTTAAGTCCCATTCAGTGCTCAACTTAAGGTTGACTGTTTATCCATTTTATCTAACCTGAAAGGCATGTCTTCTCTAAAAAAATTTGAAAACACATAGAAAGTCATTAAAGACACTTGCTCCTTGGAAGGAAAGTTATTACCAACCTAGACAGCACATTCGGAGAAGGCAATGGCACCCCACTCTAGTTCTCTTGCTCGGAAAATCCCATGGATGGCAAAGCCTGGTAGGCTGCAATCCATGGGGTTGCTAAGAGTCAGACGCAACTGAGCGACTTCCCTTCCACTTTTCACTTTCACACATTGGAGAAGGAAATGGCAACCCACTCCAGTGTTCTTGCCTGGAGAATCCCAGGGACGGGGGAGCCTGGTGGGCTTCCGTCTATGGGGTCGCACAGAGTCAGACACGACTGAAGCGACTTAGCAGCAGCAGCAGCAGACAGCATATTAAAAAGCAGAGACATTACTTTGTCAACAAAGGTCCATCTAGCCAAGGCTATGGTTTTTTCAGTGGTCATGTATGGATGTGAGAGTTGGACTATAAAGAAAGCTGAGCACCGAAGAATTGATGCTTTTGAACTGTGGTGTTGGAGAAGACTCTTGAAACTCCCTTGGACTGCAAGGAGACCCAACCAGTCCATCCTAAAAGAAATCAGTCCTGGGTGTTCATTGAGGGACTGATGTTGAAGCTGAAACTCCAATACTTTGACCACCTGATGTGGAGAGCTGACTCATTTGAAAAGACCCTGATGCTGGGAAAGATTGAGGGCAGGAGGAGAAGGAGACGACAGAGGATGAAATGGTCGGATGGCATCACCAACACAATGGACATGGGTTTGGGTGGACTTCAGGAGTTGGTGACGGACAGGGAGGCCTGGCGTGCTGCGGTTCATGGGGTCGCAAAGAGTCAGACACGACTAAGTGACTGAACAGAACTGAACTGAGAAAGGCATTGATCAGGGATGGTTTATCAAGAGAACTGTTTGAAAATAAGGGGATGAATTAGATAATCACTAAAGACTAAAATTCCTTAACATTCCCACATTGCTATTATTTATTAATGGCCTTTCTCACCTCTCATAACACCAACCTGGTAAATTCCAAGAACATAGAACAGCATGTGCCTTTGACAAGCAACTCTGCGGAAGCCTGTGTTTCTTGAACTGAATGACATCATTTCCTGGAGAATTCAAGGAGTCAACGTTTTTTAAAAAATGTCTCTAACACTCTCAAAATGAGCATGAATTTTTTGGTATCATTCTTTGCTTGGGAATTAGCGATACTAAGACAGCTGCAATAGCAAGAGAAATTTAAATCCTAGCCAACCGCAAAGTTAAATACCAGGTTTCTACTCCTCAAAACTAGGGGATGAACTGTGAACAAGCCAAAACTTGTCAAGTGCTTTAGTAATTGGAATGTGTGAGATGAGTTTTAGGGAAGGAGTGAAACGGGGTTAAATTGTCAGCTTCCATCAGGTGGCTCAGTGTTAAAGAGCCTGCAATGCAGGAGATGTGGATTTGCTCGTTCCCTGGTCAGGAAGATCCCCTGGAATAGGAAATGGCAACCCGCTCCAGTATTCTTGCCTGGAGAATTCCACGAACAGAGGAGCCTGGTGGGCTACAGTCCATAGGGTTGCAAA
This sequence comes from Bos javanicus, assembly GCF_032452875.1. Lineage (NCBI taxonomy): Eukaryota > Metazoa > Chordata > Mammalia > Artiodactyla > Bovidae > Bos > Bos javanicus. The sequence goes on along the minus strand of NC_083876.1, from coordinate 79,988,323 downwards.
GAGTCGGACATGACAGAGTACAGTGCACAAACACATCAGCATGCTTAAAGTTGAAAGAAAAACTCAAGGAGACTGGCAACATTTTCCACAATATAATTTACTTTGGTTGGCCTTCATGCTGGCAAAGAGCAGACTTGCAAAATAGGCTGCATTTCAAAAGGTCTTACAATTTCCTTGGAAAAAATAAAGAATTTTTCTCCCCAGTTCATTGGTTTTCTATCTGTTGTGTAAAGCGCTAAACTTGCATATTCAAACCCTGCAAGGGAGTAGGTGTTTCTGGGGAGGATGAGATGAGAGAAGCAGGGATAGATGTGGTTTGGGAAAAGAATAGGATGTAAATTTCAGAACAGCAAAATGACTGTCTCAAACCACTTCAGAGAGAAGGAAGTGGCTTCGTGACAACATCTCAGGTGTGGGAAGTGAGTTGAGATGCTTTTGATTCCATGGTGCGAAGAGAAGAACAAAGGGTTCTTTGCTTATCACTCAGCTGCTCAGACTCTTCCACCCTTTCCTTCCTGCCTCCCTCTCATGTTCTGTGAGTTCAGTTCTTTGGAAAATAAATCTTGCTGTTCCAGCAATTAATGTCATGCCATTTGCTCAGTAACGATGAGGATCAGAGAAATATCTCACCAGCAATTTTGATATTAATCATAAGCTTTTGAACTTTAAGTTGATGCTTGAACTCGGTGGCAATCCTTAACTTAAATAAATAAAAATGCACAAGAGAGGTTTCCATTGTAACTCAAATGCTTACAGTGTATTTGGTTTCTGTGCCATCTGTAAGGAGGAAGGAGTTCTTTGGGGCCGCTCTGCATTCGGGCACTGCTAGGTAAACACAGACTGTGAAGAATATGGAAGGTGATACCTCATTGTGCATCTTCTGTGAATTTCAGGAAAGTGTGATGCTTGCCGTTTGAGCTGAGCCTGTTATCTCTTTTTCTCCACAGCTCTCTTTCACACCCATTGATGAGTCAGAAGGAGACTCTCAGGAAAAAAAAAATTTAAAAAGTGGCAGCCCAGAAGTTTTTATTTCATGTTACATGTTGTCGTTCAGTTGCTAAGTCATGTCCAACTCTTTGCAACCCATGGACTGCAGCAAGCTAGGCTTCCCTGTCCTTCACCATCTCCCAGAGCTTACTCAAACTCACGTCCATTGAGTCAGTGATGCCATCCAACCATCTCATCTTCTGTCATCCTCTTCTCCTCCTATCTTCAGTCTTTCCCAATGTTGGGGTCTTTTCCAAGGAGTCAGTTCTTCACATTAGATGGCCAAAGTATTGGAGCTTCAGTTTTGGCATGAGGTCTTCCAATTAATTTTTAGAGTTGATTTCCTTTAGGATTAACTAGAAAAGAAGCCATGGAGAGTTTTCTGAATCAAAGAGATACTGAAATACCCCTGTTAAAAATGGAGTTAAAGGTTTCTCCAGCATACAGAAGGCAGACTCACAGCATTTTCTTACTGATGCTCAGTTATGTAAGAAGAAAGATCATAATCAGAATGTTTCCTTGGTGAATATAGAGAACAATTTAAAGAGGAATTCAGATATTCTCATAAACAGCCTTTCAACTGAGACAGGACAACCTTGTTCCTGGGATAAGGTTCTTAGAGTCCTGTGACTAACATTACTCTCACTTGGGTAATTCTGAATCCACTCTTGATAAAATTCCAAGGCAGCCCCTTTTTTCTATGATCCAGGTTATCTGCTAGTGATTTTTCTTTTGAATTTATTTTGTACTGAAGTAACATTAGCTTCAGTAACATTGGAGGGGAAGGGGACGACAGAGGATGAGATGGCTGGATGGCATCACTGACTCAACGGACGTGAGTCTGGGTGAACTCTGGGAGTTGGTGATGGACAGGGAGGCCTGGCGTGTTGCGATTCATGGGGTCGAAAAGGGTTGGACACGACTGAGTGACTGAACTGAACTGAACTGAACATTGGCTTACAACATTATATATGAATGTTTCATATGTGCAACATTATATACTGTATGGCTTGTATTGTGTGCTCAGTCGCTCAGTCCTGTCCAACTCTTTGTGGCCTCATGGATGTGTCCAGGCTCCTTTGTGACCCTCCAGGCTATTTTATCCATGGAATTTTTCTGGCAAGAATACTGGAGTGGGTTGCCATTTCCTACTCCAGGGGATCTGACTATTCCCTGACCCAGAGATGGAAGCTGCATCTCTTGCATTGGCAAGCAGATTCTTTACCACTTGTGCCACCTGGGATTTCATTTATTCTTAAAATCTAGATCTTTTTATGCATGACAGAATCCCTCCATTGGCTCTAAAGCTCATTTTCCCTTTATGTTCAGCTTCCATCCTCCTCCTTTTCCTGATGTCAACCCTCAAGTCTCCTGGATGCACAGTGGCAATTGCTTGAACACCCCTTGTCTACCTGGTATTTAACCTTCTCTATCAATTGCTGCACTCTCCTCTGAAACAGGCATCACCTAGAAATTTTAAAACCTTCCTTCCCTTCCTGACACTATTCATTATTTCAAGAAAAATCTGGTTTCTTCCTGAAGAAAAACCAAAATTCTTTGCTTCAAAGTTTCTTTTTCCAAAACCCTATAACCTCTCTCAATACATTGTCTTGCTAGTCATCTGTCTTTCTTGCAGACAAACAGCGATTTGATAACTTTACTGCCTATTTCCTTCTTCATCTGCAGGTGCCTAGAACAGAGACAGACTGGACGTTGGTGTTGTTCAATGAATTAAGTAGATAGAGTCAAAATTGAAGAGTTCAAGTAGATGGTGCAGTAGTACTAGAAGCTGCCCCACAGAGTGACAGCTTATGTCACTAGATATCCAATCACACTTTTTTTTTTTTTAATGCTGTCTTTCTTTAAAAAAAAAAAAAAAACTTTTATTTATTTAATTTGGCTTCTCTAGGTCTTAGTTGCAGCATGTGGTCATGTAGTTCCCTGACCAGGGATCAAACCTAGGCCTCCTGCACTGCAAGCACAGAGTCTTAACCACTGGACTGCTGGGGACATCTCTACAATCACACTTTTCTTCTCCTGCCTCGCCAGTAAGCCCTTCTTGCCTTCTTTTCCTACCTCACATGTTCTGGACAAATAGAACTTTGGAACTTTTGAGTTTTGACTATGGGTACTAGAAAAGGTGATTCTAGGCTGAAGTGGGAGGGGAATTTAGAAAAAAGAATTGATTAGGCAGAGGTATTTCACTATCAATTTTAGAATAAGAAATGAGCCACATTGAAATATGAAGCACTTCTACCAAAGGGGATCAAATCAATCATCTTCTCAGGAAAGAAAGAGGCCTTTTAATATGTGAATAAAATTTACTTTTAGAACATATAGAGCCTAACGTTTTAAAATAACAAAGTTTCTAAGTTAATACACTTAAGTCCCCTACATAAGAACCTTCAAGTTGTGAACTTACAAAGATGAGAATGTGCTTTCCGTCAATGTCAGGCATGAGTGAAATTGCAGCTTGCCCTCTGCTTGTGTTAGCTGGGTACCTAGGCTAACTTTGTTGACTCATGAACATATTGGAACTCATTCATAAGTAGGGGATTTACTGTACTGGAATATTAGGAGGAGGGATGGGGGAGGGGCAGGATTACAAATTCTCCCCCCTTGTCTCACATTTGACCTTTTAAAAGACTTCCTCAAGGGCAACCCACTCCAACATTCTTGCCTGGAGAATTCCATGGACAAATGAGCCTGACAGTCCATGGGGTCAGAAAGAGTCAGACACGACTGAGCAACTATCACTCACTTAAGGGTGCAGGTCATAAAAGACAGCTTAAGTGATAGTTGAATAAGAAACTAAACCCACATGTTCCTGAAGAGACTCAGCCTCTAAAAATAAAATTTGTAACTGAAGAGTGAAGACATATAGAATCATATTATTCTATTAATAGAGCCAAGAAGGACTCAGTCTCCTCATTTGTGACATGAGAAGTTAGAATGAATGATTGCTGTATATTTTCTCTCAAGATCCTATGACATTTTGAGTCAATAGAGGACGATTTGATTTGAAAAGCAAAACTGAAATCAAAACCAAAAAGCACCTTTTCATAAAATTCTTCAGGAGCACTTCAGTGATAGATACCTGGATTCATATCAGGTGTTTGAAGAAACAATATGGTGTGAGAAGAGGCTGAGAGCAGTGCCAAGTAGCTCAGGGAAATGCACACAAAGTGTCCACTTGGTGAAAACGTATGTATGTGTATACACTGCTGTATTTAAAATGGATAACCAACAAGGTTCTACCATACAGCACATGGAACTCTGCTCAATGTTATGTGGCAGCCTGGATGGAAGGGGAGTTTGGGAGAGAATGGATACATACATGTGTGTGGTTGAGTCCTTTTGCTGTCCGCCTGAAACTATCACAACATTGCTAGTTGGATATTTAGGAGGGATGGTGTGCTCAGTCATGTCCGACTCTTTGTGACCCCATGGACTGTAGCCTGCTAGATTCCTCTGTCCTTGGGATTTCCAGGCAAGAAAACTGCAGTGGGTTGCTATTTCCTTCTCCAGAGGATCTTCCCAACCTAGGGACTGAATCCATGTCTCCTTCATCTCCTGCATCAGCAGGCGAGTTTTTTTTTTTACAACTAGCACCACATCTGGTATACCCCAACACAAAACAAAAAGTTAAAAAAAAAAAATATATATATATAATATAAAAAGTTGAGAGTGCTTCAATGTTCATAGCAGCACTACTTACAATAGCCAAGACATAGAAAACACACACATGCACACACATACACACACACACACACATAATGGAATACTACTCAGCCATAGAAAAGAATGAAATTTTGCCTCTTGCAGCAACACAGATGAACTTGGAGGGCGTTATGCTAAATGAAATAAGTCAGACAGAGAAAGATAAATACCATATGATATCACTTATATTTGGAAATCTAAAAAATACAAAAAACTAGCAAATAGAACATAAAAGAAGCAGACTCACAGTTATAGGGAATAAGCTAGTGGTTACAGGGAGGGAGGGAGGGGATGGCAATCTAGGGATAGGAAGAGTGGGAGGCACAAATTACTGGGTAAAAGATAGGCTCAAGGATATATTGTATAGCACAGGGAATCTAACCAATATTTTGTAATAATTGTAAATGGAAAATAATATTTAAAATTGTATACAAATAAAAATCTTATAAAAAATAAAAATAAAGAACAGAAACAATACCGAAAGAAAAAGAAGTGGATTGAGAGCAGTGCTCCATAGCCTCCTCTGTACATACAGTGCTGCACAGATCTGCTTGGCCACCTACAGTGTTCTTACCTGATACAAGTGTCTGTGATCAGGAGAGGATGTTCTTCTCAGTAGTAGAAATGGATTTAATCTCATGCATCATAACACTCTTGCTTTTTCTATGATCCAATGGATGCTGGCAATTTGATCTCTGATTCTTCTGCCTTTTCTAAATCCAGCTTGAACAGTTAGAACCAGACATGGAACAACAGACTGGTTCCAAATAGGGAAAGGAGTACATCAAGGTTGTATATTGTCACCCTGCTTATTTGACTTATATGCAGAGTACATCATGAGAAACGCTGGGCTGGATGAGGCACAAGCTGGAATCAGGATTGCCAGGAGAAATATCAATAACCTTAGATATGCACATGACACCACCCTTATGGCAGAAAGTGAAGAGGAACTAAAGAGCCTCTCGATGAAAGTGAAAGAGGAGAGTGAAAAAGTTGGCTTAAAATGCAACATTCAGAAAACTAAGATCATGGCATCCGGTCCCTTCACTTCATGGCAAATAGATGGAGAAACAATGGAAACAGTGACAGACTTTATTTTCTTGTGCTCCAAAATCACTGAGAACGGTGACTGCAGCCATGAAATTAAAAGGCTCATGCTCCTTGGAAGAAAAGCTATGACAAACCTAGACTGCATATTAAAAAGCAGAGACATTACTTTGCTAACAAAAATCTGTCTAATCAAAGCTATGGTTTTTCCAGTAGTCATGTATGGATGTGAGAGTTGGACCATAAAGAAAGCTGAGCACCAAAGAATTGATGCTTTTGAACTGGTGTTGGAGAAGAACTCTTGAGAGCCCCTTGGACTGTAAGGAGTTCAAACCAGTGAAACATAAAGGAAATCAGTTCTGAATGTTCATTAGAAGGACTGATACTGAAGCGGAAACTCCAATACTTTGGCCACCTGATGTGAAGAACTAACTGGCTCACTGGGAAAAATCCTGATGGTGGGAAAGATTGAAGGCAGGAGGAGAAGGGGAAAACAGAGGATGAGGTGGTTGTATGGCATCACCAACTTGACAGACATAGGTGTAAGTAAGCTCCGGAAGATGGTGATGGACAGGGAAGCCTGGTGTGCTGCTGTCCATGGGGTCGCAAAGAGTCAGACACGACTGAGCCACTAAACTGAACTGATCATAATACTCTCTTGCTTGGGCTTCTTTGTGGCCTTTGAAATAGGATTTCTGAATAGTTCAGGCACAGTCTGAGATCATGGAAGAGACTAACAAGCACCAAAGTCTTGTTTTTGTCCTCCAAGGTGAAGAGATCTCTGCAGGTAAGAGAAAGGCCACAGCAGGAAGGTTCAGTGGGCATGCATCCAGCTTTTAGGGCAGAGGTTCTCAATGTCAGCTGCATCACTGCCCCTGAGAAGGGTGTTCAAAATGCAGATGTCTAGGCCCTACTCCCAAGAGATTTTGATTTTAAAAGTTATACCTGAAGCCTGGAATTTTGCATTTTAACCAGTCGTCCAAGTGATTCTAAAGCAGGTGGTCCTCTTTGAGAAGTGCAGTTCTAGAAGTTCAGTTGATCTCTGCCTTTCCTCCTTGGTTCAGGTCCTTTGAATTAGGCCCATTAAAAGTTTTCTTTTGTTCCTATTTTGATGAAGGCAGTTTTAGAATCATAATTTACTTCTAGAATGCTCTTACTGTTATTCAAAATAGTATCACTTGGCAAAGTGGAAATGATTTTGAGAAAAGGGAACATAAAGAGCTTTTGAAAAGAAAACCAGATCGTAAGATAGCCTATTAAGCAGCGAGAATAGATTCAACTTTGAAGCTATGGAGAATTTTAGCAAATGGTCTCAATGAGGAAATGACTAATGGAGATTTGGGGAGCCAAGGGAAAGAGAGAGAGAGAGCGTATGATACTTCTGTCAGTAGTTAGACCAAGAATGTCTGCTCTGCTAGAAGACCTTGTGACACAAAGAGAGCCAGGTGACTGGGAGATTAGTGTGCCCGTCACAGACTTTTATTCACTTATCTGGAAGCCATTCCAGCTGAATTTGCGTTTCCAAGACTATGAAGAACATCCAGGGAAAATGTGCCTGGATTTATAGGAAGTCTAAAAACCTTGGCTTCAGTGTGACTATTTGGATCTTAGGCTAGAACAGCTGAGAGATCAATTTTGTGGTCCTCATTATTAGAAGAGGTCAGAGTCCTTAATTATCTAGGCTGGGTCATGGTGGCAAACGGGCTTAGGCAAATACATGAAACTTGGCAAAAAATTTGGAAAGAGCAACAAACAGGTACAGAGGTGCTTGCCCTTCTGTCAGAAGGATCATTTTAGCAAAACAGAAAACAAACAAACAAAAATGCATGAAAATTGACAGTTGGCCAATGCAAGCCAAGAAGCATAATGACTAACAGCAAAAGCAATGGAAAATGCTGATATCTGTTCTCACTGTAGATGAATTCAGACAATCACCATGGGGAGGAGGACTCATAAATAATAATAATATTGAGAAAAAAAAAGTACTGAAGCAGGCAATTTGAGCCAGCCCTTTACTCCATGCCCTCCAGCCTACCTTTTTGGTAACTGGGGCCCAGGCCTCCTGTGTCTCTAGACTGCCCTCTGGCTGTCACTGCTGGTACTGCTCTGTCTCTTCTAGACAGAAAGTTTGCAATGTCCCTTAGAAAACAGACTGCTTTGCATCCCATTGTCTCCTTGTCCCACTCCCTTCAATTAAATCTGAAAAGCCAATAATGCTTAAATACTTCTAACAATGAGATCCTTTCTTCAAGTACAATTTCAGGCATAAGTCCAGTCCACAAAACGAATAGAATTGTTTATCTGGAAGAGGACAAGTCTTGCCACCATTAGGCGAGTGGCCTCCAACTGGAGATAACCCCATAGAGCCCATTTAGGCAACTACTGTGACAAACTCTTGGTGGCAATAGACTTCTGTTAGTTATCTTAAGGGATATATTTGCAGTTAAGAAGAGACGTCTTGAAAATAATACACATACATCAGAACTTTTTCAGTTGGAATGGACAGAAACCCAATCAAATTAATTAAAGCAAAAGTGAGAACTTTTGTTTGTGAATCTTGCAATATTGGGTGTGGTCTAAAATAAGACTAGATACAGATGTTCAGATGACGTCAATAGGAATTGTCCCTTTCCGTTTGCCTCCTCTCCCCCTGAATTCTTTACCCACAATGTGAGTGTATCTGGATACAGGGTTTTAAGGAGGTAAGTAAGGTGAAATGAAGGGTTTCCCAGGTGTTGCGAGTGGTAAAGAACCCCCCTGCCAATGTAGGAGACACAAGAGATGTGGGTTTGATCCCTGGGTGGGGAAGAACCCCTGGAGGAGGTCATGGCAATTCACTCCAATATTCTTGCCTGGAGAATCCCTTGGACAGAGGAGCCTGTCAGGCCACAGTCCATAAGGTCACAAAGAGTCGGACATGATTAACGACTTCGCACACAAGGTGAAATGAGGTCATGATTTTGGACTTCTACCCTCCAGAACGATGGAAAAATAAATTTCAGTTGTTTAAAGTACCCAATCTGTTGTGTGGAAGAGAGATGGGGTGAATTAGGAGATTGGAACTTAAATACACATATACTACTATGTTCAAGATAGGTAACTAATGAAAACCTACTATATAACTTAGTAAACTCTACTCAGTGCTCTGTGGTGACCTAGATTGGAAGGAAAACCAAAAAGAAGCCATATGTGTTTGTATATAGCTGACTCACTTTGCTGTACAACAGAAGCTAGCACAACATTATAAAGAAACAAGACTCCAATAAGTAATAATAATAAAAAATAACACTCAATCTTTGATATTTTGTTATGGAAACCTGAGCAGACTAATACAGATTTTGGTACCCGGAAGTGGGATAAATGCCTGAAAATGTGGACATGGCATCGCACCAGAGTAATGGGTAGAGACTGTCAGTTTTTTTAAGGTACGTGCTGGACAACCTCAAGATTGCCTTGATGGGACTGTTGGTAGAACTATGAACATTAAACAGAATTCTGGGTGAGATCTCAGAAGGAAATGAAGCACATGGCTGTTAGAAACTGGAGAAAAGATGACCCTATGGAGCAGAGAAAGCAAGGACAAATGAGAGTGTGTGGAAATGCTCGGGAAGCCCCAAAGATGCTCTGGAAATTCCTGGTCTCTCACTACCTCTAGGACACCAATCTTGATGATGAGATGACCTGAAGGAGCAGCTGGCACCCTTTGTCAGAGAGTTAACTGTGCCCTTGTCCCAGGAATCAGCAGTCACCTTACCTTGGAGTCATTCTTTTTTTTTTTTTCCTAATTTAAGAATTGATTGATTTCTGGAGTATTCTAGGGAAATGCTTTGTTTCCAAAGCTTTCTCATTTTCTAAAGTTTAAATTTATTCATATAGCAATGAGAATGATAAACAGCAGATACGAGGAAGAGAGAAAAAAAAATAGATTAAGAGCTGAAAATAGAGAGAAATTGAGAGAGAGAGAGAACCAATATAGGATTTCCATCACTATCAGGAAAGATGTCATACAAGTGGGTAGGACTTTTTAAAATTGATCTTTACTGGAGTGGTGAAGCTACGTGTTGCCCTTTTTAAAGTCAGCAGGGAGAACTGACTATCAGTTATACCTAAGAAAGTGAATTGTTTGTATATATCGGGCTTCACAGTTGTCTCAGTGGTAAAGAACATGCCTGCCAATGCAGGAGATATAGGAGATGTGGGTTCGATCCCTGGGTTGGGAATATCTCTGGAAGAGGAAATGGCTACCCATTACAACATTCTTGCTTGAAGAATTCCATGGATAGGGAGCCTGGTGTGCTACAGTCCGTGGAGTTGAAAAGAGTCAGACACAGCTAAGCGACTAATACTTTCACACTTTTCAATCAGCATGTTAAGAAACACCAAAGATACTATTTTTAAAAGGTGATCATCTGTTGACTACTCATTATCTGTGTAGCAAGTGCTATGCAAAGTGCTTACCAGTTATTATTTAATTCATATGACAATTCAAGATAGATCTCCTTATTCCCATTTTGTGAATAAGGATACCAAAGCTCAGAGTTGTGCCTTACCCAAGGTAGTCTAACTTTAAGAAAAGAACAAGGATTTTAACTCAGTTCTATTTGGCTGCAAACTTGTGAGAATTCCATTATTGTTTGGCAAAGCTACACCCTGTAATTCAGCAACAAGGCTGCCCCGAAGGCATACCATTTTATGCACATTTTAAATCAAGCCCCATCTTTCTCTCAATGCCTTGACAAGAATCAAGACTTTTCTGTTTGGAAGACAATTTTAGACCCTTTTTTTTTTGCATTTGTTGTCCTGACTTTTGAGAGAGTGGATAAATCTAGAAAGCCTTGGGATTCTTTGCTAGTTTGGGGATGAGAGGTTGGAGATAAAGCTATGAACTTTGGGAGCAGATTTTCACCGAGGTTTTGTCCCCAGATGAGAGTAAGCAGTTAGTTACCAAAGGAAAGAAGATGGAGAGGATTGATGGAAAATCTTAGCAAGATCCCTGAATATCTGAGAGCCTTATTTGGATTAGGTAAGACAGCCGGAGGAACCTGCAGCTGAGGCAACAGCCTCTACGTCTGGCAGAGCGATGAAAGCCCCAAGAAGCTAGTTTCCTGGTACATTTGTGCTGCTTCAGGCTGCTCCGCTCCATTCCTCCATACTGGACTTGCCCTTCATGTTGTTCTCCAGTCTCCTGGGGTTATGGCTGCATAATTACTTGTGACTCAAATCATAGATTAGAGACCAAGCAGTTCCTTTTTTTTTTTTTTCTCTTTCTCATTCATTATCTATTGTATAAATAGTATCAGTAGTGATGTATGTGTCAATCTCAACTTCCCAACTCTTCGAAAAAGACATTTCTCCAAAGAAGACATACAAGTGACCACAAACACATGAAAAGATGCTCAACATCACTAATTATTAGAGAAATTCAAATGAAAACTACAATGAGCTATCAGCTCACATCAGTCAGAATGGCCATCATCAAAAAATCTACAAACAATAAATGCTGGGAGACGATGTGAAGAAAGAGGAACACTTATGCACTGTTGGTGGGAGTATAAATTGATGCAACTGTTACAGAGACCAAAACTTTGGCCACTTGATTTGAAGAGTCAACACATTGGAAAAGATCCTCCTGCTGGGAAAGATTGAGGCCAGGAAGAGAAGGGGCGACAGAGGATGGGATGGTTGAATGGCTTCACTGACTCAGTGGACATGAGTTTGAGCAAACTCCGGGAGGTAGTGAAGGATAGGGAAGCCTGGCGTGCTGCAGTCCATGGAGTCACAGAGTTGGACACGACTTAATGATTAACAGCAACGAAGTACAGAGACCAAGCAGTTCTTTCTTTGTCGACATGTTATGTGTGCCATCACCAAATACAACAGCATTAAAAAAAAATAAAACATTTGTAATGGTCGCACCTACCAGAAATTTCAGGGCCACTACAGTCACATTGTGAGAAAGATACAGGTTTGTATATGGAAAGTGTTGCTCTGTTGGTTTGTTTGTCCCCAACGATCCTTTTTAGTAGGTGTTCTGGGTGTGAAGCTGTTCAGAAGACCCTGGGGGTTTCCTGACTCAGGGTCTGGTGATGAGCGGGAATGCGTGTTTGTGCATGTGGGTATAAGGAGCCACTGCTTTGTGTATCTCACTGCACACTTCCTTCCTTCCTTCATCAGTTACAGATGACTGAATGCAGAATCAGCACAGCGCACATTCCCGACATCAGAGACTTTTCCAAATGGTCCTCAGGCATTTGAGAGGACTCCCTTTGTCATCTGTATCAGCAACTTCATAGTCTCAGTCATCACTTCTGAGTCTACAAAGAGTCACAGAAAAAAATACCTGGATAAAATTAAATAGAAAAAGAAGCTGTGGTTCATTTTAAAATATATATATATTTTTTCTCTCCCCAAAGTAGTGTCAATCAAGGTAAGTTGATTCACGGACAGGAAAAGACCTCTCTGTCTAGTCCGCATCTTATGTGTTCCACCTGGAGACAAAAAGTAATGATTAGTCATAAATGGTTAGCTGATGCTTCTGTATTGACGTGTGGTTTGCTGCAGCCTCACTTCCTTCACTTTGTGACATCATTTTCCTGTTCATTTCCCACAGTTGCATATGTGGGTTTATGTGATACACAGTAATCCAACAAATGGAAGAAATTATGTACCATGTCAGAGAGCTTTCAGGAATAGAATTTGGAACAAAGTGGTCAATACTTGAAGTGCTCATAAAGTAAAAATGATGATGAGATAACTGGTAAGGAATGCTTCTCAGCCTACGGTTAAAGAACTCTGCTCACCGAATGTTTTGAGTCAACTATGATGGTTCTCCTTATCGCTGATGATTTTCCTACTGGCAGCACTCAATTCTGGGCTAGAGAGCATGTTGGGCAACTGGACACATATTCATCCCACAAAGCTCGATGGGTTTGACCAAGATTGAATAGCCACCTGGGGAAGTCATTTCCATCAGCGGGACCGAAGAGGGCTTCTTTGAAGGAATGTGGTTTGTGGGAACCATAAGAAATCCAGGAGCCTTAGGTAACTGGTACAACTTTCACAGAGAGAGAAAAGAGGTATTAGAGGCTATTTCACTTGGCCAAAATGCCTTCAAGCTGGAAAATGCTTCCCAAGGTAGCTTGGGGTCACTGTAAATTCTCTAATCACTTTAACCCTGACAACCTCATTGCTCCATGATGCTTGGAGCATCTTGGACTTTCAGGGAGTGTCAGCGTGCCCCTTTACTGATGATAACTCTCACTCTGAAGAATGATACCTTGCATGATGCTTTTGTTGATGTTTTCTGCTATGAGGAGCAACTCTGTTAGTTGCTGACTGAGATTCTCTGTTACTTAGTTGGGGTTTTAGCTTGACAGTCAAAATAAGGTGTTCTGCAGTGCTGCACTGCTGTTTGATATCTATTCATCTTCTATATTCTCCATGCACCTGTAAGAAGGACAGACACTTGCATGTTGAGGTGACCACTTTCATGAAGCCCATTATCCAGACAGATTTCTCTCAGAACTTATGTGACTGTAGAAGAGTGTAATCTCTTTCAGGAGTCTGACTTGTAGTCTCAAAATGCATCTGAAATAAGCCAGGGCTATTAAAGCATATATAAAGCATCTGTAGAGGATCCAGGGAACATTGTGGTAGTTTAGAGTTCATGTTGGACTCTTGTGACCCCATGGACTGTAGCCTGTCAGGCTCCTCTGTCCATAGGTTTCTCCAGGCAAGAATATTGGAGTGGATTCCCATTTCCTTCTCCAGGGGATCTTCCCGACCCAAGGATTGAACCCTGGTCTCCTGCATTGCAGGCAGATTCTTTACCGACTGAGCTATGAGGGACATTATCAGCAAAGTCTGGGAGGACAGCAGTAGATATGAGAAAATTAAAGATTTAAGCCTTAAGCTACTGGGTTATCTAAGTATCTTCAGTAGAAGTTTCAGTGTTTAAGATAGAGGAAGTGCTTAATAAATTTCTTTGGATGGATGCCAGTGGAACACTTACTCTGAGCAGAGCCTAGGGAGGGCTCTTTATACCCATGGCTAAGATCATGGCATCTGGTCCCATCACTTCATGGCAAATAGAAGGGAGAAGAGAGAAAGCAGTGACAAATTTTATTCTCTAGTGCTCCGGAATAACTGTGGACAGTGACTACAGCCATGAAATTAAAAGACGCTTGTTCCTTAGAAGGAAAGCTATGACAAACCTAGATCATGTATTAAAAAGCAGAGATATCATTTTGCTGACAAAGGTCTGTCTAGTCAAACCTATGGTTTATCCAGTAGTTATGTAGGGATATGAGAGTTGGATCATAAAGAAGGCTGAATGCCTAAGAATTGATGCTTTCAAACTGTGATGCTGGAGAAAACTCTTGAGGGTCCCTTAGACTGCAAGAAGATCAAACCAGTCAATCCAAAAGGAAATCAGTCCTGAATATTCATTGAAAGGACAGATGCTGAAGCTGAAGCTCCCATACTTTGGCCACCTGATGTTAAGTGTTGACTCACTGGAAAAGACCCTGATGCTGGGAAAGATTCAGGGCAATAGGAGAAGCAGGCAGCAGAGGATGAGATGGGTAGATAGCATCACTGACTCAGTGAACATGAATTTGAGCAAACTCCAAGAGATAGTCGACAGAGGAGCCTGTTATGCTACAGTCCATGGAGTAGCAAAGGGTCAGACATGGCTTAGCAACTGAACAACGAAGATACTCCAGCCTGACTGCAGATGCCTTCTGCAGCTGTTGGAACAAATGCTGCCATAGAACTGGGCTTTCTCTGCAACCAAGAGTCAGTGGAGCTTGATATGTGGAAGAAGAAAAAAAACATTATGTTTATAGTGACTTAACCTTTAAATATGAACATTCAGAGCCTCAGCTATTCATCTATAAAATGAGATAAGGTGACATATAGGACTGAAGCAAGTACTAAAACTGTATTATATGTTATTGTAATTGGAAATGCATCTAATATATATATGTGTGTGTGTACACATATATACACTTATATACACATAAGGAAATGTAATGTGTTATCTACTCCTCACAATAACTCTGTGAGATAATAGTCTGTGGCATATTTAGATCAGTTGAACCTTAAATGCTTAACATATCCAGCTAGTAAATGATGAAACTATAATTTCTGTCTATTCTATCTGATTCCCAAACTATGCTCTGTTCTATACCTGACTCTACTTCCCTATAGGTAGTATAAATTGGGCGAGAAAAATTTAGAACCGTCAAGATTTTTTACTTTCGGCTTTAGTTGATGTAACTTAATTTTCTGCGTGTTTTCAAGAGCATCACACATAAATGAGATCATGTACCTAATTGTCTAGTAATCTATGCAAATTAATTTGAGATTAATTCTTGTCTTTCAGAAGTCAGGTAACAACTAACATTTGTAATTGACGAGTATGATTTTCCTCCAATTTTAGTAAATTTCTATTTTATCATTTCTTTGAAGTATTGGTGCAATTGAATTTCATATGTTTATTTTTGCATTTTTTTTCTTATAAGTTTATAGACCTCTTTTTCCAGAAGGAAAAGACGTTCCTTTTCATATTTTAGGGGTGAATGAACCACCACCATGGATAAAGATACCATAATACACAGACCGATACACATACCTCCACACAGCTACGTATATATGCATATAGGATATGTGTGTATGTAGATTATATATAATATATATTTAAAGTATAGGCATATATAATGTAAACAGTATAATATTTAGAATATTATAGAATATATATACTATTTACATTATATATGCATGTACTTTAAATATATATATGTATATTCTATATATGCGTATACACTCTATATGTATTCCCAACAGGATAAGTGTGAAGCAAATCATTACTCTTAAATCTTTGATTTGTCTCCTGTGCCTACTACTTCTCTCATCCAACATAGTAATTTTCTTTCCACCCTGTTGCAAAATATACACCAGTGTACACACAGAAAAAACATTCATGAGCCCTTCCTGAGAAATTGTTTTTAAGAGTCACCTGTCATCACCCAACTTGGATCTTCTAAGCTTTGACACCAGGAAAATCCCTATATGCTGTTGCCTTTCAAGAGTCTACGAATATATCCTCCCCATCAATCTAGGGCTATGTAATGTATGCTTCTCTATCTTTCCCAAAGCATAGGTTCATCCGCTTTTTATTACAGCATCTGTCTCCAGGCAACATGCCACCAGGCTGCTGAGCCGGTCTTCCAGGCTGTAGGCTTACTGTGGTGACTGGCCGCTTCGTCCTGAGTCAAAGACTTCTTGTTTCAGAGGCACAGGCTGAGGAAGAGAACGACCAGTTCTGAGCTGTTCGGCTGGGTGCACATCCTCAGTCTAAATGAAGGATGCATGTAGGTAAGGTTGACTTAAAAAGGTTCAGATGGATGGCTTCTGTGTGCCCACCCTCCAGGTCTCCTCACACTTCTAGACTCATCAGCAAATAAATGCCTGTTGTCCAGAGTTCCAGTGTAGAGGAGGGGTAACAGAGGTAACAGGCCAGCTTCATGGTCTTTCAGGTTCCACTGCTCAGGGGGTCTTCTATTCTCTGTCACAAGTGTCCCAAAGGCTGCCACAGAGCCAGCATCACCAACCAGTAACACAAGTCTACATTTCTTTCCTTTATTTATTATCATTTTTGGGAGGATTTTGAAGATGGGTTTTCCCATTGGATGGTTAAGCCTAAGCTTTGATAATCCATTGGCCTCAGGTTTGTATGGACACTCACCTTATATATGTTATTGTATATTTTTCTAAGTCTTTAATTACTCATGAGTCAAAGCAAATCAAAGTTGTCTACTGATGGCAGGGATTTTTTTTTTTTTTTTTCCAGTTGCTTCTGTGAGAAAAGGAGAGAGTTGAAGTGGGGGTAGTGTTGAGGCAGATGGAAGAGAATGGAGTGAACTGCAGCTGATTCTCTGATCCTTGGCCTCAGATGAGTGAGTGAGTGAGTGAGGTGGGTGGGGTCCAGACTTTTCCACCATCACCAAAACAATCACCTGTTTGTTTTTACTGTCATCATCACTAAACACAGTTTGTAAGCACTGTTTGCACCTGGTTGGAATGAATGACCACAATGTTCACGTGACTGTTCCTGAGAGTTATTGTGGGGCATGGGCACCAGCATCAGCCGGCATCGTGCCCTAGATCCAGCACAATGGGAGGTCAAGTTTATTAGTTAGCAAGCTTAGAGTACAAACTGAGGCTTCCTAGTCTTTCTCCAATCATGCAAAATCAGACAATGATAATGTTTTATGGCATTTAGATAAGTGGATAAAGATGCTCTTGGCCCCAGGCCACTGGTCCAGGAACTCTGGCAATTCTAGGTCCCATGAGGCTGCCAAAAGGTCAAAGAAAGTGGTATGTCAGCAGCAGCCCATCCATGGCAAGAATACTGGAGTGGGTTGCCATTTTCTCCTCCAGGAGATCTTCCTGACCTAGGGATCAAACCCACATCTCCTGTGTCTCCTGCCTTACAGGTGGATTCTTTACCTGCTGAGCCATCAGGAAAGCCCATCCGTGACCCAGCACTGCACTACTACCTGCCAGCTGCTGCTGCTGCTGCTAAGTCGCTTCAGTCGTGTCCGACTCTGCACGACCCCATAGACGGCAGCCCACCAGGGTCCCCTGTCCCTGGGATTCTCTTGGCAAGAACACTGCAGTGGGTTGCCATTTCCTTCTCCAGTGCATGAAAGTGAAAAGTGAAAGTGAAGTCGCTCAGTTGTGTCCGATCCTCAGCGACCCCATGGACTGCAGCCCTCCAGGCTCCTTCGTCCATGGGATTTTCCAGGCAAGAGTACTGGAGTGGGGTGCCATTGCCTTCTCCGACTACCTGCCAGTAGAAAGGTGCTAATCTACATTACTGATATTAATGAACCACATGGTACTGACTGACAAAATTCTATGTTTATATGATATTTGAAGAAGTGAAGTGAAGTGAAGTCACTCAGTCATGTCCGACTCTTTGCGACCCTATGGACTGTAGCCTACCAGGCTCTGAGGAGCCTCTCAGCACATGGAATTTTCCAGGCAAGAGTACTGGAGTGGGTTGCCATTTCCTTCTCTAGGGGATCTTCCCAACCCAGGGATCGAACCTGGGTCTCCCGCATTGCAGGCAGACGCTTTACCGTCTGAGCCACCTGGGAAGCCATATGTAATATTTGAGATATCTGCTAAATTAATTAATGCATTTCAATATCCAACAATTGCTAAATTCCAGTGATTGTTCCTCTGTGAATTCTAGCAGCTCAGTTGACCCTAAAGGTTCATAAAGACTGGAGAGAGAGGAAAAGTCTGTTACAAAAGATGTCAAGGTTTCATTATTACCAAATATTTCTAAAGCATGGACCCACTGTTTTCAGAATATTCAGGAATTTGGTGGGAATAATTCTACACGCTTACTCCTTGGAAGAAAGTTATGATCAAGCTAGATAGCATATTCAAAAGCAGAGACATTACTTTGCCAACAAAGGTTTGTCTAGTCAAGGCTATGGTTTTTCCAGTGGTCATGTATGGATGTGAGAGTTGGACTGTGAGAAAGCTGAGCTCCAAAGAATTGATGCCTTTGAACTGTGGTGTTGGAGAAGACTCTTGAGAGTCCCTTGGACTGCAAGGAGATCCAACCAGTTCATTCTGAAGGAGATCAGTCCTGGGATTTCTTTGGAAGGAATGATGCTAAAGCTGAAGCTCCAGCACTTTGGCCACCTCACTCGAAGAGTTGACTCATTGGAAAAGACTCTGATGCTGGGAGGGATTGGGGGCAGGAGGAGAAGGGGACGACAGAGGATGAGATGGCTTGATGGCATCACTGACTCGATGGAGGTGAGTCTGAGTGAACTCCGGGAGTTTGTGATGGACAGGGAGGCCTGGCGTGCTGCGATTCATGGGGTCGCAAAGAATCTGACACAACTGAGTGACTGAACTTAACTGAACAGAATGAGACAAATCCCAGACAAGTCCAAAGAGTAAATCAAATGCCCCTCTGGAAATGGTAGCATGAGAGGAAGACCAGATGGTGTTGCCAGGGAACATGGGAGGTAGTTAGATGGTGTTGTCCAAGGGGTTTTCAGATTATACCAGCACTTGATAGTTGCTTTTTGTGCTAAGTTGCTTCAGTCATGTCCAACTCTTCATGAGCCTATGAACTGTAGCCCACCAGGCTCCTCTGTTCAGGGGATCTCCAGGCAAGAATACTGGACTGGGTTTCCATGTCATCCTCCAGAGGATCTTACTGATCAAGGGATCGAACCCGTGTCTTTTATGTCTCCTTTATTGGCAGGCAGGTTCTTTACCACTAGTTGCCAGTTGGGAAACCTGATAGTCACAAAATAATAGATTCAGGTCACACCTTCTAAGAGAATATATGATGTGAGGATGATCTTCAGAGGAAATTGAATGTACTTGTCGTTCAAGATACATGTTTGGAGTCACTTCCTCCTAAAACTTCTTGGCTGTGTGTGAGACCCTGTCTCAGGAAAGCATCTTGTTTCCTCTTGTATAACATCCCAACATATACCAAATGGTAAGTGCTTCTTAAGAGTACAAAATCCTTAAGAGCTGGGGCCCTGTGTCCTGCATCTCTGAATCCACAGCCTCTTATAAGTACCCAATAAGCTGTCAAATGATAGAGGATGAGAAATAGGAAATTTGGGATTTATCCCCTATTCTATGAATTTTATTCACTACAGATGGTAAGTGAGTGGGTGAGTGAAAGTCACTCAGTAGCGTCCAGCTCTTTGCGACTATACAGTCCATGGAATTCTCCAGGCCAGAATACTGGAGTGGGTGGCCTTTCCCTTCTCCAGGGGATCTTCCCAACCCAGGGATTGAACCCAGGTCTCCTGCATTACAGGTGGATTCTTTACCAGCTGAGCCACCAGATGATATGCTGGTATGTTATAGACAGGTTGCCCTCAATTTATGAACATTGGGGCTTTCCCAAAGTTCATTTTATTAAGTCAATTGTGAGAAATTTGGAAAGGGTTTCTTGGAGAAACGTTTTAATGTGTGGTGGGCTATTAAAATTCAGTGTAATGGAGAAAGTCACCAAAACATCAGACTCATGTAACAAGATGGAAATCTGGCCAGGAGGAGCAGCAGTCTCATAGTACAGAAATGAAAGGAAAGACTTTCTCTTCTGTTCTGGGTTGGCCCTTGGCAGTGTTTTGGAACAAAGAATATTTAAGGCCTTTCATTTATTGTAGAACATTATTTTGCCTCCTCCTAGATCTGTCCTATTTCCTAAAATGCTGTACTTTTAAAAATAACCCCTTTAACTCCAATCACAACACAGATTTTCTCATTGGGTGAGATCTCAAGCTTACATTCGCATGAAACGAGCTGATCCAAATGAATCCCAGTGAAGTGAATGACTTATCTGGGAGATGCTTGCTCTGCTGAGTGGCAATTTAGGTTAACTCTCTAAACAGTTCTTGATTTTCCCCAATTTTGCCTGGCTTAGAGGATCCACGGTTCTCTCAACAGTCTGTTATTTCATTCCAAATTTCTTGGAGTCAGAAATGCCAGGGCTGCCGTTAGCCTGGGTAGGAATGACCCTCTGTGTCACTCCTGGATCATTTATTTATAAACTGGGAACGTGCAAGGCTGCTACTGTCTGTGCTCAGGATGGCTGACTAATATTCCCTACCCCAAGGCACTGGAATGCCCACTTCTCTAAACCTTCAGAAGGCAGATCCTGCCACACCCGTGAACAGCCTGGGGAACCTGAGCGCCACCCTGGGGTTTGGAGGCTCAAGTTAATGACACACAGCCCCCTGGCTGTGGTGACTGGCTATGCTGCCAAGCTTGTACAGCTGGTTGCCTGTGTGCTGGAAGATTCTGATGCCCCCTGCTGTATCCTGGCTTGCCAGGGAGAGCAGTTCCAGTGGGTTTAAGGAGAGCACAATTTATCTTTTCTCAGAGGCATCCTTGTTCCTCGGCTCCTGGCAGGTTGAACTCAGCTTGGGTTGTGGTTACGTAAGTATTGCACACTAAGCCATCTGCCTTCCCCGGGGCCCAGGCTGATTTACAAGCGAGACTATAGAGAGTGTTTGACGCTGTCATAGCTTGAATTTTACTTCAGACATGGACCTCCAGAATATTCTGTACTGTGTTCTGTTCCTCACGTGGATGGAGCGGGCATTCCATGTATTTTTGTTTTTCCTTTCTTTTTTGCCTGGAGTGTTTGTTTACCACAGCATTGTATAATACCACAGGCATTGCTTCAACTCTCTTAATCTCCTCAAATGAAGATTGCTTTTGCCTTCTGTTCTGTGGTGCTCTCTACAGCTGTTAGAAGTGTTTCAAATTTATGCTTTTATTAAATATTTAAACATGTGTTTTCAGGGATGGAACATATTCTATGCTCAGAGCTGCACCAGCAGATTCATTTTGTCTGCCGGTGGGGAGATGAATTCATGAAAGGCTATGAAGTGTCCCCAAGTAGCTAGCCACAGATGGAGATACCAGAGGTTTTATGTTATTTGAAGCTTCAGACTTGCCCTTATTCCTAGAAGACCCTTGGTTTGCAACAGTATTACAGGGCTGTGAAATCCCAGGGTCAGCAGCACAGAATTTAAACTGAAATGAAATGCATGCTAATGTGAAGTAAAATGTGTACCCTCTGAAAGAAAATAGTAACATTTAAATTCGTGCAACTGAGGCAAAAATCTTTTATTCAGTGAACAGGGCTCCTGCAAGTAAACTTTGCAAATGAGACATCTTTTCAGGTTTGTGTGGAGCTAGCCCACCCTTCTGAGTGTTTTCTGAACATCTACCATGTGCTCAGCCTGGTAGCAGAGAGGGGCTGCCTTCAGAAACAGCTTTTTTTGCCTTAAAGTAAGACAAGGTTTTGGAGAAGGCAGTGGCAACCCACTCCAGTACTCTTGCCTGGAAAATCCCATGGACGGAGGAGCCTGGTAGGCTACAGTCCGTGGGGTCGCTAAGAGTCAGACACGACTGAGCAACTTCACTTTCCCTTTTCACTTTCATGCATTGGGGAAGGAAATGGCAACCCACTCCAGTGTTCTTGCCTGGAGAATCCCAGGGATGGGGGAGCCTGGTGGGCTGCCGTCTATGGGGTCCTGCAGAGTCGGACACGACTGAAGCGACTTAGCATCAAGACAAAGTTTGTTCAAAATTATCATTTAATAGTTGATTTTTAAGGATAAAACTAACAATACCCTGAAATCTTGATGTATCTTTATAATATCCATGAGAAAAGTCATAAACATTACTTGACATGGCTGAAAAAAAAAAAAGACATCTTCTGAGATACCCAAGAAAAATATTAGAAAATAATTTTAGAAAGTCTTGTAATTAATGCACATCCCAAGTGGCTCAGTGGGTAAAGAATCTGCAATGCAGGAGACACAGGCAGACATGAGTTCTATCCCTGGGTTGGGAAGATCCCCTGGAGGAGGGCATGGCAACCCACTTCTTGCCTGGAGAATCCTATGGACAGAGGAACCTGGTGGGCTATAGTACATAGGGTCGCAAAGAGTTGGATACAGCTGAAGTGACTGAACACATAAACACACACACATTTACTAAACGATTAGCCTCCATTTTGTAAATCATAGAAATCACGATTGTCATTATGTCATATAAACAAAAAGTATTTCTGAAAGCCTGTAATCCATATTTTAATCAAGGAACACACAATGAATTGTAAAAGGTTTTATTTCGACTATGTGTGAAATGAATCCATATTAATAAAACTGAATGGTTTTTAACTGGATGGTTTTAATTAAAAAAAATCTATTTAAAAAATTAAGTTTATCTTTTTATTAAAAAAAAAAAAAAAGAAACAGCATTTTTTAAAGCCCCTATAAGTGTGCCAGAACATGAACAGCTGAACCCAATCCTGTCAGGGCATCCAAGGTTTTCTTCTGTACGTTGTCCTTTCCCCGTCTACCACCTCCAGGGTAAATGATGCTATCTTCTAAAAGGGAGAATAGAGCACAAAAGGGAAGAAAGGTGCTTTGGCACCAAATAAGTAAGAACCTCCAGGAAATACCAAGTGAAGGTGACATATAGTAAGAAAAAAAATAGTCTTAAAATGAATGTAAAATAATTTATTTAGTTTACCTTAAATGCAACAAGCATTATGATCATCATAATCATCAGTTCAGTCACTCCATCATGTCCGACTCTGTGTGACCCCATGGACTGCAGAATGCCAGGCCTCCCTGTCCATCACCAACTCCCGGAGTTTACTCAAACTCATGTCCATCTAGTCAGTGATGCCATCCAACCATCTCATCCTCTGTCATCCCCTTCTCCTCCCGCCTTCAATCTTTCCCAGCATCAGGGTGTTTTCCAATGAGTCAGTTCTTCAAATGAGGTGGCCAAAGGATTGGAATTTCAACTTCAGCATCAGTCCTTCCAATGAATATTTAGGAGTGATTTCCTTTAGGATAAACTGGTTGGATCTCCTTACAGTCCAAGGGACTCTCAAGAGTCTTCTCCAACACCAAAGCATCAATTCTTTGGTGCTCAGCTTTCTTTAAAGTCCAACTCTTACATCCATACATGACCACTGGAAAAATCATAACTTAGACTAGATGGATCTTTGTTGGCAAAGTAATGTCTCTGCTTTTTAATATGCTGTCTAGGTTGGTCATAGCTTTTCTTCCAAGGAGCAAACGTCTTTTAATTTCATATATTTGATATATGATACTTAAAGGCAAATCAGAATAAGTGGTCAGACTAATTGTCTCTGCATCTTTTCAGCTCCTCCTGGTCTGAACATAAGCACTCTAATCCCATGATTGGCCATCATTTCTCCAATTACTGCACTAAACTCCACTTCATGTTTCAAAAAAGAGTAAGCAGGCACTTGCCTTGATTGTTATAACCAAATTTCCCTGGAACTCGCCACCTGCTTCCTCCTTCCAAATTCTTGAGATTCTGTCTTGCTTCTTCATGCCACTCCTTTCAGTAGGTACCTGGTTGTTGTTATTGTTCAGTTGTTAAGTTGTGCCTCACTATTTACGACCCCGTGAACTGCAGCATGCCAGGCTTCTCTGTCCTCCACTATTTCCTGGAGTTTGCTCAAACTCATGTCCACTGAGTGGGTGATGCTATCCAACCATCTCATCCTCTGTCCTCCTCTTCTCCTCTTGCCTTCAATCTTTCCAGCATCAGACTTTGCTGTCAAACCTTCTTCAAGCTGCTTCCCAGCCTATCTGTCTGCCTCTCACCTGTCATTATCCTCTCTGGGACCCTCTCTGCCTCCCTGCCTTCATCTCCTCTCTTTTTCCAGTGCTGGGTTTTCATCCCCAGATCCCTCATTCCAACACACTCATACAATTCAAACTGGGCCTGTTACATGTTGTCTGCTTGTAAAGTATGTTCTAACTTTGACTTAATGTTATCTCTGCCCCTACTGTTACATCATCTTTAAAAAATATATACCTTCTGTGAAAATCCCAGTGAAAATTAAAAATTAATATGCTTAGAGTTCAAATACCTTCCATCCTTTTGTTTTGCTTATTTCTTGGGGTTCAAACAGTCAATTGTCTCCTTCTGAAAGAACTTGAAAAAAAACTTCCTAGATCAAACTGCCATCTAAAGTGAAGATTTCTCTTCCTAGAGCAGCCTCTTTTGCTCTGCGGTTTCTTGCTCTTAAATGTGATCACGCTCCCTGCTCCAAAATTCTGAGATCATGTCGAAGTACCTTTTGTCTGTGCTGACCAGCGTCCTGATGACTTCAGTCTGAATGGATCTTCAGGTTTGACAGTAGGTGAATGATTTAATCACTTAGCATCTTTTGAAAAGGCCAGAGTTATTTTCATGCAAAACATATGTTAAAACAAATTTAATCTCATACATATATACGTAAGTAAATAACCTTCCTCACAGTCCCTAATTATAGTCTACTTGAGGAGACAAGGCTAGCACATGTACATTAATCCCGGAACAATATAAGGGTGCTAAGATAAGTGTTAAATCACATGAGGCTGTCAATAAGAAACGAAGGAGTACAAGCAAGTATGGGAAGAATGAATGCTGCAGGTGTGAATAGGCAATGAAGCCTGGTCTTTGAGGACCAAAGGGATTGAATTAGGAGAAGGAAGAAAGGGAGGGCATGTAGGGATGAAGAACAATCAAATGCAGGCAAAGACACAGGGATATGGTTTTAGAGGGGTGAGGAGAGGGTGTTTAAAACATTGGCTGACAAATGAATGGCAGGAAGTGAGGGAAAATAAGTTTGAATAAGCAGTTGTTTAGTCAGTAAGTTGCGTCCGACTCTTTTGCGACACTGAGGTGAGTCCTGATCGTGGAAGGCTTCAACAACCAGACACCAGGAACTGGATTCTGATGCTCAGGCACTGTTGAAAATGTTATAAAAACTGAGTCTAAAGAGTATGAATTCAGGTATTTGGAAACAGTTGGGAGGTAATTTTATTTACAGATTTACAAGACAATGAGGTTCTTGTCCAGGGTTGTTTTTTTTTTTTTTTCCTTTCTTTAGTAAAAGATTAAAGAATATTTTTCTTTTTCTGTAAGTCCTCTTTATTGATATTAAACAGTGTATAGATATGATTGGAATCAGTTGGGAAAAAACGAGGGTAAGAAGCCCTCACTGTCTATCAGTACAAGTGAATATTGCTTCACTTCAACCTCCACCATTTTTTTTAAGTATCACAGAGGCAGAAGAAATTACAGTAAAAGCAGATGGAAGTTACCATTTAGCTTATTGTGGATAATGGATTTGGTCTCATTTGCATTAAATTAGCAGCAATATCGGAAAACCCAAGCCAAAGTCACAAGTGCTCAGGAGGTAAGCTTGTGCCCATAGAATGACCGTTCTTGATTTGTGACATGCTTTTCCTGCAAGTGGAAGCATTTCTCTGTCCACACTACGTTTTTCTTATGTAGTAAGTGGCAAACACTCTATTTACTTGAGAAATAAATGTCAAGAGATATTTTTCAACGGGCCAGTCACACATCTATTTATGTTTATTCATTTATTTTTTATGATGAAATGTACCTGAATTAAACCAACTGGCTAAACGCAGTAGATCTACTTTGCTTATTTGTCAGTAATAAATACAAGTAAAATCAGCTTTTCCAGTGCTGTCTCTGTGAGTCAGCACTAGTTCTCTGCTATGCAATCTACAAATCTTGATTCAGTGGGTACTGAACCAGAATCAAAGCAGGGACTTCATGTCCTGAAAGTTTCTGTGAGCTTTGTAAGTTATACCTAGGAGAGGGCCAGTAGGCAGCGACAGTTCACCAGAGTCCCCCAAGGGTCCCCAGACTTTACTTTCATTAACGGAAGAAACAAAAGACCTGAGATAGGTTATTACAAAGAATATTGGAACATTCAGAATTTTGCCAGAGTGAGATGAGGAAGTGCTGAAGAAATTAAAGGTAAAAAGTTTGGGGATCTGTATTTTCAAAACAGAGAGGGAAAGGAGTAGCAAGAAGGATTTAAAGTATTTGTGTAAGTCCCTGTCAAGGTACTTGTGTAAGAAGCACAAACACCAGAAATCTGAAGACTAGAAAACATTTGATCTGGTGAAGAGGAAATGACAGATTAAATATCAAATGGGGAGATTGAGGTTTAGATATGTTTGTTTTTAATTTATTTACTGTTTTTATTATTGAACTATAATTACTTTACAGTGTTGTGTTAGTTTCTGCTATACACAGATATGTTTAAAATAAGACATGCTGAATTTATGAATTTATGTTTGGCGTTATGGTCAAGTGGGTTTGCGACTTGCAATTTAGAGGTGACCTCTGTCCATTTAAGAAACAGTTCAGGGACTTAGAATTCAGCTGATTAGAAAATTTAATCTATTGCTGGGAGAAATATCAATAATCTCAGATATGCTGATGACACCACCCTTATGGCAAAAAGTGAAGAGGAACTGAAGAGCCTCTTGATGAAAGTGAAAGAGGAGAGTGAAAAAGTTGGCTTAAAACTCAACATTCAAAAAAATAAGATCATGGCATTTGGTCCCATCACTTCATGGCAAATAGATAGAGAAACAATAGAAACAGTGACAGACTTTATTTTTCTGGGCTCCAAAATCACTGCAGATGGTGACTGCAGCCATGAAATTAAAAGACGCTTACTCCTTGGAAGGAAAGTTATGACCAACCTAGATAGCATATTCAAAAGCAGAGACATTACTTTGCCAACAAAGGTCTGTCTAGTCAAGGTATGGTTTTTCCAGTGGTCATGTATGGATGTGAGAGTTGGACTGTGAAGAAAGTTGAGTGCCGAAGAATTGATGCTTTTGAACTGTGGTGTTGGAGAAGACTCTTGAGAGTCCCTTGGACTGCAAGGAGGTCCAACCAGTCCATCCTAAAGGAAATCAGTCCTGAATGTTCATTGGAAGGACTGATGTTAAAGCTGAAATTCCAATCCTTTGGCCACCTGATGTGAAGAACTGACTCATTGGAAAAGATTCTGATGTTGGGAAAGATTGAAGGCAGGAGGAGAAGGGGACAACAGAGAATGAGATGGTTGGATGGCATCACCGACTTGATGGACAAGAGTTTGAGTCAGCTGCGGGCATTGTTGATGGACAGGGAAGTCTGACGTGCTGCAGTCCATGGGGTCGCAAAGAGTTGGACATGACTGAGCAACTGAACTGAACTGAATCTAGAAAAATAAATAAAATTTTGTTTTGTTAATATTTTAGTTAAATGATTAATTTAAATATTTTCAATTATAAGAATCAAAACCTATGTCTTAGTAGCTATGATTAGGGAACCTAATGATTAAGCTCTTATATGTTTGAATGAAGGGAAGCCAGTTTCTGGCAGAATACTGGACAGCAGCACTGTATTATAGAAACCTACCTCCCAATCTCCTCTCTCTAAAATGAATTTGCTCAAAATAGCACAGCTATTAAGGGTGGGACCTAAACCCAGATGATCTGATTCTGAAATATCAATATCAATTTTGAGTCCCTTGCTTCCACTTTGCTTCCATCTCTAGATCACATTGAAGCAACCTGCGCCTAAACTGGTCTGTCTTGGCTCAATCCTCTTTCATAGCAGAAACTTAAGGGGTTTAATCTTCCCTCCATGTATCTGTTTATACCACTCAGAGCAGCTATACTTGTTCAAACTGGTAACTTCAAATTCAATGTATGTACCTCTTAAAAATTAACAAGTGATCTTTTCATTTCCTTAGAACAATGCTTACCACAGACAGACAAATAAACGTTATTTCCGGTGGGCAAGGCTAAAAGAAAATTTGACAATAGTGTTAAAAGGAAGTGTAGCAGCTAGCCTGGGGGTCCTTGGGTACGTTAAGTGAAATACCACAGAGTCAGTCAGCCTCACCTTTTTCTTACCTTACACATGCCTGGGTTCCTATGAGGTTCTGTAAGGGACTCATGAGCACAGTTTTCAGTGAGCAGTGTAGTCTTCATTTCTATATTCTGGGAAGGGAGAGGTGAAGGAACGTGCTTTTGATTGTGGTAACGTATCAGTTTTTGTTCTTGTCAAAATCAGAGCTCATTCAAAGAAGCTATTAAAGTGAGTTTTATAAAGGCATTGGGACTAAGGAAAAACAAAACGTTAACAAGCCCTTTGGCATGATAATATTACCTCTAGTTCCGAGAGACAAAGAGAGGGACAAGTTAACAAAACCTAAAGATAGTGGTGGGAAGGCTCCTACCAGGGGGCTTCTCTGGTGGCTCAGAAGATAAAGAATCTGCCTACAATGCAGGACACCCAGTCCCTGGGTCAGGAAGATCCCCCGGAGAAGAGAATGGCTATTCACTCCAGTATTCTTGCCTGGAAAATTAAGGACAGAGGAACACGGCAGGCTACAGTCCATTGGGTCACAGAGTTGGATACAACTGAGCAACTGACACTTTCACTTTTTTTTCAAAGATAGTGTGGTGCTTAGTTAGTAGCAGTAGTTGTAAATGAGATTTGGCAGACAGAAGCTGCAGCCTTCAATAAACAAAAAACAGGAAAGAAAAGAAAAAACTCAAACAACCCTAGTGATGACCCAGCCATGATGCAGCCAGGAAAATGCACTCGCCCTGATGGTCCTCTCGTTCCTCATTCTGATCTCTTTCCAGTGCCTCCCATGGCAGAAGCCAAGCAGAAGCCAGGTGACTAGAGAGCCTGTCATGCATGCGAGGAGCTCAGTCTCCCAGGGCTCCAAGGGCAGGTTTGGGAAGTGGATCTGAGAGGCAAATAGAAAGTGCGCAGTGCGGACAAGGACTGTGGATAAGATTAAGGCAAAGTAATCTTCTTGTGGATCAATGCTGGTTATAGTTGACCAATATTTGACACATTCTAAACTAAAGGCTCTTGGGAACAGAGATTCGCTGTGAGTAATACCCTCAGAACCTACCAGTGACCATCACTGTCTGAATCAGGAGTTCTGACTGGACCACTTGAATCCTGGCCCATCCTGACAGGGGTCTCAGAAGGAAAGCCCATGGGGGAAACAATGGCTTTCACTTTCCTAGAGAAACTAGCAGGAGGGAGAAATAGATGAAACCAGTGAAGAAGGAGAGGTTATTTCACGGTCAAGCTTCTTCTAGGATACTGCAAACAAGAAGCAGCTCAAAAGTTTTTTGCAAATGAGTTGGCAATGTCTCTTTAAAGCCAATTACACTTACTTCAGATTGAAAATGATTGTGAACCGTGTTGTTCTTCTTTTAAATCAGGGGTTTGAGGTTCATTTGTGAGAAATCAATGCAACCACATTTATCCTTGGCCTAGTATTGAAAAAAAAAAAAAGTAGTTACAGTAAAAATGATTCTAGTCTTTTGAAGCTGTGGGTAATGTGAGTGATACTGACTGAATGGAAATTTCAGGTTAAGTGTATGAAATGCGAATTCAATAATGATGTGGAATTTGGGTAGGGAGGGTGGTGGTGGATTTAATCTAAAGACTCATAGGTAATTTATGTGCAAAAAGATATCATTGTGTTCCAGTTAGTGATGTGACCCTGAAATGTTCATGGAGTGGGCACCATCACACTGTCACAGCCCAGCACATTTTCAGTACTGGTTAAATATATCCTGGGGATGAAATAGAATAAGGCCAGCATTGATGACAGCAAGCCTTGCAAAAACCAGCCCCGGCAGAGCAGTCCCCTTCTGTTTTCTTACTTTCAAGAACAGGCTTCAAGCGTTCATTTGAAATTTGTCTCTTAATCTGTTTTCCATTGATGGCAGCAACCGAGAAAAGTTTTCAGCCAGAAAAAGTCAAGTTAAGTCAAACCATTCTTGTGCACAGCAAGCATACAAATTGGCTATTTTTTAAAAATCAGAAGTTAACCGTATGTTTTGCATTCAGAAGTGGGATTACATACTCAAAGGTTGCATTAGCCTTAAATCATCCCGTCTGTGTGCATGGGTGTGCCTGTGCAGGGGTTGGGGGGGGTGTGTGTGTGTATGACTGTTCTCTCACCACTCTGCCTTGCGGTGACCCTTGAACAGGGACAGTGCAATGGGGGACAGTGGTCACAGAGTCCTCTACAGTCCCCCAAAGGCAGAGACTGTCTCTTAAGGACACTAGAGAGAGAGGTTTACTCTACAGACTCTCTGAGAGAAGATGTATGGAGTCCTAGGAAGCACAGAGAAGATTTCTACAAAGAATCTTCACTAAATAACACTTGAATAAATAAGTTTTTTTAAGATGAAAATAGTGGGTAAATAATATTCCTTGAAATTTAAATTATTTCTTACCAACCACAGTATATGAGAAGGAGTCTCTACAGACTAGATCTGAGAACAGGGAAAGAAATAAAGGGAGCCTTCCCCTCCATATTCACACACACACACATGATTGCAGCAGTTATAGAGTTGGCTGGATTTAAGACTAGCTCTAGAAGAGAAAACAAGACTGCTCTTCCCAGGTAGCTCAGCTGGTAAAGAATCTGCCTGCAATGCAGGAGACCCTGGTTCGATTCCTGGCTCAGGAAAGTGTCCTGGAGAAGGGATAGGCTACCCACTCCAGTATTCTTGGGCTTCTCTAGTAGCTCAGCTGGTAAAGAATTCACCTGCAGTGTGGGAGACCTGGGTTCTATCCCTGGGTTGGGAAGATCCCCTGGAGAAGGGAGTGGCTGCCCACTCCAGTATTCTTGCCTAGAGAATTCCATGGACTGTATAGTTCGTGGGGTCACAAAGAGTCGGACACGACTGAGCAACTTTCACTTCTCTAGAAGAGAGACTGCTTCAATGTCTCAGGTACATCAGGACTCCAAAGTTGCAGTTGGGGATTTGTTTGTTTATTTTCTGAGCAATATGTGTATCCAT
Source organism: Bos javanicus (assembly GCF_032452875.1). NCBI lineage: Eukaryota > Metazoa > Chordata > Mammalia > Artiodactyla > Bovidae > Bos > Bos javanicus. The sequence continues at coordinate 79,957,298 of NC_083876.1, read as the reverse complement.
GTGGCACTGGGCCTCTTCTTCTCACAGAGGGTGGAGCCTAGAAGTGGAGATATCCCATGAGGGCGTTGAAGAGACCAACAGGGACACTATTTCTCCTGTAACCAAGATTGGGTGAGAAGAAGTGGCATTTTGATCCTGTTTTAGGGCAGCTGCTTACCTCAGTGCTTACAGTCCCTGGGAACCCTAGTGTATTACCCTTGAAATGCAGGTGTGTTCTTTGCTCACTTTCTTACACATATTATAGGTAAGTGAATTACCATATAACCTTTCCCAGACCTATTATGGAACCTTGAGGCAGAAACATGTGCTCCAAGGTCTTTGTGTCTCAGTAATGTTTCCAATTATCCAATTACATTTCACAGATGTTGCATCAATGTTAGGAGACTGCTGGGGGCAGTGCCTTATTTGGTTAGAGCTCTGAGAGCCCCCATTCTCACCCGTAGCAAGTAATCAGAGAGGCCTGGTACAAGGTAAGTGTGATGGCAACCAGTGACCACTTGGGTTACCCTTGCTTCTCAGGGAGTCAGAAAGATTGCCAACTGGGACTCTAGTTCAGGCTTGAGGTGGGAAAGAAAGAAACTTGAGTATGCATCTCCTTCCTCTCTTTCTCACTTGCTCCAACATGTATGGGCATTTACATCCTCTGGACCTTTGGAGAATGATGTGACCAGATGAATTGGAGAAGAGAGTGGAAACATAGCAACAAGCAGAAGGATCTCAGCCTTTACCTAATTGCTGGACAGCATGCAGTATTCAGCAGACCACCTTGGGCAGAAAAAGCTGCTGACAATGCTATAGGCGTCTAAGAAAACTTCTGTATGGTAGCCTGCCCCCTGGGTCTTAGGAAACTTCCTCTCCAGCCACAGATAAATCCAATTAAACATCTGCAATACTATTTTGTTGTAATCCCTGTTATATTCAACCATCAATTTTTTAAAATTAAAGAAGTAGGCAAAGGTTTTTAAAAAAATTCCCAAGGCGTTATGGCTATGAGGTAACTCCAAAGAAGCAACTTATTGCCGCACTATGGCTGAGAGGATGAGATGGCTGGGTGGCATCACTGATGCAATGACATGAACTTGGGCAAACTTCGGGAGATGGTGAGGCCTGGAGTGCCGCAGTCCACGGGGTCGCAAAGAGTCAGACACAACTGGGTGACTGAACAACAACAACAATGGCTGAATTCAGACAGAAATTTTGCTTTATTTATTTTTAAAGTGATCAGAAATCACAGATGGGCTGACCTTTCTGTGGCTTCCATAGCAGTTTAGATGCCTCTATCATTTGTCACATTTTATGGAATGATTTCTGAATTTTTCAGCCCACAGCATACATTAAAAATTAAAATATTGGCACCCATCATTAGGCTAAATGGATAAAGTTCTCCACAGCTAGAGGCAAAATTGGTCTAGGGCTCCAGTCACCCAGGGAACCACTGGTCTCTCCAGGACTAGGTTTATTGAGCTGAATTCTTTGAGAATTGCTTTAAGAATGTCTCCACTAGGGGCTTCCCTGATCCAGGAAGATCCCACACACTGCAGAGCAATTAACCTATGTGTCACAACTACTGAACCTGCGCTCTGGAGCCCAGGACTGCAACTCCTGAAGCCCATGTGCCCTAAAGCCTGTGCTCTGCAACAATAAAAGGCACTGCAATGAGAAGCCGTCAAACTGCAACAAGAACCTTCTTTCACTACAAGGTGAAAGAGAAAAACCTGTGCAGCAACAAAGACCCAATGTGGCCAAAAGTAAAAAAAATTTTTAAAAAAAGAAAAGAAAAGAATGTCTCCACTGCCTGCAGAGCAATGGAGATGCTGATCATTTTTGTTTTTGAAACAGACTCTCTTGTGTAGGAATGTTGTGAAACTCTGACAGCTGAAAATACCATGCAAACAGGTTAGTTTGTGAAGCCACCTTAACTGACTTGATGACACATTGATCCCAGTCTAGGCGAGGTTCATTCACACTGTTACCCATTGTTTCACCTGGTCTCTGGCTGTGCAACTGCCTGAGGAGGTGAACTGTCACTGTGGTTCCTCCAGCATCGTGGAGTCTCCCTTCACCATGACAAGAAACAGTGAAAGCACATAACACTTTATTTACCTACATTCCAGTTACCTTTGATTCTAAAAGCCTCATGTGACTCCCAGGGATTCTGTCTTAATTGTGAGAGCACAATATACAGAAGTGTTAATAAAGTTAAATGGATTCCTTGCTGTTGTTCAGTTGCTAAGTCATGTCTGACTATTTGTGACCCCATGGACTGCAGCCCGCAAGGCTCCTCTGTCCTCCACTTGCTCCCAGAGTTTGCTCAAATTCACCTCCATTGAGTCGGTGTTGCTATCTAACCATATCATCCTCTATCACCCCCTTATTCTTTTGCCTTCAATCATCCCCAGCATCAGGGTCTTTTCCAGTGAGTCAGATCTTCTCATCAGGTAGTCAAAGGATCAGAGCTTCAGCTTCAGCACCAGTCTTTCCAATGAATATTCAGGGTTGATTTCCTTTAGGATTGACTGATTTGATCTCCTTGCTGTCCAAGGAACTCTCAAGAGTCTTCTCCAACACCACAGTTCAAAAGCATTAATGCTTCAGCACTCAGCCTTCTTTATGATCCAACTCTCACATCCATACAAGACTACTGGAAAAACCATAGCTTTGATTATGCAGATCTTTGTCAACAAAGTGATGTCTCTGCTTTTTAACATGCTGTCTAGGTTTGTCTAGGTTTCACTTTCACTTTTTTCACTTTCTTTTCCTTTCAAGAAACATGTGTCTTTTAATTTCATGGCTGCAGTCACTGTCCTTAGTGATTTTGGAGCCCAAGAAAATAAAATCTGTCACTGCTTCCACTTCCCCCTCTTTAATTTGCCATGAAGTGATGGGACTAGATGCCATGATCTTAGATTTTTTTATGTTGAACTTCAGTAATATTGAACCTGAGTATAAAGATCCCAGGCTTTGATTCTGTCCATCAGGGTAGGCTATAATATCAAAGTTCATTTGTCATTAATCTACATTCCATCATGATCTGGCAAGAGAGTTATCCTCACCACAGACACACCAGGAGCCCAGGATGATGGGGGCCTATCTCACAGACTTCCATAACAGAGGCGAGAGAGAGAGAGGAGGCCAAACCACATGCCGGTACTTCAAGCTTCTGACCAAATATAACACATTTCTTCTGCTCAAATTTCACAGGGTAAAAAAATGCTATGACTAAGTCCTCTTGCAGGGAGGGACACAGAATATTGGCGAACTGTGATATAGTATGCCACTGACAGAATGGCCTCATTATCTGAAAGAAAGCAGTCATTAATTCAAAAAACACTTTTGAGCACCTATGTCAGGACCATTTGAAATTCTTGGAATACATTAAAGAACACAACCTACCAAGAGCCCTGCTGTAATGAAGTTTCTATTTTAGTGGAAGGAGAAAGGTAATACAACACAATAAGCATCGTGTGTAAGTAAATTATACGGTTTGTTAGAAGATGGTAAATGCTGTGGAAAAAGGAATTGTAGAATAAGGTTGGAGGGGATAGCATATGATTGGAAATGCTAGGTCAAGAATGACAATTTTATTTTATCTATTTTTAACTAAAGTATAGTCGATTTATAACATCGTGTTAGTTTCAGGTGAACAGCAAAGTGTTACAGAATTTTCCAGGCCAGAATACTGGAGTGGGTAGCCTTTCCCTTCTCCAGGGGATCTTCCCAACCCAGGGATCGAACCCAGGTCTCCCACATTGCAGGTGGATATACATACATACATATATATATATATATATATATATATGTATACATTCTCTTTTTTATTCTTTTCTATTATTGTTTATTATAAGATATTGAATAGAGTTCCCTATTCTATACAGTAGATCCTTGTTGCTTCTCTATTTTATATATGGTAGTATGCATATGTTAATCCTATACTTCCAATTTATCTCTCCTCCCCTTTCCCCTTTGATAAGTTTGCTTTCTATGTCTGTAAATCTGTTTCTGTTTTGCAAATAAAACAGAAAGTTAGGAGGTCGGTGATGGGGTGTCTTTTTAATTTTATTTATTGCCTGTTCTGGGGATTTTTGCTGCTTGGGGCTTTCTCTAGCTGTTGTGAGCAGGGGATATCCTTTGTTATGATGCATGGGCTTCTCACTGAAGTGGCTTCTCTCAGTGTAGAACACGGACTCTAGAGCCCGCGAGCTTCAGCAGTTGTGACACGTGGGTTTAGTAGCTGTGGTTCCTAGGCTCAAGAGCACAGGCACACCCTCTTCGTTGCCCCATGGCATATGGGATCTTCCCAGACAAGGGATCAAACCCGTGTCTCCCACGTGGGCAAGCAGATTCTTTACCACTCAGCCACCAAGGAAGCCCCAGTGATGGGTTTTGACCAGAGGAGTAACATGACTAATGTGATTTCTGTTTTAAAAGGAACTGGTCTGTGGAGCACAGACTGGAGGATGTAAGCTTAACATAAGGAGACACATTAGAGAGCTATTTCAGGAATCCAGGTGAGACGTTATGGCAGCTCTGATCAGGGAAACAGCAGTGGAAATGGCAGGAAGTAGTCAGAGGAAAGAAGCAAGGGAGAGGAGGGGATAGAGGGAGGGAAGAAAGAAAGATGCGTGAAATCCATCAGTGGCTTCCTACTGGCCTTGAGGAAGACTCAAGCCTTTCACTGCCTGCTTGCTGCCTTTCCAACTCTCTCCTCCTTCCCCTTTCCCTTCCCCACTGTGGCTAACTCCTTTATCTGCTCTTAGCCCCAAGTACCCTCTTTAGGTCTCAGTTTAAATGTCAAGTCTCTGACCCCATCTCTCTACTCCCGCCAGATTGGGATGAATGCCCTGATACTTGCTTCCACAATCCCCTTCCTTCTTTGATCATTAGGAGCATGATACGCTGTTACATCTGAATTCAGACAGCTTGTGTCACTCATCCACATACGCTCAGAGCCTAGCATTTTGTGAAGCATCCAACCAAAAGTTAGTAAGCATGTGAGTAATAAATGACAAAAAGATACGACAGCTTTATCCCGTCCATAGAGCTTTTTAACAGGGATGAAGGCTTTAAAGGCTGAAGCTATCATTGGTGCTGGAGAAGAAGATTGCAAATGCTATCAGAAAGAAAGCTCTGAACAATTCAAAATGTCTGGAACAGGGAAGGAAGTGGAAATTCCCTGTGTTCTGCTTCCTTTAACACGTGAGTGGAAGACAGAGGGTGGGTTGTGTCTGGCAGAGGCCTAGATCCTATACATTCCTTGGCCACTCCCCCTCATCCTTCTCCTTCCTGTCTTAGCATTTGACAAGGAAGCTTTCTTGCTTACTTGAATTCATGTAAATCTATTTGAAACTACCTCATTCTGAAAGCTGTTTCTAGCTGCCTGTTTTTAATTTTCTGGAAACTTCAGAGAGAAAGAAGATTTATGGTTGTGTCAAATAATTCATGTCTGAGGTAACTTAAATATCAGCATTATTTGTCCTGCTGAATATTTCCAACATGAAACAAAATATTGGTCTTTAGTCTTTGGAGGCTTTAGTGGAAATTATATGGGAATACGCCACAACTTCAATACCATTTTGATTGCTCTGTGTCCTCATGAAATGGCAACTCAATATTTCAACCTTTTCTTTCCTTCCTCCCTTCTTCTCTTTCTCTATTTCCAGATTTCTTTCTCTATATCCAGATTCACAGACAAGCAAATGGCCTAGCCAGTTAATCAAGAAAGTTTAGAGGATCAAGTTTAAGGAAGTCCAGGTAGAGAACTGTGTATGCAATTATGGGATTGGAAAGGTAGATCCTTGCATTCCATGTTTATGGTCACCAGAGAGCACCACTACAAAAGGATACTTACCACTAAACCACTAAGTACATAGGATGGAATAACATGGCCAGTTGCAGTTGACATCGGCCAACCTCTGCCACCAGACCAGTGCTCAAACAATAGTGCATGAATGGAGTAGCCCTTGTGGCAGGGATGAAGGCTATGTAAGGGTCCAACATGATATGCCTTATAATTTGAGACCAATCAGCCACTTACGGAAAGTCTTGCTATGGCACCACCACTGAGTTTGGAATCCCATTGCTAAGGGAAGTTTGTACCACAATTGTGTATTAGTCACTCAGTTGTGTCCAACTCTTTGTGTCCCCATGGATTATAGTCTGCCAGCTTCCTCCGTCCATGGAGGAATTCTCCAGGCAAGAATACTGGAGTGGGTAGCCATTCCCTTCTCCAGGGGATCTTCCTGACCCAGGATCAAACCAGGGTCTCCTGCATTGCAGGCAGATTCTTAACCATCTGAGCCAAAAGGAAAGCTGTACCATAATAGGTCTTCCCCAAAAGATCCTTTGCTATTGGCTGAATACCACTTGTTCCTGATCCCCTCTAGAGGTTGTATCTCTGCTGTTTTTCAACTCTTTTGCCCTCTTTCCTTACTCTGAGTTTTCATGCATAGAAGAGCTAGGAGATGGAAAGTAGGGAAAAGGGATTATATAGAAAGGAAATGCCTCAAGAAATAGTGGTTGTATTATTATAATTTTGTATGTCATTGTATAAGTTGTAGGTTAGTTTATAATATATATAGATATATCCTTTAATTTAACAAATATGTATTAAGCACCTACTATGCTTAGCCTACTCTTTATTAAACATGTGCTAGGATTGGACAATGAGTATATAGAGATAAATATGATAATGTCTTTGTTCTGACAAGGACTTAACTTCTTAAAGTATGTGACCCATAAGCAGGAAAGATAAGGGTTATAGGTGTTAAGAAAAACTCTGTTTAGGTAGAATAATGAAATAATTTATCCTCTAAAAGCAGCACCTTTGAGAATGAAAGGAGAATGCTAACTTGGGATAAACTGACTTACAGAAAATAGCAGAACAGCAACACAAAACAGAACAGTCTAAGAGAAACCAGGACCTAGTTTCACATTATGAATAAAATAAGGCTCACAAAGCACACAAATGAAAGAGCAGCCAGTTTCACGGGCTGATGTCAGAAATGAATTCGTTAAGGATATTTTTGAGCTGAGTCATAAAAGATGAAGTGGATATTGCAGGTGGACAGTAAGGAAATGCATTCCAAACCATGAAAAGCATCAAGGTGTGGAAGAGAAAAGAACAAACAGAAAGTGACTCAGTGTGGCCTGAGAGGGGCTTCCGAAGAAAGCATGAGACTAGAGAGTGAGGTGAGTGCAGATGATGGAGGCAGGACCTTGTATGTGATATTGGGGACTTCGGAGTTCCTCCAGTGGGCGTGGGGAGCCACTGAAGAGCTTTGAGCAGGAGAAGAACATGATTGCCTTCAAATTTTAAAAATTCACTCTGGCAGTAATGTGTGAGATGTTTTGAAGGGTTAGAACATAAAGCTATAAACATATTTCACATTTAAAGATCAATTTTGGGAGCCATCTGGGATAATGTTCATATAAATGTGGTGTTTATTGGTTACCTCGCATGTTCTGGAGAGCTAAAGAATTGACACTTTTGAATTGTGGTTCTGGAGCATACTCTTGAGGGTCCCATGGACTGCAAGGGGATCAAACCAGTCAATCCTAAAGCATATCGTCCGGATTATTCATAGGAAAGACTGATGCTGAATCTCCAAAACTTTGGCCACCAGATGCAAAAAGCTGACTTACTGGAAAGGACCCTGATGCTGGAACAGATTGAGGGAAGAAGGAGAAGGGAGTGACAGAGGATGAGATGTTTGGATGGCATCATTGACTCAATGGACATGAGTCTGAGCCAACTCTGAGAAATAGAGAAAGACAGGGAAGCATGGCATGCTGCAGTCCACGGGGTTGAAAAAAGTCAGACACTACTGAGTGACTGAACAACAACAGCCATGCTCTGGACTTTATTGGGTATTGGACCCTTTAATTCGAGAGCCACTGTTGGAGTGAGTATTACTATGATGAGTTGATTGTGTCCTCTCAAAATTCATATGTTGAAGCCTAATTTCCAGTGCCTCAGAATATGGCCTTTTTGGAAGTATGGTCATTGCAAGTATAATTAGTGAAGATGAGGCCTTACAGGAGAAGGCCATGATCCAATATGACTGATGACTTTAGAAAAGGGGGAAATTTGGACACATAAAGAAAGAGGGACCACCACATAATGATGATGGCAGAGTTCAGAATGATGCAGCCACAGTGAAGGAGCACCAATGACTGGCGGAAGTTAGGAAGGAAGCCTGGAATAGACAGCCCTCAAAAGGAACCAACTCTGCCCACACCTCGATCTCGTACCTCCAGCTTCCAGAACTGTGAGACTATAAATTTCTGTGGTCTAAGCACACAGACTGTGGTAGTTCGTTATGGTAACCCTAGCAAACTAATTCAATTACTTTTCCATCTTATAGATGAGGAAATTGAAATTCAAACAAAGAAACATGCTCACCAGATGGTAAAGAGAGTCAGGATTTGAACTGGCATCGTTTCTATCCATAGCCAGTGTTCCTTCTACCAACTGTACATCATTAATTCTTCAGTGTTGCACCAACGGTTAACATACGTAACACAGGGAAGTCATCGCTTCGTGCAGTGTTGCCTGTAGAGCTCAAATGCAGACTCTGGGCTCTGAATTCTGTTTCTCTAGGGAGCAGCTGCACTGTTACTACTATATCATCATTTTTCTTTAGCATAGAAAATAATTATTGACTTCTTGGTGAGGGGTGGGGAGACTTTTGTAACACGAGATTTTATTCTAGCCAGAGAAGTAAAGAAAATCTCTTATTTTGGTTGATGCGTCAGTGTCAGAATGTACATGAACTGTAAAGACAAGCAGATGTGGCTACAAAAGCCAGGTTGGCATCGGAGTATTTCCTCTCATTTTCCAAGACAATAGCCTTTCTGTTGAGAAATCTGAAAATGGTCAGAAATTCTTCAACTCTTTTTATCCACAAAAGGTTGCACAATAAGAGCCAGAAATTTTGCAGATGAGTCTGCCCCATTGTTCGCATTTCAATAGAGTGTAAATATAATGCATTACATCGTTGATTGAACTTGATCTCACTTTCTAAAATAGTTCTTACTTTTTGGACAACTTTTAAAAATCATGCCCTGGAACTTCTCAGGTGGTCCAGTGGTTAAGACTTCACTTCCAGTGCAGGGGGTGTGGGTTTGATCCCTGGTCAGGGAGCTAAGGTCGCACATACCTCAATGGCAAAAAAGCAAAACAGAAAACAGAAGCACTATTATAGTAAATTCAATAAAGACTTTAAAAATGGTCCACATCAAAAAAAAAAAAAAAAATCTAAAAAATATCATGCCCTTAAGATAGGAGTTGAGTTCTACACTTTGCCACAGTCCTCAGCATTCCATAATATTTACACTGGCCCTGCAGTTCACATTTTAGATCTGTAAACATTTCAGTTTATGACCCCTGGTTTAGGTCTTTAATTTCTTATGATGTTCTGAGTTTCACGATTTGAAAACTCTAGTGTTTCATATCCAAATGATCCAATTGCAAAGGAGTTTTCATTTTCTTTCCCCCTTTTTTTAAAAACAAAAGAATGAAGACAGTCTAACATTCAGTTTACATTATATTTATACTCAAATGAGCTAATGATATCTTAGCCTAAGAAGGTATCTGGGAGAAAAATTAGTTTTGTGATTTAAGTAGAGTGCAAATTTTACCTAGTAAAAGATTTTTTCTATTTATTCTCAGAGAACACCTACTTCTCTGCTTGAGTGGTGCTATATGCCATTCATACTGAAGGATGTAGATGTGAGGATAATATTTAATTCATTCTTCTCATTTCCATGTCTTTGGGGCTTTTGTGCTAGCACTTAGCCTTAATGCCAACAAACACTAACTTTGAAGTGTCCGAAGGTTTTCTTTTTTTCCTCCTCTTTTCAAAAACATCCCTTTTCCTTTTGCACATTTACAAAATAAATCTGAAGCTAGAACCTCAAACTTTCTTTAGCCAGAGCCCTGTTTCTTTACTAATAACAGGGTTTGCTTCAACTAAGCCTCAGAGCTTGCCAGCTCTCCACCCTCACTGGATTCCAGGGAGGAGAGAGGGGGATGAAGCACACTGGTGATTGATGAGATCTTGTGGGCATGGCAGAAAATATTTCCAATTTTAATTTATTAGGCTTATATTGACAAAGAAACCATAAGCTCTTAAAAGCTTACTTCATTCACATATTTTTTGGCCAGCAAAAATTTCACCATTGCCAAGTGAAAATGCTTCCTTTATTTCTCTCACTTCTGCTGACATATAAATTTTTTTGGAAAGACTTAATTAGAATCAGAGAGCAGCTGATCCAGCCAGAACTGGTGATGGAGACAAGGTGTTTGGTAGCTGGATCTTGGTTTTTTTTTTGCAATTTCTCTGGTTTTGCTATAGACAGGAGTTGAGGAGATCCAGCCTTTTGGCACAGGAGAGTGTCTCTCCTACTGGAGTCCATTCACTACCGGGAAGAGGAAAATGAGCACTGTATGTTTTATTCCTACAAATATGGATGCTGCTGACCTTCGAGGTTTCAAAAAGAATCAATGCTATTTTATGATGCTTGGAATAGCTGCCACTGTGGAAAAAAAAACTTACATTCTTGATGAATTCTTTTGAAAAATGATTTTTGCAATCTGTTCAGTGCTGTACTGCAAACCAGAAACAAAAGAGTTAAAGATGCTGAGAAAATAAAGACCTTCTCTAATCATGAGTTTGGGGGGAGAAGTGGGTGGATCCACTTGAAGCTTGCCAAGTCTTGCTTTTCTGTTTACTTCTCTCTTGTGTAATCGTCCTTCATGATGCTCTTGTTGATGTTAACATTTAATGAGGGCCAAAAATATGCTAAGCCCTTGGTGGTATGTAGAATGAGCAAAGCCCTTTCTCTGAGGTCTCACCTCAAGACACAAAGGGGATAGAAAAGAAAAGATGAAGACAAGAGACAAAACTATAGAATTATAAAAGATATTCTGCCCGTTGTTCTCAAAACAACACAAAATACCACTTGACACCAAATAAAAAACAAAACACAACCCACAATGAGACACATTGATTAATAGATGATGTATACCAGAATATGTGACAGGTATATTTTTAATGAATATATGTTCATGAATTTATTCTTTTACTCCCTTCATTCAAAAAATATTTATTGTATTATTATTATTACAAAGTCCTGGTCTTGCATAGGATAACAATGTGTTTCCATGACATTCCTGACCTAAAGGAATTTCTGATCTGGTAAGAGAGATAAGGACAAAATGTTGTTCAGTAATTAAGTTGTGTCCAAATCTTTGTGACCCCGTGGACTTCAGCACTCCAGGCTTCCCCGTCCTTCACTATCTCCTGGAGTTTGCTCACACTCATAATTATCAAGACAAAATATACACACAGTATTTGTTAATCAGATTACACCATGCTCTTACTAATAGGAAGTAGGTGATTCTTCCCACCCCAGTATTGTCTATTTCTCTCCATCCCCAAACCTTAGTCTGGATCTCATCATGTCCTTTCTGGTCTCCTGATTTTGGTCTTGTTCGTCTCTCATCCATTCTTGATTCAGTAGCTGGAGGACGACTTTTCTTGTCTAGAGAAGGCCTGGAGGAAATGTAGGATTTGGACTCCAGAAGGGAACTGAGAATGTTCTCAAAGGAAGAAATTCACAGGTGAGGGAAGCAAGTGAAAGACATAATGAAATGAACAAATGAAACCTGTTCCTGTGCCTGAGTGTTGGGTTATGAGAAGGAAGAGGTGGTGAGAGTTGGGGAAGGCGATGCAGGCAGGGTCTTGCGGGTTACATGAAGGAGCTTATGCCTACTTTAATAGGAGAGTAATTGAAGGCATGGAGGGGTTTGCAGAAATGCATGGCATCCATTCACTCTTCGTACTTTTTCTCATCTCTCCATCTTTTTGTGTCCACTGGATGTTTTGCTCTTCCTTAACATCTACTTCTGCTTTATTGACTACACCAAAGCCTTTGACTGTGTGGATCACAACAAACTGCAAAATTCTTCAAAATAAGGGAATACCAGACCACCTGACCTGCCTCCTGAGAAAACTATATGCAGGTCAAGAAGCAAGAGTTAGAACTAGACATGGAAAAACAGACTGGTTCCAAATTGGGAAAGAAGTACGTCAAGGCTGTATATTGTCACCCTGCTTATTTAACTTATATGCAGAGTACTTCATGAGAAATGCTGGGCTGGATGAAGCACAAGAAATATCAATAACCTCAGATATGCAGATGATACCACCTTTATGGCAGAAAGCAAAGAAGAACTAAAGAGTCTCTTGATGAAAGTGAAAGTGGAGAGTGAAAAAGTTGGCTTAAAACTCAACATTCAGAAAACTGAGATCATGGCATCTGGTCCCATTCAGATCAGATCAGATCAGATCAGTTGCTCAGTCATGTCCAACTCTTTGCAACCCCATGAATAGCAGCACGCCAGGCCTCCTTGTCCATCACAAACTCCCGGAGTTCACCCATACTCACATCCATTGAGTCAGTGATGCCATCCAGCCATCTCATCCTCTGTCGTCCCCTTCTCCTCCTGCCCCCAATCCCTCCCAGCATCAGAGTCTTTTCCAATGAGTCACCTCTTCGCGTGAGGTGGCCAAAGTACTGGAGTTTCAGCTTCAGCATCATTCCTTCCAAAGAAATCCCAGGGCTGATCTCCTTCAGAATGGACTGGTTGGATCTCCTTGCAGTCCAAGGGACTCTCAAGAGTCTTCTCCAACACCACAGTTCAAAAGCATCAATTCTTCAGCACTCAGCCTTCTTCACCGTCCAACTCTCACATCCATACATGACCACAGGAAAAACCATAGCCTTGACTAGATGAACCTTTGTTGGCAAAGTAATGTCTCTGCTTTTGAATATGCTATCTAGGTTGGTCATAACTTTCCTTCCAAAGAGTAAGCATCTTTTAATTTCATGGCTGCAGTTACCATCTGTAGTGATTTTGGAGCCCAGAAAAATAAAGTCTGACACTGTTTCCACTGTTTCCCCATTTATTTCCCATGAAGTGGTGGGACCGGATGCCATGATCTTCATTTTCTGAATGTTGAGCTTTAAGCCAACTTTTTCACTCTCCACTTTCACTTTCATTACTGCGTGGCAAATAGATGGAGAAACAATGCAAACAGTGAGAGACTTTATTTTGGGGGGCTCCAAAATTACTGCAGATGGTGACTGCAACCATGAAATTAAAAGACGCTTGCTCCTTGGAAGAAAAGCTATGACCAACCTAAACAGCGTGCTAAAAAGCAGAGATGTTACTTTGCTGACAAAGGTCCATCTAGTCAAAGCTATGGTTTTTCCAATAGTCATGTGTGGATGTGAGAGTTGGACCATAAAGAAAGTAGCACTAAAGAATTGATGCTTTTGAACTGTGGTGTTGGAGACGACTCTTGAGAGTCCCTTGGACTGCAAGGAGATCCAACCAGTTCAGCCTAAAGGAAATCAGTCCTGAATATTAGTTGGAAGGACTGACGCTGAAGCTGAAATTCCAATCCTTTGGCCACCTGATGTGAAGAACTGACTCCTTGGAAAAGCCCCTGATGCTGGGAAAGGTTGAAGGCAGGAGGAGAAAGAACGACAGAGGACGAGATGGTTGGATGGCATCACTGATGTGAAGGACACGAGTTTGAGTAAGCTCCAGGAGTTGGTGATGGACAGGGAATCCTGGCATGCTGTGGTTCCACTGTTTCACAAAGAGTTGGACATGACTGAGCAACTAAACTGAACTGAAAATGGTGCTCAAGCAATGAGTGTCTAACCCAAATCAAAGCTCCAAAGGCTGAACACTGGAATGCTGAAGTCCTCACAGAGAATCTCAAGCTAGGACCGTGTTAGTTTTCTATTCTGTCACTACAAAGCATCAAAACTGGACAGCTTAAAGCAATAGAAATTTATTCTGACATAGTACTGGAGGCCCAAAGTTCCAGATCAATGTGTGGACAGTGTGGGTTCCTTCTAGAGGCTCTGTGGAAGACTCCGTTCCAGGTGTCTCACCTGGATTCTGGTGGTAGCTGGCATTCTTGGTATTCCCTGGTTTATAGCTTCATCACTGCAATCCTTGTTTCCATGGTCCTCTTTCCTATGTTTCTTTCCGTGTCTCTGTATTAAAATTTCCCTCTCCTTTCTCTTATAAAGATAATAGTCATTGGACTTAGGGTCCACCTTAATTCAATACAACCTCATCTTAATTGGATTATATCTACAAAATTTCTATTTTCAATTGAGGTCATATTCCCTGATGGCTCAGACAGTAAAGAATCTGCCTGCAATGCAGGAGACCCGGGCTTGATTCCTGAGTTGGGAAGATACCCTGGAGAAGGAAATAGCTACCCACTCCAGTATTCTTGCCTGGACAATTCCATGGACAGAGAAGCCTGGTAGGCTATGTCCATGGTTTCACGAGTCAGACATGACTGAGCAACTAATACTTCCACTTATACTTTTGCAGGTATTAGGAGCTATGACTTGAATATATTGTTTGGTGGATACAATTCAACCCACCACAAGAACATTAATATAAAATTTGTTCCTGCAGTAGTAAAATACCTATCGTGCCACATCAAAGCAAACATCTCCAATCAATGCACATGGGGCACCAACAAAAATACACACACACACACATCTGAAGATTAGCTCACAGTGGAAAATTACAGAGCACAAGAGGACTTGATCTATCAATGATTTACCACAAAGAAGAAATATGTAAAACACTAAGGAACAAAATTTCAAAATAATAAAAATATCCAAAGGATTTATAATTATGAAAAGAATCCATTGTAAAAGTAGTTATTGAAGTGTTTAAAACATAAAAGGAGAAACAGAAAATAAAATGAAAGATGAGAGGAAGAATGATGTGGACTTGTAAAAGAGAACATAGATCCTCTAGAAATGAAAAATAAGGCTATTAAAGTAAGTGGGAAATAAAATATTTTCTGCCCTATGCTCTATCAGTAAACAAACCTTATCCAAATACAAATTTATGAACCAAGGTGAAATAAAGCCAGCTTTTTGGAAGCCATCATCTGCTTCCTCCCCAGTGTGCTGAGTAGCTGGGGGCATATGAGAGGCATCAGATACATTTGCCATCTCTTATAGTAAACAAAGAATATGTGAACAATAAAGAATGGAGGATTGGCTCCAGATAGCTAGATGCATGAATGCTTTCAATAAGCCTGAAAGCTTCCATCTTCCAATACACAGAAGATCACTAAATCTCTTCATGTGAGAGATTTAGTTTTCTCTTAGTTAACAGTAATCTTAATATTCAGATTACCTGCCCCTTGCTGCAAACTTGTATATAGCCTCACTCTTCCCTGCCTCCTCAGAGTCAGCTCTCTCAGACCTGAGAAATTGTCTTCTGGGCTCAAGTCCTAACATTACCACCAAATAAAACCTAACTCTCAACTTTTAGATTGTGTCTATTTTTTAGTCAACTTTAGCAAAATTAATAAATCAGTTAAGCAATAGATTAGGCCTAATCAAAGGAAGACCATCCCCAAGAAAAAGAAATTCAAAAAGGCAAAATGGTTGTCTGAGGAGGCCTTACAAATACCTGAGAAAAGAAGAGAAGTCAAAGGCAAAGAAGAAAAGGAAAGATATACCCATTTGAATGCAGAGTTCCAAAGAATAGCAATGAGAAATAAGAAAGCCTTCCTCAGTGAACAATGCAAAGAAATAGAGGAAAGCAATAGAATGGGAAAGACTAGAGTTCTCTTCAAGAAAATGAAAGATACTAAGGGAACATTTCATGCAAAGATGGGCACAATAAAGGACAGAAATGGTATGGACCTAACAGAAACAGAATATTAAGAAGAGATGGCAAGAATACACAGAGGAACTACACAAAAAAGATCTTCATGACCCAGATAACCACAATGGTGTGATTACTCACCTAGAGCCAGACATCCTAGAATGTGAAGTCAAGCGGGCCTTAGGAAGCACCACTGTGAACAAAGCTAGTGGAGGTGAAGGAATTCCAGCTGAGCTACTTAAAATCCTAAAAGATGATGTTGCGAAAGTGCTGCTCAATATGCCTGGCCACAGGACTGAAAAAGGTCAGTTTTCATGCCAATCCCAAAGAAAGGCAATGCCAAAGAATGCTCAAACTTCCAAAGAATTGCATTCATTTCACATGCTAGCAAAGTAATGCTCAAAATTCTCCAAGCCAGGCTTCAACAGTACGTGAACCATGAAATTTCAGATGTTCAAACTGGATTTAGAAAAGGGAGAGGAGCCAGAGATCAAATTGCCAACATCCGCTGGATCATGGAAAAAGCAAGAGAGTTCCAGAAAAACATCTATTTCTACTTTATTGACTATGCCAAAGCCTTTGACTGTGTGGACCACAACAAACTATGGAAAATTCTTAAAGAAATGGGAATACCAAACCACCTAACCTGCCTCCTGAGAAATCTGTATGCAGGTCAAGAAGCAATAGTTAGAACTTGACATGGAACAACAGACTGGTTCCAAACTGGGGAAGGAGTACATCAAGGCTGTATATTGTCATCCTATTTAACTTATATGCGGAGTACATCATGCGAAATGCTGAACTGGATGAAGCACAAGTTTGAATCAAAATTAATGGGACAAATATCAATAACCTCAGATATGCAGATGACACCACCCTTATGGCAGAAAGCAAAGAAGAACTAAAGAGCGTTTTGATGAAAGTGAAAGAGGAAAGTGAAAAAGTTGGCTTAAAACTCAGAAACATTCAGAAAACTAAGTTCTTGGCATCCAGTCCCATCACTTCATGGCAAATAGATGGGGAAATAATGGAAACAGTGACTTTATTTTGGGGGGCTCCAAAATCACTGCAGATGGTGACTGCAGCCATGAAATTAAAAGACTCTTATTCCTTGGAAGAAAAGCTATGACAAACCTAGACAGCATATTAAAAAGCAGAGACATTACCTTGCCAACAAAAGTCTGTCTAGTCCAAGCCGTAGTTTTTCCAGTAGTCATGTATGAATATGAGAGTTGGACTATAAAGAAAGCTGAGTGCTAAAGGATTGATGCTTTTGAACTGTGGTGTTGGAGAAGACTCTTGAGACCCCTTGGACTTGTAAGGAGATCCAACTAGTCCATCCTAAAGGAAATCAGTCCTGAATATTCATTGGAAGGACTGATGCTGAAGCTGAAACTCCAATCCTTTGGCCACCTGATGTGAAGAACTGACTCCTTGGAAAAGCCCCTGATGCTGGGAAAGATTGAAGGCAGGAGGATAGGGATGACAGAGGATGAGATAGTTGGATGGCATCACTTGACTCAATGGACATGAGTTTAAGTGAGCTCTGGGGGTTGGTTATGGAAGGGGAAGTCTGGCATGCTGCAGTCCATGGGGTTGCAAAGAGTCGGACACGACTGAGCGACTGAACTGACTGAACTGAATGCAGGTGTGGGGGAAATAGACACTTTCCTCTCAATTTTATTGTAAATCTAAAACTGCTCTAAAACTTAAATCTAAGGAAAAACATGTGACAAAGAAGAATTTATCTCAGAAATATAAGAATGGATTAAAAAGAAAAAAAGTAGTAAAATCAGAAATGCGTAGAAAACACATTTTAGAAAGGAAAGGGTAGGAAACAACATGCATGAATATCTCAATTGATCTAGAAAAAGTTTTAGATGAAATCCAATATCCAGATATTATTCAATATATAGGCTTCCCTAGTGGCTCAGATGGTAAAGAAACTGTCTGCAATGCAGAGACCTGGGTACAATCCCTGGGTGGGGAAGATCCCCTCAATATATACACATACACACACACACACACTTGGCTAACTATAAATAAGAGGGAAATCCCTTAAACAGGTAAAGAATGTCTACTTAACACTTACAGCAAATGATATATCCTATTTATTTCATGTCAAAGGCTTTTTTGAAGAGTTCCAAATCATTCAAGATGCCAATTTACAAACTTTTTTTTGACTTTTTATTTTGAACTAATTCTAAACTTACAAAAAAGTTGGAAAAAAAAAAAAGAGAAAGGGTTTTTTTAATATAAATTTATTTATTTTAATTGGAGGCCAATTACTTTACAATATTGTATTGGTTTTGCCATATATCAACATGAATCTGCCATGGGTTTTTTGGTTTGTTTCTCACCCAGCATCCCCTAGTACTATTATTTTCTATGATCGTAGCACAATTATCAAACCAGGAAATTAACACTGGCACAATATCATAGGCTGAAGACCTTATCCAAATTTTACCCTTTTGCCGCTGATCTCCTTTCTCTGGTCTAATTTCCTATAAAAGAGTCTGTGTTATGTTTGCTGATTTAGAACTGTCTCCAGTGATTTGTAACAGTTCCTCAGAGTGTCCTTGTCTTTCGTGACCTTGACACATTTGCAAGTGTTGATTGATTGTTTTGTCGCAGATCTCTCAGCTTGTGTTTATTCGCTATTTTCTTATGATTGGGCTGGGGTTATGCAGTTTGGTAAGACTGACACAGAAATAAGTTGTATTCTTCTGAGTGCATAATACCAGTGGGTTCAGTACCTCCATACGCACAAGGTGTCCCAAGTTATCAGAACAGCAAGACACCTAATTGGTTTAAGAACTGGACTCAGTAAAGCAGATTTCCTTTTTTTCCCCACAGATAATGCTTGTCTACATAGAAAAATGCAAGACAATACTCAAACCAACTATTAAAAGTAATTATGCAGTTCAGCGAGCTTGCTGGATAAAAGATCAAAATATAAACATCTTTGACATTTTTATTCACATGCATTAACCAGTCTAAAAATGTAATAATAATAGAATAAAGCATACTATAAAAATATCCAAGGTAACTAGAAGGATATATAACAAAGATATGCAAGATTTCTGTGGAAATTTGTAAAAAATTTATTGTAAAACATGAAAGAATCAGATCAGATCAGATCAGTCGCTCAGTCGTGTCCGACTCTTTGCGACCCCATGAATCACAGCACGCCAGGCCTCCCTGTCCATCACCAACTCCCGGAGTTCACCCAGACTCACGTCCATCGAGTCAGTGATGCCATCCAGCCATCTCATCCTCTGTCGTCCCCTTCTCCTCCTGCCCCCAATCCCTCCCAGCATCAGAGTCTTTTCCAATGAGTCAACTCTTTGCATTAGGTGGCCAAAGTATTGGAGTTTCAGCTTTAGCATCATTCCTTCCAAAGAAATCCCAGGGCTGATCTCCTTCAGAATGGACTGATTGGATCTCCTTGCAGTCCAAGGGACTCTCAAGAGTCTTCTCCAACACCACAGTTCAAAAGCATCAATTCTTCGGCGCTCAGCCTTCTTCACAGTCCAACTCTCACATCCATACATGACCACAGGAAAAACCATAGCCTTGACTACACAGACCTTTGTTGGCAAAGTAATCTCTGCTTTTGAATATGCTATCTAGGTTGGTCATAACTTTCCTTCCAAGGAGTGTCTTTTAATTTCATGGCTGCAGAGACCATCTGTAGTGATTTTGGAGCCCAGAAAAATAAAGTCTGACACTGTTTCCACTGTTTCCCCATCTATTTCGCATGAAGTGGTGGGACTGGATGCCATGATCTTCGTTTTCTGAATGTTGAGCTTTAAGCCAACTTTTTCACTCTCCATTTTCACTTTCATCAAGAGTCTTTTGAGTTCCTACATGAAAGAATAACAAAATGCATATGAGATACACTTCATTCATGGACTAGAAAAATAAATAGTTAAAATAAAACCTCCCTAAATTGATATAGAAATTCAAATGTTATTCCAATCAAATTCAGCATAGTTTTTCACGAAATTAGACTGCTGACTCTAAATATTATAAGAAAATAAACTGTTAAGAAGGGTCAATACAATTTGATATAAAATTTTTAAAATAAAGCTTTAGTAAATAATAATGTGCTTTTGATACAGAAATAAATAAATAGATCAACTGAAAAAAATGGAGCAGAAACAAACGTACATATTTTGGGTATGAAAGAGATGGCATTAAAAACCTTTAAGGAGGGACTTCCTTGTTGGCCCAGTGGCTAAGACTCTGTATTCCCAATACACAGGACCAGCTTAGATTCCTGATCAGGGAATCTCATGTGCCGCAACTAAAGAGTTCGCATGCTGCCAATAAAGGTCCTGTGTGCTCAGTTCAGTTCAGTTGCTCAGTCGTGTCCAACTCTTTGTGATCCCATGGACCGCAGCACGCCAGGCCTCCCTGTCCATCACCAGCTCCCAGAGTTTACCCAAGCTCATGTCCATTGAGTCGGTGATGCTATCCAACCATCTCATCCTCTGTCATCCCCTTCTCCTCCTGCCTTCAGTTCTTCCCAGCATCAGGGTCTTTTCCAATGAGTCAGCTCTTTGCATCAGGTAGCCAAAGGATTGGAGTTTCAGCTTCAACATCAGTCCTTCCAATGAACATTCAGGATGATTTCCTTTAGGATGGACTGGTTGGACCTCCTTGCAGTCCAAGGGACTCTCAAGAGTCTTCTCCAATGCCACAGTTCAAAAGCATCAATTCTTTGGCTCTCAGCTTTCTTTATAGTCCAACTTTCACATCCATACATGACCACTGGAAAAACCATAGCTTTGACAAGATGGACTTTTGTTATGTCTCTTATGTCTCTGCTTTTTAATATGCTGTCTAGGTTGGTCATAACTTTCCTTCTAAGGAGAAAGCATCTTTTAATTTCATGGCTGCAGTCACCATCTGCAGTGATTTTGGAGCCCAGAAAAATAAAGTCAGCCACTGTTTCCACTGTTTCTCCATCTATTTGCCATGAAGTGATGGGACTGGATGCCATGATCTTAGTTTTCTGAATGTTGAGCTTTAAACCAACTTTTTCACTCTCCTCTTTCACTTACATCAAGAGGCTTTTTAGTTCTTCTTCACTTTCTGCCATAAGGGTGGTGTCATCTGCATATCTGAGGTTATTGATATTTTTCCTGGCAACCTTGATTCCAGCCCAGCATTTCTCATGATGTACTCTGCGTATAAGTTAAATAAGCAAGATGACAGTGTACAGCCTTGATGTACTCCTTTTCCTATTTGGAACCAGTCTGTTGTTCCATGTCCAGTTCTAACTGTTGCTTGCTGACCTGCATAGAGATTTCTCAAGAGGCAGATCAGGTGGTCTGGTTTTCCCATCTCTTTCAAAATTTTCCCCTGTGTGCTCAGGCATGCTCATTCATGTCCGACTCTTTGTGACCCTTTGACTGCAGCACATGCAGCTTCTCTGTCCATAAGATTTTTTTAGGCAAGAATACTGGAATAGATTGCCATTTCCTCTTTCAGGGAATATTCTTGACTCAGGGATTGAACCTGCGTCTCCTGCATGGACAGGCCCATTCTTTTACCGCTAACGTCACCTAGGAAGACCGAAGGAGGAAAGGATGGATTACTGAAAATGTATTTTTGAAAACTGGTTATTCCTGTTAGCTGCCAAATCATATTATATGGATTAAATCAAAATAGCAACATCCTTAAAGGTCTAAAGTTTAAAAAAAAATCAAAATTGCAGAACTTCAGAAAACAACAGAGAAGACTGTCTTAATGGCATAAATTGGGACAACTTAAAGCCTAAGTAAATAAATAAGCCATAGAGTAAAAACTGCATACAATTGACTATTCTAAAATTAAAACTTCCACACAATAAAATACATGTAAAGGAAATGAAAGGATAGGTAAAGAATACACCAGAAACTTGTAGGATGGAGAAGGAATTAGTATCCAGAACATTGCATAACCTAGATTATAAAATGCATGTTTTTTCATACTTTATTACCTCCAGATTTGAATACATCCTACCATTGAAAAAGCAATTGGCAATAATTGATCAAGGATGTGCATGCCCTCTAACCCAGCAATTCTGCTCCCAGACATACCTTAAACCAGTGTTTTTCAAACCTTAGGTCCTAATCGTGTTCGATCATGGAATGAATTTAGTATGTCCATCTCAGAGTATAAAAGGAATAGAAAAGAAACACTTCAGAACGTACCGCAGTGCTGTCTTGGCTAAATGCACGAGGGTGTGCTTTATGTGCCTTTGCGCCTGGGCTTGTGGATGACGATATACAGTGGAGTCAGGTTGTGGGTTCTTGTCAGAATGAGGTTGAAAGACACTACTCTAGAGAAATTCTCACACACATGAACAAGGAGGCATTTACAAGAATGTGCACTGCAGAACTATACTTAATAGAGAAATTTTGAAGTGTGTAAATACTCCCCCAAAGTAGAAAAGCTAGATTATGGTAAACATATAACAGAATAACATTCAACTGGCAGAATACATTGAACTAAGTCTATAGGGATCAACTTGGATAAATGTCAAAAACATAATTTTCAATGGAAGGTGTAACTTCTCAGAGGGCTTATAAAGTATGGTACCATCTTGAAAATAAAAACCACACATTTTATAAGTACAGGATTATCAGGTAATGAGGCTAGTTCTTACCCTTGGGAAAGATGGAGAGAGATAAGGGAGGAGAGATGGAGAAAGGAAAATTAAACTGTTGATCAGAGCTCTTTAATTCTGTTGTTAACATTTTTTTACTTACCAATACAAGATCTTCAGGGAGGTCCTCAAGATGACAGAGGAGTAAGATGGGGAGATTATCTCCCTCCCCACAGATATATAAAAATTCATCAGAATGTGGAACAAATCCTACTGAACAAATTCTAAATGCCAGAAGACCCCAAACCTCCAAAAAATGAAAGCCAATCTCCTTAGAAAGAGGTAGGGCAAAAGATAAAGACATAAAAGGAGACAAAGAATTTCAGGACAGGGCTGGGTAGGGGGTGTGGGCTTGTGCCCTGAGGGAGGGAGGGAGTCGTGAAGGAGGAAAAGTTTCTGCACACTAGGAAACCCCCCTTGGGCCAAGGCGGAGCTACGAAACTTCAGAATGCCCTGCAACAGTGGGGACTCAGAGGGCAAAACAAGCTTTACAGAAAATTTGCCAAAATGTTGAAAGTTTATATCTATTTAGTGTTATATTTGATCAGTCCTGGGTGTTCACTGGAAGGACTAATGTTGAAACTGAAACTCCAATCCTTTGGCCACCTGATGTGAAGAGCTGACTCATTGGAAAAGACCCTGATGCTGGGAAAGACTGAGGGCAGGAGGAGAAGGGGACAACAGAGGATAAGATGGTTGGATGGCATCACCAACTCAATGGACATGGGTTTGGGTGGACTCTGGGAGTTGATGATGGAGTGGGAGGCCTGGTGTGCTGCAGTCCATGGGGTGGCAAAGAGTCAGACAATACTGAGAGACTGAACTGAACTGAACTGTTATATTTTGTTATATAGTTTTTTAAAATGCTGTATTTTTTTTTACTATATGCACTGTTTTATAGTAAAAAATAATAATACTTTTTTGAAAGCAAGACAAAGTAACACGTGTCATGTCTGTTCCATATTCCCAGCAGCCAGGACATATTTGGGATACAAAGTACTTAATCCACCGATTAGTTAACCAATGGACTTTAGGATATGCTCGTACATGCTCAGTCACTTGAGTCATGTCCCACTCTTTGTGACCCTATGGACTCTAGCTTGCCAGGCTCCTCTGTCCGTGGGATTCTCCAGGCAAGAATACTGGAGTGGGTTGCCATGCTCTCCTCCAGGGCATCTTCCCAACCTAAGGATCTAACCCATGTATCTTGTGTCTCCTGGATTGCAGATGGATTCTTTTACCACTGAACCAATGGCAAGTCCCAGATTTTAGGACACTTGATGCCATTAGAGAACATTCTAGTACCAGATCTCACGTATGAAATAAACTGGTAGAGTCCTCAGGCTTACAGGGAGAGGGTGGGGAGAGTTGGCGGGTGACAACCTTGTGGCCAGGGTTTCATTCTTTCCAAAGTAAATCCACAGGGAAGCAGTAGGAGACTTCAGACATCCCAGACAATGTACTTGTGATGGAGACGACAGTTTGGAGAAAAACATCACTATCCTTCCTTCTTTAAGAACTCGAGGTCAGAACCAGGAAGGGATGTTCAGTCGCTGGATGCCTTTCATTGATGTCAAGAATTCCCAGGAGATATCTTTATTCCTAGAGACTGGGGGAAGGAGGAAAACATTAGGGCAGCAGGGGACCACCCAGTGTGCCTTAGACTGCAGTGGAGCTAGAGATCCAGAGAAAGGGGCTGGAGGCAGGGAGAGGCAAAGAGGGTCTCTGGCTCAGGGGAATGGCTGAATTCCTGCTCTGACCGTGTGTGGCTCTATAAATTCCACGGCAGCTCTTCTGGTGAGGAACAGAGGCAGCTGTTTGTACTCAGGACACTTCTCCTACCAGACTGCAGCTGTAATGGAGCCTGTTGCTCTCAGGGCCAAATAGAAATAGTTTCACAAAGGCACACAATTCCCTGGTTCAGAGACAGAGAGAGTTGACAGAGCAAAGATTTTTTTCACACTCATTCTTCTCTCTCTGAGATGCTGCTTCGTAGATGATGCAATTCCAAGCCCTTTGAGGTTGATAAGACATGAAAGTCTGCTTAGTAGCTGATCACAATGCCAAGGAATCAATTTGCTCCAAATGAATCTTTAGTGCTTATTACAGACAGGCCACTGTCACCGACTGGGGGAGATGGGAAGTAGAGGGTAGTTTCTTAGGTATAAGGTTATGATGTCCCTGAGTTGTCATCTTTGAAGAGAGAAATCTGATTGAGTTGACAAAGAAGAGGAATTTTTTGTTCTTTCCCTAGCAGTGTATTTGTGGGGTGGGGGATGGAAAGAGATGGGCCTGTTCCCATTTGGAGAATGAATGCACTGGCAGACCAGAACAAAATGCAGGCTGGACAGAGCAAGTCCAAGATGAAAAAGGCCTCACCAGGAGAGAAATGAGTTAAGGAAAATAGTAGAGAACTAGAGAGTGTAATAAAACCTAAAAGTTACTTAGAATTTGCTATAGATTAATCACTGTTTGTAGCACTTTAAATACATCAGTTCATTTAAATGTCTAACAACCTTCAGATATAAATACAGTAGAATTATTACAGTGAATACATAGTAGAGAACTAGAGAGTGAAATAAAACCTAAAAGTTACTTAGAGTTTGCTATAAATTAATCACTGTTTGTAGCATCTTAAATACATCAGTTAATTTAAACGTCTAACAACCTTCAGATACAAATACAGTAGAATTATTACAATGAATACATTATTACAATGACTAAAGTACAGAAAGTTAAATAACTTACCTGTGAGAGTCCTGAAGTCAGCTCACCATTGTAGATGTTCCTCAATATCCCTGGGGGATTGGTTCCAGAACTTGTATGGATACCAACATCCATGGATGCTCAATGCTTATACAAAATGGCATAATATTTGCATATAACCTATGCACATTCTCTTGCACACTTTAAATTATTTCTAGGTTCTTTATCATACCTAATACAATGTAGTGAAAGTGAAAGTCGCATGTGACTCTTTGCGACCCCATGGATTATACAGTCCATGAAATTCTCCAGGCCAGAATACTAAAGTGAGTAACCTTTCCTTTCTCCAGGGGATCATTCCCAACCCAGGGATTGAACTCAGGTCTTCTACATTGCAGGTGGATTCTTTACTAGCTGAGCCACCATGGAAGCCCCAAAATACTGAAAGGGTAGCTTATTCCTTCTCCAGTGGATCTTCCTGACCCAGGAATCGAACCAGGGTCTCTTGCTTTGCAGGCACATTCTTTATCAGCTGAGATAACAGGGCACCACTATGTAAACAGTTGCCTGTGCATAGCAAATTCAACTTTTGCCATTTGGAACTCTGAAAAATTTTTTCAAATACTTTCAATCCTCATTTGGTTATATCCATGGGTGCGAAACCTATGGGTACGAAAGGCCTGTATAGCAATTCCCCAACTTCTGAGAGCCTGATAGGATCACACACCCTTGCTTCCTGAAGGTAGATGTTGAACATGCCTGCTAAGTCGTTTCAGTTGTGTCTGATTTTTTGTGACTCTCTGGATTATAGCCTCTGTCTGTGGGATTCTCCAGGCAAGAATACTGGAGTGGATGGCCATGCCCTCCTCCAGGGGATCTTCCTGGCCCATGGATCGAACCCATGTCTCTTATATCTCTTGCATTTGGCAGGTGTGTTCTTTACCACTAGCACCACCTGGGAAGCCCAAAGGTAGACGTTACTTTATCCCATAAAATATGACTGGAGGGGACATGTACCACTTCTGGACAGTTTCAGGAAACAGCCTTCTTCTGTCCTTGTTTCCTTCCCCTTGCCATGACTAATCAGAGACACTTGAGACGGAGGTGTTGCCATCAGCCTGAACCCAGAGTGAAGACACGACCGAGTTGTGCATTGATCAGAAATCCTGGCCTAGAAGCTTCAGCTCTTTTAGCAACTATGTAAGCAGCTATTTTGATGAATTCAATTCTTTCTTACTTAAAATACCTGCAGGGGTTTCTGTCCCCACCCCCCACCCCCAACTGATGCTCTTAAGTAAGGACTCCTGCAGTCTAACAGAGTGAATCATTCCCTTCTTGACCCTCTCTCTTGGCTTCCATGTCACTGTTCTTCTTTGATTTTTCTTACTTTTTCCCTGTGCCCTTTGTAGGTTCAGAGCCTTCTTTCCATCCCTAAAATGTTGGTGTATTTCAGATTTGATTCTCAGGGGCTTCCTGGTGGCTCAGTCGATAAAGAATCCACCTGCAATGCAAGAGTCACAGGAGAGGCGGGTTTGATTTCTGGGTTGGGTAGGTCTCCTGGAGAAGAGCATGGCAACCCACTCCAGTATTCTCACCTGGTGAATCTCATGGACTGAGGAGCCTGCCAGGCTACAGTACATAGAGTTGCAAAGAGTCGGACATGACTAAAGTGACTGAGCATTCACGCAATCTGCCCTTATTGTACATTTTGCCTGTAAATTTATATCCACACTGTAAATTTGTATCCAGCTGATTCCTAGAAATGTTTGACTAGGCATTAGAACTCAAAACAAAATCCATCCTCCAACACCAAACATGCTCTTCCTCTGGGGTTTCACATTGCAATGAACTACTTCACAACTTCTAAGAAACCAGTCTTCTTCAACCAACCTCATACATCACCTCCCATCCATCAATGATGTTTCTCATTTGGTCACCTTTTCATTTGTTCAGAAAATGTTTTTGAAACACCTAAATATAATGGGAATACCATGGGAGATGACAGTGAGCAAGATGTGGTCCGGGCCTTCAAAGAGTTTAGCTTAGTTCAGGCTGTCACCACATCTCCCTAGCCTACACAATAGTTACCTAACTGGTGCAACTCTCTGATCTACTTCATTGTGGCCCAAGTGAATGCTCACTATTGAAAACTGAGTTTAAAATATGTCTTCTCACTAAGAGAGGTCTGGATTTGAATGCCCATCCTTGAACTTGCTAGTTGTGTACCCTGAACAAATTAACTCAAAAAATTTTTCTATAACTATTCTTTTATGTAACCAAAGCATAGGGTAGCTCAATAAATAGTAGCTAACATTATTAAAATGAAAACGTGACCAGGTGACTTATATTCCCTGTGTGAATCATTATTGTGGATAATATAAAGTCCAATCTCTTTGGCATGGGGTACTAGACTCTTAATGACCCAAAGGAGGATAAATCTGCCTTTATTTTGCTCCACCTCACACTTCCGCTATGTGTTCCTGCCACACAAAATGACTTGTACAGAATGTACCTGTTACAGTCTTTCTGGGCTCCGTGCTCTTGCACAGTCTGTTCTTTCTGCCTAGAATGCTCTTTTCTTGGTCATCTTGGGCTCCTGATCATCTTTCAATTCATCCAACAACATTTTTTGGCCATTTATAACTTCCCAGACATTGCGTTAGGCATTCAGGACTCAATACAGTGTAACTCCTTGGGAGATCCTTACAATTTAATGAGAGATGCAGCCAGTAAGAAGGTCATTACAGTACCAAGTGGTGGGGAGCCATGATGGGCAGATGAAGACAGAGGAATGCTATTTACATCATATTCAAAAAGTCCTAGAAGATTTCTTGGCTCAGAGGAGACATCTGAGCTGAGTTTTAAAAGAGGAGGTGGAGGAGATGAAGAGAGAGTATAGTGAGTGCTTTTGAGAAATTTTGTCGTATGGGGAAACAAAGAAATAGCGTGCCAACTCTTAGAGGGAAATGGATTAAGAGTGGTTGCTTTTTTAGAAAATAAGAAATATAAAAACATGTTTGTATAATGATATACACAACCCAATTGACCCAGTAGAGAGGCAGTAACTGATGGCAAAATAAGAGGGAAATAATTAAAGTACTCTGCTATACACCTGAAGTGAAAAAGTGACGTGAAGTGAAAGTCGCTCAGTTGTGTCCAACTCTTTGCGACCCCATGGACTATACAGTCCATGGAATTCTCCAGGCCAGAATACTGGAGTGGGTAGCCTTTCTCTTCTCCAGGGGATCTTCCCAACCCAGGGATCGAGCCCAGGTCTCCTGAATTGCAGGCAGATTATTTACCAGCTGAGCCACAAGGGAAGTCCATACACCTGAAACTAACACCATATTGTAAATCAACTATATTTCAATTTTCAAAAAAATGAGAGGGGAGAGTTGCTAGAGTGCTAGCTTTGAGAGGGCCAGAGAAGACAGGATCCAGTGCAAGGGGAAGGCTTGGCAAGAGTTTAGAGCCTGGAGTGGGGTAGCTGGGGGGTGTGGGGGAGGTGGGCTCATCTGCAGTAACCTCATGTCTGCCTTCTCCTCTGGTGTACTCCCTTTCATCTTTCTAGAAGCCCTTATTACCATTTTCCCAGCAGGATGGGATTTTAACCATACCTCTGTATGCAGAAAGCTCTCAGAAATTTATCTGTGAAATGAATAATGAATGACAAATGACCTAGAGATTGCACCAGCATGTGCAAATCTAAAACATAAAACTTGTTGTCTAAAGAAAAGAATAACTGAATTACAGATTATCCTTTGGAACAGACTTATTCCTAAATTGAAAACTATCTTTAAATTTCTTTATTGGCAACAGACAATGTACTTAAATACATTGGATTTAAATAAGTTTGCAACTTTTGGGGAGCAAGTTGCAAATTCTATTTATAGAGCTGTCCACTTCCAGAAATATGTCATGCTCTACAGTGAAGTCCTCAAATTTTCATATTGTGAATATTTGCTATGAACCAAAGAGACAATGTCTTAAAGTAGAAAGATTGTATAATCGTTCATCACAGCAATGTTAATAAGAACAAAAGAACTGGCAACAAAGTAATCTGTAAGAGGAAATTAAATTATTTATTAAATTTTATAAATCCATGAAATTAATGAGTAAGGCAATAGACATAATTAATGACACAAAACCTACTTATGACATATATTTAGGGCTTTCCTGGTGGCTCAGATGGTAAAGAATCTGCCTGCAATGCAGGAGATCTGGGTTTAATACCTAGGTTGGGAAGATCCCTTGGAGAAGAAAACATTTACCCACTCCAGTATTCTGGCCTGGAGAATTCCATGGACAGAAAAGCCTGGCAGGCTGCAGTTCATGGGGTTGCAAAGAGTTGGACACGACTGAGCGACTTTCACACATGACATATATTTAAGTGAAATAAAGTTTACAAAGCCTATGTAATTTTTGTTTTAGAAAAAATATAAATTTAGGCATTGAAAAAATTTCTGGATGGATATATACCAAAGTATCACATAATTTTCCCTACATATTTGAATCATGGATGGGCTTTTACTTTTTTTTTTTCTTGCTTTTCTGAATTTTCTAGTTTTGGGGTGATGAAAATATAGTATTTCTGATTTTTAAATGCTATTTTTAATCAAGAAAAATGCACATTCCCTCAACTCCCTCAGTCAACATTATCCCTATATGGCCCATAGTTCTCCGTGGCTAACATCTTTAATAGACCACATTTTCCTATACTTTTCCCTTTCACAGGCAAAAAGCAGTTAACTCCTGTGTTAAATCTCTTCTGAAGCAGAAGGCTGTTCACACAGTGCTAGCATTCATCTGGGAGGAGTGTAATGGTGTGGCAAACATTTTCTCTTTTCCATTCCAGACCAGGAAATTTACAGGTGGTCTGCGTATGTCAGGAGTAAATATTCATGATCAATGGGTATCTTGACTCTCCTGAAAAATGCTCCGTGGAAGTGTGGCTGTTTCTTCAGGTGGTAAATTAGTATTCATTTATCAACTCAGAAGATTTCATTTCTACAATGCAAGCGTGAAGTTTAAAAGTAGCCTTTGGTTTTTCAATTGCAAGAAGGGAAACGTCATTGAAACTGGTGAATGCACTGTGTCTTTAATACAGAACCTATAGCATCTTCTCCAGTACTCTTGCTTGGAAAATCCCATGGACGGAGGAGCCTGGTGGGCTGCAGTCCATGGGGTCCCTAAGAGTCAGACACGACTGAGCGACCTCACTTTCACTTTCACTTGCATGCATTGGAGAAGGAAATGGCAACCCACTCCAGTGTTCTTGCCTGGAGAATCCCAGGGACGGGGGAGCCTGGTGGGCTGCCGTCTATGGGGTCGCACAGAGTTGGACACGACTGAAGCGACTTAGCAACAGCAGCAGCAGCATAGCATCTTCAAAAAGTTGCTGAAGAAATATTACATAACAGGTGTTAGTGTCTCCCAGCCTGGCTGGTAATAGGTAAAAGTAACATTTTCAATTTTATGTACGTAATGCCCTCCATCTTAGCTATCCTTAATTTCCACTGTAATTTTCTCCAGAATTAACTTCCAATAGAACACAAGCTTCCTCTCCAAATATAGCCTCCACTAGCACTAAAATAGCAAGCTTTTTTTTTTTTTGCTTTCTATTTCTTCTTGGTCACAATCAGAGAAGAGAGAATTCAGTAAAATTCTTCCCTTTGAGGAGCGTCTTAAGCATAATTTAATCCTTTTGGGAAAATAACAACCCACTCTAGATATGTAGCTGGTAGGGGTTTGAGCTGTTAATATTTTATGTGGCCAGTGTGTTCCTTCAGCCCTAGAATGGATTTGGATGATGCTACTGTGTGGACTTCTCCATCAGTCAGGTGATGGGAAGCAGGCAGGCTGTCTGTTTATCTCATACTTTACATTTTTCAGTGGTACTGGGGCTGAGAAGAATGCAGATATGTGTGGAATAAAGAAATGCAATACGAGAAAATTCAGTGGAATGATTTTTCAAAATAGATTCTGAGAACGGAAAAGATCTTCACATTCACGAGGGGAATGCTGAATTATAAATATATGGGGAATAAGTGTCAGAGACAAGATTGCTAGATTAATTAGATGTCAGCTGTCCAGTTAATTGAGAAAATATCAGTCCTAGTCAAAGGGAAAGAGGTTTAGATTAGATTTAGAGATTTTTCAACATAAAAAATTAAGAACAGAGCACAGGAGAGTTAGGAGACTGGATGCATAATAAACATTCAGATAGTATACCTTTTTCCAACCTTCAAAGGGAGGATTTGGGGTTGAAGGGAGCAAGGAACACGTGCAAAGGGAAATATAGCTCATTGAAGAGAATAAGTCTTTGGAGAAGAGAAGATCTGAGAGTTGCTTTCCAACCATGTCTCATGGGCAAGAAATTTTATCCCTCCACCCTGTCATTGTTCTATCTTGTTTAAAATGAGAGAATTAGCCATTATCTCCTTTGAGTTTCATTATCTCTGAAAATAGACAGTATAATACCTAGTATATGATTGATGCTAAACAAATTGTACCTATAATTATTTCTGAGAATGTTCAAACCTTTCCAAGAAATGCTTGGTTATTCTGGCATTAGGATGTGAATAGCACAGTGATCCTCCAACATGTTTGTCTAATATAGCCAATGTTCTTCACTCTTTAATGAATAAACCAATGTCATATGCCAGTTAATTGATAAATAACATGTTCTTAAGCCAAGTATCATGATTCATTGTTAAAAATTATAAATGTAAAATAAGCCACGGCTTCAAAATATTTTTTGAGGAGGGCATGGCAACCTACTCCAGTATTCTTGCCTAGAGAATCCCATGAACAGAGGAGCCTGGCAGGCTACAGTCCATGGGGTCACAAAGAGTCCAACACAACTGAGTGACTGAACACACACATTGTTATATAAATTTAGGAACTAGGCAGAGATCAGGATGGAGAAATGGATAAGAGAGCAACAGAGGGCAAGTAGACTATCATCACAGTCTTGGGCTCTGATATCAAACAGATCTGGCTTGAAAGACTGGCTCAGCTGAGTTAATGCTCTGTGTTCCTAAGCAACTTGCTTAAACTATGTAAGTATCAGTTTCTTCAACTCTATAAATAAGTATCAGATCAGATCAGATCAGTTGCTCAGTCGCGTCTGACTCTTTGCGACCCCATGAATCACAGCACGCCAGGCCTCCCTGTCCATCACCAACTCCCGGAGTTCACTCAGACTCACATCCATCGAGTCAGTCATGCCATCCAGCCATCTCATCCTCTGTCGTCCCCTTCTCCTCCTGCCCCCAATCCCTCCCAGCATCAGAGTCTTTTCCAATGAGTCAACCCTTCGCATGAGGTGGCCAAAATACTGGAGTTTCAGCTTTAGCATCATTCCTTCCAAAGAAATCCCAGGGCTGATCTCCTTCAGAATGGACTGGTTGGATCTCCTTGCAGTCCAAGGGACTCTCAAGAGTCTTCTCCAATGCCACAGTTCAAAAGCATCAATTCTTCGGTGCTCAGCCTTCTTCACAGTCCAACTCTCACATCCATACATGACCACAGGAAAAACCATAGCCTTGACTAGACGAACCTTTGTTGGCAAAGTAATGTCTCTGCTTTTGAATATGCTATCTAGGTTGGTCATAACTTTCCTTCCAAGGAGTAAGCGTCTTTTAATTTCATGGCTACAGTCACCATCTGCAGTGATTTTGGAGCCCAGAAAAATAAAGTCTGACACTGTTATCAGTAATTAAGGCATAAATGGGTGACCAAGAGTGGAAAAGTAGCAGACTCAAGTCCTTGCCTTGACTGAAAAGAGTTGCAGTCTTATGGTAAGAACTTGGAGTGTCCGAAATGAAATCTCTAAGCAGGCATTATGTTTATAGGTATAAACTTGATTTTCTCTGACTCTTGATTAGGTCTTGAGAGCTCATTTCATTTTAAACAAATAATTTTGAGACTTATTTTTAAAGTTACTTTGAGGTATGATGGGATCAACCCAAACACTGACTTTGAAAAGCATAAATCATCCTAAACATATGCGTGTATTATTGGTATAAGTAAAAAGCTAGCATGTGTCATAAGAGAAGTGTAGATAAAATGTTATGGGAGTTTAAAAGATTATTACTTCCAGTTGGAGGGAATAGAAAGGTGACTTAAAAAAAAAAAAAAACTTTCCACATTTTATCCAAACCCAAAAAAGCTATACCTAAATATAGGTTGAGACAAAGACTAGCTCTGTGCTCCAGGTCAATCAGGGGATATTTTAATACAAATTGGAATTGTGTCAAAAAAAAGCACCGTAAACCAATATTTGGTTCCTTTTTGACTTAAGGTAAAAGATTCGTTTGTATTCTTGATTGGCAGCTCTAGTATGTAGTAAAATATATTGCCAGAATGGGCTAATCAGAAATTTTGGTTCTGATACAGCTATTTCATATATGATTAGCTTTAGAGAAGAATGAAATAATTATACCAGGACTTCCAAAATATGACAAGGGCTGTAAACCAAAGACTTTTGGAAAAGACCCTGATGCTGGGAAAGATTGAAGGCAGGAGGAGAAGGGGACAACAGAGGATGAGATGGTTGGATGGCATCACTGACTCGATGGACATGAGTTTGAGCAAGCTCTGGGAGTTGGTGAAGGACAGGGAAGCTTGGTGTGCTGCAGTCCATGGGGTCACAGAGTCAGACACAAATGAGTGACTGGACTGAACTGAAGCCTTACTAATGATCATTACAGAGAACTGGTCATCAGGTATCATTTTTTGTCTATACTCATCTGCACGAAAAGCAATTTGCCCCAAAGACTCAAAACCACTGCATAACATGACATATAGTCTGTTGAGAAAAAGAAGTACAGTTAGTTGACTCTGGAACTACATGGGGGTTAAATGTCACCAACTCCTGCACAGTTACAAATTCATGTACTGTTATCTCTGCCTCAAAATAGAATGAATAACTCATTCAAGGGCAGGAAGTTGAAACAGCTGGATAGAATCAGGACTACAACTATAGTTCTTTTTTAAATTCTTTTAATTTTTATGAACATTTCAAATATATGCAAAAGTGGAAAGAATACTACAATAAACACCAGAGTACTTAGCACACAGTTTTAAAATTATTAATACTCAGTCATTCTTATTTCATCCATCACAAGCACATAAATTTTTGCCTGAAACATTATAAAACCAATGCAAAACATTGTATTTCACCTATGAATATTTCATTTTGCTGCACAGTAGAAACCCTAGTTCCTTTGATTCTGCACGCTGTGCTCTCTAAC
Organism: Bos javanicus; assembly: GCF_032452875.1. Classification (NCBI taxonomy): domain Eukaryota; kingdom Metazoa; phylum Chordata; class Mammalia; order Artiodactyla; family Bovidae; genus Bos; species Bos javanicus. The sequence goes on along the minus strand of NC_083876.1, from coordinate 79,922,950 downwards.
AGAACACAAATTGTTCCCCGTCCTTACTTAATTTAAAGATCTGTAAAATGAAAACACAGATACTATATTTACATTTGAAAATCTGTGTTATTCAAGGGTCAACTGTATAACCTTAATTGTAAAAGGGCTCAGTACTCTCAAATAAAATATTTCTTATTTGAATAAGGATCAGAATAGCAGATTTTCCTCCATATACCAAAACTAAGGAATGAAAAGAATTCTTTTGCACAGATTCTATATGGTTTGTGACCTATGAATTCTCGACAAAACCACTGTGGCTCACCTATAATCTCTGTGACTCCAAGGTTGTATAACTAAAATATAGTTTAGACCTCTTGAAGTTTCCGTTGATAGACTACTTGTTTCTAAATTTTAGGTATGACAAGAATCAGTTTATCAGAGATTCCTGATGCCCATTTCCAGGCTTCCCAGGTGGCTCAGTGGTAAGAATCCACCGGCCAATGCAGGAGACACAGGAGAAGTGGTTTCGATCCCTGGGTTGGGAAGATACCCTGGAGGAGGAAATGGCAACCCACTCCAATATTCTTGCCTGTAGAATTCCATGGACAGAGAAGCCTGGAGGTCCATGGGGTCTCAAAGAGTCAGAGACCACTGAGCACTCACGCCCATTTCCAGATATTGTAACTCAGTGAGTCTTGGGTGAGTTAGTATACATCACAAGCAGTACCAAGCCATTCCAATGTTAAGTCCATAGTCTGAGAAACTTGCTGTAGATTTACTAAGATTGATATAATGTCCTCCTCTAATAAAAGATCTAATGAGTATTTTCTTCCTTTACTTTCTAGAACATATTCTGTTCCCATTTTTACTCTTCCTTAAAAATGGCAATCATTTCTGGGCTAAATCTAGGCCAGGCTGTGAAAGAGAAAAATATTCCCTGTGCACAACTCTCTCTAAATGCTCAAAGCTAGTGGTTTTCTAAGTGGTGCGTACACCTTAAGAGTGGCACGAAGTGACTTACTAGGATATGGGGAAGAATTAGAGTTCTACTTTTATTCACTTTTATCTCAAAAGAAAAATTAAACTTCACCAATTTAAATGAATTGGAGCAATACTGTATATGCCTTGTTTCTAAGCAAGTGAATACGTGCATAGAGGCACGCACGCTGAAACACTTTTCACTGACAGAAATGAGTAATGAAGAGGCTGACAACCAATAACACTAATCAATAAAATTCCCATTTCCCTAAATCTTTCAGCATTTAGTATTGCCTTGTATCATTGGTTACATTTACTGTATATATGTCTGCTGTTCCCAGTTAGAATGTACACTGGAGGACAGGAACTATTTATTCAACTCTCCCCACACTCAGCACTCAGGCCCAAATTTCCACTTAGTGGACATTTAATAACTGCTTGGAGATGAATGAACTTGTCCTGTGTCTTTTGGTCTATTAGTTCTTTAATTTCAAGGTGACTGGCAATACCTCAGACTGTCCTTTCTCACCTCTTTGTTTTCTCATGTTCTGTATCCAGAACAACTCACATTCCTTCTGATGAACACATATGTCTTCTCTGTGGTTTAGCTCCAACGTTCCCTCTTCTCTGCGGGCTTTCTTACTTCCCCAGCTTCACTTAGATGCATATCCTTCCTGGCTTTCCAGAGAAACTGATACACGGCTCTATCATAGCAAGTGCCAAGCAGTGTGCAAGCCTGAACTCTCTTTGGATTCCAAGTTTACAAAAGGACTCATGTCATGTCAATAACATAGGAGGTACTCAATGCATGTTCTTGAATAATTGGCTGAATAATAAATGAAGACCCCGAAAAACTGCCTTTATCCTTCATCTGTGGATTTTTTTATGCTCATTAGAGCTTTTATTTCAGTTCATAGTATCTTTTCTCCCTAAATTCTAAAATATACCAAATTACGTTAAGTAACCTGGTGTGCTGCAATTCATGGGGTTGCAAAGAGTCGGACACGACTGAGCGACTGAACTGAACTGAACAAGACAGTGATAAATCCCTTTAAATGAAGTGGCTCTAAGTAGAAATTTTTGTCGTTGTTATTTTGATTTGATTTCTTTTGCTTTAATTTTTAAAATTTTAATTAAAGGATATGACTGTGGATTTTTAAAAAATCTTAGAAATATATTACATGTCTGCAAGAGTAGATAGCATCATTTAATCACCTTAAAGTGATATTTCACAACAGCTTTTTATTTCAATGTGTGGATACAGAATTGCTGTACTAGAGCTAAAACCTTTTAAGCAATGCTTTGATTCAGTTTCTCTTCAAAGGTAGCAATTTATAAACAATTGCTGAGAAATGGTCTGAAGAATGCACAAGCACTCGAGTCCTGATGGGTTTACATGGTGATTTTAGGAAGTAAATAGATGAAGGCAACTGTAAGTAAAAGAACAAGAAATAATCTTAATAAAGTACACCTTATTAGAATAGACATTTTAAATGAATCTCTCTCCAGGTTTTCTTTATCTAAATGAATATCGGAAACAAGTGTTTGGAAATTTTCTATAAATTGTTCCAATTATTTTTAAACCTCATATTTCCTAGCAGCTTGAGAATGACTCTCTCATGTTAAGTGCACATTTCCAGAATGATTTCAGCTGAAATGTTTGCTAATGTTCTCTGGTTGCTATTCTGTATTCTATACATAAAACTCTTAGAGATTACCAGAAATTTGGGCCCCAAGAAGTAATCAGAAGACCTTTTATCCTGAAAAAGAGAGACAAAATGTTCTGATCTCTAAAGTCAGTGAATATTTACACCTACCAGTGTAAAAATATTTTATTCTTTCACTTATTTATATATTTATATATTTATTTATGGCAAACCCAGTGATTTTAAGTAATGAAACTGTAAAAAGTAACTTCTATTCAACATTGTCTATAATGGAATTGGCATTTAGTAAGAAAATTGCTGTCTCATTTCCATGGCCAAATATCCATTCGCTATTGCATAGTATAATGAAAAATAGGTCTAGGCCACTTATCTGACTCAGGAAAATTTAGAAGGGCAAAAATTGCATGGAAATACAAATTTGGTAACATCAACAGTTTTGATGTCCTGCCTGATGCTTTAAACATTAGGCGTCTAACTCTAAATCTCACTTCAGTAATATACTGCCCTTCCTCTTTCCCTATTTGAAATTAAAATGACAACAAAGTGTACAGTGAGAAGAAATAGGAGTCACAACTGTTTTTTCTCCATCTGAGATGCTGGAAATTCAGAAGTTAACAAAACAGGAGTATCCCTTCGGCCAAAGAACTTCTTATCTGGGGAGACAGGAAATGAAGTAAATATAAATTAACAAAATCATTTCAAACATGAGAAATGCCTTGATGAAAAATGGATGATAAGAGAGAGGGTAACTGCTCAGTGTGGAATGGTGGATGGTGGTTTCTTCTTTGATACTGTGGTCAGTTCATACTGATTTGAGAGGACATTCATGCAGACTTGAAGGAGCAAGCCTTTTGAGAAACCAAGCAGGGAGAATTCAATTATCAAAGCTCTGTGGTAGGAAGGAGCTAGTGTAGCTGAAAGAGAGTAAGCAAAGGATTGGGTAGAGTGGGGAAAATAAGCCAGCTAATGTGGGATCATTATATTATGTACATATGTACATCTATATCTATATATCATGTCATTGTACATAATACACGATTTCTGCCAATAATACACAACCTGAATTTAATCATGAGGAAAAAAGAGATAAACCCCAATTCTGCAAAACAACTGATATGTAATCTTTAAAAATGTCAGTCCTGGAAAACAGTGAAAGACTGAGGATCTGTTCCAAATTAAAAGAGACTTAAAAAAAAAAGAAAAGAAAATCACAATCAAATGCAGTGTGAAGTCCTGAGATTGGATACTTGATTGAAGGGTGTATGGCTGCTATAAAGAACATGACTGGGAAACTGGCAAATTTTAAATAGGAAATATTAAATAATATTATGGTATCAATGTGCACATCTGATCACTGCACATGATCTTAGAGAATATTCTTGTTCTTAGGAAACTAATGCTAAAATACTTAGAGATGCACAAGTGTAAGAAAAAATAAATGTGGGTAAAATATTAATGATTAATATGTCTGGGTAAAGTTAAGTGGGAGTTTATTGAACTATTACAGTTCTTCTCTATGTCTGGAATTAGTTGAAAATTAAAAGTTAAAAAAATGTCACTCTGGCTGCTGCTATATGAATTCTTTTTAAGGAGACAATAGAATCAGTAAGGCCAGTTAGGAGGTCTTTGAGGCCCTCCATGCAAAAGATAGTAGTGGCTTCAGCTCAGAAATGATGGCACAGTTATCTTTGTCTGATATCCACTCATCACAAGAACAAGAAGTGAATTTTGCAAGATAATAGAACCTGAGCTCAATGTACAAAATCAATAGTATTTTCTATACAAGCAATAAACAATCAGAAATTGCAAATTTAAAACACTATATACAATAGCATAAAATTATGAACTACTTAGTGGTGAATCTAGCAAAAGATGTGTACACTCCACACTGAAAACCACAAAATATTCATGGGATAAATTAAAGGTATCTAGATAAATGTAGAGATATACCTTGTTCATGTCTTAGAAAGCTCAATATTGTTAACATGCTTATTCTCTCATAATTGATCTAAAGATTCCAAATATCCCAATCAAAATTCCAGAATGCTATTCCATAAAGACTGACAATTCAATTCTAAAATTCATATGCAAATGGTCAAGAATAAATAAAACAAATATGAAAATGAAATTAAAACTGTGATTAGATACCTATTAAATGGGCTAAAGTTAAAAAGACTGACCATACCAAGCATTGGCAAACATATGGAGAATGAGCATTCGCATTAGCTCCTGGTGGGAATGTAATATGGTGTGGTTTCTTTGCAAAAGTTCATCAGTTTCCAAAAAAGATACATGTACACCTTCTATGTGATCCAGCCATTCCCTCATATTATTTATGAGGAAAGATAATGTTTGCTCATACAAATAGTTATACACAAATGTCCAGAGCATTTATGATCATCCTAGACTAGAAATAATTCAAATTTCCATCTATAATGAATGGGTGAAAAAATTATGGTCTATCCATGAAAACGAAAACTACTTGGTAATAAAAAGTAATGAACTATGGACACATGCAGTGACATTGATAAATCACAAAATAATTATGCTGAGTGAAAGAAGAATATATACTGTCATTTATATAAAATTCTAGAAAATGCGAACTAATCTCTAGTGACAGAAAGTAAGTCAATGGACGCTTGGGCTTGGGGTCATTCAAAGGATGGAACAGACCATAAAGGATGTCTGGACACTTTGAGGGTCCTACATGTGTCAAAACTTTAAAATTGTATTTATTTTTGTAAAAATTGTACAAAAATTTTAAATTGTATATTTTAAATGTATGCAGTTGATTCCACATCACATATATCTTAAATTATGAGGCATGTGTGCTTGTTAAAGTAAATTAAAGACTATAATAAAGCATTTTAGAATTTAAAAACAAAAAGTGACTATTGAAAAATTTTCCTATGATTATATTTATTTCATTTTTTCTTAAAAACTAATAAGTGAAATAAAAAGAACTATTTTTACAGAAGAAAATTCTAAGAAGATTTGGTTATCCCACTAGTTCCTGGGTAGGTGTTTTTACCTTTTAAGGTAGCTGGAACTAAGCATTTACCTCCACAATTTATTCACAGTAAATTGTATTTAAGCTAATTTTTCATATACTCCCACAGATTGCTAAAAGCTTTATTGCTTCTTCACCTCTGATTTTTGCTGAAATCTTATTGCTAGCAACAACTATGATCAGAGTCAAGTACAACCAAGTGAAATGAAGTCATGCACTGTTTCAGTAAATGCCCTTATTTCACTGCTAATTGTCCTAAGACAGTCTTTCAAATTTAACTATAACTTCTTTGTGGTTGGATCATCTTTAATCATTTATAATATAGAAAAAAGAAAAAAGCTCAATCTCTTTAGCCTCAGTTTTCTATCAAAATGAAAAATGGCATTATAAAATGTACTTTCGCAAATTGCCAAGCATCACTCAACCAATGGTTTTTAATCACTGTTATTTCCTTATTATTGCATCTCAATGAATGTCCATCCATCTGTCTAAAAGCATCACTCTCCTAGGTGTCTGTTTCTAGAAAAAGAGGACTAATAAACTTCCCAAGGTAAAAAAAAATCAAACAAACAAAACAAAAAACAACTAGTAAGTGAAGAAACTGGGCTTCAAACCCTCTCTTTCTGACACCAGTCTGTGTTTCCATTTCAGTGTTCTGCTCCCTACAAATGTCAGTCACTGTCCCTGAAATACAGGAGATTCTTATAGTAGGTACTCAATAAATATTTCTGGAGTTGAATAGAATGGAAGCTTGTATTAGAAAGAAGAGATGATTGCATTCCAATACTTTTTTGGATGATGACATGATCTTTGAACATCTTCCTTAACAAAGAGCAACACAATTTAATTTCTCTGCAGTTTCCTGAATAATTTCCCACTGCATTTGCTATGTATCCTCCCACTGCCAAAAAGCCAGATGTTCTTTCTTTGATCTATATTTGTTCAGTAGTTGTATTGTGCATGCTATTAATTGGTCAGTAGGGGTTCATAATATTTATTCCTTCATAATCCAAACCATACTGGGAATTCCCTGGTGGTCCAGTGGTTAAGACTGTGTGTTTCCACTGCAAACCATACTAATTCTTCGAGGGCAGAGAGCAATGATATATTTGGGCCTGAAGATCTTTTGCTTACATTTGCCTTTCAAAAACATTAGAAATTTAAAATCCATATTTATTTGCATCTCAGTTCAGTTCAGTCACTCAGTCGTGTCTGACTCTTTGCAATCCCATGAACCGTAGCATGCCAGGCCTCCCTGTCCATCACCAACTCCCAGAGTCCACCCAAACCCATGTCCATTGAGTTGGTGATGCCATCCAACCATCTCATCCTCTGTCGTCCCCTTCTCCTCCTGCCCTCAATCTTTCCCAGCATCAGGGTCTTTTCAAATGAGTCAGTTCTTTGCATCAGGTGGCCAAAAGATTGGAATTTCAGCTTCAACATCAGTCCTTCCAATAAACACCCAGGACTGACCTCTTTTACGATGGACCAGTTGGATCTCCTTGCAGTCTAAGGGACTCTCAAGAGTCTTCTCCAACATCACAGTTCAAAAGCATCAATTCTTCGGCACTCAGGTTTCTTTACAGTCCAACTCTACATTCGCATCTATTTTGTTGTAGACCTTAAAATCACTCTAAAAATAATTTCTTAAATAAAAAACCTTGTTTCTTCTTCTCATCTGAATTGTGTTCCACATCTCACTTCCTATCCAGAGAAACCAAGAAAAAAATTAATGTATGTAAACTCTTATATTTTACATAGCAAAGATTTGTGCTTGTATATGTGTGTGAGAGATTTGTGCTTATTATAAAAGTGTTTTTAGCTGATATAGGTTTATGAGAGCTTCCCAGGTGGCACTAGTGGTACAGAACCTGCCTGTCAATACAGGAAATGTAACAGATGCTTGTTGATCCCTGGGTTGGCATGGCAACCCACTTCAGTATTTTGGCCTGGAGAATCCCATGGACAGAGGAGCCTGGTGGGCTATAGTCCATACGACTTAGCATGCATGTAGCACATAGGTATATGAATAATTAAAAGATCTAATTCTCCAAAAATATTTTTGGGGAAAGACCCAACATGTCATGAGTACCTACTGCTTATGTTAAGATTTTGCATAGTTTTGTTACCAAAAGAGTGTGTGGGCTCTGGCTACTCATTGCTCAAAAGTCAATAAACAGGCCAGATTGGTGGAAAGCAAAGTTTGCTTTAATTCACATGCTGGCAACTAGTTGGGGGAAGGATGGCAGAAACTTGTCCAAAGGTCAACTTCTCCCCCACTGACAATCAGTGGGGCAAGAGCTTTTATAGACAGATGGAGGGGGCTACATGCAGAAACAGCACAGTCAGCTCTGACAGTCATCTTCAAATTGGTCGTTGATGGTCTGACCAGCGTCATCTTGATTGTTTTAGGTACAGTTAATCTTCAGTCCCAGGGTCCGTTTGTTCCCATTTCTCTGAGGCCATTTCTCTGAGACCAGTTCTTGGAATTGTGATAGCTCATGTCCTGGGTACAGTCTTGCTCATCAAGTAGTTAACTTTTCCACCTGGTGTTTTGGTGCCTAAAAGACAGCTCAGAGGATATGGCTCAAAATATTATCTATAGCCCTCGAGGAAGAACTACAGGTCCTAGACTATGTTTAATGACTACATTATTATTATTTAGTCTCCTTTGACTGTTTTCCTTTGCTTCCGCATTTCTCACTTCTCTGATTAAACTTATTTGACTACAGTTTTCCACAGACAGAAGGCAGGCAGAGGGCATGATGAGGGGAGGGGTTCAGGACCATAGTGTCCTGCTCCATTTCAGTATGAAAGATCCTATGAAAAATGCCCAGAAAATGGAGGGTCTGAGAAATTAAGAAAATTGTCACATAGCAGTGATAGTAAGTGGCACTGTCTGGATCTTTGAATCCAATTGTCCTTATTTTAAAGTCCCACACTAGACTTACTGGGTTTAAAAGAGGATTCCCAAGAGCAGTCTTGGGAAAGCTGCTACTTTCTAATGGTCCTAACACCCTCCTGAGTCCTTTCAGTCAGTTCAGTTCAGTCACTCAGTCGTGTCCGACTCTTTGCAACCCCATGGACTGCAGCATGCCAGGCTTCCCTGTCCATCACCAACTTCCAGAGCTTACTCAAGCTCATGTCCATCGAGTCAGTGATGCTATCCAACCACCTCATCCTCTGTTGTCCCCTTCTCCTCCCGCCTTCAATCTTTCCCAGCATCAGGGTCTTTTCAAATGAGTCAGTCCTTTGCATCAGGTGGCCAAAGGATTGGAGTTTCAGCTTCAACATCAGTCCTTCCAATGAATATTGAGGACTGATTTCCTTTAGGATGCACTGGTTGGATCAAGTGGGACAAATTGAAAGATTGGTGGTTTAGTCATTCAGTCGTGTCCAATTCTTGTGACTCCATAGACTATAGCCTGCCAAATTCCTCTGTCCATGGGATTTCCCAGGCAAGATTACTGAGGCAGGTAGTCATTCTCTTCTCTAGGGGATCTTCCCAACCCAGGGATCAAACTTGGGTCTCCTGCATTGCAGGCAGTCTCCTGCATTGCAGGCAGATTCTTTACTGAGTCACCAGGGAAGCATTGGGAGATTATATATACACTGCTGCTGATGCTGCTTAGTTGCTTCAGTTGTGTCCGACTCTGTGCGACCCTAGGTACTGTGGTGCACCAGGCTCCTCTGTTCATGGGATTCTCCAGGCAAGAATATTGGGGTGGGTTATCATGCCATCCTCCAAGGGATCCTCCCAACCCAGGGATCGAATCTGGGTCTCCTGCATTGCAGGCAGATTCTTTACCACTGAGCCACCAGGGAAGCCCCATATGTACACTATGATATGTAAAACAGATACCTAGTGGGAAGCTGCTATATAGCCAGGAAGCTAGGCTCAGTGCTATGTAATGACTTAGAGGGATGGGATGGAGGGGTTGGAGGGAGGTTCATAGGGAGGGGATATCTGTATATATACATCTGATTCACTTTGTTGTACAGCAGAAACTAACACAATATTGTAAAGCAATTACACTCCAATAAAATAAAATACAGAATCAAAGTTTAGTTTAGCTGTAATGTTGACCCTAGCAAGAGACAAGAGTCCCCTCATCTCTTTGCTTCCTATTACCCATGGTGAAGTTCTGGTAAACTGGTAATCATTGGAGCAGACCAGCGTGTGGAAACTTGTCAGGGCATCTCACAAGCTCCCTGGGGGCCCCATCCGTGTCATGGTGGCCACTGTGAAGTCTGTGATTCTATTCTGCAAAGGCAGAGTCAAAAACATGGGGAGGCAGTTAGTGGAGAGGAGACTCATTAAAAACAGAACTGGTCACGGTGACTAAAAAAAACCAGAAAAACAGAAGAAGCAACAGGCAGAGAGCAGAAGGGTCTGAGGTCAGTGATATGTTTCATTAGCTCCTCTGGGCCTCTAATGGAATATGGATTAGTTTGCTCTGTGAAGGATGGTTAGAGCAAACAGTTGGTGGTAATGTTCTCCTTGCAGAATACATTACAAAACTTGTTCTCCTGCCGTAGCTGATACATCACCATTTTATAGTGAGACAAGCATTAGTGACACAGTGAATTTTTTCAAGGAAGAAGCTTACAGAATAAAATTGATAGAACAACATGAGGAAAGGTATTAGACAAGTTTACAAATCCTTTCTTTTATATAGACTGTACTCTCAGGACATCATGTGTCAGTTGCTTAGTCATGTCTGACTCTTAGCGACCCCATGGACTATGGGGGACCCACTAGGCTCCTCTGTTCATGGAATTCTCCGGAGTATTGGAGAATACTGGAGTGGGTAGCCATTCCCTTCTCCAGGGGATATTCCCAACCCAAGGATCAAACCTGAGTCTCCTGCATTGCAGGCATATTCTTTACTGTCTGAGCCACCAGGGAAGCCCAAACACATCATATATGCACCTAATTTCAATAATACTTTTGAGTTGTAGGACACACGAGTACAACTCCCAGTTTTTCGTTGGGAAAGTTTAGCTATTATAGTCAGTTCTCAACTCACAATGGTTTGACTTACAATTTTTCAAATTTACAGTGGTACAAAAGTGATATGCATTCAGTGGAAACTATACTTCAAATTTGGGGTTTTGATTTTTTCCCAGGCTCCCCAGGTGACTCTAGTGGTAAAGAACCTGCCTGCCAATGCCAGAGACAGAAGAGACTCGGGTTTGAGCCCTGGGTGGGGACGATCCCCTGGAGAAGGGAATGGTAACCCACTCCATTATTCTTGCTAGGCTAATCCCCTGGACAGAGGAGTCTTGTGGGCTACAGTCCATAGGGCTACAAAGAGTCAGAAACAACTAAAGCAACTTAGCACACACACACAGGGTGGTGGTGTGTAGTATGATACCCTCTTGTGAGGCTGGGCAGCTCTACAGAGCCCGCAGCTCTTGGGGCTCTGTGCCATCACCAGGGTAAACAACCAGTATACTTAAAGTTATTCTGGACCTATACGATTACTCTGTTTTTCACTCTCAGTGCAGTATTCAATACATTGCCTGAGGTACTCAACATTTCATTATGGAACAGGCTTCATGTTAGACGACTGCCCAACTGTGAGCTAATGTAAGTGTTCTGAGAATGTTTAAGGTAGGATGGGCACCCCACTCCAGTACTCCTGCCTGGAAAATCCCATGGATGGAGGAGCCTGGAAGGCTGCAATCCATGGGGTCGCTGAGGGTCGGACACAACTGAGTGACTTCACTTTCACTTTTCACTTTCATGCATTGGAGAAGGAAATGGCAACCCACTCCAGTGTTCTTGTCTGGAGAATCCCAGGGACGGGGGAGCCTGGTAGGCTGCCATCTGTGGGGTCACACAGAGTCGGACATGACTGAAGTGACTTAGCAGCAGCAGCAGCAGGGCTAAGCTATGATGCTTGATAAGGTAGGTATATTAAATGCATCTTCAGCTTAGGATATTTTCTGTTTACAATGGTTTTATTGGAATATAACCCCATCATAGTCAAGGAAGATCTGTATAACCAAATTATTTAGCCAAAGCCTAATATGGTTTGTGGCAGAAACACATATCTCCCCATAGACATAGAGAAAAGTATATGGATACCAAGGGAGAAGGGGGGAGATGGGAGGAACTGGGAGATTGAGATTTACACATTCACACTATTGATACTATGTGTAAAATAGATTACTAGTGAGAAAATACTGTACAGCACAGGGAGCTCTACTTCATGCTTTGTGGTGACCTGAATAGCAAGGAAATCCAAAAGGGTGGAGATAGATGTAAGTGTATGGTTGATTCATTTTGCTGTAGAGTAGAAATGGACACAAAACTCCAAAGCAACTGTACTCCAATAAAAATTAATTTTTTAAAAAAGAAACACAGGTCTCCCAACCCCGTTTGCTGTCAGTTACTAGTTAAACTTAGTATATTTCCCTCCTGCCAGGAAAGACTATGCAGTTTACTGTGCTTCCTAGAGGGCTTCCCACATGGTACAGTGGCAAAGAATCCATCTGCCAATGCAGGAGATGCAGGAGACCCGGTTTTGATCCCTGGGTTGGGAAGATCCGCTGGAGGAGGAAATGGCAATATGCCCCAGTATCCTTACCTGGAAAATTCCAGGTACAGAGGCATCTGGCCACACTGGTGTGCTTTCTAGAGCTTAGCTGATCTGAAGTAAAATGTCATCATTATTTTGAATATTGCCATCATGGAAAAATAGGCAGATCTTAAAAGCGATGGTATATGCCAAAAAGAAAGAAAAGAAAATCTGAAAATTGTTCTTAAGGAGCTAAGTATCCATGAATTAGATTCAAGCTGGACCACTTTTGATACTGACTTTGATTTTTCTTGTCAACTACAAGGTTCTCTGAATACTTTTTAATTAAATGACTACAAAGGAGGAACTAGGAGTTCACCAGTGGCTTCCTTACTAGGAAACAGTTTTTACACTGCAAGTTCCATGTCTATTGTATCAGGGTCTCTTTGGAAAGAGGGAAAATATCTTTTTTTTTTTCCTATTCAGTTATTCAGATCAGAAACAGCCTTTTGGATTAACCTGTTTGACCACAATATCTGATGAAAGTGAAAGTAAAAGTCACTCAGTCTTGTCCGGCTCTTTGCGACCCCATGGACCATACAGTCCATGGGATTCTCCAGTACAGAATACTGGAGTGGGTAGCCTTTCCCTTCTCCAGAGGATCTTCCCAACCCAAGGACTGAACCCAGATCTTCCCAACCTCGGGATTGAACCCAGGTCTCCCACTTTGCAGGTGGATTCTTTACCAGCTGAGCCACAAGGGAAGCCCAAGGATACTGAAGTGGGTAGCCTATCCCTTCTCCAGGGAATCTTCCCAACCCAGGAATCGAACTGGGGTTTCCTGCATTGCAGGCAGATTCTTTACCAACTGAGCTATCAGGGAAGCTGATAGAGGTCTTCAAAGAAAAAAAATTCTGATTGGAATTGCTTTGGATCTTGAGTCAATAGAAATCGGTGTGTGCAGACTTCCCTGTGTCCTGGCTAGTGTCTCATTGCCCAGTGGAAATACCACAAGAGCACTGAACAAGAGAGGATTTTTTTTTTTCTAAATTTTTCATTTCTTGGATTTTGAAATTACAAAGGTATGTTAATTATTTCCGTTGTTCCCCCTCTCTCTAAGAAAAGAGAACATATTTTAATCATTATATAATATGATTCAACACATCTCTCAGCTTCAGGTAACTTTCACTTATTTGCCTTTTGAAATTTAAGTGAAATGTTCCTGTAGTGATTGATTTGCAATCTGACCCAGTTTCCTGGGCTCAAGTGGAACACAGTGTGTTGAGTTCCCCAGAGTCATGGGATTTGAAGTGGTCTGAATTCAGGCGATGGAGTTCGACAGACTTGGATTCAGTCCTCACCTTGGCCATGTACTGGCTGGTGAACCCCGGACCCTTATGTAACCACAACTGTCTGAGGACGTCTCCTAATCAGTAAAATCAGTATTACAATATGAAGCAGCCTGTATTTGTTTCTCCTAAGTATTATCTGATGCAGCACCTGAAAGTACCTAGCTAAATTAAAAGCCCACTATCAATGTTAGCTATTATTATTAGTGTTTCTCAGGCTGGAATAATTGATAAGAGAATTGATATTCTAAGGATAGAAGGACTGATCCAACTGTAAAAGGACCATAACACGTCTTGGCTGATGTAATTGGAACTGGGATGGAAGAGGTGCAAGTGAGGTCAAGATAACCACTGGAAATAATTTCGGAGTAAACTGGTCAAACCAGGAGTTGGAAATAGGAATTAGTCATGGCTTTAGGAGCAAGAGTCAGAAAATGACTCTGGTTAGTGGAGCTCAAGGAGCTGATGGAGACACGGGCTCGGGAGCAATCAGGGACATAGACATCCTAAGGCTTGGGAGCAAAAAGGGAAGGTTACAAAATCACTGACCAGAACCTACCTGGAGATGACCCCAGACACCCCAGACCCCGGCACTCCTGCCTTTGCCAATCTTTCCAAGTGCCTGGTATTGCCACTGCACCAAGAAAGCATAAATTGTTACTCTGTCCCCTTCTTTCCCCCAGAGTTTCCAAAGTCAGAGTTCTGGAGGGGTGGGTCTGATCAGTAAAAGGGCTGCACAGAGCAAGCATAACTTTCCACTTTCTAAATGGGAGTCTCTTCCACCCACCACTACTCAGAGGGCAGAAGATCCCCAGAAAAGAAAGACAAGGAGATGCTGACCAGCCAAAAAGCTTTGCTCCCTGTAAAGAACAAGGTCAATATCAGATGTATTATCAGAACCAAGGGTATCTGTGTGAGACCATGTGCAGTGAGATTCATGCGCAGGATGTGGTGGGGAAAGTCAGTAGTTAGAGTTGTTGAGTTATCTAGTACCTGGAACTCCTCAGTGGTCTTATTTTTTCAGGCAGGCATCTGGCCTGCCCCCACAGCAGCCCCTCGGTTCTCCCCATGTGCTCTCGGAATGCTTGTGAGAAAAGTTCTAGGTTGACCTGTTTGGGAATTAAAGTGGTTTCCCTCATCTTGGTGGTTTCAACAATTCTTCCCAGGCCTGAATGGGAGAAGGTAGTAAAGGGTATTGATCTGGAAAAAGGGGACACTCATAATATAGGGTGAGTATCACTGCTCCATCCTCCCACGTCCAGCCTTAGCCAGGACTTCTGAGTTCTCATGTTTGGGGTCAGGGAAGGGGGCAGTCTTTGAATCTCTAGTCTGAATAGGAAAATAAAAATAATTCTACCAATTACTGATGCTTTAAAAAATAAACCCATGGTTTTATATAAGAGCAATATAATTTTGTCAAATATAAAATAATATAGTATATAATATAATTTTATCAAGGGGAATTTTTAAAAACTAAAGAAAACAGAAGAGTTTATTATAACATCATTCTAACAAAACCCACTTTGGGCCTTTGGGCCTATTCTCTGTCACAGATCCTCTGCTGTTAAAAGCCGTCTGCTTGATCCCTAAAATCGTACTTATAAAAGAGAAGTTAAGGATTAGCTCCAGGTGTGTGTATGCATCTTTGGAGGTTGTGGCGGAGGGGAGAGGGAACTAGCCTTGGCTATTGGCAACAGGAATGTGAGTGTGACTCTGTCATTCAAAACTAGAGACAAGGCCAACCACACATGACTGATATGAGAATTAATGGAGAGGAATAAAGCAGCAGTGAAACAGTGGATAAAATACAAACACACACGTAGAAAAAAGTAAAATCACCAAGGTTGCCACATATTTCCCTTTTCCTCCATGGTTTAGGCAACTCATCAGGAACATACAAACTCTAATTAATTATGTTTATTAGAGATAATAAGAAGCCCCAGCTGTTATTTAACCAGTATTGAAATAAAGTACTTCTTTGCTTCAGGCTCTGTTACAAGAGTTTTATAAATTAACTCATTTATCCTCTTCACAACCAATGCTGTTGTTGTTCATTCACCAAGTCATGTCCAACTCTTTACGACCCCATGGATTGCAGCACGTCAGGCTTCCCTGTCCTTCAACATCTCCCAGAGTTTGCTCAAACACATTTCCATTGAGTCGGTGATGCCATCCAACCATCTCATCCTCTGTTGCCCCCTTCTCCAGGACCACCAGGAAAGTCTCACAACGTACAGGATGGTATTGTTTCACAGATGAGACCACTTGGTACAGACAGTGTCATCACTTACAGACTCAGGTGGTAGAGCTGGTACAAGGCAAGCCTAGGGTTCAAGTACGGCAACCTGGACCCAACTCCATTCTCTTCACCCTTGCACTATTCCACTGTTGGCTGAACTTAAGAATATTGAAAATAGAAAACAATTGTTCTGTTCCAGCCCAGTGCTCTCTTTGGAGTGGCCACAGTCTTTCTCCTTAGGAGCTAGTGTTGGCTATTGTTCTCCTGAATTCATCTGAAAAACAATTCTGAAAGAGCTGAGATTGGAGGTGAGGTACACATGAGGCAAAGTCCATGTTCCTTCTTCAGGCAGCCTGTCCTGGAAACTCAAAAGATGGTGGTGCTTAGGGTAGATTTGGTATTTCAAATGGCGTGCTCGTAGAGAGGACTATTTAACTTGAGATCAAATCGTTGCTTCCCAGAAGCATTTGGCTTAACTGAATCTCACAATCTAGCCCACACTGCTTTTTTGTCAATCTGTGAGCCATGACTGGACAAATAATTTTTATGACATGTGCGCTTCTGAAGTCATGGCTCCAAATGGTCAATGAATGAATGAGTGAAGTGTGGCTTGGAGGAAAGTGGAAAGAGGAAGCAGTGTGGCCTCTCAGAAATGATGTCATGTTCCTCCCCCTCCCACCGCCCCCCGCAGTCTATAAAACATCTTCACAACAGGTGTCCTATAGAATGTCGAGACTTGGAAAACTCAGTTTCAGGCATTTGTCAACCATATATCACAAAGCTCCCTTCAGACTACAGTACTCTTGAGTTACTCCCCACCAAGTAATTAAGCTGTGTGACATTCCTTCTCCCACACTCACTCCCCTTTTCACACGTGGCTTTGTTAGGGGAACACACAGTCCTGTGATGTGTTTAGCCCTGCAGGTGTCAGGTGTAAATCTCTCTACAGGACTGGGGGACAGGCATGGTGGGAGAAACCTCTGCATGTGCCTTTGAATAACTCTTTCTGCAAGAGAGACAGTTAGTGCATAAAAGGCTTTATTTCAGCTTGTCATTGGTGCTATTTAATAAAGAAATTGTCCCTAGAAAAGGAAATTGTGAACTTTGTGGTCCTTGGTATTCTTCCAGAGTTTTTACACTGAACAAACATTCACTCAGTAAGTATCTGAATTATTCTGAAAGTCTGCACAAATTCATCTGTCCAGATCCATGACAGTATCAGCTTTTCACACGTACTTCATTGTCTTAAGGCTCCAACGGGCGGCGCCATCAGGTGAGGTCACGTGTTGATCTTACTCAGCTTATACCTTTGAAGCTGAGGTTCTTGCCTTTGGGTGTTGTGAGGATGAGAGGAACAGAATCTGAGTTTAGCCACCAGACTAGATCTTAAATGACCCCTGAATTGTCAAGCCTGGAGAGTTGAACAGCTGTGTTCCCTTTCAGCAGCCAGATTGTGCTAGGGCTGCAGGTAGCAGCTTATGAGCTTTAGCTGGCTTTCTTGGTGGCTTAGATGTTAAAGAACTCACCTGCAATGCAGGAGACCCAGGATCAATCCCTAGGTCAGGAAGATCCCTGGACAAGGGAATGGCTACTCACTCCAGTATTCTTGCCTGGAGAATTCCACGGAAAGAGGAGCCCCAAGGGCTACAGTCCATTGGGTCACAGAGTCAAACATGACTGAGCAACTAACACTTTCACACAACCTTGGGAATTTCCCCATCCAGGTATGTTGAATGGCTCCTAGACAGCCAGGAAGATCTCAGGGCCCTCTCTCTCTTTCTCTCTCTCCCCTCTTTCTTTTCTGGGACTGTGGAAAATATGAAGAAATTCAAAGATTCAACAATACAAATAGTAAAAGCTCATTACAAAAATTTAGAAAAATGGAAGGGTTAAAAAAAAAAAGTAAATAGCATGAGGAAATACACAGTTTTTATTATCCTCAAAATTCTCCAAGCCAGGCTTCATCAGTACTTGAACCGTGAACTTCCAGATGTTCAAGCTGGTTTTAGAAAAGGCAGAGGAACCAGAGATCAAATTGCCAACATCTGCTGGATCATGGAAAAAGCAAGAGAGTTCCAGAAAAACATCTATTTCTGCTTTATTGACTATGCTAAAGCCTTTGACTGTGTGGATCACAATAAACTGTGGAAAATTCTGAAAGAGATGGGAATACCAGACCACCTGACCTGCCTCTTGAGAAACCTATACGCAGGTCAGGAAGCAACAGTTAGAACTGGACATGGAACAACAGACTGGTTCCAAATAGGAAAAGGAGTACATCAAGGCTGTATATTGTCACCCTGCTTATTTAACTTCTATGCACAGTACATCATGAGAAACGCTGGGCTGGAAGAAGCACAAGCTGGAATCAAGATTGCCAGGAAAAATATCAATAACCTCAGATATGTAGATGACACCACCCTTATGGCAGAAAGTGAAGAGGAACTAAAAAGCCTCTTGATGGAAGTGAAAGAGGACAGTGAAAAAGTTGGCTTAAAGCTCAACATTCAGAAAACTAAGATCATGGCATCTGGTCCCATGACTTCATGGGAAATAGATGGGGAAACAGTGGAAACAGTGTCAGACTTTATTTTGGGGGGGGCTCCAAAATCATTGCAGATGGTGACTGTAGCCATGAAATTAAAAGACGCTTACTCCTTGGAAGGAAAGTTATGACCAACCTAGATAGCATATTGAAAAGCAGAGACATTACTTTACCAACAAAGGTCTGTCTAGTCAAGGCTATGGTTTTTTCAGTAGTCATGTACAGATGTGAGAGCCGAAGAATTGATGCTTTTGAACTGTGGTGTTGGAGAAGACTCTTGAGAGTCCCTTGGACTGCAAGGAGATCCAACCGGTCCTTTCTAAAGGAGATCAGCCCTGGGTGTTCTTTGGAAGGAATGATGCTAAAGCGGAAACTTCAAACCTTTGGCCACCTCATGCGAAGAGGTGACTCATTGGAAAAGACTCTGATGCTGGGACGGATTGGGGGCAGGAGGAGAAGGGGACGACAGAGGATGAGATGGCTGGATGGCATCACTGACTCGATCGACATGAGTTTGAGTGAACTCCAGGAGTTGGTGATGGACAGGGAGGCCTGGCATGATGCAGTTCTTGGGGTTGCAAAGAGTTGGACACAACTGAGCGACTGAACTGAACTGAAAGACATATATTTAATATGTTTTTATGTAGCCTTCCAGCTCATTTCTACTGTGTATGGGAGAAGGAAGGAAGGTATGAAAGTGTTAAGCCCTTCTAAGAATTTATTGTGCTTCATCTTGCAAAATGAAATAAAATTTACCATAAAATATTGTTGAAGTGTGAAGACCAAATTATAATATTTCCCATGGGCCACCCTAAAATTTAATTCTTCATATTTAGCATAGATGTCAACATCTTTTCATCAATAAATGGGTACAATGACTATGACTCACAACTTATTTTCAAATGGCTTAGAAAAAATTTATCATCTATCATTTATACAAGAGAAAATAAGACAGATTGACTCACAGAACAAATATGGTAAGATGTTGACATTTGGGGATCTGGGTTAAGATATGTACAGAAATACTTTATTCCATTCTTTCAACTTGCTTATAAAACTAAAATTCTTATAAAATATTATGCTAAATATGAAAAAGTCCATGGGGTCACAAAGAGTTGGACACAACTTAGTGACTGAACAACAATCATTTCAAATACCTTGCTTAAAAAAAATTACTGGCGTTATTGTTGTTTTATCATCTCTGCCCATCTGAGGATGGGGTAAACACGCATTTTAGAATGCAGATTCTTGAGTTCTGCTTTTGCTTAGGATGTAGAAAGTTGTAACAGATCATCTCTTACCCTAATAATAAGAAAAGCCAAATAATCTATAAAACCATAACTTTTCCTGAACCTGTCAGAGAGCTGAGGTTGTGCTGCAGCCAAATGGATTGGTGTCCAAAGGATGACAAGGCTCTTTGAGGAGGAACGGGGCACACGGACCGTTTCATCATCAGCAGAACCTGGAGGAAGGTGCCTGCCACGAGAAGGGCTGAGAGAAAAGCAACTAAAAAGTCACCTATTAAAGGCCAAGTGTGAACTAGCATATCCACTTAGAATATCCACAAGCTCCATACAAGCCAAGTTTACACTCACATGCAAGCTCATTCCCACAAACCTCCTGCAGATGCTTATAAGACGGAAGACAACATTGTGGATGATTTTGAAGATGTGTTACACTGAAGGCGAGAAGAGCAATGTAACATACTCAGTAGCCCAACCACTGATGACAGTAACCCAAGGCACCACACTACTGTCCAGACACAAGAGAAGATGTACCCATGGCCAAGTGTAAATACCATTTACTTCAGTTCTATGACTCTCCTACACACAATATTAGGCATTTGATAAAAAATTATGATATGTAAAATTAAAAACAAGGGAAGGTGCAGGCTTCCACACGTCCATTGCAGGAGATATGGGTTCAATCCCTGGTTGGGGAACTAAGATCCCACATACCACACAATATGGGGAAAAAAAGACTGGAGAAGGTGACCCACTGTGAAGACATGAATCAACTATAGAATAAGCCTTAGTGTGGAAGCGCAGGAAAAACAGGTCTCCTTCAACTCAACAGCTCAACTCAGCAAGACTCAGAGACGAAGCAGATGCTGTAACCATCAGACAGGATCTTTAAAATAACTAGACTCATAGGTTGCTGGAACACGAGCAGAAACAGACAGACTCGGGTAGAGTGGATGGTGGGGAGACATCCTCGCTTGAAGAAGGGGATATGAAGAATTCTGCAAATGAATTCCTATCTCATCACGAAGAAGCCACACTTTCTCAGTTTCTACTTTCCTTCAAGTTGACTGTCATTCACTGATTCCTTGGCCATTGGGAGCCATAACTTTAATCACATGTATACCTTAAATTCTGTTTTTCCCCTCATGCCACACAAACAAAAAAGCCAGAATGCAACTCCCCGCTTTGTTTCCTCTTGAGAATATATTCTATATTTTTGGTCCTTATTGATTGCACTTTGGACATGGTAAGTGATGGAGATTCTGGCTTCTATTATTTTTCTCCAATAAGTATTGTTTTCTTCAAACAATGTAATTCACAATATCACATATATATATCACAATATACCTATATATATAAATTTTTTTAGGTACTGTACTAGAAATAGAATCTAAGATGGAAAAGGTCTTCAGCCTCATGGAGAAAAACAATGAACAAGTAAAGAAATAGGTAATGTTACCAATGTGACTGGTGTAATGAAAAGAATAAATGCAATACACTAGAGCAGGGGTCTATAAATATTTTATGTAAAGGTAAGATAGTAAAAGTTTAAACTTTGAAACTATTCAACTCAGCCATTGTAGCACCAAAGTAGCCAGAAATGATACACAGCCTAGCTGTGTTCCAATAAAATTTTATATTAAAAAAAAACAAACAAACAAAACGGATAATGGGGCTGGTTTGGTTCCTGGGTCAAAATTTTCCAACCTCTGTGCAATGAAATAAAGCATACTTTATTCTTGGTAATTTTGATAGCGTGGTCACGGAAGACTTCTCTGAGGAAAAATGTTTTAGCTGAGACTTTAGGAAAAGCCAGTGTGTTCTGGGAAAAGAAGCGGTTAGCATGAGAGT
Source organism: Bos javanicus (assembly GCF_032452875.1). Classification (NCBI taxonomy): domain Eukaryota; kingdom Metazoa; phylum Chordata; class Mammalia; order Artiodactyla; family Bovidae; genus Bos; species Bos javanicus. The sequence continues at coordinate 79,901,579 of NC_083876.1, read as the reverse complement.
TCTAAGGCATGGCAAAGGCTTGGGCTGTTCTGGGAACTGACAGGACGTGAGTGTGGCTGGTGTGGTCAGCAAGTGGTAAATTAAGGCTGGAGGGTGGACACGGGAGGCCATGGAGGGTTTGGGGGTTAGCGTGAGAAATCCGGTTGTTCTCTCCACTGCAAAGGGTAGTCACTGAGGGTTTTAAAATGGAGTGATGTGACCTGAAGGACAATTAAAGGTCATACAGTCCGTGGAGAAGGATTAGAAGGTGACAAGCATGAGGAACCCAGCCTGGGGGTGTTCGCAAGAATCCGGTAGATATATACACTGCCTACCGTTTGGTGTAAAGTGGAGAGCTAGTGGGAAGCTGCTGGATAGCACAAGGAGCTCAGCGCAGTGCTCTCTGATGGCCTGAGGGGTGGGTGGAAGGTTCAAGTGGGAGGGGAGGTACACAGACAAATGTCTGATTCACTTGTTGAACAGCAGAAACGAACACAACATTGTAAAGCAATTATTCTCTCCCCTTCTCTCCCCCTCAAAGCACAGAAGCTGGTAAAGACCACTGGAACTTTTACTTGGTATTTACTTAGTGCTATTATTTGTCCTATTAGATCTTATCATGCCTAGGAAGTAGTTATTGTTATTAACCAAAATTATTTACACAATTTAGGAACCAGAGAAACTTGCCCAAAGTGATGAAGCAGGGATGAAGCCCAAGGAGATGATTTCTCAGGTCTGAGGTAGCCAGCCTCCCCTAGTCCTTTGACCTTAAGTCGCCCTTCCCATCACTGCCTGTGGCTGTGTGTCTGAGTGGTTTCCAGAATCCTTTGGCTCTATCCGCCATGACTCAGCAGTAAGCCATACCACCTTTGGCTTTGGGCACTTACCAGCCCAAAGCCCACGTTTGATCCTTTAATGCAGGGGAGCCAGTGTTCCCTGTGGGCACACCTCTGAGATCCTGTGCCAAAGGATATTAGCAGCTAAGACCTGGCTGAGTGTGTGTCAAGCACAAAGGTAATATCTTTATTCAGAAGAAATTATGTTGCAAAGGCTGAAAATGCTTTAAATCTCATTTTCTCTTTGTTCTTCATGGCTGATTGCACCAATTTCTCATAATCTTCAGAATCTAGCATTTTTTTTTTTAACCAAACAGTAAGCACTTTTTGAGATTATTACTCTCTCATATTTGATTCAATACATTTGGGGGAATAAAGGAGATTTAGAACTGGAGGTTCTTTACAAGCTCACTCAGGGCAGTAGTTTTCAAACTGTGTTCTGAGGAGGGTAAAGATTCTAGAGGAGAAAGACAGAAGCTCAAGAAGAACAAACTCTTTCAACTCAAGCTTGTTCTTTTATTTTACTTACTGAACTCTAGCTTAGATGTTCAGTGGTGTCCAACTCTTTGTGACCCCATGGACTCTAGGACTCCAGGCTCCTCTGTCCATAGGATACTCCAGGCAAGAATACTGGCATGGGTAGCCATTCCCTTCTCCAGCAGATCTTCCCGACTCGGGGATTGAACCCAGGTCTCTTATGTCTCCTGTATTGGCAGGTGGAATATTTACCACTAGTGCCACCTGGGGAGCCCACTGAACTCTCCAGTAAGATTTTAAAAAATATTCCATTGGGTAAAAATATTTGAACCTACTTACCACATCTAATGCCTTAGATTTTACAGAAAAATAAATTAAGCCCCAGAGGGATTGAATGAATTTGATTAACCACACACAAAGAGTCAATAACAAGATAAGGACTAGAAATGTTTCAGCCCTGAATTTGTCACTCAGAGAATCACTGTGGTGAAACATTTGAGAAAGTATTTCATCAACTGACTTGCATCTAACTGTTACTAGCTGTGTGTGTGTGTGTTCAGTCATGTCCAACTGTGACCCTATGAACTCTGGCCCACAGGCTCCCCGTCCATGGGATTTCCCAAGCAAGAATATTGGAGTGGGTTGCCATTGTCTTCTCCAGAGGATCTTCCTGTTTATATAAGGATTATGGCTGTCTTTTGTTTTCCTTCTTTTCACTACAAAACTTTCTCTCAGAAAAGTGACTTTTAAGGAGTTGAGAAAGAGTGAGATGAAATTTTAAAAAGACAAGTTTGGGACAATTCTCTCTTCTTCCACACTTTTGCATGCTACTCCACTAAAATATTATCCATTAAGGCAGAGTTTATGTCTGTTTATTTACCAGTGTAATCCAGAGTCTGAAGAAGAACCTTGCATAAAGAAAGAGATCCATAAACTCATGTTTAGTCTATGGATCTCTGAAGAATGGAACAACTTCTCTTGGGCTAATGGGTACTCAACCATTTTTAATGATGCAATGCCATCTGCTGGCAATGTGCATAATTACAGTTGCATCTATGAGAATACAATCTTGAGGAACATTTTTCTTCTTTGTTTTATACTGCATTAACAGTCTGGCAATCTTGATTCCAGTTTGTGCTTCCTCCAGCCTGGAATTTCTCATGACGTACTCTGCATATAAGTTAAATAAGCAGGGTGACAATATACAGCCTTGACTGACTCCTTTTCCTATTTGGAACCAGTCTGTTGTTCCATGTCCAGTTCTAATTGTTGCTTCCTGACCTGCATACAGGTTTCTCAAGAGGCAGATCAGGTGGTCTGGTACTCCCATCTCTTTCAGAATTTTCCACAGTTTATTATGATCCACACAGTCAAAGGCTTTGGCATAGTCACGACTGAGTGACTGAACTGAACTGAAATGAACAGTGTTTTGAGAAAATATTGTGCCAACACTTTCTGTCTTTTATAATAAAATAAAAAACTATAACTTTTTAAGCCAGAAAAACCCCCTCATTTTCCCTGCAAAATGACAAAACATGTACCCTCACCTATACTGAGAAATCTAAGCAAGACTGGGAAAATAAAGGCTGGAAATGAACAGGTGCACCTGAGAGAGAAGGAACTGAACAATGGTGAGTGTCAACCTACGTGGACATTCAGAGTCTTACTCAGAATGAGGAGATGAAGGTTCTGTGGTAAGACTCTCTTTCAGTTCAGTTCAGTTCAGTTGTTCAGTCGTGTCTGACTCTTTGAGACCCTGTGGACTGCAGCATGCCAGGCTTCCCTGTCCACCACCAAATCCCGGAGCATACTCAAGTTCATGTCCATCGAGTTGGTGATGCCATCCAACCATCTCATCCTCTGTCATCCCCTTCTCCTCCTGCCCTCAATCTTTTCCAGCATCAGGGTCTTTTCCAACGAGTCAGTTCTTCGAATCAGGTGGCCAAAGGATTGGAGTTTCAGCTTCAGCATCAGTCCTTCCAGTGAATATTCAGGACTGATTTCCTTTAGGTTGGACTGGCTGGATCTCCTTGCAGGCCAAGGGACTCTCAAGAGTCTTCTCCAACACCACAGTTCAAAAGCATTAATTCTTCAGCACTCAGCTTTCTTTAAGGTCCAACTCTCACATCCATACATGACTATAGGAAAAATCATAGCTTTGAGTAGATGGACCTTTGTTGACAAAGTAATGTTTCTGCTTCATAATATGCTATCTAGGTTGGTCACAGCTTTGCTTCCAAGGAACAAGCGTCTTTTAAATTCATGGCTGCAGTCACCTTCTGCAATGATTCTGGAGCCTCCAAAAATGAAGTCTGTCACTGTTTCCATTGTTTCCCCATTTATTTGCCATGAAGTGATGGGACTAGATGTGATGATCTTAGTTTTCTGAATGTTGAGTTTTAAGCCAATTTTTTCACTCTCCTCTTTTACTTTCATCAAGAGGCTCCTCAGTTCTTCACTTTCTGCCATAAGGGTGGTGTCATCTGCATATCTGAGGTTATTGATAATTCTCCCGGCAATCTTGATTCCAGCTTGTGCTTCATCCAGCCTGGCATTTTTCATGATGTACTTTGCATATAAGTTAAATAAGCAGGGTGACAATATACAGCTTTGACGTACTCCTTTCCCAGTTTGGAACCAGTCTGTTGTTCCATGTCCAGTTCTAACTGTTGCTTCTTGACCTGCATATAGATTTCTCAGGAGGTCGGTCAGGTGGTCTGGTATTCCCATCTCTTGAAGAATTTTCCACAGATTGTTGTGATCCACACAGTCAAAGGCTTTGGCATAGTCAATAAACCAGAAAATGTTTTTCTGGAACTCTCTCACATTTTTGATGACCCAAAGTATGTTGGTAATTTGATCTCTGGCTCCTCTGCCTTTTCTAAATCCAGGTTGCACATCTGGAAGTTCACGGTTCAGGTATTGCTGAAGCCTGGCTTGGAGAATTTTGAGCATTACTTTGCTAGTGTGTGAGATGAGTGCGATGGTGCGGTAGTTTGAGCATTCTTTGGCGTTGCCTTTCTCTGGGATGGGAATGATAGCTGACCTTTTCCAGTTCTGTGGCCACTGCTGAGTTTTCCAAGTTTGCTGGCAAATTGAGTGCAGCACTTTCACAGCTTCATCCTTTAGGATTTGAAATAGCTCAGATGGAATTCCATCACCTCCACTAGCTTTGTTTGTAGTGATGCTTTCTAAGGCCCACTTGACGTCACATTCCAACTCTAGGTGAGTGATCACACCATCGTGATTATCTGGGTTGTGAAAATCCTTTTTGTATAGTTCTTCTGTGTATTCCTGCCACCTCTTCTTAATATCTTCTGCTTCTGTTAGGTCCATACAATTTCTGTCCTTTATTGTACCCATCTTTGCATGAAATGTCCCCTTGGTATCTCTAATTTTCTTGAAGGGATCTCTAGTCTTTCCCATTCTATTGTTTTCCTCTATTTATTTGCATTGTTCATGCAAATTGTTCATGAGGAAGGCTTTCTTACTTCTCCTTGTTATTCTTGGAACTCTGCATTCAAATGGGTATATCTTCCCTTTGCCTTTCACTTTTCTTCTTTTCTCAGCTATTTTTAAGTCCTCCTCAGACAACCATTTTGCTTCTTTGCTTTTCTTTTCCTTGGGGATGGTCTTGATCTCTGCCTCTTGTACCATGTCACGAACCTCTGTCCATAGTTTATCAGACACTCTATCAGATCTAATCCCTTGAATCTATTTGTCACTTCCACTGTATAATCATAAGGGATTTGAGTTAAGTCATACCTGTCTAGTGATTTTCCCTACTTTCTTCAATTTAAGACTCTCTTTAGAGAACTTAAAATTAATGATGAGATTCCTGAATCCCTAAGAAAATCTCAAGTTTCATTGATTATTTGGCCTGACTCTTTACAAATGAAATCTCCCCGAGGTATATCTAAGTTCTTCCCACTGTTGTTGTTGTTCATCCCCTAAGTCATATCCAACTTTTCGGGACCCCCATGGCCTGCAGCACCCCAAGCTCCCCCGTCCTTCACTGTCCATTGAGTTGGTGATGCTATCTAACCATCTCAGTTTTCATTCCAATCCCAAAGAAGGGCAATGCCAAGAAATGTTCAAACTACCATACAGTTTTGCTCATTTCACATGCTAGTAGATTATGCTCAAAATCCTTCCCACCACACTTTATCACATATCCTTGGGAGCACAATTTGTTTATTAAAAGCCAGGATGAGTTGCTGCCATGTGGGATTTCTCTGAGCCTCAAGCTTGTCCTGTGAAATATGGATTGTTCTAGAGAAACTCAAAGGTTTTTGAAAACCATTAAACCATCACACCTCTTAAAACTGTTAAATCTGATAAGCATTTCAACTTTCCTATTCTGCCCATCCTTCCCCTCTTTAGGAGATAGTATCTGTGACTATGAGACTTTACATGGAAAACAGGACTTTGCAGATGTAATTAAATTAAAAATCTTCAGATGGGATTATCCTGAATTATCCAAGGTCAGCCCAATGTAATCATAAGAGTCCCCATGAGAAGGTAAAGAAGAGCCAAAGCTGAAGAAGGCAATGTGACAACAGAAACACAGAGGCTGGAGTAATACAGCTGCCAATCAAACATAGGCATCCTCCAGAAAGAATGGATTCTCTCTGGAGCCTCCTGAAGGATCCAGTCAGGCCAACATCTTGACTTTAGCCCCAGAAGACTTGGTTCAGATTTCTGGCTTCCAAAACTTTAAGGAAATAAATTTGTTTTGTTTTGTTTTGTTTTGGCCACACCACATAGCATGTGGGGGCTTCCCTGGTGGCTCAGACGGGAAAGAATCCACCTGCAATGCGGGAGACCTGGGTTCGATTCTTGGGTTGGGAAGATCCCATGGAAAAGTGAACAGCTACCCACTCAAGGATAATGGCCTGGAGAATTCCATGGACTGAGGAGCCTGGCAGGGTACAGTCCATGGGGTCACAAAGAGTCAGACACGACTGAGCAACTTTCACTTCACGTGGCATGTGGAACTTCCCTGACCAGGGATTGAACCGTTGCAGTGGAGGCTCAGAGTCTTAACCACTGGACCACCAAGGAAGTCTCAACAAATCTTTTTAAGAGGACAAATATGTTGTTTCAAGCCACCAAATTAGTGGTAATTTGTTATTGCAGCAATAGGGAACTGATGCTATACTTATCTTTAATAAATAAGAAGCTTTAATCTAATCATCATGCTGGCACATTTCACAAAATTAATCTTTCCTTTATATCAAATACCATACTCAAATTACCTTGATTTTGTAGCTCTAATCACCACATATTGTCATCACCTGTTTGACATAGCTGCTTCCCCCACCAGATCATGAGTTTATGAAGAAGGGTTGATTCCATTTGGTAATGTTATCTCCTACAAGGCACAGGTCCTTGCATATCATAGATGATGAATAACAGCAGGCTGAATTGAAATAAATCACATCAATAACAACTTTGATGCGAAATTGCTGAAAATGGAACTTCACTGTTATAACTATATACCCCAAGTCAGAAAGCTATTACACTATAATGACAAAGTCACCATTTATTGATTGGCCACTCTGTGACAGTTCATTTTACATATAGTTTTTAATTGCTATAACAGCTCTGAGAAATGGACAGTATTATCTTATCAGTTAGTCACACTGAAATTTAGAGATCGGTAACATGATAAATATTATTTAACAGGCAATTAGCAGAGACACAGTTCAAATCTTGAAAACATCTGATGTTGGAACCACTTTACATTCTTCACGAATAGCTGCTGCTTAGAGAGTTGAAGTGTCCACCAAAGTAGGATGAGGCGGGGGGCAAAGCAAGAGTGCCTAGGCAAGAGCAACGCTTGCTCTAGTCCCGGTGGTAGGACTGTAGATGGGAGAGTAACAGACTGGCAGAGAGAGGATCTGAAACCAGGCAAACCGAAATGTGATGATGAATATTTAATGTTAAATGTCATTTAGTTCCTGACTTGAGATTGAGTAAGAATGAATGTCATCAATCAGTAATGCTGAAGAAGCTGAAGTTGAACGGTTCTATGAAGACTTACAAGACCTTCTAGAACTAACACCCAAAAAAGATGTCCTTTTCTTGATAGGGGACTGGAAAGCAAAAGAAGGAAGTCAAGAGTTACCTGCAGCAACAGGCAAATATGGCCCTGAAGTACAAAATGAAGCAGGACAAAGGCTAACAGAGTTTTGCCAAAAGAACACACTGGTCATAGCAAACACCCTCGTCCAACAACACAAGAGAAAACTACACATGGGCATCACCAGATGGTCAACACCGAAATCAGACTGACTATATTCTTTGCAGCCAAAGATGGAGAAGCTCTATACAGTCAGCAAAAACAAGACTGAGAGCTGACTGTGGCTCAGATCATGAACTCCTTATTTCAAAAATCAGACTTAAATTGAAGAAAGTAGGGAAAACCACTAGACCATTCAGGGAGGACCTAAATCAAATTTCTTACGCTTTTACAGTGGAAGTGACAAATAGATTCAAGGGATTAGATCTGATAGACAGAGTGCCTGATGAACTATGGACAGAGGTTCCTGACACTGTACAGGAGGCAGTGATCAAGACCATCCCCAAGAAAAAGAAATGCAAAAAGGCAAAATGGTTGTCTGAGGACAACTTAAAAATATCTGAGAAAAGAAAAGAAGGTGAAAGGCAAAGGAGAAAAGGAAAGATATACCCATTTGAATGCAGAGTTCCAAGAATAACAAGAAGTAAGAAAGCCTTCCTCGGTGAACAATGCAAATAAATAGAGGAAAACAATAGAATGGGAAAGACTAGAGATCCCTTCAAGAAAATTAGAGATACCAAGGGAACATTTCATGCTAAGATGGGCACAATAAGGGACAGAAATGGAATAGACCTAACAGAAGCAGAAGATATTAAGAAGAGGTGGCAAGAATACACAGAAGAACTATACAAAAGAGATCTTTATGACCCAGATAATCACGATGGTGTGATCACTCACCTAGATCCAGACATCCTGGAATGGGAAGTCAAGTGGGCTTTAGGAAGAATCACTACAAACAAAGCTAGTGGAGGTGATGGAATTCCAGTTGAGCTATCCTTAAAAATGATGCTTTGAAAGTGTTGCATTCAATATGCCAGCAAACTTGGAAAACTCAGCAGTGGCCACAGGACTGGAAAAGGTCAGTTTTCATTCCAATCCCAAAGAAAGGCAATAACAAAGAATGTTCAAACTACTGCACAATTGCACTCATATCACACGCCAGCAAAGTAAAGCTCAAAATTCTCCAAGCCAGGCTTCAACAGCACATAAACTGTGAACTTCCAGATGTTCAAGCTGGTTTTAGAAAAGGCAGAGCAACCAGAGATTAAATTGGCAACAACCGTTGGATCATTGAAAAAGCAAGAGAGTTCCAGAAAAACATCTACTTCTGCTTTATTGACTATGCCAAAGCCTTTGACTGTGTGGATCACAATAAACTGTGCAAAATTCTTCAAGAGATGACCTGACCTACCACCTGACCTACCAGACCACCTGACCTGCCTCCTGAGAAATCTGTATGCAGGTCAGGAAGCAACAGTTAGAACTGGACATGGAACAACAAACTGGTTTCAAATCAGGAAAGGTGTACGTCAAGGCTGTATATTGTCACCCTGCTTATTTAACTTATATGCAGAGTACATCATGAGAAATGCCAGGCTGGATGAAGCACAAGCTGGAATCAAGATTACTGGGAGAAATAGCAATAACCTAGATACGCAAATGACACCACCCTTATTGCAGAAAGTGAAGAGGAACTGAAAAGCCTCTTGATGAAAGTGAAAGAGGAGAGTGAAAAAGCTGGCTTAAAACCTAGCATTCAAAAAACAAAGATGATGACTTCCAGTCCCATCACTTAATGGCAAATAGATGGAGAAACAGTGGAAACAGTGGCAGACATTATTTTCTTGGGCTCCAAAATCACTGCACATGGTGACCGCAGCCATGAAATTAAAAGACACTTGCTCCTTGGAAGAAAAGCTAAGACAAAGCTAGATAGCATATTCAAAAGCAGAGACATTACTTTGCCGACAAAGATCGGTCTAGTCAAAGGTATGGTTTTTCCCATAGTCATGTATGCAAGTGAGAATTGAACCTTAAAGAAAGCTGAGCGCTGAAGAACTGATGCTTTTGAACTGTGTTGGAGAAGACTCTTGAGAGTCCCTTGGACTGCAAGGGGTTCAGATCAATCAATCCTAAAGGAAATCAGTCCTGAATATTCATTGGAAGGACTGATGCTGAAGCTGAAACTCCAATCCTTTGGCCACCTGATGTGAAGAGCTGACTCATTGGAAAAGACCTTGATGCTGGGAAAGATTGAAGGCAGAAGGAGAAGGGGATGGTAGAGGACAAGATGACTGGATGGCACCACCAACTCAATGGACAGGAGTTTGAGTAAACTCTGGGAGTTGGTGATGGGCAAGGAAGCCTGGCGTGCTGCAGTCCATGGGTTTAGTAAGGGTTGGACTCGCCCGAGTGACTGAATTGAACTGAATGTCATCTCCCCACCAGCACACGCACAAACACATCAGACACACAAATATCAGCTGCAGTAAAAGCAAACTGAAACCTTTAAAGGCGATAGTCAGATGCATTACAAATAATCTTTGTTAATTTTTTGAAAAATACAAATACCCAGGTACTGCTATTCTTCTCCAAGGCTTCAGGTGTGTTCTAATGAGCAGCCACATTTAAAAACAACTGGATTATATGATGATCTTTTAGTTTTATCTAGTTCATTTCACTTTTTCTGTTTCATATTTAGTGTTCCCATTTCATTTATGTTTTCCAATTTCTCCATCTCTTTTTTTTGTTGTTGTTCTTTCTCAAAACTTTATCAAGTGTAGTAGAAAAGCTTTTGTGTGTGTGTATATATATATATAGTATGTATAATATATATTTTAGAAAATTTATAAATTTTTGCTTAGCTAAAAAAATTTATTACATTTTGATTCCACTTATTTAACTTGGTATGAATAGAATGCTGGATTTCTAATTTATATTCACTCAAAATTTTGATATAATTTCATGTATTTTAGCATTTAGTATACTGCTAAAAGTCTAGAAGATCTATTATCTTAGTGATTTAAATGCTCTGATGTGATATGTTTCCTGAATATTGACTGGATTTTTCTCTCCCCAACTTGCTCAGTGTGGAGGCCGAATTCTGCCTCCTAGAGGTGCTCAGGTCCACATCCTTGGAACCTGTGACCTTTACCTTGTTTGGCCATAAGAATTTCACAGGTATGATTCAGTGAAGGCTCTTGAGATAGGAAGATTATTCATGGAATTCATAGGCCTTAAATGGGATCACACATGTTCTTAACAGAGGGAAGCATAAGGAATTACAGAGAGAGAAAAGAAGGTGATGTGACAGAAGAAAAGAGATTTAACTTTAGTGATAAAGGAAGAGAATTGCCTGGCTGACACTTTGACATTGCTGTTGTTCAGTCACTCAGTCGTGTGAGTCTTTGCGACCTCATGGACTGCAGCACGCCAGGCTTCCCTGTCCTTCACCCTCTACCGGAGCTTGTTCAAACTCACGTCCATTGAGTCAGTGATACCATCTTGTCCTCTACTGTCCCCTTCTCCTACTGCTTTCAATCCTTCCCAGCATCAGGATCTTTTCTAGTGGGCTCTTCACATCAGGTGGCCAAGGTACTGGAGCTTCAGCTTCAGCATCAGTCCTACTAATGAATATTCAGGACTGATTTCCTTTAGGATTGATTGGTTTGATCTCCTTGCTGTCCAAGGGACTCTCAAGAGTCTTCTCCAACACCACAGTTCAAAAGCATCAATTCTCTGGCGTTCAGCCCTCTTTATGGCTGAACCAACTCTCATATTCATGGAAAAACCATAGCTTTGACTATACAGACCTTTGTTGGCAAAGTAATGTCTTTGCTTTTTAACATACTGTCTAGGTTTGCCATAGCTTTTCTTCCAAGGAGCAAGCGTTAGCCCAGTGTAACTGATTTGGGACTTCTGGCTTCCAGAATCATAAGAGAACACACTGGTATTTTTGTAAGCAACTGAGACTGTGGTAATTTGTTCCAGCAGCCACAGGAAACTAATACACTCACATAAAGAGATTACTGCTAAGTTCAACTATGATTTAGTTTATGGAATAGGCATGCATTGACTGCTAAGAAGTATATATGGGGAGAAGGGATAGTTAGGGAGTTTGGGATGGGCATATACACACTGCTATATTTAAAAACGATAACCAACAAGGACCTACTGTATAGCACAGGGAACTCTGCTCAATGTTAGGTGTCAGTCTGAATGGGAGGGGAGTTTAGAGTTTAGGGGAGAATGGATACATGTATGTGTATGGCCAAGACCCTTCACTGTTCACCTGAAAAAACTATCACAACAATGTTAAATCAGCTATGCTCCAATATAAAATTAAAAGTTTAAACAAAAAAACAATAAAGTATATAGGTGTCTCAAATCAGTTTTTTCACTACTTTTCATTAGGAAATTGCTGGCATTATTTTATAGAACCCCAAAGACAGTTGTCATAGTTGCCTCTCTAACAACTATCAGTTTGCTTCATTTTTAAAAATACGTACATAAAGAGAAGCTCACAAGTCATAAGTGCAAACTGATGAATTTTGAAAAAGTGAAGGTTTTCATGTTATCACCATCCATCAAAAAATAGAACGTTTCCAGCTCTACAGGAATTTCCGTGGTTCCTCTTCATCAGTTCAGTTCAGTTCAGTCGCTCAGTCGTGTCCGACTCTTTGCGACCCCATGAATCACAGCACGCCAGGCCTCCCTGTCCATCACCAACTCCCAAAGTTCCTTCAAACTCACGTTGAGTCGGTGATGCCATCCAGCCATCTCGTCCTCTGTCGTCCCCTTTTCCTCTTCATAGTCGCTTCATATCACCACGAGTTTTCTCCCAAACCTTACTCCTATCTTTTTCCTGTTTTGAGCCTTATACAAATGAAATCAACAGCATGTAATCTTTATCAGGCTTCTTTCTCTCAACGTTGTGTTGCTGTGTTTTGTAGCTAAAGTGTCTTCATTTTCTAGACTGGGTAATCTTTTGTTATGTGATTATAAAGTGGCCTGTCTATGGCACTGTTTATGGACAATAACACTGGGGCTATTACACACAGTACCGTTATGGATATCATTGTGCATATTTTTCAATACACACAACTGTCTACTAGTCACATTGATAGACAGTGAACTAATGGGACCATAGGTATGTGACTGCTCAACCTTAGGAGTTACTCCAAATAGGTTTCCAAATTGTAGTATCAATTTATATTCCCAACAAGAATGCATCACTTCTAGGTTCTTTTGATGTTGTTTGTAAATGTTAGTCATTATGAGGTGTATATAATACCTTTGTGTAATGTTAATTTTAATTTTTTTGAAGTTCAACTCTTTTAGCCACTTCTCAATTAGGTATCTTTTTTTCAAATGTAGGATTTAAAAAACATTTTGGATATGAATCTTTTGTAAGATCTATGTATTTCAATATTTAATAATGTGCATTGTCAGTCTCTTAAATAGTGCGAAGTTCTCAGTTTAAAGTTGAAGGACAGAAATTTAACAATATTTTTGCATTGTCTCTTTAAGAAATATGTACCTACTCCAAGGTCACAAAGATTGTCTCCTATGCTACTCTTATGTATTATTTTACTTCTCACATTCAGATTTACCAATCACCTAGACTTGATTTTTCAGTGAGTGCAGTAGCAGTCAAATCTTATTTTTTCCATATGGGTATTCAATTGGCTCCACATTACTTACTGAAAAAACTTTCTATATTCCATAAGCCATTGATTTTGTCATAAGTCAAGACACCATAATGAATGTGTGGGTTTATTTATGGACTTTCTATTCTATTTGTGTATTTGTCAAATCTCCATGACAGTATCACATTGTTTTAATCACTGTAGCTTTATAATAATCTTGATACATGGCAATGTGATTTTCCAATATGAATCTTTAAGATTGCCTTATTATTAATGATCCTTCATTTTTCTATAAAAATTTAGTTTTAGCTTGTCAATCTCTACACAGAAAAAGGACACTTGGATTTTAAACAGGATCAAATTGATTGTATAGATCATTTTGAAAAGTGATATTCTTGTATTATTGACTTCTTACATCTATGAACATGGTATGTAATAGACAATTCGATTCAGGTCATTTTCAATTTTTGTCAAAAATGTTTTACCTTTGTTATTGTAGAGATCTTGCACTTGGAATATTTCTTCTGAGGCTTAATCTTCATATTGCCTAGTTTTATATTTTCATTTATCCTTTCTTACAGGGGAAAAAAAGAATATTGGTAACTTTGATGACCATTTCCTGTGTAAGACCGGCCAGTGGTCAGTAGATATCTTTTCTGTTACTTTCTTGCCCTAATGATGGATGAAAAACAAATTACAAGTTCTTCTACTTAAAGTTTCTTTGTTGTTGTTGATGATGTTGAGGGACTCTGCTGGCTTACTGTGCAGATCCCTAGTCTATTTAGAAAAATGCATTCCTCTGTTTAAGGACTAGACAAATGCCTGGATGAGAGTTTTTGCCCAACAAAGAATTATGGGAGTAAGACCAGGAAACCTGGGCACATTTCATCTGTGAACTTTATAGATGTTTGTGCTAAAAAGAATTTAGAAACAAGTGGGGATTAGAGTCCAGTGGATTTGCCCTGTTGTTTAGCTGTGACTGAAGAAAGCAAGACTTTGCATGTTATAATTCTGAAAGCCCCTCACACCAGCGAGAATAACGGACAAAAAACAGAGACTGAAATATGGCTTCCTCCCACGACTCTGGGCTCATCACAGCCTCCTTTATCCCGCCTACAAGCGAAGTGTGAAAATCAACTGGAGGATCATGGAGAGAATGGCTAAACTTCAAGTGTTCCTCTTGAGTAAACAAGGATCATCCAAAATAGCAGAACCAAAGTTAGGAAAAAGATCCTTTGAAGGAAAAAAAATTTCCAAGTGAACTGGGAATTATTTGGAAGAATGAAAGCCACAACTATGTTAGCAATCCTTTATAGCTTTTGTGGATAAAGAAAAAAAAAATCCAACCAGCACTTTGTAACTACAGACTGACTTTTCTATAACTATGGCAAAGACCTAGTAAAACATTTTCTAACTCTTGTTTGGAATCCTTGCTTGGAACTGTTCTGAGGAGAAAATGTCCTTTTGACAATTCTGAGTATTTAGAAGACAGTCTGTGCATAGAGTTATCTACCAAAGTTTTTGAACAAGCACATTTCTGCGAAATTCAAATGAAAATGCTAACTGGAAGTGGGCTAATCAAACAGTGATAACTTCTACTTGCCGAAATAGATGTATTACTTTAAAAAAATATATAGTAAGATATTACTATTCTGGTAGCTGTATTGACCTCTAAGCTATCCAAGCATTCGCCTTACTCCACTTCACATCTCTGCATTGCCATAGATGATTTCCCAGCATCATGCCTCTGTAAACTGGTGTTTAACACAACTTAGACTCTCAGGCCCATTGAAAAGGAATCACAAGAAATAATACATCTTTAAAATGCTTCTCAGGTCTTTGGCAGTGAGTTCCGTGCTAGAACTGCCCTCCGTAACTGACGTGCACACAACTTTCTCTAATTTGAATGCAAACCGGGCCGAGACATCCAGGACAACAGTAAATAAGCTCCTCTGAGCTGTGGGGGGACGTCCAGTGTGTTTATTACACGGCACCTATTGGTTTTGTCTTTCTCACTCACCCAGCAAGAGACCCTGAATTGGCCATCTGAGGCACATTCTTGTCAACTGTCGAAACTGTTTTGCTTGCTGTCTTTGTATTTCCTGCTGATCTGTTTTGTTCTTTCCCCACTGTGGACTGTGCACAGTATTGCAACACAGCTGGGGAGGAGAAATGGGTTTCTTGTACCTATGTTAGAAGGGTCATTAATTCTACAGATTTGCTAAAAGAAAACTGGAATTTTAATTCTGATTTTCAAAATGAGTAGGTACTGCCTCACTGCTGGGGCATCTTCTCTTTGGTACTTGAGTGAATTTTCCTACTACTTTTATCTGGAAAAGATTTAATTAGTGCTCTGAAAATACTTAAGTGTTTGCATATAAAAGGCATTTATTTTGGAAATAAAAAAGACACAGAATGCATGTATGCCCTTGAAAAATTGAGACTGAACAAGATCAAACATCTTGCTTGACATTTAGTTTTGGGGTCTTTGGATTCTGTGTTTAAATAAAAGTGACTGACATTTTTCTATTTAAAGATGTTAAAGAGAACTATAAAATTCCAGTGCTGACAACATTTTAGCTCTTTAGTGGCCTCTTTTATCTACCAGATAGATAACCTGAGCCCATAGCAGATGGGTGACCTGCTAAAGTCACATGGGACAGACAGTTACCTGTGACCTTTCTTCTACACTCTGTGCTTCCTTCAGAGAAGGAACTGTTGGCTTTAGCAAAATGGGATCACTCCACCTTCATAAACCTTAAACAATATGGATTCTATATGGTTGCTTTCTCCAGTTCTTCTCATCCTTACTAGTTAACAGTATCACTGCTCCCCATTCTTCCTGCAGGTTGTACCATGGCTTTCTCACTGACAGAGACTCCTAGACAGACAGTAATAGAATGAGGCTAATAGGTTGGTTGGGATCTCAGACTTTTCTTTACATGCAAGGAATTAGCCAGAGCAAAAACATACTTATCACAAATTTCATACAAAGCAAGTCTAACAAATATTTGTGAATATCAGTGAAAGCAGAGGAAAACATCCCTTGATCCCAGATTCCTCAAAGTCTGGCCACAGGGTTCCATGAGGACCCTTTCTGTTCATACATTAAATTCCTGGATTTTGAAGCCAAGTCGAGCCAGAACACAGTTTCTAAGACAGTTGCTCAAAAGCAGGTTTGTGTGCTTAGTCACCTCAGACTTCAGTTGAACCTAGTTCCCTTTCCAAAACCATTAAAAAGTATTTAGAGTTAACCTTAAACTGAAATCTTCTTGTTCTTATCCTACTCAACTGTAGCATATACGGTGACATGAAGCAACGTGGGTAAAGTGTCTTGAATAGTGTGATACTACTATATTTTCCCTTTTACTTTGTATTTCTAGTCTGTATTCTTATAAACTCACCCACATTCAAGGTACTCTGAGATCTACTTTTCCAAAACATGAAATGCAAATGAACCTGGTAAACACCATGTACATTCAATAAACATGAACCAAGCACCTGTTATATAGCCAGCAGTATGTTATTGTCTGTGAAAATGATGAGAATAAACATAACCCAGTGCATCAGACCTTAATATTAACGTCATGCAGTAGAAGAGCTGTACACCTAGAAAAATTTTAAAACCAAAAAGACAGTATACTGTGTCAGGTTTAAGTGCTTTAGACATTGTAGGCACTTACTGTTGCCGTTAACAGTGTTACCGGAGACAATGTATCACTCTAATTTGCCAGTAATGATTACACGCAGATCTTCAGGATAAACTGATTCTTTTTTAAGTTACAATAGTTTCAAATGTGTCCGGTCTGTCAGCTCAGGCCAGTGAGCAGGGTCGCAGAGTTGGACATGACTAAAATGATTGAGCACGATGTACCAGTCACTTAAAATCCTCCACTGACTGGCTGAACTGTAGGAGATGAAGCAGGAAAATACAGTAGTGCTCTAGAGATCTTTCTTTTGCCCCTAGGGTATTTAAAAATCTTTATTTTGCTATTACTTTGTTATTTTCTCACACCGTTTGATCTATGTATCTCTATTAAATTATATTTAATGTGAATATCAAGTATCTTACTCTCATTGACAACCTGAATTTATAAACATCTTTTAAAGCAATTCATGATGAAAATAAGCCAACAGAAGATATAACCTAAATGATGAAAAAAGATTTTGGGGTATGTCTCCAATTATTTGTCATCCAATTATTCAAAAATGTTTGAGATAAATCAATAAAGATTTGAGACTTTAGAATATTAAATATTTGGTTGTGAGCTTGAAATAAACTAGTTTTTCAAAACACACCAAATAAACCTATTTTGATACAATGATTTAAGGAATGTACTTGTGAAAGCTACTCTGAGGGCAAACACCAAGTATTAGCTTATTTAATTTAATTTAGCCAGGGACTTGCATTCCTGTAAGGCTGTTTCACATTTTAATTTTACTCAGATCCCCATCCTAATATTATTGTCCTTAGAACACCCAGCAGATGAAAGAGCTTCTAATTATTTTAATTAATAAAAATCAGGAAATCCAACACTGACTCCCTATCGGTCCCTTTATACTTCCTTGTCTCATCTAATAACCAGTAGTTCAACCTCAGAAGAAAGCTATGCCTCTTCTTCTTCTTTCTTTCTTTTTTTTTTTTTTGGCCACACAGGCATGTGGGGTCTTAGCACAGCATACACAATCTTGGTTCCCCGACCAGGGATTGAACCTGCACCCGCTGTGTTGGAAGCACAGAGTCTTAAACACTGGATCACCAGAGAAGTCCCCGTATGCCTCTTCTCTTTGCCAGGGCTAACCTTCTCCCTGTAATTCTCATCCCACCCTTGCATCTTCATGTTTATTCTTATTTTTCACTAGGGAAGCAGAAAAAGAGAACAGTTAAGTATTATTCCTTGATATGAAGAGGGAGGGAAGGAAGAAAGAAAGAGGGGAAAAAGTGAGAATATGAGGAAAATTGGGGGAAGCAGAAAAGGGAGGGAGGGGGACAGAAAGAGGGAGAGAGAGACAGTACTTTTATATGAGAAAAATAGAATGTTACTCAACTGGAAACACAGGCATTCTTCCAAAACACTATGTTTGCAAAGCCCAGTTCCTTCAGATTTCAAAACACTACAAACACAGATTGGTCTGAAAATCAATAAGTGTTTCCCACCTACTTCCCACTGCTGCTCCTCTAGCTTCAACCTGCTATATGTGACTGGAGATGAAGCTTCACCAACTGCTTGCCTGTTTTCTTAACATGGCTTGGCCAGGAGTTATGAAGTTGGCTCAGAAGACCTGAGTTAGCAGTGACCAGCCAACACGCCTCACAACTTAGCACTAAGTAGGGCCGTGAGCCAAATTGGGCCTTGGCTCTCTGCAGAAGAGAGTTATCCTAAATAATCACAGCAAAGGAAGTGAGGAGGTCCTGCTCTCATCATTCAAGTCAAGTTGGCTAAATTCTGTCATTTTCTAAACCTCCCACAAAGAAAACAGTGACTATAAATGTGAAAAAAAAAAAATCCTAAGACCAAACTTCTATGTCATATTATTGATTTGGTTCCCTTTTCAGAAGGCTGAAGACTTCCCAAAAAGGAAACCTACATTACTTTTAATTTGCCACAGAGCTTGGCTTTGCATCAGTCATCTCAAGAAAATCTAAGAACTTCAAAATGCATTAATCCCCAGTGAACTAGATCTTTCTAAAATATTCATTCTCAGTGTTTTGGCATAGTCACCCCATGTCACTAGCTTAATTGGTGGCAGGTTATTTTCCAGTTGTCAAATAATCTTTTCCTATTTAAGAGGCAGAAATAAAAACAGTCACTCATAAAGGAATTCAATAATTTGGATCACAAACAACATAGGCATTTATTTGAAAAACATTTTCCATTTAAGTAAAACGGCAAATCAGCTATAGTAGCTTCTTTACTGCTTATTCTAATCTGCACTCACAGTCATTTTTTATTCATCAAATTCAGAGATACTGCTACAGAAAACTCTTTCACAAAGTATTTAGAAAAATATATATACAGTCTCTCTGATAGAAAGTTAATTAAAATAACAAAGCCAGGCAATATAAAGGTAAGATATAAAACAAGCTCACATTTATAAACACAAATAAATAAATATGTACAAAAGAGTCTATGCCAACATTAAACAAACAAAGCTTTACAATGCACGTCATGGTGACAACAATGGAAAACATATCGGGATCCTAGACTGACTCTAACATAATGTAGTTTACAAAAAGGAAAATGAGGAAAATTAAAAAACAACAAAAACTGAAACTCTTTTTCAACTCTCTTCCAACCCCAGAGAGTCTTAAGTTGATATTATTCTCAAAGTTAGGCTAAAATAATTTTGGCTCCAGAGCTAAATTCCTGAAGTTCTGTTCTGAGGGGGCTAAATGAAGGTGAGAACTACATGTGTAGAACTCAAGTCCACTTGCAAATGTTTCTATTCAGCTGTTTCTCCATTTTTTTTTTTTTTATCCTTACCCGATTACTGGAAATTTCTAAAGTGGAGCCGATACTGTTGTCAAATATGAAAAAAACATTTTTCCAAGATCTGCATGAATATGAGTAGAAATCAAAGATATTTTTAAAGTTCTCACTTTAATTACTCATAACTACATAAGCACTTTGGGTAGAAATCTCACAGTTGAAAGCTAATTAAATTCTATCATCTCTAAGGCTTGGAGGAGAGTATATGAAGATTCAGTGACTAGTTAACTTTCATCTAGATGTAACCTCTGCCCAAATAGCAGCCTGTTAACATACATGCCTATGGAAAACAATGTGACTCTGCTGTAGGGAATCTTAGTAACCTCAGATTTACTATCTTTCCCTTCTGTCTATACCCTTCTCCTGGGAAGGCCAGGCTGAGCCATGCTTTTATCTCCCAGAACAGGGTTCCAGGATGCTACAAAATGGAATGGTATGAAAACTTATTACCACATCATCACCTGTTTGGGTTTGCCAAAAACCTTCATGACTGAGGATGAGCGGAAGGTGAGACGTCCCTTGGTTGCTGTGCAGTCTGAGAGCTTTCCTATGTCTCAAACTAAGGGCTACCTGCTTCCGGCACAGAGGGAAAGGTCCCCAGGTGCTCAGTCTGGCTTCTGCCTTTAAGCAGTTTCGTTCTGCCAGAATGTCTCATCTTCTCACTTAGGCTGCTTCCAGAACCTGAAACATCTCAGATAACTCAGAGCAAATGTAAAGGTACAGCACATATTGAGACCAATTTCTAAGAAACTGGACACTCATCCATCATTTAAGAACAATTAAAATGTAGTCTCCTATACATTCACTAGCAAGCACATTACTCAGGATAGTCTGAAAGTTAGGCTAAAAGCTGCTTAATATTATGCATGGCTTATATGCAGAAATCTAATCCATAAATAACACCCCATCTATCTTGCCAGATCTCCTCTGGCTCTCATAATCAGAGGACCTATATACAAATAGTTTTCAGACTGGTAAGTGTAGACCCACATGTTTATATATTATTTTGATTATGATAAGTCACCCACCTAAGTCTCAGTTTATATTCTTTGGAACAAAACTCTTGAAAGAGGAAGTAAGAGGCTTTTCATTTGTGCAAATGGAAATATCTTAAAAGTCTCTGGAGCTATGACAAGACCATAGAGTCTCAATAGTTGTTTTTCCCAAAAGGGCAAGACTGTTGTACACAGCATGCCTAATGGAAATTCCATTCCTCCCATGAACCCATGGCTCAATATACAGTAGAGGATCAAAAATAGAGGTGTAAGAAGTTCATTCTTCAACTGCTGTGAGGTCCACTGTAATGAAACCCCAACACTAAATTTGATTCAAAAGTATAGGATTAAATTATAATTAACAATGATGTTTAAGTTGTGTCTTGAATAGGATAAATGGAACAGCATGAGTTCGTATTAACTAGGTCAAAATTTGTGAAATTCTTTCTTTCTTAGGCACATAGTGCTCTTCATGGTTAAACATTTGCGATAATGGAAGATCCACCTTTCTGAACTTTGTCAGACATCAGTCTTTTGTCTCTGTAGTTAAAAGAGGAAATGCAACTGTATTCAGGGAAACTAGCAGAGATGGGACTTGTAGGCATCCAAAATAGTTTTAAATATTAGTATGCTTTTTTAAAGATTTTTTGGATGTGGACTCTTAAAAGTCTTTATTGAATTTGCTTCAATATTGTTTCTGTTTTATGTTTTGACTGTGAGGCATGGGGAATCTTAGCTCCCTGACTAGGGATCGAATCCACACCCCACCCTCACCCCCCATGTTGGAAGGCAAAGTCCTCACCAGTGGATCCACCAGGGAAGTCCCTATTAGTATGCTTTTGCTTGTTGAGAAAGATGATGGAGCAAATGGCCATATCCAAACCTAATTATTAGGTGGAGTGTGAATAAACTCTAAACTAAACTTTTCCATAGCCTGGCCTGTCCCTTGTCCTCTAACCTTAATATTTCACCTCCCAGCCCAAGTTCTGATTGGTCAATTCAATTATATATTTAAAAAACCCTATCCCCTGTGGGTACTGAATCATGCTGCTCTCAGTAGTGAAGTTTTAGTGATGGTGGAAACTCCCCCATGGAAGAAACACACTGAAAAGACAGATAGTGAATTTCACAAATGCCTTCTTCACAAAACACACTGGTCATATATATGCAGTTACCTAGGTAAGACCACGTTTACATCTGCTAGTTAAGAGTCTGATGCTTGCACATCTTCATGTTTGTGCAGACTGATTCCTCTTTCTTATATTACAGATATCAAAACTTTGTGCTGTGGCTGAAAGTGTCTGACATGATAATATTTTTATAGAAATTATCTGAATGAGGATTGCAATAACCCTTGACCTTATCAATGACCTGATGGACAGGAATGATCGATGTTTGTTCTCCATCAGCATGAGTCAGTTTTGATGAGGACTTGTCCATGGAAGCATTGTCTGAAAGAAATGATACAAGAAATTAGGCTGCAAGATGAGCTGGTGACATGCCTGAGGGCCATCGTTTTGGACACTCTATTTTGCACATTAAAGAAGATCACAAAGGAAATAGAGCTCTGATTCTTTCTTAGTTTCGATAGCAGGCAGCACTAAATTTTCATGTTTTTCATCTTCAAGGTGCATTCGTGCATATGAATGAATGTTAATATGCCTTCCAGTAATTTGTGGGGGTTTAAGAAATGTTCTTCTAAGTGGTATTTTTCAAAGAGCCAGTGAATAGAGTCATCAGAAAATTGAGGAAAAAATATGTATGGCAAATGGCTTGCACCAAGTAGTGACAGATTATATAACAATGAATTAAAACGTGCTGAAATATCTGTGGAAGAAACAATTAGATGTCTATGATATGTTTTTACAGTAATACAGAAAGGGGGAAATGTGTAGGTGGCTATGAGTTGATAGATTCAGGGGGATTTATTATATTATCCTCTCTACTTTTTATATGTGTTTGACATTTCATAATAAAATTGTTAATGAAATGTAATTTAAATAATTTTGGAAAAGAAAAGTGAATAAAAAACATAAAAGCTATTTTGAACACATTTTCTCATGGAAAAAACTTGTGAAATGAATGCAATATAGAAAAAAGGGCATCTTTTATGAATTATTTTTAAACTCTAGAATCCAAAATTATCTTTATCAGAAATATTTTAAGTATATGTTTTCATTAACTATGCTACAGTCTCAGAATAATGTTGTTGCTGGCAGCAATAAAATCATAGCAACTAACAGTAATAAAGGATTGCTAAATACATTTCTGTCCTAAATTTCTCGGTATCACATATTAAATATTATTTTCCTAGACCCATAGCTTTCTAAAATTGGCTCAGCCAATGCCTTGAAACTCTGTCGTGTGTGTGTATGTGTTAGTTGCTCAGTCATGTCTGACTCTTTGCGACCCCAAGGACATAGCCGGCCACCCTCCTCTGTCCATGGAATTCTCCAGGCAAGTGTTAACTCTGTTAAACACTATTATCTATAAATACACATGACTATCTTCATGTACCCTGTGAGTATCTTGTAAGTATCTGTCTTCCTCCCTCTCCCAACACATTTTGGAACAAAATTCTATCTTAAAATCAACTACAGAGATTCTACATCAGTGAAAGAGCAAATATGACCTTCTATAAAGTACTCCATCTCCTGCAGTTGTATCATCTCTATTCACTGTGGAAGAGGAAAAAATTCTATCATGAAAAACTGTGTCTAGAAATCATGGCTCAAAATGGAATGTTCACTCCACATGTTTTATGTTTTGAGTATGCTGGACCCAGTATGTGACTTAACGTTAAAAATCCATCCATAATTGGCAAAAGCCATTGCTATTGTATCTTGTTTTTGGAAATGACTCAAATTGTTCAACTGTGGTCTTGGTGTTGGAGCAGACACTAAATACAATGAAAGCTAAAATAAAAAATGGTTTGTCCATCTCACTGAGGAAGCAAGAGAGAACAGATGGTCTACGGGAAGAGTGAGCAGACTGAAGCATGGTGGGATGACCCAGGATGGGTGAGAAAAAGGCTCAGGGGTCATTATCTAAGGGTCCCTCCCCATTCAGCTCTCAGCAAGCTGATTGATTCTATGCTTTCCTTCCATTCACACATTCACTAGCCATTGGTTTTCTGTTGGGAATTTTTCTGTTTGTTTAAATCTCAATAATGAACAATTTGTACTTGATGTTTTTAGAAAACTCCACATCCTCAAAAAAACCTTCATAGATACATTCATTCTATTTCATTGACAACTTCCAGAGGCACACAGTTTTTAAAGATGTTGACCAGCTCCATTCCAAATATGTGACCCAATTTTCTGGATCTTCACAGTCTAATAAAGTAAAATTCTGAGCTAGGTCTGTGTTTCTACATATATGCTATTCCCAGTTTC
Source organism: Bos javanicus (assembly GCF_032452875.1). Classification (NCBI taxonomy): domain Eukaryota; kingdom Metazoa; phylum Chordata; class Mammalia; order Artiodactyla; family Bovidae; genus Bos; species Bos javanicus. Next base: position 79,877,673 of record NC_083876.1, on the reverse strand, counting down.
TGCAATTCCCAGTTATAGTTATTATATTGTGGATAATATAGATTTTTGATTATTGCTATAAGTCTGAAAACCAGGGGCTAGGGAAATGAACTATTATTTAACTGATGCTGAAATTTCAAGCAGACAAAAGTCCTCAAAAAGCAGGCTTGGAATCGACAATTTCTCTTTTATGACTTCTGTGAATGTACCATGACATATCCAATAATTCATAAGAGCAGTGAAAAGGTAAAGAATTGTACTCCATTCTACAATGAACCTCTCAAGTACTGCTTTTTTTTTTTCCTGTTATATGACCCACTAACTCCAGAGCATGGTACATTTCCTAGAAGGAGCAGCTTGCAGATACCCACATGCAGAGAAGAGCCAGCCCAGCACACGACCATTTGACAGTTCAGAAATTCCAGCTCAATGCAGGACTGTCCTTGGGCTAGCTGAGAAGTATTGTAAAGAAGAAGCCATTTTGCTGGTGCAGCAAGAGTCTTAGTTTAATCCATGCAAATATTCTATTACCTTGCAAAAAAATTCATGCATTCAAAAAAGTAATAAAAGTTTACCTGAATGATCCACTTTTGTTGAAGGAATGATCTTAGAAGACATTATCTACAATTCCAAGAAATAAACCATCTAGATATCCATGATGATATGCAGCGACTTTCTACATACCCCAAGTGACCTAGGTATACCAGCAGTCCCACTGAGAACTGGCTAGGCTGCAGAAGACTCTTCATATGTCAACTGACTGGAATGATTATACCATGAAAGTCATGTCATACCATTGACTATATCCTTATACTAGTTAACAAGAACCTGTTTAACCCCAAATGTTTGAATAGAAATGATTAACATTAGTGAAGTCTTCAAAAATAAATATCCAAGCTTTTGAAACAGTAAAGCTTTTCTTTGGTATCCCCATTTCTACAGTCCCTTTTATCTTCTAGGCAGTTTTCCCCATGATGCTATTACCAAATATTTTATAATTTCAAAATGCCCTCTGTTCCAAAATATCTACCTGTTATCTTGTTTACCATTTTAATAGTGGTTTTTCAGGCTAGCTATTCTCAGTTATATTAAGAGGAAAATAATTCAATTGGGCTAATTCCTATGCATTCACAACTAACTTATAATGCATTAAGTATTTGGATTTTAAAGGGGAGACAAAATGAGTATCTAATCTTAAGGCTGATCAAATAAAGTATAAAATTCACTCATTATAAGTACAATAGAGCCTTGCATAATAGTTGGGAGTAGCGGGCACTACTTCCCGAACAACTGAAAATCTGAGTACAATTTACAGTTGACTCTCTGTGTCTGAGCTTCCTCAGTGTCCACAGTTCTGTATCCACGTATTCAGTCAACTGGGGATCATGTAATACTGTTTGTTGTAGTTAGTACTAAAAAAAAACCTATGTATAAGTGGACCTGCCCAGTTCAAACCGTTTTGTTCAAGGGTTAACTGTAAACAATATTTTATGCCAGGGAACTACCAATTAGGTAGACTAATTTATCTCATATTATATATCTGTCATCGTGTTTCTTACACAGGTGTTTCAAGCAAGAATGCAAAGACCTCTTAATTTTAAGGAAAACTGCTTGTGTGCAGGACTCTAGTACTCTTGCCTAGAAAATTCCATGGACGGAGGAGCCTGGTAGGCTGCAGTCCATGGGGTCACACAGAGTCGGACACGACTGTAGCAACTTAGCAGCAGCAGCAGCAGCAGCTTGTGTGCAGGACTCAAAGACTGCACCCCATTCTGGAATAGCTTCTATTTAATTCCCCAAAGTATCCCTAACTCCAAGAAACTTTAAGAACTGCTGTCCTAAGCTGCTCCAAGTTTTCAGATAGTCTTTAAAAATAATTGTATTTATTTATTGGCTGTACTGCATCTTCACTGTTGGGTGGGCTTTTCTCCAGTTGTGGCGAACAGGGGCTACTCTCCAGTCGTGCGTGGGCTTCCCATCGCAGGGGCTTCTCTGGTTGCTGAGCGCTCCAGGGCGCCCAGGCTTCAGTAGTTGAGGCACAAGGGCTCAGCAGTTGCAGTTCCTGGGCTCTACAGCACAGGCTCAATAGTTGTGGCACACGGGTTTAGTTGCTCCTGGGCATGTGGGATCTTCCCAGACCAGGGATTGAACCCATGTCTCCTGCAGTGGCAGGCAGATTCTTTACTGCTGAACCACCAGGGAAGTCCTTCAGATCTTTCTTTGACTAATTTTGGAATTAAAAAACTCTCTAAACATTCAAACTTTTTTCCGCAGTGCTATCTTGAATACCAGGCAGTGGGCACCAGAGTGGTACAAGCAGGGACATGTGGAAAGATTCAAATGTACATAAGGGTCATTTGAAATGCAAGTGTTATAATGTGAACATTTATACACACATCACGCAAATCACTCTTGCCAAATATGAATGTTTTTGGTGCCATTTTCTTCTGCCTACATTTACTAGCTAAACAAATACAAAACTTACAAGTCATTTCCATGACCTTTTATAAGCATCTTTCATTTAGAAAGTGCTGGATACTGAATGTTGAGAGCTGTTTGACCAAGGTTTAATTAGTATTGAAAAGTAGCATTTCTGCTATTTTCAACTGAAATTATTACAGGAGTATACCTTTTCACATTGTTCACTGGCTATCAAGGACTGCAAAATGGTCTTTGCAGGCATATGTCATTTTATTTCACTTCACTTTGAAGCCCTTCACAGACATTGCAGTTTTTATAAATCGAAGATTTGTGTTGTCTGCTGACAGTCAAGCACAGTTTTTAGCAATAAAGTACCTTTTTAAATTAAGGTATGTACATTTTTTGACATGATTGTATTACACACAAGACTGCAGTACAGGGTAAACATATAAGCATATATTTATATATGGTGCATATAAGTACTGAGAAACCAAAAAATTTGTGTGACTCTCTTTATTGCAATATTCAATATATTATAGTGGTCTGAAGCCAAGTTATCTGTATATCTGAAGTTAGCCTGTGTTTTCACAGTCTTCAGAATTTTTCACACACAGGCTTAATGTCAGAAAGTGCAATCATTGTAAATATCATGAAGATTTGGTAGATGAATAAAGATACAATGTTTCTCATCATCTGTATCACTTTCCAAACATAATGTTCCCTCTTTCATATTTAATCAGTAATATAGAGAGCAATCACCAATAACACTTCCAATGGTTAGGAACTTAAGTATCTTTTTTGATTGAGGTATAATTGACATATATCAGTATTAGTTTTAGGCATACACTATTATGATTTTATATTTGTGTGTATTTCAAAGGACTTAAGTCTTTCACATACAAGCTGGATGGTGTCTCTTCCTGTTTTCATTCCAACTTGCCAGGTAACTGTCATACTATGCTGAAATAATCTGCAAATCAATTTCTGTATTTTTTAAATAAAGATATAACTTTTAAAAACAAGATACCATACTTTTTCAGGAAAATTAAATTTTAAAGCAAATGAAGTTACAAAAATAATTGAGTTAATGACACTCTGACAATGTTGGTTCAATTTTGGTTGTAAAATTTTAAAAACAGGACAAAATATTCACAAAGGTGCTGAAGGTGCAAATAAATTTTGATTTTCCTAAGTCTAAAATAAGCACCCTAATGGGCACTGTGATCTATGAATATTTATGACATGACAGTTCTCACCACGAAAACATGATGGGAAGTGTCCCAGAGAATATCTTTACTAGCACTTTTCTGGCCAGAATGACTCACCGGTGTGGCTGTTCCTTTTGAAGTAAGTGGTAGAGCTGGATTTAGACTTGGATGTAAGGTAGGTTGAGTTAGAACCAATGGAGCTGGAGGACAAAGATTTTCCTAGATTATCAGAACTTTTCTTGATGATATTGGTAGCTGTCTTACTCCAATCTGAAAAAAATGACATCTCTCCATGAGTCTGCTTTAGAAGGGATATAGTCTGCCTCGAGGGCTTCCCTGGTGGCTCAGCAGTAAAGAATCTGCCTGCAAGGCAGGAGATGCAGGTTTGAACTCTGAGTTGGGCAGATCCCCTGGAGGAGGGCATGGCAACCCACTCCAGTATTCTTGCCTGGAGAATCCCATGGACAGAGGAGCCTGGTGGGCTGCAGCCCATGGGGTTGCAGAGTTGGACAAAACTGACTTAGCATGCATGCACACACTTTGCCTTGAAAAATCATCACCACATTATTTAAGTAACTGATTCATAGCATTGGATGTTCTGACACACTGGCAGTGAATCATACAAGAGATTGACATGTCAACAGTAACAACTCGAAGAAACAGAAAAGTTTCTTACTTTGACCTTATGTTTAAAATTCTACTTAATATCTTAAGGTTGAGAAGTAACCACTGGAGGGGTTTTTTTAAAGAGTAATATTTTTCTTCAGGGATTTTTTTATATTGAGAAAAATCTCTTTTGTCTAATAATGTAAATGAAGACTTCAAAAATATGGAAAGGTACATAGGGTACAGTGGATAACCGAGTTGTTAAATTAGACATAAAAACTTGAGCAACTCACTTAACCTATCTGGAACTCATGCTTCTTTGCAAAATAGAACAGTCAGGTCCAAGTCCTCCGGTCCCATGCAGTCTTAATAATCTAAGACTCCGACCAAGCATCTTTACACACTCCACCTTTACACCTTGCTACCACTGGGACTGGGTTGCTCTGACAATGCAAATGTGTGTGTACTCACATTTGCTTAGGTGTATCTTATTCTTTGTGATCCCATGGATCACAGGTTCCTCTGTCCATGGAGTTTTCTAGGCAAGAATCCTGGAGTGGGTTGCCATTTCAGGGGCTCTTCCTGATCCAGGTATAGAACCTGAGTCTCCTGCATTGGCATGCAGATTCTTTACTACTGAGCCACCTGGGAAGCCCAAATGACAAACACTTCTGACCACACTCTTAATGTAAAAAGCTCGATCACCAACATGCCCCTTTACCTGAGTTGTCTGCCAACCGAAATCTACCACAGCAGAGATGCCGTCTCCACTGTTTCTGAACATTCTCCTTCATAGCACAGTGGAAGATAAATATAAATAAGCCTGGGACAAAAGAAAATATAAAACAATTAGGCAAAATGACACATCGCTAAAGACAAATCTTACAAAACACATGGATTCTATTTTTTTTTACACCCAAATCACTAAGAAACAAAGATGGAAGGAATCTTTAAGTATGCAGCTGATGTTTTAATCCTTTAGAATAGAACACAGAGGCTCAGATAAAACTAGAACAATTACATGAATCTAATTCTGTCCTTGTTTTAATCAGTATTTGTTGTGACGTAACCTAAAGACTAATCTGAAATAGGCAATATTCACTTTAAGAGACACTTAATGTTTCCCTTATATTTGTTTTAAAATTATGTGAAAACATAGAGAAAATATCCATGAGCTCATCATCTATTTCAATTTGTGTATTCTGAGCTATTTTATGTAAGCATATTATTATAAGTCTGGGCCATAGAAAAGTGGTATTTTTACAAGTCAAAAATGGCCCCAAATCAGCAATTTCATGCAGCTCCACCTGACCTGCTTTAGTTTCTCAACATTTTAATGCGGAAGCATTTCTGTATTGTCAAGTGCTCTTCATATACTTACAGTTCGCCTGCATCGATCAAAAGCTGTATCACTTGTGCTTTGGGAGCCAGCCTCTTTTAAAATTTGCTTTTGCATTTTTACCTTCTCTTGGCTGCCTCAATTTCTACCTCTCTTCCTCCAAACTTGGTTATTCCCATTACTCACAAGCATATCCTAGTAACTCTCTTTTAAATAATCAAAGAATTTCTCCTTTGACCCCCAATCTTCTTCCAGCTTCTACTTCTTCATTCCCTTTCTCAACAAAACATCCAATGACTAACTTTTGCTGTCCCTGTTTTTTCTCATTTCTTTTCTTCTCAACCTGCTCTAAAGAGGCGACTATCCACATCTCTGAGGCCACTGTCCACATTTCTGAGACTGTCCACATCTCTGAGACCACTAAAACTGCTCCTGTAGATCACAGGAACTCCCCTACTGTTAATTCAGTTTTCTTTCCCATTTTACTAGACCTCTCAACAGTATTCAAAACAATTGATCACTCTCTCATTCTTGAAATACATCCTCTCTTTTTTAAAGATTTTTTTTTCCACGTAAACCACTTTTTTTTAATCTTTATTGAATTTTGTTATAACATCGCTCCTGTTCCATGATTTGGTTTTATGGCTGAGAGGCATGTGGGGTTTTAACTCCCCGACCAAGGACAGAACACATACTCCCTGCATTGGAAGGTGGTCTTATCCACTGGACTGCTAGGGAAGCCCCTTGAAATACAGTCTTGATACCATTTTCTCCTGTGGAGGGGGTGGTTTAGTCACTAAGTCATGTCCGACTCTGAGACCCCATGGACTGTAGTCCTCCAAACTCCTCTGTCCACAGGACTTCCCAGGCAGGAATACCAGAATGGGTTGCCATATCCTTCTCCAGGGAATCTTCCTGACCCAGGGATCAAACCCACATCTCCTGCATTGCAAGTGGATTCTTTATCACTGAGCCACCATCCCTGATGTTCAAAACAGAAGTGCTCTTCATCATTGCCCTCAAACAAATATATTAAACTCATTTCAGCTCAATAATTCGATAGTTCTTCCTTCAAACCTTTCCATAACAGGATCTTAACCTGCCATTCAGGTCTCAGATAAAACCCCTCAAAGAGGTCATCAACTGTTTCTCTTTATTTTTTTTGTCTTAGCCTCTGCTCACACATCCTTGCACACACCTATTCTTGCTATGGCACTGATCAGTACCTGATATTCTTGTATTCCTTATGTATTCATTTATCTCTTTGCTTGATTATCCCTTGCTAGTAAATAATGAGCTTCAAGAACACAGGGATGCTTGTCTATCTAATGCTGTACTAGCCATTCCCAAAATAATGCCAGGAACTAAGCAGGACCTCCATAAATGCTTTGTTGAATGAATAAATATAACCAAGATTAATCACTCATCTATTTTACATGAGATAATTTAATACACACATGTACATCTGAATGTCTTAAATGTGTTTGGGTGTAGGGGCTTAAAAACAGGAGTTAGCAGAACACAAGTTAAGGAGTGACAGGAATACAGTGAAAATATATTTAAGGCAAAAGTTTCTGAAAGGTATGCAAATTAGTTGCCAAGTAATGCCTTAATAATATACCATATTAAGCAGATTATCTACATAAGTGAGGGTATTCTAGAGGGTGCAAGGGCTTAAACTGAACCTGAAGAAAACTTTGGGTAGGAAGTTAAGGGGTTTCCAACAGAATAATCTACTCAGTGACAACTAAGCACTGCTAAGCAGGAGGCACTTTGTTTTAGGAGCAGGAAATTCCAAGGGGATGATCATTGTTTTCATGGAGCACAGGGTCTAGCATGGAACACCATAAAAGTGAAAAATGACTAAAGTACCTTTAATGGACATTAAGGCCTATCCATTCTTTTTGAGTATGGAGTATTCATCAAGAAAACTGTAAATTACACTGTAGCCTGTGTAACTGGAAAAGTGGGGCGAGTATTTAAAGTACTCTTATTTTACACGTACAGATAAATTTTCAAATGAGATCTAAGGCTGTGCTTTTACGTTCTATTTTTCAATATCTTAACTGAAAGTGGTCACAGTTTTACTCCAGAATAAATTACATTATTAAGAACGATTACAGAAAGGAATGTGCTGGATTTCTGCAGGTTAGACCCTGAATGCAGTGAGATGACCCTGGCTGATTCTCCTTCTCCGGGTTTGGCTTGTTTGGTTATCACTGAGTGGTAGACACTTACTTAGGAGGTGTTCCACCAATTTCTATTGAACCCAGGTCTCCCGCATTGCAGGTGGATTCTTTACCAGCTGAGCCACAAGGGAAGCCTGAGAATATTGGAATGGGTAGCCTATCCCTTCTCCAGTGTAGCTTCCTGACCCAGGAATTGAACCAGGGTCTTCTGCATTGCAGGCAGATTCTTTACCAGCTGAGCTACTAGGGAAGCCCTTATTATTGTTACCATATCATTTTATACATACTTATATAAGTAAAACATTATTATGTTATTTATTAATGATATTTTATTAGTAATAAAACAATCAGTGATGAAAATATATGCTAGTGACACAATTACTTGTCTAAGATGATATCAGATAGGATGGGGAAGTTCTAATTTTAAAAGAAAGCTCTACTAAATATGAATCAAACTTCAGTCTTTCAGAAAATAAACACACACACGCACACACACACACCCTTCCTGAGGGTCCCTGTGCTATTGACAAGGAGAGAAGCTGGGCTGGGGAGGAAGAACTGGAGACAAGAAACCCGCTTGCAGCCTGGCCTGGCCTGGAGCTCAGACACGACAAGTCTCAGAGTAGGGGAAAGATTTTCCCCCACATTCAAAACTCCACAGAATCAGGACCTAGCAGGTAGAGCTATCTTCCCAGGAAGTACAGAAGAGGCACTGGGTTTGGACCTCATCTTTACATTTTGATTGAATCTGATTGGGCTTCCCTGGTAGCTCAGGCAGTAAAGAAACTACGTGTAATGCAGGAAACCCAGATTCGATCCCTGGGACAGGAAGATCCCCTGGAGAAGGAAATAGCAACCCACTCCAGCATTCTTGCCCAGGAGATCCCATGGACAGAGGAGCTTGGTGGGCTGCAGTCCATGGGCTCACAAAGAGTCAGGCATGACTGAGTGACTAACAGTTTGGACCTCATCTTCACACTCTGACTAAATCTGATTGCCTTTTAAAGCCTTCCTACACCAACAACCCCCAAGACCCCAACCTGCTTGCTAACACAGAAAATCCCTTTAATTAGCACGCATGCTTTGTAATACAGGTGTACACAATATAGATTGTTTTTCCTTTTGAGAATCTTTCATGTGTTGAAGAGGTGATGGCAGCTTCCTAGTACAGGGAGCAGAATGCATGGAAGCTTGAGGTTAGGTCAGCACAGGTTACAGGTGAAGGAGTCAGAGGTGGACAGGGAGCTCTTTGACTTGGGTTGGATCTATTTTTGTGCACTGGGGCAGGATTTGCAGAATTTGTTGTTGGAGGTATTTTTGTCCTAGAGCTGAGAATATAGCTAACCGTGTGTTTCTTAAACAATTGTTTAACAAAATCACTTATCAGAGCTGGAAAAGATTACAAACTCTAATTAAGGACTTTGGTTCTCAGGTTTTAATCCTGGCCTTACTCATGCTTGGGATTCACACTGAGCAAATGACTTTTAGTAGACGGCAGAAAATGAAATTTGCTAGATGATGTTTCCCTTAACACTCAGAAGTTTTTATAAATGTCATATATATTGGAGAAAAAACTTCAGAGCATACATCTGGTGTTTTGAATAGTGAATAGTGAAGTCACTCAGTCGTGTCCGACTCTTTGTGATCCCGTGGACTGTAGCCTACCAGGCTTCTCTGTCCATGGGATTCTCCAGGCAAGAATACTAGAGTGGGTTACCATTTCCTTCTCCAGGGGATCTTCCCGACCCAGGGATCGAACCCGGTCTCTCGCATTGGAGGCAGACACTTTAACCTCTGAGCCACCAGGGAAGCCCCTGTGTTTTGAGGACACTGGGAAAGACCCAGTTCTGGATTTGCCTCCCTGATATTAAAGGCTTCCCTGGTAGCTCAGATGGTAAAGAGTCTGCCTATAATGCTGGAGACCTGGGTTCTATCCCTGAGTCGGGAAGATCCCCTGGAGAAGGAAATGGCAACCCACTCCAGTATTCTTGTCTGGAAAACCCCAGGAATGGAGGAGCCTGGGGGGCTACAGTCCATGGGGTCACAAAGAGTCGGACATGACTGAACGACTACCATATTAAGATGTGACTTATTTTGAGGCTCTGAGGCTGACCACAGTCATACAGAAGGAGGTTAAAGCTAAGAAAACTGACTTAATAATTTTTTAGATGGTACAGTGCTACTTTGTATCATAATTATACAGCATTAGATGACACTGCTTATTTTTAAGCAAACCTGAAAATACACATCTCCTGCACTGGCAGGTGGGTTCTCTACCACTAGTACCACTTGGGAAGCTAAGTTTAAGAGACATGTATATAAATTACATTCAAAATGTTATACTTCTCCAAAACTTTGTAATAGAAGTCATTTACATGCTCTGCTTCCCACAATGAATTGTGATGCTATGGGACAAAAGCAGATAATAGGCATGAGAAATCAGAATTCTTTGGGATAAATATATTTTAAATTTCCAAGGTACCATGCAGATTCTTCAGCCATGAGACAGAGTTCCATTTTTAAATCAGAATGGGACTCTCATAACAGGTTAGTTGACTATTTGTAGCAACTAGCCCTTTTCACATGTATTTAAATCAGTCTGGCAATAAATATTATCCCAAGATTATTTTAGGACAAAATATCCCGCTTAGAGTTCAGCCGTGGGAAATGTGGAAGGTAGCCACATCTGGAAGCATGCACATGCGGTATGGAAAGAAATTCTGAACACTGCAGGCGGGAGGAGCAGAAATGTAGCAGGAGCGCCAAGGGCACTTGGAGGCCAAAGTGAGAAAACAGAGGGCTGGTCCCTCTTCAGTCTTCAGGGTTTTTTTTTTTTTCCATCTACTTGTGGATCTTGGTGCCAGGAGCAGAACTTAAAATCACAAAACTTTATAGAGTTTTCCTTTGGCATCCAAAAGAATCTGTTTGACTTCTCATCTCCATCTCTGTTCTTTCTATCACATGTTTTCCCTTTGAGAATCTTTATATCAACCCACATGCCTCAAAGAGGCTCTTCATACCACCTGGAAAAATATGCTCTTCTAACTTTCTGGAAAGGGCTTTAAGCTGCAACTGGGGATCGGAATAATTGACTCTTACTCCTCCCAGTGCCTTTCAGCTTTATTTAACTGATCAGGGAGTAGGAAACACTGCCCATAAACGTTGGACACTAACACGACTGAAAAGATAGAATTCAGAGTTATAAAGTCTCTGCTTCATCTTGACAGGCTGTGCTAGTTTTACGACAACCCTTTTGGGGTGAATTCGAGCCTGGAAAACCACCACTCTGATGAATCCAAGCCAGTTCCTTTGCAATAGTTTCTTCAGCTTGATAACTGCCGTGATTTTTTATCATACCCATAAAAACCCAGATACTATGTTAGAGCAAGATAAAAAGTAAAACTTTCTTTGAATGAACAGATTCTTAACCAGTTCTATACCTGTTCATCCTTGTCTTCCTTGCACCTCCATTTTTCACTAACCAGAGGTATCTGCTCACTTTTAAAAATAATTTTGACCAACACATGAATAGATGATGTAATTTCTCATCTAAATGCTTTCTTCTCTGCAATCACCCTCTCTGTTTTGTTTTGTTTTTTGTCTTTTAACTTTACTGAGCCTTTCAATGGCTAAGTCAAAGATCTCTTGGTAAATGTCACATTGCACTTGAAATTATGTGGGCTATTTTCAAATGTTTTGATATTGATTTCTAACATAATACCACAGTGATAAGAGAACAGACTCTGTATGAAATTTTTACACCTTGTTTTATGTCCCTGGATATGTTCCAGTGTTTCCTGGTTTATAGTCTATGGGAAGTTAAATAGAATTTGTATCCTGCTGTTGTGTGAAAATTCTATAAATTATCTTAACTATGCTGAATTGGCCTACAGTGCTTTCCAGGTCTACTGTATCTTTCTACTTTTGTGCATATTCATTCTATAAATTTTTGAGAGTTTGATACTGAAACTCCAACTAAAAATCTTAATTTATCTACTTTAAAAAACAGTTGTAATATATAGTGGAACTATATGTAACTTTGTTCTGCATTTTCCAGAAAGTGAAAGTGAAACTCGCTCAGTCGTATCCAACTCTTTGCCACCCCATGGACTATACAGTCCATGGAATTCTCCAGGCCAGAATACTGGAGTGGGTAGCCTTTCTCTTCTCCAGGGGAATCTTCCCAACCCAGGGATCGAACCCAGGTCTCCTGCATTGCAGGTGGATTCTTTACCAGTTGAGCCACCCCAAGTCTCTTGTAAATGTGCTACCATACTTTCATACCTGTGGCGGATTCATTTCGATATTTGGCAAAACTAATACAATATTGTAAAGTTTAAAAATAAAATAAAATTAAAAAAAAATAAAATTGTAAAGAGAACAAGCAAAATAAATAAATAAATAAAAATAAAAAAGAAAGAAGAAAGAAAAAATAGCTTTTTTGAGTAAGGGTGTTGTAAGTATGTGGGTCCTGGTAGGAAGGAAAATGCAATGAATTCCACCTCGTCAAGACCTCCTGAAGAACCACACCATGGGCCAAAGCTGCTCCAAAAACACAGTAAAGGGACATCCAAGGGGGTGCTCTCCATGTCTAAACATGGAGTGAGAAACATTTGGAGAGGTCTCAAGTAGCAGGCTTGGGTTTTGATGTCTAGTTCTTTCACCTGCCTCAGAACACATTCAAGTAGAAAGTCTTTAAAAAAAAAAAAATCCCCTATCTAAATTGTTGACTTCATAACCATTATATATAGATTATATGGGCTTATGTTTAATCTTGGTCTCTATAAGTGCTATTTAACTACTTATTTGGGGGAAAAAAGATATCCTTAGCCTCAATATTTTGGCTAGAAATCGGGTGTCCACATAGAATTCATCCTCTTTGGTTGATTTTAGCAAAAATAGGTGACTTTCTGGGGCATTATAAAATAAGTAGCTAAAGGGATCTTCTCAGATCTTTAGCCTGATTATCAAAAGTGTTAAAAAAAAAAAAAAATGCCCAGGAATAGTTTCCCTTGGCTTTGAAAACAAATGCCATACAGTAAAATTTAGGGAAGCACATTTTGCATTCTTTTACTGGCCTAAAAACTCACTTTCAGTGAGTCTGGTGAAGGAAAACAAACAAACACCTTAAGTACTCATTTCCTAAACATTTCTTTACCAACTAAGGTCCATTAGCAATTCCAGCAGGCTCGTCATCAATATATTCTGATAAACGACCTAAGTTGATTTTTCATACCTGGATAGAAAAGATCCAGAAACACAGTGAAAAGAAGATTATGGATATACGTGACTTCAGGCATATGGGATGGAATCAATCAAGAATTAATCAAACCACATGTCTGGGTCAAAAAGGACACACATCCTAGATAACTGATCTTTGACAAAAATGATCTAGATGACCTCTCAGCGTCCCATCAAGCCTGAGTCCAACAACGGCTCATATGTTCTGTTGTCACACAGATGCAGCCAGCTGGCTGCAGGACTGGGGAATCTCTAGAGTTTATGACTCCCTTTGGGAACCTCTTGAATCCTCCTTTCATTCGACAAGGTGCCCTTTAAAAAATTACTTCTCTACACACAATATGCTCTGCCAAAAGATGAGTAATTTATTTCCCTGCAGCGTGTAATGTCTTGGCCAACCTGATGCCGTTTCAGATGTGAACGGGTTTAAAGGTGGGACATCTCTTTACTTTGGCGCCAATCCGCCGTGTGTGTTGTCCATGTAATTATGGCCCAGCTTAACTATCAGGAGGTTCCTACTCCATAATTTTACTTAATTTTCTGAGTTTGCCAACAGGATTAAAATATATTTTTATTTTAAAATGATAAATATGTTTCTATAAATGATTTTTGCTAGAAAAGGTTAAGAGTAAATTTCTACTTCATTAGATGTACATTTACTAAATTTCTTTAAACAGACATATTCACTTCCTAGAAACTTTGAAATAAAAAACTGAAAAGGCAGTAATTTGTTTTATTTTTTTACTCATAGGCTTTCTCACCTAATGTGCTTTTCTATGCTCACATATGCTATGTTATAAATATTACACTGCAGGATTCAAACTGATCTTGGGAAAGTCATGAACTCTTATAAGCCTGTTTCTTCATCTATAAAATGGGGAGAATATCCTCTTTCTTGGGTACCTATTTTTCATGTTTGCTGCAAGAATTACACATCAGATCACAGATGTTATGTGAAAGTGCTTTGTAAACCATAGTGCATTATGCAAATCTAAGTTATTTCTGTTGATCTGGGTATTTTAATCTTACCCAACTAATTAATGGCAAACATGATCTCTGAGTGGACTGATGATACCCTTCTATTTGCCATGGTAGCTTTTATTTGCAGAACCGTATGGTGCACGGTATACATACAGAAGATGGACTGATTATGCCTGAGACTATTAATCAATATTGTTTCATATGCATGGAAAAGGAAAACTGATGATTAAGCTCTCAGTATGGGGCTACATTTTAAATCCTGTTAAATGTGTCAGGAGGGTTAAACTTCCCTACGTACTGGAGAAGCCTAATCTAATGTTGCTGTTGTTCAGTCACTAAGTCATGTTTGACTGTTTGTGACCCCGTGGACTACAGCACACCAGGCACCCCTGTCTTGCAGAGTTTGCTCAAATTCATGTCCATTGAGTTAGTGATGCTATCTGACCATCTCATACTCTGCCACCCTCTTCTCCTTCTGCCTTCAATCTTTCCCAGCATCAGGGTCTTTTCCAATGAGTCGACTCTGCAACAGGTGGCCAAAGACTGGAGCTTCAGCTTCAGCATCAGCCCTTTCAATGAATATTCAGAACTGATTTCCTTTAGGATTGATTGGTTTGATGCCTGTGCAGCCAAGGGACTCTTAAGAGTCTTCCACACACAATTAGAAAGCATCAATTCTCTGGTGCTCAGCCTTCTTTACAGTCCAACTCTCACATCCACTCCTGACTACTAGAAAAACCACAGCTTTGACTATATAGACCTTTGTCAGCAAAATGATGTCTTTGCTTTTTAATACGCTATTTAGGTTTGTCATAGCTTTCCTTCCAAGGAGCAAGCATCTTTTAATTTCATGCCTGCAGTCTCCATCTACAGTGATTTTGGAGCCCAAGAAAAGAAAATCTATCACTATTTCCACTCTTTCCCCTTCTATTTGCCATGAAGTGATGGGACTGGATGGAACTGGATCTGTTTTTTCAATGTTGAGTTTTAAGCCAGCTTTTTCACTTAGTGTCGAATACTTCTGTACAGTACTGAAAAAATATACAGTCTGAGACACTGTATTATTATCATTTGCATAATAAGCAGCAATGTGCACAGGCTGCATCTCAAAGCAATAACTCAATCTTGCAAGTACATCAATATCACCAAAGGATATACCATAGATGCCCAAGAGGGCTCTGGCCAAGATGCTCTCAGAAACCAGAGAATTGCCTTTTACTTCTTTAGGATGAACTGCATTATATTTCTTGACATACAGGCTAATGTTCTCAGGCATGTGAATTATAATGTGTTTTAGTCAAACATCTGTTCTCTTTTGAATAACAATTTTGTATACTATGTGATTTTCTCAAGTTGTATTCTTTAGAATAAATTAAAATGTCTAATAAAATGCTTTGCTACTCTCACCCTAGGAAAGCAGCAAAGATAGAAAAAAGAGTTAGAAACATAATTGTGCCATGTTAAGAGAAGGTATATTTATCCATTCATCTTAGAATAAAAAATGCAATGAAATATTTGGTATATAACTTAAATGAGGTAGTAAGAGAAACAGAACAAAGCAATATATGGTGGAAAAGCAGTTAATAGTAAACCTGGTTTCAGCCTGGATTCAAGTGACTTCATTTGCTTATTCAAGTAGGTAAAATTTTAGGTAGAGCTGCACAGATTATAATAATTTTATGATATGCAGCTAACATGATTTTTTGCAACTAAGTTGTGCAATTATAAATGTATCTTTAAAAATTCATAAAAAATAAAGGTAGTATTGAAAATAAAAATAAAACATCTAAAATAAAAATACACATATAAGGCTTTAATACATAAGCTACACAAATGTGAGTACTGACATAATTATACATGTATAAGTCTTTGTACATACAGACATATACACATGTATTTCTAAGAATCCTGAGAAATAAAGAAGATTTTTAACATCTTTGAACCGAATTTTTAAAGACATAAACAAAAGTGAAAAGAAATCTGCTAGCAAAAGCTATTCCTCTGATACATATGACCTGACATCACTGCTCAAACACATCTTCTGTCCTCCCTGCCAGACCTCACCTCTGTAACACTCAAGAGTGACTTGTGATCTTGCCGATTTTAAGATGTTCAACTATAAGCTAAATCTGAGAAAATTAAAATTTACTTTTTTGGGCTTCCCTGTGGCTCAGATGGTAAAGCATCTGCCTACAATGTGGGAGACCCAGGTTCGATCCCTGGGTTGGGAAGATCCCCTATAGAAGGAAATGGCAACCCACTCCAGTATTCTTGCCTGGAAAACTCCATGGACTGTCACCTGAGGAGCCTGGTAGGTGACAGTCCATGGAGTTGCAAAGAGTTGGACACGACTGAGTGACTTTGGCATAATTTTAGGTTTCACATTACATTATTAATCTTTGGCCATTGCTAATTCTTGCAATTCCAGGCTTCAAATCACTACAATATTGTATTAACATGAAGCTTTCTTATCCTAATCAGTGCAGAAAAGAATTTAATGACCAAACCAATGCTAAGTGTTTTGTTACTAGCACACGTGCAAATTCTCTTGACTCTGCTCATGTATCTCAGGCTCCTCCATTCCCATCACAGTCTAAAACACTGAACCATCTTACCTTACTTGGATCATTGATTGCCACAGCCTCTCATCTACAGACACTACATGGCTGCTGTAATCCATTCTCCACATTATGTCCAGCTTCACCTTTACAAAACGTGTATCCGATCACATCAGTCCACAGGCCTCAAACCTTTCAAGAACTTCTAAATGCTCTTACACAGATCAAAATACAGAGCCTTTACCTTCCTTCTGTATCACACCCACTGCTCTGTCACTCTCCTGCTCTTTCTTGGTTCTCAGGTTATATGATCTTTCTTTTAATGCCTTGAGTACACGCTATAATCGCCAATTACAGCAATTGTTTTGCACAAGAAATGCCCTCTATCTGAAATAGTTTTTACCCACCTCCTACCCCCACCTCTCATCTAGTTAATTCCTATTGATCCTTCAGCTTTCAGTTTAGGCATCATGTCTTCTGTCACATGCTTTCAACACCACCACGTATATTGTACGTGGTGACGTATTTGATTAACATCAGTCTCTCCTGGGGCTCCCCTTGTGGTTCAGCTGGTAAAGAATCCACCTGCAATGCAGGAGATCTGGGTTCAATTCCTGGGTTGGGAAGATCCCCTGGAGAAGAGAAAGGCTACCCACTCAGTATTCAGTCTCTCTTACTACAATATAAGCTCCATGAGACACGGGGACAAGTTTTATTTTGGGGGGATTTGAATAAAGAATATCAGAAAGACATCAACACAATATAGTTTGCCTAAGTTCAACCTGAGTTCATTATGTATTCATGGAATTTTTTCTTTAAACTGTCTAAATTCCACATGCTTCTTTTAATAAATCATATACTTTTAATAACCACCAAGCCTCTCACAGAAGGTTCCAAAAATGACGCAAATAAAAACCATTAAATGACTTTCCATAGTGTCTGAAGAAGCTGTTGTACAAGTCTGGCCAGTAAGGAATTGTTAGATTCATGTGCTCTGTATCATTGCCTTTTAATTTAAATTTTCTTTTTAGAAGGTGTTTTTAATATCATTGAATGTGCAGAAATCTGTTCTGAATTTATATCATTTAAAATCATCCTTAAAAGTCAGTGATTTATGAAGAACACTGACTCGATGATGGTTTACAACATTTTTCCCTCCTGAGAGGAGACCTATGCTGGGAAAAATAAAACATCCCGAGTCTCATTAATGGAAACAGAGCTGAACAGACAACTGTAACTATTGCAGATTACTGAAAACTGCCAGGAAATTCTAAAAGCAAAAACAAGGTTGGGCTGGCAGATTAATGTGCCTTTCATGTACAATCCTGAAATATAAAACCATGGAATTTTCTAATGTTAATGGATATTTCTGTCAATATTTGTCTAGGCACTTTTATGTTGTATATTACAGAAGAGATTAAACAGAGGAAAACTCACTTTACAAAGTTGGATCCCAGTGCAGATGTATTCATATGCTACCTATTCAGTTTCCAACTTCTGGAGGTGCACTTGAGGCTTATTATTTTATTTACTAAAGATAATGAGCCCACAAAGTTCGTCTGTCAAAGGAGAATGAATCTGAATAAAATTTGCTCAACTAATTAATTCACGTTTATGCCGGAAGAGTCTCGGATTGAATTTAGGCCATCCCCCAAGCTCCTCCCTTCTTCATCTACCAATGCAGTGATTGATTTATCAAGTAGTTATTGAGCACCTTTTAAGTGACAGGTTTTTAAAACAACAAGAGCTCATGAACTAGTTGGAAACTGAGGAAGATAAGCAAAACAGATACATAGGATACAAAGCTGTAAAAACTCTCCTGTAGGTAAATACAGACTTTTCTTAGAACACAGCTGCTGGGAGCATTTGCTCAGGCCATCTCACCTGTGAGAAGCACAGACCTGATTTCCACACTTTTCGTCCCAGCTGAGTCATTCAGCTTTAGTCAGCTATTCCTTCCCCACAAACCTTCAAGTGCATGACCAGTAGCTTTAGGTAAGCTGTAGTAATGCCCTGCTCTAAAAGATGCCAAACTTTGTCACCTCATTCCTACTGGTCTGTGGACTTCGTTGTGCTTCCAACATTAGGGAGTTTTAACAACAATACAGGGTATATCAATGTCTTACAGAATGTTACTGAATTTTGAAAAAAACACTTCATATTCACTTAAGGTTCAAAACTAAATTCATCCTAAAAGGGAACCTTCCTAATAGCGTTGGTGGGAATGTAAGTTTCTACGGACATTATGGAAAACAGTATGGACATTCCTCAGAAAACTAAAAATCAGAATTACCATGTGATCTAGCAACCCCACTCCTGGGCATATACTTAGACAAAACTATAATTTAAAAAGATACATGCACCCCTATGTTCATAGCAATACTATTCACAGTAGCCAAAACATGTAAACAATCTAAATGTCTATCAACAGAAGATGTGGTACTTATATACAATGGAATACTACTCAGCCATACAAAAGAATGAAACAGTGCTGTTTGCTGCAATATGGATGCAACTAGAGGTTATCATACTAAGTGAAGTCAGAAAGAGAAAGACAAATACCACACGATGTCACTTACCTGTGAATCTAAAATATGGCACAAATGAAACTGTCTATAAAACAGCAGACTCACAGACGTAGAGATCAGACTTCTGGTTGCCAGTGGGGAAAGGGGAGGGAGAGGGAGAGGGATGGACTGGAAGTTTGGGGTTATTAGATTCAAACTATTACATTTAGAATGGATAAGCAACAAGGTCATACTGCATAGCACAGGGAACCATACCCAATCTCTTGGGATAAACTATAATGGAAAAGAATATATTTTTTAAAAGATTGTATATATGTGTATAACTGAGTCACTTTGCTGTAAAGCCTAGATTGGCACAACATTGTAAATCAACTATACTTTAATAAAAATGGTTTAAAAAGTTAAATTCACTCTAGAGTACACTAGGTTGTGTGTTATGGACTTAGAAGCATTACAGGAAACTCCTTGAAAGAAACCTTGTATTTCTAAACAGAACAAGCCATTTATTAGATTGTTGAGTTGACTGCCATATCTTAGGGGAAAAAAAAAAAAGCATTTCTGAACTAGATTGTTGGTATTTATATTTAGAGCCAAGGAATCAGAGTGAATTTCTCTGACCCTGACAGAGTCTAAAGATTTTTCTGGCCAAGAATGCTACACCCACATGGTTCCATGAAGAGCACCAGCACTCAGCAAAACTGTGAAGAAGCCACAAAGCCTCTATGCCTCCCTGTCACTTCCCATTGGACACCTCTCATATTGACTCATGAACAAGATACATTTACCGAGCACCTACTATCTTCTAGGCATAGTTTTAAGTGCTTGGTATATACAACACTGAAAACAAATAAACTAACATTCTACCTCTTCACTTCATTCAAGGCCATTTTCACGAGCACCCACTCTGTGCCTGGAACTGTGCTCAGCACTCGGAATAGTGACTTAGAAATGCAGCATGGCGTCTGTTCAAAAGTGAAGCTGTCTACACATACGTTCAAATATGAAAGAGAAAATGGTGCGGGTACCATTTATCTTGGGCTTCTCTGGTGGCATTAAAGGTAAAGAACCCACCTGCCAATGCAGGAGACATAAGAGATCTGGGTTCCATGCCTGGATGGGGAAGATCCCCAGATGAGGGCATGGCAACCCACTTCAGTATACTTCCCTGGAGAATCTCATGGACAGAGGAGCCTGGTGGGCTACAGTCCATAGGGTTTCAAAGAGTCGGACATGACTGAAGTGACTTAGTAGGCACGCACCAGTTATCTTACCTTGTAACGAGTTGAAGATGGAGAAGAGGTACATGAAGGGGACATTCAAAGGTCCCCAGGCAAAGAAAGAAAACCCCCACGTCATGCCCAGGAGAAACGTCAGGCTGACCACGCTACGCAGGTTCCGGAGAACCTCCTCACGCAGCGTCCGGCTGCTTCTCTTGCCGTTCCTCCCACAGATCTGCACCATCACCACAATGAACATGGCGACGTTCAGGAAAAACATGAGTCCGAAATACCCGGCGCAGGTCACGTAAAATACAACAGGATCCTGTATCCAACAGCTTAAAGGAGAGGAGACAGAAAGAAAGAGATTAATCCTCACGCTCTGTTTACCTAAGAGGCTTACTTTGGGATTCTGCATACTTTACAGGTGGGCCTTCCTCAAATGCCCTTCAAGTCCCTTTAGGAAGTCACTTCATTTGGGGGACCTCAGTTTCTTCCTCGATGTTTACATAAGTTTTTTGTTTTTGTTTTCTTTTGGATAGTCATTATCTTAATACCTAGTTATTTAAGTCAACAATTAAGAAAACAAGGTAGCCTCTTAAACTCTGACTTGGTGTGAAGACATTATTGTTTGGCTCACTCTAAACCACATCTATCCCCTTTCTCTTATGGGCCTCCATTCCAGAGGATGGGAAACTTTCTCAGTTTCCTTTGTTATTTAAATGGTGGCCATGTGGACATTCTGGAGAAAGAAATGGCAACCCACTCCAGTAGTCTTGCCTGGAGAAGCCCATGGACAGAGGAGCCTGGAGGCTACAGTCTATGAGATCAGCCAGACACCACTGAGTGACTAAGCATGTATGGACTTTGTTCTACAAAATGATATGGTAGCAGAGTCCACTAAGGGATTTTAAGAGAGGTATTCCTGACAGACGGACTGGAAAAGCCCTTATTTCTTATTTCTGCTTTGAACATGAATGCAAGCTCTGTGGCTGTAGTCATCATCTTCTATCCAGGAAAGGAAGATCAAGAAAGCTATAGGGTTGCTGGTCCTAACATTTTCAGCCACAAAATTAATGCTGGTTATTGCCTTCTTCCAAGTTTCTTATTATGTGAAAAGAGTAATACTTACTTATTTAAGACATACATAATTGTGGATTCCATTATTAGGAACAAAATAATTCCTATTAATGTAATTGGTCTAATTGAGGCACAACCTATTGTATAACTCTGTTATTCTTATGCTGAAGCTTCTAATGCACAAATGAAAAGCTTACATCATAACATCCTTGTGAGATGAGGAAAGATATACTTGCTATTCAGAATGATATATATCTGAAAATAGATGGAAGTAATTTTAAAGGGCACTAAAAGTAAAATTAAAATACTGCAATTTGCAGATGCCCCAGTACCTAATTAATACTATGCAAGTTCTTAGGTACCAAAAATATTTAGATGAATTATTTAAGACAATTAATCTTCAAATTCTAAAGCATATGGTCATCATTTTGGTAGGTTGTGTCTACCATGGTATAACTTGACCATCCCAAAGGCAAAAGCTGTCTTGAACATCTTTGAGTCCTATAACCTGGCAAGATTCCTGGCATATAGTAAATTCTCAATTAATGAGAGTTGTTGATGGCACAACAGCTTGCTGAATCATACCTTAAAGGCCTGTAAAAGTTGACTCACATACTTTTTATATTCCCTTATTTAGAACTTATGCACTGACTTGTACCTTTACTATAGCTTATTTTAAAGGTCCCCAAATGATACGGCTTGCCCCTGCAGCTAATCTTACTTTCTATATGGAAGTCTCCCTAGAATCTGAAATTCCAGGCCAGATCATCCTTTACTTCCCACTAGCTCTCTTGGGGGCTTTTGAATGTTACTTTGGAAACATAAAAGGGAAGACCAGGAAGAAAGGAACAGAACTGGATACTGACTGGACATAAAAGTGATATCCATCCATGAAATGAGCAAAGAAATGTGGCATCACAGTCAAGAGTAAGCTCTTCATTCATTCAGTAATTCAGTCAACCCACAAATAATACTGAGTACTTAATTATGTGCTACATAAAATACAAAAAAACTAACTGCCCAAACTGAACAGTTTAAAAATCTTAGCCTCAATAATCTCACAGTCTGAAGGGAATTTTTCAAATTATTCAAGATCCATTCTCTCCACTTTCACACAATAATCATATTGTTACTGAATCCCTCACTGTCTGATGCTGCTACTTAACTCTCTGGAAGATGCATGTGGTTTAACAAGGTGGAAGTATTAGGAAACTTCCTCAAAGAGACAGGATCTTCTAAGTCTAGAAGAGAGAATCTTAGGCTTCTTCTGAACTCCAGATGAGAAGAGCCCAACATTCATAAAAGCAGCTCACACAGTTCAGGGCTTTCAACTGAATTCATGTATGGTATAGCAGAGGCCTTGGCAAAGACATAAAAATACAACTTAACCTTCCAAAATAAGAAGCTCACTATTGGCATGAAAACTCACACTAAACTTCAGGAAATGAAGCATACAGTACTAATACTCATCACAAATAAATTCCCAACAAACTTTTGTTACTTACAATTCATCACCTTGTTCTCTTCCATAACTCTTTTTTCCATAGACTTCATTTTGCTTTCTGCTCGCTAGAACAATGGACACAACTAAGATAGGCACACCTGTTGTAACAAAACCATGACAGAAACTTTTCTGAAACATCTGAAATTGCTTTATAAGACTGAAAATGGCAAGGGGAAAAAAAAGAAAGTAAACACTCCATATTACAAAATCAAATTTCCTAGAACTGGCAGCTTGGTTGAAAAAAACAATAAAATCCCCTTTGTGGTATGAAACATCCAACTCTAATTAGAAACAATCTAAATCTTAAGTATTCTGTTTACTTGCTGGTACCCACTAGAGTATAAGGACCTGCCCTATACTGAACATAGCACCAGAAAATGTAGTTTCATGGATGACACCTATTAGATTGACGGGGTTCAGGTTGGAAAGTAAGTGCAGCTTCATTCTACCCCTTTCTATAGAAAGAAACATCTTAAGAATAAGTTGAGGGGAAACAATGGGGGCAGAAAGTCTTTACAGTCATCTCTTTTCTCTCATGAGAATCTATATAGATTTGCATGTATATTTCAGTAGGGAAATGCTACCCCACCTGAATTCCCTGAAAGGTGCCTTCACTGACTCCTAAGGAGGTACTGAACACCTTGCAAATGTCTCATTTCCCCCCTGCCATCTGAAAAAGATTTGTGGTAAAGCTTGAAAATGCCTGCCCCAATACAGAACCCAGATAAAAGAAGGAGCCTGATTGGAAGACTGTAAACAGGCTAACATAGCCATCCGTGTCTGGCTGAGGAATCATGGTAAGAAGTTCAAAGCAAGAATTCTGTCAGTATTCTGGTTGCACTCACAAAAATAACCTTTTTGCTCAGGTTTCCAAGACATGGGCATGTGTCTAGGGGCAAGAATAGTTAAGAGTCTGAGCTGGCCTTTCTATTTTGAAATATAATGGAAATCCACCACTGTCTGCCAGCTGCTTCTTCAGACTTGGGTGGGCTGGCTCTGGACACAGGAAATAAGTTGGTGGTGACTCAAGAGCTAAGGTTTTTTTTTTTTTTTCCCCTTTAATCGTGACTTTTGTGAGGACTGTGGAACCGTTTTAAAAACACCCCTGCCTTCGGTTATGTATATCAAATGCATATCATTCACAATCATGAAGTTTCTTTTAGCAGTCCTATTCTTTCAAAATAGGATTTTCCTATGAGAACCTAGTGATTTCCAGGACAGGAAAAAAAAATGCAGGAGGCTTACCCCAGCCAACAATGCAGAATTTCAGGATGTACCGACGAATGTAAGTGTTAAATACTTTCACCAGAGCAATATACATGTGAATTGCTTCTAGTCCCATCCAGGTAAAGGCAGCTAGAAGGAAGAAGTGCAGGAGGGCTGCGATGGCTGTGCAAAGTCCATCCACATGAAATGAGGTGATCCACCTGTCCAGGAGGAAGACGAGATTCAGGAACAGCAGGGCTGTGCTGAGGTTCATCAGGATTTTGGAGGGATAATCCCTTCGTAATTTTCTTTAGGAAAAAAAGGAGGAGCAATAGAATATATGAGAATGATATTATAAATAGATCTTTTAAGCACAGGCAGTTCATTCACATCTTATACAGCTCTGCAATAACCTAGATAGTACCATCTTTATGACATGGTTCCACTGGGAGGAGGGCCAAAGATGTAAGAGTACCAGGCAAATTATAAACATTTTTTTAAAAATACTAATCTAATTTCAAAACTGATTTTGAAATTTCAAAACTAATTTCAAAACCAAATTTTCTAATTGGTTACAACAGATCGATTTTTTTTTAATCCAGGAAAAATTCTAGATTTATTAGAAAAAATATTTTTGTTAAAAACCAATTTCCCTAAAATTTGTTGAAATTTCTTGATTTCTAATGAGGTCAGGGTCCTTTTTTAAAAAGACTTCCTGTTTCAAAACCAATTTTATAAGATTTATTTTGCTTTCATCTTTTATTCATCTTGTATTTTCACAAAAGTGTTTTCATCTTTTACCATAAAAAGCAATTCATACAATTGTTATTTACTTAAATATGAATCATATGTAACAGGGTTACATACATTTTATCAATAGAAATATAGTAACTATAAATTAAGATTCTAAAGCTGGGAAACTCATGTTGCATGATACATCTCATGAGAAATCTGAACATTAAAACTGAATCCTACATGATTCACAAGGTGTATATATGTTTTTTAAAAGCTGAGACAATTCTCGTATTCATGTTTTGCAACAGTCTGCTCTGGATTTGGCAGATAGAAAAAAAAGAAAAACTTACTCAAAAGCAACATATGTCAGGAGGGTAGCTGCTGAAAAGATGGCAGATATTCCACACCCAATATAGGTAATGAAGGTGAGGATTTTAGTGTTTTTTGCATCCAACTGTGAAGCAGTTCCTTGAAGGTCCTACCAAAAACATGAGAAAGAGCTGTAATAATCTCTTTTCATGAGAACCCTGTTTTGTTTTAGTAGAAGCTTCATGACAACACTTAGAATCCAACTCCATCTTAGGGGCTAACTACAACAGTGTAAATCAATACAGGCGAATCTCATTTTAAGTGTTTGCCTTTATTGCACTTCACAGACACCGCATTCTTTTTACAAACTGAACATTTGTGGCAACTCTGAATTAAGACATTTTCCCAACATTTGCTCACTTTGGGTCTCTGTGTTGCACTTTGGTAAATCTCATCATATTTAAAACTTGTTCAGTTCATTGTTATTATATTTGTCATGTTGACCTGTGATCAGTGATCTTCGATGTCACTGCTTGATAAACTGAAGCTTAGATGATGGTGACCAATTTCTAGCAATAAAATTTTTTAAAGTAAGGTATCTATATTGTCTTTTTTTTCCTTTTAGAGATAATGACATTGCACATTCACAGGCTACAGTATTGTACAAACGTAACTTTTATATGTACTGGGAAACCCAAAAATTTGTATGACTCATTTTATCTTGATATTTGCTTTATTGCAGTGGTCTGGAACCAACCCCACAAAAATATCTCCGAGGTATGCCTGTACTGAAATTTCCACTTATTGTACTCTTGTGGATCATGCCATGAAATAAAAATGTAGCATTATTGAGAGAGTTGTACATGGTTTTTTATCATTACCTATTACCCAAGCTCTTTGCACATCAGTATAACTTGAAGAGCAAAACCATTGGTTCCCCTAACAAAAACTGGAAAGGAGGTCATTGTCTTGAATTATAAATAACCAGACCCTTCCTACCATTTGCAGGGCTGGGGTCCCAAGTACAAAGGCCACTGTGGTCCATGTGTCCAAGCCCTCAGGTGGGCCCTGGTTTCTTTGCTTGGTAGGGTGGGACTCATCTGAGACAGCCAGAGGCTGGCTGGCACGTGGCTGCCCAGTTCTAAGAATAGTGCTGAGGCTCTTACTGTGGTCATTGCAAAGTTTGGTACATATATGGTCTTTCCTTTTCTGTTATCATAAATGAGAAGCTACCAAGAATTTTTTTTGGGGGGGGGTGTCATAGTTTTTTGATTTTTATACACTTGAAAAGTTGTTACTTAAAAGTGTTAGGGGTTGGACTTCCCTGGTGGTCCAGTGGATAAGAATCTGCCTGCCAATGTAGAGGACACAGGTTCAATCCCTGGTCCGGGAAAACTCCACATGCAGAGGGGAACTAAAGCCTGTGCACCGCAACTACTGAGCCTGCGCTCTAGAGCCGATGCTCTGCAACAAGAGAAGCCACCAAAATGAGAAGTCCGCCAACAGCAACCAAGACCCAGCACAGCAGAAAATAAAAATTTTTTTTAAAGTATTAGAGGTTGTTGTGATTAAAAAGAAGTAAACATTTTTGCATGTGAATACACAGCCTTAATTTCACTGTGCAGAAGGCAGACTTGCAAAAATTCAGGCGTAATAGGAAAATCTTTCTGTTCTTCCTTAAATGGAGAATTGGACTAGGGATAAATCTTGAGTTAAGACCAACTACTCAAGCCTTGGATGGAGGAGAAAGGCATCTCCACTATACAGATGTTTGAAAACTGAGCCTTTTTGGAAAAGGAACATGGAAGATCTGGTTTAAACTTTTAGGTCTTAAGTTATGAAAAAAAAGTTTATAGGCTTTTCATTCTGTAATGTTAATTTTCTTTAATTGTCACCAAAATGTCGATAAAATCTGCTGTTCATACAAAAACCTCCAGGAAGTTGTTTTGTATGAGTGTATATTTACGTGAAACCACGAGTGGGACTTAATTCCAGGTTTGGTTGACACAGTGAGGAGCAGGTAACAGTACCTGTGTGATAGCAAGAAATGCACAAAGTGATGGAATTCAGCAGACACAGGGACTCAGGGTCAGAGAGGACCATCCCTACCCTCCTCTCCCAGGAATCCCTCAAACCACTGGGAGGACCTGAGATTCCCCTGGCACATGGGGTGGGTTTGAGTCAGGCCACTCGATTCACTGGTAGGTTACCCCGATCAAAATTCTGGTTACTCCAGGATTTGATGGAGCAGAGAAATATCTTGAGAACCTCCAAAGGACTCATTATTACCTCTTGAAAAATGTACAGCTCTCTGTTAGATGTTGTGGTTGACTTGCAAGTCATGATTAGAGCCACAGTTTAAAATGTAAATTGAATAAAATAATGCTCTTCACAGTTACACATTTAAACACAATTCTCATGCTGTTTTGTACTTTTAAAGAATGAAGAATATAAAGAATGAAGAATATGAAAATATTTGTTCTTCTGAACTAGCCAACATGAAAACATACTAATGTCAAAAAAGACGAAAATCGGTTTTACTACAAATACATGTAACAGAAAATGTGAAAACTTTCATATGTTTGTAGATTAGGAGATATAGTATGAATCTGGGGTATGTTTTTTTAATTTCTTATATGGTGAATGTGTCATGGGGCAAAGTAGACTCAAGGAATATCTTACACAAGTGAATAAAGAGTTTGTACACCAAGAAAGACTCTTAACAATGTCTTAGTGGTCTGGAAACGCTGAAAGGATATGGGCGCATGAGCAGAAAAGATAAATTCTGGAAAGTTTTTCTTCCAGAACTTTATAATCCTATAAAAGCAGCCACAATGGAAAATGGAAAGAGAGCAGTGAAAAATGCACATAGCCCTATACCTGTAAAACTAATTATTTCATCAAATGACAACAGAAAAAGTAATATATAATTATAAATTCATAATATAATGTAAACAATACTTGAAAAAAAGTAATGGGAAGCCAAACTTTGGTTACTCATAAATCATCTCTGAACAGTGAATAGTATTATTGCTATCTATTTATCTAATATTGATTTACAACACACACAATCCTGCTCAAACACACACAGTTAAATACTTGAATAAATTAAGCTAAAGCTTGTATACCTAAATGATTAATGATGCAAAATCAGCATTTCATGAAAGAAAGATGCTGTCACTTTTCAAAAAAACAAATATGGAAGAAAACAGGATTTTAAAAAATTATTCAGGAAAGACATGTTATAGTTTAATTGTTCATTTTCATGGTCTCTTAGTAAATGAAGACATTAATATTTGAGGAAAGTTAAAAAGTTATTTTCTATGATTGTCAGCCTTTTTAAATGACATGGTCTTATCCTTCAGAGCTTTAAGTACTGGATTGTCAGGAAAATCACAACGGGCAGGGTTGCCTCATGACAATGGCCATTTATCAGTCCATAGGCCAAGGAGATCCATGAGCCAGTCACTGCACCCCACAGCCCCTCACTGCTTCCTCTCAGTCCCATTAGAAGTGGGTGTAAGATTCAAGGGACAGATTGGATACGCATAACCCGACGTCTGTGATTCAAATTTGAAAAGCTTTACTGCCCTGGCACTCATTATTCCCATCTTCAATTAAAAAACAAATGTGGTTTAATCCCTTTATGGAAACTATACCTGGCTCTGTTTGCACGTGGACGGTGTATTTCATACCAGAAAGATGTTTACACAAACACTAGCATACCAGATTATAAAATGAAGGCGTAAGTCTATGGATGAAGTCATACGAGTTCCTGCTTGTATGACTCTCGAAAATTGACTCTTGAAAATTTGGTGGGCTGAAAAAACATACTGATGCGATCTAATTTCTGCTTAGAACTGTTGGACAGGCTGGCTAATGAGATAAAACCAGGGCCAGGGGAAAGAAGGCAGGAAGAAAGGGAGGAAAGAAAGAGAGGAAGGTCTAGTTGTGAGAGAAATGTCACACCCATCATTTCTCTGGCAGGCCTCCACACTACTCTAGTTGCTAGTCTGTGCTAACAGGCGTGATCTCTAGATAGGGCTGCAGTCATTTGGGGTCACAACTGGATCACTAGTACCTGGTACAAAGTTCCATCCAAACATATGAGTGATAATATACTATAAGACAATTTTTGATGAAACTTTTCACAGCTCACTTCCATGCTAGTCAAACCCAACATTCTCTCCCTCTTTAACTTTTCTGTCTCTCTCTCTCCCTCCCTCCTTCTCTCTCCCCATCTCCCTAACTTTCTCTGTTAATTCAAGGGTTTCATGGTAATTTTCTTGTTTCTGAGGTTATTTGTGATTACTATTAATGGCGGGAGGCGGGGCGGGGGCAGGTAGGGGGAACAGTATTCTTTTTTATACTTACCTTGTACATTTTAAATATATAATCTCTGCCAGTTAGATTCTTATTTAAGAATCAAGATTTCAGGCTATAGATGAAAATTATTAGGAAAAAAATTTCCCAAACACATAATCCATAAAGGCTGACTCACAAAAAGAAATACGCCTTCCACAATTATATCATTTCAAAATGAGTTTAGACATTCCTCCCCTACCATCAGAACCCCAAAGTGGGTGAGGTGGTTACACAGGCAGACTGTCTCATTGGCATCTGAATCTTTGTGTGCGACACATCCTGAAGTGTTCCAAAATCCAGAACTTTCTGTGGGAAGAAGTCAACAGTGTGAAAATGACAGCCGATCAGTTCCTTTCCCAGAATGGGTGAGCTTTCCCTTGGGGAACTAGGCCTCAGGCTCTTTTGCCTTGCAGTTCATCTGCAAAACGGATACTGTTTTGAAAACTGCCAATACTTAAAATAATTTCGATTCCTGGAATCACAGGATGTTATTGCGAGCTGGCAGATAGAGATTAGGTGGTGGTTTTCAACTGTGTCCTATGGAAGTGCCTCCTCAGGGAGACTGCAAAAATGTCAATTTTTAAAATTCAAAATATTTGAATATATATTTTACTTATTTAATGTATGTATATTGAGTATATCTATAAGACATATTTATTTAGTAGATCATATTTTATATAAATATATATTTAACTTAAATTTAACATATTTAACATAAATATATTAATGCATGAATTGATGTGTAATTTATTTAATATATTTCAAAGTCAATTTCCATGAAAAGAATATTCCTTTCCAAATATGTTACGTACTAACAAAGTAAAGTATGCCAATTTCTTCTTGAAATGAATAAAAAGTTACTGAAATAAGAATTCTCTTCCCAAGCTACCTAAACTAAATTTTGCAGCTCAGTTGCCATCACACTTACATTGTGACTCACTCTGATCTGAGATGGAATTAAAGGAAATGGAGGTGTCTAACAAGGTTTAAAATTCAGTTGTTATTAAGACAGTCAATGTTTTAAAACTTACCATTTTTGTTCAAATCCCAGAAGGCACAGATGGGATGAGCCATTGCCTATATTAACATAAGAATAAACATGTGAAACTCTGTTTAAAATAAATGAAAAAAAAAAAAATCATACAATTTGAATATGGGAAATGAGTAAAAATGCTAAGCTTTTCACAAAGGAATAGATCACAGTTAGTCACAGCAATAAAATCCAAGAACAGCAGGCAGTTTAAGGGGTTTGCTCTCACAGACTTCAAATGGAAATCAACTCTAGCTCCAGAGGAATCATCACCTTATCCATTTATCTGCAGGTTACTAATTATGTCTCATCGTAAAGTGCAATTCTAAGCATTTAGTGAAGCTCTTTACACTAAAATTTCACTTCATCTTCAAAATTCTCTTTTATTTCTAGGTATATGCCCAAAAGAATCGCAAGCAGGGACTCAAACAGATATTTACACAACCATGCTCAGAGCAGCATGATTCACAATCGCCAAAAGATGGAAGCAGCAAAAGTACCCATTATGAAAATAAGCAAAATGTGTGTGTGTCTGTGTGTGTGAATGTATGCAATGGAATATCATTCAGACTTAAAAATGAAGGAAATTATGATACATGCTATCATATGGATAGAACTCGAAAATACCAAGTGAAATAAGCCAATCACAAAAGGATAAATACTGTATGATTCCACTTATATGAGATATCAAAGTAGTCAGTTTCATGGAGACAGAATAGAAAGGCAGTTTCCAAGGACTGAGAGAGGAGGGATGGGAGGTGTTTCATGGGGACATAGTTTCAGTTGGGGAAAATGAAGAGGTTCTGGAGATGGATGTAGTGATGGTTGCAGAGCAGTGTGAATGTACCCACAGAACTGCACACTTAGTAATGGTTAGAATAGTAACTTTTATGTTATGTATATTCTACCAATACTTTGGCCACCTGATGCCAAGAGCCAACTCACTGGAAAGAACCCTAGTATTGGGAAAAATTGAGGGCAGGAGGAGAAGGGGGCGATAGAGGATGAGATGGTTGGATGGCATCATTGACTCAATGGATGTGAATTTGAGCAAGCTCTGGGAGACAGTGATAGACAGGGAAGCCTGGCATGCTGCAGTCCATGGGGTTGCAAAGAGTAGGACACGACTTAGCTATGGAACAACAACATATTCTACCACGATAAAAAAAAATTCTTTATGGATGAAGGAGCTGAAACAAAGGAGGCCAAAGGGTAGAACAGGGAAGTCTCAGAGGGTTCCGTGACAAAGCAAGGCGAATTCTTAGTAGACTTTAATTCCAAGCCTTACTCCTTATCAGCTGGGTCACTTCCCGCCTGCCTTCCTGCCTGCCTAACAGTCGAACTGTGACTGGGAGCCTCTATAAAACAGGGGAACACTGTGGTTAGGCCACTGAGGACAATAAGAACCCCCACATAATTTTATAAAATAAACAGATGAAGCAGGAAAAAAAAAAAAAAGCAACATTTGCCAAGATTTTAGACAAGCACTAACCTCTCAAAAAAATAAGTCAACTCTCTCCTGTTTCTCCTATTTCCCTTCTGCTTTCCCAGCTTCAGTCATCTTTGACTTTAAAAGGGCTTCCCTGGTAGCTCAGCTGGTAAAGAATCCGCCTGCAATGCAGGAGACCCTGGTTCGATTTCTGGGTCAGGAAGATCCTCTGGAGAAGGGATAGGCACTCCAGTATTCTTGCCTGGAGAATTCTATGGACAAAGCAGCCTGGTAGGCTATACTTGCAAAGAGTCGGATACAACTAAGCAACTTTAACTTTCACTTGACTTTAAAAAGACAACAAAAACCTTTAATGACACAATTGTGTACTGTGTCTAAATCTAATTTAGCTGAAGTACTGGGTTGGCCAAAAAGTTTGTTCAGGTTTTTTGTAAGAGGCACAAAAATACGAATGAACTTTATGGCCAATCCAATAATTATTTGTTGCTGTTGTTCAGTGGCTAAGTCATGTCTGACTCTTGGCAACCCCATGGACTGCAGCACGCCAGGCTTCCCTGTCCTTCACTATCTCCCAGAGCTTGCTCAAACTCATGGCCATTGAGTTGATGATGCCATTCAACCATCTCATCCTCTGTCAGCCCCTTCTCTTCCTGCCCTCAATCTTTCCCAGCATTAGGATCTTTTCCAACGAGTTGGCTCTCCGCATCAGGTGGCCAAAGTATTGGGGCTTCAGCATCAGTCCTTTCAATGAATATTCAGGGTTGATTTCCTTTAGGATTGACTGGTTTGATCTCCTTGCTGTCCAAGGGACTCTTAAAGAGTCTTCTCCAGTACCACGGTTTGAAAGCATCAAATCATATGTCGTTTCTTAAAAGGAGTGGCTCTTTCCTTCACCCTTATTCCACTTCAGATGACTGAATCCTAGATAAGACTAAATCTCCCTCCTCCATCCTATGGCCACCATCTA
This sequence comes from Bos javanicus, assembly GCF_032452875.1. NCBI lineage: Eukaryota > Metazoa > Chordata > Mammalia > Artiodactyla > Bovidae > Bos > Bos javanicus. The sequence goes on along the minus strand of NC_083876.1, from coordinate 79,844,760 downwards.
CTGTGACATTACAGGACTACTGGACTAGCTGGTTTCCCCTTTGTGGAAAACAGCCCCCGACAAGGTACAAGTTACTTCTAACCAAGTTTTAAAAAATGCCTCAGAGTTCTATGAAACAGTCAGCCTCTGTCCCATGGCTGTTTGCAGCTTTTCTTTACCTGAGTTCTTGTGTGTTTGATCTTTATCTGAACAGGATCCTTCAGACCCTGGATAGTAATGTTTCCAATACTGCATGCCATCACATAGCTCACTAAGGTGCCTTTCTTGGTTCCTACATCCTTTTAAAGAAAAAAAAAAAAATGTATTAGTCAGAAGTACACCCTTTTATTTTATTTTGGTGCTCCAAAGTAAGCAATCTGTCAGCACTTCTTGCACTTAAGATCTTCAGTTATAGAACATCCTGTTTATAAGATCAAACTGCTAGCTTTCCTGAAAGAACTCTGCTATTTCCCTTATTATAATAAATACATTGAAGGAACCTTAGAGCCAATGCTGTAAGATAATGTTCATAAAACTTCATTCTTGACTGCTGTGACTGATGTCAGCCAGTTAACATCTGAAACAATGCAAACTCACAAATAATATACACTCATAAAAAGCTGCGAGACAGTTAGATCATTTCCCTACCATAAAAAGTAGATGAAGTTGTTTTCCTCTAAAGAAATAACAAGGAAATATGGTGTGAAAAATAAAAGTCAATTCATCTTTCAGGTTCATGACAACAGTCTGAGTGTTTACTAGAAGTAAAGTGAGTGAAGCTAAAGTCTCTCAGTCGTGTCTGACTCTGTGATCCCATGGACTGTAGCCTACCAAATTCCTCTGTCTATGGAATTCTCCAGGCAAGAATACTAGATGGGTTGCCATTCCCTTCTCCAGGGGATTTTCTCCACCCAGGGATGGAACCCAGGTCTCTTGTATTGCAGGCAGATTCTTTATTGTCTGAGCTTCTAAGGAAACCTGAGTGTTTACTAAAGTGAAGTGAAATGAAAGTCGCTCAGTTGTGTTTGACTCTTTGTGACCCCACGGACTACAGTGTCCATGGAATACTCCAGGCCAGAATACCGGAGTGGGTAGCCTTTCTCTTCTCCAGGGGATCTTCCCAATACAGGGATAGAACCCAGGTGTCCTGCATTGCAGGCAGATTCTTTACCAGCTGAGCCACCAGGGAAGCCTGAGTGTTTACTAATGTAAACCTAAATGTAATTCTACTGGATTAAAACTCCACCAGAACTCCTACCATCTCCAACTGTACACTTGATGGTGTCTGTAGCTACCACTTCAAAGTTAAGGTTGTCAGGAAATCAAATTAATGAATCCGTGCTGCAAAATGCCTGGGAACAATAGGTTATCATCACTTTCTCTTTTCCTTTGTATTTCTTGTTGAACCTCCTCAATTTCTCTATTACAGCTTGTAAATCAGCCCTTTTGGAATAACTACAGGATTCCTTCAATGCTACCTAGTTCTCAGCACCCAGAATATAGCTTTTTATTAGGATTGTGTGCTCTCTCTCTCAATAAGGGGGCTATGGTTTGGAGATATCCAGCCTTTCCAGTAAAGAGGAGGGGTGGGAGAAATTAAAGAGATTGAGACTGACACATATACACTATTGATACTATGTATAAAATAGACAACTGATGGGAATGTACTGTATAACTCAGAGAACTCTACTTGATACACTGTACTGTCCTAAATGAGAGGGCAATCCAAAAGAGAGGGGATATGCATACATACACAGCTGATTCATTTTGCTGAGCAGTAAGGCTTCCCTGGTGGCTCAGACAGTAAAGAATCTGCCTGCAATGCAGGAGACCTGGGTTCAATGCCTGGGTGGGGAAGATCCCTTGGAGAAGGGAATGGCTACCTACTCTAGTATTCTTGCCTGGAGAATTCCATGTACAGAAAGGAGCCTGGTGGGCTACAGTCTATGGGGTCACAAAGAGTCAGACAAGACTGAGTGACTAACACTTTCACTTTTCAGAAGTTAATACAACATTGTAAAGCAACTATACTGCAATAAAAATTAATTAATAAAAAAAATACTTATTCCGTTCCCTTTTTGAGGGGAGTACCATTAGAACCTTCCATGTTTTTCAGTCTTCTATAAATTTACTTTAAAAACCAAACTTATGTTTCCTAACAATGTCGAGGATTGGGAGATGCCAAAGGAGAAGGAAGTGATGAAGATGAGACTCGAAATAGTGACTGATCTTGTAACGCTAGGACTTCCTCCAGCGCCCACCTCTCCTCTCAATGACCTCTTCTCCCACTATTCACATCATCCAAAACCTACTGCATTTTTTTGTATTATTATTATTTGCTGGGGTTTGGCAGGTACACCTGGAAGTATGTAGGATCTTAGTTCCCTGATCAGGGATTGAACCCAGGCTCCCTGCATTGGAAGCGTGGCATCTTAACCACTGAACTACCAGGGAAGTCCTCTCCTATTATTTTAAAAGGTGCCATTGTTACACGTCTCCAACAACTTTAACAAATGCATTTTTAAGTGTTTGTAGCTATTAAATCCTTCAGAGCAATTGCATGTAGTTACATTCCTACTCAAAAATTGTATATAGCTTGTTCTTAAAGCATTTGCTAATAACATTTTAAAGTGTTTCAAGTTAATGACTATAAACAGTTCCATGTTCCTCCTTTTACTTCCCCATAGCCTCCTTTGCCATTCTTCTAAATGTGATGCCTAGCACAGTGAAAAACATTTCTACTGACTTTGAAACTTGCAGCTCTGTCTTACATAGGTCACACTGTTTGATATACACAGGTATCCTCAACATAACAGATAAAACTTTTATTGACAAGGCTCAGTGAAACTGCTCAAAATGAGCTGTACTTTCAAAGGCAACCAGAGGTCATCAGTGTTTGCTGGCAGGGGACTTACTAGTATTTGGAAACGATGCCAATAAAAATGATAATATGTGCTCAGCACAATGCCACGCTACTCGGGGGATGTGGGAAGGCCAAAGGCCATTTGAAATACTAATGGGAAAACTGATTAAAGCCAAGAATGCTGCTCATTATGTAAACAGTGCTTCCCGCTGAATCAAGAAAAAAACCTTTCCTTTGGCAGACAATTTCTTTAACTCTGAAGATCTAAATTGCTGGAGAGCATAAAATACTTAACAAAAGAAATAAGAAATAATAACTTCTCCACAAATTCCATTTCTAATTGCATTACGCAAGTCTTAATCTGATTTATTCAAAAAACTTAAACGAACACATGTTATTAATAAGTATATGATTATCAGAAATAAAGTATTTAGAGTTATGTTAAATAACTTTTTAAAATATAGTAGATTAATTTTTCTATACCTCTTGACATATTTTCGAGAAACCTGAACTTTTATCTTTCATTTTAAGCAAGAAAACTATTTCTGATTGAAAAATAGTAAGTTAATGAACACTTACCTGGAAAAGTCCAGTTTTATTGAAGAAAGTAAATTGTGCTCTTTTAACTAATACAGAATCCTCTTCACTTAGGTTCTTTAGTAAGTTCGGAGGCAAAATGACAGAGGCCAAAGGATCCATTTGTCCACTTTTAAAATCCATCTGTCATACACACAGACACCAGTTGAGTAAATATTTTTAAATTGCAATGATAACGTTACTCCCTAGGACAGTTAAATTGCAATGATAACGTTACTCCCTAGGAGAGTAACTGCTGTCATCAAAACTCAGCTTGGTCTCCTCTTTACCTCCACCAGTCTCTGCCCTCAGTATGAGTCCCTTGCAAAGGCCTGGATCTTATTCGAGTTTTACAAATGTGGCAAAACAAGAAATGTACTGAGTTTAACTCAAACCAAGAAATCTACAAATCAGTTGACATTTTTAAGTATAAAGATTAGATTTGCACATAATAGATTTTGAGTTTTTCTCAAAACACACTGTGAAAAAATAACTACCAGGAAAAAAAAAAAAAAAGACTGGAATTCATTTGTTTTATTGCTGAGAATGAGTATCTTTTCACTGAGGAAGCAGCTGAAGTTTTATGAGCGTTCTTGGGTATCATTTTTCCTGAACCCACAGATCACGCCAAAGAGTGTTTTCCTGCAAATGGACCTGAAATGAGACTGACACTGACTGCTTTTTAACTCTTGAAATGCGAAACAGAATTACTCCAAAAGAGCCGCTGGTCCAAAGCAGAAAAAAAGTTCTTCCTTATATCCAGATTTTTAAATATTCTCTCTTGAATTATCTCCACAGTTAAGAAGCATGACGTACCAGCCACTTAGGTGTTCTCCCACGTCAAGGGTGATGTTTCAATCATTTCATTTGCCCATGTGGCTAACACTGTCTAGTACATAAGAGGAACTTGACAATTATTTGCTGAAGTGTCACTTGAACAGGTCAGAGAGGATCTCCATTAATCTGGCCCCGAATTTCTTGTTCAGTCTCATTTTCATCTGTCATTCTTAGCCTTCTATACCTGGAGAAGGCAATGGCAATCCACTCCAGTACTCTTGCCTGGAAAATGCCATGGATGGAGGAGCCTGGTGGGCTCCAGCCCATGGGGTCGCTAAGAGTCGGACACAACTGAGCGACTTCACTTTCACTTTTCACTTTCATGCATTGGAGAAGGAAATGGCAACCCACTCCAGTGTTCTTGCTTGGAGAATCCCAGGGACGGGGGAACCTGGTGGGCTGTGGTCTATGGGGTCGCACAGAGTTGGACACGATTGAAGTGACTTAGCAGCAGCAGTGGCCTTCTACACCACCGTTTTTCAAAATACAATCCTCACACCAGCAGTACTAGCAAATACCTGGGAACTTGTAAAAAGTGCAAACTTGAGAGATCCACTCGGGACCCTAAATTAGAATCTCTGGAGATGGGACCCAGAATTTTTTTTTAATTTATTTATTGTTGGCTCTGCTGGGTCTTCACTGCGGCACAGGCTTTTCTCTAGTTGGGGCAAGCAGCGGCCACTCTCTGGTGGCGGTGTGGGGGCTTTTTGCCGTGGCTTCTCTTGGGTTCTTTGGTAGCTCAGACAGTAAAGAATCTGCCTGCCTGCAGGAGACGCAGGTTTGATCCATGGGTCGGGAAGATCCCCTGGAGAAGGGAAAGGCAACCCACTCCAGTATTCTTGTCTGGAGAACTCCATGGACAGAGGAGCCTGGTGGGGCAAAGAGTCACACACGACTAAGCAACTTTCACTTTTCACTTTCTCTTATTGCAGGTTTCAGGAGTTGCAGCACATGGGCTCAGTAGTTGTGGCTCCCAGGTTCTAGAGGACAGACTCAACAGTTGCGGCACACAGACTGAGTTGCTCTGTGTCATGTGGGATCTTCTCAAACCAGGGATCAAACTTGTGTCTCCTGCATTGGCGGGTAGATTCTTTATCACTGAGCCACCAGGGAAGCCCCAGCAATCTTTTTTGGTAAGTTCTCTAGGTGGTTATAATGTAATAGTTTGAGAAATACTGGCACACCAGGCATCTTCCCTTCTTTGGGTCCTTAAAAAGGTCTTTCTTCTGACTAAAGGAAAGTGAAAATCGTTCAGTCGTGTCTGACTCTTTGCAACCCCATACTTATACAGTCCATGGAATTCTCCAGGCCAGAATACTGGAGTGAGTAGACTTTCCCTTCTCCAGGGGATCTTCCCAACCCAGGGATCAAACCCAGGCCTCCCGCATTACAGGTGGATTCTTTACCAGCTGAACCACAATGGAAGCCCAAGAACACTGGAGTGGGTAGCCTATCCCTTCTCCAGGGGATCTTCCCTATCCAGGAATCAAATCAAAGTCTCCTGCATTGCAGGTGAATTCTTTACCAACTGAGCTATCAGGGAAGCCCTTTCTTCTGATTAAACTAATCCCATATCCCACTCTCAGTAGGGTGGTACTCACTCATAGTTTAACATTTAATTCCACTATCACCTCCTGGAGAAGGTAAGCTGAAAGTATACCTCCTCATTTTCATTTCAGAAGTATAACCGTCACAGAGTAGTGGCTGTTTTGTGTCACAGTCCATGGAATAATAGACAACAATGACCACATTATACCTAAAAGATGTGAGCTGAATGTTTGCTAAGTATCTCCTTTGCAAGCAAAAAGTGTCATAAATTTATATGTATATATAATATATTCTAAATATAAAAATTATATTTATGCTAAATATATAAATATACACAATTTATCTTTTGAATTTATACCAGTTAACATTTTTCGGATTAAAAAATGAAATACCAATAAAGTCCACATGCCTTATGGCTACTGCTGCTATTAATTTTAGTCAGCCTTCAGACTTACCTTCCACCCCTAGAACCAAGATCTCCTTGCCATAGCAATTAGCAGAAGATCAGAGATTTTTGTCTAATTGATTACAGAAACCACTAACTTATTACCTGGAAGTATGATTCATTATTGCTTGGAAGACCAATGCTAAAATTTGAAACTTCATTGGTCTCTGGGGACACAGATGATACTCCAAGAGCCAGATTCTGAGTTGTGATATTCATGTGTGTTGTGCTCTGTAGGTCTATCTTGAAGGCCAATTCATCAATTGTTTTTAAAGCTCTAAAGAAATGACAATAGCACTGTTAAGGAACACATTTTAGGTACTTGCACACATGTGATTTCCTGCAGGACAAAATACAAACCAAATAAAATCATCCTTAAATCTTTTGATCTTAAAAAAATTTTTTTTGACCTTAATACGAATACCCATTAAATTAATTACCTCATATCAGAATAATATCAGTTAAAACACTGAATTCTAGAGATAAACTTCAAGAGAAATATATACTTTAAGGAAAAGCAACAATAAAGTTATCCTAAACAAATACTCTGTTTTTCATGTATTTTAGCCTTTCTTTCCTCATACAAAAAATTCTCTTCCTACTTTATACTGAGTGAGAATCAAAGGAAATAATATGATAAAAGTATTTTTTTGAATTGCAAGACCCTGTAAAAAAAGTTTGTAATTATTATATGCATAAGGTAAGTTAGAGAATACATTCTAACAAAGATAAAATTTTCATCAAAGAAATTTGGTTGAAAGAAAATAGAAAGGAAAAATATCTCAGTATTCATGCATACTCAGCTACTCAGTCATGTCCTGCTCTTTGTGACCCCATGTACTGCAGCCGACCAGGCTCCTCTGTCCATGCAATTTTCCAGGCAAGAATACTGCAGTGGGTTGCCATTCCCTCCTTCAGGGAATCTTCCCGACCCAGGGATTGAAACTGCGTCCCCTACATCTCTTTCACTGGCAGGCAGATTCTTTACCACTGAGCCATCTGGGAAGCCCAAATATCTTAATACTAACACATTAAATGAAATAATTGGATATAAATTGAACTATGTAAAAATAGGTATATTTCACCCTTCCCTAGGCATTTTCATTTCAGAAGTATAACCGTCACAGAGTAGTGGCTGTTTTGTGTCACAGTCCATGGAATAACAGACAACAATGACCACATTATACCTAAAAGATGTGAGCTGAATGTTTGCTAAGTATCTCCTTTGCAAGCAAAAAGTGTCATAAATTTATATGTATATATAATATATTCTAAATATAAAAATTATATTTATGCTAAATATATAAATATACACAATTTATCTTTTGAATTTATACCAGTTAACATTTTTCGGATTAAAAAATGAAATACCAATAATGTCTTTCTGGGACTATTTACATTACCTAGCCAGGTGGGCAATCCTAATCAAATTATTTTCTCAAAAAAACACAAACAAACAGAATTTTGAAGTACATTTTGTGAATGATCTTAGGAAATATCAGTGGATCTTCTAGAGATTTAAATTATGGAAGCTGGGCACTGAGCATTCAGATCTGTGAGAAACTACACAACAACATCTGTATCCAATAAACATTACTCTCTGGAAGAAAAACAAACAAACTTACTCAGAAGACGACTCAAGCAAATCACTGTCTGGGCTGGTTAAAATATTGGAAAATATATTCATTAAGGTTGAGCCAAGCGTTATATCAATGTTTTCTTTTTCATTTACAATCCTTTTGACCTTTTCTACGATGCTGGTGATATTGGCCGAGCTTAATGTCTGCCCATCACTAGTTAAATTTAAAATCTCATTGGCAACTTCATTTGCTTCCCCTAAAAATAGGACAGAAGAACAACATACAGTTTGACGTGGGTATTCTGAGCAGTTCTAGGAATCCAAACCATAGTATAACATCTCACTTCACAGTAAAGCAGCAAATCAGGTTCCCTGTGTGTGTCCCTTAGCACGGTTTTCACAGGACAACAGTATTTCTTTACACACACAAACTAATTTCTCTCTTCAGTGAGACACAAACTGTGCTTATAAGCAGCGTAGGTAAATAACGTGGAGAGACCAATATTCACACATAGTTCTAAGTGAGATGCCCGCAGAGTCACTAAATAAATATGTATTTGCTGCTTAAAAACACACACACACAATTTTAATATACATAGTCTCCAAAATTTTCTTACTATTGTTAATCTACTACAGAATAAGTATAGCAGAAACTCAGAATGAGCAAAAACAGTATTTTCTACTTTAAGTGAGTCAAACAATCATTTGCTTAGCTTTTAATATCATAATGGTATCAGGACATGATACCACAGAACAGAACGTGTCCAAAGAAGATAAAAACCAAGAAACTTGAGGTCATCTTATTTTCCTTTGGAGAAGTGAAGACATCTCTCACTTACTTGAGCAATTGGAGATATCGGGAAGCCCCCAGATGGCTACAGAAGTGTTGTTAGGGTCATCATAACTATAAAACAAAAAATGTAAAAGGTTTGGCAGACATGACATTACAGCTGACAAAAGCAGTTAATAATAAGCTTTAGAATTTCCCTTGTATCTAGGTAAGTTTCATTTGAAGACTATAACAATGGACATAAAATTCATATTAAAAGTTCTTATTGGGGAAAAAAAATCATGCACATGCATCAGGGGAAAAAAAATACTAGCAATAGCCTATATGCTAGCATAGGCTCCATCAGGCTACTAAAGTTAAAAGCATAGTTGTTAATGTGGATCAAGCACCACTTGAAGAACTTTCTAGATAAAATCTCATTTTGATTGCACATAACTCTGTAAAGCAGATTATAATCCATGTTTTATAGATGAGGAAACAGACTTAGATAAATCAAGGAATTTTCCAAGGTGTCACAGGCAGGAAGAGACAGAACCACAATTCAAAGCCAAGTCCCTTTCTTTCCTCTCCACCACTTTTCAAACCCAGCAGTGGGGGCAAAGTATTTCTACATGGGAAGTTTCAGTGTCTGAACTTCCCTGCAAGAAAATTCTCATTGAAGGTGGGGTGGAGGGTGAGGAATTGGATTTGGCTTATTCAGTGAATCCTCTGTTAATCTGTCTGAGGTTTCCATTCAACAATTAGAGAAAAATCCACACCCTGACAGTCTCCACTAGCAGACTGCCCTAACCTGGATCTTGTCTTTCTTCTTTCCGATCTCTCTTTTCCCCTCCAGTGATGACCACTCCAAAGATTTAAAAAGACTTGGCATGTCATGTCTCTTATATGCAAGTCATGTCATGTAAATGCATGTCATGTCACGTATATGCTGGCTCTGTTCACCAACTTTGCTCTAGAACTTCCCTCTGGTTTTCAAATTGCTCCATCTTTCTTTGAAGAAGGCTAAATTAGCATGCTGCTTGAAGAGAAAAAAACACTTTTCTTGGTAACCTACCTTCCTCATCTTTACCTCACATGGATTTGACGTACAAAGAGATTCCTGTCCTTCTTTCCTATTAATATACACCGCATGGGAACTATGGAACAGCACCTGTAACTCTGGAAAGTAGGTACACGGAGTTTGCTGGCAAGAGTTAAGAAAGTATTACCATGTTCGTGAAGCAAAGAAGCCCGGTTTCCCTAGACAGGGAGTTCTGTACTCAGAAGGTTGGATGCTTGGCCATTTATAGCCTTTGGGTTTCTCCTCAGCATGACATACACCTATGTGAAAATAAGATTCAACATGAGAAATATTAATCTATTTCTTGAAATTAGAGATGCAAGATGAGAGCAAAACAACAATGTTGGTAATTAGGTATTTATTCCATGCAATACTGAAATAACAGGTTTTTATGTTCAGAATTTATAAAAGTTTATGCTATGCTAAGTCACTTCAGTCGTGTCCAACTCTGTGTGACCCCATAGACGGCAGCCCACCAGGCTCCCCCGTCCCTGGGATTCTCCAGGCAAGAACACTGGAGTGGGTTGCCATTTCCTTCTCCAATGCATGAAAGTAAAAGTGAAAGTGAAGTCACTCAGTCATATCCGACTCGTAGCGATCCCATGGACTGCAGCCTACCAGGCTCCTCTGTCCAAGGGACTTTCCAGGCAGGAGTACTGGAGTGGGGTGCCATTGCCTTCTCCGTATAAAAGTTTAGAAGCTATGAAAAATAAACATTAGCTGCATTTCATATTCAAGATTGTATCTTAAAAAATCATCAAATAAAAACACATACTTATGCGAGTATAAAAATGAATCAGACAATATTATTCCAACATAAGTCATTTGTAGATAAAATTATTAAATAGTTGTTGTTTAGTTGCTAAGTCATGTCCAACTCTTTTGTGACCCCATGGACTATAGCCTGCCAGGCTCCTCTATCTATGGAATTCTCCAGGCAAGAATACTGGAGTGGGTTGCCATTTCCTCCTTCAGGAGATCTTCCAACCCAGAGATTGAATCCGCATCTCCTGCAATATCCTGCAACAGCTGGCGGATTCTTTACCACTGAGCCACCAGGGAAGCCCCTAGTAAAGCAGATTTATTGGGAAACAAACAAACAAAAAAAACGACATAAAATGGAAACTATCCTGAAAAATTCAAATGTAATTTAATCTTTTTCAAAGAAAAAGCCTATAAAATAGTGCCTCAACAGTGTTGCTGTTGAGTTGCCAGCATGTTTAATAGAAACAACCTCTGGTTGCTCTGAAAGCATGTTTCACCCGGCAATTTTCTGGGGGAATGGCAAGAAGATAGCTGTAGGCCACACATCTTGCACACATACCTTCACCTCAAATCATCCCACTTATTGTCTAAAAACTGTCTGGGTGAGAGCTATGACATAAATAACTCAGACTTTACACTTTAAAAATATAAAAATAAAATCACTATATTGATAACAACAAAATCTCATATTTCAGTACTGAAAATAGCAAGTTACACGAAGACTACCGGAAACCAGTAGTGTAGTTACCAGTTGAACATTTAAATAACTTTCCGATCTATATTCTGAGATTTTCTTTTCCCAATTGGTAGAAATTTTTCTATAGAAGCAAGGTCTCCTGCATTGCAGGTGGATTCTTTACCAGCTGAGCCAAAAGGGAAGCCCAACAATACTGAAGTGGGTAACCTATCCTTTCTCCAGCAGATCTTCCCGACTCAGGAATCGAACTAGGGTCTCCTGCATTGCATGCAGATTCTCCACCAACTGAGCTATCAGGGAAGCCCTAAGGACTTCCCTGGTGGCTCAGACAGTAAAGCGTCTGCCTATAATGCGGGAGACCTGGGTTCGATCCCTGGGTCAGGAAGATTCTCTGGAGAAGGAAATGGTAACTCACTCCAGTATTCTTGCCTGGAAAATCCCATGGACAGAGGAGCGTGGTAGGCTACATTCCATGGGATCGCAAAGAGTCGACTGAGTGACTTCACTTCACTTTCTACAGAATAACAATACATTATGGAATTTAAGTGGTATAAGTAGCATTGTGCTCAGTCCTGACTCTTTGTGGCCCCATGGACTGTAGCCTGCCAGGTTCCTCTGTTTATGGAATTTTCCAGGCGAGAGTACTGGAGTGGGTGGTCATTTCTTCCTCCAGAGGATCTTCCTGACCCAGGGATCGAACTTGTGCCTCCTGAACTGGCAGGCAGATACTTTACCACTAGCACCACCTGGGAAGCTCTAAGTGACATAAATTACATGTCCAAGTGTGCAGAGAGAGCTGTTCAGGGATTCCTCAGCCTCTGAGGAACAGAGACAAGGCTGGTCCTCATGGGCTCCTTTGTCACATACAAACTACATTCATCAAGCTCCTTCTTTGTGGAGACCCCTATGTGTGAAAGGGGAGCCTTTGTACTCTACTCAGCCCCCTGTATCCTCGAGGCACTGGTTCCAGAAAACACGTTCCTCCCCCCGCCAGTACTGATATCTGAGAAAGCTCATTTCCCTGGTGTAAAATGTAACAACATTTGCAACAACCTATATACATCCTCCTGTATGCTTTATATCATCACTAGATTACTTACAATAATAAATACAGTGTAAATGCTATGTACATATTTTAAATACAATGTATATGCTAGGTAAACAGTTGGCCAGGCATGGCAAATTCAAGGTTTGCTTTCTGGAACTTTCTGAATTTTTTCCCCCAAATATTTTCAATCCAAGGTTGGTTGAACTACAGATGCAGACCCCATGGAGACTGTGTATGCTGACACATTAGAGATGAGGGTTTCCTCAGAGAAGCAAGGATGCCTGCTTCCTTGTTGCACTGCGATTCTGGCTGCAGTCATAATCATGCTTTTAGAGGCTGAGGAATATCTGCTTCACTCACTTCAACTTCCTGCGTGCGTGTCTAAGGAAACGTGTCAAAGTTTCCCTTTCTTTTGAGCTCTACTAATTCACCTGATTAGCTGTCATCATAACATTAGAACGACTACTTTACTTTTTGTTATCCAATTTTTTGAGCCATTTACTTTTCTCAAAGATGCCCATCAAGGTGCATTCATTTATTTATTCATGCATTTAAATGCTCAGGAATGTGCTGGTTGCTGGGAAGGAGGTGGGAAGTGAGAGTGTTGAGAGAAAAATAAGATGTGTTCTCATGCCAGAGGAAATTTCTGGTTAAAGAAAATATATATGAGAACACAAACAAGTCCAGTCAAATTCAAGAGTTTTCTATACCGATGGTACTCTAGGTCTGTGGACAGTACGAGGTGGAGGCTCCCAGGCAGTGATAGCTATTTGTACATAATGATGTCAGAAAAGGCTTCACAGAAGAGGCAACTTTGGGCTGTCCTTCATATCATGTAGGTGATCATCAGGTGGGCAGTGAGAGGGGAGGAAAGAAATGGGCAAAGAAAGAAAAGAGCACAGCATGTCTGGGGAACAGCTGGCAGCACCACACCTATGGCTGGAGATTAGGATGTGAATGGCGTCCAGGTAAGAAATCAATCTAGGTTTGGGATAACTCCCAGAATTTTGGTCTATTCCTGCATAGATGGTGATATCATTAACAGAGACAGAGAACATAAGAGAAAAGGATGTCTTACAACAAGAAATTGTCTTTTATAAGGTTTACTTTATTGGAGATCCCATATGCACATACACACACTCTCTTTAATTCCTAAAGTTGAAGCCAACTCTGGTCAAGGTTATCTTGGCATTTTGCTCATATTCTTAGTATTTTCACAGCAGGTTCCTAAAATAGGGTATCAACTTCCATCTGCCTCTTCATTCCCTTGGATTCATAGGTATCAAGGTGCTATCTTTTATGCTAAACTTGTCACCCATTTGTTAACAATGTCACCAACAAGATGAACTTTACCATCAGAAAAATAGCTTTAAATAAGTAAACACATGAAGAATATTTTTGTTGATTTTGTTTCAACTTAACCTGTTATATAGTCACATAAATACATATAATAAAACAATTAAAGGCACTTACCCAGTTGTCTCACATTCACTTTATGTAGCCTCAAGCCCTCATCCAGGGACTCATTATTTCTTAAAAGCTTCTGCTGAATGGTTCTTCCTTCTAATGTGGGATTGTTGGTAGCATTATAAACCAAAAGGGCCAAAATCACCAACCTAGGAAAACAATTCAGATAGAATTGTTGTTGCTGTTGCTGACCAGTCAAATCATATTTTGGTGGAAAAACAGAACATTTGCATACAGTAGTAAGAAGGTAACTGTGAAGTGTTGAGATTTAAGAAATACATCAAAGTATTCAAAGACTGCTGTCCCTGTACAAATTATAACGCTAAAAAATGTTTAAAAATTATAACCTTAAAAAAATATCAATATGAACATTTTATAGAATACTGCATGTATTATCTATCTTATTACCCCATTTCTTTTAATAAATACTTTAATATTTTATGCATACATGCAAGAAAGAATAATATTTGTGGTTAATTCTACACTGTTTCTTTAAAGTCAAAAATAAAGTTTTTTAAGAAAAATTAGAATTTCAACTAATCTGATTAAACAATTAACTTTTAAATTACTATTATTATTTACTAATATGTTGCTGTTTCTCCAGAACTGTGACAAAATGCTTTTCTATCTCCATGAAGCATTTACTAGTACTCTGTACACTGAAAAGTTACAAAATAAGTACTCGAAATTCACTTAGTAATTGGCTGGCATGTTACTGAAGAAGTTGATATATTGCTTGAACTGGCTTGTCTTTAAAAAGAAAGTATCTCTATGGGAAGCAGAGATATATATCCTAAAACCCCCACCAAAACTCTGGTTCTACAATTTAAAGTAATATAATTTCCTGTTCACTTGTAATCACATACACAGTCAGAAGGGAAAGCAAAAGATGCCAAAGTGAACCCAGTAGCATTGTTTCTGAAATAACTATGAAGTCCTCAGAGGAGAGGCAGTAGCATATTTGATTTATGAAATACTATGGGTATCAACATAAATGAAATAGAGTAGTAACATATTTGTGATGCTAAAAAGAAGAAAAATAAGTGAAATCTTTAATAGTCCACGTTAGGTGAAATTTTAAAATAGCCCTATTTTCCCTCTAAATATCTGTAGTTCACAATTCTCATAGTTCACTCTTAAGAGCTATTTATCTCTAAAATCACTTACTGCTTACTTTTCAGATAGGAGTCATATTTTAGGATGAGAAAAACACAGATGTGAATATAATGTTGAACTGTTATATCATAATAATTTTTAAATGACCTATTAAAAAAAAAAAAGTATCCCTTGATTAAATTATTGTTGGATGCTAAACTTCACCATTCCAGTAACTGAGAACTTAAGAGTTGGCAACGTGAACTTTTACTTTCCTTGAATATTGAGAAGACAGTACGTTTGGATGGTACTGACCCAAATTCAGCAATTCAAGAATGACTGTGCATTTTCACATGTCTTATCTGTGTTGTTTTCCTCTCTCATCCTGGAAACTGAAACTATTTTATGGTTCTGCAAAATCCAGTTCTATCTGTTGTTACTATCAGTCATTCTTTAATTGAATAAATCAGTCTCTGTGGCTCTGGTTTCCTGTCTGTCTAGGCCATAGAGTATGATAGCATTATCTAAAGCTAGGGTTTGTGTTAGGTGTTACAGTTCAATTGAAAGGAAAGGTTGGGGAAAAAAAGAGTGTGTGTAAGACTAGTACATTGTAACTTTGAGAAAAACTATGAGAGATCACAAAGGTTCATCCATGAGCATAAAAGCAACAGAGAGCAGAAAGGAAAGATGGAGATAAAGATGGTAAGAACACATTTTAAAGCAAAGCCAGAAGCTCATACCAAAGAAAAACAAAATGTATGGATTTTCCCATATAATTTTTTATAAAATTACCCATTGGCGTTACAGATAGGAAACTGAGATTCCACGATATTAAATGTCTTTCCCACAAGAGTTTCTAAGGTGTGGACACATACTCATGATGACTAATTTTACTATCATCAGGAAATAGAAAAATCACAGTAAATGGGACCAGAGCATGGGAGTATGAAGTCAGAAATCTTGGCTTCTCACATTAGCTGGTTGATGTTGGGCAATTTATGTGGTCTTAGTTTTGTCACTGGTTGAAGGGCAGGACACTACCTGCCTTATCTATGTCGGGGGTAACTGGTAGAGAGAAGCAAATGAGCCAATGAACAAGACAGTGCTTGGAATCATAAGGTGCAAATGAAAGGAGATGCTGTGATGAAGGTTATAAAGATGGTCAGGATGAGGGTGATGATGCTTCCAAAGGGCATGAGTTTAATATATTTTATACTTCTGGAAAATATTTTATTTGGTTGTTCTCATAAAATTGCATTATTAGACTCTGAGCTTGAGTCCTATGAAGAGGGTATAGCACTGGAGACACTTTGAACTAGGGCTGCTCCAACTGCAAGACAAAGTGTCCAGCGAAGTTATCCAGGTAATCGTGGATCCATTATTCCAGGTTCAATATGATCTAGCAGGAAGGTTTGGAGAAGAATTTATTTGGCTAAATCAAGGAGAAAAATCCTGTTACCATCAAGAAGACAGTGTTAAGATACATTAAACACATTACTCTGATCTTCAGATCATAAAGAAAAAGGAACAATTCTAGAAAATAAACAATAACTTTCCCTAATCAGATGGTCCAATCTGTTGAATATACACAGAAATGGTAAATTTGAAATATAATCTTAAAGACGTGTGTTTTTCTAATGAATAGAGAAACGTGTTTTTCTGAATAGAAAAAAAAAAAAAAAATAAGAAAACTCTCTGGTCAACTCTCATATGAAATTTTATTACTAGCTTCTCTTATAAGAATATATGACCTGAAAAGAAATATATTCCATCCCTATAGTTGTAAATACACAGATCAACTCAGTCAATTGAAACTGGGTAAGAGATGTGAACTTTTGCTTTTCAACTGCCTTTTTTTATTCTGCGGATTTGCAGTATATGACCTGACACAACTTCATGTATTTTATTTGGGAGTTTACATTGTTTTTTTACTACAGAGCACTCTTGAACAGTTGGTCTTTAAATGCCAACTATTTATATATGGTGAACATATCTATTAAATTACCTGCTTGCTTAAGTCATGACCTTGATATAAATTCAAAAATGAAGACTTCAGAAAATTAGCTGATGGCTTTGGATGCTGAAAATATTTCAGCACCTATTACCCATATTATTAGATGCTACTGTACATAAGTACTTAAAATAACACTATAATTATTTTTTTTTCTTTGAAGGTCTATGAAATATCAAATAACAGGTAATAGGTTATCATAAACTGGAATTATCAATACTAAAAATAATAAATGTTCCAATTCTGAATTATTTTTTTTATCAGATGTATATCTCTACTGAGTCTGCTTATATTACAGTTTTAACTACAGGAAAAAAGGAAGATTTGTTCATTAGGGCTAAAGAAATAATTTAAATGTGCTACTCAAAATAAACATTTCTCTCCTACCTCCTTGATTTTATTTCTCTACAAGACATTTAAAACAGAGAACACAAGAAAAGACGTCACATTTTCTGCGAGATCTTGTCAGCGTTACCTTTGGTCAGTCACAACGCTTCTCCTCACTTTAATCTTGTCCTCTCCAGTGCTCAGGTGAAAACTGTAAATACAAACAGGAATATTTGTTATCAGGGCTTCCCAGGTGGCACTAGTGATAAAGAACCCGCTTGTCAGTGCAGGAGATGTAAGAGACAAGGGTTTGATCCCCGGGACACAAAGATCCCCTGGAGGAGGGCACGGCAACCCAATGCAGTATTCTTGCTTGGAGAATCCCGATAGGCAGAGGAGCCTGGCGGGTTATGGTCCACAGGGTCGCAAAGAGTCAGACTCGACTGAAGCGACTTAGCATGCATGCGCGCATATTCATTATCAACTTCATCTGCTGCACCATCAGCAACAAAATTTGAGGAGGTGAGAGGAAGAGGCAGAGAGGACGTTCTAAGCCAGTGTTAGCAAATGTGTCTTTAGAGGTCCTAGTTCCTTTTAAGCCTGAGACAAATCAGCTCCATGGCCAAATAAAACTTGGAACTACATGCCTTCTCTCTCTTTTGAAGATTTTATAATGCATATCAGTACATGAAAGAACCTGAGATGCTCGGATATACAGAAACTTGCTCCTGAACTAATTTCACTCTTTGATCCTCTTTTCTGTGAGATATATTATTGATATATCTCACGTTCATAGAATACATGTTTAGGGCTTCCCTGGTGGCTCGGACAGTAAATGAGAGAGACCTGGCTTTGATCCCTGGGTTGGGAAGATCCCCTGGAGGAGGACATGGCAACCCACTCCAGCATTCTTGCCTGGAGAATCCCATGGACAGAGGAGCCTGGTGGGCTATAGTCCACGGGGTTGCAAAGAGTCAGACATGACTGAGTGACTAAGCAAAGAACAGCACAAATACACTTTAGAAACTATAAAACTATAAAATCAAGGTGCAGAGGAAGACAGGCAGATAACACAGGTGGAAAATCTCTTCTGCTAGAGATTCATGGAGTATTTAAATAGAAGATTAGTGAAAGTTAATTTTGAAAGGCTAGGTTGCAATCACACTGTAGATGTCTTACTTTATAGAAAAAATGGTCTTCAAACAGGTGCATGCAAACCAGGGAGTGCTCTTGATGATCTATTGATGTGTGA
Source organism: Bos javanicus (assembly GCF_032452875.1). Classification (NCBI taxonomy): domain Eukaryota; kingdom Metazoa; phylum Chordata; class Mammalia; order Artiodactyla; family Bovidae; genus Bos; species Bos javanicus. Next base: position 79,826,421 of record NC_083876.1, on the reverse strand, counting down.
GAAGCAACTAATTTCTATTTATATTACATGATACCATATATTGGTTAAGTAATATACACATACACACATGCAGACATAAAATTTATTTAAAATTACAAATATATTTTGGGAGGACTAAAAAAGCTAAATTTTTAAAAAATTATTGAGATCCACAATCAAAATTTTTTTAAACCATTACTGCACTATTGAAGCTTTTTGTGCAAAGCAATGATATATAGTTATTTAGAAAGATTATGAGTATAGTGTGTATTTCTGTATTTTCATGTGTATGTGTGTGTAGGTATAACCACAGAGAGAGAGTGGTATTACATTAGACACTCCTGTTTTTTTGCATGTGGCAGAGGGAGGGGAGGGCATGTGGGATCTTAGTTCCCCTAACAGGAATCGAACCTGTGCCCCTTGCAGTGGAAGCACAGAGTCTTAACCACTGGCTGCCAGGCAAGTCCCCTAGACACTACTTTCTATTTCTCAATTTATTCTGTCACTTACCTGATATTAACCACGTAAACAGTGTAGTTCCAATTCTGGAAGGTTGAATTGAGCTGAAAATACAATGGAAATGGTGAGTTTGAATTAACACTTTAAAAAAAAGAAACTTAAATCCAGTTTCTTCTCTCCCATTAATTGTTACTGGAATAAGACCCTGCGAAAATTCCAAAGAGCTAAAGGAATGAAAGAAAGGTACAGATAACAGTTACTGAGGCACTGTATGCCAAGAAATTTACCAATGTCTTTTCTTTCATTCTCACAACAGCTAATGAGATAGGTATTATCTGCACTATCCTCCCACCTATTACGCAAAGAAACTAAGCTTCACGGAGATGAAACAGCTCACCCAGCTGCAACTAAGAAGTAACCGATCCCAGATTGGAACCCAAGTCTATCTGAATGGAAACATTATACTTTCCTCTTTAGCCTATATTACTAGGGCTTTCTCTATAATGGGCTTTCAAGTTAGCTGTACCACTGAGAACTGATCCACAACAGAGTACACAGGAAAGACCAGCACAATACACACCTTCCACATTCTTCATTCAACAAACACCGAGGTGCATTAACACATGTTTTTCTAGCAATTATCATCTTATAAGAATATCAGTAGTAAGAAAAATAATAAATTAACAATATAGACCTTTAAAAACAAAGATAAGTTCAACATTATGGAGAATTGTGTTATTGATAATTATGTGGTCATTTAACAATTTTTATGGGTCTCAGCACTAAACTTTTTAATGAAGCAATGGATTCCTCTCCATGAAAAACAAAAAAAAAACCTTCCATACGTCCAATACAATCACAAAATATTTTGATTTCTTTACTGACATGAAATTCTCTTATTTATATATCACCTCCAAAGAGGTTTTTTAGGTCTTGTTTCATACACACATCTAGCCTTCCTTGTGAGCATTTTTAAATTGAATGTAAATTCTAGGAAATTCTGGAAAGAAGCATTAAATTATTTTTAAACTGTAAATAGTAATAATATGAAATAGGGACACCACTTATACCTTCTCTGTTACCAAACACCTGCTTTCGTATCTTATGTCTTAAGGAGAAATGTCCATTTAAGTTTAGTTTCATATGAAAAACGATGCTATGTTGAAAACCATGCACGAAATAAATATAAATGTAAAATTATACCTTGCCTAAAGCATAAACTCCCCAATGAATGCTGATTTACAGAATTAATAACATTAGAAGTGGTCCATTTGAGAATGAGAATAAAGAATTCTATCTTTTGACTAACGCAACATTGAAAATCAACTATACTTCAATAAAATAAATTTAAAAAACTTTATCTTTTGAAAACATTCTGACTTTAAAAAAGCAGAAAGAATGTGAAAGAAAACGGGATGCAAGATTAAACTCATTCAGTAAAGCCCTCTCTCCATTTAGAAATTCAATACATCTAGTGTTTGAATTAGCTGCTAAGGTTAATATGTCATTTCAGAAAGTTGACAGTAGTACTTTTCTTTGATTTCTACTAGATTTTACTTCCCTGCCTCAATTTTTGTAACAGAGTTGTTAATTACATACTTTTCTGTGGGTAACTTGTTGCAAAGGGTGCAGCCTTTAAAAATAAAACTATGTTTTCCTACCATTCTTCAAATATATATACATATACACATACCTGAAGAAAGTATATATACTTATATATATATAAAGTATTACATCACTATCTGTCAGTGTATGGTTTAACATTTTTTTGCTACCGAGGCCACATTTATTAGAAATGCGGCCTTGGTATATGCCCTACCACATAAGAAATCCATTTTTCTTACTTCAGAATATATACCCAAATGACAAATTACTTTTTCCACAAAAATTGTCTGAACTGTAGTAGTAAATAAAAGCAGTACAAGGTCCCAAAATATGCTGTAGGTAGGAAATAAAATAATAAAAAATATAAACCTATGGGAAATTAAATTTTTGATATTATATCAGAGAAGGAAAAAATCATTAACATGTACTTATAATGTGTATTTATATATTTATATAATGTATATATATAACATGCATTTATAAAATAATAAAATAAAATGTTTAGTTTTTAAAATTAGAAATTACCAAAATTTTCACCAATAGAATATTGGTTAAATAAATTATAACCCAAATATCTAGTACAATGTAGACTGCTGTGTACAATAATCTATTTTTAATGTAAAAAGAAAAACGTAAGAATGTATAGTCATTTTCTTTTACATTCATAAATTCTCAGGAAAAAAAACAAGAAAAATGCACAGTGATTTCCAAGCACATAAGTTGGTTTCTAGGCAGATGAGTGTCAAGGATGGGTGGAAGATATTCATGATATACTTTTTATACACTTGGTTTTTGAATCAAGGACTCAAACAATGCTAAAAATGTACGACTATTACAGTAAATAAAGATACCTCTCAAAATACTTTTCCGTTTGTGCTGTTCTTTTCTTCTTTGACATAATAGCCCATTAGGCTCACTTTCTTGTCCTTTATTCAACAATACCTCACTTTTTATTCAAAAGTGCAATACTTCACTTACACTTCCATACATTTATAATGAACAGTATCTTTATTTCAGTATGATCTGTGGGTTCAGTTAGACAGTAAAGTCTTTCCCAGATTTCCAGAGATTAGTTTAAAGCCCAAAACAGAAATTTTACAATCCACTTACCCATTCGGCCACCTTGCTCTGTACTTTCACCTCGGGGTGAGGAAGGATGTTTTGAAGCACTATGGAAATTCTATAAATAATCCCATCTGTCCATTGGAAATAGGATTAAGTCCATTAGTTATATTTTACAGTCATACACTTATCAGCTTACATTTATAATGACATAATTTCACACAAGGGCTTCCCTTGTGGCTCAGCTGATAAAGAATCCACCAGCAATGCGGAAGACCTGGGTTCAAACCCTGGGTTAGGAAGATCCCCTGAGAAGGGAAAGGCTACCCACTCCAGTATTCTGGCCTGGAAAATTTCATGGACTGTACAGCCCATGGGGTAGCAAAGAGTCGGACATGACTGAACAACTAAGAAATGCCTTCTACATAGGTACAGAAATTTTCTGCACAGGTTATTTTCAGTCACCTTGCAACTTTTTAGAAATAGTTATCATTTAGTTTACTTATAGATAAGTCATTGCTTCTAAATTATCACCTATATATGTTCCTTCTTAATTCTTAATTCTATACATTTCTCCCTACTGTCTGTTAAATGATTTTTCATGCACAATTTGATTTCCTGTAACCAAAAATTATCCTTTTCTAACATTATGAAGAATGATAGTTCGAGATGTGAAAACTTGAATAAGATGATGGACAGAACTTAATTTGGAAACGAATAGGTATCACGTATTTTTCACCCACAGACCCTTATTTTCTCTATCCTCTTTCCCCTGCCCCACTAAAGCATTTTCTTCTACTTAAGTTGTTGGGTTCATTTTCACCAGATTTTTTCATCGAAATTCCATAAGTGCAGTCAATTGTTATCAAGTTAAGGAGGAAAAAACAAACAATATTTGCAGATGGACTTTTAACTGGACTTGCTTGTAAAAGACAATCCTATGTCAGAAGGAAGTTGTGCTTTTTTGCAGGAGAGAAGTGCAATCTTTAAAGTAGTCTGCCATACATATATATTTTTCTTTTTTTTTTTTTTTAATGAAAATCAAACTGACCAGCCAGGGTTTGCTAAATTTCTCTAGATATGTGCTAAAGGATATCTTACTACAAATAGTAATGAGAAAAGGACTCTTTAAATATGGTAGATCATGCAGAGAAAAAAAGTTGATTCTTCATTATTGTCAATCAATCATCTATCTCCACGCTTATAAACATGAGTAAAATACACATGTTGTTTGTTGTTTAGTCGCTCAGTCATGTCCTGCTCTTTTGTAACCCCATGGACTGTAACCTTCCAGGCTCCTCTGTCCATGGAATTTCCCAGGCAAAAATACTAGAGTGGGTTGTTATTTCCTTCTCCAGGGGATCTTCCCAACCCAGGGATCAAACCTGTATCTCCTGCATTGTAGGTGGAGACTTTACTGCTTACTGCTGAGCCACTGGGGAAGCCAAAATATGCATAGCAAATGTAAAAATATATTATTAAAACAATGGGGAAAAGATTTAATGAAGATTTGGGGGAAGTAGTACATAAAAGTACAAAAGTATGTCTCCTAGGAACTCCCAAATCTACCAAAATGCAAATTCCAGTCACACTCCTAAAGGAAGGTTTTCCAGTATAGGGGTCAGAAACTCAAGCTTTAAAAAAAAAATCACCACTCTCAGATGTAATAATATGTCTGTGAGATCAGTGTAAGTCCCAGGATATTTAATTTATGCATACTAAGTTATTAGAAGTCCAGCTTCTAAAACTCTTCAGATATTTTAATAACCTTGACTTTATCTTCCTTTAAAAATATTCTGAATGAAAAATTACAGGAGTGTATGTAAAATAAATGATAATAAGTCAGGCAAACAAATAAACAAACAAATTTACACTGTAGACCTTATCATATCAAATCGTGGACATTCTGAATGACTCAGAAGGAATTTAAGTTCCAGAAGTCCAAGATTCTACACCAATGTTAGGAATCAAGGGGTATTCTGTGCATGTTCCCTGATGCCAGTTAAGTATTAAAACTGACAAGCTACCACTAGATGGAGACCTAAAGCGTGTATCTGTGTTAGGAATTGCAGTCTTGCCCTCTCAGGAGAATCCTGCAAAATATTAAAAATGAGTATTTTTAATCACTCACATTTCTGAAATTTTACAGAAGCATCCAAACATTTAAGATGTTTTTAATTTAAAATATTTCTCACTTCTTTTTCTAATTCACTGTTTTTATAAATGAGAAAGACATTCCATATCAGAGTCAGTCTAAATCCCTATAGGACTCTTCCCAGTGTTATGTTGTTTATGGCAAATAAAATCTATGACTATACCAAACCACCTACTCCTAAGTGCTGGAGATTCACCCATGCTATGGATCTTTTTTCATATAGTCTTGCTTCAGAAGCCTCAGAATGAGATATTTATATATTCAGCAAAAATTATTCAATGCTGTCTACTTGTTATACTTATTTAAAATTTTTGGATAATGTAGTCAACAAGTAATCCGAAGAAATGCCCAAGAATGAATTGTCAAAGCAAGATAAAATATCCACTGAAGGTCTGGTGAGAAAGGTTTTGGACTGCAGCAAAATAAGTGGCTTAAGCATTGCCACTGCAGAAAATGCACAGTTGAGACACCGATGCAGACTTTTCCAGGTCATTCTGGTAATCAAGTCACCTTCTCCTACAAATCCTATGGTTTCTCAATAAGAAAGCTATTCACAAATCTTCATCTGTTCCAGAGACTTCAAAAGCTGTATGTATTGTCCTAATAATGACATCCCAGTCTAAAGAATGCGTGACACTTTTTTCCAATTAGATGACTCTTCCAGCCCCACAAAACTTCAAAGCAGAAACCATTACTTGCCATAACAGATCTGGTATCAAAACATATGCCTGGCTGTAGATCTTTTCCTTTTTTAATTTTCTTAACACTCTTCTCAGAATTTCTTGGAACATTTAGAAATGAGACTATTCTCCATTCAAGGGAATGAAGTAGGTTTGAAAAGGTGGGTTTTAAAATACACATTTGAAAAGATAGATTTTAAAGTAGAAATTAAATGCTATTTTACATTCAAGATGACTGCTTTGGTGCAGAGGCAATTATAGTAGACAGTGGCATTTATCATATGACTAGAGTACTGCTCATCACACATACAATTTCTTTAAGTTATTTGGCATATAAAGCTAGATTGATTGTTGGGTCCACATGAATACCCTTAGAGTTAATTTTTTTGAGTAGTCAAATGTATGTGAGAAACTAGAAGCAGTGATACAATTTGCACTTGCAGATTTTTAGAAGAATAATAAGGACTAACAAAGTCAGTTTCTTACTTTGATTGCTTGTGCTAACCTCACAAAAGTTTAATATTCAGCAGCAGTACAGTGATGCTTCAAGCATAGAACATATGATTTGGAATGGAAATAATAATAAGTCCGAGAGCTTTTCTTGGGAATGCAGTAGAAAAGGCACAAAGGTTATTTGTGGGAATACCTAAGTTGTTCCTCATACAGAAATATGTTTGTGAAAAGTAGCTTAAAAGATAAGATTTTCTTAGTATATAATCTGAACTATCAGATTAAAATCCTATTGAAAAATAACAAAAATAACTTTATGCAAGGGAATAGGGACATTTCACTAAAGCCATGAAAACAAATTCTCTTGATGTACTCAAAAAATACATCTGATTGCCAAACAATTTAAATCCCTCTTCCCTCACCACACCAGCATATCATGACTAATGAATTAGATTTCTTTGATAGTAGATTTCTTTGATAGTGCAGAGTTTATAAGACTGGATAAGGTAGATAACAGATCTGATAGCTGTGTATCTTTCTTACAGTGAACAAAACAGCATTCTCTAACATATCAGATCTGAGGCCTGAGAATGTTTACTACATCAGTTTCCCAAGAAAAGTGTATTTGAAATTGCTGATAGCATGTGAATGATCTCAGACAGTCTAGAATAGGACATTAAATCCCATTTATTCACAAGGTAAACAAGTAATTCTCTTTTCAATTATTTCAAATTTAACTACACCAAAGACAAAAAACTTAATTACAGTGGGTCTTGTAACCCTCCCTTTTTAAAAAAATAATGAAGGCTTCAAGTGCTGAGATGTGAGAAGGCAATTGGATATAGAGAGAATTCAGTAGCGTTGTTTTCATTATATTTATTTTCACTTTACATTTCTATTTTAAGACAAGCAGTACTAGTTTCAGTTTACAACTGTGATATTTTCCCATATAAATATAAATGTTTAAGTAAAAAAGTGAGTCAATTTTTGGGGGAAAAAAACCTATTATAAATAGTAGAGACGGTTCAAGGATGTGGTAAAATTGAGATGCTGCATAAATTTGAGTACAGAATTTGAGACTATTTCTACAACATGAGGGCTTTCAAATATTTTTAAGTGTTCAGATTACATTTTTATCAAGAATGATCTGAATTCGAGTTTTCTTTCTTTAAAGTGGCCAAATCAAACCATTTGAACTGATTCTAACATTTGCTTTTTTTGTTGATACGCCCATGAAGGCTATGACGCAGAGAGAGATGGACTGAACAAGGCTCTCTTCAAGAATGTCAGAAATGACATGATTGAGTGAATACAGCTCCACTCCACCAAGTCGAGGACTCTGAAGCATCATGTAAACGTTCTTGGGCAGTAGAGGATGTGCCAGTCCTGGAGGGCGAATGCCACAGAGGCTCTTTGTATGTTCATACAAAGAGTGAAATACTTAGTTAGAATTATAATATTCCCATCTACTGGCTAGAGTCCATGTGAAATATGCACTGGAAATTTCAGCTGCTTTTGCTTTCTTGGGGGTTGCTGGAATTTTTGCTCCATCATAAATCTCCTTGGCCTAACTACCAGAATAACCATAAACACTTCTCTGAATCGATGTCTTTATAACCCTAATGAAATTTATATCTACGTTTCATGTAAAATATTCCATACTTTCAATTTAAATGTCCTTACAGAGGAAGTTGGTGTAACCCCCAAAGTCAGAAGAAAAAAGGAAAAAAGGAAACTATGCCAGTTCCTCTTCTCTGGGTTTGGTCCCTGGTGATACATCACAGATGTCTTGGCCTTGCAAGTTAAATGACTGAGGTTGACCAAATGCCTTTGTTTCTAATACCTCATATTTGAGAATATTACTTGTGTTTGAGGCAATGATGTGGTCACCTGATTGGAATTTCGCTTTTTCAGAAGAAACTGAAACCACTTACTCTGAATTACCAAAAAGCTATGTATGTAGTCAATATAGGTAGCAGATTAAATAATCAATCTGACATTTCCCCGGTTCATTTCTTATCTTATGTAACTTTGCAAATTATAAATAATATAAACAGAAATGTATTTGTAGAAGGAAAAAACAGGAAGTATTGGCAGTTACTTGAAGTTTTGTCAGTCAAAAATTGATTTATGATTTAGTTAATATCCAATCACATTCTAACTATGGTGTGTGTGTGTTAGTTGCTCAGCTGTGTCTGACTGCGAATCCATGGACTGTAGCCCAGTAAGCGCCTCTGTCCATGGAATTCTCCAGGTGAGAATACTGGAGGTAGCCATTATTCCTCAATAAATAAAAACAAAGAGCAAAGTATTACTGTATAAAAATGATCTAAATGTCACAAATGTTTGAACATAACGTTGGCCTCAGTGAGAAATTAAATTACTAAAATTATGTAGTTTTTTGAGATTACAAAATTCTTTAAAACAGGTTTCTTTAGAGAATAACCTGGCAGAACTCCATAAATATTTTCTTCTTGGATCTCTAGTATAATGCAAACTCATTCCATTTAACTAATGTCTTTCCCTGAAAGCTTCCTTTGAAAGAAATTTTAGCTAAAATTCAGAGATGTGATACTAGATGTGTACTCATTCCATTGGTTATTTGGGGAACTCCAGGCAATCAAATGATATTTATTTTACTAGTCTTGCAAATGTACAAATGTACCAATTGATTTTAACAACAGACACTTTGTTGGAACATTAGATATTTCCATCTTTGGAATACAGGTGTTCATCAAGTCAGACATACTACAAATATAAAAGGTAACGATTTCTTACCATTCCTTTGTTTATCGGTTCTGTTAGTAACAGGCATGTTAGTGGTGACAGTGGGTGATGTAGTACTAGGAGGGTTTACAGTAGCTGGTAATAAAGATGAGAAAGATGTAATTTTGCAAAAAGCACATGAAAGTTAATATGGATAAGCAATCTATAATTGATGCATGAAAATATATAGAGGAGGAACAGAAACCATTTCTTGCCACTAAACACAAGTTTCAAGGTTATAATGTATAAAATGAAGCAATGCCTTCTATAGCACATTAAGAATCTGTTCCCATGGTCTTTGGTGCCATCTTGTACAAGAGTCTGGAACTGGCACAAAGAGAATGGAGAAAGAACATTCGATTCTAGACCTAAGTTTGCTATCAAGAGGCTGATGATCACACAGTAAATGAATAAACCTTCCTAGAACTCAGTCTCCTAAGTCTCTAACAAGAAAGCCTAGAGAAGGAAGTCTGAGCACCACCTGTCAGCTTGAAAATTATCTAAACTAAGTCAGTCTTTCTGATACACTGAGAGTAGCAAAATAAAATTTCAGAAGAAAATATACTTCTCCTAGAGAAGATAAATGTGAAGAAAAAAAAGAGAATGAAATGGATGACATCAATCATTTAAAGATTCCAATAACTTTACTAAACAATGATGGACAAAATGGATTTCATAAGGGCAAGCCTTACAGGGGGGATTTTTCAAAGCAGTATGTCAACGCTATGTTTCTGATTCTACTAAAACTCAAATATTAAACCCTATGTAATGTTTTGATAATATCTTTCTAAGGGATTCTGGAGGAACAATGTAAGTAGTAAAATAACTATACATATAATTTTCCTTTGAGTTTATCTTAGGAGTATATTTGTATAAGATGTACATTTCTATGTACAATAACTATTTGTTACATATTTCTTTTAAATGGGCTTCCTTGGTGATTCAGATGGTAAAGAATCCATCCACCTGCAACAGGGGAGACCTAAGTTTGATCCCTGGATTGCATCTTTTAATTAGAAAAAAATTACCTAAATTTAAAACATTTCACTAATTATAAAAAGAATTACCTTCCAAAGGATCTTTAGAAAATATTGAATTTCTTATTCAAAATGTCTATTCTTAACTAAAATAACTTTTTCATTCAAAAATAATATACAACACTTAAGAATGAGGATTCTTTTTGAAATCTTTTATATTTTTAAATTGTGAACAATCAGTTATATTTATGTAATGCAAAATACATCTAAGTCTCAGGTTTAAAAAAAATTAAAATTAAAAAAAACCTTCACGGCTTGAACTAAGCAAAATTAAGGCTTTTTAAAATTTCATTTAACTATTTTAAAACCACACTGAGTTCATCAAAAGAAACTACTTAATGGCTTTATTATCTTAAGGTAGTCATCAACAATAATATCAAGAGATAATGTCTCAGAAAAAAAAATAATAATGAGTTGCACCCTTTCTCCCTGCCTACCCTACTTCCACACTGGAACTTTAAAAGAGAGCTTAGGTTTCTATTCACTTAGTCTCACTTCTAACCCGTCACTTTAATCCTATGACCTTCTTAATAAAAGATCCAACTTTACAAAAGACATGGTCATGATTCTTAATGTGGCATATAGAAATGCTACTTCAAAAAGAAGTATATAACAGAATAAATGGATGGAAATGGGTCATGGATAATCAGAAGAAGCAATGATAAAATTAAAGCAAAATATTTTAAAATTTATGCAACTATGGATTATTCAGCATGCAACTATTCAATACATAATATATAATTATAATACTGATCATAGTATAGTCATTATGCACTGTAATAATTAATAAAATTACATTCATATGAGTAATAAGATAACTATTTTTATCTTAATATTTAAGTTACATTGCACATCATAAATTGCCTCATGGCCTTGTCTTAAACTTAATTGACTATTCAACTTAATTTTTCCTCTTGTTTTTTAGACATGAGTACTTTTTCAAAATATCGTATGGCTATATTTATACTGGACAATATTTTTGAGAGGAAATAGAGGGAAAAAAATGAAGTCAACCCTTCCTAATAGCATATAATTATTCACATTTTAAAAACTCAGTGCTTTATGGAAATGTGGTCATCCAGTGTGTGAATGCATTCTTTCTCTACACTGTGCACCCACACAACTAAAACACATCCAGAAATTCTTCTGGTTTGCTGGTTTCTGGCCTCTCCAGTGAAAATGAAGATAAAATTCAAAACAATGACAACTACATTTTCCAAAACAGCAAGTAAGAAACAGACACTCCAGAGGATGATGTTGACTCCCTACCTTGGCAGAGGGTCCCCAAATCTGCACAGCTGGCTAGCTCTGCTGCTGGGAGTGGAATCAGGTAGGAACCTTGATCAACACAGAAAGATTGCACAAATATGACTTATGATTTAGTGATATTATCCAGAAAAAAATTTCATTAATCATTTGGTTGGTGTGAAAGGAGCAGCCCTGGAAGAGTCCACCAGTAATATTTTAACATCAAGAAAGTCTCTGTGTCTTAATTTCCACAAATGTAAAATCAAGCTACTGAAATTTCTCTCAAAATCTTTAACTCAATCTACTGACCCTAACCACACATGAAAGGAAAAGAAGTGCAGCTACCCCTTAAACTGTGCATAAAGAGTTTAGGACCTTTTCACAAAACAAATTATAAAGCTTTGGTGGAAATTCATACAAATGAAACAATAAGAACATGAAAGATAAGTTTCCAAAAGTGAACATGGATATTACTAATGCTCATAAAATACATATTTTTGGTTCACAGGTCCTAGCACATACTAGCTGCAATTCCAGAAATACATTTCCGTTACTTCAATTTGGTCTCTGTGCCTTTTTATTTCAAGCTTTGCCTGACTCATCCTCAGCAGGAAACAAATTTTGAGCTGATTTTCTAGTAGGAATAGTGGATTTTCTCTGTTGCACTAAATCTCTCTCTGGCTATTAACAGGCTTTTTTATCAACAGGTTGAGGCTGAGGAAGATGGGATAAACTTATCAAAAAGCATATTTTACTATGATTAAGGATAGAAGAATAAATGCAAACATATACATACACATAAATCTTTGGCCACCTAATGCGAAGAGCCGACTTATTGGAAAAGACCCTGATTCTGGGAAAGACTGAGGGCAGGAAGAGAAGGAGGAGAAGGATGAGATGGTTGGATGGCATCACGGACTCAAAGGGCATGAGCATGAGCAAACTCTGGGAGATAGTGAAGGACAGGAAGTCTGGATGCTGCAGTCCATAGGGTTGCAAAAAGTCGGATATGACTGAGCAACTGAACAACAAGAAAATGCACATATATGTACGTACACACGTATATTGAATTTTTAAAGAACATTTCTATCATAGTAACTATATTCTAATATTTGAACATTTTCCAAACTTCCTGTGGCAATAGTACATGAAGACAGAGCAGGTACATGAGCCAACAAAAGATGTCTAATTAGACTAACTGTGTGCATGAGCAGAAAGCACCCCAACAATTTAGCAGCATCTCAGGAGCATAGTTTCTTCATTCTTAATTGCCTCAAGGAACTGGCCCAAAAGAAATCATTTTATTTTAGAAAGACCCAACCCTTGGGCCTCTGGTCTGTGATGTTAGCTGACAAGAAGATTTTATTATAGACCTTTACATGTTCATTCAATAAACATTCATTCGCCATTAACAGTATGAGAGACAGGGAGGCCAGAAGAATGCTTTAAAACTATGTCTCTGCTCTCAGAGAGACATGAATGGGAGGTGGCTTCACAGTTTTCACAGAGAAATATAGATGCATAGTGGTCCAAAGGAGCATGTGACCAGCAGTTTGGTGAGAAGGGTGAATAAAAAATCCTTTATAAAGATTAACTGGAAATATGAGGAGTCACTATACTGATCAGAGGATAAGAGACTAGAGATGGTTATTACTGGCAGACTGAATTACAGAGACAAATTCCAAGAAAAAGCCTTCCCAGGTGGCACTAGTGGTAGAGAACCCACCTGCCAGTGCAGGAGATGTAAGAGATGTGGGTTCAATCCCTGGGTTGGGAAGATGCGCTGAAGGAGTGCATGGCAACCTACTCCAGTATTCTTGCCTAGAGAATCTCATGGACAGAGGAGCCTGGTAGTCCATAGGGTCACAAAGAGTTGGACGCGACTGAAGCAACTTAAGCACGCACATGTGCACACCAAGAATGTAGTCAAACCATCTGTGAACCCAAATGGCATGGCATTTCTGGAGTAGAACATTTGTAGAAAATTGGTAGGAATGATCAGATATAGAGGCAACAGACAGCTGTACAGGGCCTTGTAGAATGCAGGCACTATGAATTCTGGGACTTTGTGTCTTTCTTCCAATGGTGTATCCCTCACACATAGTAGCTGGGTCCTCAAAGTTTACTGAATAAATTACTGAACGCATTATGAATGACTGTAAACATTTTGAACTCTTTCTTAAAGGAAACGGAAAAAAACAAAAAGGAACTTGGTGAGAAAATTAGATTTAAATCTAAAACAATATCCTTTGAAGCTCCAAAACTAACTAAAAGAGAGGAGATACAAGAAGCCTGAATAAGACTAATAATTCAGGCTTCATATTACGAGTCCACTGAGGATGGACAGAAAGAGATGGATACAAGACTTGAAGATGGAATAGATAGGATTTATTTAGTGACTAATTGAAGAATGGAGAAAGAATAGGAAGAACAGAAGAAAATTTTTCTAATTTTCAACTTGAGAAATTGGTACATAATGGTCTCATACAGTAAATACTGGAAGAAAAGCAAACTCAGGTGGTGTGGGCTAAAAGTAAGTCCAGTAATAGGAAGTGAGGTACCACATGTCATCTGGTACATGAGCAGGTGTACATGTTTTTGTAAGAGATCTAGCAAGGAAGTACCCCACAGAAGTTATGGATGTGTTTGAGATCACGTGAGGCAGGGTGTAGATTTGATGGAACCACAGATTTCCTATATTTAAGTATCAGATTTAAAAAAAAAAAAAAGAGAAAGAGCTATAGATTTGAGAAGGCAAAAATAGCTCTTGTCAATGATTTTACAGAATTCAAGTTAAGAAAGTTTCATGGCTGGCGTGGCCACATCGAGTATACAGTAAGGTCCACAATGATAAAGACTGAGAAGACCCTTCACTTTGGAATTTTGCTAACAGCTCTACAGAAATTCCCTTCAGTAGCGTGGGAACAATGAATTCTAGATGTCCAATGTGTGAGAAGTGAATGCAAAAAAGAGGAAGCCTGGCTACGAAAGGAAGCAGAGATCGGGTGGGTAGGGGGCGGTGCTAAAGATTAAAAACGTAATAGCAAGTGTACTATGGAGAAAGAGTATGTGAGAGGTAGAAGCTGAAGCCAGCCTAGAATTTGATCTTGAATGTTTTCTGCCCGTTATTTCTGTCCATCACACTGAACTGATGCCCCTTCTTGCAGGACCTTACTTCTCCTTTAGGTATTTACATTTTAGTAAGGAACTTTTGAACACTAAAAAGCTCTTAAAACTTAAAATGACTGAGGAAATCTCAGCCAACATAACATGCAAGAGAGGAGACCCTTGGACGGAGTTCCTGTGCTGCTCAAATTACACACAATGTTGGCAGACACAGGCTCCTAAGGCCACTTCTGGCACTGATAGAGTATCTCTGGAAGACAAAGGGAGATAAGGGAACAACATTGTGGGAAAGAAGCTTTCAGGCTAACTACACATCCACCGCAGGGTATCCAAGAGCTGAGACGTGGAACTAAGGAAAGAAAATCAGAAGACTTAGGATTTAGAGTAAGATACTTAACAATTTTCTTTAACATTTCATCAGTTTGATTGTATGGTAGCAAGTCTAAATTTCATTTGTGACATACTTGTCATGGAAAATTGTAACATTTGCTTCTGAGTATTATCAGTTGTTCCTTCCTGGGTACTTTTAGTTTAGCAAATTTACAATGCTTTATAAATACTTTATAAACACTATTTTAGGATGATTCAGTATAGCAACAGAAATTACATTTGAAGTTTGTTTCAGTGAAAATGGTTCAAATCCAAGTGACAGATTTAATTAGAAAGGTCTAAAATATTGATAAATGAAATCTTACATTACAAATACACAAAATTACATGAACAAATACTTAAAATATTAAAAAATGTGCACAAACTTTTCATTTGCAGTCGGTTCAGTTTCTGGCATATCCACATAGAAAAGTCATTTTTCCAATCAATTTTTCTAGGTGGATAGATTTACAAACCAGAGGACTGTTAAGGAAGAAGAGACAATTCTTTCTCCTGGATATATTTATCATTAAGAAATTGCTTTCAGAATATGACCTATTTATAGCCTCTCGTATTTGTGCATACTACAAAGGGATTTAAAGGTATTTACTTAATATTAGCCGCAAAAATTAAAGCCAAATTTCCTTTAAAAATGTAGTCTCTGAAAAAGGGCAGTTGACGAAAAGCTATAAAGCTGTTAATCTTTCTTCTCTGTATTTTGTTCTTCCAAAATCTTGCTTCAGAGAGGAGTCAATATTTGTACAAGTTGTAGTAAAAAAAGACTGACGTAGCTAACCACTCATCTCACACCCTCAGTTCAGTTCAGTTTAGTCGCTCAGTCGTGTCCGACTCTTTGCGACCCATGAATTGCAGCACGCCAGGCCTCCCTGTCCATCACCAACTCCCAGAGTTCACCCAAACTCATGTGCATCAAGTCGGTGATGCCATCCAGCCATCTCATCCTCTGTCGTCCCTTTCTCCTCCTGCCCCCAACCCCTCCCAGCATCAGGGTCTTTTCCAATGAGTCAACTCTTCGCATGAGGTGGCCAAAGTATTGGAGTTTCAGCTTTAGTATCAGTCCTTCCAATGAACACCCAGGACTGGTCTCCTTTAGGATGGACTGGTTGGGTCTCCTTGCAGTCCAAGGGACTCGCAAGAGTCTTCTCCAGGACCACAGTTCAAAAGCATCAATTTTTCGGTGCTCAGCTTTCTTCACAGTCCAACTCTCACATCCATACATGACCACTGGAAAAACCACAGCCTTGACTAGATGGACCTTTGTTGGCAAAGTAGTATCTCTGCTTTTTAATATGCTGTCTAGGTTGGTCATAACTTTCCTTTCAAGGAGTAAGCGTCTTTTAATTTCATGGCTGCAATCACCATCTGCAGTGATTTTGGAGCCCCCAAAATAAAGTCTGACACTGTTTCCACTGTTTTCCCATCTATTTCATGAACCTCCAGATGTTCAAACTGGTTTTAGAAAAGGCAGAGGAACCAGAGATCAAACTGCCAACATCCTCTGGATCATCAAAAAAGCAAGAAAGTTCCAGAAAAACATCTATTTCTGTTTTATTGACTATGCCAAAGCCTTTGACTGTGTGGATCACAATAAACTATGGAAAATTCTGAAAGAGATGGGAATACCAGACCACCTGACCTGCCTCTTGAGAAATCTGTATGCAGGTCAGGAAGCAACAGTTAGAACTGGACCTGGAACAACAGACTGGTTCCAAATAGGAAAAGGAGTACATCAAGGCTGTATATTGTCACCATGCTTATTTAACTTATATGCAGAATACATCATGAGAAACGCTGGGCTGGAAGAAGCACAAGCTGAAATCAAGATTGCCAGGAGAAAAATCAATAACCTCAGATATGCAGATGACACCACCCTTATGGCAGAAAGTGAAGAGAAACTCAAAAGCCTTTTGATGAAAGTGAAAGAGGAGAGTGAAAAAGTTAGCTTAAAGCTCAACATTCAGAAAACTAAGATCATGGCATCTGGTTCCATCACTTCATCTCACACCCTACTTAATGACAATCCAAACAATAGTTGACAAAGCTAAAACTCTCATGTGAGTTGCACTAGTAAGACAAATATTAATTCCTTTCAATTTCCTGTTTGTAATTGTTACTAAATTGAATTCAAATTTTTCATAAATGTATTTAAAATTATTTTTGGATGCTGTTTATGCTCATAAAGAATTTGGGCATCTTTAAAGGATAAAGTCCTTTGTAAAAATAAGTGATTTCATCTTTGTTATTAAAAAAAAAAAAATTCAGTCGCCTAAAAATACTACACTCAATAATTTGTTAGGAATGAAGGGAAGGAGCCAAATGTGAAATCAGAGTTTTATGGCTCTGAGGGAAAGAATTGTAACAATCGAAAATGAAAGGATAGGAATCCAAGAGCTGATGAAGTCTTAGTAATTAAGTGTAAAATTTCAGAGAGGAAAACAAAAGTCCATCCAAATCCAAAAATGTCTAGAAAAGAAAAACATCAAAGTTAGATCAGATCAGATCAGATCAGTCGCTCAGTTGTGAATTATATCTTATCTCTACATTCACAGTGGTTAATAAATGGAAGTGATTAATAAATGCTTGTTAAATAAATGTAATTTGTTTGAACTTAAACTATTCATTGAGTTATACAGTACCACTCCTCAGGAAAGTCCAGTCATCAGTAAAATAAATAAAACTGGTATAGAAGGCACAGTCTGTTCTTTGTGAAAATTGATGGACGTTAGCCACCTAAAACTGAATCATGGGCTTCTCTGATAGCTCAATTAGTAAAGAATCCTGTCTGCAATGCAGGAGACCCTGGTTTGATTCCTAGGTCAGGAAGATCCACTGGAGAAGGGATAGGCTACCCACACCAGTATTCTTGGGCTTCCCTTGTGGTTCAGCTGGTAAAGAATCCGCCCATAATTCCGGAGACCAGGGTTTGATCCCTGGGTTGGGAAGATCCCCTGGAGGAAGGAAAGGCTACCCACTCCAATATTCTGGCCTGGACAATTCCATGGACTGTATAGTCCATGGGGTTGCAAAGAGTTGGACATGACTTTCACTTTCACTTTCAAACCTGAATCATAACACAAGCAAATGGTTGAGCCTATAATTAAAGAGTCCATTAGGGAAACCATCTATCCACCGAGGTTATAAACCCAGTACTATTTAATAAAATTGTCTTAAGAAAATAATGATGATATAAAAAGAAAAAGAATTGTTGCTAAAGCATTTCTTTCTGAAAAGGACTGACAAGATTAACCATGTTTTAAAAAAAAAAAAACCTGCTGTACATCATATTTCAATTAAAAAAAAAAAGCCTGCTGAAAATTCCTTAATTAGATATATTCCCTAACTGTGCTTAGAACAGCATGGGAAATAAAGGTACAACTATGAAATTATTTAAAAACTTATTAATAACATGTTGATTTTATTGCCAGGATAGTCAATACCTGAAACAAAAGGCAGGATGCTTTAAAAGGAGTCAGTTCATTTCCATCATCTTATTTCCATATTAAAATTTACTTAGCAAGAGACCTTTGGAAAAATCAATTCATTTTCTGTCACAAGTCGATTCTGGTATGAAAGTTCATATTTAACAGACATTGTCAAGCCAATGGAATGTTAGGCATGAAATTCTATTTTCCCATTGGCTACTGTACTGATCATTAGTTTGGGGAAATTACCATTACCATAAACAGAAAGCCATGGTGTTCCGGAAAAAAGGAAAGGTTAAAATGTTAATAGAGCACATATTTTTTCATTTATTCAAGTTTTGCTTAAGTAACAAGCTTAGATATAATCTCTTGTTACAGGTATTTCCTGTCAGTTAATAAGTGACTTGGGTTCTTCAACTCCCAAAGCTTATGATTAAGCAGCAGGAAACTCCCTCTCCCGTTATTACTCCTGAAACACAGTCCAGGATATTTGAATGTACGGAACGGGGGTTCTGAGAGTCACTGTGGAATGTCAAGAAGAGGAACTCAGACACTGACTCTGTAAGCTTGTGTTATTCCTTTGAAGTCATTTTGAAAATTTACCGATGGCTAAGCTCCACAAGCATATACCTGATGCCTTCCAATAATCATAAGGCTTGGAAGGGAGTCTTAAAGACTGTGTTAAAGAAAATATGAGAATTCCCAAATATAAACCCTGGGCAAAAGGACAGGAGATGTGCATTTTAGCCTACCAACTGGCTCAGCCACTTATTTTTTCTAAGCTTTGATTTCCTATCCTGTTTAAAGTGAAGGGAGTGGCCTAATTGGGATTCCCAAACATAAGTACCTCCCAGGGCCAGAAACTAATCTAAACAGGGCTGGGGGGTGGTAAGGGCCAAGAGGACTTGGAAAGCCCCTTCAAAGGGGTCGTCACCATTTAGCTCCAGCTGTGTTGGTCAGGCAGACAGACCAACATATAAGGTACATATATTTTTTTAAACCAGGGAATCCAAAAATTCATTTTTATGTGGGATCTAGTTTTTTAAAGTTGAAAATCAATCCTTATTTAAAAGCACTGCATGGAAATGTAAATAAATGAAAACAAATCAATGTTGCCACTACTCATGTCTATGGGCTAAATGAGCTCTAACTGACTGGCCTGTTATCTCTGGCTCAAGAGATCTAGCGGGTCTTTCCCAGTATTGTACAAGGTGTGTGCTTCAGAAAACGAGACCCTTTGATTTTTTTGGTCTAGTTTCAGGGGTTCGCAGATTTTCTTTAGGATGGTGGGCCAGGTCACCTCTCAGAATCAGTCTACTCTGCACTGGAGCACAGAGGCAGCCCAAGGTGATACAAAACCTATGTTCCAATAAAACTTTATTTACAAAACAAGTGACCTACCATAGGCCCTTCTTATTTGCCAATGCCTGGCCTAGAGGATTTCTTAGGAGAAGTTTAGGAATTTTGTATACTAGATTCCTCATATTTTATTATAATAAGGTATTAAGCACTAAAGGTGGCGGGGGGGGGGGAACCCTTATTAATTTTGTTTAAAACAAATACCATGCTAATACCTGAGAAAGCTAGTGTTCTGGCCAGCAGTGCTTTCTGTAGCCAGAGATGGCTCCTGGGCCTCTGTCCCCCTCATCTGGACAAGAATTGGCTTGCCTACTTTAGCAGTACATCTCGTCTTCTAGTTCTGCTTATTCTCAAAGACAGTTTAGGGAAACACGGTTCTAAAACTGAACATTTTGGCTTCAATTTCTGACTTGGCTACTTCTTAATTAAATGACCTTGGAGAAGTTACTTAACCTCTTTGTACCTCAATTACTCATCTGCAAAATGGGGTTAATCATAAAACTCACATCATGGGATCTGTGTTGCAGGAATAAGTTACAATGTGTAAAGTGCTTAAAACAGTACCTAGAGTACAATACATATTAAAGCATCATCTAAGTATTTAGAAATTATTAATATACATAGCCAAATTCTTTTCCTAATTTTCTTCTGATGGTTATCATTCTCAAATACTGACTCATAGAAATGCAAATGTTAAATAGTCTATGATTTTTAAATAATGGCCAATGATATGATGAAAACAGGGCCCTAAAGATAATCACCTTGACTGCAGGAAGTGTACCACTGCCCTCTCTTCACCGTTCACCACCCCACACACTTGATTTTTCTCAATTTCCTGCTGAGTGAAAGACTTCTCAGGAGTCCCTGAAGGTTGTCCTCTGTAGCCAGTCTCAGACTGAGAGGATGTTGGTTCACACCGTTAACTCTTACAAAGTTCCAGAGTCTCCTTCTGGAACAGGGCTGTGGTTTACCCTCTTTTCAACAACCCACAAGGAAACATCTCTCAAGTGACATCACATAACAACCTCCCACCATCTGCAGGAGCACCGTGGACCACACCGAGAGATGGGCTGCCCACACAGGGAGGTGGGTGACGGGAGTTCCCCAGGCTGGAAGGGCAAACATAGGTCAAGGATATAGGACAGGGGGCCTCAGGTCTTCATGCTGCTGCTGCTGCTTTTAAGTCGCTTCAGTTGTGTCTGACTCTGTGCGACCCCATAGACGGTAGCCCACCAGGCTCCCCGTCCCTGGGATTCTCCAGGCAAGAACACTGGAGTGGGTTGCCATTTCCTTCTCCAATGCATGAAAGTGAAAAGTGAAAGGGAAGTCACTCAGTCATGTCCAACTCTTCGCAACCCCATGACTGCAGCCTACCAGGCTCCTCTGCCCATGGGATTTTCCAGGCAAGAGTACTGGAGTGGGATGCCATTGCCTTCTCCACAGGTCTTCATAGTGGGTCCTATTTTGTTGAAAGTATTGGGAATCAAGTTGTGATAGAATTCCCTGCAAAATCACTTACAGATGACTTTGAATATTAGACCCCTTCTTTCCATCCTTTATTGAGAGTTAACTCTGCAACTAAAGAACATGTTATCCACACTTTAGATTTAGTCTTGTGACATTGAAAATTGATAATGAACTTCTGTTTTTTATATGTGACTCAGTCCTAGAGTAAAATAAGGACTTCCATTGACTTATGTACATAGGGAGTACTTTATAGAAGTCTTTCTTAATTTAACTTTTATAACATGGAATTGTATCTCTAAATATTTTGCAGTTGGCTACTTACAATAATAATGCATTTAGAGTCTCTAGAAGAACAACCAAAAAGAGAAGAGTATTTGAAACAAACAACAAGTGCTCATTTTCAAATAAGTGGGGGAAAAAAGTTAAAAGAAAATTGATAATTCCTGATTATCAAGATTTTCCATAAAATGGACCGTTCTGATATTGGCTAAATACATACCATTCTTTAAGGTGATGGTTGTGTAAGTAATGTAATGGAAACTGCATTCCAGGATGACAAAGATCAGTTTTTCACTATACCATCTTTGTGATTAAAAACTGTAACATTAATTTCTTTTGTTTTGGTCCTGGGGTTAACATTTCTATCTAAGACACAATAATTGTAATTGTTGTTTATGCTTGGGGAAAACTGTGTGATATTTTATGGCATAGGAAAAACTTAAAAATAGTAAGACCGAAAGCTTTAGTTGAATATGTATGGCTTGCAATCATATACAAAGATGTCTGTCTATATAATTTCTTGTTGACAAACATATTCACAGAACAATGGAAAAAAAAAAAAAGAAAGTGACTATGCCACAAACTTACCACAGCTGAGGTTGCTTTCAGCTTTCAGAGCTAGGGTTGGGATATTCCAGAAGTCATTTTGCCAGTCCACCACATTCCCCTTCACACTGCAGCTGAGGTTGGAGAGGATTTTGGAACTGATGGTAAAATTCCAAAGTCTAAAGTTATAAATGTCCCCTTTGAGAGAGCCAATGTCATGTTGATTGGAGCCCAGCAACAATTTCCCATTCCCGGGAATAACTTTCCCAATGGAAGAACTGCATGAAACTGTTCCATAGTTCCTTTTGAAATTTACACCAACGGAACCCAAAGAACTACTCCAAGCGATGCAGAGCTGCTCGAAGCTTTCTGTGAAAATATCTTCCTTATCTTTCACAGGTAAAGCACTGTTTAGTAAGCATTTTGAGCCAAAAACTGATAGAAAGTAGCCACTCTTGGTCTTTCCGAAACTGAGCAATTGTGGGAAGGATGCATCTGAGTAGGAGAAAGCTGTCCATTCGCTGTCTTCCTTGCCGATTTTGGTTGCTTCAAAGCAGAGTGTGAAAGCTCTGAGCTCTGGAATAGAGACACTTTTTGCAACAGATACCTGGTAAGAATCAAGCGACTGGGGTAAAATGACCTTTTGATTCCTTAAGGACACGGCAACTAGAACAAAACACAGTAACAGATAAAGCATGTTAACTTCGGACATGGACTAAAGAGATGTAAAATGTCTGAGACCTCCAACCTCCACCCTCTCTACTAATTGGCTTTTACCCACCGTTTGCACCACCCTCTCCCCTTTCTCTGTCCACTGCTCTCTATTGCCAACCCAGCACCATATGCCAATACCAATACCAATAAGAAACCCCACGCATTTTAACTCTAGTCACAGTTGGCTCTCACACCTAAATCTTCCAGTTATAGCTTCCAAAGTGATATGGGTTTGTTTTTTTTTTTCTTTTTTTAAATCCCTGAACTGAAGGAGATTTTAAAAATTAAGGAAACTACTGGTTTCAGGAAAGTTCATACATTATGATTTTTAAAACTATGTTTCTTTTCAAATAATTATTAAACATAATAGCTAATAGTTCTATTTTTCACTAACCATCACCTTTAACTCTACCCAAACACTCCTATGCTACCCTTTCCCTTTGGACACCCCATATCTTACTAGTCTTCCCCATATCAGGCTATTTTGGGATCAAAGGCAAAGACAATTCCATTGAGTAGAAGGAGTCTAGTAAAAAAAACAAACAAATAAAAATGGCATTTAAAGATACATTTCCTTGACTTCTGGGCATGTGAACTAATTTCTGAGACAATACAGAGCAATGGTTCAAGGGCAGACATTGGGTCTCCCTTGGCCAAGTCATTCTGCCTTAGCCCCCATGTCTATAAAATGAAGGGAAAGGCACCAATTATATATGTGGTTAATGAGAATTTAATAAGGTAATACCTGCAAAGCGCTAGAGCAGTACCTGTGCCAAGCTATATATAGCTATTACTGATTACTAATATAGATGACTATTATTATGTGCATAATAAAATTAAAATAAAAATGCATTAGCCTAGTCCTTCTGTGACATACATAGAATTATTAAGTAATACAATGGATTTCACTCTGGGCTTATACAATAGATACTGGTAAACATTATGTACTGACTTGAGAGAGAAGTAGCTGTTTACACTGGCTTCATATGAATGCTGGTTTGAATATATTTTATTACACACCAAGAATAGCTCTATAGTAAAAAAACATCCTTTTAAATGTAAATATTCTGGTCAAAAATCCATGATGGAGTTTAATGAATCGTGATTGTTTAGTTCACTTCTTAAATATAAAGCAGTATACAGGTCTACTTGGGCTTCCCTGGTGGGTGGTAAAGAATTCAAATGCATGGGAAGGATATTCAATCTCTGGGTTAGAAGATCCCCTGGAGAAGGAAATGTCAACCCACTCCAGTATTCTTGCCTGGGAAATCCCATGAACAGAGGAGCCTGGTGGGTTACAGTCCATAGAGTCACAAAAGAGTCGGACACAACTTGGCGACTACCTGCCCAAAAAGATATAGTATAAACCCAGTATTCTATATGAATTGTGAAAATAAAAAGGCTGGGAGGAAATATGTCCATCAACATTTTATTAGTAGTTATGGCTGGGTAGCAGATGTATAGGTAATTATTTTCAAATTTCCCATAATATTTTATAATCTTAAAACATTTGAAAAATTAAAGCATGTATGTTTCAGTTAACCACAAATATATCTAATGTCAATCACAGACAGTAAATAAAGATGTCTAATAAAAACACAATTGTAATAGAAGGGTCAGGCATTTCCATAGTGCTGCCTTTCTTTTTGTTTCTTTTTTTGATATATAAAGCCTACTTAGGCAGCTCAGGATGGAAAAAAAATTATTACTAAATCTCATAGTCTTGAAACTTGAGTCTTCCTTAAGCACAGAAAGGTTCTGGAGAGAATGGTTCAATTTCAGTGTTCTGCTGTGCCAGAACCTAGGGAATATGTCTGATAAAAGTATATTTCTTTCTTTCAATTAGACATTTTCAAGGGGCTTTCCTCAGGCTATGCCATTTATTAGCTTCAGTTACACAAAGTTCATTTTACATGTTAATGTATATGTTTATTTCTTATATTTGTTCTCCAGGATAATTCCTTAAAAGAGCAACATCTTGAAAGCCTAAAATAAAATGATTTATAAATAAGAATACTTTGAATGTTTGCTGGAGAGATATTGGAATTAGATTCAATTATTAGCTGTGGGATATTCACAGAATCTTTCAAACAGCATGTAAGCACTAGAAAAGAATTCAGCTCTCCTGCAACCAGATTTTGAATCTGGTAACTATATATTGCTAATGAGAATGCTCAGAAAATACGAATAGATTCCTGCCTGCCTTCAAATTCTAATCCTAATCATTCATATTTATATTGCTAATGAGAATGCTCAGAAAATACGAATAGATTCCTGCCTGCCTTCAAATTCTAATCCTAATCATTCATATTCACATAAAAGAGCATAACTGTCCTCTGGGCCTTTTGTTTATTGTTGAACTTGCTAAATGAAAGCAGAGGTTTGGCGTCACCTCTGGTTTACATACCTCTGACGTAGCTGGCATTGAAACCTTTCTTCTGGATGCTAAAGTCACTTGAAAAAGACACATGCATCTCATTCACACTTGAGTTAAATGATAGGCCTTTGGCAGTTGCTCCACAAAACTTCGTCTGGCTCTCTCCATTATCAAGGGATAATGAGTCATAAATGCAATTGGGAGCTTCTTCAATGTCGAAGTCATTAAATGTTATCTGAATGATATAGCCCGTGGGGGCTCGGAGGGTCCACATGCAAGCCTGTCTGTTGGGGTAGTCATTCGGGTAGCACGGAGAAGTAAAGGTCCCGGAAGGGTTGGAGAGGACCACCCTGCAGTTGGCACATGCCCACACTGTTGGCCAGACAAAAGAGAGACGGAGAGAAGGGCTGGATCAGAGGCGTGCAATAAACCAAGAATACCACACTCTGGGGACAATCAAGCAGCAAACATTTTAAAATAGCAAAATATAATCATCAACATTAAAAGGAAAATGAAACCATCTCAAGGAAAAAAAGAAAAACCAAGAGAGAAACAAAAAGTAAAAGAAAAATACAAAATTTTAGAGCAATGATTTTTTTAAACTTGGGGGAGGGTCATAAACCCTGAGAATCTGATAAAAGTCAGGGAAACTCTCTCCAGTAAAATGTACAGAGGCCCCTGCACCTGGCATACAATTTCAGGGAGTACATGAAGCCTTAGGAGGTAACATTGGATTTCACAAAGGTTCACTGACTTTAATCTTAAAGGATTAAGAATCTCCACTGAGCTAGGGTGGAGGGGATTTTACAGAACCATAAATGCAGAGCAATATTACAAAACTTGGAAGAGAAAGACTTAGGAAATAAATGTTTAAAGAGAAAGCTAGCTAGTAGTACAAAAAAATTTGACAAGTTATTATCATCTGGCAAATCGCATTTTTTTCTAAAATTCAAATACACAGCATCACCTTGCATGTGTGAAATACTTATAGTTTTGAAGAATACTTTCACTTCTTCCACTTGTTTATTTTAGTTGGCAATTATATACCTCTATGATTATCTCATTTACTCATCCACTCAGTGAATATTTATTGAATGTCTTCTACATGACAGGCGCTATTCTAAACAGTATATACCATGAGCAGGAAAGACAAAGTCTCTGTCTGAATGATTCTTACACTTCTTTGGACCCAAAGATACAAACCATAGTATAATGACAGATAATGATTAAGAGGTAGAAAGAAAAGTAAAGCAATCAATTATTTCTCAATTATTATTTACCTAGGGCCCGGTCACCAGCTAGAACCAGAAACCAAGATCTACTGTCTTTCTATTTAGTGATGCTTTTGAAATTAATATTCATGCTGCTTTTAAACATTTATGTAAATGTAGGCAGCAGTCTCATTTATTCAACATTCTGGATAAATAAACTGTCAAATAATTGACGACATACACTTTCAAACAATAAAAGACTGCTGCTGCTGCTGCTAAGTCACTTCAGTCGTGTCCGACTCTGTGCGGCCCCATAGACGGCAGCCCACCAGGCTCCCCGTCCCTGGGATTCTCCAGGCAAGAACACTGGAGTGGGTTGCCATTTCCTTCTCCAATGCATGAAAGTGAAAAGTGAAAGAAGTCGCTCAGTTGTGTCCGACTCTTAGCAACCCCATGGACTGCAGCCTACGAGGCTCCTCCACCCATGGGATTTTCCAGGCAAGAGTACTGGAGTGGGGTGCCATTGCCTTCTCCAGATAAAAGACTTCTACTATGTTAATGGAACTCACTCTCAACTTACTGTGTTCTTCCCTCTTTTACTGGGTTGAGTAGAATGAATATACAATAACTTTTCTTAAAAATGGTAGTTAGTGTAAATATTACTTATTCTTCTATGATGTGGTGATATCTTCCAGGATTTAGATGTGTAATGTTACATTGCTCAAGTTAGAGTTTTCTTTTTTCCTGTCCCTGGGGCCACCTTGTGTTATGCAGGGGTTTTGCCAACCGGCTCCACAACCATTCTTTCTAACTTGTTCTCCATCCAGCTCCTCCTCCATAAATCTCCAACACCTTTTACAGAGCTGAGGATAGACAGGGAAAAAGATCTATGATCATCAAATGTTGGCCAAATGCCTTCTCTTACCCACTCCTGGAGCACCGTGCTCCTCTCCTTGTAGCATGATTAAGAGCAGCTGGGTGAATTCCTGGCGTGAGATGATTTTGCTTACTGTCTGGATCTCCCACTATTCTCTAGGCTCAACAAGCAGAGGTTTGGTACTGTCATAGTCACCATCTGACCCCTCAGGACCTCACAGCATCCCTGCCACCTGGGAGGCCTTTGATTAAATTTGTTAAATTTCTGAACAAATAAATGAGTTACACAAAGAGTTGGACACGACTGAGCAACTGAGGGTGCATACACACAAATGAGTCACATGACTAAATTAAAGAATGACTGTAGTATATGAAACTGTCAACTAAAATCTAAGCCCCAAAAAAGAGTGCATCATATCTGAGATATCTCTTTGGATGGGGTTTTGAGGCTATTTCTTCCAATGATCTCACTCATGGCATGAGACTGAGATGATGAGGGCCTATCTCTCTGACATGTTTAGCTTTCTGTGACTGTACCCTGGGCTCAGAAGCAAGAACTAATCCTAGTAGATTAACAGTAAAGTATCCAGCAAAAGGCACTGGAGATTACAAAAGAAAAAAAGAAAGGAAAATAAGATACAATCTCTGAGTCATCCCAACATGCAAGCAGGCAGCATTATTTTTCCATAATAAGATGCTATGCCCTACATCCCTTACCCCACTAATGTTCATGATTTCTTTTACATTATTTTTACAAATTTACAAGAATTTTACAAATTCTTCTAGAGAGCTAATGAAAGATATAAAAAAAAGTCAATCTGACTCACCACACTGACCACGTGACCTTGAACAAGTTAATCTCTCTGTACCTCAGTTTCACCACTTTTAGTTTAGTAGCTCAGTCATGTCTGACTCTCTGTGACCCCATGGACTGAAGCATGCCAGGCTTCCCTGACCATCACCAACTCCTGCAGTTTGCTCAAACTCATGTCCATTGACTCAGCGATGCCATCCAACCGTCTCATCCTCTGTTGTCCCCTTCTCCTCCTGCTTTCAATCTTTCCCAGCATCAGAGTCTTTTCCAATGAGTCAGTTCTTTACATCAGGTGGCCAAAGTACTGCAGCTTCAGCTTCAGCATCAGTCCTTCTAATGAATATTCAGGACTGATTTCCTTTAGGATCGACTGGTTTGACCTCCTTGCAGTCCAAGGGACTCTCAAGAGTCTTCTCCAATATCACAGTTCAAAAGCATCAGTTCTTCAGTGCTCAGCTTTCTTTATGGTCCAACTCTCACATCCATACAGGACTACTGGAAAAAACATAGTTTTGACTAGATGGACCTTTGTTAGCAAAATAATGTCTCTGCTTTTTAATATGCTGTCTAGGTTGGTCATAGCTTTTCTTCCAAGGAGCAAGCGTCTTTTAATTTCATGACTGCAGTCACCATCTGCAGTGATTTTGGAACCCAAGAAAATAAAGTCTTTTACCATTGTTTCCCCATCTATTTGCCATGAGGTGATGGAACCAGATGCCATGATCTTAGTCTTTTGAATGTTGACTTTTAAGCCAGCTTTCTCACTCTTCTCTTTCACTTTCATCAAGAAGCTCTTTAGTTCTTCTTTGCTTTCTGCCATGGTGGTGTCATCTGCGTATCTGAGGTTAATGATATTTCTCCCATTAATCTTGATTCCAGCTTGTGCTTCATCCAGCCCAGCATTTCTCATGATGTGTGCTGCATATAATTTAAATAAGCAGGGTGACAATATATAGCCTTGACGTACTCCTTTCCCAATTTGGAACCAGTCTGTTGTTCCATGTCCAGTCCTAACTGTTGCTTCTTGACCTAAATACAAATTTCTCAGGAGGCAGGTAAGGTGGTCTGGTATTCCCATCTCTTGAAGAATTTTCCACAGTTTGCTGTGATCCACACAGTCGAAGACTTTGGCATAGTCAATAAAGCAGAAGTAGATGTACACTGGCAGAAATAAGAGCACCCACTACCCATGGTTATAGGGAGGACTGGACAGATTAGTTTTAGAATGTCCTAGAAACTGTACTGGCCACACACATAGCACTATTTAAGTGCTGGCTATTATCATCATTGCTATAACAAAATCTGTGCATCAATAATTTAAGAAAAAAAAGTAACACCCATCTTAACAGAAACTCTTTTTCCTTTAGACACCCATTGTGATAGGAAAGACAGGGAAGACTCCCATAATCATCATTTAAAAAAGCATGTAAAGCATTCTTCTACATGATTCTTATCTACAATAGCTAAATTACATTTAGACATAATGCTACCAAATAGCGATGATCTTAATTGGATGAACTGTCAATTAAACTAGGCACAATATCATCATGTTCATTATACTGATGTTTATAGATCCCAGCAAAGGGTTTTCACATAGGTTATTTCACTTGGCATCATAACCACCCTGGGAATTTCCATCTACAGAAGAAACAAATAAGGCTATTATAGATTATGTAAATTGCCAAAAGTTACATGTCTAATTGATAGGACCAAGGTTCAAACCAGCTCTTCTGAATGTAAATCCAATGTTTTCCCAGAGAAGGAAAGAAGTTGCCAAGATTAAACAAAAGACACAGCAAAGTGATGAGTTCAAGTCTTGTTTTAAGAGATAATGCTTTTTAATGGGTAATTTCGTAAACATAGTGTAATCACCCTGTTTTTGTTGTTGTTTAGTCATTAAGTTTTGTCTGACTCTTTTGCGACCCATGGACTTAAAGACCTCCCAGATCCTCTGTCCAAGGGATTTCCCAGGCAAGAATACTCAAGTGGGTTGCCATTTCCTTCTCCAGTAATCACCCTAAAATTAATATATTTTAAGAAACTAATTTTGAAATATTTGAGTAAAAATGTTCAGATCAGATCAGATCAGTTGCTCAGTCATGTCTGATTGACTCTTTGCAACCCCATGAATCACAGCACGCCAGGCCTCCCTGTCCATCACCAACTCCCGGAGTTCACTGAGACTCAACATCCATCGAGTCAGTGATGCCATCCAGCCATCTCATCCTCTGTCGTCCCCTTCTCCTCTTGCCCCTAATCCCTCCCAGCATCAGAGCAAAGAATGTTAGAGAGTCTAAAATGTAGTGCTTTGGATTTGTCCATTGGAGCAATAAAATATCACTGCTAACTGATCCCTATTCAAAGAGCCAGTACCCAAAGAAATTATTCTCTCTTGAAGGCGGGGCTACATAAAAAGATGGCACAGTAGCCATTGAATAAGGTCTTGGGAAAACCAGAGTTAACATCCTTTAAAAGCTACCCAACTCAAAACATCTGGCTCAAGTTGTTCTCAAAGACAGATATAATAACACATTCACACCCATACTTTATAAAAGCAAAGTTTTCAGATAATCTAAACAAACAAACCAAATTCCATCCTTGGTTCTTGCCTGTGCTTGCAATGTTGAGTAATAATTCACGTCTGCTTATTTTCACAAAACTTTATTCCTCAAAGAAACTCAAATCTGAATTGGAAAACCTCCGTTATGACAAAGGCTATCTCAGTTTATATAGAATATTTAGACATAGATTTAATAACTATTATCTCATTTTACCTGAGGTTTGGATTCTGACTCCACCTTTGCTGCAAGTACTTCTCTATAAATCAAATACTATGTTCTTTAAAATCCAAGACAGGAGTATCAGATCCCAAGAGATAAATCAAAAGAGATCAATTTTAGCTGCTTTCAACACATATCTGTAGATGAAATAACTGATAATCCTATACTGTGTTAAATGGTGAACAAAATGAATGCACCTAAATTAAATCTCGGGTTTTGTTTTGTTTAATCTGAATGTGTGTAAAACTGGCACTAGTGAATTTGTTGGACAACTTGGCTGGTGAAGAAGCATCTCTAGAAAATTTCCCTTCAGTTGCCTGCTCATTTTGCATCTCTTCGAAGTCACTGTTTGAATTCTCTGTACGAATCTCTTAAACGAATTGCTTAAAAAGGTTTAAAATATTTAGCAGCCTTGGTAGTTTCTGCAGATGAAACCTAAGGGCAGCAGCTGAGAGCTCTAGGGCTTGATGCCTCAATCATTACCAAGCCAGGGGAGCCACGCAACATTTCCCCTGATCAAGTGGAATGCACCAGGTACATCACGAAATGTAAAATATAAATAATACTTTGGATGCTGGCAGGTGTTAAATAACTGATAATATACAGAACTGAATGATATCATCAAAGTATTTAAATTCAAGTGATTTTAGGCCTCTTTGTGTATTTTTTTCAGGATGGCAAGGAATCTGAAGGCAGTCTGGCTGTGACATCTGTGTTTCTGTTAATGTGACAGACTTGGCAAGCATGCCTGGGCTCCTCACCACTCCTCTTCAAGCTCGGCGCTCAAAGATAGCGTTTCCGCGCTGGGAAAAGTCACTCTTTCACCAAGGTTTCATTGGTCGTTCCATCCTCCTGCTAGAACAAGCTAGGACATCTGTTTGCTCCCAAACTCGTCCTAAAGCACTGGTTTCCCCGGAGTTAACCAGAAAATTGTCTGATTTTCCTCTGTGATGTTTCAACCTGAAAATATTCTTCAGAAACACCACAAATATGAAAGTACTGCAATAACTTGGGCTAACTTGGGCTTCCCCAATGGCTCAGCAGTAAAGAATCCACCTGCCAATGCAGGAGACTCAGGAGACTCGGGTTCAGTCCCTGGGTTGGTAAGATCCCCTGGAGAAGAAAATGGCAACCCACCCCAGTATTCTTGCCTGGGGAATCCCGTGGATGGAGGAGCCTGGCAGGCTACAGTCCATAGGGTCGCAAAGAATCAGACACAAGTGAGCATGCATTCTGCTATTCTGCTGCAATAACTTAAACATGGAAAAGGTCCCACTCTACTTAAATCAGTTCAATTAAGTCTGACCTCACTAGAACAGGGGCTTCCCTGGTGGCTCAGAGGTTAAAGCGTCTGCCTGCAACGTGGGATCCCTGGGTCAGGAAGATTCCCCTGGAGAAGGAAATGGCAACCCACTCCAGTATTCTTGCCTAGAGAATCCCTTGGACGGAGGAGCCTGGTGGGCTACAGTCCACAGGGTCACAAAGAGTTGGACACAACTGAGCGACTTCACTTCTTCACTTCACTTCACTAGAATATGAACAAGAAGTTGAAATGAAGGTTCCTTCATGAGGCAGCACCATTAAACTTGAATAATTTTTTGAATCTCCAAAGAGATCCACAGGCACAACACCCTCAGACACATTTCTGTCTTCTGTGATACTGTTAATGTTTAAACTTTGAATCCTCTTTCCATAATCACCTTGGCATGAGAACATTCCCTATATAACTGCAAAAGGTAATACTTTTGAAGATCCAAACAACAGAACTACTGTAAATCATTCTAGAGTCGGCTGAGCATGTAGATATATATCCTGTGTAAGAGGATTAAGAACCGAAGCACATGTGCATGCATTTGCACACACACCCACACACATTTTCATGGGAAACTATTCTCTCTTAAGCAATCGTTGCGTCTTTCTCCAGCTGTTAAAAACACAATCTAAAGGCAATGCACCATTTTAAACAGTCTAAAGCTGCCTGCTTATAACTTACTCTACCTTCTAGTTAATGCATTCAAGTCTCTTATCCCCTTCCTTCCTGCACTTCAAGCCCCTAACTCTGAATTAATCTAGCCATGGACCTTCTCGCTCTCTATGCACTCATAGACTTCTGTATACTGCTGAAAGAATACTCAAAATCAGGCAGATTATTTTTACTAAAGAGGATTCCAATGTGATCTCACTCACCTTCTTCAACATTTGATGCTTCTGAACACTCCCTGATTCTGTGTCCTCCACTCAGTTCCCACTGTCTCCTTGATCTCCTCCTGCCTTTCTCTCTGCCCTCTCTGAGCACACCTCTGCTCTACTGGCCCTGACCTCAGCCAGCGGCACAGCATCAGCTGGGAGCTTGTTAGACCGAGATTTTCTGGTGATTCCCAAGTACACTAAAATCTGAAAAGTGCTCCTTTAAGTAATGCTGCTGCTGCTGCTAAGTCACTTCAGTCGTGTCCAACTCTGTGCAAACAGGCTCCCCTGTCCCTGGGATTCTCCAGGCAAGAAAACTGGAGAGGGTTGCCAGTTCCTTCTCCAATGCATGAAAGTGAAAAGAGAAAGTGAAGTCACTCAGTCAAGTCTGCTTCTTCGCGACCCCATGGACTGCAGCCTACCAGGCTCCTCTGTCCATGGGATCTTCCAGGCAAGAGTACTGGAGTGGTTGCCATTGCCTTCTCTGCCTTTAAGTAATAACATACTACAAAATCAATTCACAATCTCCACACATGCACCTGCTTCCAAGAAGATCTATCTGCCCCTCCTGCATCTTTCTTAAAATTTTATTTTATTATTTTATTTTTGGCTGCGCTGGGTCTTCATTGCTTTGTGCAGGCTTTCTCTAGTTGTGGCTGGTGGGGGGCTATTCTTGAGGTGAGTAGGCTTATCACTGCCGTGCCTTCTCTAGTTGCAAAGCACCAGCCCTAGGCACTCAGGCTTCAGTAGTCGCGCAGCATGAGCTTGGTAGTTGTGGCTCGTGGGCTGTAGAGTGGGGGCTTAGTTATTCCACGGCACGTGAAATCTTTCCAGACCAGGGATCAAACCTGCGTCCCCAGCACTGGCAGGTGGATTCTTATCCACTGTAAACCTGGGAGGTCCCCTCCTGCATCTCTTAGTCATATTTGCACCATAACCCCAGAGGAGGACCTCTTACCTGAAGAGAATCAAATCAGGGACTTGGTTGCTAAGTCAGATTACCTCTCTATAAAGTTAGAGACACAAATTTTTCAGAGAATGATGAACAACAGAATGACAAAGTTATATAAACACAAAGGTATCAGCATCCTTTGCCACTTGCAAAGATAGATGCTGATGAGCAAATAGAGAAAAGAGAAAGAGAGAAAATGTAAGAACAGAGAGATAAGGGAAAACCAGTCCTCTGAAAAACAGACTCTCATTTCTAGACACTCCATGTCCAGTCACCAATGGAGGAGCTGTTCTTTGTGGCTTGTCCTTGGATCCTATGACCAGAACTCTCCTACCATGACGCTTCTTCTCCTGATCCATTGTTTGTAGATTTCTGATCCATACAACCAAGTCTGCCCCAAGCCAACTCTTATAGGGCTCTCTCTCCTCTGTCTCCAGTTCTTCTCTCCTCACTCATTCTTGCTGGGTGATCTCATCCAAACATAGGCCTTCCTTATGTCCAAATGCAGATGACATACATGTTCTCCAAACCACACTCGTGCATGTCTGCTCAACATCTCTACTTGGACACTTCACAGATTCCTCGATCCAAACACTGTTCCTCCAACCACTTATTCATGTTCTAAGTATTAGTTGTAAGAAAATCAGCCAAACTAGGACTCTGAATATCCCTTCTCTCTTCTTTCCTCTACGCCCCTTAAAGTGGTTTGTCAAGGGCTATGACATCATTTTCTTCACGGTTCTTTCATTTCTCCCCTTCTTTCATTTCTGTGGCCACTTAGTTCTTATCTTTCTTCCCTTAGAAAAAAGTTCAGTAACTAGTCTTTTGATCAATAGTCTTGTTATCTCTGACTCATTCCCCCCATCACTACAAGAAATATCTATGAAAATGCAAGTATAAAAATATTTCCTCTAATTCAAAATCTTCTCTGAAATCCAACAAAGCAAGCGTCTTTGAATGACCATATAGTGCTCCATATCTGTCCTGTTTGAATTTTCTAATTCATCACTCAACAATCCCCAACACCCATTTACCCAATAAATAGTTATCAAGCAGCTATGTGCCTGGCTCTGTGGTCTGATACTAAGAATAAATTGTGGGCAAGATATAACCCCAGATTTTATGGAAGGTATGCTGCTGCTGCTGCTGCTGCTAAGTCGCTTCAGTCATGTCCGACTCTGTGCGGCCCCATAGACGGCAGCCCACCAGGCTCCCCCATCCCTGGGATTCTCCAGGTAAGAATACTGGAGTGGGTGGCCATTTCCTTCTCCAATGCATGAAAGTGAAAAGTGAAAGTGAAGTCGCTCAGTTGTGTCCGACTCCTAGCGACCCCATGGACTGCAGCCTACCAGGCTCCTCCATCCATGGGATTTTCCAGGCAAAAGAGTACTGGAGTGGGTTTCCATTGCCTTCTCCATTATGGAAGGTATAGATTACTGCAAATACAGATAAATAAGTAGACAGTGATAATACAATGTGAAAATTGCTCTGATAGTGCATGCATATGTGCTCGCTCAGTTGCTCAGCTGTGTCCGACTTTTGTGACCCCATGGAGCCCACCAAGCTCCTCTGTCCATGGGATTTCCCAAGCAAGAATACTTGAGTGGATAGCCATTTCTTCCTCCAGGGGATCTTCCTGATTCAGGAAGCAAACCCACATCTCCTGCGTCTCCTGCACTGGGACACAAATTCTTTACCACTGAGCCACATGGGAAGCCCATGATGGAGCACGTAGACGAGTAGATAACTGCAACTACCTAGGTTTAGGTTTTGTAGAAATAGAACCATTTCTAACAGATGAGAAAGAAACTGAGACCTAAACATGCAGCAGATAAGTTGGCCAATGGAAGAGGGGAGGCAGAGGAGAAAAAGAAAAGAGAGTTCTGCACAGTAGGGTCACCAGGTTGCATCAGCTTGTGGGTGAGAGAGAGCATGAACTGTTCCAGTAACTTAAGAGTTTTGTTTAGCTGAAGCAGAGTGTACAAAATGGGGAGAAACATTAGATAAAGATGTCAAGGTAGGCCAAGATTAGATTCTGCAGGGTTTTGCAAGCAAAGCTAAAGAAAAAAATTTTAAATGTAATATGAGCAGTAGGGAAAATTAAAAGGTTTTAATTATGGGAAAGTAAAATAATCAGATTTGTACTTAGCACATTTTTAAAACCTCACCCTTGTGCACATAAACACACAATTACCAGTGAGCAAAAACTGTTGTAAGAATAACTTCAGCCTTATGCAAAGGGTTTGAGAGATGACAAGGAGAGAGACAAAAGACAGAAAACTATCCTGGCAGTTCGTTTGTGGAAAGAAAAAATCAGTCACAGTGGTAAAGGAAGATTAATTCTACCAAGATTCAGTGAAGCAAAGCCTAATTGTTGATGGGTAAGATTAAAACGCAGCAAAATGACCAATCTAGTGTTTATCAAAGATGTCTTACTTTGATCTATTATCTCTTAAAAAAAAAAAACAAAAAAACAGAACAGGAAACTATAAAAAAAACACTCACCTAATGTTCATTTCACTTAAGAATGCCACAGAAAACCTGGGATTATCTAGGCAGCATTGCAGGGTAAAACTGGTTTATGTTAGTATTACCCAGAAAAGTACTGCTAAATCTCACCAGCATAAGTGGAGAATGTCTTAGCCTCATAAAAGCTAATTATAGTTCTAATACCCATCAAGGCAATGATGTCATTACTGGCTAAACAGCACATGACTAATTCCTTGAGCACTGAAGGCAGCTAATGAGATATCCATGTAAAGTACTAGGACTATACTTGCTCATGGACAGATGCTCAAATAATATTCATTTAGAGTGTTGTGACTGTCGTTATTATTTAATAGCAGAGCATGTTAGGCATATTTTGGTTCATTCATTCATTTATTTATTCAATTTTCTGGGCCCCTACTTCCATTCATTTTCAGTTTTCTTTTAAATATCTTTACATTTATGTTTATCAGAGGATGGTCAGAGGGAAAGTAGGATTAAAAGGTCCTTTTTATTATGGTTGCAGGTGTGGAACCTGAAATTAATAGCTAGAACTAGTTTTGATTTTAGAAACTTGCCCTCCAAATAAGTTGGGACAATATATTAGGGAGAAGATGGCAGTAGGTAAATGTGCATCTTAGCTCAAATTTTCCAAATGAGCCTTTAATTTGAGGATAAAAAAAAAACAACACTCAGATTTGTGCACTTAAATGGGAGCAGTTTAAATAGTCAAGGTTTGGAGCAAAGCAAATTATCAATGCAACTGGATAATTCTGTCCCTTTATGCAGTACTTTTTAATGTAAACAACTTAGTAATAAGGAAGAACTGATGTAAAAATTATATAATATAGATTTTAAAAAATAAAGAAAAATGTTTTTCAGTAAAACTTTCCATCCATTTTATACATAAATAGGTTGTTTAAATACACTGTCTAACTGCCTTAAGTTAATCCATCACTGGAATTAATTACTTTTCAAAATATTTATACAGTGTTAACTTTGCACATAAATCTCAAGTATAATATATTAGAGAAGTGTGTGTGTGAGAGAGAGAAAGAAATAGATTATCTCAAGTTTTAGTAAATTCTAAAGTGGGACTTTGAAAAACTGTTTCTTAGTCCAGCTCCTTTCTAGCTAACTCACAAGGTCTAGCTGATTAAAAAAAAAGTTATTATTATGGAAAAAAATCATTATAGCAGGAACGATATGCTTATGAAGCTAAACTAGAAGCTTTCTCAAGATCCTTTCCAGATCTAAAATTATTACCATTCAAGGTATTTTCTTAATGTGAATACATGTCATATAAACCCATATAAAGTCATAAACCCATCTTCTCTGGAGGTGAAGAGAAATAAAAATAACTGTAATAACAACCGGCAGCTGTTAGTAGTGAATGACTACTTTGTGCCAGGTGAGAGGGGATTAAATTGTCTTCTCCTTGAAAAAAATCTATGGTTATGTGAATAGTTGGGACACATGACAAGTGGATCACAGTGGGTTCTGCTCTTGGCTAGTGACTGGCCTTGGTTTCCATATTTGAAGGAAATGTCTTTTCTGGTTCTAAAACTCTAGTGGAGTGATGGATCAGAGCTTCAGTTGCCCCTCCCCTGGAAGAAACTTCTGGGAGAGTCATGAAGACATCAGACGCTTCCCCAAGGAAAGCGCAAGAGATTATAAGGAAGAGGGTCTTTTTGAGTATTCATGAGTCTCAACTTGTTTGTGTTATTTGTCCACATTGGAGCCATAAATCAGCCAGTGCAGGTTGAATGCAAGTGGAGCTTAGTGCTCGGCAAACATCCTGGCTTCTGGGATATATTCCGACTGCTCAAGAAATTTCCACATCTTGCGAACACTACTTATTGTGCTATTTTGATATTGCTGGCTTAGAGTTACAGAGCAAGTTGTGACAGATTGTGAAGATTCAGAGTGTGGTTACATCAAGGGAAAAAAAATCACCTCCCTTCTACTTAATATAGCTGCTTTTGTATGTTCTTGATGCCTACCAGCTTACTTTATAAAAGAAACAAAAATCATCTATTACTTTCATAAAGTTAATACACTTACTGAGCAATGAGGCTGAACTTTGGTCTGCTACTCTATTGCCAAAATGTTTATCTAATTTCAAACTGCACTGGGCTGGGGACAAGGCGATGTAGGTGTAACATTGTACAGCCTCTGGCAGGTTATTTACATCCAGGCAGCTTCATCAACTTCTCCACAGTTAAATGGCTTCATCCCTGCCCTGGGGAGCCTTCACACCAATCACCAGCCTGCAGCAAAAACACACTGGAAGAAGTTCACAAAGTTCACCACGCTGGATAATTATAAGTTTCCAGGATAGTATGAAAGTCTACTTGCTTACTGTCCTCTTTCAGTCAGCTTTATTTTTAAACTGCAGAAAAATGGGAGAGTGACTTGTTTACAGGTGAGTGAATAAAGTCACACCTGCAGGCAAGACAGAGAGAGGCCAAACCACCAAAAGCGGGTGGGTTGGGTGGTCTACATGGCAAACAGGGTAGCGTGTTTCCCGTTGGAGCTGCTGACCTAAGAAAAGAAGTTGCTCAGTGTGCAAGAGGGCTGAGCCGGGCAGGCACACCTCTGCTGCTGGAGAGTGCTGGAGGACTCAGGCTGCTCAGGACTCTTTCACTGGCTTCTGGGGAAGCTGAGCCATCACTGGCTCTTCTGTAAATTGCTTCTACGCTCACAATCACCATTTAGCTTTGAGAGTTGTTTGTGGGAAGTGTTGTGTTAGTCGCTCAGTCGTGTCTGACTCTTTGCGACCCCATGGACTATAGCCTGCCAGGCTTCCCTGTCCATGGAATTCTCCAGGGCAGAATACTGGAGTGGTTTGCCATTCCCTTCTGCAAGGGATCTTCCCGACCCAGGGATCGAACCTGGGTATGCTGTATCACAGGTGGATTTTTTAGTCTGAGCCACCAGGGAAGCCCATTAGAGGGAAAGGGAAATATTACTTTAATATACAGAATCCTTTTATGATCCCATTTAGAACAGCAAGTACGGAAATTTTGTAGGGCGTTATCTAAGGAAGTTATTTTGAAATAACAATAGGTATAATACTATTCTTGCTCAGTAGCAAGTATAATACAAAGCTCAGTCACCCCCAACTCATCAGACTGAGCCCCAGGAATTAATAAAATGACATTAAGAAGGTCCACCTTACAGAAAAACTCAAAGGGAAATTCCAAACAATGGTAATGTGGGATTCCAGTATAAATACAAAACTCTGGATAGACACATATCGTTTCCCAGGGAAGTATATATGATGGGAAGGCCGTGTGCCATTTTGGCATCAAATCTCCATCCAAAAAAGATGAGAAACTTTAGGTTTCTCTATTCCTTCATAATAAATTAAACTAAATAAGAGATAATTTAGATAACAGATCTTTTCTGAAAATCATTTGCTAAGATAATTTGAGTAAAATCTCTACTTAAGGCAATCAAAATGATTTTCTTCTCCAATAACTTTCTGTTTGGGGGACAATCAAGACATTAGGCATTTTTCTTAAGGACCACTCAGCCAACGTGGTTCTGTCCCAAGTAGAAGGACTGCTAGCCTCACTGTGCAAAATGAGCCAAAACAAAAAAGTCAATTGAGATTTTAATTAAAGTTAGTATTTGCTTGTAAAGTGACATTAATAGTTTGCACATACGTGATTTTCTTGATAGGAATACTTTTTAAAATTATCAAAAATATTTTTTCTCCAACATACATCTTTTTCAAGGATAATATTTTATGATGTTTTACAATTATTTTTCTACAAAGCTGAAAGTCATGATTCAAAAGTGAGCAAGGCAGAAAATGTTCCTTGGTCACTATATGTTTCATAATAAACAACAGTCAAGAAGAAATATATGACCCATGCTTAACTTAAAATGCAGGCCAAAGCTCTTGGCTAAAAGATAAAAGAAATGTTCTAAGTGACTGTATGCAAAACTTAATGTATAGCAACAAATGCAGGATCGTATCTAGTCATTAGCAATTCAAACATAGCAAAGACCCTTTTCACAGAAGAACATGGGCAAAGCAGACCTTTAAGGACAGCCTATCTTGTCATTTCTGTTTACTACATTTAAACATTTGCTCACGGGAGAGCTGAAAATTAAGCACCTATAGTTCACATAAGGTCTTTTGGAAGCAAATCTAAGTTTCCATTTGAACTGGCTTTGGAGTTGCTCCTATGCCAACATCTGTACAGCTGTTCTCAGTACATACACCCTCCAAAAACCAGACTAGAAATAGCACACGGCCTGGCTGGAACTCTGTGCAAAGCGTTTCAGTCAAAGACAGCACTGTCCTCTAAAGCACATTATTCAACAATTAGATTTGGGCTGCTGAAGCGAAAGGACAAAGGCTCCACTATATCCTGTGCAGTTCTATCAATTTGCTTCATGATGTCATTTTTAGGTACAGCCTTTCCATTCACAGTCTGATTTACAGGGTTTCCAGTGATGTAGAAACTATGCAAAAAGATGTGCGTCTACCTCTTAGGCTACAGGCTTTCTAGAAGTATAAAAAAAATAAAGACTTCAGTAAGAAAACTTCATGTCAAAGTAACTTTTCTATCAAAACCATTAATAAAGGTAAATTTTAATGTTAATGAAACTTTAATGAAAAAAAGTATATCCACTTGTATCCTACTTGGTACAACATCCAAAGAAAGTAAATGTGCTGATTCTTTTTGCTGCCTTCAGTAGACTGGAAAAAATTTAAGAAATAAAAATAAAAAAGAAAAGATAATGGCAATGCTCAGCTGATTTGATCCTGGAATTTCGGGAAAGGCTGGCCAGAACACTCTGCACTAAGAATGTTTGATATAAAGTGATTAAACCATCTTATGAGTGGCATCTTGTTAGGTATAATTGGAATAGCATTATGGCAGATTAAGCTATCACCTTTTCCTCTCAACCTCCTTTGGTAACCGGGGTAAGGGAATATAGGGAAGTAATACAGGGAAGTAAAAGAAAATAGATTTTAGACATAGCTTGAGTGGGAGCTCTTTGCTGTCTTTTCCCTCTTGGATTCTTTGAGTTATATCCAATAAAAATGGAAGTAGAAGGGGAAAAAAAAAACAAATGGCTATCTCTAAGATAACTAACTTATCTTGGGTTCATTCTGTAAAACTGCTAATGCCAGTACACAAACTTACAAATTCCCTTCATCCTACAGACAAAGGCTTGGGGTTTTTTGTTTGTTTGTTTCGGTTTTAGGAGGGAAGATGAGAAAATCTGAAAATCCTGTGATAAACACTCTGAAATTCAACACTATTTTTCTTGGCAGCCTTCATCTAATTTTATTTGCTTGCTTTCTTTGTCAGGTTTTTCTATGGATTAAACAACACGAATTCATAACATGAGCTAGGCTAAAAAAAATAAAGAATCACAAAGGACAAAGTTCTACATGCACACACATAATATGTTCCCCTTCTGGACACATATAGGATATAGATGCAGACAATTTCCATAAAGTCAGGGAGTATGGCTACTTGATTCACTGCTAAATATCCCACGCTCACTGTTAGGCATGGCAAAGATTCAAATACCCAGAAATTGAGAAACACACACACACACACGTACTTCAAAATACACACACAACATTAACATATACGCTTTTACATATATTTTAGATATATGTATTATAAGATTAAAAAAAAAATCAGAATCCTTATAGAAAAAAATCAAGTCGGACACGACTGAGCGACTGAACTGAATCAATCTATACTTACACAGCACATACTAAGTCTAAAGAATATGTTGTAAGCATTAAAGAGGAAAATAATTTACTTTGGGAGAAATAATAAGCCACAGTAGTTGCTGTTCAGTCACTCAGTTGTGTCTGACTCTTTGTGACGCC
The DNA here is from genome assembly GCF_032452875.1 of Bos javanicus. Lineage (NCBI taxonomy): Eukaryota > Metazoa > Chordata > Mammalia > Artiodactyla > Bovidae > Bos > Bos javanicus. The sequence goes on along the minus strand of NC_083876.1, from coordinate 79,784,121 downwards.
CTGGACTGCAGCATGCCAGGATTCTCTGTCCATCACCAACTCCCTGAGTTTACTCAAACTCATGTCCATTGAGTCGGTGATGCCATCCAACCATCTCATCCTCTGTTGTCCCCTTCTCCTCCTGCCTTCAATTTCTCCCAGCATCAGGGTCTTTTCTAATGAGTCAGCTCTTTGCATCAGGTGGCCAAAGTATCGGAGTTTCAGCTTCAGCATCAGTCCTTCTAATGAATATTCAGGATTGATTTCCTTTAGGAGTGACTGGTTTGATCTCCTTGCAATCCAAGAGACTCTCAAGAATCTTCTCCAATACCACAGTTCAAAAGCATCACTTCTTTGGTGTTCAGCCTTCTTTACAGTCCAACTCTCACATCCATACATGACTACTGGAAAAACCATAGCTTTGACTAGACAGACCTTAGCAGAGAGGTCACAAATTTCCCAAAGTAGGAGAGTCACTTGTATGTAAGGCCAGTTGTTGACATTATACATTTTCTCATCTTAAACCATCCAGATCTCTAGTCAATAACATTTAGCAGAATATCACTTTGTGTGGAAAGCTAGGTGACCTACCTGATGCCTCTCATTTTACAGATGTGGAAGCTAAGGCCCAGAGTTACCAACTGACTTGCCAAAAAGAACACTATGAATTAAAATAAAAATGAGAATTGTTTCTGTTTCCCAACTATGTTAAATGCAAATATTTTCTAATATGTATATGCCTGTGATATATTTAAATGCAGAAAATAAATTTTAGCATGCCTATAGGGCTTCCCTGGTGGCTCAAATGGTAAAGAATCCACCTGCCAATGCAGGAGATTCAGGTTCAATTTCTGGGCAGAGAAGATCCCCTAGAGAAGGGAATGACAACCCACTCCAGCATTCTTGCCTGGAGAATCCCATGGACAGAGGAGCCTATCTGGCTCTAGTCCATGGGGTTGCAAAGGAGTCGGGCACGAAATAGTAACCAAACAACAACAGCAACAATCAAAGTATACCGTTGATCAATGAAACTTCCTATATTACCATTAATACTTAGAGTAATTTTTAGGAAACTTTTTCTTCTTTTTCGATGAAGTCTAAACATCTCAAAAGAAAATCTTATGTTCAAATATTGCTTTGCTCATGATCCATAAATATTTTTTCAAGCAAAGAGAGCAAGGTATTTAGTCACCAAAGTATACTTTGTATTCACACTGAGGTAGCAGATGCTTTCAAATGATGTTAGGAAAGAAGAGAGAAGTAAATTAGAAAAGGATATTTTCATTATCCTATTTTTACCAACCCAAAGATACACACTGTTCCCACTGAAAAAATGAGCTGTCGTATGCCTATATCTAAATTTGCTTTTTCCTTTTGATCTTTTAACATTTGATGCAGAGTCCAATTATAAGACGGCTCAGTTGATCAAAGACGGACTGTCATACTCCCTTTGATGCATCCTCTAGAGGGCTTAACAAACACCATTTTAAAAATATACTGTACCAGAACATAAACCTATCACTCATGTTTGTTTTTTATTGAATTTCTGGTAACCGAGTGGTGTGATGATTCTCAAAACCTGAATTCCACCACTCCATTACCATGTAGCTAATGGGTTCAGAAAAATCCAACCACAAAAACATAATCACAGTAGTTCTCTGTAAAGTGGTACCTGAAACCTCATTGATTACGACACTTAAAATATTCCCTGTGAAGGTCAAATTCAAAACATATTTATGAAAAATAAACCTTTATGTTTAGATTTTAAATCTGTTGGCCAGAAAAAACATGGTAATTTGGTCCAAAATATAAAAAATGAACATAGAAATCCAGGAGAATATTTAGCTACCTTATTCAAATAAAAACTCTTGTCTGTACTTGAAAGTTATAATGAAGAGCTCCCCAGGAATTTAGAAATCAGATTGTTCTTTAAAGCATTAAATTTTAACTCTTTTGTATTGATACCAATAGACAGAGCCTACTGGTCTTAGAAAAAGAATCTTAGAAAAAGAATCTTTCTGAGACCGGTAAGATATGACTGTTATCAAAATGAATGTGGAGAAATATTTACAATATGGTAAAAGGAAAATCTAAGAATTCAGTGGTAATACCTATCTATGTATTATACTAGGCCAGCAAGAAAATCCTAGAAAATGGCCCAGAGTCCTTGTGCCACTAAGACCAAGACTCTCATGAAATGGAAACACAAAGTTCATTTCTACTGATAGTGTTAAACACTGGATTCATCACAATCTTTTCATTCATACTCAGACCACTTCTAGTTTCTTCTTTAGGTGTGCCATCCACTCTTCTGGCTCCTCTGATAGATATTACCCATTATATATCAAGAAACTGGCTCATTAAGATTTGGTTTCTCAAGTAAAGCGATATCCCCATGACAGCCAGGCAAGTAGGGGTAATTTCAAAAATATTTAACAATCCATAACAACTTGGGCTCCAACCAATTAGAGGAGATATTGGCCGGGAAGGTGGCCATAAAAAACAGGTGAATACCATCAGGTTTGACTCAGATTTCTGTACTCATTTTTCTTATCCCTTGACTTGTAACTTTCCTTGACAAGTAACTTTCAGTTACTTGTCCTCCCTCTTTTGCTATGAGATCCATGAGCACAGGGACTTATTTACCACTGTATCCACAAAACCTAGTCTAATTCCTGGTCCTGGTCCTGAAAATAAATAAAAGAATGAATGAATGAAAAAATGAAGGAACAAGTAAGTATTAGTTTGGGTGAATCTACCATTAAGAGACAGACCCATTTTCACAGTGGGCTCAAAATGAAATTTCTGAGCCTCCAAGACTGAGTGATAGACTAATTCACCAAGGACACCTTCAGGGAGGTCACCTGAGGAAACAGTTTCAGCATCCTTCCTGCAAGCAGACCACTATCTTGACCCAGTCTTTCAGATACCCTGGGGATTCCCCGACTCCACACACACACAGAACCTCCAGTGAGATTACCAACATAAGAAAACTTTACATTCTTTGTCTTCTCAACACAAATCTAAGACATAACAACAGCCAACACATTTAACGGATTAAGATCCCAAGTCAATTTTGCCACAAATTAAAGTCTGGATGAATTTAAAAGTTTGATTGCTGAAACAGTCCCTTTGACCATGTAATAATTAAGCTTCCCTTTTCAATTTGCTGTGCTTTAGTCCAAGACTACACTACCTGAGTGTCATCTTACTCTCCCTTATTAACATTACTCAGGATGGAATTACTTGGAATGCCTTAAGGAAAACTTCAATATTGCTGTAATGAAAACATTTACAACAAATATGACCAAGGCTTAACATATTTAGTATAGAATTGGTTAAAAAAATCACTAGAAGAGAAAATGTTTATAATGGAAAATTAACTATACAAATCATTCAATATGCCAATCCAAATAAAGGAAATCCAAATGAGACATTATGTTTTCTATCAAACTGGCAATGATTAAAGCAATATTACCCAGTAGTGATGAGAGGCTCATTAGATAAACACTGATACTCTTCATTGTAAAACTGTACATATGTATTTACCTCTGCTGCTGCTGCTGCTGCTAAGTCGCTTCAGTTGTGTCCGACTCTATGTGACCCCATAGACGGCAGCCCACCAGGCTCCCCCATCCCTGGGATCCTCCAGGCAAGAACACTGGAGTGGGTTGCCATTTACTTCTCCAATTTACCTCTACTTAGAAATAATTTTAAACCTCCAGAGAAGTTGCAAAAATAACACGAAGAACTCTTGACACAGAATCACTTATTATAAATATTTACCCCATTTGTTTTATCATTTTTCTTATCTTCTCCTTTCCACTGTCTGTAGACACACACACACACACACACACACACACACACACACATACTCTTTTTTCCCTGAATCATCTGAAAGTAACTTACATTTACTGGGGCTTCAGGGTTTATTTATTTAATTGAAATTTTTGTTGAGGTATTTGTTGATTCACATGCAGTTTTAAAAAATAATACAGAGACAGCCCAGGTACTCTACCAAGTTCCTCCCAATGCTGACATTTTGCAAAACTAGAGTACAATATCACAACCAGGATACAGATACAATACACCTCTCTTTTTCAGATTTTTCCAGTTTCACATGTGTTTGTGTGAAGGTGTGTGTATTTCTCATGATTGCTTAATTTCATCTATGTAAAGCCAGTTATGTATATTATAGCTCAAGTAAGGGGCAAGATTTGTACAGATTTCAAGAATTATAAACCTTTATGCTTTTTTCAAGTGAGGAGTGAACCCAACTTAATAAAAGAACTTACTTTAAGTAATATAATAGCACTTCATTATTTAGGCTCAAGAACATGATCTTTAACCAGAAGATGAAACAAAATTATAAGCAGGCTTAAATAAAGCAAATTACCATGCTTTTTAGTCTGGAAGAATTGAGGCATTCTCTGTGCTACTCCTCATGTCCCTTCCTGAAAAGATTTGCCATAGAAATACAATTGGGATATAGAGACAAAAGTTAATTCTGACTATTGCTAATATTAAGAAAATTAGTACCATGTTAATTTCTCCACCAATTTCAAAATCTCTTCACTAGTTTCTCTTTAATTGTGACTTTTTAGAGGAGTCAGTAGGAGTAAAGAGGTGTAAGACAGTAGGGTTTTTTTTTTAATTTATTTTTAATTGGAGGATAATTGCTTTACAATGTGGTGTTTGTTTCTGCCTTACAACAGTGTGAATCAACCATATGTATTCATGTATCCCCTCCTCTTGACCCTCCCTCACCCCTCCACCCTATTCCACCCTCTAGGTCATCACAGAATACTGGGCAGATTTTTTAGATTATATCAGTGATGCGTTTGGATTAAATGGTATCTATATTCCTATAAACCTGGAGAAGGAAATGGCAACCCACTCCGGTATTCTTGCCTGGAGAATCCCATGGACAGAGGAGCCTGGTGGGCTACAGTCCACGGGGTCACAAAGAGTCGGACACAACTGAGCGACTTCACACACATTAGCCATGTTGCCATTGGGGAAAATGCAATTTTAGTTGATGACATTATCTGATCATAAATTTATGTTTCAACACAAAATAAGTCATCTTAAAGAGTACATTCAGAACATGCTGGGAGTGAGGTGCCAGGATTTATGATATTCTATTTCCTCCCTTTTTGTGGGTCACTAAAAATCCACATATTTAATTGACCTGTAAATTAGAAAGACTATTTTGAATTCAAACAGTGTTGATCTTTATATGAATAAGATTTCTTAACCAAAAAAGCAATAGGTTTAATACAGTGCTTTATATTTACAAATCAAACTTTTGTTCAGTATTTTCATTATTTGTAGCATCTTTATAGCTATCAGCCAACAAGTATAAGTAGAACAGTTTTCATCATGGCTATCAAAGATAACAAGATATTTTTTCAAGTTATGTACATTTCCCCTAGTCCGGTTCCTAACTAAAAACTAAAGAAAAATTAAAGACAACTGCACTTTTATACGGAGAAGGCAACAGCACCCCACTCCAGTACTCTTGCCTGGAAAATCCCATGGATGGAGGAGCCTGGTAGGCTGTAGTCCATGGGGTCGCTAAGACGAGACTGAGCGACTTCACTTTCACTTTTCACTTTCATGCATTGAAGAAGGAAATGGCAACCCACTCCAGTGTTCTTGCCTGGAGAATCCCAGGGACGGGGGAGCCTGGTGGGCTGCCGTCTATGGGGTCGCATAGAGTCAAACACGACTGAATCGACTTAGCAGCAGCAGCACTTTTATATCAAAAACTCTCAATGCATCAACAAATCTGTAACATCTATTTCTTTCTCCTTTGCCACTCTTTAGGAAATTTCTCAGTCATGCAAAGCTTTTACTGAAAAATGAGTATTTCTCAAGTCCCCTTGGACTTTTATAATTTGCAGTATTTTACAATCTGATTGTTGAATGAGTCATACTTCTGGTATTTATTGGCGCTGACTTGACTCTCAATTCTCCTAATCTGTGATTCCACCTTTCTGCCTTGCTCTAGCCGCTTTACCTGAATTATTTGAAGTTGAAGTAGAATCAATTCATTTCTTAATAGCTCCATCATTTAAAGAGATCTTCAAATATCCTAATAGTTATTAATATGTTTTATTGCAAGGACAATTTGATAACTACAATTCTAGACTCTCATAGAATGTCAATCATAATGTTAGATATGTTCAAAAGTAGCATGTGTGTGTGTGTGTCCTCTCCATCACCTTTCAATTTTAGATCTTATCTACCAACTATTGCCTAAAATAGAATGGAAACAGCTTTTTATCTGTAGTTTTAAGGCACCCAGTTACTTCAACAAAAGTTTCTGGAGGAGGCAGTACCCGGTAGTATCAATCATCTAAATAAAATAGCCATTTAACTAGTTAATGGTAAAATTTTCTAGACTGTCTAGCTTTGAAAATTTCCTTCCTGTGAGAGTCCTTTAAATAATATTCCACACTATTTTCTTTAAAATATGTCCATAACTAAATACCAATTTACATGCATCCGAAGGATAAATCATGTTATATCTTTTCTTTTGAGATTGGATATTTTGTATGTACTGTAGACATGACCTGGAAATAGTGAACCACATGAGGTATTAAAATGCACGTACAATATTCAGACTGTAGTCATAAAGCATTTCAAATACTTTTACTACTAAGTTATAGTATAAAGAAAAACTGGTTATCACATTGTTAGATGGTTTCTTCTCAAGTATGTTTCTTTCACTTGAGCTCATGTAATATTTTTCTTATCACTAATACTCTGGAAACAAAACAATCAATGACTCCATCTAGAAAAGACTTTTTCTCCTCTTTACACAGAGTAATAAATTCAAAATAATAAATCATGTATCAGCATGTAAGCTAGATCTTTCTGATTTCCCTATGAATGCCCTTTCAAGACTTCCAACCAAAAAAAAAAAAAAAAATCCAGTAGGAACTGTAGCTATTTGTTCAACGAAGATATCTTTCATACATTTCATTTAGTATTTTGATAAACTGTAGAAACAGGAATTCAGTGCTATAAATTTTAAGTACTAGCAAAGTACCATATAAATAACTATGGGGTAATATAAATCTTAATGTTTCATTCCAGGAGAATGTAAATTAAGAACTTCCCCATTTTGTTTTCTTTTGCCAGATAATTCACACAAAATGTCTTAAATTTTTGTACCTTATTAAAATAAATAGTAAACTGCAAATTTTCACATCTCTGGATCTGGCTAATCTAAAAGTTTGTTGTTTAGTTGCTAAGTCACGTCTGACTCTTTTGCAACCCCATGGACTGTAGCCTGCCAGGCTTCTCTGTCATGGGATTTTCCAGGAAAGAATATTGGAGTGGGTTGCATTTTCTTCTCTAGGAGATCTTCCTGACCCAGGGATAGAACCCATGACTCCTGTTTGGTAGGAGGAGGATTCTTTACCACTGAGCCAACAGGGAAGCCCAATCTAAAAGTTATGGATAATTAAATATTATGATGCTTGGAAACTAAACATATTTTTCCAAACCAGATAACTTTCCTTCTCTTCTTCAGTGGTAATTAAAATATTAAGACTAATTTCATATTCAAGTTTTAAAATTCATAATTTAATACTTATACTTTATAGATTTTTTAATAAACTAAAATCTATATGTTTATCTAAAAACTTTATCTTTTTATCTTTCATAGAACAATTTCACTAAACTAGATCATTAGGGAGAAATCATAATTTAAAATAAACAGCAAATAAAATCTTATTCAAAGACACTGGCTGCACCTCCTCATTTTTATTAAGTGATAAATATAATTTGTTTTCTGAATGTTATTTAAAGTAGGATTTAATATTTATTTGCTTAAAGATGGTTCACTATTTCCAGATACTGAATTTTTGAAAGATACTATGTTATTTTCTTATTTCCAAGTACTGTCTTTACTCGAACAACCACATAAGTTCTGAAAAATCCCATGGACAGAGAAGCCTGGTAGGCTGCAGTCCACAGGGTCACAAAGAGTCAGACATCACTTAGAAACTAAACAACAATAAGTTCTTCGTGACTATGAATAATACACAGATGCTTATCAAGGTATCAATAAAATTATTAAATAAAAATACAGAAAAAGCAGGATATTAACTTTATACACAGTAAGGTCAAAAACGTATCTCATTTTCACAGAAAATACAGAGAATACATTTATAGACAAGTATTTTTTTATCCGTTAATATCAACAACCCATTCATGTATATCTGGGAACCATGCCGGGGTACATGTACAAGTTATATAGCATATGAGTAAATCAGAAGTCAGAATTTCATCTGTATTTGTAGGAGAAATTTCACTTATCTAAATATGTTTGTAAATAAATAAAACTGATTTTTTTCCATTATCTTTCTTCTTCTAAATAGTTAAATATATATTTACTCTGGGGAAAATGACAATTTATGACAGATGACTATGAATGAAACTGATTTTATTCATTTATCTACAATGTGATTAGTTTTGTTAAGAAATTTTGGTAATCTTTTAAAATTGCTTATAAGGTTAGCAAACTTAAAAAAAAAAGTCTGAGGAGAACAATGGAAACAATTTTACTACCAGGTCTGTGGTTTACTAATTTTGACTTTGGTTAAAAAAAAAACAACAACTGAAATAGTTAATTATGAAAATTTCTTTATGCTTTATTTAGTTGGTAAAGCTTTAATAAGAATGCTCAAAAAAATGGGAGTTTTATAATAAATATTATCAAGTTAATGGTAGAGATCATTTCTCCTGAAATTCTTTTTAAAAGACTATACTGTGCGCCATGGACAATAAAAATTGTTCAATTTCCCCTTGTTTATTCAGAACATTATAATTTCTCATTTTAAATAATGATCACTGTACTATAGCATAAATAAGGATTGGGAAAGCATTGCAGAATTGGGTCTCCTCTGGAATTTGACTTTTGGAATAAATTCCTGAGAGAAACTTAGTTTCCTAATGTTCTTCCTTTCAACAATTTTCTCTTTGCCTCTGGAGAATTTTTTTCCACTCAGTTATATTCTGTCTCTCTACACTTGTTATATCTCTCCAAAACTCCTACTACCGACTTGCCTTCCACTCTAATTTATTCTGTCTTTGCACAAAGGTCTTTATGGCATCATGCCCTGGTGACAAGCTACGTTGCCAAATGCTGAAACTATGGGCCTCTTAAGAGGTGAACTGCACCAAAAGAAGTGTTTTCTAAATTAACCCTAAATGGCAAGCTTTCCAGGCATGGGATCTGATTCAGATTACACTTTTGACATTCATTTCAATTAATGAAGTTCTGGTGATAAAGTTTTGTTTGTTTTTTAATTGTTTTCATTGGTTAAATGTTCATAAAATTATAGAACTCTAATTGGACGGAATTACAGAGTGTAAAGTCCACTGTTTCATTTTCTAATCTATCAGAGAGGAGGAGAGGAAGAAGAGGCAGGCACAAAGTGCCCAAGGCTACAGAGTTTTACTCAACAGCTTAACTGTGATTAGAATTTTGCTCTCCATTCACATTTCCAAGCAAAGGATAAACCAAGATCTTGATTTTTTCATTAAAAAAAGTGGTCATTAAGTTCTTACACTACGCTAGGCGGCCCAATTAAAGCAGATGCTATTAATAACCCTGTTGACACAGGGAACTATATTTTCTATCCAGTGATAAACCACAACGGAAAAGAATGTGAAAAAGAATACATACATAAATAATTGAATCAGTGTGCTGTACAGCAAAAATTAACACTATAAATCAACTATACCTCAAAAAAATAAATTTTGATTCTTAATAACAAGTAAGGATATATTCTTTTGACTGTTTTCTTCATATATCCAAGGTTTTGTTTTACATGATGTACATGTGAGCAGTTATGACTGTACACTCTAATCTTATTTAACTATAAATGCATTCATGCTCAGTCTTATCTGACTCTTTTTGACCCTATGGACTGCAACCCACCCGGTTCCTCTGTCCTTGGGATTTTCCAGGCAAGAATACTGCAGTGGGTTGCCATTTCCTCCTCCGGGGGGTCTTTCCAACCCAGAGATCAAACTGTCCTGCAGTGCAGACAGATTCTTTATCATTTGAGTCATCCTAGAAGCCCGCTTTAAGAGTACTTCTAAATTCTTACAAGTGCCCTTAATATCATTAAAACCTCCTACAGTTTTAACAGAAGAGCCTGGAAGGCTACAGTCCATGGAGTCGCAAAGAGTCAGACACAACTGAGCACACACAGTGAGTTGAATGCACACATTGGGAATTGAATAAATACAGGGTTATTCACAAACAGGGAGACTTGTACACAGTAGATAATCAATAAATATTTGGCAATATACAAATTGCCACAGATGAACATTTACTCTCAGGAATACATTTGCATTTCATACTGTCTTCCTTGCAAAATAACTTGCAGCAAATGTTGGTACGAAAGCATAACTACACTTAACTCCCACTTCTAATGTTTCTCTTTTCACAGATGTGTAGTTACTTACAGGAAAGACTACCTGGTCCCACTGCATATATAAGCTACTGTTAATATGCAATGTTTATGATGAACAAGATTTTAACTTTATTAAACAAGACTGCCTTAGCACTGCTTAACTAATGTTTGTCTGTAGGTCCGGAGCCAGAATTTCCAATGCGAACCACACCTGCAAAACACATGCATAAATAAAAATGTAACACAAAAGGGAATGCTTACCCTATTATGCTAAAAAGTAATACATGAGAATAAAAGCAAAAAAAAAGAAAAAACCACCTGGTTTCTAAAGTTTCATTGGTGTAAGGCAATCCAGAAACAATTATTTGGCATTAAATCTAGAGAGTTGTAATGAAAAGATTAAGTGGGTAATTTCATAGTGGTTTTTATTTTGTACTTCTAGTAAAGTACACAATAATCCTTAAATTCAAAACATCCCAGGAGCATGGACAGTTTGAAGAAGGCCTGTTTGTGATTGCCAAGTGCGACAGAGCACTGCATGAACTTAGCTCTTGATATCACAAAAGGTTTCTGTTTTTCAACAAAAGACAAAGTCAGTAAGAACATGGGATGACAAGGCTGGGTACCCAAGCAAAGGAGAAGAAAAGCCAAAGTTGGTCTTGGTACTCATTCTCAGCACTGAGCAGGGAAAGAAGAGATTCTAATTTTAGTGTGGTTCTAGAAAGCTCTGAGATTAGCCCTTATATAACCGTGCTTGATTGATAGTTCCTAAATCAAATTCTTAGTTTCAGTGCTTCATGCCAATTTTTACTCTCTGCAGGTATCCAGCTTCTTTGAAAGCATTCACATTGTTGTTATAAAACCAATGCCAAAGGGCAGTTTACAGTCTAGAAGGGATTCTCTACCTGGCTGGTCCTTGCATAAGCTCCAAGTGGTCTATTAACCTCCAGTAAGTGATGTGAAGGTGTGGACACGGCAAGTGGTCAGACTCTCAACAGGGACCCTGACTCAAAACTGTGAAGTACAGTATTAACAAATACAAATGTTTAATATCCAAGGTTTACACAATAGCTAAGACACATTACAAATTAACAAGTGTTCTGAATGTGAACACTTCAGTATATAGAGGTAAAATTCTTACAGTAATTTAGAGAGTCGATACAACATCAATTAAATCCAGTGGGATGTGGATTGTGTTTGTGTATATAGAGGTGTGGGGTGAGGGGATTTGAAAAATTTCTAAACCTCTTAGCTATTGAGAGAAAAGTCTATTTATATTTGGGGTGCTTCCAAGTTTGTGTGTGGGGGGGCTGGGTGGATGGATGGATAGATGACAGGTGTTATTATCAAAAGGACAAAAAATAATTTAAATGGTTCAATTACACACCAGATGAAATTAAGAATTGTATTTAACTTCTTTAAGATAAGGATTATAGTGTATAAATCTAATGATGCTAATTATAACTGTTTATGAAATGGTAATTGCCTTGAGAACTCTTTGTATTAAAATGATATCAAAGAAAATTAATTTAGATATTTTAAAGTTTTAAAGCTAATATGAATCTGATAATATATCAATGCAAAGCTTTTAACCATTATTTAAAGTATTTGCTTTAAATTTTTAAATTTATGGAATGTGATAAATAGTCTCATTTAGAGTCTTCATTAAGAATTAAATTATTGAACTACAACCAAAGAAAATTAGATTTTTCTCAACATAGTTTAAGACACAGCCTTAATATTATTAAATTGTCATTCTGACAATGAATTTTTTATGCCCTGTATTTCTTTCATTTCAATATAATGTCAAAGATACAGGACATAAGAAATTCATTGTCAGAATATTTTTTAATTTCAACATAAAAATTATATTTAAATTCAGTGTCAGACAGTATATAAAATTATGAGACATTAACTATTCACTAACAATATTCATTTCACATAAGTCCATAGGGATCCCTCCTGAGATGCTCTGAAAAGCAGTAGAAAGCCACATCCCTCAGGTAGGCAGGTATCTACTAACGCATGGGAGGGCGGAGTCAAGTGGAGCATACCAGTTATGCCTTCCACAGATTACCAATCATTTAACCCCAGGAATAAAATCAGCTTGGAGCTCCCTTCACAGGGAGGAACCATCAAAAGAAAGAGATGTTTCTCCCCAACATACACCATTGCCATTTCTCTGGGTTGTTGTGGTTTCATTGCTTGAGTCATATTGCAACAACCAGAAGAGCTTATATAAGATTAAAACAGAACCACAATCTATTTTGTTTTAATTATAACTTCCAAAAGACCAAGTGCAAAATTCTTTAACTCTGAGCTGCAAGCTCTTTTTGGTTACACAGTAGCGAACTCACAAAGAATACAATGGTCTCTGAAGTTTATTCAAAAAGGGGGGGAAAAAAGTCCCTACAGAGGCACCCCCTGGTGGAAGGGACATGCACTGGTGGAAGCAGGCTGCCCAGCTGGTCCTGAACCCCTCCGCGCTTCAGCTCTCTCACTCGCTCACCCTGACACTGGTCTCCAATGTCTCTATGTTCTAAGAAGTACAGCATGACTCAGGGATGGAGGGTATCGGATATGAAGCCATACTGTCTGAGGGTGCTTTCTCGGCTAGCTCTTCTATCCATCTGAGCTTGGACAGTTGTAAGATGTCTCACAAATTCAGTTTTGCTCATCCATTGAACAACAATAATACCACCCCTCTGAAGAGATTGTCATAAAAGATGATAATATAAATGATGTAGTTATACATCATGTCCAGGACAGTAACTTAGAACATACCTCAATATGTATGTCGTGACTGTTACATTGTTATTAGTAGAATAGTATATTTGATTACCAGTAGCATATACTAACTGGGTTGCCATTGCCTTCTCTGACAGCACATACTATCAGAGAAGGTGATGGCACCCCACTCCAGTATTCTTGCCTGGAAAATCCCATGGACGGAGGAGCCTGAAGTCCATGGGGTCGCAAAGAGTCGGACACAACTGAGCAACTTTCCTTTCACTTTTGACTTTCATGCATTGGAGAAGGAAATGGCAACCCACTCCAGTGTTCTTGCCTGGAGAATCCCAGGGACGGGGGAGCCTGGTGGGCTGCTGTCTATGGGGTCACACAGAGTCAGACATGACTGAAGTGACTTAGCAGCAGCAGCAGCAGCATATACTATAGCTGCTATGATGTAATAGGTGAACTATTTGAACCCCAAACTGAAGTTTCAGTTAAGGCAGTTGTTTTACCTATCATATAAGACAGCAAAATATAAGATAGCGAATCTTTAAGTAGTCCCCAACTACAGTCTTATCTGTAAGTATAATAAAACTAGTTATGAGGAGGAATTTGTACTTTCTGAACTACTCTTTAGAGCAAAGTCAGTCTTACAACAAAGCTATCACATGCACATTATTTCAGAGATAACTAACTAGGTGTTTTGTGCCAGTATGTCCCAATCATCTACTCCCTCCCCAAAAAGGAAAATAGGAACAACGCTGTCTTCCAATGGAGCTTGATTCAAATCTATAAATTTAGTCTGCTGTGAAGTCTTTCTCCTGAGAGAAGTCTGAGCAGCAGTGTAGGGAAGGGCAGAGAGAGGTCTTGTTATCACCCAGAAAGGAGGGGAAAGACATCGTGAAAGTCGCTCTGAGTAACAAATACAACTGTGACTAATGTATTATTTGGCTGCTTTTTGTTCCTTCACATTTACAAAATTATATGGTCACTCCAGTTTCCGAGCTCTTGAAGGGTGGTTAGAATTCTCCAAGGAAACTTCCAACTTGGGTCTGTCTTGACTTCCCACCTTTGTGGTCTCTAAGAGTATCGCATGTTCTTGAGGTTGTGTTCTTCCTCAGCCTCCAAGAAATACTCTTGGGATTTCTCCTTATTCATTAAGTTTGCTTTTATTACTACCTTCTCTGATTATTTTCCCTTCTCTTGCCTGCTCAAAGGTTTCTTTTCTTTTCCCTGATAGTCTAAGTCATGTCCAACTCTTTGAGACCCCACGGACTATATATTCCATAGAATTTTCCAGGCCAGAATACTGGAGTGGGTAGCCTTTCCCTTTTCCAGAGGATCTTCCCAACCCAGGGATTAAATCCAGGTGACTCCTGCATTGCAGGTGGATTCTTTACCAGCTGAGCCACAAGGGAAACCAAGAATACTGGAGAGGGTAACCTATCCCTTTTCCAGAGGATCTTAATGACCCAGGAGTCGAAAGGGGGACTCCTGCATTGCAGGGAGATTCTTTACCAACTGAAGTACAGACTGGTTCCAAATTGGGGAAGGAATATGTCAAGGCTGCATATTGTCACCCTGCTTATTTACTTATAGGCAGAGAACATCATGCCGAGCTGGATGAAGCACAAGCTGGAATCAAGATTGCTGGGAGAAATAACAATAACCTCAGATACACAGATGCCACCACCCTTATGGCAGAAAGTGAAGAACTAAAGAGCCTCTTGTTGAAAGTGAAAGAGGAGTGTGAAAAAGTTGGCTTAAAACTCAACATTCAGAAAACTAAGATCATGGCATCTGGTCCCATTACTTCATGGCAAATAGATGGGGAAACAATGGAAACAGTAAGAGACTTTATTTTGGGGGAATTCCAAAATCACTGCAGATGGTGATTGCAGCCATGAAATTAAAAGACGCTTGCTCCTTCGAAGAAAAGCTATGACCAAGTTAGACAACATATTAAAAGGCAAAGACATTACTTTGCCAACAAAGGTCCGTCTAGTCAAAGCTATGGTTTTTCCAGTGGTCGTGTATGGATGTGAGAGTTGGACTATAAAGAAAGCTGAGCGCCAAAGAATTGATGCTTTTGAACTGTGGTGCTGGAGAAGACTCTTGACAGTACTTTGGAGAGCAAGGAGATCATACCAGTCAATCCTAAAGGAAATCAGTTCTGAATATTCATTGGAAGGACTGCTGCTGAAGCTGTAACTCCAATACTTTGGCCACCTGAGTGAAAAACTGACTCATTAGAAAAGACTGATGCTGAGCAAGATTGAAAGCAGGAGGAGAAGGAAACGACAGAGGATGAGATGGTTGGATGGCATCACCAATTCAATGGACATGAGTTTGAGCAAGCTTCAGGAGTTGGTGATGGACAAGGAAGCCTGGCGTGTTGCAGTCCATGGGGTCGCAAAGAGTCAGACACGACTGAGTGGCTGAACTGAACTGATAGTCTCATCTTTGGAATTTCATTGTATTTTAGGTTGTGTTCTCCATGTAAATAATTCCCAAATCTGCATCTCCATTCTTCACCTCTGTCCCATTCACTGGTTCTGCATTTGTGGCTCCAGATGGACACGAGGGCAATGATACCTTCGAAATCCTTTTCTCCCCCATAAATTTCCCATTTCAATTAAAGGCAACTCTGTCCTCCCAAGAGCTGATTTCTCACTACTTCTGCTCTAGACTGTAATTTTTCTCACCTAGACTTTTTATCCCTCCCTTCTCTTTTCTAATCCTTCCTTCCCACCATAACCAAACTAACAGTTATGAAACAAAGCTCATTATCATATCCATCTCTATTTAAAAAATAAAAAAATTTGCAAAAGAAATTAGGTGTCCACCAAAGCCCGAACATATGAACCTGAAATCAAGTTCCTCCATTCCCTAACATGAATTTCTGATTGTTTCCCCTCAATACTGTCTTCCAATCAGCTATAGGAAAGGACAGTATTTGCCCTGTAGCCTCTGACACGTGTCTTTTGCTTACTCTGCAGAAGTTTTTTCCTCCAACAGAATTATACAATACAGGCACACCTTGGAGATATTGTGGGTTTGGTTCCAGACCACTGCAGTAAAGTGAAATATTGCAATAAAGTAAATTACATGAATTTTTTTGTTTCCCAGTGCACATAAAAGTTATGTTCACACTGTACTGTAAGCCTATTATGCATACAATAGTATTATGTCTTAAAAAAACACAATGCCATGCCTTAATTTAAAAATACTTTATTGATTAAAAAATGCTAACCATCATCTGAGCTTTCAGCGAGTTATAATCTTTTTACAATAGTAACATCAAAGATCACTGATCACAAATCACCATTATAAATATAATAATGATGATAGAACTTGAAATTTTGTGAGAACCACCAAAATGTGACACAGAGACTCTAAATGAGCAAATGTTTTTGGGACAATGATGCCACAGGCCAGTAAGACTTGCTCAATGAAAAGTTGCGAGAAACCTTCCATTTGTAAAAAACACAGTATCTGTGGAGCACAATAAAGTTAAATGGAATAAAATGAGGTGTGCCTATATAAATGTAACAGATAAATTCTTTTCCAGATGCATTTATGTCCATCACAAATCACCTTCATTCTGTTGAGATTTATAATCACTCCAATGGGCTTTATTCAATATGACTTTCAAAAGATCTCCTATTCTGGCTGTTTTCCTCTAACATATATTATTTTGAATTTCATTTGATTACTTTCGTAAGGGACTTCCCTGGTGGCTCAGACAGTAAAGAATCTGCCTGCAATGTAGGACACCTGGCTTCGAAACCCGGGTCAGGAAGATCCCCTGGAGAAGGAAATGGTTACCCACTCCAGTATTCTGGACTGGAGAATTCCATGCACAAAGGACTGTCAAGCTAATCTTATTTCATAAGCCCCAGTCCCTCACTGTGTATATTAAAGTATATTTATGAAAATCAGTAAACCTTTGAGTATGAAAGAGAAATAAGGTGTAACCAAAACAGTCACAGAATCACAGAGTCTTGGCAAGGAACCTTCAGGTCCATCACAGTTCATCATGATGTGAACAGTGACCCTCTGCTGGAACCCCCAATGGCACCCCTGCCAGACAATGTTCTGGCTGCTGCCTGATTCTCCAGCAGGAGGAAGCTCATTTCTTTAGAGGATAGGACATTCCATTGTTGGCAGCTCTTATTGTTAGAAAGTTCTTCCTTACTCTGGGCCAAGACATACTTCCTGGTAACTTTCCCTCATTACTCCCAGCTCTAGTGCTACAAACATTTGGCCTTCTGTTATTCTGGAAAGTTAGGTAATAGGATCCCTACAGTCTGTTAACGTTTGCAAAGCCAGTGTATTGTTTTATGGGGCCTGGGATGGCATAGTCCGGATATATGCCATATGCCATACCCTAACCAATGTCATATACGTCTATGCTGTCTGGTAATGTGGATTCGTTTTACCTTTCTTCTTTTTTTTTTTTTTTACCACTTTCTTCCTTTGGCCAAACTTGCTGTTTTGATTCTATTGCCTACATGAAATGGCATTTTTTTTTCCTAGCTGCCGCACTGGATTATTTCTTCTACCCTCTGTCTTTCTGCTACTGACCATATTTCTAGCATTTCCAGTTGAGAAGTCATACTTTGAGTCTCACTGTGGAAACATCTTAAAACTACCAGAGAACAGACGGCTGTACCCATTCATTGGGAGTTACTGGAAAATCCAGTCTCCTTCCCCAGTCAACAATCTTGCATCATTAATTGGCAATAATTTATACCAGCTCTCCTTCAGCTAACACCATTAGTTTATAGATATATTGCCCCTTGAAAAAGATTAGCAAAAATCCATTTGAATTAAGGGGAATGATAGTGTGGACAGGACACAGGATTGGAGACAGAAGGCCTGAATCAAGCCCTCCCTGCCTCAAAGACCCTAAGGTGATGATGGGCAAATCAATTAACTTCTCTGCAGTTCAATTTCCTCATCCCTAAATAACAATAATAAACTACATACCAGAGACATCTATCCTTGTTTCAGCCACACTGTAGCAAGACATGGGCATTTTTACCTTCATCCTCAAAGATCTAAACATTAAATTCTGTTTCCAAGTTCCCAGGACCCGAAACCTAAAGATGATGAAGGTGAGTTAACAATCCAGTTGACCTGATTCCAACACCCACACTTGCATATAACACACACTAAAATGAGGAAGAAGAATTTGCTGATAATCAAGGCCTATCATATTTTAGGATTCTAATGACATATGCAAATACTTAGTGAATAGTAAAATAGTTTAGAAGGGATAAAACCCTGTCAAACCAACAGTGAATATGCTTGGTGATAAATTAAAACGAGTCATCATACAGTCCTCTTTTTCTAGTCATCGGGGCCTCTCATTCTGTCTGAAGTTGTTTCCTGGGTGGGTCTAATCACTGAGACATTGATTACTTGACAAATTCAAGAAAGAAAATAACTTCACGTTGTCTCATTAATCAAGTCTTGTATCATATACTCTCTTTGTTGTGACATGGGAGGCAAATGACAGGATCATACTTTTCCAGTGTTATCACCATTTGGATGATGTAAGACTGTTCAAACACCTCTGAGTCAGTGAGGTGAGAGCCAGGCTATTTTTATGCTCAGCAGACTTCCTAGTGTAGGTAGCTAGGATGGAAACTAGACGGCTCACTGACACTCCCACTTGTTTCACCTTCTAAGCATCTGGACAGAAGTCCTTCCCTAAAAGGTTTAAGAGCTCCTATCGGCCTCTTCCTTGTGCCATAATCCTTCAGACCACACTACAGTTTTTCCCTTGTTTCTCTGGAGTGGGAGAGAAAGAGCCTCAAGGACGTTCCTACTAATTCACATATACAGAGAAGGAAGGTCTGGATAAAACCCCAAAGATTAGAAAAACAGATGTATTGATATATAAAATAAACATTATCTTTATCTCTCTTGCAAAAGCTATCATTTCTTGGCTTGGTCAATAATTGTGTTTTATGGCCATACAACACCCAACCTTCACAGCAAGATTTATGAGGAAAGGAAGTCATTTCCTCGAGAAACTGCCTTAGAATGAGGTAGCTCATTATCTAAGCCAGCAGAATGTCAACTCTGCTTAACCCAGACTTCCTTCACAAATGAGGCGAAAAACATCCTGGTTAAAAACATTCTAGTTTAGTGGAGAATAGAGAAAGGTCATCAAGCCAATATTCACATAATCTACTTTTATTAAAAATAAAAACTTTCTATCTCTATGGAATGTCATCTAGTGTTTACATGTTTACATTTCTTCATGAACTGAATTAGAGATTAGTGAATTGAGAGTATCACTAATATGCCAGAACATGCTACTACTCATCACTATGCTAGCAAGTTCAGTATCCACATTTTTTTTCAAGGAAGGAAGGGAAGCTATTACATAATACAGAGATACAGTCATGCTATAAAGTAAGCAACAAGGGGTAATCTACCCATGTGTTGACATTAAATTCTGTTACATTTACTTTTAGAAGAACTGAGTGCCAGACCTTTTTCTGGAACTCCAATAATATATATTTTAGATTTGACGGTATTTTGTTCTAAAGATCTGTATTTAATTTCCCCTTTGTAAAGCTCTCATTGACACAAAGTATCAATACAGTCCTGAATCGTAAAAATGCAGCTAACTTTTGTGAGACAACAATATATCTTTGCATCTCATTAAAAGATGGCCTAACACAGGACAAAAAAATTAACATGAAAACATGCCAAATTCCACAAGCTGTGAATTAAGTTGATTAGTTAATGGAGAGGGGGTGGGAAAACTAGTGACACATATTTTCCTACTTAGTCATAAATACACTAAAAAAAAAGAGAGAAGGAGAGCAATTTTTAAAAAAATAGAGCAGAGGGCAATAGTTTTCATGAACTCTTCTCTTCCATTAACCCTGCTAAGAGTGATCAATATTATTGCTTTAAAATTGTCTTAAATATATACCAATCTAGATCTATAGTCTGTGAACACAGTGCATTTCAGAACAATTTCCATCTATGAAAATAAAACGAGGTTAAGTTAAAGACATTTCTAAGAAGTTTTCTTTTAGCATCCTTTTCAGAGGGTCATGTCATTGTTGGATTCCCACTGCATTTTCGTCATTGAGAGTGATGATTATACCAGCAAACACAGAACAGAAGAATCTTTTTTCATTTCTGACCCTGCAAGATGAGATCACAGAAAGCCTCACACAAAGCCCATGGGCTGCAGGACATGTTTCACTGGGCCTAAAAAGACACAGCCCTCTTCACTGTGACTTTCTTTGAACTACAGGCTTTAAAGGAGCCGTAAGGGTTGAGGTGGGTGGGGGTGGAGGGAGGAAGGGAGGCAGGGACAGAGGCAAGAAGAGGCAGCGTATCTTCTCAGAACTAGAGGCATCCGGATGGCCAAAGTTAGGAGTGAATGGGGAAACACTAAAAAATCCAAGACAATTGAAAAACATTTGCCTTTATTAAATTTTTTTTTTCCTTTCCTGTTATATCCACATCACTCACAGCATTTCTGACCTCAACTCCAAAGGAGAGTGGGCTTCATCAGTGACTTTCAGGCAAAGGCAAGTTTTGCTTCTGTCCTGCCATGGGCAAAACTGTTGATCAACCCCCGTTACATAAATGAAGCTCAAAACACTCTTTTTGGAAACAATTCTCAAATGTCTTTACACGGGCAAGAACTCCATGCTTTAAAAAATATTGCGCTACAGTTCCTCTGACATATAATAAATTGAAAATTGACTTTCTGACATACAAAGAACATGTTTTTATACTCTAGTAATAAAAATGGAAAGAGTAAGTTGTAAATTCCTCCTCCTCAAAACCCCAAATGAAAGACCATTAGGGAAAAAGGCATATAAACTGTTTTCAACTTTCAGCCCACTGAATGCATTCAATACTACACGGTTGTAAGAGATCAAATCTGTCTTCTCAAGCATATTTTGTTTCTTTTCCTCAGGGGAAAAAGCAAGGTATCAAATATCATCTGTTTCTTGATGCTGAACAGAATATAGAAAACCCTGACTCCAAAAATGGATCTGGTGACCTGGTTATATGACACTAAGGGTTAGGGGAAGACCTTTTCTTAATATAGTTTTCATGATTAATGAGTGATATTACCATATTTACTCCCACATCTTTCTGGCTTGCAGAAGCCCTTCTGTCTTGAGAATACCATCAAGAAAAAATGTTTTCACCACCTAATTTCTAACCTCCCCTTACCCTGTTTTTCTGCTTATAAAAAAAATTGCAGTAGCAAATTAAAAAAATTTTTTTTTCAGCAGAACATTTTTTTTTTCCTTGCCAGGACCTGTTAAAGACTAAAATAAAGGAACCAACAGCTGCTGGCGATGGTCTGCAGTGAAAAGTAAAGTTCAAGACCAACACTCACATACCTAGCCTTTGCACGGCTGCCCTTCCCCTACCATCTTTTTTCCTACCCTCTTCCCATTATAGGTGGCAGATTAGTGGCAGATGTATGACTATCGCAAACTTATGGGAGGAATAAGAAAGCTTAAGGAGTAAACTGGAAATGCCTCAGCTACATAAGCAGTAAAAGAACCAATGTTTAAATGAAAAAAAAAAAACTTTCAGCTAAGGAACACCTTTCCACCACTTCCAGGGTCCTCATTTACCCTTTGTGTGGATCACAACAGCAGTGACTCGGGGATGGCAGCTTTCTACAAATAATACTTATTCACCGAAATAAAGAGGAAACACTCAAAATTGTAGATTAAGGTCAATGAGAAATGTCATGGATTTATAAAAATAGATAAACATTGCAGCAGACGGCTGATGCCCAAAAGTTGGATGCTTATGTCATCACTTACTTCCCTTTCAAAAGTGAAAACATAAGAGGAGAAAAAGGAATATTACATTGAAATGAATTTTTAGCACAAACATTCTCTTTATGCCACTTTAAGCTATTATTAGGTTATTAAGATAAACAAGCAAGCAACATTTAGAAAGGAAAAAACAACTGCTAATGAGACATGCACATTACTGCACTAACCCCGGAAAAGTCTTCCCAACTGGTGGTTTTCCCTAAAGTTCATTTTTAAGATCCTTGGTTGAAATAAAATATTATTTCTCAAAATAATATTTACTTGGTGAATAACTATTCACCCTGCTAACAATATAGCAAACACTTCATTGGTACTTTCCAAGAGATCAGGCTCTGCTAAATATGTTACATGGATTCTTTCACTGAATTGCCACAATGACCCTAGGAAGTAGGAACTATGGTGACTTCATTCCACAGAGAAGTAATTTTTCCCAAGGCCATATCCCCGGCACACAAGCAAGAGTACCAGAATTTCCAACTCACAGTTTGACTTCAGAGCCCATGTCCTGAACCACTGCGCTCTCCCGTCTCAGGCGGTCCACATGAGGGATGCGGACATCAACAAGAACAGTGTTATAAACACTAGACAGACTCCTTGGATACATCAAGAAAAAAATGAAACTTAATTAACCAGAATTTCAACTGCAATGAATGAGTTAAAACAGCTGACCTCGAACTTGAGCCTGCGTGGGAATTGCTTTGGAGGGCTTGTTTACAGGCAAACTGCTGGACCCCACACCCAGAGTTTCTGAGTCAGTAGGCAAGGATGGGGCCCAAGAATGTACATTTCTCCCAAGTTCCCAGATGATACTGATAGTGTTTGGCCCAGGACCAGATCACACTTTAATTACCACTGGTATAAAACATCACTCTGGTGATACTTTGATTGAAACATAAGGGGTGAATTTTTTGAGTACTATTACTGAATGAAAATCAGGCATATAGTACATACCCTGACTCCTACTTAAGGAGATGAGGTAAATTTAATCAGAAAAGGATGGGCATGTGAGGGTGTGGACTCTTCATAGCCTCTGCTTGTTTGGTATCTGTGGGCCATTTAGGGATCTGTGGTGATGGTGGGTTAGTCGCTAAGTCATGTCCAACTCTTGCGATCCCATGGACTGTATAGACTGCTAGGCTCCTCTGTCCATGGGATGAGCCAGGCAAGCATACTGGAAGTGATTGCCATTTCCTTCTCCAGGGGATCCTCCTGACCCAGGGATCAAACCAGGCTCTCCTGCATTGCAGGCAGAGTCTTGATCAACTGAGCCACCAGGAAAGCCCTTGGGGATCTACTTTTCACATTAATTAAAGAACCTGCAGTAGGAGCCACAAGAACTATGTTCTGGTTCTTATGCTACACAATTATGATTAAATATTCAATTCAGTCTCCTCTGGAACATAGGAACAATAATTCCCTTCCTTTTTTTTTCTTCTTAAATACACCAAAGAGCAATATACAAAATAAAGCAATGACTGAGACACTGATTTAATTTGATTTAATCTCAAAACATAGGACTTCTGTTTCTTTAGAGAAGATTACTTTTTATACCAGTTTATGATTATTGATCCTAATGATGAGTCAGGATTAGAGCATATTTTAATTCAAAAATTTCCTAAAGAGAGACAATGAAAGTGGAAAAATTGAAAAGTTTACCCTTTATAAAAATAATTGACTTTTAAATAATAAAATGAAGAGAGACTGTTTACACAATCCTCTTGAGATGAATGAATAGGAACAGAAGAAAAGGTGGGGTAACAATTAAAGCACAGGTACAAGAGTTCTGTTGTTACACAGTTATCAAGAAAATGGAAATAAAAGCAAAAATGAACAAATGGGACCTAATTAAACTTAACAGCTTTTGCACAATGAAGGAAACTATAAGCAAGGTGAAAAGACAGCCTTCAGAATGGGAGAAAATAATAGCAAACGAAGCACCTGACAAAGAATTAATCTCAAAAATATACAAGCAGTTCAGACAGCTTAATTCCAGAAAAATAAATGACCCAATCAAAAAATGGGCCAAAGAACTCAACAGACTTTTCTCCAAAGAAGACATACAGATGGCTAACAAACACATGAAAAGATGCTCAACATCACTCATTATCAGAAAAATGCAAATCAAAATCACAATGAGGTACCATCTCACACTGGTAAGAATGGCTGCTATCCAAAAGTCTACAAATAAATGCTGGAGAGGGTGTGGAGAAAAGAGAACCTTCTTACACTGTTGGTGGGAATGCAAACTAGTACAGCCACTAAGGAGAACAGTGTGGAGATTCCTTAAAAAACTGGAAATAGAACTGCCATATGACCCAGCAATCCCACTGCTGGGCATACACACCAAGGAAACCAGAATTAAAAGAGACACGTATACCCCAATGTTCATTGCAGCACCATTTACAATAGCTAAGACATGGAAGCAAATGGATAAGAAAGATACACAATGGAATATTACTCAGCTTTTAAAAAGAACACATTTGAATCAGTTCTAATGAGGTGGATGAAACTAGAGCCTATTATACAGAGTGAAGTAAGTCAGAAAGAAAAACACACCAATACAGTATATTAACGCATATATATGAAGTTTAGAAAGATGGTAACGATGACCCTATATGCGACATAGCAAAAGAGACACAGATGTAAAGAACAGACTTTTGGACTCTGCGGGAGAAGGTGAGGGTGGGATGATTTGGAAGAATAACAGTGAAACATGTATATTACTATATGTGAACTAGATCACCAGTCCAGGTTTGATGCATGAGACAGGGTGCTCAGGGCCAGTGTACTGGGATGACCCTGAGGATGGGATGGGGAGGGAGGTGGGAGGGCGGTTTAGGATGGGGAACACATGTACACCCATGGCTGATTCATGTCAATGTATGGCAAAAACCACTACAATAGTGTAAAGTAATTAGCCTCCAATTAAAACAAATAAATTAATTTTTTAAAAAGGTAATACATATTTCCTAGACATATCTAACAGCCTCAGAACTTTATTCTATGTCTGCACTAATAAAATCTGTTTCTTACTAGCACTGATTTCCCATATTGTGTTCAGAAACAACATTTCCTAATATAAAAGGTGAACCTCACTTGCTAAATTTGAATTAGGGGATTTTTACAGTTTAAACAGAAAGTTGTTGTTATAAGATTCCCAGTTCCTCCTAGTCCTCAAAGACTTAATAAAAACAGAAAACTAAATTCCTCTTTTTCTTGTCCTGTCATTCTTTTAGTTGAAGCTGTGGCTCATTTGTTTCATCCTTATTTTACAAGGTTTTGAAAATTAAAACAATTAAAAAATCTCCCACTGGCAATTACATTACAACTGAAAAGAACTTAATAAGTGTGAATACCCAAAGTATTAGAGCAAGATGGAATACTAGTCTTTCATAACCAGACTGAGATGAGAAATTATAACTTTTACAATACTCGTGATTTGGTACTGAATCATTAAATAATGTATGGAGACTTCTCTGCATGCCATCAGTTTCTGACAGAATGATCTGTGTCAATTAATCTGAAAAGGATTCTTAAAGTGAGAAGACTTCTAAATGAAAAACAAATGTATGCAAATATAAATCCCACAAATGGACAAAAAGGGTTCAACAGCCCCCCAGTACACACACACGCTCTCCCCAACCTTCACACAACCTGACTGATGGCCTTTTCTACAGATGTGTTTCTGTGATCACTTCAGCCATGAAGCCTCTGTTTCCACCTAATATGTGAGTTTTGATAACAGATGATCTCAGTCTCACAGGATGAGTCTGTCTCTGCACCATTAATTTGAAAGAAGAGGGAACAGTCAAGGGGTACATAAGAACAAAACAACTCTGTTCTGGACAAGGAGTCAGCATTCAGTGCAACACTCATCTTGAAACACATTCAAGACCAAAAACAAAAAGAAGACAAAGAAGATGCTAAGGGCCTGAAAATGATAATAATATTGCATATTATAAATAAGTAGGCTCAATTTGATATGACAATTTTGCAATGGTATGTATAATAACCACATGATCAGTCATGTCTGACTCTTTGTGAACCTTTGGACTATAGCTGATCAGGCTCCTCTAAGAGTCTTGTTAATCTTTAACTCCTGTTTCTTTTTGTATCAGTTCAGTTCAGTCGCTCAGTTGTGTCCGACTCTTTGCGACCCCATGAATCGCAGCACGCCAGGCCTCCCTGTCCATCACCAACTCCCGGAGTTCACCCAGATTCACGTCCATTGAGTCAGTGATGCCATCCAGCCATCTCATCCTCTGTCGTCCCCTTCTCCTCCTGCCCCCAATCCCTCCCAGCATCAGAGTCTTTTCCAATGAGTCAACTCTTCGCATGAGGTGGCCAAAGTACTGGAATTTCAGCCTCAGGATCAGTCCTTCCAATGAACACCCAGGACTGATCTTCTTTAGGATGGACCAGTTGGATCTCCTTGCAGTCCAAGGGACTCTCAAGAGTCTTCTCCAACACCACAGTTCAAAAGCATCAATTCTTCGTCGCTCAGCTTTCTTCATAGTCCAACTCTCACATCCATACATGACCACAGGAAAAACCATAGCCTTGACTAGACGGACCTTTGTTGGCAAAGTAATGTCTCTGCTTTTGAATATGCTATCTAGGTTGGTCATAACTTTCCTTCCAAGGAGTAAGTGTCTTTTAATTTCATGGCTGCAATCACCATCTGCAGTGATTTTGGAGCCCCAAAAATAAAGTCTGACCCTGTTTCCATTGTTTCCCCATCTATTTCCCATGAAGTGATGGGACCAGATGCCATATGTTAGTTTTCTGAATGTTGAGCTTTAAGCCAACTTTTTCACTCTCCTCTTTCACTTTCATCAAGAGGCTCTTTAGTTCCTCTTCACTTTCTGCCATAAGGGTGGTGTCATCTGCATATCTGAGGTGATTGATATTTTTCCCGGCAATCTTGATTACAGCTTGTGCTTCTTCCAGCCCAGCGTTTCTCATGATGTACTCTGCATAGAAGTTAAATAAACAGGGTGACAATATACAGCCTTGATGTACTCCTTTTCCTATTTGGAACCACTCTGTCGTTCCATGTCCAGTTCTAACTGTTGCTTCCTGACCTGCATACAGGTTTCTCAAGAGGCAGGTCAGGTACTCTGGTATGCCCATCTCTTTCAGAATTTTCCACAGTTTATTGTGATCCACACAGTCAAAGGCTTTGGCATAGTCAATAAAGCAGAAATAGATGTTTTTCTGGAACTCTCTTGCCTTTTCGATGATCCAGCGGATGTTGGCAATTTGATCTCTGGTTCCTCTGCCCCTTCTAAAACCAGCTTGAACATCTGGAAGTTCACGGTTCACATATTGCTGAAGCCTGGCTTTGAGAATTTTGAGCATTACTTTACTATGAAGCCTTTACTTCTATTTAATTATTCTTTTTGGTAAATTTCCCAGAAATTAATCAGAGATACAGCATCATCACCCTGGATGAACTAGCACAGACTAGTTTTAAAAATCAAACATCTATTTTTAATTTTAGTAAAATTTATAAATACTCATTTGAATGAGAAGTATATCATATAAATTGATGAATGTTTAAAAGCACTGGCTACATAATGTTTCTAAATAATGCATACTGAGACTATTTTAACTTGATTTAAAAGAATAAGGCACAGGCACAATGAATTTTGAAATATTTGGTCATAAAAAAGTCAAGAGTACCAAGTCCAAAATGTACTAATTCCTATATTACAAAAAAATAAGCTCCAAGATGGTTGTTTGGATTTTAGAATGTTTTTTTCCCATGGAAAGAACATTATAAAATTCAGTTAAAATCCCGGGCCAACTCATAAGATAGGTAAGGCAAAATTAACAGCAGCCCAGAATCCCAAATCTACTTAACACCCTAGAGCCTCAGCCCAAGATTCTGTTAAGCTAGGAGCCTTCTGGGAAAGGTACAGAATATAAAGATCATGGAAGCTCCAGTGCCTCCCCCACATCCCCACTCCCACAGTGCTATGGAAAGGGGAGGAAGGCGGGTTACTTTAGGAGGTGTGCTGGAAGCTGAAACCTACCGCAGGGACAGCTCAGTCAAGAAAAGACAGGAAGAGGAAAACTTCACAATATTGGACTCTCAGGCACGTTGTTTCATTAAAGCCAGAGTTCTCATGTTATTAACGTCATAGGAAGTTTGTCTTAAGTACTATATAAATTGGAGTACACAAACAGAGCCAAAATGAATGAAATGCAGACTAAGCCACCAGGGTCTGCAGCACTCTGAACAGTTCAATAAATCTACTCCAGTATGATAACTAAAAAGGACGGTTGTGTCTTGGTCTACTTTTTCATGACACAGCTTCGTGCTTTTCACATCAAACCCATAGAGTGGATGGGTTACCTTAATCTTAAATGTCTCCTTTTAAATAATGTACTTTAATTCATTCACATTGCAGTACCCATACTCTCTTAGTTTTGTGAAGAAGAAGACATAGCCCCCACATTCTAGGCACTCATTAGCAATAAAAAAGCAAATATAAATATGAATAAAAATAAAACACAATCCAGCAATAAAACACAGAATAAGTACAAATTATTATAGAATTCCAAAGGAGAAATGGGAAAAGAATTGGAGATACAGAAAATATTTCCTGCTTCATTTCTACCTTTAAAATGTTATCTAACAAGTATATATATATACATGAAAATTAAGGGAAAAAAACCTACTCATCTTACCAGCCTCATTTTAAATGTTCCCCACATGAGGAAGCATTTAACACAAGTCTTAAGATCAGGAAGCACCTTGCTGCTGCTACTGCTAAGTCACTTCAGTCGTGTCTGACTCTGTGGGACCCCATAGACGGCAGCCCACCAGGCTCCTCTGTCCATGGGATTTTCCAGGCAAGAGTACTGGAGTGGGCTGCCATTGCCTTCTCCATGTAGCAAAAAAGGAGAAAGGAGTTTTAGACTGAGGAAATAGTGTAAGGAGGACTTAGAGGCAGGGAGATATATGAAATATCAGAGAAAAATATATTCTCCAATTTATCTATTTCTTAGATTATGAATAAGGAACCTTCGAAATAGCTTAGAAAATACTAGTAAAGAATACATGGTGAAGGATCTCAAATGTTAATCCATAAGGGCAGTAATTAACTCAGCAACCAAAAGCTCTTCAAGGTTCCTGAGCAAATAACCTTCCTTCCTGCTGGTTCCTGCCAGCCACAATAAAAGATCCTGCGTGTTGCAACTAAGAACTCCATGTTCTTAGTTTACACGAAATGGTTTACACAAAATGTTTACACAAAAGTGGTTTATTACTAGCTTACAGATGAAAACAGGCATTAATAGCACCAGTTTTTCTATTATTACAAAAGTTGAGGTAAGAAACCATCAGGCTCTACATAAGAATGAAGAGCATGGACTTCCCTGGTGGTCCAGAGGTTAAGAATCTGCCTTGCAATGCAGGGATTGCAGGTTCGATTCCTGATTGGGGAGCTAAGATCCCACATGCCATGGGGCTACTGACCCCATGTGCCACAACTAGAGAGCAGCCTGCCAGCCACAGTGAAAGATCCTGCATGCCACAACTAGGAACCAACATAGCCAATAATTAATTAATTTAAAAAAACCTTAGGAGGGAAAAATAATGAAGAGCATTCAAAAGACCAAGAAGATACAAGAGATGTTCCCAGATTTAGCAAAAGATTAGGCTTTACAGGGGGGTTCCCTAATAGCTCAGTTGGTAAAGAATCCACCTGCAATGCAGGAGATCCCGGTTCGATTCCTGGGTCAGGAAGACCCCCTGGAGAAGGGATAGGCTACCCACTCCAGGATTCTTGGGCTTCTCTTGTGGCTCAGCTGGTAAAGAATCCACCTGCAATATGGGAGACCTGGGTTCAGTCCCTGGGTTGGGAAGATTCCTTGGATAAGGGAAAGGCTACCCACTCCAGTATTCTGGCCTGGAGAATTCCATGGACTCTATAGTCCATGGGGTCACAAAAAGCTGGACACAACTGAGCGACTTTCACTTCACTTCACTTCACTTCACTTCACTTGGGTTTTACAGAAGTATTGCTAAGGAAGAGTCAAAGATATCATTGGCACTTTGATTCTGGAGGGAAGAAACATTACAGTAGTAACACTGAAACCAGGAAAAAGCAGCTCAGCATGAAGAATACCTTAGGCTGCAGCCCAGAGATCCACAAGAGGCTCTCCTAGCCAACCTGCACTTAACCGATGCCTCAGGTTAAACTACTTCGATGACTTTCTTTGTAAAACACTGAAGGATGCAGCAAGTTGAATATTCAAAGCTAATGACCCTCGGAATAGCTGTTCCCATTAGTTGAGTTGGGCTTATTAGATGATATTTGTTACTATTTTTTCCAGTTATACTTCATATTCTAGTTATGAAATTTACTGTATTTTACATGACTCAATAAATATACAAAAGTAAAAGGATATATAAGCCTATGAAAACTTGGTCAAATCATTAGAAAGATTTTGAATAAAGGTAAATAAAAATAGCTGTTTAATAATGACTAAATGATAAAACTCAAAAATAAGGATTCTGTGCTCAGATCACTTCATAAGCAATCTCTCTTCACTCTAAAGGAGTCAAAATTAAAAATCACTGTGCCATATGTAAACTATATCTCAATAAAACTGGAAGAAAAAAAATCAATGATGACACTTCATGGGCATGATTTACTCAAGAGAGACAGCACTCTCCAATTAACAAATCAGTCCTCAAAGAAAAGAACTTTGCTGTGTATCAAATGATTGGCAAATAAACGCAAGCTTACATTAAGTTCAGATAAAGTGGTAGGACTCCTGCTTCAGCCATAATGAAGTAACAAGTATTGGACTTCCCCTCCCAGCATACAAACATATAAGTGGACAAAATACATGAAAAAAACGTTTTCAGACATTGGATAACTGACAAAACAAACCTCTGATGCTTAACAGAAAGAAACACAGGAAGTATAAGCCCCATATTTCTGTCTGACAGCACTTTCCGAGCAATTGCACAGGTAACTAATTAGAGAGTGGTGGCTTCACAAGATAGAAGAGCCATAAAATCTCCCCTACTCTATCATTATGTAGGCTTGATTTCAAAGTACGACCAGTGTCTTAACAATATATGAAGTTTTTTTTTTTTTTAAGAAAAAGAAAACGCTGCCCTATCCGATGGGCATAATTAACTTATAACGCTAGCACAGGTCCCACTTACTAAAACATCAGCTAAATCAGCTTAATTGTAAACTTCTCTGAAACTCAGAAATGAGATGAGACTTTAAAATGTAAAAATTGAGCTTCATCTTTTTTTAACACTTACTGAAGTTTAAAATGATGCCATTTTCCCCCTTTGGATTTCCTCAAATTATCCACCCAATAAGGATACATTCTCTCTTTCAGAAGATGTCTTTGTATAGTCTGGGATCTTAATATTAACAGTTGATGATTACTCGTTCCATTATTTTGATTCCATCAATGGCTACATTCTCATTACACCCTTCCCAGGCAAACAGTGACCTTCATCCAGGGACACAGTCACCGCAGGTGCATCTTCTGAAATGAGACTGCCTTGACTGATGCTTTCAACCCACTATTTACCCACGACAACCTCTCAAGTCAGGAACCAGAGCAGAACAAATAACCCCTCAGAAAGCATTCACCAGGTGCTGAGTCTGCTCTAGGCTGGAATTTTTTAAGTGTTTGTAATTTACTTTCGGGTTCATGCTTTATATTTGCTGAGCAATCAACTTTACAAAAAGATTTGTGGAGTTTTTCACAAATACCATGTGTTTGTGAAACTAGTACAAATCCCTTTATACTAAATGATAAATAGTTCTGTTAAGATAAAATGAACAGAAAGAAAAATATGAAAAAAGAAAAATAATACTACAACTAATGGAGTGAATGTTCTTGAGGCTTCCTTTTTTCTTTCATTTTTATTAAGAGTAACAAGCCAATAATATCAATAAATCTCCATTAAGGTATTGGTCAAGAAGCAAAATCTGATAAGTAATTATATACTGATCATTGTATGTATTTTTATTAAATGAAGGAAAGACTCACAGAAAAGGTCTGCCAGGTAAAAATACAGTTAAGTTAAACTTTTGAATATAGAGGCTAAAGGAGGGTGAAATGAAAGCTTAACTGGAATTAGGTGAGGTTTCATCCTTTGCAGAAATGTCTACAAACAGAGATAAAAGAGTATTTGTAAGTACTGAAAATATCTGAATAAGCATATCTAATTCATAAATAATAAAACTAAATAACCCTTTCCTGCTAGCCAAACAAAACAGAACAAAAGCCAGAAAATCAACAAAGAGGTTGTATTTTAGAAAGCTATTATTTAATTCTTTATATAGCTAATAAAATCCTGACAATTCTGGATATATCAGAGGTCTACTTATTGTGTCCTAGAACTATTCTGGCTTTCCAGGTAACTCAGTGGTGAAGAATCGCCTGCCAATGCAGGAGACTCGAGTTTGATCCCTGTGTTGGGTAGATCCCCTGGAAAAGGAAATGGCAACCCACTCCAGGATGCTTGCCTGGGAAATCC
The DNA here is from genome assembly GCF_032452875.1 of Bos javanicus. Taxonomy (NCBI): domain Eukaryota; kingdom Metazoa; phylum Chordata; class Mammalia; order Artiodactyla; family Bovidae; genus Bos; species Bos javanicus. Next base: position 79,751,593 of record NC_083876.1, on the reverse strand, counting down.
AATGGACAGAGGAGCTTGGCAGGCTACCATCCATGAGGTCACAAAGGGTAGGACACGACTTAGCGACTAAACAGTGGCAGCAGAACTATTACTAATATTTTTTTCACTTAGCTGAGACTTCTTTTTGAGGTATAACTGACACATGCTAAAATGCATAGATTATAAGTGTGCTGTTCAATCAGGTTTGAGGATGAATACCCCTATGTAACTACATTCCAACCAAAATTTGGGAACATTTCCATCAACCCAATGTATCTTGAAGTGTCTCCTTCTAGTCAGTTGCTCCCTGGAACTCAATCATTCAGTGTAACCGTTTTCAACCACCTTCTGCCTGATTTTGCCAGAAACAGGATCTGAAAAATCAGGCACACATGTTTCACTACAGGTAATAACTGTCTCCTCCCACCTAGAGTCCATGAGGAATAAAGCTCTAGTACACACATTGAGAAGGTATTTCTGAGTAGAAAAGAACGTCTTGGCAAAATTTTAGTTCAGAGTCAGCATTTAACTCATGTTACTGATGGATCAAAGTACTCAAAGAAACTTAGCAGTGTCAGTGGTATCGAAGCAAACTTTCCATTCTCATCATTAGCTTAGAGGCATCAAAAAAATCAGTAATACCATGGTATGTGCAGCTCAAGTTTTAATAAAATCCAAAGTAGGTTTATATTTTTTAAAATGTACTTTTCAAAGGCAGTTTTCTCTTCAGCAAAACAGGATTCACTTGTGTTTTTAACCTGAAATAACCCAATAGATTGTATTGATGACTAGGATTATTAAGATATAAATATTCAGATGGTACTATGGTCTTACTTTGGAAAAAATTAAAAGTTATCCTTTAATAATAGGAGAAAAAAAGTTCAATTTGATGATTAGACTTCAAATCTGATTTTAGTTTCCAGATGAATAACAAAACTGGTTTAGTTTCTATATTCTGCCCTAAGAGCTAAAAGACTCCTTGGTAGTTCAGCTGGTAAAGAATCCACCTGCAATATAGGAGATCCTGGTTCAATTTCTGGGTCAGTTCGATTCCTGGGTCGGGAAGATCCCCTGAAGAAGGGATAGACTACCCACTCCAGTATTCTTGATTCCCTGTAGCTCAGCTGGTAAAGAATTTGCCTGCAATGCGGGGGACCTGGCTTTGATTCTTGGGTTGGGAAGATCCCCTAGAGAAGGGAACGGCTACCCACTCCAGTATTCTGGCCTGGAGAATTCCATGGACTGTATATGTATAGTAATTATTATACAATTTTATGAAATATCCCCCCTTAAATAGCTGGTCTTCCATAAAGATAGAAAGGTTGAACCCCTAAACATCTCAAAGGACTCTTGAGAGTCCCTTGGACTGCAAGGAGATCAAACCAGTCAATCCTAAAGGAAATCAACACTGAATAGTCATCAGAAGGACTGATGCTGAAGCTGAAACTCCAATACTTTGGCCACCTGATGTGAAGGGCTGACTCATTGGAAAAGCCCCTGATGCTGGAAGAGACTGAGGAGAAGGGAGTGACAGGGATGAGATGGTTGGATGGCATCACCAACTCAACGGACATGAGTTTAAGCAAATACCAGGAGATAGTGAAGAACAGGGAAGCCTGGTGTGCTACAGTCCATGGGGTTGCAGAGTCAGACCCAACTGAGCATGTACTCACACACACACACACAGTAGGGCAAGCACTTGACCACTTGATGGCATTATAAAGCTAGAGAGCTGTGACATTACATCAAGTAAGGACTGTGGACTCTATCCTGTGGGCGATGAGAATCTTAGGGGAACTTCATCAGGGTGGTGGCATGATTCCAACTGTGGTTTAACAGAAACCTGGATGCAAGGGGATGATCAGGAGCTCACACAATATTCCTGGTGTAGATGAGAGCCCCAGTCGTTAAAAAGTTAACGAAGGCATTTCCAACCTAGATTCAGCAACTGTTGATCACAACAAAATAGGAGTTTGAGCATGAAAGAGAAAGCATCTAGTGTGTCTAAAATTTTATTAATATCTCCAGCTTTTTGATGTATCTATGAATGCAGTTCACTAAGGAGGAAAGGAAGGCTGCCATTTCTGAAGTAAAATGACATGATAGAGAAAAAGCATAAACTACAGATTCAATAAACCAAAGACAATTCTACTACTGAGTTACCTAACTGTCATCTAAGGAAGTTCTTACCCTCTGCTCCTCAAGCATACCTTTCTGGTTACACGTATCTTACTGAACTACAACTGACAGTGACCTGGCTATCCTCTAACTGAGCTGGAATCCCTCATTCAGTTTCGATAGCACTTTTCCTCCAGCTACATCCTCCACCGTCTGGCCTCCCCATTACATGTCTACGTTCAGTCTTGAGTCTCTTCTGCAGAGATCCTTATTCTAGAAACAGGAAGTACTGATCCTTTCATAAAATCACTTTCAGTGCACTTGTGGGTTCGTCCTTGACCTTTTCTCTGCCTACATTGCCCTTCTCCATTTCCATATTCACTTTCTATCTTCTTGCTTTCAGTTAAGGTCAGAGATGATACTCAGTAGGGATGAACCACTCCCACAACTGCATCAGATTTTACAGCCAGCCCTCCAACCTGATTACAGAGCAAGTTCTTCAAATGGTGAATGACAAAGCCATACCATTTGGTAAATATTTTTTCATCACCCTTGATACAAGATGGAGTTTTAACACTACCTCCTGTGTGCAAACTTTTCTGAGATCTCTTCTGTTATCCCTTGATATCAGAGTCACAATTTTATTAGACCACATATCACAGTCCTTCCTGTTTGTCTCATGTCAGTCTCCCCAACAACACTAAAACTCCATGACTTAGTTCTGCATAGCCAGGACTTTGATAAGAGTCTGATACATATCTGATACACATACACAGTACTCAAAAATTATGGAATTATGATAACATAGCCCTTAGAGTTTAAATGCATTTAAAAGGAGCAATACAATTACATGTTCTCTGTAACTCCTTTAAGTACTATAGTGCTCTCACAAATGTCAAATGTACTTTAATAATATTGGGGGAGGGAAAGGTTCTGATTAAGCATACCAAACTTTTAGATTTGCTAGACTCACTCTTTCCTCCCCTGCTACTCCACCCTGTAAAACACACTCATTAAGTCTAGATTAAGTTTTTTTTTTCCCCTCTCTTTTTGGTTCTTTTCCATTTTGTTCTTTTCCACATTCTTTACTTACTAAATACTATTATATTGCAATCTTAGAAAGAAGAGTACGAAAAAGCACATACATATTCTACTTGTTGAAAATAGAAGGAAAACTCCATAAAAAATTATTCATTTGAAAGTAGCAGAAAATTTTGTACCTGCCAAAGCCTACAGTTCCAAAATTTGTCTTATCTAAGAAAGTTACCGGAGCATGGGCGGCTGTGACAGCGCACCCAAGGCCAGGGGCGGCGGCCGGGAGGAGCAACCCCACGTCCAAAGAGCGGTGGCTTCGTGGGTGCTGGAGGGCCTAGAGGAGCTATTCCATGTTCAAGGTTGGGAGGGGTGGCGGTGAGGAGATACCCCTCGTCCAAGGTAAGGAGCAGCGGCTGCGCTTTGCTGGAGCAGCCGTGAAGAGATACCCCACGCCCAAGGTAAGACAAACCCAAGTAAGACGGTAGGTGTTGCAAGAGGGCATCAGAGGGCAGACACACTGAAACCATAAGCACAGAAAACTAGTCAATCTAATCACACTAGGACCACAGCCTTGTCTAACTCAATGAAACTAAGCCATGCCCTGTGGGGCCACCCAGGACAGGCGGGTCATGGTGGAGAGGTCTAACAGAATGTGGTCCACTGGAGAAGGGAATGGCAAACCACTTCAGTATTCTTCTCTTGAGAACCCCATGAACAGTATGAAAAGGCAAAATGATAGGCTACTGAAAGAACTCCCCAGGTCAATAGGTGCCCAATATGCTACTGGAGATCAGTGGAGAAATAACTCCAGAAAGAATGAAGGGATGGAGCCAAAGCAAAAACAATACCCAGCTGTGGATGTGACTGGTGATAGAAGCAAGGTCTGATGCTGTAAAGAGCAATATTGCATAGGAACCTGGAATGTCTGGTCCATGAATCAAGGCAAATTGGAAGTGGTCAAACAGGAGATGGCAAAAAAAAAAAAAAAAACAGGAGATGGCAAGAGTGAACGTCGACATTCTAGGAATCAGCGAACTAAAATGGACTGGAATGGGTGAATTTAACTCAAATGACCATTATATCTACTTCTGCAGGAAGGAATCCCTTAGAAGAAATGGAGTAGGCATCATGGTCAACAAAAGAGTCCCAAATGCAGTACCTGGATGCAATTTCAAAAACGACAGAATGATCTCTGTTCATTTCCAAGGCAAACCATTCAATATCACAGTAATCCAAGTCTATGCCCCAACCAGTAACGCTGAAGAAGCTGAAGTTGAACGGTTCTATGAAGACCTACAAGACCTTTTAGAACTAACACCCAAAAAAGATGTCCTTTTCATTATAGGGGACTGGAATGCAAAAATAGGAAGTCAAGAAACACCTGGAGTAACAGGCAGATTTGGCCTTGGAATATGGAATGAAGCAGGGCAAATACTAATAGAGTTTTGCCAAGAGAACGCACTGGTCATAACAAACACCCTCTTCCAACAACACAAGAGAAGACTCTACACATGGACATCACCAGATGGTCAACACCGAAATCAGAGTGATTATATTCTTTGCAGCCAAAGATGGAGAAGCTCTATACAGTCAGCAAAAACAAGACCAGGAGCTGACTGTGGCTCAGATCATGAACTCCTTATTGCCAAATTCAGACTGAAATTGAAGCAAGTAGGGAAAACCACTAGACCATTCAGGTATGACCTAAATCAAATCCCTTATGATTAGACAGTGGAAGTGAGAAATAGATTTAAGGGCCTAGGTCTGATAGATAGAGTGCCTGATGAACTATGGATGGAGGTTCATGACATTGTACAGGAGACAGGGATCAAGACCATCCCCATGGAAAAGAAACGCAAAAAAGCAAAATGGCTGTCTGGGGAGGCCTTACAAATAGCTGTGAAAAGAAGAGAAGTGAAAAGCAAAGGAGAAAAGGAAAGATATAAGCATCTGAATGCAGAGTTCCAAAGAATAGCAAGAAGAGATAAGAAAGCCTTCCTCAGCGATCAATGCAAAGAAATAGAGGAAAACAACAGAATGGGAAAGACTAGAGATCTCTTCAAGAAAATTAGAGATACCAAGGGAACATTTCATGCAAAGATGGGCTCGACAAAGGACACAAATGGTAGGGACCTAACAGAAGCAGAAGATATTAAGAAGAGATGGAAAGAATACACAGAAGAACTGTACAAAAAAGATCTTCACGACCCAGATAATCACAATGGTGTGATCACTGACCTAGAGCCAGACATCCTGGAATGTGAAGTCAAGTGGGCCTTAGAAAGCATCACTATGAACAAAGCTAGTGGAGGTGATGGAATTCCAGTTGAGCTATTCCAAATCCTGAAAGATGATGCTGTGAAAGTGTTGCACTAACTATGCCAGCAAATTTGGAAAACTCAGCAGTGGCCACAGGACTGGAAAAGGTCAGTTTTCATTCTAATCCCAAAGAAAGGCAATGCCAAAGAATGCTCAAACTACCGCACAATTGTACTCATCTCACATGCTTGTAAAGTAATGCTCAAAATTCTCCAAGCCAGACTTCAGCAATATGTGAACTATGAACTTCCTGATGTTCAAGCTGGTTTTAGAAGGGGCAGAGGAACCAGAGATCTAACTGCCAACATCCTCTGGATCATTGAAAAAGCAAGAGAGTTCCAGAAAAACATCTATTTTTGCTTTATTGACTATGCCAAAGCCTTTGACTGTGTGGATCACAATAAACTGTGGAAAATTCTGAAAGAGATGGGAATACCAGAGTACCTGACCTGCCTCTTGAGAAACCTATATGCAGGTCAGGAAGCAACAGTTAGAACTGGACATGGAACAACAGACTGGTTCCAAATAGGAAAAGGAGTACATCAAGGCTGTATATTGTCACCCTGCTTATTTAACTTCTATGCACAGTACATCATGAGAAACGCTGGGCTGGAAGAAGCACAAGCTGGAATCAAGATTGCCGGGAAAAATATCAATCACCTCAGATATGCAGATGATACCACCCTTATGGCAGAAAGTGAAGAGGAACTAAAAAGCCTTGTGATGAAAGTGAAAGTGGAGTTTGAAAAAGTTGGCTTAAAGCTCAACATTCAGAAAACGAAGATCATGGCATCTGGTCCCATCACTTCATGGCAAATAGATGGGAAAACAATGTCAGACTTTATTTTTTTGGCCTTCAAAATCACTGCAGATTTTGAAGGTGACTGCAGCCATGAAATTAAAAGACACTCCTTGGAAGGAAAGTTATGACCAACCTAGATAGCATATTCAAAAGCAGAGACATTACTTTGCCAACAAAGGTCCATCTAGTCAAGGCTATGGTTTTTCCTGTGATCATGTATGGATGTGAGAGTTGGATTGTGAAAAAAGCTGAGCACCGAAGAATTGATGCTTTTGAACTGTGGTATTGGAGAAGACTCTTGAGAGTCCCTTGGACTGCAAGGAGATCCAACCAGTCCATTCTGAAGGAGATCAGCCCTGGGATTTCTTTGGAGGGAGTGATGCTGAAGCTGAAACTCCAGTACTTTGGCCACCTCATGCGAAGAGCTGACTCATTGGAAAAGACTCTGATGCTGGAAGTGATTGGGGGCAGGAGGAGAAGGGGACGACAGAGGATGAGATGGCTGGATGGCATCACTGACTCAATGGACATGAATCTGAGTGAACTCCAGGAATTGGTGATGGACAGGGAGGCTTGGTGTGCTGCGATTCATGGGGTCGCAAAGAGTCGGATACAACTGAGCGACTGAACTGACTGACTGAACAAAGTTACCTTCCTAATCTCTCACTATGTATAAAACTTACCTACTAAAATTGAAAAAAAATACAGATGAATCTTTGAGGTAACTATTAAAACGATGTGTAGGGTACTCTTTCTACCCCCTTCTGATGCCTATGTCAGAAGCTTTTTCTATCTCCTTTATACTTTAATAAAACTTTATTACACAAAAGCTCCGAGCGATCAAGCCTCGTCTCTGGCCCCGGATTGAATTCTTCTCCTCCGGGGGCCAAGAATCCCGGTGTATTCGTGTGATTCAACAACAACCTTTCAATAGCATGCCTGCAGAAACTGTACGTGGTGGAACCTTGTGGCCAGCTAGGTCAGGAAACAAGCACACATTCCAGCACACCTGCAGCAGTCAGCCCCATCACAACAAAAAGTTGCATGCAGCCTACTTAGAGAACGCCCCTGAAGCATCTCACTGTGGTGGCCAGAGAGGAGTTTGTTGCTGGATCCCATAGAGCCATTCCTACCTATGGCCACTTCACCAAGATTGAGAGACATAACACACATACCTGAAAAAAAAAAAAAAAACCAGAAATTCGGCAATATGAGGACACATATGAATATTGAATATTTTCTAAATGAAAGAATAAGGCAAAACCTTAAAAAAATAAACAAAATAGAGAGAAGCAACTTACCCAATACAGAGTTTAAGGTAATGATCATAAAGATTCTCTCTGAACTCAGAAGAATGAATTTTCACAGTAAGAACTTAAAGAGTTAAAAAATATAAAAAAGAACAAATCAGAGCTGAATGACTGAAATGAAAAATGCACTAGGGGAAACAATGGGAGATTAGATGATATAGAAGAGCAGACCAGTGATAAGACAAAGCAGGGGAAATCACTCAGGTTGAACAGAAAGAAGAATTAAGATAAATGAAGATAGTTTAAGGGACCCCTGAGACAACACCAAGCATACTAACATTCCATTCTAGGGCTCTCAGAAGAAGTGAATTAGAAAGGGGCAGAAAACTTATTTGACGAAATGATAGCTGAAAACTTTCATAACCTGGAGAAGGAAACAGACATACTGGTCCAGGAAGCACAGACTTCCAAATAAGATGACCCCAAAAAGGTCCACACCAGGACACATTATAATTAACATGGCAATATAAAAATTAAAACTCTTAAAAGTAGCAGGAAAAAAGTAACTAGTTACATACAAGGGAACTCAGATAAAACTATCAGTTGACATTTTAGCCTAAATTTCACAGGCCAGAAGTGAGTGACATGGTATACTCCAGGCACTGAAATTTAAAACAAAACAAAAACAAACAAACAAAAAGAAACCTTTGACCAAAAATATCCTAGTTAGCAAAGCTACCAGTCAAAATGGAAGGAGATATAAAGAGCTTTATACACAAGCAAAAGCCAAGGGAGTTTTCCACCACTAAATGATCTTAAAAGAAATGTTAAAAGGATTTTTCTAAGTGAAAAAGAAAAAGCCAAAACTAGAAATACAAAAATTATGAAAGAAAATATTCTCACTGATAAAGTAGCAGTATCAACCACTTAAAAAAACTAGTAGAAGATTAAAAGACAAAAGTAGTAAAAAGAAAAAAAAAAAAAAACGATGTGTATATCAAAAAAAAAAGACCCTCTCTGTAGCAAAATGAATCGACCTAGAGATTATCTTACAAAGTGAAGTAAGTCAGATAGAGAAAGACAAATACCACATGATATTACTTATACGTGGGACCTAAGAGGATGAGATGGTTGGATGGCATCACCAAGTCAATGGACATGAGTCTGAACAAACTCTGGGAGATGATGAAGGACAGGGAGGCCTGCTGCTGCTGCTAAGTCGCTTCAGTCGTGTCGGACTCTGTGTGACCCCATAGGTGGAAGCCCACCAGGCTCCTTCTGGCACGCTGCAATTCATGGGATCGCAAAGAGTCAGATATGATTTAGCAACTGAACAACAATAACAACAAAAAGCAGTTCTGATGAACTTACTTACAAAACAGAGACAGATTCACAAAGACAGAAAACAAATTTATGGTTACCAAAGTGGGGTGTGAAAGATTAAAAAAAAAAAAAGACTATACACACACACTCACTCTATGATTAAACTGGAGACTGAGGAGGCCTTCACGGTTTTTAGTAGAAAATTCTCTTCAATATTAAGATTCCTTCTGCATTCTTTCTTCATCGCCAGTGATGGCAATTTCAAAGGACAGCTGGTTTTATCTTTTGGCAAGCGATTACTAAAAGCCATTTAGTACTTGAAACATCAACCCCAAAATATTCAGACTCAGTCTGTTATCACTTCCAAATGACCACTCTATCCAAAGACCACCGTTTCATTCCTACTGACTTCACTGTTCCAAAGTAAATGTACCATTTAAGTCATTTTTTTTTAAATTCTGTAAGACTTTTCCTCTCTCAAAAAGACCAAGCTGTTACACCAAAGCAGCACTGTGGTGGCTGACTCAAAGGACATGAGGCCACAGCTGCAGCCCAGCCAGCCTCACAGAAGCCTCACATAACACAGTGGAGCAGAGATGCTCTAAAACATTCCTCAGATTACTAGAGACTCATCACCAGCCTGATCTGCCTGGTCTACAAACTGTTTACCAACTCTCTCTAAAGGATGACAGCCAAGCCTGGAGACAAATGTGATCTGACCAGTGAAGGGGAGGACTCTGTACAGTGCCCTTCCTTTCCTAATGCTTCATTCCTAAGTGGTGTCAGTGTCCCTGGACACCCGTCACACCGCTTAGTCATGTGATATTGTCACCGTGGTGACAAGAGGAGTCACCCCCATTCCACATTTATGTAATTGACTTTATGACCCCAGTGTAAGATTTCATATTTACCTACATCAAATTCAGATCATTTCACAGGAATATGAGGTAACTTATCTACAGGGAAGATGCATCAAAGAGACTTCTGTATGTAACTTTCTGAGGTTTGCTATTCAGTCACACTGGCTCTTCTAAACTGAAGTGTAAAATGGGAACACAGCCTTTTAGCTGAAAGCCTCAGAGGGTAATTTGGAGCATTTTGACCCTGACTGAAGGAAAGAACCCACAAACATTTATCATCATATGATTTTCTGTTTGTCACTTAAGCATTACTCTGGCGCTTTCCTCACTTGATAAGAATAGTTTACACAAGTAGATCCTTATTTCTGACCTTCCAGATATACTTATTTAGTAATTAATGCAAAGATACTGGAGTGGGTTGCCATTTCCTTCTTCAGTGAATTAATGACATATTCATACTAAAATGGCTAGGAAAAAACAAAACAACTAGGAGATTTATAAAAATATTATTTTTCTATGCATCGGAAAGCCTGTTGAGCAAATACAAAACATGTATAAAAGATGTCTAATACTCCGTCACAGATTGCAATGTAACTGATAGAATAATGGCCCATTCTATGATCATGAGAAAAATGAACATACAAACAAATCCAAAAAAAGCACAAGCTTTCTTTAGCTCAATCATCTGCCTTCCAGAACCGTGCAGTGCTCTGGGCTAGAAAGTACACAATTCAGGTCAGACTGTACTTTCAGAAACATTTCCCCCTTTAGCTGTTGCCCTATAGTAGATATCAACATAACACTGAGTTTTGAAATAATCTGCTGATGTCATCGATTTTCAGGAGTGAAGGGAGGCTCCTCCCCCAGTGCTCGTGACTAAGACTATCTGTGTGGAAACAGCCTCCTGGTTGCTAAGGAATTCATTGGCTCTTGGCTGTTTGTTTCCCACTCTGTTTGAAGCCACAACCTTCTGTCTGCTTGAGATATCATCATTCATCTTCAGAGCTATAGCATGTAACGCTACATAAAAAGAGGTTCTTATTTGAAACACCATTTGGAGATTCTTATCAAGTGAAGGAACAGCTAGAGTAACGGTCATAATTAACAGAAAAGTGTAATATTCATAACATGTCAACAGTCTCTCTGGCCAATATTTTAATGTGTTTTTTTAACACCAAAGCATTTCATCAAGATTTTTTGTTTCCCCAAATTACTAAAATAATACACGCTCACTGTAACAAGGCAAACAATTTGTAGTTGTATGAAGTTCCATCGCTTTCCTGCTTCTCACTCCCACCCTAAAATAATCCATTTTATGCCCCTGTAAGAATCCATTTTAAAACCTGATGTGTATCATTCCATGTTTTATCCCAAAAGACAGAGCCACCATGTTAGTGCATGCCTTTTACCCAAACTTTGATAATACTGGATGTTATCAGCCTTCCTAAATATTATCAAGAAGTGGGTAAAAAACAATCACATTTTGTAATTTGTACTTCTGTGGGGCCAGTTTAAATATTCAAAGGTCATACTGCTGTAGTTCTTCTTAAAAATTATATTCATCAGCTGTCAAAAGACAAGGCATTCTTTTTCTTTATTACTTTTTAAAATCCTGAAGGGATGGTATGGGGAGGGAGGAGGGAGGAGGGTTCAGGATGGATTTTCTTTTAAAAATTTAGAAAAAATAAAATTAAATTAAATTAAAAAAAAGAAAAAGAAAAAACATTTTTCCCTTAAAAAAAAAAAATCCTGAAGGGTATAAACCTTGTATACAATTTGCTTTGTAAATGTCCACGAAACTACAAATATTAACTTGCCTAGAAGACTCAAAGTTGTAGTTCTACGTTATGAGGTAAAGTGTGGATATTATCAGAATCAAACTATAGGATCCTAATTTTTAATCATCCGAACTAAGTGTCAATCTCAACAATCAAGAGGTTTTGCCAACCCTCCAATCCAGCTATAGCAGTCAAATTAACAAAACATTAACAAGCAGAAGAGTAACCAAAATCAACAGGTTATCACTAAAGGTAAAACGAGAGTGACCACAAGGTTCCTTTGTATTGGGGGATAAGCAGGCTTATCTGAGATGGTAATGATTAAGGCCTGAGTATCAAGAAAGAACCAAGATTAGGGAGAAAAGGGTACTGAGAAAGCACAGTCAAGGAATAGAAAGAACATGTGTCTAAAAAACAGTGGCTTTAGGAGAGAATAGCAGGAAGTAGGAGGTATTGGGAAAGACTGAAGGCAGGAGAAGAAAGGGACGACGGAGGATGAGATGGTTGGATGGCATCACAGACTCGATGTACATGAGTTTGAGCAAGCTCTGGGAGTTGGTGATGGACAGGGAAGCCTGGTGTGCTGCAGTCTATGGGGTCGCAAAGAGTTGGTCATGACTGAGCGACTGAACTGAGCTGAGGATGTACTGGAATGCATGAGAGTGAAGCAGATTTGGGGATAGGAGGTAGGAATCAAGAATCTTGTTCACACATGTGAAGTTTGAGGCCTATTATACATCCAAGTGCCTGAGGACAGGCAATCCAAGAGGTAACTCCAGGGTCCAGAAAGGGGCTCTGGCCAAAGATAAGTACTGAGGAGACACTGGCAATCAAGATGCCACTTAAAAACACTGGATTCAATGAGATCATCCAGGGGTCATCCATAGAAGTGAAAAAAGTCAGAGTTCCTATACAGAGACAAAAATCACAGTTAAGCATAAAATATCGCTTTAAAAATATAGCGATATTACACCATGATTTAAAGATAGGACTCTGAAAATTAGATATATTGATAGTAAAGTTTTAATATGCATTATTTTCATGAACCCTCTACTGAGTTAAGGCAAAAATTCTGTATAAAAATGCCAGTAATAGCCCCTAAAGTACTTCTGTGAGTTCAGCTATTCATGTGGAAGGCGATGGCATTTTAAGTGAGTCACGTGTAAGACAGATAGATACAAAATATGCTGGCTTCATGAGTAAACACAGGTAACTCTCTGTCACAAAGCCTTAGGTGATACACACACCATGTGGAGTAATAAGAGAAATTCCTTCAAAAGATTTCTCGTGTCAGACAGTAACTTAAAAATACACTTAAGCACTCTGATTCCCGTACCCTTGAGAATGACAGTCTCCTGAAATTGTACATCCCAGGTGCTTCCCCTGCCCCACCCTGGTCTCAGCTCAGTTGACCTTATTTGTTTAGTCTAAAAACATGGGTTTCATGTAATTTATTCACATGATAAGAATAATGAATGTGCACATATCAATTAGCATACTGACATCTAAAAGAAAAAGTCCCAATTTGATTCTTGAAGAAACCTTGAAAATTTACAAATGCCATGACCTAACAAAATGAAAGTAAACAGACCTCAACTAACTTTAATCTCCTAATTCATCTTACATCATGTAATTGACTCTTGGAGAAGCACTTTTGAAAGTCAAGAAGTAGTTCAACTGTACATGATAAAACCCAACATATATGCAATTTTCAGATCTCTTTACAAGCATGCTTCTTCTTTCTGACAATGAAAGTAACAGAAAAATAGACTTCTAAGGAAACTGAAACAAATATACCAAAAAAACCACTCAAAGTTCAGTTCTGTTTGGAAACCATTAAACATTAAGTACCAGGGATTTTCCAGCTAAGTAGCTGAAACTCTTAAAATACGTGATGACTTGGGAAAAAAGTATTTATATATTAAATACTCCAGTTGAATATCTTGATCTATGAATAAGCAATTTTAGCAATCTATTTCCATGATTTGTTATATGTATTATTTATAATAACATACAGGTATATTATAAATATGGAACATATGAAATCTTGAGTAAATTCCAAGTAATCAGTATTATAAGACTTCATGAGTAACGATTTCATTCTAAAGGAAAATATAATAAACTGCATAAATATAGCTGTTAAAAAAAAAAAGCAAAATAAAATGGGCACAAGAGAAATTCAGTTTGCTCAAGCAACAAAATCAGGTAACTTTTAAAGATCATTAACATTCCTCAGGTTCCTATTGTCTCATTCACATAACTAGCTGTTTATAGAAAATTTGGCTTTCAATAACAGCTAAAAAGGCCTTGTTTCAAAGTTGAGAAAAAAATTGTACTCATTTCAAAAATTAAATATCTTCATTCCAAAAGTACTGTAATTAAAATAAACTTTGTCACATCATTTTAAGGCGACTACTTCATGGTCTAAAAACTTAATTCCAAATTCCTGTCTCATACATGGCAATAAAATCAGAATAATAACAAAGTCTCTACTTTTCGTAAAGAACTGAATGAAAACTTGAAAATAGAGTTAAGTGCTGTATATTTATTCAGTCGTAGAACACAGCTAGCACACTTTTAATGTCAGGTATGTAGCTATCTTATCATTCAATATGGGCTAGATAAATAAATAAAACTAAAAGAAATGTAGCGAAGATCAAAGAAAATAAAACAATAAAGTAATAGAATTCACACATAATTCAAGAGGAATGAGAGGCCCATAGAGCCTGTAAGGACAGAAAAAGTCAACAAATAAAAGGCACACTTGCACTGAAGGCAATGTCATCATTATTAAACACAGAGTTTGAAAGAAAAAGTCTTACTTACCTGAGAGAGGAGCATACACAAGACACAAAGCAAATAAGAACAAAAGAGAACTTGGCTTCCATTTCCAATGACAGCTCCACATTCGGTCTGAGTGAAACATCCTGCCATGAGAGAAAGCAACGATCAGGACACTTAGGCTTAGTAAAGCATTCGGTCAGAAAACGTTGTAGGTTTCTGGCAGGGACTGAAAAAGAACTTTTTCCCGCCTTGCTTCCAAATAAGAAAAGAAACCTTGAAGATGATAAACTAAGGATTCCCTTTTAAGCTAATTAGCTAAAAGAAAAAAACCCATGCATTTTATTTGCTACTTGGTGACAACTTCCTTATCAGAGGTATATAATAGATGATTCCTGCAAAAAGATGGGGAAGTATTCTGATAATTCAAGGGAAAAAATCACTTATTTAAAAAAAAAAAAAACAATTCTAGCATCAATCTTCAGCATCATCAGTCACATGCCCATCTGAGTACCAAGAGGATGCTTTTATCAACCTCTTCTATAATCTCCCAGAAATTTAAACTCTAAGGAAATGTTTTTATTTTATAATATCTGCTGCTTTACAAGTGGAAATATTAAAATCAAAGCACCCAAACTTTTTTCTTTCCTCTAAAATTAAGTACTGAAGCTTAACTAGTACTAATGTTAGTTCTAAAATTATATATATTAATAGTTATCAATGTTTTTAAACGGCTAGTAAATACCAAGTATTGAAGAAACTAATAAATGACATTAAAT
Source organism: Bos javanicus (assembly GCF_032452875.1). Classification (NCBI taxonomy): domain Eukaryota; kingdom Metazoa; phylum Chordata; class Mammalia; order Artiodactyla; family Bovidae; genus Bos; species Bos javanicus. Next base: position 79,736,569 of record NC_083876.1, on the reverse strand, counting down.
GGAGGGGTGGTGCTTTGAAGACCGTCAATTCTCTGTACAATAGTCTTACCTCTAAACTCAAAATTATGCTTAATGAGTTAGATGGGAACATCCATATTATTTTGGCTGAAGACAGTGGCATGCTACCTTCCATTGACGTAGCCCTATCAAAAGAGGCAGACCACTGAAGGGGGCAGTGGGTGTGAAAGGCAGTCACAAAAAGGAACCACGAATGAACTGGTGAGCAGGAGAGTCATGAAGCAGGAAGAAAGGTGAGTGGCAGAAGGAAACCTCCAGATCTTAAAATCCCAAGAGTTACTTTCATTATAAGTGATAATTGGGAATCATTTTATTTCTAAAAGAGGAGCAACTAAAACAATGCTTTGGAGTCACAGTAAAATACTTCTTTACCTGAAGGTTGCTTATCTGGAAAAAATGTATAATAAACAGAAAATCAGAAAGTGGTAATAGAAATACTTGAATAATAAAAATCAGACATTAAACTGATTCTTGCACTTGCCTCAAGCCTGCCCTTCTAACTTATCTGAGAGACTGTTAAGTAGAGACTACTTAAGTAGCAAAGAGAATAAGCTCTGGAGTCAAGACAGACCTGAGTTTGCTACTGATAAACTAGGTAATCCTTGGAAAATTGACTTGACCACCTTGTACCTCCTAGTTTTCACCTGTAAAACAGGAACATCAATCTAGTCCATGGAGCTGGTGGATGATTAAGTCAAATCATGTCTTTTAAGAAATGTGTCTAACATTCAGCAAGTGCTCAGTGTTGTTGTTGTTGTTTAGTTGCTAAGACGTGTCCGACTCTTTTGTAACCCCCTGGACTGTAGCCCAGCAGGCTCCTCTGTCCATGGGATTTCCAAGGCAAGAATACCTGAGTGGGTAGCCATTCCCTTCTCCAGGGGATCTTCCCAACCCAGGGATCAAACCTGTGTCTCCTGCACTGGCAGGCAGATTCTTTACTGCTGAGCCACTAGGGAAGCCCAAGTGTTCAATAATATTAGCTATTTTTATTGTTACTATCATCCTGAGCATTTTAATATATATGTGGTTATTCTGTCACCAGTGAAGTAAGAAAAAAAAGGACTTTACCAAGAAGAGACAATAGGATCAATATTATAAACCAACACCAATCTATTGACTTTGTAGCTATTTCTGGGATCTCCTTGGAACAAAGATGAAGTAGACTATTCAAGTATGCCATGAAAGAAGAAGTTTAAAATAGTATCTGATTCTGTTCATGTTATTTTATAGTCACTAAACTAGAAGCCCCAGCATCACACAGCTCTTAGCAGAAACCAACTCTACACAAGAAAAAGGCTACATAGTACTTTTGCACAACATTGTAAATCAACTGTACCAATAAAAATTTTAAAATATTAATGTAAAAGGTATTTTTGAATGGGAGGTATATTTTCAAATACATCCATCCAAAATATTTGAAATTAAAAGCAGTGTTACTGCTTACATGAGAAGCAAGATGTTCTAGTGAATCATTCGCCGTGCTCAATCGCTCAGTTGTGTCCAACTCTTTGTGACCCCCTAGACTACAGTCCGTCAGTTTCCTCTGTCCATGGGGATTTCCAGGCAAGAATGCTGGAGTGGGCTGCCAATTCCTTTTCCAGGGGATCTTTGCAATCCAGGGATCAAACCCATGTCTCTTGCATCTCCTGCATTGGCAGATGGATTCTTTACCAGTGTGCCACTTGGGAAATCCCAGTGAGTCATTGATAACAACAAAATGATAATGGATGTGAACTCTGGAATAGCACAGATAGTTACATCCTGGTACCTCTATCTACTGTGTGTTTTGAGGGGGCAAGTACTTTAAATTCTGAACCTATTTTCTCTTCTGTAAATAGAATATTACAGAAAGAACTAGATTAACATTGCATAGAACTTAACGAGGGTTTTGAAAAGGGTGGCCAGTAAACCTTTGTCTCATGGAAAGTTCACTCATTTGGAAGAAGGGCCCATTTTCCATTGATGCTGGATTTATGAGGTGTTTCCCATTCATGCTGAGCGTGGAAAAGTGTACTTCTGAGACTAAAGAACAATCATATATTCAAAGAAATTTAGAGCTGGAAGGGCCAGAGATAAAGTCTAACCTCTTCGTTTATGGAGGAGGAAACTGAGGCCCAGAGAAACAAACAGGCAAACCAATGAAGCCTGGATGGTAGCCTCATAGACATTAACAGAAGGAATATTAGCCCAGGAGAAGTGAAGCTTCTCAATCTTTGTGGCACATGACAATCTTCCTTTATCAGCATCAGGACACTATTAGTGAATAGTGCCCTTCTCTTATGTTCCCATGTCTTCTAAACAATACTCAGGGAATGACGTTCCTTAGTTTGGTGACACTCAATTTCACGGTGTCTGTTTCACGTGCTCATGCAACTTTCTTTTGCTAAAAAAGGTGCTGACACTTAGGAGTTCCATATTCTCTCCTGAAGCTATTTTACAAAAGCTGCCTACAGTCCTATTAGACAAGAGCCGCAAATGGCAACCAAGAGCTTAATGCATTCCAGTTCTCAGGACTCCATCAGGTTGTACAGCAAAGGAACCCAGGACAGGGCAAGCACTTGTACCCAACATAAACCATATGACACGCCAACTTTCATCCACTTAACTGCTTACTGAAGAACAGAAACAAATAAATTAAGAATAGAACAGAGGGAGGAAAGCACTGTCTGTCTTCTCAAGGGATCACTTAGCAAACACACATCCCTGGGATTTAAACAACTTTCTCACAAGAATGGAAAATCCTGAACAGGGTTACTAAGGTTCCAAACAGGAACTACAAAAAAACAGAGTATAATTTTGTGTCACTCCAGTTGTGGTCTCAGCGTTCTATTGAAAAGAACAGGAATAGTTTTTAAGTAAAACAGAGTCATAGACTTCCATAACCTGAAAAGAATCTAAAAGTTATGGAATAAAACCCATCATTTCACAAATGAAAAAACTATCATGTTTAAGCTACTTGCCCAAGATCACATAATCAGTGATAGCAAAATCAAAAGGACCTCCTGGGTCACCTGGCTTCCAACTCAATGGTCCTTTTTGAGAACCAAGCTAACTCTATTGGAAACTCACTCTTCAACGTATATAGACTGCAAGATGCAACGTACTTAAATCTTGCATCAGAAAGTTTTAGAACTCAGCCCTTTTATAGGAATATAGACACCATTTAATCCAAACGCATCACTGAAATAATCTAAAAAAACCTCCCCAGTATTCTGTGATGACCTAGAGGGTGGAATGGGGTGGAGGGGTGAGGGAGGGTCAAGAGGAGGGGATACATGAATACTTACGGCTGATTCACACTGTTGTAAGGCAGAAACCAACACCACGTTGTAAAGCAATTATCCTCCAATTAAAAATAAATTAAAAAAAAAACCCTACTGTCTTACATCTCTTTACTCCTACTGACTCCTCTAAAAAGTCACAATTAAAGAGAAACTAGTGAAGAGATTCTGAAATTGGTGGAGAAATTAACATGGTACTAATTTTCTTAATATTAGCAGTAGTCAGAATTAACTTCTTTCTCTATATCCCAATTGTATTTCTATGGCAAATCTTTTCAGGAAGGGACATGAGGAGTAGCACAGAGAATGCCTCAATTCTTCCAGAATAAAAAGCATGGTAATTTGGTTTATTTAAGCCTGCTTATAATTTTGTTTCATCTTCTGGTTAAAGATCATGTTCTTGAGCCTAAATAATGAAGTGCTATTATATTACTTAAAGTAAGTTCTTTTATTAAGTTGGGTTCACTCCTCACTTGAAAAAAGCATAAAGGTTTATAATTCTTGAAATCTGTACAAATCTTGCCCCTTACTTGAGCTATAATATACATAACTGGCTTTACATAGATGAAATTAAGCAATCATGAGAAATACACACACCTTCACACAAACACATATGAAACTGGGAAAATCTGAAAAAGAGAGGTGTATTGTATCAGTATCCTGGTTGTGATATTGTACTCTAGTTTTGCAAAATGTCAGCATTGGGAGGAACTGGGTAAAGAGTACCTGGGCTGTCTCTGTATTATTTTTTAAAACTGCGTGTGAATCAACAAATACCTCAACAAAAATTTCAATTAAATAAATAAACCCTGAAGCCCCAGTAAATGTAAGTTACTTTCAGATGATTCAGGGAAAAAAGAGTATGTGTGTGTGTGTGTGTGTGTGTATGTGTGTGTGTGTCTACAGACAGGGGAAAGGAGAAGATAAGAAAAATGATAAAACAAATGGGGTAAATATTTACAATAAGTGATTCTGTGTCAAGAGTTCTTCGTGTTATTTTTGCAACTTCTCTGGAGGTTTAAAATTATTTCTAAGTAGAGGTAAATACATATGTACAGTTTTACAATGAAGAGTATCAGTGTTTATCTAATGAGCCTCTCATCACTTCTGGGTAATATTGCTTTAATCATTGCCAGTTTGATAGAAAACATAATGTCTCATTTGGATTTCCTTTATTTGGATTGGCATATTGAATGATTTGTAGAGTTAATTTCCATTATAAACATTTTCTTTTCTAGTGATTTTTTTTAACCAATTCTATACTAAATATGTTAAGCCTTGGTCATATTTGTTGTAAATGTTTTCATTACAGCAATATTGAAGTTTTCCTTAAGGCATTCCAAGTAATTCCATCCTGAGTAATGTTAATAAGGGAGAGTAAGATGACACTCAGGTAGTGCACTCAAGTTTTATTGGCATTTTTAGTTACGACTGAAATGGCCTTTAAATGTTTATAGCCCCAGTCACTTGCTGTGCTTCTTCACGTCGTCCAATGCAGATAATGTTTTAATGTCATCCAATTAGAAACAAAGTGGAAAGATGCAATTTTGCCCAAGCATGCCACACACACTGAACAAAGTCTTTTTTTATTTAGTCTAAAGTCTAAATGGTCTCTAGAAACTTTTGATCATCGCATTAGAAATGTAAACCCTTGTAAGACATGGGCAGTCAGAAAAACAGTCAGGTTTAAGGAAGTAGCTGTCAGTTTATTTTTAATATGTAAACTGATTCTCTTTCAGATCATTATTTCCAGAAATCAAAGTGACGTGTCCACTTGGGCAGTAAAACTACAAGCTTCTAATATTTCCCATAAGCCAAGAGACAATAGCCTCATTCACCATTCACACTGGAAAAGCACAATGTCATGTAATTTATATAAGCCATAAATGGAACAGTAGCTTCATGCAGCTTGAGACCAATTAATGCAAGTCTTGCTAAATCTACTAAAATTTAAAATTATGCAGTCACTACAACTCCAAAGTATATTTGTAAAGTCTCTAATTCCACAACTTGAGTGTACTAATATATAAACACTCTTTATCCACAAGAGTAGGCAGAAAACATATTCAAACAATTCGTATATTTGAATCTATCAAAATTAAAAATTTAAATTATAATTACATTTTCAATGAGATAGTAGGAATATTTACCTTGGAAAGGGTATTACTTCCATATATCCTAATATACTGATATCTAAAAAGCATCAGATAATCTTAAACCATTCCATATGAATTATAACCAGGAAAAAAGAAAAAGTTGCAATCTGACAAGAAATGGAAAAACATTCTGTCAAAATAGCTCAATAAAAAACTTGAATCAGAGTAATAATTTTGTGATTAAATATCCATGCTTGTACTGTATAATGACATTAAGATTTTTTTAAATCATATATAATTCAAATGGACTACATAATTTCATAACCAGGAAATTTTAACATTACTTGATCAGTTTCACATCTTTTAAAACCTGGTATTTATATTTTTTTTCATGTATAATGTAGTTTTTCCCCCATAAGGTCCAAATCACCTAGGAAAGCTTATAGAAAGCTAGACAAACATCTGCTATTAAAACCCTTACTATGTATTTTCAGGAAAAACTGAAGCTTAAAACAAACTCACATTCATTCAAAATGTGTTGCCTGTATATAAGAATAAGTCTTATATGAAGCTATTTGGCCACATCCCAAAATAAATTCTTTCAGGTTATACCTTGCTGATCCCACTGGGTAAATGAAAGTTTCAAACTCACAGGTGTGGAATGACTTCACATGCAGTTTAATAAAAATAAGTGGTTCCTTTCTAATTATACCGCTCACTACCAGGAACAGACCGGCCAAGGGCTAGGCTTCTGGACACTAACCCTTTTTCCTATTTTGAAAATGTGTGCTGGAGGGAGTAAGGCAGAAGGTCCAAGGAATGGAAAAAGGCAGGCCTGAGGGGCAGGTTTTTTCCCAGGTATTAAATTGAAAGAGGAAATTTAAGTGGAAATAAGTAAGGCTCCAAAAGTTGGGGGAAGAAGGGTGTTTATCAATTTCTAGAAACTCTTGTATATTAGTCAGTGGAAGGGAGTTAAATGTCTGTCCAGATGTCTGCCCAAGATTAAACAAAACACCAGAGGGAAAATTATATGTTACAAGAAAAAGTAACTTCTGAGTTGGCCACAAAAATAAGCTGGGTCTTTCGAGAACAACCTTCCTTTTTCCATTTTGGAAGGCTAAGCTAAGCGGTGCTGGGGGCCCTTCAGCGGGGTCGCCCTGAGGCACCTCACCACTTGGAGGACAAGTCCATATTAACAAAACACATCAGGTTTCTCCAAGCGTTTCCTCGCCCTACACCCCCCACTCCTGCTTCTACACAAGCCTCTTCAGAGATCCTATCACGTAAAATGGCATCTTCTTTAAGGACTTTTTAATCTGTCAAGTACACGGAGAACCTTTTCTGCGCGCTTAAAAAAAAAAAAAAAAATCATTCAAACAACCCAAAGATCCAAGAATAACTTCTACAGTCAAGGGTGACAAGGTGTAAAGTCAACATTCTCTCCGCATACTAGTACCTTCCAAGCCCCCAGGTGCTGATCCAGGAGAGCGCCTTCTTGGCAGGGCCCGGCCCCTGGATGGAGCGACCGCGCCTGTGACTTCTTGTTGCATTTGAATCGAAAACGTTTTCCCCATTCTTGAAGCCCTGCCCTTTTTTATTATGCTTTACGCCGCCCAAACGTGAGGTTTACCTCTGGCTGGGGGAAAAAAAAAAAAAAAAAAGCCAGCCGCACACACATGTTACAGCTCCGCCTGGCAAAACAGCAGCTCACTCCTCATTGCCTCGAGGGGCGAAGTGAAGACAAACCGGTTTATTCTGTCGGTGCTCAGTGCGGCTGAAGTCTTTACAAAGCCGTGGTGTCGGGGACCGGGAGTTAGGGGGCAGGGCAAGGGGGCACAGGTAAAAGTGTTAAGGAATTCTGAGCTGAAAGGGGAGGGGGGTACTTACATGTTGGCATCACTGCGCTGGGGTCCCCAGGGGCCGCGCGGTCATGCTCCACCACCTTCACCAGGCTCTGCGGCTCCGAGTTCCCCCGATGAAGCCCCTACCTGGGCCGAGCGCGGTGGCCGGACCCTCCTCCTTCACGCTCTTTCTGGAGAGTTCATCGGCGTTTCCCGGGCAGCTCCGGGGTGGCGCAAGGTGGAAGGTCGGCGCCGCGGAGTTCAAGTGCGGATCGTCGCGGCCAGGGGGCGGGCGGGGCGGCAGGTTCCTCCTTACGGAGAAGTTGGAGGAAAGTTAGGGCGAGAACGTGGAAGCGGCTGGGTCCGCCTTGGAGCCGGTGCTGGGTGCTCGGGGTGCCCCGGGGGCTCCCAGGGCGGCTGGGTGGGCGGGAAGGTGGAGGGGTCCGCTGGCGTGCGGCAGCACGTGGTCACCCGCTTTGTGGCTCCAGTCTCCCCCCCTACCCCGCCCCGCAGGCTCGGGTTGCTCCCGGGACCGGTCCACCCCGCCCGCGCTTCCGGCGCCGAGTGTGCCGGACCAGGGGCTCAGGTGCGGCTGCCCCCGCGGCGTCTGGCCGGGCCCCGTGCGGCCCTGGGGCGGCCCCAGCCTCGCTGGTCCGCCGCGGGGGCCGTCCCGGAGGCGCGGCCGCCCCACCCAGGATCCCAGCCCCGGGGCTGGAGGGAAGAGTCTGGCTGCGGGGTGGGAGAGGAACTCCTCAGGCTGGCAGCGAGGGGCAAGTTGCTGGGGCCGGAGTGGGTGGGAGACTGGCTCCCGGCCCGGCGCGGCTGCCCGGCGGGGGAGGGGGCGGGGCAGGCCCAGAGGTCGCCCGAAGCCGGGCGCCCTGAATTCAGGAGACCCTCCCTGCGAGACCTGAGCAGCTCGGAAGGCCCGCGGGGATGGGGACATCTCCCTGTCCCCCCGGGATGCAGCCCACCCGAGTCTGCACGGAGCCCCGCCGCCAAGTTCCCGCGCCATTGCCTTGCTTTCTCCTTTTTTGTTTCTTGCTTTTCAGTCCCTTTCTTTGCTCTTCTCCTTGCTTTTCTTTCATGTCTTCCCCCTACTCCTCTCTTCTTTTGTTCTTTTTCTAATGATTATCAGGGTGAAGGGTGAGCCGTCTGTCCTCAGCGCGCACCCAGCCACCCCATACCATCACCACATCTCCTGGTCCCTGCTGGGAGAGAGGGGGTGAGAGTCCCTCAGAGCGCCCTTCTCCAATCAAGGATGAAGACCAGCCTTAAGAGGAACCTGCGGAAGCCGCCCTATTCCTATGGCCAGCACAGAAATACACCACTACCTTCTCCCACTGATTGTTGACACCTGTAATTTCACCTTTGGGCTTAGAATTTTGTCTTCTGTTGAAACATATCTAAGAACTCCTAAGGAGTGGTAACACTGTAAAGCTTTGACATTGCCTTTGGTTTGAATTGTTCAAATCCCTTCTGGAAAGAAGCTGATAGGCAGCAGAAACAGCCTGAGAGATCTGAGAGTGGTTGCAGGGGGGTTAAATGAAAGCGAAAACTGGGCAGGGCAGGTGACAAACTGCTTGCTCCACAGTCTGGCCTGGGACCCTCCTTCATCCCCCTCCTGCTGCTTCACTGGGACTCAGGGATAGGGCTGGACAAGTCATGCTTTCTTTTAAAATCTGCACCACAAAAAAAAAAAAAAAAAAAAGAAGGGATATTAACATGGGACTGACTAGATGTTCACCTAATATTCAGCAGGATTGATTTGCAAATGCAAATCCAATTACTCAGTGGGCAAAGTCCACTGCCTGGCCTCCTATAAAGTAGCTGCTTGGCAAAAGGATCTGGACACACCCCCTTGGAAATGAGAAGAGGAAAAAAAGGACTCACACTTGGAAACATGTTCCCTCACCCTTGGGTACCACCACTTAATCCATGAAAATACAGAAGGCAAAACCAAATGCTAGTGCTGTATACGCATCCAGAGCCCAGCGTGAACTGTGAGCATGCACACACAGGCCACAAGCAGAAGTGCCAAAATCTGTACATGACATTGATTGGCTAGTGATACAGACTAGTAGGAGTGGAAAAGAAGAGGTAGAACAGGACTTGAACACAGATAGCTATCTGCACAAAGGATGCTGGAACACGGCCACCAAATCTGGAGGCCTGAAAAATCCAGGGTGTGTTCTTCTTGTGACTTTCATCAGTATTTATTTTGATGAATAAACCATATGACTAACAGAGACATTGAATTGTAGCACTTAGTTCAGTGAAGTTGAACAGTTCTATGAAGACCTACAAGACCTTTTAGAACTAACACCCAAAAAAGATGTCCTTTTCATTATAGGGGACTGGAATGCAAAAGTAGGAAGTCAAGAAACACCTGGAGTAACAGGCAGATTTGGCCTTGGAATATGGAATGAAGCAGGGCAAAGACTAATAGAGTTTTGCCAAGAGAACGCACTGGTCATAACAAACACCCTCTTCCAACAACACAAGAGAAGACTCTACACATGGACATCACCAGATGGTCAACACCAAAATCAGATTGATTATATTCTTTGCAGCCAAAGATGGAGAAGCTCTATACAGTCAGCAAAAACAAGACCAGGAGCTGACTGTGGCTCAGATCATGAACTCCTTATTGCCAAATTCAGACTGAAATTGAAGCAAGTAGGGAAAACCACTAGACCATTCAGGTATGACCTAAATCAAATCCCTTATGATTAGACAGTGGAAGTGAGAAATAGATTTAAGGGCCTAGATCTGATAGATAGAGTGCCTGATGAACTATGGATGGAGGTTCGTGACATTGTACAGGAGACAGGGATCAAGACCATCCCCATGGAAAAGAAATGCGAAAAAGCAAAATGGCTGTCTGGGGAGGCCTTACAAATAGCTGTGAAAAGAAGAGAAGCAAAAAGCAAAGGAGAAAAGGAAAGATATAAGCATCTGAATGCAGAGTTCCAAAGAATAGCAAGAAGAGATAAGAAAGCCTTCCTCAGGGATCAATGCAAAGAAATAGAGGAAAACAACAGAATGGGAAAGACTAGAGATCTCTTCTAGAAAATTAGAGATACCAAGGGAACATTTCATGCAAAGATGGGCTCGACAAAGGACAGAAATGGTAGGGACCTAACAGAAGCAGAAGATACTAAGAAGAGATGGAAAGAATACACAGAAGAACTGTACAAAAAAGATCTTCACGACCCAGATAATCACAATGGTGTGATCACTGACCTAGAGCCAAACATCCTGGAATGTGAAGTCAAGAGGGCCTTAGAAAGCATCACTACAAACAAAGCTAGTGGAGGTGATGGAATTCCAGTTGAGCTATTTCAAATCCTCAAAGTTGATGCTGTAGCACTTAAGGGAGACTAAAATTCTAGTGTCCAGTCCTCTCATATTACAGATAGGAAAATCTCAGAGATGTGACACCTGCATAAACTATCTGGCAGTGACCAGGAACTAGGACCCAGGTCTCCAGACTGAAGTGACCAGGGGCTAGGAACCAGGTCTTGCAATTCAAATCAGCCTTTATTACACAAGACTATTCCAAAGGAATTTAAGTTCCATTCATAGAATATTATTAAAGCAAATATATTTATTATTTCACAGTCCTCTGGTTCAGAAATCTGAGGAGAGCTAAGTATAATGTCTCTCATGAGACTGCAACAAAGGTGTTGGCTAAGGCTGTGATCTTATCTGAAGGCTCGACTGGGGAGGGATCTGCTTCCAAGTTCATACAGGTAGTTAGTTGTTCTTCTTATAGAATTCTAAAGCTAAAAGGAACCAGGAAACGTACAGGCAAAGAAATAAATATAAATACCAAATTTATCAGAATTCTCCAGAGAAGTGGGGTGTATATATGTGTATAGAGAGATTTAAGAAATTGACTTAACATGACTATGAGGTAGAAGTCCAAAATCCGCAGGGTAGGCTAGCAGGCTGGAGACTCAGGAAAGAGTTGCAGTCAAGTTCAAAGGCAGTCTGCTGATAGAATTCCTTCTTGCAGAAGGTCAGTCTTTCTATTCATGCCTTCAAGTGATTGGATGAGGCTCACACATATTATGGGTGGGAGGCCCACCCACAATGTTCTTTACTAAAAACCCAGTGATTTCAGTGTTAGTGTTATCTGAAAACCACCTCTGTCACCTTCTGTCTCTGTCACCTTCACAGAGACATCCAGAATAATGTTTGACAAAATATCTGAACACTAAGGCCTAGCCAAGTAGACAGATAAAATTGACCATTACAACAGAAACAAATGTACATATATCTTCAAGATAGGAGTAGCATACTTAGTGTGCTCTTATAAGTTAAATGTTCATAAACATATGTACTAATAGTAAGTCAAAGTATTAGTCTTGCAGTCCTGTCTAACCCTATGGGGTCGCATGGACTATAGCCCACCAGGCTCCTCTATCCATGGAAGTCTCCAGGCAAGTATACTGGAGTGGGTAGCCATTCCCTTCTCCAGGGGATCTTCCCTACCCAGGGATCAAACCTGAGTCTCCTGCACTGCAGGTGGATTCTTTACATCTGAGCCACCAGGGAAGCTAATATTTCTGCACAATTACATGAATCATAGTTAAACTATTTTAAAAAGCCAGTGCTTGTCATTGGTCAGTACATTGGTAAAATCTGTGTATTTTGATACTTTTATCCTCAAACTAAGGATTTTTTCATTCCTTTGAAAGGGAAATGAAGTGTGCAGAGGTGAGTACATAATCTTATAATGCAATAACCTTGGTTTAAAACTTGGTCTTTTAATTTACCGGCATTATAAACTCTGCCAGTTTACTACATAAACTGTGTTATGCTGATTATAGTTACAAGTTTTAACTCATCAGCAGACTCAGTGAGCTAAAGATACAGAGCATCCAGCATATTTCCTGGAATTCGGTAATATCGGTTGACTCCGCCTGCCCCATATATCATCCTAAAATGGAAATTGCCAGGCCACATTCCTCCACAAACAGGAATCCTCTGACAGCATTCCAGACAAAATGAATATTGAACATCTGTTTGAATCCTCAGCATTGATGAACACTCAACTATGAGAAACTTCCTCTTTCTGTTGATTGAATCAAACATTCATGCCATCAACTTCTATTCAGAACAAGGACATGCTATCTTGCACAAAAAGCCTTTTAAATCTCTGAAGACAGCTATCATCTCTGCCCTCAGCCGCCCTTGTTCAGCCCTACTTGTGTTAACCATTCAGTGCCTGACTCCTCACTACCCATGTGAATCACTCTTCCCTACAGACATATAAGTCATTATAAGCCCACGTGAAAAATGTACTCTAAGTATATTCCACACATCATCCCTGATGAGAGTGAGATCCTTACCTTTCCTGAACTAGACATTGAAAGTGAAAGTGAAGTAGCTCAGTCCTGTCCGACTCTCTGTGACCCCACAGGCTGTAGCCTACCAGGCTTCTCCATCCATGGGATTTTCCAGGCAAGAGTACTGGAGTGGATTGCCATTTCCTTCTCTAGGAGATCTTCCTGGCCCAGGGATTGAACCCAGGTCTCCCGCATTGTAAACAGATGCTTTACCATCTGAGCCACCACTAGACATTACTCTTGCGTAAATAGAAGTTAGTATTGACCTTTTGAATAGCCACATAAAATATTTATAGTTGGGATAGGAGTTGTCTTTATTGTATTGATCTTCCACTATGTGCCAAGAAGTATATACATTTTATTCTAACAAATCAAAGTTGTTCAAGATATTATCTTAGTCTGTAAATAATTCAACCCAATTTTTGTTTTAATACCTTCTTCTGCCTTAACTATTTTGTTTCCTCCCCTTTCACCAGGCTTGTTACTTTCTTCAGCAGGGGGAATAGAAGAAAAGTAGTCCTTGATATCTTTTTATTTTTTTTGGCTGTGGGTCTCAGTTCCCTGAGCAGGAATAGAACTTGGCCCCCTCACAGTGGAAGCGCAGAGTCCTAAGCACTGGAAGTGGTCCTTGATTTATGTGTGGTAGCAGGTACCGTGCTGTGTGGGTATTAGTTTACACAGGTTGTCAGTGAGGGTCCTTCAGGGTCAGGCTCTTCGTTGACTCCCTGATGGGCTATCACTGTCCTTCAGCATTGTCCCTGCCAAGAGCCCTTCTCTGGGGCCGTGGCTCCTCTCTGGGTCTCTAATTGAGAGGCAGCACAGGAAACCACGCCACTCTGTCCTCTCAGTACCTCCCACCATCTCTCTTCCTTCCCTTCCAACCTGAGAAAAGGAAAATAGCTTCTCTTTCTCTGCTGTGTCCCAACATTTTGCCTGTATCTCAGCTCCTCTCTGTTCTCTTGGTGCTTAACATTATGAAAAACATGAGAATTCCTTGGTGATCCAGTGGTTAGGACTCTGCACTTTCACTGCCAAGGGTGTGGGCTCAATTCCTTGGTTAGGAACTGGCACCCCACAGCCCCTGCGGCCAAAAGAAAACTTATGAAAAACAAATGCAGGCATCCTGAATCCCCTCTATTTTCTCCTCTGCTCCATCATTTTCAGAAGCTATGCTTATACACTAGCTAGACACTTGAACAGGGAGCGGGAGAAGGGGCAATAAGCAGAAGAAAAAAGGAAGACGGTTAATCTCCCAAAAATATCATGCCTCCCTCAATTCATTATCTTTATAAGTGATTGTTATTCCTATTTAAAGACAGGAAATTAAAGTTCAAGATGATTGAGTAAGTTACCCGAGATCACACAACAAGCAAGGGGAGGCTGGGCAAACACCAAGGACTGAGTGACTGCTTTGCCCTCTTGGCTTCTCTTCAGTGTCGGCCTGAGTCTTTTCACAGGAGCTGTCATCAAGTCAGAAAGCCCGTCCTGCCTAAATCACTGGTCTGAATCCATGACCAGTTTGCCGAGTACATCTTATACTTTTGCATTCAATCCACTGTATCAGTTTGAAGAAATCAACTTGAAATTTGATTCCTTCGCTAATCTTAACAATCTTTTCCAAGCTCTTGCTACATGCAAAGTTAATCATTTTGTTTCCTGTATTTGGAATATATAAATGATGAAGTTGACCCATGCATAGCCCCTACGGAATTCCATGAGGGATCTGATTCCTGGTGATACTGATCTACTGATAATCAACATTGGAAGGCACACATTTTGAACCAGTTGTTAATCCATGTTGCCTTACTGTCCCACACACTTTCTTCAATGGGAGTTCCCAATTTATCACAAAAGACTAAACGCATCAGTAAATTCATATAGCTTTTATTGTCTCTTGACCTGTTAATCTAGACTGTCTAGTCATAAAGCCAGAATGTGAGTTTGACTATATTATATTTTCTTTTTTTTTGACTGTGTCACATGGCTATGGGATCTTTCCCCCAAAGCAGGGATCAAACGTGTCCCCCCTGCACTGGGACCTGAGTCTTAACCACTGGACCATCAGGGAAGTCCCTGCACGACTTGTTCTTGAGGCTGTCTTGTTGGTCCTTAGCAATATCTCATTCTTTTGAAGTGTCAAAAATCATCTTTTGTATAACCCATTCTTAACAATATTAGGACAAAAGGAGAGTGTATTCATGCTTGAAAAGAACTCAGAGCATGTGGCTATTTTAAGTAGGCTATGCAAATAATTAAATGTCAGTTCATATCAACACCATCAAATTTAGGAGAGTATAGATGGTAGACAATCCCAGAATTCTAGGGAATATTAAATCAGATTTACCAGGGCACTGAATCCTATCTTGCTTTTGATAATATCTAGGAGAAACATCAAGATCATTAGATTGTATTTTCCACAAATCCTCTTTTCCTGTGAGTAAATCAGAACAAATTATATATTGTTTTAAAGCTGACATGGCACACATAGTGAGAGTAATTCTTTTAGTTTGGTGATAAATGTAGGCTGCTATGAACTTCATGAGCTAAAAGTTCTTTCATGTACTGGAAGCTCTCTAGTCTTCCATGGATAATAAAAATATTAATATCAAGCAACTAGTGCTTTCTATGTACACGATATTTTATTAAGATAATTGCATATAGTATCTCTTTTAATCTTCACACCATCCCTATAGATACATAGAGTTGGCCTAAAAGAGTTCAGGCAATCAAGGTTTAAGCACTTGTCTTTTTTTTTTTACTTCAACACTTATACTCTTGACCCAACTAATTCAGTTATACTTGCCTGGAATATTTACACAGAGGTTCTAGTATACAGTCTGGTCAGAATGAATGCAAGGAAAACACATACAGAGATACATAAGCATACAGGGTTTTCTGCTGTTGGATTACCTTGTTTTCAAAAGCACTTTAAAGCTGGCTTTCACTAGCTAGATGGGTATTCATTAATATTTCTGAGAATCTAGCCATTCAAAAACTGGGAAACGCTCCTGAATTACATAAGAAAATCAAATATGGGAAGAAATGTAATCATGAGAGCAATATTCATCCAGGTAATTGATAATTGCCCTTGTCATCCATTCATTCATTTGGCAAAAATATTGATCATCTACTATATGGCAAGCATGGTTCTAGACACTGTCATGACGGCGATGAGCAAAAATAGTTTCTGCTTTTGTCAATTTCATATTCCTCTTGGAAGGGGAAGTAGATAGTAAAGTAATAAAAATAGAAAGAGATAAAGAATATAGACGATGATTAATTCTATGAAAAAAATAAAGCAGGAAGAGATTAAAGAAGCTAAGGGTGACAGGTGTTATTTTCTACAGAGTAGTTGGAGAAAACCTCTCTAAAATGTCATTGTAAAACAGACTTGGTTTAAGTGGAATATAAAGTCAGGCCAGACAGGAAGAGATATGCAAAGAAGAACAAGTAAGTGAAAATGCTCTGTGGCAGCATGGACTTGTCCTGTGTACCAGAGTGAGGAGAACAGAGAGGCTGAACTTGAGGGAGAAAGATGGAATGAGGTCTGAGAGACAACAAAAGGCCAAATTTTATGTCTAGTGGGCAAGAAAACAGGCTTTTAATTTTATTGTAAATGGTCATTTTAAATAGAAAAGAGCATGGTCTAAGGTAAGCATAAAATAGAATCTAGGGAAAGTGTGAACACAATCAAAAAAAGAGATGATGATGGCTCAAACTATAGAGACAGAAATGGAAGTGGTGAGAAGTAATTAGATG
This sequence comes from Bos javanicus, assembly GCF_032452875.1. Taxonomy (NCBI): domain Eukaryota; kingdom Metazoa; phylum Chordata; class Mammalia; order Artiodactyla; family Bovidae; genus Bos; species Bos javanicus. The sequence goes on along the minus strand of NC_083876.1, from coordinate 79,720,220 downwards.
GGATATTTTGAAGGTGTTTTATTGATAAATTGGATATGAAAAAAAAGCAGAGAAAAGAAATACTCCCGGTTTTCCACATATACAGCTGGGTGAATAAGGTTGCTAATAATAGGGTTGGAGAAAAAGAAGAGGAAAGCATGTTTGAGAGGGAAAAGTCAAGAGTTCTATTTTGGATCTGGTTAGTCTGAGATGTATACTGGATGTTCTAACACCTGCAACTACCACCCTGCCTGGAATATACTAGGTGCTCAGTGAAAAGTTAATTAAATAAGGAAGCAAGCATGGCATTCTAAGGTTTTACCTGAGATCAAAGTCAAGTTTCTCTAGCAATTGCTTGTAGAATAAAATTTCACAGAGGAGCAGACTCCCCTGGTGGTTCAGTGGCTATCACTCTGGGTTCCCAACATAGAGGTTTGGGGTTTGATCCCTGGTCAGAGAAGTAGATCCCACATTCCTGGTACCACAAATTAGACCTGCTGCAGCCAAATAAATAAAAAATAAATAAATATTAAAACTTCTTTTTAAATTTCCTAGAGGAGTTAGAAGTTTAGTTAAGTCTTTAAGAATGGGGTAGATTGATAGTAAGAGGGAAGAGTGAGAATTTAAAGCAAGAGAAGTATTTTAACAACATTGTAGGAAAAGATGATAAATATTTGAGGTAAGCAAACAGTCTGGTTGCATTTATAAATTCTAGGAAAACAAAGGTTAATTGCTGACAGATTGTGAAAGGCTTGAAGGGTCAGGCTAAACCGTTTGTCTCATTTTTAGCTATCTTCTGTTTTTATTTGGACTTCCCTTGTGGCTCAGAGGTTAAAGCGTCTGCCTCCAATGCGGGAGACCCAGGCTTGATCCCTGGGTCGGGAAGATCCCCTGGAGAAGGAAATGGTAATCCACTCCAGTATTCTTGCCTGGAGAATCCCATGAATGGAGAAGCCTCGTAGGTTACATTCCATGGGGTCGCAAAGAGTCGGACACGACTGAGAGACTTTTACTTTACTACTTTCTGTTTTTATTTACCTTATTGGCAAGGGAGTGATATGATAGAAGCAACATTCATATAAAGCTAATCAGAATGGACTATAGTAGAGAAGATTTATGCAAGCAGAGGATTGCAGTAGCACCAGAGGAGATAATAATACCATGGAAACAATGGAAATAGAAAAGGAGTAATTCATTAAGAGCCTTTGAAATAATGAAGACTTGATGCTTATTTAGTCCAACTGACATAAGTGTTATCTAACCTCTTTGGATCAAGACCATCCCCATGGAAAAGAAATGCAGAAAGGCAAAATGGCTGTCTGAGGAGGCCTTACAAATAGCTGTGAAAAGAAGAGAAGCAAAAAGCAAAGGAGAAAAGGAAAGACATAAGCATCTGAATGCAGAGTTCCAAAGAATAGCAAGAAGAGATAAGAAAGCCTTCCTCAGCGATCAATGAAATAGAGGAAAACAACAGGATGGGAAAGACTAGAGATCTCTTCAAGAAAATTAAGGATACCAAGGGAACATTTCATGCAAAGATGGGCTTGATAAAGGACAGAAATGGTAGGGATCTAACAGAAGCAGAAGATATTAAGAAGAGGTGGCAAGAATACATAGAAGAACTGTACAAAAAAGATCTTCACAAACAAGATAATCACCATGGTGTGATCACTGACCTAGAGCCAGACATCCTGGAATGTGAAGTCAAGTGGGCCTTAGGAAGCATCACTACGAACAAAGCTAGTGGAGGTGATGGAATTCCAGTGGAGCTATTTCAAATCCTGAAAGATGATGCTGTGAAAGTGCTGCACTCACTATGCCAACAAATTTGGAAAACTCAGCAGTGGCCACAGGACTGGAAAAGGTCAGTTTTCATTCCAATCCCAAAGAAAGGCAATGCCAAAGAATGCTCAAACTACCGCACAATTGCACTCATCTCACATGCTAGTAAAGTAATGCTCAAAATTCTCCAAGCCAGGCTTCAGCAATACATGAACCGTGAACTTTCAGATGTTCAAGCTGGTTTTAGAAGGGGTAGAAGAACCAGAGACCAAATTGCCAACATCTGCTGGATCATGGAAAAAGCAAGAGAGTTCCAGAAAAACATCTATTTCTGCTTTATTGACTATGCCAAAGCCTTTGACTGTGTGGATCACAATAAACTGTGGAAAATTCTGAAAGAGATGGGAATACCAGAGCACCTGACCTGCCTCTTGAGAAACCTATATGTAGGTCAGGAAGCAACAGTTAGAACTGGACATGGAACAACAGATTGGTTCCAAATAGGAAAAGGAGTACATCAAGGCTGTATATGGTCACCCTGCAGAGTACATCATGAGAAACACTGGGCTGGAGGAAGCACAAGCTGGAATCAAGATTGCCAGGAGAAATATCAATAACCTCAGATATGCAGATGACACCACCTTTATGGCAGAAAGTGAAGAGGAACTTAAAAGCCTCTTGATGAAAGTGAAAGTGGAGAGTAAAAAAGTTGGCTTAAAGCTCAACATTCAGAAAACGAAGATCATAGCATCCGGTCCCATCACTTCATGGCAAATAGATGGGGAAATAGTGTAAACAGTGTCAGACTTTATTTTTTGGGGCTCCAAAATCACTGCAGATGGTGATTGCAGCCATGAAATTAAAAGACACTTACTCCTTGGAAGGAAAGTTATGACCAACCTAGATAGCATATTCAAAAGCAGAGACATTACTTTGCTAACAAAGGTCCATCTAGTCAAGGCTATGGTTTTTCCAGTGGTCATGTATGGATATGAGAGTTGGACTGTGAAGAAAGCTGAGCACTGAAGAATTGATGCTTTTGAACTGTGGTGTTGGAGAAGACTCTTGAGAGTCCCTTGGACTGCAAGGAGATCCAACCAGTCCATACTGAAGGAGATCAGTCCTGGGTGTTCTTTGGAAGGACTGATGCTGAGGCTGAAACTCCAATACTTTGGCCACGTCATGCGAAGAGTTGACTCATTTGAAAAGACTCTGATGCTGGGAGGGATTGGGGGCAGGAGGAGAAGGGGACGACAGAGGATGAGATGGCTGGATGGCATCACCGACTCGATGGATGTGAGTTTGGGTGAACTCCGGGAGTTGGTGATGGACAGGGAGGCCTGGCGTGCTGCTATTCATGGGGTCGTGAGGAGTTGGACACGACTGAGCGACTGAACTGAACTGAACTGAACCTCTTTGGTGCTTGACTTCATGCAAAGTATGGTTAGCTGCATCCTTGTTGATTTATAGAATTATGTATGATATACATATATATATGATATTTGTATATGATATAGCTTTGGGAGTCATTTGGGCTGTTTATCAGGGTGATACTTTACCTTCTCTGCAGATGGTGGGAGTGCTTAGCCCTTTCCCTTGGATGTTAGGCATGGTAATGTGACTTGCTTTGGAAAATAGGATGTGAGTATGCAGAAGTTTTTAAAATATAGAGCACAATTTGTCACTGTCTCTTCCTTTGACACAGCAAATGGTATCAGCCTAAAAAGCAGAATGTGGCTGTTGTGAAACTTACTTCAGCCAACCTGCAGGGGAAATAAAAGTGATAAGCTTTTGTTCCTACAAGCCACTAAGATTTGAGGTTATTTGTTACTAAGGTAAGACTCAGCTGATTCTGACTGATACAATAACTGTTGTCTAAAGAACAATAAAGCAATATACATTCAAATGTCGAAGATATTTAAATAATAGAAAAGAACCTATTTTATGTTGGAAATCTTACCTTTCCATTTCGAAAGTATTAAGCAAGAGACTTATCACTTAAAGTATGATGATAGTCATGAAAGTGAAACAGTTGTTGTCATTTCCGATTCTTTGCAAGCTCATGGACTGTAAGCCACAAGGTTCCTCTATCCATGGAATTCTGTAGACAAGAATGCTGGAGTGAGTAACCATTCCCTTCTGCAGAGAATTGTCCCAACTGAGGGATCAAAACCTGGTCTCATGCATTGCGGTGGATTTTTTACCATCTGAGCCACCAGGGGAGTCCAAAGATGATGTTGTTCAGCCGCTAAGTTACGTCTGAGTTTCTGTGACCCCACGGACTGCAGCATGCCAGGCTTCCATGTCCTTTACTATCTCCCAAAATTTGCTCAAATTCATGTCCATTGAGTCAGTGGTGCTATCTAACCATCTCATCCTCTGCCACCTGATACTCATAAGTCTGGCCAAAAAACGACAAACATAAACAGGAAGTAAAGGTTTTTATTGTGTATTTGCTCAACTGTGTTAATTCTGTATGTTTTCTATGATCTGTATTTTAAAAATCAAAGTAAAGTAGTTTTCCAAGGATTTTGCAGAAAATGAAAAGTGTGCATATGCACGTGAGAGAGGAGAAAATCAACTTCCCCATGGAAGAGAGAGAACCCTGGAGTAGAAGTAAACGCTGTGTGAGGCCAACATTAACATCCTCTACAAATAATATCCAAGGTACTTTTCTACAGTTGAAGAAAAAGGTCGATTAATTTAAAAGGATAGGATAACCGGTATTCAGTATTTTGGTCACCTGATACAAATAGCCGACTCATTGGAAAAGTCCCTGATGCTGGGAAAGATTGAGGGCAGAAGGAGAAGAGAGCATCAGAGGAGGAGATGGTTGGATGGCATCACTGATGCAATCAATGGGCATGAACTTGGGCAAACTTCAGGTCGCAAAAAGTTGGACTTGACTGAGTGACTGAACAACAACAACAAGATAACCACACTCCTTAATATAAAGGACATCACTTAATTTAGAGCTATGCATTTATACTTTTCTGTGATTGAAAACGTTTCAGTTTTTGACTGTGTAGATCACAACAAACTGTGGAAAATTCTTAAAGATAGGTGGGAATACCAGACCACCTTACCTGCCTCCTGAGAAATCTGTATGCAGGTCAAGAAGCAACAGTTAGAAATGGAAATGGAACAACAGACTGGTTCCAAATTGGGAAACTGAGTACATCAGGCTGTATATTGTCACCTTGCTTATTTAACTTATATACAGAGTACATCATGTGAAATGCCAGGCTGAATGGAGCACAAGCTGGAATCAAGATTTCCAGGAGAAATATCAATAACCTCAGATATGCAGATGACACCAGCTTTATGGCAAAAGTGAAGAGAAGAGCCTCTTGATGAAAGTGAAAGAGGAGAGTGAAAAAGCTGGTTTAAAACTCAACATTCAAAAAATAAAGATCATGGCATCTGGTCCCATCACTCCATGGCAAATAGATGGAAACAGTGACAGACTTTATTTTTGGGGCTCCAAACTCACTGTAGATGGTGACTGCAGCCATGGAATTAAAAGACGCTTGCTCCTTGGAAGAAAAGCTATGACCAGCCTAGAAAGCATATTAAAAGCAGAGACATTACTTTGCCGACAAAGATGCATCTAGTCAAAGCTATGGTTTTTCCAGTAGTCATGAATGGATGTGAGAGTTGGACTATAAAGAAAGTTGAGTGCTGAAGAATTGATGCTTTTGAACTGTGGTCTTAGAGAAGACTCTTGAGAGTCCCTTGGACTGCAAGGAGATCCAACCAGTCAATTCTCAAGGAAATCAGTCCTGAATATTCATTGGAAGGACTGATGCTGAAGCTGAAACTCCAATACTTTAGCCACCTGATGCAAAGAACTGACTCATTGGAAAAGACAATGATGCTGGGAAAGATTGAAGGCAGGAAGAGAAGGGGACGACAGAGGATGAGATGGTTGGATGACATCACCAATTCAATGAACGTGAGTTTGAACAAACTTCAGGATTGGCGATGGACAGGGAAGCCTGGTGTGCTACAGTCCTTGGGGTCACAAAAAGTCGGACATGACTGAGCGACTGAACTGAACTGATGCATTTATAGAGCTGAACAAACAACCAGTTTTACATTTTAGATGTGCTGAAACTGACAAGACTCTCCTCAACCAAACTCCAGACAGATTCCTTTGAACCCGACTAGGCTGCATCCTTGAGCATTCCTCAGAAGTCTAATTTTAGCAAGAATCCCACTAAGTCTGTTCAGCCAGAGTCCCCACCCGCCATATCTGGTCAGATTCCTCACACTCTGCCAGGTACTGTCTGATCATCCTGGCTGCTCTTCAGCAAGAATTCTGTCATGTTGGTTTAGGCAGAAATTTCCCTTTACCTCTGTTGTTCCCGCTTAGTAACTTTCCATCTCCCCATCTCCTCAGGTATAAATCCCCACTTTTCTTTGCTGTATTAAGAATTGAGTTCAGTTCTGTACCAAGGTTTCTTTTCCCTGTTGCAATAATTCTTAGTTAAAATCTGCTTTTACATTTTAGTTACTGTCCAGATCTTGTTTTTATTCTACAGAAGACATTTTAATGAGTTTCTTAAAAAGGAACTGCAGTAGGAACCCACAGAAGTACTATCTAGATGCAACTAAGCAGACACTAAAAAAAAAAAAAAAAAGTGAAAACAATTCTTGGAACAAGCGGTTAGACTAGTTACCTATAAGAAGCTCCTTCAGATGAAACCTGATTGACAAAATGGTGCCAGCTATCCAAAAATTTAGAAGCGCATTCAGACCAGGAGTGCATAGCTACTATAAAAGTCTAAGGCAGAAACCCATTTAAATGTTTAAAGGTTGTGGCTAGAGCATAGTGGGTAAAGGGGAAAAATGGAAAATGATAGCAGAGTATAAGGAGGAGTCAGATTGTATAGTCCTGTGAGTCAGGTTGGAATTTTCTTTTCAGTACTATGGTATGCTATTAAAGAGTTTAAATGGGGATCTGACCATTGGATGTGGAGTTGAGAATGGATTAAAAAGAATGATGGAGGCATGATGACCACTTGGATGAGTATTACAGTCATCTGGGATAGACAGTAATGGTGACCTGGATCAGGGTATTGGTGTAAAGATGGAGTGTGAAGTAGGCAGATTCAGGACAAGGTTTGGAGGTTGAGGTGACATGAATTATATTCATTTGGATGTCGGAGGCTGAGGAATCAAGGAGGGCACCTGGGTTTTAGGCTTGAACAGTTGCGTGGGTGGTGGTGTGTGAGGGCTGACACTGTGGATGGGATAGTTTTGGAGGAAAGAGGACATGTTAACTGTGAGAAGCCTACAGAGGTCTAAGTAGAGATATCAAATAGATAATTGGCTTATATATATGGAGGGTATATATGGAGATAAATATATGAAGATTAAGGAGTAGATTTGAGAATCATCGGCATACAAATGACATTTAATGCTCTTAGAATGAGTCAGAATGCGATCCAGAGAGAATAGAAATGAACTGAGACCATGCCCTGGGACAAACCAACGTGTAAAGAGGAAGAGGGGACATAAAGGACACAAAGAAGGAGTGGATAGTGAGGGAAAACAAAACCCAGAAAATGTGTTTCCATGGAAGCCAAAAGAACATGCTTCAAGTAGGAAGAAGAGCTCAGCTATGTTGACATCGCTGATAAAGATGAGAATCTTGGATGTGGCAACCTAGAGTTCCCCAGCGACTCACAGCAGCGGTGTCAATGGAGTGGTGGGACCAGAAATCATAATGAAAGAGTCTGAGGAACAACTGGCAATGTTCAAAATTCTCCATATTATTTAGCTTTGAAGCAAAGCAGAACAATGGAATACAATGTTCCTGTAAAGGAAGGTGGCAGAGATGTTTCTCCTCAAATGGAGATGCTTCAGTATGTTTGTAGGTTGATATAAATGATTCGTTATGCCAGCAAATTTGGAAAACTCAGCAGTGGCCACAGGACTGGAAAAGGTCAGTTTTCATTCCAATCCCAAAGAAAGGCAATGCCAAAGAATGCTCAAACTACCGAACAATTGCACTCATCTCACACGCTAGTAAAGTAATGCTCAAAATTCTCCAAGCCAGGCTTCAGCAATAAGTGAACCGTGAACTTCTTGATGTTCAAGCTGGTTTTAGCAAAGGCAGAGGAACCAGAGATCAAATTGCCAACATCCGCTGGATTATGGAAAAAGCAAGAGAGTTCCAGAAAAACATCTATTTCTGCTTTACTGACTATGCCAAAGCCTTTGACTGTGTGGATCACAATAAACTGTGAAAAATTCTGAAAGAGATGGGATACCAGACCACCTGATCTGCCTCTTGAGAAACCTATATGCAGGTCAGGAAGCAACAGTTAGAACTGGACATGGAACAACAGATTGGTTCCAAATAGGAAAAGGAGTACATCAAGGCTGTATATTGTCACCCTGCTTATTTAACTTCTATGCAGAGTACATCATGAGAAATGCTGGGCTGGAAGAAGCACAAGCTGGAATCAAGATTGCCAGGAGAAATATCAATAACCTCAGATATGCAGATGACACCACCCTTATGGCAGAAAGTGAAGAGGAACTAAAAAGCCTCTTGATGAAAGTGAAAGTGGAGAGTGAAAAAGTTGGCTTAAAGCTCAACATTCAGAAAACGAAGATCATGGCATCTGGTCCCATCACTTCATGGGAAATAGATGGGGAAACAGTGGAAACAGTGTCAGACTTTTTTTGGGGGCTCCAAAATCACTGCAGATGATGACAGCAGCCATGAAATTAAAAGACGCTTACTCCTTGGAAGGAAAGTTATGACCAACCTAGATAGCATATTCAAAAGCAGAGACATTACTTTGCCAACAAAGGTCCGTCTAGTCAAGGCTATGGTTTTTCCTGTGATCATGTATGGATGTGAGAGTTGGACTGTGAAGAAAGCTGAGTGCCGAAGAAGTGATGCTTTTGAACTGTGGTGTTGGAAAAGATTCTTGAGAGTCCCTTGGACTGCAAGGAGTTCCAACCAGTCCATTCTGAAGGAGATCAGCCCTGGGATTTCTTTGGAAGGAATGATGCTAAAGCTGAAACTCCAGTACTTTGGCTACCTCATGCGAAGAGTTGACTCATTGGAAAAGACTCTGATGCTGGGAGGGATTGGGGGCAGGAGGAGAAGGGGACGACAGAGGATGAGATGGCTGGATGGCATCACCAACCTGATGCACATGAGTTTGAGTGAACTCTGGGAGTTGGTGATGGACAGGGAGGCCTGGTGTGCTGCAATTCATGGGTCACAAAGAGTCGGACACAACTGAGCTACTGAACTGAACTGAATAAATGATTCGGGAAAGAAGACACAATAACAATACGAGTGGATAGTAATTGCAGCAGTGATGTCCTTGAGAAGCATGAGGGAGTTGGGAAGAAGTCCAGGGTGCATATGGAGGACTTGGTCCCCAAAAGTTTCCACCACACCATCCAAGAATGGTGCCTGCAAAATGCTTACTATACTGATGGATCACTAACATCAAGCAAGAATGTGAACTCCTGGTGGGACTGATAGGTGGTGAAAACCTGTGATAAGATTGAAGAATTGTTAGAATTCAGATGAAAGAACAAGTGAGCTTTGTTCAGTTTGTAGGAAGGAAGAAGTTAAATGTTTAAATCCCTATTTTCCTAAGCAAAATGATGACTAGTTACCATTTTAACTGTTTAAAAGTTTGAAAAGATAGGTATAATATCATACAGATGTATAGAAATTATTTTTCAGTCAATGGTTTCTGTTCACATGTAAACTTTTGAACATATGTTGTCTACAAATTTATACATACCTAACTGGATATTTGAATATTCATTTGATATTTTCTGTGCAAGTGCCATGAGGTATCACCAGAGTTTGGGCTATTTATTTTCTTTAATCGTGCTTTTAATCACACTTTCTCTCTCCTTGTCTTGGAAAAGCCACTTTTATTGTTAGTTAGAATTGTCTAGCAGAGTCAGAACAATTGGAAACAAAGAAAAGCACAATCTCAGGCCAAGAAATTTAACTGAAAATAAGACATGCTATTTAGACTATAGAAGAAAAAAAGGATCGAGGAGTCAAATTTGTTTAAATGAGGCACATGAAACTTAACTTTGGAACAGATGTCTCAGAAAATAAGAAATCAAGAGGTTAGAGGTCCTGCATTGAGAAGAATACGCAATGAACTTGGGGCTCCAGTGGAAAGCAGAGCACAGTGGGAAAAATACACATTTGAGAACCACAGCACAGGAATATAAACCCAGTCACTACCACTCATTCATTAGGTGGCCTTGGCAAGGATTGGCCTCTCTGAGCCCAACTCCCTGTCTATAAGGGGAAATAAATGATACCCAATTTCATTAACTGTTATTATGCCTACAGATAGCACTTATAAAGTATCTGGAAGAACTGGAGCTTAAATATAATAGGAGCTATTTTTATTAACAATAATTTCAAAGTAGAATCAGACTTTTCAAAGGGAAAAGATCCTCTTAGTGAAGAAACAAGATTTAGTACCAGAATAAGTAGTTAATTCAGACTAGTTTGGATTCTGTGACTCTGTTTAGTGTCTGACTGTTTCCACCCTGAATATGATTTGTAGCCAGCAGTCCTTGAATTGTGGTGTAGCAGATTTTGCCATCTCCAATGTTATGGTCTGGGTGAACTGCTATGGAGTGAAGTACACACGTCTTGGACTGTGGAAGTGTGATGTGATCACTGAAGAGTGTTTGGTGCTTTCCTGTTTACAGTGCAAATGTACAAGCCAGGTAAACTGGGTGTTCAGCCCATCTGAACTGAAACCCTTGAAATACAATAATTTTGTGAGCAATATCATCATCAGAAACTACTTTTGCTGAGTTCTCTATAAATCAGCGCTTGTTTTGATTGACAAAATCACAACAAGACTGTTGTTCTCATAATTTCTCTGAAGTTCCGTTTGTATACTTGCCATCTCCATTACACACAATTTTGGGGTAATTTCTTATTTATTTTATGGAAATATTTCAAAATCACTTTGCAAATTATAGTTAAAATGGTGTATTGAGCTATATCACCTTTTTTATTGTAGCATAATATACATTATCTAAATTTACCATTTTAACTGTTTTTGAGTGTACAGTTGACTGACATTAAGTACATTCACACTGTCTGTCAACCACAGTACATCTCCAGAATTTTTCACCTTCCCAAGCTGAAACTATATACCCGGTAACAGTAATTCCTCCCTCTTCTTACTCTCTAGTCTCTGGTAAACTCTATTCTACTTCTGTATCTGTAAATCTGGCTACTCTAGGCACTTTGTATATTTTTTCCTTTGTGTCTGGTTTATTCATGCTGGAATTGCAGACGAGTTTAAAAAGTGACCAGTAGAGGCTTGGCTTTTACAGTAGAGTTAAAGTGGATTATCAGAAACAGGAGGAGCCTGGGAGAGGTCACGCTGACTTCTCATATATGTTGATAACCCTGTGCTACCGTAGTTTCGACTCTGATAACAGGTAGGAGAATTCTGAATGTAGGTGATAATTTCCCTATTTTCTAATTTAATTTATATTGCTGAAATTTGGCAACATATTTTTTGGAAAACCAGAGTGAAATGCAACCTGGAGGAAAATAGAACAAATTCAACTCCCCTCTCTCACCCCTTTTGCATATCTCTTAGCTAGCATTAAATATAACAGAAACAAAAACAAACAAAAAAAATGACTGGAATGCTACCTGGTAAATGAGAGAAAGAAAGAAGTGTATTTCTGCAGAGTTAACAGCAAGCAAAATCTTATTTCCAATAAAAACTTTTGCTTTGTTGACTGTTTTAATATGCCACAGAATGAATAATTATGTTGAAAAAGTGGCAATAAAATTAAAGGAGACAAGAAGGAGGTGCTTGCCATGAAAGCCAGAACTGAAAACTTCGTTTGAAGCTGTAAAATATCATTAATCTTTGAGTGGAGTGAAAACAATCCTCGCTCTCTTCTCACATAGACAGCTGCTATGAGTTAGGTAGTTTCAGGAAAAAAAATATTTTGACATGGAAAATGCTAGTGCGTTTTAGGCATGGGCAACTATGTCTAAAATCCAAACTGATCCAACCAATAAAATATTTGGAAAAATAAATTTCATTAAAAATATTTTTCATCAATATGTTCAAAAGTATTACCCACAATTATTTTTTCTTAGTCATTTCTGAACTGTGTGAATACATTTATAATTGGCTTCTCTCCCCTCTTTTAAAAAATGTGGGTGGTATCAAAGAAATCATCGTTTATACCACAAGTTGTTTTTATTTGTTTGGTTTAGTTTATCAGCAGCTCCAAATGAGTATGCTAAATTTAATCTAGCTACTGTTTAAAACTCAAAAGGCTACTTATGATCTATAAAATTGCACTGTTAATTCATATATTTCTATTTTGACATGTGGCCATTGATTTAGGTTGAAATCTTTGCCAAAATTAATGAGTCGTGTCTTTGAGCCTCAGATCATTTTTCTGGTTTCCCCAAATGAACCTGAATCTCAGATCTTACCTTCCCAGTTCAGCTAGACCCAGCACACTTTTTCCCTTATAATCAAGGCAAAAATCGTGCTTTGAGCAAGAATTGTCTCCAGCGGAGCTCGAGAGAAACTTTATTCCTGTTGGACATTGCTTGGTCTTCAGTCTTTTTCATCACACTATCATAGAGATCCAACCAGTCCATTCTAAAGGAGATCAGCCCTGGGTGTTCTTTGGAAGGAATGATGTTAAAGCTGAAACTCCAGTACTTTGGCCACCTCATGAGAAGAGTTGACTCATTGGAAAAGGCTCTGATGCTGGGAGGGATTGAGGACAGGAGGAGAAGGGGACAACAGAGGATGAGATGGCTGGATACCATCACCGACTTGATGGGCGTGAGTTTGAGTGAATTCTGGGAGTTGGTGATGGACAGGGAAGCCTGGCATGCTGCAATTCATGGAGTTGCAAAGAGTTGGACAAGAATGAGCCACTGAACTGAACTGAACTGAACATAGAGAATGATACAAAGTCACTATGATACAAATGATACAAATCTAGCCATTCTAAAATGGCTAGATTTACTCTTCAAACTTAGTTGAAATAGTCACTGACTTTTAAAGGAGACATTATCCCTTTGATGAATCATTATAAAAGCAGTCAAGATAATATAAAATTATTTTTCATAATCTTTTGTTTTTAAATCTCAGAGCTATATTAATGAAAAAATCTGGAATTTCTTATGTTTAATTATTAGTAAATCAACATTTGCTAAATTTAATGTATATGGAACTCAGTGGGAGGTATTATTTGATGTTTTATAGACAGTGAAGAGATAATCCCAGACTAAAAGACCAGTTTTCTTGTGTGTGCTCATATTTATAGCCAGTTTTCAAACATGTTAACCCAGTTTTGAACAATATAATAAAGTTTCCTTTTTTAGATCTAACTGAAAGGGATGATAAACATAAAACATTTACTAATGATGCCACCTGGCACATAGTAGGTATTTAGTCAATTGTAACAAAAGTATTACATGTTATTTTTGTAGTATTATTTTGTCATCAAAACAGTTTCCAGTTCCTGTTATTAAATAAAGAATTGGATGCCATGTTTTCATGAATTAGTTTTTCAGTTATTTTTTGTGCAGAAGAGAGAAGAAATCTAAGTTTATTCCTAAAAAGATAAGCTTCTTTATTTCAAATCAAACTTAATCCTAAATTTCTGCCTAACATTATAGGCAATTTATTAATATATTTGTGCCATATTGGGCTTCCCTGGTGGCTCAGTCAGAAAAGAATACACCTGCAATGCAGGAGACCTGGGTTTGATCCCCTAGTTGGGAAGATCCCCTGGAGAAAGAAATGGCAAGCCACTCCATTATTCTTGTCTGGAAAATCCCATGGACAGAGGAGCCTGGTGGGCTACAGTCCAAGGGGTCACAAAGAGTCAGACACAACTTAGCAACTAAATCACCACCACCATCAGAGATCATATCGAAAATATGAATTTTAGAATTATAATCAATAACTCAATCTGAGAATAAAATAATGAAAAAATATTTTTCTATTTTAAACTCAGATTAAATTTGAACCATGTATATTTACATATAATTACCGAGTTCATCAGTTCAGTCACTCAGTCGTGTCCGACTCTTTGCAACCCCATGAATTGCAGCATGCCAGGCTTCCCTGTCCATCACCAACTCCCGGAGTTCATCCAGACTCACGTCCATCGAGTCAGTGATGCCATCCAGCCATCTCATCCTCTGTCATCCCCTTCTCCTCTTGCCCCCAATCCCTCCCAGCATGAGTCTTTTCCAATGAGTCAACTCTTCGCATGAGGTGGCCAAAGTACTGGAGTTTCAGCTTTAGCATCATTCCTTCCAAAGAAATCCCAGGGCTGATCTCCTTCAGAATGGACTGGTTGGATCTCCTTGCAGTCCAAGGGACTCTCAAGAATCTTTTCCAACACCACAGTTCAAAAGCATCACTTCTTCGGCACTCAGCCTTCTTCACAGTCCAACTCTCACATCCATACATGACCACAGGAAAAACCATAGCCTTGACTAGACGAACCTTTGTTGGCAAAGTAAAGTCTCTGCTTTTGAATATGCTATCTAGGTTGGTCATAACTTTCCTTCCAAGGAGTAAGCGTCTTTTAATTTCATGGCTGCTGTCATCATCTGCAGTGATTTTGGAGCCCCCAAAAAAGTCTGACACTGTTTCCACTGTTTCCCCATCTATTTCCCATGAAGTGATGGGACCGGATGCCATGATCTTCATTTTCTGAATGTTGAGCTTTAAGCCAACTTTTTCACTCTCCACTTTCACTTTCATCAAGAGGCTTTTTAGTTCCTCTCCACTTTCTGCCATAAGGGTGGTGTCATCTGCATATCTGAGGTTATTGATATTTCTCCTGGCAATCTTGATTCCAGCTTGTGCTTCTTCCAGCCCAGCATTTCTCATGATATACTCTGCATAGAAGCTAAATAAACAGGGTGACAATATACAGCCTTGACGTACTCCTTTTCCTATTTGGAACCAGTCTGTTGTTCCATGTCCAGTTCTAACTGTTGCTTCTTGACCTGCATACAAATTTCCCAAGAGGCAGATCAGGTGGTCTGGTATTCCCATCTCTTTCAAACTCACACTTAAATTTATGTAATATATAGTTTATCAATTTAAGCCAAAATACTAATCTTAGCATATCATTAATACATGAACATTAAGGAAAATATATAATGCAAGTAATTGTAAGTTTCACAATATAGACAAGGTGAAATATGACCAAACAGGAAAATGATATGGTAAGGTAGTAGCTGATGGTTTAGTCACTAAGGTGTGTCCAACTCCTGTGACCCCATGTACTGTAGCTGGCCAGGCTCCTCTGTCCGTGGAATTCTCCAGGCAAGAATACTGGAGTGGGTTGCCAGTCCCTTCTCCAGAGGATTTTCCTGACCCCAGGATCAAACTTGGGTCTCCTGCATTGCAGGCGGATTCTTTACCAACTGAATCACCAGGGAAACACTGATTTTTATTAGTCCTACAATGTTAGAGCTATGGAAGCTAGCATAAATTAAAAAAGCATTGCATTTGGAGTGAAAATGAATATGGACCTCTGCCAAGGTTAGATATTAGAGTAGGAGATGTTTCATGGGGATATTAGAGCAGGATTGTCTCATGAATCCCATGAATATGCATCATAACTGCTATCTAAAAAGTTTAAACATTTAATTTTGATAAAATTGGAATTATAGCAACACTTACTTTCCACACATGATGGATAATAGATGAGACAATGCCTTAAAAATTGCAAAATCTCCGGCAAATGTTTGTTACTTTTTGAATTTTTTCTTTTTCTTTTTTTTTTAGTTCTACCAGTTTATTGCTACCAACCCTCCACCCTCATGCACACATGCTCAGTCATGTAACCCCATGGACTGCAGCCTGCCAGGCTCCTCTGTCCATGGACTTTTCCAGGCAAGAATACTGGAGTGGGTTGCCATTTCCTTCTCCAACTTTTTGAATTTTTTCCATGTGACTTTAATTGTTTTCAGAATTCTGATTTTTGGGTGTCGGGAAAAAATATCCAATAACTCCATATTTGATGATGTTAGGAAACACTTATGATATTGAACCATAATAAATAAAAAGGAAACTAAGTGTGGTAAAATCCTGGCCACTATAAGAACACAAAGATAAGACCTCAGGTAAAGTTGACAGAGGTCAGAGTTCTTCAAAGTAAGTAGAAACCTCCATAGCCTAAACCAATGACTGTGTGTGTTTGGGACAATTCGAGAGGGGTAGACTAGATGATCTCTCAAGCACCCCTGAATACCACTGGCATCATGTTCTAGAAGAGGAGACTAGACTGAATGAGAAATGTGAAAACCCGGCACCTTGGCAAGACATAGTCTACTGGTATGGCTGCGCTGGTAGAGAAACTCCGATGTGTAAGAGTCCTATAATTGTTGATTCTCATCAAGCAAAATTAAGACAAGTCATGTGCACACACATGTTTTTTGTAATACGAATTTTTTATCTTGAGCTATCCTGGAATCTTCCAGGATACCTGCTAAAAACAAAACAAACAAACGCACAAAAGCCACAGCAACTGAAAGCCAAAAAAAATTGAGCAGAGACCTCACTTACCACACACTTCATGGAGACAGGTTTCATAATTTGAATCCAGGCAAGTTCCGGACTAGTAGACAAAAACACTGACACTGCTCAGAAGAGCAGAACGATTCATAGTTGCTTGAGTGCCTAATTTCCAATTAAAATGTGTTAGTTGTGAAAAAAGTTTTTTGAAACAAAAACCCATTTAAAGTGACCAGAGGTTCAATTTAACAGCTGTAAACTTCAAAACAGTACTAAAAGTATACTCAAACAATGAAAGGAAATTTTTTTCAAATAATTAAAGAAAAATATATCAATGAGTAAACCTTTAGGGATAGCAAGGGAAAAAGTAAAACTATTTTTAAAAACTAAAAAGGTACTGCAAGAATATCAAACCAATCAATTCTAAAGGAAATCTGTCCTAAATATTCATTGGAAGGACTGATGCTGAAGCTGAAGCTCCAATATTTTGTTACCTGATGTGAAGAATTGGCTCGTTAGAAAAGACCCTGATGCTGGGAAAGATTGAAGGCAGGAGGAGAAGGAGACAACAGAGGATAAGATGGTTGGATGGCATCACCAACTCAGTGGACGTGAGCTTGAGCAAGCTCTGGAAGTTGGTGATAGACAGGGAGGCCTGGCATGCTGCAGTCCATGTGGTCGCAAAGAGCTGGACGGGACTGAGCGACTGAACTGAACTGACTGAGATCTGAAAAGTACAATAACCAAAGTAAAAAAATAACAATAAACTCAACGGTAGATTTTAATTGACACAAGAAAAAAAATTAGTGTACTTGAAGATAGGTCAATAAAAATTATCCTGTCTGACAAGTAGAAAAGAAGGCAATATTGAAGAAAATGAAAAGATTTTGTGACAATATCAAGTGGTGCAGCATACCACTAATTAGAGTTCCAGAAGGAAAAGATTGAAGAAATGGGCAGAGAAAAACATTTAAGGAAATAATGGCTTACATTTTTCTAAATTTGTTGAAAAAACATAAAATTACAAATCCTAGAGGCTGGCTGTATGAAACCTAAGTAGAATAAAAAAGAGAAAATCATACATAGGCACTTCAGATTCAAACTAATGAAAGCCGAAATTAAATAGAAAGTTTGAAAACAGCAAGAAAAAAATGAAATGTTAACCAGAGAGAGATAATAGTAAAATTAACGTTTGACCTTTCATCAGTGGAACAATGGAGGCTAGAAAATAATGGGATGGTATATTCAAGTTGCTGAAAGAAACATTATTAGTCAAGATATCTGTAGTCCAGGAAATTATCTTTTGAAACTAAAGCTAAATTAAAGGCAGTTTTTGATTAAAATAGTTGAGTGAAATTAAAGCTAGCAGAACTACACTATTTAAAATGCAACTGAGGGACTTCTCTGATGGTACAGTGGCTAAGATTCTACACTCCCAGTGCAGAGGGCCTGAGTTTGATCCCTGGTCAAGAAACTAGATCCCGAATGCTGCAACCAAAAATCCCACATGCCGCAAGCAAGATAAAAGATCTTATGTGCTGCCACGCCCAGAAGCAGCCAAATGAATAAATTTTTTTTTTTAAATGAGGTATACAATCCATTCTGGAGTAAGGAGAAGAAGGTAGGGGTCTGGGACTTCAAAGGGAAGTAAGGTAAATTTCAGGATGATGAAAAGAGTTAGTGTTTGGTAAATAAATGTGGGCTGAGCCATCTAGAGACAATGGAACACAGAGAGGACTTTGAACAAAAGGGCCTTCCTAGATTTCTACCTGCTACCATACCAAGTTCATAGTTTACTATAGTTATCTATGGTAATAGATAACTGGAACAAGCCTTCTATTTTAAATTCTTTCAGGCGGTAAAGGGGAATTTCAAACCTTCTTCCTGAATCTTTGAAGCCTTGGTTGATTTCAGGTTGAAATAATCCAAATGCCTGAGTGGCATATTTTGGGTTGGCCAAACCTAAACCCTATCATCTAACAACAGAACTGAACTTGAACAGAACGTAGCTGCCAATTCCCCTAAATATTAGAAGTCAAACCTTTTGAAAAATAAACAAATATTTGGAAATGAAATTAACCCATTGGCCAAAGAAGAAATCAAAAGGAGAATTAGAAAATATTTTGAGATGAATGATAATAAATGCACAGTATTGCAAAATTTGTGGAATGAAACCAAAGCAGTGTTAAAGGGAAATGCATAGAATTCAATGCTTACATTAAAAAAGAAAGAAGATCTAAAATTAATGATATAAGCTTTAACCTAAGAAGCTAAAGTTATGTACTAAGTAGAATGAATGAAACAAAGACCAGAAATCAATGAAACAAAATAGAGGAATAAGGAAAATAAGTAAAGCAAGACTGAGGCTTTTAGAACATTTTGATAAAACTGATAAAACTCTAGCTAATCTGAACACTAAAGGAAGAGAAAGCACACAGATTATCAATGTCAGGAATGAAAGAGATGAAAGAGAGTGTTGCGGAACTCAAATTGCTGTGCTTGACACACACTGAAGCCAAACAAACAGAAACATCAGAGCCTGGAGCAGAGAAAGAGAGCCAAGGAAGGTAAATGAGTGGGTCCTGCTCAAAAAACCCCAAAAAACCCAAACTCAACAGAGGATGAGATGGTTGGGTGGCATCACTGACTCAATGGACATGAGACTGAGTAAGCTCTGGGAGTTGGTGATGGATGATAGGGAAGCCTGGCGTGCTGCAGTCCACGGGGTCGCTAAGAGTTGGACAGGACTGTGTGACTGAACTGAAATGAACTGAAACTCCCCAGTGGTTTTCAGGAAGAGTTTTTAAAAGCAAAATTGGGTGTGAGGGCTATAGGGTATGTTACTTCCTTCTGAGTGGCTGGTGGTGAGGTAATAGGGTGGTGTTCTAGGAATCTTATGCTCAGCCTGAAGTTACCATCCTCCACCTGGGTGGGGACCTTAGTTCCCGTAGAAGAACTAAGAGATATGTGTCAAATTGTTCTGTTTATCCCTTGAGGAGGAATCAGGACCCTGATCCATGTCGCACTATTGTCTCTTGACTGCTCTTTCATTGTTTCTACATTCCTTTCCTTCCCAGATTAGTAACTGAATCCACACTTTGGAACTCTCGGAAGGTGTAGGAGGCTGAAAAACTTCATCCCACAAACAAGAAATGGGGACATGGAAAAGTTTTTGCACCCAGGAAGATCCCACACAGTCCTGCTCGGTTTCAAGAGGATTCTACAGATACCAAAAGGATAAAATTATGGAAAAACTTTTATCAAAATAGATTTAATACTTTAGTTAAAGGAACAATTTCCTTGGGGGCGGGCGGGGGGGGGGGGAGTAAAAATTTGACCCAGAAAGAAACAGAAAATCTGAATAGCCCTATGTCAATTAAAATGTTGAATTAATAATCAAAACACTTTCTATAAAGAAAAGCCTAGATGGCTTGATTGGTGTTTGCATGCTAAGTCGTTTCATTTGTGTCTGACTCTTTTGTGACCCCATGGACTGTAGCCCACCAGGCTCCTCTGTCCATGGGATTCTCCAGGCAAGAATACTGGAATGGGTTGCCATGCTCTCCTCCAGGGGACTTGATTGGTAAATCTCATCAAACATTAAAGAAAAAATTAATATCAATCCTACACAAATTCTATCAGAAAACAGAAGAAAACGGAAACTTCCCTAACTCATTTTTTGAATTCATTATTCTTCTGATGCAAAACTCAGAGAGAAAAAAAATTCAAGACAAGAAAACTACAGACAAATATTCCTTACCAGTTTAGTTGCAAAAATCCCTAACAGTATTAGAAAATTAAATACAACACCACACAAAGAACATGAAAAGGTTATTCACTGTCATTGCTCAGTCTTCAAGTTGAGACCAACTCTTTGCAACCCAGGGACTGCAGCACACCAGGCTTCCCTGTCCTTCACTATCTCCCAGAGTTTACTCAGATTGATGTCCATTGAGTCAGTGATACCATTCAACCATTTCATTCCTTCTGCCGCCCTTTCTCTTCCTGCCCTCAATCTTTCCCAGCATCAGGGTCTTTCCCAATAAGTTGGAATACAATATTTACATCTGAGATTGGGAAATTTTCCTAAATAAGAGAAGCAAAGGTGAAATGTCAAATAAAGGTGGATACACATTCTACTTCCACTTGCTTAATAACTTTAGAAGTGTACTTAATCTCTGCTTACCAACTATAAAATAGGAAGAAGAAAACTCATCTCACGGGGTTGTTGAGGAATAAGTTGTGAGGAATAAGTGAGGTAATATATACACATTGCTGAAACAGAACCCAGAGTAAGTTTAATAAATTTTAGCTATAGATATCATACTGAGAAAAGAGTGAAAAGCAGCACTGAATTAGAAAAGCACAGCCATGTTTTGGTAAAGACTAAACTTCTCCCTTTCTTGGACAATTAGATGGGGAGTTCCCTTGTAGCTCAGACAGTAAAGCATCTGCCTACAATGTGGGAGACTGGGGTTCAATCCCTGGGTCAGGAAGATCCTCCAGAGAAGGAAATGGCGATCCACTCCAGTACTCTTGCCTGGAAAATTCTATGGACAGAGGATCGTGGTGGGCTACAGTCCATGGGATTGCAAAGAGTCAGACATGACTGAGCGACTTCACTTTCACTTTTCAAGGAAATCAACTATTCAGATAAGAAACAAAGAGTCCATATTTTGAAGGTCATGTTAAACTCAATGTGGTTTTCATCCAGCATTCATCAACGGATAGCTGAATCAGGTAATAAAGTATTCAAATATTTAGAAGACTACCACAGCAGTATTGAAAAATGGATTGAATGTTTAATTTATGTGTTTATTGCAATAATCTAGGCCAGGAAACTGGCATTTAGGCATTTTCAGTGACAATAATGTTTTGAACATTGCCAAGATAAAATCAAAGAATCTTGAATTCTAGGGACAAAGGAGGAGATAAAATTGGTTCTGAAGCTTGTAGCTGGATAAACAGAAGGATGGTAATTCCAGAAGTAGAGAATAAAGTGTAGACATTCTTTTCCAGAGACAGATCAGTAAGGCATTTACGTGATTCAGTTCAGTCGCTCAGTTGTGTCCAACTCTTTGCCACCCCGTGAATCACAGCATGCCAGGCCTCCCTGTCCATCACCAACTCCCGGGTTCTATCCAAACCCATGTCCATTGAGTCGGTGATGCCATCCAGCTATCTCATTCTCTGTCGTCCCCTTCTTCTTCTGCCCCCAATACTTCCCAGCAATTAGGGTCTTTTCCAATGAGTCAACTTTTCGCATGAGATGGCAAAAGTGTCGGAGTTTCATCTTCAACATCAGTCCTTCCAATGAACACTCAGGACTGATCTCCTTTAGGATGGACTGGTTGGATCTTCTTGCAGTCCAAGGGATGCTCGAGTCTTCTCTAACACCACAGTTTAAAGGGGTGCAATTCTCCCTTTCTGCATCCAGTATGCGCTCCACTCACTGGAACTTTCTAGTCTATAGGCAAGTCATTTAATTTCTCTTAGCTTCAGATGATTTATCTCTCTTGAGAGAGAAAAAGAGAGAGACAGAGACACCAAAAGAGAAATAAACAGATGCCTGGATAACAGCACAGAACTGCTCCATTTCAAAGAGGATAAAGGCCTATGCAAACACGAATGCTACTGTTATTATTCAAATAGCATGCAATTTAATCTCAGGGAGTATTTGCTTACATAGAGTATTTGTGTTCAGGTTTAGAGCATGCTTTTCCTATACCCAAAGGCAACCTCCATGTGTCCGCAGTGTACTCTGAGGTTACAGTTCAGGGGAGCATCACTTGCTCTCATAAAAAAAGAGAGTCTTAAAGCAGAAGAAGCAAGTCTTTGTTTCCCTGCCTCGTGTCCTCACTGAAGAATTAAATACTGTATCAAATGACTTGCTTCAAGTTTAGAGAAATCTGCTATGAATAAAAGAAAAATAAAAGAGGATCAGAGAAATTCATAAAATATATCTACACATGAAAGAGGAGAATAAACATTTGCAAAAACTGCTTCAGTGCAAGGGAGTATGTGGGATTATGATATTGGTGCTGGGTGCTCCTAGATTTGACAGGAGAGTTGTGTCATCTCGCTTCTGATCACATACATGGGAAGGACTTCAGGGAGGAAGTGACAGTAAATTGGCTCTTAAAAATGTGAATCATCACACTTAATCTCCCCACAAAGCTCCCCTGTCTGTCTCTTCTTTCTTTTATAGCATCATCCCAGCCCCAAAGGGTCAAACTCCCTTGTGGTCTTTCAACCCTCCCAGCTGTAAATAAGTGTCAGAACCAGGAGCCTTGTTCCGGGCAATAAGTAGTTCAACATGTAGGCAATGAAATTAGTAAACATCAAATGGTAGAATTTAGGGACTTTCCAATGTTAGCAAAGGTAACTTTCAGAAGACCTTTTCCAGCAGCCAGGAAATCAGCTCTGTCTATCGATTTGAAGTGGCCTGTGATCGGCAGCTACATTCCTATCACAAGAATCAGTGGGATATCAGAGTGGCAACTGGCATGTGACTTTCGGGGGGCATCTTCAAAGGAAAGCATCGCTGTATTAGTATTATTATTTAAAAGTTTAGTCTATCACTATTATTGTGTTTGTTTTTATTTTTGGCTGCACTGGGTCTTCATTGCTATGTGCAAGGGGGCTTCTCTAGCTGCAAGCACAGGCTTTAAGGCTCGTGGGCTGGGGCCTTCAGTAGTAGTGGCACACAGGTGGCCGTATGTGAGATCTTCCCTGACCAGGGGTGAACCAGTGTCCCCTGCACTGGCAGGACGATTCTTAACCACTGGACCACCAGGAAGGTCTGCAGGGCCTTATTATTGTACAGCATGCCAAGAACTGATGCTGGGAAAGACTGAAGGCAAAAGGAGAAGGGGGTGGCAAAGGATGAGATGGTTAGATAGCATCACTGACTCAATGGACATGAATCTGAGCAAACTCCAGGAGATAGTGAAGGACAGGGAAGCCTGGTGTGCTGCAGTCCATGGGGTCACAAAGAGCTGGACGTGACTTAGCGACTGAACAACAACAACAACAACCAAGAACCCACAACTGATAAAAAGATGTGGGGAAAAAAAGACCAGAAAGGGCATTCCTTGGATTTTACCTGGAGAAAACATTTGGTCAAAGAAAAAATATCCTTTATGTAGCTCTCAGGTGTATAGAAATGCAAATCATGGATACTTGATATCTAAACTGCTGAGAGACCAATATTAATTGACTTCTAGGAAGCAGTTGTTCATTTCCAAGTCATTATTAAATTCCTTTTTAAAACAACCCACTGGTTGAATAAGGGGAATATTGTGAGAAGTGCCCAGAATTCCACTAGAAATGTGCATACTCTCTGTGTACTTGAGGCTAATAAAAATACGCCCTCTGAAACTTCCCTAAATATGGTTTCTCCAGGGTATCTTAGAGTTTCATTTAATTTTGTTTACAGGAAGCTTTATTCTTTGGCCACCTGAACTTCATTTCATCACTTGTTTTTCTGCAGGCATTTAAGTGCTTATGCATCAATTAATAAATCAAAAGAGTGCCTAATTTCCCTTTCTTGAGGTAGGAGTTTCTACTAGAAATGTTGGCTAAAACTCGGTTTTAAATTTTGTTATGCATGAAAAACAAGGAACTGGTGGGTGGTCAGTACAATGAGGTGGTCACAATGGAAACCAGAGCAAACTGAAAAGCTGCTTGTGGAAAGCACCATGTGCACGTTTAAAAGTTAAAAACTCGTAAGGACCCCATTGAACACTGAGCTTAAAGTTAATTTAATGCCACCCTGGAACAGAGTTTTTGGTGGTTTAGCACAGAGGAAAGCCTAAAATGTCATTGAGCGAAATTTGTAAATCAGTGAAATGAATGAATTAATGAAAGTAGAGTAATGTAATACTTTTAAAAAGGAGAAAGACAATCTTGGTATAGAGCATCATCTAAGTGTAGTATTACCTGGATACAAAGACATGAAACCCACAACCCCCATTAACATTTTTGTTTTGCTGTGACTGATTATCTTGTGTTCACTGCTGAGTTAAAGGGTCAGAACTCTGACTTCCTCAACCTTTTAAGATCTTAACTAAATGAAATGAAGACATATACTGAAGATATAGCCTCTCATCAGAGATGCTAATGTGTATTGGGAAGTTAGACAAGAAGCTCATGAAGCTCAGAAAGCTCCGTAGTTTTCTGAGTAGGACATAAATGAAAGGTAATTACCAGCTCCTTGACCACTGCAATCTCTGTTACAAGAACATTCTGAGCTCAAATAATTGGGTACATATTCCAGCTTGATTTGCTTTAAAAAAAAAAAAAAAGAAAGAAAGAAAGAAAGCCTGAAACAATACTGAGGTTGCTGATTCCTCAAATAGTGTTCTTTCTCCACTTCTTTCTTTCTTTCTGTGAAATTCAATTCTTAGTGCTTGAATTCCCATGAATGTATTTAGCACTTTTATTGCATTCAGTGGAAAGTTGAAAAGAAGTGAAAGCTATGATTTACATCTGTGGTTTTTTCTTTGATTACCCTTCTGACCTAAAAGCCCTTCCTGTAGTCCAGTCCAGCTTCCCTCATTATTTCCGGATGAGAAAAGGTAACATCAAGTGCTAACTTGTTCCCAAAGTCTTCATTATACTCTGCTGATCCCCATGTTCCAATTCCACTGTACATTTCTTGAAGGTTGGAGCTCTTACTCCACCCTTTAGTCTGAAGTCTCTAGCCCTGTGTCTTGTGCATAATAGGCATTCCCTAATCTTGGTTAAATTTTACCATCTTATTATTAAAACAAGCCCCTGACTCCCAATGCAATAGTTGCAATAATATTACAAAGTAAAGGATGAGTGGGCTACCTTGGTGGTTTAGTGGTAAAGAATCTGCCTGCCAATACAGGAGATGTGGGTTTGATCCCTGGGTATGGAAAATCCCTTGGAGAAGGGAATGAAAACCCACTCCAGTATTCTTGCCTGGGAAATAAGTCCCATGGAAAGAGGAACCTGGCGGGCTACAGTCCATAGCGTCACAAAGAGTCAGACATGACTTAGTGACTAAACAACAATAACAAAATGGATGAGTAGCTAACAAAATGAGTGATGCAGATGCAAAATGATGCAGAGATTGAGGAAAGCATCACAGAGAAAAAAGATGAGTTGGGCCTTGCAGGAAGGTGGGAATGGAATCAATGTGAAAAAAGGGGAAAAACACGTATATTTATAGGCAGAGGTACTACCATTAAGAAACTACTGCACAGAAATAAGTAAGAATCATGAATTTGCCAAATTCTAAGAAGAATGGGAAACTATGTGATAATACCTGCATTTTATGGAACATTTATCAATCTTGTGTGAGACGTCTTTTGACCTTTTTTCAATGTCTTAGAAAGTAAAATATTTAAAATCAGGATACTCCTATCTTACCTTTCTCGGACCTTGCTAGAGCATGTAGTTCATTTTATTGTATAGAAATAGCTCGATGTTGGATGCACAACAGAACTTGGTGGTTCTCCCAGTGGGAAGTGGCCCTGGCCTGCAGGGTCAATGACTTGTTTTCCCTCAGTCTTTCGCACCAGTGGACACAGTGAACAGAGGTTCCTGGATACAATTTTGTTGCCTTAGATTATATAACCTCCACTGAGTATTTTAGAAACATACTACTGAGAGACTTAAAGAGTATCTAATTCAGGATTTATTAACAAAAAAATCAAGGGCCAGAATAAATACAGTGATGGGCTTAGATGACATAGAAAGTTAAAGACCACCTGAGGCCAGAAAAGTCCAGGTGTCTCAAATGTATATTCAAATCTCCTCCTCCTGCTGACTCAGCCATAGTTCACCCAAGGGTCTATATACATTGGACTTCACATATTAAGCAGTATTAGTTCTTTATTCTTGAACAAGGAGTCTTGCAAGCCTGACCATGAGGAAGAGTCATTTTGATTCTACTCAAATGCAGTGTTAAACCCTAAGGCAGGATCCACGCCTTCCTCTTCTCATTTTCTCATGGCCCCTAGGAACCTGCTAGGAACACAAGGGCAACCAATAAAAGACCTATTCAGTGTGTGCATTATGGGCTTCATCCTGCCCGCTAAAGAGCTGAGGAAGGATATGCCTATTAAATTCAACATAAGGCACTCAGAAACGTTTTAAAGGAGATTCAAAACCTCTGGCTTCTCAGAGCAAGAGTTGCAGGCAGACCATTAATCTGTTTTCCGCCTACATTGGGCTGATTCTCTTCACATCTGGTGGCCATCTTCTCACTTCTGCAAATCTCTATATCACATGGAGACTCTGGTGTCTGGTTCCTAGTTCCCACCCAAGAAAGGCATCTTTGGGGCTTGAACTTTGCAATTTATAAATGAAAAATCTCTTAATTGAGTGAAATTGCATACACATCCACTCAGGCTTACCAAAAATACTTAGAAAACAAAGATGTGGCTGGTTAAAAATGTCACCCAACACACTTTCCTGATTAAGAACTGAGTTATTCCTGTGCCTTGGCATTTGGGAGGGAGGCATGTCTTTTTTAGAAAACATATTATTTAGAGATGTTTGACACATGTTGGATCACCACATATAGCTGAGAGCCTTTATGTTTTGGTGGCCTGGTTGAAGAAGAAAAGGCTGAGGATACTATGGAACTGATTATTTTGAGAACAGGTGAATAAAGGAAAAGAATAAAACATGTGTCCTGATTGTCCTGTAGAATTTAGGTCACTGGGTGCATGAGAGGTAAGGGGAGTTACACTTTGTAGACGTACAGGCAGGGCTGAGACTCACCATGCAGCAAACCTCCATCTCTAACATAACTAAGGGGGGACATCCTTGGCAGTCAAGTTGTTGAGAATCTGCCTGCCAATGCAGGGGACGTGGGTGTAATCCCCGGTTGGGGAAGATCCCACATGCCACAGAGCAACTAAGCCGGTGTGCTTCAACTACTGCACCCTCGCACCTAGAACCGCTGCTTCCCAAAAAGAGAAGCCACTGCAATAAGCAACCCTCACTCGCTGCAACTAGAGAAAGCCTATGTGCAGCAGCGAAGACCTAGAGCAGCTAAAAGTTAATTAGCAATGGATTAGATCACAACTTCCCTATACCATGCTTCAAATGGGTGAAGAAAGTTTAAGATACTGATTCCATCCACCCTCTGTATGGCTGGAGCTCCTGAACCTCTATTTACTACAATGTGTTATCAATATATTAGCATTGTCTGTGCACCCAGATAAGAAAAAGGCTGGGAAGCACAAGGGGGACTAAGAACAGAGCCTTGTCTTCAGAGAGCACTAGAAAATGCCCAACTGTTACCAGGGCAGGAAGAGAAACACTAAAGGGGCACTTCCAAATTCTTTTCCTATGGTAGGCGTGATAAAAACACACCACTCTGTATATCTATGGCTGATTCATGTTGATGTATGGCAGAAATCAACACAACACTGTAAAGCAATTATTCTCCAATTAAAAAATAAATTTAAAAACCACCACAAAACACCACTCAGATGCTCTGCAGAGACAGCTGCAACTGCTGATCTCCTACTGTATATATCTGCTGTTTCTCTTAAGGCCACTCTTCCTCCTCCCAGCCAATGGCTGAACACAATGCTGGGAGGAGAGCCAGCCATTTCTACCTGACTTGAGTTTCCTGGAATGAATAACTGTCTCAAGGACTCTCCATTGGCCTGGCTGAAATCTCAGAACTGTGCTGTAGTCTGAGACCTGCTCCCCAGTCCTGCTTCCTTCACCCTCTGCTTCCCTGGGTCAGGAAGATCCCCTGGAGAAGGGCATGGCTACCCATTCCAGTATTCTTGCCTGGAGAATCCCATGCCAGAGGAGCCTGGCAGGCTACAGTTCATGGGGTCACAAAGAGTTGGACATGACTGAGGGACTAACACTTTCATTTTTTCTTTCATATGCTAGATATTTTTAATATATTGCTGAAAATGAAAGAAATCAATGTTCCTTCCTCCTGGGGTTTCCGTGTCCTTGTGGAGACTAAAGATAAACTGGCTACTTCTCACTGTGGTGTGGGAGAGTCCTAAATTTTACTTTTCTGAGTATCTGGAATTTTTATTCTCCACTGCACTACTAATGCAAAAGCTTGCTTTTCCCTCTCTTACAGTATCTTTCTAACCCAGAGTAAACCTCAAATTGAGTCTATTTATAACAATTTGTTGAGTGTTTACTTTTCCAACTAGCCTTTGAACTTCATGAGCTCCCTAGCCTCCACCATAGTACAAGGTCCAGAGCAGGAATCCAATAAACAAATGTGTCCTGAATAAAAGACAAGATAAGACATTGAGAGACGTAGGTTTCAGGGACTGCAGCCCTCAGTGTGTGTTACTGGAAGCATTTATTGAGTTAGAGTAAAATGGAGACTGAATAAAATGGAGGATCACACTGTCAAGAATAGCCAATTCCTCTCTTGAAAAATAATTAAACAGATACACAAAGTCTCCAAGAAGTCTTGTAATAAAGAAATATTTAAATTTGTAATTTTGCAAAGTCTATCACATTACTCTTTAGCCAGACTCTGAAGGAGGTTTTTTTTGGTTGTTTTGTTTTAAAATTTTTAACTGTGCTATGGGACTTGTGCCAAGTCCTAATCACTGGACTACCCAGGAATTCTTGAAGGTGGTCTTTCTTTGAATATGACAATTTCTGGCATGAGGTCACACTTACATTGATATATTCAACTTTTTAGAGACAATTTTCTGACTGCTCGTTCATATTTTATTGATCAAATTGTTTTTCTAAATTTAGAATTTCAGTCATGTGTCCTTTCAATGATTTTCTCATTTAATCCTCTTCTACATTAGGAATAAGGAAAGTAAGAGTATGTAACTTAATGTTTATTAGTAAGAATAGAAACAAGATACACCTGAATTCCAAGGCAATTTCATCACCTATTAGTTGTTGCTTGAATCCTCCAGTTAGCTTTGTAAATATTTAGCTGTAAGAATAAAAACTGCTACCTCATATTTTTGCCAAAACTATAGAGATTAAAATGTAAGTATAGATATCTTGCTAATATATGGTAATAGTTATTTCATTTATTTTTACTCATGGTCCTGTACTTTAAAGAATAAATTTTTGTCCTCAATATTTTCTGTGGCAATAATCAGACATTATTGAACATAAACCTTAAAGTATGGGAATTCACCTGCCAATGCAAGAGACACAAGAAACTCAGGTTCAATCCCTGGGTCAGGAAGATTTCCTGGAGTAAGAAATGGCAACCCACTCCAGTATTCTTGCCTGGGAAATTCCATGGACAGAAGGACCTGGCGGGCTACAGTCCAAGGGGTTGCAAAGAGTTGGACACAACTGAACACACACACACACACACACACACACACACATAGAGTAGCAGAGTATTATATTTAAAAATAATAAATATGGAATACTTTCCATTAGAAAATAATGTTGACTTTCTTCAATTAACTGTAAAAGTGTCTAAAGATGTCTTATACTTTGTAATCTAATTTTGGACAGCAAAAATTTTGCCTACCAACTCTTTCCAAAATTCTTCCCCCAAGACTGATGACAAAAATTTGTTTCGTTAACAAAAAGTACATTTTCAATTTTGAAAATTTTTAAATTTCAGTTTGAAAAAAGCTGAAAAGCACAGAAAATAATATAATATACATGTACCCAATACTGGCAGTAAACATTAATATTTTGCTATACTTGTTTCAGATCTGTTCACCCCCATTCATTTTTGCACTTGTCTGAAGTAACCACAATCTTAAATTTGGGAGTTTTATATATAATCATGTTTTTATACATGGCATGCATTTGTATGTCTCCACAAACAGTATGTACTATTGTTATTTATATTTAAAAATGTTGGCTAAATGTTGACATGCCAAACATACTGTTTTGCAACTTGATCTGTTTCTCAACTTTATATTTGTTTGTCCATGTCGATCCACATAGACATTTATTTAATTTAATGCAGCAAAAAAGTATATTGAATGAAGAAAACACAATTCCTATATAGTCATTTTCCTACCAAGTTTTCCCACATTTTAGACATTATAAACTGTGCTTCAAATAAATATTCTCTA
Organism: Bos javanicus; assembly: GCF_032452875.1. Lineage (NCBI taxonomy): Eukaryota > Metazoa > Chordata > Mammalia > Artiodactyla > Bovidae > Bos > Bos javanicus. The sequence goes on along the minus strand of NC_083876.1, from coordinate 79,689,856 downwards.
ACTTCCTCTTTTGCAAATGTGAGAGTCATTTAGATGAATTACTGTGACATAGGAAATGCAATCTTCATTTTTGCTTGATAGTTAAATTACTTTCCAAAGTGGTTCTTTCAGTTTAAGCTGTCAACCACAGGGTTTAAAAATGGTTCTCCACAACCTTGCTAACTTTGTATTCTCGAATCTTTTTATTTTTATTTTTTTAAACCATATTTAGCGTAAAAGTCAGTGTGTCTCATAGCTGTTTATTTGATCATTTCTTAACGGATGCTAAGGTTAATAAGCTTCTTTCTTCTGCTTCTGCTGCTACTACTGCTGCTAAGTCGCTTCAGTCGTGTCCGACTCTGTGCAACCCCAGAGACGGCAGCCCATCAGGCTCCCCCGTCCCTGGGATTCTCCAGGCAAGAACACTGGAGTGGGTTGCCATTTCCTTCTCCAATGCATGAAGGTGAAATGTGAAAGTGAAGTCGCTCAGTTGTGTCCGACTCTTAGCGACCCCATGGGCTGCAGCCTACTAGGCTCCTCCGTCCATGGGATTTTCCAGACAAGAGTACTGGAGTGTGTTGCCATTGTCTTCTCCGTTCTGCTTCTAGTCCTTTCCATTTTCTTCTGTCATTAGCCAGTTCATAACCTGTGGCAAAAAGCACTGCCAAAGATTCATGCTCCTCTACGATTATGTGGATCTGTTGCCCATAGATGGTATCAACCAGAAATGGTATTTCCAGAAACCCCCGGCATCTTGATTAGGCCAGATGACTTGCTCTTACCAGTGGAATAGGAGCAGAAGTGACGTGTTATACCTGGATCAAAGTGGATAAGAAGTGAGTGTGCTGGAATTCCGAAGTGATGTGTTATACCTGGATCAAAGTGGATAAGAAGTGAGTGTGCTGGAATTCCCTGGTGGTATAGCGGACATGAATCCATCTGCCAATGCAGGGGACATGGATTTGATCCCTGGTCCAGGAAGATCCCACATGCCTCAAAGCAACTAAGCCCAGGAGCCACAACTACTGAGCCCTCGTGCTGCAACTACTGGAGCCTGTACAACTAAGAGCCTGTGCTTTGCAATGAGAGTCGCCACCACAATGAGAAGCCCATGCGCTGCAACAAAGGTCCTGCGCAGCCACAAATAAATACAAAGAAGTGAGTGTGACTTTTCTACTCTTTTTTCTCTTCTGTTTGCAGAGACCTAGGAAGCCCTAGGAAATGGAGAGCACTCAAGATGGAAGGAGTCTGAGTCCCTGAGGACCACGTGGAAGAAAGCTGGCCGTTAACCAGGAATACTTCCTTTGGACAATTATATGAATGGAAAATGAACTTTTGTGTTAATCTAATGAAATTTCGTGGTTTATTTTTAGAGACACTAGAAGAGCAGCATTGCCTTTGGTAATAAAAATCTTTTATATGTTTTTTGGCTTGTCTTTTTGTATTAATATTTAATTATTTTCTTATATTTGATGGATACATAAAATTTCAAGTATCCCTCCCAGTTTGTGACCTGCTTTTCTCCACTCTTAATTATCTCTTGATGTATAGAAGTGTTAGATTAAAAATAGCCATTTTTATTAATATTTTTCCTTTATAGATTGTGCTTTTTTGTTGTATTCTTTAAAGAAATCTTTCCCCAATATCATAACAATTTTCCTATGTTCACTCAAAGATTTTTTCTTCAAAAATTTCCAGAATTTCTATTAATAATTAACATGCACTACAGATCTAATTGTATCTTTTTCTTCCATAATGAATTGTCCCAGAATCATTTATTAAATGTTCCTTCTTTTCATGCTTATCTGTAATGCCTACTGTAATGGCCTTCTGATCTATAATTCATCAAGTTCCCATTTACACTGGAATCTAGGACTAGAAGAGGAGCTGAGAAACTGACCTTTCTTTCATTTATGTACATAATATAAATACACAGGTAGAAGGATTTTTAAAAATCATTATTTCACAAAAATGATATCACAGTAAATATATTTATGTATCTTATTTTTTCTAATTCACATTACTTATGGGTGTATCTCTAAGTAAACTAATACTGCAATAATTTTTAATGATTGAATAATATTTTATGAACGAGGATTCATGAATAAGAGCAAGTGTTCATAAACACTGAAAAAGAGTTCTATAATTTCTTCATCTACTCCCCTATTAGTGGGAGTTAACATTTTGCCTTTTTTTTTTTTTTGCCACTGAAACATGGTTGCAACAAAGAGTTTCATATATATGTCCCTACATGTTTGTACTTACATTTCACTGGGTTAGTGGGCATCGAGGTAGATGGCATCTATATTACAAATACTTTCACATTATTGTTGTTACCTCCTGACTTTATTTGTAACATTTTTGCCATCTAAAAACTTTTAGTTTTGAAATTGTTACACAATTTGGAATTTTCAATATTGATTAAGGTTTTCTCTACCCTTATGTTTTATATGGACTTTTCTGGATTTTTCTACAAATCTATTCTCAGTTTATGTTTCACCTCTACATCTCAATTTTTAAAAATATTTATTTATTTAGCTGCTTGGTTGCAGCAGGCAGAATCTTCAGCTGCAGCATGCAAACTCTTAGTAGAGGCATGTGGGTCTAGTTTCCTGACCAGAGATCAAACTCAGGCCCCCCTGGATTGCGAGCGTGGAGTCTTAGCCACTGGACTGTCAGGGAAGTCTGCGTCTCAACTGTTAATCTGGAAAAAGTAAAATAAGCACACAGCTTTTCTTGTGTTTCCACACTTTTTGGACAGTCTATGCAGTATTCAATATTGAACTCAATGCTTGAAATCTAGAGATACCTCACTTGAAAACATGTCTGAAGGGTTTTTGTCTTAAAGAATATTGAAGATAATTTTCAAATTAGAATCTGCTTAACAAGAAGTTTATCCTATGTTTCCCAGCTTTTTGGAAACCTTGTAGAATATAACCTGACATTCCAACTCCATTTACTTCTATTTATTCCTTCCATCATACTCTAAATGTATTACCTACTTTAGAGTCTTAATCTCACTCTTGCTTATTTTTACAGTTTGATCAAATTTTTATTCATTCCATTGTTCACTATCTTGTTGTGGAATTTCTTCTGTTTTTACATTTTATCAATGGTCAGCTTTCCTTTGTCCATATGATGTCACGAACAGCACAAACATGTGCCCAGTGAATTTCAGTATACCCTTCACAATGCTTGGTTTTCCCCCTGTTTCTCTGCCATCTTAATATCAGAAGAATATTAGAAAACTTTCATTATCCCTTTCCTTTAACTCTACATTCTACCCCCCTGAGAACTCTGGAATGTTTCACTTCTCCCACCCATTTCCCATTCCACTCTTAATTCCTTGGGGAATTTTGCTGTACTTTTATCCTCTAAAACAATATTTTTCAGATAGATATAGTACGTTGCTAGAAGATTACACATAATTTGCCAAGTAAAATACTGTGGCCTGGTGTTTTTTAGGAACTCTTTTATTTTTTTTTAACCTTTAAATTTAAACTTCTCAATAGTAATGTTGCATTTTTCCAAGAAATTGTTCATTTCATCTATGTTCAAATTTACCAAACATCAAGTTATTCATGTAATTTCTTTAATTAAAAAAAACTATTTAAAAAGTTTCTATTACATTTAGTCCCCCAGTCTTTCACATTGATCACTGTTATCAGAGGTTTATTAACTTTTAGTAGAGAATTTTTGGTTTTCTTGATCCTAAATATTTTGTTTTTAGTTATATTAAATTTACCTGTCAATATCTGAAGTATACTAGCAGAGGTCACTTGTGGGCTATAGTCCATGGGGTCTCAAAAGAGCTGGACAAGGCTTAGCCACTAAAAACAACCAGAGGTCAAGCCACAGTGCAAGAAGTTTTGTTACCAGCTCTATTGTGTGTGTGTTGTGAAGGGTAGCCAGATGCATTCTTTGCTGTTACAAATGGTCGCATTGTCACTTCTATTCATCTTGTTGTTACTTTCACCTTTCCCTCTGTTTTCTATCGTTTTGTTTTTCCTTAAACTCTTTCACTCTCCTGTCAAAATGTGTGCCAAGACTCTCTGGGACCATTATCAGAACAAAACAGAAAGATAGTTATTTGTCTGTTTTGAAACAGTTGACCCATAGTATGTATCATTAAAAATATAAGACTGACTTGAGGATTGATGTAAGACCTAAATATGGCTAACTAGTTATTTAAGGAATATTTACGTAGATGAACTCATTTTCAATGTATATTGTTAACTTAAAAAATATTACTGTTCAGAGACTGATGTGGTCACCGCCCCTGCCACCCTCATTCTGGAATAAGTTAACAACTGGGGGGAAAGAATAGTTCTCAAGATTAACAGAAGGGAAGGTGCCTCCCTTCAACACTCCTCCAAGGGCAGTCCTCCACCAACCCCCACAGGGTTACCCAAGGGGAGAGATGGCCTTCTTGTACTTCTTTCTGCAGCCTGGAGGTGTGGATTCCTCAAGTCCTCCACAAATCCCTGTACATCCACAGGAATAATCCATATTCTAATGGCTGTTTTAAGGTCTAGGAGGCTTGTATTTATTGTGGTTTACTTGATCTTACTCTATCATGTATATCAAATGATGCCAACTAGATTGTATTTCCTTGTAAATTACCACTCGTGCTTTATGAATGAACAAAAAACAAGCACGCATACACACAAACAAAAACCGGTGACTCAGAGATAGGAGATGACATTTTTTTAGCTTTAGATACAGAGCCAAGATGCAAAGCCAGGTCTCCTGACTCCAGCTGTTGGACTCTTTCCACTGCTCTTTGCTGCCTTACTAATAAGAGATACAAGAACTTCTATGAACTTTATCTAATTGTATGGACATCAGGCTGTAGATGAGAAGCAGGACAGATGATATCCAGAGTCACCTCCCGAGAAATTCCTCTTCAACGTTATCTGACAGTGACACAAAGAACGGCAGGCATTCCAAAGATGCATTTTGGCATGACCTCTCTTCTACAGAGGAGCCTGGCATGCTACGGTCCATGGGGTCTCAAAGAGCTGGACTCAACTAAGCAGCTAATACTTCACTCCTACCTCTCCTCTCATTCTCCGGAGAGAATGAGATTTCACGGTGATTCCTAACCACATTTTGTCCTGTCTTTACATCACCAGGGCTGTCTCTCCTCCTTTACCCGGGTACTCCTTACTTTTATCATCTAACCTTTCATTCATCAGTCATGCATACTAGTACTGTACTGACCTGTCAATAGAGGAGCCATTGATCACATGTTGCTATTTAAATTAGTTAAAATAACATTAAAAATTCAGTTGCTCAGCTTTTCTAGCCCCATTTCAAGGGCTCAACAGCCACATGTAGCTACTGGTCCACAGCAGAACAGCACACTATATATAGAACATTTCTGTTATCACAGAAAGTTCCATTTATTGGACAGGATTGCACTAACGTGTAGGTGACTAATGACAGCTTAAAATAGTTTTCCTTTGGGGAGATCTATATTTAACTGGATTCTTTTACTGAATAAATCCAGTTCTGATGCTAGTCTTTGTTTAAAAGGGGGCTTATAAGCATCCAACTTCCGGGCTGCCCCAGAAAGCACAGTATGGGCCAGTGGTTCTCACCTGGTAAACTTAAATGATGATATGGGGAGGGAGTGACTATCGGTTTCAAAGCTTTCTATGTGATTCTCATATCAGCTGGTGTTGAGAAGCACAGACCTAGGTTGTTGCTTGACATCGCCTGGTGTGTGATCTTACTGGTCTTGCAGCTGCCCTCCTCACTGTCCCTCATTGCTGTGGCCACCTGCCAGGCCTCCAGTCTCAGGTCTGGAGGATTTAATCTTCTGGCCTTAGGATTTAAAACTGCGCATCAGCCTGTCAGTCAGTCAGTCGTGTTCAACTCTTTGTGACCCTATGGAGTGTAGCACCCAGGTTCCTCTGTTCATGGAATTTTCCAGGCAAGCATACTGGAGTGAGTTGCCATTTCCTACTCCAGGTAAGCTTCCCGACCCAGGGATCGAACCTGCATCTCCTGCGTCTTCTACATTGTCAGGTGGATTCTTTACCAGTGTCTCACCTGACTTTTCTAGATTTTCCATCTCATTTCAGCTTTATATGAATGCTTTATATACATATCTGTATCGATGTATATCAATTAAGCAATTCGTTATGTAAGGTAAAGAAAAAAAAAGCAGATTGCTGAGGCAAAAGCAAAGATCAGGATGCAGTAAAATAGACAACAAGAATGTATCTATGTATATATGTATCTATTTATGTATCTAAGCAGTCATTGATTATAGTATTTGGTTTCTACTGTTTATAAACCATTCCTTTTCTACTAGCTAAACTCAAGTTAAGAATAAAGTGGAGAGAAATCCATGGCCCTCCAGTGGTTAGAACTCTGCTTTCAATGCCAAGGTTTCAGATTCAATACCTAGTCAGGGAACTAAAATCTCACAACCCATGTAGCATGGCCAAAAAAGGAGAAAAAAAATAAGAATAAAGTGGAGAGATAGAATATTTTTCATTCACTTGTCAGAGAATCCCAGAACCACAGAAAAATCATTGTGGACACTTAGTGGAAGGTACCACTCGCATAAGGGCTTCTCAGGTGGTAAAGAACCTTCCTGCCAAAGCAAGAGATGTGGGTTCAGTCCCTGGGTTGGGAAGATCCCCTGGAGGAGGGCATGGCAACCTGCTCTAGTATTCTTGCTGGGAGAATCCCATGGATAGAAGATCCTGGCTGGCTACAGCTCATGGGGTCACAAGAGTCAGACATGACTTAGCAACTAAACCACCACCATCACTAGCATAAAGCATCACTTGAGGGCTTCCCTGGTGGTCCTGTAGTTAATAGTCCAACTTGCAATGCAGGCAACACTGGTTCAATTTTTGGTCCAGGAAGATCCCACATGCAATAGAGTAACAAAGCCTGAGCACCCACAGCTACTGAGCTTGTGCTCTAGAGACTGGGATCTGCAGCAACTGAAGTTCATAAGCTCCTCAAGAAGAGAAGCCACTGCAGTGAGAAGCCCATGCACAGCAACAAGAGGGTAGCCTTCACTCGTCACAACTAGAGAAAGCCTGTGTGCAGCATCGAAGACCCAACACAGCTAAAAAAGAAAACTTAAAAAAAAAAGAGGCATTGAGAGGAGGAGAGTTTGGACACTCCTGTCTAGAGGCAGGACCAGGTGGGCACACAGCTCTGCTCTCTCCCAGTTAGAGCTCCGTCCGGTATACGCTGCTGTTTCTTCAAATAAACATTCATAAAAAGCAACATCAAACAACTTGAAATCCATATAACAAAGGCAATGCTTTCATCCAAAGGTGAATGGCTTTGAAAACAATGGGCTGGAAATGGGAACAAATCCAAGTTTCGTGGGTGCCTAATGTTATACAATTCATGGAACGCTCTTTAGTGAGAAGAATGCATTAGATGTTAAAACAAATATTTATTAGTATACATTAGTTTTTAAGTTATTATTATTTAAAAATCATAACTACAGTTTCTGAAACCTGGCAGCACAAACCAGAAAATACAGAAAAATATTTTACTAATTAACTACTGATACACGGTTAATTAACTCTTGACAATATGGAAAGATTTTGAGGGCATTATGCTAAGTAAATGGACTGAAAGTTTTATTAGTTTATGTTAACTTTGCTAATGTCAGGCTCTGTGTCGAGGATAATCATTGATGGAAGGCCAAGGTCTTGCTTGACTCCAATACTTTTTTACTGTATATTTTTTGGTATATGTAACAATTGTTATAATATTATTCTTTTAGTGAGAATAATAAGAAATTCATAGCTTCCATGATTATGAGAGAGTAAAATTGACAATAATTATAGTTGTTGATATTTTAGAAAACTTTCAGCTTCAAAACTGAAATGATAATATCATGTACATTTTTAGGGTTCTTATCAAGTCTGGGGAAACTTTATCAAGTTTCCTTTTTTATATACAAGCTGTGGGATTTCTGATCTTTAAAGTGTTCAACAGAGAATGAGATGGTTGGATGGCATCACTAACTTGATAGACTGAGTTTGAGCAAGCTCCAGGAATTGGTGATGGACAGGGGAAGTCCAGTGTGCTTCAGTCCATGGGGTCACAAACAGTAGGATACTACTGAACTGAACTGACTGAACTATCTAGTGACTTATTTTAAATGCTCATTAAATTGTCAACATCATTAACCAGTTTGTTATTGATGTCACTTAATTATTATATTAAGGGCTTCCCTATGGTTCAGATGGCAAAGAATCTGCCTCCATTGCCAGAGACTTGAGTTTGATCCCTGGGTTGGGAAGATTCCCCTGAGAAGGGAATGGCTACCCAATCCAGAATTCTTGTCTGGAGAAACCCATGGACAGAGGAGACTCACAGGCTACAGTCCATAGTGTTGCAAAGAGTCAGAGATGACTGAGCACCTAACATGATGAACTGAATATTAGATTAGGAGTTTATGTTATCTTTGCTAATGTCAGGCTCTGTGTCAAGGATAACCATTGATGGGAAGGCCAAGATCTTGTTTGGCTACAAATCAATATGTTTGACTCTTAAAGTAGTAGAATTTATGGCCACATCTAGCTTCATTTGTGAACTCTGTAGATGGTTCTTCAAGACATAGAAATACAAATCTCCCTAGACAGAATCATAGTGAGAATTGCTTGCAATTCTCATTATTTCTTTAAAGAGTGAGGTATCCATTTACACTGTGGGGAAAACACATAAAACTTCTGACTATATTAAAGCATAGGCACTACATATAATGAAAAAATATTCTTTAAATCTTCCTTTTAACTAAAGCCAATGGAGGGAGATAGAGGTCTGCATGCTAGAACTCAGGCTATCTCTGCCTCTTTTGCTGGCCTTTTTCTAATAATTGGAATTTCCTTTGGAAATCATTTATTGTAGGTAGTTTCCCTTCTCCAGAATTCTATTCTTAGAACACACTTATTGGCTGTAATTTCTTGCCAGCCTGTGAGTTATTTGTAATGTTTTCCATCATCGAGAATGCCTGTTGTGGTTTATTTTTAATGGGCTTATTGCCTAGTCCCACTGGGAAAATTTTATGATGGAATTTATAGCTACTTAATTACTTTCTTCACATGTTTTATATTTGTAAGCCTTCTGGGGAATAGTGTATAGAAAACATAGATTTGGCTGGGTTTCTGATTTTTTCCCTCTGTTCCCCTGCAGAAGTCTTCCAGTCTACACAGTGGCCAACCTCACCCCCTTTGTCTTTCAATCATCTGTGCTGTGGCCTCATCCATCAGGAATTTGAAGAAAAGTAAAACTGGCAATTTCTCCTTTACCATCAACATTCTCAGTTCATTTCAATCTTATTCCCATTGCAATTCTAAAGCACCTCAACTGCTTGGGAAAAAGGCAATTGAACTGGGACTCTTTTAAGACCTGAGCAGATGAGAAATTTTTTAAGGTGTGGATTTTCATTGCCTTTAAAAAAAACAACAACACACACACACTTTAACCCTTTTGAGAAAATTCTTGCAAATTTTCAGATTGAATAATGTTGACATGAAACAAATGTACTACCAGTTATTTCTCCAGAAAAAAAAAATAAGCGTGGGGGGAGCTTATTCTGGATGTGCAGAGTTTTGCAATTCAGGATATGCAAACCTGGCAAGCCATGTGCAAGTCCCAATGGACAAGGGAAGGAGAACTCTTTTATAACGAGGAAAAGGAAGTTGGAAGGACTAGAGTAAATAAAGAGTTCATGGCTTTTCATTGGCTGAATCGTTGCCAGGAAAGAAAAGGAGTCCTTCCTCTTCCTGTTGGGGTCTGCTGAATTCTCAGGGCGTGAGAGTTTGCCCTTCTGGTCTCTCAACTCTGTTTAATTGAGGTTTCTGTTTAATAATTTTTTACAATAATAATAGAAATTTGCAACTGCTTTTCAAACTAAGAAAATTTGTGACAACATGGATAGACCTTGAGGGCATTATGCTAAGTAAAATGAGTCAGACTAAGAAAGATAAATATGTATCTCAATTATATACGGAATCTGTATATAGGTGAAAAAAACAAACAAACAAAAATCCCCAAACCAAACAAAAACCCCAAACTCATAGATGCCATCTGCCCTCTATATATTTGGGTTCCTCACCTTTGGATTCAACTAACTACAGCTTGAAAATATTCAGAAAAAATTTCCAGAGTGCTTCAAAAAGCAAAACTTAAATTTGCTGTGTTGTCAACTGCTTGCACAGCATTTACATTGTATGTACAAATATGTGCATGGCATTTACATTGCATTAGGTATTATAAGTCAGATAGAAATGATTTAAAATATATAGGAGGATGGACAGAGGAGCTTGGCAGGCTACAGTCCATAGCATTGCAGAGTCAGACACGACAAAAGAGACTTAGCACGCATGCACACATGTGCATAAGCTTAGCTGTAAATACTATACCATTTTATATGAGGAACTAGGGCATTCACAGAGTTTGCTATTTGTTGGGGGCAATCCTAGAATCAATTTCCCACAGATGCAGAAGGATAACTGTACAAAGAACAGACTATGCCTACAGGCAGGTTGTGGAGGATTGGGGAAATGAGTGAAGGTGGTCAAAAAGTACAAACTTCAGTTACAAAATAAATATGCTATGGGGACGCAATGTACATCATGGCAACTGTACTGTATGTTTGAAAGCTGCTAAGCGCCGAAGAATTGATGCTTTTGAACTGTGGTGTTGGAGAAGACTCTTGAGAGTCCCTTGGACTGCAAGGAGATCCAACCAGTCCATTCTAAAGGAGATCAGCCCTGGGATTTCTTTGGGAGGAATGATGCTAAAGCTGAAACTCCAGTACTTTGGCCACCTCATGAGTTGACTCACTGGAAAAGACTCTGATGCTGGGAGGGATTGGGGGCAGGAGGAGAAGGGGACGACAGAGGATGAGATGGCTGGATGGCATCACTGACTCAGTGGACGTGAGTTTGAGTGAACTCCGGGAGCTGGTGATGGACAGGGAGGCCTGGCGTGCTGTGATTCATGGGGTTGCAGAGAGTCTGACACAACTGAGCGACTGAACTGAAGAGAGTAGATATTAAAAGTTCTCATCACAAGACAGAAAAAGAAAGAAAATTTTGTTTTTTGAAAGATTTAGGTAATCAACTTGTCTTGCAACACAGATGTCCCAAATATGTGTTAGATAACTCTTCAAGGAGCAACCTCCCTCCACTTTTATTTTACTATTTTATTTCTAAAGTTAAGGGGCAACTTTGTTATTTATCTGAACTTTAAAAATAAAACATCAGTAAAGATTAAGGCTTCTTTTCTGTAGGATAAAACCACTGACTGCATTGGAAAGTTAAAGATGAAATGGAAGTTAGCAGAGAAGTAATAAGAAAAATGTCAATAATAATAATATTCATATTTTTCACATCTTCAGACTTATTGAATCCTTATCATAGTCTTCACCAAACCACATGTAACCTCCTGGAGCAGCCTCAAAATAAAGAACAGGATTCTGCTCCCACTCTTTACACCTCAGTAACAAGAAAGAGAGAAGAAAAGGAAAGGAAAAATAGATCATAAAAAAATGAATGGATCTTTTAAAGGTGGATGTATTTCAAGGTCTCATTTCCTAGAAGTTTTAAAACAAGGAAACTGTCTTCATTATTAATGGAAAGTTACAATCACTTAAGGGATGTAAAATTTTAAATGTATCATTTGGGAGACCTCTAATGAGCAAAAATGTCTTACTCATTTTTCCGTGATCTCACTATTGATGGTTGTAGTTCAAGTGCACCATAAAAGTTCAAAGAATTCTTATCCACCAAGAGTTAAGGTCCTATTTTTCCTGTACACTGAAGAGAGTACATCAGAGCCAGAAGGATACGGGGTAACGGATACAGAACATTATTTCAAGTTTCTATTTTTTATTAATCCCCTGATCCTAGCATTCTTAACCTTTCTCCTCTCCCTCAGTTATTACTAGCAATTTGGAAGTGCTGGCAGAACATCCCATGGTCTTTTAGGAAGGATCTAATGGAAGGAGAATAGAGTTAATAAGGATCATACTTTGAACATCATCCTCTGGGGCAAAGGGAAGTTCAAGTACTAGCCCATTCTGTGCAGTTCCTGGGAATCTGGATACAAGGAAAGAATTGGATCCTTGATTTATTTTTTGGTCCTGCCCATGGCATGTGGGATTTTAGTTCCCTGACCAGAGATAGAACCTGCCTCTCCTGACTTAGAAGGTAGATTCTTAACCAGTGAACCACCAGGGAAGTCCCCTGGTTCCTTGAGTTTAATTATAGTCACAATAAAGAAATTCTCTTTAAACTGTAAGGCCAATAAGAGAAAACATAATCCTCAGTCAGAATGTAAAATTAAGCAAGACTTGACTCAACCACTTCTACAAGCCAGGTATCACCCAAGAGAAGATAATACAAAACTCCTTGTGAAGGAGGGGGATGGTCAACCAAACTCCATGGCCAGGATTTGTATTTTCCAACTCTTTGGGTATTCACTTCAGTTTAATAGATTTATCAAAGGTCACTGACATGTTAGTGATGAAAGCTAATACAATTAATAAGACACAGTTTCTTCCTGCTAAGAGCTTGGCGAACTTGAGGAACTGAATCATGAAATCTTACCAATACGACTATCAATGCAGTTGGGTTCACTTGGAGTCTTTTCTTCAGAAGATAAAGCAGATTCAGTTTCTTATCTGCCTAATTGTAGGTCTTATAATTAGGCAGATAAGAAACTGAATTTTTAATGATCCAACATCAATTGGATCACAGAAAAAGCAAGAGAATTCCAGAAAAACATCTACTTCGCTTCACTGACTACTTGAAAGCCTTTGACTGTGTGGATCACAACAAACTGGGGAAAACTCTTAAAGAGATGGGAATACCAGATCACCTTATGTGCCTCCTTGACCTGTATGCAGGTCAAGAAGCAACAGTTAGAACCAGACATGGAATAACGGACAGGTTCAAAATTTGGAAAGGAGTACATCAAGGTTGTATATTGTCACCCTGCTTATTTTACTTTTATCTAGAGTATATCATTCGAAGTGCCAGGCTGGATGAAGCACAAGCTGGAATCAAGATTGCTGGGAGAAATATCAGTAACCTCAGATATGCAGATAACAGCACCATTACGGCAGAAGCAAAGAGGAACTGAAGAGCCTCTTGATGAAGGAGAAAGAGAAGAGTGAAAATGCTGGCTTAAAACTCAACATTCAAAAAACAAAGATCATGGCATCAGATTCCATCACTTCATGGCATATAGAAGGGGAAACAATGGAAACAGTGACAGACTTCATTTTCTTGGGCTCCAAAATCACTGCAGCCATGAAATTAAAAGACATTTACTCCTTGGAAGAAAAGCTATGACCAACCTAGACAGCATATTAAAAGCAGAGACATTACTTTGCTGACAAAGGTTTGCATAGTCAAAGCTATTGTTATTCCGGTAGTCATGTATGGATGTGAGAGTTGGGCTCTAAAGAAAGCTGAGCACTGAATAATTGATGCTTTTGAACTGTGGAGAAGACTTGAGAGTTCCTTGGACTGCAAGGAGATCAAACCTGTCAATCCTAAAGGAAATCAACCCTGACTATTCATTGGAGGGAATGATGCTGAAGCTGAAACTCCAATACGTTAGCTACCTGATGTGAATAACTGACTCATTGGAAAACACCCTGATGCTAGAAAAGATTGAAGGCAGGAGAAGAAGGGGATGATAGAGGATGAGATGATTAGATGGCATCACCAACTCAATGGACATGAGTCTGAGCAAGTTCCAGGAGATGGTGAAGGACAGGGAAGCCTGGCATGCTACAGTCCAAGGAGTTGCAAATAGTCAGAAACAACTGAACAACATTCCTGTATTTGGGTTAATTTTCAAGGGATGTGGTTACTGGATGTTTATGAGTTCATATGTTGCCATTTAGCTTAAGCAATTTTGTTTCCCCTGAGCCTCAGAGCCTCATCATTAAGATTTTATCCTTGTGATTTTTCAAGTCATTTATGTATTTCCTTCTCTCTTTTTCTCTGGTCCTGACACATTTTTCTCCCCCTTTATTTTTGGTAAGCATAAATAAGATTTATTTATTAATAAATAAACATAAGTAGAAGGACCTTACTTCAAAGCTAAAACTAGGTTTAAAATGTTTAAAACATTTAATAGATACTATATACAAATCCAGTAATATATTTGGCTAATAGAATTGGTAGAGAAACAGACTCACAGATATAGAGAACAAATTAGTGGTACCAGTGTGTGTGTATTTGGGATTTGGGGGGAGGGCAGCAATACAGGGGTATAGGATTAAGATAAACAAACTACTATATACCACCTTATCTGCCTCTTGAGAAATCTGTATGCAGGTCAGGAAGCAACAGTTAGAACTGGACATGGAAAAACAGACTGGTTCCAAATAGGAAAAGGAGTACGTCAAGGCTGTATTATTGTCACCCTGCTTATTTAACTTCTATGCAGAGTACATCATGAGAAACGCTGGACTAGAAGAAGCACAAGCTGGAATCAAGATTGCTGGGAGAAATATCAATAACCTCAGATATGCAGATGACACCACCCTTATGGCAGAAAGTGAAGAGGAACTAAAAAGCCTCTTGATGGAAGTGAAAGAGGAGAGTGAAAAAGTTGGCTTAAAGCTCAACATTCAGAAAACTAAGATCATGGCATCTGGTCCCATGACTTCATGGGAAATAGATGGGGAAACAGTGGAAACTGTGTCAGACTTTATTTTTTGGGCTCCAAAATCACTGCAGATGATGACTGCAGCCATGAAATTAAAAGATGCTTACTCCTTGGAAGGAAAGTTATGACCAACCTAGATAGCATATTCAAAAGCAGAGACATTACTTTGCCAACAAAGGTCCATCTAGTCAAGGCTATGGTTTTTCCAGTGGTCATGTATGGATGTGAGAGTTGGACTGTGAAGAAAGCTGAGCACCGAAGAATTGATGCTTTTGAACTGTGGTGTTGGAGAAGACTCTTGAGAGTCCCTTGGACTGCAAGGAGATCCAACCAGTCCATTCTGAAGGAGATCAGCCCTGGAATTTCTTTGGAAGGAATGATGCCAAAGCTGAAACTCCAGTACTTTGGCCACCTCATGTGAAGAGCTGACTCATTGGAAAAGACTCTGATGCTGGGAGGGATTGGGGGCAGGAGGAGAAGGGGACGATAGAGGATAAGATGGCTGGATGGCATTACTGACTCAATGGATGTAAGTCTGAGTGAACTCTGGGAGTTTGTGATGGACAGGGAGGCCTGGCATGCTCGATTCATGGGGTTGCAAAGAGTTGGACATGACTGAGCGACTGAACTGATATATAAAGTAGTTAAGCAATAAGTATATATTTAAACAAGGAAATGTAGCCATTATTTTATAACTTTTAATAGAGTATGATCTATAAAGACATTGAACCACTATGTTGTACCACCTGAAACTAATGTAATATCATAAATCAACTCTATTAAAAAAAAAAAGAATGGTTAAGGTTACAATATTTAAACTTCGTCTATAAGAATTTGTATCTTAAAAAATGTCTCTTAGAAAATCTAAAGCATCGAATTTGGACTGGTGACTCTAGTATCGATGCACCATACTGGATGCTTGGGGCTGGTGCACTGGGACGACTCAGAGGGATGGTACGGGGAGGGAGGAAGGAGGAGGGTTCAGGATGGGGAACACGTGTATACCTGTGGCAGATTCATGTTGATATATGGCAAAACCAATACAATATTGTAAAGATAAAAAATAAAATAAATTAAATAAAAAAATCTAAAGTAGATATTAAAAAAATGTAAAGCATGTTTCTTTCAAAAAGGCAGATCCATCAGTTTATGCTATCTTTTGAACATTTATTTTTATTTGTTGATTTTTAGATTTTGCACACTTACCTCTGCATACCAATGCAGGAGATGAGGGTTCAATTCCTGGGTTGGGAAGATCACCTGGAGTACGAAATGGCAAGCCATTCCAGTATTCTTGCCTGGAGAATTCCAAGGACAGAGGAGCCTGGAGAATTAGTTCACGGACCACAAAAAGTTGGACATGACTGAGCAACTGAGAACATACATAAAGTAAAAACATATCCAATCTTTATGAAATAAAATACAAATTTTTAGTCTTAAATATTAAGGTCATCCCTAAGATTTTAATAACTCATGTCCCCAGCATGTGTCTCCCTACGCCCATCTACTGCTTACTTGCTGCTCTATGCTTTCCAGCCTTCATACTTGTGTTCACGATTGTTCCCCAGATACAGTGAGATATAGTTGACATATGACATTGTGTAAGTTTAAGGTGTACAAAGAATTGACATGATATATATATATTGCAAAGCACTTACCACTCAAAAATTATTTAAATAGGAATTCTCCAATATCGCTTTAACTTCACAGGGCTTGAAGGGTGAAAATATCTTTGTAACTAACTGAATGCTGTTCAAAATGACAGGTTCTTTTCCTCCTACATTAATTTATTCCTTAGAGATAATTCCCTCAACAGATCTACAAGGTCACAAATCAACCTCTGTTAACCTGTGTTTCTTCTTGAGATTTGGGCTTCCCTGGTAGCTCAGATGGTAAAGAATCTACCTGTAATGCAGGAGACCCTGGTTCAATTCCTGGGTTGGGAAGATCCCCTGGAGAAGTGATGGGCTACCCAATCCAGTATTCTTGGGCTTCCTTGGTGGCTCAGACAGCAAAGAATCTGCCTACAAGACATAGATTGTAACATTTTATTGAATCATAAATTACACCTCATGATTCAGAGCCTTGTCCTGTGTTTCTGGTCTACTCCAGAATGCTTAGCAGGTACCCATTCATTTTCCTTTGACTTCTGGAGAAGAACATTTGAAAAGCATCCATGTATTAACACTCTACTTCCAAACACATAATTGTCTGTCTTTTACTAATTACACCTCCCACTTTAAATATTCCTTCCTATTTTAACATCTTTTTCTTAAAATGCTACAGTTTTGGATGTCAATGCAATACATTGAACAGGGAGGAGGAGGATTCTAGGCGTATCTCTTCCACTAGAGATCATTGCTGTGTTTTTCTGCTCATTGAGAAGCAGAATTAGAAGATTTTGACACTTTGTTTTTATTCAGATGTAGCTTAAAACTCAACAGTAATGAACATCTCTCCATATACAAGGACACTCGAAAGGATACATGGGTGGCATGTGAGGGGAGCTACAGGAATTTCCTGGTGACAGGGCTTTTCTTTTTCAAACACACAGTCCCCACTGAAGCTGTGATTGATGTCCCAGGGTGCTCCTCCTGCCGTCCCTTTGAGGACTGCAGTCTGGCCTGCCATCAGGAGCCTGAGAGCTGAACACATCAAACCCTTCTTCCTCCTCTGGGTCCGAGAAGGGTGGATGCTGATGCTACCTGGAAATTTCTTAGCGTGATGGGATGACTGATGATCTTTATTATTTATATATTCTTCTGCATTTTAAAATTTTTTCAAAATAAAAATGTATTTAAATTAAGAAATGAAACATTTAAAAAATTCACCCAAGGGCTTATCATACCCTTTAAACAACAAAATGTATCCCTGGAATAAACCCCAATTGATCAAGGTGTATGACCTTTTTAATTGAATTCAGCTCATTAACATTTCATTGAGAATTTTTGCATCTATGTTCATCAGTGATTCTGCCTATATATATATTTTTTTTCTCATGGCTTCCTTGTCTGGTTTTGGTCATACACTATTTTCTATTATATTAAAATTAATTTAAAAATCAGAACTGTGAAGTGCAAACCATTTGCACCACCAATAGGTATTTTATTTCTTTTGTCATGATTTACCACACAATGGTATGGTTGGATCATAGAGAAAGCAAGGGAATTCTAGAAAAACATCTATTTCTGCTTCATTGACTGCTCGAAAACTTGTGACTGTGTGGATCACAATAAACTGTGGAACATTCTTAAAGAGATGGGAATACCAGACCATCTTACCTGTCTCTTGAGAAACCTATATGGAGGTCAAAAAGCAAGAGTTAGAACCTTACATGGAACAACTGATTGATTCAAAATTAGGAAAGGAGTAGAATAAGGCTGTATGTTGTTACCCTGTTTATTTAACTTAAATGTTTAGAATACATCATGTGAAATGTATGAATTACAAGCTGGAATCACAAGCTGGAATCAAGACTGCCAGGAGAAATAGCAGCAACCTCAGATATGCAGATGATACCACTCTAACGGCAGAAAGTGAAGAGGAACTGAAGAGCCTCTAGATGAAGGTGAAAAAAAAGAGTGAAGAAGCTGGCTTAAAATTCAACAATCAGAACACTAAGATCATGGCATCTGATCCCATCACTTTATGGCATATAGAAGGAGAAAAAGTGGAAGCAGTGACAGATTTTATTTTCTTGGTCTTCAAAATCACTGCAGATGGTGTCTGCAGCCATAAAATTAAAGACACTTTGCTCCTTGGAAGAAAAGCTATGAACAACCTAGACAGCATATTAAAAAGCCGAGACATTACTTTGCCAACAAGGGTCCATCTAGTCAAAACTATGTTTTTTCCAGCAGTCATGTATGGATGTGAGAGCTGGACCATAAAGAAGGCAGAGCATCAAAGAATTGATGCTTTCAAATTGTGGGCTGAAGAAGACTCTTGAGAGTCCCTTGGACTGCAAGGAGATCAAACCCATCAATCCTAAAGGAAATCAGCCCTGAATATTCATTGGAAAGATTGATCCTGAAGTTGAAGCTTTACTACTTTGGTCACCTGCTGCAAAGGGCCAACTCATTAAAAAACACTGTGATGCTGGGAAAGAGTGAAGGCAAAAGGAGAAGAGGGCAGCAGAGAATGAGTGGTAAGATAGCATCACTGACTCAATGGGTATGAATCTGAGCAAACTCCTGGAGATAGTGCCAGACAGAGGAGTCTGGTGTGCTGCAGTCCATAGGGTCATAAAGAGCTGGACATGATTCAGTGACTAAACAACAACAACCAGACACTGCACAGCGTTTAGGAATCTTTTAGTTTTATGAAAATAGCAATAAAATGCTGGTCTCAGTTGATGGTTGCTGTTAAAGATGCGAGATATTTTTCAGGTGTGAGAGTATACAATTGTTTCAGCGAAAAAGTAAGTAAAAACTCTCAGAAGCACCACTTAAATGTTTATTGATTTTTCAGCTGCATTTTATCATCACTCTCCTTTTCCTACATTTTAGAACAATCCCTGCAAGGCATTCTGAAAATCTCTTATGTGATAATAGATGTCATTTAATACAATTTTCTGTGGAGAAGGATATGGCAACCCACTCCAGTATTCTTGCTTAGAGAATCCCGTGGACAGAGGAGCCTGGTGGGCTGCTGTCCATGGGGTCGCACAGAGTCGGACACGACTGAAGCGACTTAGCAGCAGCAGCAATACAATTTTCTGTACCTGAGGCAGAGTGACTGTGCATCTCTAATAACGAGAAATATTAGTTTTGAATTCCTGAAAATGTATTGGGGTTCATAAAGTATGGAAAGCAGATGTATCGCTTAACTTAGACCTTGCGCAGTGGAAAGCCGGCAGCATGATAGTTTTCGCATTCCATTTTGTCCAAGATACAGATATCTTGCTTTACTATACACCGTATTTTCTTGATCTCAACAATACTAGCATGTCTGTCCTTCATTACCCCTAGAAGGCAGTCCTGGGAAATAGTGATTAGATTATTTTATGCATATTTTTTAAAGTAAATTGATTAATGATTTATAGTTTTATAATGTTTGCATTGGCAGTTTTAATTTTTTAAGATTTTCTTAAATACCCAAACGTACACATTTAAAAAAACTGTTACAAGAGCCATGTGGAGGTTGTGTTGATAAGTGTGTTTTAAGATTTTTTTTCTGTATATTTATTTATGTGGCCTCGCGGCTTGTGGCATGTTAGCTTCTGAACAGATACCAAACCGGCACTGTCCCTCCCTTCCTTGTAAGTCTTAGCCAACAGCAGACAAACCAGGCTGCTGTGGACAAAGGTCTGCTTATTGGTTTTTTAAGGTGTGGTTTTCCATAACGGAAGCATCTCTTTCGAAATTGTAAAGGATTGTTCTTTCTTTTTTTTAATTCCAAAACAACAAATAAGAATGCAGTAGTAAAATTGTGTGAGGCATTTCCCTAGAACAAATATCATTATCAATTTTAATTAATAAGATATCTCAAAAGGTATTTACACTTAACCAGTAGGAAAAATGGAAACTTTTAAAAGTCATTCTCGCATCAACACTTTATGCCAAGGTTAGAAACTGACCCCAAGAATTCCAACAAAGGAATTCCCAGAGACCCGATCACCTCTGGGAATGGGAAACACATCTCATATATCACATGCTGGCATATATCTTCTTTATTGGGTTTATATTTTTTTTTTACAACATTTCCCTAGAATGATATTTTAGTAGCTGCTGGGTTCATTTGGAAGCTCGTAAAGCAACAATGTCGATTAAATGGATTAAGATCACTCTTCCCCTGGCTCTCAGGGATGAGTTTGGTATATGAATGGAATCCAGATACGGAAATGGTGGAATCCAGGAAAAATAGGAGTTGCTGAGAAAGAAAAGTATGAAGAAAAAAGCCAACTTTGAACATCTGGACTTGTGATTTTGCTACAAACATTTTTATTGGAAAATTTGAACAATTATCAAAAAACATATATAACACAGATTCACCTCTGGGGTCCTGTAGACATTGACTGGTGTCAGCGTTAACTAAGATTTTCCTTTTAACTATAGCAACAGACACTACTACTTGGCAAGATTTTTAACCTATATTTGCACATGCCCATTTTCAGTGAAATTCTCAGAATAATATTTTAAATGAATAATATAAACAATACACTAGTTTTCTATTGTTGGCATAGCAACTTACCACAAACTTAGTGTCTTACACAGCACAAAAGCATACGTTTATTATACAACAGGTCTGAAGATCAGAGTCTGATAGAAGTGTCACTGGGCTAAAATTAAGTTGTTGACAGGACTGAGTTCCCTTTGTGGAGGATCTAGGGGAGAATCTGTTTCCCTTGTCTTTTCTAGTTTCTAGAGGCCACCCACATCCTTGGCTCATGGCTCCCTTTCTCATCTTCAAAGTCTGCAAGGCAAATCAAGTTCTTTCACATCACCCTTTCTCATCACAACTGGGAAACGTTCTCCACTTTTAAAGAATGCATGTGAGTAGACTGAGTCCACGAAGAAAACCCAGGATCTTCCCCTTACCTCAAGGTCCTTAAACTTACATGTTCACCAGTTCTGGGGATTAGGGCTTGGGTATCTTTGGAAACAATTATTCTACCTAATTAAGATTATGGATAAGATAATTGTGTGGAAATCAGTAATATAAATATATTAAATATATTAAAAAGCCAAACTTGTGCTATAATAATATATATTTAATAATGAGATTTAGAGCAAGTCTAACAATGTCCATAAATTTAAAATACTGGTGAATATAAATGACTTTTCAGTATATCAGTAACAACTGCAATAACTGTGATTAGGTATGAAAATATCTGGTTTTTATTGGTAACAGAGTCACTGAAAATGCTCATACTACTGTTTTTTGTTGTTAATATTTATAATTATAGGGAATGGTAAATTTCACCTAGAGGTTAAACAGTAAACAAGGTGTTTTTTTCCTCATCCAAGAGACCCTTCCCTCTCTCATTAATCTGACATTTTATCATACGTTGCCTTGAGATTCTAGCTATCTTTCTTGTGTATGTTTCTTACCATCTTGATGAACTTGGATCTCTGCTCTAACTGTTCAGTCACTAAGTCATGTTGGACTTACCCATGGACTGCAGCATGCCAGGCTTCCCTATCCTTTACTATCTCCTAGAGTTTGCTCAAACTCATGTTCATTGAGTCGGTGATGCTATCTAACCATCTCGTCCTCTGTTGCTCCCTTCTCCTCCTGACTCCAATCTTTCCCAGCATCAGGGTTTTTTCCAATGAGTCTGCTCTTTGCATCAAGTGGCCAAAGTATTGGAGCTTCAGCATCATCCTTCCAGTGAATATTCAGGGTTGATTTCCTTTAGGATTGACTGGTTTGATCTCCCCTCTGTCCATGAAATTCTCCAGGCAAGAATACTGGAGTGGAAACCATTCCCTTCTCCAGGGGATTTTCTGACCCAGGGATCAAACCAGGGTCTCCTGCATTGCAGGCAGATTCTTTACCATGTGAGCCACCTGGGAAGCCCTGGATCTCTGGAAATAGAAGTAATACACTTTTTTTTTCCCCCTCAGAGGAATTTTGAGAACTTAAAAAGTAGTCCTGCATGCAGCAACAAACACTCAGAGCAGCCAAAAATAAATATTTTTTAAAAAGAAAGTGAACAGTATCAAACACATGCCTAATAACATTAGTTCCTTCTTGTCAAAAGACTTATTTGGATTGACACACTATTTCCCAGTCTAGTTAATTCTTTCACATGTAGATGAAAGAGGGGCTCGTTGGTGAGGTCCTTGGAAACTTTTTTTATGAAAGCATTTTTGTAAACTTTTCAACAATTTTCTTAAGAAAACTGTAGCGTCCTAATGACTTAAGCATTTGTCACACAGACAGCCACGGCAACAAAATGGCCAGTGATCCTTTGAGCAGGACTTTAGCAACATTTCATGTCAATTGCTGGGACTTATAAGAGCTACACCCTTACTTTTGCCTTTTAAAGTTCTGGGTAGAATAGTCCACTCCTTAAGCTGTTTCCCATTTTCTTCCTCTGCTTTATTCTTCTTCTAGCCCTGTCTGGCCCTTTCTGCTCTACTTGGCAAACCTTTCTCTCACTTTGATCTCTAAGTGTCTGAGAGACAGACAGTGTCTGGATTAGGGCAGGGTGTGTGAGGATTATAAGGAGAGCTAGAGTTTACAATGCTGGGATTTACAAGTAGGTACATATTCAGCTTCAGAAAGAATACGAAGATTTCTATTGGTAATTACTTTTCCATCTGTAAGAAATTGTTATCTCACAGGGATCAAGTGACTACATTTACCCTGTTAAGCAGTTTCTCCTTAGGACTTATATGTGGCTATTAATATTTTGCTATATTAAAAAAAGTTATCATGTGCTTTCCTACAATTATTTCTCCCCTGGGATGCTTCCCTTTTATCTTA
Source organism: Bos javanicus (assembly GCF_032452875.1). Taxonomy (NCBI): domain Eukaryota; kingdom Metazoa; phylum Chordata; class Mammalia; order Artiodactyla; family Bovidae; genus Bos; species Bos javanicus. Next base: position 79,666,762 of record NC_083876.1, on the reverse strand, counting down.
ATTACTCACCTTATTTTCTCTATTGGAATAAGGTCATCATGCAACGAAATGTCAGCTCCAGCTCCCTTAGTCTAGAGAAAAAAATTAACTTCAATAGCAATTCATGAATGTTTTCTTTCTGGCACTTTATGCTTCCAATTATCTTTATTTGGGCACATCTGCATCACTAAGTAGATTTTGAGCTTCTAGGGTTCTGGGATTCTGAGACTTCTGAAGAAATTTTGTGCCTTCTGATTACACAACTCAGTACTTTGCAACTTCTTAAGCAAAGCCGAAGAAGCTCCAATACTTTGGCCACCTGATGCCAAGAACTGACTCATTGGAAAAGACCCTGATGATGGGAAAAATTGAAGGCAGGAGGAGAAGCGGATGACAGAGGATGAGATGGTTGGATGCCATCACCAACTCAATGGACCTGAGTTTGAGCAGGCTCTGGGAGTTGCTGATAGACAGGGAAGCCTGGTGCGCTGTAGTCCATGGGGTTGCAAAGAGTCGGACATGACTGAGTGACTGAACTGAACTGAAAAAGAGCTTGTTGAACAGAAGTAGTCTGGAAACCTGCAATATCTGTTCATCAGCTCAAACATCATTCATCAGAAATGTTTGGATTTTCTTTTTCAGTCCATTTTGAGGTGAAGTAACTACTCTTTAGGGTAGGAACAAAAACTCATCTCCAGTCTTAGCAGATGAGGATAATTTTAATAGTAAAATTATGATTTTCTTTGCTTTCTAGATCCACATAATTCCAAAAATAATTTTCAAAAGGATTACTGTCATTCAATAAACAATCTCATTTGTTTTCTAACATTGTCTTGAAACACTGTTTATAAAGATCCCTTGACTTTCTATTTTCAAGTCTGTCAACTAAATAATTTGGAAAAAAATGTGTTTTGAATCACTTTAGTAGAAACTCTCAGATTAATTTTGTATACATATGTAATATATGTAATTATATATGTAATTTATATAACTACATATTACATAAATTGTTGTTGTTTCATCACTAAGTCGCATATGACTCTTTGCGACCCCATAGACTGTAGCCTCCCCGGCTCCTTTGTCCATGGAACTTCCCAGGAGAGAATACTGGAGTGGGTTGTCATTTCCTTCTCTAGGGGATCTTCTCGACCCAGGGATCAAACCTGAGTCTCTAGCACTGGCAGGTAGATTCTTTACCACTAAGCAACCAAGGAAGCCAGTCTTCAGTGTCTCAAGAAAATATTTAAAAAATAATATATATATATATATTTGTATGTATATCCATTTGTAAATAACGTAACACACCATATATGTCCCTTTAAATTCAGCATCAAAGAAGGCAGATGCATTGCTTGCAATCTTCACACTTGTAGAAATAAAATCTCCAGTTATGAGAAAAAGAGTCAGAAATTCATTTTCATATCATCCTATGTAAGTGTCACTCCAAAAGAAGAAAAGCAAACAGAACCCAATGCAGAAAGAAAAAAGATATATTGATTTTATTTAGGGTCATAGACCAATTTTAAGGGTCATATTTTCTTATTATTCCATCAATTAACAAGATGGGAATTAAAATCTCCAATTATAATTTTGAATTTGTCTATTTCTCCTTGAAATTCTGTTAGTTTTTGCTTCATTATTTTGAAGATCTGTTATGTCCTCTTGATTGAGCACTTTTTCATTGTCCCTGTTAATATTCTTCATCGGATTTTTGCTCACTGGCAATCTTTGCAATGGCAGCAGAAAATTCCCTGCCCAGAGGAACAGCAATATTCCAATAATCTTCCCCCGGCTTGTAGATAGCTGCCTTTTCATTGTGCCCTCACATAGCTTCTCTGTGTGTGAAAGTGAAAGTTGCTCAGTTATGTCTGACTGTTTGTGACCCTATGGACTATACAGTCCAAGGAATTCTCCAGGGCATAAACTGGAATGCATAGCCTTTCCCTTCTCCAGGGGATCTTCCCAATCCAGGGATTGAATGCAGGTCTCCCACATTGCAGGCAGATTCTTTATCAGCTGAGCCACAGGGGTTGCATGGAGAGAATTCTGGTGTCTCTTTTCTCTAAGAACACCAACCCTGTGGACCTAGGGCCCCACCCTCAGGGCTTCATTTAACCTTAATTACCTCCCCAAAGGTCATATCTTCAAATATAGTCACATTAGGAGGCAGGGCTTCATCCTGTGAAGTTTTAGTTGGGGTAGGGTAGGACTGTTCAGTCCATTGCCAACAAACGTCTAGGCAAACCTATGGCTTTTTCCAGTAGTCATGAATAGATGTGAAAGTTGGACTGTAAAGACATCTGAGCACTGAAGAATTGATGCCTTTGAACTATGGTGTTGGAGAAGACTCTTGAGAGTCCCTTGGACTGCAAGGAGATCCAACCAGTCTATCCTAAAGGAAATCAGTCCTTCATCGGAAGGACTGATGTTGAAGTTGAAACTCCAATACTTTGGCCACCTGATCCGAAGAACTGACTCACTCAAGAAAAGATCCTGCTGCTGGGAAAGATTGAAGGCAAGAGGAGAAGGGGATGACAGAGGATGAGATGGTTGAATGGCATCACTGACTCTATGGACATGAGTTTGAGTAAGCTCTGGGAGTTGGTGATGGACAGGGAAGCCTGGCGTGCTGCAGTCCATGGGGCAAAGAGTTGGACACGACTGAGCGACTGAACTGAACTGAACATCTTCCCACACGCGCAATCTCACATTTGTTATTTTTGGTGTTGATAGGCCATCTGCCATGGCAACACTAAATTACTCAAATTCCCTGAATTTCTAACATTTTTTCCTCCATGCAGACACTCATGTTTTAGTTTTGCTAAGTTCTTCCTGCTTCTCTATCTGGCAAACCTGCAGGCCAATCTCTTTTCCGAGGACTTTTCTTTCTTCAGGAAGAATGAGTGTAGTCTCATACATAACCTCCAATATAGCATTATAACATTAAACTATAATTGATGGGAGATGCTCAATACGTATTAATATTTTTGAACAATGAATGATACTAACATTTTTATATGATCTCTCAATATTGCTGAGCTATTGAAACCTGGAGGGGGCAGGGGGAGGTCCTGGGGTGGATTTCTTTATTCTACAGCTACTACTCTAGTAGGCAAGACTCAAGACTCCATGACCTTCTGTGAGTTCCAAAGGGTGGATTCGAACAGTTGCTAATAAAATGAGGAGTACACAAGAAACCACCTGAGGCAAGATGGCACATCGAGATTAGGAGACTGATCATCCCAGCCCTGCACACAACCTATCTTGTCAGCAACCCCATCTTTGAACCATTGTTGTAAAATTCCCCATCAAATCCTCCCCGGTTGAGACACATAAATTATCAAGGCAAGAACTTGCTTTCCGCCTTCACCTGGCAATAAAGCAATAAAGCTATCCTTTTCTACTTCACCCAAAGTTCTGTCTCTGAGATTCAGTTCAGCTCCACTGCAGAGAGGCTGAGCCTTCAGCATCAATATGAAGATAGTTCTCTAGAAAGTTGTATTCATGGATTATTGTTATGCAATCGAGTCTTTCCTCCCAACTTTAAGGGATTACCTAAAGTAAGGGATAGGTGTTCCTGTCTCAGACTTTCAGGCAGAAATTTAATTTGAAGAACCAACTGATATTAAACATTAATTTTATTTTGAAGTCCATATATTTGAAATCTGTAAAAGTGATGGCTACATAGTGAGGAAAAATATTTTGTTTAAAATTAAGAAAAACTGGCATGTCTGGGAAACCCAGGACTCCCTAAGTGATGTGGGACTCTCTCCAGGATGACATATAAATTCATAGGACCAGTCATCAAATCTGCCTGTTTTCTCCCTGGACTCAAAGTCCATTTGCTTTCAAGCCACGGGCTCAACCACAGTTACTAATAATTGGAACATATTGTCCAATATGTCCAATAATAGAAAAGTCTAGTTGCTATGCTTCCCACTAATAAAAGGAATTGTCCAGTGAACTTGATAACATCTCGCTTTTCTCATAATAATTTAACTGATCCTGTACCTACATGGGTGATAATATTATTGTCTGAATAGGCAGTCTGAGCTTAGAAAATTTCCATACTAGCTGTGTGTGTGTGTGAGCTTAGCTATGTCCAACTCTTTGCAGCCCCCTAGACTGTAGACCGCCAGGCTCCCATCTATGGAATTTTCCTGGCAAGAATTTTGGAGCAGGTTGCTATTTCCTACTCCAGGGTATCTTCCCGACTCAGGGACTGAACCTGCGACTCTTACGTCTCCTGCATTGGCAGGTGGGTTCTTTACCACTAGTGCCACCTGGGAGGCAAATTTATTATCCTGTGGTTGTTTTCTTACCTGTAAAGCAGGGACTCACCTCTCAGGATCACTGGCAAGATTAAATAAATACATGTAAAATACTCAAATCAGTGCCTGGCATTTAGTAAATACTCAAATGCTAGTTATTATATTCACTATTATTAAAGTGTCACTCGGTTGAAATTAGTCCTCCGTAAGAATACTCCATTAAATGAGCTGTTAGTCTCAGAATCCCACACAGACATCAAAGATTACAACCAACCAGGTATGCTTACCCTCCTTATGAAGGATGCCTTAAATTTTTGTGATCTAAGAAAAAACTCCTCTACTGCTGGAGGTTTATGTACAATCTAAACTAGATATCTGATCCAATTGCTTTGGAATATAAAATGAGTCAAGTTAAAAAACATGGGAACGGGGTAGGGAGAAAGCTCTGCAGATAACTGTTCAACCCCGAGTCGTTCAACACCCAGTTATTGTTCTTTCAGAGTTGCAGATGTTAACACTGCTATTAGGATTTACATTTCTTTAGAAAGAATAGTATATAACCTTTTCTGAACCAACACACAGTAACATCAGATTTCTAGAAATCATATATAAATAAATTATGTGAACACTAGATCTGCAACCAGGGTCTTTTGCCTGGTGTAATCTTGAAGCCTGCAAATTTCCTTGACCATAGGCTTGGAAACTGTTCTTGGCTTCTAGCTCCAGTTCAGCAGTGATTTGGTGAGATGTCTGTGACAATCAATGTAGACAGAACTTATCTTATTTTTCCTTCCTCCTCTGTCTGTATTGACAAAACAATGTTATCAAATAGTTTTACTTGGGATGGTCACAAGAACTTGGGAACACTGCACTTCAGCCTTAAATGTCAGCAGAATTCGGCCACTTTCCCCACTGCTATTAACGACTACTCACTCCTTCCAAGCACTTAAGTTAAAATCTTGCGATCAACCTTCACTCCCTATGCCTATGTGTCAGATTCGCTTTACCAGAAATACTGTGGCTCACCTTTAAAAAAAATAGCCAGAAACCTATTACATCCTATAACCTCCACTTCTATCCTTGATCTAAGCCATTGTGACATCTCCCCTTAATTATTACAATACTCATTTATCTATGGCTGTGCTGGGTCTTAGTTGTGGTGAGTCGGGGCTACTCTTGGTTGTGCTGCATGGGCTTCTCACTGTGGTGGCTGTTGCTGTTGTGGAGCATAGGCTCTAGAGCATGGGCTCAGTAGCTGGTGTACTGCCTTAGCTGCCTGTGGCATGAGGAATCTTTCCAGATCATGGATTGAACCCGTGTCTCCTGCATTAGTAGGCAGATTCTTGAGTAGTGGATCTCCAGGAAGTCCCACAATACTTTTAACTCATCTTGCAGCTTCCACCCTTGTCCACATTATGGTCTTTGTCTCAACACAGCTGGCAATATGATCCTTTTTAAAAGTCTTAACAGGCTACTCTTCTGTCCAAATCCTTTGGCTCCGTATCTTGCTCAGAGGAAAAGCCAAGTCTTCCACAAAAATCCTGTGTGATCCTGAGTTTCTCACTCCTCCACCAGCCATCCTCACTTTTCTCCTCTTACCTCTTGTGACCTCTCTGTGCCACGAATGCTCTTCCTTCCCTTTTTCACTCAATGGTCACCTCAGTGAGGCCTAGCCTATCTTATTCAATTGTGCACAGGCCCACACACACACCCAGGCATTTCCCATTCCATACTCTGGTGTTCTCTAGAGGGTTTATCACTGACTAATATGGAAGTTCCTAAAATGTGATTCTACCACTTTCAAATTCCTATTGTGATGCTGATGGGGCCCAGTGACCACACTTTAGGGGAATCTTCCTCCTAGACTCAATCTTTCCGATGGGAGTAGGGGTAGACTACTCAAACTTGAGGGGCCACCAGATTACCTAAAGTGCTTCTTTCAAATGCGACTGGTTGAATAGAATATATGGTATCTTTTTTTTTATTTCTTCCTATTAGAATACAACTTTGAGGCAGGGATTTTTTTTTTCTTTTTCTTGTTTTCTGCTGTTTCCTCACGCAAAGAATACCAGGCACATAGTAGCTGCTCAATAAATACATGCTGATTGACCAAATGAAAACTACTTAACCCTAGTGATATGTCAGAAAATTTCTTTCTCCTGTCAGGTTTTATATGCAGAATCACAAAGTTAAAAAACCTTTATAGATCAATCTCTTCCTGCAAGAAAGGATTTTAAAGTAATGGGCTGCAGAGACAACTGGGATTTCCTGATATTCAGGAAATTAATTATCAATTTACATTATCATTGCAACATTAATGTTAGTAACAATAAACATTTATGGAATGCTACTATTTGCTGAGTATTTCATGTGTAGTATTTCACTTTTCATATTGAACTCTAAGGTGGCTAGTGGTATCACCTCCATTTTACAGACAGGAGTTGCTATGACAAAGCCCACTTCTCTGTGGTTTTCATACATCTTCTCCTCTCCATGTGCTCTCCCAACTGGGAGCAACAGGGAGTGTGTGAAATGGGAGGTGACAGTTTTCTTCCCAGTGGCCAGACATGTTAGGATCGGAACTAAAATTTGCTGAGCTGTATTTTACATTTACCTTTTACAACATAAAAGATCATCCAAGTTATTTTTCTATTTCAATAAAGTTCCAAAGATCTATATCAGAACCCTGGAATTGCAGATGCAAATGTTGAACTCTACAAATGTTATAAGAATTTAGCTGTGAAAGATATGAAAACAGTTTTCAGGAGGCTTGTTTTTGGGGGCTTGTTTTTATAATAATTTAAAACTGTTTATTCTGCATATTCATTCTATCAAACTCTATACAATAGCACTATACTTATGCAAAGAAAAACAGAAAGACATTATGAGTTAATGATTCATTTTCTTCCAAATAGATTGTTAGAACAGGGGTCAGCAAACTTTTCCATAAAGGAGCAAGTAGTATGTATTTTAGACTGGCAGGCTGTATAATTCTGCAGTCATGGAAAGAAACCAAGCACAAAACATAAATAGATATAATTCAGTTTCAATAAAACTTTATTTATACAAGTGGCCAGCCCACAGACCACAGTTTGCTGACCCCTATGTTAAAAGATTTCAAATATTAGTGCAATGAATGAAATATATCAGATAAATTTCAGGTAAATCTGCCAAATTTCTCTCATTTTAAAAATGGTCTGACTTTTAAAATGTGACAATTTCAGCATGCAAAAATGATACCTGGCTCTGCAATAAGCCAAACTAGTTAAAAGAAACCTTGTATTTATTTTTTACACAGCACAAATGCAGGTGACACAGTAAGTTCATAATTCCCCACAAAAAACTTATAAACTCAACAATTGAGAATCATGTTCTTATAATCTGCATCATTCATAGCTATACACTCTATGGAATCCATTCCATAGCAGCAGAGAACCTTAACTCAAAAGCACCAAGTTTCCAGGCATTACTACAAACATCTTGTTTTCATTCTCTAATACATGCAGTCAAACTGCCTAGGAAGCAAATACCAATTCACCTTAAATGTCAATGGGTAAGGGAAAACAGTTAAGCAACCAACATTATTCTTACATCTAGAACTGATGCTACCTCTTTACTTCATTATTTTTTCCTTTCATGAACATTTTACTTTTTAGCATAGCTCCATTTGAGTATAAATTGAAATTTGAATATAATCTCTTTCAGATTCATCTAACAGTTTAGAACATCCATATGTTTAATTAATCCTGAGGAAAACAGAAACATGATCTCTAATCTAGAATATTCTGGCAGTCTTTATTAAAAGTTAAGTTCAGAATTTTATAGCAAAGTGATTATGGTCGGTTTGTTCAAATTATAGATTATAAGATTCCTTCATTTATTTAGATTAAGATACAAAGCTAATTCCCAATACATTTTATAGAAGTGTTTTCATGTTTTGAACAAGCAGGGTTCAGTGGGCATTTATAGGACCTTGCTCACATTAGAGAGCTATACACTCAGAGACTATTGGATCCACTAAATGGACAATGAAAACTGGTTGAGGCTGCTGATGAATACTTCAATAGGAATCTGATACACAGACACAGATTTCATTGTTAAAGTCAATGGAACTGAAGTCTTCCTTAAAACTGTGCTCCTGATAGGCTGAAGATAGAGTAGTGGACTGTTAGTTCTTTAAGCCAAAAATGCATGGATGTTGTACAAAGGCTTCATTCTCTGCCTGTAGTCAGTAACTTGAGGGCCTTCTGCAGATTCTGCACTGCAGTGCTGACATCTTCATACTGCAAAGCACTGCCAGCATACTTGCAGTATTTCTGAGCCCTAGCAAAGTCCTCTGGTGTTAGTCGGATATCTCCTAAGAGAAAAACAGAGTAATGAAAATATTTGTAAAGAATATAAAAAGTGTTATTTAGGTTAGGTAAATGCTTATACTCAAGATTACAGAAAATGTTTAAGTTTATATAAAAATATGAAGGTCTTTCCCCAACCCTTAGTTGTATCTGAATAAATTTTCTTTATGCTTTTAAAAACAAGGAAAGCAGCTTTGGTATTTACGTCAGAATTGCTGAGACTCTCTTTTTCTGGAACAATACACACAGTCTAAGACATTCAAACCTCATTTGAACTAGAATATACATATGAATAAAAAATTAAGCAACAAACTTTATGCAAATATTACATACATTATCTAAATTTTTTAAAGCATGTAAAGGGTTAAGGATTAACTAAAACATACCATTAAACTACACAATCAAACTTCAACAATCCTTATTAGTTCTTTGTTTAAAACTGATTCTCATCAGGCTTTCTATCTACACATATGTTTAACATGGATAGACCCAGCCAAACAATTTGGGTGAAAAAAAAATCATACTGAAAATATTTAATCTAAGATTTAGATTTGAATATATATTTCTAAAAGTGAAATTAAAAACTGACTTTGTGTCTTATCTTTGGAAATAAATAGCATTCTCTTTAGAAATTTTTATGAGGACTCTTAAGAACTGATCAGAAGGTTGGGGGTACAGAATAAAGAAAAGATAATATATTTTGATTCCCTTTCTAAATGAACATATATAAATATAATTGCTTTTCTTTTAGTTGCTTTTAATTTTGCCAGAAAATAAAGCATAAAATGAAAACTTTGGCATTTGAAGTCCTACTTCAAAGTATGTAGCAATTCTAGGTACTCTGATACTAAATTCTTATCCAAATTAATATTTTCTAAAATTTTCAAAAAAGAATGCTGAAGTAATGTATCCTAAAGTTTCTAACCCAGTTTTCAGGCACTTGTAAGTGTTGAATAACTTCAATGAATGACTATAAAAAAGCCATATTTACTTTATTTCCCACTTAAAAAAATATTAAGTTCACATAGAATTAAACATTAAATTTAAGATTTTAAAATAATGTACTTATATATCTACATACAGTAATTAGACCAGTGTGCTACATATACAAAGCCTCCAAATACTTGTTGAGTATTAAAGATTACAATCATAGTTGGTCCTCACTGTTGTGAATCACAGATTGTTGTTGTTGCTCAGTCGCTAAGTCGTGTCTGACTCTTTGCAACTCCATGAACTGCAACATGCCAGGCTTCCTGTCCTTCAATACCTTCGGGAGTTTGCTCAAACTCATGTCCATTGAGTCAATGATGCCGTCCATCTCATCTCTGTCACCTGCTTCTCTTCCTGCCCTCAATCTTTCCCAGCATTAGGGTCTTTTTCAATGAGTCAGCTCTTCGCATCAGGTGACCAAAATACTGGAGCTTCAGCTTCAGTCCTTCCAATGAATATTCAGGATTGATTTCCTTTAGGACTGACTGGTTAGATCTCCTTGCAGTCCAGTGGACTCTCAGGAGTCTTCTCCAGCACAACAATTGGAAAGTGTTAATTCTTTGGAGATTAGCCTCTTTTATAATCTAACTCTTGCATCTGTACCTCAAAATCACTGTGGATAGGGACTGCAGCCATAAAACTAAAAAATGCTTGCTCCTTGGAAGGAAAGCTATGATCAACCTAGACAGTGTATTAAAAAAGCAGACCAAAAAAAAAAAAGCAGAGCCATCAGTTTGTGAACAAAGGTCCATATAGTCAAAACTATGGTTTTTCCAGTAGTTATGTATGGATGTGAGAGTTGGTCCATAAAGGTTGAGTGCTGAAGAATTGATGCTTTCAAACTGTGGTGCTGGAGAAGACTCTTGAGTGTCCCTTGGACTGCAAGGAGATCAAACCAATCAATTCTAAAGGAAATCAACTCTGAATATTCACTGGAAGGACTGACGCTATAGGTGATGCTCCAATCTTTTGGCCACTGGATGAGAAGAGCTGACTCACTGGAAAGGACCTTGATGCTGGGAAAGATTGAAGGCAAAGGAGAAGGGGTTGGCAGAGGAAGAGATGGTTAGATATCATCACTGATGAATAGACATGATTTTGAGCAAACTCTGGGAGACAGTGAAGGACCGGGAAACCTGGCGTGCTGCAGTCCACGGGGCTGAAAACAGTCAAACATGACTTAATGAGTGAACAACAGTCCTCTGTCAAGATCAGATAAGTCAACCTTGGAAAGGCATAGTTTTATCAATTGGGGATACAGGGATTTCTCTTTAAACCAAATAATGATTTTGTTTTCTCTAGGTTATTTCCCTAACTCCAAATGATAATCTTATACCATTGTTTCTTGATTTATAAGTTTTTCACTTCAGTTCAGTCACTCAGTCGTGTTTGACTCTTTGTAAGCACATGGACTGCAGCACACCAGGCTTCCTTGTACATCACCAACTCCTGGAGTTGACTCAAACTCATGTCCACTGAGTCGGTGATGCCATCCAACCATCTCATCCTCTGTCCTTCCTTTCTCCTCCAGCCTTCTATCTTGCCCAGCATCAGGGTCTTTTCCAATGAGTCAGTTCTTTGCATTAGGTGGCCAAAGTATTGGAACTTCAGCATCAGTCCTTCCAATGAATATTCAGGACTGACTTCCTTTAGGATTGACTGGTTTGATCTCCTTGCAGTCCAAGGGACTCTCAAGTCTTCTCCAAAACCATAGTTCAAAAGCACCAATTCTTTGGACCTTTGTTGGCAAAGTAATGTCTCTACTTTTTAATAAGCTGTCTAGGTTGGTCACAGCTTTTCTTCCAAGGGGCAAGTGTCTTTTAATTTCATGGCTGCAGTCACCATCTGCAGTGATTTTTTGGAGCCTAAGAAAATAAAGTCTCTCACTGCTTCCATTGTTTCCCTATCTATTGCAATGAAGTGATGGGACCAGATGTCATGATCTTAGTTTTTTGAATGTTGAGTACTGAGCCAGTTTTTTCACTCTCCTCTTTCACTTTCATCAAGAGCTCTTTAGTTCCTCTTTGCATTCTGCCATAAGGTTGGTGTCATCTGCATATCTGAGGTTATTGATATTTCTGTAGGCAATCTTGATTCCAGCCTGAGCTTCATCCACCCTGGCACATCCTATGATATACTCTGCATATAAGTTATATAAACAGAGTGACAACATACAGCCTTGATGTATTCCTTTCCCAATTTGGAACCAGTTTGTTGTTCTGTGTCCAGTTTTTCCTATTGCTTCTTGATCTGCATACAGACTTCTCAGGAGGCAGGAAAGGTGGTCTGCTATTCCCATCTCTTAAAGAATTTTCCAGTTTGTTGTGATCCAAACAGTCAAAGGCTTTGGTAGTCAACGAAGCAGAAGTAGATGTTTTTCTGGAATTCTCTTGCTTCTTCTATGATCTAGTGGATGTTGGCAATTTGATTTCTGGTTCCTCTGCCTTTTCTAAATCCAGCTTGAACATCTGGAAGTTCTTGGTTCATGAACTGTTGAAACCTAGCTTGGAGAATTTAGAGCATTACCTTGCTAGCGTGTGACATGAGTGCAATTGTGTGGCAGTTTGAGCATTCTTTGGCATTGCCTTTCTTTGGGATTGGAATGAAAACTGACCTTTTCCAGTCCTGTGGCCACTGGTGAGTTTTCCAAATTTGCTGGCATATTGAGTGCAGCACTTTCACAGCATCATCCTTTAAGATTTGAAATAGCTCAGCTGGAATTCCATCATCTCCACTAGCTTTGTTCATAGTGATGCTTGCTCAGGCCCACTTGACTTCACATTCCAGGATGTCTAGCTCTAGTGAGTGATGATACCACTGTGGTTATCTTGGTCATGAAGATCTTTTTTTGCGTAGTTCTTTTCATGTATTCTTGCCACGTCTTACTATCTTCTGCTTCTGTTAGGGCCACATCGTTTCTGTCCTTTATTGTGCCCATCTTTGCATGAAATGTTCCCCTGGTATCTTTACTTTTTCTTGAAGAGATCTCTAGTCTTTCCCATTCTTTTGTTTTCTTTTCATTGATCACTTAGGAAGGTTTTCTTATCTCTCCTTGTTATTCTTTGGAACTCTGGATTCAGATGTGTATCTTTCCTTTTCTCCTTTGCCTTTTGCATCTCTTCTTTTCTCAGCTATTTGTAAGGCCTCCTCTCTGCTATAAAAGGTAAAGGATTTAGCCACTTACACTCTTTCCTTCTTTCTTACCCTGTCTCCTCCTAAATTTATTATTTTTTTTTCAAATTGCTTAGTTGCTTACTTCTGTCTTCTCATTTCATCAACTCTAGAAAAAATTTCAACATTTTACTTTTGGACACTCCCCCTAAACAGAGCCTTCTTTTATTCCACCTTTCAACCTCTTGAAATACCTCTCTTTACCTTCAACTTGTCAGTGTTGATTCATATTCTGTCTTGAATAAAATACTGTTTGTGATAAGCCTATGCCATTTCAAGGAGAATGTTCTTTGTGTCCAAGTCAAACAAAATCCCTTTTCTTATATTTCATAATTCTATTATTGTTCAAAATCATGGCATATTTCAGTTTGCTTCTTACTTGAAATTTCTTGTACAATTTAAAATGTTTTCTTGGATATTTTCGTTCTTCTTGGCAGACAAATTCTATGGCTTCTTATCCATTTCTTTCACATTCTATAGCTTTTTATTGTATATATTGCATGGAATCCACTTCAGTTTTCTTAAAAGAGGGGGGGATTTGGTTTTCTAATTTTAGAGCAACTGCTTTTCAAGCCTATGGAAAAGCTGTGAATGGAATTTTTCCTGTTAGGTGACGTAAGATTAATTCCACCATTTCTTCTATCTCATATTTCTTTTCTTGGTTATCACTCTTCTCTTGATGGAGTATATCCTCTGGTAACTTCTTTAGAAATGGTATGTGGTAGGTGAAACTTCAGAATCCTTACATATTTAACAATATTTATTCTGCATTCATACCTGACAGTTTGGTTGGGTAAGATGGCAGACTTAGCATATGTAATTTTTTCTTCTGAAACCATATTAAAATGATAAGGTAAAACAAAAGGAAATAAATCCTAAAATGGAAGGAAAAGCAGTGAAGTCAAAGAGTGTAAAAACTGGAACAGGTAACTGACGAGATTTAAAGAAATTTCTAGAAAACTAGAAATTAAATGGAGGTATGCCGTTAAATGGCCTTCCCTGATGGTTCAGACAGTAAAGAATCTGCCTGTAATGCAGAAGACTTGGGTTTGATCCTTATGTCAGGAAGATCACCTGGAGAAGGGAATGACAACCCATTTCAGTACCCTCGCCTGGAGAATTCCATGGACAGAGGAGACTGGTGGGCTACAGTCCATGGAGTTGCAAACAGTCACACACAACTGAGTGGCTAACACACATGCTGTTAGATAAGAGTGGAAAAACATTCCAACTCAAAATATGTTTATAGGAGGCCTTTATGTGGAGCTTACCTAGAGAAACTTCAGAGATGGTCTAGCTATATGAGGAGTGGGGTTAGGGGTCTTTACTCCATCAGTCTCACCTTCCTCACTCTATCAGCCTCTGCATACGTGCGCAACCTTAGCCCTACTGCATTCCCATCTCTCACATGACACTCTAGGTTAAAAACATAGAGAATGTCTCTCTAAAATCATGGAATTGACCTCCTAGATGGAGCTAGGACTGACAAGGTATGTGCGGTACACCCCTTGCCATTCCCCTCCAAGAAAAAAATCTTTTCATCCATGGCTGAGATGCAGGAGGAAGCTGAATAGCCTGTTTTCACAAGCGAGAACAGAAAAATGAAGTGGGAAAACAGACCTGCAGACATAACATCAGGGGAAATTCAATGACAGCTACTGAAAGTAACCAATCAAGGTCTTCATCTTACATATAAAAGGACTAATCTCATCAGACATATGAAGAAAATTCTGAAAAAGACTAAATTAAACAAAGAGAACACCCGAGTTGTTTTGTTTCTTTCCAGAAAAGCTAGAAAGATTGGAATTAATAAACTCATCACTTAGCCTATGAACCAATCAGTCAAAATAACAATCCTCAGAGACTTCTATCTTCAACTATAGTTAGTTTCTCTCTTCTTAGATAATCTACTAACTCAGTGCAGGTAAAGAAGATTGTAATCAAATCACGAGGTAATCTTGAACTAAACTAGCAGAAGCTTCCACAATAGCTTTGGTTACATGTTTGTACCACTATATCCAGCAGTACATAAAAAAAGGAATTGTTTAAAAAAAAAAAGGCGGTGGGGAATGCCTCTGGATTTAAATATTTTTGATCTAAGAAATAATCTTGGTTTATTGGAGAATTTGGTGAATAAAGACATTTAAAGAAGTGTATTTCAAATTACCCAGACATTCAAATATAGTCATCCCAAGATAAAAGCACAAAACAATGACCCCAAATAGGAGATACACTATACCTCATAAAATAGCTGACTTACCCTGGGAAACTGTACTGAAGAGTGCAGGATCAATGGCCGGAATAGTCTGTGGAGTAGGCTGGATAGTGTTACTTGTTACACCTGCAAATCAGAAAACCACAAATGAGTACAGAAGTGTTACACCCTCAATCCTCTTAATTATATATTAGGAAAGCACTCAGAGGATCATGGAAGAATCTCATTACTTCACTTCATTACTTTCCTGAAATCTCAATGAACTGTAATTTGATATACATCTTATTTGATGTTGGAGGCTGGTATAGGAAATATGCAGAAAAATATATTTTGAGCATTTACATAGATGTGTTATGAGGCAATATATATTCTTATTATATATTTTGCATTTTCTATCACATCTACTTCTTAAAGGTGCTTCTCAATAAAGCTTACCATATATCTGTAGAAGTAACAGATTCTCTTCCTACCTTTTAATTTCTTAAATAATTGAATAATTTTGAGGACAAGATAGGATATAATTATGATTTAGTTTAACTTATGGAATGAGTCCCATTTCATCTCTGTCAATGAAATTTAAAAATTATATATTCCAATTTTCCAGTTTATATGTTTTTAAGACAATATTTTACACACCAAAGAAGCAATTAGTTATGACTTCCTATTAGAACTTGTCATGACTATCATATTCAGTGGATAACTAGCATTCTTGATTAATGCTAAGTAATATACTAAAGACTATTAATCATCTAAAAAATTAGCATAAACTGTTGAAACTTCCAAAGAGTTTCAATTAACAAAAATTATTCAATTAACAAGATGATTCAATCAACAAGAAAGCAAATGAAGAAGAAAAGCTGATTACTCTCAATCAACAGACTCAAAGGAAAAGCAGGACTCTTCTGCCCCAGGCTAAGAGGTTCAATCTGAATAGGCAATGTGTAGTAGGGGCTTCCCAGGTGGCTCAGTAGTAAAGAATCTGCCAAGCAGCAGATGAGAGTTCAATCCCTGGGTTGGGAAGATCCCTGGGAGAAGGAAATGACAACCCACTCCAGTATTCTTGCCTGGAAAATTCCATGGACGGAGGAGCCTGGCTTGCTATAATCCACGGGGTTGCAACAATCAGACTATAACTTAGTGACTAAACAGCAGTAGTGTGAAGTAGGAAAGACCCAAGGACAACAAGAAAGGAGCGAGAGAGAGAGTGAAAACCAACTGGGGAGTTTTTAGGGGCAATGAGAGTCTAGAGCTATGGTTTGACTTAAGTTCTCAAACATATTCTGCAGGTACGAATTTTACTTGAAGGACTTCTTGACTTTGAAGGACCTTATTATTTCCCACGAAAAGAGTTAGACTGAGCGACTGATCTGATCTGATCTGATTATTTCCCACCCAAAGGAAAAACAGTTTAAATATATACTGTTTTATATCATTCAATTTTGTTTTGGCAAACTAGTTTCACTTTCACAGCCTTGGTGCTATTTTTATTAAGTCATACCAATCTTGCTTTTAAACTAAAAACGGAACAAAAATTTCCAAAGGGGTATGGATGAAAAGTACAAATTTTAAGTAGTCAAAAAACAAACAAATAAACAAACAAACCCCGAAAAAAGGGTGGAAAAAAGTGAAAAGCTTACCTCTCATTCTATTCCACTTGAGGGCTATCACTAGTTTCTAGGGCATCCTTCTAGTCACACAAAAATATGCGTGTTTTCAGATCAGTGTATGTATGTAATAATAAAGAAATGTACTTTGCTAAGAAATCTGTGTTCTTGCCTAAATCAAAATCTCTGGTCAAACTCCTCACTCTGTGGAGAAGGCATACTTCAGCATATGTGTTATTAATATATTAAGATTTTGCTAATGGTAATATGTCTGCATACTGTACTGTTCTGTGCATTTTTCACGTAATATGCCTTAGCAATAATTCCAGATTAAAATATATAAATCTGCCTTGTTCTTTTTAATGGGTATATATAGTGGTGTTCTATTACATACATGAACACACATTTTATAATGCTATCCATCACTGAGGACATTTAGGTTGTTTCCAATCTTCTGCTATAGCTAATACTAGCAAACAATCTTATACAGTGTATACATATATATGTATGAATTTATTTATAGGAAAAATTATATAATTGCAAAGTCAAGAGACATACAAGTTTAAATTGACCAATTCAACAACTATGTTTTGCTTGATTTAAAAAATGCTAACAAAATATGTATATGTGTGTGTGCATAGTAGCTCAGTCCTGTTCAACTCTTTTCAGCCCCAGGGACTCTAGCCCACCAGGCTCCTCTGTCCATGGAATTTTCCAGGCAAGAATACTGGAGTGGGTTGCCACTTCCTCCTCCATGGGATCTTCCTGACCCAGGGATCAAACCCATGTCTCCTGGGTCTCCTGCACTGACAGGGTGATTCTTTACCACTGTGCCACCTGGGAAGGCCTAAGAAAATTTATTAAGTTATAAACATATGACATAATTCTCCCATAAGACTTGAACTTTCAAAGGCAAATAATTACACAAAATAATTTTTTTTTTTAACTTAGAATGCAAGATTCGACAGGGCTCTTTAGAAACTACCTAGTGAAGTCCAGGCAGTTGAAGCAGCTGAGCATAAAAACAAAGGTAGGTGACTACATATATTTTTCACACAGATTTTAAGGAAAAAAAGAGTAAGTTGACAACTCTTCACATATAATCTAGATATCAATGTCACTTCTTACTAAGTAATTTGTGTTTCTGAGTATATTAAAATCCTCCTAACAAACCTCTTTCTCTATGGAGAAGGCAAAGTTTCCTTGGTCAGTATCCTGCATTAATTTTTAAATGCTTCCTTGCACATCTCCAGATTATTAAGTAGGCAATATTACTTAACAAGAACAAAAGAGAATTTACAGAGATAATCTATTATGTATTATGTGTGTGTGTGTTAAGCTGCTTCAGTCATATCCGACTCTTTGTGACTCCATGGACTGTAGACTGCCAGGCTTGTCTGTCCGTGGGATTCTCCAGATAAGAACACTGGAGTTGGTTGCCATTTCCTCCTCCAGGGGATTTTCTGGACGCTGGGATCGAACCTGTGTCTCTTATGTCTCCTGCATTGGCATGTGGGTTTTATACCACTAGCGTCACCTGGGAAGACCATTATGTATTATAATAAAATTTTATTTGAGTGATACGAAAAAAAGAAAACCCCACAAATAGTCTGCATTTATTAAGAACTCTGATCAGAGTCATTCAACCAAAGCTTGAACTGACAGTATAGGCTGCTCAACAAGTCTTACGCAGCAGTGAGAAAACACAGCTTCTCATCTGTCTCCATGTATAGGGACCAAGGCCTATGTTCTTGGCAGTTACCATGACATGTTCCTGTGGGGGCCTAGCAGAGGCTCAACTAAGTGTATAAACACCAGTTAAATTAGTAAGAATGGTTTTTAGTTTATGTTAATTTATTTTTTTAAAATGCCCTAAGCTACTTATTTTTCCTTCTTACCTCAATTTGTAAAGGTTTCATTTGTTATTTTGCAAACTGGTTGTAGCCTGTTATACTACAATATGTTGGAGTGATGTCACCATAAAAACAATCCTAGGGAAGGCAGAAGTGTGTTGGAAATTTCTATCACTTGACAAAAAGGAAATGTTAACAAGTAACTTCTGGCTAATTTTTTTTAGCAGATGGTTTTTACACAGCCTATTTGATGAGTTTATATACACTTAAAAATTAAATACTTTATGACTTCTAATTAAGTACTAAATTGTTCTCCTGACTGCATGGTGTAGGAATTCTAGAAAAAGAGAAATGAGTGTTGGTAAGAAAACTTGAGAAGATGATGCAAGAAGTATAATTAAACAAAACCCTGAATGGCATTAACATTTGAAGAGGCAGTGAAAGAGAAAGACATGGTAACTACGAGGAACACTGTAAGCAAATGCAGGAACAGTGGGTTGAGTAAACTTCAGAATAATCATGGAAAATAGTGCTGACAGAAACAGTCAGGCCAGAATACAAAACACTGTGAAGGCTGGACAGCAGAGCTCAAATGCAGTCCTTTTGTCACTTAAAAGAACAACAATAAAAGAGCTAAGTTTTTGATCTAGATATGAGGTGAGCTGCCTTTATAAGGTTTGCATTAATTCTAAACTAATTTTTCATCTATTTAGACTTACTACTGAGATGTTCTTCCTCGATATTTACAGACTGTAGAAAGCGTATTTCAAGAGAAGGAAAAAACGGTAGGCTGTATGACCTCTATCTGATAGAACACAGCGGTAAAAGCACAAAGAACCAAACACTTGGCTGTTTAATCACTAAACCCGCCCTCCTTGCACCCTCTTTGCTTTTCTGTGGAAGAACTAAACACTGTATATTAGTACATACTATTCTTTGCAGCTATCTTAAGGATTTCCCTTTGATAAAAGTACATCCTGGACCTTTATATGAGAGAAAGTAAATCATTCTTGAAGTGAGTAAGAAGGGAAACATCTGCTATATTTATAAACTGACAATGTTATTTCATTTTCTATTGGGTAACCATGAACTAATTTTTTAAAACTGTTTTAAATGTAATAGAAAAATTTGCCAGCAAACAGGTTATTTCCATATCTAAGCCAATCTTAAGGAGAAAAATATTATGAGAAATGTAGGTTTTAATCTGATAGAACTTTAGTTTTTCAGAGGAAGGGAAATAGAAGGGAGGTGACAAAAACATGAAATCCGAAAGACTTGGGTTCCAATTCTAGGACTGTCACTTATTAGCTATGCTAGTATGTATATTTTTTCAGGATAATGGCTTTTCTTTAGTTTGAAAATTAGGGATACCACTATCTAATATAGTTCTGTTAGCGTAAGTTTATGAAATAGCCACAATAACTATTTAAGTCTGTAAGAACATATACCTGATGCCTTAAAGCAATTCTAAGATTTTCAATTTTATGCCTCATGCTAAAGAACATAAGTGGGGAAAAAAAAATAAGGCTAATGCCACATTTAAATGGATCGAAATGAACTATTTATGCCAGAAAACTTCCTAAAATAAACAGAAGACTACTTCTTGATATCTATCTTTATGTCTGGATATTCTAAGCAGGAGTCTGTTAGTTTGAATATATGAAATTCATGTTCTATCACCTCCGTTGTACAAAAACAGACACAGAGTTTGTGTCTGTTCTGTCCTATGAACCATTGTCATATGGTTCAACCTGTTACAACCCTCCTACTAGAAGTATACTTTCCATCTCATATGTTTGATTATAGACATCCTGTAAATATGTAAAAATGGCAACCCACTCCAGTATTCTTGCCTAGGAAACCCCATGGACAAAGTCTGAGCCTGGTGGGTGACAGTCCATGGGGTCGCAAAGAGTCGGACAAGACTTAGCAGCGGAGCACACAATGTAAATATATGCATATATGCCTCTACCATAACTCTGCCCTAAGACACACTGAGCAACAATACCCTTAGTCAATCTTTTTGTAAGGTCAATGCCTTATCCACAACTCTGACACTTGTCCTGATTCACAAAATAATTTTAAGTGTTCATTAACTTGCTATTAAATATCCTTTCTTTGGCACACAAATAGGAAGGAAGGTTATAAAAAAAGGAAGCTAATTTGCTGAACACTGATTTTGTGTTAGACACAGTAATCAATTTTCATACTTTTTCCTGTTTAATAATTGAAACAACTATAAGAAGTATGATTAATTTCATTTTGAAAGAGGAAAAACCTAGAGAGAGAAAAGATGGTAACAGCAGAGTTTGTGGTCTAACAAGGAGTAGAAACTAGTAACAAATACTATGTGATTCCCAAGTGCATTTTATTTTCACTTTGTCCTTCTGTGAGGATGACTGTTGGAGGCTCTAGGTCAGTGTTTAAACTTACTAGTATATTCGAGCAGTATTTATCGAAGGCAAATACATCTAAGTATGTAGCTGGTTTTGCTTAGTTCATTCTACAATGGAAATACTGAACATTCCTGAGAGATAATAAAATATTTAAAACAATGTTCCATGAAATTTTACTTACAAAACTAATGCAAATTGGTCTATTAATGCCATTACATAGACCATAACGCAATGAAAAGTCAGGCAGGGTAAAATTTAGAGAATGATGATACAAAAGAGATCAGCATTAAAACAACCACGTTCATCAATATGCTTAAGACAAAAATGTTTGTGGTATTTATAGATGATACGAAGTTGAAAGTTTTAAAATAGAAGGGAAGAGAAAAATAGGAGGGAAGAAGACTAATCACACACCTACAGTGGTCAAAACAGAAAACTTAAATGTTGTTCAACTCATGCAAAATAACCTAAACGGTTTGGGTAAACAGAAGCTGAAAATCTGGAAGTCAATGAAGTAACGGTGAATAACAGAAATAGTAGAAAGCAAGGCTCAAAGGCAACTTTTATTCTATTAAACATTTTGAAATATATATTTTACTACCATAGATTACTCATAGACTGAGATAAAAGTAAAAGTTTAAAAACAATTTTTGGAAAAAAATTTTATTAAAGTTAAGCTTTATTTAAATTACGGTTTTAAACGCCCTTCTATTTGGAAGTACAGGTGATTCTCTGTCAACAATACAAGAAAACAAAGGAGTAGCTGTCTGCAACTTTAAACAATTTATCTACTGACACTGACTTATTCTTGGAAACTAGTTTTGTCAGATTATTTTTTTCTATGAAAACAAGGTATATAGTACTAATTTTGGAGAAGGCAATGGCACCCCACTCCAGTACTCTTGCCTGGAAAATCCCATGGATGGAGGAGCCTGGTAGGCTTCAGACCATGGGGTCGCGAAGAGTTGCACACGACTGAGTGACTTCACTTTCACTTTCCCCTTTCATGCATTGGAGAAGGAAATGGCAACCCACTCCAGTGTTCTTGCCTGGAGAATCCCAGGGACGGGGGAGTCTGGTGGGCCGTCGTCTATGGGGTCGCACAGAGTCAGACACGACTGAAGCGACTTAGCAGCAGCAGTACTAATTTATCCAAAGAGTAGATATCACTTTGGTGGTTTATTTTTAGACATGTTTGTAATATTAAACAAACAAACCTGAAACCCCTCCTTTCACTTGTCTGTGCTACTGAGATTCTGTGCCTCAAAGCCGGCTCCTTCACCAGTAATACCCATATTGAGGGTAGAGGCAGGGTCTTAGGGAAATGAGTCAAGAGAAAAATGGATCTTGTGATCATAGTAGGAGTCTGACTGACACTCCTATAAATAAGACCCACTCACTTCAGTGCTATTCTTGAACAGCGGTGAAAAGGAAAGAAAGGGAGGGGAAGAAAAAGAAAAGGGAAACACACACGAAAAGTACAGACACTATGAGGCCTGGTGGTGGTGGTACAAGTTGTATCTGACTCTTTTGCAACCCCATGGACTTAGCTCACCAGGCTCCTCTGTCCATGGGATTTCCTATACTGGAGTGGGTTGCCATTTCTCCACGGGATATCCCAAGCCAGGAATGGAACCTGGGTCTCCAGCTTGGCAGGCAGACTTTTTTACCACTGAGCCACCAGGGACACTATAGACATACAGACACTATAGACATAGACACTATACTTATTAATAAAATATATAGTAAATAGTAATCAATTACACATAAATATTCTGTCATTTTTAAAAAAATTAAAATACAACTAGTATTAAAATTTCAATGAACACAATATTGTAAAGCAAATATCTTTCAATTTAAAAAATATATAAATTAAAAAAACTTCAGTGAAAAGGATTCTTTTTGTGGGTTCAAGTGGAATTTAAAGACCACTTTGTGCTTTAGGACCATCATTATGAGGCAAAAATAAGATAAGAGGAGCAGTTGTTATTTATGAAAGGAAGAGTTCAAACCTGTTAAGTTTCAACTTCCTACCTGTGCTGTGAGGCACTTCTGCTGGGGTATTAGCTGGAGCGTGGGCACCGGGGGGAATCTGGATTCCAGTATAGCTGCTCGATGGCATGTTGCTTGGGTCATATGTGGAAGATGACGGCTGAAGTGGCTGAGTGGGCAGAGAGGTGGCTCCAGCATCTTCATTTTCCTCAACATCTACTATATGATATACATGAAATGTTAAACAAGGTCCAGACGGTTCTTGATTTATGGTTTTGTCTTTTTTTTAAAACGGTAGTGTAAAAGTGATATGGTTTTGGTAGAAACTATACTTTGAATTTTTATCTTTTCCCAGGCAGCGGTAAGTGGTATAGTATTCTCTTTGATGCTGGGCAGTGGGAGCCACAGCTCCCAGTCAGCCACGAGATCACAAAAGTAAATAACTGATACACTCACAACCATTCTCTTTTTCACTTTCAGTATACTAGTCAATAAATTACACGAGATACTCAACACTGTATTACAAAATAGACTTTGTGCTAGATGATTCTGCCCAGCTGTAGGTTAAGGTGGGCTGGGCTAAGCGATGATGTTCAGTAAGGTAGGTTATAAAATGCATTTCAAATCATAGTTATTTCAAATTTATGATGGGTTTATCAGGATATTACCCCATTGTAAGTTGAGGAAATCTGTATTTTGAAATAAGAATGCCAAATATTCTTCTGATATATGAACATGACAGACCTTCAAGTGCAATTCTATTTAATACAGTTGATACGCAGCTTCTCTTAAAATAATTGTTTTAACTTTTTCCTTTTCTTACAATACTTAGTTGTCCCTGGCAATATGAATAACATTTCTTTAAATTAATACTTTCCAACTCTGTAAGATCTATGCATATATTATATTTTTCTTAAAAGTAAATTCTTTAAACTCATTCTTAAAATTTATGGGAAAAAAAGGACTTTTCAGCAAAACATACCACATTTATGCTTTCCCTAAGAGCTCTATTTTCTGACAGCTGCCTTTTACTCAAGATTTATTGTTTACTAGCTATTAAATGATTACCTGTGTATTTGTCATTCAACAAATTAATCAACAAAAACAAAGGAATGAAATTTCACATTGAGCTGTCTATGTAGAAAGGAGTAATAAAGAGTTAGCCACTTTTGGGAATTTTACTAAGTGAACTTGTAGATGTTATACATACTAACATAATTTGTTCCCATATTAGAGAACTCTAACACAAACATCCTGGGAAGGAAAAAAACAAACAAACATAAAGACACTGGAGAGTGAACAAAGGACACTTAGAGAGTTTGGACAGACATGCACACTCTGCTATATTTAAAATGGATAACTAACAAGGACCTACTGTGTAGCACATGGAACTCTGCTCAATGTTACGTGGCAGCCAAGATGCAAGGGGAGTATGGCGGAGAAGGGACACATGTACATATATGGCTGAGACTCTTCCTTGTTCACATGAAATTATCACAACATTGTTAATGAGCTCCACCCCAATACAAAATAAAATGTTACCAAAAAAAAAAAAAAAGTTGGTAGAAATTAGAATGAAGATGAGCCTTGACAGAAGAAATCTCACCAGGGAAGGTTTGCTTTCATGTCGCTTTTCACCTGAGGGCACCCAAAAGTCTATGCAAAAAAAGGAGTTGCAGAGAAGTGAGCCTTGAAATGCTTGTATGAACCTCAACTAAATACCTATATGGCCCTTAAATTATGCAGGCAGACTCAGGGAAGGGTCTAAGGAGCCCTGAAGAAAGCAACAGCCTTAAAGCTGAAACAAAAGAGGGGCAGTTTAGGCAAGTTAATTGTCTGCTAGAACAAGAATCAAGACTTTGCAAAGGAAGATAATTGAATGCAGAGGAGCTACAAAGGTTATCAATAACAAAAATTAGAGATACGGGGGGAGGGGAGAGGATGAAAATGTGACCAGATGCAGGTGAAAAAGAGACACAGGAAAAGACCCTGATGTAACCCAGATATTGAAATTAGTGGAAAATAACTCTAAAGCAAATACTATAAATAAGTTCAAGGCCATGGAGAAAAATGTAGTCATAATGAAAAAAAAAAAAAAAGAAGAAAACCTCAAAATTACCTTCATTAGTTTTTATTGCTGAAGTATAGGTTAATGTTGACCATTTAAAAAGAATACCATTTTGCAGATACTGAAAGCAAGTGGATGTGGAAACTCAAGGGTTTGAATGTTAACAGATTCCCCTTCAGCTAAGCCTAAATTTTTCCTAGAATGCTTTTCTGTATCAATTGTATGACTTCCTTCTGTACTTTTAGACAATATGGTAATACAGTACTGTTCAAAAATAAGAATATTTTTTTTTCTCTTCCTCTAAACTAACAAAGGTACAGTATTTATTTTTTGGCTGCACTGCACAGCATATACAATCTTAGTTTCCCAACCGGGGACTGAACACATGTCCCCTGCATTGGAAGCTCAGTGGAAGCTTCTACTGGACCATGAGGGGAGTTCCTAGTATCTATTATTTTTTACTAGCTTTACTAGACTTATAGAACAACAGAAAATTAGACTTTTATTAAACATAGTATCTTTTATACCTAGAATATCTTGTAAAATTTAATAATACAAGGAATACAATGCTACATTGAGAAAAAGAAAAATCAGTTTTAAAGAAAAGATTTTGAATACGTATTCAGATTTCATGACATCCTCTTTTAGACCCATAAGCCATTTCTAAGCAGACACTGTTAGATGTTACGACATTAACACCTAATTATGACACCAGGCCACATTTTAAATTATTTAATAGGTTGAAAAGTATATAGTGAAAATATTCTCTTTTATATTTTAAAGGATTATTAGTATTCTATAGCTAACAATTTTGTACTACCCAGAAGCTCTATAAAATGGAATGAAAATAATGAATAAAAACTACAAACTCAGTTTAAGCTAATTTTGGGAAATTAAAACAAGAATTATATAGTATGTACTTAATAATCTACAATATTATAGAGGACCTAAAATAACCATTTCAGAACAAAAGAGACCATGATAATGATCAAAATGTAACACTTCCTACTTTCAAGAGAAAATAAAATTTTTAAGATGAGAGAAGTCATTGATCCTCAGAGTACATGAAAAACAAATTGATCATTAGGTATTTCAATGTGTCTAGAATGACACCTCTGAAATACTACTGAAGAGTATAATGATATGTTTAAAACAACAAAGATTTTTTCATTTTCTTTTTTTTAAGATATTTTCATTTTCAATGTGTATTTAAGAATTGAGACATAAATCAAATGTCTGAAATTATGAATATTACATGTCTTTTTACATTTACTACACGTATGTGTATGTACCTTACTTAAAATAACAGAAGTGCCTCTGCTTCAGTTTCTAATCTAATAGGATTAGTAAAGGTGAAGAAAGGCTGGTTCCATCTTTGCTTTTAATTCTTAAGCAATCCATTCTCCCTGGGTTATCCAATATTTAATTTAGGTTCACTTCTTCCTTTTAAACTGACAACTCCAAAATATCACTTTTAGCCTAGACCTTTCTTTTGAAATCTTGGGTAGAATATCTAATTGCCCTTGAACTTCTTCAAGGAGTAATCACATTAACATCTCACCAGAAACCAAACTGCTGGCCCTTGATCTTGGATTTTCCAGACTCCATAACTGTGAGAAAATAAATACCCTTTGTTTAAGCCGTTCAGTCTATGGTACTTTGCTGCGGCAGCCCTAGCAGGCTAAGCCAACAGGAGACAGGAGGAGGAAATAAAGACGGTAAGGTAGGTCGGTGCCATATCATGGTGAGTCTTGCCTGTTAGGCTAAGGATCTCAGATCTTTTCTTTTGGACAACTGGAAATGACTAGTTGTTCTGTACAAAGCAGTACTGACATAAAACATTCTGACTATGGACAGCATTAAAGCAGGGAGAAAAGTATGCAAAACATTCCAAAATATTAAATGAAAAAGTGAGAAATAAAGTTGTGGCGATAAACTTTTAAAAAACCCAATTTCACTGTTGTGATGTAAATAAGCCCAAAACTTAATCATGCTTTAGAACAGTCAACTTTAAACACTTAATAACAACTTAGTATTACAGTATACACGCTGTAGTGTTAGTAAAAAGAGCACAGGACTTAAGAGTAAGAACTCCATTTCTGGTTCCCTTCTCTGTGGGTCTATGAAATTTGGACAGCTAAAACTTGAAACCTCAGTTTCCTCTTTTGCAAACAAGAATAACATCAAGTGTCAAAGATTTCTGAGGGTGTGCTATATATAAAAGGCTATCTAAAGATTAAACAAGTGTTCTTCAGAAATAGCAAAAAATTCACTTGAAATGCTATATGAAAGCTTGCATTCTAGAAGAGTTGCAAGAGTTTACATGTAGTAGCTACATGTACAACTACAGTGCTGCTTTTTTTAACTGAATGGTATTATAAAATTCTAAATAGACCTCTTAAGTGAATGCATAAATAAGCCAACCACCCAGATGCATCAATAGAACAGTGTGTATATTACCAACTGTGTTAACAAAGTGAGGATATATATTCCTATTTACTAGTAATTTATTAAAAAATAATTTCTATAAAGATATACAAAATACTAAAAAAATATTTACTTCTTTTGGTTTCAGTAGAATCTGGGATAATAAAGACTATGGTGGAAATGAGAAATTCACTCAATATTTTTTACATACTCTATTACAAATTTTGTGAAAGTATTACCTACCCCCCCTTCCCCCTCCAAAACTCACCTTATTAAAAAATAAGTTTTCAGTTTTCTCTATGGATTGGAAACATTTTATAGATTATGAAAGGACCACCTGTCCCATGTAGCAGTGAAATCTGATCAGATGCAGGAGAAAACCAAGCCATTCTGTTGTTGACACAAACAGATATTGAGCAGTTTTGCCTTAATTTTTCACTTGTCCCTAAGTTTATAATTTTACACCTGATTTTGGACCTGATGAAGGAAATAAAATGGTTTCCAAAAATTTTGAATAATAATATATTGAACAGTTATGATTCCACTAAATCATTTCACTTATATAAATACATACCATTATCTTCTTCAATCCCAACAGGCCCTGCTTGAGGAGTCTCTCCATTCTTTAAACAATTATGAATATATGTTGCCTTCCACCTTGCATACTTTCTGTGTTTCACATTCTAAAAGAAATATTTTTATGTCAATGTTAGGCTGCAGTAAAGAAGTCAAATAAAACTATACATTATGATGACCGATATCATACTTCCAGATAAAACC
The DNA here is from genome assembly GCF_032452875.1 of Bos javanicus. Lineage (NCBI taxonomy): Eukaryota > Metazoa > Chordata > Mammalia > Artiodactyla > Bovidae > Bos > Bos javanicus. The sequence continues at coordinate 79,638,664 of NC_083876.1, read as the reverse complement.
TATTTTTGCATGGTACAGCTCTGGAATATTCTGGCAATCTCCCCACCTCATCACTGGATTCTACCAACTGCCTAGGGCATGACAAACTTTGTGAAAAGCCATCTTCCTCAAGACACATAACTAGTTCTCTTTTAAGGTTTCATGTTTCAGAAAAGGACTACAATGGAACTATGGGAGTGTCCCTCCAACGAACTTGCAACTCTTAATGCGTAGGAGAGAGAGGTCAAATGGAATTTAAAATTAAATATAAAAGAAAACAACAATTTTCACTAAAGAGGGAAAAATTATCTGTACAAATCTACAAAAACTAAGATGCTATAGTGGCCAAAGCAAACACATGAACAACTGACTGACAGCTAGGCAAACTTTACCTTTTAACTTGTGTTATTTAACAGCTCTAAACATCATTTACCTCAGTTCTAAAAAGGGGGAAATAATACATCACAGGGTCGCTGGAAAGAGAACTGGAAATCAGCGAAAAACCTGCTAGTTACCTCTTGTTTCTTAATACTTTTTCTATAGTCATGGATCAGTGGTATTGCTATCACCTGGGAGCCTGTTAGAAATGCACTCTTCAAGTCCAACTGAGACCAACTGAACCAAAATACTCTATCAAGACACCCTTCCCCTCCTCTGGTGATTTGTATGTACAGGAAAGCTGGAGAAGGCACATGACTTTGTCATGTTGAAAACAACTGTAATTAGCCTGTTGTAAAGATCCATTAAGTCATCAATAACTACAAGTACTGCATACGGTCCAGATACTCAGTTGAGTATTCTGTAATGTGAGATTCTTTACATATTGCTATAGATAAGTGCGTCTCTGTAGCTAAAACGGTAAAGAATCTGCCTGTGATGCAGGAGACCCAGGTTCGATCCCTGGGTCGGAAAGATCCCCTGGAGAGGGAATGGCAACCCACTCCAGTGTTCTTGCCTGGACGATTCCGTGGACAGAAGAGCCTGGCGGGCTACAGTCCGTGGGGTCGCAAAGAGTCGAACATGACTGAGTGACTACCACTACACCACACCATCAACTAGCAGTATTGGTGTCTGTGTACTCGGTCGCTCAGTCAGAAGAGACTCTTTGTGACCCCATGGACTGTAGTCCGCCGGGCCCCTCTGCCCATGGGATTTCCCGGCAGGAATACTGAAGTGGGTTGCTATTTCCTGCTACAGGGGATCTTCCTGGCCAGGGATCAAACCTGTCTGGCATCTCCTGCATTGGCAGGCAAATTCTTTACCACTGTGCCACTTGGGAAGCCCTAGGTAAGTAGTATATAAAAACCTAAAAAAAAGTAACCCTCCAAATGACTGAACTTGCATATTTAATTTTTCTTCTCTTAATAATTATCTCATATATTCAATTCCTTAAAAAGCTCCATACTTTGATTCTAATTTTCTTCCAGGTACAGTTATATTTTGCTCCACTTCACAAAGAAGCTTTTCAGAAGCATCCATATTTAAAGTCTTCAGTTCTTTATCATTCAATTCACTCCAGGGGATCTTTCCTGTTCTGTGCCCACGCATGGCAGTCTCTACCTTACTTAATTTTAAGTAGTCAGTTCGACTGAGGAATTGCTCTTGCTAATGTCACCAAAAGCCTATTCCACACGCTAGTAAATCCAACCAACACTTTCAGGCATCATCTTACCAAACTTGTCAGCAGCATATTAAACATGAGACCATCCAAACTTTGTGAAACATTCTATTTCTGGTTTTATGACACTATATTCTGTTTTCCCTAACATCTTTCTGGCTGCTAATCCTTTATCTGATCTCCAAATAACCCTAAGTACCCTGTCCAAGCAGAGACTGTAATTTGGTGGGCTAAATCAATGCTGACTCATACAATTTTAAATATGAATTATATTTTCCACATAATTCAATACTAGAAAAGGCACAGAAAATCCAAATTCTTAACTTCTTGTTTAAAAAATGGAAGCTCTAATAACATTAGGGCCATATTTATTTGGTACTAATAATCCTAGTAGAGTTCATTTGCTACTAATTATCCTAGTAAAGTACCAAACAAGAAGTTAAGAATTTGGATTTTCTGTGCCTTTTCTAGTATTGAATTATGTGGAAAATATACTTCATATTTAAAACTGTATGAGTCAGTAGAGGCAACCCCTTGCAGATGATGCACTAATGTTCAGATTTGTCTGTTCTCTCTATACTACCACCCCGCTCCCTCACCTCCCTCTCTAGTTCACATACCCTTATCAGTTGTCATTTATTATCTCACCGTGGGCTGTCTTCATCCATTGTACTTCCTGCCAGATTCCTGCAGGCCTCAGGACTCATGTCTTACAGCTTATTTTCTTACCTCTCCATACTCATTCTCATGGTTTTAAATACTACCTTCATCTTTATTCCTAAATTTATATATCTAGCTAGAATTTGCTTCTGACAAATATCCAGAGACTACACCTGGATGTCTCATGTACAACTCAAAGTAACTTGTCCCCAACTGTTCTCTTGACCCACCCCCCAACTCCTTCCTCCACAGAATTTCATTCTCCCAGGTCAGAAGTCTTTGGGAATTAAGTTTTGCACCTTTCGCTTACCCTGTGTCTCTCTACTGACTCCCTCATCTAATTTATCAGGACCCCAGTTGATTATGCTTCTGATAACTATCTAGAACTGGTCTTATCTCCCCATTTTCTCTGTAACAGCCCCTTAATCTGCCTCCTTTCTTGTATTCTTGCCTTATCCCCAGTACACCTCTATCATTCAGTCTTCAGAGTAGAATGATCTTTCAAGATATAAATCGATTCATGTCAGTTTTTTTAATGGCTTCCAGTGTACTTAAAATACAAAACAAACTTTAACTCTAGCTACAGATCCTACTTTACTTGGTTCCTGACTGTTCAATTTCCTCTAATGTTCTTATCTATTCACTTGCCACCAACAAGCTACCCTGGCAGCTTTTTTTCTGTTCCTAAACACATGGGTCCCACTGTATTCCCTCTGCCTTTTCCCCTTTTCTCATCTAGCTAACTCTTAAGCTCATTCTTCATATATCAGAATGAACATCATTTCCTCTGAAATCTTCTCCTGATTTCCCCAAAATTTTCTCGTATTTTAGAAAACATTATTTACCACAATTTAGTTGCATTTTATATGTATGTTTATGAAGCCCCCTAGACCACAACAGGCATATTCTAAAATATAAGCTCTTCAAAGGTAGGATCTATGTCTGTCTGTTGTTAATGACACATTAAGCACTTAGTTTGGTGACTAGCATACAGTAGCTGCCCAACAAATACATGCATCTCAGATATATGATAGCTTAAATGATTAGGATGGCAGTTATTCTGTTTAATATACAGATTTATTATTTGTGGTGGCAAAGGAGAAGGCAATGGCACCCCACTCCAGTACTCTTGCCTGGAAAATCCCATGGATGGAGGAGCCTGGTAGGCTGCAGTCCATGGGGTTGCTGAGGGTCGGACATGACTGAGCAATTTCACTTTCTCTTTTCACTTTCATGCACTGGAGAAGGAAATGGCAACCCACTCCAGTGTTCTTGCCTGGAGAATCCCAGGGACAGGGGAGCTTGGTGGGCTGCCATCTATAGGGTCACACAGAGTCGGACACGACTGAAGTGACTCAGCCGCAGCAGCAGCAGTGACTACTAGGTTTAGGATGTTCAGTTAAATTTACTATATACTTAGGTAGAATGTTATGAAATATTCAGTGTTTAACTATTTTTGACATATAGAAATAGCATTATCATCTGGTTCAACTCCCCCCCCCCCCCCGACTCCCATTCTTTCAGAATAAGCAATGTCTGCTAAATAAAACATGGAGTTTCCTTATTAGTTTCACTGTTTCAAAATCCTGAACAATAGGGACTGAAGCTCTGCAAAGAGTGAATTCTTCCCACACTTAAAAATCTCTAGGTTTGCATGTTTTCTTGAATTAAGTATCTGTAAAATAACATTATTTTAAAACTTTTACTATTAACCTATACTTCAGCAAATAAGTCAATATATTATTTCTGTTTTTAGGGAACTAATCATCTTGTTATGGATATAGAATTAAAATATAAATGAGAATTACTATACAAAATAGAGTAGTGAGGGAGTACTACAGATTTTCTTGGAGTAAGTAAAGCAAAGAGTTTCCCGAATGAAGAAAAAAACAGGAATAAAGGATAAATGGTAAAGCAAAAAGTACTTCAGTTTGGTCTTGCAGGATGGATATGATGTGAAAAAATGGTAGAAAGCAATAAGACTATTCTATGGAGAAGTATAAGCAAAGTCAGAAAGGCAGAAACATACAAGGTGGACAGGGAATGAGGGAAAAGAAATAAATTTTGCCATGGGTATAAGATATATATTAGAGACTACTGGAGTAAGTAAGCTAAATTCAAGATAGGATTAAAATCTTGGACAAAAATGTTTAGTCTATAGGTTATAAGTAGGGAAATCCACTAGACCATTCAGGTATGACCTAAATCAAATCCCTTACAATTATACAGTGGAAGTGACAAAGAGATTCAAGCAATTAGATCTGACAGACAGAGTGCCTGAAGAACTATGGATGGAGGTTCATGACACTGTAAAGGAGGGAGTGATCAAGACCATCCCCAAGAAAAAGAAATGCAAAAAGGCAAAATGGTTGTCTGAGGAGGTCTTATAAATAGCTGAGGAAAGAAGAGAAGCTAAAAGAAAAGGAGAAAAGATATATCCATTCGAATGCAGAGTTCCAAAGAATCACAAGGAGAAATAAGAAAGGTTTCCTCAGTGATCAATGCAAAGAAATAGAGGAAAACAACAGAATGGGAAAGACTAGAGATGTCTTCAAGAAAATTAGAGATACCAAGGGAACATTTCAGGCAAAGACAGGCACAACAAAGGACAGAAATGGTAGGGACCTAACAGAAGCAGAAGGTATTAAGAAGATGTGGCAAGAATACACAGAACTTTACAAAAAAGATCTTCACAACCCAGATAATCATGATGGTATGATCACTCACCTACAGCTAGCCATCCTGGAATGCGAAGTGAACTGTGCCTGAGGAAGCATCACTATGAACAAAGCTAGTGGAGGTTATGGAATTCCAGCTGAGCTATTTCAAATCCTAAAAAATGATGCTGTGAAAGTGCTGCACTCAATATGCCAGCAAATTTGGAAAACTCAGCAGTGGCCATGGGACTGGAAAAGATCAGCTTTCATTCCAATCCCAAAGAAAGGCAATGCCAAAGAATGTTCAAACCACCACACAATTGCACTCATTTCACACACTAGCAAAGTAATGCTCAAAATTTTCCAAGCTAGGCTTCAACAGTATGTGAACTGTGAACTTCCAGATATTCAAGCTGGATTTAGAAAAGGCAGAGGAACCAGAGATCAAACTGCGAACATCCGTTGGATGACAGAAAAAGCAAGAGAATACCAGAAAAACATCTACTTCTGCTTTATTGACTACGCCAAAGCCTTTGTGTGGATCACAACAAACTGTGGAAAATTCAAGAGAAGGGATATCAGACCACCTTACCTGCCTCCTGAGAAATCTGTATGCAGGTCAAGAAGCAACAGTTAGAACTAGACATGGAACAACGGATCGGTTCCAAATTGGGAAAGGAATACATCAAGGCTGTATATTGTCACCCTGCTTATTTAACTTATATGCAGAATACATCATGCAAAATGCTGGGCTGGATGAAGCACAAGCTGGAATCAAGACTGCAGGGAGAAGTACCAATGACCTCAGATATGTAGACAATGCCACCCTTATGGCAGAAATCAAAGAAGAACTAAAGAGCCTCTTGATGAAAGTGAAAGAGGACAGTGAAAAAGCTGGCTTAAAACTCAACATTCAAAAAACTAAGATCATGGCATCTGGTCCCATCACTTCATGGCAATTAGATGGGGAAACAATGGAATCAGTGACAGACTTTATTTTGGGGGGCTCCAAAATCACTGCAGATGGTGATTGCAGCCATGAAATTAAAAGATGCTTGCTCCTGGAAAGAAAAGCTATGACCAACCTAGACAGCATATTAAAAAGCAGAGACATTACTTTGCCAACAAAGGTTCATCTAGTCAAGGCTATGGTTTTTCCAGTAGTCATGTATGGATGTGAGAGTTGGACTATAAAGAAAGCTGAGTGTCGAAGAACTGATGCTTTTGAAGTGCGGTGTTGGAGAAAACTCTTGAGAGTCCCTTGGATTGGAAGAAGATCCAAGCAGTCAATCCTCAAGGAAATTAGTTCTAATTATTCATTGGAAGGACTGATGTTCAAGGTGAAACTCCAGTACTTTGGCCATCTGATATGAAGAGTTGACTCATATGAAAAGACCCTGATGCTGGGAAAGATTGAAGGCAGGAGGAGAAGGGGATGACAGAGGATGAGATGGTTGGATGGCATCACCGACTCAATGGACCTGAGTTTGAAAAAGCTCCGGGAGTTGGTGATAGACAGGGGAGCCTGGAGTGCTACAGTCCATGGGGTCACAAAGAGTCTGACACGACTGAGCTACTGAACTAACTGTAGGTTATAAAGCACTTTCACATGTTGTGTCTTTAACTAGTCCTTACCATAACCATGAAATTTAAGCAGGTTACGTTTTACTCACACTAAGGCTCTGAGACATTAAAGCCTGAATCATTGTAAAATACAGATTAACCCAGCGTTCAAAGCCTTCCACTTTATGGACATGGCTTAAGTCTCATTTCCTACCCTTACCCTCACTCCAATTGGGATTCTGTCTCATTTTCAGTCTTTTCTCATGCTATTCTTCCTCTCATGACAGAGGTTTCCTCTTAAGATGTCAAAAGTCTCCTCCTCTCTGAGGCTCATATTCCCATGACACCCTGATTCCCAGGAAGTCCACAGGTATCTGGCATTTACTCAAGTCACTTACCATGCTAAGTGCTAGCAATAATGAGATGAACTGTTAGCCATGTGCTTTGGAGTCCAATGTGAAAATCAGGCAATAACTCCCATCATTAAATGTGACGCCTGAATTATCTAAAGTCCATAATATTTTCTTCATGTTTTTCTCTTAGGAATCTATAATTCCATCATCATAGAAATGAGGAAGTGGCATTACAAAAGTAAAATGACTTACCCAAGGCCACACTAGCAGTCAACTCAGCTATCCCATTTCAAGGTGCTCTGGTTAGCTACAATTAGCAAAATGCAATTTGCAATTTAGACAGGAATATATAAAATACAGAAAAACGGGCTTTTAAATAGTCAAAGGTTAGATACTTAATGTGTGTTTATACGGGACATATTTTGGTAAATAGAGAGAATCACTTTGAAAGTAAATGAATAAATTGCTTAGGAGAATTAAGTTACTTTCTTTTGGAATCTTTTTAAAATGAGACATATTTTCTTTGGCTTGAAATAATTTAAAATTGTCTAAAGACTTAGTTAAGCAAGTAGTATTGTAATGATTTTAGAAGGTTCCTTCATTCCTAATTTCATAGTATGAATAGTATAGAGATATTTAAACCATCTTGGGTTCCTTCATTAGTATGTGAGATTTAAAAAATATTAACCGGAAATGGGTTCATTTTAATAAACACAGTAAAAAAAATTCCTCCAAAGCAGATAAATCAATACAATAGTTTTAATTTTTAATCCCCACTATTTCCAAGATGCCTCTAGAAACTGGTGCTTACAGTTTGAGCAGATTTTGGCAGTTGTAATGCAAAGCTAATTCACTTTTCAATTGTTTTAAAATAAACGATGCTAAATATAAAACAGTATTTGAAAAGGAGAATTTCAAGATGTTAATATTTTTGAAATCTTTTAACTCTTTTGGCTGACTACAGACATCCTTTCAGGGAAATAGTAATTACAAAAAACAAAAAAAAAAAATTTCTTTTCTTTTTTTTTAAACTTTTGTCCCTGGCCTTTAAGTTCCTGTTTTGTGATTAAGCTGATGAGTCGCTGATATCTGCAAATTTTGGCCACTGGAGTCAGCAGTGGTTAAACAAGAATTTTCATTTATTTTTAAATCACTTGCACTTGCTATACTGAAGAATGATTGGTAGCAAACACCAATCATATGTTATAAGGGGGGTTCTCAAATCTGGTGCACACAAAAATCATATTAGGGTATAATAAAAAATAAACTCCTGGTCTAAACTATAGAAAATCTGATATAAATCATTCTCCACCAGGAAACCAAAAAGCCACTTTGAAAGAAAATGCTTTATATTATCTGTCTACAATTGTTCCTCTTGAACCCATCCTATGCAAGTTTTATCTCCAGTATGCACTGGAATTGCTTTTGTCAAGGTTGAGGATTACTCCTCTCTTGCTAAATTCAAAGCCTAAATCTCATCTTACTTGTTCCCACCAGCATGGAAAGTGGAGTACTTTGACCTCTTTGCAATTCCTTTACATTGGTTTTCTGGTTCTTAAGGTCTTTCGGTGCTCTGTGCCTTGCTAGGTGTTCCTTTTCAGTCCTTCATATGGATTTGATTCTTTCTCATCTCCAGGTGGGGAGTGCCACAGCATTCAGTTCTTGGACAAATTTTCAAAACTTTGACCTTGACTATCTCTTCCTGTCTAACGGCTTTAAATACGATGTGACAACTCTCAAATTCATATCCTCTGCTCAGACCTCTCTTTTGAACGCCAGGATGTATAATTCAGCTCAGCACTTCACTTGTATATCTGATAGCTCAAAACACCCAAAGTTCAAAACTGATTTTAGATCTTCCTCTACCAAATTTGTTCCTCCACAAGTCAGTAAACGCCTTGTTGTTTTTGTTGTTCAGGCCCAAAACTCTGAAGTTATTTTTAAGCCCCTGATTTCTCATATTCTACCAATGAATCTTTTAAATTCTGTCAGCTCTACATTCAAAATATATCTCGAGTCTAACCACTACTCATAATGTTTTCTATCGCAAATTCTGGTCTGAGCCACCACTGCCCTCGCTTCATTAATAATATACTGATAGGTCTCCCTATTTTCACCCTGTCCATTATAATGTAATAATACTTTAAACACAGCAGTCAAATTCAATCAATTATGTTTGAACTCCCTGCCCACCCCCTCACCTCCCTCCATTCCTCTCACTCTCGATTCAGCTACATTGTCTTTCTTGTTATGTCTTGAACTTTAATGGGTAACTCTGCTGTTCACAAATCTTGGCACTTTTTGTCTCTTCCTGGAACATCTGTATGATTCATTTCACTATCTTCTTCAGGGCTTCGTTTCCATGTTGTCTTCTTAGTGAGACCTTTCCCAAATACCTTATTTAAACTGAACTTCCTATCCCCACCATGAGAGACTTCCCATGATGTTTATCTGACACACTAAACATTTATTTGTTTAATGTCTATCCTTACCAAAGAAATGTCATTCCTATGATGTCAGGGATTTAATCCACTGCTGTATTACTAGTGCCTAGAATGGTGTCTAGAATATAGTAGAGATTAACAAATATTTGGTGAATGAATGAATGGAGAGCAGATTCTGGAATCCATGTTTTTTTAAAATCAAGTACCGCAAATGATTCTGAAGCTGGTTGTCCTAGAATGGCATTTTGCTAATGAATACATGTGAACATTAAACTTGAGTGCACAGGTTGACTTGGGCTTCCAAGGAAAAGTCAGGGGATAGGGTTAAGGGTATCCTTGAAACTCCCTAAGTTATATGCAAAAAAGCAATACACGTATGGATGGAAGATTGGTCACAGTTTTCATAACATTTCGAAGTAGTTAGCGACATGAAAGAAAGTAAAAATCTCTAACTTGGTGACAACATCACAGATAATACATCTGTACCCTTAGGCCCACAATTCTCCCAAGTATCAGTCAGTTCAGTCGCTCAGTCATGTCTGACTCTTTGCAACCCCACGGACCGCAGCATGCCAGGCCTCCCTGTCCATAACCAGCTCCCAGAGTTTACCCAAACTCATGTCCATTGAGTTGGTGATGCCATCCAACCATCTCATCCTCTGTCATCCCCTTCGCCTCCTGCCTTCAATCTTTCCCTGCATCAGAGTTTTTTCAAATGAGTCAGCTCTTTGCGTGAGGTGGCCAAAGTATTAGAGTTTCAGCTTCAACATCAGTCCTTACAATGAATACTCAGGACTGATCTCCTTTAGGATGGACTGGTTGGATCTCTGCAGTTGAAGAGTCTTCTCCAACACCATAGTTCAAAAGCCTCAATTCTTCAGCGTTCAGCTTACTTTATAGTCCAACTCTCACATTCATACACGACTACTGAAAAAACCATAGCCTTGACTAGACAGACCTTTGTTGCCAAAGTAATGTCTCTGCTCTTTAATATGGTCTCTAGGTTGGTCATAACTTTCCTTCTAAGGAGTAAGCGTCTCTTAATTTCATGGCTACAGTCACCATCTGCAATGATTTTGGAGCCCCAAAAAATAAAGTCAGCCACTGTTTTCCAGTTTCTCCATCTATTTGCCATGAAGTGATGGGACTGGATGCCATGATCTCCCAAGTATATTATACACAAAAAATTAGGGCTATATATAACTCCTATTAACATTGGACATAGCACAATGAGAATCACTTTAAAAGTACATATTCAACAAATTTACTATCACAATGATTCAAATATTGAAGTTTATAATCACAAATTACACATTTCATGTAGATTTATTCAAAATTTTACGCCTTTTTATTTTTCAAAGCAACTAGAATTTTACAAAAAAAAAAAAACAACAAAAATGAGAGTAAAACTGTAGCAAAAAATCTTAAGTAAAATGCACATTTAAATTTACTCTATTTTTTACAATATTTGGAATGTATACTCCAATTAGCCAAAAGATATCCAAAGTCGGCTTTCCTGGTAGCTCTGCTAGTACAGAATCCGCCTGCAATACAGGAGATCCTGGTTCGATTCCTGGGTCAAGAATGTCCCCTGGAGAAGGGATATACCACTCACTCCAGTATTCTTGGGCTTCCCTGGTAGCTCAGCTGATAAAGAATCTGCCCGCAATGAGGGAGATCTGGGTTCGATCCCTGGGTTGGGAAGACAGCCTGGAGGAGGGCATGGCAACCTAGTCCAGTATTCTTGCCTGGAGAATCCCCAGGGACAGAGGAATCTGCCCACAATGAGGGAGACCTGGGTTGGATCCCTGGGTTGGGAAGATCCCTTGGGAAAGGGAAAGGCTACCCACACCAGTATTCTTTCTGCCCTGGAGACTTCCAAGGACTGTACAGTCCATGGGGTCGCAAATAATCTGACATGACTTTCACTTTCTACTTTCATCCAAAGAAGGTATGAGCATTAATCATATAAAACCTAGTCCACCAGGGCAAGAAAAGAAGCTAATATCTTTTTTTGGGGAAAAAAAAACCTCTCTCTCTCTCTATATACAGATATATATGTTTTCAGAAGTAATTTATTTTATATAATTTCATTAAGCTGGGAGAAAAGTTTTTAAGACTAGTACAGAATCTTTCACTCAGATCACCCAATTGTTTACATTTTATCAATCTACTTACATACGCCTGACTTCTTAGTATGCAAAATGTTAACTGCATTTTTATCAGTACTAATTTAAGTCACTCTGCCCTCTTACCCTTTCATTAAGCATTTTCCAAGATGAAGGACAATCTCATAGACAATGGTTATTAAAATCAGGAAATTTAACACTTACACAAGAGTACTATTTGATACACAGTCCCAATTAATTTTATAAATGGCCCAGTGATGTCCTTGGTAGTTCCTCCCTTGGGTCTATTTTTAATAACTTAAAAAGCAAACCTGATTTAGTTGTCAGGTCTTTTCAGCCTTTGATCCAGACAGCCTTTGTTATTAGTGTTTCTGGACACTGACATTTCAGTTTGGATTTGTCTGACGTTTCCTTATGATTAGGTTCAGGTTGTGAGATGTTTGTCTTTCTTATTTCAACTCATTAGGAGGCACACAGTATTAGTTGGTCCCGTTACTGGTTGTATTAGGTTTGACGACTTGGTTAAGGTGGTATCAGACAGCTTTCTCCATTACTAGCTTAATATTTTTCCTTTTAAACTTAATAAATAATTTGAGGGGGAGATATTTAGATACTAACATAAACATCTTGTTCTTCACCAAATTTTCTACCTACTAGTTTTAAACCCCATGAATGATTTCTAACTTTATTGTTATTTCTCTACTTCTCTACTTATTAGTCATAACTTTACTGTAAGAAGCTTTCTCTATCCTTTCATTATTTATTTATTTCATTGTATGCTTCAGTAGGGAGCCATGAATTCTTACTTTTCAATGGGTTACCTATTAAGACCATATTTTGGTAGTCAAATTGTCCCTGATACAGACAGTAGGAACACTTTCAAGTTGGCTTCTGGATCTTTCCGATATGTGCTTGTGATTATGTGAACCACTTCTTTATTTTCTGGCAGAATAAGAAGGCCCAGCTTCATCTAGGACTTTCCCTGACCCAGCCCAAGATTCAGTCCTGTGAGCCCTGAAGGGTATTTAGAATCCAAACTCAGGCACTACAGGTGCTCACTGTTATTGATGCATCATTGCTTCTAGGTCCTTTCAGTACAGAGATATGGGTATTATGTTTTATGCGCATGTATACACAAATCTATGTATATACACTGCACGTACATAAACATAGTTATTGTCTATACACATATTTATATATATATAACTATTTAAATACATATTCTAGTTTGCCTTATTTGTATAATATATTTAAAAGCATGGGTTAATATGGACATCGCCAATTCGAATCCAACACTATAACACAATCTAGTCTTCTCCCATCCCCTAATGTACCTTCCTTTCCCAGAAGTTAGAAACCCGGCTCCCTCAATATATTTACTCAATTGCGCAATTCTCGAATACAGAGTATGCAGTTTTAGAACTGCCAACCAAATACCATCAAGAAAAACCATACCTACTAATAATAGTTCAATATTCAGCATTTTTTTGGTGTGGTAAAATTGATATACCTTGCTATGTACAAATCTTAAGTGTATATAGTTTGCTGAGTTTTGACAAAAAGATTCATAAGTGTATAATGTATTCTTATCAAAATACAACACACACCAAAATACTAATTTTCTTCACTAGAATAAAGTTAAATATTGTAATACTTTATATGAAGCGAATCATACAGTTTGTATTCTTCTGTTTTTTTTTTTTGCTCAGCATAACGTCTACAAAATTGAAGCATGTTTTAGGGTACGTCAGTAGCACCTTTTCATACCGTAATAGCAGCACAATTTATTTATCAGTTCCTCTGTTGGTGGACATTTGGGTTGTTTCCAGCTTTAGGCTATTATGAATAAAGTTCCTATGAGCACTCTTGAACAAGTCTTTTCTGGATATGTTTTCATTTCTCTTGGATAAACACTGAGGAATGGCTGGATAAAAGGTAGGTGGATGTTTAACTTTATAAAAATCAGCCAAATCTTTTCCCAAAGTGGTTATTACATCTAACATTTTCACCAAGCAATGTATGAAAGCTCTTGTTTGCACATTCTAGTCAATATTTGAGATGTGGCCAGTCTTTATTCATTTTAGTTAATCTGTTTTTAAACTATTTATCCACCAATGACTGAGAGGAGCATGTTAAAATCTCCAACTATAATTAGGATTTTTTATATATTTTCTTTATTTCTATCACTTTTTTTTCATAAAGTTTTAAAGTCTTACGAGATACACAGACATTTATAACTGGTATCTTCTTAATGAACTGTAACAACTGATGAACAAAATGGCCCATTTTACCTCTAGTAAAACACCTTAAAATTTACCTTATCTAATATGAACACTTCCAATCTTTCTAACTTAGTATATTTACATTGATTATTTTTTCATCATTTCATTTTCAAAATAAGGATGTCTCTTATAAATAGTACAAAGTTAAGGCTTGCTCTTTTATAAATCTCTACTTTTAATTTGGAGTGTTATTTCATTTACATTTATAGTATGTACTCATACAGCTGTATGTAGGCTTAAAATTTGCCATTTGTTTTATATTAGTCCTATCTATTCCTGTTTCTCTCTATTCCTTTGCTCTCTTTTGGGTTTACCAAATATATATATGTATAGTTACAATGATTTTTACTTAAACAGGCATATATTTATTTAAAGAAATGAAGAAAAAATATATAGTTTTATGTATCAATATTATACACTATATCATTATACTTTATTCCTTCCTATAAATTCAAGTAGTCATCTAGAATCATTTTCTTTCATCCTGAAAAGATTCCTTCTGCTGTTCTTTAGTTCTTTATTGCAGAACTTCTAGTCATGAATTAATTGATTTAAAAATGCCTTTTATTTTACCTTCATTATTTGAAGGTATTCAGTTCAGTTCAGTCGCTCAGTCGTGTCCGACTATGCCACCCATGAACCGTAGCACGCCATCACCAACTCCCAGAGTTCACCCAGACTCACATCCATCGAGTTGGTGATGCCATCCAGCCATCTCATCCTCTGTCATCCCCTTCTCCTCCTGCAACCAATCCCTCCCAGCATCAGGGTCTTTTCCAATGAATTAACTCTTTGCATGAGGTGGCCAAAGTAGTGGAGTGTCAGCTTCAGCATCAGTCCTTTCATTGAACACCCAGGACTGATCCCCTTTAGGATGGACTGGTTGGATCTCCTTGCAGTTGAAGGGACTCTCAAGAGTCTTCTCCAACACCACAGTTCAAAAGCATCAATTCTTCGGTGCTCAGCTTTCTTCACAGTCCAACTCTCACATCCATACATGACCACTGGAAAAACCACAGCCTTGACTAGATGGACCTTTGTTGGCAAAGTAACGTCTCTGCTTTTGAATATGCTATCTGGGTTGGTCATAACTTTCCTTCCAAGGAGTAAGCGTCTTTTAATTTCATGGCTGCAATCACCATCTGCAGTGATTTTGGAGCCCATAAAAATAAAGTCTGACACTGTTTCTCCATCTATTTCCCATGAAGTGATGGGACCAGATGCCATGATCTTCGTTTTCTGAATGTTGAGCTTTAAGTCAACTTTTTCACTCTCCTCTTTCACTTTCATCAAGAGGCTTTTTAGTTCCTTTTCACTTTCTACCATAAGGGTGGTATCATCTACATATCTGAGGTTATTGATATTTCTCCTGGCAATCTAGATTCCGGCTTGTGCTTCATCCAGCCCAGCATTTCTCATGATGTACTCTGCATAGGAGTTAAATAAGCAGGGTGACAATATACAGCCTTGACGTACTCCTTTTCCTATTTGGAGTATTACCTTCATTATTTGCTTTGCTCTACATAGAATTCTGAGTTGTCAGGGTTTTTTGCTCATTTGTTTTTTTTTTTTTTCAGTACTTTCAGTTCAGTTCAGTCACTCAGTCATGTCTGACTCTTTGCAACCCCTCTCTGCAGCACGCCAGGCTTCCCTGTCCATCACCAACCCCCGGAGTTTACTCAAACTCATGTCCATCGAGTTGGTGATGCCATCCAACCATCTCATCCTTTGTTGTCCCCTTCTCCTCCTGCCTTCAATCTTTCCCAGCATCAAGGTCTTTTCCAATAAGTTAGCTGTTTGCATCAGGTGGCCAAAGTATATTTAGTACTTTAAATATGCCAATTTCATTATCTTCTTGGCAGAATGTTTAAAAGAAAAAGAGAAATCAACCATCTTTCAAAGCACTGTTACCTTGCGTGTAATGCGTTATTTCCCAAGACTGCTCCTTCAAGATTTCTTTCTTCCATCACTGATCTTTACAGGTTGGACCATGATGCTCTTGGGTATGGTTTCTTGTGTTTATTTTAGTAGAGATTCACTGATCTTCTTGGATCCATAAGTATTTTTTCACCCAGTTTAGAAAGTCTATGGCCATTATTTTTTCAACACTTTCTTTCTAGTCTGTTTTGGAACTCCAACCATATATGCTGGACATCCAAATATAAAGTAATAATACATAATGCTTATTTCTGAATAAATATACCTTAATATGTAAGATTGAGTAGATAAGGATATCCTTTCTAAACACAGGACACTAGAAGATCATCCACCAACTAAGAAAAGCAAAAACTAATGTTTGTTGAGCATTTACTATATGCTAGGTACTTTGTTAAAGGCTTTACATGAATTTTCTCATTTAAAATCCAGGACACCTTCATGAAGCAGGCTTTATACTTTTCCTCATTTTACAGACGTGGGAACAAGTTTACATAACTCTAATAAATTACCCAAAGTCACACAGTTACAAAGTGGCATATGGAATTTTGAGGTCAATGCCTGCAGTACTCTTAACCACATTATACTAACACTGCATGCAAAACTACTCCATTCACTTACAGTTAACTGAAGAGCAGATACAAGCCACTGTTCTTGGCAATTATTATCCAGAGGTGAATAAAAGAGAAATTTCTAATCTAGCAAGAGAGACAATACTACCCTCATAGATCTATTTATTATTATAATTACTAAGAATGAGACTTTCAGTATATAGTGAGAGCATGAAAACTTAAGGTATGATATATGTACAAAACACATGACTTGGGGACTTCTCTGGTGGTCCAGTGATTAAGAATCTGCCTGTCAATGCAGGGGACACAGGTTTGATCCTTGGCCTGGGAAGATCCATGTTAGTTCAGTGTCAGTTCAGTTGCTCAGTCATGTCAAACTCTTTGTGACTCCATGGACTGCCGCGCGCCAGGCCTCTTTGTCCATCACCAACTCCAGGAGTTTACTCAAACTCATGTCCACTGAGTCGGTTATGCAATCCAACCATCTCATCCTCTGTTGTCCCCTTCTCCTCTTGCCTTCAATCTTTCCCAGCATCAGGGTTTTTTCAAATGAGTCAGTTCTTTGCATTAGGTAGCCAAAGTATTGGAGCTTCAGCTTCAGCATCAGTCCTTCTAATGAACACTCAGGACTGATCTCCTTTAGGATGGACTGGTTGGATCTCCTTGCAGTTGAAGGGACTCTCAAGAGTCTTCTCCAACACCACAGTTCAAAAGCATCAGTTCTTCAGCGCTCAGCTTTCTTTAGAGTCCAACTCTCAGATCCATACATGACTACCAGAAGAACCATAGCTTTGACTAGACAGACCTTTGTTGGCAAATGAAGGTCTCTGCTTTTTAATATGCTCTCTAGGTTGGTCATAACTTTTCTTCCAAGGAGTAAGTGTCTTTTAATTTCATGGCTGCAGTCACCATCTGCAGTGATTTTGGAGCTCAAAAAAATGAAGTCTGTCATATGCCACAAAGATCTGTCATATGAAGATCTATATGCCACAGGTCAACTAAGCCCATGTACCACAACTACTGAGCCCAAGTGCCTAGAGCCCATGCTATGCAACAAGACAAGAAGGCTCTGCCATGAGAAGCCCAGCATGGCAATGAAGAGTAACCCTACCTCCCTCCCCAAGTAGAGAAAGCCTGCATGCAGCAATGAAGACCCAACACAGCCAATAAAAACAAAAAAAGAAAAACTCATGATTTTTGTAACGAGATGCATTTCTTCTAATCTACCATGGTTTTCCAGGCTAGCAATAATTCCAAACTTTCCACTGCAAATGAATACCTTAAACAGATCATCTCCTTTGAAGCCAGCTATTCATGTACATGATCATCCTAGTTATGTTGCAGCTCTGTTTTTTAAGTAGGGAGAGTTCCAGATTGAAATATAAACAGGATTCTCTAGGAGCTCCAATAGAGGAATGTAGGTTAGCGCCAATCAAAATATGGTCCGAGAACCAGAGCTGGCTCGCAAACTGTTTACCAGTTTTGTGACAAGATAGTACAGAAATTGAGAGCATTTAGCAGACAAAACAAATCTGGCTTGTATTTTATATGTCTCTTTAAAGTGTTATTTTTCTAGATAATCATAACTTGTATTTTACAAAACAATCAGTCTGCAACAGAATGGCTATTAAAAGGAAAAAAAAAAAGAGGCTGGACCTTTATCACAGAGAGTTTGTGAATACTGCACTGGGGCATAGCATCTGGGCATAAGGAACTTATATTTTCTGAGTCTGTTTTCTCACTGTAATTCAGGGTTGTGAAAGTGAAAAAAGTGTCTAAGTACAGTGCCAGACAAACGGCAGGAGTATATCCCTTTACTGTATTTTGCCCTTACTACACCGTATAGCATCACAATCAGTTATTCTGCTTCTCTTTCCAAATTGGAACACTACCCCCATGAGGGCAGGAAAACATACCATTTGATTCCCTCAAATTAGCAGAAATTCAACAGATAAAGGTAAAATGGTATCTGCTCCTCAAACATGGCTAGAAGTGAAATAAACCTAAAATACAATAAAAGGAAGTCTATCAACGCGGCCATAAGTAGTTAACACAAGATGTTCAAGTAGGAATATAACCTATTTATGGTTTGAACATTGCTTGCTTCAAAACAGAAAAGTAAAAAATTTAACATATACTCTGGTGACTCTATACCTAAAACTGGGTCACTGATTCCAAGACAGCTATAGGAATGGTAAAAGTTTACATGACTATAAATTTAATCAAATTCTGAGATGGAATTATATAAAGCACAGTTAAAAGAGTTAAATGAAAGTTGCTCAGTCATGTCTGACTCTTCGGGACACCATGGACTATACAGTCCGTGGAATTCCGCCAGAATACTGGAGTGGGAAGCCTTTCCCTTCTCCAGGGGATCTTCCCAACCCAGGGATTGAACCCAGGTCTCCCATATTCTAAGTGGATTCTTTACCAGCTGAGCCACAGGGAAGCCCAACAATACTGGAGTGGGTTGCCTATCTCTTCTCCAGGGGATCTTCCCGACCGTGTAATTGAACCAGGGTCTACCAAACAGATAGGAGAGCTTAGAAACAGAATAGCAACAGATAAAGTATTTTTTTTTTAAAGCTAAAGACTAAAGAAAATGTAGACTTTAAAAATTTGGGGCAACTATGAATACTGACATGAAATAAAAAGGAAAAAAAGTCAGAAAATAGACCAAGAAAGATTATATCTATTGCATTTTATAAGAATTATAAAAGAAGTTCTGTGTAAGCAAGTCTGAACCTTATCTTCTTTCATAGATAGAAAAATGAAACTATAGCAACCTTTGAAATAGCTATAGCTAAACAGCTACTGAATAGCTACTGTTTTCACTCTGAGATTTTAACCAATGTGCAAATTTATAGTTACTGCCAAATATGATGTAATAGTAGAATGAGACACAGTTCCTCCTTTGAGGATGTGCAGTATAATTATTCTAAAATACAATATATAAACCTTAAGTTAATGCATTTATAGTTTCACAATCATATAGTTAATCCCAATCATGGAAAATCTGAGAGAATGGAAAAATGCACATAAGGGCTAGAATAATGTAGCTAAGACTTGTAGAGAAGGCAAGACCCAGACAAAGCAGCTAAAAAAAAAAACCAGTTTACAACGGTGAAAGTGGAGATGGTGGTAAGCAGATTGGTCTGACAAATGTAAAAAGGGACTGGTAAGAAGTACCAAGAAGGAGCCTGGACTTGCAATACCAGGAAAGGAAAAGTCTCTGTTAGGTTCTTCACTAAAACAATGATGGAGGAGAGCATGGAAAAAGAGCCTAAAATAGGAAAATTCATTAGGTTATCTGTAGTAACATAGCTTGTGAATGACTGACCTTTAAAAAAAGGCTGAAATGTTAAATAAATTTAATTAGAAGACTTCACATCTTTATGTATAAATGCCATACAGATGGCCCTAGATGTTCACCCTGTTACCTCCTACACTGATAACCCCCACAATGCCATATCATGTTTCTTCTCCTTTTTTATTACTAGAGATTAGTTTTTTGCTGTCATCATTTCTGGTGGCTCTACTTTTCATTATCATTTATACAACTTATATGGGTAATTTCTCATCTCTCCTTTTGGAGCTTTTAATCAAAAACTATATTTGCTTCTCTCCTCTCCTTTTTTGTTTCCTTTCTCATCTTTGTTTTTTATTTGCCCTCTCCCATCTCTTCTTGCATGCTTGGCATGTATAATCATAGATCTAGATAGCTGCAAAGGACCTCAGAGATCTGCTCAACCATGCTTCCCATTTTATTTACAGAGGAAAAACCAATTCCAGAGAGGTAAAATGACCTCCTGGTTTGGAGTTCAGTAAGGCCTGGCTCTGACAACTACCTGCCTGTTCTTTTAAAATTTTTCAGAGCTGATAGCAAAAAAAAAATACTATTTTTTAAACTTTAGAAAATATAATTAAAATGATTAAAGACAGCATTAAAAATTTAATGCTAATTAAATCATTATCTTGATTATAAAGATGACAAAATTAAAAGATTATTTTAAAATACACAAATAAAAATATAAGATAATCATGACTTTCCCTTCCCTATTTTTTGTTATTGTAGGCTTTAATGTTTCTCAACTAGCATTCTTTGAGAAGCAAGAGGAACAATCTTTTTGAAGAGTTTCAGTTTTATCAAAAAACTGTGAGATACTATGCAGTTAATAACCACTACATTTCCTTTATAAATGAACAAATAAGATATAGCAAGTCCTGAAAGCTACCCACAGGAGTATATATTAAAAAAAAATCTGCCTACCTGAAATCCTTAAACTCATTCTTTTCCCACCTTTCTGTTTCCTGTTTTTGTCTCTGCTAGTGTTTTTAAAGTACAGAATGAACTGAAGTGAAAGTTGAAAGAAGGGAATGAGTTACAACTGTTATAAGTAACAGTTATAACTGTTATAAGTTAAAACATCTCATGGGTTAATAGCTATTCTGAAATAAGAAATGTTAAAATAGTTTGCATCTTGATTTGGGCATCAAGTGCTTAAAACATAAATTAATAAATACAAGCCTTAGATTTCCTCAACAACGAGAACCTACAACTGAAAGTTAACGCCGGTGACCATCTAATTTATCTGTTTTGGTAGCAGCTGCTAAAGTGGAGCACTGTTTACAATTGTAACACTTTAAATCATTGTTTTGAAAAAGCTATTACCTCAGTGATAATGATGGAGATGCCATTTCTAGAAATGGAAAATGATGGAACAAAACAACACTAAAAGTAAGAGAAAACAGAATTTGAAACTAGGGTGATCAAACTGGTTGGCTGGGGGATTATGTTACTGATGCATGGACAATCTTGCCAGTATTTTACTTTCCTTGTCAATCTTCAATCATGGTCAAAAACCCACTCACTAGTCATGTTAAGGATAAGATCGTTTAATAATGGATATGAGAAATGTCAGTACTGTATGCCAAAGAAATTATAATTTTGATATATACAACTTTCACTGGATATACAAATTTTGCATGCTGTAACAAACATATGTAAGGCAGTGAAAAGTACCTACTTATACGTACACATTAATTGTGTGTACAATTCCTTTTCTAATTAAAATGCAGGATTTACATGAAGACACAAAGAATAAATCTAAGCCCAATAAAATAACTTCAGGGACGTCCTTTCCATGCCGTCCCTATAAGCCTAATTTTCTCCATACTATTTCAGACCCCTCCTGATTTCTTGATCCTTTAACCACCAAAACAGATGTTGATTTCCTACTTTAGTGTATATGCAAGGCAAAGGAAGTATGTAGTAGGTTATGTGATGAGATAGGGAAAGAAAATAGCATAAAAACTTTGGGAAAATGTCCCTTTCATGCTTATACTACATTCATTCTTTAGTATCCTCAGTATCTAAACAAATCATCCCCAACTCCTCTTGAAGTCCTATCGTTTGTCCTATTACATAGTCCTGTCTTTAGCCGCTACTGCTGCTGCTGCTAAGTTGCTTCAGTCGTGTCCGACTCTGTGCGACCCCAGAGACGGCAGCCCACCAGGCTCCCCCGTTTCTGGGATTTTCCAGGTAAGAACACTGGAGTGGGTCGCCATTTCCTTCTCCAATGCATGAAAGTGGAAAGTGCAAGTGAAGTCGCTCAGTTGTGTCCGACTCTTCGCGACCCCCTGGACTGCAGCCTACCAAGCTCCTCCACCCATGGGATTTTCCAGGAAGGAGTACTGGAGTGGGTTGCCACTGCCTTCTCCAGCTTTAGCTACTATGTTCAAATAACTAAGGAAGCTGTTCCTTGTTAAGGGTTCTTCAGTTCAGTTGCTCAGTCGTGTCCGACTCTTTGCAACCCCACGGACTGCAGTACACCACGCTTCCCTGTCCATCACCAACTCCTAGAGCTTGTTCAAATTCATGTCTATTGAGTCGGTGATGTGATCCAACCATCTTATCCTCTTTTGTCCCCTTCTCCTCTTGCCTTCAATCATTCCCAGCATCAGGGTCTTTTCAAGTAAGTCAGTTCTTCACATCAGGTGGCCAAAGTATTGGAGTTTCAGCTTCAGTATCAGCCCTTCCAAAGAATATTCAGGACTGATTTCCTTTAGGATGGGCAGGTTAGATCTCCTTGCTGTCCAAGGGACTCTCAAGAGTCTTCTCCAAAATCACAGTTCAAAGCATCAGTTCTTCGGTGCTCAGCTTTCTTTAGAGTTCAACTCTCACACCCATACATTACTACGGGAAGAACCATAGCTTTGACTAGACGGACCTTTGTTGGCAAAGTAATGTCTCTGCTTTTTAATATGCTGTCTAGGTTGGTCATAACTTTTCTTCCAAGGAGCAAGTGTCTTTTAATTTCATGGCTGCAGTCACCATTTGCAGTGATTTTAGAGCCCCCTCCAAAAAAAATGTTACTGTTTCCATTGTTTCCCCATCTATTTGCCATGAAGTGATGGGACTGGATGCCATGATCTTAGTTTTTTGAATGTTGAGCTTTAAGCCAACTTTTCCACTCTCCTCTTTCACTTTCATCAAGAGGCACTTTAGTTTTTCTTCACTTTCTGCCATTAGGGTCGTGTCATCTGTGTATCTGAGGTTATTGATATCTCTCCCAGCAATCTTGATTCCAGCTTTTGCTTCATCCAGCCCGGCGTTTCTCATGATGTAATCTGCATATAAGTTAAATAAGCAGAGTAACAATATACAGCCTTGACATACTCTTTTCCTGATTTGGAACCAGTTCGCTGTTCCATGTCTGGTTCTAAATGTTGGTTCTTGACCGTCATACAGATTTCTCAAGAGGCAGGTAAAGTGGTCTGGTATTCCCTTCTCTTGAAAAATTTTCCACAGTTTGTTGTGATCCACACAGTCAAAGGCTTTGGCATAGTCAATAAAGCAGTAGTAGATGTTTTTCTGGAACTCCCTTGCTTTTTCGATGATCCAATGGATGATGGCAATTTGATCTCTCATCCTCTGCCTTTTCTAAATCCAGCCTGAACATCTGGAAGTTCACGGTTCATATATTTTTGAAGCCTGGCATGGAGAATTTTGAGCATTACCTTGCTAGCATATGAAATGAGTGCAATTGTGCGGTAGTTTGAGCATTCTCTGGCACTGCCTTTCTTTGGGATTGGAATGAAAACTGACCTTTTCCAGTCCTGTGGCCACTGCTGAGTTTTCCAAATTTGCTGGCATATTGAGTGCAGCACTTTCACAGCATCATCTCTTAGGATTTGAAAGAGCTCAACTGTAATTCCATCACCTTCACTAGCTTTGTTTGTAGTGAGCTTTCTAAGGCCCACTTGACCTCACATTCCAGGATGTCTGGCTCTAGTACCTAAATGTAAACTTAGATTCTTTTTTCTTTTGAAATACAGATGAATTACATGCTAAATAGAGACATTTATATGTCTGTTAATTAAAGCAAAAACAAAACAAAATCTCAATTACTCACTTAAGATTTGTGAACATTTTGTTCTTTTTCCTGTATCTGTCACTTTTATTGTCTGGGTTCCCCATTGTTGGCAGTTATAACTTCATGGAACTGGGTGTGTGCTTCTGAGATATGTGGGTAAAAGCAGCTCCTCCAAGTAAGAAGTAGGAGACGCCTCTCAGAAGGAAGAGACACTCAGAAGTATATGGCAAACCAATCTGCTACTTTGCCTCATTATGACGTTCTCTTCTGACATCTGACATTTCCATCCTCTTCTCTAATTGTATTTCTTTATTCACTTCTTTCTCTAGCCTTTTACATGCAGGTGTTTATCAGGATGTTTATCTAACCATATTCTCTTTCAAAACTATCTTCTTAACCTGAGAGTTTGTCTACTCTCCTGACTCAAATTTTCACCTCTCTTTTGCATATTTCTTGTCTTTTGATTCCAAGAGTCTTGTGGCAATTTATTTTTGGTTGGTATACCTGCACTTCAAATTTTAAATCTAAGTTTAAACATATTATTATTCCTCAGGTCAAAGACAGCCCACTTTGTATGAAGTTCCACAGTAATCATTAACTAGTTCTTTTGCTCAAAGTATAGCTCTTTATTCAAAAAGGTCCCCTTACTAAAGATGCCAGTCTTTTTATCATCTGTCTAATCTGGCTTATGACTTACTTTTCTAATCAGGTCTCTTTTTCTCCTTCACCCACCTGGTACTCTCCAAAAAAATCCCATGGACAGAGGAGCCTGGTGGTCTACAGTCCATGGGGTCACAAAAGAGTCGGACATGACTGGGCAACTAAACAACAACAACAATGCATACTAGTAAAACAGGAAAAAATCTAGATAAATAGTGACAGGAGACGGGAGCAGAAATGGAGCCAAGCAGTGGATTTATAGAACCTATAAAATATAAGTAAGTGAGAAGCATCTCTGGTTTTCACACTCCAAGTTTCAGTTTTCTATTATATTCAGTACTTCTCTATTTCAAGAAAATCTGACAGAAGTGGCCCTCAGTGGGCATTGCCCCATATCCTAGAGGGTGTTTGGAAATATCTGC
The DNA here is from genome assembly GCF_032452875.1 of Bos javanicus. Classification (NCBI taxonomy): domain Eukaryota; kingdom Metazoa; phylum Chordata; class Mammalia; order Artiodactyla; family Bovidae; genus Bos; species Bos javanicus. The sequence goes on along the minus strand of NC_083876.1, from coordinate 79,614,014 downwards.
TGGTGGTTTCCAGTCATCTGACTGATGGAGGAATGCTCCGTGGGCAAGGGTCAGGGATGCTTTGAAATATAAGGGACAGTCACACTCAGTACAAGGTGTCCCTCATTTAGCAGTTTTGAACTGTACTGCACATTTCTGCCAACTCAAAAACTTAGCTTATGATCATCAACCCTGGAGCTTCACTTCATTTTACATATAAACAAAGAATATTTTGCACAGTTTTGATATACTGTTTTATGAAAATGTAAACTGATTCGTTTGTTTGGAACTTTACTCTGAACAGCTAACCATTTTGAAAAAAAAATCATTTTTCATAAAAAGCAATCTCTCCAGAGATTTCAAATCACTAATAAGACATTCCTCTATCAGTCTCGTTTATAACTCCCTTTTCTTCTTTCTCTTTCTAAATTAATCTCTCTCCTCTCAGAAAACAATTTTTCCATGTGAATGGTAAAGCCCACTACAGTGAAAACAACACTGAACTAATGGCAATAAGTTCATCACTTAGCCTCAATTTGCTCATACATAAAATGAATATGTGCTCAACTTATCTCAAAGTGGTTCTGAGAAACAAACTGATAAAACGGATAGGAAGTACCTCGTAAAATATCAAGTTGTATATGCATTTTACAATAGAAACAAATCTCTAACAATAGTATTTCTGGCAAGAAACAAAATAGGGAAAAAAAAACAGTCCTAAAAAATTTCTGCCTCCAGTAATGTTTACCAAATAACAATAAATAAATTTAACAGCATCAAGGATCAGTAATATTTAAAAACTCAATAAAATAAAACAATGAACCTGGGGTTCAGAGACCAATTTAGTAGCCATGCACTCACTAAGTGTTAAATACATGCTGGATTTAAAGAACCTACTACAAAAAAACAACATTTATTGTTAAAAAATAATTTCACCTTTTGTTTTTAACTTTTTAAAATGTAGCTAGTAGACAATTTAAAATTACACGTTTTGCTTTTACTACATTTCTGATGGACAAGTGCTCTAAATAAACAATGCAATGACAAAACTAATAAAAAGCAACCAATACTGATCTCTAGCTAATAAGGCAATAAAGAATATACACTCACTTCATCAGTGAGTTCTCCAAACACTGTTATGACATCTATTAAAAGACTTGCAGTATAGAAGGACTTGATCATGTTTCTGGAAGAGAAAAGAGAGTTCATCTAATTTAAATGAAAAATGTAAGATGCATAATTAGTCTTGTAGCTACAAGAAAAAAACTTCCAATGTTTTAAAAAGCACTCTGAAGTTCATGTTTTCAATAAAATCAGATTTTAGGAACACAATGGAGTTCCTTCTGTAATCTGTATTAGCAGGAAGTGACAACACATATTACAGGTGAATATGGTACAATAAGGTTTTTACAATACGCTTTTCATTTTAGAAAATGTAGTGGCAATACTATCTGAATCGATATGCTACGTGTATTTCTTTGTATTTAAGTTTTACTATAATGACAAATCATTTGAGTTGGTGGGATTGGAAATTTTTAAAATCAGTATCACTGAACCAGGATGTTTTGGCTAATAGTTACTCAGATTTTATTAACTGCTAAAGAATGGCTAGTTAGAGTGTATTTACCAAGAAAATGAATTTGCTCTGGGTACTTGTCTTTCAGCCATGTTATCTAAAAAGCCAGGATCACTCTTATAACCCAGGCTTATTCTAAGATTCAAAAAAAAAAAAAACCAAAACAAACACCTAAATCATTAATCAGGAATCCTGGAACTTATTAAGAAAAAAACTGGATAAAGTCTGGTTATACAGTAATAAAACTTGTCATTTTTATTTGATCTTTCTATACTTACTTGTGAAATCTCCCAGCACGATCTTCATTATCTGCATACAAAAACATTTTCAAAGCGTAATTCTCCAAATGTGCAGAACCAACTATTTCTTGAGTAATAGCTTCATTATCACCCAACTGTTTCTTAAGCTAAAATGAAATGAGATATAGAACTTATGATTCTGGACTCAGAGAAGCATATACCAAGTACAAGAAATCCTAATAATCAAATCCAATGTTTATAAAAAGTTGAAGAAAGATACTCATGATAACCTGAAAGTATAATTTAGTTCTAAATATCAAAACGTGTGTGAGCATGCTCAGGTGTGTTGGCCTCTTTGCCATCTTATGGACTACAGCCCACCAGGCTCCTCTATCCGTGGGATTCTCCAGGCAAGAATACTAGAGTGGGTTGCTACTTCCTCCTCCAGGGGAATCTTCCTGACCGAGGGATCAAACCCGCATCTCCTGTGTCTCCTGCATTGGCAGGTGAATTCTTTACCATTGAGCCACCTGGGAAGCCAAAATATCAAAATAAAAAAGAGCAAAAAAAAAGATAACATGCCCAACTATCTATGTAAAGCATCAGACAAATATTTCAAATGTACAAGAAAAATGGAGTTAAAAAATTCTTTCCTAGCCATATAATTTAAATTTTTAATTTACTCCTATTTCAATATCTCCTATCAAATATAGAAAAATACAATGAGAAGGATCATTATATCCTAAAAAGTATCTCTCAGAGCACACTGTTAAATTTAGTCAAATATACACCTCAAATCAACACAATTTACACCCATGTAAATTTCCAGTCAGTACAGCCCTTCCCAACACACAGAAAAAGTAATTTAAAAACAACAAATTTAATTCCTATATTTTACTGAGACTGTCATATTGGAATAAAATGACCTTCTAGAATATTAGATCTGAATATCACACTATTGTAAAGAACATTATAAAGAATTAAATTTAGAAAAAGCCACAGAATTTTTCATAAAATCATCAAAGTAAATATTCTCATAATTAAGGCCCGGAAGAGACTGAATATTGGAATTTAAGGACATCTGGGCATCCTTACTCCCAACAAAAACAGGGAAAAAAATGTCCCACATGTAACACTAGTTTACTGTATCCACATTGTGAAATAATTTAATTGGAGAGGCAATTTATTTCTAGAAAAATTTAGTGGGAGTATGCCATTTAATCTCATCCTCAACATAAAATGTCTGGCAGCAATAACATAATATACCTGAAGTGTACCAACTATAAACATTATAATAATACAAGCAGGTACGTTCTCACCATGGAATAAACTTCCTTGTTATTTAATGTAGATAATAAAAAATTCCTGGTAAGTCCCTTTATAAATGTGATTTTACATTTTGTGTATTATAAAGAACCATTTAAGTTTTGTCTTATCCATAAGCTGTTGTTATTTCACCTATTATTGTTAAGCTGTAAAATTAATAGAGGTTTATTCTATATTAATGTCTGTAAGAGATGGTATTTTACAAAGTACTGCTACCTGTCAGACACATTCTTTCGTCCACCTCCTAACCTCACTCCCAAGAGTACTCAAACTTTTCCTGCATTCACAGAAGCAGTGTTAGAAGCAGAAGGCCAGACAGGTTCCAAGGGCAGCTGAGTGGTCATCAGTGATGCCACCAGGCCTACCTTGGGTAGATAATAGCAGAAGATGACAGCCTCAGAAGGTCAGACACCCATACCAGGGTAGAAAGAACACTCTTATCCATGGCTGCTTCATACAACTAAGACTTTGATCTGAAAGATTCTGGACTGACTGGTTTAAGTGTTTTGATTTTTAATGTTTAAGTTTTGTTTCTCTAAACAAAATAATGCAACTGGTCAAATAAATATTTAGGTTTCTAATTCTCTTGTTAGTCACTCAGTCGTGTCTGACTCTGTGACCCCATGGATTGTAGCCTACCAGGCTCCCCTGTCCAAGGGACTCTCCAGGCAAGAATACTGGAGTAGGTTGCCATGCCCTCCTCCAGGGGATCTTCCCAACCCAGGGAGGAGATGAAGCAATGAGTAGACCTTGACACTGTTAAAAAAGAGACTGGGAGGCACAGGGTGGAGCCCTTAATGCTAAGTGAAATTACTATAGCATTGCCTTCCTGATATATTGATACCCAATCAAATCCATTCAGTTTTCCCTGGATTGGTGCTTCTACACAATCTGTGATGTTACATCATAGTTCACCTACCACATTTCTGCTGGCAGAGGAGAATGCCTGGACCATAAGAGTATCCTGTCACAGGACTAAGAGTGGGAGGAAGAGACGATAGGAAACTTGCCTTGTTGTCTTTTTCACTAAATAAATAGCCCATTTCTTTTCTTTTTTTTTGCTGTGCCTTGTGGCATGTGGGCGGAGAAGGCAATGGCACCCTACTCCAGTACTCTTGCCTGGAAAATCCCATGGACAGAGAAGCCTGGTAGGCTGCAGTCCATGGGATCACGAAGAGTCAGACACGACTGAGTGACTTCCTTTTCACTTTTCACTGTCATGCATTGGAGAAGGAAATGGCAACCCACTCCAGTGTTCTTTCCTGGAGAATCCCAAGGACGGTGGAGCCTGCTGGGCTGCCGTCTCTGGGGTCGCAGAGTCAGACACGACTGACGCGACTTAGCAGCAGCAGTAGCAGTAGCAGTGGCATGTGGGATCTCAGTTCCCTCACCAGGGATCAAACCCACCCCTTATGCAGTAAAAGAGCAGAGTCTTAACCACCTGACCGCCAGGGAGGTCCCCCATTTTATTATTATAAGAGCTATTTAAGAATTTCTAATCAGTCATCCTTGTGAGTGCATGAAGGAAGGTTATAAATGATTCATTACTTATGAAAGAATGACTCAAAGGTCTACAATAACCTGGAACAAGAAATAATGTATAGGCAAAGATACTGAAACCAACTTTTCCTTCAACTCCCTAAGCACTATAATGTAAATGTAAAGAAAATTGTCTAATTTTTCCTCAGCTATAATGACACTGCTGATTGCCACCAACAGTTAGAGCTACAATAACACACACACACAAATAAAATGGCATTATAAACATTAATCAGAAAAATATTCAGTGTTCAACTTACAGCTTCTAACTGATCCATTAGCCTTGATAGAAATTTACGACATTCAGGAGTTTTACTATCAATCTTCATTCCAGTTTGCATTGCATACAATCGACCTATAAAGAAAAATACAATGATATGAATAATTCCCAGGACTGAATGTTTAAAATATGTTTTGTCTCTAATAAATAATTTAAAATTTAAGTGAATTTAGAAATAAAACTTTAATTTACTATGGATCTTATTCACAAATATAACAAACACAAAAACACTATCCAAAGAATACAAGATTCATGATGATGATAACACATTTCTATGAAGGAAGGCCTTCTCTTTTTACATTATATTTAAAATAAAAGGATCAGTCTGAGGCTGTCAAAAGAACCTGCAATTTAAATTTGGTAGATAAATGGGGGCATTCAGAAAAACAACCTTGTGTATAGGAGCACTTGCCAAGGGCCAGATACGTGATAACTGATAAAATACACAATATGCGTTGGGAGAGGGGAAATGCCACTTGAGCTGAGGTTAATGGGGAGAATTGTTTTGGTCATTTTTATGTATACACGTAAAAATAAACATATTGAAGGAGGAAACAGACAGAACAGGCTCCATCTCAAAAGCAGGACTCCATCTTGGGCCAGACTGTGGACTTTGAGCTAAATGCCCAGTATCTATGGAAATGACATATCAACTGGAAAACCAGACCCCCGGATGGAAGAGCCCCAGGGCTCGTACCTAGAGTCTCTGTTGCCTAAAAAAATACCCTAATTATCTGTGTAACCAAATAGAATCATAAATTCTATTATGCTTATTGGGGTATAACCACAGGTCTATTGATAATTGTCCACTGTTAACTACCTAGGCTTAAGGCATATGAATCATGGGTTTAAGGCATACGAATCACGGGTTAACTTTGATTGCATCTTTCTTTTCCTTTCTTCAGACTAATTTCAGAGACTTCGGGGAGGTGGGTTTGACCACGTACACTTAGGGTATATAAGGTTTTCACAAAAACTGGTTGGGGTCCTTGGCTAAGAGGAGACTCTGCCTTGGGCCCATCGGTGTAATAAACTGAACTCCATTATCTGCATTGTCCTTCTGAGTGAGTTTGTTTCCTGGAATGTGTGGCTACAATAATACCATCTCTTGAAAAAAAATAATAAAAATATTACAGATAAGGGTGAAGCTAAAAACTTCTCTGAAACCACAACCCTAAACAGCGTTCTCAGTGATGAGAGCGGTGAAGTTCGGTGGCAATTATTACCACCAGTATGTATACATATTGCCTGTAATTTTCCTCTCAGTTTCAACACTATGCTCTGAAGATTTGCGTAGCCCTACAGGGCTCCACAGTATGGACACGACATTTGAACTAAAGCACAACGGGGTAGTTCTCAGATTTTCATCATTATAAACCATGCTGCACTACCAGACCTTCTTGAGTGCACATTCGTGAGTTCCCGTTGGGAGACATCAAGGAGAACTGCTGGCTTGCAGTATGTGTACCTTTCTCACTTGAACAGCTACTCTTCAACTGTCCTTCAAAACAAATCACCACTATGCAGTTACAGCTACAACAACACATGCAAGCAGCCATTTCTCCCAAACTCGCAAAAAACTGACATTAAATTAAAAACTGGTATTAAACGTCCTATCAGTCTCAGGACTGTGTTATCTCACTTTTGATTTTGCATTTTCACTACTCAAGGTCTTAGAGGTGTACTGAAGACCTCTATATCCTCTTTTATGAATGCAGAATAACTATCAAAACAAAAATTTCATCAAATTTTCTGTTTGGTCACTTTCTTTTTAACAAACTGCTTTGCGGCAGTTCCTTATACAGTAGGAAAGAGGGCTATCCTGTCCCCCACACCCCCAAGTGGAATCTTGTGAACACTATCGCCTTTCCTGCTCTAGTCTTTTCTCCTCAGCAGGGAATCATTCAACCTATTTCTTCGCAGATTCTCCAACTCCAACTTAAACTCCATGATAATGGCAATTGTAGTCTACTTAGTTTGCTGATGGATCCCTGGCATCTGCAACAGTCCTTGGCCTTCGACAAACATTTTCTGAATAGATAAAATACATGAATGAAAGAACAGCTCATTCTGCCTGATGGCTTTAAATGCCACTTTTGTCATTCATTATCATATATTAAATTTTCATGGGACAAAAGGCCCCAACTCTGTATATTGTCTATCTTGCTTTGTTACTTGTTAGTCTACTATCTATCGTGGCTTTATTTGCTACAGCTTTAGAACATGGCAAGCTGTTAGTTACTCTCATGATTTCCAATTCACACCTTCTTTAAAGATGTGTTAATATACAAATAATACAATCATGTATTCTGAGTGTGTTTAAATTCAATATCTGTGTCTGAAGGAACTACTTTTAAAGGCTTAGGCTTTTAGGGTTCTCTCACAGAGCTTGAAGTTTAATTTATTAATGTATTTATTTCTGTACCAAATTTAGGGTTTTGATTCATCCAGTTATCAATGAGAAGCAAAAATGGAGTTTCTTAAAGACCTGTCCTGGTTTACACTGACTCACAATGTAAAAAGCATGATACTTTCATTTTTACTGTACAATACCCAGCACTGGGTATTAATGACACACAAAAAATCTAATCTGGAAGCAAAAATAAAAACCCACTTATTATATTCATTGCTTTGATCACAATGTGACAAAATTTTCTTTTTCTCTTTCTTTTAACCAGGCATATTTAATAACATACCCAGGTCGTTTGAGAACTAGGTTTGAATCACCTCTCCCCATGCCATGCCTTTTAAAAGCATGGCTGATCACCCTCCCCTTTTTAAACCAGTCATCTCTTGAGTTGTTCAAGCTTCATATCTGTTTTAGTCAGCTCTTCTTTTGTTATAACTGTGACAGAACTCCCCAACACATCCTCTTAGTGAGCTGTCAGGTCTTTTCTTCTAGCATTTTTGCTGTATTTCTTTTATTAAAAGTACATCACATGAGCTCTGTGGAAAATAAACATTTTGGATGCAAGTATTATGTCATCTTTCAATTTTTGAATGTTGTTTTAAAATACAGAAACTTAAAATATTTATGTACCCAAAGTGATTTTTCTATCAACTCTAAGCTTGGAAAGCTCTTTATCTCCAAGAAACTGGAAATTCAGTTACATAATTTTTCCAGTTTTTCCTCTGCTTTTTCAAATCTAACTATTTAATAACTAGCATCTACCTCAGTCTGGTATCTGTCCCAAATGCAAGTGGTAAAAAATTCTTTCCTTCTCTAATGATTTGTCTAATGATTCGTCTTTAGTATGTTTTTACTTTTTATATATCTTGGCTATTTGATTTTACTGAGATTACAGATCAAATGTCATCTCCTCACATGATAATACCTATAACTGATAATATGCTTTTTCTTCCTTGAAATTTAATCTTATTATGTCTTAATGTATTACCAAAATTTTCTGAAGACTTTTAAGTGTTCTTGCTCTTATTTTTAAGGGGAAGGCTTTTAGCTGAGTGTAGGGGTAAATTCTGTGCCAGGCTGCTTCTATTTCCCCTAACAGTTCTCACCCTAAGCTACTGAGGCTGCAGACTTTGAGACCCATAAGAGTCCAGGGAATGGCTGGAGTGTGGGAAGAAAATATTAGCCTTTTATTGATATGTTTATCTCATCCTTTGTACTTTTCTTTTATATGCTTCCCTGGTAGCTCAGCAGGTAAAGAATCTGCCTGCAGTGTAGGAGTCCAGGGTTTGATCCCTGGGTCAGGAAGATCCCCTGGAGAAGGAAATGGCAAACCACTCCAGTATCTTTGCTTGGAAAATCCCATCAACAGAGGAGCCTGGCAGGCCGCAGTTCATGGGGCTGCAGAGTCAGGCACATGTAGTATTTTTATTTTATATATATATATATATACATATATATATATATATATATATACACACATATATGTATGTATGTATGTATGTATAGTACATCAATATAGAAAAATTATTTATAAAGTTACATAATATTGGAGATTCATGTTTAATTATTTTAAACTTGAGGGTAGATAAGCAAAAGGTTGAGCATCACTGCTCATTGCATCCTTACTCCTCTCAACTGTAAACTATACTTTTTGCCCCAACCAAGTCCATGTTTCTCCACACAGCCCTATTCCTTCTACCATACTCCCTGGAACTATTGTTGAAAAAACAGTTGAAACAATTCTGAAGAATCAGCAAACTGTCTTACCTCTCCTCAGATTCCTTCTTCCTCTTTGTCTTAACTAAAACCTAAATGTCACTTAAGAAATCATTTTCTTTGCAGTTCTCTCAAGTAATGAGTTTTAATTCTCTTACATTCCTTCTAGTATTTAAGAGAAGAGTTGGCAAGTATGACTGGTTTTCTTTTTGCATCCCACTATTACAGTATTCTCTCAAGGCTTTCTAAATACACTGGTCTAGTGCTCACCCATTCTCTTCCACTGGACTGTTATGCTTGTAATTGCTCATGGATCTCAGGGTCTTTCCTTATCTTTCCACCATCTTAAAATTTTGCTGACTTGTGACAGAGACAGCTAGCAGCCTATTTGCATCCTTTCTCCCTGTCTTCTTTACTAACAAGATTCCTATATTACTAGGGAGTTGTAATACAGCTAGCCAAAACAGTACATTTTCCACTATTCCTCAAAGCAAAATATGGCCATGCTATTACCTAAGACAAATATCATATAACCAGAAGTGGTTGAGACTGACTTCTGGAAGGACTGTAAAACGGGAATGATGGCAGGGGAAAGGAAATGACTCATTCCCCTTTCTCCTCCCTCCTGCCTAGAACAGAAATGGGACGACTGAAACTCTAGTAGGTAGCTTGGACCACAAGGCGACTTTGGTAATCATGTGCTGGTTTATAGATTTGAAGTCAGAAACAGCCTGGGTCCCTGATGATTTCATGGAATTGGTACTGGGTACTGCCAATATCAGACTTTTTTTTAAATGAGGAAATAAATCCTTACTTTACTTATGCATTGTAATTCTGAATTTTCTGCAATAAGAAAGCAAATCTATTTCTAATGCATATACAGTGCTGTGCTCTCAGTTCTTATCAATACTGATTTCCATAACTGTACGGACTCTCCCTTATATGCCAGTAACCTCATAACTAAATTACCATTTCAAACTGCTGTACTGCTAATATCAGTATACCATGTACTCACTCTAAACATAACTGCTTTTCTTCCAACTTTAAACTCTGTTTGTTACAATAGGCTTCCAGTTCATTGGTGTCTCCCTACTTCTTCATTACAATCAGTCTTTTCTCCTTTAACTTCCTTCTGTAACTAGCTTTGATTTTATGACAGATTTTTCTAGGACTTTACTGCCCTATCTCTAAACCCTGAATCTTTTTATTACATTCCTTTGGCAAACGTACACTCATACATAAGCCCAACAATCCTCTCTCCCTGCATCTACATACCAGCAACACAGACCACAGACAGATCAGCATCACTATAAATATTAGAATTATCAACCTCAAATTAGCTTAATACTTTTTCATATTGAATATTCCAGTATTATTTATTTGAGCAAGTAAAATATACTTTCCATCACTACAAACTGAGCAAGCTACAGTTTTTTAAACATACATATTTTTATGACATGCCAACATTTTATGTCCTGTGTGAAACATCTGGTTTGAAACTAATCTTTAAGCTCTCTGTTTTGTGTCCCATCTTCTTTCCTATTTTGGCATTCTCTGAAGACATTTTATATTAATTGTGTAAAGACTGATTTCCTTATTTTCTCAACCTCTCAAATGACCATTTCAAGCATATTTCAAGCAAACCCTCACCCAAACATACACACAGAAAATTAAATAGACATCAGTTAATTATTTACTGTCTATATATACTATTAGTCAACATAGTAACACAATGTGAGGAAATAGAGGAGTGAGCTTCATTTCCCTGGGAGGTCTTTCTCCTTATTTTATTACCAAGTGGACAGTATATGAACTCTACCATCTATGGAGCATAGTGAGCTATTTAATAGAGCAACCGTGGAAATAAATGGCTATCCAGCAATGGTAAAAGTCCATTAAGCAAACACACAGAAAACTAATCAGTATTTTCTTGTTATCAAGAGAATGTTATTTATTCCTATGTAAAAAGTTCAATTTTGTTTCTGATTTGTTACTTTTAACTACTTCCACCATTGCTCATAATAAAAATCGAGATTATCGGTATCTCCTTTGAAGTGAGAATCAGATTTATTCCCAATTCACTACCACCACAACCATCATCAATTTTCTTCACAACACAAATATAATATAAGCTTCTTACCGTCTAAAAGCTAACCTTAATACAAGTGGCTGACACTTGAAATACAGTGCAATGACAACACAGTTTAATGGTTTCACTTACACGCATTTTCTTCTTGGCTTATATGCATATTCAGTCTTTGCAACTACAAGGACATTATTACAAAGTAACACCTTTAATTGAAGGACTGGAAAGAATCTTCTCAAAATTGAAAAGATTTAAGTACAAATTTGCCTAGCTTCTATATTTCTGAGTATCTTACATGGTTTACAATTTGTAGTTGTACAACAAGACACATTTTCTAATATTAATACAGTGAAAAGATGTTAAATCTACTTATGAAAATTTATACACCAAAAGATCTTTTAGTCATACAGATGGGAAAAAGGACTACTTTTATATAAAACTCTGTTCAGGACAAGTAATTCATTGTAGAAGCAGCAGTATGAAGAAAAATTGATGTCCAACATGGAAAATTACCTAGTAAAACAGAATAAATATGTAGCTAGAATCACCTATAGGGAAATATATTTATTTCATCAAGGAAATGTGTTTATTTTTATGAATAAATATTTTTAAAAGATGAGTAATGAGGCATATTTGCAAAAGGATTAAATACTTTCCAACCTAACTTTAATGTGAAGCATTTAGGAGACAAATATTTACTAATCCTCAAGGCATGTATACTTCAAAGTTTCATTAAATCTAAACATTAACATTCTATCACATCCTCATTTATACATGAGAAATCTAAAAATATGAAATGCATGATATACAGACACAAAAGGCACATAAAAGCTATTGTTAAGAGTGATGTACTAGTCGGTTAAATAAATATAGCACTCAAGTAGGAATAAAGCCAAATTTTATTCCAGTAAATAGAACCAAATATATTATTCTACTCATAAGTATATTATAAATACCTGCTCTATGGTTAGTATTGTCTTTGTGAAGGGACAAAATTAAAATAAAAACAAAGTATGAATGAATATATCCTAATAAAGGGTATATACTTCACTCATTCCTTCATTAAGTATTTTTAGAGCTTCTGTCATAATATAATAGCTTTAAGAAAAGTTAGCTCCTTCTGAATTCCTACTAAAAGACTGTGCTGGTACTTAGTAAATAATAGTGATGATCTGATTACTAAAATAACAACACAGATTCTAACTCTGGCCATAAGGAGTAATATTTGCCATCCTACTGTGAACAATCAAAGAAAACTAGACAAAATATATAAAAGAGTTTTTTGGACAATGGAAACAGACATGGTAAGATTAGGACATCTGAAGAAAGGAAACATATGAGATGACACCAATATCAGCCTAGCATTCTGCCTGGAGGTACATCCTAGTCTAAGGAGTAGGAAGGGAATCCTAAACAGAACACAGTGCTCTGAGTTGAGAAAATGGACTGGAGTTCAGGGAGACTGAGGCAGCTGTAAATGGAGGGGCAGAGCTCTGAAGAGTTTGGAGCTACACAGAAAAGACAGGAGTTTATCCTGAGGCTCAGGTGAACACTGCCATGTGCATGTGAAGGAGAAAACGCCGCAGGCCAAAGAGCGAACAGAAGCTGTGAGCTGGACTATTCCCAAGGCACACACAGGGCTGGGATGCATTCAAGTTCCAACCAAAAGGAGCAGAGAGCCCCAGAGGTTTACCCAGGATATTCTGTAGACAGCCCCCAAATAAAACAGGGTTAACCTGTCCCTAAAGCAAAGAGTACTTTAGAACTGCCCCCCAAAGCTAAAAACAAAACAAGGCACCAAAGAATTAAACTGAACAGCAATTAATTGCTGGTTGCATTTAATCCCTTCAAAGAACAGACATTCAAGAACTTAAAATTCACTTTGTCCCTCAATCAATCAAAAATCACTAATGATGGCAACAGAGGAAGAATGTGAACATAAAAAAATAAAACAATGACAAAATAATGGAAATAGCAGATGATGACATTAAAATACTGGGAAATCATTTTGAAGTATTTTATGGAAACCATGAATAAAATGAGGAGATAGGACATACACAAAGGAACACAAAAGGGCCATCCAGAAATGAAATATAAAAATGAAAAGTTTACTGGACAGGATTAATAGTAGTTTAGATATCATAAAAGAAAAAAACTAATGAACTTCAGAACACAGCAGTAGAAACTACCTAAAATAAAGCAGGGAGTAAAAAGACTGAAAAGGAAAACAAACACAAAACCAGAGTTTCAGTGAGGTATGGGGAACCATCAAATGCTCTAACATATATGTAACTGGAGTCCACCCCCTTAAAGGTGGGGAGGAGTGGCAAAAATGATTGATGAATTCTTTGCCCAGCAAAATTATCTTTCAATAAGGATGAAAATAAAAGCTTGTTTCACACCATAGAAGCTGATAGAATTGGTGACAATCGTATTAAGGAAATGATAAACTTTTCAACAGGCAAAAAAATGACACCATATTTAAAACCAACTACAAAGGCATGAAGAATGCTGAAAATGGTAATTATGTGGGAATATACTAAAAATTTTATTTCCTCATTTTATAAATTTCTTTTTAAGAAGGACAATTAAAAAATAACTACATTCTAGGGTTTACAGGTTTATAATTGAAATATATGATAACTACAGCCAAAGGACAAGAGAAGGGAAAAGTAAGTTCTAAACTAATATGTGAAATGCGATTTTATATAGTAGCTGACTGTGACAGGGGTTCCCTGATGGCTCAGTTGGTAAAGAATTCGCCTCCAACGTGTTCGAGCCCTGGGTCAGGAAGATCCCCTGAAGGAGAGCATGGGAACCCACTCCAGTATCTTGCTGACAGAATCCCATGGACAGAGGCGCCTGGAGGGCTACAGTCCATGGGGTCACAGAGTCGGGCACGACCGAAGCAACTGAGCACACACACACAGCCTGTGACAAGTTACTGTAATGCTAGTGTGTGTGTGTGTGTGTGTGTGTGTGTTAGCTTAAAGAGTCTAAAACCAAAACGATTTACTCAAAACAGGAGTAATTATTAAAATGACTATTCTACAATATAAAATTCATGTCTGCAAATATGTTTGCAAAATAAAAAAAGAAATGGAATGTTAATGGATAAGTCAGCAGTCCAACTTTCCGAGGTTTTTATTATTAACCTGTCATGCTACAGTAAAGTATCTGGAGTCAGCTTACAAAAAAGAAATGATACATACTTAGACAAAAGGACTATGAGCTCAAATTAGTTGCTACAGATTCAGAAACCAGCACAAAAAAACTGCTTATCTTTAATTGGCTTAGTCAAATTTATTAGTCATTAAAATCAATTTATGTGATTAACAGCAAATAACAGGCAACTGATTATTAATCCTAATATCCAAGTAGCTTATCACCATCAATAAAAATTCATTATTATTTAGCCTTTAAACATTTACACTGGTGTCCTATGACATCTTGTATATGAAATATACCATATGTATTTTCAACTTCCTGAACAACCACATCTGATTTTCCTATGGTCATATAAAGAAATGACTCTCAAAGAACATTTATACATGGTCACTGAATGTCTATTAATTGTACAATACCACCCCCTAGAGGAAACTTTTAAAAACCAAATCTGAAACTTTGTATGTTGATATTTAATACCAACTTTATGTGTTGATAGTTGATATTGATACTAAATATCAACACACAGTTTAAAGGGAAGGAATCTTTCTAGTTTTTGCTTTATCCACAACATCAAATGTCACAGAATCAAAATATTTATCATATGGTGCCTATGTTTAGTAGGAACTCAAATATTTTCTGGCTTCATTAAGGCAAAAAAAAAAGAGAGAGACATACAAAGCTCAGAAATTGATGTCAGTAACATCAAGCCTGTCCTCATTTCCACTCTCCACTTATCAGGAATCTTCCAGATTACTGCACTGGTTCCCTTTGTTTTCCCACTGATTTAACAAGTCCCTTTACCTTCACTCTGTAACTGCTATTCTAATTACTACCTACTCTCAACAATTTTTCATGTACCCACTTCTCATCTAGCATCTGTCATTCAGGTTCTGGTTCCATCACTTAGTAACAGAAGGACCAGGATGACTATAAGGTTCAAATCAGATACCCAGAAGAAAAGGACTGTTACGAATGCCAAAAGCTCCATGAATGTTAGTTATCTGGCCTCTTTATTCCATGACAACTATAAGGTGCAGCTATGGGGACCATGGCTGCCTCAAAAGTCAGATCAATTCATCATTTTTGGAGTATCTATTCCTTATTGTGTAAGTATTTTTAGTGGCTGGTACCGTGAATGAATCAAGAGGCCCTAGCAGGGTACAGTCTCTTAAGTTTACACTCTAGAAGGGACAGCAGGCATATGAAAAGCAATGAAGATAAAGCCATACAAGGCACAATGAGGACCGAGAGATGATGCATCTTAAAACCAGGGAGTTTAAGACAAAGCCTCCCAGAGAAAGTGACATTTAAGCTAGAATCTTAAGGGTAAAAATGGAGTGGATTTGGTAAGGAGGGGAAGAGGTGTCAAGGGCTGGAGAACAATGTTGGAAGGTCTGGAGACAACAGAAGGTCAGTCAGGTTCTAGAAATGGAGTGAAATTCAGCTTGATTAAAATTACAGAAGATGATGCCATGTTCAAATCATGAGTTATCACTAAAGGCACTTATTTTTTCTGATAGTCAGATGGAGCTACTATTGGTGTTTAAAAAATATTTTTGCTTTTAGTAAAGCTTTTGTTGTTTAGTAATGATGGTATGAAACATGTCCACTTATAGGAAAATTTTTAAAAAGACAAAAGAAAACCATCCAGAAACCTAAAGCTGCAATTTTTTCCTCTAAGTTTATTATGTATGTGTGTGTGTCTGTGTATGTATATATATATAGATGCATTTTTAAAAGTTCAGTTCAGTTGCTCAGTCGTGTCCAACTCTTTGCAACCCCACGGACTGCAGCACACCAGGCTTCCCTGTCCATCACCAATTCTGGGAGCTTGCTCAAACGCATGTCCATCGAGTCAGTGATGCCATCCAACTATCTCATCCTCTGTTGTCCCCTTCTCCTCCTGCCTTCAGTCTTTCCCAGCCATCTGAGTCTTTTTCAATGAGTTAGTTCTTAGCATCAGGTGGCCAAAGTACTGGAGCTTCAGCTTCAGCATCAGTCCTTCCAATGAATATTTAGGACTGATTCCCTTTAGGATCAACTAGTTTGATCTCCTTGCTATCCAAGGGACTCCCAATAATCTTCTCCAACACCACAGTTCAAAAGTATCAATTCTTTGGCACTCAGCTTTCTTTACGGTCCAACTCTCACATCCATACATGACTGCTGGAAAAACCATAGCCTTGACTAGATGGACTTTTGTTGGCAAAGTAAGGTCTCTGCTTTTTAATATGCTGTCTAGGTTTTCATAGCTTTTCTTCCAAGGAGCAAGCATCTTTTAATTTCATGGCTGCAGTCACCATTTGCAGTGAAAAGTTCAAATAATAGTATATATATAATTTTATATCCTGCATTTTTATATCAATCTTTCCCCATGTTACAAAAGATGCTTTCTAATTTCTAAATGATTACATCACTTTCTGTGCAATGGATATACCATAACTTAACCATTTCCACCATGATATATGTTTAGGCTGTTTTTGAGCTTGCCACAAACGTATATAATTGTTCAGATAATCCTAAAGTTCTTCATATATTAGTGATTATTTCCTAGGCAGAAGCTTTTCAAAACTGGAATTACTGTACATCAGATACTTGTACAATTCTATATACTCCGATAAAATGCTTTCTAAAAATTCACACAGCCATGTCAAGGAGAATTTCATCACATACTCATTTTGTATGAGTTATAACTTTAGTCAAAAAATGGTATGCCGTCTTAATTTACACTTGCTACTAATTCAGCTGAACGTTAAAAATTAGTATGCTCTCTTTTAGTAGTACATACACATTTCTGTCCATTTATGTGGATCATAGTTTTCATTTTTTAAAATGGATTTGTATGAGTGTTTTCCCTATCAAGGACACTGGCCCTCTGTCTTTCATCTATTGGAAACATTCTTTTCCTAATGCAATGCTTTTATAAATTAATTGTACTGCTTGTGCAGCACAGGTTTCTAAATGTTTAGTTAACTTTATCCTTCTTTTATTCTGTGAATAAAATTTTATTTTCACTGAGCATTTAAAGTAGAACTTTCAGGTAGCAACAGGTACTACCTGCTTGAAGTAGGGGCTTCCCTGGTGGCTCAGACGATAAAGAATCTGCCTGCAATGCATGAGACCTGGGTTTGATCCCTAGGTTGGGAAGATCCCCTGGAGAAGAGAACAGCTACCCATTCCAGTATTCTTGCCTGCAGAATCCCCATGGACAGAGGAGCCTGGCAGGCTATAGTCCATGGGATCACAAAGAGTTGCACACGACTGAGCAACTTTCACTTAGCTTGAAGTAGAAGGTAGGAAGCTATCTTAATAGTTTAGATGTAAGATGAGGGTATGATGTCAAAGAAACTAAGAAGGTAAGTAAAAATTTAAACATTTGATGACTGGGCTGACTGTGACAGGTATGAAGAAAGGAAGGGAAGGTTAAGTTTGTAATTTCTTAACTAATAAATCTGAAAATCTGACAGATATGAAAGACATTCTAGAAAACTTTGACGCATCAACATTAGCTCAAGTTAAATTTTTTAAATGTGAGAAATTGACAAGTATACAAAAGAACATCCCCAAAGCATAAACTTCTGGCTGCAACAGGATTAACATTAAGGATTCTTCTTAGACAACTTCTATCTTCACTGTGGTGTTGGATACATGAACCTCCACTTGAGAGAACTATTTAGAGCTAAATACAGATATATACACAAATGAATTCATGGAAAACTACGTAAGTCTAAAAGAGATGGGTAGATTGTGTCAATATCAATATTCTGGCTGTGATACTGTACTATGACTTTGCAAGATATTAGCACTGGGCACAATGAGTAAAAGTCACACAGATCTCTTTGTATTATTTCTTCTAACTGTGGATCTATAATTATTTCAAAATAATTTAATGAAAAAAAAATCTAACAGAATTTTTTCCAGGAGTGAGATGTTCCAAGTAAAAGTAAATTCAATAATTTGTTATTACTAATTAAAAAGGTCGAAGAAGTAAACTCTAAGCATATAGTCAAAAAGTAATTTGATATATGATATTTCAACACTTATTCCTGACTTAAAAAGAAAATAAAAGATCAAACAACTTAGAAATATAGGAATACTAAGGTAACAAAAAATGATAACACACTAGAGTATTCCCATTAAGGCCAGATCTAAATCATTTCTGGAAATCACAAAATACTGGAAATGAGGAAGCACAGAGGGCACATCCTATGACATCTCTATGACAGTCTAGTAGCCACAAGCTATGAAATACTGTGCTTCAAGATTCTTTTCATTATGTTTCCTTACTGCAGTAAGAGCATGTGAAAAAACTATGAATTACCCTATATTTATTCAATCAACACATATTACATGTAAACTACATAATTTCCAATTATCCACCATGGCTTTGGTACTGTATTAGGAGTTAAGAGATTCAATGATCATCAATTTAAGACATATTTCTTGCTCTCAAAGTGAATATTCTAGTAAGGCTGGAATATTCGTAACATTTACAACAATGGCATTCGTTAAATATTTATGAATGCCAATTATGTGTCAGGTGGTGAGAGAAAACAAGGTATCAATCCCTGTCTTTCAAGAGAATCCAGGAGACTGAAAGGTAAAGAGGATCAAGAGGATCAAGAGGAGGGATATACTTGATACCATTTCTAGACATCATATGAGCTCAGGAAAACCAATCTGCAAAAAATACTGAGTCGGGAATTTCCTGGTAGTCCAGTGGTTAAGACTCCAAGCTCTCACTGCCGAGGGCCTGGGTTAAATTCCTGGTTGGAGAACTAAGATCCCATAAGCCAAGAGGCATGACCAAAAAATGACACAAAAAAACCACTAACTTAAGAGATCAACAAAATATTAGAAAACAAAAACACCAACCAAATATCTGAAAATCAAAACACAATGCATACTGAAAAGTGATCCAGAGGATGGAAAACCCCGATTATTCATTTAAGACTGACAGACATTTAAGTGTCTATCAATGTGTCTGAATAATGCCTCCAATGCATAGCTTACTCCAGCTACACACAGTTCAAAAGGAAAAAAAGTAAAAAGTACTGAGTCAATAGGAGTTAAATTTGATTAAGAGGAAGTCATAGGGGATTCCAGGCAGAGCGCAACATACAGAGAGGAAATATAAGATAATACGGAACTTTTATAAATCAGTGAGTACTTTAGCAAAATAACCTTTAGTTTTTCTTCTCACAAAAAATTCTTCCTTGCTCTAGGAATTTAGAAAATTTTTGTTTGCTCTAAGGTTACAGAAATGTGTCCCTTCACACATTTTTAGGTTGACATTTACTACTTTTTATCTGAAGTTTAAACAGGTAAAAAATGCAATTTCTGTACTATAGATGTCAAGTACTGACATCTAAAAATTTTATCACTCTTTCAACTGTAAACACCATAGCAATTTGGTATCTATTACAATCTTTTCAGATAAAAAAATTATTTTTTTCAAGAGTCAGAATACACTGTCTTATTTTCTTTTAACCCATATTTCTATGTACTTTACAGGATTTTATTATAAAAATGTATCTGCAAGCTCAAAGGTGTTACTTGATTATCCTATCACACTGCTCTGCAACAAAAGTATATAAAAATTTAAATTTAAATTTTTATTAAATTTCCTGAGAGAAGGTGCTATGTGTTAAAATGTTTCTTCTGGAATTGAGTTTTTGCAATTGTTATGTATAACGACGTAACATTTAAAACAATATGAATTTTATTTATCTTAATAATCGCTAAGTATAAAAAGTAAACTTTCCTTGGAAGTGCATGAGGTAAACCGCCTATCTATGAATGAACATGATTTATCCTCATAACGAACCAGAGTATTGGTTCTATTCCTGCTTTCACTTTTATGAATTTAACAAGGGAGAAAATTCATTCACATAAAGCAGCAGATGAGAATGGAAGCTTTGTCACAGCAAAACTACCAAATTCTTTAAATTCCTTCTGGGTTATAGGCTAAAAACCACATCATTACTTATCATCAAATAACATTTTTAATAATCTTTCTTAGCTGACATTTTAATTAGGTTTGCCTCAAAATTTGTTTTAAGACTAGAAAAGAATGTGTCACCCCTTCATCAGAATATTCATTTTCTCAATTCCTCTGAAGTATACAGAAAAGACCTTATAAAGACTCATCATTTGCTTTCAAAGGCTTCTTTTTATTCTAAGAATGAGACAGGATTCGGAAAACTGAAATAGTGTTTGTTTCAACATCCTCTGGTAGGAAAAAAAAGTCATAATATTTTAATCTTATCACTTGTTTTAAATGTATTTCTGAAAAAAGCAAAACACTTCAGAGCTGAAAATTTACCTCATTTGAGGAGAATGTTCACCATTCTACATAAATGGCAAAACTGCTCAAGTCAAACCAATCAGCCATTGGAGGCTTACTTTTTTCAGAAAAATATGACTTCTCTAATTCAAGTAAACATTAACACATGTTCCCACACACTCTCTCTCATTTCTGGATTCTAAGACTAAAATTTTGATAACCTACAGACCTTGATATGAGCTTGTCACCTGAATGAAATAAGTTACTCCCACTTCAGCATTTCCCTTTTGCTTTTACCTCAGTCCATCCTAAAGGAGATCAGTCCTGGGTGTTCACTGGAAGGACTGATGTTGAAGCTGAAACTCCAATACTTTGGCCACCTGACGCGAAGAGCTGACTCACTGGAAAAGACCCTGATGCTGGGAAAGATCGAGGGCAGGAGAAGGGGATGACAGAGGATGAGATGGTTGGATGGCATCACCAACTCGATGGACATGGGTTTGGGTGGACTCCAGGAGTTGGTGATGGACAGGGAGGCCTGGCGTGCTGCGGTTCATGGGGTCGCAAAGAGTCGGACACGACCGAGCGACTGAACTGAACTGAACTGTCCTCAGGAATGACACTTTAATAAGGAACAGAGAACGAAACGCTAAGATCATATAATGAAAACTCTTACCATTTTGAAACTTCAACACAGGCCAGTTTTGAACATGGCCTTACCATGTTCCCCAAGAACAAGGACAACATGCTCCATACCATCTTGCACTTGACCTTGGTTGCAAACTGCGCCTTTGCACTCCTCTGGATAAAATCCAAAATGATTGAACAATGGCTGCTAATAGCTAAGAAAAATTCCTCCTTCTTCTGAGATTCATTCTTGACCAATTATTCCTGAAAGGAGATGACTCCAGGTGACTCCCCTTATAAAAAAGCTGTATGTTAGAATGTTCCTTTCACATCCTTTGTTTCCCATGCCCAGCATTTTTAGATAAAGGCTTATTCTGTGCTCTAACTGATTTTCTTCCAAATAAGACACATAAAGACAGGAAGCTCTATCTAATAGCTTAATAAATGGAGGTTTCACTAACACCAGTAATTTGTTAGAACTGTCCTTTTTTTCTGGACACCCTGGAGGATTTTCCACTTTCTCCTCCAGAACAATTCACCATAAAAATACTAATGATGCAGGAGAGCCTGCTTTTATTCTTTAAAGTAGGAAAAGGGCAATTGAGAACAAGATATAGTAAAAAATAAATAAATAAATGAAGGGAAGCATACTACTTTGCCACCCTGACCAAAGGAACTTTGTCAGGAAAGAAACACAGAAGTTGCGACATGTGAAAATGATTCCTGTAGAATTATTTGCATATTGAAGATTGAAGAGTACTGGTTTAGTAGTTCTAGTGCCTAAGTTACAAGAAAAAAACTGTCATAAGCCATTTTTTGTTACACAGCAGAATCAGATCTAAAATATAACCTATACAGTAATTATCAGATAGCAAATATAAATGCAAATATTTTTAAAGCACTTAAAGAAATGAGTGCTTCTGAAACAGTTAAAAGATTATCAGAAATGGCGAGCTGATTTAAAAACAAAGTAAGAGAACATCTAGAAATAAAAAATGAAAATGTTAATAGAAATGCAACAGATGGGTTATACAATATATGAAGGGGAACACTGACCTAGAGAAATACACAGAATGCAGCATAGAAAGAAAATGGACACAAACTATCAAAGCATTAAGAGATAAAGAAGCTAAAGGAGGAAAATGCAACACGTCTAATTAAAATTGAAGGAAAGAACAGAGATAGCAGAGAAACAATAATTGAAAGTAGAGAATTTTCTAGATTTGATGAAAGACACCCATCTACAAACTCAGGAAGCCAAAATCTCAAATAAGGTACACAAAAAGAAATCAAGACCTAGAAAATCGGAACATAAATCATTAGAGATTACTCAATTGGTCATATTTTAAAATTAAGAACTTTTGCACATCAAAGGATTTCATAAATAGAATGAAAAATCAAAAATCAAACTTCTCAAATAAACTTTGAAAAGACATTTGCAATACCAAAAGATCAGTAGCTAGATTAAAACAATGAAATAGAAAATGGTCAAAAGCAATAAGTAGGTATTTCAATAGGAAATCACAAATGGTTAATTAACATATGAAAAGATGCTCAACCTTATTAAGACTCAGTGAATTGCAAATTTCATTCCAGTGAGACATCATTTCACACTCACCAGATCAGCAAAAATTTGAAAGTCTAATCACAGCAAGCATGGTAGATATATTAGCATTCATTTTACTATTCCTTGAACTGTATGTACACATTATATATGTTCTTTAACACGCACATAAGAAAGAAAGAAAGAGAAGTGGCTCAGTCGTGTCCGACTCTTTGTGACCCCCTGGACTGTAGTCTACCAGGCTCCTTTGTCCATGGAATTTTCCAGGCAAAAGTACTGGAGTGGGTTGCCATTTCCTTCTCCAGTGCTTCATAACAAAAATATTTTTTAAGTGACACCTGGTTTTAGCAATAAAAATCATGGTTCTTGACCCTGCTGAGAGCAGTTTCAGTGAAATAATGGGATTGAAAACCAGACTGCAATGGGCTGAAAAAGATCTATGAGGTAAGGATCTAAAGACAACTACAGACAACTATTTCAAGCCTAGCTTTGAGGCTGGGCCGACAGGACTGCAACTCCAGGGGAATGTCACAGTGAGAGCTCCTTTTATTTTTTAAATAAAGGGAACCGGGGCAAGTTTAGGAAGAAACAGCAGAAAAGGGAGGATAGTGACACAGGAAATAAAGGGTCCCAGGAGAGTAACAAACGTGTAGAATACAGCGCCCATGGAGGGACTGCTTCTAGACAGAATCAAGGGTTCCCACTTAATTGTTACAAGAAATAATCTCTCTGACTTTAATCACATCGCTTTTCTGCTTGCTCTATTTACTCTAGTTACAATAGTCACTTTAATCCTCTTTTAAGCAAGCCCCTACCTCAGGACTTTTGCACTTGCTCTCCCCTCTATGGAGAGCACTCTCGCCCAGGTGATGCAAAGCTTGCTTTTCACTCCTGTTAAGTTTGTTCAGGTGTGAACTCAGCGAAGCTTTCCCTGACCACTCTGAAAATGAAATCCCTCCCTCACTTCCTACCACCCTACTCCTGGTACTCCCTGTTCTTTCCCAGCTTTAATTTTCTTCACAGTCTTGTAATATTCTATATAAATTTACTCATTTTACTGTTTAATCCACCCCCCCTCCCCCAATATGTACGCTTCATGAATGCTGTAGGCACTGTGCCTGGTAATACTCATACAGGTAAAATCTCAATAAATACAAGCTGAATGAATGACTAATGGTCCCTGCTTGAGGAACCTGAAAAACAAGTATAACGCAAAAATGTTGTTATGATCCGAACAAACTGAGGAGGTAAAGCCTTGAGAGTAATCATCTTACTGCCCACAGAAGAGGTGACACTGAGTTAGAATCTGAATTAAGGAGTTCGCCAAGTGGAAAAAAGGGTAGATTTCCAAGAAAGGGAAGAATGTGGAGGTTTGAAAGGGCCTTGCACATTTGAGGAGTGAAAATGTGGTACTCCTGGTTTATGGCCGGGATGGCAGTGGACCGTATTTCGGCTAACCTTATACTGTCTATGAAAGAGGACACCTTACACTGAGCTTCTCAAAGTTAAAAATCCTTTTCAGCGTACTATGGTTGCTTGGTCACTTGTTTTATTTGCAGCAAAGTTAGAATGTGGAATATAAAATAACCTATAATGGAACTACTGTCTTTAGCACAAAGGAAAAAGTGTGATCAAGTCTGATCTGTGTTTTTCATCAACTGTATCACAACCAAAGTGAGAGTATGTCACCCAATGTCTCAACCTCATTTATTGCTCAAAATCAAGGCTACAAGTTCTCACTGGTAGAAGACAGCAGTTTAAATGCAGGACAAATCGGTAAATACAAGTGTTTGTTCTGTAGCAGCCACTCTTTATTTATGAATGGGCCTGCAAGTTGTCATAAGTAACCCACACTCATTACAATGTTTTCAATTAGTCAATGTTCCTTTTGCCCACATCACTACTGTCTTTGGAACACTTATCTTCCTTTCAGCCCCAACTCAGTTACTTAACTACCCAGGTTAATTTCAGGATTTCCTAGTGGAGACAGAAAGCTCCTGTGTGTACACACAGGGAGAAAACTTTAGAACACTGTTTCAGAGTCCATGAGCCCATGTATTCCGTTTAAAAATATTTAGTTGGTGGACGCTAAAGTACTTTCGAGATTTTGCCTTTCTGAGGCCTGGAGCGGGCAGGGAACTTGGGGATCCCTAAGGAGGGCGGGACCCCGGGGACAGGTCAGAGGTCAAAGCTCAGGTCTAAAGCTAGGGAGGCGGGGACGGCCTTAAGAACCAGGGGGCGGGGGTGGGGAGCGGAGGCCAAGGAGGACCGCGGAGACTCGGAAGGACTCACAGTAATATGCCACCACAGGGTCTCGCTTGTCATGCTCCTGAGCCGTCCTCAGATGATGCTGTATGCTCTTAAACTGTGGGGGCAGCGGGGGCAGTGTAGCAAGAGCAGCCATCTCCTCTTCAGGAATCACCACTTCCTACTCGCCGGCCGCCGACACTTCCGCTTCCGCCTGGGAGGGTGCCCGCACGAACGCGCACGGCAAATCCCACCCATTTCCCCGTTGCTCAGCGACAGCGAGGCAACTACGGGTTGGCAGCAGGGACAACCTCAATTTGCCTGGCACGTAGCGGTTAGAGCCGAGAGGAGCTAAGCGCTTCGGCCATCCCGCTGCCTATGGAACCAGCGCTCTCTGCTGGCTGCTGGCAGGAGGGACCAGAGATTTTGTTTTACTTCTCTTTGTTTTGCCATCGACCCCCGCTTTTGTGGCTTAAGGACTGGTAGAAAGGGAAAAACAGGAATAAAATGATGTTTATTAATTGGGAGAAAAGGTAAAGAGATGAATTTGGCATCCTTCAGGAATTATCGTTTCCAGTTCCTCACATTATATTAATAGCGTCCAGAGAAGCCTCTCTGACTTTATTTTTTTTTTTTTTTTTTTATTCTTCCAATTTTATTTTATTTTTAAACTTTACATAATTGTATTAGTTTTGCCAAATATCAAAATGAATCCGCCACAGGTATACATGTGTTCCCCATCCCGAACCCTCCTCCCTCCTCCCTCCCCATACCATCCCTCTGGGCCGTCCCAGTGGACCAGCCCCAAGCATCCAGCATCATGCATCGAACCTGGACTGGCAACTCGTTTCCTACATGATATTTTACATGTTTCATTGCCATTCTCTCACATCTTCCCACCCTCTCCCTCTCCCACAGAGTCCATAACACTGTTCTATACATCAGTGTCTCTTTTGCTGTCTCGTACACCGGGTTATTGTTACCATCTTTCTAAATTCCATATATATGCGTTAGTATACTGTATTTATGTTTTTCCTTCTGGCTTACTTCACTCTGTATAATAGGCTCCAGTTTCATCCAGGATGTCTGGCTCTAGGTCAGTGATCACACCATCATGATTATCTGGGTCGTGAAGATCTTTTTTGTACAGTTCTTCTGTGTATTCTTGCCATCTCTTCTTAATATCTTCTGTTTCTGTTAGGTCCTTACTATTTCTGTCCTTTATTGAGCCCATCTGCATGAAATGTTCCCTTGGTATCTCTGATTTTCTTGAAGAGATCTCTAGTCTTTCCCATTTTATTGTTTTCCTCTATTTCTTTGCATTGATCGCTGAGGAAGGCTTTCTTATCTCTCCTTGCTATTCTTTGGAACTCTGCATTCAAATGGGACTATCTTTCCTTTCCTCCTTTGCTTTTCGCTTCTCTTCTTTTCATAGCTATTTGTAAGGCCTCCTCAGACAGCCATTTTGCTTTTTTGCATTTCTTTTTCTTGGGATGGTCTTGATTCTTGTCTCCTGTACAATGTCATGAACCTCTATCCATAGTTCATCAGGCAGTCTATCAGTTCTAGTCCCTTAAATCTATTTCTCACTTCCACTCTATAATCATAAGGGATTTGATTTAGGTCATACCTGAATGGTCTGGTGGTTTTCTCCACTGTCTTCAATTTCAGTCTGAATTTGGCAATAAGGAATTCATGATCCAAGCCACAGTCAGCTCCTGGTCTTATTTTTTCTGACTGTATAGAGGTTCTCCATCTTTGGCTGCAGTCTGATTTCAGTGTCGAGCATCTGGTGATGTCGATTGTATATACCATTGTAGGTAGTCATCAACTTTTCCTTCTGCCATCAGTGACATTAATCCTTTTTCTTTTTTCTCCTTGCACACTGTCAGGATGTGACACTTTATTTACTTCCTCCAGTAACCTTCATCTTCATTTTATCTCAGTTCCCAGTTTTGAGAGTTCATCTTAAAGCTGGTTTTCATTGAAATCACATCACTTGAAGAAACAAGATCTCAAACTCTGAAATTTCCCTCTGCCTACTATTTTCTAATCAACACTCCCCCCTATCCTCATCCAAACCTCAGCAGAACCTGCTCAATGTCCTTGTATTACCTCCAGTGCACATCTATCTTTTTTCCACTGCTATTTGCAGAGTACATCACCTTACTCAGGGGGCTGCCTGTTTTTCAAAGAACTGAGTTCTGTGTTCTCCCCAATTTGAGCAACATATTTATTACCTCTTAAGAATGTATGTACTATGTACTGAATATTTGTGTCTCCCCCAGATTCATGGGCTTCCCTGATAGCTCAATTGGTAAAGAATCTGCCTGCAATGCAGGAGACCCTGGTTCAATTCCTGGGTCAGGAAGATCCCCTGGAGAAGGGCTAGGCTACCCACTCCGGTGTTCTTGGGCTTCCCTGGTGGTTCAGCTGGTGAAGAATCCGCCTGCAATGCCAGAGACCTGGGTTCTATCTCTGGGTTGGGAAGATCCCCCGGAGAAGAGAAAGGCTACCCGCTCCAGTATTCTGGCCTAGAGAATGCCATGGACTATATAGTCCATGGGGTTGCAAATAGTCAGGCACAACTCAGTGATTTTCACTTTCACTTTTCAAATTCATATGTTTAAAGGTAATGCTTGAGGTGATATCAGGAGATGGGCCCTTGGCATATGATTAGCTCATGTGGGCAGAGCCCTCGTGAATGAGATTAATACCCTTATAATAGAGACCCTAGAGAACTGGCTTGCTCTTCCACTATTTGCAGATACAACAAGAAATCAGCAGTCCACAACCTGAAAGAAGGCTCCTTCCAGAACTTGATCTTGCTGGCACTTGACCATCCAACTTTCAGAACTGTAGGAAATAGATTTCTGTTGCTTATAAATTGCCCAGTCTGTGGTATTTTGTTAAAGCACCCAATCATGCAACGATAGTATGGTTTCTTTCTCCTCTATTTACACTATCCAGTCAGAAGTTGCTAGATTCATAGAGGAATTAATGAAGCAAAGCAGAATGGTCTCTCTGTCCTTATAAATTTGGAGGTACTCTTTTTCTATTACTTCTTGAATCTCATCTGTGATTTTCCTTAAAGTTCACTGTAGAAGTTCTTAAAAAGCTCATATCTAGGTGTCCTTCTTACCCCCACACCCCCAGACTTTCAGATATAATTGTTCTGGGTTGGAGCCTAAATATCAGTGTTTTGGGATTTTGCTCCACCTGCCAACACATGCTGTCTTCTTTCTAAGCACTGTACTCCCTTCACCAGAAGATAATTGATATTTTGGAGAACTTAGGTCCAGTACTCTTGCCTGGAAAATCCCACGGACAGAGGAGCCTGGTGGGCTGCAGTCCATGGGGTCACTGAGTCGGACACGACTGAGCGACTTCACTTTCACACATTGGAGAAGGAAATGGCAACCCACTCCGGTGTTCTTGCCTGGAGAATCCCAGGGACAGGGGAGCCTGGTGGGCTGCCGTCTATGGGGTCACACAGAGTCGGACACGACTGAAGTGACTTAGCAGCAGCAGTCAAAGCTGTAGTTTTTCCAGTAGTCATCTATGGATGTGAGAGTTGGACTATAAAGAAAGCTGAACGCTGAAGAATTGATGCTTTGGAACTGTGGTGTTGGAGAAGACTCTTGAGAGTCCCTTGGACTGCAAGGAGATCCAACCAGTCCATCCTAAAGGAGATCAGTCCTGAATATTCATTGGAAGGACTGATGTTGAAGCTGAAGCTCCAATACTTTGGCCACCTGGTGTGAAGAATGGACTCATTGAAAAAGTCTCTGATGCTGGGAAAGATTGAGGGCAGGAGGAGAAGGGAACGACAGAGGATGAGATGGTTGGATGGCATCACTGACTCGATGGACATGAGTTTGAGCAAGCTCTGGGAGTTGGTGATGGACAGGGAAGCCTGGCGTGCTGCAGTCCATGGGGTCACAAAGAGTCGGACACAACTGAGTGACTGAACTTAACTGAACTGAACAGACATTGTTAACATAACAGCACGTGGAAATTATTCTGTGAAATAAATACTAAAAACACGAGGTTGAATTTTGTGGTTGATGATTTTCTATTAAGAATTTACTGATATTTTACTATGAAGAAAGACCTAAACTCTTCTCCATCCAACTCTAATCAATTGCTGAAGGATCTGATATCCCCTTCCAGGTTGGGGTAGAATTTTGGCAAGTTAAAGAAGTGCAGAGATATGGGATAGGAGCAACCACAGGAAGAAGAAAAGGGAGAGAGACTGGACTTGTGGGTGTTTTGACGGAAAAAGTTAAATGCTTTGCACCATTCCCTGGACTCCAGTGTGGTCATCTCACAGCAAAACTTTCTGTTCTGATTGTGGCCACACATACTTTTATGGGAAATGACAGGGCTCAGCCAAAGTAATAAGGATGGTATATACTTATAGCTGTTTCTTTTGGGTACACTATGGTAGAAATTTGGCTTCCAATACATGAGACTCACATTCTTATTGTTTATCATCTCCTAAAATAGATTCCCCCCCTCCCCCTTACAGTTACTAGCAGAAGATTAAAAGAGAAGACCAATGAGTTGGCCAGTTCCATCTACACATCCATGGCTGAGACAAGGATAAAGGTTTAAAAAAAAAAGGCTATTTATGTTTTCAGCATGGATATCTGGTTGTCCTAGCACCATTAAGTTATATTGGAGAATTAAAAAATACATAACTATATATGTGTTAAACTATTTTTGATCTATTACTCCTGTAATCACTGTGCCTATCTGCATGCCAGCCCTACACTCTTTTGATTATTGTACCTTTGTAGGAAGTTGTGTTGTTGCCGTTTAGTTACTAAATCGTGTCTGACTCTTTGTGACTCCGGGAACTGTAACCCACCAGTCTCCCCTGTCCATGGAATACTCCAGGCAAGAATACTGGAGTGAGTTGCCATTTCCTCCTACAGGGGATTTTCCTGACCAAGGAACTGAACCCACATCTCCTGCAGTGGCAGGTGGGTTCTTCATCAGTGAGCCTCCAGTGAAGCCCCCATACCTGTGAGTTTGTTTCTATTTTTCATGCGCATTCATTCATATTGTATAGCAAGTCTTAAGAGCTCGTAATGTAAGTTGTCTACTTTTATTTTAGTTTTTCAAAATTATGTTGGCTATTCTAGGTCTTTTGTATTCCGTGTAAATGTTAAAAGCAGCTTCTTAATTTCTACAGAAGCTTGCTGGGATTTTAACTGAAATTGTGTTGGATCAACATATCAGTTTCGAGTGACTGAGTTTTAAAAGATTAAGGCTTCCAAACCAAAAACTCACTTATTTAAAACAGTTTTAATTTCTTTCAACATTTTTTAGTTTTCATTGTACAGCTTTAGCACATCTGTTGTAAAATTTCTCTCTTATCTGTTTCATGTTTATGAATGTTAAATGACATTTTAAAATTACAATTTCATTTTTATTACTCTACAGAAATTTTAACCTTGATAACTTAATTACAAATTCTAGTAACTTTCAGTATGTCCTTTAGAATTTTCTATTTCATGATTATGTCTGTGACCATATTTCTTCTTTTCTAATCTGTATATCTTCTATTTTTTGTCTTACTGCATTAATGAATAAGTATATATTTAAGTATGTATTTTTTGTTTTGTTTAGTCTTATTGGCTTCAGTTCAGTGCTAAACGGAAGTGGTAAAAGTACACAGCCTTATCTTTTTACCTGACTAAAGGGGAAATTATTTATTCTTCCACTATTATTAAGTGGGATATTTCCTGTAGGTATTTTTAGATGCTTTTTATCAAGCTTAGGTAATTCTCTTACAGTGAGAGATATGGGTTTTTGTTTATTTCATTATGTTAATAAATGTTTATGTAATCCAGTGCTTTTATCTGCATCTAAGATGACTAGGTGAGTTTTTTCCTTTATTCCATTAATCTAGTTGAATTGCATTAAGTGGTTTTCAAATGTTAAAGCAACCTTTCATTCCTGGGATAAATCCCATTTGAACATGATGTCTAATCTTTTATGTATATTGCTGGATTACATATGCTAGACTGTTTTTGCTAAGCATTTTTGATATCAAGGTTATACTGGCTTCATTTAATGACATGGCAAATAGTCCTTCCTAAAAGAGATTGTATTTTTTTTTCCCTTAAACATTTGATGGAATTCACCACTGAAGATATCTGGGCCTGATATTTTCTTTCTGAGATAGCTTTATCTGGGCCTGATATTTTATTTCTGAGAAAGCTCTTGATTTTTAAATTTAATTTCTTTAATATGTATAGAGATATTCATATTTTCTAGTTATTGTTGAGTCAGCTTTTAGTAATATGTGTCTTTCAAGGAATTTTTCCATTTCACATAAGCATCAAACTCATTGGTGCAACATTGTTCATGGCGTTTCCTTATAATCATTTAAATGTTCTGTTTTGATGTCCCTTTTGCTTTTTTTTTCATTTATGATAGGAGTAATTTTCATTTTCTCTTTTATTCTGAAGGAATATCTTTCTCTAATTTATCTCAGTTTGGCTAACTAGAAATTGATCAATTTTCTAGTCTCTTCAAAGACCATCTTTTCATTTCATTGATTTTTCTATTATCTTTCAGTCTTCTATTTCAATGTTTTGTGCTCTTATTTTTATTTACCTACTATTTAATTAGTATTTAAACAGTTTTTTAAAATAATTTCTTGAGGTGTAATCTAAAATCATTTTAGAACTTTCTTTTTTCCTAACATAATATTTAGAGCTTTTTATATACTGCCAATAACTGTTTTAATTACTTTCTACAAATTTTGATAAATTATGTTTAAAATTTTCCATGTAATTTTTTCTTTGATCAATGGGTTCATAAAAATGTATTGCTCATTTCTAAAATATTTGAGCATATTTCAGATATCTTATTTATATTTATTTCTAGTTCAATTCCATTGTGATTTCAATCCTTGAGACTCTATCATGACTCAGAAAATGTACTCTCTTGAAGAATGGTACCCATGCACTTGAAAAAATAGATATACTCTGCGCTTTGTTTGGCAGAGTGCTCTCTAAATATGAATTAGTTCCAGTTATTCATTGGTGTGTCCTATTTCCTTCCTGATATTCTACTTTGTCAGTTGATTACTGGTGTTGAAATATTTAATTATAATTGAATTTGTTTCTCTTTTCAGCTCTAGCAGGCTTTGCTTCTTATATTTTGGCACTTTCTAATTGGTGGCATACACATTTATAACTGTTATGCTTCCTAATGAAATTATACTTTAATCATTATGAAATGTCTATTTTATCCTTGTCACTATTCCTTATCCTGAAATCTGCTTGCGTTTTCTCATTTATTAATGCAGCTAATTCAGCTTTCTGATCCTTACTGTTTGCATGATATATCTTTTTCTACTTTTTATTATCTATTTAATATTCATTAAAATATTTTAAAAATATTAAATCTTTAAATATTTAAAGTGAGCTTCTTGTTAATAATTTGATCTGTTCATATTTTTTAAAATGTAGTCAGCAATCCCTGTTTTGCTTTGGAATGCTTAGACTTTTATATTTATTGTAACTTGATATTTTTAGGTCTAATTCTACTACCTTGTTATTGTTTTCAGTTTGTCCCTTCTGTTTTTGTTCCTTTTTGTCTTTTTGGCCATCTTTTGGATTCACTGAATGTTTTGATTTCCTTTTTTGGCTTAGTAGCCAAAATTTTGTTGTTTTTATTTTCCTAGTTGTCTTGTATTTTATAGTATACATCTTTAAATTATCACAGTGTATTTCAGGTGACAATGTATAACTCCATATATATCATAAAACCTTACAAGGATATACTTTCACACATGATTTGATATGCTACATTTTTCTAATTGTTATTTTCAAGACGAATTTTGGATCTATCTAAACTCCGGGAGTTGGTGATGGACAGGGAGGCCTGGCGTGCTGCGATTCATGGGGTCGCAAAGAGTCGGACACGACTGAGCGACTGAACTGAACTGAACTGATCGTATATTGTTCACTTTATAATTTGTTACTTTCTGTCTTTATCCTTATTAAATTGTTATTGTTTTCCTTAGTTTTATTTTGAAGTTCTTATATTTGCTGCTTGAATTACATTTATTGTTTCTTTTTTAAATGTGAAGTGTATTTTCTGCTGTCAATTTGCCAGGCACTACAATTTTGGCAACATCTTATAGGATTTAATATGTAGTATCCTGACCATTTTTCATTTATAAACAGACTGAAAAACTTCAATTTAAATTATCTTATTTGACCCAAGAACTTTTTATGCAATAACTTTAAATATATCTTTAAATATATTTTCAAGTGGCTAGTTAGTTGTTTAGCTTTGACATTCTTATTCATTTTTGATACATTTGCAGTTTAGTTAGAAAAATCAGTTTTTATATTTTATATAATTAAATATCTGATATTTATATGTTATAAATGCTATATTTTTTGTAACATTTATTATCCAGGTATATATAGCTGTGTGCTAACAATCCTGATATACTTACTAAGAAAATGAAATCATAGAATAATATAGATCATTAAGGAATTAAAAAGACTTTCCAAACAAACTCACACAGAATCTGCATCTTTACGCATATGTACTATTCACTTAAATGAAGCAGAGGTGACCAGAGTTCCTCTGCTGCTGCTGCTGCTAAGTCGCTTCAGTTGTGTTGGACTCTGTGCAACCCCATAGACGGCAGCCCACCAGGCTCCTCCGTCCCTGGGATTCTCCAGGCAAGAACACTGGAGTGGGTTGCCATTTCCTTCTTCAATGCATGAAAGTGAAAAGTGAAAGCGAAGTCACTCAGTCATGCCTGACTTTGTGCAACCCCATGGACTGCAGCCTACCAGGCTCCTCCGTCCACAGGGTTTTCCAGGCAAGAGTACTGGAGTGGGGTGCCATTGCCTTCTCTAGTGGCTTAGAAATGCTATCTTTCCTCCTTGTCAGTTGGGGAGAGAGAGTCCAGGGCTGAGGAGGCTAGATTGACAGGACAGAGTGCCTCAGGGGGAGAAGCTGCAAAGCATGGGAGCCCAGAGATCTGTAAAGGGTCTTTGACTGAGGCCTGATCAATGTAACATCTTTGCAGGAAAAGAACTACCTTAAAGGATTAAAAGGAACAATATCCAAGAATCACACAGAAGTGAGAATAGTTACTTTTCCCAACAGCTAGGGTAGAAATTCTCTTTAAAAGAGGCATTACTTTGAAAATGTCCTAGGATGAGTCAGAATAAGAATAAATCAAAGTGTTCATCTTTGAATGGGCAATGATATTTAAGGGAATTCTATTTTTTTTAAAATGATCTTCCCTTAGAAAATTTGTAAGAAGCCATCAAGAAGAATGTCTTTTTACCCCTCTCCCTTCTTTCCTTGGGCACAGCAAAGACCTGCTTCATGTAGCTACAGTAATTTCTGTGGCAACTGTGAGTGCAATGGGCCAGATGTTTGTGTTCCCCCCAAAATTCATATTTTGGAAATCCTAACCTCCAGTGTGATGATTTTAGCAGGTGAGACCTTTGTCAAGTAAGTAGGTCTTGGGAATGGAACCCTCATGAATGGGGTTAGTGTGCTTGTAAAAGGAACCCTAGGGAGCCCTCTGTCTTTCCGCAATGTGAGGCTGTGATGACAAGACTATAATGCAGAGGAAGATTCTCATCAGAACCTGAACATGCCTGCACCCTGATCTGAGACTTCCATCTTCCAGAACTATGAGAAATAAATTTCCTTTGTTTATAACCTATCCAGCTGAGATATTCTGTAATAGTAGTCCAATTGGACTAAGACAGTGAGTCAACCAGCCTGAGAAGGGAATTTAAGAATTTGAGAACAGTGGAAAAATAATATTTTCAAAGCATCAAAGGGGTATCTCATAGGGTACTCAGAAAGGTTTTGGCTTAGTAATGGGGCAAAATTGAGCCTTTGGTGAGGGTTAACCTGCCCCCATCTCACAGAGCTTAAAAGGAAGCACCAAGGATCAAGTCATTTCACTGTGCACTAGAATAGAATTTAAGAATTATTTATGTAAGAACTTCTCTGTAGCTCAAATGGTAAAGAATCTGCCTGTAATGCAAGAGATCAGGGTTCAATCCCTAGGTCAGGAAGATCCTTTGGAGAAGGGAATGGCAAGCCATTCCAGTATTCTTGCCTGGAGAATCCCATGGACAGAGGAGCCTGTTAGGCTACAGTCTGTGGGGTTTCAAAGAATTGGACATGACTGAGCAACTAAAGCACCAATTATTTATGTGTGTGTCTGTGTGTGTGTGTGTGTGTGCGCGTGTTAGTCAGTCAGTTGTATCTGGCTCTTGGTGAGCCCATGGACTGTAGCCCACCAGGCTCCTCTACCCACGGGGTTTTCTAGGCAAGAATACTGGAGTAGATTGTCATTTCCTTCTCCAGGGAATCTTCGGATCTTTCGTCTCCTGCATTAGCAGATGGATTCTTGGTCTTATAAAGGTGCTAAGTCTTGTTTATCTTTGTATTTGAACTTTTAATGTGGTACATGTTTAATAATAGATACTAAGCAGCTATTCGTTGAATTTCTCTTGAGCTATCATGTGGAGAAAGCCTCAATGATTTAAAAATCCTTAAATGTAAAAATTCATGATATCAACTACGGGTTGAATAATGCTTAAGAAAAAAATTGAAAACCTCAGTTTTTTACTGAATATACTTATTTCCTTAATAAACTGCTAGTATAAGGCAGTCATACATAAAGTTTTTAAATGATATTATATGGACATGATTATTGGTAAAACAGGCAGTTAAAACGAAATGCACTGAATTAATATGAACATACCTTAGAAATCATTTCATAGTGATTTAGCAAGTCTAACAATATAAATATAATTTTCTATCTCATTAATCTTGTATATAGAAACTACAGTTATAGAATATCTATGAGCACAGAGGGATTTTTTTTCATCTAACAAGAAGCGAAGAGACCATGCATATTATTTCCCATAGCATTTTTTATTTATTTAGTGGCCATATTACCATATACTTTAATATTAAAAATTTCAAGAAAACAGTATGAGTATAATATTAAAAATGTAAATGCTCCATTTCTTCAAGTTAGTGATCAAATTATAAAATGACTCTTTTAATAATTAACTGACAACTGTTGTACTTCAGTAAGTTATATTTTACATGAGTGCAACAATAATTACATCCTCAAAATGTATGCTGCTTACTTAAGTGGAGAGGGAAATGACTTTCTAGTTAAGAAAGCTGAATCCTGGTCTGGTTATGTGACTTTGGATACATACATTAACTTCCATGAGCCTAATTTTCCACCGGTGTAAAGGAGCTGATAAAAGTTTCTCTGGCCAAAATACTGTGATTGATTAAGTTGTTGTGTATGAAAGGGCTCTGTAAAAGTACTATTTAAAAAATGAGTTATCATTAGTTCCATGTATATTTCTTAATGTGTGAAAAAAATTAAAATGGAACGAAAGGTTTGTTCAAGAATCCCTGCCTTAGAACTTAGTCTTATATTTTATACTAGACATAAATTTCAGACACAGTGAGGTCAGTTTAAAAAACAGATGTTTATGTTTGGAGTTGAGGTGCTCACTGATAAAAGTAAGTAAAAACGGTTGGTAACTAATAGTGGCATGACATCAGTTAATCATCCTTTCGGTCACTGACTAATTAGAAAGCATAATCTTCTAAATATGATCTCAAAAATCTCAGCCACACATAATACTATTGTAATGGCAGTAAATGTATACATTGCAATGAGGAAAATGGTCTTCTCAAAGTGTTCTGGAACCATGCATTTTATGATAGTCATTTTTTTCCCGAGAGACACAGCATCACACAGGTAGAGAGGTTTTACTTGGAAACCAAAAAGGTGAATCTGAAGCCAAAATGCTACCACTTCTAGGCTAATTCTTAACAAAACAGAGAGGATGTAGATCACAGTGTAGATGGGTTTTTGAAGAATGCATTCTTGATTGATGCTTTTACATGCAGCATATAGATGAAAAATAGCTCCAGGAACCAGGACAATCACTAGTTGTAATGCCCAGAACACCTAAAGTGTGTCAGAAATATCTTAGTAAAATCCATCAGCATGTCATGAAAATATACACTATCAAAATGTACTGACCCTCAAAAGAGGCTAACTTAAAAATTCTAAGTTTTGTAAGTCTTATGAGGAATAAAAATAATATAATGAAAGTAGCAATGCCAGACATATCTCATTTAATTTTCAAGATGTTTAAAGTTTAAAACTTTAGATGTCTTAATAATTGTGAAAAAGTAGTTGTATTTTACTATCATCACTTATCAATTACTAACAATGATGATATACTTTATTTTAGTAGCTACCCTATCTGCATTTTCTAATTACAAGCCTGGAGTATAATTCTAACATCAGTAGATAATAGAATGCTGGACTTGGAAGAAACTCTTGATCTACTTAAATTAATTTACCTGAAATATATGATTAATTTTTAAAAACATTATTCCAGAAGTAATACTCATTAGCATAGTCTACATATTATTTTACATTTTAAAAGGAAACAGTTTTATCTGGTGTAGAGTAAGGTTTGTATTTGTACACACAGGAAAACTTACTTGTGGAGTGATTGGTCTGAACTGATTATAACAGAAGAGGTTTATTTCTCTCTTGTCCGGATCACAACTGAAGTGCAGAGCCTCGTTCCCGTAGACTGCAAAGCCTAAGACCCCGAGGAAGAACATTCGAACCGATCCAAAGAAAAGGGTGTGAAATTGGCCAATCACGGTAGGAGGCTTCATCTGTTACAGTTTTAGGAGAAAAAAGAATCTTTTGAAAACAAAAATTAAAGGAGGGCATTTTAAAGGATGTTTTCATCATCACATTTTTAAAAAATTTAAGATTTATGAAATTTTGAAGAAAGAACCTTAAGGATCATCGAGTCCAGTTTAAATCATGTGTTATGAGATTTCTTAATGCTTTTCACTCTGAAAATATGAAGTGCAACAGTCAAATGGGACCTTGTTGCTAATGAAATAAATAATTTTGGAAATTTGTAGAAAGCTTTGAATTCAATCAATATCCCTTTTGCAATACAATCAAGATAATCTTAGTATATCTAGTACCTATTAAAATAGTTGGGTAACAAATCCAACATTAGGCTCATTAGTATATGCACTTTCTTAACCAAAGTGTTTATTTGGTTGTCATTACATCTTCTTTCCTACTTCTTCAACTATCAGATTGACAGAGCAACCTGCTTTAAAGCACCAACAGCTAGAAGTACTTCCTGAATTATTCTAGTTACAGTTATTTAGATTCAGAATATTTTGAAGTAAATGGTTGATATTTGTATGACTCTCCATGCACGTAGAGAACCCTATTCATCAGCACTCATGCGAATCAGGTTAAAATACACAGAGAGGACTCATACAATCGTCGCTGTTTGTATAATACTCACACATCCTTCATAGAAGTTTTTGATGTAATTTAGAGACATGTCTCAGGAGATGTTATCCTGGCATCTCTGAGGGTTATTCCTTGACCCACATTGCCAGTTTGCTTCTGCCAGAACCAAACTCTTATTTTCTGTCATGACTTTTACAACAGAAAGCACTTATCGCTGCACATTTCTCTCCCCTCCTCCTTTTCTTTTTTTTTTTCATAGATCTCTGGGGCCCCAGTCAACTTTCCTCTCTCCCTCCCAAAACAAAACAAAACAAAAACAAAGAGCCTGGGGCATGTAGTCAACCTAATAATCCCCTGACCTACACTGTCAGCACAGCCAGCCGGTCACCCAGGCATGCCAGCAAAGCAGGAGGCCAGCCCAGTAAGGGCTCTGACACTCACTGCCTCTCAGTTACCTAAGAATTGCCTGTGTGTAAATCAGTGGATTCCAGCCTAGAGCTTTCTCTGAAATATTGAGTGATCTCTTTTTGGGGGGTGGGGGGCTTCCTGTTAGGTGAGTCTGAAAAGATAAGTACGTGGGAAACTTCCCATGTATTCATCCTTTCTTGTCTAGTTC
Source organism: Bos javanicus (assembly GCF_032452875.1). Taxonomy (NCBI): domain Eukaryota; kingdom Metazoa; phylum Chordata; class Mammalia; order Artiodactyla; family Bovidae; genus Bos; species Bos javanicus. The sequence continues at coordinate 79,575,001 of NC_083876.1, read as the reverse complement.
CACGTTTTCTTGTTCATTTCTACGGAATAAAACTGACTTCTGGGAAGGATAGTTAGGGAGTTAGGAAAGGTCATATACACACTGCTGTATTCAAAATGATGGATAACCAACAAGGACCCACTGTATAGTACATGGAACTCTATTCAATGGTATGTGGCAGCCTGGTTGGGAGAGGGGTTTGGGGAAGAATGGATATATATATATATATATGGATATATGGCTGAGTTCCTTCACTGTTCACCAAAAACTGCCACAACATTGTTAATCAGCTATCAGTTCAGCTCAGTTTAGTTGCTCAGTCATGTCCGACTCTTTGTGATCCTATGAACCGCAGCACGCCAGGCCTCCCTGTCTATCACCAACTACCAGAGTTTACCCAAACTCATGCCCATTGAGTCTGTGATGTCATCCAACCATCTCATCATCTGTCGTCCCCTTCTCCTCCTGCCCTCAATCTTTCCCAGCATCAGGGTCTTTTCAAATGAGTCAGTTCTTCACATCAGGTAGCCAAAATATTGGTGTTTCAGTTTCAACATCAGTCCTTCCAGTGAACACCCAAGACTGATCTCCTTTCGGATGGACTGGTTGGATCTCCTTGCAGTTCAAGGGACTCTCAAGAGTCTTCTCCAACTCCACAGTCCAAAAGCATCAATTCTTGTGTGCTCAGCTTTCTTTAGAGTCCAACTCTCACATCCATACATGACTCCTGGAAAAACCATAGCCTTGACTAGACAGACCTTTGTTGACAAAGTAATGTGTCTGCTTTTTAATATGCTGTCTAGATTGGTCATAACTTTCCTTCCAAGGAGTAAGCATCTTTTAATAATCAGCTATACCTCAATACATTTTCCAGTGGTCATGCATGGATGTGAGAGTTGGACTATGAAAAAAGCTGAGTGCCGAAGAATTGATGCTTTTGAACTGTGATGTTGGAGTAGACTCTTGAGAGTCCCTTGGACTGCAAGGAGATCCAACCAGTCCATCCTAAAGGAGACCAGTCCTTAGTGTTCATTGGAAGGACTGATGCTGAAGCTGAAACTCCAATACTTTGGCCACCTTATGCGAAGAGTTGACTCATTGGAAAATACCCTGATGCTGGGAGGGATTGGGGGCAGGAGGAGAAGGGGACGACAGAGGATGAGATGGCTGGATGGCATCACTGACTCAATGGACATGAGTTTGAGTAAACTCTGGGAGTTGGTGATGGACATGGAGGCCTGGCGTGCTGCGATTCATAGGGTTGCAAAGAGTCGGACACGACTGAGTGACTGAACTGAACTGAACTGAACTGATACCTCAATACAAAATAAAAAGTTTGAGAAAGAACTGACTTCTGGGAAATTTAAGAAATTGTAAAGCAGGTTATGATAGCTATTGTTTGTTACTGTTTAGTTGCTAAGTCATGTCTGACTCTTTTGTGACTCCATGGATTATGGCCCACCAGGCTCTTCTGTCCATGGGATTACCCAGGCAAGAATACTGGAGTGGGTTGCCATTCCCTTCTCCAGGGGATGTTCCCGACTTGGGGATCAAACCTGAGTCTCCTGCATTGCAGGCAGATTCTTTACCACCTGACCCACCTGAGAAGCCCAAATATATACAAATGCCATGTTATGTCTATCTTCAGTGTCTCTCTCTCTCTCTTCATGTCCATTTAATCTATGTGGGAGGAATGTCTTTTCCATCAGAGTCTATTACTCAGACGCCGAGACATGGACTTTTGCTCACCAAGGATTAGTGGGATTGAACCCCAGTGGGCTTTGAGTAAATTTAGTTATTAAAACTCTCACTGTTCTCCCAGGCTCAAAGAATTTAAACATGATTAGGACACCTCAATGGATTTCCTGAGTAAATAGCCTAAAATTTGAGGCAACCACATCAACTTGCTTGCTCAAACTTGCTTAAAGCTTTCAACTTTGGATAGAAGGCAAGCCCAGATTTAGCACTGCTACTACCATTACTACTGTTGCTATTACACACACATACACTCACACAGAAACTTCTGGCATTAATTAATCACTGCTATGTTCCAGTACTAATCTAGGCCCCAGAAGTCATGTACAATCTTTTGACAGATATTCTCGGTGTCCTAAAAATTTCTGAGACTAAAAACATTTAAGACCTTTGTGGTCTAACCCAGAAAGGGGATAAACCTCTAATTTGTGCAGAACTCAAGACAACACTGGCTAAAATAAAAGTGCTGAAAAGCACTATTCATGGTAACTTACACATGGAAATTGATCCATTGATGTTATTATTATTATTAAATAATCTGTTCCAAATCAGTACTTAAAAATCAAATTATATGTATTGCTCCAGAGGTATGCTTTTTTGTTTGTGCTTATTTACCCTTTTTTTTTTCATTCATTCAGTAAATATTGAACACCTACAGTATCAACTGCTGTGTAAGGTAAGGTACAGGGAATGTGTGAGAACGATGTGACCCCTGCCTTCATGGGGCTTACATAAGAGCGTGTGTGCTTGTGTTGTATGTATATTTGTACATATGTATGCAGACATGTATACTGCAGCATGTGTGCATCGTGTCCGACTCTGTGTGACCCTGTGTGTTGCAGCCCACCTGGAAAAAATACTGGAGTGGATTGCCATGCCCTCCTCCAGGGGATCTTCCCTATCGTGGGACTGAGCCCATGTTTCGGGTTCTTTACCACTAGCGCCACCTAGGAAGCCTTATACTGCATACTGCAGAGAACTTGCTTAAAATGAGGCATGACTTACGTTGTTAACTTCTTCAGAGTAGAGTCACAATCTATCTTGGCTTATTTTATATCTGGTAAACAAAGAGAAATGATCTCTATATAAGTTTTGAACTGTTACAGTAATTTACCCTCCTCCACAGGAGCTATGGAATGACTGTTGAATGGGATGAGATAGAGGTCAATTTAGGGGCTTGCAACAGTGTGCTTCACAGAAGGACAGCTGAGAGAAGGCAATCTGGATAGATGCCTCGATTCATAAATCACAATCCTTAACCAATTCACATCTCACTGAAATCTCTGACCTGCCAAAATTGGGTTTGTCTTTCTGTATGAATAATTCATATTTTCTGGAATGATGTTGGGGATAGCTTAAAAGAAAGGGTCTATAACCAATGGTGTGATTTTAGGCAAGTTATTTAACTTTCTGGGGTGTGTTCCCATTTCAACAAAATGAAAAGAGTGAATTCTATGATTTGGAAATAATTTCTATGTATGGCTTTTTGATTCTAAGTTTTATAACCATGCTTGGAGTTATTGAACTAGTTCTGAGATTTACTGTCAATAATTTGTGTGATGCCAGTAATTGCTTGACCTAATGGTTAAATCGAAGGTATTGCTCTCCTTGTTTATCAACAAGTTTATATCTTGAATATTCCTAAACTGCATGGTTTCTAGTTATACATACATATCTCTTATTTCTTCTTCAGCTACTCCATCCATATAACCAAGCTCTGTAGGAGAACACAGCCTGTAAATCCGGAAGATCTGAGTTCCTATCTTTTTCTTCCATTACTGGTTGTTTAAACATTCCATGTTAATGCTGAGTTTCACCTAACAAGTCTAAACCTTGGTTTCCTCATTTCCTTGAAATTTGTTGAATGCTTTGGGTCTATGGATTTGTTTTCAACACATTTGGAAAAAATTAAGCTATTATTTCTTCAAGTATTTTTGCCTTCTCCTTCACCTCTTGTTCTGGGACTAAGAATAAATACATATTAATTTATGTGTGATATGTTTGATATTTAGGTCATACCTGAATGGTCTAGTGGTTTTCCCTACTTTCTTCAATTTAAGTCTAAATTTGGCAATAAGGAGTTCACGGTCTGAGCCACAGTCAGCTCCTGGTCTTGTTTTTGCTGACTGTATAGAGCTTCTCCATCTTTGGCTGCAAAGAATGTAATCAATCTGATTTCAGTGTTGACCATCTGGTGATGTCCATGTATAGAGTCTTCTCTTGTGTTGTTGGAAGAGGGTGTTTGTTATGACCAGTGCATTTTCTTGGCAAAACTCTATTAGTCTTTGCCCCGCTTCATTCCGTATTCCAAGGCCAAATTCCAAGGCCAAACTCAGCAGTGGCGACAGTACTGGAAAAGGTCAGTTTTCATTCCAATCCCAAAGAAAGGCAATGCCAAAGAATGCTCAAACTACCAAACAATTGCACTCATCTCACACGCTAGTAAAGTAATGCTCAAAATTCTCCAAGCCAGGCTTCAGCAATATGTGAACCGTGAACTTCCTGATGTTCAAGCTGGTTTTAGAAAAGTCAGAGGAACCAGAGATCAAATTGCCAACATCCGCTGGATCATGGAAAAAGCAAGAGAGTTCCAGAAAACCATCTATTTCTGCTTTATTGACTATGCCAAAGCCTTTGACTGTGTGGATCACAATAAACTGTGGAAAATTCTGAAAGAGATGGGAATACCAGACCACCTGATCTGCCTCTTGAGAAATTTGAATGCAGGTCAGGAAGCAACAGTTAGAACTGGACATGGAACAACAGACTGGGAGGATGTCAAGGCTGTATATTGTCACCCTGTTTATTTAACTTATATACAGAGTACATCATGAGAAACACTGGACTGGAAGAAGCACAAGCTGGAATCAAGATTGCCGGGAGAAATATCAATAACCTCAGATACACAGATGACACCACCCTTATGGCAGAAAGTGAAGAGGAACTAAAAAGCCTCTTGAAAGTGAAAGTGGAGAGTGAAAAAGTTGGCTTATAGCTCAACATTCAGAAAAGGAAGATCATGGCATCCGGTCCCATCACTTCATGGCAAATAGATGGGGAAACAGTGTCAGACTTTATTTTTCTGGGCTCCAAAATCAGATGGTGACTGCAGATGGTGACTGCAGCCATGAAATTAAAAGATGCTTACTCCTTGGAAGGAAAGTTATGACCAACCTAGATAGCATATTCAAAAGCAGAGACATTACTTTGCCAACAAAGGTTCGTCTAGTCAAGGCTATGGTTTTTTCCTGTGGTCATGTATGGATGTGAGAGTTGGACTGTGAAGAAAGCTGAGCACCGAAGAATTGATGCTTTTGAACTGTGGTGTTGGAGAAGACTCTTGAGAGTCCCTTGGACTGCAAGGAGATCCAACCAGTCCATTCTGAAGGAGATCAGCCCTGGGATTTCTTTGGAAGGACTGATGCTAAAGCTGAAACTCCAGTACTTTGGCCACCTCATGCGAAGAGTTGACTTGTTGGAAAAGACTCTGATGCTGGGAGGGATTGGGGGCAAGAGGAGAAGGGGACGACAGAGGATGAGATGGCTGGATGGCATCACCGACTCGATGGACATGAGTCTTAGTGAACTCCAAGAGTTGGTGATGGACAGGGAGGCCTGGCGTTCTGCGATTCATGGGGTCGCAAAGAGTCGGACACGACTGAGCGACTAATCTGATCTGATGTTTGATATTATTATGCTTTATGCTTGATATGTTGCCAGACATACCTGACTCTCTATAAATCCTTTTTCTCATTGTGTTTCATCATGAATAGTCACTATGTTAACACTGATCTTGTACAGAATCTCATCTGAAGTTAAGCCTGTTAAGAGCATTTTTCATTTCCGATATTTTTTATCTCTAGGACAGTGGTCAGTGAACTATTTATTGTCCATGGATCAGCCACTCCTTTTGTAAAATAAGGTTTTATTGCAGCATAGTCATGCTCATTCACTTATGTACTGTCTGTGGTTGCTTTTGTGAGAATTTAATGTTTACAACAAACATTATATGGACCATAAGCCTAAAATATTTACTATCCAGGCCTTTAAGAAAAAAATTGCCAATCTTTGTGGAGACAACCCTGCTCAGGAAGTTTAATTTGGGTCTGGCTATGGAGACACAAGGTACTTTCAGCCTGGTTTGTACTTTAAATCTTAATGGGTGATTCTTTTCTCTGGCCATGGGAAGTTTATTCTTATGTATAAGCAGGTAAACGTCTGTATAGTCAAAGCTATGATTTTTCCAGTAGTCATGTGCTGATGTGAGAGCTGGACAATAAAAGAGGCTGAGTGCCAAAGAATTGATGCCTTTGAATTGTGGTGCTGGAGAAGACTCTTGAGAGTCCCTTGGACAGCAAAGACATCAACCAGTCAATCCTAAAGGAAATCAATCCTGAATATTCATTGGAAGGACAGATGCTAAACCTGAAGCTCCAATACTTTGGCCACCTGATGTGAAGAGCCAACTCATTGGAAAAGAACTTGTTGTTGGGAAAGATTGAAGACAGGAGGAGAAGGGGATGACTGAGGATGAGATGGTTGGATGGCATCATTGACTCAATGGACATGAGTTTGAACAAACTCCAGGAGATGATAAAGGACAGGGAAGCCTGGTGTGCTGCAGTCCATGGGGTCACAAAGAGTTGGACACAACTGAGCGACTGAACAACAACTTGGTCAAAGCCTGAAGGGGAGCCCCCTGCAGATTTTTGAAGTTCTCTCTATTTAGCTCCTGCCTTGATAGTACTCTGCTCTCCAAATTCTAGTCATCTTTGCCTCCTCAAACACTGACTCTGGTTCCTCAATTCACTGAAGCCACTAGGCTCTGTTACGGTTTTCACTTCCTGACCAGTGGCCTGAAAACTGCCTGTAGGTAATGAGTTCTAACAATCGAGTCTCCCATGGTTCACTTCTCTCTCTGTGATTGGTCTTGTGCTGCTTGTTTTCCATTGGCTGTCTCCTGTTTTACAGTGATGGCTACCTTTTTTGATCCAATTTTCTAGTTGTTGTTAAGCAGAAAGCAGAAAAGAACACCTAATCCTCTTTATTCCATTTCTATCTGAGCATAAAGCCCCTTCACACTGTTTCTTGGCTGACAATGTTCCAAAGAGTTAAGATCATATGACCCTTGAATAAGTATAATGTCAATTTTTCAATCTTTGTAGCACAGTGGTTCTAACTTTATATTTAAAATTAAGAAGTCAACTGAGTACCAAGTATTTGCAGGGAATTAAGCATCTGACAGGCTTTCCAGGTGGCTCAGCGGGTAAAGAATCTGCCTGCAATGCAGGAGATGAAGGCAGAGGCGAGTTGATCCCTGGGTCGGGAAGATTCCCCTGCAGAAGGGCATGCAACCCACTCCAGTATTCTTGCCTGGAGAATCCCACGAACAGAGGAGCCTGGTGGGCTACAATCCATACTGTAGCAAAGAGTTGGAGATGACTGAAGTGACTGAGCATGCATGTAAGCATCTGACAATCAATGATTTTTGTGAAATTATTTGCTACAAAGTCAAACTCAGGAGCCCAATCTTAATATTTCTTTGTTAATGCTTAAAAATGGCAACCCACTCCAGTGTTCTTGCCTGGAGAATCCCAGGGACAGAGGAGCCTAGTGGGCTGCCATCTATGGGGTCGCACAGAATTGAACACGACTGAAGCGACTTAGCAGCAACAGCAGCATCTGTACTGCACCCCAATGTTCACCAATATGGGTTCTACAAGTGATCAATTCTTTGTAATTTTCCAATGTTGGACATAATGAGAAATTGTAAATGATTTTGTTGCATGCTTTAGTGTGAAGAAAATTAACAATTGTTTTATGTTTGGTAAAGCAGTATATTCCAAATGCTTCTTAATTCCAGTATATATTGAAACATATTTTGTATTATTGAAATACATGGCTTTCCTTTAATTTATGAAGTGCTTGTAGAATCAAACTTTTATGCATGTAATCAGTCTTATGTGCATAAACTCCAGATTACTGAATTAAAACCCTGTGCTAAATTGCTGGGCTATCATTAGAACTTCCTTTCTTTATTCCCTTTGTGACATGTTACCAGGGAAAATTCATTGCTTTGAATAATAATGAGCTTGAGACAAATTTAGCTTTTGAAAGCTGATTAATGCCTTTCCCTGTTATGAACACCTGATATATAAACCACTTTTGCTCCCCTTTAGAAACAAATTTTAATGTCCATTTTTCTATGAATTACTACTTATTAAGTATTAGGATATGTTAATTTATCTTTAAAATGTTAATATATATCTCAGGATGCAAATGTACTGGAGCTGGTAAAATATGAAACCATATGTGAGATGATTATATAAATGTGCTACTGACTATAATTACTCAAGTTTTATGAGTCAGATGAACTAAAACCATCATACAGATAGTTTTAGAAGGAATGATTCTTCCACTTTTATATGTTCAGGGCACATACTTTTCAAGATGTAGTGAAAGGTTTTTGAATGTGTAGTGACCTTTACTGTCCTTATCATCACAAGCATGCTTGTACATGGCAGCAAATGGAAACCAGTCCCAGCATTTATGTTATTGAGATAAAACAATTTAAGGTGAGTTTGTGTGCTGCAACTTCCTAATAACACTTTTTATCTCTAAAATATATATAGGACTTACTTTGGGTGAGATGGCAGGTTTCTAATGATGATATCAGAAGTGAATTTGTTAGAAGCAATTATGTTAATAACAAGGATAATTATGGGGTTCTTTGGTTAACTGGATAAAATTTATAATAATGATAATCTAAAAGATGACTTTATGTCAATAGATCAGTTAAAAATATGTAACAGTTATGAATAGACATTTGATGGATAAGAAAATAGAAGAATGCCTAAGGTACTACCTGGCTGCAAATTGCTTATCTATTGTCAAGTGACACAAGGAGATCTGTGAAAAAGCAAGACCTCAGAGTTGGTGGAGCAATTGGAATTGAGTGATATCACAGATATGATATAGAGACTGTCCCCCGATTCTGGGTATGTTGCAACTCAAAACAAGAGCAAGCTGCTCAGATTTCAAGATAGTGGAAGCACGGTTTGAGCACAAGTCCTTCATAAAAGTTTCTAAAAATAGATCCACTTGGAGACCTTTATCTGTGTTCAAGCAGAACTTTAATAATGCTACACTCTCCCTTTGAGCCAACTATTCTATGCACAACTTCCTGTAGTAATTATAGGCTGAAGATATCTTTTTGTGTAGGTGTGGGAGTATGTGTTTGGGTTGGTGTAAGTTTTTGTGAGTTAAAGAATACTCAGAGCAATGGGTGTTGGAGTTCTTTCTTTGATTTTAGTATTTCTATTAAATCACTATTTGAGATCTTAATAATTGTACAGTCTTTCTTGACCATTATCCCTATGTCCAATTCCAAAAGATCTTGGTGTTTTAACTTGCCCACATGGACAAATATTACATCTAGGAACTTTTTAAAACAACCATTCATAGGAAAGATCAGTGTTGCCATAATCCTGACAGATTATCCCTCCTCTCTGCTTCTACTGTAGTTCAGTTCTGATATTAATAGTTTATCAATTGTCTTCTTGTTGCCATATTCAGTTCAGTTCAGTTCAGTCACTCAGTCATGTCTGACTCTTTGTGACCCCAGGGACTGCAGCATGCCAGGCATCCCTGTCCATCACCAACTCTTGGAGTTTACTCAAACTCATGTCCATTGAGTTGGTGATGCCATCCAACCATCTCATCCTCTCGTCCCTTTCTCCTCCCACCTTCAATCTTTCCCTGCATCAGGGTTTTTTCTTATGAGTCAGTTCTTCGCATCAGGTGGCCAAAGTATTGGAGTTTCAGCATCAACATCAGTCCTTCCAATGAATATTCAGGACTGATTTCCCTTAGGATGGACTGGTTGGACCTCCTTGCAGTTGAAGGGGCTCTCAAGAGTCTTCTCCAACACCACAGGTTCAAAAGCATCAATTCTTTGGCCCTCAGCTTTCTTTATAGTCCAACTCTCACATCAATACATGACTACTGGAAAAACCATAGCCTTGACTAGACAGACCTTTGTTGGCAAAGTAATATCTCTGCTTTTTAATATGCTGTTTAGATTGGTCATAAATTTTCTTCCAAGGAACAAGCGTCTTTGAATTTCATGGCTGCAGTCACCACCTGCAGTGATTTGGGAGCCCCCCAAAATAAAGTCTGTCACTGGTTCCACTGTTTCCCGATCTATTCGCCATGAAGTGATGGAACCAGATGCCATGATCTTGGTTTTTTGGATGTTGAGTTTTAAGCCAACTTTTTCACTCTCCTCTTTCACTTTCATTAAGAGGCTCTTTAGTTCTTCTTCGCTTTCTGTCATAAGGGTGGTGTCATCTGCATATCTGAGATTATTGATATTTCTGTAGGCAATCTTGATTCCAGCTTGTGCTTCATCCAGCCCAGCATTTCTCATGATGTACTCTGCATATAAGTTAAATAAGCATGGTAACAATATATAGCCTTAAGGTACTCCTTTCCCGATTTGGACCCAGTCTGTTTTTCCATAACCAGTTCTAACTGTTGCTTCCTGCTGCTGCTGCTAAGTTGCTTCAGTCATGTCTGACTCTGGGCGACCCCACAGACGGCAGCCGACCAGGCTCCCCCGTCCCCGGGATTCTCCAGGCAAGAACACTGGAGTGGGTTGCCATTTCCTTCTCCAATGCATGAAAGTGAAAAAATAAAGTGAAGTTGCTTAGTCATGTCCGACTCCTACCGACCCCATGGACTGCAGCCCACCAGGCCCCTCCGTCCATGAGATTTTTCAGGCAAGAGTACTGGAGAGGGGTGCCATCACCTTCTCCCTGACCTGCATACAGATTTCTCAGGAGGCAGGTAAGGTGGTCTGGTATTCCCATTTCTTTAAGAATTTTCCACAGTTTGTTGTGATCCACACAGTCAAAGGCTTTGGCGTAGTCAATAAAGAAGTAGATGTTTTTCTGGAACTCTCTTGCTTTTTCATTGATCCAACAGATGTTGGCAATTTGTTCTCTTATTCCCCTGCCTTTTCTAAATCCAACTTGAACATCTGGAAGTTCACCGTTCATATACTGTTGAAGCCTGGCTTGGAGAATTTTGAGCATTACTTTACTAGCATGTGAGATGAGTGCAATTGTATGGTAGTTTGAGCATTCTTTGGCATTGCCTTTCTTTGGGATTGGAATGAAAACTGACCTTTTCCAGTCCTGTGGCCACTGCTGAGTTTTCCAAATTTGCTGGCATATTGAGCGCAGCACTTTCACGGCATCATCTTTCAGGATTTGAAATAGCTCAACTAGAATTCCATCACTTCCACTAGCTTTTTTCATAGTGATGCTTCCTAAGGCCCACTTGACTTCACATTCCAGGATGTCTGGCTCTAGGTTAGTGATCACACCATCATGATTATCTGGGTCATGAAGATCTTTTTTGTATAGTTCTTCTGTGTATTCTTGCCACCTCTTCTTAATATCTTCTGCTTCTATTAGGTCCCTACCATTTCTGTCCTTTATTGAGCCCATCTTTGCATGAAATGTTCCCTTGGTATCTCTAATTTTCTTGAAGCGATCTCTAGTCTTTCCCATTCTATTGTTTTCCTCTATTTCTTTGCACTGATCACTGAGGAAGCCTTTCTTATCTCCCCTTGCTATTCGTTGGAACTCTGCATTCAAATAGGTTTATCTTTCCTTTTCTCCTTTGCCTTTTGCTTCTCTTTATTTCATAGCTGTTTGTAAGGGCTCCTCAGGCAACCATTTTGCCTTTTTGCATTTCTTTTTCTTGGAGATGGTCTTGATCACTGCCTCTTGTAGAATGTCATGAACCTCCATCCATAGTTCTTCAGGCACTCTGCCTATCAGATCTAATCCCTTGAATCTATTTGTCACTTCCACTGTCTAATCATAAGGGATTTGATTTAGGTCATACCTGAATGGTCTAGTGGTTTTCCCCACTTTCTTCAATCTAAGTCTGAATTTGGCAATAAGGAATTCATGATCTGAGCCACAGTCATCTCCTGGTCATGTTTTTGCTGTCTGTATAGAGCTTCTCCATCTTTGGCTGCAAAGATATAATCAATCTGATTTTGGTGTTGACCATCTGGTGATGTCCATGTGTGGAGTCTTCTCTTGTGTTGTTGGGAGAGGGTGTTTGCTATTAGCAGTGCGTTCTCTTGGCAAAACTCTGTTAGCCTTTGCCCTGCTTCATTCTGTACTCCAAGGCCAAATTTGCCTGTTACTCCAGGTATTTCTTGACTTCCTACTTTTGCATTCCAGTCCCCTATAATGAAAAGGACGTCTTTTTTTGGGTATTAGTTCTAGAAGGTCTTGTAGGTCTTCATAGAACCATTCAACTTCAGCTTCTTCAGCATTATTGGTCAGGACATAGACTTGGATTACCGTGATATTGAATGGTTTGCCTTGGAAATGAACAGAGATCATTGTGGTGTTTTTGAGACTACATCCAAGTACTGCATTTTGGACTCTTGTTGACTATAATGGCTACTCCATTTCTTTTAAGGGATTCTTGGCCACAGTAGTAGATACAATGGTCATCTGAGTTAAATTCACCCATTCCAGTCCATTTTAGTTCGCTGATTCCTAAAATGTCGATGTTCAGTCTTGCCATCTCCTGTTTGACCACTTCCAATTTGCCTTGATTCATGGACCCAACATTCTAGGTTCCTATGCAATATTACTCTTCACAGCATCAGACTTTACATCCATCATCCATCACATCCACAACTGGGTGTTGTTTTTGCTTTGGCTCCATCTCTTAATTCTTTCTGGAGTAATTCTCCACTGATCTCCAGTAGCATATTGGGTACCTACTGACCTGGGGAGTTCATCTTTTAGTGTCCTATCTTTTTGCCTTTTCATACTGTTCATAGGTTCTCAAGGCAAGAATACTGAAGTGGTTTGCCATTCCCTTCTCCAGTGGACCACGTTTTGTTAAAACTCTTCATCATGACCCATCCATCTTGGGTGTCCCTACATGGCATGGCTCATAGTCTCATTGAGTTAGACAAGGCTGTGGTTCATGTGATCAGATTGGTTAGTTTTCTGTGATTGTGGTTTTCATTCTGTCTGCCCTCTGATGAAGAAGGATAAGAGGCTTATGGAAGCTTCCTGATGGGGGAGACTGACTGAGGGGGAAACTGGGTCTTGTTCTGATGGGCAGGGCCATGATCAGTAAATCTTTAATCCAACTATCTGTTGAAGGTTGGGGCTTTGTTCCTTCCCTGTTATTTGACCTGAAGCCAAACTATGGTGGAGGCAATGAAGATAATGGTGACCTCCTTCAAAAGGTCCCTTGCATGCACTGCTACACTTAGTGCCCCCAACCCTGCAGCAGGCCACCGCTGACCCACGCCTCTGCCAGAGACTCCTCACGGACACTCCTCTGGGACACTCACGGGCAAGTCTGGGTCAGTGTCTTGTGGGGTCATTGCTCCTTTCTTCTGGGTCTTGGTGTGCACACGGTTCTCTTTGAGCCCTCCCAGAGTCTTTTCCCCCAGTCTTGTGTAAGCTCTGGTGGCTCTATGGTGGGTTAATGGTAACCTCCTCCAAGAAGGCTTGTGCCATTCCCAGGTCTACTGCGTCCAGAGCCCCTGCCCTCATAGCAGTCCGTTGCTGACCTGTACCTCCTCAGGAGAACCCAAACACAGTTCTGTCTAAGTCTCTGTGGGGTCCCTGGGTCCTGGTGTGCACAAGGTTTGTTTGAGCCCTCTGAGCGTCTCTGGTGGGTATGGGGTTTGATTCTAAATGTGATTTCTCCCTTCCTATTGTCTTGCTGGGGCTTCTTCTTTGCCTTTGGATGTGGGGTATCTCCTCACAGTCGCTCCAGCGCCACACAGCCGCCGCTCCATACCCCATGCTAGAACAATCATCTTTCTATGTCTTTGCTGTGTCTCTCCTAAATTCTCTACTGTTCCCCAGATTTTTATGACCACAGATCCCACATCTTACTTTAACATTTTGAGAATTCCACAAGTTGTTTTTTTTTCCAGTCTGATCTCCCATCGTTCTGAAAAAAATCTGTGCTTTTGTTACTCAGACTGTCTCCTGTACCTCGCACATGCCTTATTTTTTTCTACATCTGGATCCTTTGCATTTTCCAAAAATGTCTTAGTTTGCCCTTTTCCTTTTCATACTCCTAGTTCAAATTCTGTACTTTCTTCAGGCTAAATTTAAATATATGTGTTATGATCCCATTTCTGGTCAACTGAGCTAACAGCAGACTTCTCTCCCTGAATTTTTAGAACATTTGGCAACACACAGGATGTCAGGTAGATCACTTGACATCTTTGTATGAATGGGAAGAACACACTGAATTTGGGTAGACAGTCCCACAGGCACAGAGCCCGGTGAGCCGACTCTGATTCTAAGTGAGTTAGAAAAGAGTGCCTCTTAATCCTAGCCTATGTAGCTCCTTGCCAGGACACATTTTTTCCTAGTGAATGGAGATGCGCTAGATTTCAGTTCTCTTTTCTGTCACTGTCTAGCTGAATGACCTGGGATATATATATATATATATATATATATATATATATATATATATATGTATATATATATATATTAGTTTACCGCTCTATATTTAGTTTTCTTCCTTGTGAAACAGTCATAATAATATGTTCATAGCGTCGGTAAGAATATGACATGAGATAATGAATGTAAATTGTCTAGCTGGATATTTGGCATAGAAACCCTAATCAGTAAGTATTGACCTTTATGATAGTTATATTTTGTGCCACCATCCTTAGTCTCAGGACTAGTCTATTTCACCTTGAATTAAAGTTTCTGCTATGGAAATTAAAAGTATTTGTAGATGCAAGTGCTTTTTTTTTTTTTTTTTTGACTGAAATGTTTACTGATGGTCCTTATCAGGTCAGTACCTCTTAACTAAATATTAAGAAGACTGCATTTTTTGAAGCATGATATTATTTTCTTCTGCTGTTGACATTAGCTAGATACACATTGATGTACACACCTAGAAAGAGAAAATAAATACAAAGTCCTATTAATACCCTCACCTTGATTTAAAGTTATGATGGATTTTGAGAAAGACATTTGTTAGCATGATTAATCATTCCCATTCAGTGAATGAGAACACTTTCCCTTCTCTAAAAGACAATTTGTGCAAAAAAATAGCAGATTACTGACCACAGACTAGTTGTGTGAGAAAAAAATAATGATGGAAATGATATCTCTACATAACACCAAAGAAAAGACCCTTAGCCTTGACCCAAGGAGATGGAAGGCGACAAGGTAATCTATTTTCCAACCTACTCTCATTCAAATTCTTGTCTTCCCTGGCAGTATCGCTGCAGGTTATAGTCAGTGGACCGAATTCATATCCCTCTTTTAACCTCTCCAGAGCACTCTGTAACTGCATGCACTGGCTTTGAGTGGAGCTTTTCCTATTTTATAATTGGGCTCTTCATGCTGAGAAACCTCAGGGGCATCACCAGAGATTTACAGCCAGGAAAATGTGAATATAGGAAGGAATTGGGCCACAGGAAGATTTCTGCTAAACATTCATGTTTGCCTTTGGAGAGTATGAGTGACTTCAATATTTTGGCTATGTTTATATTTTCCAAACATCAAAGACTCTATGTGAAAAGGAAGCATTCAGACAAAACTGAAAGTGCAGGAAAAAGTGGCAAATATTGAAATGTTTACAGATATTTAGAGGCTTCCAAATTTAGTTAGCTGCTTATTATATGATTTGTGACTGTGGATGAGAAAACATCCACAGTGACTCATCCACAGTCACTGTTTGATTCCTCAGTCCTGGTGTTGTACCTGCATTCTGTATATGGTAGAAAAAAATAAGTGTGATAAATGTACTTAATCAGATCTATGGAGTTATTTAATTTTAATTTTATTATTATTTTTTAATTATTTATTGTTATTTTATTACTTCAGACAAGCTCTACAGGAAGGTGGTGAAAGAGTTAAAGTTTGTGAGGAGAACTTTTTCTAAACAGAATCATTCTGTTTTGTATAAAACTTACTAACAATGAATACTATAAACTTGATACTTAACCACATTAAGTTCTTCATTTCAGTAATTTCAGTGAAGTCAGAAGTTTGAATTACCCCTCATTTTTGTCAGTTGAGTCTCTATACGCCATGTTCAGTGTATATGATTCAAAGCATTTTCAGAACTGAAAAATAAAATGCGACTTTAGGCCCTTTATTTTTAGGAATGGGAAAAATACCAAGACAGGGATTTAAATGTCAAGTATAGAAATATCTTTCCAGTAAAATGAAATATTTAAGCTTTCCTAAATGCTTTGATTAATTAATTTAAAGTAGTAGACTAGCTTAGATCATATGCTTAATTGTGGCATTTTGAAATTTTTTGAAAAAAGTTAAACTGAAAATGGCATTCTATTATGGGTTAAATTGTATATAATTAAAAAAAATTTTACTGTCTTGTGGTTTGGGAGGATTTTTCACATGCATTATTTTATATAATTTTTACTATAAGCCTAATGACAGGCATGGCTTATATATATTTGCTTTTGTCGAATATCTTAATCAAGTATCACAGTTATATAAATGAAATTTAAAGCTAATTCTTTTTTAACTTGACATCCACTGCTCTGGTTACCTCACCTCTATTCTAATAGAGTTAATAAAAAGAAAATGCTGGAGATTTGATCCTTCTATTGTCATCCTTTTGTTACTTTGGTTTCATTTACATTTGCTTGTAACTGAGATTTCTGAAATGTGACCAGAACTCAGTAGGTGGCGCTAATGAGACATAAAATATTGAATTGTCAACTCAAACCAGTCCATCTTAATCAGTCCTGAATATTCATTGGAAGGACTGACGCTGAATGTGAAACTCCAATACTTTGGCCACCTGATGCGAAGAACTGACTCACTGGGAAAGACCCTGATGCTGGGAAAGATTGAAGACAGTAGGAAAAGGGGATGACATGAGATAGTTGGATGGCATCACCGGCTGGATGGACATGAGTTTGAGCAAGCTTCAGGAGTTGGTAATGGAAAGGGAAGGCTGGTGTGCTGCAGTCCATGGGGTCGCAAAGAGTCAGACGTAACTGAGTAACTGGGTTTTACTGAACTGACTGAATTGCCAGTTGAGATACATTGTAGGTTATAGTGTTTTGTTTTGTTTTTTCTGTAGTGTTAGTTGCTCAGTGGTGTCTAACTGTTTGTGACCACATGGACTGTGGCCCGCCTGGCTCCTCTGTCCATGGGATTCTCCAGGCAAGAAAGCTGGAGTGGGTTCCCTTCTCCAGGGGATCTTCCCCACCCAGCGATTGAACCCGGGTCTCCTGCATTGCAGGCAGATTCTTTACCGTCTGAGCTACAGGGACGCTCCCAAAGTCACTCAGTCGTATCGGACTCTTTGCGACACCATGGGCTATACAGTCCATGGAATTCTACAGGCCAGAATACTGGAGTGGGTCACCTTTCCCTTCTCCAGGGGATCTTCCCAACCCAGGGATCCAGCCCAGGTCTCCTGCATTGCGGGCAGATTCCTTACCAGCTGAGCCACAAGGAATAGTGTAGGTTAGTGATGAGTATTTAGGGGATAAAGACATGCTAGTAGTCCTGAGTCTTATTTGAGGAGTGCTGCCTCTTGATGAAAGTGAAAGTGGAGAGTGAAAAAGTTGGCTTAAAGCTCAACATTCAGAAAACGAAGATCATGGCATCCAGTCCCATCACTTCATGGCAAATAGATGGGGAAACAGTGGAAACAGTGTCAGACTTTATTTTTGGGGGCTCCAAAATCACTGCAGATGGTGACTGCAGCCATGAAATTAAAAGACGCTTACTCCTTGGAAGGAAAGTTATGTCCAACCTAGATAGCATATTCAAAAGCAGAGACATCACTTTGCCAACAAAGGTCCGTCTAGTCAAGGCTATGGTTTTTCCTGTGGTCATGTATGGATGTGAGAGTTGGACTGTGAAGAAGGCTGAGCACCAAAGAATTGATGCTTTTGAACTGTGGTGTTGGAGAAGACTCTTGAGAGTCCCTTGGACTGCAAGGAGATCCAACCAGTCCATTCTGAAGGAGATCAGCCCTGGGATTTCTTTGGAAGGAATGATGCTAAAGCTGAAACTCCAGTACTTTGGCCACCTCATGCGAAGAGTTGACTCATTGGAAAAGACTCTGATGCTGGGAGGGATTGGGGGCAAGAGGAGAAGGGGACGACAGAGGATGAGATGGCTGGATGGCATCACTGACTCGACGGACATGAGTCTGAATGAACTCCGGGAGTTGGTGATGGACAGGGAGGCCTGGCGTGCTGCGATTCATGGGGTTGCAAAGAGTCGGAAATGAATGAGCAACTGAACTGAACTGAACTGATGCCACATCAAATGATTTTAGAGATTTATTCAATCCCCACTTGATGTTGAATTTGAAGATAATATTTTTTTGTTTACTTCATGACATTTGAAAAAAAGAAAGCACCTTCTTCTACTGAAAACTAAGCCAAGTAGTTTGCCTGTATAAACTACTTCCCATTTATATGCCATAAGAGGTGAAAACATCAAATCACACTGTGGTTATTCCTTTAAGCACAAAATATGAATTCAGGTGAAATGCTTGGGAACTACTAACTCCTAAGAAATTATAATCCTACTTATTTTTGAGAGATATCTGGCAGATTATTTATCAGT
The DNA here is from genome assembly GCF_032452875.1 of Bos javanicus. Lineage (NCBI taxonomy): Eukaryota > Metazoa > Chordata > Mammalia > Artiodactyla > Bovidae > Bos > Bos javanicus. The sequence goes on along the minus strand of NC_083876.1, from coordinate 79,556,618 downwards.
TTCACATTCAGGTCAAGAATTCCAATTTGGGATTATTTTGTTTTCTTTTGTGGTTCTACCAAACATTTAGAATGAAAACCTAATGTACTATAGTAATTCAATTATCTTTGTAGAATAAGAAATACTATTTAATTACCAGGAATTGAAATATTTACTTGCTCTGTCAAGATAATAATTTTTCACAAATTCCTTGTGTGTTAGGTAGTGCCTTGGTGATTTCTGAGCAAATTATTTCACAGATATCCCACCAAGAGACATTGAGGTTTATCTTTCAGTAGAGTTTACTAAGAACATACTAATGCATATTCTTTGAAGTCATATTTCTACACAGATTACAAGGTTCCTGACATTTTCTGGTACCCCAAGTTTTTCAGTCTTCATTTTTTCCCTTCATATCCAATCTCATTCCAATTCTATGTCTTAATTGGCATAAAATGAAATTTTTGTGAATCCCACTTGAAACCAGCAGGTGGATAAAACTATTTCACTGAAGTTTCTTCTGAATAAGGTGAAGACACTGCTACATAAATGGCAGTCTCAGTTAAGTTCAGTCTTTCAGTCATGTCCAAGTCTTTGCAACCCTATGGACTGTAGCATGCCAGGCTTCTTTGTCCACTAACTCAAACTCATGTCCATCGAGTTGGTCATGCCATCCAACTATCAAATCCCCTGTCATCCCCTTCTCCTCCTGCCTTCAATCTTTCCCAGCATCAGGGTCTTTTCCAGTGAGTCAGCTCTTCACATCAGGTGGCCAAAGTATTGAAGCTTCAGCTTCAGCATCTGTCCTTCCAATGAACATTCAGGGTTGATTTCCTTTAGGATTGACTGGTTTGATCTTGCAGTCCAAGGGACTCTCAAGAGTCTTCTCCAACACCACAGTTTTAAAAGCATCAATTCTTTGGCGCTCAGCTTTCTTTATAGTCCAACTCTCACATCCATACATGACTATCGGAAAAACCGTAGCTTGGACTATATGGACCACTTTGACTAAATGGCAATCTAGCTAATTTTTTTTACAAGTAACATTATTAGCTGGAAAACTCACAGAAATCACATTATTTTAACACCAAACAAACTTTTTCTCATTAAGAAAATGACTAATATTTTTGTTTTTAATCAACAAATCAGAAATTGTAACAGTTGTATTTATTTCTCCTTTCCAACAGAAATAACCTCTTCCTAGGTAGTAGATTTTGTTGTGTATATTGATATAAATCAAAGAACATACATAGTAAGTTCAGGGTACAAGTCCATGGGGTCGCAGAGTTGGACATGACTGAATGGCTAAGTGCACACAAACATGAAAGTGAAAGTGAAATCACTCAGTCGTGTCCGACTCTTTGCGACCCTGTGGACTGTAGCCCACCAAGCTCCTCCATCCATGGGATTCTCCAGGCAAGAATACTGGAGTGGGTTGCCATTTCCTTCTCCAGGGGATCTTCCCCACCCATGGATCAAACCCAGGTCTCCCGCATTGCAGGCAGATGCTTTAACCTCTGAGCCACCAGGGAAGCAAAACCAATACCCATTAGCATTTTTTCCTATTCCCATTTCCCCACAGCTTTCCAGTCCTAGGCAGCTTTTCACCTCTATAGATTTGCCCTTTCTGAACATTTCATATAAATTTCATATAATCCATTTTATATAAATGGAATCATACATTATCTGGTCTTTTATGGTTAGCTTCTTTAACTAGCATAGTGTTTTCAGTCTTCATGGGCATTGTGGCAGGTGTCAGTATTTGATTCCTTAACGCAATATAGGAATATTATTGTATGGATAGATTGCATTTTATTTATTCATTGCTTGATAGACATTTGAGTTGTTGCTACTTTTTGGTTATTATGAATAAAGCTATGATAATTTGTGTATTGTGTGTTAGTTGCTCAGTCGTGTTCGACTCTTTACAATCCCAAGGATTAAGCTTGCCAGGATCCTCTGTCCATAGAATTCTCCAGACAAGAATACTGGAGTGGATTGCCATTTCCTTCTCCAGGGGATCTTCCCATTCAAGGGACTGAACCTGGGTCTCCTGCATTGCAGGCTGATTCTTTACCATCTGAACCACCAGGGAAGCCCCTAATTTGTGTATAGGTATGTGTTTTTAATTCTCTTGTACATATACTTAGGAGTAGAATGCTGGGTAATATGGTAATTTGTGTAATCTTTTGAGGAATAGTCAGACTGTTTTCCACAGCGAATGCACCATTTTTCATTTCTCTAAGGATTTGAATTTCTCCACATCTTTGTCAACACTTGATTTTGTCTTTAGTTTTTAAATTTTATTTTATTCTTTGCTGCATCACTCAGCTTGTGGGATATTAATTCCCAGACCAGTGGTTGAACCTGGACCCTCAGCAGTGGGAGCACAGAGACCTAGCCACTAGACCACCAGAGTTTCCTGATGTCTTTATTTTTTAATCATAGTGATCCTAGTGAGTTTTTCATCATGGTTTTGATGTGCATTTCGCTGATGATTAATGATGTTGAGCATCCTTTCATGTGCTGATCAGTCAATTATATATCTTCTTTAGAGAAATATCTCTTCAGATCCTTTGCACATTTCTAAATTGAGCTATTTATCCTTTTATGATTGAATTATAAGGGCTCTTTATATTTTCAAGGTACAAGTCCCTTTTTAAATACGTGGTTTATAAATTCCATTGTGTGTATCATCTCACTACTTTCTTGACTGTGTTCTGCAAAGTACCAAAGTGATGACCCTTTTTCATACCTGATTTTGGTAATTTTTTTCTTTTTTCTTGGTCAATCTAACTAAAGGTTTTTCAGTTTTATCTGTTTGAAGAACAACTTTTAAAAATTGAGGTAAGGTTGATTTATAACATTATATAAGGATGATAAATTTGGTTTAGTACTGCCATTTTATCTTTTTATATGATTGTAATGTATTTCTTTTGTCCCTTTTTCCTTCCTTTTTTGGCCTGCTGTTTTAATCTGGTGGTTTTCTGTTTCCTGTTTTTATGTTTTGTGTCTCTGCTCTAGATTTGTGTTTTGTGGTTACCATGAATTTTGTGTCAAGTGTCTTGTAGATAATATAGTCCCTTTTCTGCCAATAATACCTTATCTTCATCTTCTTATGTGGGTTCCATCCTTTTCCTCTTCCCCATTTTTGTGGTCTTAAATTATCCCTTTTTATGTTGTGAGTTTGTTAGCAAACTGAAGTAATTATAGTTACTTTTACTGCTTTTTTTTCCCTTTAACCTTTTACTACAATTAGGTTTTAAACAACCTATTCTGATACAGAGTATTACTGTTTGTCTCTCTCATCTTACTCAAAGTTTTGTGTAGTTTTTTCCCTTTCCATTTCAGATAGAAGAGCTACCTTCATTATTTCCTGTAAGGCAGATCTATTAATAGCATCGATGAACTCTCTCAGCTTTTGCTCCTTTGGGAACACCTTTATTTCTCCTTCATATCTGAAGTATAACTTTGCTGTGTATTCTTGGCTGAGAGTTTTTGTTTTTTTTTTTCTCTTCTAATACTTTGAATACTTTGAGTGTATCATTCCAAAGTCTCTCCTGACCTGTAGAGATTCTGCTGAAAAAATTCTGCTGATAGTCTAATGGAGGTTCCTCATATTCTTTTTTTCCCTGACCACTTTTAAAATTATTTCTTTGTCATTAACTTTTGAGAGCTTTAATATAATGTGTCTTGAAGAAGACATTTCTGATTTTAGGCAATTAGATGTTCTCTTAGTTTCATGGACTTGTATCTCCAGTTTCTTCCCCAGGTTTAGGAAGTTCTCTGCTATTATTTCTTTACATAAGCTCTCTGCTCTCTCCTCTTTTCTCTTTCTAGGGTATCCATTGTTTTAACGTTGCCCTTCCTAATGAAGTCAGATAGTTGTCACAGAATTTCTTCATTTTTTAACATCTTAATTCTAAATCTTCTGCTTGTATCATTTCTAGATTTCTTTCTTCGAACTCGTGAATATTCTCTACCATATGGTCTCTCTTTCCAGTGCATTCTAATGTTTCATCTCATTTATTGAGTTCTTCAACTCTGGAATTTCTGTTTGATTTGCTTTTAGAATTTTAATCTCTTTAATAAAATATTCCTCATATTCATTAACTTTATTCCCAAGCTTACTGAACATCTGAGTTTTCTTATAGCTTATTGAGTTTGTTCATAGTGGCTGTCTTAAGTTCTTTATCAGTTAGATCATAATAGTCTATGACTTTAAATCTAGTTTCTGAAGAATTGTCTTTTTTTGTGTGTGATTGTCACGTTACCATGGTTCTTCATGGCACTTAATGATCTGTTCCTCTTCTGGGGCGAGAGGGAGCCCTGTGTTCTTGGCTGCTCCCACTTGGAGAGGGGCAATGTCATTCTGAGCTTAGTGTGGGGATAGGAAAAGAGGATTGAGTCTCAAATGTCAGAGTTTGGATGTTTTCACTGATTTAGTAGATAATATTGAATGATATTTTTTTAATTGCTGTATGTGTCTTGAAAAATTTCTGGAGACATTAGGTGATTATTTATGTTTGTTTATAATTTTCACCAATTACAGGGGTTTCACAGGGTGAATGTCTGTGATGTCATTCCAGACATAGTCCTCCCATCCTGGGCTACTTCAACTTCTATTTGTAATAATATATCTAAAATCCCTGTTTGATTTGGAGCACAAGCTCCTTCCCACTATTTTGTTCACTCACATTTTCTTAACAGTTCTTCCCTTTGGAAGAGATTTAGTTAAAGCTTCTTTACCAGACTGAGAAGCTTGCTATCATTTGCCTTCTCCCTAAAATAAGATACCATGGGGCTGAATATTTTTGCAAGAAGCTTTTATCCTTTAAACATCTCTTTGCATTAAAGGTGAATTCTGTTTGTGCTGATTTCTCTATGCCTAGTCTCATTTCCTGTAATGGTGTCTTTGACAGGGTAGTCCAGTTTTGTTTTATCTCCCATATATGTCATATCCATTGTATGCTAACTGCCTGAGTGAAATTAGGAAACACATTTACATAGAAATGTAGACAAGACAAACTCATGTGGTAGTGATCACCCCCAAATATACTTTTATTTGTGTGTGCCTGTGGGTCTCCCTGGAGAAGGCAATGGCAACCCACTCCAGTACTCTTGCCTGGAAAATCCCATGGATGGAGGAGCCCGGTGCGCTGCAGTCCATGGAGTCGCTAAGAGTCGGACATGACTGAGCGACTTCACTTTCACTTTTTCACTTTCATGCATTGGAAAAGGAAATGGCAACCCACTCCAGTGTTCTTGCTTGGAGAATCCCAGGTACAGGGGAGCCTGGTGGGCTGCCATCTCTGGGGTCGTACAGAGTCGGACACGACTGAAGTGACTTAGCAGTAGCAACAGTAGCAGCAGTGGGTCTCCCATGGGCCACCATAGTTACAGGTGATGTGGTCTCCAGTATTTGGGCCCTTTTGCATTCCTCATGGATTCATCTGCTTTAATAATCTTAGATCTGGTACAGATTTTGTCAGATTCATACCTAAGTATTTTATTTTGGGGGTGCTAGTGTAAATGAAATTCTAATTTTTAGTTAAAATTCCACTTGTTTATTGCTGGTATATAAAAAATAAATTGACATATATTAACCTTGTATTCTGCAACCTTGCTGTAATTGCTTATTATTAATAGTGCGAGGAGCTGTTTTTTGTTGTTGAATTTTTGGATTTTCTACATAGAAAATCATGCCATTCTCTAACATGGACTGTTCTATTTCTTCCTTCCAAATCAGCATGCCTTTCATTTTCTTTGCTTTTCTTTTTTTCTATTGCAGTCCTAGAACTTGTAGTACAATGTTGAATAAAAGTGATGAAGGAGGACATCCTTTCCTTGTTCCTGACCTTAGTGGGAAAACTTCTAGTTTTCAATCTTGGTAGAATTTTCTTCACGTTTCTTCTACCTGGGATCTACTTTCTCCAAATTTGAAAAATTTGGGGCTGTTATTTCTTCAACTATTTAGAAACCTTTTCCTTTGTTTCCTGTCCTTTGATGACCTAATTACAGATATATTAGGTCACTGAAATTTTTCCAGAGTGCTCTGATACTTTATTCATTGTTTTCAGTCTTTTTCTTTCTGTACTATATTATTTGATCAGCCATTCATCCTATAAAGCTTTCCATCACAAATATTGCTTTTTCTTTTACATAAATTCCATATATGTATTTTTATACTCTCCATGTCTCTCCTTACAATTTAGTTTCCCTCTTCCTCCTCAAACTCACAAAATAAGGTTTTACTAACATTTTAAATATTCTTAGCTACTTATATGTTGTCTGTGCCATCATTGGCGTAGTTTCAGTTGACTGATTTTTGTCCTTATTTTTGGTTGTGATTTCCAACTTATTTGCATGAGTTTGAAACAGCAAGAAATGTTTATATATAGTTCTGAACAGTATTTGTTCAATTTAAGGCAATGAAATGTGTGATATATACATTTTAAAAACATTGAAAATGTCAGTATTAAAAATACACCCTTCAATTATATAGAAATCACATTTTTTTCCAGGCAATTTTATTCTCTGGAAACAATGCAATACAATAGACTTTGAAGTCAAATATAATAAACTTCAAACTAGTTTTGAAAGAAACTTCAATATAGTTTTACTAGTGATTTATGAAATTAAGCAAGTTATTTTGTCTGTGTGAATTTTGATTGTTTCATATGTAAAATTAAGATTCAAAATTTATACACATTAAATTAGATATGATGCTGAAGAACCTAATGATTTCAATAAAAACGTCTGTCCTTTCAGTAGTATTTATCTCTGATGATATTGACTCTATACAAACGAGACAACACTCATGTACCTATATGTAACTTGTGATGTATTAAAATAATTCATACATAATGTAATAGATTTGTAACATATTTTAATAAAATATTAGGACAGTCATCATTATTTACACATTTATTATCCTCTTTACTTCCACAACCCAAGCCTTTGAGTAAATGCATAAGGATTCACTTGAGTGGAAAAGATCAATAATTCAGATGCCTTATTTCTGCAATTCTAGGCAATTGGCTATTTTTTAATCCAGTTTTAGACTAGACATTTTTCTTGTCTAAATCATTAATATTGTCCAAATACAATCAGAAGAGAATAAAACTATGCATAGAGCAATTTAAACTACAATATATTTTCATATAAAATAGGCTAAGATGGATAGTTGCAATTTGAAAGGCGGAGAGATTTCAGAGTTTAGACGATTGGTTTTAGTTTATTTATTTTGCATAATGAGATTGGATGCTAAGTAAAAACTTAAATAACAAGATAAAATTCCTAGAGACATTTTCGACTTACATATAATATTAATTGCTTTGCTCTCTATGATATATAAAGTTCATTAACACATATTCAAATGTATTCTATAAACATTCTATTTAGCTAACTTCAATAACAGACTGTTTTAAGTAATGAAATCCAAGAAGAGTATAATTAGGACTTGTAACTGAGTTAGAAAAATATAAAATTGATTATAATGCAAATGTTTACCTTGTCTAATTAAATTATGATAATTAAATGCTATTCTTGGTCAGCAATATCTGAAAAAAATTACTTAAATTTTACAAATGGCTTGGCACATTTCATCACATTAGATCATTATAGGCAGTCCTTGACCAATTTTCTTGTTATCATACAATTTTCTCCTTTAATCAAGAACTGGCCAAATGTTTATTTCCTAATGTGAAAAGTGTTACTTAGTTAACTTCAGAACTGTGCCACTTCTGAAAGGTTTACATTAGACTCAAATGGTGTGAATTTGGGAAGTTATTTTGTTCTTTGTGACGTTCTATTTAAAACACTGTATCAGTATCAGATATATATTGAGTATATACATAGGGGTGAAATTGCTCAGTCATAGACATGCAAAAGAAGAAAACCTTGGAATTCACTTTGAAAAATTGTTAATTTCTGCTCAAGTTGAACACTCTTAATCACTGTGACCTAGCAAATCCACATCTGGAATTCAAATATGCACCAGAAAACAGGCACAATAATATTTTCAGAAACATTATTCAAGTTAGCTAAAGCTAGAAAGAATCCAAACGTCAAGCAACATTAGAAGGGATATTCAGACAATGGTATATTTATACTAGAATACTATACAGCAATGAAAACTGCTATACACAAAAGCACGGGTGGACCTCACAGATATAATGTTGAATAAAATAAGCTGGCTCAGAGTAAGTAGGTGAAGGTCACTCAGTTGTGTCTGACCCGGGGACCCCGTGGACTCTCTATGATCGCAGAGGAGCCTGCCAGTGTCCTCTCTCCATGGAACTCTCCAGGCAAGAATACTGGAGTGGGTTGCCATGCCCTCTAGGGGATCTTCCCTCCCCAGGGATCGAACCCAGGCCTCCTGCATTACAAGCAGATTCTTTACTATCTGAGCCACTAGGGAAGCCCAAGAATACTGGAGGGGGTAGCCTATCACTTCTCCAGGGGATCTTCCCGACCTGGGAATCAAACTGGGATCTCCTGCATTGCAGGCAGGTTCTTGACCAGCTGAGCTACCAGGGAAGCCCAAAGAAGTGTTTAACACATGGTTAGACACTTTATAATTCCACTTATATGATGCTCAAAAATAGGTAAACTTGTTTCAGATGATAAAAGGCAGAACAACAGTGATTACGTTGGGGGATAGTGGTTAGATTGTAGGTTCTGAATGGTGTATGTCTGATCAGTACATTTAAGAATTGTGTACCTTCAGTTCAGTTCAGTCTCTCAGTCATGTCCGACTCTTTGTGACCCCATGAACTGCAGCATGCCAGGCCTCCCTGTCCATCACCAGTTCCTGGAGTTCACTCAAACTCACTTCCATCAAGTCAATGATGCCATCCAGCCATCTCATCCTCTGTCGTCCTCTTCTCCTCCTGCCCCCAATCCCTCCCAGCATCAGAGTCTTTTCCAATGAGTCAACTTCACATGAGGTGGCCAAAGTACTGGAGTTTCAGCTTTAGCATCAGTCCTTCCAATGAACACCCAGGACTGATCTCCTTTAGAATGGACTGGTTGGATCTCCTTGCAGTCCAAGGGACTCTCAAGAGTCTTGTCCAACACACAGTTCAAAAGCATCAATTCTTCGGTGCTCAGCTTTCTTCACAGTCCAACTCTCACACCCATACATGACCTCTGGAAAAACCATAGCCTTGACTAGATGGACCTTTGTTGGCAAAGTAATATTTCTGCTTTTTCATATGGTATCTAGGTTGGTCATAAATTTCCTTCCAAGGAGTAAGCGTCTTTTAATTTCATGGCTGCAATTACCATCTGCAGTGATTTTGGAGCCCCCTCCCCCAAAATAAAGTCTGACACTGTTTCCACTGTTTCCCCATCTATTTCCCATGAAGTGATGGGACAGATGCCATGATCTTCGTTTTCTGAATGTTGAGCTTTAAGCCAACTTTTTCACTCTCCTCTTTCACTTTCATCAAGAGGCTTTTTAGTTCCTCTTCACTTTCTGCCATAAGGGTGGTGTCATCTTATTTCAATGAAATGTAAGTTAAAAAAACAGTATGCTGACTATAGGAAAGAGTTTCTGTCCTTGGAGTGAGAAAAGTGGATCAAGGAAGAAAAGTAGTGAGGACTACCATTCATTTACTTCCTCCTTTGTCACTCTTTTTCTTTCCTAAATTCAGTGTGAGAGGATCAGGGACTCACCAGCTCAGCCCCCAAATCTTCAGAGGTTCATAAACTTCTGCCTGGGGGCTTTCTGCTTGGAGGCGGGTAAGGATGCATCTATAGAGGGAGGTCCCTCGAGAGAAAGGACTCGGAGCCCCTCCAATCCCACACAACACTGCAGGAACTGCAGGAACAAGAGCAAAGCTGTGGGACCCGCAAAGTGCCAACCGCCCCTCTGCTAGTTCCTAGTGTTTCAGCGGCTGGACAGCGGCAGGATGACTTCCTGCCTTCCCCGCGAAAAGTCTGACAGGTACTTCAATTAATTCCAGAGCGATAACTCTTTATTCACAAAAGGGATATTCTCCGCTAGCTAGAAGCGAGGACAATCCATTGAGGACTGGAAAAAAGACTCAACTGTTTTGCTTTTTTTTTTTTTTTTCTTTTTTAAATTCGGAGCCAGCAGGAGCCAACACGCCCCTTCTAAAAGTGAAGGGCTGGAGCCTGTGGACACTTCTCACCCGCCGGGTCTTCCTGGGGACCAGGCGGTGTGACCCGATACTCGCGGGCGGGAAGCTTGTCCTGGCGGGAGGGAAATCCATTCAGCCTAAGAGTGAATTGCACTCTTCTGGGCACCTGGCCCCACGGAAACTTCAGCGAACTCTCCTGGAAAAGAGACCATGCCACCCGAGTCTCTTTCCAACCTCTCCCAGCCCGCGGGCGGGAATCGGAGCGGTTTCGTTCCCGGGATGTCGGAAAGGGATTTCCTACCCGCCCCGGACGGGACCACTGCGGAGTTGGTGATCCGCTGTGTGATCCCGTCCCTCTACCTGCTCATCATCACAGTGGGCTTGCTGGGCAACATCATGTTGGTGAAGATCTTCATCACCAACAGCGCCATGAGGAGCGTCCCCAACATCTTCATCTCTAACCTGGCCGCTGGGGACGTGCTGTTGCTGCTCACCTGCGTCCCGGTGGATGCCTCGCGCTACTTCTTCGACGAGTGGATGTTCGGGAAGGTGGGCTGCAAACTTATCCCGGTGATCCAGCTCACCTCCGTGGGGGTGTCCGTGTTCACGCTCACTGCCCTCAGTGCCGACAGGTAAGGGCAGAGGCTGCGGCCGTGGAGAGGGGCGGAAGTGTACCTGGGCAAGGAGGGATAAGTGAAGGGCAGGGAGGAAGAGGGGAGAGGAGGAGAGAGACTCTATCAGATAATCAGAGTAAAAGGAGTTAAAATGGACAGAGATGTGAAGCTTGAAAAAAAAATAAGAAAACCATTATTTAAAAAACATTTGCATTAGTTTAAAATTGCACAGCCTAGCCTTTCCCTTCCACACACTTTGTTATTGTTCAGTGGCTAAGTCGTGTGTGAGCTTTTGCGACCCAATGAACTGCAGCACTGCCAGGCTTCCCTGTCCTTCTGTATCTCCCCGAGTTTGCTCAAACTCATGTCCATTGAGTCACACACACTTTCGGGATCTTCATTATCCATTTCATAGAAAAACTATAGAATAGATGTGCAACAATCCTGTAGAAGCTTTTGGTGTGTCCCTAAAAACTTAGAGGTGCCCTTTCCTTATTCAGTAGTTTAATAACCTGATAGATAAGACTGTCTGCCTTAATACTAGGAAAGTGTTTGATTTTGATTTTTTTTTTCCAAATAAGGAGAAGACTTATTTCACTAACTAAATGCTGCTATTTATTTGAAGCAAAAACATCTAGAATAGTATATATTCTTCAGACATGACTTTATACATTCTTCTAGTTTTATTACCTGAAGTCCAGTGATACGATTTTTTCCCCCTACCAACAGGTAAGATACTAAGTTCTACTATCTTAAAACAGTGCTGAAAAATACATCTTTGATATAAAATCTTCTTTCCATATATTTCAAGAGTGGGAAATGTCTGTTATTCTACCTTATGGATCAACTAGTTCAACTGTGTTATTTTTCAGATGAGGATATTGAAGCCCAGGCAGGCCTGGGAGGAGAATCCAGTCCTGTTGACTCTTGGTCCAGTACCCTATCCCAGACTCTCTACAATCATGATTTGGGGAATTTAAGCAGAAGGAATATCTGGATGGGTGTGGGGAGAAATGTGTAATTAGACATCATTGCATGGAACCCTGGTCAAATTTCCTTAGGAGTGGGTTGTTGACTTAAGCTGTTTAGATAAACAGTTTAACTTGAATGATTAAGGTGGTGTTCATGATCCTTCACTTTAATTTACATATTAAATTATTAATGAAAAATGAGTCCATCTAAATTTCTTGGCATTTGTAATAATACCTTTACATCACTTTGGCATTGAGAAGTTAATCTTCATTGATGGAAAGACAATATTCAATAGAAAGTTGAGAGCCATTGTCTTTTAAACCAAATACTACTGACCTTTTAGTTTGTGTAATGTATTCTTTTTAAAACCACATTCCTATAAAGATGGGTGACTTTGAGTAATTTATGCATCTCATTTTGTTTCTATGACCATTTCTATTCAGTATTATCTTTTAAAACACTTTTTTGTATATCAGAAGTAAAATGTGACTTTTTAGTTTAGTTGCCCTTCTTCATGGAATCCATTTTAATTAGAATGTGAAAAAATTCTTAGTGATTAGAATAAAACTTAATGAAGAGCTATCATTATAATAGTTACTCTCTTTATGCTTTCATTTTTAAAAGTGATATCAGTAGCAAGACCTAGGGCTTGAGTTTATTTCATACTACTTTTCTCAATCTACTGTCTTGGAGATTGGAAAATTGGCTCTGACAAAGGACAGAGAAAATGCTATTCTTTATATATTTACTGACTTTTTTCAGTTTATGTGTATCACGTACTTTGTAAACATAGTGTGAGTACTTTAATAACAGCATAAAGTTGGTTGCCTCTTCTGTGTGGTCCAGAGCCTACTCTTGCTGCTCGGTGTGCATTTTGAAAATTTAAATCAAGGAACTGGAATTACTGGTGGTGAAACTACATGGTACATTCCAATATATGCTTCAAATGGTTTGGAAATGTTTTGTTACAGGTTTACACTTCTATTTTTCTTCCAGAACATAGTAATCAAGTGTTGATTAGTAATTAACCTCCTCATACTTCATCTCACTGAACATTTTAATTTCTTGTGGATTTGGAGATAGGTGTAAGATTAATTGCCCTTAGTACTGTGCTAACTTTTTTTGTTTGTTTGTTTCTTATCCTCACAACACTATGAAATAGACACTGTAATTATTACCATTTTAAAGTGAAGAAAAATAAGACTTGAAATTAAGCAACATTTCCACAATCTCACAGTGATGAAACCATTGTCTGAACCCAATTCAAAACCTGGACTCTTCACCATTAAGATGCATTATTACTTTCCCTGGTATAAGAAATTCTTAATGGCTTTTCCTACTTAATAGCAGACTGAAAAGTTAAGTTTAACACATCATCATAATATACTACTTAACTCTGCAGTAAGCAATATTTGTTTAGCCATAATAATACTGCATTGACTATCTTGTAAAAATGTAATATATCTTACTAAATCAGGAAGTTAGGAATGAGAAGAATAAAGGTGGTATGAGAAAGAAAATCTTTAACATAACAGGATGACATAACAGGATGTCAAGAGCTAATGTCTGTAATAATTAATTCAAGAGACAATGGCAGAAGTACATTTCTTGGATGTAAGGAGGTAATGATTTGAAATTTGTTTTAACTCAGGAGTGGGACCAGAGATGGAATGAGAGACTTCTACTTTTCTTTGTAGCACTCAGTGCTCTCTGATTTGAAAAACAAACCAAACTATTTGAATGCATTCATCTGATAAAGTTTAGAAAAGAAGATGCATTAGCTCATTCTAGTTACTGATTGTAATTCTTTCAGCTTTGGAAGAACATTCAGTTAATCAGAATAGGAGAAAGAAACTCACGCTTGTTGAGTTCTGCCACGTGCAAGGTCTGCATCGTGTTTGCAACTTCATTACATTTGGAGTTGAAGCTGCTTGTTGTTGCTTTGCTTTCATTTCTGTATGTTTCTTGGGAAGACCTTCTAGATGAAAATGTGAACTGCTGCTTTCCTGTTGAGGGTCTGGAAATGACACCTGGTGCAAGTCAGGAAGGAGAGAGACTATTTTACTGAGGTTGGGAGCTGCTCCTCTCCTATGGGCAATGGCATGAATTCTTATAGAACCTCAGAGGGAGACTTTAATCTGCTTGTTTTGTAGCTTAAACTATTCTGAATTTTTGAAATATCAGACTAACTCAAACATAAATAAAGAGAAGGCACAGGATCATGGCATGGTAACTAACTGCTAGGTGCCAGACATTGTAATAGGCACTCTGTACAGTTTTTCTAATCACAAAACGTTGAGGGAGATGTTTTTATCCCCAACTTACAGATGCAGAAAAAGATCTTAAGCGATATTCTAAAGGATATCAGAGATGAAATAGCAATGCTAATTTGTTTGACTAAAATCACTTTTTTCTGTATCTTGTTAAAATCCTAGGTATATGGGTACCCTGATATGCTTTTAAAGACAGATATAAGTAATTTGAGATTTACATATGATTTTGTTCTTTTTGCATTATTATTAACTTACTTAATAGTCATGTGTAATTGAATGAGGTGTTTAAGCTATTGTGTCCTGGAGTGTGGTTCATTTACCACTATGATGGTATTAGGTAGGAAAAGACTTCATGAGGTCTTGACATTAAAGAAATTTGAGCTATAAAGACAGAATGCTATTCCATTTCCAGTTCTTTCTGTCCTTATGACTAAATTAGGGAGAAAACCCCAGTATATATTCTTCTCTGAGGTTTCTCAATGTCCTTAGGGGAAAAAAAAGGTAGGAGACCCAACCTCAGAAGCTCTAGAAAAGTATTCAGGTAAATTTTAATAATACTATTTTGTGAATATTTTATATTTTATGATTATGTGTTATAATACTTGCAGTAGTAATTGGAAATAAAATCATTTAATTAAAATTATTCAATATATGATAATACCTGCAGTATGTGTAGATGGAGAAAATACTGGTGAAGGATGTAAGCAAATTATTGAAGTTTGGGAAACGACAATTTAAAATATTTTTCTCATCTTTTCTGTGCTCATAAGCAGTGGAATGACTTTTGGACAGAGAGACACCAGGGTTCTTAGTTATTCCACACACTACATTACAGCTTGGGAATAATGGGGTGTTGGCACCTCTCTCTGTTTAAAAAAACTTAAAATATTTATTTTATAGTGGAGTATAGCCAATTAACAATATTGTGATAGTTTCAGATAGACAGCAAAGGGACTCAGCCATACATATACATGTATCCATTCTCCCCCAAACCCCCTCCCATCCAGGCTGCCACATAACATTGAGTAGAGTCCCCTGTGCTATACAGTCAGTCCTTGTTGGTTATCCATTTAAAATATAGTGGTGTGTACATGTCAATTCCTTTCCTTCCTCTCATCCTTAATCCTGGAAACCACAATTCATTTTTTTTTTTACATTACTAAGTGTAAAAAAAATTTTTTTTTCATTCTCTAAGTTTATTTCTGTTTTGTAAATAAGTTTATTTGTTATGTTTTAAAATTATTTTTTAAAAATTATTTTTTTTAATTCTTTATAAAAGGGAGGTCATATGATATTTCTCCTTCTCTCTCTGACTTTGTTAACTCAGTGTGACAATCTCTAGGTCCGTCCATGTTGCTAGTGGCATTATTTCACTCTTTTTAATGGCTGAGTAGTATTCCATTGTGTATCTGTACCATCTCTTCTTTATCCATTCCTCTGCTGATGGACATCTAGGTTGCTTCCATGTCTTGGCTATGGTAAACAGGTTGGCATCTTAGTAAAATCTCTCTCTCTTTTCCTTTCTCTTTTTAATTTTTCTTTCTTAAGAGAGTAATTTGAGATGTACTGTCTGCCCAGGTACAGAGCCATTGTAAACCCCATGGATATCCAGACATCAGGGGCAGTGCTGTGGACCTGCGTGAAGGCCGTGGGCATCTGGGTGGTCTCCGTGCTGTTGGCTATTCCCGAAGCCATATTTTCCCAGGTGGCACGCATTGGCAGCTTGGATAACGGCAGCTTCACGGCGTGTATACCCTATCCTCAGACGGATGAATTACATCCAAAGATTCATTCAGTGCTCATCTTCTTGGTCTACTTCCTCATACCACTTGTTATCATAAGTGTTTATTATTATCACATTGCAAAGACCTTAATTAAAAGTGCACATAATCTTCCAGGAGAATACAATGAACATACCAAAAAACAGGTAAGCTCTGTAGGTGTGTATGTTGAGGGCATGCTGGTGAGAAGCAGTCAGTGCTATTTTGAGTTCTAGTTCATGGGCTTTCAATACCAGGAATGATTAGAACAGTAAGAGGACACTGGGACATGCAGTAGCCTGAACTAGAAGGGATGTTGGAGACAGGGGTCTCTATTTCGTGGCCATGTCTTAGCAGTCTGTGGGGTCGCTAAGAGTCGGACACGACCGAGCAACTTCACTTTCACTTTTCACTTTCATGCATTGGAGAAGGAAATGGCAACCCACTCCAGTGTTCTTGCCTGGAGAATCCCAGGGATGGTGGAGTCTAGTGGGCTGCCATCTATGGGGTTGCACAGAGTCGGACACGACTGAAGCAACTTAGCAGCAGCAGCAGCTTAGCTGTAAAAGTCCACTGAGGTCCAATTTATCTGACACCTGAACATGCCTGTTAGAATGTCTCTGATGGCTTTTCTTTACATGCAAATGTTTATGCAAAGAAACACATAACAAACCAGAAAAAATTTCACATTTTAAGTATGTGTGTGTACTAAGTCGCTTCAGTTGTGTCTATTTGTGACCCTATGGATCTTTCTGACACAGGGATCAAACCCAGGTCTTCTGTATTGCAGGTGGATTCTTTACCATCTGAGTCACATTTTGAGTATATATTTATTCAATTATTGTTTCTTCTCCCATTAGCCCACAGGGGATGACAGAAAGTCTGGGGGAAGGTTACATCAGAAAAGGACTAGGACACTACCCGGGGACTGGGGGTGAGGTTTGGTTAGAACACCAAGGCAGGAGACTGGGAACAGAGGGCCTCAAAACAAGAGTGAAAGGGAGCAGAGGGCGGGCTGGTGCCAAGGTCAGACTTGGTCTAATTCAACTTTATAGCTTTTCCAATAAGTAAATAGTAAATAAATGTACACTGCAGTGAAATTCTGGCACCTAGGCTCAACCTGCTCTGGAGGCCCATGCTTAGTAATGGAAGCTTCACATCCACTTTCCTAATCCATCCAAGTTGTCTAATTGATGCTACTGGACTATATCCAGAGCGCCACATTCTGCTTCCTGATCTAGACTCCTTCTCACTTACACTTTTGTTTATCATTCACCACTACTTACTCCCCAGTGTCAGATCTGTTTTAATCCTAAATCTTTCCAGACTTCCCTGGCATATTCTAGTCAATTACCAATAGTTTTAGCTCAGAAAATATCTTGTCTACTATAAATATCTTGGTAAATTATGTCTTCACTTTCATGTTGCCTTATTTAAATATTCAAACAAATTAGACAAATGTGAGCTAACCTTGGGGCTCTAGATGTTAGAAAATGATTTTTAGATTTAAAAAGATTACTGTCTCATATTTGAATTTTGTCTATTTATCACATTCCTGAAGACCTTCCTATAAAACACTAAATATACTAGGTGAATTTTATGAAAATAAAGTGTTTTTATTTTAAGGGTATGTAGTCTAACATAAAAATGTTTATAGAAATGACAGTTATATCAGATGCTTTTGATTTATGAGAGGCTGGAATTTAAATTAAATTTCAAGTTTTTTTCCTGTGTGTGTGTGGATAGGATTTTTAAAAAGTCATGCCCTATTTCAATAGATCAACTTTTCTTATTTAAAATACTCTGATTTAAAATTTTTTAAGCTTGAATTTATTCTGTGGTTTTTTTAATTCAATGAGTTTAATACAAACAGAAATGATTTATGTTTATAGTGATCGTGATAAGGCTTGAAGCAAAAGGAAAAGTTAAGACATTTTTAAGATCACAGTTTTAACATGAACGTAGCCTTTTATAAACTGTCATTTCATTTTAAAGTGAAAATAGTGCAGTGACCAAAATAGGCTACATCAAATTGTTAAAGTCATTATCTTGGCAAGGAAAACCATTTTTGTGCTTTTGGGAGCATTTGCATGCTGTGGCTGAGTTTTACATCTTTCGAACACAGTGTGTTTTAGAATGTGGCTGCCTCCATTTTCATTTAATCGAGGGACTGTTTCTTTATATTTGCAGATGGAAACACGGAAACGCCTGGCCAAAATCGTGCTGGTCTTTGTGGGCTGCTTCATCTTCTGTTGGTTTCCAAATCACATCCTTTACATGTACAGGTCTTTCAACTATAACAAGATTGACCCATCTCTAGGTCACATGATTGTCACCTTGGTTGCCCGGGTTCTGAGCTTTTGCAATTCCTGTGTCAATCCATTTGCTCTTTATTTGCTCAGTGAAAGCTTCAGGAGACATTTCAATAGTCAGCTCTGTTGTGGAAGGAAGTCCTATGGAGAGAGATCCACCAGCTACCTACTCAGCTCCTCTGCAGTGCGCATGACCTCCCTGAAAAGCAATGCTAAGAACGTGGTGACCAATTCTGTATTACTCAATGGGCACAGTGTGAAGCAGGAAATGGCACTGTGAGTTTGTCCATTCAACTCACTACCTGAAAAGAAAGTACTCTTGTATTTCTGTTGAGTAGAACAGAACTGAGCTATTATTTTTCTTAGTAAATCTCAGCTAATTCATTAAAGGATTTCACAATTGACTCAGAAAAGGCAAAACAAACATTGTTACCATTTTTCTCTGAACAAGACTTTAAATGACATTAAAAATGTATGTATTCCTCACATTAAAAGTGATTCAAAACGCAACTCTATATTTGTATAAGTCAATATTACTTCAAGATTGAAGTTGTTCCTAGAGCCAACTCTAGGGCATTTATTTTGAATTTGTTTTATTTGGGAGCATGAAATAAATTTTTTTTTTGACTCAATGATCTGATGAGTGTAATATTCAAGCTCCAAATATTTGAAATACAAGTCATTTTTTTTCTGGTGAATTTTACTCATTACTAGTGCATGTATGTATATCCATTGTTTGAGTAAATTAATAGAAAATTCAAAAGGTGGAACAAATCTTTGTGCAATTAATCATAATTTATAGAAATAATTTATATCTGTAACTTCTAAGCATGTGATTAAAAGGTGTGAAGACATTTGTATTATAGTGAAATAGATATCATCTGAATAAGATTTGAATATAAAATGGGCATCATATGTCCCAAATTGTTAAATTATAACTCATAACTTGACATGGCCATCTTATTGTACCTTGCTAAATATTTGGATATTTGGGTGATTCTGTGTAGCTGTGATGGGATATAATTCTGGTGAGTTCAGCCATTTACTCTGGTGAATTCAACCATCCTTTCTTGCAAAAGCCACCAGATGAGTGTGTATATAATCTACTTGGATAGTTTATTCTGCAATAGTATCATAATTATTTCAATAATTTTGGATTAAAATTTCAAAAATGAAACTTAAGGAGGATTCCACAGCCATGTGGGAGAGGTAGGATTTAAAACCATACCATGACATACGCACTCACTACTCCACCATCTCTCTCTTTCTTTCTCTTTTCTTTATTGGCTTTCTTGTATCTCAAATAGCTGCTCTTAACCTTTAGGAAAGTTGGAGAGTCCCTCATCAGAAAAGTGTAAAATATCACAGACAAATTTTATATTGACTCTAGGTATTATATAAATCTTTCAAGTATCATTCATTAAAATCTAAAGAACCGTGGGTCTCAGGGTGAGAATATTTGCTCAATCAATAACCATTCTTTTTGCTAATAATAAGGTGAGGGTAGAAATAGGTATGTATGAAAGATTACAATATATATGCACATCATATTACATAATATTATTCTTTTAAACTCTAAATTTTCAGGACCTTATAGTTAAAAGGTGCATACGTCACTTTAGCTTCATATATATATTCATATATATATAGTATATTCACTATATAATAAATATATCATATATTACTGGGCTTCCCAGGTGGCAGTAGTGGTAAAGAATCCTCCTGCCAGTGTAAGAAGTGCAAGAAATGCAAGAGATGTGGGTTCAATTCCTGGGTCAGGAAGATCCCCTGGAGTAGGAAATGATACCCCACTGCACTATATTTTCTGGAAAATTTCATAGGCAGAGGAGCCTGGCAGGCTGCAGTCCACAGGGCCACAAAGAGTTGGACATGAGTGAGTGACTGAACACACATGTATTATATTACTATGTATAAGAATATATATACAATCATTGTATATGTAATTTCATATATGCTGTAAACTAAAAGGACATACATCTCAACTATAATGATCTAATAATTTAAAGGATAATCTTATTTATTTTTCAAGAATGAAAAATATTTATTCATGAAATATTGTAGAAAATTTTTATTTTATTGAAAAATTTAAAAATATTTTGTTGAAAATGTTTTTCCTTAACATTACCAATAGGGTAATAATGGTACCACACCACAAGTTTCAATTTTCCTTGTTTTTAAAAAAGAATTTTACTAATAGCCACATATTTGATTACATACTGTTATCAATATTATCAAACTTTTGACTACATTTTAGAATTTTCTCTCTGGTTTCTATTTATATTAATATTGCAACTCAGATTGTTGTTAATGTTGGACCCTGCTTTTAGGAGACATGTTCAATACTTAGAACTCTTTTTGTGAATTAAGCAGGTTGAGGATTATCTGTACAAATTCTTTTGTGAATTTGACTTGCATTCTACTGTTGGGTTATAATTTTAATTCAGTCACTAAACTGTTATGACTTCTCATTTTCAAGGAGTCTCAAGAATTGCATCATTTTCTCAAATATTTCCTTTCTTTGGAATAGCCACCTGAAAGTTAAAATAGTAGTATATAATCTGTGGTTTATGATCATGCTATATAGCATGATAAGTAAATATTTAATATTTTCTTTTATTATTTATTTTTCAAGTCAAACAAAACTTCATGTCTTACACACACATACATACACTGACACACATGAGATTTGGTTCATATTAAAATTAGAGTTTCAACTTTGCTCTTGAGCAGGTTGTATCTATATTTAGCTAATGTGCAGTTATTTTGCTTACATTTTGAAATATTTCTATATTTATTTCTGGGAATTTAAAATTTTAATTGTTCTTCTTATTATTAAGTAATGAAGTTAAAGGAATAAGCTTCAAATTTATCTATGAAATAATACAACAGAAGCAAATCTAACTGATTATGCTTATTAGCCAGAAGTACAAAAATGCCAAATTCCAAATCTGTTAAAAAATGTAGGGTAAAATAGATCTTTAAAGAAAAATCAATTTATTGATTTATATAATTTCATCTAGTAGTCTGGTGGGCTGCCGTCTATGGGGTCGCACAGAGTCGGACACGACTGAAGCGACTTACCAGCAGCAGCAGCAGTAGTACTATAATTCAAGGAAATATTAGGAAAAAAGCTGTGTCTAATGTGGTAGTATCTCCATAATGGAAGGAATTCCTCATCAAATTTCTCTAAATTATTTTCAATGTAGATATAGGCTATGTCTTCTCTGAATCTCCTCTTTAAATCTAGAGAAGTTCAAAAGAAATTTTAAAATATAGTATCTTTAAAATTCTTGGGACTAGAGAATGCTCCCCCTTAATTATTTTGTCTGTAAAATGAATTTACAGTGTTGTAATGGTCAAGGTAGATAATGCATGTAAAATATTCACATGGTGCCAAAATATATGCAAAATAACTGTACATTAGCGAAATATAGATACAACCTGATCAAGAGCAAAGTTGAAACTCTAATTTTAACAGTAAGTGTTTGAGAAATATTTTTATCATCATTTTTAAAGTCATCTTTCCTCTTATAGTGAAATAATAATAAAATGTATTAAACATTTACTATGTGGCTGGTCTTATATTATATCCTTTATAGGAAAGCCTCCTGTCAGCTCATAAGGAAAGCATTATTCTGATTCCCATTCTATTGGAATTAATAAGCAGAATAATTATATGAGGATTAATAAGCAGATAATTAAAGGAGTGAAGAGACTGTTATTGAATTCTTATCTGACTTTAAATTCATATAATTTATCTATCATAAAATACGTCCAGGAAACTGGAATTCAGATAATTCATTGGAAAACAGAAAGAATCATGCAAATTTTCCTCCCTAGAATGTAGAGCTTCTCTGTCAATAAAGGACACAGGAAAGTAGTTCTCTGAGTTTATCATTCTAGGATAACGATCAAAGCTTAAATTCTAGTTGTCCATGTGAATACTTTTACAGAAATAAATTTAATATATAAAAATGTGGAATTGTAATTTCTCTCCCCAAGTTTCTTTCTCTATTTTGTGCATATTATACATAAAAAAGGAGATGAGAAATAATAAAAATTAACAGAACATCTTTTGACACCAAAACATATATTTTATTGGACTATTTGCTTGTTAGAACATCTCTTAAATGTTTATGATTCTATAGAGGTGTAAAATAGTGGATTTAGAACAAGTACAATTTTCCACTTAATAATATTTTATTACTGTCTTCACTGCACAGTCAGGAACTATTTCCATTAAGTTTTTGAGAAATGAAATATTTCAACCATCAGATTTCTCTTAAAATAGGATAAGCATGTGTATTTCAACTTCAAATAAATTAACATGTGTAGCTTGTTTTCATTAGACTTTTTTGTACAAGGAGCAAGGTGTGAGCAAATAAGTGTGAGCAAGGTGTGCACAGTTTTAGTGCAGAAAGCCATTTTTGTAATGCTATAAAAGAATAAAATATGAGCGCTAAGGGAAGTCTGGTTATAACTGCGTCTTTTATGGTTATTGGAGGAAATGTTACTTATGTACTGTGGTTACAGCATTTTACACCATTTCATTTTCTAAATTATTTTACCAAGTTATTTTAAGAACTATATTTTTTCCATATGTTGTGTCTCACCAAAATTTCAAGCAGGAAATTTTCTTATACAAAGAGACATGTCTTTTTTTTGTTGTTGAATGAATTTCTTTTTTTTTTTTTTTAATTTTTTATTCCTTTATTTCTCATGTGTTCCCCATCCTGAACCCTCCTCCCTCCTCCCTCCCCATACCATCCCTCTGGGTCATCCCAGTGCACCAGCCCCAAGCATCCAGCATCGTGCATTGAACCTGGACTGGCATCTCGTTTCATACATGACATTTCACATGTTTCAATGCCATTCTCCCAAATCTTCCCACCCTCTCCCTCTCCCACAGAGTCCATAAGCCTGTTCTATACATCAGTGTCTCTTTTGCATGTCTTAATCTGTGGTGGATAATTTGTTTGAAACCATGTACAGCAAAATTTAACGAAGATTTTATTTCTGGGGATGAATTCTTCCCTTGACCAAGAAACAGATAATAATTATCTATTATTCTGCATAGTAGAAGAATAATATAAATGTAACCCACTTAGGAACCTAAAAAGCATTTTACAAAATATTTAGTGGTACTTAACAGAATAATTTGAAATGGAAAACCTTCAATCATTTGAGGTATTTTGGCATTGTAGATAATCAAATCTGAGAATCAAGCACTGAAATGTTAAATTGTTGTTTGTATATGCTGCAAAACTTTAATTGGTAGACACAAGTCTATGCTTAAAATTTCTAATTTTCTTCTGAATTTTAGAAATGTATCCATTTGTTTTAAGTGTTGGTATTCCGCTGCATTCTTCAAACCAAGAAATGTGAGTCCTTATCAGTATGATCCAGTTTTTAAAAA
The DNA here is from genome assembly GCF_032452875.1 of Bos javanicus. Taxonomy (NCBI): domain Eukaryota; kingdom Metazoa; phylum Chordata; class Mammalia; order Artiodactyla; family Bovidae; genus Bos; species Bos javanicus. The sequence continues at coordinate 79,533,162 of NC_083876.1, read as the reverse complement.
CCATTTTACATGTTTATTTATGTGCATGTGTAAAAGAAAAATAAACATGGTCTTATAAGAGTCCCGAAGTATGAGGGAAAAACCCACAAGTCATTTTAATATGACTTTGTTGTCTCCATTAGTCTTACTCATTCACCTGAGTTTATGGTTTTCAATCTTCTCTCTGGCAAAGTAGGAAGAGTTTGGTCAAACAATTATTTGGTATCTTGCAGACAGTTAATAAAATTTGATGGGGAATTGAATTTAGTGTAGATTTCTAACTTATTTTAAAAGATAAATTTATCCAAATAGCAAGTGACTAAGAACTGCATTGTTTCTGTTTACATGGTCAAATAAATCTCTTGGAATCAATAAGGACCATATGAAAGTGCAGCTGAATTTCAGGAGTACTTGATCTGCCTGCATTCATTTTATATTTAAGCATAAACTATAATAAGCTGTCTAGAGTATTTAAAAATTAGAACTTGTTTCTCCTCTCCAGGCAGTTTGCCAAGAAGCATATTAATGAAACATATCATTGTTTAAAGAAAACGACTTGGCATACTTCACTGCAGAGGACAGGAGAATACATTTTCTTTAGGAGAATTTATTATTAGTGAATGAAATCAAGACATAGAAAATATAGATAAATGTTTGAACACTTTTAATGCTTTTTGCCTGTGTGTGTACTCAGTTTTGTCCAGCTCTTTGCAGCCTCATGGACTGTAGCCCATCAGGCTGTCTATGGAATTTTCCAGGCAAGAATATGGAAGCGGGATGCCATTTCTTCATCCAGCGGATCTTCCCGACCCAGGGATCGAACCCACATTTCCTGCGTCTCCTGCATTGGCAGGCAGATTCATTACCACTGTGACAACTGGGGAGCCCTTAACACTTTTAGTTCTTTATTATATATTGACCTCAGATTTGGAGTACATATTGACTTCTTTTTAATTAATAAAATATTACTTAATAAATGGAAAGTTACACATCTCAAGACAAAAATCACTAAGTTCTGGAATTGAGTTCTGCAATCTTAAAACACCGTTTTGGTTGTCAAGTAGAGACTTTTCTCTTGAAGAGTAAATAACTTATCTAATAACTATATCCTTTTCTTTATTAATAGTTCCTTAAATCATTCAAAATCAAAATATCACTGTATATATAGTTTTTCATTAAGGTAATCGTATAATTTTCAGTCAAAACTAAATATTTCTGAAGAACATTTTATTTCTTCTTTACATTATTTCAAAATATCAAATTGGAGATAAAGTCACAGAAGAGAAGCCCATTTCACTACCCTCAAGTTTCACCTCTCTCTTTCTCAGCTTTGAATATAAAGAATATTTTTCTTTTGTTAGAAAACAATGAAGTTTTTGAAGTTTACAAAATTGTATCTCTTTCAATTTAATGACATACCATCCTAACCCAGAATTACTTAGGGTGTTAGTGTGATTGTTTCCATCAGAATCTGCTCTTTAGATTTCTAAGGTGACTATTTTCCTAATTTTGAGCTTTTGTCTCAAAGAAGAGAGCTTTTTTTCTGTGTTGTGTTTTTCATACTGATGAGGGTAGATGAATGCCAACTTGAAGTATTCATTAGAGAAAATAATAGTATAAGTAAAAAACTTATATTTTTGTTAGAATTTTAAACACATTTAATTTTATAATGTTTACTGTTATTATTAGTTGATATTCTTTCTGCTATTTGAAACCTTAAAGAAGTAGATGTCATGATAAGAGGTAGTCCTCTTTAAATTTCAATTTATGATTGGGCAACATACAGATTGTGGGAATGTGCAGAATTGGGGAATTAATAGTTTCATTTGACATATTAGTATGACTGTTCACTGTTATTTTAAAAGAATAATAAATTTAATTCAGATTGAATTAGAATCAGCTTTAACTCATGTTTTTTTCCTATCTCAGAATCTATGACACAATTGAATAAATAATCTTGGATTTATTTTGATCCTTGTTCTTTTTAGTAATTGAATTTTCACTGAGAGACTAATCGGAAGTCATTAATTGCAATTATTGTGTCTCTTTAAGTATGTGTGATTACATTTTGTTCTTTGACTTAATAAATAAGTTAGTGCATGAATACATTTATTTAAAAAATTTTAATTGGAGGATAATTGCTTTACAATATTGGAGGATATTGCTTTACAATATATATATCCTCTCCCTCTTGAGCTTCCTTCCCACCCACCCCCCATTTTTTTCTTGTAATAGCATTAGTTCATAAAGCTCAATGGTGGGGGATGTTATCTAAGAGAAAGCACACAAAAACGGTAAAAATTTATAGTTGCTTACAAAGCAGAGGAGATCGTGCGTCAGAGACTTGTAACCTTTAAGGGTTACAGAGAAATGAAAGGTGAAGTTGATATTTCAGACACAAATACTTTGACTTAAAAAACACTTGGGTTTAATTTCAACTGTATATGCTAATAAAGGAGATAAGTCTGTCCTCTCAGAATGCTTGCTGAGAGTTTTTGCTTCAGAGTTCAAGACTGAGAAGTCTCTTTTGCTTTAACAGATTAATTGGTTGATGCATCATGATATTTGGTAAGCATGTGAATTACCCTCATGGCTTTCTATTGCATTAACTGTCTTCTGTAATGATTAAAACTATTGTTAGAGAAAGTATTTCTTGGCACATATTCTTCAGAACTGTATTAGAAGATTCAATGCACATCAGTATCTCAACCTCTCCTAATAGAAAGACTGAAATAGAGGTGACAAATGAGTGTCTTACCTCAAATTTTCATAAGGTAATGCACTGCAAAGTGAAAGATGGGCCTGGAATCTTGAACCAAAAATTATTGCACTTGATTAATCTTTAAAGGGTATTTTTCATTCCTTTCTGTACATGTACTTTATGGTTGGATAGCATTCTTCTCATTGGAAACATACAAATCAATGGTATTTCAACAGAGTGCCAAACATCTGGATGGAAAATAAAACATCCATACAATCTCTTACTGTTTCTTATTATTTGGTGTTTAGGTGAATTATATATATGATCATGTCAATCTTTCATCTTATTGCAATATTTTAGTGTTGTTACAGCTTAAACTCTCATAATAGATCTTAGTGGTTAGGTTAACTAATAAATCATTTCATTAGTATAAGTTTGCTATGCTTCTCTTGAGTTGGTTACCTCAATGTATATGAGATCAATATTTTTCTTGATGTTTCTGCCTACCTTTTAATCATGATGAAAGAAAAATTATGCTTTAATAGTTTCTTCACCTAACAAATGAGAATTTTTTTCCTGAGCTCTTAGCAATAATGATAACCACTGCAAATATTCCGTGAATGCCTCCATGGCTCTGTTTATTATGTGTAGGATGTGGGTGACAGTAACAGAGCAAGTACAGCAAAAGATTTGCCTTCTTATATATACTTTCTTAGGGAAAGGCAGTATTGACTTTTTTTAGCTAAAAATATTCATAGAGTAGACAAAAATCAGAAGTACAACTAATGGGAATTTATTTTCCTAGGTATCAGAGGAAGAGTCAAAATGTTTTATGATCGCTTTTATGTATTTCAGAGAGCATTCTCTTGTGTTGATGTGGATAATTTATCTACCTTTAATACATTTCTTTTATGAAGGTTCCAAAAAACTTTAAAACTGCCCTTGAATGTTGCAGTCAAATCATTTCATAGGATGCTCCACAACTTGTGAAACAAATCAAAGGGATCTTGCTTATTACTCTGTACTGAAGACTCTGAAGAGGAACCTAAGACTTCAGTTGAATCGGCCCACTAAACTAGAGATGCAGAGGGTAAGGGCTTGATTTGGAAGGGGCTTTCAGCAATTGGTGTGGCAAGGGGATTCTGATTGACAGGGACTCACCATCAATCATTAGTAAGAGAGCAGAGATAGGAATAAATTCTTTTGGTAGAATGGGTATGTTAAAGATCAAATATAGAATCATTTGAAGTCCCAAAGCTTATAGAGTCCTGGTCTGAACAGTTTATTTCTTTGGGAGTAAGGAATGGAAGAGTTCCACAAAGGCTGAGAAAATAAGAGAAGAAAAGGGAAGGGATTTTGGTAAGACTCATTTTTAAGTTTTATCTCGGAGACTGAGATGCTCCAGAGCAAGAGACATAGGTGCTGGATGAGCCTTGAAGAGGGCAGCGACTCTGGTCAAGACCTGCAAATCACAGTGTCTGCGTGGATCCTTCAAAGTCAACTGAAAATTTATGTGTCTGCAGCTAACTCATCATTCCCAAACTTGATTCCCACTTACTTCCACATTTTGGCAAATGTCATGCCTTCTACACTTGCCATACTTAATTCTTCCTCTGCTTCTCCACCTCCCCTCCATCAGCAAACCCTATTGAATATACCTCCCAAATATATCTTAAGTCTTTCACTGTCTCTCCATTTTAACTGTTTCCACATGTTCTAAGCTAACCACCCCCCACGCCTTGCCTAGATTAATGCAGTAAATGCTTAACTAATCTCCCTGTTTTCACTCTAGTTCAAATTAAATCCATTCTCCACACTGTAAACAGAAATCATGATTAACTTAAATTATATCATGCCACATGTTTGTTTCCCAATACCCTTAGAATAAAATAAAAACTACTTGCTTAGATCATGTAATCTGGCTCCTGAATACCATTTCACAATCACTTCTCACTTAGCTCACTGAATGTCAGTCTCACTGGCCCTCTGTTTTGTTCCTCTTGCACACAGACAGCTTCCCACGTCAATGCCTTTGAACTTGTGTGTTGTGACTAGGAGTCTCTTTTCACAGATATTCACATGGCTGACTTGTCAGAGAGGTTGTCAGTCATCAAACAATCTATAGAGGCCTCTATTAGATCCTTCCATTCCACTGCCTTGTCCTGATTTATTTTCCTATGGCATCTATTTTGTTTCTTTCCTTACTCACTTATACGGTCTTTTTCTTTTATCTTAAATAAAAGTCCCATAAGAGGAGGCACTTGTATGTGGTTGATGTGTACTATGTCTTCAGGGTTTGAAACAGTTTCTGGAATACAGTTTAATGTTGTTGGTGCTCACTAAGTAAAAAATTAAGGATTAAATGGTGCTGGGCAGGGAAGGTCTCCAGGGATTATCCTGTAGTTCTCTTTCTTACCAAACTAAATGGAAACTCTTCTTTTAAACAGGAATTGGAAAACAGTTGGGATCATCATGTTATACTTTGACTCTATCTTCTGCACTATTATGCAGCCATAAACATGGCTTTCCTCATGCCAGGAAAAGCTTGGAGTGCCTGACAAAATGTCATTTGGATGATATCTTGCAGGGAAAATGCAAAGGGCATAAAGCATGCTGCTGCTAAGTCACTTCAGTCGTGTCCGACTCTGTGCAACCCCACAGATGGCAGCCCCACCCCCACCCCCCCGCCGCTCCCCCCACCTACCCCGTCCCTGGGATTCTCCAGGCAAGAACACTGGAAAGTGTTGCCATTTCCTTCTCCAATGCATGAAAGTGAAAAGTGAAAGTGAAGTCGCTCAGTCGTGTTTGACCCTTAGCGTAATTGAACCCATTTTTCTGCAAGCCACGTGAGATGCTCATACCTTCAGTCTTGCCTTCTTCTTAAACGTCTGATAGTTTGAAGAGACAATAAAGCTCATCATAGTTTGTCTTCAGGGAACAACTTTTGGATACCCTGAGGATTCTTGCCATTAAAGCAGCCACTTTGTGCTGTGGGACCATATCCACTATAGCTGAGAGGAAATCCACTGACTTCCATTACTACTACATGAAAACTTCTTTCCCTTTTTAGGCACTTATAACTAAAACCTGACTGCATTCTGTTCTATTTTAAAGTTCCACTAAGTGAGAAAATTGAAAGAGTCACTGCATAATATTATCTTAGATAGTATGCTTAATATTATGAGCAGAGCAGATAAATTGGGTTTCCCTAGCGGCTCAGATGGTAAAGAATCCGCCTGCCAATGCAGGAGACCTGGTTTGACCCCTGGTTTGGGAAGATCCCCTGGAGAAGGGAATGGCAACCCACTTCAGTATTCTTGCCTGGAGAATTCCATGGACAGAGGAGCCTGGCAGGCTAGAGTCCATAGGGTTGCAAAGGAGTCAGACACCACTGAGCGTCTAACACTTCATCTGAGTGCGGATAAATTAGTCTTCTAAGGTGTGTAAACTTCACGAAATATCTGTCAAATATTTTCCAATTTAAATGATTATGGTTAGATTTATTTGACTGATTAGAATAAAACGGCCAGAGACTTTGGGTCAGCTGTGGGTCATTGCTATTGTGTCTGCATTTCTAAGCTATTGGGTTGACCAAAAAGTTCATTCATTTCCTATAAGATGGTAAGGAAAAACTTGAATGAATTTTTGACCAACCCAACAGTTCTTTTATTGAAAATTCTGAACTCCTGAGTGCTGTAAATTCTATACTTTGTATGATTTACCCCCTCCTTGCTACTCCAAATTTGATTCACTTATCCATTGGGATGCAAGTTGCCTAAAAAGGCTGAGGTATAATGGAGTAACAGCACTGATAAAGGCTAAAATTATAGCTTTTTTTTCCACGCCCCCTCCAGCTGGGTGTCAGAGGTTTCTTGAGTGAAAGAGACTATTTCATTGACTTATTATATTTTCCATGAAAACATAGGTGTAGATAAACATGGCTGGCCTTTTCCCCCCAATCTCAGGTTAGTAACAAAAATTAAAATAAAGTTGCCCAGGATGTATTTTACATTGGTAAAATACTAGTAGGGGGAAAATAACCTTGGGGAAAATGTGAAATCTAACATATTAGGATAACCAGGTACTGTATTGTGCTGGTCCAATATAGGTTTCTGATCCTGTTCCTATCTAATTTTTGCATGGCAAAATGGCATTTAAACTGTAGATATGATAAGCAGTTTCAAGTATGGTGGTTTCTTACAAATTTATTGCATTAACTTCTGAACAACTGTAGATCCAGGAATCTTAAACTGTGTCAAGGCTTTATCTGCTGTAAGCTAACATCAAAACCACTAGTAAGAGAACTGTTGTGTTTCATCTGGAAAATCTCCATGAAAACAGCCTTCTTGTAAAGTACAGCAGTATGCAACTTCATTGTCAGAATAGTTTTGTCAATAGTTTACCCTTACTTTTCTTTTGTTATGGAGAAGAAACAATTTTGGGGGCCACCTCAGGATTGTTTCCCAAGACCATATTTTTGCATTTTATTATGATAACTACTCAGCAGACCAAAATAGTAAAGAAGGCATGCATAGACTGTACAATTTAAATGAAACTTTCATAAACCAATTATTACTCTGCACAGTGGTCTACTTGTATTTGATGATGTTGATTTTAATCTCAGAATCTCCAGATGATTGGAGTCCCAGTCAGGTGGAGAAACATTGGTCTCCTGGGTTTCAAAATCATTTGCTGCCTGCCTGAGAAAAAACTCTTAAAATGGGCCCCTTGCCTATACTTGTTCAAAGAGTTAGCTCTCAACTGTATTGACTTGATTATTTTTTCAAAATTTTTTTGTGTGGGGATTATAGCAACAATTCTTAGACCTGATTTTCCTTCATGAAACAGCATAAAATTTTATTTAAACAAATATCTATGTAGAAGCACTATGTATATAATGGGTCCCTTGTTAGATTCTGGGTATACAGTGTAAGTGGCTTCCCAAGTAGCTCACTGGTAAGGAATCTGCCTACCATTAGGAGATGCAGGTTCAATCCCTGCAGTAGGAAATGGCAGTAGGAACTCCAGTGTTCCTGCCAGGAAAATTCTATGGACAAAGGAGCCTGGCGGCCACAGTTCATGCGGCTGCAAAGAGTTGGACACGACTGAGCACGCATGCACATGCAGTGTAAACAAAGCAGATGTGGACAGAGAAGTCTTAACTGTAATGAATGGACATTAGCTAACTAAAACAGAGGGAAAATATTGGGGAAGAATATTAAGAATTCCCCAAATAAATGGAAACATGAAAGTTAGGCAAGAAACATGGGCAAGAACAATATGCTGATGGTCAAATGGCTAAAGTGGCTTTTCTGGGTATCCTTGAGTCTTAGAGATAAGTGTGAGAAAGATATAAAAACCAAGAAAATAAAAAATCAATATATGATTGTAATGTGATTGATGCTGGTGATGTTAGAGAAATAGAGGGCTGAGATAGAGAATAAAAATCTGTGGGTAGGGATGAGAAAAGACCTGTGATGTTTAAGCTGAGAGGAAGGATGGAAAGACACCTCCTAGGAAGCTTCAGATCAGATCAGATCAGATCAGTCGCTCAGTCGTGTCCGACTCTTTGCTACCCCATGAATCGCAGCACCCCAGGCCTCCCTGTCCATCACCAACTCCCAGAGTTCACCGAGACTCACGTCCATAGAGTCAGTGATGCCATCCAGCCATCTCATCCTCTGTCGTCCCCTTCTCCTCCTGCCCCCAATCCCTCCCAGCATCAGAGTCTTTTCCAATGAGTCAACTCTTCTCATGAGGTGGCCAAAGTACTGGAGTTTCAGCTTTAGCATCATTCCTTCCAAAGAAATCCCAGGGCTGATCTCCTTCAGAATGGACTGGTTGGATCTCCTTGCAGTCCAAGGGACTCTCAAGCATCTTCTCCAACACCACAGTTCAAAAGCATCAATTCTTCAGCGCTCAGCCTTCTTACAGTCCAACTCTCACATCCATACATGACCACAAGAAAAACCATAGCCTTGACTAGACGAACCTTTGTTGGCAAAGTAATGTCTCTGCTTTTGAATATGCTATCTAGGTTGGTCATAACTTTCCTTCCAAGAAGTAAGCATCTTTTAATTTCATGGCTGTAGTCACCATCTGCAGTGATTTTGGAGCCCCCAAAAATAAAGTCTGCCACTGTTTCCTGATCTATTTGCCATGAAGCGATGGGACCAGATGCCATGATCTTCGTTTTCTGAATGTTGAGTTTTAAGCCAACTTTTTCACTCTCCACTTTCACTTTCATCAAGAGGCTTTTCAGTTCCTCTTCACTTTCTGCCATAAGGGTGGCGTCATCTGCATATCTGAGGTTATTGATATTTCTCCCGGAAATCTTGACTCTAGCTTGTGTTTCTTCCAGTCCAGCATTTCTCACGATGTACTCTACATATAAGTTAAATAAGTAGGGTGACAATATACAGCCTTGACGTACTCCTTTTCCTATTTGGAACCAGTCTGTTGTTCCATGTCCAGTTCTAACTGTATAAACATCTGAATGCAGAGTTCCAAAGAATAGCAAGAAGAGATAAGAAAGCCTTTTTCAGCGATCAATGCAAAGAAATAGAGGAAAACAACAGAATGGGAAAGACTAGAGATCTCTTCAAGAAAATCAGAGATACCAAGGGAACATTTCATGCAAAGGTGGGCTCGATAAAGGACAGAAATGGTATGGACCTAACAGAAGCAGAAGATATTAATAAGAGATGACAAGAATACACAGAAGAACTGTACAAAAAAGATCTTCATGACCCAGATAATCACGATGGTGTGATCACTGACCTAGAGCCAGCCATCCTGGAATGTGAAGTCAAGTGGGCCTTAGAAAGCATCACTACGAACAAAGCCAGTGGAGGTGATGGAATTCCAGTTGAGCTATTCCAAATCCTGAAAGATGATGCTCTGAAAGTGCTGCGCTCAATATGCCAGCAAATTTGGAAAACTCAGCAGTGGCCACAGGACTGGAAAAGGTCAGTTTTCATTCCAATCCCAAAGAAAGGCAATGCCAAAGAATGCTCAAACTACTGCACAATTGCACTCATCTCACACGCTAGTAAAGTAATGCTCAAAATTCTCCAAGCCGAGCTTCAGCAATATGTGAACTATGAACTTCCTGATGTGCAAGCTGGTTTTAAAAAAGGCAGAGGAACCAGAGATCAAATTGCCAACGTCTGCTGGATCATGGAAAAAGCAAGAGAGTTTCAGAAAACCATCTATTTCTGCTTTATTGACTATGCCAAAGCCTTTGACTGTGTGGATCACAATAAACTGTAGGAAATTCTGAAAGAGATGGGAATACCAGACCACCTGACCTAGGAAGCTTACTTTCAAAATTATTTTGCTATCAATATTGTTTTATTGCACATACTTGAAAGAGATTGGACTGATACCTAGGAGGTTAAGAGTGGGTTTGGTTGGCAGTGGTGATTAAAGGAGTGTTCCAGGCAAAGGAAATAGTGCATATAAAATCTCAATGGCAGGAAAAAAAAGCAGGATATATTTGATGGACATGAAAGAGGCCAGTGTGGCTGAAGCAGAGTGGGTGAGGGGGAGGGAAAAATAAGATGAGATTTGGAAGTCAGGCAATGGTCCTAACTCCAGACTTTGGAATCTATTTGAGGGGAAATTGGAAGTTTTAAAGGGCTAACCAAAAAAGTGTATACTTATTTTTACCTATTAAAATTTATTTTGGCTGCTTTATGGAGAAGAGAAAGAAACTGTGAGATGAGCCAGGAGTTTGCTGCAATAATACACATGACAATGATCTGTGTTGTCATTAATGTCTTTGTATTAGCACAGTGGCAATGTGTACTGGGGAGAAGTGATCAAAGATATGCTATAAATGGGAGTATACAAACAAGGAATTGATGGATTATATACCAATTTTAAGAGAAAGATTTTCCATTTTTGAATGGAGAATTTTACTTATGTGATATTTATTTATTAGTCTAGATGTTTTTGACTACAAATGACAGAAATTGAATTAAAATTAGATTAAGAAAAAATTTATTGGCTCATATGATTGGAAAACCTAAGAGTGGATTAAGACTTTATGCAACATTGTGTCCTAGCCTATGGATATTTTTGAACTTTTTATGAACCTCTCTTGGTCTTCCCTGGTGGCTCAGACGGTAAAAGCGTCTGCCTACAAGGCAGGAGACCAGAGTTCTATCCCTGGGTTGGGAAGGTCCCCTGGAGAAGGAAATGGCAACCCTCTCCAGTACTCTTTCCTGGAAAATCCCATGGATGGAAGAGCTTGGTAGGCTATTGTCCATGGGTTCGCAAAGAGTCGGACACGACTGAACGATTTCACTTTCACTTTTCACTTTCATGCATTGGAGAAGGAAATGGCAACCCACTCCAGTGTTCTTGCCTGGAGAAGCCCAGGGACGGGGGAGCCTGGTGGGCTGCCGTCTATGGGGTCACACAGAGTCGGACACGACTGAGAGACTTCACTATGAACTTCTCATCTCCATTTGTTTCTGTCCACAAAGGAACATGTTACTCTCCTTGCTCCAAGCCTTAGCACACCCTATGTCAGGCCACCCCAGGTTAAAAACATGAGAAGAACGGGAGACATTTCTTCCGACAAATCACATATTAAGACTCTGAGAAGGACTCTGATAAGCCCTTCTTGGGTGTCTCATGCGGCAGTGACTATTAGGGTATCAGCCTGGGTTTAGCTTATTACAATGCCCGTTATACAGTTACCCTCAATCCCTGATAGAGTCCAATTCAAAGTCAAGTCCTGTTTCCTTAAATCCTGCCCCAATCATCTAACACAAGCTCAAATCCTATTATAAGTCTTCTCTAAAACCCTTTTACTGAGTTAGTTCATGGGTCCCTATATGTGCCTTCATCCTCAGAGCAACAAGCAAAAAATCAATTTGTTCAGCTACAGTGTTGCTCTTGGTGGGCTTTGGCTGGAAGGCATTAACATAAGTGGTTTTCTTTTTAAATCTATTTTTTTATTGAAGGATAATTGCTTTACAGAATTTTGTTGTTTTCTGTCAAACCTCAACATGAATCAGCTATAGGTATACATATATCCCCTCCCTTTTGAACCTCCCTCCCATCTCCAGCTCTATCTCTCCCCTCTAGGTTGATACAAAGCCCCTATTAGAGTTTCCTGAGCCATACAGTAAATTCCCATTGGCTATCTATTTTACATACAGGACATAAGTGTTTTTTATCATTAATAAAAATAAAACTGTATAGCATAGGGATCTCTACTCAGTGCTCTATGCTGACCTAAATGGGAAGGAAAGCCAAAAAAGAGGGGATATATGTATAAATATAGCTGATTCACTTTGCTGGACAGCAGAAAATAATACAACATTGTAAAGCAACTATACTTCAATAAAAATTTAAACAAGCAAAACCCCCAAACAAACAACAATAACAACAACCAAAAATTCTTTCAAGTTTACGTGTTAAGTTGCAACCTGTACACTTCATTTGGCCCTGCCTGGCAATCTCTCTTTATCCCTCGTATTTTCATTTTGAGCATTAATATAAAAGACAGCAATAGTGAGGAACTTAGAGACAAGTAATTGTCACGACATTGCTAGGATGGTGATGCACTTGAACTTTTACGATATATCATGTCATGCCCATGTTCTACGTGTGTTAACCGACTCCACTGTGACACAAAGCCTGTCCTGGTTCTTTGATGAATGAGGAAGTCTTGGTGCTTCCTTTTAGCAATCAAACTGATAACACAATGCCATCAAGTTTCTTTGACTTCCTCTGATTTTAATCATTCATGGTTTTCTCCAGATTTTTCTCTAGGACTGTACCAGCCAAAAGCTGGCCATAGTACTGAAAAAGAAATCTTTGTTCATGACTGTTTCCTGGTCATTAAAGCAGATTGAAGGTATAGTATAAGTAAAGAAAAGTGTTTTTTTTGGCTGCTTGGAAATGAGATGAACAATTTTAACATGGCCTCTGTTGAAATTGTTTCTTCTTTTGTATTCTTTTATTAACCAGCTATTCCTAAACTGTACAAAGATTGAATGAGTTTTATGAAAGTCTGTATCTTTCCGGCATGCATGCTGAGTCACTTCAGTTGTGTCTGACTCTTTGCAACCCTTTGGAATATAGTCCCCCAGGCTTCTCTGTCCATGGGATTCTCCAGGCAAGAACGCTGGAGTGGATTGCCATGCCCTCCTCCAGGGGATCTTCCTAACCCAGGAACTGAACCTGAGTCTCTGATGTCTCCTGCATTGGCAGACAGGTTCTTAACCACTAGAGCCACCTGGGGAGCCCAGTATCTTTCTTGAAGGAAGGAATTTATTATTAAACTGTGAGTTTTTAATAACTATCCTTATTTATGATATAAAGTGGGTACTTAAATATTTGTTGAAAAAATGAAAAGATACAATTATAAGTAAACTTCACTCTCTTAACATTGCTCCTAAAACAAAATCCAGACTCTATCCACGACCTTCACAGTTTGGCATGATCTAACGAATGGTCCAAGTTGCTCCTACAACCTGTTATACCCTCTACCTGGACTTTAAATAATATACCAAACCACTAATATCCAGGACTTGGCTCCTGTAGTTTCTTCAGCTGGAATGATCACTCTGAATGCTTTGTTAGTCAGTTTCTTCTCATTCTTCAAGTCTCAGCTTAGTGTTTTTTTTCAGTGTAGTCTTCTCTACTACATTAGGTAAAATTATCTCTCACATTTATTATATTACCATCTTTATTTCCTTTATAGATTTTGTCCCAATAGCTAGGCTACATATTTATTTACCTGTTACTTCATGTACAGTTTGTTTTCCCACTGGAATGTGAGCTCCAGGTGGCAGAAATCTTTTTAGTATGTGCATAAGTGTATCCCCAGTGCCTGTCATGGGAACTAGGATTTAGTAAGTCCTCAACAAATGTTTATTGATGTGTGAGTGCAAATTAATTTTGTAGCTGACTTAAAGAATTCATATTTAGGGTAGACCTAAAAATATCACAGATTATTATAATATCTTAAGGAATATTAGATATTATAGGAAAAATACAAATAATGAGAGTTTCTTATGCTCGTTATCAGAAAAGGGTTGAAGAGGGCCTTGAGAGATAGTTAAGATTTAATAAGTGGAGATTTGGGATGACACAGTATCAGGGGTGGCAATTCTTTAAAATGATAATTGGTCTATTTTGGCTGAAGCATAAATTTCCCAGATGAAATTGTTGACATAAGAATTGGGAAGGAAAATTGATATCAGACTGTGCATGGTTTGAAAGGCATGCCAAGACTGGGTTCTGTGTTGCAAGCTAAGAGCAAGCATTGACTCTGAGCAAATGGACATTCTAACAGAGTTGTTTCTTCAGGAAACTAACATGATAGCAGCATGGAGAATGGTCTGTGGAGGGGAGAAATTGTTAGAAACCAGTTGGAGATTATTGCCTGGAATAGTGCAGATTAAAAAGTGAAGACCCAAACAAGAGTGTTGGAAATGGGACTAGAAAGAAGACAGTGAGTGTAAAAGACTATTTAAAGGTAAGTCAAGCTCACAGGGTATTCAACAGGGTATATAGAGTTGTACTAGGCATTTATTCTGTTCTCTAATAATTGTCTGAGCAAGATATTTTTACTGGTACTATTAGCTTTTTTATTGAGGGAATCTGTGAAGTGGAAAATTACTTGATCTGGAAAGAGAGCAAGGACACTCTGACCAAGATGCAAATTTCAGAAAAAGAAACCTAAAGTCTACACAGCACAGACAAATTCACTAACATTAGCAATTCCAGAGAAATGTCTGCTGTTGTGCAGGGTAAACTGACCAGTTGCAGTTAGAAATGGATCAAAGTTGGGGCTTTGTGCTGGAACACAATGTCACACTGACTATAGAGGCAAAAATCAATGTCTAATTATAATATTTCAACTCTTTTTACAAGGGTATGATATGAGGGTAAGTGATTTAAAGTTCCATCTTGGTCTTTTTGAGCCAGTTTTACTTGAGGCAATTGGTAGTAATATTGTTCAAATGGAGTAAAAGTATTTTACTACTATCCTTGCGTATTATAATGTTTCATAGTTATTTCAATTAATCAATTATTGATGAACAGACTCTAGCTCCCATTTGGGACAACCTCCACATAATCTTTCAGTTTGTAAATGAAAGGCTTCATGGAGCCATTTTTCACTTTGTGAGTCTAAAACTCCACAACAGCATTGGACTTAATCATGGAGGAATATTTTCTTTTAGGAATGGTAGTATTTTACTAATATTAGAATAAATAAATAATTTTTCAAGTAATTATTTATTGTGTTTAATCTTAAAAAGAACTGATATTGCAACAGTAAACTATTCTGGTAGAATAAATATCTGCCTTTGCACTTAAAGCTTAATTTACTATGATGTCAGTAATAATAAAAAGGCAGTGCTGAAATATACACAAATCCCAATGAAATTACTCTTTCCTCTTTTAATCTTTGATTTGGCTGGCATCTTAACATTTGGGACTGATTATTATTTCTTACTCACAAACAGCATTTAGTTGAAATGACTTTATCAACTATGCATACATTTTAATCAGCTCTTGTTCCATGTTGGAGTATAGTTCAATTCTATTAAATAATTCACTTTGCCATTAAATTCACCTCTCATTGGTGTTGCCTGTTAAATATGGTGTTTTGGAGAAAATCCATATTACTGAACATTCACTGGTGACATGAATTATCTCCTGAAGATGGTGTTGTGATTCAATGCCATAAGTTATTTGGACAGCTCTTACGGTAACTCTGTTTTACTCTGTAACAGCTCATAACTCACCACTGTCAGCTAAAAAGGGTGGGAGGAAGTCCCCACATCCTATATGCCTTCTTCCATTAGTCCTCCTTCCTTTCTCTCCCAGCAGAGAAAAGCTTGTCATAGCAATCACTGTTAGAATTTCCTTTTGAACTGCATGCTTTGTTCTTTGAATTGTTTTGAATCTGAGACAATTAAATAACCTCTTGAAAGAAGGGGGAAGATTCTTACCCTTTCAGTAACAGTGCATTTATTGTCCAACTTTCTGGAACAAATATTTGCCTTAAGACATCCTGTCTTCTTCATGTTCCCTGTGGGACAGAGTTTTATTTGCAACTTGATGAGGTCACCCAAAAACCGTCTAAGTGTGTGTCTTGTCATTGTGCTGGGTTGGCAATAGCAGGAGGAGATATGAAGGGGCAAATCTGATGGTTAGGATGCAGAATTGGTAAAACTGCCATTTCAGACAAATGCCAGAAGATGGCAGTCCTAT
Source organism: Bos javanicus (assembly GCF_032452875.1). Classification (NCBI taxonomy): domain Eukaryota; kingdom Metazoa; phylum Chordata; class Mammalia; order Artiodactyla; family Bovidae; genus Bos; species Bos javanicus. The sequence continues at coordinate 79,517,237 of NC_083876.1, read as the reverse complement.
TTGTTCAGGTCTTTATGAATTTTGCAGGACCCATGAGTGCTCTATGGTTTCAGCATGATCATAGCTCATGAAGAAACCCCAGAAATTAGGTTTTGTTACTATAGAAACCAAATGGAATGACTGATTTTTTTCTTAAAAGAAGCAGTCTCAAATATCAGAGTACTGGGGAAAAAATGTGCTAAAGAAAGCAAACACTTATTTTTTTTCTTCTTATGGCAGCAGTAAGAAACTCTTGAGCCCTTAAAAGTATTTTTGCTTCTTTGTTTTAAACAGAAATATATTCAAGCTTTTGAAAATCATCTATTGTTTTAAAATAAACTAACTTAATTTGTATTGTTGTAAGTACAATAAATATACAAGAAGGAAACTGAAATGATTTTTTTCAGTACAAAAAGTATATCAGGATATTTTTATGCTTTTTGGTTGAATATAAAAGATTCCAAACCAGAAATTGTCTAAAAATGGCTAAATTTAGAAAATAAAGTTGTCCTGCTTCGTCCTGCTCCTCTTCAAGGTGTTATTAATGTAGATACTTTGTAATTGCTTTTGTTCAACTGATTTACTATATGAGCTACCAGATAAATGATCATTTTTGACTACTCCAATTAGCACATTTAACATTAGAGCACTCAACCTCTCTCCTTATATTTAGGATTTAATGGGGCCTATTTTACTATATTTTAATTTTGCATGGAAACTACTAACTAGTGAGTGTAAGCAATAGATATAAAAACTGTATGTTAAAATGCCCTTTTTCAATCTCTATCTTGGAAGTAAACAATTATATGCCTCTGAATAGTGACAATTCAAGAGGAAGCGATGAGCTGAATAATAATGGAGAGGAGCTAGTGCAAATAAGTTGAATACTGTTATACCCCGTGTGATCCCCGTACTCTAAATCCCTCCTCTAGCTTCACTTGGCATGTATAACCCTCTCCTAAATGTCACAGGGCCACCATGACACAAGGACTGGATTTATTCTAGTGTTGTATAGCTCAATATATTTGTCCTTTACTGGTGCTGTGACTCTGACCTTGGACACCAATCTGGATAGCTAGATTTTGTTTTTCCCTGAAATCTACTCCATTCTTCTATTACTTAGACTCCCTCCTCATACTATTGCCCTTGTTTAGGTGATTTGATGTCTCTATTCCTTAATACTTGTCACTGTTTATTGTAGCTACTATTGTTTTTGGAGACAAGAACTTTGGCCCTGAACCACAACTGGATTGCTCTTAAGGGCCTGTTAATTGATGCTTGCTACCAATATACCCATTGTGACTTCACCTGTCTTTCATGCCTCTCCTCCACATCTCATGAGACTCATGCCACTACTGCCATGGTTACCCATGGGCTCATTTAAGACTGTGGTCTGGTGTCACAAATAGATCCTTGCTTGTCTGGTGGAAACCTACAGCTGTCCTTGCAACTTAATATACTGCTAAGTTGTGCCCACAACTTAGTTCCAGAATTTGGCTTTGTATCTCTTTGTTGGAAATGCTACAAAATGAATGTTACTACACATCTCTTCCCTATTCTGTGACTTCATCTTGGCAGTTTGAAATAAGCGATGGTGGGAGTATTTATCTCATATAAATTGGCAAGTGATATAAACTAGGGCTTCCTCCCAACACATCCCTCAGGAGAACAAGTGTAAAGCAATTATCAGAACATCACTACCCCTCAATTTAGAGGTGCAAGATCACCATTTTCCTTTTAAAAATAATTACATAATGAATGAAAATCCAATTTATGGAAGCATTGGCAATGTAGGAACATAGTTTTGGGACTTGTAATAACAGATGATGAGAAAAGGAAAACACTAACTAAAAATGAGATTCATACTTTATTAAAAAAAATCACTTATATAAGCTGGGAATATAGCTTATAGGATGATTACTGTAGTTAGTCCATGGAATTATCCAGGTCAGAATACTGGAGTGGGTAGCTGTTTCCTTCTCTAAGGGATCTTCCCAATTCGGGGATTGAACCCAGGTCTCCCACATTGCAGGTGGATTCTTTACCAGCTGAGCCACCAGGGAAGCCCAAGAATACTGGAGTGGTAGCCTATCCCTTCTCTAGTGAATCTTCCTGACTCAGGAATCAAACTGGGGTCTCCTGCATCGCAAGCGGATTCTTTACCAGCTGAGCTACCAGAGAAGACCCAAGTTAGCAGTAGTATACTATTAAAAAAAAATTTGATACGAAGAAACAAGAAGTATTAGAGAAAGAAGAACCATCTCCTTATCATATTGGAAAATTTATTATTTACAACCCTTTAAAAATTTGATTTTTAAAATCATTGTACATTCTGGTGAATGCTTTTGAATGTCTTATGTCTGTTTAAAATACTTGTCTCGTTATGTCTTAAAATTTCATTGTCATACTTTAAAGCAAAAAAAAAAAAAAAAAAAAAAAGGATCCCAACAAGCATTTATATAGCAGCTGCCAGTTTGCTAAGAAAGAAAAAGAACAATAAGAAGCACTGCTATTTGAAGGGTGAAATGTCACCAAATACCCTTAAATACTCTCAACATGAGCCTGTCTTAATTCTGTTTCTTTCTGTGGCATCCTAAAATGTTATCTTTTTAATACTTCTAACCATCTGATAGAATCAGAGAAAAGACTGTATCAGCCATCAATGTAAAAAAAAAAATTCTTGATTTGGAGCACACAAAAAATCAAGAAAAAGCAAAAAGTGAAAGGAAGGAAATTTCTCTGTATATTTTATAATCCCCAGTGATTTATGGAAAAGTTGTTTTGATTAATGGTATTGTGAATGAATTAGGCTGACCTTTCCTCTTCTTTAGCTGCAAAAGCTTAAAGTTCTACCTGTTATGTACCTCTCTTAAACAGCCAGCCACCTGGGCCATTCATATGGAATCCTGCATCCTGGATTTGGAGTGATTTCCTGTATTATTAAAAGAAACTGGAGCTTAGGGGATGCAAAGAACAGCTGCATAAAATCAGGTTTGTCATTATTTAGGAGCTAAGACACAAGGGATTAGTCTCTTTACTGCCAGTGCTCTTCAGGCCCTCAAAAATAAACTCCCCCCCCGCAACCCTTATTGTGTGACTTAAATAAATTAATACAAGTATTACTCTTAGAATGCCTGGAGAAGGAAAGGGCGACCCACTCCAGTATTCTTGCCTGGAGAACGCCATGGACAGAAGGGCCTGGTAGGCTATAGTCCATGGGGTCACAATAGTTGGGCATGACTTAGTGCCTAAACTACCACCCACTCTTCGAATAGTGCCTGGCACACTGTGTTTGTTATAATTTTTATACCAGTCAGTAACACTTATTCAATTGCTTCTCCTGCCATTAAGTGGACTGAATATGTAATGTGTGCAGGGCTCTGCAGACCCTTGATGTGTAATGCACAGGACAATTACTGACACTGTGTCCCCTCTATGTAATCACTCCATATGTGCACTGGAGACGTGTGGATGTGAATTGTTAGGTTTGAGAGTAGAAGTTAAATAAGGGGCTTTGGAATCATCTGAACATTGGAACGTAGGTTCAGCTACAATTCCAAGTGCTTTCTACATAAAGTTGGACAAGACCATATCACATGCAGTGCTACACTTAATCTATGAATTAGATGTAACTATCACTATCATTTATTGCTGATTGCCAAGGAAAACAACAGAATGGGAAAGACTAGAGATCTCTTCAAGAAAATTAAGGATACCAAGGAAACATTTCATGCAAAGATAGGCACAAAAAAGGACAGAAATGATCTGAGGAGGCCTTACAAGCAGCTGTGATAATCAGCTGTGAAAAGAAGGGAAGCGAAAAGCAAGGGAGAAAAGGAAAGTTATACCCATATGAATGCTGAGTTCCTAAGAATAGCAAGGAATACCGATCAATGCAAAGAAATAGAGGAAAACAATAGAATGGGAAAGACTAGAGGTCTCTTCAAGAAAATTAGGGATAACAAGGGAACATTTTATGCAAAGATGGGCTTAATAAATGACAGAAATGGTAGAGACCTAACAGAAGCAGAAGATATTAAGAAGAACTGGCAAGAATACATGGAAGGACTATTCAAAAAAGATCTTCACAACCCAGATAATCATGGTGGTGTGATCACTCACCTAGAGCCAGATATCTTGGAATGTGAAGTCAAGTGGGCCTTAGGAAGCATCACTATGAAAAAAGCTAGTGGAAGTGATGGAATTCTAGTTGAGCTATTTCAAATCCTGAAAGATGATGCCGTGAAAGTGCTGCACTCAATATGCCAGCAAATTTGGAAAACTCAGCAGTGGCCACAGGACTGGAAAAGGTCAGTTTTCATTCCAATCTCAAAGAAAGGCAATGCCAAAGAGTGCTCAAACTACCACACAATTGCACTCATCTCACATGCTAGTAAGGTGATGTTTAAAATTCTCCAAGACAGGCTTCAGCAATACATGAACCGTGAACTTCCAGATGTTCAAGCTGGTTTTAGAAAAGGCAGAGGAACCAGAGATCAAACTGCCAACATCCACTGGATCATTGAAAAAGCAAGAGAGTTCCAGGAAACATTGATTTCTGCTTTATTGACTATGCCAAAGCCTTTGACTGTGTGGATCACAATAAACTGTGGAAAGTTCTGAAAGAGATGGGCATACCAGACCACCTGACCTGCCTCTTGAGAAACCTATATGCAGGTCAGGAAGCAACAGTTAGAACTGGACATGGAACAACAGACTGGTTCCAAACAGGAAAAGGAGTACGTCAAGGCTGTATATTGTCACCCTACTTATTTAACTTATATCCAGAGTACATCATGAGAAACGTTGGGCTGTTAGAAGCACAAGCTGGAATCAAGATTCCTGGGAGAAAAACCAATAACCTCATATATGCAGATGACACCACCCTTATGGCAGAAAGTGAAGAAGAACTAAAGAGCCTCTTGATGAAAGTGAAAGTGGAGAGTGAAAAAGTTGGCTTAAAGCTCAACATTCAGAAAACAAAGATCATAGCATCCGGTCCCATCACTTCATGGCAAATAGATGGGGAAACAGTGGAACAGTGTCAGACTTTATTTTTTGGGCTCCAAAATCACTGCAGATGGTGACTGCAGCCATAAAATTAAAAGACGCTTACTCCTTGGAAGGAAAGTTATGACCAACCCTATAGACAGCATATTCAAAAACAGAGACATTACTTTGCCAACAAAGGTCCATCTAGTCAAGGCTATGGTTTTTCCAGTGGTCATGTATGGATGTGAGAGTTGGACTATAAAAGATAGCTGAGAGCAGAAAAATTGCTGCTTTTGAACTGTGGTGTTGGAGAAGACTCTTGAGAGTCCCTTGGACTGCAAGGAGATCCAACCAGTCCATTCTAAAGGAGATCAGTCCTGGGTGTTCTTTGGAAGGAATGATGCTAAAGCTGAAACTCCAATACTTTGGCCACCTCATGCAAAGAGTTGACTCATTGGAAAAGACCCTGATGCTGGGAAAGATTGAGGGCAGGAGGAAAAGGGAACGACAGAGGATGAGATGGTTGGATGGTATCACCGATGCAATGGACATGAGTTTGAGTAGACTCTGAGTGTTGGTGATGCACAGGTGTCAGGAGCCACGTTAGGCATTACTGACAAAATGGAGGCACGGCCCCAGACCCGTCTCCTCATTCTGCAGGCACGGCCCCGGGATGAAGGAGTTAGGCCTTGTAATTCTGACCTGTCTTTTCCTGTCCTCGGATGAGTTGACTGAAAAGGAATATTAAGGTGCTTATTGTTCTTGAGAGGAGCATGAGAAGGCAAAAAGCCTTCTGCAGCTGTGCTCAGAAAATAATTCATAAAGTTAATCATTCACATTTGTTCAAGGACTTTTACAAAAGAGTGTTCCAGGATGAGCACATAGGCTGTAGCTTGAGGCCATGGGAGGGATTGCTATCTGAAGCCTATTTGTGATGAGAATGTTATGGCAAAGGAGTTTACTGAATTTAGGGGTTAGAAATAATTAAAACAGTTAGAAGTTAAAGATTTAAGGAATGTTGTAAAGTTAGCATATTTTACTATAGCTTATAGAAGTTAGGAATTTTTAGAGACACTATAGTTAGAAGCCTTTTTAAGAGATAGTGAGCTCAGAAGGTTATGGGCAAACAGGATTTAGGAAGATAAGTAGTAAACTGAGGAATGTAGCATGAGTTACAATGTAATCACAAGTTAACTATAGGACACATTAGAATAGGTAGATAATAGATGATAAGGCTGATTCCGAGAGAATCACTGAAGCAGGGACTCTGTTTGAAGAGCAACAATGTTTTATGCAGAAAATAAATCATTTTCTGTGGGAAACTGCAAATATCAAACCTCTGACCTAATGCTTTTGTAAAAGTATAAAAGAGAATCATAAGCTTGAAATAAACAGGCAGTCCAAGAAAACTGAGAGGCTGTCTCATTTGCCGACAGCATTCACCTCTTCAGGTTGAATCCCTGGCTGTTGGAGTGGGACTCCGGCACACAGGGGAGCCTGGCATGCTGCAGTCCATGGGGTCCAAAGAGTTGGACACAACTGAGTGACTGAATTGAACTGATCGCTCTCATAATGAGGAGTCTGAGGCTTAGAGGGTGGTGCTATTTGCTCAAGATTGCATGTCTAGAGAACAAAGAACCTGAATTTGAACTTGGACCTTCTGACCCCATATCAGAGGTTATCCCTACTCAGCTGGTAGTTAACCTTGCCATAAAATGGTGCTCCTGGGTGAACTGCTCTCTATTTTTGCTCCACAACTGCCCTGAAGTTCTAAGATGGTGGTTTTATAGTCTCATGGTATCCATTGGCATTAAACCAGTCTGTGAGATGTGGATGGAAATGAGGAAAGCCGTAGTTACTGAGAGTAAAAGATTATTGTATATATGAATGACTAGGCTATGGCAAGCTTCAGAGGGAAGACTGCTCTTTATAAGAACAGCTTTCAGGATATTAAAATGTTAGATTAAGCTCCCTAAATGGTACTCCAGTTATCTTAAAATGCTACCAACTGTCACTAAATGTCTACTTGACATAGTAGAAATTATTTCCCAGGTATAGTTAATATCACAAAAATATCTTTAAAATGACTTAAGAAAAAGAGCCTATTTTGTTTCATTCTTATTAGGAGTCAACTATTTTCATACCTCAGATTTTTAATGTTCACTGAATCCCTTGTTTTTTATTTTCAGATATGGGTTTATTGTCTTTTCATGTAATTCTCTTTGCCCATTCTGTATTTCCTTGAAGTTTTGCTCCACAGACTTTATGCTACTACCAGGGTTCTCTAAGTGAAGCAAATTGGTCAGTGAAATGCACAGCTCATTCACTACAGCTACCTGCCTCCAGTGAGTTGAGGATGATGGATGTTATTACCTAAGACTATTTTATCACTATGCAGGTAAAACTGTCATCCCCAAGCATCATTTTAACTTGAATATTCCTAATAAAGCCAAACGGATGATCTTCAAAATTCTAAACAAATGTTAACCCATTAGGAAAAACTAAGTAAATGATAACCAATTTTTGAAAACAAACCTCAGCATAATTTTCTCTCTTTAAAAGTATATTAGACCATGGGGATATTAACTTGTTGCAAGTTAAGCATGATTAATGCTTCTCTGGGAATCAATTTCTTTTATAGCTCTTATTCAAATTTTGCACTTTTTCTGTACTTTCTGAAACATTAATCCCTAGAATGGTCCTCAAATTACCGTGGATCTCACTGACATGTGATATTCATAAAGTGCTGATGGTAAGAGAAGTGACTGGAGAGAGGGAGTTACTATATGTAAGAGATGACATGTCTGCTGACCAACTGGAAAAGTGGGCCTTTTAATTCATATTACATTACATAGGTGATATTTATAGAGCTAAAATCTCAATCATTGAATGGTCAATCCTAGACAGGTATTTGAGGCATTCTGAAAGACATTTTTATAGCACACACTTCTGTTTGAATATGGAAACTTTAATGATTTCTTTTTCTTCCTCTTAAACTGACCATATTTAAATGAGTATTCAGACATAAAAAGTGGATACACACAAGCTACATCCTGAATTTTAGGGTCACCAAGAAAAGACAGTCATGGAAAGACATGATTCAAATAGGGAATGTGTTGATACTCCTCTGTGTGAACTTTCCCTTTTAGGCTACTATCTCAGCTTTTTTTTTTGTAAGGAAGTGGAAACCAGAGAAGTGGCCTTGAGGGAGAAGACCTGATCTCTGCAGAAAGGATCCTGCTTCTCAGGAAAAGAAAAGAGACCTCTAGACCCTGCTTGACAATGCACCTCTTGATTTTATGCAGCTGTTGTTACAACACCAGCAGCATATCTAATGGAGGGAAAGCTATGACAAACCTAGACAACATATTAAAAAGCAGAGACATCACCTTGCTGACAAAGGCCCATATAGTCAAAGCTATGGCTTTTCAGCTAGTCATGTATGGATGTGAGAGTTGGACCATAAAGAAGCCTGAGCACAGAAGAATTGATGCTTTTGAACTGTGGAGCTGAAGAAGTCTAGTGAGTCCCTTGGACAGCAAGGAGATCAAACCAGTCAATCCTAAAGGAAATCACACCTGAATATTCACTGGAAGGACTGAGGCTAAAGCTGATGCTCCGATACTTTGGCCATCTGATGAGAAGAACTGACTCACTGGAAAAGACCCTGATTCTAGGAAAGATTGAGAGCAGGAGGAGAAGGGGGAGACAGAGGATGAGATGGTTCGATGGCATCACTGACTCAATGGACGTGAACTTGGGCAAACTCCGGGAGATGGTAGGGGAAGTCTTGCTTGCTGCTGTTGTGGGGGTACAACTTAGTGAGTGAACAACAAGAAGCATATCTAAGTGTATCTATAACTACTTTCCATCCTTCATTTGTTATATTTCACACTGTAATCTGATAACACCTCTCCTAATCTGAGAAGTTTGTCTTCTCTCTATTTTCATAAGGAACCAGGTAAAATTATGAGCAATGCTAGACTGCCAGATGCTTCTATTTGTGTCCCTCCTATGGCCATTTTTCCTCAGCATGCTCCTTGGAACCAACTGTATCCTGTCATGGGAAGAGGGTTTGGGATGGAGCTTATTTAAAGTGCTAATATAAAAGTCAGAGTCTGTAGAATTTTCAATTTTGCTCTCTTGATAAACCTGCTGTCTCTCTCTCTCAATGTAGTACATATAGGCCTGAATCAGAAAGGACCAACTAAAATCATATCATCTACATATAGGTGTATAATTGGAACAAAGTGTAAGATGACAAAGTTAAAACCCCACCTCCATCAAACTATAAGGGAAAGAATAATTCCTAAACTTCTACCTTAAAGACTGGATAAAATAATAAAAAAAAAGACATAAGATAATACAATGTTTTAATAAAAATGAATTAGGAATGATTTTAAATGTACATATTCATACTAGCATTTATCCTTTTTCTTCTCATCCTGTTGATTGGAAAGTCAAGAGGATCAGTAACCCTGACATGAAGCAATGCCTTTGGAAATAATTTAAATAGGAATGGAAAAATGTTTTAGTTTTTTCCCTAAACATGAAATTATTTTCACTTAATTAGTTTTCACAAGGTCATTAAATCATATGCAGAGAATCCTGAGAGACAGATCCAAGAAAGGATTCAATGATAGAAGGCATGTAAAGTCTGCAAAAATTTTGTTGCTAAATAATAATAATAAGATACTGCTATATACTATTCTATATTATGTTGCCAGGTGCTATTTTAAGTACCTTATGTAAATTTAATCATTCCCTCTATCATCACAACAGCTCTAAGAGGTTGTTCTTTTACATCTGTAACCCATGTTACAGATGTAAAACTGAGACCTAGTGAGTTCTTATAACTTGCCCTAGATCATGGAGTTAGATGTTATGAAGGTGGGGTTTTTAACCTGTACAGACTGGATTTGGAGTCAGTGTTCTTAGTCACTGTACCAAACTACAGCAAAAATGGGGACTTCATTCTTACCTTAAAGAACAAGCAGATGTGAAATGTCTTGAAACTTTTGTAAGCAAGGATAATAAGGAGGGACTAGCCCTACAAGATGGAGAAGACACTGGCACCACACTCCAGTACTCTTGCCTGGAAAATCCCATGGACGGAGGAGCCTGGTAGGTTGTAGTCCATAGGGTCGCAAAGAGTCGAACACGACTGAACAACTTCACTTTCACACATTGGAGAAGGAAATGGCAACCCACTCCAGTGTTCTTGCCTGGAGAATCCCAGGGATGGAGGAGCCTGGTGGGCTGCCGTCTATGGGGTCACACAGAGTTGGACATGACTGAAGTAATGCAGCAGCAGCAGCAGCAGCAGCCCTACAAGATGGGCTTCCCTTGTGGCTCGGCTAGTAAAGAATCTGCTTGCAATGTGGGAGACCTGGGTTCAATCCCTGCGTTGGGAAGATCCCGTGGAGAAGGGAAAGGCTACCCACTCCAATATTCGGGTCTGGAGAATTCCCTGGACTGTATAGTCCATGTTGTCGCAAAGAGTCAGACGGAAATGAGCAACTTTCACTTTCACTTTCAGTCCTACAAGATAATAAAAGTTTCTATAAGACTAGAATAATTAAAAGTGTAATTTAAATGATTAAACTATAGTAATTAGTGGGTGAAAAATAGACTGGCAGATCAATAGAATAGAATAGCTATCCAGAACCAGTGTCTGTTACGCAGTGCATGACAAATGAATCCTGATGATTCAGGTGAAAGAGATAGATTATTCAAAGTGCACTCCTGAGTGTATTGATGAACCAGTTTAAAAACTCCATTTTGATTTTATGTTTTCCTAGTTCATCAAAATAAGTGATAAAGGACCAAAGAGTTAAGCAGAAAATGAAGCTAAAAAAGAACAGGAAATGCAGGTGAGTAGTTATCTGATTTGTGAATGAAGACAAATTGTATGAATATGAATAAAATCAAGTACCTAAAAATGACCAATGCATCTTACTGTATGTCAAAGCTTTCAAGTCAATAATGTAAAAAGAAAACAAACAAGCAAAAAACTGAGTTAAATGGAAAAATATATTAAAGTATACTTGAAATAAAATGTGATAGAGTGTTAGTTTTATTAATTTACAAAGACATTAAACCACTTCAAAGAGGGGAAAATTCGCTAAAGTAAGCTGTAGATAATTCAGTGAGACCCAGGAACTAGTCACCAAACAGAAAGACAAATGATTAACATTTGAAAGAGATTACTTTTACTAATAGCTAGTGGGAAAATCTTGTGTGGGTGCTAAGTCGCTTCAGTCTTGTCCGACTCTGCGACCCTACAAATTATACTCTGCCAGGCTCCTCTGTCCAAGGGATTCTCCAGGCAAGAACACTGGGATGGGTTGCCAAGTCCTCCTCCAGGGGATTTTCCCAAACCAGGGATTGAACCTGAGTCCCGTGCAACTCATGCACTGCAGGTAGATTACCGCTGAGCCACTGGGGAAGCCCAGGAAAATAGTAAGTATCATGCATTATTTTCAGCAAATTACAAAAGGTGTGGAACATGAACAATTACCCTACAACTAGTAGTGCAAGTGGAGGTAAAAACTCCAAGACAAGTATTTTAGAAACAGAATCTATGTTCACACAGACTTTGACCTGGAAAATTTTTTTAAATTTATGAGTATACACATTATGGTGGCTGGTGGTAAAGAACTGGCCTGTAATGCGGGAGATGTGGGTTTAGTCCCTGGGTTAGAAAGATCCCCTGGAGAAGGAAAAGACAACCCACACCAGTATTCTTGCCTGGGAAATCCTATGGACAGAGGAGCCTGGCAGGCTACAATTCGGGTGTCACAGAAGAGTAGGGTAGGACTTAGCAACTAAACAACACTATACACTAAGAGCAGGTAAATTAGGAACGTGGGATTAACATATAACACTACATATATAAAACAGGGCCTACTGTATAGCACAGCAAACTCTACTCATTATATACTACATATATGCTATGTAGCTATATATACGTATATTTAAGTAAATAACTTTGTTGTACACATGAAACTAACACCATATTGTCAATCAACTTTGTGTGCTCAGTTGTTCAGTCTTGTCTGACTCCTTGCAATCTTATGGACTATAGCCCACCAGACTCCTCTGTCCATGGGAATTTTCAGACAAGAATACTGGAGTGGGTGCCATTTCCTCCTCAGGGGATCTTCCCAACCCAGGGATTGAACCCACGTCTCCTGCATTGGCAGGCATTTTCTTTACCAGCTGAGCCACCAGGGAAGCCCTACTCCAGTGTAAAAAAAAAGTTTTTTTTTTTTTTTAAAGAAAAAACATTGAAGCTGAGAAAAAAGGGAAAGACAAATAGTGGTTGCATCATTTAAGTGCAAATGTTATGTGTGATTTCTTGTTTGCTAAACAATCAGCATCAGTTCAGTTCAGTTCAGTTGCTCAGTCGTGTCCGACTCTTTGCGACCCCATGAATTGCAGCATGCCAGGCCTCCCTGTCCATCACCAACTCCTGGAGTTCACTCAAACTCACGTCCATCAAGTCAGTGATGCCATCCAGCCATCTCATACTCTGTCATCCCCTTCTCCTCTTGCCCCCAATCCCTCCCAGCGTCAGTCTTTTCCAATGAGTCAACTCTTCGCATGAGGTGGCCAAAGTACTGGAGTTTCAGCTTCAGCATCATTCCCTCCAAAGAAATCCCAGGGCTGATCTCCTTCAGAATGGACTGGTTGAATCTCCTTGCAGTCCATGGGACTCTCAAGAGTCTTCTCCAACACCACAGTTCAAAAGCATCAATTCTTCGGCTCTCAGCCTTCTTCACAGTCCAACTCTCACATCCATACATGACCACTGGAAAAACCATAGCCTTGACTAGACGAACCTTTGTTGGCAAAGTAATGTCTCTGCTTTTGAATATGCTATCTAGGTTGGTCATAACTTTCCTTCCAAGGAGTAAGCATCTTTTAATTTCATGGCTGCAGTCATCATCTGCAGTGATTTTGGAGCCCCAAAAATAAAGTCTGACACTGTTTCCACTGTTTCCTGATCTATTTGCCATGAAGTGATGGGACCGGATGCCATGATCTTCGTTTTCTGAATGTTGAGCTTTAAGCCAACTTTTTCACTTTCCTCTTTCACTTTCATAGTAATAGAAAAATGAATCCAAATGGTTGAGTGTTTAAAATTTGAGAAATCTTTCTTTATTACCTTCTCTATTTATCTAGTATCTCTTTTTCACAGTGAAGGCCTGCTTCTTTTGCATTCAGAAAAGTTGTTAGTTTTTTTTTTAAAGGAGAAATATGTTAGAAAATAAAGGCTAGAGGGGTGATAATATGGAGAGATTGTTCCTTGTAAGGGTGGTCACTTCTTCTTGAGGAAATTATCTAGGAAAAGTGAGCCATATAGTGTGTTTCTGAAAGATGGCCTACTGTATTTCTAACAACAAGAAAAAAATAAATGTTCTTTTCTTGGCTACAAAGTTAGTGGGAATATAACTCAATGTTTTCTTATAAATAATGTGAAAGTGTGAACCCACAGTTATATATCTCCTATATAATATCCTACTTAAATCTGTTTGGATTCACGGATAAGAGTAGAACACACTTAGAAAGTAATGAGAAAATAGTCTAGAATTGTTTCACGATGAATGGGGACATGTTTTACTGAGGCAAGAGAACAGAACTATACAGCCAAAGATCAGGAGCTAGAGGTAAATAACCAGGCTTCAGTAGTGGTTTCCCAAAGGGCACAGCAAGATGAAAAGCAAAGAATTGCTCTGAAAATAGAGTGTGCTAATTCATATTTAGTTGCCTTGGACTCTTCTGTGACCACGTGGACTATAGTCCACAAGGCTCCCCTGTTTATGGAATTTCCTGGGCAAGTATACTGGAGTGGGTTGCCATTTCTTCCACCAGAGGATCTTCCTGACCCAGGGGTAGAACCCACATCTCCTGCATTGGCAGGCAGATAATTTTCTACCAAGCCATCTGGGAACAGAAGATAGAACACAGAGAAGAAAATGCAGTTGTATTTAAAGATATGGTTCCTGATGCCTTTTATTATTGGGTTCTTCTTAGATATGCCACCAATTTTTTCTCTCCATTATGTCATTTCCATCTGCTTACAGTCATGCTGTAATTTTTATATTAAACTTTCTTCTCTTAACCCATTTTATTCTCTACAGATGCCATCTCCATTGCTCAGTTTCCTTTTACTCCAAAGTCTAAAAGAATTGTATTTGCTGACTGTAATCCTATCTTCTGTGTTTTTTCCCGTCATGCCATCAGAATTGTTCCTGTCACCAGTGACTTTTATACAGACAAATCCCATGGCCATTTCTTAGTCCTCATCTTACTTAAATTATCAGCAGCATTTAGCATGGATAACTACTTTCTCTTTCTTTCCTGACACACATTCATTTCTTGCTTTGCAGGACATCATTTTTCTGGTTTATCAACAACCTCTCCAGCTTTGATTCTTAGTTTCTCTTATAGTTCTTTCTCTGCTTTCCTCAACTCTTTCTTCTGTATCCAAACCCATTTAGAGTGTGACTTCATTTGCTTAAAAAAATTTTTTTTATTGGAATAGAATTACGTTACAATATTGTGTGTTAGTTTCTGCTGTATAGCAAGGTGAATCAGCCGTATATAATATATCCCCTCTTTTTTGGATTTTCTTCCCACCTAGGTCACCACAGAACACTGAGTAGAATCCCTTGTGCTATACAGTAGGTTCTCATTAGTTATCTATTTTATCCGTAGTCATGTATGTACGTCAGTCCTAATCTCCCAGTTCATCCCACCCCTTCTTCCCCACTTGGTATCCATACATTTGTTTTCTATGTCTGTGTCTCTATTTCTGGTTTTATCTGGACCACTGAGGCTATAAGTATCTAGTTGTACGATCCCTTCATGAGAGTAGGGGATTTTTCCGAGCTTTCAGCAACACCTGGCAGTATAGTAGTTGATATCTACTAAATATTTGTTAATTGAATGAATGGATGTGGATCCTAGCGTAACTTTTCAGAATAAAAACCAAACTTTAAAGGACCCAATCTAGCCTGAATACAGGAACCTTTTAAAAAATTTAGCCTCATCATAATATAATCATTTCATACTCTGTACATTTTTATGATTTTGAATTTGAGAGAAAAATATTAAAACTTTCCCTTCACTCCTGCAAATTTAGATTGCCATTCTGCTAAGATTTTTTTATTTCTACTTTCTAAAAGACTTGGAGTTCTGAAAGAATGATAAAATTTAGACACAAAATGTTTTTCATTATGTTAATCTCTGTATTAAAATATGAGTCAAATGCAGTTTTATTGTTTGTAATTGTCTTCTCAAGAAAAAAGATCACAGCCCTCATTGATGTTAGTTAATACCTTCAGTAAGAGTCTATCATATCATTAAGTATTATCCCCTGGTGTGAATGAGAAAAGACACTCTTACAATCATTTTAATTGCTTGTTTTACATTGTAGTCAGGACAACCATAATTACATAATGTTAGTCTCAATTTTTCTGTGGTTCATGTAATTTTTGTCAACTGATGTTTCATAGTGAAGAGGTGTTGTTGGCTTTGTCAAGCAAATTAACAAGAGCCAGCACTGAAAAGAAGGAGGAATCAAAATTATAACGTGGAGCCCTGTTCTTGTGATGTTCTAAGAGTTTCTGCATCAGTCTTGGCATAATACATGGAGGATTTGGATTCTTCAATATTCATGCATGGGTGGGGGAATGTCTCAGAAAGTCATGATCCACATTTATTCTAGAAAAAAAAAACATTCAGTTTCATAGCTGTCCAGGACATTTTTAGGGCATGCCCGAGACTGAGTTCAGAGCTCTTCTTAAAACTCTTTTCACTTTTAGCCTGTGGACACAGGCTGGTATTTTTATCTACTATTGACATTAAACTTCTGCCAAGACTATAATGTTTTAAAACAACATTGTTTTATTATTTTTCATGATTCTGCAGATTGCATTGATAAACTAGACTTAAAAAAATTGAACACCTCTGTTCATTAAAAGACATCTTCAATAAAACAAATAAATAGGCAAGTTACAGCCTCAGTGATAATATTTGTGACCATGAAACTGCTGAAGGACTAGTACCCAGAATATATGATGAATGCCCACAACTCAATGATGAAAAGACAAATAATCCAAATAAAAGTGGGCAAAGTATTTTAACAGATACTTCATAAAAGGAAATGTACAAATGTTCACTAAGCATATGTAAAACTGCTCAATACCATTAGTCACCAGGAAATAAAAATTAGAATATAAATAAGACACCACTATACATTTACTTGAGTGGCTAAAATTAAAAAGACAGAACATCAAACGTTGGCAAGGATGTAGAGTAACTAAAATATCCATATGTTACTGATGAGAATGTAAAATGCAGCAGTCACTTTGGGAAAGTATTGGCAATTTCTTATAAAACTAAACACGCACTTATCCTGGAAAAAAAGCAAATGAACAGAACAACAGGGGCCCCTCAGGTGAGTCAGGGGATTGGCTAGGAAGGGGCAGGAAGGAAGGAACATTTTATATTTTATGTCTTGATAGGTGTTTGGGTTACACAGATGTATTCCTGTTTTTCAAAACTTAGTAAATGTCACTTGCATTTTATGTATTGCATTGTATGTAAATGCTACAATCTCACAAGATTGAAGGAAAATGTTTACAGTACTTCACAGAGCATACTCACACAGGGGTTTAACCATGGCACAGGAAATGGCACAGCATGTTCTGAGTACAGGGAAGCATGGGCGACCAGAGAGACTCCTGCACTCAGCTTCCCAGGAGTCTTTTTTATTCTCACAGAGTGCATTTGTTCTGTGGATGATAAGCCATTGATTTATGAGTGAGGAGTCTTAGTTTCAGTCATCACGAGGAAAACTCTCCAGTAGACTCTTTTGTGCTCTAGTTATATCTCCACGCCAGAATGGTTAATCCATTTCCCCAGGTGTAAATAATCTTTAAACAAGCTAGTCTTGGGTATAAAGTTTTAGGTTTGAGGTTTAAGGAACACATTATAAATCTTTGGTTAACTCATTTGTTTTTATCTTGGTACCAGACATCTAGGCATCTCCGGAGATAAGCAGGGAGCTGTTCTAGTTTCGCTGTCAGATAATGGAATCTTATGGCTTCCCAGTGGTACTAGTGTTAAAGAATCTGTCTGCCAGCACAGGAGATGCAGGAGATGTCTGCATCTCTGATGTTCGATCCCTGAATCAGGAAGATCCCTTGGAGGAGGAAATGGCAACTTGCTCTGGTATTCTTGCCTGGAAAATCCCATGGATAGAGGAGCCTGGCAGGCTACAGTACATGGGGTCACAGAGAGTTGAACACAACTGAGTGACTAATTGGCAGCAATGGTATATATACATTTTACATTTAAAGAAAAGAAATTATTTAAAAATTGAACTCTTTATAATGCACATTCTGAAGTGCTTAAGCTGTACTACACAGATTCTGAGATTTACTTTCAAAAACTGAGAGAGATTGTTGGATGGATAAATAAGTAGATATGTGGTTAAAAAAGCATAAAATATCAATGGTACAATCTAGGATGTGAGTATATGGTTTTTATATTAAAATTCTTTCATTTGCTGCATATTTGAAGGGTTTTATAATGAGATGTTAGGAAAAATACTTAGTGCACAGGCTTATCAAGTGTGCTATAGTTTACAGTTCTGAACTCGGAGAAGGGGATTGCCTCAATAAAAATGTGAATTAAACAAAGTGGGTTGTCTTCACTCTTCTGCGATTCTTTATTCGCTCTTCTGTTTCCCTTTCTTCCTCCTGCCTATGTCCAGGTCTCATGGGGTTTCTGCTCACCACTAACTTTCTGGTTTATTTCAAAATTACTGCTTCTCCAACTCTTGCTTTTCATTTCCTCCCTGCACTAAAACCAGTTAACTGAAAAGGCAATTTACACTAAGGTGCTAAAAACCATAAGCAAACTTTTAATGAGGTCTATTCTCTTTGAATAGTGTTGGCGACTATGTGTCTATAGGAATTTAAGGAAATTCCATTTTCCTGAGATAACTTCAGTTTGTGGGAAAAAAAATATGTTCACATATGGAAGTGATTCACAACACAGGGAGGAATTTTCTAAGTATAAAAATCAGTGGTATTTCCTAGATGAATTTTGCTCTGGAGAATGAGAACATACTTGACTGAAGGGAGGGCAAGAAAAAGTTTCAAATTGGAGATGCAACTTAAAGGAAGAGTAAGTTCTCTGACATGAATATAGCATTCTGGGTAAAGGGAATGAAGTAAGTAATGGGACAGTAATTGTCAATTTGCTGGATTAATTTTTGAGAATAATTAAGGGTTTGTATTTGAGAATTGTGACTTGGTAGATATTTTTTAAATTTTATTTTGTCTATATTGGAAAGCAGGATGTTCAATTGTCTTCCCAACCCAGGGATTAAACCTGGATCTACTGCATTACAGGCAGATTCTTTACCATCTGAGCCACCAGCGAAGCCCAATCTATCTCCAAGGTAAGTAGAAATCCAAGACTGTAGACTTGAGACCAGAATTAGAAAGGTAAAGTGAACATGTGGAACTAAATATGGTTTCATAAGCTACACAAAAAACGACTTCATAATTCAACCAAGGTATATATTACATAGATTTTAGAAGTATGCTTATCCAGCTCATTACTTAATGTATTGTTATCTCTGAGGAAGAACTATAGAGAATGGGGCAGAGATGCTCAGGAAGGAGAGATGAAAGGTAATATCCCAAACCTAAAAGAAAGATTTTCTAAGGGTCCTCATCCTAGTGATGCTGCAGACAGATATTTCTGTCCCAACAATGTTTATGGACATGTGCATATGGACTGCTGCAATAATCCACCAACTAACAGAAATAGGTTTTCAAATAGGAACATGTGAAAGAAAACCTAGCTCCAGATTGAAACCAAAGTCAATGAGTAAAATAATTAAAATAATTCAGAAAACTTGTGAAAAATGGGCAAGTATATTCTCATGCAATGCAAACAAAAATAATGTAGATTTGACTATTTTTTCTTAATGAGGTTAAAGAAAACTTAAATGGTTTAAAGTATAATAAAAAAGGTTTACTAATTAAAGTAGTGTGGTACTAGTACATAAGATTTATACAGATTAGTGAAATTAAATAGAAAGTATAGAAATAAGTCCAAATTAATATGAGAATTTAGTATTAATATATGGTGGAAAGGTTGTTTTCAAGTCAGTGGGGGGAAAAGGGTTAATCAATAGAGTTGCACAACTAAGTAAGTATCTGGAAAAATTAAGGATAGATTTATATTTATATCTCATAATGAATACTAGGAAAACATCCAAGTATTTCAAAAGTTTAGGTGTGAAAATTTGAAATTATATGTACTCAAAAAAAATAAAAGAATTTGCTCAAATTCTTGGAGTGGAATACTCTTTCTAATTAAAAATGTGGATGATATAATGGTCTAAAATTAAAAACATTTGGATTGCTCTCCAAAAAATGGCATTAAGTAAATTTAGAAGATAAATAACAAAGTTAGTTTCCTATTTTCTTGTATACTGAAAGTGCTTAGAAAAACACCATCAATCAGGGTTAATTTTCCATTGGAACATGATCCCACAGGCATTCCAGGTGTTTATACCTGACATCCATTCTAATTGGACTTGCATCCTTTGTCATTGATGGCTGATCATGCTAAACTGTTCAAATTTTTAAGCATCAAACTTTCCAATAACTTGACAGAGAAAAGTACATATAAACAGTTCACAAAGATAATGCCAAATATCTCTTTAATATGTGGGAAGAGTCTCAGTCTCACTCATTATAAAAGCTTGAAGTGAAGCGAAATGAAGTCACTCAGTCGTGTCTGACTCTTTGCGACCCCATGGACTGTAGCCTACCAGGCTCCTCTGTCCATGGAATTTTCCAGGCAATAGTACTGCAGTGGATTGCCATTTCCTTCTCCAGGGGATCTTCCCAACCCAGGGATCGAACCCAGGCCTCCCACATTGTAGACAGATGCTTAGCCATCTGAGCCACCAGGGAAGTCCTATAAAAGCTTATTGAATGTCTATTTTTCATTAATTCAAAGAAAAAAAAAATAAAAAAGATTTGATTTACTCAAGGGTCAGGCTCTAGGGCACAGGCTCTCATAAATTTCTGGTAGGAGCTTTAATTGGCACTATCTTCATGGAGGGCAATTTGCTAATATCTAACAAAATTGCCTTGGCTTTCCTGGTGGCTCAGATGGTAAAGAATCTGTCTTCGATGCAGGAGACCTGGGTTTGATGCCTGGGTTAGGAAGATCCTCTGGAGAAGGAAATGGCAACCCACTCTAGTACTCTTGCCTGGAGAATTCCATGGACAGAGGAGCCTGGTGGGCTACAGTCCATGAGGTCACAAAGAGTAGGACACGACTGAGTGACTACCACTCACTCACTCACCAAAATTGCAACAACAAATAGAAATTGACACATCCATTTGGTTTCTGGGGTTTTATTGCTCTAATATACTTGCACACATAAAATATGATTCACAAACAAGGCCATTTGTTGGAGAATTACTTGTATTTGGAAAAGATTAGAAACAACCTAGATATATACTAAGCCGATACTAGTTATAAATTATAGTCTTCCAAATACAATGCAATGATGTGCATCTGTAAAATATAAAAAGAAACTCTGTGATATCACATAATGATTGTTCAGATACCTTAAGTAAAAAGCATAAGACACTGAACATGATGTGCAGCATGTTGACCTGATATAAAAATGGTAGAAAATATAGGGAAAAAATGCCTATTTTTTTACACCTGAAGGAATTTTGGAAGGATACACACATCACAATGATAATGTTGGTACTGGTGAGGACAGCTTTGGGGAGGAGTGATGAGCAGAGAGAGGACAGTTCTAGGAGGGACACTTTTTTCTTTCATTAATTTCTTTACATTTTTTTGTTTGTTTTGTTTTGGAACCACGTGAAATGCACTAGTGATTTGAAGATTAAAACAGAAGAATCAAAAAATATATAATAAAGCTATCGCCATAGAAGAAACAGAAAAATATATCTTGCTGTGGAAGCTGCACTCTATTTTGCCTGATCATAAGATTAGTCCTACTTTATATCTGCATTTTTTCCAGGGAGAGTGGTGCTACTCTTTTTCCTCTGGTCACAGAAATCTCTCCTTTGTCTCTACAAATATTGCTATTATTTTGATTAGTAGAAAACTTTTTCTTATCTTTATGCTGATCTTTCTCTGTAGATATTTTGATATTTCTACCTTCAGCCGACTGCTGGAACTGAGTATAAAAATGTGATTTTGTTCAATTTACTTGTTATGGGGCAATTTGGAGTTCTTTTTCCTTTGACCTATCTTGTTGGACTTCATCGATCTGACTGACTTCACTGCCTGCTACTATTTCTGGCCCTTAACCTAGGGGTCTTTCTTTCTTTTTCAGTTCCTTGGATTTAGTGACAAAGTTTTGTTTTGACGGCTTCTATTCTGGAGTATGCTCAACTATTTGAACTTAGTTTTGATGGATATTTCTTATTACTATACTTACACTTCTTATTTGATGGAAACAAAGTTGTAAATCATATCTGCCACATTTCCACTCAATTGAAAATCCAGTTTACATCTTGATCTTTAAAATAAATGAAGGTTGATATAACTGTGTATTTACCTTTTATTCAAAATAGATGGGCTGACACCTTTTACCTAATAATAGTAATTCTGAAAAGAACCAGACAGAAGGAATAAGTCCCATGGTAAGGTATGTTTTTCATTATGTTTATCGCAAAGGAAGAGAAAGATAGCAGAATTTTTTTTCTTGACAACCCTGACTTTCCCCAGAAGAGTGTCTGGTTATTCTTTGAGGAGATGGACAGGCATCTAGAGAACAATCTTGGTATTGTCCTCCATCTGTTACTTGTTTGGGGAACATTTCCCTGGATTCAGGAATTATATCCCCTTTCTCAAATAGCTTCCTATACTTTTCCATCATAACATCTAGCATAAGTTAGAATGTGTAACTTTCTGATGTATATCAATCATTCTTTCTAGAGTCTTAACTTCTGTGAGGGCATTGTTCATAGCTGTTGGCTAAGTTTCATATCCCAGTGGCAGGCAATGCCCTGGCACATGGTACAAGTGTGAATGAACAAATGAATGAATGAATGAATGAATAATCTTCTGGAAGAGACTGCAGGTAATTTTCTGGAAGTGAAAAAAAGGTCCTCTTTTTAAAGTTTTGATTTCTGAGCAGGCTCAGAAAGTCCAATATTAAAAATTGATTGACTTTCTAAGCAGGAGCATAAGTATTTCTATTTTTAAAGGAAATTTTAGAGTACTCCCACTCTAAGAAGCTTTAAATTAACTGTCATATAATGATGGTGAGCAAGAAAGGGTTGCATACCAAGAGAGATGAGACAAACTGGAACAACCTGGAAATAATATGTAATTTGTTTCTTTATACAGGTGAGCCACGGTTCTTAAGACAAATAGTGCTTAAACCTGAGTGTGCCTTTGTCACCTGGAAGGCGGGTTGGACACAGATTTCAGGCTTTACTCCAGAGTTTCTGATTCAGTAGCTCTGAGACAGGGCTGGAGGATTTGCATTCCTAACAAGTTCTCAGGAATATGACTGCTGGTCTTGGTTCAGGCACCCATATTTTGAGAATCATTGCTTTGCCCCTTACCTCTTTTGTAAATTTTTATTGGGAAATGGACTAACTGCTTCCTCTGCCCTTTTCTGCCTGGCCTCCCCCCTATTATTTCCTTTAGAATCTTAATTCCTACCACACCCTGTCCAGCATTTATAGTTGGTAGAATTTTTTGATGACATTCTGACCAGTGTGAGGTGATACCCCATTGTAGTTTTGACTTGCATTTCTCTAATAATTAATGCAGGTCAGGAAGCAACGGTTAGAACTAGACATGGAACAACAGGCGGTTCCAAATAGGAAAAGGAGTACATCAAGGCTGTATATTGTCACCCTACTTATTTAACTTCTATGCAGAGTACATCATGAGAAACGCTGGGCTGGAGGAAGCACAAGCTGGAATCAAGATTGCTGGGAGAAATATCAATAACCTCAGATATGCAGATGACACCACCCTTATGGCAGAAAGTGAAGAGGAACTAAAAAGCCTCTTGATGAAAGTGAAAGAGGAGAGTGAAAAAGTTGGCTTAAAACTCAACATTCAGAAAATGAAGATCATGGCATCCGGTTCCATCACTTCATGGGAAATAGATGGGGAAACAGTGGAAACAGTATCAGACTTTATTTTGGGGGCTCCAAAATCACTGCAGATGGTGACTGCAGCCATGGAATTAAAAGATGCTTACTTCAAAAAAAAGAAAAAAAAAATAAAAGATGCTTACTTCTTGGAAGGAAAGTTATGACCAACCTAGATAGCATATTAAAAAGCAGAGACATTACTTTGCCAACAAAGGTCCATCTAATCAAGGCTTTGGTTTTTCCACTAGTCATGTATGGATGTGAGAGTTGGACTATGAAGAAGGCTGAGTGCCAAAGAATTGATGCTTTTGAACTGTGGTGTTGGAGAAGACTCTTGAGAGTCTCTTGGACTGCAAGGAGATCCAACCAGTCCATTTTAAAGGAGATCAGTCCTGGGATTTCCTTGGAAGGAATGATGCTAAAGCTGAAACTCCAGTACTTTGGCCACCTCATGTGAAGAGTTGACTCATTGGAAAAGACTCTGATGCTGGGAGGGATTGGGGCAGGAGAAAAAGGGGACGACAGAGGATGAGATGGCTGGATGGCATCACTGATTCGATGGACATGAGTCTGAGTGAACTCCAGGAGCTGGTGATGGACAGGGAGGCCTGGCCGGACACAATTGAGCGACTGAACTGAGTTGAACTGAACTGAATAATTAATGATGTTGAACACCTTTTCATGTGTCTTTTGATATTTACCTTGCTGAAAACCTGAAATTAACACAACATTGTGTATCAATATTACTTCAATTAAAAAAAAGAAAAGAAATTGTTACATCCACCCCAGCCTTCTGCCACCTGATCACTCAGCAGCCATCAACATTGAGGCAAGACCCTAGCAAAAAGACTTCAAATCACTGAAGGTTCAGATAATGGTTTGCGATTTTTAGCAAAAAAGTATTATTTTATGTAAAAAAGTATGTGACTAGGAAATTAACAAGAAAAATTTCATTGGAAGGACTGATGCTGCAGTTGAAGCCCCTATACTTTGGACACCTGAGATGAAGAGCTGACTCATTGGAAACGACCCTGATATTGGGAAAGATCGAAGGCAAGAGGAGAAGAGGGTGGCAGACGATGAGGTGTTTAGATAGCATCGCTGAGTCAGTGGACATAAAGTTGAGTAAACTCCAGAGGATAGTGGAGGACAGGGAAGCCTGGTGTGCTATAGTCCATGGAGTCACAAAAAGTTGGACACAACTTAGCAACTGAACAGCAACAAATGAAAATATATTCAACCTCACTTATAATAAAATAAGTGCAAATTAAATAATATAGTATCAGATTTTGCTTGAGGAAGTGGCAATACTTTTAACAATGTTTTTTTCTGGTATAGTAGAAAGTATAGCAAAATAGGAATTTTCAGACATTGCTGTACACTATAAGAAGGTATGAAAGATTTAAAACAATAAAAACCACTCTATATTATGAAGTGTCATGTTCAAAGGCCACATATTCAAAAAATCTCCCTCCTGTATTTACTTTCCTCTTAATCTAGATTTCACAGTCCATAATTTGACCAGAATACTTTCCTTCTTAATACGTTAGATGAAATAATATGGTCTTAGAATGGTAAACTCAAATCGTGGGCTTGATGTTGAGAGGCAATCATTGGAATATTTGTCTTAAAAATGCAAGGGACAAGACACAAATAAGGATACAGACAAGATTTTTGGGTATATAGCTAGGTTATCACAAGTGTGAAATATGTACATGCCTACTCATCAGTAGAATTATTGATTGGCAAATATCAGAAACATTTCACTAATGTAATATCAGACATGAGGAAAAGCTACTTGAATCAACCAAGTAAGAAAAGCAGAATATTCTTTTCAACTGCAATTCTACTGCTTTATTGTATAAGTTGTAAAATTCTAAGCTAATGAACTGTTGTGAAGTTAAGAATGATTTGACTTAGTCCATTAGTTTTCCTGTTATTTTGTGTTAATAAAAATTCTAAGTACTTGAAAACAATTTATTTTAGTAAGTAGGATAAATTCTCCCTCTCAAGTCCTGTATATATTATTCATTGGCTCTAGCAAAACCTTTTTCTTAGGCCAAACCAAAATAGCCCCAGACCTTGTTTGAATGATATAATTTCAAATGACTGGAATCTAACTTAATTAATTTTATTACATTGTGTATATGAATAGCTAACTGAACATGAATGATTGACTACCAAATGGTGTGGCTCAAATTTGTTATAGAAAGAACAATAAATAAAAACATTCCATTTGCTGACTGTGTCTCAGTTTTTTTTGTTGTGTAACAAATTGCTGTTAAGATTTAGTGGCTTAAAATATGTCCTTTATTTTGTCCTTGATTCTTGGATCAGCAGTTTTGGCTAGGTCTATCTGGGTTGTTTGGTCTTGGCTGGATTCATTCATTACTGTGGTCAGCAGTCAGGTGAACGAGAGGGTAATTTTTTAGCTTCAGCTCATGTCTGCCCCACATATCTCTTGCCCTCCAGAAGGCAACCTGGACTTTCTCATACAGTGGTAAAAGGATTCCAAGAGAAGGTGGAGTGAGTAAAATGGGCCAGCTTAGCATTCACATGAAATTGTTTCCTCCACATTCTAATGGCTCTTGTCAAATAACAGGGTCATTCCAGATTCCAGAAGGGAAGAATAGATTTTCCTTTCTGATGGGAGCCACTGAAAGGCCATTTTTTGCCATCTGCCACAGACTCATAGGACTTTTTTTCTTTAACACACAAAATATTCCATTAGTTGTCAAAATGATTTCAGCTATTTTTTTCACAACATGAAAATATTTGTTGCCATGGTGAGTTCTGGTGACAGTAATCATTTGATTAAAAATACAAAATTTAATTTATTTGTATCCAGCTTTCTGGATGCTCTGTCCTTTAATGGCTTCTCATCATCTACAGAAAAAAAGCAACCAAATTTCTTAAGGATCTTCAATTCATGATCTTTCCTTTCCCTGTCTCTAATTTTCTCCCTCACCATCCCTGACTTCAGCCATTGGGCATGGTTTGCTGTTTCATGGACACCTCATGGGCTTTTATGCCCCTGTGTGTATGTAAGTGCAGGAATTAATTCACCTTCTGTGAATGCCTTTTACCTCTTTGGGAGCTTAATTATTCCTCAATTCTTTAAGCACCAGCTTAACTCTGTGAGCCTTTCTTGATGATCTCCCTTGCCCCTAAGAAAATTTCAGGAGCAGAGCCTCAATGCCCTATTACCCATTATGAAATTAAAATATTTGTGCTCAAGTGTGATTCTACCTTTAAAAGATGGACTTCTTGGATAGACAACAAGGTCTTACTGTATAGCAGAGAGAACTATATTTAGTATCCTATGATAAACCATAATGGAAAAGAATATATAAAAAAAGAATGCCTACATATGTACAGCTGAATCAATTTGCCGTGTAGCAGAAATTAACATAACATTGTAAATCAACTATATTTCAAAAATATTGGCACATTTTACATGTTTATATTTTCTTGCATGCAACAAACTTTTCTTTCTTTGTTTTTTTAAGATAAGCTTCTTGAGGGAAAAGAATTTGTCCCAGTCATGTTTGTGAAGGCAGGGCTTAGCTCTGTATTTAGCATATAGTATGTGTTCAAATTTTTTTTAATTAGTTAGTGAATGAAAGAGTTTATAAGTGATGAAATAGTCACTGCACTATTCTCCTTCTAAAAAATAAGGCAAATACTTTAAACTTCTTGACCTTCTCATACATTCTCATAGCTTCAGACATCAGAGTTGCATAGATGATTCTTAAATCTTTTGTTTGTTTGCTTTTGTGTTTTTGTTTCTGTGTTTAGCTCAACTGTTTTTCTGAGGACCAAGGCTACTTCCAAATGGCCCTTTAGATATTGACATCTGCTTATCATGCTGCTTTCTTAAATATAATATGTTATTATCTGAACTACCCACCTGCCTCAAAGCTCTCCAGGGATCTGCTTTCCTACCTCTGATAACTGCATGGTATTACCATCTTACTAAAAAAACCTAAGGGGTCTTTTTGCATATTTTCATTTGAGTTGAGTGATAGAGATAACCCAATTCAGGGATCATCACTATTTCACAGTCTACAAAATCCAATCTCAAGGAAACTAACAAGTTTTCCCACAGTCCTGTGGATCACAAATGGTGGAACTGAGACTTAAACTCAGATTTATCTAACTTAAGAGGATTACATTCTTATTTTGCCTCTAATTTTAGAGTTGTCAGGATAGACTTGACAAGGTTTACCAACTCAGTGGTTTTGAGTTAGAAAAGAAGGAAAATATTTTTATTCCTCATTCTTCCCCATTCTCCACACCCAGTTGGTTTGCAAATGCTCTTGATTTATCTTAGCAACATTTTCTCGTTAATGTCTCCCTTTTTCCTTCAGCTTATCCTTCCTTCATTCATCCCTATTTTTTTCATAATTACTGCAAAAGCTTTCTAATTTGTCTTCCCTGCCTGAAGATCTCCTGGGTTTTAGGGCAGGACAATAACTTTTTATCTTAATATCATCATGCAGGCTAGCTAACCATGCATTTAGCAGGATGCTTGATAGAATTTTTAAGTTAAATTTTGCCACTGTATTTCCTAAAATGAAAAGATTTTTACAGAAACACTAAAAAGCTGTAGAAAATGTAATGGGTAACTACATGGAAATATTTATTCAGCTAATCTAATTAAAGTATAAAACAAAAATTTTCCTTTCAGAAATTAGCAGCAGGTGTTGCAATTAAAATATAGACAGCATACTATAAAATGTATTGGTAAAATGGACACAATCCCAGTCATTTAGCTGTGTTCTGCTTACCTTAATCCACCTGCTGTTGAAGCCAGATAGGTGTTTATTTGCATTTATGTGCTAACATTTACAGACAGACATTGTCTACAAAATTTTGTGTATTATATCCTAAATATATGGATATTTATTCTTGGCCGTTATACACATATTTGTGTTTTCTAAGCTAGGAGAGAATATTAGAGAAAGAAGAAATTTGTCTGAGATGGTGAATTAATATTAACTAATTCTTATGAGAATTGATGCTTTTGAACTGTAGTGTTGGAGAAGACTCTTGAGAGTCCCTTGGACTGCAAGGAGATCCAACCAGTCCATCCTAAAGGAGATCAGTCCTCGGTGTTCATTGGAAGGACTGATGCTGAAACTGAAACTCCAATATTTTGGCCACCTCATGCGAAGAGTTGACACATTGGAAAAGACCCTGATGCTGGGAGGGATTGGGGCAGGAGGAGAAGGGGACGACAGAGGATGAGATGGCTGGATGGCATCACTGACTCAATGGACCTGAGTTTGGGTGACTCCGGGAGTTGGTGATGGACAGGGAGGCCTGGCGTGCTGTGATTCATGGGGTCGCAAAAAGTCGGACACAACTGAGCAACTGAACTGAACCAAACTGAATGCTTATGAGTGTTTTGATCTTTCCAAATTGTGGTGCTAGAGAAGACTCTTGAGAATCCCTTGGACTGCAAGGAGATCAAATTAGTCCATCCTAAAGGGAATCAACCTTGAATAATTATTGGAAGGACTGATGCTAATGCTGAAGCTTCAATACTTTGGCCACCTTATGTGAAGAGTGGACTCATTGGAAAAGACCCTGATGCTGGGAAATACTGAAGGCAAAAGGAGAAGGGGGCGACAGAGAATGGGATGGTTGGATATGACTCAATGGACGTGAGTTTGAGCAAACTCCAGGAGATAGTGAAGGACATAGGAGCCTGGCATGCTGTAGTCCATGGAGTTGCAAAGAGCTGGACAACAACAAATGAGTATTCACCATATTCTAGGAAACACACTAAACACTTAAAAGCATTGTCCCATCTAATCCTCATAATAACTTTATGCAATAGTTATTCTAATCCCCATTTTATAGATGGGGAAATAGAGGCTTCAGTTCAGTTCAGTTCCTCAGTCATGTCCAACTCTTTGTGACCCATGAATCCCAGCACGCCAGGCCTCCCTGTCCATCACCAACTCCCGGAGTTCACTCAGACTCACATCCACTGAGTCAGTGATGCCATCCAGCCATCTTATCCTCTTTCATCCCCTTCTCTTCCTGCCTCCAATCCCTCCCAGCATCAGAGTCTTTTCCAATGAGTCAACTCTTCGCATGAGGTGGCCAAAGTACTGGAGTTTCAACCTTAGTATCATTTCTTCCAAAGAAATCCCAGGGCTGATCTTCAGAATGGACTGGTTGGATCTCCTTGCAGTCCAAGGGACTCTCAAGAGCCTTCTCCAACACCACAGTTCAAAAGCATCAATTCTTTGGCACTCAGCCTTCTTCACAGTCCAACTCTCACATCCATACATGACCACTGGAAAAACCAGAGCCTTGACTAGATGGACATTTGTTGGCAAAGTAATGTCTCTGCTTTTCAATATGTTGTCTAGGTTGGTCATTACTTTCCTTCCAAGAAGTAAGTGTCTTTTAATTTCATGGCTACAGTCACCATCTGCAGTGATTTTGGAGCCCCCAAAATAAAGTCTGATACTGTTTCCACTGTTTCCCCATCTATTTCCCATGAAGTGATGGGACCAGATGCCATGATCATTGTTTTCTTAATGTTGAGCTTTAAGCCAACTTTTTCACCCTCCACTTTCATTTTCATCAAGAGGCTTTTTAGTTCCTCTTCACTTTCTGCCATAAGGGTGGTGTCATCTGCATATCTGAGGTGATTGATATTTCTCCTGGCAATCTTGATTCCAGCTTGTGCTTCTTCCAGCCCAGCGTTTCTCATGATGTACTCTGCATATAAGTTAAATAAGTAGGGTGACAATATACAGCCTTGACATACTCCTTTTCCTATTTGGAACCAGTCTGTTGTTCCATGTCCAGTTCTAACTGTTGATTCCTGACCTGCATATAGGTTTCACAAGAGGCAGGTCAGGTGGTCTGGTATTCCCATCTTTTTCATAATTTTCCATAGTTTATTGAGATCCACACAGTCAAAGGCTTTGGCATAGTCAATAAAGCAGAAATAGATGTTTTTCTGGAACTCACTTGTTTTTTCCATGATCCAGCAGATGTTGGCAATTTGATCTCTGGTTCCTCTGCCTTTTCTAAAACCAGCTTGAACATCTGGAAGTTCATGGTTCATGTATTGCTGAAGCCTGGCTTGGAGAATTTTGAGCATTACTTTACTAGCGTGTGAGATGAGTGCAATTGTGTGGTAGTTTGAGCACTCTTTGGCATTGCCTTTCTTTGGGATTGGAATGAAAACTGACCTTTTCCAGTCCTGTGGCCACTGCTGAGTTTTCCAAATTTGCTGGCATATTGAGTGCAGCACTTTCACAGCATCATCTTTCAGGATTTGAAAAAGCTCAAGTGGAATGCGATCACCTCCACTAGTTTTGTTCGTAGTGATGCTTTCTAAGGCCCACTTGACTTCACATTCCAGGATGTCTGGCTCTAGGTCAGTGATCACACCATTGTGACTATCTTGGTCATGAAGATCTTTTTTTGTATAATTCTTCTGTGTATTCTTGCCACCTCTTCTTAATATCTTCTGCTTCTGTTAGGTCCACACCATTTCTGTCCTTTATCGAGCCCATCTTTGCATGAAGTGTTCCCTTGGTATCTCTAATTTTCTTGAAGAGATCTCTAGTCTTTCCCATTGTGTTGCTTTCCTCCATTTCTTTGCATTGATTGCTGAAGAAGGCTTTCTTATCTCTTCTTGCTATTCTTTGGAGCTCTGCATTCAGATGCTCATATCTTTCCTTTTCTCCTTTGCTTTTTGCTTCTCCTCTTTTCACAGCTATTTGTAAGGCCTCCTCAGACAGCCATTTTGCTTTTTTGCATTTCTGTTCCATGGGGATGGTCTTGATCCCTGTCTCCTGAGCAATGTCACGAACCTCCGTCCATAGTTCACCAGGCACTCTATCTATCAATCTAGGCCCTTAAATCTATTTCTCATTTCCACTGCATAATCATAAGGGATTTGATTTTGGTCATACCTGAATGGTCTAGTGGTTTTCCCTACTTTCTTCAATTTCAGTCTGAATTTGGCAATAAGGAGTTCATGATCTGAGCCACAGTCAGCTCCTGGTCTTGTTTTTGCTGACTGTATAGAGCTTCTCCATCTTTGGCTGCAAAGAATATAATCAGTCTGATTTCAGTGTTGACCATCTGGTGATGTCCATGTGTAGAGGCTTCTCTTGTGTTGTTGGAAGAGGGTGTTTGCTATGACCAGTGCATTTTCTTGGCAAAACTCTATTAGCCTTTGCCCTGCTTCATTCCATATTCCAAGGCCAAATTTGCCTGTTACTCTTGGTATTTCTTGACTTCCTACTTTTGCATTCCAGTTCCCTATAATGAAAAGGATATCTTTTTTGGGTTTTAGTTCTAAAAGGTCTTGTAGGTCTTCATAGAACCGTTCAACTTCAGCTTCTTCAGTGTTACTTGTTGGGCATAGACTTGGATTACTGTGGTATTGAATGGTTTGCCATGGAAACGAACAGAGATCATTCTGTCATTTTTGAGATTGCATCCAAGTACTGCATTTCAGACTCTTTTGTTGACCATGATGACTACTCCATTTCTTCTAAGGTATTCCTGCCCGCAGTAGTAGATAGAATGGTCATCTGAGTTAAATTCACCCATTCTAGTCCATTTTAGTTCGCTGATTCCTAGAATGTTGACGTTCACTCTTGCCATCTCTTGTTTGACCACTACCAATTTGCCTTGATTCATGGACCTGTCATTCCAGGTTCCTATGCAATATTGCTCTTTACAGCATTGGACCTTGCTTCTATTACCAGTCACATCCACAACTGGGTATTCTTTTTGCTTTGGCTCCATCCCTTCATTCTTTCTGGAGTTATTTCTCCACTGATCTCTAGTAGCATATTGGGCACCTACTGACCTGGGGAGTTCCTCTTTAAGTATCCTATCATTTTGCATTTTCATACTGTTCATGGGTTCTCAAGGCAAGAATACTGAAGTGGTTTGCCATTCCCTTCTCCAGTGGACCACAATAGAGGCTTAGCTACGTGAAATACCTTGTGCAAGATCCTTCAGCAACTGAAAGAATAAGATTCTCTCTTTCCAGTAGAGGATTGGTTGCAGGCCACAGGAGGTAGCAGAGGTCTTCTAGAATAGGAGGTTGCATTTCAACTTTGGGGACTGGGTCTCAGTAGCAGGACTTGGTCTCTAGAGGCCTTACTAAAGACAGTTCTGCTTTCCTAAACCTTATCCAGATGTAAATGTTAAAGAAGTGCGAGCTAGAAGCTCAACTCCATCCATGGAGCATGGAACAGTAGATAAAACCTATGGAGGATGTAAAGAATCACTCCCGTAAGTCTATAAAGACAGAACATACTGTATTAAAGGTAATCAGTTTTTTGTGAATAAAGTTATTGAAACACAGAGTAAAGAACTTGCTCTGATCCATGTAGAATGGATTTAAGCATGGCAGTTTTTGAAGATTAGATTATTTCTAAAATCCCACCTCAGTATGTTAATCCTATTATTTCATGATTTTTTTTTTTTTTGCAAAGCAGTTAGTCACAGTGATGTGTAGATTCCTAAACGGGTAACTTAAAGCACTCAGATAAGATATATTCTCTCCTTAATAATTTTTAGCAGAAAAACAGAAAAAACCCACATGTCTTTTCTGTAAACTACTTAATGATAAAAGATAAAATTATCACTGAAAAGTGAAGAAAGAGGCATGTTTTTTAAATTTTGAAAGCTGTTTTGAAATTTAAAGTAATGTGTAAATACTGTGCAGATGACAATTGCATATCTAAGGAAATGGAGCAGGACATACTTGTGTTCAAGCAATTTTAGGGACTTGAAAATATTCTATGAACATTATTCTGTACTTCAGAATAATGAGCTTCTGGAATAGTAACATCGCTGTCATGGATTCACACCTTTGGTGGATAATCATAAGGCTTCATTTTTCTGAAAGTCATAATTCATATCAGCCTGCTGCACTGAGTGAGATAACATTATTTTCTTGTTCATAGAAATAAAATTCTACAGGTAATTTACTGATGTGCTAATTATCATTTCCAATGATGAGCTAAGGAACACTGTTGTTTCTCAAATTATTCCTACCCTGAAAAATGCATTTATATTAGCAAAAACCTTGAGGCATAAAATGGTATTAGTTTTGTGGATTATTGCCAAACATGGTAGGCAACATGCTCACAATTTTTTTTAGTAAATGATCAGCTATGTTTGAGCAAGCAATGCCATTACAGCTGATTTGTTTGTGTGTGAGTAACCATTTCTTCATAATATCAGTGGCGAAAACATTTCAGCAACTGTGGAGGCTTAGCAGATGGGAAGATCTGTGTATTTCTTTTTACAGAACAGAAGCATTGATCTGCTGATCACCTGCAAAGGAAATTGTACTTCTGGAGATGCAAAATTTCAAAACTCTTTATGTTAGTTGTCTGCTACCTTTAGTCATCTCACCTGTGTTGCTTGGTGCTATCTGGGCATGGTCCAACATTTTACTTTCAGTAATTTCTAGAGTTTTTCTTTTTACTTTCTTATCTCCTAATCTACACATAGGAGAATTCAATTTATTCTTCAAAGTCTTTCACCCCTGCATCGAGAAATTGTTTATTGAGAATATAGTTACCTGAATGTGGATTTACAGATTCCTAGCAGTAATTTTTTTCCTTAAATACAGTACATTCATTCTCACCGCTGTGTATTAAAAGTTTATTTTTCTTTCACTAGCAATTTTGTGCCTAATCTTTTCTGTCAAATTGTACTAATTCTTCAAGACCCAGTTTAAGTTCTACTTGGTGCATGAAGCTTGTTCCAATATATTCGTGTCTGATCATGTCTGTCTCCTTGGAACCTCTTTAGAATTTTAAAGCTGGAGGGAAACTTAGAGACCACCATCACTTCTAATATGCCACACAAGGCATCTATTATATGTCTATATTAAATCTTTGTGAAAACAGTGCTCCTTTGGGTAAATGAAACTAATGCACATGCTTTGGTGAAGTACATGAGCTGAATTTTAGCTTCCAGCAGTTTGGACAACTGTCATTGTACAGGGTACAACTGGCAATATGTATTTTATTCTGATCATATCCTGTCTCAACATTATTTGACTTTCCTTTGCCAATCGATATGATTCTAAAATAGAAGTATGATTATATGTACAGGTATAATCTTATATGAAATATAAGATTAATATTTTTGGGGAGTATAACAAATAAAAATAAAAAAATTCAGGGGTATGATTATGTTTTTCTTTGAATACTTATAGAATCCATCAGTTCAGTTCAGTTCACTCACTCCGTCGTGTCTGACTCTTTGTGACCTCATGGACTGCAGCATGCCAGGCTTCCCTGTCCATCACCAACTCCCGGAGTTTACCCAAACTCTTGTCCATTGAGTTGGTGATGCCATCCAACCATCTCATCCTCTGTCATCCCCTTATCCTCCTGCCTTCAATCTTTCCCAGCATCAGGGTCTTTTCCAATGAGTCAGCTCTTCACATCAGGTGGCCACAGTATTGGAGTTTCAGCTTTAGCATCAGTGCTTCCAAAGAACACCCAACTGATCTTTAGAATGGACTGGCTGGATCTCCTTGCAGCCCATGGGACTCTCAAGAGTCTTCTCCAACACCACAGTTCAAAAGCATCAACTCTTTGGCACTTAGCTTTCTTTGTAGTCCAACTGTCACACCCATACATGACTACTGGAAAAACCATAGCCTTTACTAGATGGACCTTTGTTGACAAAGCAATATCTCTGCTTTTTAATATGTCTAGGTTGGTCATAACTTTCCTTCCAAGGAGTAAGCGTCTTTTAATTTCGTGGCTACAGTCACCATCTGCAGTGATTTTAGAGCCCCCCCAAATAAAGTCTCTCACTGTTTCCACTGTTTTCCCATTAATTTGCCATGAAGTGACGGGACCAGATGCCATGATCTTCGTTTTCTGAATGTTGAGCTTTAAGCCAACTTTTTCACTCTCCTCTTTCACTTTCATCAAAAGGCTCTTTAGTTCTTCTTCACTTTCTGCCATAAAGATGGTGTCATCTGCATATCTGAGGTTAATACTATTTCTTCTATCTTGATTTCAGCTTGTGCTTCATCCAGCCCAGCGTTTCTCATGATGTACTCTGCATATAAGTTAAATAAGCAGGGTGACAATATACAGCCTTGACGAACTCCTTTTCCTATTTGGAACCAGTCTGCTGTTCCTTGTCCAGTTCTAGCTGTTGGTTCTTGACCTGCATACAGATAGTAGGTTGTCAATGAATAAGTAATATTTGTATTAAAACTCATACAGGAAATTATATCATATTATTATTTTGGGAGATTATATATATCTTTACTCATATCTTAACATATGTTTGTTGCCTATGACAAAGGTCAATATAGTTTATAGAATTTACTGTTATTTTCCTATTTCTAAAAAAAATAATTTTTTAGTATAGTTGATTTACAATGTTGTGTTGGTTTCAGGTGTACAGCAAAGTGAGTTTGTTATGCATACGCATATATCCACACACTTCTGATTTATGTCCCATATAGGAGGCCTTTACAAAGTATTGAGTAGAGTTCCCTGAGCTGTATAATAGGTCCTTATTAATTACGTATTATATATATATATAGTAGTGTGTATATGTTACTCCCAATCTTCCAATTTATCCCTCCCCCAATGAGATCGTATTCTAGTAGAGGAGTCAAATAAATGTTTGAGCACTAATATTCAACTAATTTACTTAATTTGAATTAATTGAAAGTGAAAGAGGCTTAAACTCAGGAAGCAAGTGAAATAGGTCATGTATTGACAAATATTTATAGAAAGTAAAAAAGACTTTAGAAATGTCATGAGAAAAATGAGGAATAATCAAGCCTACAATGAATACTGAATTTCAAAAATAAAGAAAAACCAAGTATGTCTTACTTGTAGGCTAGAAGAGAGTCATGCTTACTGAAATGAAAGGAAGTAAGCCTCAGTGACACAAGCTGGAATCAAGATTGCCGAGAGAAATATCAATAACCTCAGATATGCAGATGACACCACCCTTATGGCAGAAAGTGAAGAGGAACTAAAAAGTCTCTTGATGAAAGTGAAAGTGGAGAGTGAAAAAGTTGGCTTAAAGCTCAACATTCAGAAAAGGAAGATCATGGCATCTGGTCCCATCACTTCATGGCAAATAGATGGGGAAACAGTGGAAACAGTGTCAGACTGTATTTTTCTGGGCTCCAAATCACTACAGATGGTGACTGCAGCCATGAAATTAAAAGACGCTTACTCCTTGAAGCTAACATGTTCACTCTGCTTCCATATTCACTCTCCTCTTTCACTTTCATCTAGAGGCTTTTTAGTTCCTCTTCACTTTCTGCCATAAGGGTGGTGTCATCTGCATATCTGAGGTTATTGATATTTCTCTCGGCAATCTTGATTCCAGCTTGTGCTTCTTCCAGTCCAGTGTTTCTCATGATGTACTCTGCATATAAGTTAAATAAGCAGGGTGACAATATACAGCCTTGACGAACTCCTTTTCCTATTTGGAACCAGTCTGTTGTTCCATGTCCATTTCTAACTGTTGATTCCTGACCTGCATATAGGTTTCACAAGAGGCAGGTCAGGTGGTCTGGTATGCCCATCTCTTTCAGAATTTTTCATAGTTTATTGTGATCCCCACAGTCAAAGGCTTTGGCATAGTCAATAAAGCAGAAATAGATGTTTTTCTGGAACTCTCCTGCTTTTTCCATGATCCAGCGGATGTTGACAATTTGATCTCTGGTTCCTCTGCATTTTCTAAAACCAGCTTGAACATCTGGAAGTTCACGGTTCACATATTGCTGAAGCCTGGCTTGGAGAATTTTGAGCATTACTTTACTAGCGTGTGAGATGAGTGCAATTGTGTGGTAGTTTGAACATTCTTTGACATTGCCTTTCTTTGGGATTGGAATGAAAACTGACCTTTTCCAGTCCTGTGGCCACTGCTGAATTTTCCAAATTTGCTGGCATATTGAGTGCAGCACTTTCACAGCATCATCTTTCAGGATTTGAAATAGCTCAAGTGGAATGCCATTACCTCCACTTGCTTTGTTCATAGTGATGCTTTCTAAGGCCTACTTGACTTCACATTCCAGGATGTCTGGCTCTAGGTGAGTGATCACACCATCATGATTATCTTGGTCGTGAAGATCTTTTTTGTACAGTCTTCTGTGTATTCTTGCCACCTCTTCTTAATATCTTCTGCTTCTGTTAGGTCCATGCCATTTCTGTCCTTTATTGAGCCCATCTTTGCATGAAATGTTCCCTTGGTATCTCTAATTTTCTTGAAGAGATCTCTAGTCTTTCCCATTCTGTTGTTTTCCTCTATTTCTTTGCATTGATTGCTGAGGAAGGCTTTCTTATCTCTCCTTGCGAAAGGATGGAGCCAAAGT
This sequence comes from Bos javanicus, assembly GCF_032452875.1. Lineage (NCBI taxonomy): Eukaryota > Metazoa > Chordata > Mammalia > Artiodactyla > Bovidae > Bos > Bos javanicus. The sequence continues at coordinate 79,479,683 of NC_083876.1, read as the reverse complement.
AAAAACAGCACCCAGTTGTTGGTGAGACTGGTGATAGAAGCAAGGTCTGATGCTGTAAAGAGCAATATTGCATAGGAACCTGGAATGTTAGGTCCATGAATCATGGCAAATTGGAAGTGGTCAAACAGGAGATGACAAGAGTGAACGTCGACATTCTTGGAATCAGCAAACTAAAATGGACTGGAATGGGTGAATTTGACTCAGATGACCATTATATTTACTACTGCAGGCAGGAATCCCTTAGAAGAAATGGAGTAGCCATCACGGTCAACCAAAGAGTCTGAAATGCAGTACTTGAATGCAGTCTCAAAAATGACAGAATTATTTGTGTTCGTTTCCAAGGCAAACCATTCAATATCACAGTAATCCAAGTCTATGCCCCAACCGGTAATGCTGAAGAAGCTGAAGTTGAACAGTTCTATGAAGACCTACAAGACCTTTTAGAACTAACACCCAAAAAAGATGTCCTTTTCATTATAGGGGACTGGAATGAAAAGTAATAAATTTGGGGACAGCTGATTACTTGACTTATTATGGTGATAATTTCATAATTTATGCAAATTTCACATCATTATGTAGTATGTCTGAAAGAAACATAATACTGTCATTAACTATATTTCTATTAAAAAATATATAAGTGCAAATGTAAGAACAATCTATGAAAGTGAAAGTGAAGTTGCTCAGTCGTATCTGACTCTTTGAGACACCGTGCACTGTAGTCCACAACGCTCCTCCGTCCATGGGATTCTCCAGGCAAGAATACTGGAGTGGGTTGCTATTTCCTTCTCCAGGGGAACCTTCCTGATCCAGGGATCGAACCCAGGTCTTCCAAATTGTAGAGGTTAAAGACGCTTTAACCTCTGAGCCAGAACAATCTATATGATGATGTAATTGTAGAATTAGTTCCTACTAGCTGATAACTTGAATTGAGGCATACATTTTATAAAATACCGTATAGCATCTGTAAAATGAAAATTACCAGTATTGTTGAAAGAACTTCCCCAAGTTCTAACATTGAACATTCCCCTAAATGAATGGAGTGATGTATTGTGTTCATGAATTAGAACACTTACCATAGTAGACATTTATTCTCTCAAAAACTTTTTAAAGGTTTAATACAATTCTTATCAAAATTCCCACAAAGCTTTTCATTCACATAGACTAACATATTCTGAAATTTATACCAAAATGCTCAGGTCATGAAATAGTTGAAACAATCTTGACAAAGAAGAAGGCTCAAGGAATCATTCTACCCTATATTAAGTCTTATCAGGAGAAGGCAATGGCAACCCACTCCAGTGTTCTTGCCTGGAAAATCCCATGGATGGAGGAGCCTGGTGGGCTGCCATCTATGGGGTCACACAGAGTCGGACACGACTGAAGTGACTAGCAGCAGCAGCAGCAAGTCTTACCAAGTGTCTATATTGTGATATTGGTGAAGAGATAAACACATAAATGATTCAAAATGGAGAACACATGAAAAAGGCCCACACTGATTTACCTGATTTTTGACAAATGTGCAAAAGCAATTCAGTGGAGGGGGGACAGCTGGTTGAAGACATATGGAGCAGTCAGACATCCACTGGCAAAAAACAAATCTTGACTTACATTCACACCTTATTTAAAAAAACAAAAAACAAACCTCAAAATGCATCCATGACTTAAATATAAAATATAAAACTAAAATGTTTAGGAAAACCACATTGATCAAAATATGCAGAATCCAGGGCTGAGCAGTGTTCTTAGACTTGACAAGAAAATTATAATTTATAAAATAAAAGTGGATAAATAAAACCTCATCAAAGTGAAATAAAACATCAGAAAAGGTGTTTTGGAATGTTGATAGTTTCTTCCTTTTGTAAGTTGTACCATCTAGATCTACCTATGTGTGAAGTTATTAGAACTTATTTTTCTCAATTAAAAGTTCATCTTAATTTTGTTTTTAAAATTTCAAAATAGCACAGCATGCAAAATAGAAAATAATTTGCTACAGCTGTTTATTGGAGAAAATTTTCATAAGCTCTATTATCTGTAGACAGATGAGATTGCTAATTTTCATCATTAACAAATGCTTTGGGTAATGGTTTCTATAGTGGTGTGTATAGTCCTTGTATGAAATGTGCTCAAATGTGTATTTGATTATTTTAGTTGATCTTGAGAGTCTGATAGATTCTGTGTAACTCTCTTTGGAAAGTCTGCAACCGGACATATGAAATCTACTTCAAATAGGGTTGTAGTTTTAGAGGATGGGGGCAACCGACTCCAGTGTTCTTGCCTGGAGAATCCCAGGGACGGGGGAGCCTGGTGGGCTGCCGTCTATGGGGTCACACAGAGTTGGACACGACTGAAGTGACTTAGCAGCAGTAGCAGTAGCATGCAATCTGTAGCTTTCTAATTAATCTCACTCAGGCTTTCAAGTCATTTAACATCTGACTGAAAGGATGAGAAAATGCATGAGAAACATTTTTTATGAATTTGTAATACTATGTCTTGTTAGGGGGATCCCCAATGGCTCAGTGGTAAAAAATTTACCGGCAATTCAGGAGCTTGAGGAGATGTGAGTTCAATCCCTGGGTTGGGAAGATCCCCTGGAAGAGGAAACAGCAACCCACAGCACTGTTCTTACTTGGAAAATTCCAAGGACAGAGCAGCCTGGCAGGCTACAGTCCATGGATCACAAAGAGCTGGACATGACTGAGGATACACACAGATAGATATAAATAGCCACAAAGTGTAATATACTGGCACTCCATGGTGCTTTTGCTTAGTCCTGATTTGGTGCTGGTATTCTGGTCTAATTTTTTTTTTTTAATTTTATATTGGAGTACAGTTGATTAACAATGTTGTGTTAGTTTCAATTGCACAGCAAGTGATTCGGTTATATATATATATATATATATGTATATACAGAAGTGTCTATTCTTTTTCAAATTGTTTTCCCATTTAGGTTATTACAGAATATTGAGCAAAGTTCCCTGTACTATACAGTAATTCCTCATTAGTTATCTATTTTAAATATAGCAGTGTGCACATATCAATCCCAAACTCCCAATCTATCCCTCCCTCCTATCCCTTCCTCCTCAGTGACTATAAGTTTGTTCTCTGAGTCTATGAGTCTATTTTGTAAATAAGTTCATTTGTATTATTTAGATTCTTTGTATAAGCAATACCACAGGTATTTGTCTTTCTCTGTCTGACTTACTTCACTTAGGATGATAATCTCCTGATCCATCCATGTTGCAAATGCCATTATTTTATTCTTTTTAATGACTGAGTAATGTTCTATTGTATATATGTACCCATCTTCATTATCTATCTGGTGAGGGACATTCAGATTTCTTCCATGTCTTGGCTATGGTAAACCATAGTGTGATGAACACTGAGGTGGATGTAGCCTTTCGAACCATGTTTTTTCTGGATATATGCCCAAGAGTGGAATTGCTGGCTAAGGAAACTCCATACTATTCTCCATAGGGGCTGCACCAAGTTACACTCCCACCAATAGTGTAGGAGGGTTTCCTTTTTCCACACCCTCTCCAGCCTATTGTTTATAGACTTTTTAATGGCCATGCTGACCAGTGTGAGGTGATGCTTCACTGTGGTTTTGATTTGCATTTCTCTAATAATTAGTGATGTTGAGCATCTTTTCATGTACCTCTCGGCCCTCTGTGTGTCTTCTTTGAAGAAATGTCTGTTAAGGTCCTCTGCCCAATTTTTGATTGGTTTGATTGTTTGATATTGAGTCACATAAGCTGATTTATAGTCCTATGAAATAATTAATCTAGAAGAGTGTGCAAAACATGGCAGCATAATAGTCTTAAAGCAATATAAAAATAGAGTATAAAATTTATTCTTATGTTGTTTTCTTTTCAAAAGGGAATGTCCTTAAAAGCTTCCACACTGATAATAAAAGTCTTTATAAAATTGATGCTGTTTCTCACACTCCATTAAACTACCCCTTTTATCTTTGAAATAGATGGGAAAGCAAAATATTTATACTACATTGACTTCACTTTTTAAATTGCTTTTTGAGAAGGAAAGCAAAAATAAAACAAATATGCTTGAGACTCAAGAAGTGCCCAAATATATCTAATTTATTTTGCAAGGATCATTAAATCTTTGCATCTGTTGTACTATAACTGGTTAACATTAGGGTGACAATGTAGAACATTTTTAATAATTAAAAATATAATTTTGCCCAGATTAAGAAAGAAAAATGTATTTTGCATCATGGATGAAATTCACAGAAAATTGACAGCAAAATTTCCTTTCCCTTACTTGTACAATTTAAGGGCTGATTTTAAGCTTGGAAGTTATGAATATCCCCTCAGTGATAACTAACTCCTTCAAACATCTTAGCATGCACAACTTCTAGGAACTGTGGAGCACTTCTAATTTTCAAGTCTTTTAAACATGAATATTGATGAAATAATAAATTATAGAAGGCCAATAGAAAGCAACTTACTAAACTCTAAAGAGTCATATGTGGAGAACTTGCTGAAATCCTCTATAAGTAATATTTCATTTCTAGGTAAACAATAACAGATTTCTTCTTCCTTTTGTTGATAGCTTTCAATGTGGCCCAATGTGCCCCAAAGGTACTTAAGTGTATGATAATTAATGAAAACACATGTGACAGAATCATATATCAACAAGTTATTTTATTTTTCCATTTTCACTCATGTGTGAATTTTAATATAAATATAAGGCACAAAGAACCAAGACAAGTCAAACTGTTTCAGTAAATAAATTTCAGAAATTCCACATTAGAACAAGTACAAATAAATTTGTTAAATTGTTCTGTACAATGCCAGTTTTTAAACATTTTAAAACCAATAAATTTCTTATCAGTGGCAACTAAATGTTTTTTGTCAACTTTTTATGATATAGTACATTTCATCTGTTGACTGTACTTTCCTAGTGCAAATACATATTTGTAATGTTGGTTCTCTGTGCGATTCCTATAACCATTCTATTGAAATGAATGCATTCTTTATGAAAACTTTCCTGGCTCACTGAAGTCAGAAGATGTGAGTTTTGTGCCCTGCCTTCTCAAGTCATAAGATTAAGTGGGTCTCAGCTTTGTCATTTGCAAAACAAGATTGGTCTAGTTGACATCCATGCCTCTATTGAACAAATTACTGTGAGTCCCCCTGCTCCATTGTGCAAAGTACTGAGGATAAGAAGATAAAATTAAGAAAGAAAAACCCATTATACTCTACGAATCTTTCTCAGCCTCTAAAATAGTACAATATCATAATATTGTTAATGAATCTCCATTAAGCTGCACCACGATTTCTTTATTAGCCTGTGAAATTAATTAGAAGCATTGCAAAGGATTCATTATTTTTTTTTCTACTGTAATGAAAGTGTTTAATGAAAGGACTACTGTTTGTGGAAAGCAGAGATGGAGAGAAATGATTTGCTGCTAAACCCTCCCCCCACCTCCCATTAACTCTTTATTTTCTCAATAGATGTACCTCTGGACTCAGATTTGATTCAAAATCTCTTGATCTATGTGTAACCATGGGAAGGTCTTTAATTTTGCCATGCCTCAGTTTCCTTATCTATCAATAGGGGATTGTAATAGTGCCTGAACAGAGTCTAGGGCAGGTGAAATGACACTATGTTTGGAAAAGCAGTTGGCTCGAAAATGCATGGTAAATCCTTGGAAAATATTATAGTCTGTTGGTACTGTAATAGTCAAGGGTCTTTCTTTCCTTCTCTATTTAGTTCTGTCCTAGTTCTGTTTCTTCAGCTTGGTTTCCCCAGCTCCGGGTTTCTCTGTTTCAATCCACTCCCATGCTGATAACTAGAGTTTAGATATGATTAGATCACATCATTGTTTGAAACACTCAGTGCTTTTTACAACATGCTGGTGGTTTAGTCACTAAGTTGTGTCTGACTCTTGCAGTCCCATGGATTGTAGCCTGTCAGGCTCCTCTGTCCATGGGATTCTCCAGGCAAGAATACCTGAGAGGGTTGCCATTTCCTTTTCCTCAAGCCTGTTTCCCTAAACTTATTTTCTGAAAGTTCCCTTCCAGGTCTTACACTTCAGTTGCCTTTTACTTTTTTTTTTTTTTAATGGGAGTATAGTTGATTTACAATGTTTCAGGTGTATAGCCCAAGTGATTCAGTTTATATATATATATATACATATATATATGTATATATTCTTTTCAGATTCATTTCCATTGTAGGTTATTATAAGACATTGGTTATTACTGTGCTATACAGTAGGTCCTTGTTTATTTTACATACAGTAGTGTGTATCTGTTAATCCCAGATTCCTAATGTTACTTATTACTGGGTTGTTTTGTGAACATTACTCTTCCAGCATTGCCTCAGTTTTTGTCTGTTTAGGTTCTCCTTTTCATCTTAGCCTGCATCTTGCCCCTTTCCTTCTCCAATAGAATCATCAACTCTAATGCAGTAAAATACTTATATCTTATTATAGTACATTGTACACTGTGAAAGTTGTTGCAATTAATGTGTCTGGCTATACTAGTCAATTTTATGTTTTTTGAGGACAGGTCAAGAAATACCAAGTGCATTGCTAATACTCAAGGCTTAGTGACTTGGAGAAATTTTGAAAAACAATTTAATGAGAAAATGAAACATGATTTACATCTCAAAAGCTCTAGAAAGGAATTCGGCATTTCACTTGAGAAAGGTGTACAGTATTGAATAAGGTGTATAGACTACACCTTGATAACTGGATTCTACAAAACATTTTACCCTTTCCTTCTGTTCTGGAGGAAAGGAAGTTGGATCTTTGCTTTTCAAGGGGTTTAACATTAATTTTAAGTATGTATTCACTTAGATGGGCTTCCTTGGTGGCTCAGTGGTAAAATCTGCCTGCCAATGAGGAGATACAGGTTTGATTCCTGGGTCAGGAAGATCCTCTGGAGAAGGGAATGGAAAGCCACTCCAGTATTCTTGCCTGGGAAATCTCATGGCTAGAGGAATCTGAGGGCTACAGTCCATGGGGTCGCTAAGAGTCAGATGCAACAGCGACTAAGCATGATTCACTTAGATGTAATATCAACAATACATATCTTTTGATTATAGCTCCAAATTGTGTATAAATGCTTTGTCTCATCTGTATTTTCCCAACCCTCAGGAAAGTTATAAAACAGAAAACAAGCAAACTGTTTTTCAATTAGAGTAACCTTTGCAATTGTTTCGTATGTTCCTTAAAAAGTCCAGCTGTCACTGTTTGTGTTTAACATTGTTATAGATATTTTCTTCAAATTATAAGTAAAAAACCCATCTGGATATTGACTGGATAGTACATATTTTCCAAATGCTCGAAGTGATACTCATGAAGAAGTAAAGCAAACCTCAGTTGGTTAAAAAGACCATGGCTTCCCCGAGAACCATAAGCCTGGAGAACCTAAGGTACATCCAAGAACTGACTGCACTTGGTTCCAATACTCCAATCAAGTGATCAGTGAGACCTGCAAGCAGAAACCATGCATCACACATTCCTGAGATTCGCAGGAACACTTCTGCTTTTTGGAGCAGTTTGCCAAATTTCAGAGTTGCCATGACAACCTCTGTATTCATCCTCAGGTGCTCACTGGCATCACATCTTGCCAGTTGATAGGAAGGACCACATGATCCTTCTGGGTAACTACTTAAATTATCACCTTTTAAAATAGTGACAATTACAAAATTTTCACTTCACTGTGTATTAAGGTATCAGGCAGCTCTGGGCAGAAGCAAAGTGATAATTTTTGTAATTATCCATCTACAAAGTAACCTGCGATGCTTTCCAAGTAGAAAGCTATTAAATTCTTAGTGGTGGGTAATAAAAAATAAAAACTGTTCTCCTTTAATTTCCAGAACTTTAAATTAGATGTGGCTCACAATTCAAGTGAATATAGAAGGGCAGGGTAGTGTGGGATGCCTGCTGTCACTGGCCCTTAGGAAAGAAGAATAGAAAGCTTCCCCAAACTAGAGCCAAGGGATTCTGGTTAAGAGACCTGGAAAGGATGGGAAAACACTACAGGACATTTTCTTTTTCCCTTTTAAATGGTAATTACTCTCATGCTTTAATTATCTTCCCCTCACCTCTGCATAGAAAAATTAAGAGATACTAATTTGCAGAGATAAGATGATGCTTTGTTACTTTATTATGATACCAAAAATCCCAAAGACCAGAGGGAAAATATCTAATGTGTTATATTAAAGGAAAAAACCTAGATATTGAAGATTATCAAATTATACTAAAGTAATCCTTGTGAGTATATTTTAAATTATAGATTAGTTTATCCTAAAATTTGTATTTACTTCCTTTCACAATATAGATTTCATTAAATTAACTGTTCAAGTCTTCTATTTTCCCAGAAAAATGTTAGCTTTAAATTATATATGAATATGCACAATATAGTACATTAATTATTGACTAAATTATCTCAAACTAGAGACAATAATGTATGACTCTCACAAGCAACTGATATGCTTGCACATTTTTAACCTCTTTTAACGATCCTTATGTTAAAAATAAGTAACAACATAAACAAGGTAGGTAATTTTTGCATAATTAAAGACAATGGTATTTTTAACATTTAGCAGCAGAATGAGAAAAAAGAAATCCAGAAGCAGGAGGCCCCTATAATCTGCTGATGTTCCAGGAGCCTAGAATATCGCCATTTCTGGGTAGAAATGGGTGCCCCAGACAGCAGGGAAATCAAGGTAGTTCTCTAGTAAAACATGCCAGCGTGGGCTATCTCTACGTGTGTGTCAATTCCTGTGGCTTTAGGAAATTTTCTTTGGCTCACAGATTCACTGTCCTTCTTACTTGGTGTTATTAAAATACTTAGCCATTTCATGCATAGCCTTGTTTCTAGTGCGGATGCTCAAGAGGAATCTAACCTTCTCCCCGCCCCTTCACCTCCCACGGTGGAGCTGCTGCACCAGGACAGTCCCTGACAGTATTCACTCATTTTCTCATTCCAGTTCATCCTATTAGCCTCTGTGGGAAAATCTGCCAGAGACACCTCTTCCTCTTCTCCACCGTGCCTCAGCATTTTCTCCAAGATAGGTTTCTCTCACTTTAACAGGAAAACGACAGCACTCTGCTCAAACCCACTGGGAACCCAACCACTGGACAAATACATTTCCTCTCAGAAAAAAGTATAGACTCTAGTGCTGCAGTTCTGCCAGTTAGAAGTTTGACCTTAAGGCACAAGGTGTCTTGAATTCCAATTTCTTATTTTGCAGATCAATAGTTGGAACACAAATCTATTTGAAGTAGAGGTTTCTGTATGAGAGAGACAATTCTATTCCAAAGGTATCAATAGAAAGTACAAAACCAATGCAATATTGCAAAGTAATTAGCCTCCAATTAAAATAAATAAATTTAAATTAAAACAAACAAACAAAAAAAGAAAGTATAAAATCTGAGTATCAAGGAACCAGGGGTTTCCAAGCAGGAGGAATGGCCTAATGCAGTGATAATTTTAAGGAATGTTGGTTTGGCAATGGTAAACAGATCCAAAGGGAGAGGCCTGAGACAGTTCCACCAGGGAATCCAGTTAGGGATTTCTTTTGTATTGAGAAGTGAATAAATTAGATGCTAAAATATGATGATATCAATGAGCATAAAGGCTGAGCTGCCAACAGTAAAGTGTAAAAATGTTAAGTTGAAGAACTGGCTATCAGGCATGCCTGGCTAATGAGTTTTTTGTTCTACTTCTTCCCCTTCATCTGTCTCTTCTTCCTTCCAGGCTGCAACCGTGTCTGAGCCTACACATGCAGTTGTGTTCACAATGAAAGATACATTAGAAATGCATATACAGTTATATGTATGGGTCAAAGATATAATCGCTTTTATTAATGAAAAAAGTAAAAATAAAGAAGATCCAACGTCATGAAAGCTAAACTGGAAATAATTTCAAATTTCATAGAGTGTTTGGGTAGGATACAAACTGGAAAAGAATCAATGAATAGCCATTTGCTATTCATGTTCTAGCATGGAGACATAATTTACTTGAATGATTCACATTCACTTAATAAGTTTGTCCAACTCAAGGAAAAGTGATTAATTCTGTGTGACAATCATTTTCTAAATTACAGGAGAATAAAAAGTAAGGGCCATACTGTAAAATTGTGCTAATTGCTTCCTCTTCCAATATCATTTCCATTGGTAATGAAATAATATTTTTAACAGTAAGTTTTCATTTTATTAAAAATAAGTCAGAACATTTTTTTTAAAGTACAGACACCTTGGGTGAGAAATGAAAATTTATGGATTGATAATACAAACTAATCTTGGGTTTTTGAATACATAAAGGAAATAGAGAAACAGCAACAACAACAAAAAATCCATAAAAAAGTACTTTCATCTTACCTTTGAAGAATGGCTTCTGCCCTTGCCTGAGAGTTAATCACTTTTCCTGATAAAAATATGATAAAAGAGAAAAAGAAGTAAGATACTGTTTGTGCAGTCAAACAAGTAGTCAGAAATCAGCACAATGAAATGGAGTGGGTGCAATTCAGGACAAGATAGTTAAGGAGTGAGGGGAAAGACCCAACAAAAGAAGATGAGAAAAATTTGCTTGGTCAAGTGATAGGAAAACATTAGCCTACCAATTTACCACTGTACTACAATTTAAGCATATTTATAATACAGCTATTTATTTTCCTAAGTTTCTTTTTCAGGGATGCATTGCTTTTTTTTTTTTTTTTCTAATTCTTGGAATTTCCCCAACCTCTGTCTTTGAATTTTGAAGCTCCCCAAAGTTTGCACTTCTAGTAGGGATTCACTTTTTTGGTTTTTCTTCATTTTCTATCTCTGTCAAAATTTACCCATTCAGTATTTCACTCTATCTCCTAAACATTCCCTGTGTCCCATGGTGCCAATAAGCTTTGTGTCTACCTGAAATTATCCCTTAGGATAAGGTTCTAAGACACACATTTAGTACCTTCCCAAGAAGTCATTTCAGGCTTGACAATTGACTCTTCTCTAAGGCTGGACGTTTAGGATGGCCTGAACAAGTAAATTACAGTGGGATTAGAAAAGTGTTGAAACTTGGCTAGGAAATCTTATGGCAGTTGTGTAAAATGAAGAAACTTGATAACATGAAACAAACTTCACAAACTTACTTAACGTTAACCTTCCATGTGGTGCTTCCCTGGTGGCTCAGTGGCAAAGAATCTGGCTGCAATGCAGGAGACGTGGGTTTGATCCCTGGGTTGGGAAGATCCCATAGAGAAAATTATAATATCTTTAGAAATGCTTAAAATAAATATATTAAAATTATTTCTAATTCCAAGTCCTATAGTAGGGAGGATAACTGGAGTTGTATTCAAAGATTTGGGCTTTTGAGTCAGAGTTGGTATACCAGTTCTGCCACTTACAAACTTTGTGAACTTGAACAAGTTATCAAATTCTGATACAGAGCAATGTTGATTAAGAAAGGTGGTTATATTCAGAGACCCAAGAAGTCATCTTTCACTGAGTATGTATTTATTTGTAATATGCTTTAAACAGCTATATTCCTTCCACCAACCAGTCAGAGAATAATAATGAAACAAAGCAGGAAAATTGGAGAGCGAACTGCCTGAGTCAGACTTTTAAAATGTCCTTTTTTTGTTCAGAGTGAAAATGAGATTCTCCCAATTTTGAGGATCGAGGAAGATTAAGATTGCCTTCAGGAATTTTTATGCCCTGCTTTCACCTTCCACATCTAAGCAGCCATACTTTTAGGAAGGCATAGTGTAGCAAGAAGATGAACTCCCCAGGTCTGTAGGTGTCCAATATGCCACTGGAGGAGAGTGGAGAAATAATTCCAGAAAGAATGAAGAGATGGAACCAAAGCAAAAACAACACCCAGTTGTAGATATGACTGGTGATGGAAGTAAAATTTGATGCTGTAAAGAACAATATTGCATAGGAACCTGGAATGTTAGGTCCAAGAATCAAGGTAAATTGGAAGTGGTCAAACAGGAGACGGCAAGAGTGGACATCTGTATTTTAGGAATCAGTGAACTGAAATGGATTGGAATGGGTGAATTTAACTCAGATAACTATTATATCTACTACTGTGGGCAAGAATCCCTTAGAAGAAGTGGAGTAGACCTCATAGTCAACAAAAGAGTCCAAAATGCAGTCCTTGGGTGCAATCTCAAAAATGACAAAATGATCTCTGTTTGTTTCCAAGCCAAACCATTCAATATCACAGTAATCCAAGTCTATGCCCCAACCACTAATGCTGAAGAAGATGAAGTTGAATGGTTCTATGAAGACCTACAAAAACTTCTAAAACTAATACCCCAAGAAGATGTCCTTTTCATTATAGGGGACTGGAATGCTAAAGTAGGAAGTCAAGAAACACCTGGAGCAACAGGCAAATTTGGCCTTGGAGTACAGAATGAAGCAAGGCAAAGGCTAATAGAGTTGTGCCAAGAGAACACTGGTCATAGCATACACCCTCTTCCAACAACACAAGAGAAGATACACAGACATCACCAGATGGTCAAATGAAATTGAATTGATTATATTCTTTGCAGCCAAAGATGGAGAAGCTCTATACAGCTAGCAAAAACAAAGCCAGGAGCTGACTGTGGCTCAGATCATGAACTCCTTATTGCCAAATTCAGACTGAAATTGAAGAAAGTAGGGAAAACCACTAGACCATTCAGGTATGACCTAAATCAAATCCCTTAAAATTATACAGGGGAAGTGAGAAATAAATTCAAGGGATTAGATCTGATAGAGTGCCTGAAAAACTATGGACAGAGGTTCATGACATTGTACAGGAGGCAGTGATCAAGCCCATCCCCAAGAAAAAGAAATGCCAAAAGGCAAAATGGTTGTCTGAGAAGGCCTTACAAATAGCTGAGAAAAAAAAGAAGCTAAAGGCAAAGGAGAAAAGGAAAGATATACCCATTTGAATGCCGAGTTCCAAAGAATAGCAAGGAGGGATAAGAAAGCCTTCCTCAGTGATCAGTGCAAAGAAATAGAGGAAAACAACAGAATGGGAAAAACTAGAGATCTTAAAAAAAAAAATTAGAAATACCAAGGGAACATTTCATGCAAAGATGGGCACAATAGACAGTAATTGTATGGATCTAACAAAAGCAGAAGATATTAAGAAGAGGTGGCGAGAATACACAGAAGAATTATACAAAATAGATCTTCATGACTGAAATAATCATGATGGTGTGATCACTCACCTAGAGCTAGACATCCTTGAATATGAACTCAAGTGGGCCTTAGGAAGAATCACTATGAAGAAACCTAGTGGAGGTGATGGAATTCCAATCGAACTATTTCAAATCCTAAAAATGATGCTGTTAAAGTGCTGCACCCAATATGCCAACAAATTTGAAAACTCAGCAGTGGCCACAGGACTGGGAAAGGTCAGGTTTCACTCTAATCCCAAAGAAAGGCAATGCCAGTGAATGTTCAAACTACCACAAAATTGCACTCATCTCACAGGCTAGCAAGGTAATACTCAAAATTCTCCAAGCCAGGCTTCAACAGTATATGGACTGTAAACTTCCAGATGTTCAAGCTGGAATTAGAAAAGTCAGAGGAACCAGAGATCAAATTGCCAACATTTGTTGGATCATGGAAAAAGTAAGAGTGTTCCAGAAAAACATCTACTTCTGCTTTATTGACTGTGCTAAAGCATTTGACAGTGTGGATCACAGCAAACTGTGGGAAATTCTTCAAGAGATGGGAATACCAGACCACCTGTCCTGCACCCTGAGAAATTTGTATGCAGGTCAAGAAGAAACAGTTAGAACTGGACATGGAACAACAGATTGGTTCCTAATTGGGAAAGGAGTATGTCAAGACTGTCTATTGTCACCCTGCTTATTTAACTTATATACAGAGTACATCATGCCAAATGCCAGGCTAGATGAAGCACAAGCTGGAATCAAGATTGCTGGGAGAAATATCAGTAACCTCAGATATGCAGGTGACACCACCCTTATGGCAGAAAGTGAAGAAGAACTAAAAAGCCTCTTGATGAAAGTGAAAGAGGAGAGTGAAAAAGTTGGCTTAAAACTCAACATTCAGAAAAATAAGATCATGGCTTCCAGTAGCACCACTTCATGACAAATAGATGGGGAAACAGTGGAAACAGTGAGAGGCTTTATTTTCTTGGGCTCCAAAATCACTGCAGATGGTGACTGCAGCCATGAAATTAAAAGATGCTTGCTCTTTGGAAGAAAAGTTATGAGCAACCTAGACAGTATATTAAAAAGCAGAGACAATACTTTGCCAACAAAGGTCCATCTAGTCCAAGCTATAGTTTTTCCAGTAGTCATGTATGGATGTGAGAGTTGGATCTTAAAGAAAGCTCAGTGCTGAAGAATTGATGCTTTTGAACTGTAGTGTTGGAGAAGACTCTTGAGAATCCCTTGGACTGCAAGGAGATCCAACCAGTCCATCCTAAAGGAAGTCAGTCCTGAATAGATATTGGAAGGACTGATACTGAAGCTGAAACTCCATTACTTTGGCCACCTGATGCAAAGAACCGACTAAATTGAAAAGACCCTGATGCTGGGAAAGATAGAAGGCAGGAGGAAAAGGGGACTACAGAGGATGAGATGGTTGGAAGGCATCACCGATTCCTTGGACATAGGTTTGGGCAAGGTCTGGGAGTTGGTGATAGAAGGGAAGCCTGGAGTCCTGAAGTCCATGAGGTTGCAAATAGTGAGACACGACTGAAAGGCTGGAGTGAGAGTGTAGTAAGATCAAACCAGTCAATCCTAAAGGAAATCAACACTGAATATTCATTGGAAGGACTGATGCTGAAGATGAAGCTCCAACACTTTGGCCATCTGATGTGAAGAGCTGACTCATTGGAAAAGACCCTGATGCTTAGACGGATTGAGGGCAGGAAGAGAAGGGGATAACAAAGGATGAGATGGTTCAATGGCTCCCTGACTCAATGGACATGAGTCTGAGCAAACTCCAGGAGATAGTGAAGGACAGGGAAACCTGGCATGCTGCAGTCCATGGAGCCACTGAATCGACATGACTGAGTAACTGAACAACAAAATATAGTAAGATGCATAGTGTTAGAGGGCCTCCTGGGTTAGTGGTTTTCATAGAAATAAAGACTTTAAAGGATAGAGAAATATTGGGAATTGTACAGCTTTGAAAGTATAGTCTTAACCTCAACATAGCAATTATTGCAGACAATGCACCACATGCTGTATGTCTCTTTTTAATCAGAGGTGTTAGAAACTTAGTGCATCTCAAATAAAGCTCTTAATAGAACTTATTTTGTTACTTTGCTAGGGTTCTCTGACTTCCTTTGGTGATCAGTAGTAACATTTGCCTGGAATGGTAGAACTGGTTGTGAAGACTTTGGCACAATGCCTTTCCCTGGATTTATTTGTTTCTGTGTTTCAGGGTTGTGTACATTGACTTTGCTGACTTCTCTTTACATAATATGTTAATCTCAAAGCTCAGTTCAGTTCAGTTCAGTCTCTCAGTCGTGTCCGACTCTTTGCGACCCCATGAACCGCACCACGCCAGGCCTCCCTGTCCATCACCAAGTCCCAGAGTCCACCCAAACCCATGTCCATTGAATCGGTGTTGCCATCCAACCATCTCATCCTCTATTGTCCCCTTCTCCTCCTGCCCTCAATCTTTCCCAGCATCAGGGTCTTTTCCAGCATCAGGGTCTTTTCCAGTGAGTCAGCTCTTTGCATCAGGTGGCCAAAGTACTGGAGTTTCAGCTTCAACATTAGTCCTTCCAATGAACACCCAGGACTGACTTCCTTTAGGATGGACTGGTTGGATCTCCTTGCAGTCCAAGGGACTCTCAAGAGTCTTCTCCAATAAGCTCATTTCATATTCCTACTAAATCACTTAATCTCCACTTTAATATCTACTGAATTTTGTTTTGTATTTAATTTCTTCTTTCTTTGATTCACAGTTGGGTGATTTTCTTTATAAAATATCAAGGTGAGCCTTGATTTATTTACATAAAAGCAGAAAGTAACTCCTAATTAATACATTCAAGTGGTGCATGCATAGATCTCTCACTGTAAACATGAAAAGCAAAGAAAATGTTTGGAAAAGGGTGTGAAGTGGACGAAGGTTTCCTATGGGGACTTACTGACTTGTGAATGTTCTCTGTTGCTGTGGTAAGAATATGTGTGGGACTTTGCTAGCTTATTTTCAAGAACTAAAATATTTGATTAGTGGAAATTCTTTGAGATTTGACAAAGCATTGATTAATATTGCTGGTTTCCAAGGAAGTCAGGACTCTGAAGTTCCTGGAATATTTTTCACCTCCACCTCCATCTTCTTTTTTTCTATTGCTCTCTCTCATCTTCCATTTTCTCTTCTCCTTCCTCTACTCCTCCTTCTTCCTCTTCTTTTATCCTTCTGTTCCTCCTCTTCCTTCTTCTCAGTGACTCCTTCAAAGGGAAGTTGGATGAGAAAGCTAGTCATCATCTAACCTCTAAATCTTCCTCACATTATAGTTTTATTATAATGGGTAGTGACAAAGTAAATAATCCCTATCGGCTAAATTTACTTTACTGAAATTAGTTTGAATGTATAAATAAGTACAATATCACTACTGAACTTAATTTAACATTCTAATTAGATGTCACTATTTTCAAACCTAGAATAATTGCCTTGTGATTTCAAGGACTTTAAGCATGTTTGCCTAAGGAGACTATGACTAATGCTTCTTATTTTCTTGGAAAAAATTATTCATAGCTGTGATTCAGTAAAGAGATAAAGCTTCTGTAACCTATTTGTAAAAGACCTGAAGAGATGTGTCTGTGGCCTCTTTGCTCCACTGATCACCATGTTGATTGACAGATCTGAATGACTAATTGACATTGTCTTTCCTCACTGAGACACATACTCCTCTCTTCAGGAGAGAAAAACGTTCCCCAGTAGAGGAGTCCAGGGTTTTGGTACCTCTAGAAAGGAAAGTCTCTGAAACTGTTTGTGTGTGTGTGTGTGTGTGTGCTCAGTAGCATCTGCCTCTTTGCAAACCCATGGACTGTAGCCCACCAGGCTCCTCTGTCAATGGAATTTTCCAGGCAAGAATACTGAAGTCAGTTGCCATTTCTTATTTTAGGGGATCTTCCCGACTCAGGGATCAAACCCATGTCTCTTGCATCTCCTGCATTGGCAGGCAGATTCTTTACCACTGTACCACCTGGGAAGCCTTTGGAACTGTAGTGCTCTGGCAAAACATAGTTTGCAATCTTTTTTTTTTTTTACATTTTTGCTATGAAATGTTAGTACCTTTTCTTCCAGGAGATCATTTTAAAGTAATGTGTGACAGTTGTAGCTGACTAGTGATTTTTCTCATCTGAAGATAAGAAATTACAAATTCTAATTGAAATAATGACAGAATTCTCTCAGAGATAATTAATTATATGTGTATATATTTTAAAAATTAAATATTGCCCCAATAATTATGAGCTTATTAATTATTTTCCCTAAGTTTTTTACTACTAAACAGCAATATTAACAAATATCAGAAAGATGGACAGAATGGTTCAGTGTTATACATGTATAAATTATTAAATAACAATTTATTAAAGTAATTCAAAATTTGAGCAAGCAGATGTAACTTTGTCCTTTGCTTTACTTTTTTCTGGCATCATCTGGATTTGCTTTACTTTTCATAATATTTCTGTCCTAAGCTTCTCACCTGAGTAACATATCTAGACAGCAAACTGTCACTAGATATCTCACTGGTTAAATTTTAGCATGTCCAAGCCATGTATGATCTCTGCCCATCACCTTCTGCAGCATACATCATGCACCACATTTCATTAACACTCACATCCCATACCTCTTGGCTAACTTCCATTTCTCCTTTCAGTGAGAGGCAATGCCACCCAGAGAAAGAAGTGAGGTAAATCATTTTTTCATTATACTTCATCCTCATTACTCCTCAAGCAATTGACCATAAAGTCCTGTCACTCAACAACTGCAGTTCAAAAGCACAGGTCGATTAATAATAAAAATATATAGACCCAATGATGGGCCATAAAACAAATCTCAGTACATTTCAGAGGATTGAAATCAGGTAGAGTATCTTTTCTGACCACTATGAAATTAAATTAGAAATCAATTACATTTGATTGATGTTCAATGAATCAAATTACAGTAAGATATTTGGAGAAATCCCAAATATTCAGAAACTGAACAGCAAACTTCAGAATAATACATATATAAAAGAATACGTTACACAGGAAATTATAAGTATTTGACCTGGATAGAGGAGTATTTGTAATTTTGAATGCTTATGGTAGTAAACTCCATGAAAGTAGATATTGTTTACTGGACATCCATGGGTTCAAAACATAATAATATAACAAGTACTTAATAAGTATTTACCCATGAAATCAACATCCTATGTGTCATTCTTTCTAACATTTTTAAACTTTCTATATTCTCTCTTACACAACTCTTCTTGTTTACCTCATTATAAAATATGTGGAAGTTAGAAACTAACACACAACTATCTCTCAAATCTGGGATTGATCTTATATTTCCCAATCAAGAGAGTAATGATTTCTTTTCAACTGTATTTAATTTTCTTTCCTCTGTAGAAGTATATTAATCTGCTTTCAAATAATTATTAACAAAAGTTTCTCTTTAGCTTCATTTTCATCTTATCTACAAACATTGTATGAGAAAGATATTTAATACAGTTACTGCAGCCATGAAATTAAAAGACGCTTACTCCTTGGAAGGAAAGTTATGACCAACCTAGATAGCATATTCAAAAGCAGAGACATTACTTTGCCAACAAAGGTTCGTCTAGTCAAGGCTACGGTTTTTCCTGTGGTCATGTACGGATGTGAGAGTTGGACTGTGAAGAAGGCTGAGCGCTGAAGAATTGATGCTTTTGAAGTGTGGTGTTGGAGAAGACTCTTGAGAGTCCCTTGGACTACAAGGAGATCCAACCAGTCCATTCTGAAGGAGATCAGCCCTGGGATCTCTTTGGAAGGAATGATGCTAAAGCTGAAACTCCAGTACTTTGGCCACCTCATGCGAAGAGTTGACTCATTGGAAAAGTCTCTGATGCTGGGAGGGATTGGGGGCAGGAGGAGAAGGGGACGACAGAGGACGAGATGGCTGGATGGCATCACTGACTCAATGGACGTGAGTCTCAGTGAACTCCGGGAGTTGGTGATGGACAGGGAGGCCTGGCGTGCTGCAATTCATGGGGTCGCAAAGAGTCGGACACGACTGAGCAGCTGATCTGATCGAATCTGATCTGATGGGAGGGTAAAATGTTTACTAGTTTACCAAAGGTAAAGATGTAAGTTTTAACGCTAGAGTTATTCTTGAAGAGTACATTGCATCAGCATATTCCATCTACTTCTATTGGAAAAGTATTTGAAGTCCTCATCCTACTATCTGTGGGTTAATGACAGCACTCCCTTTCCAAATCATAATATACTGATATTTGATTTTGATCGATTATAATTGTGCTTGCCAATTCTGAATACCTTTGTCATTGGCTTTTTAAAAATTTCAGAGATAAAGTTGTATGCATACAATTATTTTGATCAATATTGATACATATTTACTGATTTCGTTTGATTTCAAAGTGCTTATTCTATGCTCAGCACTCTCTACTCCCTACCCACAGTGAGGTGGATAATTTCTAGCTCATTCTCTCAACACCTTTGTTGTTGTTTAGTGGCTCAGTTGTGTCTGACTCTTTGGGACCCTATGGACTGCAGCACGCCAGGCCTCCCTGTCCATCACCAACTCCCAGAGCTTGCTTAAATTCATGTCCATCAAGTCAGTGATGCCATCCAACCATCCCATCCTCTGTCGTCCCCTTGTCCTGCCTTCCATCTTTCCCAGCATCAGGGTCTTTTCTAATGAGTCAGTTCTTCGCATCAGGTGGCCAAAGTAATGGAGCTTCGGCTTCAGCATCAGTCCTTCCAATGAACATTCAGGATTGATTTTCTTTAGGAAATCACCTAGAGTATCAGTTTGTCTTACATTTAATAAGTCTATTAAATAAAAGAATACCAATAGCTTAAAAAACACCTATTTAGCTTTAGTATGATTTCTGATGAAAAGTTTGAGGAGCTCTCACCCTAGTTCTACTTAATTTCTGACAAAAAATATATAGAGATGGTTTACAAAGGTGGTCTTGCTATGTGCTTGCTCAGTTGCTTCAGTTGTGTTCAACTCTTTAGGACCCCATGGACTGTAGCCTGCCAAGCTTCTCTGTCTATGGGATTCTCCAGGCAAAATACTAGATTGGGTTGCCATGCCCTCCTTCAGGGGATCTTCCCAACCCAGGGATTGAACCCACATCTCCTGCATTGCAGGCAGTTTCTTTACCCACTGAGCCACCTGGGAAGCCCAGTCTTGCTGTAAGAATCATGATTCTCTTTGCTTTGAGAGTATTATTCTCTTAATGTTGAAAAATGTTGACATATACTACCCAGGACAGTACTTACGAGTTAAAGACTCACTTAGACACTTTGACAAATAAATATGTGTGCTAATTTATCAAAGCAGGCACAGATGACTGATTATTTCATCAAGCACTTGATCTAAAATCATAAGTGGTATCAAGCCAAAATTAATCAACAATTTAAGTGATTGACATGTTGCTTAAATTCTGAGGCTGTGCCACACATCCTTTATATGCTAAAGCATTAGTTGCCAAAAGCAAAAGGTGGTGGAGAAAGTAATTGTCACTTACTAGAATACATTTTATTAGTTTGCTACAGATACAATATTTGTTATATAAAGCATTTTTAAAAAAAAGTACAATTTGATTATATGTTGCTGTAGATTTTTTGGGAACAATACTAATATTTTTTTCATAAATCATATTTTTAAATAACAAAGCACAGGAAGAAAAAAGAAAATTAAAACAAGAGAAATGACTACTTACAGCTGAAAATGTACAATCAGCTATTAAGGAAGAAAACTGGTACATGGAAAATGCTAGAAAGAACAAAAGATTGTATTATAGAAGAAGCCATGATTATTTGTACAAATGATGCTGGCAGTCCAAGTAAAATGACAGTTGTTAAATGAGGATTGGGCTTATAAATATGGAAGCCATGGCATTTTTGACATGAGCAGTTTTGGTAGAGTGTGAGAATGAAAGCCTGAGAGGTATGGGTTTAAGAAAGAGTGGAAAGAGAGGACATGAATAAGGCTAAACAATTATTTTTCTAAAAATTTTGCTGCCAAGGGCAGTAAAGTGATAGGGTGATATCAAATGGGGAAAACAATATCAAGAGAAAAAATATATGATAGAAGAAGTAAGAAAATATTTATTTATTTAAAAGTTTGATCCAACAATTATGCTATTAAAAGAAATTCCACTTTTTAGAACTTTAAAAAACAGTAAAAATGGAAGTGATAACCTCAGTAATATTTTTTCCAAATACACCTCTTCTAGCCCTTGATTCACTTTCCTGCTGCAATTGCTTCTAGAATCTCATTTGCTAATCAGTCTCCCTTGATGCCTCCTCCTGGTCCAAACTCTTCCACCCCACTCTTTTCCCTAGATCAGCCCGTCTTCTTGAAATTTTGAGAAGTCTCACCCTCTCAAACAGCCTAGACCTTTCTCTTTTTGCTGTAGCACTTACATCACAAGAGATTCAGAAACCTACATCAAGAACCTTAGAAAGTGAGTGCTTGGGGTCGGGGGTGAGCAGTAGATAAAAATGAGGCGAAATTAGAGAATATCCTCGTGCTAAAAAATGCTTTTCTCCTTCATATATGAACTAATGTTTGTGGTTTTGTTTGCTTGTTGTTGTTCTTTTGTTTGCTTTGGACCAGATTGGTTTCAACCTGCTCTGAGAGTCCCTTGGACTGCAAGGAGATCAAACCAGTCAATCATAAAGAAAATCAACCATAAGATTCATTGGAAGGACTGTTGCTAAATCTGAAGATAAAATCCTTTAACCACCTGATGGGAAGAGCTAACTCATTGGAAAAGATCCTGATGCTGGGAAAGATAGAAGACAAAAGGTAAAGAGAACTGCAGAGGACAAGATGATTAGATATCCACCGACTCAGTAGACATGAATTTGAGTAAACTCTGGGAGATAGTGGAGGACAGAGGAGCCGGGCATGCTGCAGTTCATGAGGTTGCCAAGACTTGGACACAACTTAGTGACTGAACAACAACAACAAACCAGAACAGCGCCAGGAATATAATTGGGAAAAAGGTTTTCCATTGAAAATTGGGTTGATGCTAAACTAGTTGAAAATACAGAACAATAAAGAATGTTCAATACCCTCGAGGCTTTCTTTGCTCTCTTGTCAGGAATGCTAGGAATTAAAACCTGTTAAACCACATCAATAATTAAGGTTTTGTATAATTTCTTTTACATGACTAAAGTAACTTTTTTTTATGAGGCTGGTATAATTAAAAAATCTTTGTTCATATAAACAGCATTGTAATTTATTTTTCTACATATTTATATTTTTACCTAGATAGTCACAAGTTATGCCCAACCTAGACAGCATATTAAAGAGCAGAGACATTACTTTACCAACAAAGGTCTGTCTAGCCAGAGCTATGGTTTTTCCAGTACTCATGTATGGATGTGAGAGTTGAACTCTAAAGAAAGCTGAGCACCGAAGAATTGATGCTTTTGAACTGTGGAGTTGGAGAAGACTATTGAGAGTCCCTTGGACTGCAAAGAGATCCAACCAGTCCATCCTAAAGGAAACTAGTCATGAATATTCGTTGGAAGGACTGATGCTGAAGCTGAAACTCCAATATTTTGGCCACCTGATGTGAAGATCTGAATCATTGGAAAAGACCCTGATGCTGGGAAAGACTGAAGGCAGGAAGAGAAGGGGACGACAGAGGATGAGAAGGTTGGATGGCATCACCGTCTCAATGGACATGAGTCTGAGTAAACTCAGGAGTTGGTGATGGACAGGGAGGCCTGGCGTGTTGCCGTCCATGGGGTCGCAAAGAGTCATACATGCCTGAGTGAATGAACTGAACTGAATCACTTCATAGCATTAAGTACAACCATTGGATTATTGTGGTTGCCTGTGTGTAAGTCATTTCAGTCGTGTCTGACTCCCTGTGACACCATGGACTGTAGCTGACCAGGCTCCTCTGTCCATGGGACTCTCCAGGCAAGAATATGAGTGTGGGTTGCCATTTCCTTCTTCAGGGGATCTTCCTGACCCAGAGATCGAACCCTCATCTTTTACATCTCCTACAATGGTAGGTGGGTTCTTTACCACTAGCGCTACCAAATAATCACATAATTATGACCCTAATTATCTTTAATACTTGATTCACAATATTTTGAAATTATCACAGCTTTAAAATAGTAATGAAGGTCAAAGGTTTATGTCTATGGAATTTTTTGTCTAGATAATTTTAAAGTATTACACATATTTTATCCATATTTAAAATTAAAAAAAAAATAACACCAAAGGCTAAGCAATGATGAGAAAATTTCTGTTGACTATAAAAATACAATGTGGCATTTTCTCTTATATCTTAGAAATGACAGGGAATTCTTTCTTTACATTTGACTTATTTGCTGTCAGACGTGACTGAAGCTACTTAGCATCAAGATATCCTTCAGTAGAGGAATGAGTAAATGGTGGTATATTCATGTAACGGAATATTTTTCAGCAATAAAAAATTAGCTGTCAAACACGGAGGAAATTTAAATGCATATTACTAAGTGAAAGATGCCAGTCGGAAAAGACTACATACAATAGGATTCACACTATATGACCTATGGAAAAGACAAAACTATAGAGAGAGTAAAAAGATCAGTGGTTGACAAGGGTTAGGAAAAAGGATGAGTAGGTGGAGCTCAGGAGATTTTTTAGAGCAGTGAAATCACTCTGTATAATACTGTGATGATGAATATTTGCCATCATACTTTTGCTAAAGTTCATGGTGTTTTCTTTTCCAACACAGAGTGAAACTTAATGCAAACTATGAACTTAGTTAATAATATATAAATATTGATTCATCAATTATAACAAATGTATCACACTAATATAAGATGTTTATAATAGGGAAATAAATGGGGGAGGATATAAGAATTCTACATTCTGCTTTTGTAAACTTAAAACTACTCCAAAAATAAAGTCTATTAAAATTTAAAAGCTCATCATTAATTTTTGTTATATTGAATAAGCTTTAGTTTCATGATATGAATTAATTGCAGAAACAGAATTGTTACTGGTTTGCTTTAAAAAAATCCTAGCTAGTGTATAGTAATATATGGAGTAACCTTCCAGGTATATACTTTGAAAAATGGTTGCTCTTCTAATTGTACATAAGTGACAAAGAGCTGCTGATGTGGAAGAGAAGGAATTATTTTGTAGGTGGGTAGCCTATTAGAAGGCCTGGTGTTATATAGCTGTAGTTTATTAAAATATTTCATAGTTGATATCATTCAGATAAGCAGTGGAAGCTTCCTTTGCTTAATGATGATTGATTGAAAATGAATCATCTGAAATGATTACAGAAGAGATGTAAGGACAGAATAAATGATAATTAGCATTAAAGGTACAGAAGACAGTATTTTTTGTAAAGATACATGAAGATAGTTCATGTTAGTTACTAGAAAAAAGATGAATAAGGGCACATAAATTTAGTCAAATTAACCAGAATCTTATTGAATAACTTTATCATATAACCATTTCACAGTCTGATTTATTTAGGCTACCAGACACTTGATAAACAACAAGAATTTTAAATGTACTTGGCTAAGGTCTGTCATTTACTTGGGAAAATAGAAAAATCAAATCTTAAATTATATCAGATTTTATGGTAATCATTTGAACTGTAATAAAATTCTAATTGGTTTACCAGTGAATTTTTTAGGGTTCTTATTTTTGATGATCAATTTCAATTTGCTTTCATGTATTTCATTTCTCCCTTTATCATCTGTCTTTTAATATTGTGAAACCTGGTAATAATAGATTCATTTGAATTTTATGAACCCAGTGAATGTCTTTTTATGATGCCTTTTTCATTTTTAGAGAAAAAGGCATTCCCAGCCTCAGAAGGTTATTTCTTTAAGCATTATATAAAAGCTAGTAAAATTGGTTTAACTGTCCTGACCCTTTCAGTTTTAGTCAGTTTTCCATTTCACTGTCTCAAATAAAATTGCATCTCAAGTTTTTAGTAGCTATCAGAAGTTGAAGTACCAAAGATAAAAACTGAAGTCAAAGAAAACCTCAATATGATATGAAAACAAATCCTATGAAGGATATCATAGTATAATTGCAATTATATTATCCATTTGGATATAAAAGAGTAAAAAAAGTTTTATTTTGTTATTACCCTGAAGTTCACACTGTAACACCCCTATTCATTAAATATTTCCACATATTTGGTACATTTATAGTAATAGCTAGGAAGTCAGGATGACCAAGTGGTCTAAGGGGCTGCATTCAGGTCACACTCTCCCCTGGAGGCAGGGGTTCATATCTCACTTCCTACAGTATTCTAGTTTGGGGCTTCCCTGATAGCTCAGTTGGTAATGTATCTGCCTGCAATGCAGGAGACCCCAGTTCGATTCCTGGGTCAGGAAGATTCACTGGCGAAAGGATAGGCTACTCGCTCAAGAATTCTTGGGCTGCTCTGGTGGCTCAGCTGGTAAAGAATCCACCTCCAATGCAGGAGAGCTGGGTTTGATCCCTGGGTTGGGAAGATCCCCTGGAGAAGGGAAAGGCTACCCACTACAATATTCTGGCCTGGAGAATTCCATCGACTGTATAGTCCATGAGATCACGAAGTTGCTCATACTACTGAGCGACTTTCACTTTCAAATTTTTCATAATAATAGCAAATATCAGCTGTGCACTTAATATGAGATGCCACCAAGTTAATTGTATTAATAGAGGAAGATTTTGCCCAATAAGAGAATATTGATGTTTTTAGCACAGAACAAGCACTCAGTACAAATCAGCTATTCTTATTACTCATTTTAGGGCATTGCTTTGTTTTTAAACTGAGATATCTTTCTTCCTAAATTGAGATTTAATTTATGTACACTGAAGCACACAAGTACACATTCTGAATGTACAATTCAATGAGTCTTATAAATAATTACATCCATGTAACACACACATGTTACAAGAGAATATTTTGATCTTCCTAGAGAGTCTTTCTTGCTCCTGTCAGCAGTTCTGAGTAGAGTCAACTTCTATTTAGACTCTATTAGTTTAGATAAATTGTGCATATTCCCAAACTTCATAGAGTGAAATTATATAGTTTGTATTCTTGTTTCTGGCTTCTTTCACTCAGGGCATTTTTGAGTCCCTGGGTGTTTCAGTCCATAAAGAGTCTGCCTGCAATGCAGGAGCCACCCACAATGCAGGAGACCAAATTCTATCCCTGGGTCAGGAAGGTCCCCTGGAGAAGGAAATGACAACTAAATCCAGTATTCTTGCCTAGTAAATCCCATGAGTAGAGGGGCCTAGTGGGCTAGAGTCCATGGGGTCCCAAGAGTCAGACACAACTTAGTGACTAAACCACCACCACTTGTGCATAGCAATAGTTTGCTTCTTTTTGTTTGTAATACTTCATTTGTATGAATATGTCTCAATTTGTTTATTCATTCACCTGTTGACGAGCATCAGTTGTTTTCAGTTTTTGGCTGCTGCTGCTAAGTCGCTTCAGTAATGTCCAACTCTGTGCAACCCCATAGATGGCAGCCCACCAGGCTCTCCCATCCCTGGGATTCTCCAGGCAAGAACACTGGAGTGAGTTGCCATTTCCTTGTCCAATGCATGAAAGTGAAAAGTCAAAGTGAAGTCGCTCAGTCGTATCCGACTCTTCGCGACCCCATGGACTGCAGCCTCACAGGCTCCTCCATCCATGGAATTTCCCAGGCAAGAGTACTGGAGTGGGTTGTCATTGCCTTCTCCGCAGTTTTTGGCTACTGTTAGGTGTTCTTTGGAAGGAATGATGCTCAAGCTGAAACTCCAGTACTTTGGCCACCTCATGCGAAGAGTTGACTCATTGGAAAAGACTCTGATGCTGGGAGGGACTGGGGCAGGAGGAGAAGGGGACGACAGAGGATGAGATGGCTGGATGGCATCACTGACTCGATGGACATGAGTCTGAGTGAACTCCGGGAGTTGGTGATGGACAGGGAGGCCTGGCGTGCTGCGATTCATGGGGTCGCAAAGAGCTGGACACGACTGAGTGACTGAACAGAACTGAATAAAATGAATACAGTTGCACTCAGTGAAATGCAAGGAGACCCTTATAGCTAGATTTTAGAGCTCAGGCGAAGAAGTGGTGAGAAGCAATGCTGGCAAAGCTAGAGTGGTGTCAATCATTTTATTGAAAGACTTTATTTTGCTAAAGGAGTTTGGTTTTAATACTCAAAGGAATGGGGGACCATTTGAGAAAATAATGTTTCAGATAATCATTTCGGAATTATTGCTTAGGTAACAATGAATAGAAATCATGGTTTTCTATAAGCTCAACTCTCAAAGGAGGAAAAAGATATTGCTCAGAATGAAAATATGTCCAATATTTTCTCTTAGTTAAAGCATAGGATATAGATGTGTTTTAGGGGGAAGGGATTTGGTTTGGGCCCTCATGGGATGGGAAATAAGCACCTATGCATATAGAGATTAGTACTCAGCCATAGACTTGAGAGGACTACCCTGCAGAATTCTGGAATGCTCCTTCCGAGCTGCCTCTTCCTCTCCAGTACGTTGACACACAAAATCGAGTACCTCAATGACCTCAGATTTGTATCTCCAATCATCTCTTTCTCCTCAACCTATGGAGACTGTCAACTTCACTTTGAGTTTCTCCTCCTTGTACTGCAGTTCAGAAACTGACTCCAGGCAATAAGCTAGAGTCACCATGAAACAAACCTCTTTTGGTTCCATGCTCTCAAGAATTACCATCCTGCACTGCCAGTTGTCCAACGCATGAAATCGGTAAATATAAATATGTAAAAAATATAGTTTTCTATGTGCTTACAGCAAAAGTCTGGGCTTGTCTGTCTTATGCAAGTCTTCAGTGTCTTTGCCCAGTGGGTACCAGAAACAAATTATTGAAGAAAATAAGAAACTGTTTTCTGACTTAGTAACTTATTACACCAGAATTGTTCAGTTCAGTCGCTTAGTCTTTTCTGACTCTTTGCGACCCCATGGAGGCAGCACGCCAGGCCTCCCTGTCCATCACAAACACCTGGAGTTTACTCAAACTCATGTCCATTGAGTCAACGATGCCATCCAACCATCTCAACCTCTGTCCTCCCCTTCTACTCCTGCCTTCAATCTTTCCCAGCATCAGGGCCTTTTCAAATGAGTCAGTTCTTCACATCAGGTGGCCAAAGTATTGGAGTTTCAGCTTCAGTATCAGTGTTTCCAATGAATATGCAAGACTGAGTTCCTTTATGATGGACTGGTTGGATCTCCTTGCTGTCCAAGGGACTCTCAAAAGTCTTCTCCAACACCACAGTTCAAAAGCATCAATTTTGGGGGGCTCAGCTTTCTTTATAATCCAACTCTCACATCCATACATGACTACTGGAAAAACCATAGCCTTGACTAGATGGACATTTGTTGGTAAAGTAATATCTCTGCTTTTTAATACACTGTCTAGGTTGATCATAACTTTTCTTCCAAGGAGCAAGCGTCTTTTAATTTCATGGCTTCAGTCACCATCTGCAGTGATTTTAGAGTGCAAAAAAATAAAGTCTGTCACTGTTTCCACTGTTTCCCCATCTATTTCCCATGAAGTGATGGGACCAGATGCCATGATTTTAGTTTTCTGAATGTTGAGTTTTAAGCCAACTTTTTCACTCTCCACTTTCACTTTCATCAAGAGGCTGTTTAGTTCTTCACTTTCTGCCATAAGGGTGGTGTCATCTGAGGTTATTGGTATTTCTCCCGGCAATATTGATTTCAGCTTGTGCTTCCTCCAGCCCAGCATTTCTCATGATGTACTCTGCATATAAGTTGAATAAGCAGGGTGACAGTATACAGCCTTGACGTACTCCTTTCCTGGTTTGGAACCAGTCTGTTGTTCGATGTCGAGTTCTAACTGTTGCTTCCTGACCTGCATACAGATTTCTCAAGAGGCAGGTCAGGTGGTCTGGTATTCCCATCTCCTTCAGAATTTTGCCTGGTTTGTTGTGATCCACACAGTGAAAGGCTTTGGCGTAGTTAATAAAGAAGAAGTAGTTGTTTTCTGGAACACTCATGCTTTTTCAATGATCCAGCAGATGTTGGCAATTTTATCTTTGGTTCCTCTGCCTTTTCTAAAACCAGCCTGAAGTTCATAGTTCAGGTACTGTTGAAGCCTGGCTTGGAGAATTTTGAGCATTACTTTGCTAGCATGTGAGGTGAGTGCAATTGTGTGGTAGTTTGAACATTCATTGGCATTGCCTTTCTTTGGGATTGGAATGAAAACCGACCTTTTCCAGTCCTGTGGCCACTGTTGAGTTTTCCAAATTTGCTGGCATATTGAATGCATCACTTTCACAGCATCATCTTTTAGGATTTGAAATAGCTCAACCGGAATTCCATCACCTCCACTAGCTTTGTTTGTAGTGATGATTCCTAAGGCCCACTTGACTTCACATTCCAGGACATCTGGCTCTAGATGAGTGCTCACACCACCATGATTATCTGGGTCATGAATTTCTTTTTTTATAATTCTTCTGTGTATTCTTGCCACCTCTTCTTAATATCTTTTGCTTTATTAGGTCCATACCATTTCTATCATTTATTGTGCCCATCTTTGCATGAAAGTTTCCATTGGTATCTCTAATTTTTTTGAGGAGAGCTCTAGTCTTTCCCATTCTATTATTTTCCTCTATTTCTTTGCACTGATCACTGAGGAAGGCTTTCTTATCTCTCCTTGCTATTCTTTGGAACTCTGTATTCAAATAGGCATATCTTTCTTTTTTTCCTTTGTTTTTGTGTCTCTTCTTTTCTCAGCTATTTGCAAGGCCTCCCCAGACAGCCATTTTGCTTTTTTGCATTTCTTTTTCTTGTGTATGGTCTTGATCACTGCCCCCAGTACAATGTCACAAACCTCTGTCCATAGTTCTTCAGGCACTTTGTCTATCAGTTCTAATACCTTGAATCTATTTTTCACTTCCACTGTATAATTTTAAAGGGTTTGATTTAGGTCATACCTGAATGCTCTAGTGGTTTCCCCTACTTTCTTCAATTTAAGTCAGAATTTGCCAATAGGGAGTTCATGATCTGAGCTGCAGTCAGCTTCCAGTCTTGTTTTTCTTACTGTATAGAGCTTCTTCCTCTTTGGCTGCAAAGAATACAATCAATCTGATTTCAGTATTGACCCTCTGGTGATGTCCATGTGTCTTCCCTTGTGTTGTTGGAAGAGGGTGTTTTCTCTGACCAGTGCATTCTCTTGGCACAACTCTATTAGACTTTGCCATGCTTCATTCTGTGCTCCAAGGCCAAATTTGCTGGTTACTTCAGGTGTTCTTGACTTCCTACTTTTGTGCTCCAGTCCCCTATAATGAGAAGAACTTCTTTTTTGGTGTTAGTTCTAGACGTTCTTGTAGGTCTAGAACCATTCAAGTTCAGCTTCCTCAGCATTACTGGTTGGGGCATAGACTTGAATTACCGTGATATTGAATGGTTTGCCTTGGAAAGGAACAGAGATCATTCTGTCATTTTTGAGGTTGCATCCAAGCACTGCATTTAGGACTCTTTTGTTGACCATGATGGCTACTCTTGCCCACAGTAGCAGATATGATGGTCATCTGAGTTAAATTCACCCATTCTAGTCCATTTTAGTTCGCTGCTCCCTAAAACATCAACATTCACTCTTGCCATCTCCTGTTTGACCACTTCCAATTTGTCTTGATTCACGGATCTAACATTCCAGGTTCCCATGCAATATTGCTCTTTACAGCATCAGACTTTGCTTCTATCACCAGTTACATCCACAACTGGGCGTTGTTTTTGCTATGGCTCTGTCTCTTCATTCTAGAATTGTTAAAGCACTTTGTATGTATTAGTTTGCAAAGGGCATTTCATCTATTATGTCATTTGATCCTTGGCAAAATCTCAATGGTCTTGATTATTACAGAAATGTCTCGATATTTTTTTCCTCAGAGTAAGTTGTTCATTAGAATCACAGAGCTAGTGGATCAAGTGCAAAGCAGTGTGGGCTCTTAGAATATAAGAAGTGGCAAGTGTTCAGGAGCCTTGATGTTTCTTAAATCATCGATGCTAAGAAAGTTGTCTAAGGTTATATACACCTGGAACCATGCTAAGATTTGAACCAAAGCTGTCCAAATCCAAAGTCTTAGAAAGTGAAGAGCATATTTTATTGGGAACAACATCAATTATACAAATTCAATTCATTAATTTTGTATCTCTTCCCTTACAATGTGATTTTCTGATCTTTAATGGTAATTCATATCTGCTGAACTCATATCTGTGTATTTGACTTAGTTTCAGCTGTGTTTGATTTTAGATTGCTCTTTAACTAAAATCTGCAATGAAGAAAAGAATTCCTGAATAATAACTTTTCAATCTATAGTGGCTGAATTGTGATTGATTTATCAAATGTTGATTTTTGTCCTCTTAGATATCTAAAGTCTTTGTTGTTTAGTTGAAGTGGTATCCAGCTCTTTTGGGACCCCACGGACTGTGGCCCACCAGGCCCCTTTGTCCTTGGGATTGTGTCCATGGGATTTTCCAGGCAAGAACACTGGAATGGGTTGCCATTTCCTTTTCCAGGGGATCTTCCAGACCCAGGGACTGAACCCATGTCTCTTACATCTGTCTCCTGCATTGGCAGGCAGCTTCTTTACCAATGAGCCACCTGGGAAGCCCTATATAAAGCCTTACAAAATAGTGAATTTTTCAAGTTTCTAGGACTGCCTTCGGAGCAGATTTCAAGTCATATCATGGTTTTCTTAAATTGTTTTCATATTTATACTGAATATGGCTGAACATTTACACTGCACTTATTTTCTTCAATACTTTGTCTCTGGTACCCACTGGGCAAAATATTGAAGATTTTCATAAGACAAACATGCCCAGTGATCATATTTATACTTCATTTATTTTGAACTTCTAAATGAAGCAAATATATATTTCTGGAAAGCAATAATAACATCAATCACACGTCCTCCTCAATGTGGTTTCAGGTCTACTTTTTATACAGCATTTTCCAATTATCACATTATTCTTAAAACAAGCTGATGAAGTACATAGAGATGGTACTTTCCCTCCTACATATAAATGCTGAGGCTTATATGCAGAGATGGCTAAGCATTGGTCTCAGGAAGCAGAATATGTATGGGAAGGAAGACTGAGTCAATAACTTAGATCTCCTGATGTTCTGCCTACCAGTCTTTCAGTTCTCACTGTCAGCTTTGACAGACAGAATTTTCTGCACATGACTGTATTCTCAGAAGCACTGGCCATTTCCCCCATGCTGTTTCCTCCCCCCACCATGAACTATAGCAGTAGAGAGCAGGCTCACTGCTCTCTATTCTGCAAAGAATATTCTCAATTCTGCAAAGAAATTGAATTTAACCTAATCCAGAAATAAGTATGCTGTACTGTCAAAGCATTTTAAAAATTAATATTCAAAATACTCTACAACTTTATTATAATGGTTCTCAGAGTCATGTTTTATCTTCATGGAAAATGCCAAAGAAACTTCATCCAGATTGAAATGAGAAAATAATGTTAAGCTGAAAGAGGCAGAATAAAATAATATTTTCTTTTTATCTCTCAAATTAGGATTTATCCAACTAATAACATTTCAGTCTTCATGTGCATTTAGCAATACACTGAGCAGTGCACTCTTACTTTAGGGATTCTTATGAATCCTATGAAATAAGTGAGTTTTCTGGTAACTGCAAAGCAGACAGCAGTTCATCATTTTTACTAGTTAAATCTAACTAAGTGATAATATCAGGAAAAAGATCAGACCTATGAAAATTGCAATAAGAATTAAAATGGCTAATTTTCTTAGAACACAGCATATGTGTTTTGTTTTTAAGTGTATATAATTAGAAGTTCTTTAATGAAGAGAAAAATGTAGTTTATGTTGATCTCTTTCCTTTGAATGATCCCTCATTTCCTCCTTTGAAATCAAATAGTACTTTGTGCAATTTTGAGATACTTGTAACAAATTACACTCTCTACAGTAATTTATAGGTATTTCTAGACTCTCCCTAAATATAAGAATTTTATCCAGGTGTTGCACATGCTGGATAGTCCTTTTTCTCCTATAACACCTTACTTAGTGTCTGGTTAAAAACATTTGAATATTGAACACATTATTCAAAATCATGCTTAATAAAATCTTTCTCAAAATTCCTCCCTTTAGAACTTTGCCTTCTTAGGATTCTCTGGAAAGGGAGAAATTGGCCAGCACAATAAGTATAAATTTACGGAATTGCAGGATAGAATCTACAGTTAAGTCTAACATCTGTCTGCAGAGAGGAGGCAGCTTGCCAACTAGTTTTCCTTGCTTTTCTTGAATGTGGTTTTTTGTTTTCTAAGGTTTAGATATTGTTAGTCAAGTTTTTATTTTATAAAAAAATTTTTGGGAGCATAGTTGATTTACAATATTGTGCTACTTTCAGGTATACAGCAAAATAAAAGATTTTTACTTTAAATCTTCCTTGTGTATGTATACTCAGTAGCTCAGCTATGTCTGACTCTTAAGACCCCATGGACTGTAACCTGCCAGGTTCCTCTGTTCATGGGATTTCTCAGGCAAGAATACTGGAATGAGTTGCCACTTCTTCCTCCAGGGAATCTTCCCCACCCAGGGATTGAACCCAGGTCTACTGCATTGCAGGCGGATTCTTTACCACTAAACCAGTCTATCAGAGTCTTAAATCTTCCTTATAGCTTATCAGATATGTTTTGTGGACCCACATTAGAAATTAACCTGAGTTGTGTGAAGAAGTGAAGTGCGATAAGGGTTCAGAATGCTTCCTATTGTCCCAGAGAATTATAGAAACAAAGAGAGTTCTCCATGAAGAAAGGTATGGCTGTGTAATGAAAAGCACAAGGTCTATAGCAGATAATATTCTAACAGACATCATGTCTTTGAAATCCTATCAATAAAGAATTTTTGGGGTGTATCAAGGACATTGTTTATCTTAAAAATCTTTGCACTATGTAATTATACTCATTAATCGTTCACCTGCTGATACTTAAAGACATGTTTACATGCTAAAGTAAACAGGCTTCAGAAGTGAAGCACCAGCAAAACAAATGTTTGTTGAAAGGGAGAATTAGAAAGACCAGGTTCACTTCTTTTGAGATTTTACTGTAGGTCTGCTCTGGATAAGGTTGAGCATTTTGTTTACCACTGGCTTCCCTTTCTGAGCCTTTATTCTCAGTATTTGAGAAGAAACCATATCTCATAATGACACTAAAGCTGCTGTTCCTCTCCTGGGAGCTGTGTTAACAACAGCACATTCCTTTAGCAATCACTGTGAGTGGCAAAGCAAGGACGGCGCTTTCAAAGGTTCGTGCCTTCTGGAAATGTTTTCTGGCATTCTTCTAGCGTCAGGTTAATCTGAAGCCTCTGTTAACACATTGTGTTGTTATTAGTATATTATAACTGCCTCATGGATATAAAGAGATAATATCAAGAGATGAATATGTATTCTAAAAATACAGGCCAAAAAAAAGTAAGATTGACATTTTATTATAGTAGAATCTATTGAATCAAATTTACACTTGTCAAAAGATGGTAAATGGTCTTTGAAAAACATGGCAAAAGAGCTTTCCAACTATAACAGTAGTCAGCTGGTGGCTGAAAGGTCAGAAATATGAGCCAAGGTCAAAAGAATTGTGAGAATTACATTTTATCTTTTGCTTTTCATATGAACTGTGACTTACCTATCAGGTACTCAGAAGGAAGCTATATTTTGTATGGGTCTTAGTTTAGTTGATGCTATGTGTGAGCTGATATCAGTTTCCTTGTTTGCTGATACTGACTGGACAAAACATCTCTCTGCTTAATGCTGCCACCTTAGTCTGTTTTATATTTATGAATACTCAATTTTGGTTGAGTTCATGAATAAAGAAACAGAAAATTGTAATTATTTTGGCTTTTTAAAAAAGTTTTTAAATGAAGGCTTTAGCATTCATAAAATTTTCAGAGGGTTCCTTATATCAATCGTTGTCACAGCAGGAAACAGATGACATACACAAATTGGAATAATTTGAGGAAATTTAAATAAAGCAGTATTATAAGGAAATCATGGTGAATAATACAATACCCTTAAGCTTGTACCACACACAGGACAGGAACCCCCAAGGCCTGAAGTGGCAAGTAACTGGAAGCAGAGGCACAGAGCCTGGTGTACCGAGGACTGTGTGACAGTAACTGTGATCTTCAGTTGAGCGATGATGTCATCCCATCGTGGTCTCCTCCCCTCTTCTGAAGGTGAGAGACAGAGGACAGGTACTCTGGCCCATTCTCATTTTACTTTCTGTTTTCCTATTCAGATGCTAGCTGGTGGGACCCACACTTCATATCTGCTGAACTAGGTGGACTCAGTTGAGTTTAGGATTAAAGAATGAACAGATTTAACAGGAAAGAGTACCTATGAAACATGCAATTTTCAAAATCAACTAGGCAGTTGGATATATGATTAGGTTCTGGAAACCATGAAAAATGTATAGACTGAGCAGATAGATTAGAGAATTAAATCTCCCCCAAATGATTTAGAGTTTATTTATTTACGTGTTTTGGTGTCAGGCATATTTTATACACTAGGGAAAAAAGAGCCCCAAAGTAAAAACCTTTGGGGATACCTAGAGTGAACATTTTTTTTTTTTTTTTAAGGTGGAAAGGAGTTACCAAAAAACAGTGTGGAGAAAAATAAGGTCATCAGTATTTTCAGATGTCAAAGGCTGATAAAGTAAGATGAGGCTATTGAACTACTCATCAAATTTGGTGACGAGGTGCCCTTGGTAAACTTCACTAGAGAGATATTAGTGCAGAATTGTGGTAGAAGTTCCATAGTGCTTTTAAAAGTGACTATGGACAGGCGTAGTCATAAAAGTAGACAATTGAATAGTCATAATTTTAGACTATTCTTTTCAGTGGCCTTACATTGAACTAAGAAGAGGATCACACAGTGGAGAAGCCTGGGTGCTGTGCATAAAAAAGAGAGATGAGGCTCCTGTAAAGGGGAAGAAGTGGCAAACACAGGAAAAGAACTCTCAGTGAGGCATATTTTCATACAAGAAAGCAAAAGATCAGGTAATGAGTTCAGGAGGAGCAATGAACCTTGCAAATGGAGAAATAAGAGAGAAGAGATCGAGGTTTAGATACATTTACAGGTAGAGATATTGAGAAAATTAACTTCTGATAGTCTAATTGTTCTCTGGCAGTTTTTGGAGATTTAATATGGTTGAAATTGTATTATAGGAATGGGAGGATTTGACCAGTTGTATAGAAAAGTGTTTCTGGGGACTTCTGAGAAGTTGTTATGGGCTGAATTGTGTTCAATGAAAATATTACTGAAGTCTGAACCACAAGTATCAATGTGATTGATTTTGGAGATGGGATCTCTGTAGAGGTGGTTCAGTTCAAATGAGGTCATTAGGGTGGGTTCTAATATGCTTACTAAGTGCTCTATTGCTTTTTTGCTCAAGTGAAGTTGCTCAGTCTTGTCCGACTCTTTGCAACCCTGTGGACTGTGGCCTGCCAGGCTTCTCTGTCCATAGGATTTTCCAGGCAAGAATACTGGAGTGGGTTGCCATTTCCTTCTTCAGGGGATCTTCCTGACTCAGGGATCAAACCTGCGTCTCCTGCACTGCAGACAGACTCTTTACCATCTGAGCCACCAGGGAAAACTATTGCTTTTTTAGTTGTAGAATTCTCAAAATGTAATAATGTCTCATCTTCTGTGGATGGCAGGGCAGCTAAAAAATAGATGCAAATATTTTGCTACTCCTTCTATTGAGAGGTCGAATCCAACTTTCTTTCCCTTAAATTTGGACTGGTCTCAGTTACTTAACTCTATCATACAATGCAGCAAAACAAACTCTCCAAAACTTTTGAGGCAGAGTAATAAGCAGCTTTGTAGCTTCTGTCCAGGACTCTTGAGGTACTCACTCTCTGAATCTAGTTACTATGTTCTTAGAAACTGGAGGAACTTGTGAGGAGATGTTTGTGTTAAAAGGAAGCCAGTTTCCCAGACAGCAGATCTCAACTGAGTTCGCAGTCCACAGCCAACCTCAACTTGCTACCAAGTGAGTAAACCTCCAGTCCTTATTGTTACTGTATGAAGCAGAGGTGAGTTGTTCCTGCTATTTTCTGCTTGAATTGAAGATAGATGAACAAAATAAATTATAGTTGTTTTTCTAAGTCACAAAGTGTTGAGTTGGTTTGTTTTTGTTTGTTTTGCAGCAATGGGTAATTGGAACATAGAGAATGTCTTCTTATGCCCCACAGTGCAGGACTGCTAAATACTTCATCAATATGGCAGGTACCTGAATGTTTTTAGGGTTTATCCCTATTCTCTTGTTCACATGTGACTTATCAACATGTATAGAATACCTAATAGTTTCTGCTTACATCTCTAAATAATATGATGTCATCAGTTAGATAGCATCACCAACTCAATGGACATGAATTTGAGCAAACTCCAGAACACAGTGAAGGAGAGAGAAGCCTGGCATGCTGCAGTCCATGGGGTTGCAGAGAGTCGGACAGGACTGAGTGACTGAATAACCATAGCAACTTCAGCATAATGGACGTGTGATGTTATAAAGAATGTCACATGGTCTGGTGAGGGAATCACAGTACCTTCTGTAAGAGGAAAGAGAATACTAACTAAAACATGTAGGACTTTGCTAATATTTTCTGGCAGAAAGCAGGAGAACATGTCTTGGAACAGATTTGGGGGATATGGAAATAGGGAAGACAGGATATAAAAGTGGATATAAGAAAGTTTTGTACTATAAAGCTGCTCTTTTGTATCTCAATTTAATATCTTGTCATTGATACCTGGAGCTGGTCCTAATGCAGTTGTTGGGATCATTTCTTGAAGCTTGGGTAAAACAATGGACTGTGACAGTGATGTAGAGATCCTGAAATATAAAATTGTAGATAGTAAAATGAATTACTTACAAATAAGCTAAAATAAGACAAAAACAAATAAATCATCATTAATGGACAATTTCTGAAACTCATGGGGTTGGGTATGTGGGCATTTAATTTCCTCCTTTTTTTGGAAATTATTTTCTGTTTTCTTTTAGTAGTGATCTTTTTATCTACAATATGAGAATAAGTTCTTATTCCACTGCAATTTTCAAAAGAGATGATCCCTTTGATTTTGCAGGCTATTTCCCTCAGTATCAGTTTCATTCCACAAAGCAGTGAAGAAAATGTGTCAATATTCTGTAGGCTTTAAATCTGTTCATGAGAAAGCAATGGGTATTTCAGTGTGGTCATAGTTTTGTCTCATTTCCTATCATATCTGCATTTGGTTTCAAAAACACTAAAATTATTCTGAATTAAAATTATTTAGTCAGTGATAACTGGATTCTCATTTTCATGTATTACTCCTATAGATTGAAAATATGCATTAAGTTAAAAGAAACAGAAGTGGAAATTAGAAGAGGAAAATAAATGGAGGAAAAAACATAGAAAATATCCTGAAATTAAGTCTTTATCTAGTTAAGCATTGAAAGTATTCATTCATTCATTCATACAATTATACTTTTCTTTAGTAAATTCTCATTAGGTGTACCAGATACTACGGATTGGTACATGAACAATATCTAAATGTTCTTTGCTTTCATAAAGCTACTGTCAGTGCAAAGAGAGTTAGAGCTTTCTAAACACCTTCTTACATCTGTTCTTGCCTTCCAATAGCTCCTTAGTCTTCTCACAACATCATAAATGAGTGCTCCTTTGAAGACACAAGTCAGTCCTCTGTTCAGAATCTTCCAATGGATTTCTATCTTACAGAAAAATTCTTTTTGATTATTTGTTGCACAGTAACAAACCACCCCAAACTTACTGGCTTAAAATAGCAGTGACCTGCCTCTTGAGAAACCTGTATGCAAGTCAGGAAGCAACAGTTAGAACTGGACATGGAGCAACAGACTGGTTCCAAATAGGAAAAGGAGTACGTCAAGGCTGTATACTGTCACCCTACTTATTTAACTTATATTTAGAGTATATCATGAGAAACGCTGGGCTGGAGGAAGCACAAGCTGGAATCAAGGTTGCCAGGAGAAATGTCAAGAACCTCAGATATGCAGATGACTTCACCCTTATGGCAGAAAGTGAAGAAGAACTAAAGAGCTTCTTGATGAAAGTGAAAGAAGAAAGTGAAAAAGTTGGCTTAAAGCTCAACGTTCAGAAAACGAAGATCATGGCATCTGGTCCCATCACTTCATGGGAAATAGATGGGGAAACAGTGGAAACAGTGTCAGACTTTATTTTGGGGGGCTCCAAAATCACTGCAGATGGTGACTGCAGCCATGAAATTAGAAGACGCTTGCTCCTTGAAAGGAAAGTTATGACCAACCTAGACAGCATATTAAAAAGTAGAGACATTACTTTGCCAACAAAGGTCCATCTAGTTAAGGCTATGGTTTTTCCAGTGGTCATTTATGGATGTGAGAGTTGGACTATAAAGAAAGCTGAGCGCCAAAGAATTGATGCTTTTGAACTATGGTGTTGGAGAAGACTCTTGAGAGTCCCTTGGACTGCAAGGAGATCAGTCCTGGGTGTTCACTGGAAGAACTGATGTTGAAGCTGAAACTCCAATCCTTTGGCCACCTGATGCGAAGAGCTGACTCACTGGAAAAGACCCTGATGCTGGGAAAGATTGAGGGCAGGAAGAAATGGGGACGGCAGAGGACGACAGAGGATGAGATGGTTGGATGGCATCGCCAACTCAATGGACATGGGTTTGGGTGGACTCCAGGAGTTGGTGATGGACAGGGAGGCCTGGTGTGCTGCGGTTCATGGTGTTGCAAAGAGTCTGACACGACTGAGTGACTGAACTGAACCGATCTCTTACGTTTGGGATTAACTGGGGTCAGAAGGGTAATTCTTGATGTCTTTCATGTGGTTGCAGTCAAAAGCAGAAGGGCTAGATTCATATAAGTCTTCATGAAACTGGACACCCAGGGTAACTTCTTTAGTTACAGGCATTAGCTATGAATGGCTGGAGCAGCTATAGGCTGGCCAGGGTCTCTGAATAAATAGCTTCCCCACTGGTTAGCTTTGGCTTCCTTAGAATATGGAAGTCTCAAGGTCAACTTGCTATCCTGGTTAACTTTCAGAACACTGAGCATTCCAAGAGACACAAATAGAA
This sequence comes from Bos javanicus, assembly GCF_032452875.1. NCBI lineage: Eukaryota > Metazoa > Chordata > Mammalia > Artiodactyla > Bovidae > Bos > Bos javanicus. Next base: position 79,439,396 of record NC_083876.1, on the reverse strand, counting down.
GCAGGACTTTTTAATGATTATGTAGTGAATGCCATGCTATTGGTTACACAGAGTACTGAGCAGCACCCTGTGGGACTCTGAGGCCCAAAAGCCTTTTTGTGTCTGTCATTTCTTGATGACAGGAAATAGGTTTCTTTCAGACTCTATGACCTTTTGTGAGTTCCAATAAGCGGGTTCAAACCATTGCTAATTAGGGAAGGGAGGGGAAGCTTGAGACAAAGCAGGAACTCTAAAAGGAAACAACAGTGCAGCCTTGGGGAAAAGACCTAGTTTCCCCTTAAGGAATATATGTAAGAGTAACTTTGACCTGTTTTGCAGATACGGAAATCCCCACCAGGTAGGAGCAGTTATGGTGTGTTGCTGGCAGGCATGTAGACCACAGATTGGTTGAAAAGGTTGATGATGCTCACTCCCAACCAATCAGAAGAATGTCCACAAACTGATCATGCTAACTTTGAACCATGTCTATAAAATTTACTATCCCCTCCAGGTGGGAACACACAGTTTTGAGGGCATTAGCCTGTTGTGGCCCCTTTTACCTGGCAAAGCAATAAAGTTATTCTTTCTGAAAGTGTTACTCACTTAGTCATGTCTGACTCTTTGAGGGCTCATGAACCATAGCCCACCAGGCTCCTCTGTCCATGGACTTCTCCAGGCAAGAATATTGAAGTGGGTAGCCATTCCCTTCTCCAGAGGATCTTCCTGACCCAGAGATTGAAGACAGTTCTTCCACATTGCTTGGCAGATTCTTTACCGTCTAAGCCACCAGGGAAGCTCTACTTCAGCCAAAACTCTGTCTTTGAAATTTAACTCAGTGTTAGGATACAGAGGGCTTCCCAGGTGGCACTACCGGTAAAGAACTCACCTACAAATGCAGGAGACGTGGGTTTGATTCCTGGGTCAGGATTCAGGTTCAGGTTGGAGGGGGGCTTTACAAAGTGGAATTCCTGGGAATCCTGGTTCCCTTTGGACACTAACTCTCACAAGCTCAAAGCCCTTAAAATAACCTTTTAGAGTCCTTGTAATATCTGGCCTCACTTCCTTATTACTTCAATGTATAATTCTTCTTCACTTGCTCATTTTATTCAGCTTTCTTAGCCTACTCAATGTTCATTGAAAATGCTACCTTGACAATCATCTCAAGAAACTTTATACTCTTTCCAGAACACTGTTTCCTAGATGTTCACATGACTTTTTCCCTCACTTTCATATTTATGATGAAAAGTCACCTTCTTGGTGAGATGTTTTCTGACTATCCTACTTTAAATAGCTACCAATACTGTCAAATTATGTTCCTCCTATAGCATTTCTATTTTCATATTTTGCTTCTTTTCCATGTAAGTAACACCTGACATACTGTATATTTTTAAGTATATATTTTTAAAAGAAGAGCAACATACAAAAGAGCCATAGACCATGAATGTTCAGTCAAACGAATGTCCTGAAGTAAACAAACCAATAAAACCTGCACCCAAAACAAAAACAGAATATTGCTGCAACCTAAGAATTTCTTCATTACCCACTTCTAATCACTGCTATCCCATCCAGTGGTAACCACTATCTTGATTTATAATAGTACAGATTTGTTTTGTCTACTTTTGAACTCTCTGTTTGGAATAAGACAGAGTTTATTTATATTTACAAAATGTAACGTGTCAACTTTATCATATAAAAAAAATATAATGGTATTAACAACTTTTCTTATTAGAAGTTTCCCTGAGAAGTTGTAGGGTGAAATAAAGCAACTGTTAGGTTATGTACATTGAAAGTGGGTTTTTATAAATGTGAAATACTTTTTATGTGAAATACTATATAGGTTTATTTGTATATTTTATATGATAAATACAAAAGGAAAGATGAGGTAGAAAGCAAGAGATAAAAATAAGAGAAGAGAGCAGGGACAATCACTAGCATATGTTTTCTGAAGAGGCTGAAGGGGATGAAATCCAGAGCACAGATGAAGTGCTTGCTTTTAGATCAGATCTATACTTTGTGAAGGTTAAAAGGCAGGAGCAACTCCGTGCAGATGCAATGTCTAAGGGTGGAATAATGAAGAATCCCATCGATGGTTCCAGTTTTCTGTACAAAGGAGAAGGCCTGAGCCTATGCTAAGTGTCAAGTGGTGAATTGTTCAGTGGTGAGAGAAGGGATTAACCAGGGAGATGGACTGGGCTCTATGACAACTCCATTCAGGGGCCTGGTGAGTGAGTGTGCACTAAGTGTGTTCCCTGTTTGATGCCTTGTTATGTGATTTATTCTCGTGGTATAAAGAATAAATAGAGACAAGAGAAATAAAGGGCTTATTAAGAATGGTTGTTCATTGCTTTGGCTTGCTTATTTTTATAAGCCTATATTTTGTTTTAAGACATTAGGAATGAGAGGAACAAATTAGGAGACTGGAGGAGTGGATAACTATATCTACTGGACTGGAAGTTCCTGAGATTTTCTTAAAAGTATGGAGGGCATTAAAAATATCTAGGAAAAAATTTTAGATTGTGTTTCAAAGAACATAGAAAAGATTAGAAATGACTGGATTCTAAAATAGGTGTTCTCTGTTATTGGCTTACAGCATCTTGTTCTTTCCCTTAATAGTATGTAGCATTTATTACCATGTTTATTTGTCTGTGTTTATTTGCTTAATGTATGTGTCTTCTAGTATGATAAACTTGTAACTGTAGTTATTTGTTTAGTTGAGCTCTAATGAAGCACAATAATATTTATTGTGTTGAATGTACAGAGTCCATGTGAAAATTTTCCTCTGAATATTAGCATGAGGGTCTGTTCATGTATAGTGTCTCTTCTTGCCTCCTAAACTGGTTTCAAATCAGTGATAAACAAAGACAGTAGGTTTTGAAGCTTAAGTGACATCATGTCTTGAGTCTCCTTTCTCATTTGTAGAGAGTATGCATCAAGAAGAAAAGATTGCCATTCAAAATAATAAAAATTGAAGCCACTTTTCCATTTCAGGAAAACAAGGGAATGTAACTCAGGGGAAAATGTTTATAAAAGGTTAGGGGAAACTGTTTATGAAAGGTTAGGTGCTATATAGTTTTAGTAAAATAAATTGAGAAAAGCAGAAATTTAATTGTCCTGTATAATAAAGAATTGAGAAATGGTGAGCAATATAATAGTCCCCAACAGAGTTATTTTGTGGGAGAATCATAAAGGAAATTCAATAATAAATTTTGACTGGTGGGAAGATTTGGGAGAATGGCATTGAAACATGTAAAATATCATGTATGAAACGAGATGCCAGTCCAGGTTGGATGCATGATACTGGATGCTTGGGGCTAGTGCACTGGGATGACCCAGAGGGATGGTATGGGGAGGGAGGAGGGAGGAGGGTTCAGGATGGGGAACACATGTATACCTGTGGCGGATTCATTTTGATATTTGGCAAAACTAATACAATTATGTAAAGTTTAAAAATAAAATTAAATTTAAAAAAATAATAAATAAATACAAAGGGATTCTAATTAGTGATTTTCATCAACTTTGTTTTAGAGAGGATCTCAGGGGGTATTTTATTTTACTTTAAGTTATCATTCCAGGATAGCTTCTCCTATCTCACTGCAATCTCAGCTGCAAAGATAGCTCAGGCTCCTGGAGCTGGACTGACCTGAGGGCAGAATTTGAGCCTCTAATGTTTCATTATGCTCCAGCCTCCTGCAGATCTCTGTGTGCTACCCCATTGATTCTAGATAATGGATCTTCAGATGCAGTTTTGACTCTTATGCTTCTGTGACCTTGGCATACACCAGGCAGGGCCCAGATACGCACTTCTTTTCTACTGAGCCTATACTCTAAATTCTTGTGTTATTACTGCTTTATAGGTAGCTGTCTTAGACACAATGTGCCTACATAACTCCTATGCAGAATTAATGAAGTTTTAATTGTACTATGGGCTTCCCTGGTGGCTCAGGTGGTAAAGAATCCACCTGTAGTTCAGGAGACCTGGCTTCAGTCTCTGGGTTAGGAGGATCCCCTGAAGAAGGGAATAGTTACCCACTCCAGTATTCTTGCCTGGAGAATCCCACGGACAAAGGAGCCTGGTGGGCTACAGTCCATTGGGTCACTCAGACATGACTGAGCGACTAACACTTTCATTTTTGCAATTATATTATTACATGATTTGACATATATTTTCCAATTCTTTCTACTAGAGTTAATCCCCAATTCTCTTAATTCCTTGAAAAACTGGAATTTTTCAAAGTGAGAAATCAAAACAGCTTTTCCAGGCATATCTTCAACCTTCATGTGCACGACACAAATTTTGGAAGCAGGTTTAATAATTAATTGGAAATATGCTTCTGGCTATGTATTAAAGTACATCTAAATGCCTCTGAATTCTCATCCTGCAAGGTAGTTGAAATGACATTTGTTGAACTTGAATAGTAAATATTGGAAATTGTGGCAATTTATAACATTACAAACAAAACATGATGACAACATTATACAGTTTAAACAAGATAAACAAATTCTTTGTATACAGTAATGGGGTTGATCGTTGTTTATCCAGTATTGGTTTCCTCTTCCTTTTTCATAACAGAATGCTAACTTAGTTTATGTATGCATGTCACTCCTACAAGGCCTATACCTCAGGAAATTTGACCCTAATCTCAATTCCAAGGAGAGGTCAGACTGGATGAAAAGAAATCCCATCTCACTTCTCAATGATCAGCTCAAAAGTAAGTTTGTGACCCAGCGTTGTCCTGTAAAATATGAGGTTAGGTTTTCAGATATCTTTCAGGGAAATTTTTCTTATCTTAAGTCTCTGCAAACCAGTTCTCTTTCTCCTGCAAAATATGAGCAAGGGAATTTTACATACTAGCGGTCATTCTATAATCTGATTTTTACTGGGTCAAATAACCTTGAAATCTGACTTGCCTCTGAACCTGCTTTTGTATGAGCTTATGTATTTCCTTACTGTTAAGCCTGTCCAGTTCAGTAGGACAAACATTGAAGGCAGTAAACATATATTGTCACACGAATACATGAATAGAGGAAACAAACTGAGAAAGATTATGAAAAACAAACAAAGTGTGATAGAGAATTTAGTTTAGGGGTCAGAGAAGTCCTATTTGAAGGGATCTTGTTTAAACTGAGACCCAGAATGTCATTTTCTAGGTAAAGATTCAGGAAAAGGATATTCCTTGCTAAGATTCCACGGTAGGAAATTTATTGGCACTTCTGAGGAACTCAGAGAAACTTAGCGTGACTCAATCAAGGGTAATGAGCAAGTAGGGAATTAGGAAACTGTATAAAATGAGGTTAGGGATACCAGCAACAGTCAGGTACCACAGAACATTTAAAGTCTGGGAGGAATTGTGAATTCAATCATCAAATATCATAAGATTTTGTAAGCTCAATGGCGTGTTTCTTTTCTCTTTTTCCTTGACTGCACTGGGTTCTCTTTGCTTTGGGGAGGGCTTTCTCTAACTGCGGTATGTGGCGGCTCCTGTTCATTGTGGTGCTCATGCTTCTCACGGAAGTGGCTTTTCTTGCTGCGGCTCCTGGGCTCTAGGCATGAGGGCTGTAGTTTTTGTGGCACACAGGCTTAGTTGCTCTGCCCGCATTCCGTGGAATCTTTCCAGCCCAGGGACTGAACCCATGGCCCCTGCATTGGCAGGCAGATTCATCTGGGAAATCCATGTCTGTCTTTTTTACATTGTCCTTGGCCTCACATTAATAACCGCTCTATAAGGAGTATCTTGTAGGCATGTACATGAGTGAGGGAGGTAAATGTTTCCCCACTCTCCAAGGTTCCCACTGTTCTCTTTTTCTATTGGTGAAAACACAATGACCGCATGTTAAATTTTCTTTTCTTTTTTTTTTATGCCAACTTAGGTAGTCCAATTTTTTAATATGAGCACAAAATTTACAGTCCAATTTTTAGTTAACCTAAATCAGAGTTTACATTCAAATCCTGCTTGGGTAAACACGACAATGAGTTTTGTTATTTATGGTCAGGTATAAGCTTGACTATATCTTTTTTATCAGCAACATATTAGAGGTATATTCCTGGAGGAGGGAATGGCAACCCACTCCGGTATTCTTGCCTGGAGGATTACAGTCCATGGGGGTCACAGAAGAGTTGGACACCACTGATACAACTGAGCACACTAGAGGAATGAATATACTATTGAGGAACCCCCAGAAGAACATGTAACTCAGAATAGTAAGCCTGCCTGATGAACCTGCTTTATCACTGTCTTCTTCTTGTCCTTATGTTTAGTCTACCATGAGGACACCAGATTCTCCAAAAATATTGACTGGAAAGCAGAGGGAAGTAGGAATTACTAAGATTGGACCTAGAAAACTTGTATAGGTAAATGACTCTTCCCTGAGTGAAGTGACTAGTAGAAGCCTAAAATAAGTGGCCATTGAAGAATAGGATATTGATCCATTAATAGCAGCTGAAACTTGTAGCACCTTGGTCTGTTGACAGGCTTCCCTTGTGGCTTAGCTGGTAAAGAATCTGCCTGCAATGTGGGAGACCTAGGTTCAATCCCTGGATTGGGAAGATAATTGGGAAGATACCCTGAAGAAGGAAAAGGCTACCCACTCCAGTATTCTGGCCTAGAGAATTTCCATGGACTGTATAGTTCATGGGGTCACAAAGAGTCAGACACGGATGAGCAACTTTCACTTTCACGTCACTGGTCTACTGACAATGGCTGATATAAAAAGTCTGTATTTGATGGGTAAGATAGAGAAGCCGGAATTCTCAGGGAGGTAACACTAAAAATTAAGTAGGCAAGAACTTTATGATTTAGGGAAAACCATACAGATAATGGGGAACAGAGTTTTCTCCCAAAGAGAAGGTGACGTCAGTTTAGAAAGACTGACAAATAGATTGCAAATCAGTCAAGGCTCCAAATCCAGTGTGGAAAATTGAAAGGTAGTGAGAAGCTGAGATTGAAGAGGAAGAGTTAAAATTCTACATACCCTCCTGTTTGTTCTGCCTCTGTAACTCAGCTTGTTCCTTGCAAAGTCTGGATCATGTAGGTCACGTAGTCTTGGAAAATGGGGACTTCCAATACTAGGAACTGGAGCTTATCTCATTCACCCTTGTCCTGCTCTTTGCAACTACCCAGCCCCTGCAATCTTGCTTAATCACAACTGTCCCTGTAAAGGTCAGGCATCTTCCTCCCCGTCTGGACCACTGTTCCCATGTATGAAACCCCTTAGTTTAAATCAATCTCTTAGCAGCTAGTGTTGCCCACTATTGCCTGTCTGTAAAAGCTCTGTGACCCCTTTGTTCAGGGCTCAGGGCTTGAAGTGTTAACTCCTCTGGGGCCGCTGGTGTAATAAATCTGAGTTCTCCAATACTCCAAATGTGGTGCTTGGTTTCTGGATTACTGGTTTCTGCAGTAAGATATCCATTACAAATAAAGGGAATAGAAACAAATTGTAATTTCTTACTGATTTCTTCATTGATCAACAAATTAAATATAATCTTTGATACACGTTGAAAAAAAAATGTAGCAATCACAATTACAGCAACAAAAAGCTGTCACCATCATCATTACTGTTACTAAAGCTATTAGCATTCACACTTTTAATGCTATGCACATTGCAATCATTATCTCTCTCACCATAGAACTATGTGGTGGTGAGTGTTCAGTTCAGTCCAATACTCACTGGAAGGAAAAAAATCCAAAGCAGATTCTTTGAGGAATATCCTTTATTACCTTACTGAAATAAATATACATTCTTTAGCCATGTTAGATGTAGATTTAATTTTGTACTTGCAGGGCAAAAAAAAATCAGAATCAAAATTTTGAGAACTTACCTATTTCTCTGTTTCATAAATAATAACTTCTAGAAGTTGTTCTACAAATCTCAGATCCTGAATTAACCTGAAGGAACACTGACAGCATGTGTGTGTGCTCAGTTATGTCTGACTCTTTGTGAACCCATGGACTGCATCCCTGTAGGCTCCTCTGTCCATGGAATTTTCCAGACAAGAATACTCAAGAGGGTTGACATTTCTTACTCCAGGAGATCTTCCCAACAGGGATTGAACCTATCTCTTGTATCGTGCATTGGCAGGCAGATTCTTTACCACTGTGCCACCTGGGAAGCCTTTGGTATGAGATAAATGCCCTGGGTCCTTGAGTTGAGAGCATTTGATAGTGGTGTCATATAGGTTGACAAAATTCATTTATTTCCAACTGACCAAGGGTCACTAGGCACAAAGAAACTAGGGGATTTTTCTATTATAAAGAGGGACAACAGTGACTATATATTCATAGAATATTTGTTAGAATACAAATCAGAAAATTCTATTTTTTTCAACAGTGATAAATATTTCTAGGATCTGTGTATTAGGTGTTAAAAAAATGAATTTCCCAAATTTAAAATTCCTTTAAAGTAATATCTTAGTTCCTTCATAAAGAGTGTATGAGGGAAATAGAATTATTCACAAAAAATTGGGTCAGGCAACCTGAATCCAATGAACTGAATATATTGCTGGCACCTGAATCCATGACCAAGCTGTTTCTCACTTATGGTTTCTATTACCCGTGGCCTCTCTTCCTGCTCTAGCAAAGTGTGGCTTTGAAATTATAATTTCAAATGAAGCTAATAATAACATGTTTTGCTGAAGCTGTTTCTAGCAAAGTGTAAAATTCCACATTGATCGACCCTGTTTGAGTCAGTGAAAGCCAAAAACAATCAATATGACATAAAAGATAACTACATTTCTCTTTTGAATTTGCATATTGCTGGGTGAAGAGAGTCCTAATAATTTTCCCATGTTTTCTGGTTGGGAAAGTATATTTTAAGACTTTTTGCTTGAATTATAGAGTAAGAGTAGCAACAGTGCATACCTTAATTCTGTTTTGAATAGCAGGCTTAGTGCCCTTTGGAAGCAATGGAATGCTCTAATTGGTTGAAGAGGTTTCAGAAATATATTCAGTAACTGACTTGTGGACAGTTGTAAATAATTCATTACAAAGCATCCAATTAGGTTTTGAATTATCCCTGTACCTTAAACATGGATGAGTGGGCTTATTGTAGATGTCGAGGAATAAATATTTGTCAAAAGAATTTAGGCTATACCTAAAATTAGGATTATGTATTTATTTATTTACATTTATTCCTTTATCTATTGGTGATGTCCAAAGGCCAAAAAGCCACAAGTGGACTAGTCAGGGCATGAAGATACTAGTAAATTTTATAATATAAAAATAAAACCCTGTTGAATTTACACTATTCTTGAAAATTATGTAGTTTCACATGGGAAAAGATGATTTGTTTTCTGTGAAAAGTAGACTCATTCAAATAATAGAGCTAATATTATGGAAGCTCCTTTACCTCATATTCAGTTTAATCCTTTTAATCACTAGAGTGGGCACTCCTTAATGTACTAATAGTTTTACATTTATATAGCACATGGCTCTGGGCTTCCCTGGTGGCTCAGCAGTAAAGAATCTGCCTGCTAATGCAGAAGACATGGGTGCAATCCCTGGGTCAGGAAGATCCCCCCGGAGAATGAAATGGCAACCCACTCTAGTATTCTTGCCTGGGAAATCCTATGGACAGAGGAGTCTAGTGGCCTACCATCTATGGGGTCACAAAGAGTCAGACAGGACTAAGTGACTAAACAACGACAATAGCACATGACTTTACTAATAAATAAATAATAAAGGTATTTATTATTAAATACCTTTATTTAATATCACCATGAACGAACAGCATAGAAAGACCTTTTACCATTTTTGGCTTTAAAAATATTGCCATTTCCTGTCATCACTTATTTCCCATTTAGAATCCACAGATACAAGCCCATATACAACCTGTGGCCCTTTTCTTGTGTATTTATCCTCTGGAATGTAGTCTTTCCGTCACCATTTAATATGTGACCAGAAGATACACATGTAACTGTTTAATTAAAAAGAGCCTCATTGAGTTGATAATTCTTTCCTTTTGATATCATTAATTGTAATGTAATCATCTTTTGTAATACCTATTTAGGTGATGTAACTTAACTTTTTACAAACTATGTCTCACATTCCGCAAGTTTCAGTTCAGTTCAGTTCAGTTCAGTCGCTCAGTCGTGTCCGACTCTTTGCGACCCCATGAGTCGCAGCACACCAGGCCTCCCTGTCCATCGCCAACTCCCGGAGTTCACTCAGACTCACGTCCATCGAGTCAGTGATGCCATCCAGCCATCTCATCTTCTGTCGTCCCCTTCTCCTCCTGCCCCCAATCCCTCCCAGCATCACAGTCTTTTCCAATGAGTCAACTCTTTGCATGAGGTGGCCAAAGTACTGGAGTTTCAGCTTTAGCGTCATTCCTTCCAAAGAAATTCTTCAAGTTTACTTATTAATAAATTTTATTTTAAAGTTTTCCCAGGAAAGATATCAATGCATTTATTTACAGATATTTTTTAGGACAGTCTGGAATGATGTCTGAGATCTATTAAAATGAAGTATAAAAAAGAGACAAATGGAAACCCTGTGAGAGCTTAAAAATATGCAAATTCAGAAAAATATAACTTATGGTATGTGGGAAAGAAAAATATTTAGGAATGTTTGATTTATTATGTATTCCATTTGCAAGAACAAACTTTTGTGTTAACAGGGTAATGGTGTTGCCAATAATGTTCATATGATCTTAGGTTGTACTCAAAGAAACTGTGTTCAGAAAAAGCCAAAGGGGTATTTGTTATCCATACCACAGTTCTGGAGCCACACAGCACAGACTTTAGGGGACATACTTTGAAATCACATTACTTAGGTATTGATCTTGTCTCATATAGACTATTTATGCCGACTTAAATGGGTTAGTTAATAACATCTTTAAGATCCAGTTTTCTCATCTTTAAGTTGAGATTATATAATAGTATTTTCTTTCGTCTAATGTTTAAAATTAAATTAGATAATCTGTATATTAGTATGTTTATTTATTCAGTAATTTAAAAAATATTAATACTGAAGAAAGTAAAACAATGTTCCAATTTTTTTTTTTTTTGACTACAGAATCCTGTTCCCTGGTAAACAGATATCCTATGTAATCAATTTATTGGTGAAATGCTTTCTATATGTTTTTATCCTCAAGTGAACTTGGCTTTCACTGCAGCCATGTCTATGAGATTGCCTGGTTTGCTGCATTCCACTATCGGTGGCCTAGAATTCACATTAAGAGCTTCCTTCACCATTCAACCCTCATCTAAAAATTCTCCCATATTTGAGAGTTTTGCATTCTAGCTAGACTATCTTATCCCTAATGTTCTGTAGTAATGAGATCCCCTAATCATCACATTTTCTCATCTTCTGATGGTTTCTCAAGCAAGTGACCTCCGTCTTTTTGAGAAAAGTAATACAAATTCATCTTTTAATCCCAAAATTGTTCATCTGTATACATATAAAAGATATTCTTCTGTTTCTCACTTTGTTGCCATAAAAGGTGTGTGGAAAAAATTGATCAAGAAATTGAAAAATGATATGGGAATCCCCTGATGGTCCAGTCATTAGGACTCCAGGCTTTCACTGATGAAGGCTGGGGTTTGATCTCTGGTTGGAGAGATAAGACCTCACAAGCCACACAGCACAGCCAAAAAACAGAAAAACAAGCAAAAATGACAACAAAAAGAAATTGAAAGATAATTTATTACTGATCTTCAAATGATCCATAATAACCTACTTACAATAAAAAAATGGAGATCTAGATTTATGCTTTGCTAATTCATTAGTTTGCCATTTAATGGTTTCTTATCTCTAGAATTTAATATTACAGTACTTGTTAATTAAAATCTGGTTCAGTGATACATACAGTTACTTTATCCATATTTCTTTTCATTAATATTCTTGAAATCTTAGACTTATGCTTTTGTATAAACTTTTAAGTTTATGCTTTAAAATTCTATTGTAATTAGAATTAATAAGTATGACATTGCTATAGCAATATATAATAGAAATTAATTCAATCCTAATGCAATTCATGAACTAAAAAATATATCATTTAGAAAATATAATACAGCACATACATAGACCTGTAAAACCATGATCAAAATTAATATTGACAAATATATAACAATCCAGTTGGAAAACAACTGAGTTTCTAGACTTGAAAATTTAATTACCCTGTGAATATTTTATATTTAATTACCCCTTCAATATTTTATATGTATCAAATCAGACCAAACAACAATTTAAAAGGATAATAATTATGACCAGTTTTCCTGGAATACAATGCTAAACATATGAAATTTATATAATTGGCTATAAAAATTAAAAAAGAAAGCAAACCTATATGATCATCTTAGAAGACACAGAAAAAACATTTGATTGAATTCAAAATATATTTCTGATACAAACTCTTGGCAAATTGTGAATAGAATTGACTTGATTAAGGACATCTATGAAAAACTTACAGATAACATCATATTTAATGGTGCAAGGCTGAAAACTTGAAAGATCCCATGTAGAGCATGTTTTTGGATATCTTCTTCCTGCTTAGATTGTAAAGCCAAATATGCCTCTCTCTGATTATTTAATGGACTTGATTCGCACAATGCTTCTCTGCATGGTAAGGATTAATTTAGAAAGCTAATAAGCATCACATATAGGGCATTTATTTCGAAGCAAAGCAGAAAAAAACTTTTTAAGTGAACTGATTGCAAATGCACTAATTTGAATTAATTTGCTTCATTTGAACTCTGTTATACTTTTTGAGATCATTAAATGTGAATAATGTACTATTCTTAATTCTCATGTTGGGAGGGTCCTGAAATGGAAAACTTTAAGTCTGAGCAGTCTTCACATTTTTGAGTTTTATTCTGAAAATTTTATATCTTGTAAATGGGAATAGTAAAAATAAAATCTAAAATTTAACTTTAAATAATGATCTAATATGTATTCTCTTATTAACCCAAGACCAAAGGTTGAAATGAAACAAAGTAGCATTCATCTAAAAGAAATAATAACTTTTATAGCACTCTATTATAAAGTACTAAGGTCATATATAAGTTGCTTAAGCAAACTAACCCAGAAACCAATGACATTAAATGGAATGTCATAATACACAATGCTTTACCATGACGTACATTACTTGAATTTTTCTTCTTTATAATTTTGGTCCAAAATTCATAATTAATGCAACAAATCATGAGAGTTGTATGAAATATAAAAGAGCTTCTTTGGTGATTTTTCACAGGCATTGTTTTTCTTTTTTACAAGACATCTCATTATACTTAGAGAATTTATTCTAGTTTTCTGCTCTCTCTCACTATACATATTTCTAAACAATAATGGAATTAAAGATTAAGCCATTCTTCTGTTTTTAAGTATGGATTGTTTTCCTTTCTTGAATTGCCTTCTCACTCACATTAATAGTTTCATTTTTTTCAATGACAGCACAGTGCATGCTGCTGCTGCTGCTAAGTTGCTTCAGTTGTGTCTGACTCTGTGCGACCCCATAGACGGCAGCCCACCAGGCTCCCCCGTCCCTGGGATTCTCCAGACAAGAACACTGGAGAGGGTTTCCATTTCCTTCTCCAATGCATGAAAGTGAAAAGTGAAAGCCAAGTTGCTCAGTTGTGTCCAACTCTTAGCGACCCCATGGACTGCAGCCCACCAGGCTCCTCCGTCCATGGGATTTTCCAGGTGAGAGTACTGGAGTGGGGTGCCATTGCCTTCTCCGAGCTCAGAGCATACTTGCTCTTAAAAACGTATATGGCAACTATTCTTTGCAGGGGCTACTCTTTTCCTTATTGCTACATTTCACTATTAAAAATCTCAATTTCTCTTGAATAGTATGTAGGTTATCTCAAAAGCAGTGCTTGACATTTAGGTTGCTAAACGTCCTGGCTAATATAAATAGTGCTCCAGTGAACACTGGGGTATATGTATCTTTCTGAATTATGGTTTTCCCAGGATATATGCCTAGTAGTGGAATTGCTAGGTCATATGGTAGCTCTATTTTTAGTTTTTAAGGAACCTCTATGTGTTCATAGACAGATGAATGGATAAAGAAGATGTGGTACATACATACAATGGAATATTACTCAGCCACAAAAAGGAATGATATTAGGTCATTTGTAGAGATGTGGATGAACCTAGAATCTGTTGCACATACTGAAGTAAGTCAGAAAAAGGAAAACAAATATCATATAAATGATAAATATAAAATGTCATATATGCATATATATATGTATAGGCATATCATATAACATATATGCAATATTAATGCATATATGTGGAATAAATAGTACAGATGAACTTATTTGCTGGGCAGGTATAGAGATGCAGATGCAGAGAACAGACTTGTGGATGGGGTGGAGTGTAAAGGTGGGTAGGATGAATTGGGAGATTGGGATTGACACATACACTACCATGTGTAAAATAGATAGCTAATGGAAAGATGCTATAACACAGACAGCCCAGTCCAGTGCTCTGAGATAACCTAGAGGAGTTGGGTGGGAGGAGTGGGAAGGAGGTCCAAGAAAGGGGGGATATATATGTGTGTGTGTGTGTGTATATATCTGATTCAATTCATTGTACAGCAGAAACTAACACAATACTATAAAGCCACTATACCCCAATTTAAAAAAAAATAAAATAAAAAGAAAGCAGAAACCAAAGGAAAAGAAAAAAAGGTAGTGCTTGACTTTACTTTTAGAGCAAGAGTAAACAAATTACAGCCTGAAGGCCAAATCCATTCCACTTTCTCCTATTGCATAGTAGTGAATTAAGACTTATTTTTATATTCTTAAATGGTTGAAAGAAATGAAAATACTTGGTGAAATGTGAAAATAAAATGAAATTTGAAAAGATATCTATAAATGAAATTTTGAATTCTTAAAATTAAATGTTTGTGAAAATTTTCCTGTTCATATATGAGTTCTGCATCATATCTTTGATTTGTATCTTGACCAGCAAAGCCTAAATATTTAACAAAAAGCTCTTGACAGACAAGAAATGGATTGCAATTTTTATGAAATACTACTTTTTATATCAGTTTTTAAAAATGATTTCAGTGACTGAAGAAAATATGCATTAAAAAAAAACAGGAATGAAATTAATTTTAAAGCAATTATTTGGGTTCCAAATAGGAAAAGGAGTACATCAAGGCTATGTATTGTCACCCTGCTTATTTAACTTATATTCAGAGTACATCACGAGAAAGGCTGGGCTGGAGGAAGCACAAGGTGGAATCAAGATTGCTGGGAGAAATATCAATAACCACAGATATGCAGATGACACCACCCTTATGGCAGAAAGTGAAGAGGAACTAAAGAGCCTCTTGATGAAAGTGAAAGAGGAGAGTGAAAAAGTTGGCTTAACGCTCAACATTCAGAAAACTAAGATCATGGCATCTGGTCCCATCACTTCATGGCAAATAGATGGGGAAACAGTGGCAGACTTTTTTTGGGGCTTCAAAATCATTGCAGATTGTGACTGCAGCCATGAAATTAAAAGATTCTTACTTCTTGGAAGGAAAGTTATGACCAACCTAGACACCATATTATTTTTATTTTATTTTATTTTAAACTTTACATAATTGTATTAGACAGCATATTAAAAAGCAGAGACATTAGTTTGCCAACAAAGGTTCGTCTAGTCAAGGCTATGGTTTTTCCAGTAGTCATGTATGGATGTGAGAGTTGGACTATAAAGAAACCTGAGTGCTGAAGAATTGATGCTTTTGAACTGTGGTGTTGGAGAAGACTCTTGAGAGTCCCTTGGACTGCAAGGAGATCCAACCAGTCCATCCTAAAGGAGATCAGTCCTAAGCTTTCATTGGAAGGATTGATGTTGAAGCTGAAACTCCAATACTCTGGCCACCTGATATGAAGAACTGACTCAGTGGAAAAGATCTTGATACTGGGAAATTTAGAAGGCGGGAGGAGAAGGGGACGACAGAGGATGAGATGGTTGGATGGCATCACCGACTCAATGGAAGTGACTTTGGGTAAACTCTGGGAGTTGGTGATGGTCAGGGAGGCCTGGTGTGCTGCGGTCCATTGGGTTGCAAAGAGTCAGACATAACTGAGTGACTGAACTGATGGGATCTTTTATATCTAAAAATGTACCATGCCTTCAGGTTATCTTTTGGTGACAGGATATCTTCTTTCCAGAAAGTTTTATAACATAATTATTTTCTAGAGACAGTTTACCAGACATTAATAAATTGGACTCATGAACTTACAATCATTGGTGTGCTTCTAGTTCTGAAAACAAAAATTTTTCCCCCCTTCTTCATTTCCTTATTTCTTCTTCCTTGTCTCTCCTGAAGTTTGAAACACATGATATCTATTCTTCTTCCATTGAAGTATCCTCTATAACCTCCTTTCAGACTTCTTGTTAAATGTGTCATCCACAAACTAGTAGGATTTATCTAAAATGCATATATGATCATTATCTTGCAGCGTTTCAATCAGTCCAACTGCTACATCTGAATAAGTCTCTTTCCAGCCTAGTTTTTCACTATTCACCAATAAAAACAAGTCATGTGGAAAAACCTGGGACACCTAGACAATGCCTTATTTGCTTTTGCCTCCTACTTTGAATAAACCTTTTTTTTTTTTTCCCTGACTGGGTAAGATTACACTGTGGAGATCTATTCATTCTTTATGACTTTGCACAAGGACCATTTCTGATGTATCTTACTCTTCACGTCTGCCTTGGCTGAAATTAGTAATAATATTGGGGGCTTCTTCAGCATTCCATATGAAATCACAGCTTTTGTATTATTTGTAATGTTGTAACGATTGAATTGCTCAACCAGCTTCCTTCCCACTAGTGTGAAAATTCCTTGAAGACATGACTGTGACGTAAGTTTCTCTGTAACGTTACTTACAAAGCACCTTAGCTTTCCTGTTGTGTGGATTAAGCCGCAAAGTCTTTTTATTCTCCCCCTATACTTTCGTTTTGTTGAAAGATTTCCAGTATCTCAGAGTGGGTCTATGGGACATGTAGAGGTGGGTACTTTTTAAGAAAATACATCTACAATGGTCTGAAAGCTAGTATCTGCTCAAAATTTTTACGATGAATCCTAATATCCAATGTGTTGGTACTTTAAGGTGGGGCCTTTGGGAGGTGATTAGGTCATGAGGGCAGCTTTCATGAGTGGGATTAGTGTCCTTATAAAAGAGCCTTGAAAATAAAGGATGCTTACTCCTTAGAAGAAAAACTATGACCAACCCAGACAGCATATTAAAACATTACTTTGCCAACAAAGGTCCTTCTAGTCAATGCTATGGTTTTTCCAGTAGTCATGTATGGATGTGAGAGTTGGACTATACAGAAAGCTGAGTGCTGAAGAATCAATGCTTTTGAACTGTGGTGTTGGAGAAGACCCCTGATAGTCCCTTGAAATGCAAGAGGTCAAACCAGTCAATCCTAAAGGAAATCAACCCTGAATATTCATTGGAAGGACTGATGCTGAAGCTGAAACTCCAATACTTTGGCCACCTGATGTGAAGAACTGACTCATTTGAAAAGACTCTGATGCTGGGAAAGATGGAAGGCAGGAGGAGAAGGGGACAACAGTGAATAAGATGGTTGGGTGGCATCACCGACTCGATGGACATGAGTTTAAGCAAGCTCCAGGAGTTGGTGATGGGCAGGGAGGCCTGGCAGGCTGCAGTCCATGAGGTTGCAAGGAGTCAGACACAACCGAGCAACTGAACTGACTGAAAAGAGGCTCAGAGAGGGGTCCTCTGCCCTTTCACCACATGAGGTTAGAGTGAGAAGATGACTCTCTGTGATGAACCCAGGAACTTTCTCAGATGACTGATCTGTCAACACCTTCATCTGGGACTTCCCAGTCTCCAGAACTGTGAGAAATAAGTTTCTGTTGTCTCTAAGCTACCCAGTTTATACTATTTTATTATAACAACCCAAACAGACTAAGACTTCTGAGAAAAAAAGTGTAGAAACTTTATGCATTGCTTGTCAGAAACAGAATAAAATAAATGTATAAATTCACGTTAGTTGTGCTGTCATGAATTGATAAGGTGGTAATAACGGGCCAAGCATTTAAAGTGTCATCCCTGGAAATCAAGGACTGTCTAAATATGGCACAGTGTGACAAAGAGTCAAATTGATGAATTGAGCATATCTACAGTGTTTTGTACTCATGTTTTTCCACTAAAATAAGTATTATATGTATAATATGTGCATTATGTGTATAATAATGTATTATATATAATATATGTATAATATGTATGCAAAATATGCATATTATATAAATACATAAAATAATAAATATGATACACAATATACATATAAAAGAATTGAGGAGTACATTGATTTATTTTTACTTTTCTTAAAATTTTCTTTTGCCTGCTAGATTATTATTATTTTTTGCAGATGATATAAACAAAACACTTAAGAGGACTGTGATAAATTCTCAGGATTGCCTTGGCTATTTGGAGTCTTTTGTGCTTCTATATCAGAGAAGGCAATGGCACCCCACTCCAGTACTCTTGCCTGGAAAATCCCACGGGTGGAGGAGCCTGGTAGGCTGCAGTCCATGGGGTTGTGAAGAGTCAGTTTTGACTGAACGACTTCACGTTCACTTTTCACTTCATGCATTGGAGAAAGAAATGGCAACACACTCCAGTGTTCTTGCCTGGAGAATCCCAGGGACGGGGGAGCCTGGTGGGCTGCCGTCTATGGGGTCGCACAGAGTGATTCTATATACATTTTAGTATTTTGTTGTTGTTGTTCTATTTCTGTGAAAGATGCTATTGGGATTTTGATAGGGACTGCATGGAAACTGTAGATTGCTTTAGGTAGTATGGACATTTAATAACCTTAATTCTTTTAATACATGAGCATGGAATATATTGCCATCGAGTGTCTTCTTCAAGTGTTTTTCAGCAGTGTCTTATGGTTTTCAGGGTATAGCTCTCACTTTCTTGGTTAAATTTCTTCTTAGCTATCTTAATTCTTTTTTGTTGTGATTGTAAATGGGGTTGCTTTCTTAATTTCTCTTTCTTCTAGTTCAATCTATCACTTTTAAAATGCTGCAAGTTTAGTGAATGGTCTTGTTCCCTATTTCTGCCCTTAAGGGAAAGGTGGAAAACACACACACACACACACACACACACACACTTTTTTCAGGTTTAGTGGAATGCTTTTAGTGCTTGGTTCTTCTCTTTCTTTTCTTCACAAAGTAAATGTTTATTAGTTTATGTAGAACTAAGCTTGTTTTCTAGAGTATTCCCAAACACATCTCATTCATCCAAAGCAAAATCAGCCTCAAGTATATTAGCCAAATGTCTTAATCTCCTGATTAAGTTGCTTGTTTGTGTCTTTAGCAATAAATTAGTGGCAGGAGAGGAATTAGAACAGACACTCCTGAGATGCTTCTCTACCTTCTGCTTCAGTTAGAAAGGAAAATAATGAAGATTTTCTGTTCAATGCTTGTGGGTAATCAGACTTTCTATTATCTAAATACTAATTGGTTTCTTATTCAATCTATTCATTTAAGGTGAAATACTAATTAAATGCTTTCTCTTCATGAATTTTTTCCCTTGGAATTTTTTTCTGAGGACAGTAAAACAGCTAATGAATGGAAAGGTGTTCAGAGTTTTTAATGGCTACAAATCAATATGTATCAGGAGTTTATTTACTTTTTTAGGGTTTTTTCAGATAACAGATGTATCTTGGTTTGCCTTATTGTCATTGTCATGTTCAGTTGTGTACGACTCTTTGTGACCCCATAGACTGTAGCCCATCAGGCTCCTCTGTCCACCAAATTTAGGCAAGAATATTGGAGCAGGTTGCCATTTCCAGCTCTAGGGGATCTTCCTGACCCAGGGATTGAATCCACGTCTCTTAAGTTTCCTGCATTGCCAGGCAGATTCTTTACCACTGAGCCAGATTTACAATTATTAAAAATCTCTAGAGTTTCTAACAGGCCAAACATGCCATAATGGGAGAACAGAATTAAACCCGTGATGTATGTGAGAGAGGCTTCCTACTCTCTCTATATCTTCCCTGTCTTTTTGGTCCTAATGGAGATTACTGTGCTTGAAAGCTCAGCAGGTATGTCTATTCCTGCTGTGAGTGTGCGTGTGTGTTTAAGTTCCTTCAGGAGGCAAAGTCATACTGCTAATAACTTTGTTAGTGGCCATTCAGAAAAGATAAAGACTGCTGCATGCCTATACTATCAATGGATGTATATAGTGTTTAAATGTGTTTTTGTGAAAAGATGTTCAAGTTTCTTTAGAAGGAAAAAGTGGTTTCTGAAAAATGTAGGCCTTCTTTGTATGGTGAAACAAGTAGAAGAGTATGAATTTTTTAAACTTTATATTTTGAAATAGCTTAACTCATAATATTATGTGTCAATGTATAGAGCTTACTTTTGTATTCAGCTCTTCTTTCATTCAGCTTCCCCAGTGATAACATCTGAGGTAAAAATAGGTACATTTTAAAAATCAGGAAAATGACATTCATACAATGCTATAAACTAAACTACAGACCTTCTTCCAATTTCACCAGTTTTTTCAAGCGCTTGCTTTTGCTTTGGTTTGTCCCCTAATGTGCAACATGTTAAAACTTTTATCATATATACAGTTCCATGTAACCACCACCAAAATCAAGATGCAGACTCCTCCATCGATACAGAGAAAACCTCTACTCCCTCAATCTCTCAGTATAAAGTTGTCATTTTGAGATTGTTATATAAATAGAATCATGTTATATGTAATCTTTTATGGTTGACTTTTCCCACTCAGCAAAATTTCCTAGAGATAGATCCAAATAGTTGAGTATATGACTAGTTATTTTATTTAATTGCTGACTAGTATTCCATAGTTATGGACATTCTTTTTTAATTCATAAAGTTTTTTGTTTATTTTAGAAAGACATTTGAATTATTTCTAAATTTGGTTATTATAAATAAAGTGACAGTGAACATTGATGTACAGGTTTTTGTATGGGTATACATTTTTATTTTTGTCAGAATCAATATCCAGGAGTCAAATTACTGAGTTGTGAAATGATATTAAAACACACACATATACACACACGCACAGATTCATCTCTGAAGTATGTCAAGATATGTGAAGAGGTATGGTCGTGAAACTATCTTGCAAATGCATTTAAGTTTTAATAAGCACACTGAATGTTACTCTGCAAAGATGTCCAGGTAGACTTTCTAAAGCTTTCTTGGTGGTTCGGACAGTAAAGAATCTGCCTGCGATGTAGGAGACTTGAGTTCAATCTCTGGGTCAGGAAGATCCCCTGGAGAAGGAAATGGCAACCCATTCTAGTATTCTTGGCTGGAGAATTTCTAAGCACACTCTGTCCTTTACCACTTTCTGAAGTGGCATCAGAGGAAGCCTTACAAAAACTTGATCACAATTTTGGAAGTATAAAAACAGAAGATCCTTCTGCTAAGAAGTTTCTTTTTGCATATTTGTGTTTAATGCACATGGAAGATTTTTGATATCATTTAATACATGGACTTACTCCAGACCCTAGCACTGATAATTATCAGAGCACAAGTTTTTTAGAATATTCCATCCTTTTATGGTATGCAATGCCATTTCATCACATACTAAAATTCATTTTTCACATTTCTGTGTTTTATATCTATTCTAATTCTATACTTGTTTAATACTTTCACTAAAACGTATCACAAACCTTAGAGTGTCCAAGATATTAAAATTTCCTAAATATCAATATATCATTTTTATGCATATTCCTATGCTTGTACTGTAATTTAATAAAATGTTGCAATTTCTTCCATAAGCATTATGCTCATCTTTTATTAGAGATATGCCCATGATACATATATACACACACATGCCACACACACACATATACATAGACACAGATGTGGAGAGAGAGAAAATGATTGAGGTGAGAGATTTATTGAATTGAGATTGGAAAAGAGTTACTATGAAACATGGAAACCTTTCAAAATTATGTTTTCCAACTTTGTTATAGGTAGAGAATCACTGATTTTTGTATATTGATTGTATATTTACCAAAGTTGCTAAGTTCTCTCATTAATCATAAAGACTTTAGATTCCATTAGGTTTTCTATATAGACAGTACAGTTCTGCTTCTTCATGTATAATCTCTATAATAGTAGATCTTTCTTTTGGTATGTACACTGGCTATTCCTCTTTATCTTCTGTACATGTTCCCTAGAGATAACAAGCTCTCCTGGTTTCCCCCTACTTTTCTGGCATCTTATTCTCTGCTTCTTTATTCTTCCTGTCTCTTAGTGCTGGATGCTTCAGCAATCAGACCTTTGAGGTCCTCTCCCTTGTATCTAGATTCCCTAAGTAAATCATTTAATCTTGCTGCTTTAAGCACATAGGAACACTGGTGACTTTCAAGTTTATAAATGCAAGTGTTCTTTCTTGAACATGAGATGTGTATGATCACTATTTATTCAGTTTCTCCAACTTATATGTTTATTAAGGATCTGAAACTTACTATCTTGGAAAATGAAGTCCAAATACTGCTGAGCTAGAGCATGAGCAAGTTGAAGTGTAAGAGCAGGTAAGGATCAGACTGTGAATTTAATTATAGACATTATGACATTTTGTCTTTGCTCTAGAAACAATGACAAAATATTGATATGTTTTAAGAAAGGAATAATGTTTAAATTTGCCACTTTAAAATTCTAGTCATAATATGTAGATTCATGAGGCATGTTAATAGATAAGAAATGCAGTTCAGAGACTATCAATAGTCTGAGTGAGACGACTTCAAGAATGAGCTTATGGTTGCTGGGGGGAAGGATGAAGAGAAGGGATATTTAGGGAGTTTGGGATATACATGTGCACACTGCTATATTTAAATTGGATAACCAATAAGGGTCTACTGTATAGCACATGGAACTCTGCTCAGTGTTATGTGGTAACCCAGATGTTGTGTACTATAATTTGCTGATTTATCACCTTATTTTTGCATTAACCATACTACTTGAGTTACTGCATTTTTTATATGTGTTTTATTATTTGGCAATATATTTACTTTTTTTTTTTGTTAACAAAACACAGGGCAGAACATAAGATCAAAAAATGAACTGTGACTTTGGATATGTCAATAAATTAAGCCAATCTTGAATTTCAATTTTTTTCTGGACTTCCAATTACATGAGCCAACAAACAGCTTCTTTCATAAGGCCAGTTTGATTTGATTTTATTTTGATTTTCATATTAAGTGTTCTGATTAATACAGGAAGAAGTAATATAATTTTTGTATGTCATCGTTCTAGTCAGGAAAAGAATATGACATTTATTTGCATATTTTCTACATGTTTCAGTAAATGTTTATCTGTTTGTTTTTCTATATATCTCCTACCATTTTACTTATTCTGATTTTCCTGGAAAGAATTACCATTTTGACTAAATTGTCAGCATAACCTAAACTTCACATTTTATATACACTAGCCATACTCTCAACCTAATGAAGAAAAGCATTGGTTAGGGATTCTTTAAAAATTCCAAATATAGTTCATACATCAAAAACAAAGTAAATGTAGTCAATTTTCACTTCTGAACTATATACATACAAAGCTAAAATTGACATATTATTTGAAAAAATTGGAGAAAATATCCTGATAATGATTCATGGCTCACAAAACAGGATATTGAAAATTATTCGAAATAGATTAGCAAAATTTTAAATTTCTACAAAGTGATTCTTAAATTAAGCCTTCAGTTCTGTAACTCAATCACGTCCACTCTTTGTGATCCCATGGACTGCAGCATGCCAGGCCTTCCTGTCCATCACCAACTCCTGGAGCTTACTCAAACTCATGTCCGTCGAGTCGTGATGCTATCCAACCATCTCATCCTCTGTCATCCCCTTCTCCTCCTGCCTTCCATCTTTCCCATCATCAGGATCTTTTCCAATGAGTCGTTTCTTTGCATCAAGAGGCCAAAGTATTGGAGTTTCAGATTCAGCATCAGTCCTTCCAATGAATATTCAAGACTGATTTCCTTTAGGATGGACTGGTTGGATCTCCTTGCAGCCCAAGGGACTCTCAAGAGTCTTCTCTAACACCACAGTTCAAAAGCATCAATTCTTTGGTGCTCAACTTTCTTTATAGTCCAACTCTCACATTCATACATCACTACTAGAAAAACCATGACTTTGGTTAGATGGACCAATGTTAGCAAAGTAATGTGTCTGCTTTTTAATATGCTGTCTACGTTAGTCATAGCTTTTCTTCCAAGGCGCAAGAGTCTTTTAATTTCATGGCTGCAGTCACCTTCTGCCATGATTTTGGAGTCCCACAAAATAAAGTCTGTCACTGTTTCCATTGTTTCCCCATCTATTTGTCATGAAGTGATGGGACTAGATACTATGATCTTAGTTTTCTGAACATTGAGTTTTAAGCCAACTTTTTTACTCTCTTCTTTCACTTTCACCAAGAGGCTCTTTATTTCTTCTTCGCTTTCTGCCATAAGGGTGGTGTCACCTGCATATCTGAGGTTATTGATATTTCTCCTGGCAATCTTGATTTCAGCTTATGCTTCATCCAGCCTGGCATTTCTCTGCATATAAGTTAAATAAGCAGGGTGACAATATACAACCTTGATGTACTTCTTTCCCGATTTGGGAATAGTCTGTTGTTCCATGTCCAGTTCTAACTGTCGCTTCTTGACGTGCATACAGATTTCTCAGGAGGCAGGTAAGGTGGTCTGATATTCCCATCTGTTGAAGAATGTTCCGGTTTGCTGTGATTTATCCACACAGTCAAAGGTTTTGGCATAGTCAATAAAGCAGGAGTAGGTGTTTTTCTGGAACTCTCTTACTTTTTGATGATCCAGCAGATGTTGGCAATTTGATCTCTGGTTCCTCTGCCTTTTCTAAATCCATCTTGAACATCATGGTTCACGTACTGTTGAAGCCTGGCTTGGAGGATTTGGAGCAGTACTTTGCTTGCATGTGTGATGAGAGCAATTGTTTGGTAGTTTGAGCATTCTTTGACATTGCCTTTCTTTGGGATTGGAATGAAAACTGACCTTTTCCAGTCCTGTGGCCACTGCTGAGTTTTCCAAATTTGCTGGCATATTGAGTGCAGCACTTTCACAGCATCATCTCTCAGGATTTGGAATAGCTCAACTGGAATTCCATCACCTCCACTAGCTTTGTTCGTAATGATGCTTTCTAAGGCCCACTTGACTTCACATTCCAGGATGTTTGGCTCTAGGTGAATGATGACACCTTCATGGTTGTCTGGGTCGTGAAGATCTTTTTTGAATAGTTCTTCTGTGTTTTCTTGCCACCTCTTCTTAATATCTTCTGCTTCTGTTAGGTCCATACCATTTCTGTCCTTTATTGAGCCCATCTTTGCATGAAATGTTCCCTTAGTATCTCTAATTTTCTTGAAGAGATCTCTAGTCATTCCCATTCTGTTTTTTTCCTCTATTTCTTTGCATTGATCACTGAGGAAGGCTTTCTTATCTCTCCTTGCTATTCTTTGAAACTCTGCATTCAAATGGGTATATCTTTCCTTTTCTCCTGTGCCTTTAGCTTCTCTTCTTTTCTCAGCTATTTGTAAAACTTTGTTAGCCTTTGCCCTGCTTTATTCTGTACTCCAAAGCCAAATTTGCCTGTTACTCCAGGTATCTCTTGACTTCCTACTTTTGCATTCCAGTTCCCTATAATGAAAAGGACATCTTCTTGGGGTGTTAGTTCTAGAAGTTCTTGTAGGTCTTCATAGAACCATCTAACTTCAGCTTCTTCAGCATTACCGGTCAGGGCATAGACTTGGATAACTGTGATACTGAATGATTTGCCTTAGAAACGAACAGAGATCATTCTGTCATTTTGGGATTGCATTTCGGACCCTTGTTGATTTTGATGGATACTCCATTTATTCTAAAGGATTCTTGCCCATAGTAGTAGATACAATGGTCATCTGAGTTAAATTCACCTATTCTAGTCCATTTTAGTTCATTGATTCCTAAATTGTGATGTTCATTCTTGCCATCTCCTGTTTGACCACTTCCAATTTACCTTGATTTATGGACCTAACATTCCAGGTTCCTATGCAATATTGTTCTTTATAGGTCGGACTTTACTCCATCAATAGTCCCATCCACAACTGGGTGCTGTTTTTGCTTTGACTTCGTCTCTTCATTCTTTCTGGAATTATTTCTCCACTGATCTCCAGTAGCATATTGGCACCTACCATTCTGGGAAGTTCATCTTTCATTGTCCTATCATTTTGCCTTTTCATACTGTTCATGGGGTTCAAGGCAAGAAAACTGAAGTGGTTTGCCATTCCCTTCTCCAGTGGACCACGTATTGTCAGAACTCTCCGCTATGACCCATCTGTCTTTGGTGGCCTTATATGGCATGGCTCATGGTTTCTTTGAATTAGAACAAGGCTGTGGTCCTTGTGATCAGTTTGATTTGTTTTTTGTGATTGTGGTTTTCATTTTGTCTGCCCTCTGATGGATAAGGACAAGAGGCTGATGGAAGCTTCATGATGGGAGAGACTGACTGAGGGGGAAACTGGGTCTTGTTGAAGGGAGAACTATGCTCAGTGAATCTTTAATCCAATTTTATGTTGAAGGGTGGGGCTGTGTTCCCTCCCTGTTATTTGACCTGAGGCCAAACTATGGTGGAGGCAATGAAGATAGTGGCAACCTCCTTCAAAAGGTCCCATGCACACACTGGTGCACTCAGTAGCCCCCATCCTGCATCAGGCCACCGCTGACCCACAACTCTGCCAGAGACTCCTGGACACTCATGGGCAAGTCTGGGTCAGTCTCTTGTGGGGTCATTGCTCCTTTCTGCTGGGTCCTGCTGTGCACAAAGTTTTGTTTTTGCCCTCCCAGAGTCTATTTCCCCAGTCCTGTGTAAGTTCTCGCAGCTCTGTGGTGCATTTCATGGCAACCTCTTCCAAGAGCGCTTATGTCATTCCCAGGTCTGCTGCATCCAGAGCCTCTACCCCTGTGGCAGGCCACTGCTGACCAACCTATACAGGAGACACTCAAACACTCAAAGGCAGGTCTAGCTCAGTCTCTGTGGAGTTTCCTGGTACCCACAAGATTTGGTCTGAGCCCTCTGAATGTCTCTGGAAGGTATGTGGTTTGATTCTAAATGTGATTTCCCTCCTCCTACTGTCTTGCTGAGGCTTCTCCTTTGCCCTTGGACATGGTGTATATTTTTTTGGTGGGATCCAACGTTTTCCTGTCGATGGTTGTTCAGCAGTGAGTTGTAATTTTGGAGTTCTCACAGGAGATGTCCTTCTACTCTGCCATACAGTTCTAATCTTAAATTTAGCCTACAGGTGAAAAATAAAAGACTTTTATAAATATCAAACATATTGACAGATGGTTTAAATTTATCTACAAATCTTAGCTTTTGCTGATGGAACATTTCCTAAATTGCTACTGTGAAGACAAATTAAAAACTTTGCAAAAACTTTTAAAAATTGTTTAAAATATGAATTCATGTGAAATATAAATTCTTAAAAAGAAAGTGGTATACTAATGTATGCAAAGATAGTGAAATTTTTTTGTCAAATCAATCTTTTGGTGACATGATCACTTGATGATCATTTGATGACCAAATATTTGGTGAAATGGTCCATTTGTGCTCCTAATAACATACTCTTTGTTCTAAAGCTTATTGTAAAAATTCCTATTTTATGTCTTTGGCTGTGTGTTGGTATTTAGTAACTGTGTGATTGATATTTTTAGCTGAGATTGCATAAATTGTATAATAAATTGTACAAATGACCTATATTTGCTTTTGAAATATCTATGAAGCAATCTATGTTTCCTAAGCCATGTGCAGTTTGTAAAAGAAATATAAACATTTTGAAGTTTTACAGTAGATATCTAATTCTGAGTATAGTTTTCTTTCCATTTCCTAACTCCACAGTAAACATGATGATATAATTTACTTTTAGAATCTATATCCACAAGCTAGATGCATAAATGTTTTGGTATAATTAAAACTGGCTTCTGAATTGCAGAAAGAACTAAACTACAGTTTGGCTCAGTTCTTAGGAGATGGATTAATTATACACAAGAGACTAATTATTTTTTCCATTTTGATGTTTTAAATTGTAGTGTGGATTCTGTGCCTTGGGGTAATTAAGCAATTGTTTATTTTTAAGGATTAACCCAAATGATTTACATAAGAGGACTATACCCTGAGAAATATTGCTTTGCTTTAAAGGCAGCAATGCAGGAATGCTAAAGTTTTATTGTCTTTTTTTATCTTAAGCATGATATTTACTTGGCTAAATACTTAAGGGATTTCTTAATTATGACAAAGTTTTATTTTAAAAATAAATGTTGTAGACATGTCCAATTTAAATACCAATGTTAATCAAATGTAAATAAGTCAATTATACAACTTATTTCAGTTAAGGTCATCAGAAATCCTCACAACATTTTCACATAACATAAAGGGCAACCAAACTTAAATTTATCTAATTATGTATGTTTCTATAATTACTTCCATAAAAAGGGTATACAGTGGTAAAATACAATATCTTTTGTTTGGTTTGAGCTTTTGAATCTTGCTTTCTTTCTTTAAAATTGCAGATGTGAATTTCTCACTTTGTATTCTTTTGAAAGTTGTGTCATCCTGACAAGATGCTGAACCTGTATTTATATTCTAACTTAATAATAATGTAGTGACATTATTCAACAGCTTATCTTCAAAGAGCTCAAAGACTGTAGATAACATGTTATCACACACATCATAGCATTCTTGTGAATTCTGATGCTTTCTTTTCTTTTTGTTTGAATTAAATAATCTCAGAACAGGGTGTTGAAAATGAAAACACTTAATATTGGAGCTATTATGAAGATCTTGGTTCATTATTTTCTTAAGCTCTAAAAAAGAATATTTGAATTTCTAGGTTTAATCAAAAGTTACAGAGACATTTAATTTAAAAAATCCAATTAATCTAATCCAACCTCTCTCATGCTGCATGTTGACCTTTTACTTTATTCCATGAACAGTGTCACTCCACTACTTAACTTCCCTTATGTCAGGAGACAATCTCTTCCAGTGCTTAATAGTTCTACCTCTCTAAAATACCTTTTTAATACTGTGCTAAAATCTGTTTACATATATAAACAGATTTTGGGTTCCATTCTTTACTAAAAAGCAACACATCACTCTTCAGTCACAATTCCAGGCCAATACTTATGCTAGATTGGGCCATTTCATTTAGCAAGTCAAGGCCTAATGGCAGGGTGTAACTCACAGAGGGCCCAGGTTTACAGTCTTCGGATGTTCATAGACAGCAAATAATTATTAGAGAATGAGAGAGATTTTGAAGAGAGGATGCTGCATTAAGAGAACAAATTGGACACAGCAGACTCTGAGTATCAAGAAAAGGTTTGCATAATCACCTATGACAAAGAGAATGAGGACCTCATCCAATAAGATAATAACAAGGGTGACAAAAGGGGAAGAGTTTGGAACATTTTAGAAATGATGTGATGCCTCAGTAGATGTGGGGCAGAATCACAACAAAGATGACTGATAGTTGGAGCCTGATTGATAGAATTACAGTGATACCAAGAGTATCTCATGTAATCAATAATTACTGAAAATTCATGTTTTTTATAAATATATATAAAACTCTCTGCTTAGAGCTCTCAAATAGTTGCTCATTGCACATAGAATAACAAACAAATTCCCTACCATGTTCTGCAAGCTCTATATAATCTTACTATTCTTCTCGACCTTTTTGAAGTCATCTTACACCATTCAGGGGCTTCCCACATGGTGCTAGTGGTTAAGAACCCACCTGTCATTGCAGGAGATGGAAGAGATGAGATTTGGATCCCTGGGTCAGGAAGAAGATACCCTGGAGTATGAAGGGCAACCCACTCCATATTCTTGCCTGGGAAATTCCATGGAGAGAGGAGCCTGGTGGGCTACAGTCCACAGGGCTGCATAGAGTTGGATATGACTGAGAAACTGAGAATACACATGCCCCTGGAACCCATATTTACCGTCTTCCATCCTCACTAGTTTTGTATATTTTGCAAGTTTACATCCTTGCACATTTTATGCAAGCTTGTTAGTATACTAGTGTTTAATAGGTTTTCTGTAACCTATCCTTGAAATATTCCTTCCTGAAATTTCCATGGTTATTCAGGTCATAGGTAAAGCATCATTCTCCTAGAGAGAACTTTCTTGACCAACCATCTGCATTAGTAGTTTACTTTGAATTAAAATGTGGTGTTACGGGTTTTTAGTTTTGTTTTTATTTTTAAAATAACCATGTATCATGCATTTATATTTTTCAGTTCTTACTCATATCTTTTATTATATCTAACACATTTTGCTATGGGAAGTCACTCTCCCAGAACCATCCATTTTCATACTTGAATCCCAGTTGAGTTGCTTTCTAGTTTTTAGTGATTGCTTTATATTCATTTCCCCCTCCTTCCCTTTTGGTATCCCATGACTTCCTCTCTTCATTGGATAAATACTACAAAAGAAACCCCAAAGTGAATACTGGCTCAAATATATTACAAGTTTATTTTTTGGCCACATAATAGCACTGAGAGTATGAAAACCTTGGTGGGAAGACCTTTTCTGTATTTTCTTTCAAGGACCTAGATGGATGAGGCGTTGACTTTTCAGATGAATCTACAATAACATTCGTACAATAGGAACTATTTTCCCATCACTGATAGCCAGAACTCTGGCATAAACCTTAAAGTATTCTTCTTTTGTGGTGGTGCTTTATTTTCCCCTTCTCCCTTAATCTTTGTCTCCGCACATACACTTGCTCAAAATGATCTATGGCCATCATTTTTCTTTATTCAGGATTGATGTGCACTGCCACAGATCCTTCTAAAGTGCGTGTCCTCATACATTCTGTTTACATTATCTGGGTGAAAAAAAGCATTTTATTGGAATATATTTGCTTCACAATGTTGTGTTAGTTTCTGCTGTACAACATCATGAATCAACCACACACACACACACACACACACATGTATATATACATATATTCCCTTTCCTTTTGAGCCTCCCTCCTAGCACCAAGCTGATTTTTCACAAAGGCAGCTGAGTTCACCACTTTCTTGACGATGAAAAAAAATTCTAGACCACCATTGGCACAAATTCCTATGATTGTTTGAAGTTGGAACCAAAAGTTTCCTCATTTGTGCAAAAGGCTAGTGGTCAAAATATGAGAGGGATCCTTGGAGATTAATCTTGGATTAATTCCTACTTATCTTCCTGAAATATAAAATTCAAATATTTCACTGATCTATATACCACAGGCTCTGCCTCAAAAATGAACTTCACTACTTATTTTAAACAGACAAAACCTAAGTGGTAAAGGAGATAGTGTACAATATTATATTTGCAGGATCCTCTATGACCCACCTCCCAGAATATTGGAAATAAAAGCAAAAATAAACAAATGGGACCTAATTAACCTTAAAAGCTTCTGCACATCAAAGGAAACTATTAGCAAGGTGAAAAGACAGCCTTCAGAATGGGAGAAAATAATAGCAAATGAAGCAACTGACAAACAACTAATCTCAAAAATATACCAGCAACTCCTACAGCTCAACTCCAGAAAAATAAACGACCCAATCAAAAAATGGGCCAAAGAACTAAATAGACATTTCTCCAAAGAAGACATACAGATGGCTAACAAACACATGAAAAGATGCTCAACATCACTCATTATCAGAGAAATGCAAATCAAAACCACTATGAGGTACCATTTCACACCAGTCAGAATGGCTGCGATCCAAAAGTCTACAAATAATAAATGCTGGAGAGGGTGTGGAGAAAAGGGAACCCTCTTACACTGTTGGTGGGAATGCAAACTAGTACAGCCACTATGGAGAACAGTGTGGAGATTCCTTAAAAAACTGGAAATAGAACTGCCTTATGATCCAGCAACCCCACTGCTGGGCATACACACTGAGGAAACCAGAAGGGAAAGAGACACGTGTACCCCAATGTTCATCACAGCACTGTTTATAATAGCCAAGACATGGAAGCAACCTAGATGTCCATCAGCAGATGAATGGATAAGAGAGCTGTGGTACATATACACAATGGAGTATTACTCAGCCATTAAAAAGAATACATTTGAATCAGTTCTAATGAGGTGGATGAAACTGGAGCCTATTATACAGAGTGAAGTAAGCCAGAAGGGAAAACATAAATACAGTATACTAACGCATATATATGGAATTTAGAAAGATGGTAACAATAACCCGGTGTACGAGACAGCAAAAGAGACACTGATGTATAGAACAGGCTTATGGACTCTGTGGGAGAGGGAGAGGGTGGGAAGATTTGGGAGAATGGCATTGAAACATGTAAAATATCATGTAGGAAACGAGTTGCCAGTCCAGGTTCGATGCACGATGCTGGATGCTTGGGGCTGGTGCACTGGGACGGCCCAGAGGGATGGTATGGGGAGGGAGGAGGGAGGAGGGTTCGGGATGGGGAACACATGTATACCTGTGGCGGATTCATTTTGACATTTGGCAAAACTAATACAATTATGTAAAGTTTAAAAATAAAATAAAATTAGAAAAAAAAAAAGTAAAAAAAAAAATATTATATTTACAATTCCTTTTGGGAACTTTAATTGTTACTTTTAGGATCAGTCAGTCAGTCAGTTAAGTTGCTCAGTCATGTCTGACTCTTTGCAACCCCATGAACCACAGCACGCTAGGCCTTCCTGTCCATCACCAACTCCCGGAGTCCACCCAAACCCATGTCCATTGAGTCAGTGATGCCATCCAACCATCTCATCCTCTGTTGTCCCCTTTTCCTCCTGCCCTCAACCTTTCCCAGCATCAGGGTCTTTTCCAATGAGTTAGCTCTTCACATCAGGTGGCCAAAGTATTGGAGTTTCAGCTTCAATATCAGTCCTTCCAATGAACACTGGGCTGATCTCCTTTAAGATGGACTAGTTGGATCTCCATGCAGTCCAAGGGACTCTCAAGAGTCTCCAACACCACAGTTTAAAAGCATCAATTCTTCAGCACTCAGCTTTCTTTATAGTCCAACTCTCACACCATTCATGACCACTGGAAAAACCATAGCCTTGACTAGATGGACCTTAGTTGACAAAATGATGTCTCTGCTTTTAATATGCTGTCTAGGTTGGTCATAACTTTCCTTCCAAGGAGCAAGCGTACTTCTAATTTCATGGCAGCAATCACCATCTGCAGTGATTTTGGATCCCAAAAAATAAAGTCAGCCACTGTTTCCACTGTTTCCCCATCTATTTCCCACGAAGTGATGGGACCAGATGCTGTGATCTTAGTTTTCTGAATGTTGAGCTTTAAGCCAACTTTTCACTCTCCTCTTTCACCTTCATCAAGAGGCCCTTTAGTTCTTCTTCACTTTCTGCCATAAGGGTGGTGTCATCTGCATATCTGAGGTTCTTGATATTTCTCCTGGCAATCTTGATTCCAGCTTGTGCTTCTTCCAGCCCAGTGTTTCTTATGATATACTCTGCATATAAGTTATATAAGCATGGTGACAATATACAGCCTTGACGTACTCCTTTTACTGATTTGGAACCAGTCCATTGTTCCATGTCCAGTTCTAACTGTTGCTTCCTGACCTGCATGCAGGTTTTTCAAGAGGCAGGTAAGGTGGTCTGGTATTCCCATCTCTTTCAGGATTTTCCACAGTTTTTTATGATCCACACAATCAAAGGCTTTGGCATAGTCAATAAAGCAGAAATAGATGTTTTTCTGGAACTCTCTTGCTTTTTCGATGACCCAGCAGATGTTGGCAATTTGATCTCTGGTTCCTCTGCCTTTTCTAAAACTAGCTTGAACATCTGGAAGTTCAGGGTTCACGTATTGCTGAAGCCTGGCTTGGAGAATTTTGAGCATTACTTTACTAGCGTGTGAGATGAGTGCAATTGTGTGGTAGTTTGAACATTCTTTGGCATTGCCTTTCTTTGGGATTGGAATGAAAACTGACCTTTTCCAGCCCTGTGGCCACTGCTGAGTTTTCCAAATTTGCTGGCATATTGAGTGCAGCACTTTCACAGCATCATCTTTCAGGATTTGGAATAGCTCAACTGGAATTCCATCACCTCCACTGGCTTTGTTCGTAGTGATGCTTTCTAAGGCCCACTTGACTTCAATTCCAGGATGTCTGGCTCTAGGTCAGTGATCACACCATCGTGATTATTTGGGTTGTGAAGATCTTTTTTGTACAGTTCTTCTGTGTATTCTTGCCACCTCTTCTTAATCTCTTCTGCTTCTGTTAGGTCCATACAATTTCTGTCCTTTATTGAACCCATCTTTGCATGAAATGCTCCTTTGATATCTCTAATTTTCTTGAAGAGATCTCTAGTTTTTCCCATTCTATTGTTTTCTTCTATTTCTTTGCATTGATCACTGAGGAAACCCTTCTTATCTCTCCTTGCTATTCTTTGAAACTCTGCATTCAAATGGGTATATCTTTACTTTTCTCCTTTGCTTTTTGCTTCTCTTCTTTTCACAGCTATTTGTAAGGCCTCCTCAGATAGCCATTTTGCTTTTTTGCATTTCTTTTTCTTCTGGATGTTCTTGATCCCTGTCTCCTGTACAGTATCATGAACCTCCATCCATAGTTCATCATTTTAGGATAAGAAGCATTTTTTTTTTCTGCTTCCAGTTTAATATTTTCATCATTTGTTTGAAGATAAAATTACATATAGACAAATGCATAGGTCTAAATGTACAATTCACTGAGTTTTATTGTATTAATAGCATGAAGATACAGAAAATTTCCATCCTTCAGAAAGTTTCATTAAGACTCTTTCCAGTCAATATCCATACACACACCCACATTTTTTAAAGATCGATGTTAAGTTTATAGCAAAATTGAGAGAAAACTACAGAGGGTTCCCATATCCCCCCAACCCCCACACCAGTGTAGCCTCTCCCATTGTCTGTATCACTCACTAGAATGGTACACTTGTTACAACTATTAAATATGCATTAATAAATCATACTAAAAATTCTATGGACAGAGAAATCTGGCAGGCTACAGTCCATGGGCTCACAGAGTCAGACATGACTAAGCACACACGAACACAAACCCTAAGTTCATAGTTTATGTTGTGGTTCAGTCATGGGTTTCTCCAGGCAAGAATACTGGAGCGAGTTGCCATGCCCTCCTCCGGGGAATCTTCTGCACCCAGGGATCAAATCCTCATCTGTTGTCTCCACATTGGCAGGCAGGTTCTTTACCACTAGTGCCACTTGGGAAGACCTGCATAGTCTATAGGGTTTGACAAATGTATAATGACATGCATCCATGACATCCATCATTATAACATCGTAAGGAGTATTTTCAGTGCCCTCAAAGTCCTCTGTGCTCCACCTATTCATACCCAACTCCAACCCCTGGCAAACATGTTTTGTTTTGTTTTGTTTTGTTTTGTTTTGTCTCCATAGGTTTTGCCTTTTTAGCACATCATAATATCTGTAAAGGTCTTTGATCTACTTAAAAATATGATTGCTTTCTTATTGTTGAATGTTAAGGTTCTTTGTATATTTTAGATAAAGTCCTTTATTGTATGTGTGTTTTGCAAAAATTTTCTCCTTGTCTGTGGCTAATCTTCTAATGTCTGACATTATTTTTCACAGATGAACTGTTTTTAATTTTTCATTTTCCTTTTTATTATTATTTTCTTGTAGTTTTTAAATATATCCTGGAAAAATTGCTTTGTCATGTCTATATGTATTATGAATGACATTTTTCTTAATGGTAAGCAGATGTTTAAATTTTAATGAAGGTCAATTTATCAATTTTTTCTTTTATGATTGATTTTTCATGTGTTCTTTGTGAGAAATCTTTCCTATCCCCAAGCTATTGAAGACTTTCACCTACATTTTTTCATAAAACTTTATAGTAATTTTATGTTGAGAGTTGGGTTTGAGGTTCATATTTTTCATGCATCTATGCAGTTATTGCAGCACTAAATGTTGAAATAGCTTTCTTTTTCTTATCAAGTTTTCTTAGGAGTTTTGTTGAAAGTCAATTGGTTTTTCATTCATGAATCTATTTATGGACTCCATTCTGTACCATTGATCTATTTGTGTCTTTGTATTTTGTTACTACACTTTTTTGATTACTGTAGGTCTATGAGATTTTATTTCTTTGGGCTCCAAAATCACTGCAGATGGTGACTGCAGCCATGAAATTAAAAGACCTTACTCCTTGGAAGGAAAGTTATGACCAACCTAGATAGCATATTCAAAAGCAGAGACATTGCCAACAAAGGTCTGTCTAGTCAAGGCTACGGTTTTTCCAGTGGTCATGTATGGATGTGAGAGTTGGACTGTGAAGAAAGCTGAGCGCCGAAGAATTGATGCTTTTGAACTGTGATGTTGGAGAAGACTCTTGAGAGTCCCTTGGACTGCAAGGAGATCCAACCAGTCCATTCTAAAGGACATCAGCCCTGGGTGTTCTTAGGAAGGAATGATGCTAAAGCTGAAAGCCAATACTTTGGCCACCTCATGCGAAGAGCTGACTCATTTGAAAAGACTCTGATGCTGGGAGGGATTGGGGGCAGGAAGAAAAGGGGACGACAGAAGATGAGATGGCTGGATGGCATCACCGATTCAACAGACGTGAGTTTGAGTGAACTCCGGGAGATGGTGATGGACAGGGAGGCCTGGCGTGCTGCGATTCATGGGGTCGCAAAGAGTCGGACACGACTGAGTGACTGATCTGATCTGATCTGATATGTATATAAAAATATATATCTCCATATATATATATACACACACATGTATGGACTTCCCTGGTAGCTCAGTGGTGAAGAATCCACCTGCCAATGAAGGGGACACAGGTTCAATCCCTAGGTTAGGAAGATCCCCTGGAGAAGGAGATGGCAACCCACTCCAGTGTTCTTGCCTGGGAAATCCCACAGACACAGGAGTCTGACAGGTTACAGTCCATGGGGTGGCAAAAGAGTCAGACATGACTTAGTGACTAAAACAACAACAAAATACCTATATATATATAGAAGAACCTGGAAGGCTACAGCCCATAGGGTGGCAAACAATTGGACATGACTGAGCAACTAACATTTTCACTTTTTTTCATATATATATCTAACATTTTCAGAAGTTGAGTCTTTCAAAGGAAGAAAGAATCACAATATGCCACAGGGAACAAGTTCTTGGCTCAGGAGATTGTCAAACTATTCTGCAGGATAGATTCTTAAACATTCTCCTGATAGAGGCATCAAATCCTACCAACTTCAGTTTCTTGCCAATTCTAGTCCATATCAACTCAAATTTCAATTCAAAATGGAAAGTATTTATTCAATACTAAGTACAATGATATTTGTACATGCATGCATGCTAAGTCCCTTCAGTCATGTCCAACTCTTTGTGACCCCACAGACTAGCCCACCAAACTCCTCCATCCATAGGATTTCCCAAGCAACAGTACTGGAGAGGGTAGCCATTTCCTTCTCCAGGAGATCTTCCCAACCCAGGGATGGAACCCGAGTCTCTTATGTCTCTTGCATTGGGAGATGGGTTCTTTACCACTGTGTCACCTGGAAACCTTACAGTGATATTCAGTACGAGTGAGCTTCCCTGGTGGCTCAGATGGTAAAATGTCTGCCTGCAATGCGGGAGACCTGGGTTCAATCCCTGGATCAGAAAGATCCCCTGGAGAAGGAAATGGCAACTCACTCCAGTACTCTTGCCTGAAAAATTCCATGGACTGAGGAGCCTGGTAGGCTACAGTCCACAGGGTCACAAAGAGTTGGACACGACTGAGAGAGTTCACTTCACTTCAGTGCTGGTACAGACTTGTTTGAATGACTGGAGTAGAGGCTCTAATTTTAGCCCTCCATTACTGATTCCCAGAAAGGACTCTAGAATTCTTCAGCAAAGGAGCTGCCACCTCTACCACATTCACAAAGTTGGGAAATAAATTAGCTGCTATCCAATTGCTGTTCACTGCATTGTATCAAACTTGATCTCTGGATTGGAAGTCTGCCATGCATATTATCCCAGTTCTATGTTAATAAAATGAATGTCATGTGTACAATGTCTTCTTTTTATACCCAATCACTCAATTTAAGTTTCCCACAAGTACACCTCATCTGGTTAGCTTTCCAGCATCTTCACAGCAATGTAGGAACAGATATTAAAAAGGTAATCCATCATACCCCCTATGGAGGAGTGCTCTTGGAATCTCCAGCTGTCCCAATCAAATGAGAAAAGAGTTTTTTTCTGGTGGAAATGTGGGAAAAGATCAACAGTCTGTCTTCTCTTAGTGGGCAGTTTTTCACCAAGAATCATGCTAAGAATCATAATCTGTATGGGAAAATAATCTGAAAAATAACACATATATGTATAACTGAATCACTTTGCTGTATACCTGAAACACAGCATTGTAAATCAACTATGCTTCAATACAAAATTAACATTTTTGAAAAAGAATCATGGCTTTGTGCTTTGTCTTTTTATATCAAGAATACATCCTAAGTCCTGAGCCAGAAACTTTTTTCTGCAAAGAATATTTCCTAGCTTAAATTTCAATGAGCAAAGTCAGCCATGCTTCAATTTAGAAAGTAAATAAATAAAAAATGTTATCAGAAAAATTCAGTTGGGAGTTACTAATTCGAACTACTATTTTCTGACTCAGGAATTTTTTAAAAACGTATTTTAAAAGGCTGTAGAATGAACACAGGATAAAAATCAACCCAGACATTTCAAAGCTTGAACACTGAGTAGATAATAGTACCTATAGCTGAATGAGGGAAGATGTCTATTATATTTATCACTTTGCAATGAAACCCATTTTTTTTTGTCAAAAATTTCAGTCAAAATAGGTAAATCTATAACTTTATTAGACCTTATTATTTTGTGGATAGAAGAGTTTATTCTTTCACTTTGCAAAATAGAGAAATGAATTAAGGGAGTACAGCTTAGAGATTAATATAGTTTTTATTGTGTTTATAACTAGAAAATATACAATATAGTCTCTCTTCAGAGATTTTATAGCAGTGCCTCAAAGAAAATAAAGTGCTGAATTCATGTGGGATCAGCAAAGGTAATTAACTTCAGCATCTTTGTAAGGATTTGAAATAAAGTGGAAATAGAATTGTTAGGTTTTATAAGGCAGGGATATATTAACTTACCAAAGAAACATCTCTGTCTTGTGTTTTTCATGACAAAATTGAGATTTTGAAGCTCTTGAGTGAGAACATTGATCACAAATCAATAAAACCAATTATAGTCTGTTCTCAACTTTCTTAGATTGGGGACTTCTGCATCATGTAATTGTGCGAGGAGCTGAAAAAGAATAAGAGTGAGTAGTTTTATTTGATATATTTTATGATATAAATAGCATTTCTGTGTTTCAATAAAACATTTATTGTTCTACAGATTTTATAAAATCTGTAGACATATTTCCCAAAGGTTCTAGTTTTCTAAAGATGGAAAATAGAATAAATGGAGACAGAAATACATGAGCAATGGCTTGGGAAGGAGAAAAAAATGTGTAATATATTTTCATTGAGATTTATACACTCAATGGCACCCCACTCCAGTACTCCTGCCTGGAAAATCCTATGGACAGAGGAGCCTGGTAGGCTGCAGTCCATGGGGTCACTAAGAGTCAGACACGACTGAGCGACCTACTTTAACTTTTCACTTTCATGCATTGGAGAAGGAAATGGCAACCCACTCCAGTGTTCTTGCCTGGAGAATCACAGGGACGGGTAGGCTGCCATCTCTGGGGTCGCAGAGAGTCGGACACGACTGAAGTGACTTAGCAGCAGCAGCAGCAGTCTCTTTTACTAACTCATTGGAAAAGACCCTATGCAGGAGAAGGCTGAAGGCAGGAGGAGAAGGGGATGACAGAGGAGGAGATGATTGGATGGCATTACTGATTTGGTGGACATTAGTTTGAACAAGCTTCAGGAGTTGGTGATGGACAGCAAAGCTGGGGGTGCTGCATGGGATTGCAAAGAGTCAGACACAACTGAGCGACTGAACTGAACTGATTCTCTTTTACTAACAAAATACGCCCATATGATGTCTCAGTTCAGTTCAGTTCAGTCCAGTTGCTAAGTCGTGTCCAACTCTTTGCGACCCCATGAATCGAAGCACGCCAGGCCTCCCTGTCCATCACCAACTCCCAGAGTTCACTGAGACTCAAGTCCATCGAGTCAATGATGCCATCCAACCATCTCATCCTCTGTCTTCCCCTTCTCCTCCTGCCCCCAATCCCTCCCAGCATCAGAGTCTTTTCCAATGAGTCAACTCTTCGCATGAGGTGGCCAAAGTACTGGAGTTTCAGCTTTAGCATCATTCCTTCCAAAGGAATCCCAGGGCTGATCTCCTTCAGAATGGACTGGTTGGATCTCCTTGCAGTCCAAGAGACTCTCAAGAGTCTTCTCCAACACTGCAGTTCAAAGGCATCAATTCTTTGGCACTCAGCCTTCTTCACAGTCCAACTTTCATATCCATACATGACCACAGGAAAAACCATAGCCTTGACTAGAGGAACCTTTGTTGACAAAGTACTGTCTCTGCTTTTGAATATGCTATCTAGGTTGGTCATAACTTTCCTTCCAAGGAGTAAGCGTCTTCTAATTTCATGGCAGCAATCACCATCTGCAGTGATTTTGGAGCCCCCCAAAATAAAGTCTGACACTGTTTCCATGGTTTCCCCATCTATTTCCCATGAAGTGATGGGACCAGATGCCATGATCTTCGTTTTCTGAATGTTGAGCGTTAAGCCAACTTTTTCAGTCTCCTCTTTCACTTTCATCAAGAGGCTTTTTAGTTCCTCTTCACTTTCTGCCATAAGGGTGGTGTCATCTGCATATCTGAGGTGATTTATATTTCTCCCGGCAATCTTGATTCCAGCTTGTGTTTCTTCCAGTCCAGCATTTCTCATGATGTACTCTGCATATAAGTTAAATAAGCAGGGTGACAATATTCAGCCTTGATGTACTCCTTTTCCTATTTGGAACCAGTCTGTTGTTCCATGTCCGGTTCTCACTGTTGCTTCCTGACCTGCATACAAATTTCTCAAGAGGTAGGTCAGGTGGTCTGGTATTCCCATCTCTTGAAGAATTTTTTACAGTTTATTGTGATCCACACAGTCAAAGGCTTTGGCATAGTCAATAAAGCAGAAATAGATGTTTTTCTGGAACTCTCTTGCTTTTTCAATGATCCAGCGGATGTTGGCAATTTGATCTCTGGTTCCTCTGCCTTTTCTAAAACCAGCTTGAACATCAGGAAGTTCACGGTTCACATATTGCTGAAGCCTGCCTTGGAGAATTTTGAGCATTACTTTACTAGCATGTGAGATGAGTGCAACTGTGTGGTAGTTTGAGCATTCTTTGGCATTGCCTTTCTTTGGGATTGGAATGAAAACTGACCTTTTCCAGTCCTGTGGCCACTGCTGAGTTTTCCAAATTTGCTGGCACATTGAGTGCAGCACTTTCACAGCATCATCTTTCAGGATTTAAAAGAGCTCAACTGGAATTCCATCACCTCCACAAGCTTTGTTCATAGTGATGCTTTCTAAGGCCCACTTGACTTCACATTCCAGGATGTCTGGCTCTAGGTCAGTGATCACACCATCATGATTATCTGGGTCGTGAAGATCTTTTTTGTACAGTTCTTCTGTGTATTCTTGCCACCTCTTCTTAATATCTTCTGCTTCTGTTAGGTCCATACCATTTCTGTCCTTTATCGAGCCCATCTTTGCATGAAGTGTTCCCTTGGTATCTCCAATTTTCTTGAAGAGATCCCTAGTCTTTCCCATTCTGTTGTTTTCCTCTTTTTCTTTGCATTGATCGCTGAAGAAGGCTTTCTTATCTCTTCTTGCTATTCTTTGGAATTCTGCATTCAGATGCTTATATCTTTCCTTTGCTCCTTTGCTTTTTGCTTCTCTTCTTTTCACAGCTATTTGTAAGGCCTCCCCAGACAGCCATTTTGCTTTTTTGCATTTCTTTTCCACGGGGATGGTCTTGATCCCTGTCTCCTGTACAATGTCACGAACCTCATTCCATAGTTCATCAGGCACTCTATCTATCAGATCTAGGCCCATAAATCTATTTCTCACTTCCACTGTATAATCATAAGGGATTTGATTTAGGTCATAACTGTATGGTCTAGTGGTTTTCCTACTTTCTTCAATTTCAGTCTGAATTTGGCAATAAGGAGTTCATGGTCTGAACCACAGTCAGCTCCTGGTCTTGTTTTTGCTGACTGTATAGAGCTTCTCCATCTTTGGCTGCAGAGAATATAATCAATCTGATTTCGGTGTTGACCATCTGGTGATGTTCATGTGCAGTCTTCTCTTGTTGGAAGAGGGTATTTGTTATGACCAGTGCATTTTCTTGGCAAAACTCTATTAGCCTTTGCCCTGCTTCATTCTGCATTCCAAGGCCAAATTTGCCTGTTACTCCAGGTGTTTCTTGACTTCCTACTTTTGCATTCCAGTCCCCTATAATGAAAAGGACATCTTTTTTGGGTGTTAGTTCTAAAAGGTCTTGTAGGTCTTCATAGAACCGTTCAGCTTCAGCTTCTTCAGGGTTACTGATTGGGACATAGACTTGGATTACTGTGATATTGAATGGTTTGCCTTGGAAACGAACAGAGATCATTCTGTCATTTTTGAGATTGCATCCAAGTACTGCATTTCAGACTCTTTTGATGCCCCAGTATGCCTAAAATATGCCCCAGTAATAAAATGGTATCTATAAAATCTTGAGTTTATTCTGGGTGTATAAATTGAAGTGTTAAATGTATGATCCTAATTCTACTGTATTAAAGACTGTAGTGGGATTAACAGATAATCTTTTTACCAAGAAATGAAAAAATATTAGGCTTTGCTTTGCTTTGTTGGTGGCGGCATTGCCATTAAAAGCATTTTGAAAGAGACGTCTTATCTTTGGGATATTTCTTTAAAGACAATTTTGTCATTATTATTGTGCCATTGGATATCAGGAGCTTTTATCGACATCTGAAAACTAAAAGGAAACAGTGATGTAAGATTTGTCTTATCTAAACAGGTGTAAAATAAGGAAACCATCAGAAATAACTTTTCAGACTCCAACAGCAAAATATCTTCTCTAACTTCTCTCAGATTTATCTCATCTGGTCCAGAATAATCCACAGCTGATAATCAATAGAAAAAGAACAAGCAGAGCTCTCTTTATAGACAATATACTTTCCCTTTTAACAATTGTGGTTTACTATCTTCAATTAAGTCCTATTTCTGAAATAATTCAGTTGCTGATAGGTGTTTCAAAGGTTTTTAATCCTTTCAATCTTACGT
Source organism: Bos javanicus (assembly GCF_032452875.1). Taxonomy (NCBI): domain Eukaryota; kingdom Metazoa; phylum Chordata; class Mammalia; order Artiodactyla; family Bovidae; genus Bos; species Bos javanicus. The sequence continues at coordinate 79,396,155 of NC_083876.1, read as the reverse complement.
ATCAGAGGGGACAATCCGATTCCATTAAAGAGCAAGATAAATTGTTCTACAGAGAAATTTAGCTATAACAGAGGTATAATAGAGGTATAATGAAGCAAATCTTTTGGAAGGAAGAAAAATAATTAGGTAAATATAGGGTCATGTGTTTTAAACTATTTCTCCCTAAAGAAGGACCTTTGCTTCAAACAGTGTAAACATTCAGGGAGGGACAAAATAAAAAATAATCTCTTCTGTCTCTCAGGACTATAATATTAACATAATTGACACATTCAATTCCATAATATCTTCCTGCAGATTTCCTTCTTATTCCCACAACTCACTTAAATGAGTTTAGTAAGAATGGTAATATTTTCAACAGATAATTAAATGAGACATTAGAGCTGGTTTTGGTGATAAACAACAAAGACAGCAGAGATGTGGAGTTGGAAGATTTGCATTTGAATTGTCTTAACACATCCTCCTGTGGGCATCCTATTTTCTCCCAAGAGTAGGAAGTGCACTGCTCTGTTTAGTTTTAATATTACAGGGCATGGCATCTGGTCCCATCACTTCATGGAAAATAGATGGGGAAACAATCACAGTGAAAGACTGTGATTTTGGGGGCTCCAAAATCACTGCAGATGGTGACTGCAGCCATGAAATTAAGACGCTTGCTTCTTGGAAGAAAAAGCTATGACCAACTTAGATGCATGTTAGAAAGCAGAGCCATTACTTTGTCAACAAAGGTCTGTCTAGTCAAAGCTATTGTTTTTCCAGTCGTCATGTATGGATGTGAAAGTTGGACTGTAAAGAATGCTGAGTGCTTAAGAATTGATGCTTTTGAACTGTGGTGTTGGAGAAGACTCTTGAGAGTCCCGTGGACTGCAAGGAGATCCAACCAGTCCATCCTAAAGGAAATCAGTCCTGAATATTCATTGGAAAGACTGATGTTGAAGCTGAAGCTCCATCACATTGGCCCCCTGATGCAAAGAACTAACTCATTGGAAAAGACCCTGATGTGGGAAAGATTGAAGTCAGCAGGAGAAGGGGATGACAGGATGAAATGGCTGGATGGTATCGTGGACTCAATGGACATGAGTTTGAGCAAGCTCCAGGACATGGAGGTGGACAGGGAAGCCTGGCGTGCTGCAGTCCATGGGGTCACAAAGAGTCAGACATGACTGAGTGACTGACTAACTGGTTACAGGGCATTGTTTGGTTCACATCTGTAATGGTTGGAATTTATGTACTAAAAGAGTAGGATGCATGGGTATAGATCTCTTCCTTGTCTTTCTTCTACAGGATGGAGTAATAACATCCAGATATTGTTTCTCTGTGGAAGCAGGTTGAAATCTCTCACGATCCTTCACTATGTCCTACCTGGAGTTAAGTAGTTATGGTAATGTTGGCACCACTTTCCAACTTGTCATACTTCACTCTATATCTCATATCTATATTACCCAATACTAGGTGAAGATTCATCTCTTAAAAATATGAGCCATCTTCATGGCCTGTTTGAGCTTGAACCTATCAGGCCTTTAGGACTAATAGTTAACATTAGCATTTTAGGACAAAGTTGAATGGTAGAGTGAGGCTCACTAATATTCTATGCGTTGAGTTATATGGTTTCAGCCTGGGATCATTTTTGCTTCTCATTTTATAGCAATTGCAATTTCTGAAAAATAATACACATTATAAGACCAAATAGGGAGGTATGATTGCATTATGAGGAACAATATTAGAAAATTCTGGGTTTCCTGGCTCTAATATGTAGTAGCCTCACAATTTCATCATTTGTTTTTCCGCTGGGGACTGCAGTTGTTTTACACCAGTACCTTTTAATTCATACATAAATTCTTAATAACCTTGGCCTTTATGTTGAGAACTGGGTAGTTTAAGAGAGGTAACAGAAAATTCAGAACAAAATGTAAATAAAAGAACCATATAAAAAGAATAAAGAAAGAAAACATAGACTTGAAGATTTATTGGAAAATAATTATCCAGACATTGTCAAATTATGAGCTGTCATCCAAAACCTAAATATAGATCTGGTTCTGTAATTAATATTGGCAAGTCACTTCTAGGATGCCAAGCTTTCACTATTTCATTTCAAAATGAACTTTAAAAATTGAGATCTCTATTCTAGAAAATAAACTCAAACACCATTAAGATAAAGTTCAGAAGATGACTTACAAGGATATCAAAATGAAATGCCTTTCTACTGCTCTAAGTACAGAAAAATTGTGGTGCCTGTTTTGGTGCAGAATTTTGAATAACTTGAAGAATACATCCATCATATTCAGAAGCCTTGACAGTTTCTATTGTGATTTAAGGCCTGGGGGCTTTCTTTAGCACTTTCAACAGTTATTTACAAGTCTGGTGCTGCATAGACAGCACAACATTGCTTTGGGCTGATTACAATGTAATAGCTTATACTAGGGTGTCATTAATAAGTTATTCTTCTCCTTGTATTCCTCAAATCAAGCTACTTGAGTCTGCCTATTCTATTGATACTTCTGAACTGTTCTCTATTTCTTTCCGATTTCCCAGGCTGTTAACTTGGTACATTTTGCTTGAATTCTGCCAAAAGCCATTGTTACTCTCTCACCCTAGTTCCATCATTCTAATTTCAGAGTTATACTGAATTACATGTGGGTTGCTACTATGGCAGGAATTGATGAGTGTTGGGTTATTATTTGTTTCCCAGCTAAATAAATGACACATTGACCTAAATAATGTTTCAGTAACTGAAGTAGTTAAAACGACTTTTTTAGGATACTGGACACTGGCAATACCTACTCTGTATCAGTTGAACTGAAATTGTTTAGAGAGGTCATGAACCCCTGTGCTTCTCATAAAATACTAAAAGCATTATTGCTAAACAATCCAATAGACTATTCTCTTTATTCTCCCATTCTTTCAATTAACTTGAAAAGGTAGCGAGTCTTTAAATAATCATATTGCATCCCTGGCCACAATAATGAAAATCACATGTACATGGCATTGACAACTGTCTGAATCTCTCTGAATTAGTGAGGTATCTGTGATGGAATGCACAATAATTCCCCATGGAGCAAATCAGTTGTCATCTGTGTAGCTTGAGTTTAAATCAACTTATTTGTCTAAGATTCCTGGTTAAGAAATAAGAGTTCATTAAGAACATTATAAAATAAATTAAGGTAGCAGATCTTATTAGGAGAGAAATGCCTAGAAGACTCACTCTGTTTTAATGAAAATATTTTCTATTTGACATCTCAGTTCAAGCAGAAAATGATAATCTTATAGACAAAGAAACAAATGTGGGTGTGCATTCACATCTCCTTTCTAATAATTCCCTATAGTGCAATTTTGTTTCTTTGTAATAACGGGCTTTGTCATGAAGGAAATTTTTTTTCTCAGCTTTCCCACTGTGATGAAATACAATTATTTTCTGATAAAGTATAAATATAATTTTGGCTAATATTAATGAATACTAAAAAACCCCAAGATCACCATATGTGCTCAATTTCTTTTCTTTCCACAAAAATCTTTCTGCTGTAAATGATGAGTGGAGAAGGTAGACTATAAATTCTAAAATCATAATATTTATATGATATAGCTGTTGGATGAAGCATAGAGCTGAAGCCATCAGCTGACTCCTATGTGATAATATTATAAGACACTAGTAAGGATTGAATTGGAATTCTTCCTGAAAATGTTATGAGGGGAATGTTGACACAGAGCTGACTAGAGTATTTCACTAAGTTTTAAGTTAGAAAAAGGTTAGCTTTTCAGATCATGTTTACTTTCCAGGGACCAGGGAATGGGGGAGGAAAAAGGAGCAAGTTTTCTTTTGAGTGGTAAGAAGGGCTCCAACATTTTATTTTCTTAAATTTTCTCATCCACAAACTCCTATTCAGAAATACCAATTAAATATTGCCTATTCTAATTAAGTTGATTAGGAAATCTCATCTCACATGCTAGTAAAGTAATGCTCAAAATTCTCCAAGCCAGGCTTCAGCAAAACGTGAACCGTGAACTTCCAGATGTTCAAGCTGGTTTTAGAAAAGGCAGAGGAACCAGAGATCAAATTGCCAACATCTGCTGGGTCATCGAAAAAGTGAGAGTTCCAGAAAAACATCTGTTTCTGCTTTATTGACTATGCCAAAGCCTTTGACTGTGTGGATCATAATAAACTGTGGAAAATTCTGAAAGAGATGGGAATACCAGACCACCTTACCTGCCTCTTGAAAAACCTGTATGCAGGTCAGGAAGCAACAGTTAGAACTGGACATGGAACAACAGACTGGTTCCAAATCGGTAGAAGGAGTACGTCAAGGCTGTATATTGTCACCATGCTTATATAACTTATATGCAGAGTATATCATAAGAAACACTGGGCTGGAGGAAGCACAAGCTGGAATCAAGATTGCCAGGAGAAATATCAAGAACCTCAGATATGCAGATGACACCACCCTTATGGCAGAAAGTGAAGAAGAACTAAAGGGCCTCTTGATGAAGGTGAAAGAGGAGAGTGAAAAAGTTGGCTTAAAGCTCAACATTCAGAAAATGAAGATCATGGCATCCGGTCCCATCACTTCATGGGAAATAGATGGGGAAACAGTGGATGACTTTATTTTTCTGGGCTCCAAAATCACTGCAGATGATGATTGCAGCCATGAAATTAAAAGATGCTTACTCTTTAGAGGAGAAGGCAATGGCACCCCACTCCAGTACTCTTGCCTGGAAAATCCCATGGACAGAGGAGCCTGGTAGGCTACAGTCCATGGGGTGGCTAAGAGTTGGACATGACTGAGCGACTTCACTTTCACTTTTCACTTTCATGCATTGGAGAAGGAAATGGCAACCCACTCCAGTGTTCTTGCCTGGAGAATCCCAGGGACGGGGGAGCCTGGTGGGCTGCCGTCTATGGGGTCGCACAGAGTCAGACACGACTGAAGTGACTTAGCGTAGCATACTCTTTGGAAGGAAAGTTATGACCAACCTAGACAGCATATTAAAAAGCAGACACATCACTTTGTTGACAAAGGTCCATCTAGTCAAGGCTATGGTTTTTCCAGTGGTCATGTATGGATGTGAGAGTTGGACTATAAAGAAGGCTGAGTGCTGAAGAATTGATGCTTTTAAACTGTGGTGTCGGAGAAGACTCTTGACAGTCCCTTGGACTGCAAGGAGATCCAACCAGTCCATTCTAAAGGACATCAGCCCTGGGTGTTCTTTGGAAGGAATGATGCTAAAGCTGAAAGCCAATACTTTGGCCACCTGATGTGAAGAGATGACTCATTTGAAAAGACTCTGATGCTGGGAAAGATTGAAGGCAGGAGGAGAAGGGGACGACAGAGGATGAGATGGTTGGATGGCATCACCGACTCAATGGAAATGGGTTTGGGTGGACTCCAGGAGTTGGTTTTGGACATGGAGGACTAGCATGCTGTGGTTCATGGGGTTGCAAATAGTTGGACACAACTGAGCAACTGAACTGAACTGAACTGAGGATTCCTCCTACTGGGTTGTTTAAGCTAGTCTTGGAGACAGTTTCAATTAAGGCAGATGCCAACACGATAGTATCGATTATGGAAGCAAATGATGAAACTATGCTGATGTTTGTGTTTTTCTAATACAGAAATATGTTTCTGTCACTGAAGATAAAATAATTAGTATGTACGCATGTGTGTATTCTCAGTTGCTCTTCATGTCCAACTCTTTGTGACACCATGGACTGTGGTCGGCCAGGCTCCTCTGTCCATGGGTTCCCAGGCAAGAATACTGGAGTAGGTTGCCATTTCCTCCTTCAGAACAAATGCCTTGCATTTTGTAATGGTTATAATTTGTTTAATTTTCTTTCTTTTTTTTAATTTCATTTTATTTTTTAACTTTACAATGCTGTATTGGATTTGCCATATATCAAAATGAATCCGCCACAGGTATACATGTGTTCCCCATCCTGAACCCTCCTCCCTCCTCCTTCCCCATACCATCCCTCTGGGTCGTCCCAGTGCACCAGCCCCAAGCATCCAGTATTGTGCATCGAACCTGGAACGGCAACTCGTTTCATATATGATATTATACATGTTTCAATGCCATTCTCCCAAATCATCCCACACTCTCCCTCTCCCACAGAGTCCAAAAGACTGTTCTATACATCAGTGTCTCTTTTGCTGTCTTGTATACAGGGCTATTGTTACCATCTTTCTAAATTCCATATATATGCCTTAGTACACTGTATTGGTGTTTTTCTTTCTGGCTTACTTCACTCTGTATAATAGGCTCCAGTTTCATCCATCTCATTAGAACTGATTCAAATGTATTCTTTTTAATGACTGAGTAATACTCCATTGTGTATATGTACCACAGCTTTCTTATCCATTCATCTGCTGATGGACATCTAGGTTGCTTCCATGTCCTGGCTATTATAAAAAAGTGCTGCAATGAACACTGGGGTACACGTGTCTCTTTCAATTCTGGTTTCCTTAGTGTGTATGCCCAGCAGTGGGATTGCTGGGTCATAAGGCAGTTCTATTTCCAGTTTTTTAAGGAATTTCCACACTGTTCTCCATAGTGGCTGTACTAGTTTACATTCCCACCAACAGTATAAGAGGGTTCCCTTTTCTCCACACCCTCTCCAGCATTTATTGCTTGTAGACTTTTGGATCGCAGCCATTCTGACTGGCGTGAAATGGTACCTCATAGTGGTTTTGATTTGCATTTCTCTGATAATAAGTGATGTTGAGCATCTTTCCATGTGTTTGTTAGCCATCTATATGTCTTCTTTGGAGAAATGTCTATTTAGTTCTTTGGCCCATTTTTTGATTGGGTCATTTATTTTTCTGGAATTGAGCTGTAGGAGTTGCTTGTATATTTTTGAGATTAGTTGTTTGTCAGTTGCTTCATTTGCTATTATTTTCTCCCATTCTGAAGGCTGTCTTTTCATCTTGCTTATAATTTCCTTTGTTGTGCAGAAGCTTTTAAGTTTAATTGGGTCGTATTTGTTTATTTTTGCTTTTATTTCCAACATTCTGGGAGGTGGGTCATAGAGGATCCTGCTGTGATGTATGTCGGAGAGTGTTTTGCCTATGTTCTCCTCTAGGAGTTTTATAGTTTCTGGTCTTACGTTGAGATCTTTAATCCATTTTGAGTTTATTTTTGTGTATGGTGTTAGAAAGTGTTCTAGTTTGATTCTTCTACAAGTGGTTGACCAGTTTTCCCAGCACCACTTGTTAAACAGATTGTCTTTTCTCCATTGTATATTCTTGCCTCCTTTGTCAAAGATAAGGTGTCCATATGTGCGTGGATTTATCTCTGGGCTTTCTATTTTGTTCCATTGATCTATATTTCTGTCTTTGTGCCAGTACCTTACTGTCTTGGTGACTGTGGCTTTGTAGTAGAGCCTAAAGTCAGGCAAGTTGATTCCTCCAGTTCCATTCTTCTTTCTCAAGATAGCTTTGGCTAATCGAGGTTTTATGTATTTCCATACAAATTGTGAAATTATTTGTTCTGGCTCTGTGAAGAATACCATTGGTAGCTTGATAGGAATTGCATTGAATCTATAAATTGCTTTGGGTAGTATACTAATTTTCACGATATTGATTCTTCCAATCCATGAACATGGTATATTTCTCCATCTATTAGTGTCCTCTTTGATTTCTTTCACCAGTGTTTTATAGTTTTCTATATATAGGTCTTTAGTTTCTTTAGGTAGATATATTCCTAAGTATTTTATTCTTTTCATTCCAATGGTGAATGGAATTGTTTCCTTAATTTCTCTTTCTATTTTCTCATTATTAGTGTATAGGAATGCAAGGGATTTCTGTGTGTTGATTTTATATCCTGCAACTTTTCTGTAGTCATTGATTAGTTCCAGTAATTTTCTGGTGGAGTCTTTAGGGTTTTCTATGTAGACGATCATGTCATCTGCAAACAGTGAGAGTTTTACTTCTTCTTTTCCAGTTTGGATTCCTTTTATTTCTTTTTCTGCTCATATTGTTGTGCCCAAAACTGTGTTGAATAGTAATGGTGAAAGTGGGCACCCTTGTCTTGTTTCTGACTTTAGAGGAAATGCTTTCAATTTTTCACCATTGAGGATAATGTTTGCTGTAGGTTTGTCATATATAGCTTTTATTATGTTGAGGTATGTTCCTTCTATGCCTGCTTTCTGGAGAGTTTTTATCATAAATGGATGTTGAATTCTGTCAAAGGCTTTCTCTGCATCTATTGAGATAATCATATTGCTTTTATTTTTCAATTTGTTAATGTGGTGTATTACATTGATTGATTTGTGGATATTAAAGAATCTTTACATCCCTGGGATAAAGCCCACTTGGTCATGGTGTATGATCTTTTTAATGTGTTGTTGGATTCTGATTGATAGAATTTTGTTAAGGATTTTTGCATCTATGTTCATCAGTGATGTTCGCCTGTAGTTTTCTTTTTTTGTGGGATCTTTGTCAGGTTTTGGTATTAGGGTGATGGTGGCCTCAGAGAATGAGTTTGGAAGTTTACCTTCCTCTGCAATTTTCTGGAAGAGTTTGAGTAGGATAGGTGTTAGCTCTTCTCTAAATTTTTGGTAGAATTCAGCTGTGAAGCCATCTGGACCTGGGCTTTTGTTTGCTGGAAGATTTTTTATTACAGTTTCAATTTCCATGCTTGTGATGGGTCTGTTAAGATTTTCTATTTCTTCCTGGTCCAATTTTGGAAAGTTGTACTTTTCTAAGAATTTGTCCATTTCTTCCACGTTGTCCATTTTATTGGCATATAATTGTTGATAGTAGTCTCTTATGATCCTTTGTATTTCTGTGTTGTCTGTTGCGATCTCTCCATTTTCATTTCTAATTTTATTGCTTTGATTTTTCTCCCTTTGTTTCTTGATGAGTCTGGCTAATGGTTTGTCAATTTTATTTATCCTTTCAAAGAACCAGCTTTTGGTTTTGTTGATTTTTGCTATGGCCTCTTTTGTTTCTTTTGCATTTATTTCTGCCCTAATTTTTAAGATTTCTTTCCTTCTACTAACCCTGGGGTTCTTCATTTCTTCCTTTTCTAGTTGTTTTAGGTGTAGAGTTAGGTTATTTATTTGACTTTTTTCTTATTTCTTGAGGTATGCCTGTATTGCTATGAACTTTCCCCTTAGGACTGCTTTTATAGTGTCCCACAGGTTTTGGGTTGTTGTGTTTTCATTTTCATTTGTTTCTTTGCAAATTTTGATTTCTTTTTTGATTTCTTCTGTGATTTGTTGGTTATTCAGCAGCGTGTTGTTCAGCCTCCATAGGTTGGAATTTTTAATAGTTTTTCTTCTGTAATTGAGATCTGTATGGATGTGAGAGTTGGATTGTGAAGAAGGCTGAGCACCGAAGAATTGATGCTATTGAACTGTGGTGTTGGAGAAGACTCTTGAGAGTCCCTTGGACTGCAAGAAGATCCAACCAGTCCATTCTGAAGGAGATCAGCCCTGGGATTTCTTTGGAAGAAATGATGCTAAAGCTGAAACTCCAGTACTTTGGCCACCTCATGTGAAGAGTTGTCTCATTGGAAAAGAGTCTGATGCTGGGAGGGATTGGGGCAGGAGGAGAAGGGGACGACAGAGGATGAGATGGCTGGATGGCATCACTGACTCAATGGACGTGAGTCTGAGTGAACTCCGGGAGTTGGTGATGGACAGGGAGGCCTGGCGTGCTGCGATTCATGGGGTCGCGAAGAGTCGGACACGACTGAGCAACTGATCTGATCAGATCTGATTACTGCATTGTGGTCAGAAAAGTTGCTTGGAATGATTTCAATTTTTTTGAATTTACCAAGGCTAGATTTATGGCCCAGGATGTGATCTATCCTGGAGAAGGTTCCATGTGCACTTGAGAAAAAGGTGAAATTCATTGTTTTGGGATGAACTGTCCTATAGATATCAATTAGGTCTAACTGGTCTATTGTTTCATTTAAAGTTTGTGTTTCCTTGTTAATTTTCTGTTTAGTTGATCTATCCATAGGTGTGAGTAGGGTATTAAAGTCTCCCACTATTATTGTGTTGTTAATTTCTCCTTTCATACTTGGTAGCATTTGTCTTACATATTGTGGTGCTCCTATGTTGGGTGCATATATATTTATAATTGTTATATATTCTTCTTGGATTGATCCTTTGATCATTATGTAGTGACCTTCTTTGTCTCTCTTCACAGCCTTTGTTTTAAAGTCTATTTTATCTGATATGAGTATTGCTACTCCTGCTTTCTTTTGGCCCCTATTTGCATGGAAAATCTTTTTCCAGCCCTTCACTTTCAGTCTGTATGTGTCCCCTGTTTTGAGGTGGGTCTCTTGTAGACAACATATGTAGGGGTCTTGTTTTTGTATCCATTCAGCCAGTCTTCGTCTTTTGGTTGGGGCATTCAACCCATTTATGTTTAAGGTAATTATTGATAAGTATGATCCCATTGCCATTTACTTTATTGTTTGGGGTTCGAATTTATACACCCTTTTTGTGTTTCCTGTCTAGAGAATATCCTTTAGCATTTGTTGGAGACCTGGTTTGGTGGTGCTGAATTCTCTCAGCTTTTGCATGTCTGTAAATCTTTTGATTTCTCCTTCATATTTGAATGAGATCCTTGGTGGGTACAATAATCTGGGCTGTAGGTTATTTTCCTTCATCACTTTAAGTATGTCTTGCCATTCCCTCCTGGCTTGAAGAGTTTCTATTGAAAGATTAGCTGTTATCCTTATGGGAATTCCCTTGTGTGTTATTTGTTGTTTTTCCCTTGCTGCTTTTAATATTTGTTCTTTGTGTTTGGTCTTTGTTAATTTGATTAATATGTGTCTTGTGGTGTTTCGCCTTGGGTTTATCCTGTTTGGGACTCTCTGGGTTTCTTGGACTTGAGTGATTATTTCCTTCCCCATTTTAGGGAAGTTTTCAATTATTATCTCCTCAAGTATTTTCTCCCGCTCTTTCTTTTTGTCTTCTTCTGGGACCCCTATGATTCGAATGTTGTAGCGTTTAATATTGTCCTGGAGGTCTCTGAGATTGTCCTCATTTCTTTTAATTCATTTTTCTTTTTTCCTCTCTGATTCATTTATTTCTACCATTCTATCTTCTAATTCACTAATCCTATCTTCTGTGTCTGTTATTCTACTATTTGTTGCCTCCAGAGTGTTTTTGATTTCATTTATTGCATTATTCATTATATATTGACTTTTTTATTTCTTCTAGGTCCTTGTTAAACCTTTCTTGCATTTTCTCAATCCTTGTCTCCAGGCTATTTACCTGTGATTCCATTTTGATTTCAAGATTTTGGATCAATTTCACTATCATTATTCGGAATTCTTTATCAGGTAGATTCCCTATCTCTTCCTCTTTTGTTTGGTTTGGTGGGCATTTATCCTGTTCCTTTACCTGCTGGGTATTCCTCTGTCTCTTCATCTTGTTTATATTGCTGAGTTTAGGGTGTGCTTTCTGTATTCTGGCAGTTTGTGGAGTTCTCTTTATTGTGGTGCACTGTGTGTGGGTTTGTACAGGTGGCTTGTCAAGGTTTCTTAGTTAGGGAAGCTTGTGTCGGTGTTCTGGTGGGTGGAGCTGGATTTCTTCTCTCTGGAGTGCAATGAATTGTCCAGTAATGAGTTATGAGATGTCTATGGTTTTGGGGTGACTTTGGGCAGCCTGTATATTGGAGCTCAGGGCTGTGTTCCTGTGTTGCTGGAGAATTTGCTTGGTATGTCTTGCCCTGGAATTTATTGGCCCTTGTGTGGTGCTTGGTTTCAGTGTAGGTATGGAGGCGTTTGATGAGCTCCTGTCAATTAATGTTCCCTGGAGTCAGGAGTTTCTTGGAGTCAGGGTTTGGACTTAAGCCTCCTGCTTCCAGTTATCGGTCTTATTTTTACAGTAGTCTCAAAACTTCTTCTTCTATGCAGCACCATTGATAAAACATCTACATTAAAGATGAAAAGTTTCTCCACCGTGAGGGTCACCCAGAGAGATTCACAGCGTTACATGGAGAAGAGAAGAGGGAGGAGGGAGTTAGAGGTGACCCGAATGAGATGAGGTGGAATCAATAGAGGAGAGAGTGGGCTATTCAGTAATCACTTCCTTATGTTCACTCCACAACTGGACCGCTCAGAGATGTTCACGGAGTTATACAGAGAAGAGAAGAGGGAGGAAGGAGACACAGGTGGCCAGGAGGATAAAAGGCGGGAATGAAAAGGAGGGAGACAGATCCAGCCAGTAATCAGTTCCCTAAGTGTTCTCCACCGTCTGGAACACACAGAAATTCACAGAGTTGGGTAGAGTAGAGAGGGGTTAGGGAGGAGACACAGGCGACCTGGTGGAGAAAAAGGAGAGTCCAAAGGGTGAGAGAGCAGTCAAGCCAGTATCTCACTCCCAAGTAAAAAATGGGTACTGAAGATTGGGTTCTTAAAGGTACAAAATTTGCAACAAATACATAAAAGCAAAAATTAAAAATCTAGAGTAGTCTGGAATTTCAAAAATACAACGTTAAAGAAAAGAAGAAGGAAAAGAAAGAGAGGAAAAGGAAAAAAAAAAGTCACAAAAATTATAAAAAAAAAATATAGGTACAAAATTGATAACAAATACCAAAAAGCTAAAATTAAAAATCTAGAGTAGAGTTTGGAATTTCAAAAATACAATGTTAAAGAAAAGAAGAAGAAGAAGAAAGAGAGAAAAAAACAGACAAACAAGAACAAAGTCACAAAAATTGTAAAAAAAAAATATAGGTACAAAATTGATAACAAATACCAAAAAGCTAAAATTAAAAATCTAGAGTAGAGTTTGGAATTTCAAAAATACAATGTTAAAGAAAAGAAGAAGAAGAAAGAGAGAAAAAAACAGACAAACAAGAACAAACAAAGTCACAAAAATTATAAAAAAAAAAATAGGTACAAAATTGATAACAAATACCAAAAAGCTAAAATTAAAAATCTAGAGTAGAGTTTGGAATTTCAAAAATACAATGTTAAAGAAAAAAAGAAAAAAAAAAGAAAGAAAGAGAAAAAGAAAAAAAAACAAGGTCACAAAAATTATAAAAAAAATATATATGAAGTTTGTTTTAAAAATATAGGGTCTTTTTTTTTTTTGCAAAGTAATAGTAGATTATAAAAGTGAAAATTAAAGCAGTAATAGAGGACTTAAAATTTTTTTAAAAATTAAAAAAAGAAAGAAAGAAAGAATGATCGTAAAAATAGTTAAAATATATCTAGGACTTTCTCTGGTATTGCTGTGGGTATTGTGGGGTCAGTTCATTTTCGGCTAGTTCCTTGGTCCGGCTTATATTTCTCAAGATCTATAGGCCCCTTCCTATGTAGTCGGTACTAATGACAGGGTTTTAATCTATTGCCTGTTGCTTCCAAGGCGGTTCCCTCTGTTATAGCTTCTTCTGTTTGCTGGTCTCTTCAGTGTCTGATTTCTGCCCTGATACAAGAGGGGCGGTGGTGGACACTTTTTTTTTTAGGCTCACTTGTTCAGTTGTGCTGTGGGGAGGGAGGGACGCTGCAAACAAATAACACTGGCTTGTGCTCGCAGTGCCTCAGCCACACTGGGCCTGCCCCCGCTCACGGCACGTGTAGCCTCCCTGCCCACAGTGCTCGGGCTCTAGGTTGCTCCACTGGGAACCATCCTCAGCCGGCCCTGGGCTGCTTGCACCTCCCAGATCTAAGCCGCTCAGGTTCCGGCACTCAGGTAGTCCTCAGAGGCGCAGACTCGGTTGGGCCTGCGTTTTGTGCCCTTCCCAGGTCCGAGCAGCTCAGGTGATGAGGTGTTTGGCGAGCGTGGTCGCTGCGAATTATCGCCTCCCTGCTGCTCGGTTTTCTGGGTGTACAACTGGCGCACCTTCTCAGGGGGATGTTGACCGTTCAGAACCCCAAGAAGTCTTAGCAAAGAAGCCTGCTTACAGTTTTGTAGATAATGTCTCTCTGGGGCTGCGATTGCCCCCTTCCGGCTCAGGCTGGCTGTCATCGGAGGGGGATGGTCTGCAGCTGGCTATCTCTATTGAGTCCTTTGTTCCGTGCGCTTTAGGTTAGGGCTGGCATTTCGCGTGGTAGATATCCCACAGTCTGGTTTGCTAGCCCAAATTAGTTCTCTCAGATAGTGCTCGGGGCATTCAGGCCAGATCCTTACTCTAAGCGATGCAGCCGGCTCCGTGCCTCCCTGCCCAGCCCCCGCTTGCTAGTGGCGGGTGCAGGCGTCTGAGCTGCTTCTCTGCTGGGGGAGTTACCGTTGGGCTCTTAATCTGTGGGTTTTAATTGTTTATTTATTTTTCCTCCCTGTTATGTTGCCCTCTGTGCTTCCGAGGCTCAGCACAGACTCGGCAGTGAGAGTGTTTTCTGGTGTTTGGAAACTTCTCTCTTTTTAAGACTCCCTTCCCAGGACGGAGCTCCATCACTCCCTCTTTTGTCTCTCTTTTTGTCTTTTATGTTTTTTCCTACCTCCTTTCGAAGACAATGGGTTGCTTTTCTGGGTGCCTGATGTCCTCTGCCGGTATTCAGAAGTTGTTTTGTGGAATTTACTCGGCATTTAAATGTTCTTTGGATGAATTTGTGGGGGAGAAAGTGTTCTCCCCGTCCTATTCCTCCGCCATCTTAGCTCCTCCCCACCCTGTTTAATTTTCTATTGGTAAACTTCTATGTTGTTAACCAATTTCTGCTATTATGTTATAATATTCAAAAAAGGGAAAACTTTTATGGCTGATAAATATAAATGCTCAATATGACAAAAATGGAGGCAGTTTAAAAATATATTCTTTCACCTACATATTAATGACAAAAATGAAAAATTTTAACCACATTAAATGTACATGAACATATGGAGCAATGGATACTCATTTGTGATTATGGTTGATGAAAAACATCCATTCATTTTGATACTTAAAACAAGACCTCTGGCATGAGATTAGCTACATGATTATAATTTATTCCTTATGAATCTAGTTAAACTACCTTGTTCTGAAGTGAATAAGTATTAAAATATACTAATGATTTTTTTAGCAATAGAGAAAGGGAAGCATGAGAGCTGTTCATTATCTTGAACTAGAACTGCCTATGTGAATTTTTTAATTGTTGAGGGAAACTGCTAAATTTCCTTCCAAATAACTGTATTAAATTATTCTCTCAACATTAATATGTACAGAATGATGATTTTTACCACATTCTTGCCATCAGGGACTTTTACAGTATTTTATAATTATTGCCAATGTGATACGAGTAAGGTGTTACCCCATTGTGGCTTTAATTTGCATTTCCTTGTTGCAGTCAGGTCAAATATGTTCATGCATGTTAATTTGGCATTTGTACAATATTTTTCTTCTCTTGATTATCTATTTATTTGCCAAGTGTCTCATGTTTAATTTTGTTAGAGATTTTAGAATAATTTTTATATTTTTTGTGTTATCTTTTAACCCTTTTATTGTATCTTTTGCTGCATAGATTTTAAAATATGATTAAACTCTCTTTTTAATCTTTGGTTTCATATATTTTTAGAATATTTGTCTATTATTACCTCCAGATTATTACAGTTTTATCCTGCATTTTCTTCCTTTAATGCCTTTAGTACTTCTACAATTTTATGTTATACATTTTAACTTTTAACTACTGAAATATGTTTTTGTGTGTGGTATGAATTAGATATTTAACTCAATTCTCCACATATACAATAATTTTTCCAAGGCTAGTTTTTGAACATTTGTATGCTATTTGAAATTCTACCCTGATCCTATATTAAACCTCTTTCTGCATATATATGTACATATATGTGTGTATATGTGCCCATGTGTGTATATATAAACATATATCTTGGTTCTGCTATGGTTACTTTATTCTTTTACATTTTTTGGTAACTATATTTCAGCATCATTCTGTTTTATCACATGATTTTATTTAGCATTGCTGTTAGCATATTTGAATATTTGATAAGTTAAAATGTTTTCTTTTTATTCCATTAGCACTTTGCATGCTATTTCCTTTTGAAGATTTGTGCCTTTCATTAACATTGATAATTGGTAAATTAAGACCTTCATTAGTCTTTTAAAAATGCTTTATTATTCCTCTTTGTACATTTTCTCTTCCATGTATTCTTTTAGAGTTAGAAGTTTACTTTGAAGGTCTTGTTTGAAATATTTGAGAAAATATTTTAAATGTGAAAAGAAAATAAAATTTATTACATTAAGTGCTTCAATGCATTAATCTGGTATATATTCTATTATTTGGCTTTCTAATGTGTTCTTCATTATGAATTTGGACATTATGGGTTTGGACATTTCAAAACAGATTATTACCAAATCTTTTACAGACTTGTGTTGTAAACATCTTCTTCTTCCTTTCTTTCCTCCCTCATATCTTTTACATTTTTCTACCATTACTCATGAATAAAAAGTTAGTGGGTTTCAAAATTGAAATACTTTATAGTAGCTAATAATTTTCAATTAGTATATTGTGCTTATATGTTGTATAAATTACCAACTGCAATGATTATTTATTCCTTTCCAATATTTAAAAGTCTTATTTTTTATCCTGTTTTACTCTACTGGGAAAGATAAAACAACATAGAACTTTGGTAGTAATGGCAAACAATAGATTCCCTCAGAATGGGAGAAAGTATTAGCATTTGCATAGGACATATCTGATAAAAGACTACTATTCAAAACGTACAAAGAACTCTTCAAAATCAATCATAAGAAAGTGAACACCTGGGTTAAAACATGGACCAAAGACCTTAACAGATGGTTCACCAATGATATACAGATGACAAAAATCATATGAAAATATGTTCCACATCGCTTGTCATCAGGGAAATGCAAATGAAAATAACAATGAGCTGCTGTTACTGCTAAGTCGCTTCAGTCGTATCCGACTCTGTGTGACTCATAGACGGCAGCCCACCAGGCTCCCCGTCCCTGGGAGTCTCCAGGCAAGAACACTGGAGTGGGTTGCCATTGCCTTCTCCATTGTGTGAAAGTGAAAAGTGAAAGTGAAGTTGCTCAGTCGCGTCGGACTTGTAGCGACCCCATGGACTGCAGCCTACCAGGCTCCTCCGTCCATGGGATTTTCTAGGCAAGAGTACTGGAGTGGCTTGCCATTGCCTTCTCCACACAATGAGCTACTACTACACAACTGTTAGAATGGCCAAAGTCTGGAACACCAAAAACATCAAATGCTGGTGAGGATGTGGAAAAACAAGAACTCTCCCTTGTTATTGGGAGTGAAAAATGGTACAGACACACACTTTCAAAGATAGTTTGGAATTTCTTATAAAAGTAAGCGTCCTCTTACCAAATGATCCAATGATCACACTCCTTGGTATTCACTTAAAGTAGTTGAAACGTTATGTCAACAGAATAACCAGCACCCAGAGGTTTATAGTAGCTTTATTTGTGATTGACAAAACTTGAAAGTAATCAAGATGTCCTTTAGAAGGTGAATATACAAACTATAATAATAAAGCCAGCCATGAAAAGACATAGAGTAACCTAAATGTATATTGCTAAGTGAAAGAAGCCAAACTGAAAAGACCACATACTTTATGATTCTCACTATATAACATTCTGGAAAAGACAAAACAATGGAGACTGTAAAAAGTTGCCAGAAGTTAATGGGAGGGAGGGGTGAATAAGGGGAGCACGGAGAATTTTTAGAACCGTGATGCTATTCTGCATGATACTATAATGGTGGATATACGTCATTATATATACATTTTTCCAAAGACATGGAATATGCAACACCAATGTAAACTCTAATTAAACAAAGGGCTTTGGTTGATTTATCAGTTCAGGTTTATCAATTGTAACAAATGTACAGCTGTGGTGGAAGGTGTTGATGTGGGGGGAAGCTATGCATTTGTGAGACAGGGAGTATATGGGAAATCTCTTTCCTTTCCTTTCAATTTTGCTGTGAATCTAAAACTCCTCTAAAAAAAGGATCTATTTAAAAAATAGAATTTTATTAATGAAGGAAAACAAAGAGACCTCTTTTTTCTAGGCTCTATCTGGAATACATCTGTGAAAGAATGTTGTTCATGATGTTTGTTTTTCATTTGTAGTAGATAAGTTTTCCCATCACTTGTCATTATTTTTACTGCTTTCTCAGGTCATAAAGTTTTGAAGAAGCTCATAAAAAATGGAAGGATTGTTTGTTCTATAATTTGGTATTGGTAGATTATTTGAACTTGAGATTTCTAACAAAAATAGCATGCACTTAATACTGAATATTAATAAAATCCTTGCTTTAAAATTTTCCTGAGTAACATGTAATATGCAGTGTCATATTACACAAAATTTGGTGATTCCAATGAAAAGTGAATAATTTGAAGGGAAGAAAAATTTCAATCCATTTAGTGGTAACATGAAAATTAATAATACTTTGTAAATGCATATATATGGAATTTAGAAAAATGGTAACAATAACCCTGTGTACGAGATAGCAAAAGAGACACTGATGTATAGATCAGTCTTGTGGACTCTGTGGGAGAGGGAGAGGGTGGGGAGATTTGGGAGAATGGCATTGAAACATGTGTAATATCATGTATGAGATGAGTCGCCAGTCCAGGTTCGATGCACGATGCTGGATGCTTGGGGCTGGTGCACTGGGACGGCCCAGAGGGAGGGTATGGGGAGGGAGGATGGAGGAGGGTTCAGGATGTGGAGCACGGGTATACCTGTGGTGGATTCATTTCGATGTTGGGCAAAACTAATACAATACTGTAAAGTTTAAAAATAAAATAAAATTAAAAAAAAAATACTTTGTAGTCACAAAACCAAACATCTGTTTTCTGTACCTGTGAGTCTGTTTTGGTTTTGTTATAATTGTCCTTTTGTTTCATTTTTTAGGTTCCACATATGAATGAAAACGTATTTGTCTTTCTAAGGGTATCTTTATACAATGTAAGTCTACATAGAAATGAAAATGGATGACTACTAGTACTGTACCAACTATTAGTATGTTCAAATACATGAATGAATATCACAAACATAATTTAGAGTAAAAGAAGTCAGTCACAACACAGCATGTACTCTATTCATATAATTTTTTGCAGTAGACAAAACCAAATCTGTTGGGATAAAAATTAGGAAAGTACTTACCTTTATCAAGATACAGTAATAAGTGAGTGGAGAAATTAGTGCAAGCCTTTCACTTCTACAAATATTCACTTTCTTGATGCTGATGGCTTTTACAAGGGTAGATTTATCAAAGAAATAAACTTAAGATTTTACCTTTTTCTGTCTTTTTCATTGCAATAGTTTACCTGAAAAGAGATAAATAATACAAATAGGGTAATTTGGCACTGCAAATAAAAGAGAAGGGAGCCATTCAATTAATTCAATCAATGGCAAATTTATTTTTTCTCTGGTGGCTCAGATGGTAAAGAATCTGCCTGCAGTGTGGGAGACCTGGGTTTGATTCCCAGGTCAGGAAGATCCCCTGGAGAAGGGAATGGCAACTGACTTGAGTATTCTTGCCTGGGGAATGTCATGGACAGAGAAGACTGGCAGGCTACAGTCCATGGGGTCACAAAGAGTTGGACATGACTGAGTGACTAACACTTTGACTTTCACATTTTCATTACAATTGGACAATTGTTATAGTATCTCTAATTAATGTTAGTACACTTTTAGTAACATAAAACTTTAAAAAGTAGATTTTCAATGATTTCTTTGAAACAAAAGGTATATTTGCATTTTCTGGCAAAAAAAAAAAAAAAACCCCAAACTGTTGCAATCATAATTAGAAAATCAGGTAGATTTTAAAACCATTGGAATTCTTTTACTAATTTGTGAGCTTATGCTGGAATTTGTCCTTACATCTGTGTGCTATAAAAATGTTATTTGACTCAAATATGAGATTGCATTGCTTCTCAACCCCATTATCATGCCTCACTTAAAATGCGTCTCAAACTTGTAATGTCTTTTTAAAATTTTTATCTTGCAGCTAGCTATGGCATTAATTTAGAATGATGTGCGACTTGTGAACAGCAATTTTGACATTCAGATTGATTATATCTCTGCTCGCAGGAGCTTCTAAGTTGTAGGCATAAGGTTATGTGTGTTTTAGCATCATGGAAAGTTTCATTTTATGAAACTTTATAGAAAACTTTATAGAAAAGCCTGGAGAATTATTACACAAATAAGAAGAAACAGACACAGATATGGTTGTACTTTACCATTTTTAAAATGGGCTAGCTTGCTGCAATACTAATATTTATCATTTTAGCAAGTAAAAATATAAAAATAGCTAATAGCATGTTTAAAATGTAAATTATCTGAAAGAAAACACTATCCAAAAATGTATGCTCAAAATGTAGGCGGGTCATGGTCATCTTTGCCCTCTGTGTCTCTACCTTATCTTCCCTCTGTTTATTCAAATTTCTCCTCTTTTATGGATACCTGTTATACAGGATTAGTGCCTACCTTAATGACATCATTTTGACTTGGTTACTCTACAAAGGCTTATTTCCAAGGCAAGCCACATTCTAAGCATTGAGGGTAAGACTTCAACACATCTTCAACACATGGGGAAAATGAACATATAATATGGGCATCTTTAATCCTGTCTCTTTCAGTAGTACATACATATCAGTAAGTTTTAATGCTCTGTCCCTATCCCCTTTTCTAGCATAGTCTCTGATTGCTAGGGTGGAACATTATCTTGTCATGGCAGCCTTGTTCTTAAAAATCCCCAATTCTAAACACTCTTTTATTCCTACTCTTTTATTCATGTCTTTAGGCCAAACTTCTATCATCCCATATTTCCACTATTAACTTGCTTAACAATTGGTCTTGCATCTACTTTTCACTTCATCTGCTCTCTTCACTGCAATTAGGAACATCTTTCAAATGAAAATCTCAGTAAGTTACCCATGTACTTAAAATTCTTCTAAGGCTCCCATATCCTAAGGATCAAGAATAAAGATAGATTGGTAGACCAAGTAGAAGTGGCCCTTATCTGCCACTTCAGCCTGCAATGAATCCAGTCATCTCTTCTGTCTTCAATAACTATGAGGGATCCTCACAAAATGTCTGGTGCACAATTCTGTCTTCTACCGCAGGGCTTTTGCACATGTTTTTTCTTTTTCAGAAATGCTGTTCTCACCTTTCTTTCTTCTTTAATTTGGTAAACTCTTATTCATTAATCACATTTCTAACTTCACTTCCTCAGAAAAACCTTCCCTACCCTTCAAATCAATGAATTTCCTTTTCATGCACTTTCATGAAATGCAGAGCTCTCTGTCAGAAAACTCAGTTTTCTT
Organism: Bos javanicus; assembly: GCF_032452875.1. Classification (NCBI taxonomy): domain Eukaryota; kingdom Metazoa; phylum Chordata; class Mammalia; order Artiodactyla; family Bovidae; genus Bos; species Bos javanicus. The sequence continues at coordinate 79,374,959 of NC_083876.1, read as the reverse complement.
TTGAGTTTTTGTCAGGTAATTATACTTTAATTAATGTGATTATTTGAAAAAAAAAAGTCTCTGTTCCACTAAACTGTGTAGTTCATGGGATCAAATACTGCTTTTTTATCTTCATTAGGCACAGAGTTCATCATCTAGTCAGTGCAAATATTTCTTGGATATTCAACATTTTTGACACTAATTATGACACAGTATTTGTGATCACTTCACTTGAATGGATCAGGCTTATGGACACAAACCAGAAGAAGACAAGAGCTGATCTGGATTAATGTTTTCCATCCTAAGTAGTTGGAACCTGTGGTATATAGCAGAATTCTGGGCAGCCGGGCAGTTAGTGCTAAGCTGAACTTATAAGACATATTGGTTACATGTCTGGATGGCTAAAGCCTATAATGTTCAGACAGAGCACACTAATCTGTAGGGGAAAAAAAAGAAAGAAAAATGCAACAAATATGCCAAGGGAAGCAGAAATGTAGATTGTGTAGTACCTGAGAAAGAGAGAAGCTTGTTTCTGATTTTTTTCAAATTCCCAGCTCTACAAAAGGAAATGGCAACCCACTCCAGTGTTGTTGCCTGGAGAATCCTAGGGATTGGGAGCCTGGTGGGCTGCCGTCTATAGGGTCGCACAGAGTCGGACACGACTGAAGCGACTTAGCAGCTAGTCCCCTTGGCTGTGTTTGCTGCATTTATAGTCTATGAAATTCCCCTGTTTGTTCATGTCATGAATTCCCAGTGGAGAATAATTCTGTTTGAGTAAACATACATGCTTTGACTCTGCCATTTCATATTTCAATTTTCAAATATAAAAATGATCATCTAAAGGAAAGCAAAGGAAAAATATAAGCAAATATTTCTAAATCTGGAAAATAAATATGTTTAGAATAATATTTTTCTAACACAGGATAGAGCTTGTTTGAGAATGATTCAGAGATAAACAGATTTTTTTAACTTTGTTAGTAGAAAGAAAATTATGCTTTTCAATAAGTTCTTCATTTCAGAATGCTTTACAACTACTTCATACATTTACTTAAAATTCTCTGAGATGCAGTTGACATTTCTTTAAAAATCTACATCTTCAGTGAAATATTATTTTGATTTTTGTGCTAATGATATTCAACTGTTTATCACTTTCCACATGTACCCAAGGATCCCTTCCATCGTGTCTCCTACTGAGCACAAAATATGCTAGCATAGTCATTAGTGTTTCTAATTTAAATCCATTAAGAAGAGGAAGATAATATTGAAGATAATACCAATTTGCAAAATAACCTAATTTGTATGCATTTTCCACTCTATCTCTCAACTATAGCTATGTTGGCGGAGCACTAAAATCAATTTTAAAATTTCTTTCAAAATATCATGAGACTATTTAAAGTAGATAGACACTTATGATTCAGCTATTCTGTAGAGTTAAAAGAGGTAATATTGGCAGTTTTTCACAAAGTTAATACATAAAAGATGTGTTACACACACACGTAGTATAATGCTCTCCTTTCTGTGCTCTCTTAAATCACTATTTGAAGTTATTTGGCTCATAATGCTTTTAATTTGTACCATATTTATTTGCTCTATGTTCACCAAAGATGCTGTCATTTAGATTACACATTTTTCTTTGCCAAATTTTTAAAAAATGTTTAAGGTTGTCAGGTATTAATAAAATTTTAAAGATTTTTCAGTTTTTCATTCATGGGAATCATAGGTGATGAAAACTGTACAGAAGAAAAAAACCAATATGCTCTAGGATTGTAAACTTCTCAAAAAAGAATTCTAAGAATTAAAGTGTGGCCCGTGACAGGCAATGATTTACCTATGTTATCACCTTACACCAAGAGGCCATGGTCCCTGACCCTGAAAGCAATCAGTAAGATTTATAGAATTAACAAGTTTGAAAACCTTGTTTCAAATTAAGGTTACATTTCTGATTCTACCTTTAAAAATATTGTGCTGAATGACATTGGAAGAATTGCTTATGTTCCCTAGTTTTATTTATTTTCTAGGAAAACAATATTTGTCACTGAAACTAAATTATTTTAAAAATCACCTGTATACGTAGATAGATGCATTTGGTGTTTTATTTTGTTATTTATTATACTACCTTAATTTAGGATATGTGTAGAATTCTTTCTATTTTCCAGATGAGGATGTATTATGATGTTTTTGTGATGTTTTAAAGAGACATGGGCAAGTTTATTCTGGATTTTAGTTTAAAAAAATATATTCAAACCCATACTAGGGACAGGGACATCAAGCAACTCACCATGACACTCAAGTAAACTCACCAGCAGTTTATTTGTTTGCTTCTGGCATTAAAGCATAATGGACTTGGAAAATGAAATACTTTTTATATTTAGTTCAGTTCAGTCCCTCAGTCCTGTCCAACTCTTTGTGACCCCATGAATTGCAGCACGCCAGGCCTCCCTGTCCATCACCAACTCCCAGAGTTCACTCAGACTCACATCCATCGAGTCGGTGATGCCATCCAGTCATCTCATCTCTGTCGTCCCCTTCTCCTCCTGCCCCCAATCCCTCCCAGCATCAGAGTCTTTTTCAAAGAGTCAGCTTTTCGAATGAGGTGGCCAAAGTACTGGAGTTTCAGCTTTAGCATCAGTCCTTCCGAAGAACACTGAGGACTGATCTCCTTTAGAATGGACTTGTTGATCTCCTTGCAGTCCAAGGGACTCTCAAGAGTCTTCTCCAACATCACAGTTCAAAAGCATCAATTTTTTGGCACTCAGCTTTCTGCACAGTTCAACTCTCACATCCATACGTGACTCCTGGAAAAACCATAGCCTTGACTAGATGGACCTTTGTTGGTAAAGTAATGTCTCTGCTTTTTAATATGCTATCTAGGTTGGTCATAACTTTCCTTTCAAGGAGTAAGTGTCTTCTAATTTCATGGCTGCAATCACTATCTGCAGTGATTTTGGAACCCCCCAAAATAAACTCTGCCACTGTTCCCACTGTTTCCTCATCTATTTGCCATGAAGTGATGGGATCAGATGCCATGATCTTAGTTTTCTGAATGTTGAGCTTTAAGCCAACTTTTTTACTCTCCTCTTTCACTTTCATCAAGAAGCTTTTTAGTTCCTCTTCACTTTCTGCCATAACGGTGGTGTCATCTGCCTATCTGAGGTTACTGATATTTCCCCTGGCAATCTTGATTCCAGCTTGTGTTTTTTCCAGCCCAGCATTTCTCATGATGTACTCTGCATAGAAGTTAAACAAGCAGGGTGACAATATACAGCCTTGATGTACTCCTTTTCCTATTTGGAACCAGTCTGTTGTTGCATGTCCAGTTCTAACTGTTGCTTCCTGACCTGCATATAGCTTTCTCAAGAGGCAGGTCAGGTGGTCTGGTATTCCCATCTCTTTCAGAATTTCCTACAGTTTATTGTGATCCCCACAGTCAAAGGCTTTGGCATAGTCAATAAAGCTGAAATAGATGTTTTTCTGGAACTCTCTTGCTTTTTCCATGATCCAGCGGATGTTGGCAATTTGATCTCTGGTTCCTCTGCCTTTTCTGAAATCAGCTTGAACATCAGGAAGTTCACGGTTCACATATTGCTGAAGCCTGGCTTGGAGAATTTTGAACATTACCTTAGTAGCGTGTGAGATGCGTGCAATTGTGCGGTAGTTTGAGCATTCTTTGGCATTGCCTTTCTTTGGGATTGGAATGAAAACTGACCTTTTCCAGTCCTGTGGCCACTGCTGAGTTTTCCAAATTTGCTTTTTATATTAATAGTAGCTTAATCTTTTAATTCACATGAGATGTTGCATAATTGATATCTGTATTTTAGCAATACTTTAAAAGCATAAAAAATAGTTTGTTTTAACAATTGAAGTACATTGACATATGAAATGCAGAAAAAATTTATTACAGAATAAAAAGGTTAATTTTTGTGTCCTCTCCTATTTAAGCCTCATTATGTAGCTCCTAATTCAGGCTGGAAACAACCACATATGAAGTTTTGAGAACAGAAAGGTAGCCCTAAGGGGGGGTAATTAAAAGAGATAGGGTGAGGAAGTTTGCTATATTTCATTCAGTATGGCCTGATGCTTTCCTCCTACAAAATACCAACTTTTATTCCTTTAAAACATTGCTTAAAGTTTGTTTATTCTATAATTTCAACTCAAATCTCTGCTTCTCCATAAAAATATCTCTGAATCTCTCAATGCTATCCTCATATTTTTATTTATTTATTTTAAACCTTGTATTTTGTATTGGGATTTTTTCTTTTTGTATTTGTATCCCAATATAGATGATTAACAGTGTTGTAATAGTGCCAGGTGAACAGTAAAGGGACTTAGCCATACATACACATGTATACATTCTCCCCCAAACTACCCTCCCATCATCATCTTAAAGCTAATCTTATATGCCACTTTTTTTTTTTTAAGATTTTTTTGATGTGGGCCATTTTTAAAGTCTTTATTTAATTTGTTACAATATTGCTCTTTTGTTTTTTTAATGTTTTGGTTTTTTGGCCTTGAAGTGATCTTAGCTCACCAACCAGGGATTGAACCCGCATCACCTATTTTGGAAGGCAAAGTCCCAATCACTAGACCACCAGGGAAGTCTCTCATGCCAGACATTGTTATAAACACTTTTCAGGTGTTGATTTACATACTTTCTACACATAGTCTAAAAGTTAGGTCTTTATTTTATAGATGAGAACGTGGGAACTTTCGAAGGCAAAATATTTTGTTTCCAGTCTACTAATTAGAAAATATTAAAACTAGGGTCAGAATTCCAAGAACACCTCCAGACTCTGTACACTTAATCCTCATGTTTATATTCTCTCTTTTCCTTTGAAATCTAAAGGTAGGTATTTAACTTACACATTTATTCTATTTGGTGCTATTACTTAACTTCTCGTACAAATACATCTTACTTTATGAAGTAGAGTGCATTTTTCTTGAGCATAAGGAACCAGAGAATCATACATTAATGCTGCAAGGCTGCCACTTCTTGAGTCATGTTAGTAAAGAGACAGCCCAGACACTCTGTTGGACAGCTGACCTCCCTCCTCGGCATCTCCAAAATTTGGACCAGCATTTTTCAATCTTGTTGCTGGTGCCATTTCAGACTGGGTGATTCTCTGTTGTGGGTGCTGACCTGTGTACTGTAGGCTGTTAATCAGCATTTCTAGCATCAGCAGACTAGATGCCAATTGCACTCTCCCTTCCCCCATTCAGACTTGTGACAAAATTTCTCCAGACTCTACCAAATGTCCAATTTGGCATAAAATCATGCCTGGTTGAAACCCACTAACTTATTTAGACAGATATTTATTGTGTTTTATATGAAAAAATTTCCCTTTTTTTGTAAATTCTGCTTCTGTCATCATATAATCAATTAAGTTCAGCCTTCTAGAGAAATGTATCTCCTGTCTTCTTATTCATTTTAATGGGTTCCACGAACCATTTTAAGATACATGTAAAGAGTGCCCTTAGTCTTGCCTCCTCTTCAGTTCAGTTCAGTCACTCAGTCATGTCTGACTCTTTGCGACCCCATGAATCGCAGCATGCCAGGCCTCCTTGTTCATCACCAACTCCTGGAGTTCACTCAAACTCACGTCCATCGAATCAGTGATGCCATCCAGCCATTTCATCCTCTACCCCCAATCCCTTCCAGCATCAGAGTCTTTTCCAGTGAGTCAACTCTTCGCATGAGGTGGCCAAAGTATTGGAGTTTCAGCTTTAACATAATTCCTTCCAAAGAAATCCCAGGGCTGATCTCCTTTAGAATGGACTGGTTGGATCTCTTTGCACTCCAAGGGACTTTCAAGAGTCTTCTCCAACACCACAGTTTAAAAGCATCAATTCTTCGATGCTCAGCTTTCTTCACAGTCCAACTCTCGCATCTATACATGACCACTGGAAAAACCATAGCCTTGACTAGACGGACGTTTTTTGGCAAAGTAATGTCTCTGCTTTTGAATATGCTATCTAGGTTGGGCATAACTTTCCTTCCAAGGAGTAAACATCTTTTAATTTCATGGCTGCAATCACCATCTGCAGTGCCTCCTCTTAGGGTCAAACATAAATTATTTCTTTAACTTTTTTAAGGGAACCTGTTTCCATAGCTTTCAATATCTTGCTTTTCCTCCTATTTAGGTCTCATCTTCAAATATTATCACATTGGATGAATTTTGGGGGACACACACATTCAGACCACAACAAAGGGAAATAAGTATTTTGGAGACAAACATACTGGAAATTATTGGATGTCAGTAAGACACAATGATTCTGAGAATATTTTAATAAAATTATAAACTATTATGGATTGATTTTATAATGAAATGCAAATTTGGTCTACTTTATGTTGATTGGGAAAAGACAGATAAACCAGTGGATGAATGCTTTCTAGTTTGGATAAACCTTAGGCATGAAAGAGAGATAACACTGACTGTAGTTGGGTGCTAAATACTCCATTCTATTCAAATGATTTTTAAAAACTAATAAACTGACTTGAAAATATTGTGTTATCTGAAATAAAATAATTTTCTCAATGGCTCCTAATCTTAAAGTGATTTTTTTTTATTCCTTCAATAATTTAATTCTGTATTCCCTAAATGAGATTCATTAATTATTGAAGAAATATTTATTAAATAGCTACTATGTACTATAGCTTTGATTTGCTCAAAGGATGAGGGAATGCTAAAGTAAAACCTCTGAGCTAAGCAAGATGAGGATGCTACTTGCCTCATTTTTTTCCTTTCTTGTGTTTCAAATAGTGGAGTCAAGGTCAATTTTAAAAGAAAAAAAAAGATTAAAGAGAAGGAGGAGGAGAAGAAGCAGTCTTGGCAGAGCTTATTATCATGAGTTTACTAAGGAAACATTCAAAAAACTATTAGTAGTTGATAGTTTTGACTCTCTTCACTGGGTTACCTGAGCTAAACAGTTTTTTTTTTTTTTTTTTTTTTAATTCTTTTTTTTACTGAATGAACTCAAAAGAATTGGAGGAGGGCATGGTAACCCAACTCCAGTATTCTTGCCAGGAGAATCTTGTGGATACAGAAGGCTGGTGGGCTATAGTCCATAGGGTCACAAAGAGTCGAACACAACTGAAGTGACTTAGCATGCACACACCCACTCGAAAGAATTATTTTTAATTTTGGGACCTCACTGGCCTTGTTTATTCTGTTATTTTTCTTTTGGGTAGATCATTAATAAATGTTTGAGGTGTACAGGAAACTGAAGGACCAAGAAATATAAATGAAAGAGTTATTTACATTAGTGATCAAGGGAAAATATACAATTTTTATACAATTCACATTTTTATAACTACACTCAGTATCCAGTCATTTCAATAGTTTGTAAGTACTTACTTTGTAGTAGACAGGTGAAATTATTTCTGAATTGACATTCTTTATGTCCTTTAAAGAATAAGTAATTGGATTTAGAAAATTCTGCATCCTTCTGGGTAATATTCCTTGATCTTTGTCTATTAACAAGTTTCATTTTAAAGGTAGGTGATGTGATATGTCATCTTCAGTCAAGCAACATATCCCTAAAATATTTACCAAAACCTACTTAAACATCAATCAGACATATTTCTGCTTTCAATTATTATGTAGAAGCTACAGAGGCTTCTACACAGTAAGTAATTTCCACTATTTAAACTAGGGAAAAGGTTATTACAAAAACAGTATTTTTAGAATGCATTAGACAAAAAAGAGACCTTTCCAGGTAAGGGGATGTTCACTCCCCATCCCGACTCCCCGTTTTCCTCCAAGGGCATTTGCAAATCAGGGCAGGGACCGAGGATCAGGCTTGCCTTAAGCAGAAAGATAAGCCAGTGGAACTTTTGATTGTGACAGTTTGAAATCTGGAGAACCTAAGAGCAGAGCTGCCAAATTTCCCCCAGTAGATTGAGTGCTAGGCAGCTCGGAGTTGGGATGGAAACATGAAATTCATATAGTTAAACAGTGCTTAAAAATCAAAGTCTTGGCAGAGGGACAGGTATTCAACAAACACAAGACAGGTCATACTCTTAAGATATTTGAAGCCAGAGAGAAAATGATAGTACTGCAAGCTTCAACAGATTCCTGGTCACACTTAATTCTTGACTGAATCAAGGTAATCAGTCCAATATTGGCTACCTAAAATAGAAAAAGTTACATTGTCTCAGGGAAATGCATCTCAAGTTCAACTTCTTTGCCATTTTAGAAACAATGTCTGACATTTAGTAAAAATTGAGAGATATGTTTAGGAGAAAGGATATATGATCCTAAGCAAGAAAATGAGGTCCAAGAAAAGAAGAGACAATACCACCATGAATTTACATAGTTCATATGTTAAAAATAGCAGAAAAGATCTTAGTATTACTCGTATAAACATGTTAAGAAAAATGGAGAATAAGTTCAATTCGTTGGATAAAAAACTGGTAACTTCAACTCCTTGATAGCTCAGACTGTAAAGATACCACCTGTAATGAGGGAGACCTGGGTTCAACTCCTGGGTGGGGAATATCCCTTGGAGGATGGCATGGCCACCCACTCTAGTATTCTTGCCTGAAGAATCCCTATGGACAGAGGAGCCTGGCAGGCTACAGTCCATGGGGTCACAAAGAGTCAGACATGACTGAGTGACTAAGCACACACAAGTTCAATAAAGAAATATTTACTTCATTTCAGTTAGGTTCAGTTGCTCAATTCAGTTTCAGTTCAGTTGCTCAGTGGTGTCCGACTCTTTGCGACTCCATGAATCACAGCACACCAGGCCTCCCTGTCCATCACCAACTCCAGGAGTTCACTCAGACTTAGGTCGATCGAGTCAGTGATGCCATCCAGCCATCTCATCCTTTGTCGTCCTCTTCTCCTCCTGCCCCCAATCCCTCCCAGCATCAGAGTCTTTTCCAGTGATCAACTATTCGAATGAGGTGGCCAAAGTACTGGAGTTTCAGCTTTAGCATCATTCCTTCCAAAGAAATCTCAGGGCTAATCTCCTTCAGAATGGACTGGTTGGATCTCCTTGCAGTCCAAGGGACTCTCATGAGTCTTCTCCAACACCACAGTTCAAAGGCATCAGTTGCTCAGTTGTGTCCAAATCTTTGTGACCCCATGGACTGCAGCAGGGCAGGCTTCCCTGTCCATCACCAACTCCCGGAGCTTGCTCAAACTCATGTCCATCGAGTCAGTGATGCCATCCAACCATCTCATCCTCTGCCATCCCCTATATGCTGCCTTCTATTTTTCTCAGCATCAGGGTCTTTTCCAGAGTCAGTTCTTTGCATCATGTGGCCAAAGTACTGGAGTTTCAGCTTCAGCATCAGTCCTTCCAATGCATATTCAGGACTGATTTCCTTTAGGATGGACTGGTTGGATCTCCTTGCAGTCCAAGGGACTCTCAAGCCTCACCTCCAACACCACAGTTCAAAAGCATCAATTCTTTGGCACTCAGCTTTCTTTACAGTCCAATTCTCACTTCCACACATGAGTACTGGAAAAACCATAGCTTTGACTAGACGGACCTTTGTTGGCAAAGTAATGTCTCTGCTTTTTAATATGTTGTCTAGGTGGGTCATAGCTTTTCTTCCAAGGAGCAAGTGTCTTTTAATTTCATGGCTGCAGTCACCATCTGCAGTGATTTTGGAGCCCAATAAAATAAAGTCTGTCACTGTTTCCCCATCTATTTGTCATGAAGCAATGCGACTGGAAGCCATGATCTTAGTTTTTTAAATGTTTTGTTTTAAGCCAGCTTTTGCCACTCTCCTATTCCACCTTCAACAAGAGGTTCTTTAGTTCTTATTCCCTTTCTGCCATAAGAGTGATGTCATCTGCCTGTCTGAAGTTATTGATATTTCTCTGCTGAATCTTGATTTCAGCTTGTGCTTCCTCCAGTCTGGCATTTCACATGATCAATGCTTGAATATGTTAAATATTAGAGTGACAATATACAGCCTTGGTATATTCCTTTCCCAATTGGGAAACAGTCTGTTTTTCCATGTCCAGTTCTAATTGTTGCTTCTTGACCTGCAAACAGATTCCTCAGGAGGCAGGTAAGGTGGTCTGGTATTCCCTTCTTTTTAAGAATTTTCCACAATTTATTGTGATCCACACAGTCAAAGACTTTAGTGCAGTCAATGAAGAAGAAGTAGCTTTATTTTTGGAATGCTCTTGCTTTTTCTATGATCCAATGAATGTTGGCAATTTGATCTTTGGTTCCTCCACCTTTTCTAAATCTAGCTTGACCATCTGGAAGTTCTCAGTTCACATACTGTTGAAACCTAGCTTAGAGAATTTTGAGCATTACTTTGCTTGAATGTGAGATGAGTGCAATTGTGTGGTAATTTGAACATGCTTTGGCATTGCCTTTCTTTGGGATTGGAATGAAAACTGACCTTTTCCAGTCCTGTGGCCACTGCTGAGTTTTCCAAATTTGCTGGCATTTTGATTGCAGCACTTTCACAGCATCATCTTTCAGGATTTGAAATAGCTCAATGGGAATTCCATCACCTCCCCTAGATTTGTTCATGGATGTTTTCTAAGGCCCACTTGACATCACCCTCCAGGATGTCTGGCTCTAGGTAAGTGATCACACCATTGTGGTTATCTGGGTCATTAAGATCTTTTTTTGTATAGTGACTTAAAAAGAGTTAAATAGGCAAACTAAATCTGAAAAAATAGTAACTGAAATTAAGGACTCATTGGCTGGTTTGTCATAAGAAGAAAACAGCAAGAGAAAAGATCAAATATGTAAAGAAGAAAATCAATGGAAACTATTAATACCAAATCTGAATCTCAGAGAAAAATAATTTAAAAGTAGCCAAATAAAACATCAGATCAGATCAGATCAGATCAGTCGCTCAGTCATGTCCGACTCTTTGTGACCCCATCAGGCCTCCCTGTCCATCACCAACTCCCAGAGTTCACTCAAACTCATGTCCATCGAGTCAGTGATGCCATCCAGCCATCCCATCCTCTGTCATCCCCTTCTCCTCCTGCCCCCAATCCCTCCCAGCATCAGAGTATTTTACAAGGAGTCAACTCTTCGCATGAGGTGGCCAAAGTACTGAAGTTTCAGCTTTAGCACCAGTCCTTCCAAAGAAATCCCAGAGCTGATCTCCTACAGAATGGACTGGTTGGATCTCCTTGCAAGAGATCTCCAAGGGACTCTCAAGAGTCTTCTCTAACACCACAGTTCAAAAGCATCAATTCTTCGGTGCTCAGCCTTCTTAACAGTCCAACTCTCACATCCATACATGACCACAGGAAAAACCATAGCCTTAACTAGATGAACCTTTGTTGGCAAAATCATGTCTCTGCTTTTGAATATGCTATCTAGGTTGGTCATAACTTTCCTTCCAAGGAGTAAGCGTCTTTTAATTTCATGGCTGCAATCACCATCTACAGTGATTTTGGAGCCCAGAAAAATAAAGTCTGACACTGTTTCCTCTGTTTCCCCATCTATTTCCCATGAAGTGATGAGACCGGATGCCACGATCTTCGTTTTCTGAAGATCTTTTTCACTCTCCACTTTCACTTTCATCAAGAGGCATTTAGTTCCTCTTCACTTTCTGCCATAAGGGTGGTGTCATCTGCATATCTGAGGTTATTGGTATTTCTCCCGGCAATCTTGATTCCAACTTGTGCTTCTTCCAGTCCAGCGTTTCTCATTATGTACTCTGCATATAAGTTAAATAAACAGGGTGACAATACACAGCCTTGACGTACTCCTTTTCCTATTTGGAACCAGTCTGTTGTTCCATGTTCAGTTCTAACTGTTGCTTCCTGGCCTGCATACAAATTTCTCAAGAGGCAGATCAGGTGGTCTGGTATTCCCATCTCTTTCAGAATTTTCCACAGTTTATTGTGATCCACACAGTCAAAGGCTTTGGCATAGTCAATACAGCAGAAATAGATGTTTTTCTGGAACTCTCTTGCTTTTTCCATGATCCAATGTATGTTGGCAATTTGATCTCTGGTTCCTCTGCCTTTTCTAAAACCAGCTTGAACATCAGGAAGTTCACGGTTCACATATTGCTGACGCCTGGCTTTGAGAATTTTGAGCATTACTTTACTAGTGTGTGAGATGAGTGCAATTGTGCAGTAGTTTGAGCATTCTTTGGCATTGTCTTTCTTTGGGATTGGAATGAAAACTGACCTTTTCCAGTCCTGTGGCCACTGCTGAGTTTTCCAAATTTGCTGGCATATTGAGTGTCGCACTTTCACAGCATCATCTCTCAGGATTTGGAATACCTCAACTGGAATTCTATCACCTCCACTAGCTTTGTTTGTAGTGATGCTTTCTAAGGCCCACTTGACTTCACATTCCAGGATGTCTGGCTCTAGGTCAGTGATCACACCATCGTGATTATCTGGGTTGTGAAGATCTTTTTTGTACAGTTCTTCTGTGTATTCATGCCATCTCTTCTTAATATCTTCTGCTTCTGCTAGGTCCATACCATTTCTGTCCTTTATCGAGCCCATCTTTGCATGAAATGTTCCTTTGGTATCTCTGATTTTCTTAAAGAGATTTCTAGTCTTTCCCATTCTGTTGTTTTCCTCTATTTCTTTGCATTGATCTAGCAGAAGCATGAGATACATGAAGGAATACTGTCAGATCCTAACATAAAGTTTATTGTTCAGTCACTAAGGCTTTTCATACTGTTCATGGGATTCTCAAGGCAAGAATACTTTGACTGTGTGGATCACAACAAACTGTGGAAGATTCTTCAGGAGATAGGAATAGGAATACTAGACCACCTTACCTGCCTCCTGAGAAATATGTATGCAGGTCAAGGAGCAACAGCTAGAACTGGACATGGAAAAACAGACTGGTTCCAAATTGGAAAAGGACTATGTCAAGGCTGTATATTTCACCCTGCTTATTTAACTTATTATACAGAGTACATCATGAGAAATGCTGGACTGGAAGAAGCATAAGCTGGAATCAAGATTGCTGGGAGAAATATCAATTACCTCAGATATGCACATGACACCACCCTTATGGCAGAAAGTGAAGAGGAACTAAAGAGCTTCTTGATTAAAGTAAAAGAGGAGAGTGAAAAAGTTGGCTTAAAACTCAACATTCATAAAACTAAGATCATGACATCCGGTCCCATCACTTCATGGCAAGTAGATGGGGAAACAATGGAAACAGTGAGAGACTTTATTATTTGTGTGGGGGGGTGGGGGTCCAAAATCACTGCAGATGGTGGCTGCAACCATGAAATTAAAAGACACTTACTCCTTGAACGAAAAGCTATGACCAACTTAGACAGCATATTAAAAAGCAGAGACATATCTTTGCCAACCAAGGTCCGTCTAGTCAAAGCTATGGTTTTTCCAGTAGTCATGTATGGATGTGTTCTGGAGAAGGAAGTGGCAACCCACTCCAGTATTTTGCCTGGAGAATCCCAGGGACAGAGGAGCCTGGTGGGCTGCTGTCTATGGGGTTGTGCAGAGTCAGACATGACTGAAGTGATGCAGCAGCAGCAGCAGCAGCATGTACGAATGTTAGGGTTGAGTTATAAAGAAAACTGAGTGGCAAAGAATTGATGCTTTTGAACTGTGGTGTTGGAGGTGAGGCTTGAGAGTCCCTTGGACTGCAAGTAGATCTGACCAGTCCATCCTAAAGGAAAGCAGTTCTGAATATTCATTGGAAGGACTGATGCTGAAGCTGAAACTCCAATACTTTGGCCACATGATGCAAAGAACTGACTCATTGGGAAAGACCCTGATGCTGGAAAAGATTGAAGGCAGGAGGAGAAGGTGGATAGAGGATGAGATGGTTGGATGGCATCACCAACTCAATGGACATGAGATGAGCAAACTTCAGGAGTTGGTGATGGGCAGGGAAGCCTGGCGTGCTGCAGTGCATGGGGTTGTAAAGAGTTGGACACAACTGAGCAATTGAACTGAACTGAGTCACTAAGTCATATCAGACTCTTTGGACCCCATGGGCTATAGCCCATCAGACTCTTCTGTCCATGGAATTTTCCAGGCAAGAATACTGGAACGTGTAGCCATTTCCTACTCCAAGGGATCTCCCCAGCCTAGCGATGGAACTGGTGTCTCCTGCGTTGGCAGGTTGGATTCTTTACCACTAGAATCACCAGGGAAGCCCAGCATAAACTTTAGAGCTCCAGAAAGAAGGGACAGGTGAGAAGTAAAATAGCAAGAAATTGTGTTTTAAGAAAAAATTGTGAGAAAACTTTTCCAAATTGATGTACTATATCTATAATACATTATAGAATTTGATTAAATTCCAGGAAGTATTATGGATTAATTGGGTGTATAATTAATTATTTAAGCACATCAGAATAAAATTGCCTTAAATAGAAGATAGAGAATCCAAAAAATAATTGAGGATGAAAATAAATTATTTTTAAAAGGGGAACAGTAGATCCGAGGAAAGATGCTCACACAGAATTATGGAAGCCAGAAATCAATAAAGCAATATATTTGATGTGATTTAAAAAAACATTTTGCTCCCTAGAATGCTATAATCAGCAAAAATATACATGGACAATCAAGGTGTCCTATAGATGTTTTAAATAGCAGAAGTATAGAGGATCTGTCACCAACAGGACCTTTGTACTATACACACTAAAGAAGCGCTTTGAGCTGAAGATTAGTGATCCAGGTGGGAGCAGAAAACTTAAGAAAGGAATAAAGGAAACCCTTGGTGGAAATTATGCAGATTTATATAAACAACATCAATGATTATTTAAGGAACAATGGTAATGTGTGCTTGGTCGCTCAGTTGTGTCCAACTCTTTGCTACCCCAAGGACTGAAGCCCTCCAGGCTCCTATGTCCATGGGGATTCTCCAGGCTAGCATACTGGAGTGGGTTGGCATGCTTTTCTCCAGGGGATCTTCCCAACCCAGGGGTTGAACACAGGTCTCCCACATTTCAGCTAGATTCTTTACCATCTGAGCCATCAAGGAAGCCCAATAGTGATTAATAACACAGTATTTTAGGTGTATATTTTTATACGTTTTGAAATTTGGATAGATTTATGTACCATGACCACAAACAGGATACAGAGCAATTTTCCTCCTAAACTTCCTTATATGTATTTAGAGTTCTTTATATTTTCAAGATTCAATTCTCTGTTTGATACTAGATTTTAAAATATTTTCTGTCACTCATTGGCTTCTCCTCAAAAAAAAGGGACTATATTTAATATACTATGTACAATACTTGTATGCCAAAAAGCATAAGTAACATTTACAGAAACTAAAGAGACCTAAGTGGGGAAATTTATCTTAATCATGAATTGGATGACTTAATATTGCTAATATATCATTCACCCCAAATAGATTTCCAAATTCAAAGCAATTTCAACCAAATTCCCAGCATTTTAAAAAATACATTGATCATTTACATTTGGAGACGCAAAGAAAAATAAATATAGAAAACAATTTTGAAAGAGAAAAAATGGTTGGAGGATTTCACTGTCTGATTTCAAGTCTTACTACAAAGCTATTCTACTCAAGACAATGTGGTAGTGGCATAAACAAAAACACATAGCTCAATGAACTTTTCCAGAACAGGGGATATACAAGTCCACATGTATGTGGCCAACAGATTCTTTAAAATAGTATCAATTTGGAAAGGACAATCTGTTCATCAAATACTGGTGAAACAACTGGATAGCCGTGATAAGCAATGAACCTATTCTTTCTTTTCACAACTAAAAAATAAACTTATAATTCAGTTCATTTCAGTTCAGTCGCTCAGTCGTGTCCGACTCTTTGCGACCCCATGAATCGCAGCACACCAGGCCTCCCTGTCCATCACCAACTCCCGGAGTTCACTCAGACTCACGACCATCGAGTCAGTGATGCCATCCAGCCATCTCATCCTCTGTCGTCCCCTTCTCCTCCTGCCCCCAATCCCTGCCAGCATCAGAGTCTTTTCCAATGAGTCAACACTTCGCATGAGGTGACCAAAGTACTGGAGTTTCAGCTTTAGCATCATTCCCTCCAAAGAAATCCCAGGGCTGATCTCTTTCAGAATGGACTGGTTGGATCTCCTTGCAGTCCAAGGGACTCTCAAGAGTCTTCTCCAACACCACAGTTCAAAAGCATCAATTCTTCCATGCTCAGCCTTCTTCACAGTCCAACTCTCACATCCATACATGACCACAGGAAAAACCATAGCCTTGACTAGACGGACCTTTGTTGGCAAAGTAATGTCTCTGCTTTTGAATATTGTATCTAGGTTGTTCATAACTTTCCTTCTAAGGAGTAAGAGTCTTTTAATTAATTAGCTTTATACTTAAATGAAAAAGGAAAGGTAAAAATTTAGGGGAAAAATCATACACAGGATAAGAAAGATTTATTAGCTAGGACACATTAAACTGTCTATGGAAATAATAAAAACAGTGAAAGACCTTATTTTCTTGAGCCCCCAAATCACCACAGATGGTTGCTGCAGCCATGAAATTAAAAGACACTTGCTCATTGGAAGAAAAGCAATGACCAACCTAGACAGCATATTAAAAAGCAGAGATATTATTTTGCTGACAAAGTTCTGTCTAGTCAAAGCTATGGCTTTTCCAGTAGTCATGCATGCTTGTGAGAGCTGGACCATAAAGGTTGTGTGCTCAGTCAGGGAAGTCTGATGTGCTGCAGTACATGGAATCACAAAGAGTCAGACCTGACTGAGAGACTGAGCAACAACAACAATGGAAAAAATAGACATTTAACTTTAACAAAACTAAAATTGTCTTCAAAAAATATCACTAAGAAAATATGAATGACTGCTAAGAACACTAATATCAAATAAAATTAATACATATATGTACTAAAGTCATATCAAAAATATATTAAAAGCTCTGACAATTCAATAGAAACTGTGTATTAGTTGCTCAGTTGTGTCTGACTCTGTGATTTCATGGACTGTAGCTCACCAGGCTCCACTGTCATGGGATTTTCTGGGCAAGAATACCAGAGGTGGGAGGCAGTCCTAAGATGGTGGAGGAATAGGGTGGGGAGACCACTTTCTCTCCCACAAATTCATTGAAAGATCATTTGAATGCTGAGCAACTTCCACGAAACAACTTTTGAACACTGGTGGAGGACACCAAGCACACAGAAAGCCAGCCCATTCTCTTTGAAAGGAGGTAGGACAAAATATAAAAGACAAAAAGAGAGACAAAAGAGTTAGGGATGGAGACCTGTCCTGGGGAAGGAGTCGTGAAGAAGTTTCCAAACATCAGGAAACTCTCTTACCGGTGGGTCTGTGGGGAGTTTTGGAATCTCAGAGGGCAACATAATCAGGAAAACAAACAAACAAACACAGAATACCGCCTAACCACAACTCCCAGTGAAGAAACCCGGATGCTTGCTGCTGCCACCAGTGAGCGGGGGCTGAACAGGGAGGCACGGGTTGCATGCTTAGGGTTCGGACCAGGCCTGAATGCCCTGACGACAATCTGAGGGAGCTAACATGAGATAGTAATCCAAACTGCGGGGCTATATCCAGAGAGAGGCAAAAAGAGAGAGAGAGAGAGAGAGAGGGAACTTTCCCTCAAAAAGCTCTAATCTAAGGTGCAGCCTGGGCTGCTCACAGACAAAGGATTGAGCATATACCAAAGGAGAGCTAGCCACCTGTTGACTGGCCCATTTCCCTGCTGGAGGCAGAGAGACAGGAGGGTGACAGCCAGAGCTGGAAGGCAAGGGACAATCTTGGCCCCAGAGACGACATACTCCACCAAATTGTGAGCAGTCTCCCAGTTGCTAACCAAGTCTTCCTGGGATCCTGGACGGTTGACATCTGCCAGGAGGGTCGCAGCCAGAGATCAGCTCACCAGAGGAGAAACACAGCACACCAGAGATGGTGCTTTTGTGGCGCACCCAGGAAACTGAGCGGCTGGGACTGGGGAGGTGATTAAGATGCACAGCCCACCTGGGACAGTGCGCTCACCAAGCAACTGGTCACCTGAGCTGCTCGGACATTGGAAGGGCAAAAAACGCATGCCCAACCAAGTCTGTGCCTTTGTGGAGTGCCCGAGAACCTGAACCTGAGCAGCTTAGACCTGGGAAGTGCACGAAACCCAGAACCTGCTTTGGACAATTCCCCTGCTGAGCAACCTGGAGCCTGAGCTGATTGGGAAAGCACATGTGCCATGAGCTGGGGCAAACCCAGTGTGGTCCAAACACTGCAAGCATTTCTCACACACGCCAGTGATATTTGTTTGCAGTGTTCCTCCCTCCCCACAGCACAACTGAACAAGTGAGCCTAAATAAGTGATGACATTCACCTCTTTGTGTCAGAGCAGAAATTAGACACTGAAGAGACTTGCAAACAGAGGAAGCCAAAATAAGCAAAGAGGGAACTGCTCTGGAAGTGACAGGTGCAATAGATATAAAACCCTGTAGTTAGCATTGACTAAACATTGAAAGGGGCCTATAGGCCTTGTGAAGAAGTATAAGCTGGAGCAGGGAAATATCTGAAACTGAACTGACCACACACTGCCCTCAACAGCTTCAGAGAAATTTCTAGATATATTTTTACTATTACCATTTTTTAATTTTTTAAATTAAAAAAATTTTAAGTTCTTTATTACTCCTTTAATTTTCATTTTATAATCTACTATTACCTTGCAAAAAAAAGGACCTTATTTTTAAAGCAAATTACATGTATATATATTTTATAATTTTTGTGATTGATTTTGTTTTATATTTTTAAATTTGTATTTTTGAGAGTCATACCTCCACTCTAGATTTGTAATCTTTGTTTCTTGGTATTTGTTATCAATTTTGTACCTTTAAGAATCTAATCTTCAGTGCCCATTTTTACTTAGGGGTGTGATTACTGGCTTGATTGCTCTTTCCCCTTTTGACTCTCCCTTTTCTCTCCCAGGTCACCTCTATCTCCTCCTTTCCCCTTCTCTTCTCTGCTTAACTCTGTGAATCTCTCTGGGTGTTCCGGGCTGTGGAGAACACTTAGGGAGCTGATTACTGGCTAGATTGGTCTCTCCCCTTTTGACTCCCCCTCTACTCCTCCTGGTCACCTCCATCTCCCTCCTCCCTCTTCTCTTCTCTATGTAACTCTGTGAACCTCTCTGGGTGTTCCTCACTGTGGAGAATCTTTTCACCATAACCTAGATGTTTTATCATCTGTGCTGTATGGATGGAGAAGTCTTTAGGCTACTGTAAGAATAAGACTGAAAGCCAGAGGCAGGAGGCTTAATCCAAAACTTGAGAACACCTGCAAACTCCTGACTCCAGGGAACATTAATTGACAAAAGTTCATCCAAAAGGCTCCATACCTACACTGAAACCAAGCTTATCCCAAGAGCCAACAAGTTCCAGAACAAGACATACCATGCTAATTCTCCAGCAACACAGGAACATAGCCCTGAGCATTAAAATGTAGGCTGCCTAAAGTCACACCAAACCCATAGACACCTCAAAACTCACTGGACACTTCATTGCACTCCAGAGAGAAGAGATCCAGCTCCACCCACCAGAACACTGATACAAGCTTCCCTAACCAGGAAACCTTGACAAGCCACAAGTCCACGCCCCCGACCCCCGCCACCCCAGGGAGCAACCTCCAAAATAAAGAGGAACCACAAACTTCCAGAATACAGAAAGGCCACCCCAAACACAGCAACCTAAACAAAATGAAAAGGCAGAGAAATATTCAGCAGATAAAGGAACATGATAAATGCCCACCAAACCAAACAAAAGAGGAGACAGGGAGTCTACCTGAAAAAGAATTCAGAATAATGATAGTAAAGATGATCCAAAATCTTGAAAACAAAATGAAATTACAGATAAATAGACTAGAGAAAAGGATTGAGAAGATGAAAAAAAAAAGTTTAACAAGGACCTAGAAGAAACAAAAAAGAGTTGATCAATAATGAATAATGCAATAACTGAGATCAAAAGCACTCTGGAGAGAATCAACAGTAGAATAACTGAGGCAGAAGATAGGATAAGTGAGGTGGAAGATAGAATGGTGGAAATAAATGAAGCAGAGTGGAAAAAAGAAAAAAGAATTAAAAGAAATGAAGACAACCTCAGAGACCTCTGGGACAATGTTAAATGCCCCAACATTCAAATCATGAGTCCCAGAAGAAGACAAAAAGAAAGGCCATGAAAAAATACTTGAGAAGATAATAGTTGAAAACGTCCCTAAAATAGGGAAGGAAATAGCCACCCAAGTCTAAGAAACCTGAGAGTCCCAAACAGGATAAACCCAAGACAAAACACCCCAAGACACATATTAATCAAATTAATGAAGATCAAACACAAGGAGCAAATATTAAAAGCAGCAAGGGAAAAGCAATGAATAACACACAAGGGGATTCCCATAAGGATAACAGCTGATTTTTTAATAGAAACTCTTCAGGCCAGAAGGGAATGGCAGGACACACTTAAAGTGATGAAAGAGAAAAACCTACAACTCAGATTACTATAACCAGCAAGGATCTCGTTCAAATATGAAGGAGAAATCAAAAGCTTTACAGACAAGCAAAAGCTGAGAGAAATCAGCACCACCAAACAAGCTCTTCAACAAATGCTAAAGGATCTTCTCTAGACAGGAAACAGAAAAGATTTATAAACTTGAACCCAAGACAACAAAGTAAATGGCAATGGTATCATACTTATCAATAATTACCTTAAATGTAAATGGGTTGAATGCCCCAACCAAAAGACAAAGAGTGGTGAATGGATACAAAAACAAGACCCCTATATATGCTGTCTATAAGAGACCTACTTCAAAACAGGGGACACATACAGACTGAAAGTGAAGGACTGGAAAAGGATATTTCATGCAAATGGAGACCAAAACAAAGCAGGAGTAGCAATACTCATATCAGATAAAATAGACTTTGAAATAAAGGCTGTGAAAAGAGACAAAGAAGGACACTACATAATGATCAGAGGATCAATCCAAGAAGATATAACAATTATAAATATATATGCACCCAACATTGGAGCACAACAATATGTGAGGCAAATGCTAACAAGTATGAAATGGGAAATTAACAGTAACGCAATAATAGTGGGAGACTTTAATATCCCACTCACACCTATAGATAGATCAACTAAACAGAAGGAAACACAAACTTTAAATGACGCAATGGACCAGTTAGACCTAATTGATATCTATAGGACATTTCAGCCCAAAACAATGAATTTAACCTTTTTATCAAGTGCACATGGAACATTATCCAGGTTAGTTCACACACTGGGCCATAAATCTAGCATTGGTGAATTAAAAAAAAATTGAAATAATTTCAAGCATCTTTTCTGATCATAGTGAGGTAAGATTAGCTGTCAACTACAGGAAAAAAAAAACTATTAAAAATATAAACATATGGAGGCTAAACAATACACTTCTGAATAACCAACAAATCACAGAAGAAATAAAAAAACAAATCAAAATATGCATAGAAACAAAAGAAAATGAAAACACAACAACCCAAAACCTATGGGAGTCAGTAAAAGCAGTGCTAAAGGGAAGGTTCATAGCAATACAAGCTTACCTGAAGAAATAAGAGAAAAATCAAATAAATAACCTAACTTTACACCTAGTGAGTGAAAGTTGCTCAGTCGTGTTTGACTCTTTGTGACCCCATAGACTATACAGTCCATGGAATTCTCCAGGCCAGAATAGTGCATAGCCTTTCCCTTCTCCAGGGGATCTTCCCAACCCAGGGATCAAACCCAGGTATCCCACATTGCAGGTGGATTTTTTACGAGCTGAGCTATCTAAAGCAACTAGAAAAAAAGAAATGAAGAACCCTGGAGTTAGTAGAAGGAAAGAAATCATAAAAATTAGGGCAGAAATAAATGAAAAAGGAAACCATAGCAAAAATCAACAAACGTAAAGCTGGTTCTTTGAGAAGATAAATAAAATAGACAAATTATTAGCCAGACTCATCAAGAAAGAAAGGGAGAAGAATAAAATGAACAAAATTAGAAATGGAAATGGAGAAATCACAACAGACAACACAGAAATACAAAGGATCATAAGAGACTACTATCAGGAACAATATGCCAATAAAATGGACAACTTGGAAGAAATGGTCAAATTCTTAGAAAAGTATAACCTTCCAAAGCTGAACCAGGAAGAAATAGAAAATCTTAATAGACCCATCACAAACATGGAAATCAAAAATGTAATAAAAAATCTAACAAACGAAAGCACAGGACCAGATGGCTTCATAGGTGAATTCTACCAAAAATTTAGAGAAGAGTTAATGCCTATCCTACTCAAACTCTTCCAGAATATTGCAGAGGAAGATAAACTGCCAAAGTCATTCTATGAGGCTACCATCACCCTAATACCAAAACCAGACAAAGATGCCACAAAAAAAGAAAACTACAGGCCAATATCACTGATGAACACAGATGCAAAAATCATTAACAAAATTCTAGCAAACAAAATCCAGCAACATATTAAAAGATCATACATCATGACCAAGTAGGCTTTATCCCAGAGATGCAAGTATTCTTCAATATTCGCAAATCAATCAATGTAATATACCACATTAACAAATTGAAAGATAAAAATCATATGATTATTTCAATAGATGCAGAGAAAGCCTTTGACAAAATTCAACATCCATTTATGATAAAAACTCTCCAGAAAGCAGGCATAGAAGGAACATACTTCAACATAATAAAAGCCATGTATGATAAACCCACAGCAAACATTATCCTCAATGGTGAAAAATTGAAGCATTTCCTCTAAAGTCAGGAACAAGACAAGTGCGCCCACTCTCACCACTACTATTCAACATAGTTTTGGAAGTTTTAGCCACAGCAATCAGAGAAGAAAAAGAAATAAAATGAAACCAAATTGGAAAAGAAGAAGTAAAACTCCCACTGTTTGCAGACGACATGATGCTCTACATAGAAAATCTTAAAGACACCACTAGAAAATTAGTGGAGCTAATCAATGAATACAGTAAAGTTGCAGGGTATAAAATTAACACACAGAAATCCCTTGCATTCCTATACACTAACAATGAGAAAACAGAAAGAGAAATTAAGGAAAAAATTCCATTCACAATTGTGATGTAAAGAATAAAATACTTAGGAATAAATCTACCTAAAGAGAAAAAAAACCTGTATATAGAAAACTATAAAATACTGATGATATAAATCAAAGATGACACAAACAGATGGAGAAATATACCATGTTCATGGATTGGAAGAATCAATATAGTGAAAATGAGTATACTACCAAAAGCAATCTATAGATTCAATACAATCCCTATTAATCTACCAACAGTATTTTCCAGAGAAGTAGAACAAATAATTTCACAATTTGTATGGAAATATGAAAAACTTTGAATAGCCAAAGCAATCTTGAGAAAGAAGAATGGAACTGGAGGAAACAACTTGCCTGACTTCAGACTATACAAAGCTACAGTCATTAAGACAGTAAGGTACTGGCCCAAATTCAGAAATATAGATCAATGGAACAAAATAGAAAGCCTGGAGACAAATCCAAACACCTATGGACACCTTATCTTTGACAAAGGAGGCAAGAATATACAATGGAGAAAAAGACAATCTCTTTAACAAGTGGTGCTGGGAAAACTGGTCAACCACTTGTAAAATAATGAAACTAGAACACTTTCTGACAGCATACATAAAAATAAACTCAAAATGGATTAAAGACCTAAATGTAAGGCCAGAAACTATAAAACTCCTAGAGGAAAACATAGGCAAAACACTCTCTGACATAAATCACAGCAGGATCCTCTATGACCCACTTCTCAGAGTAATGGAAATAAAGGCAAAAATGAACAAACGGGACTTAATTAAACTCAAAAGCTTTTGTGCAATGAAGGAAACTATAAGCAAGGTGAAAAGACAGCCTTCAGAATGGGAGAAAATAATAGCAAAAAAAGCAACTGACAAAGAATTAATCTCAAAAATGTATAAGCAGCTCATGCAGCTCAATTCCAGAAAAATAAATGACCCAGTAAAATAATTGACCAGAGAACTAAATAGACATTTCTCCAAAGAAGACATACAGATGGATAACAAATGCATGAAAAGATGCTTAACATCACCCATTATCAGAGAAACGCAAATCAAAATCACAATGAGGTACTATCTCACGCCAGTCAGAATGGCTGCTATCAAAAAGTCTACAAACAATAAATGCTGGAGAGGGTGTGGAGAAAAGGGAACCCTCTTACACTGTTGGTGGGAAGGCAAACTATTACAGCCACTATGGAGAACAATATAGAGATTCCTTAAAAAACTGGAAACAGAACTGCCATGTGACCCAGCAATCCCACTGCAATCCCAGCAATCCCAGCAATCCCACTGGGCATGCACACCAAGGAAACCAGAATTGAAAGAGACACGTGTACCCCAATGTTCATTGCAGCACTGTTTACAATAGCTAAGACATGGAAGCGACCTAAATGTTCATCGGCAGATGAATGGATAAGAAAGCTGTGGTATATATACACAAGGGAATATTACTCAACCATTAAAAATAATGCCTTTGAATCAGTTCTAATGAGGTGGATGAAACTGGAGCCTATTATATAAAGTGAAGTAAGTCAGAAAGAAAAACACCAATACAGTATATTAATGCATATATATGGAATTTAGAAAGATGACAACAATGACCCTATATGCAAGACAGCAAAAGAGACACAGATGTAAATAACAGACTTTTGGACTCTGTGGGAAAAGGTGAGGGTAGGATGATTTGAGAGAATAGCATTGAAACAAGTATATTACCTTATGTGAACTAGATCACCAGTCCAGGTTCGATGCATGAGACAGGGTGCTCAGGGCCAGTGCAGTGGGATGACCCTGAGGGATGGGATGGGGAGGGAGGTGGGAGGGGGTTCAGGATGGGGAACACATGTATATCCATGGTTGACTCATGTGAATGTATGGGAAAAACCACTACAATGTTGTAGAGTAATTAATTAGCCTCCAATTAAAATAAATAAATTAATTAAAAAAATAAAAATAAAAGTGAACAATTTCAGCACCTGCTAAACAAATAAGTTTTGTCTAAAAGATTTTTTTCATTTATTTTATAATTGGATCAAAATTGCTTTAAAATATTGTGTTGGTTTCTGAGGTGTAACAACTCAAGTCAGCCATAATTATACACATGAAAGATTTTTGATGTCGTTATTTGATTAGGTTTTTAAAATATTGAGTCATAGTTACATTTCTGAGGTAATAAATCAATAAATAGTTGATTGTGATGTTTTTCTTTTAAATTTCTGTTGAATTATATCAGACAGTTAAAAATACTAATTAAAATTTAGATTTTGTATATTTATAAAATGAAAATGTCTAAGTTAAAAAAAAAGAGAGAATACCAGAGTGAGTTGCCATTTCCTTCTATAGGGGATTTTCCAGTCCTAGGAATCAAACCTGGGTTTCCTGCATTGCAGGCAGATTCTTTACCATCTGAACCATGAGCCCAATAAAAATAATCAAATATTCAAACTGACTCTTTACAAAATATGATGGACAATTAGCCACAGTTTAACATCAGTAATTATAATGGATATGTAAATTATGAAATTTGCATGGATATGTAAATCATATAATTTATATCATTATAAATGGGATTCTACTATATAATTTCTGTAATGGTTAATGTTAACAACACTAAAAAAATTAAGCGTTGCAGAAGTTATGGTATAATCAGAGCTCTCCTATACTCTTGGGGTATTAGGAAATTATATAACCATTTTAGAAAAATGTTTAGCAGTTTCTAGTTATCTAAGCTCATAAAACTCAGAAATTAAAGTGAATGATAACAAAAAGATTTAAGCAAGAATTTTCATAGCACTATTAGTCATAATGGCCCCAAACTGGAAACAACTGAAGGTCTGTCAGCAGGCAGATGGAGAAACAAACAGTGATACATAGTATATGGTTCCATTTATTTGAAAATCCAGAATAGACAAACTTATAAAACAGAAATTAGATGAATTGGTTCCAGGGGATAGGGGTAGAAGCTGTCAAGACTGATTACTAAAGGGTAGGGGACTTCTTGGAGTGATGAAAACGTTCTAAAATTAGATAGTGGTGATAGTGATCAACTTTTCAGTCAGTTCAGTTCAGTTCAGTCGCTGAGTCGTGTCCGACTCTTTGCAACCCCATGAATCGAAACACGCCAGGCCTCCCTGTCCATCACCAACTCCCGGAGTTCACCCAAACTCATGTGCATCGAGTTGGTGATGCCATCCAGCCATCTCATCCTCTGTCGTCCCCTTCTCCTCCTGCCCCCATTCCCTCCCAGCATCAGGGTCTTTTCCAATGAGTCAACTCTTCGCATGAGGTGGCCAAAGTATTGATCAACTCTTAAAATATACTAAAAAGCACTGAATTCACAGTCTTAAAAGAATAAATTTTATGGCACCTGAATTTTATTTCAATGAAGTTATTAAAAAATAAACATGTTATAATAATAAGATGGATTAGAATACTGCAATAAAGAGAATGAACTACTGACAAAAAAAGACGGATCAATCTTTAAAAAGATATTGTACTAATTGAAGGAAACAGAAACAAGAGTGTACAGTTATTTACTCTACTTTTATTAATTCAAAACTAGGAAAAATACACTGATGATGACAGATGTCAGAATGTTAAGAATAGTTAGAAGTTAAAATAAATGTATGTATTCCAGAAGTTGGTAAAGGTGGAAAGGGAGGCATTTTAGTGTATCTTAGTGAAATATTCTATATCATCTGTTTGTGATTACTGTACATATATAAAAAGATCCTCACAACCAAGATAATCATGATGGTGCGATCACTCACCTAGAGCCAGACATCCTGGAATGTGAAGTCATGTGGGCCTTAGAAAGCATCACTACGAACAAAGCTAGCAGAGGTGATGGAATTCCAGTGGGGCTATTTCAAATCCTGAAAGATGATGCTGTGAAAGTGCTGCACTCAATATGCCAGCAAATTTGGAAAACTCAGCAGTGGCCACAGGACAGGAAAAGGTCAGTTTTCATTCCAAACTCAAAGAAAGGCAATGCCAAAGAATGCTCAAACTACTACACAATTGCACTCATCTCACATGCTAGTAAAGTAATGCTCAAAATTCTCCAGGCCAGGCTTCAACAATACATGAACCGTGAACTTCCAGATGTTCAAGCTGGTTTAGAAAAGGCAGAGGAACCAGAGATCAAATTGCCAACATCCGCTGGATCATCGAAAAAGAAAGAGAGTTCCAGAAAAACATCTATTTCTGCTTTATTGACTATACCAAAGCCTTTGACTGTGGGGATCACACTAAACTGTGGAAAATTCTGAAAGAGATGGGAATACCAGACCACCTGATCTGCTTCTTGAGAAATTTGTTTGCAGGTCAGGAAGCAAAAGTTAGAACTGAACATGGAACAACAGACTGGTTCCAAATAGGAAAAGGAGTACATCAAGGCTGTATACTATCACCCTGTTTATTTAACTTACATGCAGAGTACATCATGAGAAATGCTGGGCTGGAAGAAGCACAAGCTGGAATCAAGATTGCTGGGAGAAATCTCAATAACCTCAGATATGCAGATGATACCACCCTTATGGCAGAAAGTGAAGAGGAACTAAAAAGCCTCTTGATGAAAGTGAAAGAGGAGAGTGAAGAAGTTGGCTTAAAGCTCAACATTCTGAAAACGAAGATCATGGCATCTGATCCCATCACTTCATGGCAAATAGATGAGGAAACAGTGGAAACAGTGGCAGACTTTATTTTTTTCGGGCTCCAAATACACTGTAGATGGTGATTGCAGCCATGAACTTAAAAGATGCTTACTCCTTGGAAGGAAAGTTCCGACCAACCTAGATAGCATATTCAAAAGCAGAGACATTACTTTGCCAACAAATGTCCGTCTAGTCAAGGCTATGGTTTTTCCTGTGGTCATGTATGGATGTGAGAGTTGGACTGTGAAGAAAGCTGAGCGCCAAAGAATTGATGCTTTTGAACTGTGGTGTTGGAGAAGACTCTTGAGAGTCTCTTGGACTGCAAGGAGATCCAACCAGTCCATTTTAAAGGAGATCAGTCCTGGGATTTCCTTGGAAGGACTGATGCTAAAGCTGAAACTCCAGTACTTTGGCCACCTCATGAGAAGAGCTGACTCATTGGAAAAGACCCTGATGCTGGGAGGGATTGGGGGCAGGAGGAGAAGGGGACGACAGAGGATGAGATGGCTGGATGGCATCACCGACTTGATGGACATGAGTTTGAGTGAACTCCGGGCGTTGGTGATGGACCGGGAGGCCTGGCATGCTGCAATTCATGGGGTCTTAAGAGTTGGACACGACTGAGTGACTAAACTGAACTGAACTGAACTGATGGAAGCATCTCTGAGATGCACACTAAGAATTAGTGCATTTTATGAAAATTATTGCATGTTTTAAATCTTTGGGATCCCCTGGTGGTTCAGATGGTAAAGAATCTGCCTGCAATCCGGGAGACCTGGATTCGATCCCTGGGTTGGGAAGATCTGCTGGAGTGGGTTGGCATGTCAGTCCACTCCAGTAATCTTGCCTGGAGAATCTGCATGGACAAAGCAGCCTAGCAGGCTACAGTCCATGGGGACGCAAAGAGTCGGACATGAACGAATGACTAAGCACCCAATAGCACAATTAAATCTTTACAAAGAAAGTAAGTGCTATTTTTTCTTTTGTGAACTTTTATAAGCATTCAGATAAAAATTTTCATATTTTGAAAAACTCCAATGCTTATGGAAGAATTACTTTTTAAGCTTATTATCACTTATGAATTTATCAATGATTATTTAACTGCAAATATTCAATATCTTAATCATTTTGTTGTCATGACTTTGATGAGTCTTTGGAAGATGAAAAGGTTAATGTACAAGCACTGAACATCTTCATGTCTAAAAGGTATCATTTGTTGTTTCCAGTAATACTTACACTATGACTATTTGTAATCTTACCTAAAGAGAAAAAAAATTATAACATTCGAATAATGTATAATAAACTATGCTTAGAACATTATAAGTGAAAAATATTCTATAAAACACAATTAGATGAAAAGGCATAGAAATATAAGTCTGCAGTGATACATTAAAAATATATATGGTAATCTGTGATGGGTGGAATTTTTCAAAAGTAATTCAAATGCTAATGAATCTGGTTAAATCTTTCAGCTGGGAAATGAGTGGACCTGTGTTTGCAGTTTGTTCTGCCAGCTTCCAATTTCTCTCGGCTGAGAATATCCTTTTATGAATTAATAAAAACTTTCCAGACTGAAAATAGAGGGATATACAGCTTAATGGCTAGAATGTGTTGCCAGGATTTTGTCATGTAGACAGTTTGTTGTGACTAGAACAATGCTCCAGTGCATTGAACTTTAATGTTGAAATGTCAGCTTCCTTCTGAGGCGTTGAGAGGCCAGGCCTATACCGCCTGCCTTTAGAAGAGTGGTCGTTTGCATCTACCTCTGGTCAGTAGAATTTGTGAAGTGAGGATGATGATAACATTAGGCACTTTTGATCTTCCAAATGTGATAAAACATATATTAATAAAAACTAAATGTCCTTCATTTTCAGCATTGAAAAAAAAGAGGAGGGCCCCAAAATGCTAGAAAGAAAGGGCCATTTAAATCATTGTATTTTATCTTGAATTCAAGCCTTTTCAAAACAATAAGTGTTTACTTCTCTTGGAAAAATAGCATAATTTCTTGTTATTGCTTTTCACATTGACCCATGAATAATAGATGCAGTTCAATTTACAGTGACTAAGGGTGATGACTAAGTGCACATGCACACATACACACAGACACACACACACACACACACACAAAGGGTGATGAAACGTGGCTTGATATTAAAGTCAGGCTACAAAAAAGAAAATGTTTTGCATGACACCATCTAGGAAATAACCTCTCTAAAATTCTCAATTTAATCCATGAGGCACTAAAAAAATTAATTTGACTACTGGGTGAATTGTTATTCTCAATGGATTTCTACTGAATAATTCAGAACTGAATTATGTCTATTAGTATGGACTACATAGCTTTTACCAAGTTAATCATTACCTCCCATGGTATCTATCATTTTTATTCAGTTATTCTTAGAAACTAACTTAGCAGGGGGAAAAAGCAATCACACACACACACACACAAATAAGAAATACTCTCCAGAGAGAATTTAGACACAGAATACAAGTCATTGGGTCATACCTTGTGGGCTCACAGTAACTGAATCTGGATTCAGAGCTACATGATAAGTGGAATCATATACATATGCATCATTGACCAAAATACTGAGGTAAATCTAAATCTACTTTTAACAGGAGTTTGCTTGGATGTTCTGAATATTTCTTAAATATCCATATCCATAGCATCCCATATGTAATTTTCAGTGTAATTTTCATTTACAGTGAAGTGAGAACTTAATGAGAGATGTGGTAGTGGTTTAGTTGCTAAGTCATGACTGGCTGTTGCAACCCCATGGGATGTAGCCTGCCAGGTTCTTCTGTCCATGGGATTCTCCAGGCAAGAACATTCCTTCTCCAGGGGATCTTCCCAACCCAGGGATCAAATCTGGATCTCCTGCCTTGCAGGCAGATTCTTTACCTGCAAGGTAAAGCTACAAGGGAAGCTCTTGCAAAACAGTTATTTGTATAATTGCTCTCTAATTTAAAGTATTACAATGATTTTCTTTACATTTGTCTTAACTTGACTGAATTTAAAATTACATGTTTCAATGAAGACAGGATAGGACATTATGGAGCCTGAAACATTCAATTCAGTTTTCTCCAAACTACTGCTGCTGCCAAGTCGCTTCAGTCGTGTCCAAATCTGTGCGACCCCATAGACGGCATCCCACCAGGCTCCGCCGTCCCTGGGATTCTCTAGGTAAGAACACTGGAGTGGGTTGCCATTTCCTTCTCCAATGCATGAAAGTGAAAGTGAAGTAGCTCAGTCTTGTCTGACTCTTCATGATGCCATGGTCTCCAGCCTACCAGGCTCCTCCACCCATGGGATTTTCCAGGCAAGAGTACTGGAGTGGGTTGCCATTGCCTTCTCCATCTCCAAACTACTAGCCTTTTTCTATTTGTATTTAAGCAATTTACATCATATTTAGTGAAGTCATGTAGTGTTGATAACAACTTGATATAAAGAAATGGAACTAGTGAAAGCAGAAAACAAGTATTTATGGGCAAGTAGACCACAAGATCTGAGTTCAGTGTCCCATGGGCCACCTAGTTGATGTTCACTGGAAAATACATACGGCGAGTTTCTCTGGCAAAACCAATAAATGAATATCACTTAAAGAGTACTATATAAATTAAGAGTACTATATAAACTAAGCCATATTCTTTTATTGTATCCTGATTGAAAATGAATTTAAATGAATATGAATCTTAACCAAGAATTTGGGTAAAGTTCCAACATGTAATTGCCTACTATCCTATTACTTTAGATATGAAATATCTTGTAACTTGGTAGACAGATGCTTAGAGTGTACTCAAGAAAGAAGAAAAGATAAATTGAAAAGTAAATAAAACATGGCTGGTCCTTTCAGTTTGCTAGTATGCTTCAGTTGCTGGGTTTCATTGCGTGCATGCTAAGTTGCTTCAGTCATGTGGACTGTAGCCTGCCAGGCTCCTCTGTCCATGGGATTTCCCAGGCAAGAATACCAGACTGCATTGCCATTTCCTTCTCCAGGGGATTTTTCTGACCTAGGGATCAAACTCATGTCTTTCACATCTCTTGAATTGGCAGATGGGTTCTTTACCACCATCACCACCTGGCAAGTCACAGGTTTCATTGGTATTCACATTTGGCTACATTTTTGTTTTTAGTGGATTTCCCCCCCCCTCCCGTAATTATATCTGGTAGAATACACCTGAAGATTTTCCTATATAATATGCCAAAAAATATAATGAATGTTAATATGGTTTTCCCTACAATGTCTTATCATCTCACTATAAAAAATGTATAAAATACATGTTTAAAAGTATAAAATGCATTTTTACATCTGACTGATATACTTCAATAATCTCAATTAAAAAGACCAAAAAGTAATCAATTCTTTTAGATTTATTTTAGTATTATTTTACAAATGATATATAATTACTTTTTTTTCTAAGATAATATACACACAAGCAGAGAAGGCAATGGCATCCCACTCTAGTATTCTTGCCTGGAAAATCCCATGGATGGAGGAGCCTGGTAGGCTGCAGTCCATGGGGTCATGAAGAGTCGGACACTTACTGAGCGACTTCACTTTCACTTTTCACTTTCATGCATTGGAGATGGAAATGGCAATCCACTCCAGCGTTCTTGCCTGGAGAATCCCAGGGACGGCGGGGCCTGGTGGGCTGCTGTCTATGGGGTCACACAGAGTCGGCCACTACTGAAGTGACTTAGAAGCAGCAGCAGCATACACACAAGAATGATGATAATTTTTCATAATAATTTCAGTGCTTTTTATGTGCCAAACATGTTGTAAATAAAAATTGTGAAGACCCATGTTCTTGTGTTGGGAGGTGAAAGGATAATAAAACATGGGGTATAACAGATTAACAATGTTGAGATGCTTTCAGGTGGACAGCAAAGGGACTCAGCCATACATATACATGTATCCATTCTTCCCCAAGATAAAGATCCATCTAGTCAAAGCTATGGTTTTTCCAGTAGTCATGTGTGCTTGTGAAAGTTGGACCATAAAGAAGGCTGAGCACCAAAGAATTGATGTATTCTAACTGTAGTGTTGGAGAAGACTCTTGAGAGTCCCTTGGATTGCAAGGAGATCAACCCAGTCAGTTCTAGAGGAAATCAGTCCTGGATATTCATTTGAAGGATTGATGCTAAAGTTGAAGCTCCAATACTTTGTTCACCTGATGCCAAGAGCCAACTCATTAGAAAAAACCTGATGCTAGGAAAGATTGAAGACAAGAGGAGAAGGGGGTGACAGAGGATGAGATTGCTGGATGGCATCACCAACAGAATAGACATGAGTTTGAGCAAACTCCAGGAGTTGGTGATGGACAGAGAAGCCTGGCGTGTTGCAGTCCATGGGGTTTCAAAGAGTTGGGTATTACTGAGTGACTGAACAACAGGGAAATCAAAAGAGTAAACACAAAGGCAGTAAGATAACCAAATGTATAGAAGGTCAGTGAATTGTACTAGGCCAATCTCTGACTGTTGCTCAGCTAAATGAAACAGCACAGGACTCTCCCAGTCAAGGGCTTCCCAAGTGGTGCTAGTGGTTAAGAACCCACCTGCCAGTGTAGAAGACATAAGAGACATGGGTTCTATTCCTGGGTTGGGAAGATCTCCTGGAGGAGGAGGAGACAACCCACTCTGAAGAAGGAAAGGAGCAGCTTGCCCCGACTGGACTGACTCCATTTTTAAAAGAAAAGGAACTCCATCTTACACTCTCAGCAAACTTTGGACTGCACACTGGGGAGGCCATAGAGATAATTGCTATCAGCAATCCCAGAGAGACAAAAATCATAACAGGCAGACCCTGTACCTAGATCTCCCAGAGCCAGAAGGAATGCAGTGTCCACTACATAATTTTAATAATTACATAGTAATTATTGATGTAGACTTCTTGTATGTCCAGTTAGCTTTAGAATGTAAATCTATGACTGTTTGCATAACCTGTTTGTGTCTCTTAATAACATTGTCCAGAGTGGACTTTAAGGAATTTGAGGATGTGGGCTTGGACATGTACACTTCGGGTATAAGAGGTTGTTACAAAAATCAGTCGGGGTCCTTGGCTAAAGAGGAAACTTTGCCTTGGACCTACCGGTGTAATAAACTGCACTCCTCCATCCACGCTGTCCTTCTGAGCGAGACTGCTTCCCAGAGCATTTGGCTATAACAAATCCAGTATTCTTGCCTGGAAAATCCCATGAACAGGGTTCACAGGGTCATAAAGAGTTGGACACGACTGAAGTGACTTAACGTGCATGCACTCAAGGAAGTGTGGCACAAAGAAAAGTCCTTATAAGAATAATACAGTTTAGATATATTCTTGCTGTAATAAGTATTCTTGCCTAAAATTAACCCTAAAGTCATCTCTCTTATTCTATCTAATATCTGCTTATAAACTCTAAGGTTCTTGGTAAATTGAAATGCCATAGGCTAAGTCAGATTTATAATGGTGAATTGTGAGTGTTTTGCTATGATTTGTCCATTTATTCTTGTTTCATAGTAAATTGGCCAATGGTACTTTTTCACACATTTTCCTCTTTAAACTGCAATAAAGTATTACCACTCTTGTGAGAAAAACAGCTCACATATATGATTACTAATTTCCTCCCAACGTGAAATGTGATTTCATTTTTGGTTACTGGTTCTCACAGGAGTGTCACCCTCAAGATCATTTAGAAGTCATTTCAGAATAAAATAGTCATTTAAAAAAATCAGAAACATTTTTCCAGAAGTTACAGATTTTGCATCATATTTTCTATTTTGAAGCAGAGCAGCTGGCTCAGTGTATGCATATTTTGCTGCTGGAGAATGGTCTTTCTTTTAACAAAATTAGAAATAAGAGATGTTGAGTTTTTTTTTAATAAAATATATCTTTTAATTAAGTCCACACACATAGAAAATGTCAATGTTATGGGGAGAGATGCTTCCATATTAAGCTGACACAGAAAGAAAGGAGAGTGTGAAAAAAATGGGAGGGGAGGAGTGTCAAGGGATCAAGCAGCCATGAACCAGTTCTCTAAATCATCATTTCTTAGAATTTTTAAAGTCTATATTATTCATGTCTTAAAGTACATTCGGCATTTGTCATGGGAGACTGTGACCAGCCTTGCAAAATAAGGTATTGAACAGAAGACGGTTATGAAACCCTTCAGGGTAAATATATGTGCCCTCAGTTCAGTTCAGTGGCTCAGTTGTGTCCGACTCTTTGAGACTGCATGGACTGCGGCATGCCAGGCTTCCCTGTCTGTCACCAACTCCTGGAGCTTACTCAAACTCATGTCCATCGAGTTGGTGATGCCATCCAACCATCTGTCTCATCCTCTGTCATCCCCTTCTCCTGCCTTCAATCTTTCCCACCATCAGGGTCTTTTCCAGTGAGTCAGTTCTTCACATCAGGTGGCCAAAGTATTGGAGTTTCAGCTTCAGCATCAGTCTTTCCAATGAATATTCAGGGTTGATTTCCTTTAGGATTGACTGGTTTGATCTTGCAGTCTGAGGGTCTTCTCCAACACCACAATTCAAAAGCATCAATTCTTCAATGCTCAGCTTTCTTTATAGCCCAAATCTAACATCCATATATAAGTACTGGAAAAATCACAGCTTTGACTAGATGACCTACGTTGGCAAAGTAATGTCTCTGCTTTTTAATATGCTGTCTAGGTTGGTCATAGCTTTTCTTCCAAGGAGCAAATGTTTTTTAATTTCATGGCTGCAGTTACCATCTGCAGTGATTTTGGAGGCCACTAAAATAAAATCTGTCACTTTTTCCATTGTTTCCCTATCTACTTGCCATGGAGTGATGGGACCGGATGCCATGATCTTAATTTTCTGAATATGTGCCATAGTTACAATAAAAATTTATCCTGTAAAGTTGTTCTGAAGCCATGCACAAAATGTGCTTTGCACAGGACCTGGAATGTGTGCTCCCTGAAAGTTTATACCTTTTTCTTAAAGGTATAAATAAAAACCAAAGGGGTGAAATAATGATATCAAATAGAAAATATTTAATGATATATGCTCTGTATCTGGGTTTTCAATATCTATCAAAAATTTTAGAATTATTCAGATGAGAGACTTTCAAGACTGGTGTGTAGTCTAAAAATAATCAGTGGGGAAATCTCTCCTAGAAAAGGGCCCAGGTAAACAGAATGACACAGGCTTGCAAGCAAATCTGCTATGGTCAATATCAGATTGACATTGTCAGTATCTGGCACTCAGTTCTTTCAGAATCCGTTGAATTAAAAAGTATGTGTTACACCTATTAATTTGAGATTATATATCTAAAATAAAACTATTGCCTCTAAATAAAGAAGTGTAAAATTTCTCCCAGTTGAGGCAAGTTTAGAGAAAAGAATGCTCAACTTGGATTTAAACCTGCTTTGAGTGCAGAAATTAATTATGTAACTATTTTGTAAAGTCTTCCTTTGACAATGATGTTTATAAGAAATGTATTGGCCTTAGATTGTTACTATGTTTTAATTACCATATGTCTCTCTGTTATATAAGACAGAATAAATGAATATATAGATAAAGAAAAAGGCAATGGGATATAGCAGACAAACTGCTGTGTTTGAGAACATATGATTAGAACTTATTGAATGCCTTGGGTAAACTTGTTTGATGTTTCTCTCCTTATCTTAAGAAATAGAGTCAAACTTAAGAAGTATGGTATGTAAATTGAACAAAAATGTGTATAAAAGATGTTTGGTACATTGTAGGATTCTGAAATTTTTATTTATTTTTTTCCTTAATCTACATTAAACTTTAACTTGAAATTGTACCAAGAGAATTAAACCTATATGTTACTTTGTAATCATATATAGATATGTCTATGTGAAGTTGTGAAGTATGATATTTTTATCTGGAGATCTCTCTAGTGTTCAAACATTAAGGTAAAAATAGAGAGCTAGGTCAAGTTCTGCTGATGGTAACACATATAACATGTGAACCGTTAAGAGCAATTCTATTGTCATCCTGGTGTTCATTTTCTTCTCTAAAACAAGGACCATTATGCTAAAAAGTATTAAAAATTACCTCTGTATATGCAGCTTTTTACTTGGGGCCAAACACTCCATGGCTAGGATCACCAGAATTAATTTGAATTATATACCTTGGCTGTTCACAGCTTTTCCAGTAAAATCAATTCATTGAGGTAAAAATTATATATACATATGGACCAATTTTAAGTACACATTTTTATTTTCTACTTCATTTATTTATTGGAGAAGGCAATGGCAGTCCACACCAGTACTCTTGCCTGGAAAATCCCATGAACGGAGGAGCCTCCCATGGATGGAGGAGCCTGGTAGCCTGCAGTCCATGGGGTTGCGAAGAGTCGGACACCACTGAGTGACTTCACTTTCACTTTCATGCATTGGAGAAGGAAATGGCAATCCACTCCAGTGTTCTGGCCTGGAGAATCCCAGGGACGGGGGAGCCTGGTGGGCTGCCGCCTATGGGGTCGCATAGAGTCGGACACGACTGAAGCGACTTAGCCGCAGCAGCAGCAGCAGCATTTATTTATGCTGTACCTTTTTATTTCCCTTCTCTACTCACTTTGGATTCAGTTGTTCTTTTTCTATAGTTTCTTTAAATGATGGCTTAAGGTATAACTTTTAGATGTTTCTTATTTTCTGATATATACATTTAACACTCCAAATTTTCTTCTACACTCTGCTTTAGCTGCAATCCACAAATTTTTATATAAAGTATTTTTATTGCCATTTGATGAAAAGATGTTCTAATGTCTCCTTGCAATTTCATTTTTGATTGAAAAATAATTTAGAAGTTTGTTTCATTTATTTTCTAAATATTTGGTAATTTCTCTGATTTCTCACTTACTATTGTTAAATTTATTTGTTGTGATATATTTCATATAATTTTATGAAGATTCATATAATGCTTTTTTTTTTCTTAAACACAAATCTTATTCTATTTCAGGGGTTTAAAAGTATTTTACAATGTTGTTGGCTCAACAGAAGGATACAAGACTTTTATTTTCATGGAGTACAAGAATTGTACTTGAAGTACAAGTACTTCAATCATGTCTTAGCATGTTAGTCATTTTATTCTTATCAAAACCTGTTTCATTGCCCCATCTGTAGTCTTTCTTGGTGAGCATTTCCTTTTATACTAACACTTGGAAAAAATATGCATTTTTCTATTTGTTGGTGCTTTCTGCTCTGCTCAGTCGCTCCAGTCGTGTCCGACTCTGGGTGTGTTCTATAAATATCACTTACATCAAATTAGTTCACAATTTTGTTCAGTTCTCCTATATTTTTATTAATTTGTATCTACTAAATCTATGCAATTCCATCTTTTTATCAGAAAGAAATGTTGACATCACCAACTACAATCACGCATTTATATATTTCTCCTTTTAGTTCTGTCAAACTGTGTTTTTAGTAAGATGAAGCTTTGTTATTAGATGTACAAATACTTGGAATTTTTATGTCTTTGATGGATTTCTCCTTTTATCCTTATCACATGTCTCTTGTTTCCCCTTATGATATTCTTAATTTGAAGTCTGCTTTGTTGTTGGTATAGCCACTCAGTTATAGCATCTCCTGGCTGTCATTAGCAACAGGTTGGGATTGTCATATAAAAGAGCTAGCTTAGATGCTTAACTAAAAAATTGATATTTAATTTGGCGTTTGAGAATTACTAGTAATTTAATGCTGTTACAGTATTTTATATTAAATATATGCATCAAATTAACACACAAGGAGAACTGTAATAAATTCAATATTTGTCTTTGCTTGGTTGGTGAAAACTTATGAGTGTGACAGATATATGAATGCCATAAAGAAGGCTGAGTGCCAAAGAATTGATGCTTTCAAACTGTGGTGCTGGAGAAAACTCTTGAGAGTCCCTTGAACTGCAAGGATATCAAGCCAGTGCTGAAGCTGAAGCTCCAATACTTTGGCCACCTGATGCAAAGAGCTGAATCACTGGAAAAGACCCTGATGCTGGCAAAGATTGAGGGCAGAAGAAGAAGGGGATGACAGAGGATGAAGTGGTTGGATGGCACCACCAAATCAATTATACGAGTTTGAGCAAAATCCTGGACATAGTGAAGGACAAGGAAGCCTGGTATGCTGCAGTTCATTGAGTTTCAAAGAGTTGGACGCAACTTAGTGATCGAACAAGAACAACTTTTTTAGTGTTATTTTTATGATGAAATAGTCATATTACAAAAAGTTGTCTATAATTTATGTGTATGGTCTAAAATATTATTAAAAAGCAAGCACATATTTACTAAATTCTGGCTTAAAAAATAGGACAATCACAATATCTTAAATTCTCTTCCCTAAGGTAACTGCAAGTCTAAATTTTACACTTATTTATCCTTTGCAGTATTAACA
Source organism: Bos javanicus (assembly GCF_032452875.1). Taxonomy (NCBI): domain Eukaryota; kingdom Metazoa; phylum Chordata; class Mammalia; order Artiodactyla; family Bovidae; genus Bos; species Bos javanicus. Next base: position 79,335,969 of record NC_083876.1, on the reverse strand, counting down.
TTTATGTATGCACTTTTAATATATTGTTTAATCACATGATTTATTATACATTTTGAAATTTATGTGACTAGAACCATTTTATCACTGTATCTAGCGTCTATTGATCTATATATACTAATCATTTGTGATTTACTCTTTTTATTGTTTGTGAAGTATGTCCAGATTGTTATGTATAACTTTAATTCATTAATTATCAGTTTCACATAGATTATTATTTTTTGCCTGATTTACTAAAGATTTTTAATTCAATTTCTGATGTTTTGTTCATTTCATATTTGTGTTATTTAAAATTTTACATATTATAAACTGCTGATATGTCCATCCTGAGATGAAAGTATTTCTCAAGAGTATAGAGCTGGGAATGTCATTTTGGTTTATAGAGTTTTTCAAGTATTCAATATTACTACAAAATACTATGAAAGTTGCTACAATTTACACTACCATTAGCAAAGTTGAGTGTTTCAATTGTTGAACTTTTCCACCAATTATTAATATTGGCAGGTTTTTTCCATTTCTGAAGATTAGAGTGAGGGTATGCAGTACATAAATTTTGATCTAATCATTATTTTAAATTGTATTTTCATAGTAGCTTGTTGGTTTTATTCTTTATTTGACTCTTTTTGTTAATGCTTTTATGTACTCAAGATAATATTTTCCTTCAGATATGTTGCAAATATATAATCTTCACCTAGCTTTAAGCTTCTTTATGGTATGCTAACAAATTTAATTTCTTAATTTATCATAATTTTTCCTTATGTTATATATTTTTATTTCTTTTGGAAATCTTTTCTTATCTCAAGGTCTCAAAGAAATCTTTTATATTTATATTTTAAAAATTGTAATTCATATTTATATATTTAACCCAGTGGTTCTCAACTGGGGGTCTTTTTTCCCCCCAGGAGACATTTGCAAGTGTCTGGGTCAATTTGATTATAATAATAAAGTGAGGAGTTCTACTGCCATCTATTGGATGGAGGCCAGGGATATTGCTAAACATTAAAAAATGCACAAAGCAGCTCCCCAATACAGAGAGATATTTGACCAAAATGTCAACAGTGCTGAAATTAATAAACCTTGCTTTCATCTACTGGAAATTATTTTTTAATGGCATATTGAAAGAATTTTTTGATTTTGAGACAATTTGTAGAAATATTTTTCTATTTATTTTTCTGTCCTTTAATGTGTTATCAGTGAAATTTCTCATTAGTTATATACAAGTCTTAACTATAAATAATATTTTTGCTTTTGTTCCTGGGTACTTTATGATTCTGTTAGAATCATCTCTTTCTGAAATTATAATATCTGACTGTATGTTGATATGCAGAAATGCAGTTGATCTTATATCTGGCAACTACCTAGTAAATTGACCTGAAATCTTACAACATTGCTAAATACTCATTTTTAATAACTTTTCTTTAGATTATTTACAGGATTTTATGACATTAATCATATTAATTGTAAATAATGAGAATTTTATTTCTTATATTTGCAGTTTTCTTTTATTTATTTATGATTTTTAAAATATATGTTTACTTAATGTAGCTGACTAGAACATCTTGCAAAAGCTGAATAGGATTAACAGGAACAGTATTCTTCTCCTAATTATAATTTTAAAGGAAATTGCTTGCATGTTTCACTATTAAGATATTAGCTATAGGCCTGTTTTGTAGCTAGACTTAATCTGTTTGAAAAAAGTGTTTTAGGCTGTTAGTTTGATAGAGTTTTTACCTTTGGTGGATATTAGATTGTATTAAATGACTTTTTATTTCATCTGTGATATGAAATATCTGCTGCACAAATATACAGAGGTATTCACATGATTAAGTAAGGTGATCAATGTTAAGTGGTTAGGATAATGCCTAGTAATTAATATTAGTTTACAAACATAGTAATTGCAATGGTGGTATGATAATTGCTCTTGAGATCACCCATTAATTTGATTTTTTTTTATATTTAGCCTTTGATCATTTGTACAGAATGTTTTCATGAATAAGTATCTCAATCAGAGGAAACAGCCTACCTTTATCAATTTCAAACCTCTTTTTTTATTTTGAAGGAAAAAGACTTATAAACATGTTGTTATTAAAAATTGTATTAAATAATTTTATTGCAAATAATAAAGAATTGCTTGCCATGATTTCCCTAAGCCATCTTCACTTCACACCCTCAGCCTTAATTGGCAAACTGCACTTGGGTTCCACCAAACTATCTCAGCAGTCATCTCTTCTGTGAACTTAATGTAACTCTGCTTCAGGCAAAGCTGATGCTCTGTTCTCTGTGTTCCTTAGACTACCTGATTAATCAAGTGAGACCAACAGGAAAATAGATCTTGCCAATAGCAAAACTGCTAATGAGTAAAAGGATATCAGTAAACATTTAGTCACAAATGAAGCATTCCTTCCTTTTAATAGTGTAAAGTAGTTACACACAGCCCTCTAGGATATCCCTTCTGTTCTGCATTAGGCACATTTTGTTTTTTTGAATAGCATATAAGTTGACAATTTGTCTAATATATGTGGAAATCCCTGATGGCTCAGATGGTAAAGACTCTGCCTACAATACAGGAGACCCCCGTTCGAATCCTAGGTTGGGAAGATCCCCTGCCAAAGGGAATGACTGCCCACTCCAGTATTCTTGCCTGGAGAATTTTATGGCAGAGGAGCTTGGTGGCTGCAGTCCATGGGGTCACAAAGAGTAGGACACAACTGAGTAACTAACACTTTCACTTTTTTCATGTGGAAATACTACTCTGCTCTTACAGTGTTTTTACTGTTAATTACATAGCAGATGGTGACTACAGCCATGATATTAAAAGATGCTTGCTCTTTGGAAGAAAAGTTATGACCAACCTAGACAGCATATTAAAAAGCAGAGACACTAATTTTCCAACAAAGGTCTGTCTAGTCAAAGCTTTGGTTTTTCCAGTAGTCATGTATGGATGTGAGAGCTGGACTATAAAGAAACTGAGCACCAAAGAATTGATGCTTTTGAACTGTGGTGTTGGAGAAGACTCTTGAGAGTCCCTTGGACAGCAAGGAGATCCAACCAGTCCATCCTAAAGGAAACCAGTCATGAATATTCATTGGAAGGACTGATACTGAAGCTGAAGCTCCAATACTTTGGCCACCTGATGCAAAGAACTGACTCCTCAGAAAAGACCCTGATGTTCGGAAAGATTGAAGGCAGGAGAAGAGGGTGACAGAGGATGAGATGGTTCCATGGCATCACCGGCTCAATGGACATGAGTTTGAGTAAGCTCTGGGAGTTTGATGGACAGGGAAGCCTGGCGTGCTGCAGTCCATGGGGTCACAAATAGTCAGACACGACTGAGCAACTTAACTGAACTGAACATAGAAAATTCCTTACATGACTAACTTGTTTATTCAGCCTGCTCCACCCCATAAGTTTATACTTTAGACTAACTTGTGGTCCTGCTCAAACACCTTTATGTACAGGAACTTTCTTTTATCTACACTATTAGCATGTTTACAACTCTTTTTTGGTGAAGATGTGTGGGTTCATGGCATTTATTTATTCATGTAGGCCTCATTTGGGCTTGTATGTTATAAACCAACCTACCATGAATATGCTCTTCTTCGCTAGTTGAAACATAGGTTAGTGGTTGGGAATACTGGTTTTGACAGATAGTCTTGCATGAGAAACAGATTATGATGACTTTTTAGCACTGTAAAAGGAACACCTCCTGATCTTCAGTTTCCTCACTAATAAAATATAGAAAACATTTGTCTATTATAGACATTTTGATAATCAAATATGAAGTAAATATCCAATTTATACTTGCATATTAATATAACACCTGGTCACACTCAACTGTGGTTATTTATTTGTATGACTTTCTACCTTTTTTTAAACTTTATAGTGAGTTTTACAAAGAGAGGCACAGCATCTTTTTATCTTCTTAACCAGTGGTATTGTCTAAATGGAAGGAGAGTGGTTTTGTCTGAAGCTTTCAACTTTCAACTCAAGAAACTTCTGTTATTGTGAAACTGAAAATTTTCTCTGCAGTTATTTTAAATACCTTCTGTTCTGCTACAAAGGTTTAAAATATTACATGATGACAACTGTGGTTCATTTTTCAGTATGTATTTCCAAAGTTTTTTTTTTAAAGATAGATTCCTTAGTTTGAAAATACGCCCATGAATTTTTATCTTCCATAAATGATAACTCATAATTAATAATGTTTTACTGACAAGTTATAACTTATTATAAAGAATCAAATGACAATAAATAAATCTATTCTAATCTCCGTCAGATATATTTACTCAGTTCAGTTCAGTGCAGTCACTCAGACGTGTCTGACTCTGCAAGCCCACGGACTACAGCATGCCAGGCTTCCCTGTTCATCACCAACTCCCGGAGCTTGCTCAAACTCATGTCCATCATGTCGGTGATGCCATCCAACCATCTCATCCTTTGTCATCCCCTTCTTTCTCCTTCTGCCTTCAGTCTTTTCTAGCATCAGGGTCTTTTCCAATGAGTCAGTTCTTCTCATCAGGTGGCCAAAGTATTGGAGTTTCAGCTTCAACATCAGTCCTTCCAATGAATATCAGGACTGATTTCCTTTAGGTTGGACTGGTTGGATCTCCTTGCTGTCCAAGGGACTCTCAAGAGTCTTCTCCAACACCACAGTTCAAAAGCATCAATTCTTCAGAGCTCAGCTTTATTTATAATCCAACTCTCACATCCATGCATCACTACTGGAAAAATCATAGCCTTGACTAGATGGGCCTTTGTTGGAAAAGTAATGTCTCTGCTTTCTAATATGCTGTCTAGGTTGGTCATAGCTTTTCTTCTAAGGAGCAAGCGTCTTTTAATTTCATGGCTGCAGTCACCATCTGCAGTGATTTTGGAGCCCCCCCCCCCACCTCCAAATAAAGTCTGTCACTGTTTCCCAGTTTATTTGCCATGAAGTGATGGGACCAGATGCCATGATCTTAGTTTTCTGAATGTTGAGGTTTAAACCAACTTTTTCACTCTCCTCTTTCTTTTTCATCAAGAGGCTCTTTAGTTCTTCTCTTTCTGCCATAAGGGCAGTGTCATCTGCATACCTGAGGTCATTGATAGTTCTCCCAGCAATCTTGATTCTAGCTTGTGCTTCATCCAGCCCAGCATTTCCCATGATGTACTCTGCATAGAAGTTAAATAAGCAGGGTGACAATATACAGCCTTGACATACTCCTTTCCCAATTTGTAACCAGTCTATTGTTCCATGTCAAGTTCTAACTGTTGCTACTTGACCTGCATACAGATTTCTCTGGAGATAGGTAAGGTGGTCTGCTATTCCCATCTCTTTAAGAATTTTCCACAGTTTGTGGATCCACACAGTCAAAGGTTTGGCATAGTCAATAAAGCAGAAGTATATGTTTTTCTGGAACTTTCTTGATTTTTCTATTTTATATATACATATGTATATATAATACAATACATATAAAATAAATATTATGTATATATATTACGTATGAATATGAATATTATATATATTTACTAAAGTGCAACAATTCCTTATTATATATTTAAAATTTCCTGATTTTTAGTTGGCATTTTTCTTGGTTCACTATTATATTTCTCAGGAATATATGATATTGAAACGTCAAAGTCTTGGATAAAGAAAGACTATGTAGTAACTTTGTATTATCCAGTATTTATCTGGTTCATTCTGTATCTTCCTATTTAAAAGTAATTTTTAAAAAATCATAATTTCTTTCAAATAAATGCATTGAAAATCTGTTTTTTTATAGGCAGAGGATTAAAAAAATATTAAGATTGGGCGACAAGATGGCAGAGGAATAGGTGGATATGGAGTACTTCTCTTTCCATGGATACATCAGGATTACACCTTTGGACACAGAAGGGCATGCAGAACACCAGTTGAGAGCAGACAGGAGTACCTGACTAGCAAAAAGAATATATAAACCCACGCAAAACTCAGTAGGACAAAGGATCTAGGGGGAAAAACAGGAATGTTAGAAGGACTGGACCTGCCCTGGGTGGGTAGGGGAACTGAACCAGGGCCCGATTCCCACATCGGGGCAACTGTCTTTGTCAGAGGAGAAACATTTAAGGCTGGCAGTGAAACAGCTGATCTGTGGCAGCCTAAAAAGAATGAAAATCAGACAGTCCTTGCTGTAGCCATACATACCCCAGACAGGGTCGTGGGTTCCCTGGAAGGTGCAGTGGCTAGGAGCTGGAATTTAGGGATTGTGGAGCATCTCAATAGATGCAGAAAAAGCCTTTGACAAAATTCAGCACCAACGTATGATTAAAACTCTTCAAAAAATGGTCATAGAAAGAACCTACCTCAACATAGTAAATGCTATATATGATAAACCTACAGCAAATATTATTCTCAATGGTGAAAAACTGAAAACATTATTCCTAAGATCAGGAACAAGACAAAGGTATCCACTTTCCCCACTATCATTCAACATAGTTCTAGAAGTTCTAGCTAAAACAATCAGAGAAGAAAAAGAAATAAAGGAATCCAGATCAGAAAAAAAGAAGTAAAGCTTTCACTGTTTGCAGATGACATGATCAGATCAGAGATCAGATCAGTTGTTCAGTCGTGTCTGACTCTGCGACCCCATGAATCGCAGCACGCCAGGCCTCCCTGTCCATCACCAACTCCTGGAGTTCACTCAGACTCACGTCCATCAAGTCAGTGATGCCATCCAGCCTTCTCATCCTCTGTCGTCCCCTTCTCCTCCTGCCCCCAATCCCTCCCAGCATCAGGGTCTTTTCCAATGAGGCAACTCTTCGCATGAGGTGGCCAAAGTACTGGAGTTTCAGCTTTAGCATCGTTCCTTCCAAAGAAATCCCAGGGCTGATCTCCTTCAGAATGGACTGATTGGATCTCCTTGCAGTCCAAGGGACTCTCAAGAGTCTTCTCCAACACCACAGTTCAAAAGCATCAATTCTTCGGCACTCAGCCTTCTTCATAGTCCAACTCTCACATCCATACATGACCACAGGAAAAACCATAGCCTTGACTAGACGAACCTTTGTTGGCAAAGTAATGTCTTTGCTTTTGAATATGCTATCTAGGTTGGTCATAACTTTCCTTCCAAGGAGTAAGCGTCTTTTAATTTCATGGCTGCAGTCACCATCTGTAGTGATTTTGGAGCCCTGAAAAATAAAGTCTGACACTGTTTCCCCTGTTTCCCCATCTATTTCCCATGAAGTGGTGGGACTGGATGCCATGATCTTAGTGTACATAGAAAACCCTAAAGATAGTATCAGAAAATTACTAGAGCTAATTGGTGAATTTAGCAAGATTGTAGGATATAAAATCAATACACAAAAATCATTTGCATTTCTATATACTGACAATGAAAAATCAGAAAGGGAAATTAAGGAATCAATCCCATTCACAATTGCAACAAAAAGAATTAAATATCTAGGAATAAACTTACCTAAAGGAACAAAAGAACTGTACACAGAAAATTATAAGACACTGATGAAAGAAATCAAAGATGACAAACAGATGGAGAGATATTCCATGTTCCTGGGTATGAAGAATCAATATTATGAAAATGACTATATTACCAAATGCAATCTACAGATTCAATGTGACCCCTACCAAATTACCAATGGCATTTTTCACAGAACTAGAACAAAAAATTTCACAATTCATATGGAAACACAAAAGACACCGAATAGCCAAAGCAGCCTTGAGAAAGAAGAATGGAGCTGGAGGAATCAACCTTCCTGACTTGAGATTATCCTACAAAGCTACAGTCATCAAGACAGTATGATAGTGGCACAAAAACAGAAACACAGACCAATGGGACAAGATAGAAAGCCCAGAAACAAACCCAAGCACTTATGGGTACCCTATTTTTGGCAAAGGAGGCAAGACTGTACAATGGGGCAAAGACAGCCTCTTCAATAAATGGTGCTGGGAAAACTGGATGGTTACATGTAAAAGAATGAAATTAGAACACTTCCTAACACCATACACAAAGATAAACTCAAAATGGATTAAAGACCCAAATGTAAGACCAGAAACTATAAAACTCTTAGAGGAAAACATAGGCAGAACACTGGATGGGATAAATCAAAGTAAGATCCTCTATGACCCACCTCCTAGAGTAATGGAAATATAAACAAAAGTAAACAAGTGGGACCTAATTAAACTTAAAAGCTTTTACACAGCAAAGGAAACTATGAGTAGAGTGAAAAGACAACCCTCAGAATGGTAGAAAATGATAGCAAATGGAACAACTGACAAGGATTAATTTCCAAAATATACAAGCAGCTCATACAACTCAATGCCAGAAAAACAAACAACCCAATGAAAGAGTGGGAAAAAGACCTAAACAGACATTTCTCCAAAGACATATAGATGGCTAACAAACACATGAAAAGATGCTCAACTTGCTCATTTTTAGGGAAATGCAAATCAAAACCACAATGATATATCACCTCACACCAGTCAGAATGGCCATCATCAAAAAGTCTACAATCACTAAATGCTGGAGAGGGTGTGGAGAAATGGGAACACTCTTGCACTGTTGGTTATATAGCCACTATGGAAAATGGTATGGAGATTCCTTAAAAAACTAGGAATAAAACCACCATATGACCCAGCAATCCCACTCCTAGGCATATACCCTAAGGAAACCAAAATTGAAAAAGACACATGTATCGCATTGTTCATTGCAACACTTTTTACAATAGCTAGAACATGGGAGCAACCTAGATATCCACTGACAGGTGAATGGATAAATAAGTTTTGGTACATATACACAATTGGAATATTACTCAGCCCTAAGAATGAATGCATTTGAATCAGTTACTAATGAGGTGGATGAACCTAAAACCTATTACACAGAGTGAATTGAGTCAGAAAGAGAAAGATAAATATTGTAGTCTAACACACATATGGAATCTAGAAAAATGGTACTGAAGAATTAATTTATAGGGCAGCAGTGGAGAAACAGACATAGAAAATAGACTTATGGACATGGAGAGAAGGGAGGAGAGGATGAGATGTATGGAAAGAGTAATATGGAAACTTACATTACCATCTTTAAAATAGACAGCCAATGGGAATTTGCTGTATGGCTCAGGAAACTCAAACAGGGGCTCTTTATCAGCCTAGAGGGGTGGGGTGGGGAGGGAGATGGTAGGGAGTTTCAAAAGGGAGGGGATATATGTATACCTATGGCTGATTCATGTTTAGGTTTGACAGAAGACAACAAAATTCTGTAAAGCAATTATTCTTTAATAAAAAAATAAAAACAACAAAAAATTAAGATTTTATTGGAGGTTCACAGCTACTTCCACCCTACCATGGTGATTACTCTCAACAATATTACCAATGGTCAACTTAGGAACACATTGAATGTTTTTTCAGTACATATTGGGCATGTGTTTATTTTGTTAATTAAATTCAAAGAAATAACTCCTTCATATTGCTTGGCACTTAAGTCACCCTTTTATTGTAGATTTCTTTCTGTTCATCTAATTGCTCATTTTCAGTGTTCTGGGATCTTTTTATTCCTTTTATGCTTTAAAGATTTGAGATTCCTGAAGTTCTCTTTTGATCTTACCCTCTTTCTGACATTCTTGTTTTTCACTCTTATCCATATCCATGGCTTCAGTGACCACATATATGCTGATAATTCAAGAACATTTATTTATAGAGACTGTACCAGCCTCTGAGCTCACACGCATGCACACACACACACACAAACACACCCCTCTGCTGGTATTAATATTACCTAGTGTATTTTTCCATTGAAGAGTCACAATCATTTAAACTTAACAGATATGAAGTCAATCTCATTATCTCTTCTACCAAAAATGTCATTTCAATTTACTATTATGATGGAAACTAGGCAATTTACCTCAATACTCAGACCATAACCTTCCCCCCTTCTTCCTACAATCTAGCTCCATAAAATTATCAAATCCTGTTTATTCTATTCCTACTTTCTGTGCGCTTACCTATCACTGTTTCTAATATTTTCATGTTGGCTCTTGTCATTAACTGTGAAGTATGTCAGCATTTCCTATCTGACCTTCCTGACTCCAGCCTCATCTCTCTTTTCTACAATGCTGCCAGGTCAGTATTTCTAAAGTATATATGTGCTTATGCTGCTATGTTCATATATATATATATTTCAATGTCTCTTTTTCTCTTTTAGGATAAAAGCTAGTATCATTAATCATCTAATTATCCCTAGTTGATTGGTGCTAGATCATTAAGAAATTTCCCCAATTTGACAGTACATATCCTGACTGTCTACCTAGTGAAGACCCTCAAGGTGGTTTAGAAGAATTTCTCACTAGGAATCCACACACTCTTTAAATTCATGATGCCATTTAAAGTAGAATTTTAAACAATGAAAACTGAAATGAATTAATTTTAAAAAATCAAAATTTTCATACTCTTAAAAACAGCATGGAATAATGATACAGATCCTAAGAACTTGAAAACCAGGTTTCCCTCTTACTATCTGAATTATCTTGAGCAAGCCATTGAAACCCTTCACAACTCAGCTTTCATTTCTATAGGGGGGGTATAACACAGCAAGCAAAATAATTCATGAAAAGAATTTGCTAAGAGTCAGTTTTTGAAAATACAATTTTCTGAAGAGTCAGATAAATTTAGGAAAAGTCAATTTGCAAAAACATAATTTATAAAAACACAATAGAAGAAGTATAATAGGATCGTTTACCTTGTTGTTTAATTGCTAAGTTGTGTACAGCTCTTTTGTGACCTCATGGACTGTAGCCTGCCTGGCTCTTCTGTCCATGAGATTTTTGTTTATCTACTTCTTATTAATTTCAAATGATTGAAGGCCACTTTATAATTTTCAAATTTGAAGCACTTACTATCAATCTTAATTTTTATCAGAAATAAAACATACATTACAATTAAATTTGAATTTTAAAGTATCTAGGCTAAATCAGATATTATAATTTCATGCCTCTAAGACAAAGCAGTTTGGATCTGACAACTAGAAGCAGTTTTCAGGTAAAACAGAAACTGCTGAATATAGAAAACTGCTGAATATAGAAAAAGAATAATAATATGAATGTAGTGATCTTTATGTTTCATACTTAAACTTTGATAATTTAATTACAAGGAAAAAATAAAGATTCAAAGATAAATTCATAAAAATGACAAAGAAAAAAGTTTGGCAAGAGTAAATGATATAGAGAATTTAAAGTCACTATTAAGAATTCCTTTAAGAAATAATAATTATTTTCAATTGATGAAATGTGATATTTATTATAAATAATATCCTTATTTAATATTTCAGAATTCAAAATACATCAATTACAATCATTTCACATTCTTGGTAATGCTATTCAATCTCCTGTTAATTCTATTGAAACCATTTCAGTCAATTGATAAATGTTTTCATTTGACAAATTTGGAAAATTGAGAATTTGAAATTGATCATTAGATAATTGGATCTTCAGCAATTTGATCACTTGTTGAATATTGGAGGCTTTTATATTAGCAATATGTGATAATTTAAAACCATAAAAATAATTTCTATTTAATGGTGTCATGGTAAGGAAAAATGTGATTATGCAGGTAAAATTTTGGCACATTGTAAGTAGCTAACTTAGTAACTATTAATACAGATTTATTATAATTACTTCATTGCCAGTTCTTACAATTGTTATTGTTGTTGGTGGCAGCAGAACATAATTTTTATGATATTCTTTCTGCTTAACTTTGTAACTTAATTTGTCACCACTTGTTAAATTCTCCAAATGCCATGGAAGAAAGTTATACCCAAACAGATCTTGACAGAGCAGACAGCAGTTTAATGAATGTCATCACGCAAACGCAAAGCAAATAAAACACTCTTGTTTTGCAGAAGTGTTATATTAAGACCTGTTCTGATGTTCAGTGAAACCTTTCTGTTGTCATACCCCAGGGGACAAGAACAGAACACTTTACATAAGAAACCAAGGGATTTACTGTGAAAGAAATCATAAAAAGCCAAACACTCAAGGCCTCACAGTAGAAAGTTAAAAGTGGCCCTGGATAAGGCTAATTGCAATAAAAGGGGAAAAATAAACATCAGTGATCCTAGCAGGAACAGCAAGGTATGAATCGGTGTACCAGCCTCAACATGAAAATAAAGACTGGCTTGAACTTGCTGGCCCAGGATAATCTTATATTAAAGCTGGAAATCTAGCAACTCTGACAGAGTGACATGATTTAGAAACAAGGCTCAAACATGTCGAGTAAGCAAACTAACACATACCTTGATATTATTTGGTCTATTTATTACATATTATGATCAGAGAATTAAAAAAAAAGATATTTTCACTTTACCTGAGATATCCAAATCATGACAACCAAACAGATGGAATGTTGAGTCATTTTCTGTATGTTCACTAAAGGAAACAACTTTATTACTGATTTTTATAAAACTGTGGCAGTCATTGCCTGATATAATTTTACAAAATGACTACTTATCCACTGTGAACAGACTATCTGTAACCTTAGTAAACTCATTTATTTAAGGTACATTTTTTTAAAAAAATCATGATTAAAAAGATTCTTCTAAAATCTGTACTTGCAAAAACATTTGAAAGCTTTTTTCCTCCTTATTCATTTATTTCACAAATAACGCTTTCACTGAGCTACCGCAGTGGATCTAGTCATCGGCCCTGATGATACTGTGCTGCTGCTGAGAACAACACTTCTGGACCTCTTGAACCCAGATGCACAGGATTCTTTAGCTCCCAAGGTGGATTTCACCATTCTACTAGAGAGCTTCCACTCTATTCCTAATTCAGTTCCATTTTCTGAATCAGGTGTTGTGTGTCTCACTAACTCTTTTTCTGGATCAGCATAAATTCTTTCCCAAAACTGTTTCTGGTTCCAAATCTGGTTTGGCTTGTATTTGTGTGCCATTTTTATTCCTACTTGTGGTTTCAGTGGTTTCGACTACATGGTCCAACCAACTTTACCTTTTTAATGTTTGAGTTTTTTGTTTCTTGATTTTTCTGTTTGTTTTGACAATTTTGATTTCTTCTGGCCTCTGAGACACCTGCTTCTCTTTTATCATTTTCCCAAAATGATGGTTTAGTGATGCTGAAAGTAAAGTTTCTGTCACTACCTACAGTGCTGCCTTTTTGGCTGCCAATTGTCAATAAAATCCTGTGTTATTCATTTTCTTGTGTGCCACTGTGAGCTCAAATAAGTTAGAACAAGAAAAAAGAGGAAAAGCAAATTTATGTTCACTAGAATAAAAAGCAGCCAATAGATCAGTAAATACCAGGATAACTATGCTTTTGAGGTTGTCTGTGTCATTCTGACCTTCTGTTCTGAAACTAATGGAACCAACCAATCAATTTTACAAAGACACAACAATCTGTCCATATTTATTTGACCCATGGCTGAAACTGTAACACTGAGGCTACCAATGCATATGTGTATTTGCTTAAATGAGAAAAAGATATAAAAATTTTGTTTTTCTCAAAAAATAAAGGTAATTTGTTTCTCACAATGACCTGTTTTTAACTCATTCTGTGTCTGTAGCTTGCTTATTCCTTTTCTCTCTCTCTCTCTCTCTTTTAACCTCTTTTCATGTTTGGGAGACTTATATTTATTAATCTGTCAAAACTTTTAACAAACTGTCTACATTCAGATGTGTCTAATCCAAAGACATATCTATTATTACTTAAAAAGATGCACTTATAGAAATTGCAGCTTAGAAAATACATAGCTTTGATTATTACTAAGAACTTTGCTGGTTAAGATAATAATTCTATCGAGCAGCCTGAGGGGTTCTGAAATGAGGATATAAATGATACAGGATTGATTGATTCTGGCCTGCGGAGAGCTTCATCTCCTCTTGAGACATCAAAAGGGCTCATAGTGCACAGCATTTCCTCCCTCTTTTCTTAAAAGAAAATAGAAAATCCCTATAGAAATACATAAGTAAGCCAAGTCAATATGTGAGAAAATGCCATATGCACTGAAAACAGGATGTTAATAAACTTAAAATTTGAACTTTAATCTTCACCTACAACTTTGACAGTTATTGAAGAGAATAATGTATAAATGGAGAAACTCAGTTGTAGTCTCTGGATTTCCACAGCTTGCTTTCCATTTTAAGATTATTCTCACATATGAATAGATTTTCTGGATGGATTACTATAACTTTGCCTTTTTTTGTTTGTTTGTTTGTTTGCCTACTGCCACTTAGCAAACCACTTCATAACTCTGTGGCTAAAAACATCAATTTATTATTATATCTATTGGATCCGTGTCCACTAGACTTGGTGGGTGGTTCTGGTTTGAGGCACTGAACTCAGTGGATGGATCTGCAGAGAACTGAAGGCTCCAGCAGACTGTTGGCTCCCAGAGCTGGTAGCTGATGCTACCCTTCATGTGGAAGTTCAGCTGGGTTGTTGGCAGGAGCAATCACACTTGGCTTATCCACGTGGCTTGGGTTCTTAATGATTTGGCAGTTGAGTTCTGCAAGGGAATGTCCCAAGAACAAAAGTTCCAAGACCCGAGACTTCTTATGACCCAGACTTGGGAGTTATACTGTCTCTCCCCCCACATTCTGTTGGTTAAAGCAATTCACAGGCTCAGAAGAGATTCAGAAAGAGATGAAACAGACTCTATCTTCCAATAGGAGTGTTGCATTCAACTGTGGTCTTATTTAATCAACCACTCTGCTGAAATTATTTCTGTTTCTCACACATGGAACAGACACTCATCTCCCCTCAAGGCCCTTAAACTCTCCATATATTATAGCATCAGGGTCAGGCATGAGCTACTGGAGGAGCTCATCATTTCAAATCCTGATGCAGGTGTAAGGTAGAAGTGAGGTTCCCTGAGCCAGATTATTTATTCTTCATCGTGAATGATCCTTTCCTTATATAAAAAATGTCTTGTTTCTGTAGTTGAGTAGCTTTCCAGCATGCTTCCTGTTTATAGAAGATTGGGGCACTAGAAGCTTATTTTTCAGTTTGAACTGCCTCCAGCCTTTTTAGTTTAAGTTGACAGATAACATTTCTACTAACACAAGACTCTTAAAATGGTTTTGAGTTTCCCAGGGATCTTATGGGATTCATTCTCCTGGTTAAAAGCCACTGCTCTAAATCTCAGACATATTTCTCTCTGTCTTGGGAATGAGGGTACTATGGAAAAATATCCTTATGCGGTTTAGAAAAACTTTGTCTACACTCAAAGTCAAGAAGACACAGTTAATATTGATATCTTTAGAAGACCTTTCATCTGGATAAGACGGTCTGCTGCTGCTGCTGCTAAGTCGCTTCAGTCATGTCCTACTCTGTGCGACCCCATAGACGGCAGCCCACCAGGCTCCCCCGTTCCTGGGATTCTCCAGGCAAGAGTACTGGAGTGGGTTGCCATTTCCTTCTCCAGTGCATGAAAGTGAAAAGTGAAAGTGAAGTTGCTCAGTTGTGTCCGACTCTTTGCGACCCCATAGACTGCAGCCCACCAGGCTCCTCCACCCATGGTCTGCTACGGCTGCTGCCAAGTCGCTTCAGTCGTGTCCGACTCTGTGCAACCCCGTAGACAGCAGCCCACCAGGCCCCTCCATCCATGAGATTTTCTAGGCGAGAGTACTGGAGTGGGTTGCCATTTCCTTCTCCAATGCATGAAAGGAAAAGTGAAAGTGAAGTCATTCAGTCATGTCTGACTCTTCTCGACCCCATGGACTGCAGCCTACCAGGCTCCTCCGTCCATGGGATTTTCCAGGCAAGAGTACTGGAGTGGGTTGCCATTGCCTTCTCCAACCCATGGTCTAGGGGCACACAATTAAGATGCTTAGTAACCTTTCCATTTTATTTCCACAGCCTAAGGGACTCTGCCTTAAAATCTTTTTCAGGTGTTAGGAAAAGGTGTTAACAGCCACATGGTGGGTCAGGAATTCATCCTAAACTATATTTTACTGATAGCCCCTTAGGTTTGACTTTTGCCCTATAAAGCTTTAGGCTTCCCTTGTAGCTCAATGGGTAAAGAATCTGCCTGCAGTGCAGGAGACGCAGGTTTGATCCCTGGGTTGGGAAGATTCCCTTGAAAAGAAAATGGCAACTCACTCCAGTATCCTTGCCTGGAAAATCTCATGGAAAGAGGAGCCTGGTGGGCTGCAGTCCATGGGGTCCCAAAGAGTTGGGCACGACTCAGCGACTAACACTTACTATAAAGCTCAAATTTCTTACAGCTTTGAGGTCTGAGAGTAACCTCATTTATTACATGGCCACGGGGCAGATAGCTGGCCGGGGGCAGGGCTTCGAGGCTGGGGTCTTGATGATTGGTTCCCAAAGCCTTAGGCTGCACCCGCTGCATACCTGATGCTGTTCCCACGCCAGCCGTCCAGCAGGCCATGAGCCTCAGCGGCCCAGAATTCTCTTTCTTCCAGACCTGGAGCCCGGAAGTAGAGTGAAAGAGGTGGAGGAGACCATGGATGGAATGCTCCTTCAGGAGCAATTCTTTGCAAATCTGGGACGAAAACATCTCACTCCTTCTTAAGGCCAGAGTGTTGGAAATGCGCAGCATGTAAACCAAAGGGTAACAGCTAAAAGGGCTTTGTAGGGATGGCTGGGCTCCTCGTCCCTTTCCTGAAAGCCTAGTGCTTCAGGCCAAGCAGGGCCTTGGGGCTTTTTCTCAAGTCCTGGGGAGGTGGCGTGGCTCCAGCACCCCTGGGGAAGGAGCTGCCCGTGCTGTACAGGCCTTAGGACGCCAAGGAGACAACGCTCCGAGCCCCCATGGGCCTTTGAGAGCTTCATGGTCCTCTCTCTTATCAGGGATATGGGGACGTGAAACTACACGGCAGCAGCTTGGGTTTTATGTTTTTTTTTTTTTTTAAACTGTTGATTTGATTTCGTCCCTCACTTCATGTAATAACGCGAGGTTTGGATAAGCAGTTGGAACTCACACGTGGCAGTTGGTGCCTGTGAGATGAGCTGGAGAAGGCGTTTCCCGCCAGCGTTTGAGCTGCCTGGTGGTCGCCGGGGACTCGGAGTTCCATTCTTTGTGAAGAGCTTTGCGCGGGATTCAAAGGAAGCTCGCTTGGTGCCACCTGGCTGCTTAGTTCCAGTGTTGGTTGGTTCGTCTGCAAACCTCAGTGTCCACAGACCCAGGGAATCATCTGAATAAAGTTGTCGAGGTTAAAAACAGAAACACCAATCCCCGCTTCCCGAAAAAAACTCCCAAACCTAACTGCAAGAGATGGCATAAGGAAATGATATCCAAGAGATTCAGGTGAAAGCTGACGAACGTTTGTGACTTTTATTCTCAGATTTCGTGCCTCAGTGCTGCCATTGAAACCTGTTGGCCAGATTCAAGGTAAGAGAAAATTGAGTCACAAAAGTTTCGTGACTGTTTTAATTTATTCTTTTTCAAAGAATCCTGAAAATTAGTTAACGAAGTCTCTCATATGTTAAAAAAAAGTTTAGTTTATAGAAAATAAAGTGCAGATAAATATTTAAAATATGACTTCAATACTTTTGAGGAAAGAAAAAAAAAGCGTTTGCTTTAAGTAGTCTGGACTTCTTTTATGAAAGCTTCAGGCACTTGCTGGTGTAGTAACTCAACTAAAAACCAGTTTAGCTGTGAATTAGCTTAATGACCTTGGTTGTTAAGCTGTAAGATAAAGAGTATGAGAATGTGAAGTAATATTAGGCTAGTAAATGGTAGGTGAAAATGCAAGCAATAATTGTTGTCAATCCAATGACAATATTGTCAATCCAATGACAACAATAATGACAGTTATTTAAGACTTGGTAAAGCTACATGTGTGTATGTTTATATACACCTCTCTATATGTGTACATATTTATATATAGATCTCCTAGTGTATTGTGAATCCCTGAAAAAATTTAATGTATTTTTATTTTCTTTTAAAGTCAAGTGTTCTGATTGGGTAAAAATGTGAAAAATATTGTTAGCAGAATGGTATAATTTTCCTGTGGTCACGTATGGATGTGAGAGTTGGACTGTGAAGAAGGCTGAGCGCCGAAGAATTGATGCTTTTGAACTGTGTTGTTGGAGAAGACTCTTGAGAGTCCCTTGGACTGTAAGAAGATCCAACCAGTCCATTCTGAAGGAGATCAGCCCTGGGATTTCTTTGGAAGAAATGATGCTAAAGCTGAAACTCCAGTACTTTGGCCACCTCATGAGAAGAGTTGACTCCTTGGAAAAGACTCTGATGCTGGGAGGGATTGGGGGCAGGAGGAGAAGGGGATGACAGAGGATGGGATGGCTGGATGGCATCACTGACTCGATGGATGTGAGTCTGAGTGAACTCCGGGAGTTGGTGATGGACAGGGAGGTCTGGCGTGCTGCAATTCATGGGGTCGCAAAGAGTCGGACATGACTGAGCGACTGATCTGATCTGATAATTTACAAGAGTCATTTATTTTCTTATGGAAAATCTAATTTAAAATTTCTCAATTTTCAAGCTGACTTTTTAGTCAAGTTTTGTTGATGGTGGTGTTTGTTTTCACATGTGACTTAAAAGCAGGAAAATGTAAAAAGTATGTGTGCAAAACAAATAACAGAAACGGCTGTCTTTTAAACAGTACTCTTACGGGCTTCAGGTATTTTTGAACATTATGTAAATTTAGTTTTTCCACCTAAAATAGCTAATCAAATTATTTATGACAAATTCATGATATCAGTAGTAATTTGTTTTTTGACAATAGGAACCAGATTAAATTAGACTAAACTAGAAAACTACTTTTCTTGTTTTCTTTGTAGAAGAAAATTTAGGTGGTTTTGAGTTTGACAGTGATTTTTTTTTTTAGTTTTTGTGCTGTAGAATTCTATTATTTTCTGTTGACCAATCATGATACAAAAGTATTAAGCAAATAATACCATTACATTACATAATCAGGCTTCCCTGGTGACTCAGATGGTAAAGAATCCACCTGTAATGTGGGAGAACTGGGTTTGATGCCTGGATTACGAAGATCCCCTGGAAGAGGACATGGCAACCAACTCTAGTATTCTTGTCTGGAGAATCCGCATGGACAGAGGAGCCTGGGGGGCTACAGTCCATGGGGTTGAAAAGAGTGGGACATGACAGAGCAACTGAGCACAGCACAGTCACATAATCACGATAGTAAAAGATGTTTATCAGTTTTTACAATCAATAGCCAGACAAAAAATAGAAGATAAACATAGTTGTAAGCCATAATGGAAACATGATTAACCTAACAGTATAAAATAATTACATACATTTTGTGGGGTTAAATAGAGTGCCGTGGTAAATGGAAGTGTATACATGCAATGTTCTCATCCACCCAGCCAATCTGTTTGGCACAATTAATCTATTTACAGTTTAGGTAATTATTTATATGTATGATCCTATTATATGTATGAACCATTTTCTTAATTGTTCTGGATTTATTTTGTGTAGGTCTTTTCCTTCACTTGTGTTTCCTGCTTAGAGAAGTTTCTTTAGCATTTGTGGTAAAGTTGTTTGGTGGTGCTTAATTCTCTTAACTTTTGCTTGTCTGGAAAGTTTTTTTTTTTTAATTTAAATTTATTTATTTTAATTGGAGGCTAATTACTTTACAATATTGTGGGAGATGGTACAGGGAGGGAAGTGGGAGGGGAGTTCAGGATGGGGAACATGTGTACACCCGTGGAGGATTCATGTTGATGTATGGCAAAACCAATACAATATTGGAAAGTTTTTGATTTCATCATTGAATCTGAACAAGGGTCTTAGCTTGATAGAGTATTCTTTGTTGTAGGTTTTTCCCTTTCATCATTTTAAACATATTGTGGCACTGCATTTTTAAATACAACACTGGAAGCATGATCCAAAAAGATAAAAATGATAAAGTATGCTTAAATAGATTTTAATAAAATTAAAATTTCTGCTTGGCTAAAGATGCTGCTAAGACTCAAAAGGCTGGAAGAAAATATTTGCAAATCATATCTAATAAAGGACTTTTTCCAAAACATAAAAAGAACTCAAAATGAAACAAGAAGTATTGAGAATGGGTAAATAATGAGAATACAAAGTGGTAGAGTCATTTGGCAGGTAATTGAGCTTCTAAGTATTTACCCAATTGATCTGAAAACTTAAATCCATACAAAATCCTGCATGTGAATATTTATAACAGCCTTATTCATAATCATTAAAAACTGGAAACCATCATATATCCTTTAATAGGACATTTTCATCTGCACAGTAGAATTTTATTCAGTGATAGAAATAAATGAGTTACCAAGCCACAGAAAGACATGGAGCAGTCTTAAAGGTCCCTGGAGGAGGGCATGGCAACCCACTCCAGTATTCTTGCCTGGAGAATCCCCATGGACAGAGGAGACTTCCAGGCTGTAGTCCATAGGGTCTCAAGAGTCGGTACACAACTGAGTGACTAAGCGCAGTCTTAAATGCATATTGCTGAGTTAAAGACATATCTGAAAAAGACTATATTCTCTATGCTTATAATTACATGAAATTATAAAAGGCAAAACTGTTGAGACAATAAAATAGTGGTTAGTTACCAGGGTCTTGGGAGAGTTGGGGAGGATACATGGCTAGAGAACAAATGATTTTTCAAGCAGTTAAATTACTTTGTATGATGCTATAATAGTGGATATATGGCATTATACATTTGTTTCACCTCAGAGCACAGAGTGAACCTTGGTCTATGTTTTTTTTTTTTTTTCTAACATCACTTGGAAACTCAAGAGATCCCAGGAAGGACAGTAGACTATGACAAGAAAACCTAATTCTATTACAAATGTATAAAACCATCTCACTGAGGTGGATGGGGAGATAGATAATAACTTCAGTTACTTTGGAAATGAGTGAGATCCATAAGACTAAATGGAAAAACATTGTGCAAAACCTGTATTTTAGTTGATGAGGTTCTTTGCTGTGGGGATATAGGTTGAGGGTTCTGATAGTGCCATACATTTGTATTGGAATTGAATAATTAGGCTAATGGATGGCAGATGGTGGGAGCCAGGTTTCTTGCTGGAAGTAGGAATCCATAGATATTAAAAAAAAATGTATGGCTATAGAAGGATTGCATTACTGGTGCTACATGGATTTGCTAGGGTGCTAGTGTATAATAGTTCATTGTTTACTTCCACAGTTTTACAATTTTTCTATGTCTTTTTGGGAACAAGAGTTGGTTACTTTGGTTAATGATATTAAGTATATAATAATCATTTAAAAATATGAGAGAGTAGACAGTTTGTTGTGAAAGCTTGAAGAAAATTTGTCTGTGAGTAACAGTTTGTAATATATTTTAAAAAAGAAATGTACAATATTAAGTGTTGACAAACTTAGGTGAGGTTGGTCACATTTTATAGGTTAATCCATAATATGGAAAAAGATTTGTTACTCTTTTAATGCAAAAACAACTTGTTAAATGGGTTATATGCAGAGTGAAATAAGAGTTGCTTTGTTTTTGATAGTATTTCCTGTTAATAACATGAAAATACAGAAAAAATGGTGTACCATAATCAGATAGATGAAGTTCCTTATGTCACCCAAATGCTGTCAGTTGAAAGCCTATTACCTTATGTTCCATTTTTTTAATACTTTACAATCACTAACAACGTTTCTTCTCTTTTGTAAAAACTAGAATTCCTAATAATTTTTATTACCTGTTCTGTTCACTTCAAATATTGTCAGTTTAACCCAAAACTGATACTATTTCTTTCTTCTAAATACTGAGTATGACCCTGTCTTATATCTTCCTATAATTCTTTTTGATATTTGCTTTCTTAAGAAAATGGCAACCCACTCCAGTATTCTTGCCTGGAAAATCCCATGGACGGAGGAACCTAGTAGGCTACAGTCCACGGGGTTGCAAAGAGTTGGATACGACTGAGCGACTTCACTTTCACTTTCTTAACTTCAAATTTAAAAACTCAGATTCAGAATAATAAAACTGTTAAGAGTTTTTCAAACTCATACTGTCTTTGAGATTTGCTAGATGGCTGATTGACACCAAACAGTTTTTATAAAATAAGAGATAAAAAAAGGTATGCATCTTGGTGGTCTCTGTATTTTTAATTAGTTTGAAATATACAGAGAGTCATGCTAGATATGAAGCCTTCATTCTGTAGAGTATTGGCAAATGAAAAAGAGAAACTCAAACTGCGTCCCTGGGATAAGTAGATACCAGTGGTACTTGAAATATATTTCTGTAGTTGTGCTCCTTTCAGGTTGAATAAAAACACAATCATATTCATGTATAAAGACTTTCAGTAATTGTCATCAGATTGATTTATAAATTTATTTTATAATATAGGCAGTTCATGACAAGCTCAACAAATACTTTATGAGATGAATTAGAAGTCCCTAGAAATTTGTCCTGGAGAAGGCAATGGCACCCCACTCCAGTACTCTTGCCTGGAAAATCCCATGGATGGAGGAGCCTGGTAGGCTGCAGTCCATGGGGTCGCTAAGAGTCGGGCACGACAGAGTGACTTCACTTTCACTTTTCACTTTCATGCGTTGGAGAAGGAAATGGAAACCCACTCCATTATTCTTGCCTGGAGAATCCCAGGGACAGGGGAGCCTGGTGGGCTGCCGTCTATGGGGTCGCACAGAGTCGGACACGACTGAAGCGACTTAGCAGCAGCAGCAGCAGCATACTTGAGATGGAGAAGGAAATGGAAACCCACTCCACTATTCTTGCCTGGAGAATCCCA
This sequence comes from Bos javanicus, assembly GCF_032452875.1. Classification (NCBI taxonomy): domain Eukaryota; kingdom Metazoa; phylum Chordata; class Mammalia; order Artiodactyla; family Bovidae; genus Bos; species Bos javanicus. The sequence continues at coordinate 79,313,304 of NC_083876.1, read as the reverse complement.
GGGACAGGGGAGCCTGGTGGGCTGCCGTCTATGGGGTCGCACAGAGTCGGACACAACTGAAGTGACTTAGCAGCAGCAGCAGCAGCAGCAGCAGAGGTTTGTCCATGTCTCATTGTTAACAGTACTTTCTTACTCTTAGGATTATCATTGACTTCATGATTAAAAATGGATTGTTACCTCCACAGAAGATTCCAGACTTCCATTCTGAAATTTCTATATATGGTAATAAATTAACCAAAATCTTTCAGTCTCATTATTGGTTTCTTCTTTTCCCTTAAACTTTTCTACAGGTCCCTGCATAATTATTTTGAGAGAAATTTCAAAAGAATACTAGCCTCAGTAAAGAGCATTACCAAGTATTTTTGATGAATCATGTTTCAGGGAATAGACACATGGGCAGGTTTCTCAAGTTTGAGCCAATATTGTCACTATAAAGAGATCCTGTTCATTCTGTGGAACCAAGACAGGATTCCAAGACTCAATTTAGTAGATGACAGCTAACACCTCTTTTTTTTCTTCTTTAGCTATGTCTAAACATCAATTTCACAAACTACATTTGTATAAACTGTAATGAAATGCTATCTAAATAGTTTCTTGTTCAGATTGACCCTGTATAGTACAGAAAATACAGTATATCAGTTCAGTTCAGTCTCACAGTCGTGTCCGACTCTTTGCGACCCCATGAATCGCAGCATGCCAGGCCTCCTTGTCCATCACAATCTCCTGGAGTTTACTCAGACTCACGTCCATCGAGTCAGCGATGCCATCCAGCCATCTCATCCTCTGTCGTCCCCTTCTCCTCTTGCCCCCAATCCCTCCCAGAATCAGAGTCTTTTCCAATGAGTCAACTCTTCTCATGAGGTGGCCAAAGTACTGGAGTTTCAGCTTCAGCATCATTCCCTCCAAAGAAATCCCAGGGCTGATCTCCTTCAGAATGGACTGGTTGGATCTCCTTACAGTCCAAGGGACTCTCAAGAGTCTTCTCCAACACCACAGTTCAAAAGCATCAATTCTTCAGCACTCAGCCTTCTTCACAGTCCAACTCTCACATCCATACATGACCACAGGAAAACCCATAGCCTTGACTAGACAGACCTTTGTTGGCAAAGTAATGTCTCTGCTTTTTAGTATGCTATCTAGGTTGGTCATAACTTTCCTTCCAAGGAGTAAGCATCTTTTAATTTCATGGCTGCAGTCACCATCTGCAGTGATTTTGAAGCCCAAAATAATAAAGTCTGACACTGTTTCCCCATCTATTTCCCATGAAGTGATGGGACCAGATGCCATGATCTTCGTTTTCTGAATGTTGAACTTTAAGCCAACTTTTTCATCTCCACTTTCACTTTCATCAAGAGGCTTTTTAGTTCCCCTTCACTTTCTGCCATAAGGGTGGTGTCATCTGCATATCTGAGGTTATTGATATTTCTCCCAGCAATCTTGATTCCAGCTTGTGTTTCTTCCAGTCCAGCGTTTCTCATGATGCAATATAGTATATAGAAATTTCTCAATACAGTATACAGTAATGCCTAAATATGAATTAATGAATCAATAAGAAAAATTTATAATAGTGACTCTGAAGAATAGAAATATGTAGTTAAATTTGCCTTACTTACAAAATTACTGAGATCTGTAGTTAAAAATGAACAGAGTACTTTTACCAGTACCCTTATTATTTATGATCATGTGACTATTTACCAAATTCATTAAGTATCCTATTTCAGATAAGAGCTGTACTTTATTTGCATGTTTGGAGCCTAAATGTCCTTTCAGAAAACTAGCATGGTATATGTTCCATAGTTAATGAAAACCTACAGGTCATAATCAATATTTCCTCCTCCCAGGTCAAGTACACTCAAAAACATACTGATTTAAAAAATGAGTAAGAGGATATCTCCAGATGTTAAGTTTCTATTCACAAACTCAGTGTAAATGAATCATCTCATTCTGTCTCTAGACATGAAGTAGTTAATAACAAGTTTGTAAAGGTATAAAAATGATTCCTGGCATATAAATGTGATTGAGTTGTGATTTAACCAACGTAGCTTTAAAATATCTCTAGACAGATGTTAGCTGTCAGGCCCTAGAATTGTCAAGTGTCATATTCTTCTAGTTTTGGTAACCAAGATACAGAGTTTTTATGTATTAATAATTGTATCTCAAGGCATCCATGGAAAAAAAAGAGCAAGAAACACAAACCATAAAATGAATGATATAGAAACAGAAAATTGCTGATTACAACTAGGTGGTCAAATCATGCTTTAGAGATACATAACTTTCAAGGAGGTAAACAGCAAATTGACACCATGTTTTGTCACCATAATTGGTAAGCATGGCTATAATCCCCCTGTCAAAAGTATAAGTATAAAAAAAAAAAGTCCACAGGGCTCAAAAAAACAAGTATAAATTAGATAACAACATTAAAACAAAACAAAGCAACTCTTTACTTTGAGGTAAATAATAATATCAACTACACAAAAACACGGTTTTATCATATTTGAACAAATGAGACATATTGTACCATATTTCTAGCCTCAAATGGTAAAATGCCTTATGAATATTTTCTCAGTGTCCTGACGTCCTCCCTAAAATTTCCTCTCCCTATTTACCAGGCTCTTCCCTATCCATGTGAAAACTTTTCTTTCCCTCAAAGAGGCAGGATGCTTCTCTTTGATGCTCCCACTGTATTGTATGTATACTGTTATTAATATGATTCTCATTTTGATGTAAATTCTCAATTTATTTTCCTCATATATCATAAACTTGATGAGGATTATGCCTTATTGATATGTGTCCCCCAGTGAATAAATCCTACTCTAAACAAATGTATTTTTAATTGAATAGTCTATTGGTAGTTTTTTTGGATAATTTATTTTTTCTTATTATATTTTCTTTTTAGCTTATTTATTTGTATAGGGCATATGACAGCTTATTGTCACCTTTTAAGAGGTTTTTCTGGTCATAGTGTCTTTATACACACTTATCCCCTACTGTGTTAATGAAACATAGAGAATGTTTTAAAATGAAAGTACTCATAGTATGGACTTCATTACAAATAATAAATAATTTTTCGTCCATTTGAAAAAATAACTATGATAAAATACAATTCTTTACTAAGTAAGGATGCACATTTCTATATAAGCCTGTTTATTTATATTTCTCAAATGAGAACAGTAGGATTTTGTTTGACTTAATTTGTGTAAGCTAAAATACATTTAATTATGCATCTGTGGTCTAATTATCATCAGGAAGTTAAAGAACTTGTATTGTTGTACAACAACAGCATAATTGAGAAATGAATACTAGAATACCCTAGAAAATCTTCACTGGGCAGATTCCAGGATTTTCATTTAAAAATGGCACAGATTGGATTAAAGAGCAACAAAAAACAAAAAAAAACTTGTCTTTGACTGCTGAGAAGTGGTATTCTCAGTGTAAAGCCAGTGTTACTTAAAATATGGCACAATAATTTTCAGTGCACTCTACAGCAGTGAATTATTTGTACAGTTACAATGGTTTCCAAATGAAAAATTTGTGCAACTTAAATTAATGTATATGTTCAGGTTCCAGTAAACTAAATAATATTTAATTGGGTAATTAAATCTTCTAATCATTTGCTCGGTAAATGCATTATAGGAGTTGGACCATATATGAGCATACTAAAAGCAAGAGATAGTGTCCAGCTTGTTTTTCACTATTCTGATAAAATGTTATACTTCACTGAATAATCTTTGCTTTCTTTGGTATTTCTTTTGCATGTGTAGTTTCTTCCAGTGAACTGCTTTCTCCTCCCATTCTGTTCCCCCTTATCTCTTATTGCTCCAATACCAATTCACAAACTGCTACCGATCCCTCAAGTTTTGGCTCAAACATTTGTAACTCAGGTGTCAAACACGCCTGTAACCCATACTCTGCTGTAAGATTATTGTCCATTTTAAGAGATGTATATTATCCTGGTTGATTTCACTTGCCTCTCGTTGCCAGGGTCTAGCAGCCCAACACTGGTTCACATTTGGAACTCAGTTCTCTTTTGTTGGTCTAGACACACACACACACACACAAACACACACACACTTTTATACTGATTGTTAAGACATCTCTCCTTCAAAAAAATCTTTTCATCTTTTATGTACCAGAGCTTTAATCTGTTGATTTATTACCTGGAACTTTGACTTGCTCCTGTTACTTGCCAGCAGTTGCAAAAATCATTCCTTCTCATTATTATGGGGTGTGGGTCTACTGACTAAGCATAAATTCACCTGCAACCTTCCTTCCAATCTTGCTATTAGGTTTGCCAAACCATGGGCTTTCTTCTCCATGTCCCAGCTTTAGACATAGCCTGAGAGTATTTGAGAAGTGATGAGATTGATATGAAGTTCCATTCCCCAATGAAACATGATTTTAGCTCCTCTCCATGAGCCCCCATACTTATAATTTGGCAGTAACTAAATCAAGGCAAATTGGAAGTGGTCAAACAGGAGATGGCAAGAGTAAACGTCAACATTCTAGGAATCAGCAAACTTAAATGGACTGGAATGGGTGAATTTAACTCAGATGACCATTATATCTACTACTGTGGGCAGGAATCCCTTAGAAGAAATGGAATAGTCAACAAAAGAGTCCAAAATGCAGTTCTTGGGTGCAATCTCAAAAATGACAAGATGATCTCTGTTCGTTTCCAAGGCAAACCATTCAATATCATGGTAATCCAAGTCTATGCCCCCACCAGTAATGCTGAAGAAGCTGAAGTTGAACGGTTCTATGAAGACCTACAAGACCTTTTAGAACTAACGCCAAAAAAAGACGTCCTTTTCATTATACGGGACTGGAATGCGAAAGTAGGAAGTCAAGAAACACTTGGAGTAATAGGTAAATTTGGCCTTGGAGTACAGAATGAAGCAGGGCAAAGGCTCATAGAGTTTTGCCAAGAGAACGCACTGGTCATAGCAAACACCCTCTTCCAACAACACAAGAGAAGACTCTACACATGGACGTCACCAGATGGCCAACACCGAAATCAGATTGATTGTATTCTTTGCAGCCAAAGATGGAGAAGCTCTATACAGTCAGCAGAAACAAGACTGGGAGCTGACTGTGGCTCAGATCATGAACTCCTTATTGCCAAATTCAGACTGAAATTGAAGAAAGTAGGGAAAACCACTAGACCATTCAGGTATGACCTAAATCAAATCCCTTATGATTATACAGTGGAAGTGAGAAATAGATTTAAAGGACTAGATCTGATAGACAGAGTGCTTGATGAACTATGGATGGAGGTTCGTGACACTGTATAGGAGACAGGGATCAAGAACATCCCCAAGAAAAAGAAATGCAAAAAAGCAAAATGGCTGTCTGAGGAGGCTTTACATAGCTGTGAAAAGAAGAGAAGTGAAAAGCAAAGGAGAAAAGGAAAGATATACACATTTGAATGCAGAGTTCCAAAGAATATCAAGGAGAGATAAGAAAGCCTTTCTCAGTGATCAGTGCAAAGAAATAGAGGGAAATAATAGAATAGGAAATAGGAAAAGGAAAGACTATAGATCTCTTCAATAAAGTTAGAGATATTAAGGGAACATTTCATGCAAAGATGGGCTTGATAAAGGACAGAAATGGTATGGACCTAACAGAAGCAGAAGATATTAAGAAGAGGTGGCAAGATACACAGAAGAACTGTACAAAAAAGATCCTCATGACTCAGATAATCACGATGGCGTGATCATTCACCTAGAGCCAGACATCCTGGAATGTGAAGTCAAGTGGGGCTAAAGAAGCATCACTACAAACAAAACTAGTGGAGGTGATGAAATTCCAGTTGAACGATTTCAAATCCTGAAAGATGATGCTGTGAAAGTGCGACACTCAATATACCAGCAAATTTGGAAAACTCAGCAGTGGCCATAGGACTGGAAAAGGTCAGTTTTCATTCCAATCCCAAAGAAAGGCAATGCCAAAGAATGCTCAAACTACTGCACAGTTGCACTCATCTCAGCAGCAGCAGCACATGCTAGTAAAGTAATGCGCAAAATCCTCCAAGCCAGGCTTCAGCAATACATGAACCATGAAGTTCCAGATGTTCAAGCTGGTTTTAGGAAAGATAGAGAAACCAGAGATCAAATTACCAACATCAGCTGGATTATCAAAAAAGCAAGGGAATTCCAGAAAAACATCTATTTCTGCTTTATTGACTACACCAAAGCCTTTGACTGTGTGGATCACAATAAACTGTGGAAAATTCTGAAAGAGATGGGAATACCAGACCACCTGACCTGCCTCTTGAGAAACCTATATGCAGGTCAGAAAGCAACAGTTAGAACAACAGACTGGTTCCAAATTGGGAAAGAAGTACATCAAGGCTGTATATTGTCACTGTGCTTATTTAACTTATATGCAGAGTACCTCATGAGAAATGCTGGGCTGGATGAAGCACAAGCTGGAATCAAGATTGCTGGGAGAAATATCAATAACTTCAGATATGCAGATGACACCACTCTTATGGGAAAAAGTAAAGAACTAAAGAACCTCTTGATGAAAGTGAAAGAGGAGAGTGAAAAAGTTGACTTAAAAGCTCAACATTCAGAAAACGAAGATCATGGCATCCGGTCCCATCACTTCATGGCAAATAGTTGAGGAAACAGTGGAAACAGTGGCAGACTTTATTTTTTGGGGCTCCAAAATCACTGCAGATGGTGACTGCAGCCATGAAATTAAAAGACGCTTACTCCTTGAAAGGAAAGTTATGACCAACCTAGACAACATATTAAAAAGCAGACATTACTTTACCAACAAAGGTCTGTCTAGTCAAGGCTATGGTTTTTCCAGTGGTGATGTATGGATGTGAGAGAATGACTATAAAGAAAGCTGAGCGCTGAAGAATTGATACTTTTGAACTGTGGTGTTGGAGAAGACTCTTGAGAGTCCCTTGGACTTCAAGGAGATCCAACGTGTCCATTCTAAAGGAGATCAGTCCTGGGTGTTCATTGGAAGGACTGATGTTGAAGCTGAAACTCCAATACTTTGGCCACCTGACGCGAAGAGCTGACTCATTGGAAAAGACCCTGATGCTGGGAAAAATTGAGTGCAGGAGGCAATGGGGACGACAGAGGATGAGATGGTTGGATGGCATCACCGACTTAATGGACATGAGTTTTGGTAAACTCCAGGAGTTGGTGATGGACAGGGAGGCTTGGTGTGCTGCAGTTCATGGGATCACAAAGAGCTGGACATGACTAAGTGACTGAATTGAACTTACGGTAGGTACAGATGTTAAGTGTTTATATTTTCAAACTACCAAGTGTTTTCTACTTTGAAAACTTTCTTGAGGTTCCTCTTGGAAGAGTTAGGTGGATGTTTTTCATACTTTATAAAACTTTCTGCAACATTACACTATGCAAAAGAAGAGCGGAGCTATATCGATAGTAGTGATTCTTTTGAGGGAAACACATGCTTTATTTTCATTGCCCAGCAAGGAAGAAGTGATGCATTTATGATGCATTTCCAACAACATGAACAGTGCCTGCTATACATGAGGAATCAAAAACCCAGTAGTTGAACACACTCAATTGAGTTTTAAATCACATGTTTTCCTAAAATCCACTTGTGGAAAATAAAAACTTTGTATGATTCCTTATGGTAAAGTTTCTTAAGTACATGCAAATTAATATATAAAGCCTCAAGTTACTGGCATTTTATATGTATTCAATTTTAATCTCTCTATATACAGATTATCCTCTTGAAAAATGTTGTACCATTATAAATACAAGAATGTTTTAGTTTCCTCTATTATAAGTACCTTTGTATACTATTTAAGTGATTTGCTTTATAATACCTAGGATGACTAAAATCTTACACAGCTGGGGAATATTTTATATGTTCTGTGAATATCTGTCTGGCTTATATTTACTGAAACATCCCATGAATGTTTATATGGATAGTAGTTTTGAAAATGCCAGTAGGAAAAAAACTGATGAAACAATGGAATTTGGATTCTTGAGATTTAAAGGAAAAATGTTGAAGAAATAGTAACTTACTATAATGATTAAACTGAACTGTAAACTTCTGACACATTTAATTTCTTTTTGTGAATATAGGCCCAATATTCTAAGAAAAGAATCATAGCATAAAAATAAGGAGGAAAATCATTTATTCCATTTCTCAGCATCACCAGTCCCATCTGTGGCTGTCATATTCTCTACAAGTATTTTTCCTCTGCCAGACTTGCCACCACAGTTTTTTTCAAGGTGAATCATGATATGTATATAAAGAGAAAGTATCACATTCTCACATCGTGATGAGTGTAGAAAACTTCATTTGAATTAAAAATACATTTAAACAGACAACATTTATTTTTAAATCTTTTCTCATCTCTGATGTTGCCAGTTGCAGATTCATGGAATAACAGTGCTTCTGATGTGGATAAAATACTTGATATCTAACAATTTTTCTGAAGAATTAGGACCATCCATGTCAAAGCTAAAAAGTTGGTAAAACTTTGTGATTGGCCACCTGATGCCGTTTCTAGACCCCTTCATCGCTTATGTCCCTTAATTTTCTTCTGGTCTACTCCTCCCCCCCTCCACCACCATTTTACACTTTTATAATTTAGTAAAGGGAAAAAACCTGGACATTGTGCAAAGATCAGCAATTAGAGTCTGACAAAGAAAAATCTGCCTCAAGAGAAGTGACCTCTCCTAGGTTTTATTGTGGAAACTGGTAGAAAAAAGAAGGATCTGATAGTGGAATACTACCTAATATAAAATGGTTTCTGGAAAAAAATCAGCATATTAATCACAGAATAATATATCTTATTATAAAATGGGATATTTTTTAGTAAATAGGAAGCAATTCAATTAATCTAAATTCCATCTGGCCTAAAAGCAAATAACCTCAAGTGAATATGACATATACATTTGAAATTCATATTTGTCAGCTATACTTCATTTATAATACTGTAGATTGATTTTATTTATCTTTTAAATTTTATATCCTTTTAAATTGATTTTACCAACATACATACTAAAATATGCATTACTTATATAACTTATCAAGTATATTCCTTCTTATGATCGCTTTTTTACAATTTTTGTTCTTTTTTAATGCCTCTCTGTAAGATATCTGCTGCTGCTGCTGCTATGTCGCTCAGTCGTGTCCAACTCTGTGCGACCCCAGAGACGGCAGCCCACCAGGCTACCCCATCCCTGGGATTCTCCAGGGAAGAACACTGGAGTGGGTTGCCATTTCTTTCTCCAATGCATGAAAGTGAAAAGTGAAAGGGAAGTCCCTCAGTCGTGTCTGACTCTTCGAGACCCCATGGGCTGCAGCCCACTAGACTTCTCCATCCATGGGATTTTCCAGGCAAGAGTACTGGAGTGGGGTGCCATTGCCTTCTCCGTGTAAGATATCTACTCTAAGCCAATTATACACATATATTATTTTACTATTTGAATTATTTTCTTAGAATATATTCTACTGATAAAAATTAAATTGCTAGGGTAAATTATATGAAAATTTTCTATGGCTTGTTACGTTTCAGAGTTACTAAAGTTTGGTAGTATTTTTGTTTACTGACTGAATTCAACAATTTGTTTACTCAGTCAGTAAACAAAATATATAAAAACATATATTTATTAATAAATATATAATATATTATAAATATATAATATATACTTATAAATACACTTATTAATATAAAATAAATGTATATTTATTAAAAATATATATTTATTAACAAATAAATATTTTAAAATTGTTAGAAAATAATTTCTGTTTCCCTCACAAGGATATAGCCTATCAAGATCATAGGCTTCATTGACAGAATATCTTTTCCAAAAACACAGTATAAGACCCAATAGAAAAAGTCCAGAAATTCTTAATTCTCTGTGTAAAAGTGTTTAATTCTCCTTATAACATGGTGCTATTTTTCTAGTCCCCTTTTTAACCTGCTTTTAGAACACTTTGCAGCAAACAACCCTTATTTATCTTCAAAGTTGCTTTTTACCCTCTTAAATTGTAAAAGGAAAACCTGCATATTTTAAGACAAAGAGGCATTTAATTTTCTTTAAATATGTTGCAAGTATTTTGCTCAATGGGATGAAATACATATACAATCTCTTGCTCTTTCCCCTCTCTTTCTCTTTTTACATATTACCTTTCTGTTCATTTAAACTTTATTTGATTTACGGTACAACGTGCAGGCTTAACTAGATTTTTTTCTCCTTCTTACTCCTCCCATGAACATATTGCTAACTAATTACCACAAACCAATTTTAATTGTTGCTTTTCCTTGTTATTAGGTCTTTCCCTTGAAATGTAATTGGCTTCATTTTTGTTTTTCTGAGCATAAAGTTATCATATATCTGAAAATTTAAATAGGGAAAATCCATATATCCCCAGACATCATCCCACTGCTTCCCCACTTCTCAAATATTTGAGAGCAGTGGGTAGAATGCATTGCTACAATAACTTTTGCATGCAAGGACGTGATGTAGGGACACCTATGTTAATTCATTGGAAGGACTGATGCTGGAGTTGAAGCTCCAGTGTGCATTCCAAGTGTGCTTAGGCAGTTTGGTTTAAATAACAAAGGATTTATTCCAAAGGATGAGCCCAAATTTGTGTTAACTTTTTAACAATTTCCCTTTTATAGTAATTTAGTATTTTCCAATATTTTGTGATAATAAACAATAACATCTATTAGCTCAAATACAGCTCTAGGGTAGAAGTGGAATAGAAATGGAATTGCCATATCACTGTTATATGCTGTTTTAATTTTGGTAGATTACTAATGGTTTGTACTCTGTAGAGGTTATACAAATTTAATTTTTCACTAACATCTGAGAATACTTGGCAAACATATTTTCAAACTTTTAAATTATGATAGACACAGAGATACCTGTTTCTATTTATTTCATTTGGAATATTATTCATTATCTTTTCAGTGTATTTAGGAGCCATTTAAATTTTGTCTCTTTTTCAAAAAATTGTATATTTATGTTTTCCTCAGTTTTTATTTGGCTCTTTATTGTTTTTTAATGTTGGTTTTTCTTAGCTTTTTATGTATTTAGAGTATTCCCTTCTGATATTAAATATAAATTGGTATCATTTGTTTTATGTTTATCCATAATATTTTAGTATAATAAAATTATGAGTCTTTATATTTCAGAGTTTCATGTCATATTTCACATTCTGAATTTATATTTTAAAAATTCTCATATTTGTCTAACATTTATATACAATTTAAAAATTTAAATACTTGATCCTCTTGGAATTTATTTTTAATTAAAGAATGTAGAATGTATCCTTTTTTTTTTGAACACTGTTAATTGAATAATTTGTTTTTATTATTGAAATTAATGTGGTCTTTATAGTGCATTAAGTTCCAATACATTTGCCATTATTCCCAGTTCTCTATTCTGCCCCATTTCTTTGTCTGTCTACATATACTACTTAAATCATTACAGCATTATATTATATATTGTATTTAAAAATAGGGAGAGCTACATTCATCTTGTTATTATTTCATATAATTTAAATATTTTCTCTTGATTTTCAGTTTTTTAATAGTATTAGCATTTCCCTTCCTTCTGCTTTTCCAATCCCCTTCCCAACTTATGTCAACTCCAAATATTATGCTGAGGTAATATTTCTTCTCGTACGAATTCAATATCTTGATCTCTACACCACTTAAAATAATATGTTTATTAATTCAGGATTTAATAATTTCTCACTTAACTTTTTATATTCTGCTATTTGCATGGGCTTTCCATGTGGTTTAGCTGGTAAAAAAAAAGTCTGCCTGCAATGTGGGAGATCAGAGTTCAATCCCTGGGTTGAGAAGATCCCCTGGAGAAGGGAAAGGCTACCCACTCCAATATTCTGGCCTGGAGAATTCAGGGCTGCAAACAGTTGGACATGACTGAGCAACTTTCACTTTCACTTTCTTTCATTTGTATGAAACAGTTGAGTTTGCTTTCTATTTGAAGCATTATTGTCATAAACATTGTTTGGTTTCTTTTTCCTGTACTGATGAATTGATCTCATTATTTTTGCAGAAAGAAGAAACATTACCACTCACATCTTATAGTTTTGTCATTTTATCTACTGAGTAAAATGTTTATCATTCCTCTTGAAGCCCTGGTGGCTCAGATGGTAAAGCGTCTGTCTACAGTGTGGGAGATCCAGGTTCTATCCCTGGGTTGAGAAGATCCCCTGGAGAAGGAAGTGGAAATCCACTCCAGTACTCTTGCCTGGAAAATCCCATGGACAGAGGAGCCTGGTAGGCTACAGTCCACGGGGTCGCAAAGAGTCGGACACCACTGAGTGACTTCACTTTCACTTCCACTTTTCATTCCTCTTGAAGGCATTCATCTTGAAACTTCAGTGACTTTCTGTTTTAATTCAAACCTGTTGCATTTTAAACCAGTTACCCAGTTTTGCAATGGAATTTCTAGGAAATTTAAACGTTTCTCTATGAATATCATCCCCATTTTGTTTTAAGTATGTTATCACTAACTTTTCCTAAATAGTTACTTTGGAAACTAACATAAACCAATTGTTCATTAGTGATTCTCTCACAGTATTGTATCAGATTATATTGAAGATAAAATCATTTATTAAAGGAGGATTTATTAACAAGATGGCACAGAACAGTTTGTAAAAGCTCTTTTGTAAGTTTGCTGTAAGTCTGTTCTGTGTTCTTTAAGTGTAATGACCACTAACTTGAACTCAAGGGATATCTGACAACATTCTAGAGGCAATATGCTCCTATCCTTACAACTGGCATTAGGCAACCAGAAATCCTTCAAAGTGAGATTTATTCAGGAAGCACTCTTGGGTCACTATTTTTAAGATTAGAGACTACAAGTGTCAGTCTCTGATGTAACTACCCAAGGCACATGTCTTGAATATATTATTTTCATCAGTGAGAATCCATTTTTAAATATAATTTTATGTTTTAGAGCAGTTTTAGATTCAAAGCAAAGTTAAGCAAAAAGTGCAGAGAGTTTCCACATAGTCCTCTTCTCCACAAATGGACAGCCTGTCTCACTGTAACATCTGCAGTCATGTGTGCGTGCCTGGTCTCTTCAGTTGTGTCTGACGCTTTGCGACCCCATGGACTGCAGCCCACCAGGCTTCTCTGTCCATGGGATTCTCCAGGTGAGAATATTGGAGTGGGTTGCCATGCCCTCCTCCAGGAGATCTTGCAGACTCAGGGATCAAACCCATGTCTCCTGTGTGTCCTGCATTGCAAGCATATTCTTTACTGCTGAGCTACTGGGGAAGCCTCAACATCCTGCATAGGGTAGTACATTTGTTTAAACAACAAATAAAAATAAATAAATAAAATTCTGATCCTTAAAATTGTAAGAACCAGATAATCACCAGATTTCTTATTTTAGCGGTCTTGGATGTTAGAAAGCACATTCTTCATGTTTTCAAGAAAAATGACTTTATTTTGTAGTGCAGGATCTGGGACTTCAAACATCACTGTTCCCAGATCCCCAGGCCAAATTATCTACAGTTAATGTCTCCAAATGGGATGCACCAGTAGAAGTTTTGTTGGAGTGGAAAGTAGAGAAATGATTCTGTCTTCTTGCCCTTTTTTTTTCCTCATGGTTTTTCTGGCTTGAAGAACATTAACAGCAATAACAGTGTTCATGACAGTGAGAGTGACAGATACAGCTACAAAGAGTAACAAGAGCCTGGGAATGCTGGCTCTTTATTTCTTGCTCAGGCCACGTGGTTCCCTCAAAAGTAGCAGTGTCCTAGATATGCCTGTTTGTGGAGTCCATATTAGGCAACATGACTTCAACAGAGCTGTTAGCATTATGACACAGGTCCTGGGCTTAATATTTACTTGTTTGTAGCAGTGACTAATTTTTAATAATGTTCCTTCTCTTTTGCTCCTCTAATCCTTCCAAATCATATTATCTGATTATGCATTAAAATCCTCCTATTTGAAATACATAAAATGGTTTCTGATTTTAAATAGATCATAACACTTGCAATGGGAAAACGTTGATACTTAAATCCTACTATGATTTCAGATAAAAGATAGCTAGAGACTATGCTTTTTTATGCAAATATTGATGCAGATGTTTGAAATAAAATCGTATTAGCTATTAGAGAAAAACACATTAAAATGAATAAATAATGATTAAATCAGATTAATTTAAATAATCCAGGGGTGGAACAAGATTATAAAATCCATTAATATAGCTAATGTTTTAAGTAGGTATAAGGAGAAAAATGTATATCATTCCCATGAAAAGTTCTACACAAATTAAATACTTTTTTCTGATAAAAACACTCAGTAGAGGAGTTAGTGATTCAGTGCTCTTCAAGTATGACTAATCCAAAACTTAAATAATGGGAAATGCTGGACCAGTTTCTGTTCATTTTAGAGAAAAGGGAAATGAGCTCATTATTGCTTCAGTTTTTACTATTGTACTGAAGATATTAAAAAATAAAATCCAATAAAAGGAAATGATTAGAGGCATGAGTTAGAAAAAAGGCAAGACTATCTGTATATGCAGATGTGATAGTTTACATGGAAAGCTACAGAGAATCAAAGAGAAGGGGAGAGAGAGAGGGAAAGGGAGGGAGAGAAGGGGGTGTGGAGAGAGAGAGAGAGATGAAATTGAAGTAGCAATATAAGACAAATATTTTAAACTTAAAGGTCCTTATGATGGTTTATTGTATATATTAACTTGGCTAGTCTATGCTACCAAGATATTTGGTCTAACCTAATTCTAGATGTTTTTGTGAAGGTATTTTTTACATGAGGATAATATTCATCAGTAGATTTCAAATAAGTTTATATAGATGGTCCTCGTCAATCATTTGAAGGCCTAAATAGAAAAAAAGTCTGACTTCCTCTGAAGAGAAAGGAATTCTGCCGGCAGACTGACTTTCCATTCAAGCTGCAACAGTAACTCTTCCTGGGGTCTTCAGTCTTACAATATATCCTGCATATTTTGAATTTTTCACCTCCATGGTCTTGTGTGTCAATTCCCTAAAATCTATGTACCCATATCCTGTTAGTTCTCTTTCTTTGGAGAACCCTGACCAACATAGGCCTCATATATAAAATTGATACCCAGTTAGAACTAATAATTTATGGAAGGACCCATTACAATCAAAAGGTAATATCCCTAGGTAATATTCCTGTGAATATACTTATCAAGAAAGGTACAATTTAAATGAGAAGAACTATAAAACACTCCTAAGGGACACAGAAGTGGACTTAAACAAAAAGAATGGATAAGATGATAGAACATCACAGAGACGTTCCTTCTGCAGGGGATCTTCCCAATCCAGGGATCAAACCCAGGTTTCCTACATTGCAAGTGGATTCTTTTACCAGCTAAGCCACAAGGGAAGCCCAAGAATACTGGAGTGGGTAACGTATCCCTTCTGCAGCAGATCTTCTCCACCCAGGAATCAAACCGGGGTCTCCTGCATTGTTCAGTTCAGTTCATTCGCTCAGTCGTGTCCGATTCTTTTCGACCCCATGAATCCCAGCACGCCAGGACTCCCTGTCCATCACCAACTCCCAGAGTTCACTCAGACTCACGTCCATCAAGTCAGTGATGCCATCCAGCCTTCTCATCCTCTGTCGTCCCCTTCTCCTCTTGCCCCCAATCCCTCCCAGCATCAGAGTCTTTTCCAATGAGTCAACTCTTCTCATGAGGTTGCCAAAGTACTGGAGTTTCAGCTTTAGCATCATTCCTTCCAAAGAAATCCCAGGGCTGATCTCCTTCAGAATGGACTGGTTGGATCTCCTTGCAGTCCAAGGGACTCTCAAGAGTCTTCTCCAACACCACAGTTCAAAAGTATCAATTCATTGGCGCTCAGCCTTCTTCACAGTCCAACTCTCACATCCATACATGACCACAGGAAAAACCATAGCCTTGACTAGAAGAACCTTTGTTGGCAAAGTAATGTCTCTGCTTTTGAATATGCTATCTAGGTTGGTCATAACTTTTCTTCCAAGGAGTAAGCGTCTTTTAATTTCATGGCTGCAGTCACCATCTGCAGTAATTTTGGAGCCCCAAAAATAAAGTCTGCAACTGTTTCCTCTGTTTTCCCATCTATTTCCCATGAAGTGATGGGACCAGATGCCATGATCTTCGTTTTCTGAATGTTGAGCTTTAAGCCAACTTTTTGACTCTCCACTTTCACTTTCATCAAGAGGCTTTTTAGTTCCTCTTCACTTTCTGCCATAAGGGTGGTGTCATCTGCATATCTGAGGTGATTGATATTTCCCCCGGCAATCTTGATTCCAGCTTGTGCTTCTTCCAGCCCAGCGTTTCTCATGATGTTCTCTGCATAGAAGTTGAATAAGCAGGGTGACAATATACAGCCTTGAAGTACTCCTTTTCCTATTTGGAAGTAGTCTGTTGTTCCATGTCCAGTTCTAACTGTTGCTTCCTGACCTCCAATAGGTTTCTCAAGAGGCAGGTCAGGTGGTCTGGTATTCCCATCTCTTTCAGAATTTTCCACAGTTTATTGTGATCCACACAGTCAAAGACTTTGACATAGTCAATAAAGCAGAAATAGATGTTTTCCTGGAACTCTCTTGCTTTTTCCATGATCCAGTGGATGTTGGCAATTTGATCTCTGGTTCCTCTGCCCCTTCTAAAACCAGCTTGAACATCAGGAAGTTCATGGTTCACATATAGCTGAAGCCTGGCTTGGAGAATTTTGAGCATTACCTTACTAGCATGTGAGATGAGTGCAATTGTGTGGTAGTTTGAGCATTCTTTGGCATTGCCTTTCTTTGGGATTGGAATGAAAACTGACCTTTTCCAGTCCTGTGGCCACTGCTGAGTTTTCCAAATTTGCTGGCATATTGAGTGCAGCACTTTCACAGCATCATCTTTCAGGATTTGAAATAGCTCAACTGGAATTCCATCACCTCTGCTAGCTTTGTTCGTAGTGATGCTTTCTAAGGCCCAGTTGACTTCAATTCCAGGATGTCTGGCTCTAGGTCAGTGATCACACCATTGTGATTATCTGAGTCATGAACATCTTTTTTGTACAGTTCTTCTGTGTATTCTTGCCATCTCTTCTTAATATCTTCTGCTTCTGTTAGGTCCATACCATTTCTGTTGTTTATCAAGCCCATCTTTGCATGAAATGTTCCCTTGGTATCTCTAATTTTCTTGAAGAGATCTCTAGTCTTTCCCATTCTGTTGTTTTCCTCTATTTCTTTGCATTGATCGCTGAAGAAGGCTTTCTTATCTCTTCTTGCTATTCTTTGGAACTCTGCATTCAGATGCTTATATCTTTCCTTTTCCCCTTTGTTTTCGCTTCTCTTCTTTTCACAGCTATTTGTAAGGCCTTCCCAGACAGCCATTTTGCTTTTTTTGCATTTCTTTTCCACGGGGATGGTCTTGATCCCTGTCTCCTGTACAATGTCACGAACCTCATTCCATAGTTCATCAGGCACTCTATGTATCAGATCTAGTCCCTTAAATCTATTTCTCACTTCCACTGTATAATCATAAGGGATTTGATTTAGGTCATACCTGAATGGTCTAGTGGTTTTCCCTACTTTCCTCAATTTCAGTCTGAATTTGGCAATAAGGAGTTCATGGTCTGAGCCACAGTGAGCTCCTGGTCTTGTTTTTGCTGACTGTATAGAGCTTCTCCATCTTTGGCTGCAAAGAATATAATCAATCTGATTTCGGTGTTGACCATCTGGTGATGTCCATGTATAGAGCCTTCTCTTGTGTTGTTGGAAGAGGGTGTTTGTTATGACCAGTGCATTTTCTTGGCAAAATCTATTAGACTTTGCCCTGCTTCATTCTGTATTCCAAGACCAAATTTGCCTGTTATTCCAGGTGTTTCTTGACTTCCTACTTTTGCATTCCAGTCCCCTGTAATGAAAAGGACATCTTTTTTGGGTGTTAGTTCTAAAAGGTCTTGTAGGTCTTCATAGAACTGTTCATCTTCAGCTTCTTCAGCATTACTGATTGGGGCATAGACTTGGATTACTGTGATATTGAATGGTTTGCCTTGGAAACGAACAGAGATCATTCTGTCGTTTTTGAGATTGCATCCAAGTACTGCATTTTGGACTCTTTTGTTGACCATGATGGCTACTCTATTACTTCTGAGGGATTCCTGCCCACAGTAGTAGATATAATGGTCATCTGAGTTAAATTCACCCATTCCAGTCCGTTTTAGTTCGCTGATTCCTAGAATGTCGATATTCACTCTTGCCATCTCTTGTTTGACCACTTCCAATTTGCCTTGATTCATGGACCTGACATTCCAGGTTCCTATGCAATATTGCTTTTTACAGCATCAGACCTTGCTTCTATTACCAGTCACATCCACAGCTGGGTATTCTTTTTGCTTTGGCTCCATCCTTTCATTCTTTCTGGAGTTATTTCTCCACTGATCTCTAGTAGCATATTGGGCACCTACTGACCTGGGGAGTTCCTCTTTCAGTATCCTATCATTTTGCCATTTCATACTGTTCATGGGGTTCTCAAGGCAAGAATACTGAAGTGGTTTGCCATTCCCTTCTCCAGTGGACCACATTCTGTCAGATCTCCTGCATTGTAGGCAGATTCTTTACCAACTGAGCTATCAAGGAAGCCCACAGAGATGTTAGTTTGCCTCAAGTCAGTAAGATTTGATGTAATCACGGTAAAAATATCAGCTTTTATTTTGGTATGGAGATAGATAAGTTGATTCTAAAGTTCATATGGAAAGATGAATAATCACTAGTAATGAAATTTCTTTAGAAAGCAGTATTGAAAGGGGTTAATTAAATCGACTATTATAATTAAATCAGCATCTGTAATTAAGAGTACAGAAAAGGTTAGTTTTCTTTCCAACCACAAAGAAAGGCAACACTGAAGAATATTCAAACTAACACAATTGTGCTCATTTCACATGCCAGTTAGGTATTGCTCAAAGTCCTTTAAACTAGCTTCAGTGATACTTGAATCAGGAATTTTCAGTTGTAGAAGCTGTATTTAGAAAAGGCAGAAGAACCAGAGATCAAATTGTCAACATCCGTTGGATCATAGAAGAAGCAAGAGAATTCCAAAGTCATCTATTTCTACTTCATTGACTATGCTAAAGCCTTTGATTGTGTGGATTGCAGCAAACTGTGGAAATTTTTTAAAGAAATGGGAATACCAGACCACCTTACCTGTCTCCTGAGAAACCTATATGCAGGACAAGAAGCAACAGTTAGAACTGGACATGGAAAAATGGACTAGTTCCAAACTGGGAATGGAGTACATCAAGGCTGTATATTGTCACCCTGCTTATTTAACTTATATGCAGAATACATCATGCAAAATGCCAAGATGGATGACTCACAAGCAGGAATCAACATTGCTGGGAAAAATATCAACAACCTCAGATATGCAGATGATACCATTTTAGTGGAAGAAAGTGAAGAGAAACTAAAGAGCCTCTTGATGAAGGTGAAAGAGGAGACTGAAAAAGCTGACTTAAAACTCAACATTCAAAAAAACCAAGATCATGGCATCCAGTCCTATCACTTCACAGCAAATAGATGGGGAAAAAGTGGAAACAGTGACAGATCTTATTTTCTTGGGCTGCAAAATCACTGCGGACAGTGTTTGCAGCCACAAAAGATGCTTGATTCTTGGAAGAAAATCTATGAGAAACCTAGAAAGCATATTAAAGCCCAGAGACATCACTTTGCTGACAAAGGTTCTTATAGACAAAGCTATGGTTTTTCCAGTAGTCATGTATACATGTGAGAATTGGACGATAAGGAAGGCTCAGTCCCGAAGAATTGATGCTTTTGAACTGTGGTGCTGGAGAAGACTTTAGAGTCCCCAAAGGGACTCTTTGGTAAGGAGATCAAACCAGTCAATCCTGAAGGAAATCTCCACCCTAAATATACATTGGAAGGACTGATGCTGAAATTGAAGCATACAAGATCAGAGATAAGAATGTTCATTTTCACTGTGAATTGCAGTAAATGACTGGCCTAGACTGCATCTTAGCTGTTTGAAATAAGATCTACTGGTTCCTTCTGGGACTTATTCTCAGTTGCCTGTATGTGTTACTGTAGAAAGTGAAAGTCTCTCAGTCATGTCCAACTCTTTATGACCCCATGGACTATACAGTCCATGGAATTCTCTAGGCCAGAATACTGGAGTGGGTAGCCTTTCCCTTCTCCAGGGGATCTTCCCAACCCAGGGATTGAACCCAGGTCTCTCACACTGCAGGCAGATCTTTACCAGCTGAGCCACAAGGGAAGTTCGTCATTGTAGAAGGTCTACTTTAAGTCACTGAGGTTGGATTGACTTCTTCCGTTTGGGACTTGTGAGACATAGAAATACATTCTGTCTGCTATCTAACAGTCTGAGTCACTCATGTTGATGCCTATAGTAAGAGCCTGTTCTCTAAGTCTTACTGGAATAAGCTGGCAATCAAGCCTACACTGTCCAGAATCACTGTTTCTACTCAGATTTATTATTGCAGTAGGCATGGCAACACATCTATCATCCCACACTGGCCATACAGTGAAAGTGAAAGTAGCTCAGTCATGTCCAACTCTTTGCAACCCCATGGACTCTCACATTGCAGGCAGATTCTTTACCAGCTGAGCTGGGGGGGAAGCCCAAGAATACTGAAGTGGGTAGTCTATCCCTTCTCCAGCAGATCTTCCTGACCCAGGAATCGAACCCAGGTCTTCTGAGTTGCAGGTGGATTCTTTGTCAAGGACCGAGATATAAAGGACTATATATTTGTGATTAAGAAGCTATACTTTGTATTAGACTTGTAACTTCTGCTAGAAGTTGGCCCTTTTGTCTTACAGTGAAGAAGGCCATATTGCATGGGACATTGCCTCAACCTAACTTGAAAAATTAACTGGATGGACCTCTGACCCTTGTTGAGACTAACAACAGTGCCTCACTGTTAACATATTAGTAGGTTAAGATGTTATTTGCATCTGATTAGCTTTCTCTCATCACACAATTATGGCTCATCGAACTAAACTATGCCATGTTTTCAGCTTTCTGGACCGCTTATAATCTGATATCACTATCCTTATTTTCTTTTCATACTGTTCATGGGGTTAGGCCACTCCATAATGGGCTGATATTCAATGTATTTGAGAAACATTCACATTCCCTATCAGCTGCAAACTTGTGGCATTGTTGAACCCTAGAATTAACTACCCAAGGATCAAATCAAAAGAATTTCTGACTCAATTTCCCTCCCTCATTATGGTCCATAGCCTTAATAAGGCAGAGTGATCACTGAATGCAGACAAAATTCATCTCTTATCCATAGACAAGATTCGTCTCTTATCCATCACTCCTGGTTAATGATCAAAATGGAAGGGCTAGATAATTATGCAGACTTATTTGGAAAATTTTGCTTGGCATCTTCACCATTCTTAAGCATGGTGCATCTCTCTCCTGACAGCAAGTCCAGGTCAACTTGCTTGATATAGCCTTTTGGTGGCAGCCCAGTTAAAAGGGATGCTAATGGATACAAACCTAATTCTGGTTTAGTCACCTGGATTCTCTTGCTGGAATGACCTAATTTTATACTATAAGGATAATTGCAGTTTGGTTCAGTACACTGTTAACTCAGTACCACATGGTGACCCAAGGTAGGTTGCATAATGAGTCTTTGTAAATTTAATAAAAATGCCCTTGTGCCTTTTGTTCTTGAACCACTGCCTCCCTCAAGATGAGAAGTCTAGGTGTCAGTAGTAGATGATTTGAGAAAATTTGGAGATAGAGCTGCTAGGATGAGATATTTATTATTTCACAGCCATGAAGTAAGAAGAACAATAACAGTGTCTGGGGAGGAAATACCAAAGATTCTGAGGTTCAGGGAGTGGGAAGCAGTTAATGTTCTTTGTCCCCAAGATCCCAAAGCACAGCCTGATTAAGCAGTCATTTAACAGCAATTGTAACTGACCTGCTTGCTGCAGGCTTTGCCATCTCCATTCATGTGTGATATAAACAGAAAAAGTCATGCAGACATGCCCGCTCCTGGAATATTCTGATGTATTCATATGCAATCAGTAGTAGCTTCTGAGTTTGGGGTCCTCACTGTCCTTGCACTGTACACATGAAAACACACAGGCCAGCAAAATTTTGTTCAGTTTAGTGGCTACAAATATATGCTTTCTCTTGTACCTGAGTGACTCTGGGTTGTGCCATGGTGGCAGGAAAACTACAACCATTCAATCCTATGGCCCATGTAGCTTAACCAAATCAATGTAATTGTAACCCAAATCAAGTGTAAAAATAAACCCTAAACTGGAATGACTTGTGCTCCTCCAGGAAATGTATATCAGTGGAGGGGACTGAGCCATGGAAATGTCTTTTCATTGGAAGTGGGTTTACTTGTTGGCTCATCTGTGGATCTCTATAATTATTTGCAGTAACACCAGAGATCAGAATGTTTATTTTCATTGTGAATTGAAATAAAAGACTGGGTTAGAATACATCTTAGCTGTTTGAGATAAGATCCACTGGTCCCTTCTAGGATTTATTCACAGTTGCCTGAGTGTGTGACTGTAGGAAGTCTACTTTAAGTCAATAAGGTGGATGGGCTTCCTCCTGACCCCTGGATTCTGGCAGCATTAAGTTAATAGTTGATAAAAATAGAATCAATTTGATCCTGTCCTCTGCCAGTAAGATTTATCAGAGTGACCACTGACTGTCATATTCAGGTGGAAATTTGAGCTCAGTCAAGAACATGTAGGAACAAGGGATGGATCATTGGACCCATCAGTTCAGTTCAGTTGCTCAGTCATGTCCAACTGTTGGCAACCCCATGAATCACAGCACACCAGTCCTCCCTGTCCATCACCAACTCCCAGAGTCCACCCAAACCCATGTCCATTGAGTTGGTGATGCCATCCAACCATCTCATCCTCTGTCGTCCCCTTCTCCTCCTGCTCCCAATCCCTCCCAGCATCAGAGTCTTTTCTAATGAGGCAACTCTTCTCATGAGGTGGCCAAAGTATTGGAGTTTCATCCTCAGCATCAGTCCTTCCAATGAACACCCAGGACTGGTCTCCTTTAGAATGAACTGGTTGGATCTCCTTGCAGTCCAAGGGACTCTCAAGAGTCTTCTCCAACACCACAGTTCAAAAGCATCAATTCTTTGGTGCTCAGCTTTCTTCACAATCCAACTCTCACATCCATACATGACTACTGGAAAAACCATAGCCTTGACTAGATGGACCTTTGTTGGCAAAGTAATATCTCTGCTTTTGAATATGCTATTTAGGTTGGTCATAACTTTCCTTCCAAGGAGTAAGCGTCTTTTAATTTCATGGCTGCAATCACCATCTGCAGTGATTTTGGAGCCCCCCAAAATAAAGTCTGTCACTGTTTCCACTGTTTCCCCATCTATTTGCCATGAGTTGATTGGACCAGATGCCATGATCTTCGTTTTCTGAATGTTGAGCTTTAAACCAACTTTTTCACTCTCCTCTTTCACTTTCATCAAGAGGCTTTTTAGTTCCTCTTCACTTTCTGCCCATCAGAGGTCCTAAGAATCCCTGCCTATTCTTTTCAGGTGCCAGGAATGCAGGGCACCTGATTGCTCTGTATCTAGGCCCTTTCTCACATAGGGCAGGAAAATTAAAATATGCTTTCCTGACGAGTTCCTTTTCTGACTGACTGACTTTTCCCAGACCATCCTTTAAATAAGGATATAGTCTTCATAGATTTATAGCTTAAATAGGAAAAGGAGTTCGTCAAGACTGTATATTGTTACGCTGTTTATTTAACTTACATGCAGAGTACATCATGAGAAACGCTGGACTGGAAGAAACACAAGCTGGAATCAAGATTGCTGGGAGAAATATCAATATCCTCAGATATGCAGATGACACCACTCTTATGGCAGAAAGTGAAGAGGAACTAAAAAGCCTCTTGATGAAAGTGAAAGTGGAGAGTCAAAAAGTTGGCTTAAAGCTCAACATTCAGAAAACGAAGATCATGGCATCCGGTCCCATCACTTCATGGAAAATAGATGGGGAAACAGTGGAAACAGTGTCAGACTTTATTTTTGGGGCTCCAAAATCACTGCAGATGGTGACTGCAGCCATGAAATTAAAAGACGCTTACTCCTTGGAAGGAAAGTTATGACCAACCTAGATAGCATATTCAAAAGCAGAGACATTACTTTGCCAACAAAGGTTCTTCTAGTCAAGGCTATGGTT
This sequence comes from Bos javanicus, assembly GCF_032452875.1. NCBI lineage: Eukaryota > Metazoa > Chordata > Mammalia > Artiodactyla > Bovidae > Bos > Bos javanicus. The sequence continues at coordinate 79,289,108 of NC_083876.1, read as the reverse complement.
TTTCCTGTGGTCATGTATGGATGTGAGAGTTGGACTATGAAGAAGGCTGAGTGCCGAAGAATTGATGCTTTTGAACTGTGGTGTTGGAGAAGACTCTTGAGAGTCCCTTGGACTGCAAGGAGATCCAACCAGTCCATTCTGAAGGAGATCAGCCCTAGGATTTCTTTGGAAGGAATGATGCTAAAGCTGAAACTCCAGTACTTTGGCCACCTCATGAGAAGAGTTGACTCATTGGAAAAGACTCTGATGCTGGGAGGGATTGAGGGCAAGAGGAGAAGGGGACAACAGAGGACGAGATGGTTGGATGGCATCACTGACTCGATGGACGTGAGTCTGAGTGAACTCCAGGAGTTTGTGATGGACAGGGAGGCCTGGCGTGCTGCGATTCATAGGGTCGCAAAGAGTTGGACATGACTGAGCAACTGATCTGATCTGATCTGATCTGATGATGGAGTTACATATTCAACTTCCCATTTTTCATGGCCCTCATCTTAGTCTGTTATTCCCCTATTTTTGATTGTTAACCAGCTAAGCCCTGGGATCCTATTTGTTGTTTAATCTCTAAGTTTTGTCCAACTCTTTTGTGACCCCATTGACTATAGACCTCCAGGCTTCTCTGTCCATGGGGTTTCACAGACAAAAATACTGGAGTGGGTTGCCATTTACTTCTCCAGGGTATCTTCCTGACCCAGGGATTGAACCTGTATCTCTTGCATTGGCAGGAGGATTCTTTACCACTGAGCCACCAGAGGTCCTATTATTGGCATTCATTCCTAGAATGGTTATGGCCTCATGTTCACTTTCCACTTATTTTCAGATAGCTGTTTGTACTTTGACCTTCAGGGAATTCTCCTACTTTTTATGTGAGCTCAATAATGTATGAAAAAGTCATAGATTTTGTAGATCTTGTGTTTTTCAGAGAGAAAGGATTTGAAAATATTGAAGTCACCATATTGTTTTTGTTAATATTTCTATTCTATTAGCTATAAACTCCATGTTTCCTTCATCTGTGAGATTCTCTCATTAATAAATTAATGTATTTTGACAAGTATTATTTTTCAATTTCACAAAGATTGGTTTGTCTCTAATTCAAGCCTAAAGGTAGATAGGCCAAAAGCTATCATTAAGGCTTCATGTGGCCAGTTCACTTCATAAAGGTGGGCGACTTCAGAAAAATATGATACTAAGGAGCATGTCTGAAGGACAGATTTGCTGGTAGTGAATAGTTTTGTCAGTTGCAAATAGTTTTATCAGTTGAGGATGAATTATGGTTCTTACCATCTCCTAATATTCAAACTAAGTAGTCTTGATATACTTTAACATCATGACAATATAGTCATCAGATATCCAGGTCTTAAATTAAAAGAGGAAATTATTTATTTCATAGCTAGTTCCCATAATAGAATTTTTCCTCCTGATAATTATATCAAGATACTTCTCGATAAAAAGGGAGCTCTTTTTGACATGTATACCATATTGAAATTTATGTTCATATATTTGTTTTTTGGCCATACTTCATGGCTTGTAAGATCTTAGTTCCTCGATCAGGGATCAAACCCAGGCCCACAGCAGTGAAAGTGCTGAGTCGTAACCACTGGACTGCAAGGGGCTTCCCTTATGTATATTTTAGCTCACCCAAAGCAAGAGAAAATTAAAAATAGTGTCTACTATATTAAAAATAAGCTATATGGAAAAGACATGTTTTACAAAATCTATCTGTTAACCTCAAGGTGTGTTTTGAAGTAGCTGGAAAAATTACTAGAGGAAAAGGAGAAAGAGAAGTGTTTCCTCTCGATCCTTACTAAAATATCTGCATAGGCCTCAAAAGATTTGTCATTATTTGCTGTCTCAGCAAAACTGCGTATTTCTTTCTTTATGGAATTAGACTTTATTTTTGCAGGTTTTCAAACTAATGCCATTCTAAGGGAATTAAATATTTCTTTCACTTCACTTATTTTTGACAAGTCGTTAATATTCTTCCTGTGAAGAAATCTCAGGGGAGTTAAAAATAGCATTTAAAAATCACTTCTCCTTGCAGCCAGGTCTGGTGAAATGCATTCAAAATATGATTTCAAAAAAGTATAGGGGGTGGAATAGAGTTGCTTTGTTGCTTTTGCAATGACTAGTGAGATTTCAGATTTTCACTTTTGCTCTCTGAATTTATCTATTGTTTGACGTGCAATATAAAATAAACTGTCTGGTCTATTGCTTTCTACCTATAACTCTTCTATACATAGTAAATAAAATGTTTGCAAAAGACTTTGATTCTATTGTTTAATAGTTTTTATAGGAAATCCTAAGATGTCTAATAATTTTTATAAGTAGATTTATAAAACTAGATATATTACATTAAATGTTTATTGAAAAGGATTGTGCCAGAGTGCCTTGTTTAATGAGCAAAGGGTTTGAACAGAGAGGAACCTATTCTTTACATATTGTGAGAGTTTTATTTATCATTTGGTACTCTTAAAATGCTATAAATCATTCTTTAATTCATTAAAAAGCATGTATTTTGAACCTTCTTCAATTTATTGCTCAAATGTTGCCTTTTCCCTAGGCCTGTCTGACCACAATTTGAAAATTGCCCCTTGCTTTCCTCATTTTCTATTATAAGTCCCTTTTACCCTGATTTTTTAATAGTAAAATATACTTCTTTCAGCACAACATATAAAATACATATTTTGTATTTATCATGCTTTACTATATGCTGGAGAAGGAAATGGCAGCCCACTCCAGTGTTCTTGCCTGGAGAATCCCAGGGACAGAGGAACCTGGTGGTCTGCCGTCTATGGGGTCGCACAGAGTCGGACATGACTGAAGTGACTTAGCAGCAGCAGCAGCAGCACTATATGCTGAGTACTCTTTTTTTTAATTCCTTTAAATATTAGCTCATTTAATTTTCTTATTAAACTTATGAAGTAGATGTTATTATAGAAAGGAGAGATAAGAAAGCCTTCCTCAGCAATCAGTGCAAAGAAATAGAGGAAAACAATAGAATGGGAATGACTAGAGATCTTTTCAAGAAAATTAGAGACACTAAGGGAACATTTCATGCAAAGATGGGCTCGATAAAGGACAGAAATCGTATGGAACTAACAGAAGCAGAAGATATTAAGAAGAGGTGGCAACAATACACAGAAGAACTGTACAAAAAAGATCGTCATGACCCAGATAACTACGATGGTGTGATCACTCACCTAGAGCCAGATATCCTGGAATGTGAAGTTAAGTGGGCCTTAGGAAACATCACTACGAACAAAGCTAATGGAGGTGATGGAATTCCAGTTGAACTATTTCAAATCCTGAAAGATGATGCTGTAAAAGTGATGTACTCAATATGCCAGAAAATCTGGAAAACTCAGCAGTGGCCACAGGACTGGAAAAGGTCAGTTTTCATTCCAGTCCCAAAGAAGGCAATGCCAAAGAATGCTTAGACTACCGCACAATTGCACTCATCTCACACGCTACTAAAGTAATGCTCAAAATTCTCCAAACCAGGTTTCAGCAATACATGAACCGTGAACTTCCAGGTGTTCAATCTGGCTTTAGAAAAGGCAGAGGAACCAGAGATCAAATTGCCAACATCTGCTGGACCATCAAAAAAGCAAGAGAGTTCCAGAAAAACATCTATTTTTGCTTTATGGACTACACTAAAGCCTTTGACTGTGTGGATCATAACAAACTGTGGAAAATTCTTCAAGAGATGGGAATACCAGACCACCTTACCTGCCTCCAGAGAAATCTGTAAGCAGGTCAAAAGGCAACAGTTAGAACTGGACATAGAACAACAAACTGGTTCCAGATTGGGAAAGGATAACGTCAAGGCTGTATATTGTCACGGTGCTTATTTAACTTATATGCAGAATATATCGTGCAAAATGCTGGGCTGGATGATGCACAAGCTGGAATCAAGATTGCTGGGAGAAATATCAATAACCTCAGATACACAGATGACACCACCCTTATGGTAGAAAGCAAAGAAGAACTAAGAGCCTCTTGATGAAAGAGAAAGAGGAGAGTGAAAAAGTTGGCTTAAAACTCAACGTTTGGAAAACTAATATCATGGCATCTGGTCCCATCACTTCATGGCAAAATAGATGAGGAAACAATGGAAATAGTGACAGACTTCATTTATTTTGGCTGCAAAATCACTGCAGATGATGATTGCAGCCATGAAATTTAAAAATGCTTGCTCCTTGGAAGAAAGAAAGACCAACCTAGACAGCATATTAAAAAGCAGAGGCATTACTTTGCCAACAAAGGTCCATCTAGTCAAGGCTATGGTTTTTCCAGTACTCATGTATGGATGTGAAAGTTGGACTGTGAAGAAAGCTGAGCACTGAAGAATTGATGCTTTTGAACTATGGTGTTGGATAAGAACCTTGAGAATCTCATGAACTGCAAGGAGAGCCAACCAGTCCATCCTAAAGGAAATCAGTCCTGAATAGTCATTGGAAGGGCTGATGTTTAAGCTGAAACTCCAATAGTTTGGCCACCTGATGGGATGAACCGATTCATTGGAAAAGATCCTGATGCTGGGAAAGTTTGAAGGCGGGAGGAGAAGGGGATGACAGAGGATGAGATGGTTGGATCTGAAGATTAGTCTGACATGAGCTGGACATGATCTGACACATGTCGGACGTGATGGATTTGAGTTTGAGTAGGCTCTGGGATTTGGTGATGGATAAGGAAGCCTGGCCTGCTGCAGTGCATGGGGTCATAACGTGTTGGACATGACTGAACTGATGAATAAGGGAATAAATACAGAGAGTTAGCTAAATCAGAAATCACAGAGCTAGGAAGTGATTGAACTGTGATTTGAATCTATGCAGTATGCCTTCAGAGGCCATGCTCTAAAACCCATCAATATGCTGCTTTTAAAATCATTATAGTTTCTCTCTGGAGAGGATGTATTCTTATCTATTTAGTTCACTGTTGTATCTGTGGTGCCAAGAATGGTGTATGGAGCCTAATAGGTGCTAAATTAATATTTGATTTCCTGTCATGTACCAGATAATGCTCTAGATCAGCAGAAAGAGCTTTCCTTAGGTCAGGAGAGGAGATGAAATATATATTTAATGAATCATTTCAGAAATGTGTCTAAGCTTCAAAAACATAAAAAAACTGTTAGGAAACACAGAGTATTCTGACAAGGTTTTACATGACATATACATAATTTTGACTGGGTCAGTAAAAACATTTGATTCAAAAAAAAATCCTTGAGGTCTACTCAAGACCTGAAGGATTGAGTAGAATCTACCAAAGTAAACTGAGAAGAATGAGTTTATCAGAGACTGGGGAACTAGATGTGTTAAGTCTAACCAGTGAGACTGTATGAGAGTCAATGAACCGAAATTCCAATATAACTGGAAACTAAGTAGAATAGAAGACCTGCAGAAGGGAGACTATGAAGGCAGTAGTTCTTTTGGCAAGGACCTTGTAGTTCATGTTAAGGTGTTTGGATTTTATTTAAAGGCAGTGGGAAACAATTAGAGTCTTAAACAGTTAATTAACTGATTGGATTTCCATTTTGGATGTCTGAATGCAGTGTAAAGAACAGATTAAAAGCAAGCAAGAGAGAAGGTAAGTAGGTAATGTGGGAAGTTATCCAATAGTACAGTGTTCCAGACTGAGAGGTGATAGTGTTTCAAACCAGACTAGTTGCCGTGGAAATGCAGGCAGTATAGGTATTCAGGAATGGAATCTGTTGGATTCAAGTTTCTGTTGGATGTTGAAGGTGAGGAAGGAAGAGGAGCAAAGAAAAATTTCCTGAATTCTGGCTTGAGTAACATCATATTGCCACCTAACACCATAGGAAAAATTTTAAAAAGTAGGAGAATTAAGTTTTATGAGGCAAATCAGAAGTTCAGCTTTGAACAGTGTGGCCATATCTACATGAAGCTCTGGTGATATGTCTTTAGGGTGCAGAGATTTGTCATCTCTTGGCACATTGCAACTATCACTACTAGTGAAAGGTATTGGGTGAGAATAGAATGACTGGTTATAGTCTTCAAAGTGAAAATAGTAGATTAACTGGAAGAAGGAATGCCTTCATGATAACAATCAGAATGTTAAATATGGCTTGAGCAAGTGGAGTCTTTGCAACCCTGAGAATGAATAGCAAAATGTATGAGAATGCATATCCCTGCATTGTTTATGGTAACAGGGAGGTTGAATCAACTTAAATGTCCATCATTAGGGAATGGATAAATGTGATGGAAGCAAACCATGTATTATTATGCCTTTTTAGAACAATAAACTCCTGATTGGTTCCCTCAAACTTCACTCCAGTTCCCTATTTGTTGAAGCTGAAACCTAAAATTACATTGCCCAGTGGCTCAGCAGTAAAGAATCCGCCTGCAATGCAGGAGACATGGGTTTGCTCTCTGGGTTGGGAAGTTCTCCTGGAGAAGGAAATGGCTACCCGCTCCAGTATTCTTGCCGAAAGAATCCCCATGGACAGAGGAGCCTGGAGGCTACAGTCCATAGGGTCACAAAGAGTTGGACATGACTGAGCACACACACACGAGTCCACTATGGGAGGGTTTGGGAATAAATTAGATTCTCACCTGAGATTCTCTGAAGAGTACATGAGAAGGAAGCCAACATCCCCAGTAATTTGGGGATGTTTCTGCTGACCATGTTGTGAAAATGTGAGACTTTGTTTTTCCTCTGAAGCACCTCTCCAGCTTCGTCAGGAGCAGCAGCCCTGTCACCTTTCTTCTAACACAGATTCAGTGGTGGCCTTGGAGAGAGTATCTGTTTTAGTTCTTGACTCTGTATTTTTTTGGGGGGAGTCACTCTTGGAGGCCCACCCTAGGATCTACTCTAGTAAATTCAGTAATTTATAAGCATCTAAATTTATTTCTGATAAAATGTGTAGAGTAGGTTACTCTCTCTTGCACCACAAAGGGTGAAGAGATTCTTGGCAGACAGACTCCAACGGATGTCCATACTGTGCCACCGCATGTTTGAGAAACATCCATATCTCTTGTTGTTATAATCTATGACTATTATGGATTGAAAGAGTTTTAGAGATGATGATGATTACATTATGTATTAGCTCTGAGCAACTAAGACACTTGACCTAAATTAAATAGCAACAATTGCTGTATTTCTTTTTTAGAAGTTATTCCAAATAAGAAAATCATATCTAAAAGTGGCTTATTTTATGATGTATTTCTTGAGAGCAACTATGTATGTTCTCATTTTTGAAATCCAATGAAATGAAGGAGAATAGCTGGTTATAGGTAATGTAAAAGATGGGATGTACTTTTGTGCATGTACTGAAATAAAATGTAAGTTATGCTTATATGTACATGAATTTTACTATAAGTACAATTTCCTAGACTCTAAACTTAATTACTTGGCATTTAAAAAATTATAGACCATTGAATCAGTTCAGGTAAATATTCTGGCCTCTCTCGTTTTGAAGGCATTTTCAGATTTAATAACTAAGCCAGCTAAATGCATTTTTAACTTTACGATTACCCTAGAAAATGTGCTAAATAATATTTATTGATGTAAATACAATAGTTATTACAATGTCAATCATAGTTGTCAAATTATACCCAAAAGCATCTGATAAAGCAACTGGATTCATTCTAACTATGCTATGAAAAAGGATGACTGGGAATCAGATCAGTTGTCTGAATTTGAAGCCACAAAGAATGTACCTGAGAAAAGGCTATTTGGGAGATTTTCAGACAATTGTTTAAATCAAACTAGTTAAAGTAAAGAGTGTTCTAAGGATCAATTTGTAATCAGTCTCTAAAAATAACATACTTCCATTTCCTCCTCCATGGTGTATAAAATGAGATTGAATTATACATTATAAACAATAAAAACATTTGAAAGACAATTGGTGTAAGAATCTGTATTTCATAATGGATGATGAAATTGATGTCAACAATTTAAGAAAAAAAATCACTCAAAGTTTGTTTATTTCAGTTAAGATCCATCAATGTTAGAAAAATACATGTACTTTTTTATTGGTACTATAATTTTGAAATCTGTTTGGAGAAATGAAAAGAAGTGAGGGAAAGCACTATATTTGTATTGCAACCCACAGTTCTTAATTTTTGACCTTTCTTTTCACCATAGGAAATATGTTGTGCCTCCTTGAAATCCATGATAAATTCCTCTGATTACCTATTATTTAATTTTTTATTTTATTTTATGTTTTTTACTCTAGGAGATATTACAGGAATGGTTCAAAATATAAATATTTGTACTGACAGTTTTATTGAGATATAATTCATATACCATAAAGTTCACCTTTTTACAGTATACAATTAAGTGGTTTTTAGTAGATTCACAAAGCTATGCATCAGTCACCACAATCTAATTTCAGAACATTTCATCATCCACCCCCAAAAGCCCTATACCTATTTGCAGTCACTCCCCATTTCTTCCTTTCCCACCACTATTAATCTGTTTTCTGCCTCTATAGATTTGTCTATTATGGACATTTTGTATTAAATGGAATTGTACAATGTGAGGCCTTTTGTATCTGGATTCTTTCACTCAGCACAATGTTTTCAAAGTTCACTCATGTTGTATATTGAATCAATATTTCATTTCTTTTTATGGCCAAATAACATCCTGTTGTATGAATAACTGGTAACTTATTATTGTTCTGTCCACTTTATCTTATACCTTTTCTTTCCACCCTTCTTCTGATTCTTATCCCCAATATTATATTTCCAGGCCTTTCTCTCATATTTCACACACTGCATAGATAAATCATCAACATAAGATGCTAAGGACAATCTCTGGTCAAGATTTGATACTTTTGTCTTTCTAGACCAACATCACACTGATTTAATTATTATTGTGTAAAATGTGTTTGATTTTGGTAAGTAACTCTTCCTTTTTGGTCTGCCTTCTCAGAATTGCCTTCTTTATTTATGTTATTATATTCTTTTGTTTAAAGTTTAGACTAAATTTATGATTTTTATGCCCCAAATCCTATTGGACTTTTACTTGGAATTTTATTGACTGTATAGACCAGTTTTGGAAAATGATGTTTCCAGTGTTACACTGCTAGCATTTCTAATCCATTAACATCATTTACCTCCCCAAGGTTTTCTTTTCTTAATTTGATTGAGTTTCTGAAAAGGTACTTTGCATTTCTGTTAGGTTATTTACTGATAATTTATATCTGGGAGGCTATTGTAAATGCAACTTATACCTGCTTTCAGTTTTCTAATTAGATATTCCCTGTGTTAGAGCAGACAGCTCTTCTGCTATGCCTGGATACCTCAGTTTCATTTACCGTCTTGTGTGCCCAGTCCTGGGCTTAACGAATGCTTGGCTGCTCTGGGCTCAGCTCTGAGACTTTTCAGAAGACTGCTCCACCATCCCTTCCCTCTCCCCCAGTGGAGAACTTAAGGTGAACACTTTTGCAGACCTAGGCATATCACAGCCAATGGCTGTCTAGAATGGAATCACACAACCAAAGTTACACTGAATATTTAATTTAAACTCTGGACTTTCTTGTGGCATTAGTTTAAGGCTATGTGACCTTTCCTGTTTTCGGTATTATGAACGACTCTAGAGAACAATGAAGCAAACCATCTTTTCTGGGGAGGAAAGAAAAGCTTGTAATTTGTGGTTGGGAAGATGTAGGTGGGATAATTTCTATTACTCTGAAAAGTGGATGAAAAATGGGAAAGGTGAGGAGACAAATATGGAAATTTGAGAAGACTGGAAGAAGTTAGAAGTGTATTGATACTTTTCAGTGCTTGGGAAGCAAATTGATTACCAAAATGTAGTAAAATTCTCAGACAGTATTAATATAAATCATAGTCAATCTCATCTATTGGGTTGGCCAAAAAGTTTTTCCATAAAATCTATGGAAAATGAACTTTTTGGCCAACCCTATACATGTGTGAAAGCTCAGACTATCTTAGTAACACAATAGCAGAAGGAAGATTATATAAGATCTTGGCAATGGCCTGATTCTGTACTCCATCCCTCTCTCTGAATAACAAGTCTGACACACCTGTACCAGTTTTCATTGATCTCTGAATTCAGGTTTCCTGGGGCCTCAGAATAACTTTGACTCTAAGCTGATAGCTACTGAGAGTCCTAGCTCACAGAAACTTCAAATTGCTCACAAACTTGTAAAGCTCCATTATATCCTTTGATGATCAAAACTCTATGCCAAAGTAACACATATTTTTATTGTGTCAGCTGTGTGTGTGTTAGTCACTCAGTCATGTCCAACTCTTTACGACCCCGTGAACCATAGCCCGCCAGGCTCCTCTGTCCATGGAATTTTCCAGGCAAGGCTACTGGAGTGGGTTGCCATTTCCTTCTCCAGGGGATCATCCCAACCCAGGGAGCAAAACTAGGTCTCCTGCATTGCAGGCAGATGCTTTACTGTCTGAGCTAAAATCTTTATTTAGCCCCACATTGTCCATAATAGCCACCTGACAGTTTTGTGCCCAGGGCTGTAACCTGGGTTTTCTGGCTTATATTCTGTCTTGTCTAATCATTTAGTATTTGCTAAGCTAGTCATAGGAGACATGCTTGCTTTTTTGTTTCCTTAAACTCTGAACTTCCTGTTTAAACTTTCATATCTATTGGATTCTCTACTTAGTACATTTCTTTTTCTAAATTTGGGTTTTGTTTTGCTTTATGCTATTTTACTATTCTTCCCTTGGCTGGATCTCATCCGACCTCTACTGAACCAATAAAATAAAAACAAATAAGTGCTATTTGTAAAGTACAGTCTTTTCCCACAAAGCAGTATGTAAAATTGCCTGAAAGGAAAGGAACTGAAGAGGGATTTGGGGTCCTTGTTAATTTACATTTAATTTTAGCTTCTGAGATTCTTAAAGGCAGTGGTTATGTCTGCATGTGAATAGGGATATTTAATCAGTCTAGGCTGTCAGGTTGATAGTAGTGCTTATCAAGAAATTAGAGAAAAATGTGCTACCAAGTCCATCCTCCTGCCATAGAAGGAGCAACAAATCAGATATGGAAAGCCAAACACTATGATTAAAAAGCTCATCTGCCCTAGGGAGTCTTTCATATATATATTTAATATGCAGCTTGAGTGTACTACTATGAAGACAGCTTTTTGTATGTGTTAGAGATTTTAATTGTAATACCTCTTGCATCTAGACTGCAGATTTTCTTTTTTGAGAAATGCTACTGATTAGTATTTTAAAGCTTGAAAAGCAGAGAGTCATGTTGGAGGAACATTTTGGTGACTTTCAAACAGGTATCTTTCACTAGAAATGTTAGGAAAGTACCACTTTAAAATACAAACATATATGAAGTTTATATTTCAAAGTCCTCAGTTTATGGGAGTGTTTGTATCTTTTCTATTTAATTTTATTTAGTATATTCTAATAGTATTAGCTTAGGCACAGAAATGAATATTTCACTCTGCCACCATGAGTATTTTTAAATGTTCTTTTAAATGCACATCAGTTTTAAAGTTTTAGCCATGAATAACAATAATTATGTTTGACAGTATCTTACTGGAATGTTTTAAGCTACATTGGTCTGAACTATATTCTGATTCTCAGAATAGCATAAGAGCAATTTTTCTTCTCTTGGCTCAGTCCAGTTCCACTTTGGCCTGGTCTTCTTACCAGGGAATCTGGGGAATCCTTGAGAGTCTCAGAGTCTTCTGACAATCTCTCAGACTATGAACTGTCAATAAATTTGGCTGTTTCAATGAATTCTGATATATTTGAGTTCTTAGAACCAATAATTCTTTCTAAGGAATTTATCAGCTAAGGTCTAGAAGGCCCTTGTCTTAGCAGCTATACTTTAACTGGTAAGGTCTGTAACCTCTATTCTCACATAGAACCTGGTTGTTTTCCCAGCATTGGAACCAGAAGGGAAGTTTTTTTTTTTTTTTTTTTTGTCTAAGAAGCCTGTTTCCTTTTCACTACATAATATCTCTTGAACTCTAATCTGCACCAAACCTCAGAGATATAACTATTTCTCTTTATTGAAAAAGGAGCTAAATAATTTACTTCTTCTTCCTTTATTCCATCAGAAATTTGCTTAATATAAAACTGTCTCTGAAACTGAGCTGCTGACTATCTCATGGGACTCAAAGATAAGTGGAGTATGTGGCCTGCCAAATAAGAGACTCCTGTGTATACATCCCAGGCTTTCATTTGGAACACTCCCAGAAATAAATGCAGGGAACAATGTTGATTCAAATTATGTCATCTTGCATAGAGACGGAATGCATGTATGCATGCTAAGTTGCTTCAGTCATGTCAGACTCTTTGGACTGTCGCCATCAGGCTGCTCTGTCCATGGGATTTTCCAGGCAAGAATGCTGGAGTGGGTTGCCATGGCTTTCTCCAGGGGATCTTCCCAACCCAGGAATCAAACCCACATTTCCTGTGGCTACTGCACTGCAGGCAGATTCTTTACTGCTGAGTCAACCTGAGAAGCCCATGGAGACTGAAAGCCAGTTTCAAATCAGTTTAATCCATATTAGATTAGGCTTATAAAATTTTCCTACCATAGTTTCTGCTGAAATTGAAAAAAAAATCCTTAGAGAAAAGTAAAATAAGAGACTCACATTTTCTCTACAAAGTTTTTATATGAGCTATATATAATCATTAAAAGATTTTAGGCATTCTAAATTATTGAAAAACATGAGGAAAAATGATGTTAGAAACTGACTCAAAAGAAGCACAGATGTGACGCAGGAGTTCTTGTACATGACTTTTAAAATAACTGTGATTAAGATGTTCAAGAGATTAAATGACATGTAATTTTTTGAGAAAAGAACAATTAAATGACAGTTTTATCACTGAAAACATAAAAATACAGCAGCTGATACTGGAACCAATAGCAGGATTTTGCAGAAGATTCTACAGGTGATGAGAGAATTAGAGAACTAGAAATGAGACCATAGTATAATATCCATATTGAAGCATATATATAAAAGTGTAAAAAAATAAAAAAGGTATAAGAGACATACAATACAAGTGACAGTTTCAACATATATTTAACTAGTTTCAGAAAGAGAGGAGAGAGTGACTGAAGCATATATTTGAAGAGATAATAACTGATGATTTTCCAAAATTGATGAAAGACATAAAGCCGCAGATTGAAGATACTCTGAAAAAGCCAATAAGGATAAATAAAGAGAAAACCATGCCTAAAACAGCATAGTAAAACTACCTAAAACCAAAGATAGAGAAAAATGTTGTCTGTAAATGAGCAGCTCTAATACGCAAAGAGTCGGACATGACTGAGTGACTGATCTGATCTGAATACTGGTATGATGCAGTGGAACTGTCAAAAAAAATGGAGGCTAGAAAAATATGGAATCATATCTTTAAATTAATTAGAACAATAAAATGCTGTTCTTTTTTGCTAAGCAAATTTTTTTTTGTAATTAAGGCAAGTTAAGAAGTTTTCACAGAAAAAACTCTTAAGTCTTCAGCAAAACATATGTGATAAAGGATATACTAAAAAGTATTCTTCACACAGAAAAAAAAAAGAAAAGATCCAGATAGAGACAAAGACGTAGTGGGTGATAAAGAACAATAGAAAGGGTACATACATTATAAAAAAAGACATACTTAACAATATAAATGAAAAATACTAATACCTCATGGAGTTTAATAATGAGGATTAAGATTAAACACAATAATTACACAAATGTGATATGGTATAAATGAACCTAAATTATTTCAAAGACCTTTTATTGTCTAGAATGAGGTAAAGATATACATGTATACTAAATTTTAATCACTGAATAATGCATATTCTTATGCTTAGGATTTCCTATAAAAGAATAATAAAAATGCAAGGGAATTTATAAGGGAAAACAGAATAGTAGAAGTAGTTAAACTAAAGCAGAATTCTTCAGTTTTGACTGTACTAATGTTTTGAGACAGATAATTAACTGTTCTGTGCATTGTAAGATGTTTAACAGTATCCCCTGCCTGTACCCAGATAGTAAAGCATCTGCCTGCAATGTGGGAGACCTGGGTTCAATCTCTCGGTCGGCAAGATCCCCTGGAGAAGGAAATGGCAACACACTCCACTACTCTTGCCTTGAAAATTCCATGGACTGAGGCTACAGTCCATGGGGTTGCAAAGAGTCAGACATGACTGAGCAACTTCACTTTCTTTCTTTTCTTTCCCGCCTCTACCAATAATTGCTTGCACTATCTTCCCCCTACTATGTAAGATTAAAAAAAAAAACAAAACTCTAGATATTGCCATATGTTCTGTGGGAGACAAAATCACCACCATTTTAACACTTCTGAACTAAGGAAAGCAGTACAGCTAAGGGAAAAAGGTATATAAAAATATTGCATAGGCAGTAAATAAATAGTAATATGGCAAATTTAATTTAGAATAATTTTTATTAAGTGTAAACAGGAATTTCCACTTCTAAGTAAAATAAAACAGGTGCTGACAACCATGTTTGGCTGGTACAACTGAATAAACCATAGAAAAATCCAAAATGTAAGGTCTTTCCCTGCCATAGGCTATTTGATGAATTCTGGGTTTTAAAGGAAAATGAGTGGTACAGAGTTGGTAAGGTAGACTCTGCACCATCACTAGGTACTTAGTGGGCAAATTCCTGTTAGAGGGAGAAGACCTGCAAAATACAGAGGGAATTTTTAATCTATGCATGATAGAGAGAGGCTGAAGAGCCAATCTCAAACTATTTATGTGATAGACTTATTAATTCTGAGAATATAGAATCTCTAAGCTTTCAATCTAAAATCCAAGGAAAGTCAAGCTCGAGGAGTAAGACAAACTAGTGGAGAACAAGTTCATCCCTTGCTCAAAACATGATTTTATTTAGGTGTGAGATTTTCCTAACATATGGAAAAGGGAACACTCATGAATGAAAAGGGTTTCACTCATGGGTGAAAGTTAGCCATTCATTTCTTTTATACCCAATACTTAGGGCATAGTACAAATTTGCTAGACATGTAAAAAGGCAGAAAGCTTTGATATTGATAAGGTTGGAAGAAAAAACACTGTAGCAGACACACAGATAAACCAGTTATTGAGGTTGGGAAATGAGGATCAAAAAAATTACTGTGATAAATGTATAACATATGCAACAATTTTATAAATGGAAAGATGCATTTTAGTCATGGTTTGAATGATTAAATATCACTATGGAAATTCTTCCCAAGTTGGTTTTTTTTTTTATTATTTTATTTTTTAACTTTACAATATTGTATTGGTTTTGCCATGTATCAAAATGAATCCGCCACAGGTATACATGTGTTCCCCATCCTGAACCCTCCTCCCTCCTCCCTCCCCATACCATCCCTCTGGGTCATCCCAGTGCACCAGCCCCAAGCATCCAGTATCGTGCATCGAACCTGGACTGGCAACTCGTTTCATATATGATATTATACATGTTTCAATGCCATTCTCCCAAATCATCCCACCCTCTCCCTCACCCACAGAGTCCAAAAGACTGTTCTATACATCAGTGTCTCCTTTGCTGTCTTGTAAACAGGGTTATTGTTACCATCTTTCTAAATTCCATATATATGCATTTCTATACTGTATTGGTGTTTTTCTTTCTGGCTTACTTCACTCTGTATAATAGGCTCCAGTTTCATCCATCTCATTAGAACTGATTCAAATGTATTCTTTTTAATGACTGAGTAATACTCCATTGTGTATATGTACCACAGCTTTCTTATCCATTCATCTGCTGATGGACATCTAGGTTGCTTCCATGTCCTGGCTATTATAAACAGTGCTGTGATGGGATCTAATTAAACTTAAAAGCTTCTGCACAACAAAGGAAACTATAAGCAAGGTGAAAAGACAGCCTTCAGAATGGGAGAAAATAACAGCAAATGAAGCAACTGACAAACAACTAATCTCAAAAATATACAAGCAACTCCTACAGCTCAATTCCAGAAAAATAAATGACCCAATCAAAAAATGGGCCAAAGAACTAAATAGACATTTCTCCAAAGAAGACATACAGATGGCTAACAAACACATGAAAAGATGCTCAACATCACTCATTATCAGAGAAATGCAAATCAAAACCACTATGAGGTACCATTTCACGCCAATCAGAATGGCTGCGATCCAAAAGTCTACAAGCAATAAATGCTGGAGAGGGTGTGGAGAAAAGGGAACACTCTTACACTGTTGGTGGGAATGCAAACTAGTACAGCCACTATGGAGAAGAGTGTGGAGATTCCTTAAAAGACTGGAAATAGAACTGCCTTATGGCCCAGCAATCCCACTGCTGGGCATACACACTGAGGAAACCAGAATTGAAAGAGACACATATGGACACCTTATCTTTGACAAAGGAGGCAAGAATATACAATGGATTAAAGACAATCTCTTTAACAAGTGGTGCTGGGAAATCTGGTCAACCACTTGTAAAAGAATGAAACTAGAACACTTTCTAACACCTTACACAAAAATAAACTCAAAATGGATTAAAGATCTAAACGTAAGACCAGAAACTATAAAACTCCTAGAGGAGAACATAGGCAAAACACTTTCTGACATACATCGTAGCAGGATCCTCTATGACCCACCTCCCAGAATATTGGAAATAAAAACAAAAATAAACAAATGGGACCTGATTAACCTTAAAAGCTTCTGCACATCAGAGGAAACTATTAGCAAGGTGAAAAGACAGCCTTCAGAATGGGAGAAAATAATAGCAAATGAAGCAACTGACAAACAACTAATCTCAAAAATATACAAGCAACTCCTACAGCTCAACTCCAGAAAAATAAATGACCCAATCAAAAAATGGGCCAAAGAACTAAATAGACATTTCTCCAAAGAAGACATACAGATGGCTAACAAACACATGAAAAGATGCTCAACATCACTCATTATCAGAGAAATGCAAATCAAAACCACTATGAGGTACCATTTCACGCCAGTCAGAATGGCTGTGATCCAAAAGTCTACAAGCAATAAATGCTGGAGAGGGTGTGGAGAAAAGGGAACACTCTTACACTGTTGGTGGGAATGCAAACTAGTACAGCCACTATGGAGAACAGTGTGGAGATTCCTTAAAAAACTGGAAATAGAACTGCCTTATGATCCAGCAATCCCACTGCTGGACATACACACTGAGGAAACCAGAAGGGAAAGAGACACGTGTACCCCAATGTTCATCACAACACTGTTTATAATAGCCAGGACATGGAAGCAACCTAGATGTCCATCAGCAGATGAATGGATAAGAAAGCTGTGGTACATATACACAATGGAGTATTACTCAGCCATTAAAAAGAATACATTTGAATCAGTTCCAATGAGATGGATGAAACTGGAGCCTATTATACAGAGTGAAGTAAGCCAGAAAGAAAAACACCAATACTAACGCATATATATGGAATTTAGAAAGATGGTAACAATAACCCTGTGTATGAGACAGCAAAAGAGACACTGATGTATAGAACAGTCTTATGGACTCTGTGGGAGAGGGAGAGGGTGGGATGATTTGGGAGAATGGCATTGAAACATGTAAAATATCATGTATGAAATGAGTTGCCAGTCCAGGTTCGATGCATGATACTGGATGCTTGGGGCTAGTGCCCTGGGACGACCCAGAGGGATGGTATGGGGAGGGAGGAGGGAGGAGGGTTCAGGATGGGGAACACATGTATACCTGTGGTGGATTCATTTTGATACATGGCAAAACTAATACAATTATGTAAAGTTTAAAAATAAAATAAAGTTAAAAAAAAAGAAAATTTTAATCTAAAAAAAAAAAAAAGAAAGAAAGAGACACGTGTACCCCAATGTTCATCGCAGCACTGTTTATAATAGCCAAGTTGGTCTTTAAATCTAATGTCATCTATATTAAAATGAAAGAAATATTTTAAAAATAAAAGTTGACATCCTTATTCTAAAATATATGTGGAAAAAAAGACTTAGTACAGCTATAACAGAAGTGAATTATGCCAACAACTTGGATGAACTTGGCTGCAGTCCATGGGGTCGAAAAACGGACACAACTTAGCAACTGAATAACAGTGATTTCTAAGTTAATCAACATAATTAAATTAATCATTAATCCTCATAATTAAGTTTGGGTCAAATTTTAAAAATCACAAGAACCATGAGAAATGAATGAAAGTGAATTCAAAGCAGATCAAAATATGAGATGTATTAGACATTTAGATGTATTAAAAATTGGCATTAGACATTTATGGCATTAAAAAGTTATTTGAAGAAAGATGTGTCTGAAAACAATGATCAGAGCTTCTATTTAAGAAATTGGAAAGGTTTTGGTCATATTTATATCTGTTAATCTACCTATATACTTACCTCCTTAACTGTATATCTTTCTATCTTTTGTCTACCATTTCTGAATAAGGATTCAGACTGCTGAAAGAATATTCAAAACAATAGCTATGGTAGTCTATTTCCTCAGATTTGCCTTTGTAGTAGGCAGGCTTTGTCTTCAGAAGAATGGGTAATATTTTGTTAATTTCAATGCAGCTGAGTTTTGTTCCTGAATTCTGGGGGGACAGTGTATCAGAGAGTGTTATTTCATGGTTACCCTTTCCTGTAATCCCTCTAGTAAGCTTTTCTGTGGCAAGTAAATCATGTAAACATTCCATTGCTGGCAGGCATTCTCCATAGTTCCTTGTGCTTCTAATTTATTAAACTGTGTCTTCTTCAGCAGCACCTTATGAAAGCTACAACATTAATCAAAGCTACCCTGTCAGGGCCTTATGCCAACAGCATTTGTTCAGCATTGTTATCAACTCTTGTTTTATGGGAGATTAGAGATAATGTTTTTCAGAGCTCTGTGACAATATAATTTAAATGAATATAAAAATTATAACTGTCTCCAGCCTACCACTATTTCTTAACAATTTTAGTCCAAAAAATGTTATGATCTATGTATTAGCCTTTGTACAAGTACCATCATCAGGAACAAATAGAAGCTTAAAAAATATTTTAAAATAACTTGAATAGTGAATTGTTTGTTACTGCCTACTATGAACAAACTTTGGAGCAGTTAATTTGCTAACCTTGTGTACTATTGGTATATCTTCTGATATGATCATTAGAAAAGTTATGTATTTATTTGGGTCTAATGTTTAAGGCGGTAATTATGCGAATGCACTATTTATAAGTATACATATTCTGAACACTATAAGAATTCTTGAAGCTTTCACAAATATAAGGCATAATTGTTAGAAATATAATTGAATTAATTTATACAAGTGGCTGATACTGTGGTCTTTTTGTCTTAATACCAAATGGTAAAGCGAAAGTTATTGCTGTGAAACTTTAAAAAATATGCTTGGGATCTGGACAAAGATAGTAGTTTAGTGAAAGAAATGAATAGATTTAAAATCTTTGGAAGGAAAAGGGTGGCAGATTTTATAGAACAAAATATGTGTAAGAGTAAAACTGTAAGTTAAAAATGATCTAGAGTTTCTAGTTTTATGTTTATTTTTTTCTTCATCATTGTTAGTAAACTTAGGGCAGAAGAAATTTGAAGAGGAAAATAATATATTAAAATTGTGAGAATCTTATAAACAATGCTAGTGAATTTTCTCTTTAAATACATTCAGCTATGAAAGGTATTTCATAATATTCTGTAAGTAGTAGTTCTATGTGGCTTTTAAATGTGTCTAATAATAGCTCATTGATTTGTTTCTTAGGTGAGGAGAGAAAAAGGTGAATTATTAGAAAAATGGAATCTTTTGTAAACATTTCATCAAATATAGCAGACATAATGGAAATAATAAATTAATAATGTACAGCTTGATAAATTTTACATCCATAAAACCAACACACAAAAGAATAACAAAACATGACTGTATTCTTCCTCCCAATGATAAACACCATCATGCATTCTAACACCAAGAGTTAATTTTGCCTAATCATGAGCATTATGTAAATGAAACCATAATAGACATTCACTTGTGTCTGGTTTTTTACTTAATATTTTTGAGATTTTTGTAAGTTGTTGCATGTGGTCATAGTTCATGCATCTAAAATTCCTCATGGTAATACATTGTATGCCCATAGCATCGTTTATATGTTCATTTTGATGTGTGAAATATTTGGCTGCTCCAGGTTTTGCCTACTACAAACAGGGCTGCTTGTACATGTATTTTCGTGCAAAATGTACTCATTTCTATTGGTTTTATATATCGGAGGGAAATTCTGGAGTGGTAGCTTATATATTTATATTCTAGTTTTTGTAGTTACTAAATTTTCTAAAATGTAAATTTAAATTCTTATAGCCATGATTTATCAATTTAAATTCTTATAGCCATGATTACTTTTGCCTGTTTCTGAAGTTTTAGAATTACACTGTATACATTCATTGTAAGCATTAATTTTATTCAGATTACATTAGTTTTTATAGTTTACTTCATTTTCCTTCATCTGAAGTATATGAAATATATGATTACTAGATAATTTATCAATTCTACTGTCAATGAAAATTTTGGCTTTGTTTGTATTATTTTGTTTTGCTCTTTCAAATAAGGCTGTAGACTCCAAGCAACATTCATTTTTTGTTTCCTTACAAATACATTCAAGGGTTTCTCTGTGATTTAAACCTGGAAGTGGAATTTATGTGTCTCATAATAATAATAATAATGAGCGCATTGCTTATTATTATTAGGAAATCTTGAATTCTTTCTGTAGTCTCATGACTCAAGAGCATATGTGTATTGTTCCTCCATACCTTCAACAATGCTGTGTACTTTTAAATTCAATTTTGCCAATTCTGTGGGTAAGAAGTGTTATGTTTTCATGATAACTGTTAAGGTAAAATGCATTGATGTAGACATTGATTTATATGTGTTTTCCAAATGGCTATGGTGTTTTTTTCAGCAAATTATATTTTATAATTTAATTTTAGATAGTATTTCAGATAATTACCATCAAAGTGATGTTACATAAGATTTGATAATTTTGAATAATTGCAGATTAGGATAAAATATATAAATACTTTATAAAGTCTCAGGCATTAAGTGTCTTATGTCTTATTCTTGAAAATTAACATTAAAGATATTGGGGAGGGCAGTTTTCCAGTCCATGTTTATCTGTGTTGAAACTGCCAAACATAAATAGATTTTTCTTCATAGCTCTCCTAAAAATTTGATGCATGGCTGTTTTTACCTTGAAGGAAAGAGAAGAGTAAGTTTACAATATTGTATTCATTATCTGTGGCTGTATCGCATGTTACCACAAATGCAATAGCTTTAAGCAAAACAAATCTATTCTCCTCCAGTATTGGTAGGTCTGAAGCTTGGCGCGACTGGTTTCTTTGCTTACCAGATTAAATCAGGGTATGTCATCCTCTTCTAAGTTCCTTCTTTGTCTCATGTTTTCCACATGTGCTGTGCTTAGTTGCTCAGTCGTGTCCAATTCTTTGTGACCCCATGGACTCTAGCCCACCAGGCTCCTCTGTCCAAGGGGATTCCCCAGGCAAGAACACTGGAATGGGTTGCCTTGCCCTCCTCCAGGGGATCTTCCCAACCCAGGGATTGAACCCAGGTTCTGCACTGCAGATGAATTATTTACTGTTTGAGCCACCAGGGAAGTCACTCCATGTTTTCCACATGGTCTCTTCCATTTTCAAGGCATCAGTGGCACATTTGAATCTCTTAATTTTACTTGTATAACCACTAGCTGCTTTTTAGGGCTTATGTGATTAGACTCTGTGTGTGTGTGTGTGTGTGTGTATGTGTGTGCGTGCTCAGTCACTCAGTCATGTCCAACTCTTTGCAACCCCATGGACTGTAGCCTGCCAGACTCCTCTGTCCATGGAATTATCCAGGCAAGAATACTGGAGTAGGTTACCATTTCCTCCAGGGATCTCCTCAAACCAGGGACTGCATCCACATCTCCTGTATCTCCTGCATTGGCAGGTGGATTCTTTACCACTGAGTCACCTGGAAAGCCCTGTGATTAGACTAGACCCACCTAAATAATCTATTTTGCCATATAATTTAACATGATCATAAAGTGACACCTCGTGTGATTTATCTAACAAATTGACCTAACAAATATACCCTTCACCAACACAGTACTGTAAAGAAATTATCCCTCAACTAAAAATAAATAAATTTAAAAAACCAAAAAAAAATTTTTTTAAACTTAAGCCAAAAAAAATTATGCTGAGAAAAATATGCATACATGAATTAAGAAGGGGCATACTGATCTGATATGATTGAACATATAGTATAGAAAACGCAACCTGTTTAAAAATTAACCTTCCTTCTTTTCCCACTTACTTTCCATCTGATCTGACATAATCTATGAATTCTCTCTACTTGGTTTTAAGGCATTCATTTATTGAATTGCATATTAAGAATAAACCACACTATATATCATAAAGTATATAAGTAAGAATATTCATATCACTTTAAATATTGCATTAATGCAAAACAAGGGCAGCATCAAACATTCAGTTTAGTTCAGTTCAGTTCAGTCCCTCAGTCGTGTCCAATTCTTTGCGACCGCATGAACCACAGCACGCCAGGCCTCCCTATCCATCACCAACTGCCAGAGTCTACCCAAACCCATGTCCATTGAGTTGGTGATGCCATCCAACCACCTCATCCTCTGTCATCCCCTTCTCCTCCTGCCCTCAATCTTTCCCAGCATCAGGGTCTTCTCAAATGAGTCAGCTCTTCGCATCAGGTGGTCAAAGTACTGGAGTTTCAGCTTCAACATCAGTCCTTCCAATAAACACCCAGGACTGATCTCCTTTAGGATGGACTGGTTGGATCTCCTTGCAGTCCCAGGGACTCTCAAGAGTCTTCTCCAACACCACAGTTCAAAAGCATCAATTCTTCGGCGCTCAGCTTTCTTCACAGTCCAACTCTCACATCCATACATGACTACTGGAAAAACCATAGCCTTGACTAGATGGACCTTTGTTGGCAAAGTAATGTGTCTGCTTTTGAATATGCTATCTAGGTTGGTCATAACTTTCCGTCCAAGGAGTAAGCGTCTTTTAATTTCATGGCTGCGATCACCATCTGCAATGGTTTTGGAGCCCCAAAAAACAAACATTACGTATCTAATTAATCTATTTGAAGTGTGACCTCGTTGTTATTGTCAAAACAAATATTAAAATTAATTTACCAACTTAAATTGAGCAGTATTTTTTTGAGCACCATATATGTACCAGATCCATAGTTAAGTATTAGGATTGTAAATATTACACTTGTTTCAGTCCAGCTGGACACAAGGACATCCATGCAAATGTAAGTGATATGTAGCCTTCAACTTCTAGTTGGGATTCCCTCATAGCTCAGTAGTTTAAAATCCACCTGCAATGCAAGAGATTGGGAAAATACCCTGGAGAAGGAAATGGCAACCCACTTCAGTATTCTTGCCTGGAGAATTCCATGGACAGAGGAGCAGGGTACAGTCCATGTGGTCACGAGAGTCATACACGACTTAGTGACTAAACCACCATAGCTTCCAGTTGGATTTTTACCTCCTTTATCATACTTTGTCCTTTCTTGATATTCTATATAGCTTTACTTGCTAGAAAATTAAACAATATGTATTTGTGAATGGAACAAAGTTTATTTCATTTGGTTCCTTATAATTGGACTTATTCATCAACATTTTTATTTGTTGGTTTTAAGTACTGATACTAAAATAATGTTATTTTTTAATTCAATAATATCTCACTACTCTTATAATACACAGTATATTTTAATTTTTAATAATTAGGTGAAGTTTAATGAAGTTTGAAATTACTTATAAATAACCATAAAGACACCAGAGAAGTTGAAATCAAGCATGTAAACTATTGACATTAATTACTGAAGTGAAACCCTGAAGCATGAGCTGGAAATATATCAAACTTTTTTAAAGCATGAATATGTACACTCTCAATGTAGTCCTGTTTCTTCTAAAACAGCTTTGAATTCAAAGAAGATTGAATAGAGGAACGGTTTCATAATCTAACATGTAACATCTATTTTTATATTCCTATAACATCTTGGTTCCATGGACCACTAGGGAAATAGATAATATTCACTCTTTCAATCCAGGAGGAGCTAAACACAACAAAACCATATAGTATTTATTTTATCTGGAAGAAGATTTACAACATAACTCTCTCCTCTCCCGTTATTCCATGTGTATTTTCTAATGAAATCATAAAGTGAAATTTCTTTATTTCATCACAATAAGCTTTGTTCAATTTGTTCAGCTTATTTTCATCTCTGCTTTTATTGTTTGGCTTTGGATCTATTTCTAAAAGTTTTTGAAATTAAAAAAAGTATATCATGCAGTGTTTAAAATATAGTTTGCTACTTTGGTTTGTTTGCATTTTAACCGATGACTCCCTATAGAATTTTTTCCTAGCTTGCTCTGTTAAAAGGTGTGAAGTTCATTGGAGCAGTAATCTCACCAACCACAGGTTTCAAAACTTCTGAAAATGTCAGGACAACTAATTGGAACAATTCTGTCATCTCTTACTGGAAACTACCTTACTCATGCTCAGTGGCTTTAGTCGTCTCTGACTCTGCAACCCTATGGACTGTAGCCCCCCAGGCTCCTATGTCCATGGGATTTCCCAGGCAAGAACACTGAAGTGGGTTACCCTGCTCTCCCCCAGGGGATCTTTCCTACTCAGGGATCAAACCCATGTCTCCTGTGCCTTCTGCATTGCAGGTGGATTCTTTACCCACTAAACCACCTGGGAAGCCTAGAAACTACCTTATTTAGTTTAAAATTATATGATATGAAGAATTGACTATAGACAAAAAAATAAAAAAAAAGATTGTGAAAATTGTTGCAGACTTTATTTTGAGATGCATCCAATAGCCACACAGTAAAATTGCCATGTGTTTTGTAATGTTATTTAATCAGAAGGCAATCAAATATTTTTAGACAAGATCCACAAAATCATATTTGTCATATAATATTCTTCATTAACTATTTCTGCAAGTTTTTCTTGAGAATGATGAATCAGAAAAGTAAGAGATAAGGGAATATTCCTATTCAGAAATCTTTTACACCTAACTGGAATAATTTAGTTAAATTTTGTTTATTGCAAATGATTGGCAAATAACTATAACTGTTGAAGAAAATATATTAAATCAAACTAAGTATGGTTGATGCGAAATTCTATTTTCTATTATAGGCTCTTTATGGTCCTAGAGGAAGAGTTTGGGAGTTATTACTTCATGCCTAGTTTTCCATTCCCTCATTTGTTCCTTCTCATGGGGAGAGGAATAATTTATCTGATTGTCAAACTGAGACGAGACTAACATTTCCCGAGCCACACAAAGCCAAGAATACATAACTATAGAAAGTTATATGGTATCTAGACAACATAGTCTATAGTCGACATTCTCTCTTTACTTTATTCTCTCCCTCTCTTCATTACCTGGGTTATAAGATGGCATCCAGTGTTGTTTGGATCCTCGAGCTAAGTGTAGCAATCACAGTACTAAAGATAATAA
Organism: Bos javanicus; assembly: GCF_032452875.1. Classification (NCBI taxonomy): domain Eukaryota; kingdom Metazoa; phylum Chordata; class Mammalia; order Artiodactyla; family Bovidae; genus Bos; species Bos javanicus. The sequence goes on along the minus strand of NC_083876.1, from coordinate 79,263,672 downwards.
AATATCTTCATCTGTACTGACCTTTTTAAGATGAGAAAATTTATTACAAATATTTCATATGGAGTAAAAAGTCAAAGTGTAAATATTATCAACTGCTATTTCAGGTTGGTTTGGCAGCTTTTGATCCAAAAAGCATTTAACTAAAAAATCACTTGTTTTGATGAATTGGTGTTTTTGGGTTATTCAGGAGTTTTCCTCTCTCAGACGAGTCATTACTTTATAAAGTGAAATTCTGTATTTCACTTTTATGATTGACTGAGACATTTGAGTCAAAGGTATAAGATGATAAAAGATCTCTTAAAGTCATGAAAGACAAAACTTATTATGAGAGAGTGGTGCCTCCTCCAAAACATTTGAGTTTATATATATTTTTAAATACCAGAGTACATGAGGAGTAGATAAACTGAATAATCATGGATGGACAAAGAACAGAGGTTAATTCCCATATACAGTAGTGATTTATTTTGAATCTAACATCTGTCAACATAGGTGATATTATTTATTTGAGATGTGACTACATTCCTAAAATGGAAATTTTAAAGACAAGTTACAAGATGTCTGGGAAAAAGCAAAAACAAGAGAGAAGAACTTTTCCTCTGTTTGTTTCATTATTGTTAGTTTGTTATTAATCAGAACTAATTATCATATACTGCTCCTTTTGCCCAAAGGGACAGTGCCTTATGATTATATTATAATGGATCTTTTATGGCCAGCTAAACCTTTGGCATACCACTTGACTTCTGTAGTTATTTTCTTCAAATGCCTTCAAATAGATAGGTTTGAGTTAAGCCATTGATTATTCTTGAAATATATAACTTTCTTATTTTTCTGATGTTTTAAAGATCTAAATTTAAAGTTGTCATATTTTTGTTTCTTCAAAGTATTTTTCACTTAGGTATCACTAATTTTTAACAAGTTATTTTCTGGACTGATATTCCATGGTATGGTTTCACAAGTCCTGTGGTGTTTGCAATTTAGTATTCACACAATAATAGTATGCTCTATAACAAAGAGATTTAAAATGAAACAAGAATGTATTGGATATTTTTCACTATGTATGTTTAGTAGCAGAAATAATAACCAGTAATCTCTTGTGAATTTTTGAGTTGAGACTCTTATTTACCAGTGTGTAATAAAATATACCTAGGAGATATTATAAATATGCCTAATGGAATGGATATTTAACAGAGCTGTATCTTTTTGTTTTTAATAACAGAGCTATATCTTAATCATTATCCTTGTAAACACACATTGCAAACACACAGAGCCCAGAATGAGTACTATTAATATATCATGGATTTTTAATTAAGTTAAAATAATTAATTGCATCTGTTTTCATTGTTCTCCAAGATATAATAGTACATAAATATCTCAATGAGTAGACTTTCTTGATAATGATTTCTTCCTTAGAAATTATGAAAAGCTTTTTTATGATGTTCATAAAATACTTTGCATCATATCTGAAACAGAGACAGTACCCACTAAATAGGTCAATGCTAGGATTACTATTTCATTAAAAGTAATAATTTAAACATTAGGCTGAATAAAAGCCTTAAATTTTCTTAATTCTCATTCAGAGTTACTTGCATATCTATAGTGCAAAAGTATGGATAGATGTTAAATTTGTTGTTGTTCAGGTACCAAGTCATGTCCAACACTTTGAGACCTCATAGACTACAGTACGCCAGGCTTCTCTGTCCTCCACTATCTCCCAGAGTTTGCTCAAATTTTTGTCCTTTGAGCCAGTGATGGGATCTAACCATCTCATTCTCTGTTGTCCCCTCTACTTTTGCCTTCAATCTTTCCTAGCATCAGGGTCTTTTCCAAAGAGTTGGCTCTTCACATTAGGTGGTGTTAGTGTTGGAACTTCAGCTTCAGCAATAGTCCTTCTAATGAATATTCACGGTTGATTTCCTTTAAGATTGACTGGTTTGATCTTGCATACCAAGGTACTCTCAAGTGTCTTCTCTAGCACCACAATTTGAAGGCATCAATTCTTCAATGCTTAGTCTTCTTTATGGTCCAACTCTCACATCTGTACATGACTGCTGAAAAAACCATAGCTTTGACTATACAGTCCTTTGTCAGCAAATTGATGTCTCTGATTTTTAATACACTGTCTAGATTTATCATAGCTTCCCTTCCAAGGAACAAGTTTCTTTTATTTCATGGCTGTAGTCACCATCCACAGTGATTTTTGGAACCCAAGAAAATAAAATCTGTCACTGCTTCCATTTTTTTCCCTTTCTATTTTGCCATGAAGTGATGGGACTGTATACTATGATCTTAGTTTTTTAAATATTGAGTTTCATGCTAGCTTTTTCACTCTCCTTTTTCATCCTCATCAAGAGACTGTTTATTTCTTCTATACTTTTTGCCATTATGGTGGTGGTATCTGCATATCTGAGGTTGTTGATATTTCTCCCAGCAATCTTGATTCCAACTTGTGATTCATCAGCCATTTTGTGTGATGTACTCTGCATATGAATAAAATAAGCAAGGTTTCTCAGGAGGCAGATAAGGTGGTCTGGTATTCCTATCTTGTTAAGAATTTTCCACAGTTTGTTGTGGTCCACATAGTCAAAGGCTTTAGCATAGTAAATGAAACAGAAATAAATGTTTTTCTGAAATTCCCTTGCTTTCTTCATGATCCAGTTACTGTTGGCAATTTGCTCTCTGGTTCCTCTGCCTTTTCTAAATCCAGCTTATACATCTGGATGTTCTCTGTTCATATACTGATGAAACCTAACATGAAGGATTTTGAGCATTACCTTGCTGGCATGTGAAATGAGTACAATTTTGTGGTAGTTTGAACATTCTTTGCAAAGCCCTTATTTAGAACTGGAATTAAAACTGATCTTTTGCAGTCTTGTGGCCATTGCTAAGTCTTTTTTTTTTTTTTAACTTTTAAAAATATTTATTTTTAATTAAAGGATAATTGTATACAATATTGTTTTTTTATTTTTATTTATTTTATTTTATTTTATTTTTTAACTTTACAATATTGTATTGGTTTTGCCATATATCAACATGAATCTGCCAGAGGTATACACGTGTTCCTCATCCTGAACCCTCCTCCCCCCTCCCTCCCTGTACCATCCCTCTGGGTCATCTCAGTGCACCAGCCCCAAGCATCCAGTATCGTGCATCAAACCTGAACTGGCGACTCATTTCATATATGATATTATACATGTTTCAATGCCATTCTCCCAAATCATCCCACACCCTCCCTCTCCCACAGAGTCCAAAAGACTGTTCTATACATCAGTGTCTATACATCAGTGTCTCTTTTGCTGTCTCATATACAGGGCTATTGTTACCATCTTTCTAAATTCCATATATATGCCTTAGTACACTGTATTGGTGTTTCTCCTTCTGGCTTACTTCACTCTGTATAATAGGCTCCAGTTTCATCCACCTCATTAGAACTGATTCAAATGTATTCTTTTTAATGGCTGAGTAATACTCCATTGTGTATATGTACCACAGCTTTCTTTATCCATTCATCTGCTGATGGACATCTAGGTTGCTTCCATGTCCTGGCTATTATAAACAGTGCTGTGATGAACATTGGGGTACACGTGTCTCTTTCGATTCTGGTTTCCTCAGTGTGTATGCCCAGCAGTGGGATTGCTGGATCATAAGGCAGTTCTATTTCCAGTTTTTTAAGGAATCTCCACACTGTTCTCCATAGTGGCTGTACTAGTTTGCATTCCCACCAACAGTGTAAGAGGGTTTTTGATCACCACCTCCTGTACAGTGTTAGAAACTTCTGTCCACAGTTATTTAGGAACTCCGTCTAACAGATCTAATCCCTTGAAACTATTTGTCACTTCCACTGTATAATCATAAGGGATTTCTGATATAGGTCGTACTTGAATGGCCTAGTGATTTTTCCTTCTTTTTTCAATTTAAACCTTAATTTTGCAATACGGAGTTCATTATCTGAGCCACAGTCAGCTCTAGGGCTTATTTTTGTTGACTGTATAGATTTTCCACCATCTCTGGCTCCAAAGAACATAACCTGATTTTGGTATTGACCATCTGGTGATGTCATGTGGAGAGTTGTCTCTTGGGTTGTTGGAAAAATATGTTTTCTATGACCAGCATGTTCTCTTGACAAAACTCTGTTAGCCTTTTCCCTACTTTACTTTGTACTCCAAGGCCAAACTTGCCTGTTATTCTGTGTATCTCTTGACTTCCTATTTTTGTATTCCAATCCCCTATGATAAAAAGGACATCTGTTTTTGGTGTTAGTTAAATAAGGTGTTGTAGGTCTTCATAGAACTAGTCAACTTCAGCTTCTTCGGCATTAGTGGTTGGGGCATAGTCTTGGATTATTTGATGTTAATGGTTTACCTTGGAAACTTAACTGAGATCATTCTATTGTTTTTGAGATTGCACCCGAGTGATGCATTGGACTCTTTTTGACTAGATGTTACATACAAAATAAATATAATTGTAATTTAAACCTCACAGTCTAAATTTCACTTTAATATTTTGCATGAAGAAATAAATTCCCATTCTCAATAAAGATACCAGACATCTTCTGTTTTAGCAGATATATGGATTTTTTAAAAATATTAATTAATAGGTTTTTCTAGAGCCAATTTTAGGTTTATAGAAACATTGAGCAGAAAGAACACAGAATTCCCATATATTCCCTTCTCATTCCTGCCAAGTTTCTCTTTTAATTTATATCTTGCTTTGGTGTGGTACATGTGTTCCACTGATGAACCATTACCAATGGTTTCTATTATTAGCTATAGTCCATAGTTTGCATTAGAATTCACAGTTTTATTTTTATTTTTTAATTGAAGTAGAGTTGATTTAAAATTTTATTTTAAAAAAATTTCTGCTATACTGCAAAGTGATTCAATTATACATGAAAGTGAAAGTGAAGTTGCTCAGTCATGTCCGACTCTTTGTGACCCCATGAGCTGTAGCCTACGAGGTTTCTCCATCCATGGGATTTTCCAGGCAAGAATACTGGAGTGGGTTGCCATTTCCTTCTCTAGGAGATCTTCCCGACCCAGGAATTGAACCCAGGTCTCCCACATTGTAGGCAGATGCTTTACCGTCTGAGCCACCAGGGAAGTCACACACACACACACACACACGTATATATAATGGATTTAATTTGTACCTGTCTGTCTTAGTGGTTTTCTTTGGTTTAAGCCTGAATTTTCCTGTGAAGAGCTGATGATCTGTGCCACAGTCAGCTGTACAATAACAACAATATATATACATTCTTTTTCATACTCTTTTCTATTATGGTTCATCACAGGATATTGAATATTGTTTCCTGTGCTATATAGTAGTAGTTTGTTGTTTATCCATTCTCTGTATAATAGTTTGCATCTGCTAACCCCAAACTCCGACTCCATCCCTCCCCCAACCCTCCTGTCCATTAGCAACCACGAGTCTGTTCTCTATGTCTGTAGCCTTCATTCTTTGTGTTTTGACAAATTCATAATATCATGTTTCTATCACTACAGTATCCTACAGAATGTTTCTTCACCCTGTATATAAATTTTGATTTTGATTGAATGCTTAGTATCTTGTTTTGTGCAATCAGTTGAGTCTTTCTTAATTTCTTTTATGTTTCTTACTTTCTACTAATATATATATATTAGAAATTTTCAAATGTATAGGAATTCTGTCTGCTGGGTCTTCTCCATACTTAACTGTGGTTACCTATCGGCAGTATATATCTGTAATTTTTTAGTCTTATATTGAAAATTGTGTAGGGTCATACATAAGGTTAGAAGTTATGTGAAGGAGATTATGCTTCTGAATATTAAGAAAGCTCAGATAACAAAAATTAAACAATTGATTTCATTAATATAATTTAATATTCATAAAATCATAATAACTCAGCATGATAACAGAAATATCAACTATACATTAAGGGATTCATATTTTCTGGTTATTGTGGTGGGGGTTTTACAAGTTTTACTTAAGGCTGTCACCATCCTGCAGGTTGTGTTTCCAAACCTTGCAGATAAGAAAACCAGTGCTTATAAGCTTTATGTAATTCATCTAAAAATCACATAAAAAATTAAAATTCAAGCTGTAATATGCCTAATTTCAGAGCCTCTGAAGTTCGCATTATACCATAAAAGCATTATTTTTATATTAAAACATTAGATGAAAAGAAAAAGACATGTGGGGAGAGGAGGATAAGAAAAAGAATAGCAAAAAAGAGAGGAAGAATAGGACAAAGGATGGTAAAAAAGAGGAGGAGGCAGAAGTACAAGAAGCCTCATTATTCACACTGGTTATACCTGTCTCATTTCAGAAAGAGCTTTGACTTTATGTGTTTATAGAAACGGTCTGAATCTATAAACTCACTTGTGTATTCATTATTTGCATTGGCTTTAAAAATGCTTCCCAATAACCTAAGGAAATTTGATTGACTTTCCCTGCAACGCAGCCTGCATGGTAACCAGAGCTCTTAGTAGTACTTCTCACAGAACTTTATTTTTTAATTTTTATTTTCCAGAGAGAGAGCGGGAGGAGGGGAGAGAGTTCTTTAAACTATTGAATGATATTTTCATGAAATCTTTAAAAAATGTTACTCTGTGTCTTTTTTCCTCCCTTACTGAGCTCCCTTGTGGTAAGTATATGTAATTTGTCCTTTGGGACAGCTTTTTTGAAGGCTTCACAGGGAATACACATTATTTATTACTGTATGAATCGTATTGTGTTTAAACATTAAGCAATATCACTTAATAACTTGCTTGAACTGTACTAAAATGGGAGAGGAAAAATGGTTTCTCGAACTTTATTTTTAAAGTATTTTCACCTATTAAATATATAAATGTAGATTTAGCACTTAAAGAATATATGATGCTTCTCTTGTTGAAATACACATATATTTATCTATGCTGCTGCTGCTAAGTCACTTCAGTTGTGTCCGACTCTGTGCAACCCCATAGATGGCAGCCCACCAGGCTCTGCCATACCTGGGATTCTCCAGGCAAGAACACTGGAGTGGGTTGCCATTTCCTTCTCCAATGCATGAAAGTGAAAAGTGAAAGTCAAGTCACTCCATCGTGTCCAACTCTTAGAGGCCCCAAGGGACTGTAGCCTACCAGGTTCCTCCGTCCATGGGGTTTCCCAGGCAAGAGTACTGGAGTGGGATGCCATTGCCTTCTCCATACTATTTGCTAGTAGATCTTACGTCTTTTGGGCTTCCCTGGTAGCTCATCTGGTAAAGAATCTGCCTGCAATGTAGAAGACCCTGGTTCGATTCCTCAGTTGCAAAGATCCCCTGGAGAAAGAATAGGCTACCCAAACCAGTATTCCTAGGCTTCCCTGGTGGCTCAGATGGTACAGAATCTGCTTGCAATGTGGGAGACCTGGGTTCAATTCTTGGGTTTGGAAGTTCCCTTGGAGGAGGGCATGGCAACCTACTCCAGTATACTTGCCTGAAGAATCCCATGGACAGAGGAGCCTGACAGGCTACAGTCCATGGGATTGCAAAGAGTAGGACGTGACTGAGCGACTAGGCATACCCACACTTATATCTTTCAGAGGTTCTGACTTCTTTTCCCACTTTCTTTTATAGACCTCTAATTGGTTTCCATTTCCAACAAGCCTTGCTTACCAATGCCAATAGTCTTACTTTTATCACTCAATTTAAACATTTAAATTATTTTCTCAAAGTATTTCAGATTTGAAGAAATGTTTTCTGTGGGCAGAATTTTGATTTATTTTTTCAGGACATGACTGAGCGACTTCACTTTCACTTTTCACTTTCATGCATTGGAGAAGGAAATGTCAACCCACTCAAGTGTTCTTGCCTGGAGAATCCCAGGGACAGGGGAGCCTCGTGGGCTGCCGTCTATAGGGTCGCACAGAGTCGGACACGACTGAAGCAACTTAGCAGCAGCAGCAGCATTTAATTAAGTATGGGTTTGGCATTGACTAAGCACTACGAACAAAGCTAGTGGAGGTGAGCTATTTCGAAGCCTGAAAGATGATGCTGTGAAAGTGCGACACTCAATATGCCAGCAAATTTGGAAAACTCAGCAGTGGCCACAGGACTGGAAAAGGTCAGTTTTCATTCCAATCTCAAAGAAAGGCAATGCCAAAGAATGCTCAAACTACTGCACAATTGCACTCATCTCACACTCTAGCAAAGTAATGCTCAAAATTCTCCAAGCCTGCCTTCAGCAATATGTGAACTGTGAACTTCCAGATGTTCAAGCTGGTTTTAGAAAAGACAGAGGAACCAGAGATCAAATTTCCAACATCCGCCAGATCATGGAAAAAGCAAGAACGTTCCAGAAAAACATCTGTTTCTACTTTATTGATTATGCCAAAGCCTTTGACTGTGTGGATCACACTAAACTGTGGAAAATTCTGAAAGAGATGGGAATATCAGACCACCAGACCTGCCTCTTGAGAAACCTATATGCAGGTCAGGAAGCAACAGTTAGAACTGGACATGGAACAACAGACTGGTTCCAAATAGGAAAAGGAGTATGCCAAGGCTGTATATTGTCACCCTGCTTATTTAACTTTCATGCAGAGTACATCATGAGAAACGCTGGGCTGGAAGAAACACAAGCTGGAATCAAGATTGCTGGGAGAAATATCAATAACTTCAGATATGCAGATGACACCACCCTTATGGCAGAAAGTGAAGAGGAACTAAAATGCCTCTTGATGAAAGTGAAAGAGGAGAGTGAAAAAGTTGGCTTAAAGCTCAACATTCAAAAAATGAAGATCATGGCATCTGGTCCCATCACTTCATGGGAAATAGATGGGGAAACAGTGGAAACAGTGTGATACTTTATTTCTGGGGGGCTCCAAAATTTCTGCAGATGGTGATTGCAGCCATGAATTAAAAGATGCTTACTCCTTGGAAGGAAAGTTATGACCATCCTAGATAGCATATTCAAAGCAGACACATTACTTTGCCAACAAAGGTCCATCTAGTCAAGGCTATGGTTTTTCCGGTGGTCATGTATGGATGTGAGAGTTGGACTGTGAAGAAGGCTGAGCGCCGAAGAATTGATGCTTTTGAACTGTGGTGTTGGAGAAGACTCTTGAGAGTCCCTTGGACTGCAAGGAGAACCAACCAGTCCATTTTAAAGGAGATCAGCCCTGGGTGTTCTTTGGAAGGAATGGTGCTAAAGCTGAAACTCCAGTACTTTGGCCACCTCACGGGAAGAGTTGACTCATTGGAAAAGACTCTGATGCTGGGAGGGATTGGGGGCAAGAGGAGAAGGGGACGACAGAGGATGAGATGGCTGGATGGCATCACTGACTCGATGGATGTGAGTCTGAGTGAACTCTGGGAGTTGGTGATGGACAGGGAGGCCTGGCGTGCTGCAATTCATGGGGTCGCAAAGAGTCGGACACGACCGAGCGACTGAACTGAAATGAACTGAAGGTGGAGATATGTAAAGGTAGACAAGGCCCTCATGGAGCTTAGGACATGAGAATGCAATGGTGATGAAGTTTATTCCATGATAATGCAGGAAAAATGTGAAATAGAATATAATAGAAAAATGAAGTATCAAAGTATATTGCATTTCAGTTCAGTTCAGTTCAGTCGTTCAGTCGTGTCTGACTCTTTGCAACCCCATGAATCGCAGCACGCCAGGCCTCCCTGTCCATCACCAACTCTCAGAGTTCACTCAGACTCAGGTCGATCGAGTCGGTGATGCCATTCAGCCATCTCATCCTCTGTCGTCCCCTTCTCCTCCTGCCCCCAATCCCTCCCAGCATCAGAATCTTTTCCAATGAGTCAACTTTTTGCATGAGGTGGCCAAAGTACCGGAGTTTCAGCTTTAGCATCATTCCTTCCAAAGAAATCCCAGGGCTGATCTCCTTCAGAATGGACTGGTTGGATCTCCTTGCAGTCCAAGGGACTCTCAAGACTCTTCTCCAACACCGCAGTTCAAAAGCGTCAATTGTTCGGTGCTCAGCTTTCTTCACAGTCCAACTCTCACATCCATACATGACCACAGGAAAAATCATAGCCTTGACTAGACGGACCTTTTTTGGCAAAGTAATATCTCTGCTTTTCAATATGTCTCTGTCATCTAGGTTGGTCATAACTTTCCTTCCAAGGTAAGCGTCTTTTAATTTCATGGCAGTTGTTTTCTGGAATTTTATTCCAGTTTGTATGTATATGTTCTCTGTTACAGTAATAAAACATAATAGTCATACTGTGGATCATGTTGAAAGCATTTGAATGTCTCAAGTTACCTGGATGAAGATTGTTGCTCCAGAATAGAGAAAGCACAGTGTAAAGTTACTTAAACTCTAATGGTAGGAGTCAAGACTAGAATGGCTCACAGACATGCCATAGCAGAGAATAATTCTTATTACTCTTCAATATTATTAAAAGGCTATGGTTTCCCTTTGAATTTTAAATATGTTATTATATGGTAGGTCATGTCTTTCCTGTTGGTGGCACTATGCATATAGGAGTTAAGTAAAATTTATGAGGGAAACCAATTTTTTATAGCTATAAATTCACCACTTGAATGATGCTTGTCTTGTGGAAAATTTCAGGGCAGCACTTTATGCCTCTCAGACCATAATATTCTTATCTTTTCTAAAATACATTCCTATGGTATCTTTTACTTAATACTGAAAATTTAGGGATTCCTCTGAATTCAACTGAACTTATTTTAAAAAGTACTAATTTCCAATTGCTTAATTTCTTATCAATTTTTGGTGAAAAGTAATCATTTAAAGCTTCTACTCATGACAAGGTCTATCATAACAATAGCTAACAACAATGACAAGAGACAATCGTTAAATCAATGAAGAAACATTAACTTTGTGATTCATCTAGGTGCTTTATTGATTCCCTTATATTGTATTCAATTCATGATGTATTTTTGTATAATAACAAGGAGTCTATACACTGAAAACAGGATTGGAATGAGGGAAGAAAACAGTGTCAGAAGATGCTTTCCAGAATCTCAAAGTCTTTGAATGAAGGTAACCTTCAATTAGATCAAACGGGGTAAAAGAAATTTACCTGGTGAAGCTAATTCAAATGATGATGGAACATTGAAATTCGGCAAAAAGAAGCAAACATTTATATAATATGAGAAGACATTTCAAATGGACATTGTCCTAAAATGAAGGATTTATGCGGTTAACATTACTTATGACAAATGATGTTTGATTGTGAATGTCTGCTATTGGACCTTAAAACAATACAGATGTACACATATATTATCAATTGTGTTAGGTTTACTGTCAAATAAAAACAAGCATATTATTCATAAATTGAGGATCATTATCATTAACAGACTAGAGGAAGAACAGTTCAGTTCAGTTCAGTCGCTGAGTCATGTCCAACTCTTTGCGACCCCATGAATTGCAGCACACCAGGCCTCCCTGTCCATCACCAAATTCCAGAGTTCAGTCAAACTCATGTCCATCGAGTCAGGGATGCCATCCAGCCATCTCATCCTCTGTAGTCCCCTTCTCCTCTTGCCCCCAATCCCTCCCAGCATCAGAGTCTTTTCCAATGAGTCAACTCTTCGCATGAGGTGGCCAAAGTACTGGAGTTTCAGCTTTGGCATCATTCCTTCCAAAGAACACCCAGGACTGATTCCCTTTAGAATGTACAGGTTGGATCTCCTTGCAGTCCAAGGGACTCTCAAGAGTCTTCTCCAACACCACAGTTAAAAAGCATCAATTGTTCGGTGCTCAGCCTTCTTCACAGTCCAACTCTCACTCCATACATGACCACAGGAAAAACCATAGCCTTGACTAGATGGACCTTTGTTGGCAAAGTAATGTCGCTGCTTTGAATATGCTATCTAGGTTGGTCATAACTTTCCTTCCAAGGAGTAAGCGTCTTTTAATTCATGGCTGCAATCACCATCTGCAGAGATTTTGGAGCCCCCCAGAAATAATGTCTGACACTGTTTCCACTGTTTCCCTATCTATTTCCCATGAAGTGATGGGACCAGATGCCATGATCTTCGTTTTCTGAGTGTTGAGCTTTAAGCGAACTTATTCACTCTCCTCTTCCACTTTCATCAAGAGGCTTTTTAGTTCCTCTTCACTTTCTGCCATAAGGGTGGTGTCATCTGCATATCTGAGGTTATTGAGATTTCTCCTAGCAATCTTGATTCCAGCTTGTGCTTCTTCCAGCCCAGTGTTTCTCATGATGTACTCTGCATATAAGTTAAATAAGCAGGGTGACAATATACAGCCTTGACATACTCCTTTTCCTATTTGGAAGTAGTCTGTTGTTCCATGTCCAGTTCTAACTGTTGTTTCCTGACCTGCATATAGGTTTCTCAAGAGGCAGGTCAGGTGGTCTGGTATTCCCATCTCTTTCAGAATTTTCCACAATTTAGTGTGATCCACACAGTCAAAGGCTTTGGCATAATCAATAAAGCAGAAATAGATGTTTTTCTGGAACGCTCTTGCTTTTTCCATGATCCGGCGGATGTTGGAAATTTGATCTCTGGTTCCTCTGCCTTTCCTAAAACCAGCTTGAACATCTGGAATTTCACGGTTCACTTATTGCTGAAGCGTGGCTTGGAGAATTTTGAGCATTACTTTGTTAGCGTGTGAGATGAGTGCAATTGTGCAGTAGTTTGAGCATTCTTTGGCATTGCCTTTCTTTGGGATTGGAATGAAAACTGACCTTTTCCAGTCCTGTGGCCACTGCTGAGTTTTCCAAATTTGCTGGCATATTGAGTGTCGCACTTTCACAGCATCATCTTTCAGGCTTCGAAATAGCTCAACTGGAATTCCATCACCTCCACTAGCTTTGTTCATAGTGATGCTTTCTAAGGCCCACTTGACTTCACATTCCAGGATGTCCGGCTCTAGGGGAGTGATCACACCATCGTGATTATCTTGGATGTGAAGATCTTTTTTGTGCAGTTCTTCTGTGTATTCTTGCCACCTCTTCTTAATATCTTCTGCTTCTGTTAGGTCCATACCATTTCTGTCCTTTATCGAGCCCATCTTTGCATGAAGTGTTCCCTTGGTATCTCTGATTTTCTTGAAGCAATGTCTAGTCTTTCCTATTTTGTTGTTTTCGTCTATTTCTTTTCATTGATCTCTGAGGAAGGCTTTCTTATCTCTTCTTGCTATTCTTTGGAACTCTTCATTCAGATGCTTATATCTTTCCTTTTCTCCTTTGCTTTTCGCTTCTCTTCTTTTCACAGCTATTTGTAAGGCCTCCCCAGACAGCCATTTTGCTTTTTTGTATTTCTTTTCCATGGGGGTGGTCTTGTCCCTGCCTCCTGAACATGTCATGAACTTCTATCCATAGTTCATCAGGCACTCTATCTATCAGATCTAGTCCCTTAAATCTATTTCTCACTTCTACTGTATAATCATAAGGGATATGATTTAGGTCATACCTGAATGGTCTAGTGGTTTCCCCTACTTTCTTCAATTTAAGTCTGAATTTGGCAATAAGGAGCTCATGATCTGAGCCACAGTCAGCTCCCAGTCTTGTTTTTGCTGACTGTATAGAACTTCTCCGTCTTTGGCTGCAAAAAACATAATCAATCTGATTTTGGTGTTGACCATACAAGTTTCTTCAATCTTTTGTTACTGTAATCATTTCAGTCTGTAACAAACCATTTATAAATTTTTTTGGCTTTTAATAAAGTTAATTGGCTCATGTAAACAGAATATTTTTCAAGAACCAAGTTGCTTTAAATTCAAAGAAAAGAAATTCTCACTAAAACCTGCTTATATCAGCAAGGCACGTGAGCATCACCGATAAGAAACTAAACCATTCGCCCTCCCCCCACAAAAATTTCAGGTATTGCTCTGTGCTACCAAAACTGTTCCTTGTAATCCTTCAGCATAATTGTATACCCTCTACATGTTAATATCGAGGTCACCATGTTACAAATCATGAAAAACCTAGGGGCATACCTATATTTAATTATACATTTTTCTATTTTCTTGAATATGATATTGAAATATAATTTGGCTATAATTATATCAACTCATTGTTATATCCTGGAAAATGATCCTAATTCCTAAGTTCTAAATAGTTAATTTGACCAAGAAATTAATGGTAAGATACATGCTCATGTTTGATAACAGGGAAATGGTACTAGCACGATTTTGAATAGGCCACCAGAAAAGTCCCTCAGCAAAATACAGGTTAGATAATGTTATATTTTGATCTCTTCCCAGTGTATGTTTAGATGTCAATTTATTATCTCCTTTGTTCAATATAATTATATTTAATGAAAATGTACTGAATTCTACTATCTTTAATCGCCATCCTGAAGATAAATTCATTACTTAATTTGATATTCTTTTTACTGCCCCCATTTTTCATTAGTATTTTTTAAAAGAGAAGTTTTAGTTTCACAGGAAAATTAAGAGGAAAGTACACAAACTCACAGCCTAGCCGACTATCAACATATCATACCAGAATGTTTACTTCTGCAATTAATGAAGCTACACTGATATATCATTATCATCCAGGGCTCATAGTTTATATTCTATGGGATTGATAAAAGTATAATGACATGTATCCACCATTATAACACCATGCAGAGTGTTTTCACTGTCCTAAAAGCCTGTGTTCCCCCTCTTTTCCCTACCTGCGAACTTCTAACAAACACTAACAAACACATTTTTTTCTGTGTCTATAGTATTTGCCTTTTCCGACATGTCAAATTATTGGAATCATACAGTAGGTAGGCTTCTTGCATTGACTTCTTTAACTAGTTATGTGCATGTAAGTTTCCTCTATGTCTTTTCCTGACTTGATTGTTCTTTTTAGTGCTGAACAATATCCCATTGTCTTGGTGGATCACACTGTCTGTTCACTTACTAAAGAACATCTTGATTGCTTTCAAGTTTTGGCAATTATAAGTAAAGTTGCTATAAACATTGGTGTGCAGGTTTTTGTGTGGACATAAATTTTCCGCTCCTTCTGATGTATTACCAAGGAGCATGATCATATGGTAAGAGTATATTCAGTGTTATAAGGAAGTAACCAAACTGTCTTCGAAAGTGGCTCTACCATTTTGCATTCCCACCAGTGACAAGTGAGAATTCCTATTGTTCCACATCCTTGCCAGCATTTAGTGTTGTCTGTGTTCTGGAATTTGGTTGTTCTATTGAGTGTGTAGTGGTTTTTTATTGTCTTAATCTGCATCTCCCTAATGATGTATGATCTTGAGCATATGTAATTTTATATTCTTAATGTACTTATTGGATATCTGTATATTATCTTGGGTAAGTTTTTCAAATATTTTGCTCATTTTGAAATATAGTTATTTTTATTGTTGAATTTTAAGAGATCTTTGTGCATTTTGGATAATGGCTCTTTATCAGATATACCTTTTGGAAATGTTTTCAGCCAGTCTGTGGCTTAACTTCTGGTTCTCTTGACTTCAGTTTTTTTAGGGAAACAAAACCCTGTTGGGTGACAAAACATTATCAGCATGGGGCGGTGAGGGAGGAGGTAGAGGTGATGATGATGGATATTATTGAGGACTGGCTTGCTCAGTTACAGTTCCATCCTGTTCCAATTAAAGATCCTGGAAAGTTACAAATGGCATTTTTTTAAGATTCTGTTTCAGCTAGGATTTGCTGTGCAAAATTGGTCCATTAAGAAAATGCACTCACATGAAATTCACAGGTGAAAGTGAATCAGAGGAAACTTCTGTAGTGGCTGAAGTTAGCAATGAGAGCTGATTGAATGTTTACACACACTGACAGCAGCTGAGTCCTGCATGTGAGTTTCAGTTCACCTCTTGGTTGGACATGACGTTTGTGGGGCAATGGAGTTGGAAGCAGCAGCACCTTCCTGATAGCCACATCTCAGCTGCTGGAGCGGGGCTCACCTCAACTTATTGGTCTAGTGGTAAGCCCCGAGGTTCTTCTGATAATTTCATAAGTACGTAATCAGATCAGATCAGTCGCTCAGTCGTGTCCGACTCTTTGCGACCCCATGAATCGCAGCACGCCAGGCCTCCCTGTCCATCACCAACTCCCAGAGTTCACTCAGACTCATGTCCATCAAGTCAGTGATGCCATCCAGCCATCTCATCCTCTGTCATCCCCTTCTCCTCTTGCCCCCAATCCCTCCCAGCATCAGAGTCTTTTCCAATGAGTCAACTCTTCGCATGAGGTGGCCAAAGTACCGGAGTTTCAGCTTTAGCATCATTCCTTCCAAAGAAATCCCAGGGCTGATCTCCTTCAGAATGGACTGGTTGGATCTCCTTGCAGTCCAAGACACTCTCAAGAGTCTTCTCCAACACCACAGTTCAAAAGCATCAATTCTTCGGCGCTCAGCCTTCTTCACAGTCCAACTCTCACATCCATACATGACCACAGGAAAAACCATAGCCTTGACTAGAAGAACCTTTGTTGGCAAAGTAATGTCTCTGCTTTTGAATATGCTATCTAGGTTGGTCATAACTTTCCTTCCAAGGAGTAAGCGTCTTTTAATTTCATGGCTGCAGTCACCATCTGCAGTGATTTTGGAGCCCCCCAAAATAAAATCCGACCTAATACCTGGTATTAATTCTCTTGATGCCCCTGCAATACTTTTGTGTCTTATACCTGGAAATGATTAGTTAATCACTTCATTTTGAAGTAACTTATTTTTTAGTACTGGGCACTCTTTAATTATTAAATTATGCATAATAGTTGTGAAGTCTTTCAGTCATGTCTGACTCTTTGCCACCCCATGGGCTACAGCCTACCAGGATCATCCATGGGATTTTCCAGGCAAGAGTACTGGAGTGGGTTGCCATTTCCTTCTCCAGAGGAGCTTCTCCACCCAAGGATCAAACCCTGGTCTCCCGCATTGTAAGCAGACGCTTTACCGTCTGAGCCACCAGGGAAGTCTAATAGTTAAGTATATAGTTAAATATAGTTAAATAATAGTTAAAATACAGACATGTCAATATGCTTGTGAATCTCCCATACTTTACTAACTTGGAGATTTTATTGTATGGGAGAAAAATCTTTGTTTTAAAGGAACTTAGAGTCTATTTGGAAAGTTAAGATGTGATTTAAAAAACATTAAGTTGAAAAACAAGATGAAATAAGGTATTAAAATTCCAGATTGGAAAATTTGTTAGAATTAATTACAAAATTAGGGAGGAAGAATGTGTTGCTAGGTGGCTAGAACATGCCTTTCTGTGAGGACTAGCTGCTCTATAATATTGTCTCATTATCTTGACCTTTAGAAAAATGCCAGAATGCCAAGAGAGTCATGGTGTATAGTTATTGGCATGAGCAAAAAACAATCCCAAATATCAATTTGTATACTTGAATTTTTCAGTCCCAGTTTCGGTTTCCTAATTTTTCTGTCCACATCTGGTTATGATATTATATTTGACATCCCCTACTGTAACTCCTGCTTCACATCTGGGTCTTCACTAAAATTCATATTTATGATATAGTAATTTTCTCCTTGGCCTAGTTTAAAAATACTTATCCTCTTTATCTATACTAAAGATAGTCTAAATTGGGCTGTTTACAGTTTTCATTTTTATTCTTGATGGATGGCAAGGTAGAGTTTGTAAGATGTCTGCTGACCAGCTTACTAACATGGCTATAAAAAATATTGAAGAGTTATTTGGATACAGAAAAATGTCAATTAGGAAATAAGTTTGCTTTTATTGGTATCACTCACTATAATAATACTTAAAGAAACTCATTTATCTATCCCATATACAGTTATTTAGATATGTTGATCAATCAATTGAAACAAGAAAAACTAGATATGGTATGTGTGCTTGTGGACTTTAAACTGTACAGAGAAATACAGACTATATCAGTAGTAATAGCTAAGGCACAGATGGAAAAATGGAAGAAACTGCTGGGAAATTTCAGTGGAGAATTAATCTTGTGTGATCGGTCAGAGGTAGTCTCACTGAAAAAGTGGTGCTTAGTTTGTGAAGACATGGAGCTAGGAGACGGTGTGTGTCCCTCTTGGCAGACTAAAAGATACTCATGTGTTTATAGCACTACAGTTTGGAGGGGAGGGTTTAACATGAAATTAGGCTGCATAGAAAGTCCGAGAACAGATCACTGAGGGCTTTAAAAGTGAAATGTAAGGATTTACTTGGCACTCTGTATAATTAAAAACCATAGGAAGATGTTATTCAAGGAAGTAAAGTGGTCAGATTTGAGTTAATTTTGACAACACTGCAGAGAAAGGAGAGAAAAATGGCAATTAAGAAACTAAGAGATTGGAATATTTGTGATGAAGGTGTTAGCAACTAAACTATTTAGAGATACAGAGCAGACTTGGGAATCATTTAGTGGTAACTGAAACATATTTGGTGACTGGCCAGGTGTGTCCTGAGAGAGCGAGTGAGAGAGAGGGACAAAAAGGAGGATATCATGGTAAGAATGACTGATTACTTAAATAGAAAAAAAAATACATGATATCCAATTATGTTTGAATTTCAGTACAACAATGAATATTTTTTTTTGTATAAGTAGGCCTCATAGATGGTTTTTGGCATACTTATACAAAATTATTCATCTTCTTTTTTCTGTTATTCAACTTTAGCTGAGTGTTCTGTATTTTATCTGGTAATACTGTATCTATGAACGAGAACCTTATAAAAGCATGGATATTTGATTTAACGTAATGGATTTAATATAGGAAAAGGTATGAAGATGCCAATAAGATATTCAAGTGAGAATTTGGAGTAGGTATTTTGGACATTTAGATCTGGATGTCATGAGAAAGAACTATTTTTGTGATACATCTCTTGCAGCAATAGCAATCGATAATCTTTTTAAAGTGTAGCATATAGAGTGAGAATTAAAAGAGAATCTGACAAAGCAGTGAGGAAAAAAAAATCCAACATTTATAGGATAAATAGAAGAAGCATCATCAACTGTGCAAAAACTTGGTGGCCAAAGAGGAAGCAGGACAAGTGGAATTGGTACCACAGAAGTCAAGCAATATGAGTTATTTAAGAAGCAGAGATTGTTAAAAGGCCTGAGACCTTCCTGTTTTTTCATTTAGCTATTATTATACCTGTGGGTCTGTGTTTATCAATAGGTATTAAATGTTTCTGGTTCCTCTGCCATTTCTTGAAAAATCCAGGCAAGAGGAGTTTGGTGGGTTGCAGTCCATGGGGTCACAAAGAGTAAGACACGACTGAGTGCATAAACTCAACTCATTCTAGTAGGAAGGTACTGATAGCTTATTATGGTTTTAATTTTATTTTAATGGTTTCTCATGATCTTGAATACCTTTTAATACTTTGAAGGACATTTGCTTAATATCTTCTGTGAATTCTTCATATGTGTACTTCATACATATACTGAATGTAAGTTGTAAATACCTATTGCTAATTGGGTTTTGATGAATAGAATTCATCAAATTTTATTTATTAAAAATTATCAATATTTTCTGTATGTGTGTGTTTGTGTGTGTATTTTCAATTTTTCTTATAAATCAGGGCACAGGTACATTTCTGAAAAGGGTTATGTGATAATTGCATCACTCATGATTTGTGTGTGTACCAAGCAGCAGTGATAAGCAATGACCTCACCACATATGGTCTCTTTGTAACTACTCAGTTCTCCCATTGTAGTGTGAAAGGAGCCATAGGTAACATAACTAAACAAAAAGTGTGGCTGATTTTCAGGTAAATGTTAGATATTGAAATTTTAATGTTATATAATTTTTATGTACAATGAAATATGATTATCCTTTTTACATGACTGGTGTTATTTCTTTTCTTAAATGTTTGGTATAATTCTCCAATAAGTCATCCATGCCTGGGGGAATTTGTAATGGGAAGATTTTCAGTTATGAAGTCAGATTATTACTAGTAATGGGGCCATTCAGATTATTTATTTCTTCATTCTTTTTTTTGGAAATTATTTATTTTAGTAGGTTTATGTGTTTAATAAATTCATTTTTATAAAGTTAATAAAATTTTAATTTATTTTTTGTTCATTTCAACAAAGTTGTCTAACGTATTGTCATAAAAGTCTTCATAATATTCTTTTGTTAATATTTCATTGTCTGTAGGATCTGTAGGTATGACTCTTCTTTATTTTCTGGGGTTGTTGATTTATCTTCTTTGTGTGTAATCAGTTTTATGGATTTTTTTAAAATAAAAACTTTGTTTTAATTGATTTCTCAATTTCTGTTGTTTATTTTTCTTTTTGTTGATTTATGCTTTCTTTCTTGTATAATTTTTTTTCTGTCTTTTTGTTGTTGTTCAGTCACTAAGTCGCCTCTGACTCTTTGTGACTCATGGACTGCAGCATGCCAGGCTTCACTGTCCTTCTTCTCTTCTGGAGTTTGCTAAAATTCATGTCCATTGAATTGGTGATGCTATCTAACCATCTCATTCTTTCCCACTCTATTCTCCTTTTGCCTTCAGTCTTTCCCAGCATCAGGGTCTTTTTGCATCAGGTGGCCAAAGTATTGGAGCTTCAGCTTCAGCATCAGTCATTACAATGAATATTCAGTGTTGATTTCTTTTGGGATTGATTGGTTTGATCTCCTTGTATCCCAAGGGACTCTCAAAAGTCTTCTCCAGCACCACAGTGTGAAAGCATCAATATTGGCACTCAGCTTTCTTTGTGGTCCAACTCTCACATCTGTACATGACTACTGGAAAAACTATAGCTTTGACTGTATGGATTTTTGTCAGCAAAGTGATATCTTTGCTTTTAATACACTGTTTAGATTTGTCATAGCTTTCCTTCTAAGGAGCCAGCGTCTTTTAGTTTTTTAGCTGCAGCCACTGTCTGTTTTTGGAGCCCAAGAAAATAAAATGTGTTATTGCTTCTGTCCTTTTACTTTGGTCTTAATTTTCTATTTTGATTTTCTTATTTGTGTTGAAGTTTAGAACATTAATTTTAGATCATCTCTAGTTCCAGTAGTTTGGCCACCTAATGCAAAGAGCTGACTCATTGGAAAAGCCCCTGATGCTGGGAAAGATTGAAGGCAGGAGGAGAAGGGGACAACAGAGGATGAGATGCTTGGATGGCATCACCGGCTAGATGGACATGAGTTTAAGCAAGCTCCGGGAGTTGGTGATGGACAGGGAAGCTTGGCATGCTGCAGTCCGTGGGATCGCAAAGAGTTGGACACAACTAAGCAACTGCACTGCACTTAACTGAATGTAATTTTTATCACTCAAACCTGCAAGTTCCTTTTGAATAACAGTTTGACATCATCTCACCTCTCGTTTTACTCAGTTCAAAATATTGTATAATTTGTCTACAGACTTATTACTTGACCCAAAGTTTAAAGATATGTTTATGGGTATTCAGAATATCCTTCTTTTTTTATTATAGTTTTATTATTTTCAGAATTAATAATATGTATTATTTCATCCTTTCCAATTTATTGTTTTAGACAGAACACAGGCTAAATTGGTTAGTGTTTCACAGGTAGTTGGTGCTTCCCAGGTAGCTCAGTTGTAAAGAATCCACCTGCCAATGCAGGAGATGCAAGAAACCCGGGTTCCCTTCCTGGATGAAGATCCCCTGGAGGAGAAAGTGGCAACCTGCTCCTGTATTCTTACCAGGAAAATCCCGTGGACAGAGAAACCTGGCAGGCTGCAGTCCATGAGGTCGCAGAGAGTTGACACAACTGAGCAATTGAGCACACCACGGGTACCTAAAGACAGTCTGGGTGTTGCTGGTGGTGGCTGGAGTATTCTATAAATGTCGATTAGGTTTAATTGTTTTCCTAGTCTTCTTTAATCTTTCTATACACTTGGTCTATCAGTTGCTGCCATTAAAGTATTAAAATCTTTTACTGTAATTCAGATTTATGCATTCTTCCTTTCTGTTCTGTTAGATTATGCCTCATACATATAAAGTTCTGTTTAGTGCGTATTCATTTAGGATCATTAAGTTTTTTTGACAAATTGTCCCCTTTCATAGGAAATATTACTCTTGATCACCAGTGGTGTTACCTGTTCTGAAATTTTTTATGTCTGTTGTTAGTATAGACGCTTCAGTTTCGTAATCTTAGCGTTCTTATATCTTTTTTCAGTTACTTTATTTTTTTTTCAAATAAATAAATTTTATTTCAATATTTGATAGAATGAAACGAAAATTCATTTTAATTACATGTCATTATCATTATAATTATTTTATCATGTATTTAAGAGACATAAAAACACAGAATGCTTATAGTAAAATTTACTTCAGAATGATAGAGACTCAGAAAGATCATCTTAGAATTGCTTTCTAATTTTTCCTAGTATTCTATTAGAAAAAATCATTTGAAGGTCACATAAATCCATCCCTGTAACCTTCCCCCACTTCTCACTCCCTTGGCTTACTGTGGAGACTAGACCTTTAAGAGTAGTCTTTTTTTTAAATTTTATTTTATTTTTAAACTTTACATAATTGTATTAGTTTTGCCAAACATCAAAATGAATCAGTCACTTTAATTTTAACTTATTGGTGTATTTGTATTTAAGATGAATTTCTTGTAACCAGTGTACAGTTGGGTGTTTTGGACAAGTTTGACAATCTGTTTATTCTGATAGTCTCTATCTTTTAATTGGCTGGATTTGAATTCATTGTATTGCTTTATATATTCTAGATATCCACTGTGTTCTTCATTATTTCTTATTTGTTATGCTGCATTTTGTATTAAGTGAATATTTGTTAGTGTTCTATTTTATTTCTGCTGTCAGCTTGATTTACCATTGATTAATCTCAGGTTTATATTATGTATCATATCAAAGTTCATCCATAGTGCTATCTATTATGTAGCGCTTCTGCTATAAGGATGAGACCTCAATAGTAGTAAAGCTTCATTTCCTTCCTATTATCCTTCATGCTACTGCTGGCATGCGTTTATCTTCAGCATGCTTTTGAATATTAAAATATTATATGATATTTTTGCTTGAAAATAAATTATCTCCTATATAAATTATAAGCGAGAAAACAAAATTGTCTATTTTTACTCACATATTTACCATTTTGACCCTCTTTCCTCAGTGTTCAACATACAAGTTTCCATCTGTTATCTTTTCCTTCTGCTGAAGAACTTTTAATAGCTCTTTTAGTATAAAGATGTTACCAGTGAAATTGTCACAATTTTCATTTGTGGAAAAATAAATTTTTGCTTAATTTTCACTTTTGAATGGTATTTTCTTTAAAGAAAGCATTCCATTACATTTTTTGTTTGCAACATTTCTGATGGAAAGTGTGTGATAATTATTAGTTATCTCCTTTGTATGTAATATTCTTTTCTTCCTTTAGCTTTTATTCAGGTTTTTCTTATCACATATTTTCTTCTATTTAATTATGATATGCCTTTGTGTATGTGTGTGTGTGAGAGGGTGGGTCTTATTTCTGTATAGGTGTTTATCTTGTTTGGAACTTATTCAGTTTCTTGAATCTTTTGATGTATATTTTCTTCAAATTTGAAAAAAAATTGCCCACTATTTAAAAAAAATATTCCTTCTGTCTTCTTTTTTTCTCTTTTATTTCTGGGACAATGATTTTTCATATGTTAGACCACTTTTTCAGGCTTTATTCTCTTTTATTTATATATATGTATATTATTATTATATGATGGTTTAATATTTTCAAATATTGTATTTTTGGTATGAGCTTTCATTTGAAAGTGAAAGTGAAGTTGCTCAGTTGTGTCCAACACTTTGCAACCCCATGGACTGTAGCCTACCAGGCTCCTCAGTCCATGGAATTTCCAGGCAAGAGTACTGGAGTGGGTTGCCATTTCCTTCTCCAGGGGATCTTCCCAATCCAGGGATTGAACCTGGGTCTCCCACACTGTAGGCAGACACTTTACTGTCTGAGCCACCAGGGAAGCCCCATTTAATTTTTTTCTATTTTTCTACCTTCTTCATAATGTTTAAGGGCTTCCCTGGTAGCTCAGTGGTAAAGAATCTGCCTGCAGCACAGGAGACCCAGGTTCAATCCCTGAGTTGTGATGCTCCTCTAGAGAAGGGAATGGCAACCCACTCCAGTATTCTTGCCTGGAGAATCCCCATGGACAGAGGAGCCTGGCAGGCTACAGTCCATGGGGTTGCAAAGAGTCGGACACAACTGAGCGACTAAGTGCACATTATTTTTAAGTTTCCTTTTAGATATGTATATGTATTTATAATAGCCATTTTCACATTCTTGTCTAGTAGTTCCATTATTTCTATTATTCAGTAGCTTTTTCTGTTGAATATGTTTTCTCTTTGATTATGGGTTGAATTTACTGCTGGCTTGTATGACTAGTAGTTTTTATTTGATGCTGGAGATAATAGAAATTGCAATAAAAGTGTCTAGATTTTTATGTCTTTTAGTAACAATTTGTTGTGAAACATATATGGGTCAATACAATGGCTTTGAGTCATGGCTTATGCTACACAAGGGCAGATTTTTGACTACTTTCTGTTTCTACTAAGGCCAGATTCCTGTGGGATCTATATTGAATGATCATATTATTACATGTTCCTAGTTTATTTTACATTTATTTTCATAAATGATATTTTTATACATCTTATACTAGGATGATATTTTGGTTTTCCTGTATACAGACATATCTATGAATGTATTTCCATAGTTTGAAAATATTTGTTGTTATTTTCTCTTCTTTGCATGAAAGGGAAAGTCTCTCAGTCATGTCCAACTCTTTGGGACCCCATGGAATATACAGTGCAAAGAATTCTCTAGGCCAGAATACTGGAGTGGGTAGTCTTTCCCTTTTCCAGGAGATCTTCCCAACCCAGGGATCAAACCCGGGTCTCCCACGTTGCAAGCAGATTCTTTAACAGCTGAGCTACTAGGAAAGCCCAAGAATACTGGAGTGGGTAGCCAATCCCTTCTCCAGTGGATCTTCCTGACCCAGGAATCAAACCGGGGTCTCCTTCATTGCAGGTGGATTTTTTACCAACTGAGCTATCTTTGTACTTGTCAACAATTGCCTGTGAAACCTACAGGGCTGAAATTTGAATAGATATTCTTTCAGCTTCTATTTCAATTTGTTTAATGGTTTCATTATTATTCCCATTTTATTCTATTTTTATTAATAGAGATATAGACAAATCCATAATTATATGTGGAGACACCACATATATGTGTGTTTCTATTCAGTAGACTCTCTTATTTCATTATACACCTTGTCAATGTCATAGTCTTTTTGTTACTGTAGGTTTAATCCATGACTTGAAATCATATACCATGGGTTTTCTAAAAATTTTTTTTGATATTATTTTGAAAATTCTAGCTGTTTGATTTTTAATTTTTGTTGTATACGCAAAATAAGATACTATTATTGGACAGTAAATTGATTAACAAAAACTTTAATCTATAAATCTTAGGAGAGTCACTAAAGCCTTTATTTAAAATAGATATGAATAACAGTCTAGTTATAGAAAAATATGAAATCATGAAAAAATACACAATGAGTACAAATATAGGAATAAGGCAAGAAAAAAGGAAGAAAATTATGGAAAGAATTAGAAAACAACTAGCAATATAGTAGATTTTAATCCAGAAATATAAGATTATTTTACATCTAGATGGTGGAAGGGCACCAATTAAAAGACAAAACATGCTAAATGTAATATGAAATTCATATTTAGGTATATACAGTCAACAGAAAACCATCTGAAAATGTAAATATGCAGAATGGTTAAAAGTGAAAGGATAGAATAAGAAATGTATGCAAACACTCACCAGTTAAAACAAGTGTGGCTATATTCATGTCATAGAGTTTTGAATAAGGACTAGAACCAGGGATAAAGAGATATTACCTAATGATGCTAGGGTTGATTTTTGATAAGAGAAAGGAATCCTAAATGTCTATATACTGAACAAAATATATGAATAAAAACCTGATGAATGACTATTAGAGTTGGAGACTTCAAAACTCTCCATCAGCAATTTGCCAATCTCAGGGTTGTGGACCCAAAGTTATTGCACTGGGCCATTCTCCTGTCTTTGCCTCTGTTGAAATAAAGAACCTGATCTTCAGTGTTATAGGGAAAAAAAAGAAAATGGATGAAGACTTATGGCACTACTATGGCACAGTCAAAAAGTTATTTCAAACCTGACTTAAGTTTGGAGTCTTCAAGCGCCGTAGAATAACCATCGCCATGGGGGAGCTCCTTTAGCCCTAGGATACATATTAGAGGCTGTCTGGAGCAACACATTTATAAATATGAAAATGATACAACCCTTCCTCTCCCAAGTATATTCAGTGAGCAAAAAGAGAAAGGAAAATAGAATGAAAGAAAACTGTATTCAAGAAGAGAAAACAAATAATTAAACTGAAAAAAAAAAAAAAGCCTCCACAGTTTAACCCAACTGGAAAATTTCCTAAAACAATTATTATAAGAATAATATAAAAGACTGATTGGCTTTTGTTCCTTTACAGTATCAGATCAGATCAGTCACTCAGTCGTGTCCGACTCTTTGCGACCCCATGAATCGCAGCACGCCAGGCCTCCCTGTCCATCACCAACTCCCGGAGTTCACTCAGACTCAAGTCCATCGAATCAGTGATGCCATCCAGCCATCTCATCCTCTGTCATCGCCTTCTCCTCTTGCCCCCAATCCCTCCCAGCATCAGAGTCTTTTCCAGTGATCAACTCTTCGCATGAGGTGGCCAAAGTACTGGAGTTTCAGCTTTAGCATCATTCCTTCCAAAGAAATCCCAGGGCTGATCTCCTTCAGAATGGACTGATTGGATCTCCTTACAGTCCAAGGGACTCTCAAGAGTCTTCTCCAACACCACAGTTCAAAAGCATCAATTCTTTGGCGCTCAGCCTTCTTCACAGTCCAACTCTCACATCCATACATGACCACAGGAAAAACCATAGCCTTGACTAGAAGAACCTTTGTTGGCAAAGTAATGTCTCTGCTTTTGAATATGCTATCTAGGTTGGTCATAACTTTCCTTCCAAGAAGTAAGCGTCTTTTAATTTCATGGCCGCAGTCACCATCTGCAGTGATTTTGGAGCCCAGAAAAATAAAGTCTGATACTGTTTCCACTGTTTCCCCATCTATTTCCCAAGAAGTGATGGGACCGGATGCCATGATCTAATCAATACTAGAACTCAAATTGCAGTTATATCTGGGGGTTTCACTAAATTTAAACAGTGTACCCACAAAAATCTTAACAGGCAGGGAATGCTGAATATAACATAGAAGACAAATATATATGCCTTACCTTAACCATTTTAGGACACTCTCAAAGTGTGTGTGGATGCTATGACTCACTGAGTAACAAAGTAAAATTAAGTCTTTTGGTGCCTACCAATTGTCATGACAAAGGGGACTCTTTGAAGTGACTACCCACCCTGACTTCTTGTGCTCCATTGAAATAGTTAATGCAGTTCAGTATAAATTAAAATAGGGCCTTTGAGGATTGAAGGATTTTATATTAATATAAAACTTAAAAATGAAAGGGTTAATATCCCCACTACTTCACTACGTTTCTTTTTAACTGTTCAATATGTCCAACTCTTAAGCCTGGAAGGAATGATTGATTATTTGCCATAGACTACTGCAGTCTTTATGCTGTGGTCCCACCCATTATGACCTTCATACCCCAGGTATTTTCCTATTATAGATTTTCCTAAAATTCTGTTTAGTGCCTGTTTCACCAGCCTCCTCAGCCTAATTTTGCCTTTACTTTAGTGGCACAACACATCTTTACCTGGCTACTGGTTGGAGTAACTCAGTACTTCTTCTGTCACACATAATCATTGCAAGCAACATCCTAACTGCATTCAGCTCTCTCCAGGAACAAAAATAAGACATTGTATTGATATCTTCATCCAAAGAGATTTATTTGATGTACTTATTAAGGACATACAGATGTTTACAAAAGATCTTACAAAAAAGTGGATGGGCTCTTGCCTCACAGATAGGAAAAGATCTTACCACCTTGGATAAATTCCTGGATATTATTTGATGAACAAAGTGTCCTTCCATCCTTAACATTGTCCAAGAAACAGCTATTAACTTGCCCTCAAATTCTTTTAGGCTGTTTTAGGTTTTGAAGTGATATATTCCTTGTTTACAAATTTTACTGAAGCCATGAATACTCTTACTTTCAAACCAGTCCATCTTGAATGGAACAGCCTCCACCTAAGACTAAGAATCTTCCGAAATGTGTTAGTGTTAGTTGCTCAATTGGGTCTGACTCTTTGCAACCCCATGGACTGTAGCCTGCCAGGCTCCTCTGTCCATGGAATTCTCTAGGAAAGAATACTGGAGTGGTAGCCATTCCCTTCTCCAGGGAATCTTCCCAACTCAGAGATTGAACCCGGGTCTCCTGCATTGCAGGCAGATTCTTTACCATCTGAGCCACCAGGGAAGCCCAGAATTTTCCTAAATTGCCATACAAAAGGCACCCCCGGTAGTTCTCCTGAGATACCTGCATTGAAGAGTCTTTACCAGTCTCCTCTTTCATGCTTTCTGAAATCTCTAGACCATCCATGATGGCCATACAATGTTCTTAGGTTTCTGATGCAAGAAACTGCCCTCCTTATCCCTATTAGAGCGGTGATTGTTAAGTATGTATTGGGATCTCCTGGAAATCAAAGCTTTCACAGGGATTTAGATCTGTGACTTTTTGCATTCATCTGCCAATTGTGCTTCAGGTCATGGAAGCAGCATCCCACAAGCTTAGCACAGCTCCCGAGGCTTCCTTGCTATAAAGTGAAAGTGAAGGTCGCTCAGTTGTGTCCAACTCTTTGCGACCCCATGGACTTTACAGTCTATGGAATTCTCCAGGCCAGAAAACCAGAGTGGGTAGCCTTTCCCTTCTCCAGAGGATCTTCCTGACCCAGGGATTGAACCCAGGTCTTCCACATTGCAGATGGATTCTATACCAGCTGAGCCGTAAGGGAAGCCCATCCTTGCTATAGGATAGCATCAAACCTAGATTCTCTAGCGTATCTCAACTGCAAGAGGAGATGGCCTCCCTTATGCTTAGTCCCTTGCCAGATATTGAGGTACTGGAGAACTTCAGCTCTATCTGAAGTTCTGTGGCTACTTGGAGAGCCTCTTGAGATGAATTGAGTGAATAGCAAAAGGAGTTTAGTTTGTGGATCTTACTGATGGCATTGACACCATTATACCTGTTGGAGCTTAGTAGAATGTTGCTTCTTTTCACCCCTTAACTAGGTCTCGTGATAAAGGACAAGATCCAGAGTCAGCATAATTGCTCAAACTTCAGGAAGCAGTCTTAGCAGTGGACTGATTTGCCAATAAATGGCAAAAAAGCTACACTTTTTAAGCTACACATTTTAACCAACTCTTTGTCATTGCCTAAGATTTGCACATTCTGGCAGAAGAACTCTGTGAATCTTTTCCCTCAAAAATACCCAAAATATAAGTGAAGGTAACAGATATATAAACCAAGGACACAGTATTGGGCCTCACCATGGCACTCCTTCTACCCTTTGGAGGATTTCCAGACATTACTAATAGTACCAAGGTAATCATTTCACTTCTCAGAAAACAAGATGTTGGACTCTTGCAGAAAGAATTCACTGAAAAGTTTGTGTCTCCAGCCTCAAGCAACTGGGTTAATTGAGAAGCAATGAAATGTGCTCCTCAAAGAACTCTTATTTAAGTTACAAAATAGCAATTTGACGCCCCTGCTGATATCACTATTGCCACAGGCACTTATTGATATAGTTAATGCCCTTTGGTAACTCGCATTCCATACCCCAGTATCACACAGTTCCCTCAATCGCTTTTACTGCCCCAAAAGAGTCATATCTCTAAAGTTCATGTTTTGATGAATGACCACTTCACCGAGTTGCCTCCTTCTTCCCGGTTAAGCATCTATTTCACTTCTTAGGAAGATCTTCCAGTTAAATAACTCCTTATCCTGCGAACTGGGTATAGTGCCTGCTTATCTCTGAGTGGCAGGCTCCAGTTCCTTTTAGATCCACGGAATTACTCAAGACAACACGTCTTCCTGTGGGGACCAGAGGTTACTTCATCTTGTTACTATAGAGCCTGCTTCCCATAATCTCTTTGTTCACTGTGTTCCCAAGTGCAGTCCTGGCCCTGAGATGTGTGGTGTGCTCCACTCCTCAGTTGTGAGTCTCTGTGAGTCAAAAACTGTTATTGACCTTCTCATCTGTCCAGTGTTGGATGCCACGTGTTTGGCCATCCCCATAATTGTAGGGTGGGAAAACTTCTCTCACTGATGGGGTTGTTGTTGTTGCTTAGATGCTAAGTCATGTCTGACTCTTTGCAACCCTATGAACTGCAGCACACCAGGCTTCCCTGTCCTTTACTATATCCTGGAGTTTGCTCAAACTCATGTCCATTGAGTTGGTGGTGCCATCCAATCATCTCATCCTCTGTCTCCCCCTTTTCCTCCTGTCTTCAATCTTTCCCTGCCTTAGGGTCTTTTCCAATGAGTCGGCTCTTTATATCAGATGGCCAAGGTATTTGACTTCAGTTTCAGCATCAGTCCTTCCAATGAATGCTCAGGGTTGGTTTCCTTTAGGATTGACTGATTTGATTGCCTTGCTGTCCAAGAGGCTCTCAAGAGTCTTTTCCAGCACCATAATTTGAAAGTGTCAATTCTTCAGTGCTCAGCCTTCTTTATGGTCCAACTCTCACATCCATACATGACTACTGCAAAAACCATAGCTTTGACTTGACAGACCTTTGTCAGCGAAGTAATGTCTTTAGTAATGTCTTTGCTTTTTAATATGCTGTCTAGGTTTGTTATTGCTTTTCTTCCAAGAAGCAAGCATCTTTTAATTTTGTGGCTGCAGTCACCATCTGCAGTGATTTTGGAGCCCAGGAAAACAAAATCTGCCACTGCTTCCATTTTTTCCACCATCCACTTGCCATGAGGTGTTGGGGCTGAATACCATGATCTTAGTTTTTTGAATGTTGAGTTTTAAGCTAGCTTTCCCACTCTCCTCTTTCACCCTCATCAAGAGGCTCTTTATGGGCTTCTCTGGTATCTCAGTGGTGAAGAATTTGCCTGGGAGACACAGATTTGATCCCTGTGTCAGGAAGATTCCCTGGAGAAGGAAATGGCAACCCACTCCAGTATTTTTGCTTAGGAAATCCCATAGACAGAGAAGCCTAGCAGGCTACAGTTCATGGAGTCTCAAAAGAGCTGAACATGACTTAATGACTAAACAACAACAGCTAGAGGCTCTTTAGTTCCTCTTTGCTTTCTGCCATTAGAGGGGTATTATCATTTACATACCTGAGACTGTTGATATTTTTTCTGGAAATCTTGATTCAGCTTGTGATTCATCCAGCCTGGCATTTTGCATGATAAACTCTTCATAGAAGGTAAATAAGCAGGGTGACAATCTACAGCCTTGTTGTGCTCCTTTCCCAACTTTGAACCAGTCCATTGTTCCATGCCCTGTTGTAACTGTAGCTTCTTGACCCACATACAGATTTCTTGGAAGGCAGATAAGATGGTCTGGTATTTCCATCTCTTTAAGAATTTTCCACAGTTTGTTGTTCTTGACACAGTTAAAGGCTTTAGCATAGTAGATATTTTTCTGGAATGCTCTTGCTTTTACTGTGATCCAAAGGAGGTTGACAATTTGGTCTCTGGTTCTTCTGACTTTTCTAAATCAAGCTTGTCCATTGGCAGTTCTTGGTTCACAAACTGTTGAATCGTAGCTTGAAGGATTTTGAGCATTACTTTGCTAGCATATGAGATAAGCACAATTGTTTGTTAGTTTGAAGATTCTTTTTCATTGTCTTTCTTTGGGACTGAAATGAAAATTGACCTTTTCCAGTCCAGTGCCCATTGCTGAGTTTTCCACATTTGCTGGCATATTAAGAGTAGCACTTGGGGTAAAGAGTAGGAAATCAAAACACAGTCTGTGAATGTTATCTCCTCATCTTCCTATATTTATGTGTGAAGAAATGTGTTTCTGGCCAACCCAGAGTGTTCTGTGTTGAATTGTGTTCACTTCCCCAAAATATACTTTGAAATTCCACTGCAACAAAATGTGATCTTATCTAGAAATAATGGTCATTGCACACATAATTGCTCAAGTTAAGAAGAGGTCATACAGGTATAGGGTGGCCTACTAACCCAGTATGTCTGGTATCCTTATAAGAGGATGAACATATGAAGACTCAGAGACATGTAGGAATGCCATGTGGCAATGAAGGAAGAGACTGGGGTTGTGTAGTTGTAAGGTAAGTTTTCAAAGATAGTAGGTAGACCACCAGAAACTAGAAAGAGGCAAGGAAGAATTCGTCTCTCCTAGTTTTATAGGGCATGTGATCCTGCCAATACCTTGATTTTGGACTTCTAACCTCCAGAACAATAAGACAATAAATTTCTCTTGTTTTAAGCCACCTTGTATGTGCCGCTTTGTTATGTCAGCCCTAAAAATTTAATATATTGAGTTTTGTAATTAATTTGGTGCCCTCTGGGCATTTTCTAATAGATATTCATTCATAAGTATTTCTTGAATTAATGTGGTTAACTGGTTAAAACGTTTATTCATTTTATATATATTCTTTTATATTTATTTTTGAGTTTGATAGATGTTTTAGGATAGTCAAAATTTGAAGCCTTTTACTTGTTGCCTGAAAGTATTATTTTATTAAACTCCATATCGTCTGCAACTTACAACTTTCTCAATTCTGACTTTTTAAAATCAGAGTTAGTTTTGTTTGTTATTTCTTTCATCTCGTTTCAAGGATTCTGACTCCTGCATATCATGTATTTTGTTGCCTTGGCATAAATAGAAAAATAGCATAAATTCTTGAATTTCTGCAACTCTCTCTCAGAGATATGTACCTTTCCTTCTTTTTTCTTTGTATTTATT
The DNA here is from genome assembly GCF_032452875.1 of Bos javanicus. Classification (NCBI taxonomy): domain Eukaryota; kingdom Metazoa; phylum Chordata; class Mammalia; order Artiodactyla; family Bovidae; genus Bos; species Bos javanicus. The sequence goes on along the minus strand of NC_083876.1, from coordinate 79,230,913 downwards.
ATATTAATAAATAAATCTAAGGTTAACAGATTTGTGTGTAACCTTGTCTCTTCCCTAAATTGATGCTTATACACATGCAAGTTTAGGAATTTATTTAATGCAGGTAATTATTGTTTATATTATTATTATGTATGAATTTGTTTTATTCTTCAGAAATACCAAAAATCCTAATTGGAATTTATATTACCTTTCCTACATTTAAATAAGTTTCTTCTATTTTATCTTGTTTTTGACCTTGTGTTTGTAATCTGAAGGTCTTCCTGAATTTGGTCTTTCACATAATAATGGTATTTTTAAAAGTGATGATTATATATATTTGAATCTAATATGGCTTGAAGTATGTCATTGTTTTTCTTTCTTTATTTTCATTGCTTGAGTCTTGAAACACCTTTATTTTTGCCTGCTGCTTCTCATGAGCTCTCTTTTTATCTCTGTTTGAGTGGCTTTATTATTGTGCTCTTGTCTTTTACCATTGGTTTTATAGATTTCATGCTTTCTTGAATCTTATTGTGGATTAGGAAAATACTTCCAAAATATGTCTGTAGTACTTTTTTTCTGAAACCACATTGTTTCTGTCATTACCAAGGCCATTTTCTCATTATTTCAAAAAATATTTACTTATCCTTGAATAATGTATTTTCTCAGTCCTGAAATGTATTTTCATCTCTTCAATATTACATATTGTTCTTAATGTTTTAGAATGCTCAAAGGAAATTTTATTCAAGTGGAAAGAAATATTCAACATGTTTTTATTGCTAATTTGTTTAACACTCTACTTATTAGATAAGTTTTTTTTTTTTTTTGGCCATGCCTTATGGCTTGTGAGGTCTTAGTTCCTCGGCCAGGGACTGAACCTGGGCCCTTGGCAGTGAAAGTGCCGAGTTCTAACCACTGGATAGCCAGGGAATTCCTTAGATAATCTTCTATTGAAACTTTGTTTCTAAATGTAATACTAACCACATCCCTGGAACTATAACAGTTTCAACTTTTTATAATTGAATTATCTCAAATATTGAAACATTGATCACAAATTAATTTAATATAATTCTTTAAAAATCTGATAAAACTATAAGTTTAAATGCCAAACCATGACTTTTAATATTCAAGTATTTCAAATATAAATATTGTAAAACATGCAAATAAATGCATTGATAACAAAATGTTATTTGATTTATACATATTGGTTTTTAAATACAAATATTATATGATTAATTCATTTTTAAAAATTAGCTTAGTTCTGTATCTAATACTCCTCCTGGGGTGAAAGATAAAAACCAAACATTGTTTTAGACTTTTAGAGATTGCAGAGTTTGTCTTAGGACATAACACTTGATATACTGTCTAGGTGATTCAAACCAGGGACAACGGTTGGCATCTTTTCATGTATTATGTTAGTATTAAACACTTTACCTTGATTTAATTTCTAATGTCTTGAACCTGGTGTTTAAAGTCTGCTTTGGCTAGAGTAAAACTGATCTCATTGTTATATTATTATCCCATATTGGCCTGTCCTGTTAGCATTTTGAAACCCCCATGTATGAGGAGATACACTGATTGACACTAAAATGGTTTTGCTTTACAGTCAGGAGACGGCATGCGTAACTAGGATTTTAGTCTGTTCAGACTATCACAGGTCTTCTGCCATCGCTCCTTTTTACCAGTGATATGATATCCACAAATACAGAGCCCATGTCCATCCATTTCAACCCCTACCTTTATCACATTGCTAAAAATTATCTCCAAATATACAATTTATACCTATGCTTTTACTCTAAACAATTAGTAAGTGCCATTCACTGTGTTTATGTCTTTATGGTATAAAGAAACTGCACAAACCAGAATATTAGACCCATAACCTCACACTGTGCCAAAGTATAGGGATTATTTTATTACTTTTGCATTATGGTGGCTTATTTTGAAATCATATTTAAAAACAAGTGCTGATTAAGGCTCTGAGACCCTTAGTGCATAATAAATATGTGTGCTATGCTAATTGAAGTGAATAATTTCCACAAGATATTGTGTTACTATAATATAAAAGCATTTTCCTTATCCTTTTTGTGGATATACATGAAAAAACAATGATAAAATAAACTAAATGCTGTTAATTAACTACATGTTATTCACATATGGGGGTAATACATACTGATAGTGATCAAAAATCCAATATTTTATTTCTGAATATTTTCCTGACTAGATGAGCCAGAGACTTCTTCTAGCATTGCCATATCAAAAATCACTTTTCTTGATGAATGCCAAAATACTAAGATACTCCCCCTTCTCATTAGTGGACCACTTTTCTATCAAAAAAAGTTTCAAGGGGCACCATTTGCTTTCTTTATACATGTTCTCCATTCCAACGCAAAGTTATGCTTATATTTATTTTCATTTATTTTGTAACATGTATGGTCAGCAGGAATCATTTGTCAATTCTACTGACTTTCCATCATCCTTTCCAAGTAATTTAGATATTCTTATATTTGCTAAAGAACATAGCTCAGTAAATTTTAGCTAAGCAGTATTAGCACTTGTCAAAAAAATTTTAACATTTTAAAATTAAAGTAAGATTAGATTAAAATTTGTATTTCCTATTGGTTGCCTATTTATATTCCTTAATTACATGAAATAATAAACAGGGTTGTTTTTGTCAGTAGTCTCATAATAAAAATGGATTAAGTTTATGATTGACCAGGGGGAGTAAATAGTGGATTCTCCAGTCTGAATCCTCCTAGTGACCATAGAGAGAGAAGAGATTTTATATATATATATATATATATTTTTTTTTTTCTACACGCCTAAGCTACTTGTCAGAACTGATGGATGCCATGTTAACAGACATTTACACACCCATACACATACATGCACAAACACCACACCTTTATTACATTTGCCTTCAAAATAGCATACAATTCAGTAATATTTCTTTTTAATATAAACTAGCACATAGACATTCCTTGTTTTTTTTAAAAGAAAAAAATTCCACTTTGTGCAAATGAATTTCACTTGCGCGGGTATGTCAGTATATATGGAAGAATAAACAAGCAAACAAATTAGGCAAAAAAAACCCCCACAACTATCAAAACCAACTGTTCAGGCAACCTATTCTGGCAAATCTGAAGAATATTTATAATTTATTTATTAATAGATCCAGGTCAGAAGTAACCTAGGTATCTGAGGGATGTCATTGGTTGTGACTGTGCTTTAACTTCTTAGTACTTTATAGACATTCTGCTGGGGAAATATTTACATATTCAGAAACTTCCTAGGGAAATTTTTACATATTTACTTTTCCTTTTGTCAGCAGATTCTCATCTGTCTATATAGTCAGACTTCAATGTATAAATGATAACATTATTTCATGCCTAATAGAATTCACAAAACATTTGGGGATTCTTTATAAACCTTACTTTCTTCCAAAACAAGTGTTTCAGTTGAGTAAGTCTTTGCAAAACTGCCCTACCAATGTATTTGTTAGTTATGTTGTCTTCCGTTAGTCTATAATTATTAAAAAGTCAACTGCAAAGATTGTTGAATAATAATAATCTATTTGGATAAGGTTGACTTGTTTTAACTGATTTTTTTCCATATGAAAAGAAAAAGCATTTTCAGCAAAACGGCCAGACACAAGATGTTCCTCCAGTGCTGGCTAATCATTCAGTCGATTAGGATTTGCATGGACTCTCAGAGTTTCTTTTTATATCTGAGAAAGTGAAATATATAGAATAAACTGAGATGAATTTTCAAGTTGAACAAACACCAAGGGCACATCACCTATTAGAGAATTTCAAAGCCGAATTGGCTGAGAAAATCGCTGCTGCTTATTTGTAGTCCAATTTATTTTTCATCTGGAAACATCTTCACGTGGAAGTAAGGTAAGGGAAGATTCAGGGACTTCTTTTAACTATGATGTCAGATTTTCTTCAATTCCAGATTTTATTTTTAATGAATTTTATCACAGTATAGTTGATGTTACAATGTTACAATGTTTCTGCTATACAGCAAAACAAATCAGTTATACATATATATATATATATATATCTCCACTCTTTTTTAGATTCTTTTCCCATGTGGTTCATTACAAAGCATAGAGTAAAGTTCTCTGCACTATACAGTGAGTTCTTATTTGTTATCTATTTTATATATAGGAGTGTTTATATATCAATCCCAGTCTCCCAATATATCCCTTTTCCCTGCCTTGGTACACGTTTGTTATCTACATCTGTGATTCTATTTCTATTTTGTAAATAAGGTCATTTGCACCAAAATTTTTTAGATTCCACATATGAGTGGTATCATATTATTTGTCTTTCTCTTTCTGACTGACTTCACTCAGTATAGCAAATTTTGTTTAAAAACAAAACAAAATTTGTTATATTAGTAACAACAAGCATAAGTGATTTGGTTTGTTTTTAAAAAATTATTTTCTGAATATTTTATACAATGCTGTTTACTAAACTACAAGCTTTATTCAAATTTCTCCATTTTCCCACTGATGTCTCTTCTGTGTCAGGATCCAGGAATGCACATTACACTTTGCTATCATGTCTCTTTCAACTCCTCTGATCTCTGACATTTTCTCAGTTTATCCCTTGATTCATTAATTTATACATTTTTGGCAATACCATAAAAGTGGTGTGCCATTCCTGGTACATCATATCAGGAAACTAAGATTATTTAGTCCCAAATGGGCCTGTGCCTGTGCATTCCAGCACATTCTCACTCCTGGCTGCCTCATGTCCCTCTGTCGCAATAGCTTGCCCTGGGGCTTCAAGCTCGAGAGTGAGACTCAAGGACATGCCTTTCCAAAGATAGCTTAAATTAAGCAACCTCTACAGTCATCAATATGCCAGCAAATTTGGAAAACTCAGCAGTGGCCACAGGACTGGAAAAAGTCAGTTTTCATTCCAATCCCAAAGAAAGGCAATGCCAAAGGAGATCAGTCCTGGGTATTCACTGGAAGGACTGATGCTAAAGCTGAAACTCCAATACTTTGGCCACCTCATGTGAAGAGTTGACTCATTGGAAAAGACCTTGATGATAGGAGGGATTGGGGGCAGGATGGGAAGGGGACGACAGAGGATGAGATAGCTGGATGGCATCACCGACTCAATGGACATGAGTTTGAGTGAACTCCGGGAGTTGGTGATGGACAGGGAGGCCTGGAGTGCTGCGATTCATGGGGTCTTAAGAGTCGGACACAACTGAGCGACTGAACTGAACAGTCATCTAAGTTCAAACACCTGTGACAAATCCCATGCTCTCTGTGGCCAGGTGTTTCCACTTGAACCCTAACTGAATCAGAGGAGAGACATTGGTTCAGAGTAGATGGGCCTTTAGAGCTCAGAGCCTCCAAAGGTCGTCAGCATCAGGGGCCCTCCCAAAAGGCCTGCTCAGAATCCAGCTTTCCTAACTATCCTGTAGCTATCAGGAGGACAGACTTTTCCCAGGCTGGCACTGACAACAAAAAGTCCAGTAACTTGCTGACTCCTGGGCCAAACAAAATAAAAGGAAACTGTGTCCTACGTAAAAATCAGATGCTCTGTCACAATGGGCATTTGGTAAATGAACAACCTGAAACTGGAGCACCCTGGGCACAAAGCTGCTATGGGGATCATCTGCTCCCCAGGAGGAGGGTTTAGAACTCAGCATTGAGGGTGGGACCCTGCTTCAGAACGCAGTTGGGTTAAAGAGCCACATACGAGCCTGAACATCCATGATGGCCAGACTCTGCAGCTTGGGCCCTGGACGGCCACTAGGAGGCGCTGAGGACATGCCCAAGAAAGCAGTGATGTCCCTAGGAGTGTCAGGGGTGGCTGGGAGGTAGGAAAAATGCAGGATCGAGGACTGGAGGGTCTCCAAGGTTGAAAAGGGCAAATGCCTTGTGTGAGGTAGCCAGCTGTACCTACAGGAACTCTGCATGCTTCGGCTCCATCTGCTCCACTTTGGGCATCTGGAGTACATAGCTGGGTTGGTGCCGCCTGGGACCACCAATGGGGCTACATTCATGGGAAGGCCTGACTCAGCTGCTTGGGGATTTCTGTTACTCTTTCTATGCTTACTGATCATGTGACCCACCAACCCCTGTTCAGGCCTCAGTTTCTTTATCTGTCAGAACCCCAGACACGTTTGGACGTGTCATGAAAGAACCCCACATATAATGACAGGGTGTGTTGCATCAGGGTCTGCGTGTGTTGCAACAGACCAGATTAGCCATGATATGCCCTGATGTGCCATGGTGGACATCGGGCATGTCACAACAAAAAGAACCGCCCATCACCCTGATGAAAAAAGCCAGGCATGTCACGACAGATCCACCAACCTCCCCTCCCCAACTGGGCCAGGACAGGCCACGATGGATCCATGTCGAGACAACATGACAACATGGACATGTTGCAAGAGCCCACATTGTGACAGAACCAGGCATGTTGAGACAGGAAAACCCTGTATAGTGATCAGGACAAGCATGCCATGACAACGGGCCCCCAGTCGCAGTGCCTCCAAAAACATGCTTTGATGAGAAAAACAATTTTTATCTTGCCTCAATAAAAGTTATTTGTTTCTAATTATATTTTAATACCACCTCCAAACACAGAAGTATTTGTGAAAGTACTTTTTATGAAAAAAGTATGAGATATGAAGCTGAAAACATTTTAGATGTTAAGCCCATGTTATTAACTGTGGATACATGTTGAAGGGAACAATAAAGAATCGAGTTGTAAGATCTCTATTTGGTGCCACTGTCTGAATGCTGGAGTCATTCTTGTAAAAGATCATTGTTGGTATCTCATATTCTGTTCAAATCTTTTAATACCTTTAGGGAAGAGTGGAATTAGATGGTTGGTAGGCACACTGGACCATCACTCAGTGGTTTGAGGAAGAACTGGGTGTGGTCAGGGTTCTACAGACTCTCTTTTCCAAACTAGGGGACACACAGCACATATTCACAGCAGTTGTGCTCTCAGACCTCATAACCTCTCACTGTGAAAATTTCTCACTCCAACTCCTGAAATCTTATAGTCCAACTTAACTGAACATCTCTCCTCATTGTGTGAGAGCAGAATCTGATATATATTTTTTAGAAGAAAATTACTACCATAAAGATCTGCCTTTTTTTGTTGTTGTTAAAAATTGACATCAGGAAGCAAACTAATCATTCTTTCCTCCTAAAAGCATAGCATTTTTGTTATACTGAATAGAATTAGACTGTCATTAGGAGGAAAACAATATCATAGCACTTGATACTTTGTTTATTATAAGCACAGCTACTAAAGAAAAATCAGCTACTTTCAGGGAAGAGAATACTATGCTTGCAAATAAATTTGTATACAGATTCTGTTAAATATTATGTTTCAGTGAGATTAGCAAGCAGCAAATAGCAACAATGAAGGAAAAGCCACTGAAATTCTTAAAAGCAAATAATCTGCCATTCTTTGCTTCTGTATCTGAATTTTATCTGCTCAAGCTATCAGGAAAAGGCTGTCAATCAGCTCTATTGCTGGAGTGAAGGAGTAGATGGTACAGTTTAATTTTATTATGGAAATTGATTTGCATCTTTTATATTTCTTGATTGAAATCTTTCCAGGTAATGGCATTGAAGAAGACTCATAAAAATGCCATGACTGGGGTAATAACTATTATTATGATCAAATTTAATAAAAAAAAACTTCCCTACAATATAGGAACTATGAATAATTCATATAAACTGTTGCCTAAAATGTGATAGAGAGGAAAAGACTTGTAGAAAAAAATCTTAATGTATCCAGACAGGGATGATAATTGGTTTTTGCAAATAATGAATACTTCATGTTCAAACCAAGACTAACAAGGCCAGAATAGAGGATTCCACACAGAGGAAATAATTCCATGTATCTGATTTTTGCAAGATAAGAAGGATGGATGGATTTTTAAAAAAGAACTGTCATAAAAATACACGTTCTAAAAATTATATTTTAGAATATCACAACGGTTCTTTTAAATAAGCAATGACTTCAGGAATCTTTAAGATAAGTTTGTATTTATATGTTTGTGAATGATCTATACAAAAATGAGCATTGATCCCAGTGCTCCAGGTTAGTGTTTTCCTCTCTATATTGTTTACCAGTCTGGGCCTAGAAATCCAAGTTAACCCTAAAGAATTTGCATAAAATCAGTATTGAAACAATTCTTGTTTCAAAAAGAAGTTTAAGATTGATTGTATTTATTTGATATATAGAATTTTGGTGTGCATAATTGTATTTCCAGCTTTAATCAATCTTTAATTTGTTTTGTTTCAATTTAATTTTATTTCTTTTAACTGTTAATCTCTCTGTTTCTTGCTTTTATTGGCTACCATCTGGTGGAAAAAAATCGTAATAGCAGAGCAAGGTTAAAAGATATGTAATAAGACAAAGGTTTGCATTGTAAGTATGATTGCCACATCATATTGTTGATATGGGTAGCAAGCTTGATAATAGAGCCTTGTTCTTATCACACTTAGTTCCATTATAACTATTCATCTCTTAAATAATTTAGAAATTTATATTTTATTATGTAGAAAAAAGCTATGATACTATAATGAGTTCTAAGAAGGTAGGGGCCAATTTGTTGTGGTTATTTCAGTGTAGCCAGGATGTCCTTGTTGCCCTTGACAGACTTGATTTTACACACCTAGTTTCAGCATAATTATTGCTGGTGCTTACTTTTACTCTCAAACTATACTTCTTTAGAAGATTAAAAATATAATTATTCTGTTTATAATCAGCAGTTATCAGGGTGTCTGTGGATACCTGTACATTAAATATTTTTAACTTTTCAGTATTTAAGTTTTTTCCACTTATGTTAGATAAGTTTGAGCTTAAATTCTCTTTTTTGGGGATTCTTCATGAAGAAAACATTAACAAATTAAAACATTTAATTTTTAATCAAAATTTTGATAATTGACCAGTCACATGAAGTCTTATTATTTTTGAATTATATTGTATAGACTATAATTTATAAAACCTACAAGTTTTTCACAAGCAGTTAATAAAGGTAATGTGGAATAAAATCATGTTCTTTACTGGTTAGCTAATGGCGTTTCAATGGTCATCTCCTTGGACTTGTTGTTAATAGTAAGTTGGCTGAGAGAGTGATTTGACAACTACAATGCATTGCTAAATATATCTTACAATAAATTGAAAGAAAAAATTGATATAGTTACATCACATGTGTGCAGATATACTGTGTATTTTACATGGGCAGAATAATTATATATATATTTTTTTTAATACATTCTTACTATTCTGCACAAAGAATTCCTAAAGATTAATCCTTAAAGACAGGGTTTATAAATCTCAAAGTTTATTTTTATGTATACTATTTAGGTTAAAAATTTAATATTTAAAATAATTCCAAATATGTTATTGAAAGTGAAGTCACTCAGTTGTGTCCGACTCTTTGTGACCCCATGGACTGTAGCCTACCAGGTTCCACCATCCATGGGATTTTCCAGGCAAGGGTACTGGAGTGGGTTGCCATTTCCTTCTCCAGGAGATCTTCCCGAACCAGGGATTGAACCCGGGTCTCCCACATGGTAGGTATTGTTATTTCTATGTAGTTTCTTTGTTAACATATTTTAATAATCCCAGAAATCACATAGCCAACCTTGTTGATTAAAAGCGGCAAAGGTTATATTCTAATCGGATATATGCTTATTCCTTTATAAGTTACAGTAATTATTTTCAAAATGCTTTAATGTGACAACAGAAACACAGTAGTAAAATTTGTTAAAACTAGTTGAATTTAGCTATACTTAAATCATAAATTTGTTGTTCAAAGTGGGTTAATCTTTTTCCATTTCTCTTTAAGTAATTTGTTACCATGGATATTAAGAAAGAAATCAATGTTTGAATAGTCACAAGGGTTTTTAAATAATTTTGAATTTTAAGTTTTTAAATTAAGAGTCTTACAAGAGGAAAAATGTAAGCTTAAACACCTTGGCTTTTCAAACTACAAGGATATACTTAGTGATGTTAATTAAATAATAAAGATAAAATGTGTTCCTTTATGGTCATGTAATATGTAAACATTTCTTCCATGTAAAAAATTCTAAAGATTATATATGTGTGTGTGTGTATATGTAATCTATTTTCAATCTATATATAAGAGATATCATATATATTTTTCTTTGAAATATGCATTCAGGCAGGCTTCTCACACCACACTGTCTGCCCCTTTCAGGTCTCATACTTTGCAGCATAGAAATTTAAAATATTTATCAGTAAGTTATATTGGAAAATATTACTTGATGCAATAAAGTTGAAATCATATTAACAATTATTTGTAACACCCATAAAAATAAACTGAAAAGCATTATTTATTCATAATTGAAGGAATGGCCTACTTATTCATAATTAAAGTTCCTCCCAACAAAGCCTCTGTATGTGTGCTTGGTAAGGTGCTTCAGTTGCGTCCAACTCTTTGTGACCCTATGGACTGTGTAGCCCACCAGGCTTCTCTGTCCATGGGGTTCTCCAGGCAAGAATACCGGAGTGGGTTGCAATATCCTGCTCCAGGGGATTTTCCTGACCCAGGACTCAAACCTGTGGCTCCTACACTGCAGACAGGTTCTCTACTGATAAGCCACTGGGGAAACACCCACAAAGCCTATTTATAAGTAAATATTTCGAGTTCTCAAATGTCTCCCTGAATAATTAAGCTATTATTATGTAAGTTAAACATTGAAGGGGAATTATGGCTACAGTTTAAATGTTAAATATTGGTGTAGACTATGTAAAACACAATCTGATGGATCTTCTTGGAAGATGCTAGGAAAATAACGTTTTATTTTGAAAACTGTTAAATAAAGGAATCAAACCTTTTTATTCCTGATCTACTATTTAAACTCTGTATTTTGTAGTAATCAAAGAGTTCATAAGGTAGTTTATTTTATAGAAGGATCTCATCCAATAAATGAATAACTGTATTATCATTATTATATTGCCATTTTGCAACCATGAATTCATTAAAGTACATAGACAGTTATCATTAGTGACTTCTGATAGAGGACAACAGAGATGACAGGTCATTATGGCCTCCTGACGGAGAAGGCAATGGCAACCCATGCCAGGACTCTTGCCTGGAAAATCCCATGGACGGAGGAGCCTGGTAGGCTGCAGTTCATGGGGTCGCTAGGAGTGGGACACGACTGAACGACTTCACTTTCACTTTTCACTTTCATGCATTGGATAAGAAAATGGCAACCCACTCCAGTGTTCTTGCCTGGAGAATCCCAGGAACGGAGGAGCCTGGTGGACTGCCGTCTATGGGGTCTCACAGAGTCAGACACGACTGAAGGGACTTAGCAGCAGCAGTAGCAGCAGCAGCCACAGCAGCATGGCCTCCTGATGCAAGCACACAACATTTGTTATGTAGAATTCTTTCTAAATTCCAAATGAAGTCTCTAGATTTAACTACTGATTCAAGACAGACAAATGTTTTGAAAGACAACAAAGAAGCAGTCAGGGAATTTTTGACTGTGTGAAAGTATCCAGAGGGAACAAAAAATATTAAAATGAGGAAAAGGTAAATACATATAGAAAAATCTAAGAGACACATTGGTTAATTCCATTGCATAGAGGTTATTTGGATCTTGATTTCAAAAAATCCTCTGGAAAATTTTTATGAGACATCTGGGAAAATCAGAAAACTCATTGTATAGTTGGTGATAATAAATAATTTTTTATGATAGTTGATTATATTATGATCATATTTTTGAGCAATCACTTATTTTTAGAGGTGCATATAAACTCTCCCATGGCTCAGTGGGTAAAGAATCTGTCTGCAGTGCAGGAGATACAGGAGATGTGGGTTCAATCCCTGGGTCGGGAAGATCCCCTGGAGAAGGAAATGCTACCCCACTCCAGTATTGTTGCCTGAAAAATCCCATGGGCAGAGGATACTGGAAGGCTACAGTCTAAAGGGACACAGAGTCAGACACTACTGAGTGATTAAATAAGCATAAAATATACAAGGAAGAATGAAATGATGTTTTGGTTTAACTCCTTAATATGATGTAGGGTTAACCAGTGGGGATAAGGATAAAATTGGTCATAAGTTTTTATTCACTGAATGATGGATACAGGGTTATACTACTATTTTCATGAATTATATACTACATACTCTCTACATATATATATATATATATATATATACACACACACACACACAGCTATATATAATTGCATGTCTTTCATGGATATTCCTAGTGTACTCATACTTATTTTTAACTTTTCTCCTGAGTGATAAATGATTTTCTTTCATGTAAATTATCTTAGCTTGACAATAGACTTAGTCATATTCTGTATTGAGATAAGGATGCTTCTTTTTTGGGTTATAATATTTCTGTTTCAGTGCTATTTATTCAAACCCATGAAAAGAAGGAATTTATAAAATTCATTTTGTATAAAGTAATGACTCATATCCTTGACTGTATCAAGGATATTTTCACGGAAAATTTTGCTTAGTTGTTTTAGGTTATTAGCTCTAAATACATCCTATAGCTATTGATTCCAATATTGTATATGTTTTTTGGTTCAAGATTAAATAGAAATGATGCATTAGGTAAAACACAGAGTGGTAATGAAAGTTGTGGTAAACATGGTTTTGATTAGGCTCATTTTTAAACTTTAGCAGTTTAATCATTTATGCATAGAGTGTATGTTGCATTAAACATACTTCCTATAATCAGTTTCTATGACAACCAAGAAGCTGGCCGATTATATTGATTCATACAGGATGTTTTTCAAGGTTGTGATCAATTTATTAGAGTTAATTATTGTATTAGAATGACTGTCAATGATAACTATAAAATGAGTGACAGCATTTCCCTATTTAAATTATTCTTATACTTCATAGGATATTTATATGCTGAAAATGCTTATGGTACTAATTGGAGAAGGTGAAATTGAAGAACAACTCTAAAGTACATATTAAGCTAATGAAACTAGAAAAATATGACGATTATGGTTTAACTTTAAAGAAACAGATTGGTTTTTATTTGATATTCAGTTCAGTTCAGTTCAGTCGTTCAGTCGTGTCCGACTCTTTGCGACCCCATAAATCACAGCACGCCAGGCCTCCCTGTCCATCACCAACTCCCGGAGTTCACCCAGAATCATGTCCATCGAGTCAGTGATGCCATCCAGCCATCTCATCCTCTGTCGTCCCCTTCTCCTCCTGCCCCCAATCCCTCCCAGCATCAGAGTCTTTTCCAATGAGTCAACTCTTTGCATGAGGTGGCCAAAGTACTGGAGTTTCAGCTTTAGCATCATTCCTTCCAAAGAAATCCCAGGGCTGATCTCCTTCAGAATGGACTGTTTGGATCTCCTTGCGGAGGGTAAATAAATATTTATAGTTATTATAAATATTTATAATTATTATAAAATAATTATAATTACTTCAAATCTATATTGAAAAATCATTTCAGAACCTTTCAGACAACATTAAATCCTAAAATAAATAATCCATGTGTCTTATCAGGCCACTGTAACAAAGTCCCACAAAAATTTCTCATAATCTTACTGGCTAGAGGCTTGAAGTTAGGGCACCAGCATAGTTGAGTGAAGACCTTCTTCCAGATCTGAAGGAGTGAGCTAACTCTGTGAAATCTAAGAGCACTAAGCCCATTCCTTCAGGCTTTACCTCTTTGACCTCAGTGATTCACAAAGGCCCTACCTCCTACTATCACTGCACTGTGTACTAAAGTTCAGCATAAGATTTTCAGGGGGACACAGACATTCAGCCCGCAGCAACATGTTACCATAATCTTTATCATTTCCTCAAAACAAGTATCCTTTCTGTCCTAAACTGCTTTTCAGTAAAAAAAAAATAATAATAAAAAATTGGAAGTTACAAGGAAATGATGGAATAATGGTTCTTTACCCATTGTATGCAAAGGCTTTAAAATATCTAAGTAGTTTCCTTTTTTGAAGGTTACTGATTGGTTTGAGGAACTTTGCATTGCCTAAGTAAATTATGAAATAAAATAGTGGTGTACCTTTGGCTCTCAGAGCAGCACCATGGTCATTGGCAAAAACAAGCATCTTAAAAAAGGCAGCAAAAAAGGAGCCCAGAAGAAACTATCAATAGTTGATCCATTTTATAAGACATGTGGGTGTGTTGTAAAAAGCACTAATTAACTATGTACAATGTGAGCAGTGTTGGAAAAACAGTAGTCTCAAGGACTCAAACCAAAATTGCATCTGATGATCCCATGGGTAGTGTTTTTGAAGTTAACCTTGATGAGATTTAGAATAATGAACCTACACCTAGAAAAGTCAAGTTAATTACTGATAATATTCTGGGCAAAAACTGCCTTACAACTTCTATGACATGAATCTTACCAGTGACAAAATGTGCTCTATCATCTAAAAATTGCAGACCATGACAAAAGTTTATATTGAGATCAAGACTACTGATGGTTATTTGATTCATCTGGTCTGTGTTGGTTTTATAGAATACATACATGTGTGTGTGTGTGTGTAATTATATACATACATATATATATTATATATATAATAGATTCAAAAGACCTTTTAAACTTAGGACCAAGGGTCCCCACAAATTTTGAGGAAGATGAGGGAAATCATGACTCAAAATTTAGACAAATTACTTGAAAGAAGTATTCAATAATTTGAGTGCAGACAACATTAGAAAAGATCTAGAAAAGGTTTTTCAATCTATCTTCTCCATCATGTCTTTGTTATCAAAACAAAATTGCTGTAGAAGCCCACATCTGAGTTGGGGAAACTAATGGAGTATTATGGTGAAGGTAATAGTTCTGAAAAGATACTAAGGATGACACAGGTGGTAAAATTGAACAAGCTGATGGATATGAAACACCAGTCCAAGAAGCTGTTTAAAAATCAGACTTTTAATGTTGACAAATACAAAGCCTTATTATATATATAGAAGTTGTAAATCTAGTTTGGAGAGAAGAGCTTACTGAAGAGCATACAGTCTTTTAAAATAATTCTTGGAAATTCAGAATTGTCATTTCCAAATGAGTGCCAAATCCAGATTTATACAGATGCCAAGTTACAACCTACCTTTTCAATATCTCTAGTGAAATGTGATAAAAAGATATTTTAATGTGCTTGTTTATCATACTTTCCTTTTAGTTCATTTCCCTGTATTGGTTAAGAAATTCCTCACAACCTAGTGAGACTTTCTCCTATATTGACCCAGGAAAAATTCTATAGCTTTGACTTTTACATTTTTAAACTATCTCTAATTTTGTATATATGATGGGAAAATGGATATCACATAGCAACTATGTGCAAATCATGTAGCAAACTGTCTCTGTATCGTTTGTCAAGTGGGAAAATGGATATCATGTAGCAACTACCTGCATATCACGTAGCAAAATAAATGTCTGCATCTTTTGTCAAGGATTGATGGTAGACATATGCAGAATGGAAAACTAAGGTCCTGCAAATAGATTAAAAGTTAAGTAAGAGAAGCTAGTTCTTTAGAGAAACTAGACAATTTCACAGGTTCTTTAGAGACCTGCTCTTTGAGAGATGAGAGTGGTACTCAAAACTTGAGGGAAAGAGTTTCATTACCATTTACCCATCTACCAATGTGAAAAAACAAATTTCTAGGCTCACCTCTCCAAAGTATCTTGGTGTGATCAGAACAATTCTGTTCCTACCCTCTGATAGTCAGCAAGATAAGAATAGCTAGAATTGCAGAAAGGTACACAAATCCATATTAACTGTGATATTGCTGTCAAGGCATGAATTAACACCAAGGGCTGTAGGCCATGCTCAATATAATACAAGTTTTGATGTGTTAAATTAGACTTCTATAATAGACCAATAAAAATTATGTTATTACAAGCTACCAGTTATTAAGTCTACCAAGCACTGTGCTAATTATCTGTTATTACTTTAACTCTTTATGGCAAATGTTGCATTCTGATTTCTCAAGAAGGACATTGAGGCTTAGAGGTATTATTTATTTTAATAGTAATGCAATTGCTTAGTGGCAGGTTTGGGATTCATAGCCACATCTATCTGACATCCAAGCCATTATGATAAAATGAACTCTATATAGAAGTAGACAATAAAATATACTCTTTCAAAATCAGATGATTAGAGCTAAATTGTTTTTTGTTTTTTCCCAGAGAAACATGTCATGGTTTTTACTCTCTTGATGACATATTAAAAAAAAAAAAAAAAGAAAAAGAAAATAGGAACATGTATCCTGAAGAAAGTCTTTGGGGAGAATAACTTGTCTTTAATAATTTAATGGTCTATAATATTGACAGGGAAATACTCTATTTTGTATAGGCTCAAGATTAGAAGTAGGGAAACAAGGCTAATGTACTTTGGCTACAATGAAGTTATTTTTATTATTATTTTTTACTGAGCTGTCTGCTAATAAAACTGGTAACTTGATAAAGTGTGGACTTATAATGACAAGAAAAGTATGCAAGCAGGGTTATTTGGAGTTTCTCTTGGTCATAATAATGAATGGGTTAGTTGAGATGCTTTTGAGTGTCCCTATTGTGGGTTGATATGTGTTCCCCCAAAAGATACTTGGAAGTCCTAACTGCCCTAATCCATGAATGTGGCCTTATTTGTAAACAGGGTCTTTACAGCTATAATCAATTTAAGATGAAGTCATACTTGATTCAGTTCAGTTCAGTCACTCAGTTGTGTCCAACTCTTTGTGACCCCAGGAACCGCAGCACACCAGGCCTCCCTGTCCATCACCAACTCCCGGAGTCTACCCAAACCCATGTCCATCGAGTTGGTGATGCTATCCAACCATCTCATCCTCTGTCATCCCCTTCTCCTCCTGCCCTCAATCTTTCCCAGCATCACGGTCTTTTCAAATGAGTCAGTTCTTCATGTCAGGTGGCCAAAGTATTGGAGTTTCAGCTTCAACATCAGTCCTTCCAATGAACAACGAGTACTGATCTTTAAGATGGACTGGTTGGATCTCCTTGCAGTCCAAGGGACTCTCAAGAGTCTTCTCCAACACCACAGCTCAAAAGCATCAGTTCTTTGGCACTCAGCTTTCTTTATAGTCCAACTCTCACAACCATACATGACCACTGGAAAAACCATAGCCTTGACTAAATGGACCTTGCCGGCAAAGTAATGTCTCTGCTTTTTAATATGCTGTCTAGGCTGGTCATAACTTTCCTTCCAAGAAGTAAGAGTGGATGTTTTAATAATGTGGCATTAAATCCAAGATTTGGTGTTCTGGTGAGGAGAAGAAGATTTGGGGACATGCAGATATACAAATAGTTATGGGGCAATGGAGGCAGAAATTGGAGTGAGGCATCTATAAGCTAAGGAATGCCAAAGATTGCCACCAATTACAAGAAGGTAGGAAGAGGGTTTCCCTGGTGACTCAGGTGGTAAAGCATCTGCCTTCAAATGTGGGAAACCTGGGTTCAATCCCTGGGTCAAGAAGATCCCCTGGAGGACGAAATGGCAACCGACTCCAGTACTCTAGCCTGGAAAATCCAATGGACAGAGGAGCCTGGTGGGCTACAGTCCATGGGGTTGCAAAGAGTTGAACACAACTGAGCGACTTTGCTTTCACTTTCAGGAAGAGTCGAGGATGATTCCTCCCTAGAACATTTGGAGGCCACAAAGCCTTTCTAACTCCTTGATTTTGGACTTCTTTCCAGAACTGCAAAAGAATAAATTTCTCTTGCTTTTCAACCTAGTGTGTGTAACTTTTTTGATGGCAGCACTAGGAGACAAATATAGGTAGGCCCGGTCGAACCTGAAAACCTCTAGTCTGCTCAAAGAGATTACTAGCATCACAGACAAGAGTCCTGGAAAGATTCCCTGGAGACAGTGATTAGAGATTGGTTTGTGAGTAATGAGGGGAAATAGTGAAGGCAATTAACGAGAGGGAAACCATGTGAGCCCATACTCAGAGGCTAAATTAGGTATGTGTTTACATACAGGAATTAAGAATTAGCTGACCAGACTAAGAACTGAGCTAACAAGTTTAGGATAATGTGAAATAAGTCTGGGATGATAAGGTGTGGAAGACCACAGATGGTATGCAGCCCACTACATGGGACTCAATCTTTGATGGGATAATGAGACAGAATGAAAGATTAAAGCCAAGAGTATGTACAGAGAGAAGGTCTTCCCAGTTGGCTCAGAGGTAAAGAGTCCTCCTACCAATGGAGGAGATAAGTGTTTGATCCCTAGATGGAAAGATCGCCTGGAGAAGGAAATGACAACTCACTCCAGTGCTCTTGCCTGGGAAATCTCATGGACAGAGGAGTCTGGTGAGCTACAGTCCATGGGTTGCAAAAGAGTTGGTTAGGACTTAGCGACTAAGCAGCAACAACATGTACAGAGAGAAGGGTATAGGAATAGTCTGGAATCACCTGGAAGTTTGGCTAAACAACAGTAATGTAAGGTTTACTCTATAAAACATGAACTTCTGGAATTGATGGTTAGTATTTAAGGAATGATGAATGTGGGCAATAGTCAAGAGGGTGAAAATGACAGAAATAATTGATAAAAAGAGAGAGATAGACACAGAAAATGACAAGGAGACAAAGACAGATCGCTTAGAGTGCCCAAGTGTAGGGGCAGGGAGGAGGGAAAGGGAAAGCCAAAAATGGTAAGAAAGTAAATAGTATAGGTTTTTTCAGGCCATAGTTTCTTTCACAGTGATTTAATTCTGCTGTTGCATATAATAGCAAAGATATATAATTTTCCAGCTTTTTTTGCCCTTCAAGACCAACTGATAATTTGTCATTTGTTAACACAAGTGGATTTTACAGTTC
This sequence comes from Bos javanicus, assembly GCF_032452875.1. Taxonomy (NCBI): domain Eukaryota; kingdom Metazoa; phylum Chordata; class Mammalia; order Artiodactyla; family Bovidae; genus Bos; species Bos javanicus. Next base: position 79,212,123 of record NC_083876.1, on the reverse strand, counting down.
TGCATTTGATATCTATGTGAGCTTCCCACGTGGCTCAGTGGTAAAGAATCCATCCGACAGTGCAGGAGACTCAGGAGACATGGGTTCCATCCCTGGGTTGGGAAGATCCCCTGGAGGAGGAAATGGCCACCCACTCCAGTATTCTTGCCTGGAGAATCCCATGGACCAAGGAGCATACTACAGTCCATAGGGTTGCAAATAGTCGGACAAAACTGTGCGTGTGCACATGCACACATGCACACACGCGTGTGCGTGCGCGCACACACACACACATCTAATATGATGTGAAGTAGACAGTATTGATTGTTAGAAACTAAAATCTTTGTTTACCATGATTTCATTTTTTCAAATATTCTTTATCCTGAAATTAAACAATTTCATTTCACTGTGTTTTATATTCTTTAGGCAGGTGATATAATAATATCTTGAGGAATATCCAGGTATTAATGCAGTTAGAGGAAGAGTGTTTCTTCAAATGGAAACCTAATAATTTTCATGATAGAAAATATGAATCTGTACATGTCAGAGAGGCACATCTATTTTCTCCTTTCAGTAATAGGTTTACATTTTTAACATGTGTTTCATGAACCAATGTCATCTTTTTGCAGGTGATTGCTTATAAGCAAGTAGTTTTGATTTTATCTCGATCATTTCTGATGCAGGGCATTTTGAAGACCTCAATTAGGATTGGAAATGTGCTGTTCTATTTTCTCATTTCCTACAAAGATTTAAACCTAAATTCATAACTGCCTTCCAGGTCCTTAATGTAAGAGCATCTTTGTTTATGTAATGTTTTTGTCAAGAATAAGGTGTCACACCTATCATGGCATGTAATTGCTATAATATGTGTATGGCATTCAGTTCTTCATACTCCTTTTATTTGTATAGGGCTGTTAGAAAATTATTTCCCCTTTTTAATAAATGCCTTTATTCCTCAATACAATTTAAACAAATAAATATTTCATTGACCTTTTGCATTTCTTTTTGTAGCACTACAAAAGGGTCATATTCCTTGATAAAATAAATGAAAATCAAGTGAGTATTAACAATCTAGTAATTGGAAAGTAATTTCACAGAACACAGACCATAAATTATTCACCATTTGAAGTACAGTGTGTTTATATTTCATTTTATAAAACATTCTTCCAGGTTAGTGACAAGACATTCAGTGGTGCTTGAGAAAAGGGACCATCTAGATCTCTTATCATTTGATATATGTTTGACAAAACATTTGGAAACTTCATTAATTTATGTCAGATTTGTAGAGAGGCTTTAACTGGATTATTGTACACTTGAACTTGAACTTGAATTCAAGTGCATCAGGTTGAGTCTTTCTCTTGGCAAGAAATTGCAGTGCTAATAAAGCTGGGAGAGGAGTGGTCCCTCTTCATTCTCTGCTGTGCAATGTGAACATTAAAAACATGAAAAAGATTTTGAGATTTGAATGATGAATATTAATTATTTGGGATACTGCAGCATTAGGAAGTAATTAGGTAAAACCATCATTATAGGGTTAGAAATTATTTTCCTCAAGTTGAAAAATGGTATATTTCAAATACTGTGCACATTTAATTGAGAATAGTAGAAATTTTGACTTAGTATCCTTCTCTGAGGATCTCACAGTTCTTTATAAGTACTATCATTTTCATACTCAGTTTACTTCTATGAAGAGGAACTTTAATTTCCAAAATCAGTAGTTACTCCAAAAGGCATGATTATTTATAGAAAGTGATGAAATCAAAATGATATTTTAACCTATAGATTCCCATGAGAGATATATAGGCCAGTGATCCAGGGCCTTTATGTTTCCCTAATTCAACTATGCATTAATCAAATATGTATGGAATATTTATTATGTACTGTAAAGTGTTCTGTAGATTAAAAAAAAATGAATAAAAACATACCCATGATTCCAAGGAGTATGTGGTCTAGTTGGGATGATATATGCAGAATTGGGTAATTACAAAATAATATAGAACATACAGTAAAAGAAAGGTTCAGAGGACATCAGCTCTTGTAAAAATGGTTCAGAAGACAGAACTTGTCCTAGGGAATATTTCCATGTCACCATTTTATTCATTAATTTTTTATGAGACAAACAGGCTACCCTGTTTCCTATAGTACAATGCTCCAAATGCCGTATTTTCCATCATTGCTCCCAAGTTTTGCTCTCAGCTCTGAGGCCCTGGTCATCTGACATTTACTAGTAGAGATTAAAACAACAATAACAACAAAAAATGTGAACATAAGAAGTCTTTATCTGGAGGGCTGCTGTCTTAGCCTGGGCAGCTATAACAAAATGCTATACACTTGGCAGCTTAAAAAGAGACTTTTATTTCTCACAGTTATGGAGGCTAGGAAGTCCATGATCAGTGTGATGATGGCTTCAGTGTTGTGAGCACGCTCTTCCTGTTTTCTCATTAAGTCCTCATATGGCCTTTCCTCGGTGCTTGTATGTATGTGTGTGCAAACACACACACACACACATAGTTCATAACTTTAAAATCCATTCTATTAATATGTTTCCTCACAGACACTCCCATGGTTCCTCTCTAGTAAGTCCATCATTAAAACACCACTAATTAAGGAAGTAAGCGATAAGCAATAAAATCACATTCATAATTTTAAACACCTTGGAAAGCCACCCATAATCAATTATATTTTAGTAGAAAAAGAAAGAGCAATCATCTCTAAATAATGTTGTTGTATTAAATTTATCTAATAGTGGCACTCTACCTTAATCAATTTTAAATTGGATCATTAGTTAATGAAAATAGGCAGTAATTAAATACTCCTGATTTTCACTTGAGTCATGATATCAAATTTCCTGATGAAATTCAGTATGAGGATTGGACATAGTTAAACTCCTGTTTTCAAATTTCACTGCAGTGGAGAGAGCTCATTGTAAAAGGAAAGGTTTTACAAGCTGTTGCCACTACAGTTCAGTAGCTGCAATTCTGTTTTATGATTACAGATCAGACAACCAGGAAAATCAGAATAAATCTAAATGGTACCACTTCATTTTATGATCTGTGATGGATGTAAATTGAGACTTGTATTACTTATTCAGGAAACACATAATTCTAGAACATTAGATCTACAGATATCTTTAGAATCTCTAAATGGAATGCCCACATTTTACAAGTGAGTATTAGGATCCTAAATACTGTAGCTAAAAGATTTAGCTGTTGAACCGAGGCAAAAATCATATTTCCTGACTCTTAACTTGTGCTTTTAGCGGTGCATCACATTCATCATCTTTTTACATTAATGCATTTATCTGGCTTAGAAGTTACCCATTCTGTTTTCAACATAGCCAAGCATGCCCCTCCTTTGATGTGGGCTTTAACACTGGCTGATATAGGGCCATAATTGCTTTTCTCTCTATAGAATTCTGTTAGATGGTAATGTCTACAAAACCTAGATGTGGTCTTCATTCTATCTTGACCCACTCATCTTTTTTCCTGCTAACATCTGTAAGGGTTTGGAACTCCCTGAAACAAGATACTTTCCACAGATGTCTTGGTAAATCATCAGGCTTCTCAGTTTTCAAACTCTAAAATTTGAGGGAGAGATCATTCGATATGGAGAGAAAATAAATACCAAGAGAAGGGAAAGCAGAAGTTGCCATTGGAAGAAAAAAGATAATTGACAACTGGTTGAAAATGCTTTGGGTAGTAATAGTAGTAGTAGTGTTAGTCACTGCCTTGTGTCCGACTCTTTGTGACCCCCATGGACTGTAGCCCACCAGGCTCCTCTGTCTATGAGATTCTCCAGGCAAGAATACTTGCCCTTCCTCCAGGGCATCTTCCCAACCCAGGGATTGAACCTGGGTCTCCTTCACTGCAGACAGATTTTTTACTGAGTGAGCTACAGGGAATAGACTTTATAATATTTTCAAAAATCATTATGATTGCATGTTAAATATCACCTGGTGTTGCCTGTGTTCAATTGTATAGTTTTTACAATTTCTTTACAGTTTTCCTTTATATGAAATATAGTAATCTTTGAATATGACAGGAAATACACTTAATTTATGTTCTCAGCACTGCAAAATATACTAGGTTTAGACAGATCTGATTAATTTCAATGGAGTCATAAAGAAGACATCTGTGAGGGACAGTCATTCTGACAAAGAGTGAAAGGGTTAAATGCCCCCTTAATTTCTCTATTTTGGCAAACTCCCAAGGCTTTCACTAAGAGACTGTTTATGTTTTCTGCCAGGTGGATGCAAATTCACTCTACAAAAAGGAATTATTTACTAAGGTATGATGCATCTTCTCTCTTTTCTATTCTGGTAATTGAATATTCATCACAAAACAAGTGCTGCTAATTAGCAGATTATTCCATTTACTGGCAAATAATGAACTTGTTATTTATATTAAAAAAAGCAACAGTTGAAAAAAATTCAAAGTTTTATTTAGTTACAACTGTTCAAATAACTTTAAAAATCTTCCAAACATAACAATACATTTCACTGTAATGAATCACTATTTGGTAACTACACACAGGATTTAAGTTTTAATCACTTCAAGAAATGGAGGCTTTAGGTTAACATTTAGTTGTTGTAACAACATTTCCAGTCTTAGCAAGGCTGTGCTTTTGCCTAAAGTTAGTAGTTTGGTGAAATTAATGATAATTGTGGGCACTTCCTCAGTTTTTAAACTTACTTAAGGTGGATGACTCATTTGGGGAGCTGCTTTAACAGAAGTTTGTTCTAGGAATTTTAATTATGTACTTTGATAGTTAACAAGGCGGCTACCTAACTATTCTTCCTAAAGAATAATCTGTAAGGTAAGGTAACTTAATCATTAACTATATTTCTGATTTGCTGTAATTCTTTTATTACAGTAAGTCCTTTTATCAGTTTTGTATCCTATGTTAGGTATTATTTCTGTTAAAAATAGTGAAATGATTGACATTGGAGAGGCCATGTCTGATTATCTTTTGTATAAAGGCAAACTTGCACCATACAGACCATCACCTTCGCCACCCCCCATCATATTGTAGTATTATTTTTTGAAATCCTGGCTACTGAATGGTGAGTGCATCAGCTTTGTTACTCAGTCAGGTCCAGGCTCTGCCTCTAAGGCAAGAATTTAGAGAGTATGAAGGATTCTGTGGGGAAACTGGCTAAACAGAAATAATCTAAAACGAGATATTAAGACTAAATTAAAATAACAGAGAACAGCAGAGCACAGAGGAGACCGAAACAATGCCAAAACAGGGATATAATGGATCACAGTAAGGCAAGTGGAACACGCACATGCTTTGGGCTGTAGGTGAGGAACGTGTATGAGAGAATCTGGTTCTGAGAATGTTAAAATCTAATTTTCTACTGTCGGATATAAAATAGAAAATGTTTAAATTTTAAAAATCAAGATGAAACTTTTTAAGTATATTCTTCAGAAATACGGATACAAATATAAGATTCCTCCCTCCCCCATTAAAAAACCATCAATTAGAATAACTGAGAGTAGTTGCCTCCAGAGGATGAGCCAGGAACTATAGGTTTTCAGCATTATCTATTTTATGCAGGTAATAGTGATGGTAGAAAGAAGTGCTTATAATGTAATTAAGTGGTTTATAAAATATGTAATGGAGAAGGATAAGAATGAGGTGGATGAAACTAGAGCCGATTATACAGAGTGAAGTAAGCCAGAAAGAAAAACACCAATACAGTATACTAATGCATATATATGGAGTTTAGAAAGATGGTAATGATAACCCTGTATGCGAGACAGCAAAAGAGACACAGATGTATAGAACAGTTTTTTGGACTCTGTGGGAGAGGAAGAGGGGGATGATTTGGAAGAATGGCATTGAAACATGTATAATATTATATAAGAAATGAATCGCCAGTCCAGGTTTGATGCAGGATACAGGATGCTTGGGGCTGGTGCACTAGGATGACCCAGAGGGATGGTAAGGGGATGGAGGTGGGAGGGGGGTTCAGGATGGGGAACACGTGTACACCTGTGGCAGATTCATGTTGATGTATGGCAAAAACAATACAATAGTGTAAAGTAGTTAGCCTCTAATTAAAATAAATAAATTTAAATTAAAAAAGAATAAATTAGTCAATCAGAGTTTTAGAAATAAACATTAATTAATATAGATATTTTCTGATGGCTTCAAGGTTGTACGTGGGGAAATGAGTGTGTAGGAAATTATAATTCCTTTCCCCTCTAAGGAAGGCAGGAAAGGAGCGAGAAAGACTATAACTAACTTGCTGTGTATCCCAAGAGATTACTGAGTGGCACTGAGAACAGTAACTCTTGGGATTGGAGAGCTAAAATAGAGAGAATCAAATGTTAGGGAGGATAACCTTTTTATGTGGAAGAAGACATGTGTCCTTCAAGATTTGCTTTTTGAGATATTTATAGAGGTGATTCAGTGAGAGTCATATGACTGCTAACATTCAGTTCAAGGATTCTGGTCCTGTGAACCTACCAAAGAAAGTTGAAGTAGTCTGCATCTAAGCTAAAACAAACTGCTCATCTGTGAAGTCCAGAGACTAGTAGCACTCACAAATCTAAATCTATCACCAGCAAGGGGAATGGTATCACTGGCACAGGCTTATGGGAATCAAAATCCATTTCTTAAGTCGAGTAAAACTGGCTCGTCAAAGGACACTGTTATCTTGTGCAAAGAAGGGATGGGTGGCCCCTCAGTAGGAGCAGTTATCATATGTGTAAGAAACTGTTTGCTTTTTACTTACAAGTACTTATAGTTCTCATTTAGTTGTTTTTTTTTTTTAATCACAGGAAACTGGTCTAAAAAGTTTAGAATAGAGATACAAAATAGTAGAGATACCATGACACTTCTGCTTTTTATTTCAAAGCATGAGGTGTTTGTTTGAAGTAGATATAGTCTTTCCATTTAAAAGAATTTTTTTCTGTGTTTTTCATAATAAAAGGTCTTATTTTTAAAAACCAGTTATAAATTTTGAATTTGATAACTTTTTATACTTATCATATAATTTTGCATGTTTTCTACTTTGTGTATAATTTGTTTCTGTCCTGTCAGTTTGAAAAGACTATTAATAGATTTATTTCAATGAGACTAATATTTTTGGAGTAATTATGTACTAATCATGGTGTATTATTCTATAAATGCACCTTAATATTAATTTTGCTATTTTATGTTTAAGATTTATGGTTTATATTAATATTAAAAATGTATTTGCAGTTATTTTCTCTTAGAATACACTAGTTTGGCTGTCTTATTATCCTGGTTTTACAAAAAGAATGGTCCTCTATGCTCTGTAAAAGTTTAGTTCACGTAAGATTACAAACGCCTTGAAACAGCCTGTGACAGTGTGATCCTGAGACCTTTTGGACATATTTTCTTTGAAAGTGTCAGCAGTTTTTTCCACAATGTTGTTCAGTTTATAGTAACTAAATTTTATGTAAATATGCTGTTATATCAGAGAAGGCGATAGCACCCCACTCCAGCACTCTTGCCTGGAAAATCCCACGGACGGAGGAGCCTGGTAGGCTGCAGTCCGTGGGGTCGCTAGGAGTCGGACACAACTGAAGTGACTTAGCAGTAGCAGCATGCTGATATATACACTCTTAAAAATCAGCTATTTTATCTAGATTTTGATGTATTGGTATAAGATTAATGTATTCAAAAATTTATTCTGTACTTTGTGTTGTCATTCTAAGTTTATTTATTTGTACTCTAATTTTAGTTGATTAGAATAGCTAGAAAATGTAGTTTTGTTGATTGTTATACTTCAGCTGGCATATTTGAATTTTAGGGCCTTATTTATTCTAGAAAGAAAAGACGTTTATAACAATATGAAGGAAGTGTGACAAAATGTCTTTGTTTTTTTTTTTTTTTCTGTACACATTGGAGGGAATGATAAAGGAATAGTGAATAGACGTGTGCTACATCATATTTTAAAATGTGGCTTCTGGATATATACTGTCTGGCTTCAAAACCAGCCCTTTTACTTAAAACTCTGGAACTTTGTAGAAATTACTTCATCTCCTTCTGCCTTCCTTTTCTCAACTTGAAAATGGATTTTATCATAGCATTTAACTTTTAGGGTTAGCTTGGAAGTAAATTAATAAATACATATGAAGAGCTTAAAATGCTATTGCAACAATGTGCAAGTTCAAAGAATATTAAGAGAAAAATCAAGACAGTTTTAGCTTTAATACAGATTGTAGGCTTTCTCAATGACAGTGATTATCTTTGCCCTATGTACTGATTTATTTTTTAACCTTAGGTTGCATTTTCCAATATATATCTCTTTCTTTGTGTTTTTTGTTGACACTTTGTAATAATTCCTTACTCGGCTTTGAGGATTGGCCCAAGGCAGCAAGAACCTGGCCCAGGCCAAGTCCCTGAGGGCTGCTGTTAGAATTCCAGCAGGATCTCATTAAGAGTAGAACTAAGAAATTAGGTTGTATGATTATGTAACTTATTGTTTACACTTAATTTGAATGGAATATGTGAGAGTAGCCACAGGGCAGCAGAAGCTAGATGGTCCTTGGAGAGCACAGGCTCATAGTATTCAGTACTTTTCTTCTCTGTCTTGACCCAATTCCTCCCCATTCACCAGTCCCATTGGTAGACCCACAACTCATTCATTAGATAGTGTATCATTAAGGGGTCTTCAGAGAACAAAAACAATCTGAGATTTTTTTTTAATATACAGCTGACTTTTAAATAATTTGAGAGTTAGAGGCCCTGATCTATATACTTTGTATATACTTTATTTTCTGCATATCTGCAGATTCAAATAACTAGGCATTATGTAGTACTGTGGTATTTATGATTGAAAAATAGCCACCTGTAATTGGATCTATGCAGTTCAAACCAGTGTTGTTCAAGGGACATACATATATATATATAGAGAGAGAGACACACACACACACACACACACACAAGAGAGATTTATTTTAAGGAATTGGCCTACATAACTGTGGGACCTCTCAAATCCAAAATCTTCAGGGCAGTTCAGCTGGTTGAGAATTCCAGCAAGAGTTGGTGCTGCAGTTTTGAGTCTGAAGACTGTCCAGAAGCATAATTTTCTTCTCGGGGAAGACCTCTGTTTGTTCATATGGCCTTCAGTTGATTGGATTAGTCTCACCCACTGATTCTAAATGTTAATCACATCTTAAAAAATACCTTCAGAGCAACATGTAGACAAGTGTTTGACCGAAGAACTGGGCATCATAGCCTAGCCAACTAAACACACAACCATCACAGATGGGATATTTGTTATTAAAATGCCATTGCTCTCAAGTATGGAGTTTATTGCTGGACTGTTTAGACTGGACCTTGTCCAGTGGGACAGCAATAGGACCTTTAACCCCAACCTAATCAGATTCCTATGAAGCTTAATTGTCTTCACTCTTGTGATTATATGAATGTAGCACCTTCCACCATTTTGCCTGTTTTCTCCATGATGACTGCCACCTCTTTTTGAGATCTGAGTAACAGGCTATAGTTTTCACCCCCAAGATACTTATGAAATAGTATGTAAAAATGAAAATAATGTATTAAAGAAATTCAGGAATGTTTGAAACTTATAAGTACAGATATAAGCTACTCTAAAAAGAGCAATTATATGGGAATATGGGAATTATCAAAATAAAGTTTTGTAATTTTTGACTACTTCATAAATTTGGTAGATAAAATGATATATTACACTCTTTATTTAATTAATATACAAAATGTAATGTACAAAGTGTAATGTATCATAGGTGGGGTCCTGGGGTAGAAAAAGAACATTAGGAAAAATTAATGAAATCTTAACAAAGTATGGCCTTTAATTAATGAGAATGAAGTAAGAACAGTTTATTAGTCATGACAGATGTACTATAAAAATGATAACAGTAGGGAGTATATATATAAATTCTCTGTAATATTCTTGTTACTCTTCTACAAATCTAAAATTATTCTAAGAGATATTTTTTAAAAGTTTTTTAAAAGAGACAAACTGTTAAATTTTGCTTCCAGCTCTGATAGAATAATAAAACTATACATGACCTTAATCATGACAGTGAAAAAAATTAGGAAAAATATATGAAAAGTTATTTCAGACATGAAAAAATAGGCAGTATAGGACTGTAATCCCCAAGAGAAGGAAACAAGATAAGATAAATCTATGATTCTCCTACTTCTCTGCTGGAGGCAATTTTTGGACCTTAGGTACATGAAGGAGGAACCCAAACAGAATCCTATGGCCTCATTGAAATGAGGAGTTGCTGACTGAAGTCTGGGACTATTGAGGCAGCAGCATTTCTAGGGCAGAATGAAGAAAGTTATACAGAAAAGTGAGCTCTAGGAAACACAGTAGGCATTTCCTTCAGTCTTTCTTGAATAAGAGTTTTACATATATAAAAGTCAAAGTGTACAAAGCCAGAGAAGCGCACCAGAGAGTTTTAAGTTCAGTATTTTCAGACCTCACAATGTTGACGAGCCAGAGTAGAAAATTGTCATTGATGACCTGGAATTTAGAAGAGTCTCCAAGTAGATCAGACCTTATCAGAGTAAAATACCTTTGTAGTGGAAGCTACTCTAAACCCTTCCTAGAAATGCTTTAAAAATTAAACCTGAATGTGTTTGAACTCAAAAGGTTAGCAACTTAAAATAATCACACACACACATATTTGTTTATATATACACACACATATATGTTTATAAACATAAATATAAACAAATATATATGTTTATAAACACACACACATATATATACACATATATGTTTATAAACATATATATATTTATGTTTATATTTATGTTTATAAACATATTTGTTTATAAACATAAAAATATATATGTGTATATATATAAACATACACATATTATATATGTTTATATATATGTGTATATATATAAACATATATACACACCATACATATATAGCTATATGTATGGTGTGTATGCTATGTAATACTTTGTATGATGAAGAGTATAATTTTAGACATACCTTTAGACCATTCAGGTAAATCAAATCCCTTATGAATATACAGTGGACGTGACAAACAGATTCAAGGGATTAGATCTGATAGAGTGCCTGAAGAACTATAGATGGAGGTTTGTGACATCATGTAGGAGACAGGGATCAAGCCCATCCCCAAAAAAAAGAAATGAAAAAAAGAAGCCAAATGGTTGTCTGAAGAGGCCTTATAAATAGCTGAGAAGAGAAGAGAAGTGAAAGGCAAAGGAGAAAAGGAAAGATATGCCCATGTGAATGCAGAGTTCCAAAGAATAGCAAGAAGAGGTAAGAAAGCCTTCCTCAGCAATCAGTGTAAAGAAATAGAGTAAAACAATAGAATGGAAAAGACTAGAGATCTCTTCAAGAAATTAGAGATATCAATGGAACATTTCATGCAAAGATGGGCACAATAAAGGACAGAAATGGTATGGACTAAAGAGAAGCAGAAGATATTAAGAAGAGGTGGCAAGAATACACAGAAAAACTATACAAAAAGCATCTTCCTGACCCAGATAACCATGATGGTGTGATCACTCACCTAGAGCCAGACATCCTGGAATGCATAGTCAGTTGGGCCTTAGGAAGCCAGTGTAGGAAGCCTCACTACAAACAAAGCTAGTGGAGGTGATGGAATTCCAGTTGAGCTCTTTCAAATCCTAAAAGATGATTCTGTGAAAGTGCTGCACTCATATGCCAGCAAATTTGGAAAACTTAGGAGTGACCATAGGACTGGAAAAGGTCAGTTTTCATTTTAATCCCAAAGAAAGGCAATGCCAAAGAATGTTCAAACTAATGCACAATTGTACTCTTCTCACACACTAGCAGAGTAATGCTCAAAATTCTCCAAGCCAAGCTTCAACAGTTCTGAACTGAGAACTCCCAGATGTTCAAGCTGGGTTTAGAAAAGACAGAGGAACCAGAGATCAAATTGCCAACATCCGTTGGATCATAGAGAAAGCAAGGGAGTTTCAGAAAAACATCTACTTCTGCTTTAATGACTATGCCAAAGCTTTTGACTGTGTGGATCACAACAAACTGTGGAAAATTCTTAAAGAGATGGGAAGACCAGACCACCTTACCTGCCTCCAGAGAAATCTGTATGCATGTCAAGAAGCAGCAGTTAGAACTGGACATGGATAAACAGACTGGTTCCAAATAGGGAAAGGAGTATGTCAAGGCTGTATATTGCCACCCTGTTTATTTAACTTATATGCAGAGTACATCATGTGAAGTGCTGGGCTGGATGAAGTACAAGCTGGAATCAAGATTACCGGGAGAAATATCCATAACCTCAGATATGCAGATGACACCACCTTTATGGCAGAAAGAGAGAACTAAAGAGCCACTTGATGAAAATGAAAGAGGAGAGTGAAAAAGCTGGTTTAAAACTCAATATTCAGAAAACTAAGATCATGGGATCTGGTCCCATCACTTCACGGCATATAGATGGGGGAACAATGGAAACAGTGACAGATTTTATTTTTGGGGGCTCCAAAATCACTGCAGATGGTGACTGCACCCATGAAATTAAAAGATGCTTGCTCCTTGGAAGAAAAGTTATGACCAACCTAGACAGCATTTTAAAAAGCAAAGAAATTACTTTGCCAACAAAGGTCTGTCTAGTCAAGGCTTTGGTTTTTCCAGTACTCATGTATGGATATGAGAGTTGGACTATACAGAAATCTGAGCATCGAATAATTAGTGCTTTTGAACTGTGATATTGGAGAAGACTCTTGAGAGTCCCTTGGACTGCAAGGAGGTCCAACCAGTCCATCTGAAAGTAATCAGTCCTGAATATTCATTGGAAGGACTGATGCTGAAGCTGAAACTCCAATATTCTGGCCACCTGACGCGAAGAGCCAACTCATTGGAAAAGACCCTGATGTTGGGAAAGATTGAAGGCGGGAGGCAAAGGGGACGACAGAGGATGAGATGGTTGGATGGCATCACTGATACAATGGACGTGGATTTGAGTAAGCTCTGGGAGTTGGTGATGGACAGGGAAGCCTGGTGTGCTGCAGTCCACGGGATCCCAAAGAGTCAGACACGACTGAATGAATTGAAGTGAATGGGCAATCACTTTGAAATGCATAAAAGTATTGAATTACTATGTTGTGTAGCTGAATATAATATAAATAATAAAACACTAATAACACTGAATAAAACAATAATATAGTGTTGTAGGTCAATTATACTTCAAAAATAAACTCACTCATAGCAAAAGAAATTAGATTTGTGGTTACGAGAGGCAGATGATGAGGGAGGGGAAATTGGATGAAGGCAGTCAAAAGGTACAAACTTCCAGTTGTAAGATAAATAAGTACTAAGGATAAACTTTACAAGATGATAAATATCATGAACAAATGACAAACCTCAATTCAGTTCAGTTGCTCAGTCATGTCCAACTCTTTGCAACCCCATGGACTGCAGCATGCCTGGATTCCCTGTCCATCTCCAACTCCAAAAGCTTGCTCAAATTCATGTCTGTTGAGTTGGTGATGCCATCCAACCATCTCATCCTCTGTCATCCCCTTCTCCTCTTGCCTTCAATCTTTTCTAGCATCATGGTCTTTTCCAATGAGTCAGTTCTTCGCACCCCAACTCCATGAACAGTATGAAAAGGCAAAAAGACAAACCTAGACTGTGTATTAAAAAGTAGAGACATTACTTTGCCTACAAGGGTTTGTTTAGTCAACGCTATGGTTTTTCCAGTAGTCATGAATGGATGTAGATCAGATCAGATCAGATCGCTCAGTCGTGTCCGACTCTTTGCGACCCCATGAATCGCAGCACGCCAGGCCTCCCTGTCCATCACCAACTCCCAGAGGTCACTCAGACTCACGCCCATCGAGTCAGTGATGCCATCAAGCCATCTCATTCTCTGTTGTCCCCTTCTCCTCTTGCCCCCAATCCCTCCCAGCATCAGAGTCTTTTCCAAGGAGTAAACTCTTTGCACTAGGAGGCCAAAGTACTGGAGTTTCAGCTTTAGCATCATTCCTTCCAAAGAAATCCCAGGGCTGATCTCCTTCAGAATGGACTGGTTGGATCTCCTTGCAGTCCAAGACACTCTCAAGAGTCTTCTCCAACACCACAGTTCAAAAGCATCAATTCTTCGGTGCTCAGCCTTCTTCACAGTCCAACTCTCACATCCATACATGACCACAGAAAAAACCATATAGCCTTGACTAGATGAACCTTTGTTGGCAAAGTGATGTCTCTGCTTTTGAATATGCTATCTAGTTTGGTCATAACTTTCCTTCTAAGGAGTAAGAGTCTTTTAATTTCATGGCTGCAGTCACCATCTGCAGTAATTTTGGAGCCCAGAAAAATAAAGTCTGACACTGTTTCCACTGTTTCCCCATCTATTTCCCGTGAAATGGTGGGACCAGATGCCATGATCTTAGTTTTCTGAATGTTGAGCTTTAAGCCAAATTTTTCACTCTCCACTTTCACTTTCATCAAGAGGCTTTTGAGTTCCTCTTCACTTTCTACCATAAGAGTGGTGTCATCTGCATATCTGAGGTTATTGATATTTCTCCCGGCAATCTTCATTCCAGCTTGTGTTTCTTCCAGTCCAGCGTTTCTCATGATGTACTCTGTGTATAAGTTAATTAAACAGGGTGATAATATACAGCCTTGACGAACTCCTTTTCCTATTTGGAACCAATCTGTTGTTCCATGTCCAGTTCTAACTGTTGCTTCCTGACCTGCATACAAATTTCTCAAGAGGCAGATCAGGTGGTCTGGTATTCCCATCTCTTTCAGAATTTTCCACAGTTTATTGTAATCCACACAGTCAAAGGCTTTGGCATAGTCAATAAAGCAGAAATAGATGTTTTTCTGGAACTCTCTTGCTTTTTTCATGATCCAGCGGATGTTTGCAATTTGATCTCTGGTTCCTCTGCCTTTTCTAAAACCAGCTTGAATATCAGGAAGTTCACGGTTCACATATTGCTGAAGCCTGGCTTTGAGAATTTTGAGCATTACTTTACTAGCATGTGAGATGAGTGCAATTGTGCGGTAGTTTGAAAATTCTTTGGCATTGCCTTTCTTTGGGATTGGAATGAAAATTGACCTTTTCCAGTCCTGTGACCACTGCTGAGTTTTCCAAATTTGCTGGCATATTGAGTGCAGCACTTTCACAGCAGCATCATTCAGGATTTGGAATAGCTCAACTGGAATTCCATCACCTCCACTGGCTTTGTTTGTAGTGATGCTTTCTAAGGCCCACTTGACTTCACATTCCAGGATGTCTGGCTCTAGGTCAGTGGTCACACCATCGTGATGATCTGGGTCGTGAAGATCTTTTTTGTACAGTTCTTCTGTGTATTCTTGCCATCTCTTCTTAATATCTTCTGCTTCTGTTAGGTCCATACCATTTCTGTCCTTTATCGAGCTCATCTTTGCATGAAATGTTCCTTTGGTATCTCTGATTTTCTTGAAGAGATCTCTAGTCTTTCCCATTCTGTTGTTTTCCTCTATTTCTTTGCATCGATCACTGAAGAAGGCTTTCTTATCTCTTCTTCCTATTCTTTGGAACTCTTCATTCAGATGTTTATATCTTTCCTTTTCTCCTTTGCTTTTCGCTTCTCTTCTTTTCACAACTATTTGTAAGGCCTCCCCAGACAGCCATTTTGCTTTTTTGCATTTCTTTTCATGGGGATGGTCTTAATCCCTGTCTCTTGTACAATGTCACAAACCTCATTCTATAGTTCATCAGGCACTCTATCTATCAGATCTATGCCCTTAAATCTATTTCTCACTTCCACTGTATAATCATAAGGGATTTGATTTAGGTCATACCTGAATGGTCTAGTGGTTTTCCCTACTTTCTTCAATTTAAGTCTGAATTTGGAATAAGGAGTTCATGGTCTGAGCCACAGTCAGCTCCTGGTCTTGTTTTTGCTGACTGTATAGAGCTTCTCCATCTTTGGCTGCAAAGAATGTAATCAATCTGATTTCGGTGTTGACCATCTGGTGATGTCCATGTGTAGAGTCTTCTCTTGTGTTGTTGGAAGAGGGTGTTTGCTATGACCAGTGCATTTTCCTGGCAAAACTCTATTAGTCTTTGCCCTGCTTCATTCCATATTCCAAGGCCAAATTTGCCTGTTACTCCAGGTGTTTCTTGGCTTCCTACTTTTGCATTCCAGTCCCCTATAATGAAAAGGACATCTTTTTTGGGGTGTGAGTTCTAAAAGGTCTTGTAGGTCTTCATAGAACTGTTCAACTTCAGCTTCTTCAGCATTACTGGTTGGGGCATAGACTTAGATTACTGTAATATTGAATGGTTTGCCTTGGAAATGAACAGAGATCATTCTGTCATTTTTGAGATTGCATCCAAGTACTGCATTTCAGACTCTTTGTTGACCATGATGGCCACTCCATTTCTTCTGAGGGATTCCTGCCCGCAGTAGTAGATATAATGGTCATCTGAGTTAAATTCACCCATTCCAGTCCATTTGAGTTCGCTGATTCCTAGAATGTTGACATTCACTCTTGCCAATCTCTTGTTTGACCACTTCCAATTTGCCTTGATTCATGGACCTGACATTCCAGGTTCCTATGCAATATTGCTCTTTACAGCATCGGACCTTGCTTCTATCACCAGTCACATCCACAGCTGGGTATTGTTTTTGCTTTGGCTCCATCCCTTCATTCTTTCTGGAGTTATTTCTCCACTGATCTCCAGTAGCATATTGGGCACCTACTGACCTGGGGAGTTCCTCTTTCAGTATCCTATCATTTTGCCTTTTCATACTGTTCATGGGGTTCTCAAGGCAAGAATACTGAAGTGGTTTGCCATTCCCTTCTCCAGTGGACCACATTCTTCCAAATGTATGGATGTAAGAGCTGGACAATAAAAAAGCCTGAGGTGCAAGAATTGTTGCTTTGAACTGTGGTGTTGGAGAAGACACTTGAGAGTCCCTTGGGCTGCAAAGAGATTAAACCAGTCAATCCTAAAGGAAATTAGTCCTGAATATTCATTTGAAGGACTGATGCTGAAGCTGCAGCTGCATTACTTTGGCCACCTGATTTGAAGAGCCAATTCATTGGAAAAGACCCTGATGCTGGGAGGGATTGGGGGCGGAGGAGAAGGGGACGGCAGAGGATGAGATGTTTGAATGGCATCACTGACTCAATGGAAATGTGTTTGACCAAACTCGGAGATGGTGCAGGATGGGGAAGCCTGGTATGCTGCAGTCCATGGGGTCGCAAAAGCTGGACATGACTGAGCAACAACAGCAACATTATATATGGAGTCTTTCTGGGTGGCACTGGTGATAAAGTACCTGCCTACCAATGCAGGAGAAAAGGGTTTGTTCCCTGGGTTGGAAAAATCCCCTGAAGGAGGTTATAACAACCCATTCCAGTATTCTGGCCTGGAGAATCCTGTGAGCAGAGGAACCTGGCAGGCTATCGTCCATAGGGTTGCAAAGAGTTGGACATGACTGAAGCGACTTAGCATCCATGCACACACATTATATATGGAAATTGTTAAGAGAGTAAATCCTAAGAGTATTCATCATAAGAAAGAACATTTTTCCTGTTATTTAATTTTTTATCATATGAGATGGTAGATGTTTCATCTAATTTATTGTGATAATCATTTCTTGATGTGTCTAAATCCAACATTATACTTATAATACAGTGAAAGTAGAAGTGAAGTCACTCAGTCGTGTCCAACTCTTTGTGACCCCATGGACTATAGCCTAGCAGGCTTCTCCATCCATGGGATTTTCTAGGCAAGAGTACTGGAGTGGGGTGCCATCGCCTTCTCCAGGAGATCTTCCCAACCCAGGGATTGACCCTGGGTTTCCTGCATTGTAGGCATATGCTTTACAGTCTGAGCCACCAGGGAAGTCTATAATACAGTGCTACGTGTCAATTCTGGCTTCCCAGGTTGCACTAGCGGTAAAGAACCTATCTCCCAATGCAGGTGATGTAAGAGATGTGGGTTTGATCCCTGAGGCAGGAAGATCCCCTGGAGGAGGATATGGCCACTCCACTATTCTTGCCTGGAGAATCCCATGGACAGACCAGCCTGGTGGGCCATGGTCCATAGGGTCACAAAGAATTGGACATGATGGAAATTACTTAGCACACACATGTCAATTCTGTATCAGTATACTGGAAGAGAAAAAAGAAAAAAAAGTATATACCTGAAAAGAATCAAACTAAACTGCTGGTAACTGCCTGCCAAAACAGCACTTACCCTCCTTTATAGAAAGGCATTTCAAAAAACACACTCAATAATGCAATTCTCACAAAGTTCAGCATCCAATTCAAAAACCTAAACACACCAAGGAGCAGGAAACTGTGACTCAATAACCAGACATTTTTTAAAAATCAATAGAAACTGCCCCTAAAATGTCAAAGATCAAGGAAGTAGTATGAATTTTAGAAGAGCTATTTGGATTTTGCACATATATTTAAGTGAAAATGAAATACCTAAGACAGAACTAGCTGAATTCTTCCTCACTATTATTCAGTTCAGTTCAGTTCGGTTCCTCAGAGATGTCTGACTCTTTGCGACTCCATGGACTGCAGTACACCAGGCCTCCCTGTCCATCACCAGCTCCTGGCATTTACTCAAACTCACATCCATCGAGTCAGTGATGCCATCCAACTACCTCATCCTCTGTCGTCCCCTTCTCCTGCCTTCAATCTTTCCCAGCATCACGGACATTTCCAATGAGTCAGTTCTTCACATCACGGGGCCAAAGTATTGGAGTTTCTGCTTCAGCACAGGTCCTTTGAATGAATATTCAGGACTGATTTCCTTTAGGATGGACTGATTAGATCGCCTGGCAGGCCAAGGGACTCTCAAGAGTCTTCTCCAACACCACAGTTCAAAAGCATCAATTCTTCGGCGCTTAGCTTTCTTCATAGTCCAACTCTCACATCCATACATGACTACTGGAAAAACCATAGCCTTGACTAGATGAACCTTTGTTGGCAAAATAATGTCTCTGCTTTTTAATATGCTGTTTAGGTTGGTCATAACTTTTCTTCCAAGGAGTAAATGTCTTTTAATTTCATGGGTGCAGCCATCATCTGCAGTGATTTTGTAGCCCCCAAAATAAAGTCTGACACTGTTTCCACTGTTTCCCTATCTATTTCCCATGAAGTGATGGGGCCAGATACCATGATTTTAATTTTCTGAATGTTGAGTGTTAAGCCAACTTTTTCACTCTCCTCTTTACTTTCATCAAGAGGCTCTTTAGTTCTTCTTGCGTTCTGCCATAAGGGTGGTGTCATCTGCATATCTGAGGTTATTGATATTTCTCCCAGCAATCTTGATCCCAGCTTGTGCTTCATCCAGCTCAGCATTTCTCATGATGTACTCTGCATACAAGTTAAATAAGCACGGTGACAATATACAGGCTTGATGTACTATTTTCCCTATTTGGAACCAGTCTGTTTATCCATGTCCAGTTCTAACTGTTGCTTCCTGGCCTGCATACAGATTTCTCAAGAGACAGGTCAGGTGGTTTGGTATTCCCATCTGTTTAAGAATTTTCCAGAGTTTATCTGGACCATGCAGTCAAAGGCTTTGGCATAGTCGATAAAGCAGAAATAGATATTTTTCTAGAACTCTCTTGCTTTTTCAATGATCCAACGGATGATGGCAATTTGATCTCTGATTCCTCTGCCTTTTCTAAATCCAGCTTGAGCATCTGGAAGTTCATGGTTCATGTCGTGTTGAAGTCTGTCTTGGAGAATTTTGAGCATTGCTTTGCTAGTGTGTGAGATGAGTTTGAACATTCTTTGCCATCGCCTTTCTTTGGCATTGGCATGAAAACTGACCTTTTCCAGTCCTGTGGCCACTGCTGAGTTTTCCAAACTAGCTTGCATATTGAGTGCAGCACTTTCACAGCATCATCTTTTAGAATTTGAAATAGTGCAGCTGGAATTCCATCACCTCCACTAGCTTTGTTCGTAGTGATGCTTTCTAAGTCCTACTTGACTTCTCATTCCAGGATGTCTGGCTCTAGGTTGGTGATCACACCATCGTGATTATCTGGATCATGAAGATCTTTTTTGCATATTCACTATTATTTTGTACATTCACTATTATTAGGAAATGATAAAGATTTTTCACTCTTACTATTTCCATTTAATATTGAACTGGATATTTTGCTAATTATTAAATCAAGAAAAAGAAATCTGGGCATACAACTTGTAAAGAGAATTAAACTGCCTTTATTTGCTGAAGTCATCATTGTATATTTAGAAATTCTAAGGAATCTAATAAAAGCTGCTAGAACTACTAACTGAATTTATAAAACCATGAAACAGTTGATGAACAAAGTCACTTGCTTGTATAAATGAGCATAATTTTTAAAGATGAACAAAAAGATTATCAAAAGCCTCATAAATGAATAATTTTGTATACGTTAAATATAATATTTAATAATTTTACAACAGAAACTATAAAACACTATTGAGAGTAATTAAAGAAGGCCTATATAAGTGGATATTTTTACAGTGCTTCTGTGTTGGATGACAATATTTTTAAAAGGGAAATTTGACCCAAATTGATCTATCAATCAACACAATGCAAATCAATATCTCAACGAATTTTTTATTTGTAGAAATTGATAATTTGAGTCTAAAATAAATGTAGCAACAAAACATTCTTAAAATCCATTTTTACCATATATTATTTTTTAAAAAGGCAAGAGTTATATGACATAAATTAGTGGGTTTCAAAATTTCCTATACTGTTGATAATTGAGGCACATGTGTGCTAATTTTTAACAAGGATGGCAAGGCAATTGTGTAAGAGAAAAGATAGTGTATTCAACAACTGGTACAGAAGAAACTGGGTCTCTCTATATATAATTTAAAAAGTGAATCTTGACTCTTATTTCATAATTTAACTCAACAGAGATCACAGACCTGATTATAAAAGCAACAGTTATAAAATTTGTGAAACAGAGAGCCACATAAAGTATGTAGTAGGAAACGATTGCTATTGACTATGATTTTCAGGTGGGACAAAGAAATCATAATGCAAAAAAGAAAAAACTGATGAACTGTACTTCATCCAAATCAAGAACTTTTCTTCTTTGAAGTCACTGTAAGAAAATGAAAATTCAGGCCATAAATTAGGAGAAAATATTGTAATAAATAAATTTGAAACTACCTTATATCCTGAAAATATTTTTATAACTCAAGTATTTATATTTCTTAAGAATTACCCATAAAAGAAAAATAGTATAAGTAAAACAACACTATAAATGGGTAAAAAATTGAAGCGATACTTTATAAGAATATATATGAGTGTTCACTGTGCACATGAAAAAACGCTCTGGAGCCCTAGTCATGAGGGACCTGCAAATTAAAACCATAATGAAATTAGATTACACACCTATTAAAATGGCAAAAAAAAAAAAAAAGTAAAAACATACCACAGTCAAGTACTAGCAAAGATCTGAAACAATTGAATATTCATAAATTGCTGATAAAGTACAAAACCCCTTTGGAATGCAACCTTTACGTTCTTTACCAAAAGGTAGCTGATCATGAGTGAGTCGGAAATGCTAGATCTCCCTTGGTTTAATGGGGGAAGGAGAAGGTGGGACAAATTGAGAGAATAACATTGCCATATACATACCACCGTGTGTAAAATAGAGAGCTAGTCAGAAGCTGTTGTAAAACATAGGAAACTCAGCTTGGTGCTCTGTGGCAACTGACAACTTAGAGTCCTGGGATGGAGTTGTTGGTAGCGGAGGTTCTAGAGTGAGGAAGTGCAGGCGGCTGTGACGGGTGTGCTAAAGCACGGCCGAGAGGAGCTACCCCACGTCCGAGGTCAGGGGCAGAAGCCGGGAGGACCCCATGCCTGAAGGGCAGTGGTCAAGAGGAGTTACCCCACATCTGAGGTCAGGGGCAGCGGCCGAGAGTGCCAGACTGTGACGGCGCAGGAACGGTGGAGAGGAACTACCCAACGTCTGAGGTCAGGCGGGGTGGCCGAGAGGAGATACCCAGCATCCGAGGTCAGGGGCGGCGACGAGAGGAGTTACCCCACGTCTGAGGTCAGGGATGGTGGCTGGGAGGAGATATCCCAAGCCCTTAAGCCCAAGGCCAGGGGCGGCGGGGGGGAGGAGCAACCCCACGCCCGAAGCAGGGGCGGTGGCCGGGAGGACCAACCCCACGCCCTGGCTGCACAGGCACAGAAGGGCCTAGAAGAGCTATCCCACGTTGAAGGTCAGGAAGGGCGGTGGTGAGGAGATAGCCCTCGTCCAAGGTAAGGAGCAATGGCTGGCTTTGCTGGAGCAGCTGTGAAGAGATACCCAATGCCGAAGGTAAGAGAAACCTAAGTAAGATGGTAGGTGTTGCAAGAGGGCCTCAGAGGGCAGACACGCTGAAACCATACTCACAGAAAACTCGTCAATCTAATCACACTAGGACCACAGCCCTGTCTAACTCAATGAAACTAAGCCATGCCCGTGGGGCAACCCAAGATGGGCAGGTCAAAGTGGAGGGATCTGACAGAATGTGGTTCACTGGAGAAGGGAATGGCAAACCACTTCAGTATTCTTGCCTTGAGAACCCATGAACAGTATGAAAAGGCAAAATGATAGGATACTGAAAGAGGAACTCCCCAGGTCAGTAGGTGCCCAATATGCTATTGGAGATCATGGAGAAATAACTCCAGAAAGAATGAAGGGATGGAGCCAAAGCAAAAACAATACCCAGCTGTGGATGTGACTGGTGATAGAAGCAAGGTCCGATGCTGTAAAGAGCAATATTGCATAGGAACCTGGAATGTCAGGTCCATGAATCAAGGCAAATTGGAAGTGGTCAAACAAGAGATTGGCAAGAGTGAATGTTGACATTCTAGGAATCAGCGAACTGAAATGGACTGGAATGGGTGAATTTAACTCAGATGACCATTATATCTACTACTGCGGGCAGGAATCCCTTAGAAGAAATGGAGCAGCCATTATGGTCAACAAAAGAGTCCAAAATGCAGTACTTGGATGCAATCTCAAAAATGACAGAATGATCTGTTTGTTTCCAAGGCAAACCATTCAATACCACAGTAATCCAAGTCTATGCCCCAACCAGTAATGCTGAAGAAGCTGAAGTTGAATGGTTCTATGAAGACCTACAAGACCTTTTAGAACTAACATCCAAAAAAGATGTCCTTTTCATTATAGGGGACTGGAATGCAAAAGTAGGAAGCCAAGAAACACCTGGAGTAACAGGCAAATTTGGCCTTGGAATACGGAATGAAGCAGGGCAAAGACTAATAGAGTTTTGCCAAGAAAATGCACTGGTCATAACAAACACCCTCTTCCAACAACACAAGAGAAGACTCTATACATGGACATCACCAGATGGTCAACACTGAAATCAGATTGATTATATTCTTTGCAGCCAAAGATGGAGAAGCTCTATACAGTCAGCAAAAACAAGACCAGGAGCTGACTGTGGCTCAGACCATGAACTCCTTATTGCCAAATTCAGATTGAAATTCAGGAAAGTAGGGAAAACCACTAGACCATTCAGGTATGACCTAAATCAAATCCCTTATGATTATACAGTGGAAGTGAGAAATAGATTTAAGGGCCTAGATCTGATAGATAGAGTGCCTGATGAACTATGGAATGAGATTCGTGACATTGTACAGGAGACAGGGATTAAGACCATCCCCATGAAAAGAAATGCAAAAAAGCAAAATGGCTGTCTGGGGAGGCCTTACAAATAGTTGTGAAAAGAAGAGAAGTGAAAAGCAAAGGAGAAAAGGAAAGATATAAACATCTGAATGCAGAGTTTCAAAGAATAGGAAGAAGAGATAAGAAAGCTTTCTTCAGCGATCAATGCAAAGAAATAGAGGAAAACAACAGAATGGGAAAGACTAGAGATCTCTTCAAGAAAATCAGAGATACCAAAGAAACATTTCATGCAGATGGGCTCAATAAAGGACAGAAATGGTATGGACCTAACAGAAGCAGAAGGTATTAAGAAGAGATGGCAAGAATACACAGAAGAACTGTACAAAAAAGATCTTCATGACCCAGATCATCACGATGCTGTAATCACTGACCTAGAGCCAGACATCCTGGAATGTGAAGTCAAGTGGGCCTTAGAAAGCATCACTACGAACAAAGCTAGTGGAGGTGATGGAATTCCAGTTGAGCTATTTCAAATTTTGAAAGATGATGCTGTGAAAGTGCTGCACTCAATATGCCAGCAAATTTGGACAACTCAGCAGTGGCCACAGGACTGGAAAAGGTCAGTTTGCATTCCAGTCCCAAATAAAGACAATGCCAAAGAATGCTCAAACTACCACACAATTGCATTCATCTCACATGCTAGTAAAGTAATGCTCAAAATTCTCCAAGGCAGGCTTCAGCAATATGTGAACCGTGAACTTCCTGATGTTCAAGCTGGTTTTAGAAAAGGCAGAGGAACCAGAGATCAAATTGGGAACATCTGCTGGATCATGGAAAAAGCAAGAGAGTTCCAGACAAACATCTATTTCTGCTTATTGACTATGCCAAAGCCCTTGACTGTGTGGATCACAATAAACTGTGGAAAATTCTGAAAGAGATGGGAATACCAGACCACCTGATCTGCCTCTTGAGAAATCTGTATGCAGGTCAGGAAGCAACAGTTAGAACTGGACATGGAACAACAGATTGGTTCCAAATAGGAAAAGGAGTTCGTCAAGGCTGTATATTGTCACCCTGTTTATTTAACTTATGTGCACAGTACATCATGAGAAACGCTGGACTGGAAGAAACACAAGCTGGAATCAAGATTGCCGGGAGAAATATCAATAACCTCATATATGCAGATGACACCACCCTTATTGAAGAAAGTGAAGAGGAACTAAAAAGCCTCTTGATGAAGATGAAAGAGGAGAGTGAAAAAGTTGGTTTAAAGCTCAACATTCAGAAAACGAAGATCATGGCATCCAGTCCCATCACTTCATGGGAAATAGATGGGGAAACAGTGGAAACAGTGTCAGACTTTATTTTTCTGGGCTCCAAAATTACTGCAGATGGTGACTGCAGCCATGAAATTAAAAGATGCTTACTCCTTGGAAGGAAAGTTATGACCAACCTAGATAGCATATTCAAAAGCAGAGACATTACTTTGCCAACAAAGGTCCGTCTAGTCAAGGCTATGGTTTTTCCTGTGGTCATGTATGGATGTGAGAGTTGGACTGTGAAGAAGGCTGAGCGCCAAAGAATTGATGCTTTTGAACTGTGGTGTTGGAGAAGACTCCTGAGAGTCCCTTGGACTGCAAGGAGATCCAACCAGTCCGTTCTAAAGGAGATCAGCCCTGGGATTTCTTTGGAAGGAATGATGCTAAAGCTGAAACTCCAGTACTTTGGCCACCTCATGCGAAGAGGACTCATTGGAAAAGACTGTGATGCTGGGAGGGATTGGGGGCAGGAGGAGAAGGGGACAACAGAGGATGAGATGGCTGGATGGCATCACTGACTCGATGGACATGAGTCTGGGGGAACTCTGGGAGTTGGTGATGGACAGGGAGGCCTGGCGTGCTGCAATTCATGGGGTCGCAAAGAGTTGGACATGACTGAGCGACTGATCTGATCTGATCTGATAGCTGACTCACTTTGTTGTACAGCAGAAACTAACACAACATTGTAAAGCAGTTATACGCCAGTTAAAAAAAAAAAAAAGTACTACAGAGGTTCAGAGGCTTGGGAGCATTGAAATATTCGAGTGGATCTGTCATTTAAGACCTACTCACCCATACTGGGGGCATCCAGAAGGCATACCTTTCACCAATACTTGAGAAATAGATTTGTGAGGAAGCCCCACCATCTTCAAAGAGCTTCATAATTACTCTTTTCTGAAGGCCAGACTTTACACTGGGAACCATTGCCACTCAGTTGGAAAACTTAAATCATTTCTCTTTAAATTTGCTAAAGTGTATCTCAGTTGAAATATGTCTCAGAATGTGATGTCTTGGTAGATGCTCCATGCAAGTTTTTTTTTTTTTTTTAAGGTTTATTTATTTATTTTTAATTTAATTTATTTTATTTTATTTTTTAACTTTGCAATATTGTATTGGTTTTGCTGTATATCAACATGAATCCATGCAAGTTTGAGAAAAATATTTATTCTGCTATTGTTGCATAAGGTTGTGTTCAGTTCAGTTCAGTCACTCAGTCATGTTGGACTCTCAGTCATGTCCTGGAGTTTACTCATACTCATGTCCATCAAGTTGGTGATGTCATCCAACCATCTCATCCTCAGTCATCCCCTTCTCCTCCCACCTTCAATCTTTCCCAGCATCAGGGTCTTTTCCAATGAGTCAGTTCTTCGCATCAGGTGGCCAAAGTATTGGAGTTTCAGCTTCAACATCAGTCCTTCCAGTGAATATTCAGGACTGGTTTCCTTTAAGATGGACTGGTTTGATATCCTTGCAGTCCAAAGGACTCTCAAGTGTCTTCTCCAGCACCACAGTTCAGAAGCATCAATTCTTTGGCACTCAGCTTTCTTTATAGTCCAATTCTCACATCCATGCTTGAGTACTGGAAAAACCATAGTTTTGACTAGATGGAACTTTTTGCAAAAGTAATAATGTCTCTGCTTTTTAATTTGCTGTCTAGGTTGGTCATAGCTTTTCTGCCCACTAGTTCTGTCCATTTCTGACAAAGTGGTAACAAGATTCACCCCTTTCTCCTTGGGATGAATTCTATCAGTTTCTGCCTCACATAATTTGACACTCTGTTCTTAATTGTAGAAGTATTGAGGATTGTTATATCTTCTTGGAGAACTGATTCCTTTATCATTATGTATGTATGTATCCTTTTTTATCCTGATAACTTTGCTTGCTTTTAAGTCTGCTCTGTCTGAAATTACCATAGTTACTCCTGCTTTTTTTTGTGTGTGTGGCGGGGCGGGGGAGAGTGTTAGTGGACTTCCCTTGTGGCTCAGATGGTAAAGCATCTGCCTACAATGCAAGAGACACAAGTTTGATCCCTAGGTCAGCAGGACATCCTGGAAAAGGGAATGGCTGTCCACTCCAGTACTCTTGTCTGGAGAATTCCATGGATAAGAAGCCTTATGGGCTACAGTCCATGGGGTTACAAAGAGTCAAACACGACTGAGCGACTAACATTCTAGTTTTAAAATTATACATTTTTCTCCATCCATTTGCTTCTTATCTGTATGTGTCTTTATATTTAAAATGGGGTTTGTAGACAATATATATAGTTAGATTGTGTTTTTTAATCCATTCTTACAATCTCCTTCAACTGGTGTATATAACCCATTGATGTTCAAAGTATTTATTGGTATAGTTGGATTAATAGCCTCCATATTTGTGACTGTTTTGTATTTGTTGTATTTTTTTCCCCCCATTTTTGTCTTCACTTCTTTTTTACCACTCATGGTTACATTACTCTCCTTTCTTAACATATTTACATTGTTATATTTTGCATTTTTTACCTTTTTAAGTGGTTGTCCTGGAGTTTTTAATGTATTATTAGCTTTAGTTTTAAAGCTAATCCAGGATCACAAAGTTATTTTAAATTGGTTTTCTGATTGTTTCTACTGTGTGTATCATATCAGAGTTTGATCCTGGTGAATACTTTATGACTTCAAAGTATGCTTTTCCTTATAGATTTTATGCCTTGTATAAAGCCTCTTGATGAAAGTGAAAGTGGAGAGTGAAAAGGTTGGCTTAAAGTTCAACATTCAGAAAATGAAGATCATGGCATCCAGTCCCATCACTTCATGGGAAACAGATGGGGAAACAGTGTCAGATTTTATTTTTGGGGCTCCAAAATCACTGCAGATGGTGACTGCAGCCATGAAATTAAAAGACGCTTACTCCTTGGAAGGAAAGTTATGACCAACCTAGACAGCATATTCAAAAGCAGAGACATTACTTTGCCAACAAAGGTCCGTCTAGTCAAGGCTATGGTTTTTCCTGTGGTCATGTATGGATGTGAGAGTTGGACTGTGAAGAAAGCTGAGCCCTGAAGAATTGATGCTTTTGAATTGTGGTGTTGGAGAAGTCTCTTGAGAGTGTCTTGGACTGCAAGGAGATCCAGCCAGTCCATTCTGAAGGAGATCAGCCCTGGGATTTCTTTGGAAGGAATGATGCTAAAGCTGAAACTCCAGTACTTTGGCCACCTCATGCGAAGAGTTGACTCCTTGTAAAATACTCTTATGCTGGGAGGGATTGGGGGCAGGAGGAGAAGGGGATGACAGAGGATGAGATGGTTGGATGGCATCACTGACTCGATGGACGTGAGTCTGAGTGAACTCCGGGAGTTGTGATGGATAGGGAGGCCTCGTGTGCTGTGATTCATGGGGTTGCAAAGAGTCAGACACGACTGAGCGACTGAACTGAACTGAACTGAACTTTTAATGAAAGCTAGAGGTATTATGTAAGAAAGTAGATGATGATGTTTTTTTTTTTTTTTTTTTTAATGCTCAGAGGTGAATGTTTCATTTCTTTCATCAGGCCTTTAGTAGATGGGCTTAATTGAGATATGCTGTTGCTATGAATATCCTCAGTGCATTATAGGATTCAAACCCCTTTCCCAATAGCTTATGATTAAGGAGGACCTGGTTTTCCAGAGGTCAGTTTCTTAATGTCTGCTTCCTACCTGGGTTTAAATCTTTCCTTTGTGCTTGTCTCTAGAGATAATATGTCTTTCATATCTCCTAACTGTACCGTTATTATTTTTACCCAGTTCATGCTTACTTGATCACAGAGGCTGGGGTACTTCTAATTAAACATCAGTCTTAGTCAGGTGCTGTGTCTCTGGGTCAGGGCATGCTCAACACATGTCCCTCCTCCTGCTACAGTGCTGGGTTGAGTAAATATTCCTGCCTGTCCCGTGGTTAGTGATTTTTTTTTTTTTCACTTTCCTTTTCTGACTCCAGCAGTTGAAGGTATGTGGTCCAAGGCAAAATAGGGAAGACAGCTTTGTTTTGGTATTGTTACTGACTGCTGTTCTGTTTTGCTCTCTCATTAGTACCACAGGAAAGCTCTCCAAGATTCTCATTTTTACATTCAATGCTTATTAATTCAGAAGATTCAGGTATAGCTTTCTATTGGCTTATATGAAGATCAGTGATGACTGCCTCATGAGACCTCAGTTCACTGCTGAGTTTGAAAATTATCAAATTTTCTTCTTCTTGTAAAGGTGAGAGTCACTCTTTTTACAATTCTTTGCATTTATGAGCTTCTTTTTTTTTAACTGTGTTCATGAGTGATATTTTAAAAACACTTCAGTATGAGGCTATGTTGATACATTAATAGCATTAATATTATTTAGAACACAATAAACAAAAAAAAGAAGTAAAAAAGGAGAGAAATTGGGGTCCTTTATAGTGTGTGGGAAGAGAAATGAAGATTAAAATATAACTTCTAATACTGTCTATAATTTTGAATGAATATATTTTCCACCAATGACTACAAAACACTTTATTCCAATCACTGTTATTCTGAATTATAATAACTATTACACTGTGGCTATTTATTAATGATAACCTTGTATTGCCAGTAAAGGTTAACTGAAGTTGTTCCCTTTAAAATTGAAAAAGGAACTGAATGAGTCATGAGCATGAGAGATAAATTCCACATCCACATAGTTCATTAAGCATCATTCTTCTGTCTTAGGATCTTATATTTAGAAACATAGATCCTGATCACCTTGAGAGATGATGTTGGTTGCTTTCATTATTGTCCTAAGGCATTTTCTGTTTTTATAGTTTGGCCCAACATTCCTCTGACTTTAAACTGGGACACCAGCCCTCTGACTGGCTTGCTCAGCATCCAGATTTCCCTTTCCTGTGTATCAAAGGACAAATGTAATATTAACTGACCAGCACTTACACATCAGCATTGCACAAAGTAATCAAATACAGGGATCATGATCACCTTTCAATTCTGGTCCAGTTTAATTTTCAGCAGTAGGAAACTGCTAACAAATCAGAATATGATATACTGCATCTCCACATTCTTGTGTACTGTTCCTTTCTTTCTTTTTTTTTTTTTTTTATAAAATATAGAAAGAGATGCACCCAGAGTTTGTTCACATCCACAGAGTAAAATCTCAGGGATGTAAGAAGAAGTGTAAGAAGTCATGTTGCAGATTTTCAGCCTCCAGAGTGGCAATTAAAGGGTTTGAGTGATGCATTGGAGGGCAACTCATATCCTGCATTTTTTTCTGTTTCTCTCTGAAATTATAAGACTTAAATTTCATTGGGCTAAAGATTAGTATCTCTATAAGGTACCGGATACAAGCTAATTCATTTTAGGTCAAA
This sequence comes from Bos javanicus, assembly GCF_032452875.1. Taxonomy (NCBI): domain Eukaryota; kingdom Metazoa; phylum Chordata; class Mammalia; order Artiodactyla; family Bovidae; genus Bos; species Bos javanicus. The sequence goes on along the minus strand of NC_083876.1, from coordinate 79,181,885 downwards.
TGAATCTAGTGAGTTTATTGAATATATGGTTACTGGTCAAGGCTTTGCTTGTAATATCATTTCCTCTTGGTATCTGTGTGTGTCGGAGAAGGAAATGGCACCCCACTCCAGTACTCTTGCCTGGAGAATCCCATGGACAGAGGAGTCTGGTAGGCTACAGTCCATGGGGTTGCGAAGAGTCGGATATGACTGAGTGACTTCACTTTGACTTTTCACTTTAATGCACTGGAGAAGGAAATGGCAACCCACTCCAGTATTCTTGCCTGGAGAATCCCAGGGACAGAGGAGCCTGTTGGGCTGCCATCTATGGGGTCGTACAGAGTTGGACACGACTGACGCGACTTAGCAGCAGCAGCATATGTGTGTGTGTGTGTATGACACATAAAAATAAGACCATGGAACAAGTAGGCCAGGTAAAGTGAACATAAAAAATATGGTGAAGCTGTATTAATATCACATAAATTTAAATCAGAATATTATAGAAGATAAATATGAATATTTCATATGATATATTAAATATAAGACAACTTATTAAGAAAACATAACACATATGATTTTTATAGATTTAAAACACATAAGTTAAACATTTGCAAAAAAAGGGAAATGTGGAATCATATCTGAATATTTTAGTATCTGATATTTTATGAAACAAATAGACACAAACTCAGTAATAATGTAGATCATTTGAACAACATTATCCACCAACTTGATCTAATGATATGTATAGAGTGCTGTGTCCAAATGCGAAATACATATTCTTCCTAATTACACTTGGGAATATTTACCAAAATCATCAAAAGACTTGACTATGAGAAAAGGCTTAATCTATATCAAAGAACTGAAAACATAAAATATATTCTATAGTGATTTTGGTATTGAGTTAGAAGTCACTTGCAATAAAGTAGTGATAAAATAAATAAATATGTGAAAAATTTAAAACACATTTGTAACAAGCCATGACAAAAAACCATGAGAGCTTCAGAAAATATTTTGAACTAAATGATAAGGTAAACAGAACTCTTTTTTGTGTGTGTGGGTTGAGGTTAAGCAAGGATTAATGAAAATTTACAGTATTAATAACTAACTTCTCATAATAGTGCCATATATTAGAAAAGAAATAATTACCTAACTTTTCAAAAGAAGAAGCTAGTCACATAAAAGCAACTTAAATCTAAAGAGAGGTCATTATAAAAATAGAGATAAAAATCAGTGACATAAATATGAAGAAGGAATTTTTTTAATCAAGATAAACACTGTTATTGTTAAGATGAATAAAATTAGTAAGCCTATGGTAAGACGGTTGATAGGAAGAGTAAAATAATACAAATATCATTATCAAAATCCTTATAAACATTAAAAAGAAGATAAAGGAATGTTATAAGCATTAGGCCTATTGCTAGTACAAACACAAGGTATCATAAATCTCAAACTGTTAGTTGAATGAAAGAAACCAGACACAAGAAACACTTGCCATGCAATTGCATTTATATGAATGCTAATAGTAGAGAAAGCTAATCTATGGTGATATTAATCAGAAAACATCACCTTTGAGTCTCACCTTTGAGAAAAGAATTTATTGGAAATTGGCACAAAATAATTTTCTGAAATAATGGCAATGTGCTTTATTATCTTTTGGGTAGAAGATATATGTTTATCCAGGTATTAAAAGAGTGGCTAGAACCCTAAGATCTTTATATTTTATTTTACCTAAGTTACACCTTGAATTAAAAAAAGATGGTTTGGTCAATTTCACATAGTTTTCTATTATCATATGTCATGATTTATTAGCCTCATTAATTTTATCTTACTTTATTTTCCATTAATATTTCTCAGTGAGTTTATTGTGTGTGTGTGTGTGTGTGTGTGACTGCATCTTCAATAGAGTTAATGTTGAGGTAAAAATCCCTGGTGGCTCAGGGAGACCTGGGTTTGATTGCTGGGTTGGGAAGATCTCCTGGAGAAAGGAATGGCAACTCACTCCAGTATTCTTGCCTGGAGAATTCCATGGACAGAGGAGCCTGGTGGGCTATAGTCCATGGACTCGCAAAGAGCAGAACATGACTGAGCAACTAACACTTTCACTTTCAATGTTGAGGCAAGAATATTTATAATACAAGAAGTCCCCAACTGTGGTTGATTCTTGCTATAGTCTAAATGTGTGTGTCCTCCCCAAATGCGTATGTTGAAATCCTGACCTTCAAAGGTGATGATGGTTTTAGGAGGTTGGGCCTTTAGGGAGAGTTTGAATCATGAGGGAGAATCCTCATCAGTGAGATTAGTGTTAGTCACTCAGTCATGCCCGACTCTTTGCGACCCCATGGACTGCAGCCCACCAGGCTCTTCTGTCCATGAGATTTTCCAGGCAAGGATACTGGAGTGGGTTGCCATTTCCTTCTCCAGGGGAATCTTCCTAACCCAGGGATCGAACCCAGGTCTCCTGCACTGCAGGTAGATTCTTTACCGAGTGAGCTACAGTGAGATTAGTGCTTTATAAAAGAGACACCAGAGAGATTACTGGCCCCTTCTGTGATGTGAGGACTCAGTGAGAAGTCTGCAGTCTGCAACGTGAAAGAGGGCTTTCACCAGGACTCTAGCATGCTGACATCCTGCTCTCAGACCTACCACCCTGAGCTCAGACTTCCAGCCCCCAGACAGTGAGCAATAAATTTCTGTTGTTTGAAGCCACACAGTCTGTGGTATATCATTACAACAGGCCAAATGGATTAGGAAAACTCCCTTTGCTTTCTGCAGTTTGCCTTAACATGGTATTTGTTAGACAATGATATGAATTACCTAGATGAAGATTGATATATATTAAGAAAAGTATTTCTGTAAGGTATCTAAGTATAAGAACTCATGCTTCCTTGAGTTTTTTTTTTTTTCTATTTCTTAAATTAACCGTCACTGCTACAATAATATTAGGCTATTGTTTTTGTTTAGCTGGTAAGTTGTGTCTGACTCTTTTTGTGGCCCCATGGACTGTAACCTGTCAGGCTCCAATATCCATGGGGTTTCCCAGGCAAGAATACTGAGTGGGTTGCCATTTCGTTCTCCGGGGGATCTTTCTGACCCAGGAATCGAACCCACGTTTCCTGCCTTGGCAGGCAGATTCTTTACCCCTGAGTCACCAGGGAAGCCCAACAGTATTAGGTGGTTTCTATTAAATAAATTAGATTTAATTAATTGCATATGCACATAGACATCTAAGGCTCCAATTGGTTCATGGCTTTTTATTCAATAACTACAGAGAAAAAGGAGATGAAACATCTAAGCTCTGTTTTTAACAGTTGCAAAAGTCCTGTTTTCTTATATGAATGATAATGATCCCTCTGAACTGAATAACTATTGTTCTCATTCTTCTCACGGCTGGCAGATGATATAGTAGAGACAGCCCTAATTACCTGATGGTCTATGAATAAACAAGGGGAAGATCAGTAGTTTTGTGATTTAATCACTGAATAAAATTAGTGTGGGACTCATTAATTTCCTTTTATATAGAAACCACCATAAAAAGGCTCTTTTAACTGATTTCAGCATTATTACTACTATTTAGAAATTTTAAGTAATATTATCTCATACAATTTTCCTCCAATAGTAATACTTTCTCTGCTGGAGATGTTATTGAGAAGCTATTTAAATTACTGAGGCATTAAAAAAACTAACTTAATTGAAATATAATGTGAAACTTTTAAGTATACATTTGATAAGTTTTGACAAATTTATACAGCCATATAAGAATCATACAATCAAGAAATAGAACATTTCTATTACCCCTGGGGTCATCTCAGTCAATTCCACCCTCACCCCTACTCCCAGCCCAGGCGACCACTAGTTCAGTTCAGTTCAGTTGCTCAGCCATGTCCGACTCTTTGTGACCCCATGGACTGCAGCACGTGAGGCCTCCCTGTCCATCACCAACTCCTGGAGTTTACTCAAACTCATGTCCATTGAGTCAGTGATGCCATCCAACCATCTCATCCTCTGTCGTCCCCTTCTCCTCCGGTCTTCAATCTTTCCCAGCATCAGGGTCTTTTCAAGTGAGTCAGGCAACCACTAATGTGCCTTTTATTCCTATAGATTCTGTCTCTATAGATTATATTCATGTTTTTAATTCTATTTCCTCTCATCTAGTAAGAGTATTTTCCAGTGATTAAGAAATAAACCAATTATATCAGAGATCCAAATAAACTAAAGACCTTTTTTTTTAATTAGAAATTACTGAATGCTTACACTTTTCCGCCATTCTCTTAGCAGCTTCTTGCAGTCCCATTTTAACACTGTGAATGAATTAATAAACACTCAATTACAAATCAGTTTCACTGTATAGCCCACACAGTAGTCATTTGACAACTGGATATTGTATGTGCTATGTTTTAGGCATTCTGTCAACTGCCGATGTATGAAGTTAGGAAAAATATAATATCAGCTGAAGGACGTAAAGCATAGTTGGCAATTAGAATTTTGGTTGATGAGTATGTACAGGAGCTTTTGGAAATGTATATAGGAATAGGCAGTACAATCTTGGGGCTCATAGAAAAAGTTTGAAGAAAGTGATATCTCACATGAGACCTGAAAAAGGGAAAAAATTTGCAGGTGAAGATGCCAGAAAAATAAGTTCAGTGATAATAAAAGAGCTTGAAAAACAGTCAAGAGCTTCAACATTCAGCTGAAGCTCAAAAGTAAGGTAAAGAGCAAAGCTCTTGAAATTTGCCTTATAGGATTTGTACTGAGTACAATAGGAAGCCACAGGAAGCATTTAAGCGGTGATGACATCATTATGTTTTGGCAGGCTTATTCTTGGTTTGATGAGGAATGTTGATCATAGTTTGCAAAATGTCAAAAATTATGTTAATATAAAAATGCTATAGGTTTGGAAAGGGGCAGACATATTTGAATATATTCAAGAGAAAATCAACAGTAATTGGAAAATTTTTTAAATTTTATTTTATTTTTAAACTTTACAATATTCTATTAGTTTTGCCAAACATCAAAATGAATCCGCCACAGGTATACCCGTGCTCCCCATCCTGAACCCTCCTCCCTCCTCCCGCCCCATACCCTCCCTCTGGGTCGTCCCAGTGCACCAGCCCCAAGCATCCAGTATCGTGCATCGAACCAGGACTGGTGACTCATTTCATACATGATATTATACATGTTTTAATGCCATTATCCCAAATCATCCCACACTCTCCCTCTCCCACAGAGTCCATAAGACTGATCTATACATCAGTGTCTCTTTTGCTGTCTCATACACAGGGTTATTGTTACCATCTTTCTAAATTCCATATATATGCGTTAGTATACTGTATTGGTGTTTTTCTTTCTGGCTTACTTCACTATGTATAATAGGTTCCAGTTTCATCCACCTCATTAGAACTGATTCAAACGTATTCTTTTTAATGGCTGAGTAATACTCCATTCTGTATATGTACCACAGCTTTCTTATCCATTCATCTGCTGATGGGCATCTAGGTTGCTTCCATGTCCTGGCTATTATAAACAGTGCTGCGACGAACATTGCTTGGAGAGAGGGTTTCTGAATTTGATGAGTGAAAGATTAAATTATTTATTGAGATATAGGAAGACTAAAAATATGTCCACTTTAAGGTGCTTATATTTCTTAGAATATTTCTAATGAGTGAAAGAGCATTTATATATTCTTTATATAAATACACTAATTGTTAACAATGTGTCATTCCCTGTCTCTCTTTCTACACACTCACACACATGCACACTCATGTTTAAAAGTAATTTATAAATATCATGACACTTCAGCCCTAAATTTGTCAGCATACATCCCCTAAAAATACATTTTACTACTGAACCATAATTATCACATTATTCAAGAAATGTAACATTGGCACTTTATTGTTATCCAATATGCTATGGGTGCATGCATGCTAAGTCACTTCAGTTGTGTCCAACTCTGTGTGACCCTGTGAACTGCAGCCTACTAGGCTCCTCTGTCCAGGAGACTCTCCAGGAAAGAATACTGGAGTGGGTTGCCATGCCTTCCTCCAGGGGATTTTCCCAACCCAGGAATCTAAGCTGAGTCTCTTGTGTTTTCTGCATAGCAGTCAGATTCTTTACCGCTGACCAACGGGGAAGCCCCTCATATGCTGTAGTCCTTATCAAAATTCCCAATTGTTCCAAACATGTCTTTTAAACATAGTCACTAAATTGCTCCTCTACACACAAACAAACACATCTTATCTATAGCAAATATATATAGTAAAGTGTTCACTTCTGTGTAGTAGCACATACTTTCAAATTCTTATGAGTTCAAGATTTTCTTCAGAAAACAGATTTACTTCACTTTTAGAGGGTGAGAATGAGGGTTACAGTATAATCTGGAGATGATAAAAACAGAATGAAAGCTACCCTAAGGATCCTCATAAAATGTTTCACAATTTTTATTTGACTTAGACAATTTATCCACATATAAGCAACATGTCTTCATATCTGACATGGCTATAACTCTTTTCATGATTTTCTGCCTCCAGCAAAATTCTTCCAACTTTACAAAGAATTATGATTTAAAGCCTAGAGTTTCTCAACCTTATTTTTGCTTTTGTTTTATTTAAGCATAAAAGCTGTGTTGTATTTCATGGAATTATCACATACTCTGTCACACATGTACACACATTAGAATTTAGGAATTGGAAGGAAATTGTCTAAGTCAAAACACAAATCAATTACATGAAATAAAAGTGGCCCAAATTGGAAAAGAAAAAGCAAAACTGTCACTGTTTGAAGATGACATGATACTATACAGAGGACATCCTAAAGATGCCATCAGAAAACTACTGGAGCCCATCAATGAACTTAGTAAAGTTTCAGGATACAAAATTAATACACAGAATCCCTTGCATTCTTACATACTAACAATGAAAAGTCAGGAAGAAAAATTAAGGAAACAATCTCATTTACCATTGCAACAAAAAGAATAAAATACCTAGGAATAAACTTAAGAGGTAAAAGACCTGTACACAGAAAACTATAAACTCTATGACGCTGATGAAAGAAATTAAAGACTACACAAACAGTTGGAGAGACACACCATCTCCTTGGGTTGGAAGAATCAATATTGTGAAAATGACTAGACTACCCAAAGCAATCTACAGATTCAGTGCAATCTCCATCAAGTTACCAATGGCGTTTTTCGCAGACTTAGAACAAACATATTTGCAATTTGTGTGGAAACACAAAACACCCTAAATAGCCAAAGCAATCCTGAGAAAGAAAAATGAGCTGGAGGAATCAGATTCCCTGACTTCAGACTGTACTTCAAAGCTATAGTAAATAAGACAATATAGTACTGGTACAAAAACAGAAATGTAGATCAATAGAACAAGATAGAAAGCTAGAGATAAACCCATGTACCTATGGTCACCTAATCTATGACAAAAGAGGCCATAATATACAGTGGAGAAAAGACAATTTCTTCAGTATGTGGTGCTGGGACAACTGGATAGCTACATGTAAAAGAAGGAAATTAGAATACTCCCTAACATCATATATAAAAATAAACTCAAAATGGATTAAAGACCTAAATATAAGACCAGACACTATAAAACTCTCAGAGAAAAACATAGACAGAACAGTCTTTAATATAAATCTCAGTAAGATCTTTTTGACCTGTCTCCTAGAATAGTGAAAATAAAAACAAAAATAAATAAATGGGACCTGATTAAACTTAGAGCTTTTTGCACAGCAAAGGAAACCATAAAGAATATGAAAAGACAACCCTCAGAATGGGAGAAAACAGTTGCACATAAATACACTGACAAGGAAGTAATCCCCAAAATATATAAGCAGTTCATGCAGCTCTATGTTAAAACAAACAAACAAGCAATCCAATCAAAAAATGGGTGCAAGAAGATCTAAATAGATACTTCTCCAAAGAAGACATACAGATGACCAACAGACACCTGAAAAGATGCTCAACATCACTAATTATCAGAGAAATGCAAATCAAAACTATAGTGAGGTATCACCTCACACCAGTCAGAATGGAAATCACAAAATCTACAAACAATAAATGTTGGAGAGGGTGTGGAGAAAAGGGAACATCTTACACTATTGTGGGGAATGTAAACTGGTACAGCCACTGTGGAGAATAGTATAGAGGTTCCTTAAAAACTAAACATAGATCTACCACAGACCTAGCAATCCTACTACTGGACATATGCCCCTAGAAAACCATAACTTGAAAAGACAAATATACCCCAATGTTCATTACAGCACTATTTAAAATAGCCAAGACATGGAAGCAACCTAAATGTCCATCAACAGAGTGGATAAAGAAGAAGTGGAACAGAAATACAGTGCAATATCACTCAGCCATAAGAAGGAATGAAAGTGTGCCATCTACATAGATGTGGATGGACGTAAGAACTGTCGTACAGAGTGAAGTCAGAAAGAGAAAAACAAATATTATACCTAACGCAGATATGTGGAACCTAGAAAAATGGTATAGATGATCTTATTTGCAAAGCAGAAATAGAGACATAGATGTAGAGAACAAATGTATGGATATTAAGGGAAAAGGGGATTGGTAGGGTGAATTGGGAGATTGGGATTGACGAATATACACTATTGATGTTGCTGTTCAGTCTCCCAGTCATGTCCAACTCCTTGCAACCCTATAGACTGCAGCACATCAGGCCTGCCTGTCCCCCACCATATCCCAGAGTTTGCCCAAGTTCATGTCCATACGTTGGTGATTGATACTATATTTAACATAGATAACTAATGGGAACATACTGTATAGCACAGGGAACTCTACTCTATGATCTGTGGTAACCTAAATTCAAAGGAAATCCAAAAAGAGGGGATATATGTAGGCATAAAGCTGCTTCCCTTTGCTTTGTTAGTATAGCAGAAACTCACACAACATTGTAAAGCAACTATACTCCAATAAAAACTAATGAAAAATTCATAGAGGTTAAAATAAGTGAACTAGGTTTATCAGTATCTGTGAATCTAGATAACATTGTTTGGTAAGTGATGCATTAAATAAAATTAGTCACATATGTATCTTTAAAACTATACAATGTGACATACATTTATGCAATAAATGGATAAGGAAGATATATGTTAATTTTAAAGTTCTGCTTACCTCTATATAACATAGTCCTGGGTGGTTTATGAGTGTGTATAACAATGCTAAAAAAAAAAAAAAAAGAAAAGCTTAAACAGATCTGTCAAGTTGTTAACATTCGCTAAGTCTACATATAGTATATTAGTGTGTGCTCAGTTCAGTTCAGTTCAGTCGCTCAGTCGTGTCCGACTCTTCATGACCCCATGAATCAAGCACGCCAGGCCTCCCTGTCCATCACCAACTCCCGGAGTTCACTCAGACTCATGTCCATCGAATCAGTGATGCCATCCAGTCATCTCATCCTCTGTCGTCCCCTTCTCCTCCTGCCCCCAATCCCTCCCAGCATCAGAGTCTTTTCCAATGAGTCAACTCTTCGCATGAGGTGGCCAAAGTACTGGAGTTTCAGCTTTAGCATCATTCCTTCCAAAGAAATCCCAGGGCTGATCTCCTTCAGAATGGACTGGTTGGATCTCCTTGCAGTCCAAGACACTCTCAAGAGTCTTCTCCAACACCACAGTTCAAAAGCATCAATTCTTCGGTGCTCAGCCTTCTTCACAGTCCAACTCTCACATCCATACATGACCACAGGAAAAACCATAGCCTTGATTAGATGGACCTTTGTTGGCAAAGTAATGTCTCTGCTTTTGAATATGCTATCTAGGTTGGTCATAACTTTCCTTCCAAGGAGTAAGCATCTTTTAATTTCATGGCTGCAGTCACCATCTGTAGTGATTTTGGAGCCCCCAAAACTAAAGTCTGACACTGTTTCCACTGTTTCTCCATCTATTTCCCATGAAGTGATGGGACCAGATGCCATGATCTTCGTTTTATGAATGTTGAGCTTTAAGCCAACTTTTTCACTCTCCACTTTCACTTTCATCAAGAGGCTTTTTAGTTCCTCTTCACTTTCTGCCATAACGGTGGTGTCATCTGCATATCTGATGTTATTGATATTTCTCCCGGCAATCTTGATTCCACTTGTGCTTCTTCCAGTCCAGCGTTTCTCATGATGTACTCTGCATAGAAGTTAAATAAGCAGGGTGATAATATACAGCCTTGAGTACTCCTTTTCCTATTTGGAACCAGTCTGTTGTTCCATGTCCAGTTCTAACTGTTGCTTCCTGACCTGCATATAGGTTTCTCAAGAGGCAGGTCAGGTGGTCTGGTATTCCCATTCTCTTTCAGAATTTTCCACAGTTTATTGTGATCCACACAGTCAAAGGCTTTGGCATAGTCAGTAAAGCAGAAATAGATGTTTTTCTGGAACTCTCTTGCTTTTTCCATGATCCAGCGGATGTTCGCAATTTGATCTCCGGTTCCCCTGCCTCTTCTAAATCCAGCTTGGACATCTGGAAGTTCTTGGTTCACATACTGTTGATGTCTGGCATGGGGAATTTTGAACATTACTTTGCTAGCATGTGAGATGAGTGCAATTGTGCAGTAGTTTGAGCATTCTTTGGCATTGCCTTTCTTTGAGATTGGAATGAAAACTGACCTTTACCAGTCCTGTGGCCACTGCTGAGTTTTCCAAATTTGCTGGCATATTGAGTGCAGCACTTTCACAGCATCATCTTTCAGGATTTGAAATAGCTTAACTGGAATTCCATCACCTCCACTAGCTTTGTTTGTAGTGATGTTTCCTAAGGCCCACTTGACTTCACATTCAAGAATGTCTGGCTCTAGATGAGTGATCACACCATCGTATTATCTGGGTCATGAAGATCTTTTTTGTATATTTCTTCTGTGTATTCTTGCCACCTCTTCTTAATATCTTCTGCTTACATCATTCTAATTTTGGAAAACTTTATACTACAAATTTCAAGTATGTGAATTCTTAAGAGTACTCAAGTACATAAGGCAAAAACATAGTCATCATCATCATCATCTCCATTATACAGTTAAAGGGACAGAATAGTGCAGAACAGTTAAATAATTTCATGTATGGTCACATAGCAAGCACAGAACATCCCTTCTAAGCAACACAGCTAGGACTCAAATACAAAATGAGGGATTTAAATTTCAAGATATTTTCACTATACTTCATATTCACTTACTCTGTTGCAATTTTTAACCATTTTAACTAATAAGGAATATTTTAGTATTAAGGGTATAGTGATACTATCTAATAATAAGGACAACTTTCAAATGATTCATTATAGGTTAAGAACTGTACTCCATACCTTATTTCTTTTTTTCCTTTAATTCTTTCACTTAATCTTCACAACAGTCTTATAAAATAGGTATTATTGTTATCATCTCTCACTTTATAAGTGAGGAAACATTACCTGATCTCTTATATACTGGAATTAAATCCTTATAGGAATTAACTTTTTATATCTAAGCTTTTCACTATGCATTGGACCATTGCTTTATTAACTCATCATCATTTATTACTAAAGAGATAAAGCATTAAGTGATTTAATAAAATATAACTATAAATTTCACAGTTAATTTTAGTGAAATACAGAACTTTACCAGTCAATCCTAAAGGAAATCAGTCCTGAATATTCACTGAAAGGACTGATGCTGAAGCTGAAACTCCAATATTTTGGCCACCTGATGTGAAGAACTGACTCATTGGAAAAGACCCTGATGCTGGGAAAGTTTGAATTCAGGATAAGGGGACGACAGAGGATGAGATGGTTGGATGGCATCACCAACTCAATGGACATGAGTCTGAGTAGGCTCTAGGAGTTGGTGATGGACAGGGAAGCCTGGCATGCCGCAGTCCATGGCACAAAGAGTCGAACACAACTGAGCAACTGAAATGAACTGATGAACTAAAAGCCCAAATTAGTATTTAATTTCCATTAAGATGGAAATTTGGACAGTAACAAGGACTCTTTCTGTCATTTGTATGTGTGTATTTTTGTAACAATGCAGATAATAGATAGATATATAAATATATAGAAAAATCTGTCCTAAAAGAATTATAATTATAAATATACAATAAACAATGAAGTTAGAAAATCAAAACTTTGAAGGTACCATATTAATTAATCTAAGCAAAACAAACAAAGAACAATGATGCTAAAATTAGTTTGTGAAAGTTTGATGAGTAACAGTATTTCATAAGGTTTCAAAGTTTCTTTCCAAAAAATTTGTTGACAACAAATTAAAAAATAATAGATTTCTTTATAATGGATAAAAATAGTAGATCTTAAAGTTGTCTTATGTTGTGAATAATTGCATATTACTGTTTGTGGGTTACCTATCAATTAAGTTGATTAAAAATACCAGAAACATATATAAAGCATCAGGAGGGGACTTCAAGGAGTAATGGGAATATTTCCATATCTTGAATATAAGGGTTATTACATGGGTGTATCTCTGTCAAAATTTGTCCAACTACACTTACAATGAGTATATTTTATTTTATGTAAATTGTAACTCAGTAAAGTTGGTTATAAACATTCCACCTAAGCTTATTACCTGTTAGATTTCACTTTACATTTTAGTGAAGGTTATCTCATTATTTTTTACTATATCAGGATTTCTGTTACATCTTTATTCATCACTATCTTGATTTCAATTTCTCTATCTACCTCTTACTCTATATCTAATTACAAAATCAGCTATTATGTTTCTTTATTACTTGAATTTTTCATGATGCAATATTTCAAAACAATTTGAAAAATTATTTAAAAATCATGTATCAACTGTATACTGACACAATAGGTCTATATTATCATGATATTGGTATATAAATATTGTTACTTATTAAATATCCTTCATTATATGTTATTCATATTTTTGAATTATGTTTATAGTGATTAATATTTAATGGATTTATTTGTTCACATATTGCCAATAATTTCCTTTAATATGTTTTTTTAAGGTGTTAAGGTATTTGAATACTGTTTAGTTTTGTGATAATCCCATAGTACACTCAGAAAAGTGGCTGAGCAACAGGATAGCAGGTATTCATTTTTTGACACCAATAGATAGTCTAATTTTATTTTAAAACATTCATTTCTTAAGGGCAAGAGGTTTAAAGTATATCAATAATTTTATTTGAATTTTACCAATACAAAGTTGAATGTTTTTATATTTTTCACTGACATTTGTATTTCTTTTACAGATTTATTTGTTCAATGGCTTATATTGTACATTTTTAAATTAAGACATTTACTCTCCTTTTCTTGATTTTTAAAAGTTTCTCACATGTTAAATAATCTGATATTTTTGATATATTCTACAAATATTTTAGCATTTTCTGTATTACTTTTGCCTATTTTTTTCTTTTTAATAGAGGATGTTTTACATTTGATTATTTCATATGCTATTTCTTTTGATACATGAAGATATACAGCATTGGTTTCCAGTTAATCACTTATTCTCAAATTGTATATTTATAAGCCATTCATACTAATTTAATTCCAGCCAAGGGTGTTCAAAATAAATTTTTCGTTCTAGATTTACTAACTCAAAAATGATACTGTTGTGAAGATTAAATCAATAAATGCATATCCCAGACTCATTCATTTTCTCTCCTTTACAGCACTTACTATTGCCTGAATTTACTTTATTTTCAGGCCTTCGTCTTCCTCTTTCTAGTTAAATATTGCTTTGTAACAAAGGACCCCCAAATTGTAGCTTAAACTACAGTTTATTCCTATCGCTCACATTTCTGTAGTTGACTGGACTCACAGGTGTGGTGCTTGCTTGGGAGATTCCACTGAGCTGTGTGTCCAAGATGGCTCACTCATAGGACTGGAGAAGCAGGCTGTCAGCTGAGAGCTCAGCCACACTCCATTCATTGTTCATACCACCATTTCTTTCCATTGGTCATACAAGTTGCGAAAACCAAATTCAAAGGAAGTGGAATATTTTCTCTCAGTAACAAGAATAACAAAAGATTGTGACCATATTTAATTTGCCAGTCTTCCCCATCTCCTTGATGGATGGAGCATCTGTTTTTTTTAACTGCTAGTTCTCAAAAACCCAGACATTGCTTGGGACTCTCCAAACCTATGTCTCATTATTATAAGAGACCATTATTATAAGAGACCTATGTCTCTTATTATTGTTCCTGATATATTCCATTACTCTACTTATTTTTTGCACCAATACCATACATTTTACTTGAATTAATCCCACTTATTTGTATATACACAGAAAATTGAAATCAAGCTCTTAGAAAGATATCTACTAAGATTCTCAGTAGCTAAGATATGGGAACAATGGAAATATCCACTGACAGACAAATGGATACAGAGTGTGTTATATACATATAATTGAATACTATTCAGCCTTAAAAAAGAGATAAGCCATACCACTTATTGGTCCACAAGGGTGGACCTGAAAGATATTATGCTAAGTAAAATAAGTAAGTGACTGGTGGGCACATACACTATGATCTCCTTTATAAGGGATATCTAAAATAGTCAAACTTACAAGTGGTTTTGAGAGGATGGGGAGAGAGGCAAATGGAAAGTTGAGTTCAGGTTTTTACTATAAAGTTATAGTTATACAAGATAAATAGATTCTAGAGATCCGCTGTACAACATAGTGCCTATAGTTGGCAATATATTATTGAACACTCAAAATTTCATGAAGTGGGTATGCCTCAAAAAAATGGAAAAAGGCACAAGAAAAAAATTTAAGTGGTGAATGCTTATCACCTTGATTGTGGAGATGATACGGGTATTTACATCTGTCTAAACTGATCAGATTGTACACATTTAACATGTGAAGTTTTTGTATATCAATTATACCTCAATAAAGTTGTAAAAATACTCTAGTTTTATAATATGGTTTAGTATCTGACAGGGCTGTGTGTATATATTTTATTGATCTACATGAACAAGAAAGACTCTTTATTTCCAATCTGTATCTTATTTTGAGAATAATTTGTTGATTGGGGGTGTTAACGATGAGAAAAAGTTTTATTTTCTAATTTGGCAAGTTCTGGATTGTATATGCCATCAAAATTCTGCTTACCAACTTATTTTTGAGCCTATCTCTTAGTTTTAGTTTTCATTTTGCGCAGCAAAAAAAGCAAAGCCCAAGTTGTCAACATTCTATTTTCCCTGGAGTTCTTCTTGTGCAGTTCCAAAAATTCATTAGGTTTATTTTCAATCTTCTAAGTAACCTTACATGAGAGTTTTACCAAATACTTCATCACTACAAAACACATGTCTCCAATTTCTCATCCTCCTAAAACAGTTCCCTTGACATTTTCTGAGTCTCTTCTGTTTCCTCAGGGCCTGCTGCTTGTTGCAAAGGTGATGCCAGATAAATTTAGGTTTTTATAATGGCAGTACACCTCTTCTGGTACCAGTTTCTCAATCAGTCGTTTCTTACTACCCACCACAAAAGCTCAGAATCATTACTTAGCTTGTGACTTTGCAGATAAGCTGGAGGGTAGGCTTATCCCAGCTGGATCTACTTCCTGAACCAGCAAACTACGAAACCATGTTCTTCTCAGGGTGAAAGCAGAGATGTGTTATATACATGCTTTTCTGGCTTTCTGTCAAGTTATTCCCATCAATATTCCTTTGGCCAAAGCACATCATAGGGCTAATACTAAACCAAGGGGCATGGGAAATATATTCTACCTGGTTAGTGGTGGGGTGGAGGGGAGCAGCTGGAAAATCACATTGTACAAAGGATGCAAATATTTAAATTAATAAAGCCTTAAAAAATCTACAGTCAAAGCAACCTCTGCTTTGCTGATGCAGGGTTATTTCATTTCATACTTATGTTGAAGTACAGGCCTTCGGCATTTTGTCTATGAACACAGGCTTTCTGGAAACAGCATAAAATGTACCAGAACAAAAATGAATGCAATGTTTTCAGGGCATTTTGCTTTCTAAAATATTATCAGTAAGGATTAACAAATAGGCAGCATTGATTGGTTGTTGAGCTCCTGTACTAAGACACAAGCTTCCGTGGTTCAAATCTCATTTTTCTCTGGTACTAAGTTGACTAGTTTTTAGTTGTTTTTACAGATTTCTTATACTTTCTTTTCCTCCATTTTCTTTAAGAAAAATGTGATTATGATAGTACCTAGCTCATGGGAATTTCATTAGGATTAAATGAGTTAATACATGTAAAAGCACATAAAGCAATGCTTTATATATTACAAGTACTAAGATTAGGAAAGGTTATTCTGAGGGATGATATTTCAGTAGCTAGTTGAACAATAAAGCAAAATCAGCCAAGGAAATATATATAAGATCATTCTAGGCAGAAGATACGATAATAGAAAAGCCCGAAGGAAAAAAGATCTTGACATCACTGAGGAGCAGGAAGAGAGTTAGTATATTGTTCATTCATACACTTGAGTTCCTTCAATGAAGATAAAGATCAATGCTTCATTACCACACTTTTAGCATTTTAAATTTTTATTAAAATTGAGGCTTTTTACTTAATTCCTGGTAGACTTGCCTATCTTGCTATCTACACTCCCTTCACAAAATAGAATTTTGAAACTGAATTATCATATTTTCCTCAAGGAGTCACATTTTTCCTCCTTAATCAAAATGAATACATTCTCCAGATCCCACAAATAACTGGGATTTTCCTTAGATTTCTCAGCACTTTTATCTTATTTATTCAGGTTTTATAGCTCCTATGAGGTATCTCTTAATGAAAGTGAAAGAGGAGAGTGAAAAAAGTTGGCTTAAAACTCAACATTCAGAAAACTAAGATCACAGCATCTGGTCCCATCACTTCATGGCAAATAGATGGAAAAACACTGGAAATGGTGACAGACTTTATGTTTTTGGGCTCCAAAATCACTGCAGATGGGAACTGTAGCCATGAGATTAAAAGATGCTTTCTCCCTGAAAGAAAAGCTATGACCAACCTAGACAGCATATTAAAAAGCAGAGACATTATTACTTTGCCAAAAAGGTCCATCTAGTCAAAGCTATGGTTTTTCCAGTAGTCATGTATGGATGTGAAAGTTGGATTATAAAGAAAGCTGAGTGCCAAAGAACTGATGCTTTTGAACTGTGGTGTTTGAGAAGACACTTGAGAGCCCCTTGGACTGCAGGAGATCCAACCAGTGAATCCTAAAGCAAATTAGGCCTGAATATTCATTGGCAGGATTGACGCTGAAGCAGAAACCCCAATACTTTGGCCACCTGATGGGAAGAACTGACTCATTGGAAAAGACCCTGATGCTGGGAAAGACTGAAGGCAGAAGGAGAAGGGGACAACAGAGGATGAGATGGTTGGATGGCATCACCAACTCTATGGACATGAGTTTGAGTAGGCTCTGAGAGTTGGTGATGGACAGAGGAGCCTGGTGTGCTGCAATCCATAGGATCACAAAGAGTTGAACATGACTGAATGACTGAACTGAACTGAAGTGATGAGGTATCTGAAATACTGTCTTTTCCCTTATTGTATCTTCATTTACTGTATCAATCCAGTTCATAATCACTTCATTGATGATCTATCTCCTAGTTCACTTTAGTCAATGTTTAAGCAGATGTTAGGTTACTAGTTATAACTATGTTTCTTTATATAGCAATTGTCACTCCTCAAACTGCTACCCCTACTCTTGCTTAAATAGTGTTTCCACTGATGAGAAGACTATCATAGTGAAGAGTCCTCAGCATCACAACAGGATCTTCAGTGTTTCCATTAATAATTATCTAAGTAATTTACTTAATATTTCCAAGACTAAAGGTCTTCAACTTTAAAATAGCATAAGTGATATTTCATTCATTCATTTTTCAAACCATCTAGTCTTTCAAACATATATACATTCAATAAATATCTATTGTTCACTAAAGTCCAGAGTCTCAACTATAAGTAAGAGATAAAATAAATAACAATAAAACTTCATTTACAAAGAACACTATTCTCACCATTCGTATTTTTGTTTATATTTCAAAGCAAATCAAACACAGACAAATGAGTTTAAATATAGTAGTTCAAGAAAAGTATATTATCAAAATCAGATTTTCTTAGATACCCATTTAAAACTTTATCCTTTGTCCATCTAAAAACAGTATTTTTCTGACATGGCAATTAAAATTTTTTTCGTTTATTAGATAAAAACAATAAAAATGTACTCATTATGGTTTCTCCAGACTTACTTCCCTAGAATAGTTTTGTAGGAAACATTAAAGAAAGGATCATTTGGGGGTGCTTAATTTTCAGGTGTGACAATGACTAATACAATCTTTGTTTTAAACAAATCTTTCTTGTCCTTGCCAATGCATACTTTAATTAAATTGATATCAATGAAGGTAATACAGCATAAAACATTACAGTGGATTTAATGTTCACTAACTTAATGTTCACTATACTATTTAGATTGGGATAATTAAACCTGGCATTTTTATTAAAGAAAAAACACATCAATTTAAGATTTCTCTTTAATGAATTTATTTGGTAGTAAAATCTTTATCATTAAATATTTAAAAGAGCTTATGAATATATTTTATTCCCTCAAATATACTAATGAATTTTTAATACTAAACAAATGTTCTGTTTTATTTCTTTTTTCTCTTCTCGCTCTGTGTATGTTTTATTTCATCTTTCCAATACTCTTTATTAATGTTTAAAATTGATTTCAACAGACTGTTTATAACTCATAAGAAACCTTAATGTGGACATCTTTTCTTTTTTTTTCTGTATAGATGAAATAGTAAATCCTGGCTTCACAGACTTTAAGACTAAAGGAAGGGAGGATTTAAAAGAGGATTTAATATATTTATAGGCCAAAGACTAGGAAAGTCGTGTCCTCAAATGTTCTGCCTTCTTCAGTGGAAAGCTTTCTAACTCTTAAGGATTAAGATCCTCAGGTGAAATTTTCACTTCCCTTTGCTAGACTCAGATTCAGCTCTCAAACATAATTAACTTAAAATAAGAGCCTTTAAAGTATCTTGCCAAAATCTAAATGATATTTCACAGTAAGATCATGGAATAATCTTGTTCAAACTGCATAGAGTGCTCTTCTATAACACTCTGCTTTGGGGAACACTTCCAGCTATCACAGGTCTGATTTATATTAAGGTGGCCCTCTGTGATTTATTCATGATTTTTCTTTTCTCTTTGGCCTCAATTTTTTTCCTTTAATTTTAATTTTATTGATATATAGTTGATTTACAATGTGTTAGTTTCACATATACAGCAAAGTGATTCAGTTTTATGTATACACACACACATATACATATATTCATTCTTTTTAGATCCTTTATTCTTATAGGTTATCACAGAATATGGAGTAGAGGTCCTGGTGCTACACAGTATGTCCTTGTTGGTTATCTGTCTTATTTATGCAAGACATAAGACATGTGTATGTTTATCCCAACCTCCACACTTATCCCCTCTTCCTCACCCCTGTGTTTCCCCTTTGATAAATGAGTTTGCTTTTGATATATGTAAGGCTATTTCTGTTTTGAAAATAGTGCATTTGTATCATTTTTTAAGATTAGATTCCATGTATGTGTGGTATCGTATCATATTTGCCTTTCTCCCTCTGACTTCCTTCACTTAGTACGATAATCTCTCTAGGTCCATCTGTGTTGCTGTAAATGGCATTATTTGTTCTTTTTATAGATGAGTAATATTCCATTGTATATATGGACCATCTCTTCTTTATCTTCTGTCAGCGGGCATTTAGGTTGCTTCCATATCTTTGCTATTGTAAATAGTGTTGTAATGAACACTGGGGTGCATGTATCTTTGTATTATTTTGAATTACGGTTTTCTCTGGGTATATTCCCAGGAGTGGAATTGCAGGATCATGTGGTGGTTCTACTTTAAGTTTCTTAGGGAACCTCCATACTATCTCCATAGTGTTTGTACCAATTTACATTCCCAGCAACATTGTGGGAGAGTTCCCTTTTCTCCAAACCTTCTCCAGCGTTCATTATTTTTGGACGTTGTAATGATGACCATTCTGACCAGTGTGAAGTGATTCTTCACTGTAGTTTTGATTTACACTTCTCTGATAATTAGTGATGTTGAGCATCTTTTCATGGGTCTGTTGGTCATTTGTATGTCTTCTTTGGAAAAATGTCTACTTCGATCTTCCACCCATATTTTGACTGGATTGTTCGTTTTTTTGACATAGAGTTGCATGAGCTGCTGATATATTTTAGAGATTGATGCATTGTTAGTTGCTTCATTTGCAAATATTTTTTCCCATTCTTTGTGATGCCTTTTAGTTTTCTTATTGTTTCCTTTGCTGTTCAAGAGCTTTTAAGTTTAATAAGTTCCCATTTATTTTTGTTTTTATTTTCATTACTCTAGGAAGTGGATCAAAAAATATATAACTGCAATTTATGCCCAAGGGTGTTCTGTCTATGTTTTCCTTTAGAGTTTTAGTGTCTGGCCTTACATTTTGATCTTTGATCTATTTTGAGTTTATTTTTGTATATGGTGTTAGGGAATATTCAAATTTCATTATTTTACATGTTGCTGCCTAATTTAAGAGGAGAAGGCGATGGCACCTCACTCTAGTACTCTTGCCTGGAAAATTCCATGGACAGAGGAGCCTGGTAGGCTGCTGTCCATGGGATCACGAAGAGTCAGACACGACTGAGTGACTTCACTTTCACTTTTCACTTTCATGCATTGGAGAAGGAAATGGCAACCCACTCCAGTGTTCTTGCCTGGAGAATCCCAGGGATGAGGGAACCTGGTGGGCTGCCGTCTATGGGGTCACATAGAGTCGGACACAACTGAAGTGACTTAGCAGCAGCAGCCTAATTTAAGAAACCTTTCTCCATTGTATATTCTTGCCTCTTTTGTTTTAGATTATCATAGGTGTGTGGGGTTATTTCTGAGATTTATATCCTGTTCCATTGATCTGTATTTGTTTTAGTGGCAGTACCATACTGTTTTATTTCTGTAGCTTTGTAGTATGACTTTAAGTCAGAAAGCCTAACTCCTTTAGCTCTGTTTATCTTTCTCAAGATAGTTCTGGTTATTTGGGCTT
Organism: Bos javanicus; assembly: GCF_032452875.1. NCBI lineage: Eukaryota > Metazoa > Chordata > Mammalia > Artiodactyla > Bovidae > Bos > Bos javanicus. The sequence continues at coordinate 79,160,874 of NC_083876.1, read as the reverse complement.
TTTGGGTATCAGTATTTTAGATGCAGAAGAATTTAATACATGATTTGTATTTTTATTATTTATATTTTATGAATTGGTTCTAAAATTGCATTTTTTCTAAAAATTCATTTTTCCTGCATATTATTTACCTCTTCTTAGTTCGAGATCATGTTCTCTTAAGTGTAGGTACTGAAGACAAGAAAATTCCTTAGGACACTTTTTAATCATATCAAGGTAAATGATAATCAGGGTCTAGATTTCTTTGTTTTGCTTAATGTTCATTAACAGTAATCTTTGTTTTGCTTAATGTCCTTTAACAGTAAATTTTATTAACTTTCTATTAATTTATCAAATGAATTAAAATTAAATTATTTGTCTTATTTTGTACGAAGACCTTCTAGAACTAACACCTGAAAAAGATGTCCTTTTCATCATAGGGGACTGGAATGCAAAAGTAGGAAGTCAATAAATACCTGGAATAACAGGCAGATTTGACCTTGGAATACAGAATGAAGCAGGGCAAAGTCTCATAGAGTCTCATGGTCATAGCAAACACCCTCTTCCAACAACACAAGAGAAGACTCTACACATGGACATCACCAGATGGTCAATACCGAAATTAGATTGATTACATTCTTTGCAGCCAAAGAGGGAGAAGCTTGATACAGTCTGCAAATAAAGACTGGGAGCTGATTGTGGCTCAGATCATGAACTTCTTCTTGCAAAATTCAGACTTTAGTTGAAGAAAGTATGGAAAACCTCTCGACCATTCAGATATGACCTAAATCAGATCCCTTATGATTATGCAGTGGAAGTGACAAATAGATTCAAGGGAATAGATCTGATAGACTTACTGCCTGAAGAACTATGGACAGAGGTTCACGACATTGTATAGGAGGCAGTGATCCAGACCATCCCCAAGAAAAAGAAATGCAAAAAGGCAAAATGGTTGTCTGAGGAGGCCTTACAAGTAGCTGAGAAAAGAAGAGAAGTGAAAGGCAAAGGAGAAAAGGAAAGAGACACTGGTTTGAATGCAGAGTTCCAAAGAATAGCAAAGAGAGATAAGAAAGCCTTCCTCAGTGATCAGTGCTAAGAAATAGAGGAAAACAATAGAATGGGAAAGACTAGAGATCTCTTCAAGAAAATTAAAGATACCAAGGGAACACTTTATACAAAGATGGGCTCAATAAAGGACAGAAATGGGATGGACCTAACAGAAGCAGAAGATATTAAGAAGAGGTGGCAGGAATACAGAGAAAAACTATACGAAAAACATCTTCATGACCCAGATAACCATGATACTGAGATCACTAACCTAGAGCCAGACATCCTGGAATGCAAAGTCAATTGGGCCTTAGGAAGCACCACTACGAACAAAGCCAGTGCAGGTGATGGAATTCCAGTTGAGCTATTTCAAATCCAAAAAGATGATGCTGTGAAGGTGCTGTACTTCACAAATTTGGAAAACTCAGCAAATGTGGAAAACTCAGCAGTGGCCATGGGACTGGAAAAGGTCAGTTTTCATTCCAATCCCAAAGAAAGGCAATGCCAAAGAATGTTCAAACTACTGCACCATTGCACTCATTTCACACACTAGCAAAGTAATGCTCAAAATTCTTCAAGCTAGACTTTGACAGTATGTGAACCGAGAATTTCCAGTTGTTCAAGCTGGATTTAGAAAAGGCAGAGGAACCAGAGATCAAATTGCCAACATCCATTGGATCCTAGAAGAAGCAAGGGAGTCCAGAGAAACATCTACTTCTGCTTTATTGACTATGCCAAAGACTTTGACAATGTAGTTCAGAACAAACTGTGGAAAATTCTGAAAGAGATGGGAATACTGGACCATCTTACCTGCCTTCTGAGAAATCTGTATGCAAGTCAAGATGCAACAGTTAGAACCACACATTGAACAATGGACTGGTTCCAAATTGGGAAAGGAATACGTCAAGGCTGTATATTGTCACCCTGCTTATTTTATATGCAAAATACATCATGAGAAATGCAGGGCCGGATGAAGCACAAGCTTGGATCAAGATTGCGGGGAAAAATATCAATAACCTTAGATATTCAGATGACACCATCCTTATGGCAGAAAACGACGGCCAGAGGAGAAAGGGATTACAGAGGATAAGATGTTTGGATGGCATCACCTACTGAATTGACATGAGTTTGAGCAAGCTCCTGGAGTTGGTGATGGACAGGAAAGCCTGGCATGCTGCTGTCCATGGGGTCGGAAAAAGTTGGACATGACTGAGTGACTGAACCAAACTGTCTTATTTTTGGAACTCAGTCTTCTTTTAAAGAAATTTGTATGCTTTTCTCACCTTAATCATGGTTACAAGACACTTTTGTATATATGATCCATTTACTGGTATTGTTTTTGTTCATTTGCTGAGTTGTGTCTAGCTCCTTACAACCCCATAAACTGCAACATACCAGGCTCTTCTGTCCTACACTATCTCCCAAAGTTTGCTCAAACTCATGTCCATTGAGTCGGTGATGTTATCTGACCAAATCATCCTCTGTCGTCCCCTTCTCCTCCAGCCTTCACTCATTCCCAGCATCAGGGTCTTTCCCAGTGAGTTGGCTCTTTGCATCAGGTGGCTCAAGTATTAGAGCTTCAGCTTCAAAATCTGTCCTTCCAACGAATATTCAAGGTTGATTTCCTTTAGGATTGAGTGATTCCATCTGCTTTCCGTCCAAAGGACTCTCAAGAGTCTTCTCCATCACCGCAATTCAAAAGCATCAGTTCTTCAGTGTTCAGCCTTTATAGTCCAACTAGCATATCTGCACATGATTACTGAAAAAAAAACACATACCTTTGACTATCTAATCTCATTTAGTTATTACTGTTGATTTCTTTATAAATGATCACTTGTGAATTGTAGTAACTAAACTCTTTATGTTGGTGAAAAGTAATTGCAGTTTCAGATTGTGGATTTCAAATCATTATAGCCTAGCTATAGCTAGGCTCAAATGCATATTTATTCATCAAAATAAGAACCATTATAATCAACATATTTGTGCCAGTGAGAAATAATTTTGTCTATTCCTTTAGTTAAAACATCCACGCTTTGGTATTCAACAAGCTTTTATAAAGCATTTTCTGCCCCCTGCTGGTTGTGGAAACATTTTCCATGCAAAAAGTTGTTGAGATGTGAAGAACTGGTAGTCAGTTCAGTCAGTTCAGTTCAGTTCAGTTGCTCAGTCGTGTCTGACTCTTTGTGACCCCATCAACACAGCACTCCAGGCCTCCCTATCCATCACCAACTCTCGGAGTCCACTCAAACCTATGTCCATTGAGTTGGTGATGCCATCCAACCATCTCATCTTCTGTTGTCCCCTTCTCCTCCTGCCCCCAGTCTTTCCCAGTGTCAGGGTCTTTTCAAATGAGTCAGCTCTTTGCATCAGGTGGCCAAAGTATTGGAGTTTCAGCTACAACATCAGTCCTTCCAATGAACACCCAGGACTGATCTCCTTTAGGATGGACTGGTTGGATCTCCTTGCAGTCCAAGGGACTCTCAAGAGTTTTCTCCAACACCACAGTTCAAAAGCATCAATTCTTTGGCACTCAGCTTTCTTTATAGTCCAACTCTCACATGCATGCATGACCACTGGAAAAATGATAGCCTTGATTAGATGGACCTTTGTTGGCAAAGTAATGTTTCTGGTTTTTAACATGCTATCTAGGTTGGTCATAACTTTCCTTCCAAGGAGCAAGTGTCTTTTAATTTCATGGCTGCAATCACCATCTGCAGTGATTTTGGAGCCCAGAAAAATAAAGTCAGCCACTGTTTCCCCATCTATTTGCCATGAAGTGATGGGACTGGATGCCATAATCTTCGTTTTCTGCATTTTGAGCTTTAAGCCAACTTCTTCACTCTCCTCTTTCACTTTCATCAAGAGGCTCTTTAGTTCTTCTTCACTGGTTAGTCAGTTGGTGAGAAATCAGGTGAATATGGCAGATGAGGAAAAATTTCATAGCCCAATTCATCTAACTTTTGAAGCATTGGTTATGTGAGATGTGTGGGGCCCTTGTCATGGATAAGAATTGGGCCCATTCTGTTGATCAGTATTGGCTGCAAGAATTGCAGTTTTTGGTGTATCTCATGGATTTGCTGAGCATACTTTTCAGATGTAACGGTTTCACCAGAATTCAGAAATCCGTAGTGATCAGATGGTTAGCAGACCACCAAATAGTGACTATGACCTTTTTTTAGTGCAAGTTTTGCTTTAGGAAGTGCTTTGGAATTTCTTCTCAGTCCAGCCACTGAGCTGGTCATTGCAGAGTGACATATAAAATCTACTTTTCATCACATGTCGCAATCTGATTGAGAAATGGTTCATTGTTATTGTGTAGAATAAAGGAAGATGACACTTCAAAATGATTTTTTTTTAAATTTGGGATCAGCTCATGTTGTACCCACTTATCTAGCTTTTTCACTTTTCTAATTTGCTTCAAACGTTGAATGACCGTAGAATGGTCAACGTTGAGCTCTTGGGCAACTTCTTGTGTAATTGTAAGAGTATCAGCTTCAGTGATTGTTGTCAACTTCCGAAGGCTGGTCACTATGCTCCTCATCTTCAAGACTAGTCTCCTTTGTAAAACTTCTTGAACCATTTCCTGGGTCAAATGCATTGTTGATGTTGCGAATTGTCTCTGCTGCTTTATGACCCATTTTGAACTCAAGAAAATCGCTTGAATTTACTTTTCGTCTAACATAATTTCTTTAGTCTACAATAAATATAAAATAAAGAGTAAGTAATATGTCATTAGGGCTTCCGTGGTAGCACAGATGGTAAAGAGTCTGCCTGCAATGCAGAAGACCTGGGTTTGGTCCTTGAGTCGGGAAGGTCCCCTGGAGAAGGAAATGGCTACCAACTCCAATATTCTTGCCTGGAGAATTCCATGGACAGAGAAGCCTAGAAAATCATTAGTAAAAGCAAAAATCATAAAATGAGAAATGCACATTAAAATGATGTAACATAGCCACATTTATTTAAGAATGTATTCTAATATCAAACAGCAAAGTTCAACAATGCAAAACTGCAATTACCTTTGCACCAACCTAAATATATCTAATTTTGCAGTTGGAAGAATATAAAGAAAGGAAATAATATAAAGAACAACAATAATAATAATAATAAAGAGGTTTTATGATTTTTTTGTGTATGTTACTTCAGTTACTGTTAATTCATTATCTATGTAATTCTAAAGAGGCTCAAGAATTAATCATGTTTTGTCTTGAGGTACACACTTATCATGACTGATTTATCAAATGCTTGGAATGATATGGACATAACTAATATTGTATGCTCTATACTAGTACATTTGATTATGTATTTACTTTCTTCACATCGTCTCTTCCACCTGTTCTCTCTTAAATCTTATCAGTTATGTTATTTTTCTCACAGTCTACCAGCCCTGCTTTTGTCAAGGTCATTCATGATTTCCATGGTGTTAAATTCAATAGTCGGTTTTCAGTGTTCATCTTACTTGATTTATATAAGCTCGGCTGATATGTTGATTGTTCCTTCACTTATAAGAACTGCTCACTGGACTTCAAGAACAAAGTTCTCTTGTTTTTTGTGTATTTAGCACTTATATTTTTAATCTCCTTTTTATGTTTTCCCTTTTATTCTTAATTTATTAGTAGTGAAATACTCCAGAATTGAGAAAGTCTTTAAAACTATTCTTTGCTTATTGTGTTCTCTCTTGGGGAACTCATATAGTCTCAGGACTTGAAACACCATTTGTATTCTGAAAATTCCAAATATATTTTCAGATCTCTCACCCTAAATTACAGACAAAAATACAACTGCCTACTCATCTCTATTTGCATTTCAAATAAATATCTCAAACTTAATATGTCTTAATCTTTTCCCCAAACCTTGGTTTTCCCTCTCTCTTCCCCTTTAGTGTTAATGACAACCCCGTTTTTCCAGTTTTAGATATCAGAAATCTTGGGGTCACTCCTTTACTTCTGTCTTCTTCTTTTATCCCAAATACCTTTCTTCAGAAGTTACTGATGGATCATTATATATATCTAGAATCCAACTACTTATGCTAAGACTGCCATCCAAGCCATTATTATACTCTACCTGAACTTCCCCAGTAGCTTCCAAATATTTGTCCACAAAAAATCTACTCTCAATGTAATAGCCTCAGGGATCTTGTTTCATTAGGATAATGTCATCCCTCTGTTCAAAATCTTCCAAAGGCACTATTGTCTAAAAAGTACAAGCCAGTGTTTTCTATAAAAGCTGGGAAGAACTTACATGATATGGACATGTTTCATTCTCTCTTTCATTCTCTTGTAGCCTTATTGACCTCTTAACGCGTATGGACCGCACCAACCAAGGTCCAGTGTCCAGCTGTGCTAACAGTTCCTGATGTCTGGAATGCCCCTCTCCAGATATGTACAAGTCCACTCCCTAATTCAAATTATAAAGAAACTATTTGTCATAGTCTCTTCAGGCTGCAATAAAAATACCATATGCTAGATTGTTTATAAACCACAGGAATTTATTTCTCTCAGTTCTACATTCTGGAAGTCTGAAATTATGGTATCATCATGGTCGGGTTCTGGTGAGGGCCATCATCTAGGTTGTAAACTACTGACATTGTGTTGTGTCCTCATTTGTCAGAAAGAGAGTGAGAGAGTTATCAATGGTCTGTTTCATAGCAGCTTAATTGTATCCATGAGGGCTGCACCATCATGATCTTATCACCTCCCAAATTCCTACCTCCCAGTCCTGTCACATGGTGGGGTAAGGATTTAAACATCAATTTGGGGAGAACACAGAGATTGGATATGGTGACCTGTTTAGTAGCCATTAACATAATGAAAGCTAAAAATAAAGAAGGTTGACTTAAGCAAGGGCAGAGGAATTAAAAAGTGGGTGGATTTCTATATACTGTGCAATACATCACTTCTAATTTTAGTGTGCAGTGTACAGAGAGTAGAGGATAACAATAAAAGTAACCTTCATGAGAGCCTGACCATGTTGGTTTTTGCTTGTAATATGTAAACCTTGTATCTATTTCAGGGGCTGGCCGATAGTTCACTCTCCAATAAGCATTTGATAAATAAGTGATCATATCAATTTTAACACACTACAAGTTTTCATAAAATAAAATAGGTCTGGTTAAGCCATAAATCATATAAATAGACTCTTATATCACCATGACTCTAAACAAGATCTCAAAACAGTAGGTACTTAACAGTCCTTATAAATAATGATGAAGATTCTTTACTAATTTTCTCTCTAGATTTATTATGATAAGCAATCTGGAGCCAGGGTGTTGAAGAGCATCTTAATCCACTCTAACACTGCAAATTATCACACCCCTTTTGAATGCTTTGTTGAAAGGACTGTAAATGTGACCCTGGCCATTATTTATCCTAATGATTTTCAAATTGATGACCCATTCTGTATACAGCAGATTCCTTCATTTTCCTATCCACAAGAACTTGTGCACCAGGACGTTTCCCTGCTCTGTGATCCAGGCAGGAAAATGCCAGGCTGACTTCATGGTTGCTGCCTTGGTGCCTTGGTGGATGAGGAGATTGGCTTCCCTATTAAGGCATTCTCAGCACCTTCCATTCCCTTGTTTTCCCCTGTTTTAATTAGCATTGGTGATTTAAGGCTAGCTACATTTTTCATCCAAGTTTTTCTTTCAAGTCACTGATCAATAACTCGTTAATGAAGCCAGTAAAAAAGAGAACGGAACATTCTGAAATGTCCACTACTCCTCCCCGAAGCAAACAAATACACACCAGTAGCTGTCCTGAGAAAATCATTCAGCTAGCTAAATCATAGAGCTGCTATGAGAAAGGGTAATTGATTTAGTGAGAAGGGTGCCAACATCCCTAAATATTAAAGTCGGTGCATGATATTTAAAAGATGTCTTTAATGACTATTAATATTTGCACTATCATTTTCAATTTAACTTTCATGACAGGTTATACAGTCTTAATAATACACTTTTCAAGCTATAGTTCAACTTAAGAGCCTTTACTTTAACCTTCTCTAAATAGAGTTCCTTAGAAGACCATTACATTTTGAATCTCCAAAGGAACAGAGCAGTGTGTGATGCATATCTTCAGTATTCATGCAGAGACTAGACAAGGTCATTTGCACTTGTGTGCCAGACGTTTCAAAAATAAAGCCAAAACGTGGAGGTCTCAGTGCACAGTACTGGGCTCTGACCACTAGGTGGCAGAAGCGTTCCTTCAGGTCTTCTGCCTCTCCTGGTGTGGGCTGTAATTAGGTCAGTGTAAGTTAAAGTAGGGCTGAGAGATGAATAAAGTAGATTTTCTCCTCTGGAACACACTGCAGTTTAATTTCACTTCTTTCTACATTGTGCAATGAAGGTGGATTTAACTTTTAAAGGCAAAGAGACAAACCTCTGTCAGGATAAATGAAAAGACACAGGGAGGGCAACAGGCACAAAACATAAAAGAAAGGAAATGCTTTCTGGCTGTTTTCCTAATTTTGATACCCATGTCATCATCAGAAATCAATTTCAAAGGTAAAAATGCTATATGTATTATATAAGAAGTGCGGGTGACTTCTGAATCGTAAAGGGGCACGCTTATTGGAGGTAGATGTTAAAAATGGTCTCCTACTGGTAGCATTAAATGAAATAAAACTATTTTATCCTTGAAGCTGTTTTTCTAATTTTGCCAGCAGCCAGGAGCATTTTAATCTGAAGGGAAAACTCCACACCCCAGCACAGATTTCCCTTTCCTGCTTGAATGAGTCACTAAGGAGGGAAGTGGTCCTGAAGGTGAAAGTTGAAACTGGGTGTTCTACTGAATGGTGTGTGTCAGGGGCCCTGGGGAGGACAGGAATCCCTCAAAACCGGGGTCAGGCGCTGTGTGTGAAGCAGCCCCGGTAAGTATCAGGCCGCACTTGGGTCGTTTCATTATCAAAGAGCATCGGGGGTCATTGTGGTCACTTAGGTATAAATGGTGAGGAAAGGAAAAGAACAATCACAGGAAGATCTCTCCTTTCTCAAACTGCTGCTCGGGGACTTGAATAAGCAAGAACCAGATTTTTTTTTTTTTTTAATAAAGCAAATAAAGGCAAATAAGATATAAGAACAGGCATTAAATAGTCTTGTTTTCGGACTTTAAATTCTCTAGAGGTTGAGAGCATTCAGCTAATTTAGACTGTATTTTTGTTGTTGAATTACTGGTCATCTCAAGGCAGTGAGACGAGGAGCAATTGACAGCCTGGAAGCTGCTTCTGAGGTAATTGAGGAGATAAGCTTCGAGACAGGTGGCTCAGATAGACTGAGATTCTTCAAATAATTCTTAGATTTTTACAGAAAATGTTTAAGGTTGGACTTGAGAGTGCTTTCTCCTAACACCTCTTCAACATTGCCCAGTAGCTAATGTCTTTGTGTTTGTTACCCAAAGATTTGTTCAAACATATTGAACCTGGAAATCCACCTGGTTAGCAATACCTACTGTTTGTGCAGGCTGTTTTCCATCTGTAGCCACAGATGATATGACTACAGACTTCGTGTGCAATTCAGTGTTATTATGTTTGCCTACGGAATCGTAGACAATCACATTAGAGCTATGTGCAAACATGGGGCATGACTGAATCCTCCATTCTTGAAATGATATTCTGTGTATGTCTCAATATTGTAAGAAAGGAGCAGCAATCAGAGAGATTAGAGAAGAGGGCAAAAAATAAAGAACCGGAAAAAGAGACTCTTAAAATCTTGTTTCAAGGGCACAGTCACTGTATTGTAGCTTTTTGTTCTACTTATATGCTATCAGTTTCATCTGCTGACAGACACTAGTCAGATACAGGACAACTGAATACTGATGGAATGAAAACAGAAAAGACTGATGACGAATTGTAATTTATAAAGAAGTTGGATTGATCTCTGATGTATATCTTAGAAATCAGATATATATTTTATCAGGGTTTGGAATTTGGAGACAGACATCTGAAAAAGACTCTGTTAGCTAATCAAATTTGTTGAGAAGATACAGTGTAACTATGGAAGTAAAGATACCCTCATACGCATCGGTACACACCCTCATACAAGTAGGTACACACACACAGATTCGGTTTTAGTTGAAATCTATTAAAAATCCTCACTTAAAACTTCTAAATAGTTGCTTTAGAATACAATTCCAAAATTAATTTTGGGAAGCATGTGTTTGATTTATTTGTGAATTTCATGAGAATAGTCTAACTATTCAGTCTTTTTAAAGTATAAACTGTAATCTCACCAAGTTTATAAACCAGGAATAGCTGGAAGCAGCATGAACAGTCATTGGATATAGTATAGACAGGATCCAATTCTTTCTTAAGAATATTTGCAGTGACCTGTTCCTTACGTGCATAGCATGCATCAGAATTTCTCTGAGACACTGGTCTAGGAGTAGTCACAACTTGGCTTTGGCTTTCACCCTGTTGTTATCCTCTCACGTCTGTCCTTGTGTATGTTTCCGCAGACCCATCCCTGTGATCCATTGTGTTTAATTATTCATTTCTATCTCTTGAGTCTGTGAAAAAGGAGATGAATAATAATTCCATTTATTTTAAATTCTCGGGCTGAAAAAAGCCTAGCATATAGTGGACATGTGATCAATAATGGGTTGAATTAATGAATAAATAGCTAATTATGACATGCAAAGCTGTTTAACTTCTATGTAGAACAGAACTAAATCCCAAGTTTCTAATTTCTCTATGCCAAAGGTGGTGGTTGTTTATTTTGATGTTGTTGTTTTTGTTTTGTGCTACCAAACATTTCCTAGGGTTTTTGTTTTGTTTTTCACAGGTATTTTTAAAATTAATTAATTTATTTTAATTGGAGGCTAATTACTTTACAAGTTTAGTGGTTTTTGCCATACACTGACATGAATCAGCCGTGGGTGCACATGTGTTCCCCATCCTGAACCCCCCTCCCACCTCCCTCCCCATCCCATCCCTCAGGGTCATCCCAGTGCACCAGCCCTGAGCACCCTGTCTCATGCATCGAACCTGGACTGGCAGTCTATTTCACATATGATAATATACATGTTTCAATGCTATTCTTTAAAATCATCCCACCCTTGCCTTCTCCCAGCGAGTCCAGAAGACTGTTCTTTACACCTGTGTCTCTTTTGCTGTCTTGCATATAGGGTCATCATTACCATCTTTCTAAATTTCATGCTGCTGCTGCTGCTAAGTCGCTTCAGTAGTGTCCGACTCTGTGCAACCCCATAGACGGCAGCCCACCAGGCTCCCCTGTCCCTGGGATTCTCCAGGCAAGAACACTGGAGTGGGTCTAAATTCCATATACATGTGTTAATATACTATATTGGTGTTTTTCTTTCTGACTTCCTTCGCTGTGTATAATAGGCTCCAGTTTCATCCACCTCATTAGAACTGATTCAAGTGCACTCTTTTTAATATCTGAGTAATATTCCATTGTGTATATGTACCACAGCTTTCTTATCCATTTGTCTGCTGATGGACATCTAGATTGCTTTTATGTCCTGGCTATTGTAAACAGTGCTGCGATGAACATTGGGGTACATGTGTCTCTTTCAATTCTGGTTTCCCCAGTGTGTGTGCCCAGCAGTGGGATTTCTGGGTCATTTGGCAGTTCTATTTCTAGCTTTTTAAGGAAAAACTGTTCTCCATAGTGGCTGTACTAGTTTGCATTCCCACCAACAGTGTAAGAGGGTTCCCTTTTCTCCACACCCTCTGCAGCATTTATTGTTTGTAGACTTTTGGATAGCAGCCATTCTGACTGGTGTGAAATGATACCTCATTGTGGTTTTGATTTGCATTTCTCTGATCGTGATGTTGAGCATCTTTTCATGTGTTTGTTAGCCATCTGTATGTATTCTTTGGAGAAATGTCTGTTTAGTTCTTTGGCCCACTTTTTGATTGGGTCATTTATTTTTCTGGAATTGAGCTGCAGGAGCTGCTTGTATATTTTTGAGATTAATTCTTTGTCAGTTGCTTTGTTTGCTATTATTTTCTCCTATTCTGAAGGCTATCTTTTCACCTTGATTATAGTTTCCTTTGTTTGCACAGGTATTTTTAATGTATCTATTCCTGTTCCTCTTTGGAGAAGTACAGTCAGTTGTCCACAGTGTAAAATATTCTCAAATTTCTTTTTATTAACTAATGTTAATCACCCAAATCTTTTAAAGTCAATTCTGCCACTTGTTATATAAAGGTGATCTTTAATTGATATTTGCTCTGCAGAAGTATGTTATTCAGTTTGAGAAATGATGTATTTCCTGTTTCTTTTATTCAGGCAAAATTTTGGAAGAAAATAACATCTCTATATAATCATCATTATAACAATACAATTAGATGTGTATGTTAATTGATTATAATGGGAAACTTCTGTTACTTACTGGTAGAAGAAATTATGATATTCATTACTGATCCAAATTACAGAATGCCGTCTTCTGTAGAAACAATTATTGAGTAATCTGTTTGTTAGGCTATAGGGTATAAATATAAGTACATATATTATATTAAATTATATAAAATATAAATATATGTATTTATATGTTTTATTTTTGTTGGAGAAGACTCTTGAGAGTCCCTTGGACTGCAAGCAAATCCAACCAGTCCATTCTGAAGGAGATCAGCCCTGGGATTTCTTTAGAAGGAATGATGCTAAAGCTGAAACTCCAGTACTTTGGCCACCTCATGTGAAGAGTTGACTCACTGGAAAAGACTCTGATGCTGGGAGGGACTGGGGGCAAGAGGAGAAGGGGATGACAGAGGATTAGATGGCTGGATGGCATTGCTGACTCGATGGATGTGAGTCTCAGTGAACTCCAGGAGTTGGTGATGGACAGGGAGGCCTGGCGTGCTGTGATTCATGGGGTCACAAAGAGTCGGACACAACTGAGCAACTGATCTGATCTGATTTGTAAAGCAGTTTTTAATAGCTATGTTTATATTCTTTTAGACTGTATGTATATGCTTAATTACAATGAGACCATTTAAATTTCTCCTTTTACGTAAAGCTTTTGAAAATGTATTATATATACACTAAAGATAAATACACAGTTTGATAAATTGTCATATATTGAGCACATCTGGGGAATCAGAATCCAGTCAAGAAACAAAATACTCCTCAAGGTCCATTATGTTCCTTTCCAGTTATTATTCACCAGCTTACTGATAATCATTACCCTGACTTCTGACTGCATAGATTAGCTTTGTCTGATTTTGAATTTTTTACAGTTTGAATCATACAGTATGGTCTAGATTCTTTCACTCGATATTTTATTTGTGAGATTCATCTGGGTGGTTGTATGTATGTGTAGTTATAATGGTTGTTGTTTAGTGGCCAAGTCATGTCCGACTCTCTGCAACCCCATGGACTGCAGCATGACAGGCTTCCCTGTACCTCACCATCTCCTGGAGTGTGCCCATGTTCATGTGCATTGAATTGGTGATGCCATCCAACCATCTCATCCTCTGTCACCCTCTTCTCCTCTGCCTTCACTCTTTCCCAGGGTCACTGCTGCATAATGTTTCATTGCAGAAATATAATATAAGTTATTTGTTCATTTTATGTCAACAGTTAATTTTCCAACTTTGGAATATTAAAGAGGTGCTATATTATATACCCGAGAAGGCAATGGCACCCCACTCCAGTACTCTTGCTTGGAAAACCCCATGGATGGAGGAGCCTGTTAGGCTGCAATCCATGGGGTTGCTAAGAGTCAGACACGACTGAGCAACTTCACTTTGACTTTTCACTTTCATGCTTTGGAGAAGGAAATGGCAGCCCACTCCAGTGTTCTTGCCTGGAGAATTCCAGGGACAGGGGAGCCTGGTGGGCTGCCGTCTATGGGGTCGCACAGAGTTGGACATGACTGAAGTGACTTAGCATAGCATAGCATATTATATACATATATATCTTGGGCTTCCCTGGTGGCTCAGAGGTTTAAATGTCTGCCCAGAATGTGGGAGACCCAGGTTCGATCCCTGGGTCAGGAAGATCCCCTGGAGAAGGAAATGGCAACCCACTCCAGTACTCTTGCCTGGAGAATCCCATGGAGGGAGGAGCCTGGTAGGCTACAGTCCATGGGGTCTCAAAGAGTCGGACACGACTGAGCGACTTCACTTTCTTTCTTTCTTTCTTTATATTATATACATCCTTTGTGAAGCTTATATAGGCTTATATTTGGAAAGCCTATATACAGAATGTGGATAAAATATGTACGTTTCCTTTTTTTTGACATACTAAAAGAATTTAAAATAGATGCAGAAACATAATTTTATTAATGGCACATAAATATTTAATTTTATCTATGTCTTTGCCAACACTTGTTATTCTCTATCTTTCCCAATTTAACCATTCTGATTTTGCCTCTCTTCCCATAGAAATACTGATCAAACTAGGAGATGTTTACAGCCATATAGACAGTAGAAGCAGTTAGATGACTCAAAATTATTTTATTTCAGTTAGTCAACTTTTTAAATCTGTGTATTAAGTTGATATATTCCTTAGGCTTCACTATAACTGCAAAAAGAAAAGTGTAATTTTGAATATTCTTTATTTTAGAAATCAAAGACCTTAACTATAACTTCAATATGTGAACATCAAATTGAAGAGCAAATGAATTCCCTTACTATTAAAATAATCATGAATTAAAAAAAAAAAGTTGTAACACAAAGTCCAAAGAAATATTCGTTATGCCTCTACCACTTTTGTTAAATTAACCTCCAAGAGTGAAATCAGTATGAGGTATACCAAAGCATTCCCCAATCATGAAACAAAAATTTTTGCCAACAGATAGTGGGAAAATTAGAAATAAACCTGAAAATTATGTATCCTGCAGAATGTGTCAGATACAAATATCTCATTTATATTAAATTAATGAAAGCAATTTTTTCTTATATAAAATTTATCTTATGATATCTTTAATAAAATCATTACATACCATCCAAATTCTATTTTATAATTGAAACCACTCCCTATACTTTCTAATGTGATCAATAAATTTTATTTGATATATTTTAATAGATTGTTTTGTAGCCAAAAATGTGAGAAACTATACATCATGCTACAGTTCTCTTCAGTCAAAACTTACAAAAGATATTGCAAAAGTCATGAGTGATCTAAATTATAGATATTGTTTCTTACATAAGCACAGGCATTTGATTAATAAAAAGTTTTGATCATTAGACTATCAGGGCAAAATCTTTAATATATATGTTGAGAGTGTTTGGCAAGTTTTTATGGATAATTCCAACTGATTTCTTGCTATTTGATTCACCATATATTATGGAAATACAAACTCCAATATTTAAGTAGTTAAATTCCAAATGTCTCATGTTCCATAATTTAATTAATATTTAGGCAGAATTTATTATATTTTACTACCATGCAAAGTTCTGTGTGAGGGATAGTCTTTGCTGAGAAAATAGTAATTTTAAAAAAGATTGGTACCATACCTAAAACAATTGTCCCTTTTATTTATTTAATATAAATTTACACTGCTCCTATAAGAATTATGAATCCATTCCATGACTTCATCCAAATCATTTAAAATGTTTAAATCTGTAATTGCTTTTTATCTGGAATTATTTATATAATTTGGAAGCTGAAAATTACAGTGGGGATTTATGGAGACAAAGTTAATAGTTACAGTTAGAACACTATCATACAAAGCTATGACTAAGGCTTTTTGTTTTGGGGAGGGGAGTATTTGGCAAAGATTTTTGGAAAGTTGTAAATAACAGGAGATATTTATTAGTCTTTGCAGATTCAAGCAAAGAACAAAATGCTCAGTGTGGGAGGCAGTGATCTTGGTTGGTCCTTTCAGCTGAATCTAAATCCATTGTTTAAAATCACTGTCAGGATCAATGCCTTACCAAACATATATTTATAATATAAAATATTCTTGAAGAAAGACATCTGATTCATTTCATAGCTTCAGAACAAGTGAAAATTTCAGTAAATCTTTCGTATTTCTTCCCCTGTGTTTTCTCTGATATGTACAATATCAGGAGACTGAACTTCTCATTGAGTTAATACTTTAATGGTAATTACGTATAATTAAAAGAACATATACTTTTTCTAGTGGGGATAAAATGTTTTCTTTCCCTTTAATACAAATGATTATAGGAAAGGAGTGCGCTAGTGTATGTGCGTGTATGTGTGTGTGTGAATGTGTAAAAGGAAGGTGAAGCAGCAGGAGGCAAAGGGCCTAAGAAAACAGTCTGTTATCAAAGAAAAATGTCAAAAGGTTTAGAAATTATCAACCATTTTACCCAAACAGCAAAAATACATTTATGCATTTACTATCTATTACCTTTCGTGTATCTCTTCTTTACCATTTTTATAAATAAGGTATTACAGCTTGAAATTACTGATTGAAGGAACACATTACTGACCATTGAAATTTTAGGAATTTGGTTCTCCTATTTCAGTGCAGTGTGGTCACTCTAACAAATGCCTCCTATGTAGGTTTCAGTGGTCCTTTGAGATTAGAAAAAGCTTTGGCAGACAAACATCAAATGAAACATGATATCCAAGCAGTCAGAATCTTGTCTGACCTTCATTCCCACATGGTCATGATAATTATTAAACAATTAGACCATTGTTTTACAACAAAGCATTTTCTTAAAAAATGCAAGTTTACTGTGTCTCTTTATTAGTCAAACTTTAAACTATTTATCATTGACATTTTGACTTTCATATTTTGGTCAGAATCTAGTCTACCACAGTTTTCTTTCTCTGGCTGTCTCTCTCTCTTCCTCTCCCTCTCTAATGGTAGATTGCAGTTCTCAAAGTTCTTCTAGATTGACTAAAATCACAAGCCCAAGATGTCAGTTCAGATAAGTCAGTCAATGTTTTACTCTTTGATATGTATTGTTAGTTTGAAGCAAGTATTTTCACTGAATTTTATGTTCTGGGATATTAGAAATCAGAAACAGTACAAAGAAAATGACAGCATTATAGGGAACCAATTATATTAGAAAAAGAGAGAAATTAATGTAAGTTTAGATTGAAACAGATATTAATATGGTATGAAGTAATTAAATTGGCTATATTGCCCACTTGGAGTAGCCCACTTCCCACTAAATTTTCATGATTCTGATAATATGTTCACTCTACTGCATAGTCTGAGAAATTTGAATATAAGATGTGAGAATCACTAATTTAGATAAACACTTTGATATTGAAATACTGAGGATTAAAGAAATGTAAATCCAAAAGACAATTTTTGATATATTCTTTCATGCACGTGTACTTGCATTAGTATTTCGGTTTCATCCATCAACTTTTTTCCTGCATTTTATATTAATTAAAAAATAAGCTGATGAGAATTGCTTTAGAAGGATATATGTAATGAATATATGACTAAAGTCAAGGTTAACTCATTTTAAGATCTTATGTTAAAAATAAGAAAGGCAATATTAAAAAAATAAAAACATCTTCATTTAGAAAAGAGCAAAATTATCTAGTAGACAGAGAAAAGCCTCCAAGGTTAGAACACATAGAAATCTTTAAAACTCAGTTACTTTTGGGGTTCTAGAAGCAGTGGGAGAGATCAATGAAAATATGAGCTGATTCTTGGAAAAGATAAACAAAATTAATAAACCTTTACCTAGATTCATGACAAAAAAAGAGATAGGGCCCAAGTAAATAAAATTATAAATGAAAAAAAGTTAGAAATGAAATACACAAATACAAAAAATCATAAGAGATTACTATGAACAATTATATACCAATAAAATGAACAACCTAGAAGAAATGTTAATGTACAATCTCCCAAAAATGAATCTGGAAGAAATAGAAAATATGAACAGATCAATTACCAGTATTGAAGTTAAATTGGTAATTTAATAAACTCACAATAAACAAAAGTCTAGGAACCAGGCAGCTTCAAAGCTGAATTCTACCAAACATTTAAAAACTAGTTGACACCTTTATTTCTAAAACTATTTCAAGAAATTACATAGGAAGAAACACTTCTGAACTCATTCTACCAAGCCAGCATCACCCTGATAACCAAAACCAGACCTGCTGCTGCTGCGGCTAAGTTGCTTCAGTCGTGTCTGACTCTGTGCAACCCCATAGACAGCAGCCCACCAGGCTCCCCTGTCCCTGGGATTCTCCAGGCAAGAATACTGGAGTGGGTTGCCATTTCCTTTTCCAATGCATGAAAGTGAAAAGTGAAAGTCAAGTCGCTCAGTCGTGTCCAACTCCTAGCAACCCAATGGACTGCAGCCTACCAGGCTCCTCAGTCCATGGGATTTTCCAGGCAAGAGTACTGGAGTGGGTTGCCATCGCCTTCTCCAAAAACCAGACCAACATACCACAAAAAAAGAAAATCACAGGGCAATATCACTGATGAACATAGATGCAAAAACCTTAACAAAATATTGACAAATAGTATTCAACAATATGTTAAAAGAATTATACATTATAAACAAGTGAAGTTTATCCCAAGGATGTGAAAATGGTTCAGTATTCACAAGTCAAACAATGTGATGCCCCACATTAACAAATTAAAGACAAATGGTCATGTGATCATATCAAGTGCAAAAAAAAGTTTTAAAGAAAATTCAACATCCATTTAAGCTTAAAAAAAAAAACTCTCAACAAAGTGAGTATAATGGGAACATACCCAACATGGTATATATGTCACACCCACAGCTAGCATCATATTCAATGGTTAAATGCTGAAAGCATTTCCTCTAAGATGAATAACAAGACAGGGATGCCCACTAACATCACTTTTATTCAACACAGTACTGGAAGTCCTAGCAAGAGCAATCAGACAAGAAAAAGAGATACAAGAAATCCAAATTAGAAATGAAAAAGGAAAACTATCACTGTTTGCAGGTGATAATGATACCATATATAGAAAATCCTAAAGATACCACAAGGAAATCAAGAGAATTCATCAAGGAATTCAGTAAAGTTGTAGGGTACAAAATTAATATACAGAAATCTGTTGCATTTCTGTATACTAACAATGAACTATCAAAAGAGAAATTAAGTAAAAAAAATCCCACTTATAATTGCATTCAAAAGAATAAAATACCTAGGGGTAAATCTAAGGAGGTAAAAGACTTGTGCTCAGAAAACTGCTAAGATACTTCTGAAAGAAACTGAAAATGACAGAACAGAAAAATATACCACGTTCGTGGATTGAAAGAATTAATATTCTTAAAATGACCATAATTCTCAAGGTAATCTATACATTCAATGAAATTTCTGTCAAAATTCCAATGGCATTTTTCACAGATCTAGAACAGATAGTAATTTTTTTTATGCAAAAGAAGCACAAGAGATCCCAAATATCAAAAACAATCTTGAAAAAGATGAACAAAACTGAATATATCATGCTCCCTGATTTTAAACTATATTACAAAGCTCTACAGTATCCAAGCAGTGTGATACTAGCAAAAACAGACCCACAGATCAATGGAACAGAATAGAGAGCCCAGTAAAGAAACCACACTTATATGGTTCATACTTATGTGAACCCACATTTATCAGTCAATGACAAAGGAGCCAAGAATATACAATGGAGGAAAGACAATACATTTAATAAATTGTGTTGGGAAAACAGAACAATTGCATGCAAAGGAATCAAGCTGGACCACTTTCTCACACCAATTACAAAAATAAACTCAAAATGCATTATAGAATTAAATATAAGACCTGAAACCATGAAACTTCTAGAAGCAAACATGCTGCTGCTGATGCTGCTAAGTCGCTTCAGTCATGTCTGACTCTGTGCGACCCCATAGATGGCAGCCCACCAGGCTCCCCCGTCCCTGGGACTCTCCAGGCAAGAACACTGGAGTGGGTTGCCATTTCCTTCTCCAATGCATGAAAGTGAAAAGTGAAAGTGAAGTCACTTAGTGGTGTCTGACTCTTAGCGACCCCATGGACTGCAGCCTACCAGGCTCCTCTGTCCATGGGATTTTCCAGGCAAGAGTACTGGAGTGGGGTGCCATTGCCTTCTCCGGAAGCAAACATAGGCAGTACATTCATTGACATTGATCTTATGAATATTTTGGGGGAGGTATGTACAATGGGCAAATGACCTGAACAGACATTGTTTCAAGAAGACATACAGATGACTAACAGGTACATGAAAAGATGCTCAGCATCACTAATCATCAGGGAAATGCAAATCAAAATGACAATGCAGTATCACCTCACACCTGTCAGAATGGTTATTATCAAAACAATGATAAATAAGTGTTGGCAGGGTTGTGGAGAAAAGGGAACCATTTTGCACTATTGTTGGGAATGTAAATTGATTCAACCACTGTGGAAAACAGCTTGGAGGCTCCTCAAAAAAAATAAAATAAAATAAAAATAGAGCACTCCTGGGTATTTATCCAAAGAAAATGAAACAATTATTTAAAAAGATATATCCACTAATATTTATCACAGCATTATTTACAATAGGCAAGATATAGAAGCAGCTTAAGTGTCCATAGATATATGAATGAATGGATGTGTGTGTGTGTGTGTGTGTGTGTGTGTGTGTGTGTGAAATGGAGTATTACTTAGTCATAACAAAGGATGGAATCTTGCCATTTGTAGACAACATGGATGGGCCTAGAGGGTAATATTCTCAGTGAAATGTCAGGCAGAGAAAACTGCTGTAGGATTTTATTTAAATGTGAAATCTAAAACACAAAGCAATTGAACAAACATGACAATATGAAACAGTGGTGCTAATGGTAATGAACCTATCTCCCTATGCAGGAGACGTAAGAGACACGGGTTCAATTGCTGGATTGAGAAGATCCCCTGGAGGAGGAAATGGCAACCCACCCCAGTATTCTTGCCTGGAGAATCCCATGGACAGAGGAGCCTGAAGGGCTACCCACAGAGTCGGACACAATTGAAGCTACTTAGCACGCACACAGTAGATGCATACAGTAAACAGTTGGTTGCCAGAGGGTGGGGGAGGATAAAAATAGGTGAGGGAAATTAAGAGGTACAAACTTTCCACTGCAAAGTAAATGAGTCACAGGTATGAAATTTATGGTATAAGGAATACAGTCAGTAATTATTATCTTTGTACAGTGACAGATGACAATTAGACTTATCATGGTGATCATTTTAAATGGTAT
Source organism: Bos javanicus (assembly GCF_032452875.1). Taxonomy (NCBI): domain Eukaryota; kingdom Metazoa; phylum Chordata; class Mammalia; order Artiodactyla; family Bovidae; genus Bos; species Bos javanicus. Next base: position 79,139,781 of record NC_083876.1, on the reverse strand, counting down.
AGCAATACTGAATCACTATGTTGTGTACCAGAAACCAGTACAGAGTTATAGATCATTTATATGTCAAGAACAAACAAACTCATTATAAAAGAGATTTGATGTGTGCTTACCAGAGGTAGTGGTTGGGGCAGGGGTGGGAAGAAGGGACTTCCAATTAGAAGATAAATAAGTACTAGAGATATAATGTACAAATGATAAATATAACTAACAGTACTGTATTTTATATGTGAAAGTTGATAAGAGAGTATACCCTAAATGTTTTTACCACAAGGACATTTTTTAATTTTCTTTATATCTATGAATATATGAGATGATAGATGGTCACTAAACTTACTATGGCAATCATTTCTTGATGTATATAATTCAAATCATTATGCTGTAAAACTTAAACTTGTACAGTTCAGTTCAGTTCAGTTCAGTCGCTCAGTCATGTCCGACTCTTTATGACCACATGAATCGCAGCACGCCAGGCCTCCCTGTCCATCACCATCTCCCGGAGTTCACTCAGACTCACATCCATCGAATTGGAACTTGTACAGTGGTGTATGTCAAATATATCTGAGTAAAACTGGAAGAAAATTACCCAGTTATTCTCAGTAGTCTACAAAAATCTTAGGAATTGTCAGTATTATATATCAATGGAATTGAAAGTGAAGGTGAGCCTAAATACTGAATAGATGAAAGTCTGTCTAAAAAGCAATTCAGTTGTCATATACCACTCTGTGCAATACTAAGGCATCGTATGAGAGATTCTTTTTCAGGAGAGCATAAAACAGACAGTCAATAGGCAAAGTACAGTCCAGGGTAATGTGGTGATAATAAAGTGGTTAAGGAACATTTGCACATCAAATCAGAAAGGCCTCATGCTTTAATCCACAGAGTTCCTAGAACTTTGTCAATTTAGCTTAATGTGTTACCACATTCAATATGGTAAAAGTCTTCTGTGAGAAACTTAAACACACCAAGAGCTAAGATCTATAGACACTGAAGTCAGAGAATCCCCAGTGAAATAGTTTATCCAGATCTTATTAACATGAAATTTACATTTGACAGTCCCTACTTGTGCACATAGAGCTTCCGATCATTTTTCTTTAGACTTCTTTTGGATATTGTTTTACAAAACATATATAGACGCATATAGGCAGATGGAAAAAGGGGTAAACAGTAATTGTTACTTTAAAACTTTCAAACATCATTTGCTTATAAATATTCCTTTTATTAAATCCTGGTGTAAGTATTCTTAAAGAAGATGAAGGAGGAAAAAGAGGAAAATAAAGAGAACAGGGAAAACAAAATAACAGTGATGCCTTTCAGATAATGTGGTAAGAATATTTTATCATTTGCTCATGCCAAGAGTAGATGTTAAAATCATATCAGGTTTTGCTTGGGCCAGTATCTTTAAAAAGCCATACACCTGATAAAATGTGGCATCTCATAGTAAGGATTATACAGAATGAAATTGTTTTCAAAGTAGTAAGTTATAACTTTTGAGCAAAGTTTTTTTTCAAATACAGATTCAGGTATATTTTCAAATACATTCAAGGCTGTAGTGGAAATAGAAAGATTCACTAATTTAAAAAAGTAAACAATTTTGATGGATTTCTCCATCATTAAATTTGTGATGTAAAACACTTTGTTCTAATTAGTAAAAGAGTTTAATGCAAGCAACATTTCTGTAATTTAACAATACATGAATTAATGCATTTAATGGTTACATTTTTTATTTAAAAATAATCGTAGTTTTGTTTTATTTTCTTTTAAACATATTTATCAGAAGTTATATATGACTTAGGAACCCAGTAAGTATATGATTTATACTAGAAAATTTTTGATATAGGTTTTATTATTTCTGAAAAAACTTCTAGGCACATTCAGTTCAGTTCAGTTCAGTCGTTCAGTTGTGTCCAACTCTTTGTGAGACCCCATGAACCGCAGCATGCCAAGCCTCTCTGTCTATCACCAACTCCCAGAGTTTACCCAAACTCATGTCCATCGAGTCGGTGATGCCATCCATCCATCTCATCCTCTGTTGTCTCCTTCTCCTCCCACCCTCAATCTTTCCCAGCATCAGGGTCTTTTCAAATGAGTCAGCCCCTTGCATCAGGTGGCCAAAATATTAGAGTTTCAGCTTCAACATCAGTCCTTCCAATGAACATCCAGGACTGATTTCCTTTAGAATGGACTGGTTGGATCTCCTTGCAGTCCAAGGGACTCTGAAGAGTCTTCTCCAACACCACAGTTCAAAAGCATCAATTCTTCGGCACTCAGCTTTCTTCACAGTCCAACTCTCACATCCATACATGTCTAGGCACATTAGGATATATTAATCAGAAAAGAACATAATGATTATGGATGATTTACTTTTCATCTAAACTTGTTCTTACTATAGCCATGTAACTTTCTAATTTTGATAGATTCTATGGATTCTATGTTAAGCTTGAGTGAACAATTTCAATTTCATCGTACTGAGAAATAGTGTGAATTGCTACATAAATGTGACCCTAGGTGAATAGTATAGTGATTATTACTTCCTGGTTTCTCCAACATGAAATTTAACATGCTATTGCAAAAGACAAGCTAAACTGGTCAAGTTTTTTGTGGGTTTTATGTGTGTGTGTGTGTTTGTTTTATTTTTGTTTTTTAGTATAAGACATATACATTGATTATTTACTACACTCTCGGTTTATAAAATGGAAACTGACATTTAATACTTAATACTTTATAAAATTCCTCTTACATATATTCTAATTGTTAGATACTTTCTAACAATACTGTTTCCATTCAGTGGTTCTACTCTCTTAAGAAGAAAATTTTAGTATTATAGATATTTAGAGAAGAGGGCACTTTGGGTGTTTGGATATCTGAGTTAAGGCCCAAAGAAGCTTGTATGGTGATTTCATGAGAATAAAACTGGCCATGTAACATATTTACAATACATTATAGCAGAGATGTAGGAACAAAGAGAAATAAAATATTTTCCAAAAATCTTCATTAATTTCCATATAAGAAGTAAGAGATCCCTAAACGACAAGAAAAATGTATACATTTCTGTTAAGAGAAAGGAAGTTAGCTGTTCAAGGAATAGAGTCAATAATGTTTCTTGACGTATGGATGACATGTTCTTTACTGGCTCCTTTTTTGCCATGTTGCTTCTTATGAATTCTATACACAGCTGTGATCTATGGAACTGGAGAGCAGAAAGTGAACCTTACTGTGTGAATAAAGATGTTTCTTTTGGTTACAAGTATAGGAAAGAATAATACGTCATTTCCCTCTGAGATGAGAAAGAATGCCAGTTGAATAACTTCATGGACTCCTTTTGTGTCCAAAAGGTCTCATAGCATGCTTTTCTGTATCTTTGAGGGAAACTAAGAAACAGATTAAACTTTGTTGAATTCTCTTTCTGAATAGCTATGTTAGCTGTACATTTGAAACTCCAGATTGGACTGTGATCTACATAGATAACTCCAGACTTTTTAAGGCAAGAAAAATTCCTTCACTTATTTCAAAAGATCCCATTATAACCCCTATAAAAACAGTTCAAGCCCTGAAGCATGAAATTTGATTGCCAACTCATCCACTTTCATTGCTCCCTACACAGTATCAAGATAATGTATCCTTGAATTTTAGTGAGAGATTTATTTCCACTACAGATTAAAAACCAGCCATTCCCTTCAGAAACACATTTGCCACTATCTTTTTAGATTTGAGAGAACTTTGTTACTAGCATTTAATGTTGCTGCATCTGGGTACAAGTTTGTTTATGCATTTGGAAATCAGGAATACAACAATTATACTTTCTGGAATTTGTAAAACTCCACGGAACACAGAGTTATTTGTAGAACTACACAGAGTCCCCAAGACACTTATGAATATCATATTTGTGCAACAAAAATTAGTCTTTTGTATTGTGTCCATACTGATAAGTCTACTCTGGTCCTAGTCATGGGAATCTAAGCTGGCAGATGGAAATTCAAATATGTATTATTTAAACTGGGACTACTTTGCTCACCTTCTTCATTGGTGGTGGTGGGGGGTACTTTTCCCCCAAGTGTAAGATGTGAAGCCACTGTTAATGGTGCACACACCCAGAATAATCAGTCACATTGAGTTTGTAACAGAAGAGATATGTTTTTGTCCACAGGAAGAGATGAGGAATTTTCAAGACTCTGTAATTCTCCATTATTGATAATTAGTGAATTCTTTGGTGGACAGTTAAAAGACAAAAACATATCACTGACACTGAATCTTGAATTATTAGAATGACATATACTGAGTCAGTCATATATCAGACTATTTATAAAAGTAAATTATGAAATTGATAGCATGTCTGCAGACAAGAAAAATAGAATTAAACAAAGGCAATATTGAACATGATACTCTGGACACTAACTGATTACAGAACTGCAAATAAAAGGTTACCTTTACTCAGTAAGTTTCTATTGACTGTATTATGTGTGTAACAGTTTCAAAAATATTTTTGTACTTATTGTAAGCGTATAAAGGAAATGACTAAATATACTGATGCTCTTGAGAAGCAGTGCTTTCACTGTGGAGAAAGACAAATACACGAATCAAATGGGGGAGGGGACACTGTGCTTTTAGATTAGAATTTGAACTACTGTCTCCAATCCATATTGCAAAATTCAATACCTATTCATGATAAAATTCTAATAAGACCAGAAATAGAAGGAAATGTCCCTAATTTGAAAAATGGCATATAGGAAACACAGCAAATTTATTCTTAATTGTTAAAGGCTGAATATTTCCCAGGAGTATCAGGAACAAGGCAGAGCTTAGCATTCTGAGCTATTGGAATAAAAGAAACAAGAAACCTGAATAAAACCCTGAAGACTAAAGAGGAAGATTTATAGGCATTATGAAATTATCAGTTGAATAATTTGAATTTGTAAAAATACATAAAGGAGATCAAATCCATAAATTGTAAAAGAAATGAGTCCTGAATATTCATTGGAAGGACTGATGCTGAAGCTGAAACTCCAATAATTTGGCCACCTGATGCCAAGAACTGACTCACTGGAAAAGACCCTGATGTTGGGAAAGATTGAAGACAGGAGAAGGGGATGAGAGAGGATGAGATGGTTGGATGGCATCACCAACTCGAAAGACATGAGTTTGAACAAGCTCTGGGAGTTGGTGATGTACAGGGAAGCCTGGTGGGCTGCAGTCCATGGAGTCACAAAGAGTCAGACACAATTGAGCACCTGAACTGAACTGACAGAAGAATTAAAAAAATTATTTTAGCAAAGTATGAGCTTTAAGGTTAAAATATAAAAATCAGTTATACATCTAAACTTTCAGTTTAGTTCAGTTCAGTTACTCAGTCATGTCTGACTCTTTGCGACCCCATGAATTGCAGCACGCCAGGCCTCCCTGTCTATCACCAACACCCAGAGTCTATCCAAACCCATGTCCATCCAGTCGGTGATGCCATCCAACCAACTCATCCTCTGTTGTCCCCTTCTCCTCCTGCCCTCAATATTTCCCAGGGTCTTTTCCAATGAGTCAGTTGTTCACACCAGGTGGCCATAGTATTGGAGCTTCAGCTTCAGCATCAGTCCTTCCAATGAATGTTCAGGACTGATTTCCTTTAGGATGGACTGGTTGGACCTCCTTGTAGCCCAAGGGACTCCCAAGAGTCTTCTCCAACTCCACAGTTCAAAAGCATCAATTCTTCAGCGCTCAGCTTTCTTTAAAGTCAGTCTCTTAAATCCATACATGATTACTGGAAAAAACATAGCTGTGACTAGTGGACCTTTGTTGGCAAAATAATGTCTCTGCTTTTTAATATGTTATCTAGGTTGGTCATAACTTTTCTTCCAGGGAGCAAGTGTCTTTTAATTTCATGGGTGTAGTCACCATCTGCAGTGATTTTGGAGCCCCCTGAAATAAAGTCTGTCACTGTTTCCATTGTTTCCCCATCTATTTGCCGTGAAGTGATGGGACGGCAATCAAGATTGCTGGGAAGAATATCAATAACCTCAGATATGCAGATGACACCACCCTTATGGCAGAAAGTGAAGAGGAACTCAAAAGCCTCTTGATGAAAGTGAAAAAGGAGAGTGAAAGAGTTGGCTTAAAGCTCAACATTCAGAAAACAAAGATCACAGCATCCGGTCCCATTACTTAATGGAAAATAGATGGAGAAACAGTGGAAACAGTGTCAGACTTTACATTTTTGGGCTCCAAAATCACTGCAGATGGTGACTTCAGCCATGAAATTAAGAAGCTTACTCCTTGGAAGGAAAATTATGACCAACCTAGATAGCATATTGAAAAGCAGAGACATTACTTTGCCAACAAAGGTCCGTCTAGTCAAGGCTATGGTTTTTCCAGTGGTCATGTATGGATGTGAGAATTGGACTGTGAAGAAAGCTGAGCCCTGAAGAATTGATGCTTTTGAACTGTGGTGTTGGAGAAGACTCTTGAGAGTGTCTTGGACTGCAAGGAGATCCAACCAGTCCATTCTGAAGGACATCAGCCCTGGGATTTCTTTGGAAGGAATGATGCTAAAGCTGAAACTCCAGTACTTTGGCCACCTCATGCGAAGGGTTGACTCATAAAGACTCTGGTGCTGGGAGGTATTGAGGGCAGGAGGAGAAGGGGATGCCAGAGGATGAGATGGCTGGATGGCATCACTGACTCGATGGACGTGAGTCTCAGTGAACTCCGGGAGTTGGTGATGGACAGGGAGGCCTGGTGTGCTGTGATTCACGGGGTTGTAAAGAATTGGACACAACTGAGGGACTGAACTGAACTGAACTGATGGGACCAGATGCCATGATCTTAGTTTTCTGAATGTTGAACTTTAAGCCAACTTTTTCACTCTCCTCTTTCACTTTCATCAAGAGGCTCTTTAGTTCTTCTTTGCTTTCTGCCATAAGGGTGGTGTCATCTGGATATCTGAGGTTATTGATAGTTCTCCCAGCAGTCTTCCTTACAGCTGGTGCTTCATTCATCCTGGCATTTTGCATGATGTACTCTGCATATAAATTAAATAAGGAGAGTGACAATATACAGTCTTGAAGTACTCCTTTCCCTATTTGAAACCCGTCTGTTTTTATATGTCCAGTTCTAACTGTTATTTCTTGACCTGCATACAGATTTCTTAGGAGGCAGGTAAGGTGGTCTAATATTCCCATCTCTTTAAGAATTTTCCATAGTTTCTTGTGATCCACACAGTCAAAAGCTTTGGTGTAGTCAATAAAGCAGAAGTAGTGTTCTTGCTTGGAGAGTCCCAAGGAACAGCGGAGCCTGGTGGGCTGCCATCTATGGGGTCGCACAGAGTCGGACACGACTGAAGCGACTTAGCAGCAGCAGCAGATGTTTTTCTGGAACTCTCTTGCTTTTTTGATGATCCAACGGATGTTGGCAATTTGATCTCTGGTTCCTCTGCCTTTTCTAAATCCAGCTTGAACATCTGGAACCTAACGGTTCATTTACTGTTGAAGCCTGGCTTGGAGTATTTTGAGCATTACTTTGCTAGTGTGTGAGATGACTGCAATTGTGTGATAGTTTGAGCATTCTTTGACATTGCCTTTCTTTGGGTTTTGAGTGAAAACTGACCTTTTCCATTCCTGTGGCCACTGCTGAGTTTTCCAAATTTGCTGGCATATTGAGTACAGCAGTTTCACAGCATCATCTTTTAGGATTTGAAATAGCTCAACTGGAATTTCATCACCTCCACTAGCTTTGTTCGTAGTGATGCTTCCTAAGGCCCACTTGCCTTCACATTCCAGGATGTCTGGCTCTAGGTAAGTGATCTCACTCTCGTGGTTATCTGGGTCGTGAAGATCTTTTTGTATATTTCTTCTGTGTATTCTTGCCACCTCTTCTTAATATATTCTGCTTCTGTTAGGTCCATACCATTTCTCTCCTTTACTGTGCCCATCTTTGCATGAAATGTTCCCTTGGTAGCTTTAATTTTCTTGAAGAGATCTCTAGTCTTTCCCATTCTATTGTTTTCCTCTATTTCTTTTCATTGATCACTGAGGAAGGTTTTCTTATTTCTCTTTGCTATTCTTTGGAGCTCTGCATTCAAATGGGCATATATTTCCTTTTTAGAAGTTAATGCCAAATATATTTGGAAATACAAATGACCTACAAGTCAAAGTGTATTTAGGAAATAATTGAGTTGAAGGACTTATACTTCAGGATTTGTAGTTTACTATAATACAACAGTAATAAATGCAGCATGATATCTACATTAAAATAAATGTATAGATCAATGAAACATAATTAGGCTGATACATATACATCTTTTTTTTTTTTTTGGACAAAAATGCCAAGGTAGTCGGTGGGGAGAGGGTTTCATTTCAACTAGTATGCTGGAATATTTGAGCACTGTACCACATAGTTACCATTGGACAGGATTGAGGGGAAAAAAATCATGATTTAGAAATAATATAAGATCTGTTGTAAAGACAAAAACTACATTCCTGGTTTCTACTTATAGAAACAGCAAATAAAATATTTCTGCTAACAAAGTAAAACAATCTTTAATCCAAGGTTTTTAAACAGTGAGATGTTTGTGAAGTTCATCTTCACACTTCTTTGATATTTAGAAAGGAGTATTTCCAAAGGGAGTTAAGTATAGATTAGGAGAAACAGAAAGCAAATCTGGACTTTAAATGTAAACAAAATAATAAATTATGTTGCAGTCAATTGCTAGTTCATTAAATACAAAGTCAACTTACACCACATATTATTCAGTATCTTATAGCTTCTTCCAGTTATTTTAAATCTGTATTTCAACTGCAGCTCAGAACTTATTGCTAAATTCTTATGTGCCTCAGGGCATATTTTGTGTACCACATCTGTTGTTTTTCGTGGTTTTGATAGGAGTTTTTGAAGTATGTATAGGGCCTTCACTACCTCTAGGAGAGAAATGCATCTTTTTTTTTTCTCCAGTTAGTTTCAGAGCTATCCAGAGACTGAATACACTGTTACTGCATGCAATGTCTTAAAACAGGGAAAGGGAGGTATTCATTACAAGAAAGTGTAATTCTAAACAAAATAATTTCTTTGTCACTATTTTAAAGTGACTACTAAATGGTAGTTCTTAATACAAGTTCTCCAACAGTTATGCTAAAATTCCTGTTGAAGACTGACAACAAAATAAAAGTAAACTGAAAAGTGAAGAGACTTTTATTTCTGGGAAGATGAAGTTAGATATCTCATTTTACTCCTACTATGTAACTACAATGCCCGAACTTTGTATATAAAACAAACATACGATTCTAAAAGGCAGGTAGAAAAAAATAACCAACTAAGACTTAAGGACCTGAGGGAAAACCTGGGGGAAGTTCCTTGGATTTTTCCTTTTTTTCTCATGTACCCCATAGCAGTTAACCTGAGGAGCCAGTGACCTGGAAGTGCTAACAGTTACAAACAAACGAAAAGCACTGGAGAAGTCTGCTGTCTTTTGCTGAAGAGCTAGTTATTTTTTAATAAAATAACTGCTTCCTGCAGATAAAGAATAAGACAACTGTGGCATCACCCCCACTAGAAGGCAGAGAATCCAAACTTCCACTCTCACTAGGTTGTGGCTTCCATTCCAGAGTGGTGTCAGAGAAGGAAGTCATGATCAAGAACATTCATTGCCAAGCAGACTCTCCCTTTGCATGGTCAGGGGAGACTTACCTGGGGAGCATGGAAGTCCCCACCTGAAGGCAGTGATGTACTTCTCACCATCACCCCTGAGGAGGTATCAGATGATGCCGAGTAGAAGAGTCAGAATTCTCATCATCATTCAGCTTCAGTGAATCCACCCTTCACTTCTGTAGCATCAGTGGAGGCCACGTGGGGAGGAGCAATGAGACACTTATTGCACAAGCAGCCAAGGCAGTATTAGTGAAAGTGAAAGTGAAGTCGCTCAGTCATGTCCGACTCTTTGCGACCCCATGGACTGTAGCCCACCAGGCTTCTCTGTCCGTGGGATTCTCCAGGTAAGAATACTGGAGTGGGTTGCCATGTCCTTCTCCAGGAGATCTTCCCAACCCAGGGACTGAACCCGGTCTCCCGCATTGTAGGCAAATGCTTTACCGTCTCAACCACCAGGAAAGTCCTAGTGTTAGTATTAGTGAAGGCATAGTGAAAAGCCTGAATCCTGACCCCAAATCTAGTAGCAGCAAAAGGCCCCTTTCTCTCAGAGACAAAACAGAGAACCTGGACTCATTTCCCAATCTGGCCATAGTAAGGTGGTGGCCCCTTCCCCAGCAAGAGCAGTATCAGAGATACGCTGTTAAAACACAAGATTTAAAGAAGATCCAGAGTCTCATAGGCTTCTCAGGTTGTACAGTGGTAAAGAATCCACCTGCCAATGCAGGAGAAACAAAAGATGTGAGTTCGATTCCTGAGTCAGGAAGATCTCCTGGAGTAGGAAATGCACTGCACTCCACTATTCTTGCCTGGAAAATTCTGTGGGCAGTGGAGCCTGATGGACTACAGTCCATGGGGCTGCAAATTATTGGACATGACTGAGCACACACAAAGACTCTCACAACAGATTACTTAAATTATTCATTTCAGTCAAGATCACTTATTATTGTAAGAACCAAGAAGATCTCTAATGAGAAAAGGCAATGGAGGCTGACTCCAAGATAAATATTAGAATTATCTCAAGGATTTTAATAGAAGCTATCATATAAATGTTTCAGTGAAAAGTATGGACATATTTCATTTTATTTATTTATTTTTAGCTATGTTGGGTCTTCATTGCTGGGCTGGCTTTTCTCTAGTTGCAGCAAGTGGGGGCTCTCTAGTAGCGTCTTGCAGGCTTCTCATTGCGGTGGTTTCTCCTACTGCGGAGCACAGGCTCCAGGGCACGGTGGCATGGGCTTCAGGAGTTGCACCAAGTGGGCTAAGTAGTTGTGATTCTCTGGCTCTAGAACACAGGCTCAGTAACTGTGGTGCACAAGTTTAGTTGCTTCATGACATGTGGGATCTTCTGGACCAGGTATCAAACCTGTGTCTCCTGCATTGGCAGGCAGATTCTTTACCACTGTGCCACCAGAGAAGACCTGAACATGTTTTAAATAAAGTAAGAAAATGGAAAGTTTAAGAAAAGAAATAGGATATATAGAGAAGAATGAAATGGGAATTTTAGAACTGGAAAAAATACAATAACTTAAATTTCAAAAATGCAATGATTAAGCTCAACAGCAGAACTGAAAGACCAGAGAAAATCAAGTGAACTTGATGATTTAACAGTAGAAACCACATAATCTGAACGACATGATAAGCAAAAATAGGAGTAAATGGAGTGTCTCCCTTTTCTTCTCGAGTTTTGGAAATTATGTTTGGCAGTTGAAGCAAAAATCATAATAATATCTGATGTGGTTCTAAATATATGTAGAGGAAATTTTATTATTTAAAAATAATTCTATTATAAATGGGGAAGGGTTGCTGCTCCTGCTGCTAAGTCGCTTCAGTCTGGTCTGACTCTGTGCGACACCACAGACGGCAGCCCACCAGGCTCCCCTGTCCCCGGGATTCTCCAGGCAAGAACACTGGAGTGGGTTGCCATTTCCTTCTCCAATGCATGAAAGTGAAAAGTGAAAGTGAAGTCGCTCAGTCGTGTCCCACTCTTAGCGACCCCATGGACTGCAGCCCACCAGGCTCCTCCGTCCATGGGATTTTCCAGGCAAGAGTAGGGTGCCATTGCCTTCTCTGGGGAAAGGTTAAGCCATGTAAAAAGAGATCAAGTTTTTATAGGTCACAGGAACTGGTAAAATGACTACAATATATCATATACATATAATTCAAAGCAAATTCTAAAATATGATTATTTAGCTCATAGAAAAATAAGGAAAAAAAATTAGTGAGAAAAGAAGAACAAAGAGAATAATGAGAAACATACCAATACAGATGGTATATGGGGTCATAAAACAAGTTGCAGCAAGTTCAAATGTAGTTAAATCATGCAGAATTTTTCTGTTAACCACAGAAATCAAATAATTAGTGAAATCAAATCAAATCAATAAGTGAAAGATTAACAGAAACTCCCCAGATGCCTGAAAAGACACTACTAAATAATCCATGGGTAAAGAGGATATCTCAAGGAATTCAACTGAATGATGATGAAAATATAACATCAAGCTAAACTAGTGCTGATATGGAAATTTATAGCATTAAATTCTTAACTTTAGAAAAAGGGGAAAGTCTCAATATTCTAAGTTTCTACCTCAAGAAAGTAGATAAAAGAGAACAAAATAAACCTAAAGTAAGTAGAAGAAATGAAACAGTAAAGATAAGAACTGATAGCCATGGAACTGAAACAGATAAAAATAGAGAAAATCTTCAGCCCAATATAATCTTTATGCTAAAGTGGTATATTTTGAGATGGCATATTCTGTCACCCTCCATTAGACACAAATGTCAATTAAATAATAGGATGCTTGTAACACATAAGTACAGCCATGTGGCATTTCATCCCTTCTTGGTGGGAATGTAAAATGACACAGCACTCTGGCAAGCCAACAATTTAAATACACTCTGGTATATCCACACTGTGAGATACTGCTTAACAACAAAAATGGTTGACCTATTGACCTGCTCAATCTCAAAAGATTACATATTTGATGATTTAACTTATATAAAAAATATAAAAACTGAAAAATAAATTAGCAGTTGACAGGAGTTTGCGATAGTAAGAGGATTTTGCTTTATATGGGGAACAGAAAGGAGATATTTTTGTGATGAAATTTTTACCTTGATTGCAATGGTAGTTACACAAACCTACATGTGTGGTAAATGGCATAGACCTATATACACATGTGGGCTTCCCAAGTGGGAAGATCCCACGGATGAGGGCATGGCAACCCACTCCAGTATTCTTGCCTGGAGAGTCCCACAGGCAGAGGAGCCTGGCGGGCTACAGTCCATAGGGTCTCACAGAGTCGAACACAACTGAAGTGACTCAGCATGCAGCATGCATGTACACGCATACTGATATTAGTCATCTGACTTGACTATTGTTCTGTAATTACACAAGGGGAGCCTAAGTGAAGAGTATGTGGGATCTCTGTGCTATCCTTGGAACTTTCTATGAATCGATAACTATTTCAAAAATATTTTTTTAAAGAGTGAGGATTTTGTCTAATATTGTTTGTAGAATCACGGAGAAATTGTCTTTCATTCAGCTGGTGGAGATGAAGTAGGAACAAACAGTTGTCCAAAGTTTTTTTGTTCATACCATACTTGCCTCCATAATATGGAGATTACTTGACAAATGGTGGGATGTTGCTTTGAAACGTTCCCTTCAGTTTGACCTAGACTCAAAGAATCCTGTTGTGCACAAGTAAAAAAAAAATCTTACAACTGTCCCAATATGTACTGTCTGGGGCTGCTAAGCACCTCCCCTCCCAGGCTATGAACTTACATGTATTTCTAACCTTTGCAAATAGGAGAGAAGGAAATGGGATATCCAGGGGAGGGCGGATGATGGCAGTTACTATTATCAAGAATTATTTTTTTTTATTACTCATTAGTAAAGAGCTGTAGATAATGATGGAAACCCAGTTACAGTAAGTGCTTCACATTTGTATAGCAGAAAGCAAGACAGATGAGGTAAAATGAGACCATATCCCTCCTGAATGAAACAGAATCAATACAGTACCCAAGAAAAATCATGCCATAGTTAAAAAAAATATAAAAGCACTAAATTTGGAACACGTGCTTAGGTTTGAATCTCTACTCCACCATATTTTCCCTGAATTCTCAGAAAATAGAGTTAAAAATGCCTACAGTGAAACTTGATTTAAATGATTAACAATAAAATGTGCACAATAATGCAAAAATAGATTATGATTCAGCTCAGTTGTTTTTCTGTTTTTTCAAATAGCAATAATATTAAGCATAAAAAGTAATTAGAAATCATTAATGTCATCAGTCCAGTTCAGTTCAGTCACTCAGTCATGTCCGACTCTTTGCGACCCCATGAATTGCAGCACGCCAGGCCTCCCTGTCCATCACCAACTCCCAGAGTTCACTCAGACTCCTGTCCATCGAGTCAGTGATGCCATCCAGCCATCTCATCCTCTGTCGTCCCCTTCTCCTCCTGCCCCCAATCCCTCCCAGCATCAGAGTCTTTTCCAATGAGTCAACTCTGCATGAGGTGGCCAAAGTACTGGAGTTTCAGCTTTAGCATCATTCCTTCCAAAGAAATCCCAGGGCTGATCTTCAGAATGGGCTGGTTGGATCCCCTTGCAGTCCAAGGGACTCTCAAGAGTCTTCTCCAACACCACAGTTCAAAAGCATCAATTCTTTATTGTAAATTTCTGATAAGACTGAAATATCTTTATTATAGCCCTCCAATATATCCTCAGAAGTAATCATAATTAAAAATTGTGTGCATTTTTTGTTTTACATATGTTGTTACACATTTTGCAGGGCAGTATAATATCAAATAAAAAAGTTTGCAGATTTCTATTTTAAAATATGGATAATATCATATAAGAAACAAATCGCCAGTCCAGGTTCAATGCAGGATACAGGATGCTTGGGGCTGGTGCACTGGGATGACCCAGAGGGATGGTACGGGGAGGGAGGTGGGAGAGAGGTTCAGGATGGGGAACACGTGTACACCCGTGGCGGATTCATGTTGATGTATGGCAAAACCAACACAATATTGTAAAGTAATTAGCCTCCAATTAAAATAAATAAATTTAAATTTAAAAAAAGGGGGGGGGGGAGAAAGAACCTGAAAATCAGGATTGTAATTCATTGCTTTGCTTCATAATTTGTACAATTTACCTCCACTTAGAACACCTTGTTGTTGCTTTAATAATGGCATATATTAAAATAAAGTTTAATATAAATAATTAAAAAAATATTCACTGAATGGTTAGTCATAACTATTGATTCTCCAAAAGCTATGCTGAAATTTCCATGAAGACTCACTAAAAACAAAAATTTAAAAATTATTTCAAATATAATTGGCATTCTGTATTCAGGTGTTCTGCACATAGGCTGATACAGAAGGCGTACTATAGGGAACTTGAGTACTCACAGATTTTTGTATCCATGGGCATCGTGGAACCAATCCACTATGGCTATGATTAACCATACATATATATAGTTACATATTTTAAATAAATTAAGCATTTTCATTTATCTTTCATTTCTATATGAATATATATATGTATCTATGACATTTTTGGGCTTCCCTGGTAGCTCAGCTGGTAAAGAATCTGCCTGCAATGCAGGAGACCTGGGTTCGATCCCTAGGTTGGGAAGGGCTTCCCTGGTGGCGCAACTGGTAAAGAATCCACCTGCAATTCAGGAGACCTTTTGTTGTATTCCTGGGTCAGGAAGATCCGCTGGAGAAGGGATAGGCTACCCACTCTAGTATTCTTGGGCTTCTCTGGTGGCTCAGACATTAAAGAATCTGCCTGCAATACAGGAGACCCAGGTTCGATCCCTAGGTTGGGAAGATTCTGCGGGAGGAGGGCATGGCAACCCCCTCCGGTATTCTTGCCTGGAGAATCCCCATGGACAGAGGAGCCTGGCGAGCTATGGGGTCACAGAAAGTCAGGTATGATTGAGCAACTAAGCACAGCACATGACATTTGTATTTAATTAATATACATTTTATCACTTCCCTGGTTAGTGCATAGGCTCTACTTATTTCTCTTTAATGACTACATGATTTTCTATGAATGAATATATCATATTTTATTTAACCATGTCCTTTTGATGAGGATTTAGTGTCTTTGAAATGTACAAATGGGATTATAATAAGCATTCTAATATATTATATCTACAGACACACTGAGACTGAATTCTTAAGTGATTTTAAATTTAATACCTGGTCAATTAGTTTTGTTAAGCATGAAAATCATAGAAATGTATTTTCACATATGCTAGGTCTCACAAAATATGGCATCCATGTACCATGTTTAAAAATAATTTTAAAACAGTTAAAATTAGAAAAGAAAAAAGGCACACCTTATAGATTTTGACTCTAACTGTAACTTTTTTAAGGGAACAAAGAATTAGATTTTTTAATGTTAAATTTACAATAACAATACTAGAAACAAAATTAATTTAGCAACTTCTTCTAATGGAAGAATACATTCTTAATATTTTTAAGAAAATTTTCTTAAGCCAAAAACCTGTATCATATTGACTAGTAAACCCTAGAGTCATTCCCATTAAATTCAGTCCAAGAATGGCATTTTTAACTTTTATCATTGGAAGCTGATGAAAATTCAATAAGATCAGAAAGCAAGATATAAATTTTGGAAATAAGTAAATCAATATTTCTTCAATCTCAGGTAATATTTATACAGCATGACAAATGGTATCTGTTGATATATTATCAATAATCAAGTTTTTAGTTACAGAAGATAATGTAATAGTTTATAATGGCAATAATAACTTAGAAAAATAATGAAAAATAACTATATATAAATATTACTGGAATTTAAGTGGGTCTAGTATGTAATGTCAATTTTTTATCCATCTGACTTTTTGATAAATAAGACATAAAACAAAGGTATTGAATTGATAGCCTATGAACATCATCTTTCCTGAGGAGTCTGAAGGAAATTGGCCTTCTTCAAATAGTGAACCCAAGAATTAAAGAGACTTAAAACCTAAAATAGTGCTGGATCACTGCATGCCCCCAACGTGGTGGCCTGCCCCTGTAAAATGTAGTGTGGAGGATTATAGCAGAACATGCTAGCTCTAAGGGAAGTTCATACCCAAGAGGCAATGGAGAAGTCTTGGATGATTGCATCAAGTTTCTCCTTGCGAAATCATCAGTCAGATGAAGTTACTCCTCTTCAAGTAAGTGTAAGGATAGAAAGGAGAAAGAAGTGATACGCTGGTTGAGCTGCTTCCACTTGGGAGGCAAGAACAGATGTGAGGGAGAAGCAATCCAAACCAGCATCAAGCAGGCATAAGAACATAGTGTACAGGATAGATATGTTTTGTGTAGTATAGATATGAAGAGATCTACAAGAGTTGAGAGGGGAAAATTTGATTAAATTTTGGGAATTATGCACTGCTTCTAAAGGGAAAGCATTTATTATAATGCTATTAATCCCTAATAGGATGCCAAAAAGGCATTGCTTTTAGTTCACTCTGTGGCATCTGGTTTAGTGTTTAATCTGCCATCTATGAAAAATGACTTTCTGCCACTTACATGTACTAGCTGCAAAGCAGTTTGAATCT
This sequence comes from Bos javanicus, assembly GCF_032452875.1. NCBI lineage: Eukaryota > Metazoa > Chordata > Mammalia > Artiodactyla > Bovidae > Bos > Bos javanicus. Next base: position 79,122,582 of record NC_083876.1, on the reverse strand, counting down.
TGCCCTAGGTAAGCACCCAATATGCGAAGTAGAATCATGAGATATTTTTATAAATTGATCTCCAATTTTGAGATATTTCACATTTCTGATTTAGAAATTACATTAAGTAACATGTTTTAATAGAAACCATCACTTAAAATATGTGTATATGCTTTTATTTTCCTCTCTAGTGCTATATGATAAAAAAAATTCAGGGCTGAATTACATATTTAAACTGAATGATCAGAAAGTCTTGCTTGAGCAGAGAAAAACACTTAGCGTTATACCAATCAAGGGAAATATCAGTATGGTTTAAAAATTATAATCCTTAATGGAAAGTTCAAGATAACTCTAACTTCATCTAGTTGGAACACTTAAAAATACTGAGATATAAATGCATTGTATTGAACTGGAGTCCTACTTCATTGACTGAGTGTGGAAGAGAAAGCAATCAGTGCTAAGATCCTTACCACAGTCATGGGATTTGTTGAGTCTTCTGTCTCCAACTTGGGAAATATATCTAATTAAGGGAAGTTTGCCTTTAATGATTTGCCTTAGGATCACAATTAGTGGAGAACTCTAGGGACTGTGGTTTCTATTTAGGGTCTTCCAGTTTGACTACACTGCTATCCAATACAGGAATTAATGAAAGTTTCATGAAAAATATACATTGTCTGCTCTACTGAATCATTTCCTCTTAAGAATATGTTTCCTTTCTTAAATATTTGTGTCTTTCTACATCTTGAAAGGAAAAGTTTCCAAATACTTCTATTTATGTATAAAGTATGACTTTTTCATTTTAAGTTATGACAGATGTCAGCTATCTTTACTGGCCAATGTGAAGATGAGTGATTATCTAGAGGTTCATCCCTCAAAAATTTTTTAACACTCAGCCATGCAAACTGATTTTTCATATAAGAAGGACAACATGGTACTCATCTAATTAATGTTTACAATGGTAATGCATATTATATAGTAGTGCTTTATATAGTACTCTAAAAAAATATTGTGATAGGCAGCTTACAAGATGGCTCTTAATGATCTCCATTTGTTGGTATTCACAAGTTTTGTCATCTGCTCTCCATGCGGACAGACTGGGCCTACTGATACGCTTTGACAAATAGAATATGGGAAAGGTGAGGGAATGTTGATTCCGTGATTAGTCTGTTAAAGACAGTGAGTCCCATTAGCCTGCACTCTCTAGGTTTTCTGTCCTTGCGCACTGTAGTCAAGCAAGGTGACGTATCATGAAGGGGCTTGTGATTTTATGGAGTAGTTACTGTCAAGCAACTGAAGGTATCCTTCAGCTAATGACCAGTGAGACACTGAAGTCCTCTAAGAATCCACAAGGAATTGATTCTTGCCAACTACATGAATGATCTTTGAAATCAGATCCCAAAGTATCTGTTCCCGAAGGCTTGAGATTTCTCCAGCCCTTTCTGATAATTTGACTGCAACCTTGGAAAAGAGTCTGAGAAAGAGTAACAAAAAGGTTGAGCCTGGATTTCTGGCCCAAAGAAACTACAAGAAATAAATGTTTTAAACTATCTGGTTTTAGAGTAATTTGTTATGAAGCAGTATATAACTCATGCCAACCTACATGCCTATAATGTTTAAAATAGATGACATTATCCCAGGGAATAACCAATAATGAAGGGAGATGATATTACTAGTACCACCAAATTTTCCTTAGACTCATTTGAGTTTAAACAGCTATACTAAATATTGCTGTTCTTGTAATGTAGGCAGCTATGATATAAAACTACTAGATGCAAGTATCATTTTATATAAATGTAGAGGCTTAGTACAGTTCAAACTGGCTTGCCATAAGACAATATTAAGTTTGAAAATAATGAAACCAACCACTAGATACTTTTTGAATTAATGAAACTCTGTAAATACACTAATATTGTCAACAAAAGAGCAATTTATAGCTATTTAAAAATAAATTAAATCTGATTTATTAGATTAATGATATAAACTGGCTTCTTCAGTTTATGCTGTAAGTTTTTGTCCTAGTTGAGTTTTTATTCAAATAGACTTTGTTTTCTAGAAGAGTTTTAGGTTTAGGAAATTTGAGTGGAAAGTACAGAGACTTCCTATTATCTTCCCTGCCTCCACACCTACATAGTCTCTCCCATTCTCAACATTCCCCACTAGAGTAATGTATATTTGTTAGAACTGATGAACATACATTGACATATCATTATTGCCCAAAGTTCATAGTTTACAAGGGCTTCATTTTTGGAATTATAAATTCTTTGGGGTTGAGAAAATGAATAATGTCTGTACCCACTTTTACTTCCCTAAAAATCCTATGTGCTCTCCCTGTTTATCTTTTCCTCTCCATAACCTCTGGCGACCACTGATCATTTTACTCTCCATAGTTTTGTTTTTTTTCAGAATGTAAGATCGTCAGAATCTTATAGTATAGTATAGTAGAGTAGCATGTAGCCTTTTCAGACTAGCTTCTCTCACTTAGTAAAATATAAAGATTCCTCCATGTCTTTTCATGGTTTGGTAATACAGTTCGTTTTTAGTTTTAATAATACTATGTTGCCTTGATTTATCACTTTATTTATCCATTCAGCTACTGAGGGTGATTTGCCTGAAATTAATATATAATAACTATTTCTGTTTTCTTTTGATTACTGTTAGCATGATATGTCTCCATTTATTAGCTTAATCTATATGTCTTTGTATTTAAAGTGAATTTCTCATAGACAACATATCAGTTCAGTTCAGTTCAGTCGCTCAGTCATGTCCGACTCTTTGTGACCCCATGAATTGCAGCACGCCAGGCCTCCTTGTCCATCACCAACTCCCGGAGTTCACTCAGACTCATGTCCATCGAGTGAGTGATGCTATCCAGCCATCTCATCCTCTGTCATCCCCTTCTTCTCCTGCCCCCAATCCCTCCCAGCATCAGAGTCCCTTCCAATGAGTCAACTCTTCGCATGAGGTGGCCAAAGTACTGGAGTTTCAGCTTTAGCATCATTCCTTCCAATGAACACCCAGGGCTGATCTCCTTTAGAATGGACTGGTTGGATCTCCTTGCAGTCCATGACACTCTCAAGAGTCTTCTCCAACATCACAGTTCAAAAGCATCAATTCTTCGGTGCTCAGCTTTCTTCACAGTCCAACTCTCACATCCATGCATGACCACTGGAAAAACCATAGCCTTGACTAGACGGACCTTTGTTGGCAAAGTAATGTCTCTGCTTTTGAATATGCTATCTAGGTTGGTCATAACTTTCCTTCCAAGGAGTAAGCGTCTTTTAATTTCATGGCTGTAGTCACCATCTGAAGTGATTTTAGAGCCCCGAAAAATAAAGTCTGACACTGTTTCCACTGTTTCCCCATCTATTTTCCATGAAGTGATGGGACCAGATGCCATGATCTTCATTTTCTGAATGTTGAGTTTTAAGCCAACTTTTTCACTCTCCCGTTGGATCTTATCTTGAATTACTCTGACAATCTTTTATGGTACATTGGTCTTCTAATTGGTACATTTAGACAACTGACATTCAAAGTAATTATTGATATAAATGGACTAATATCTACTATGTGCCATGCTATGCTTAGTCGCTCAGTCATATCCAATTCTTTGCCACCCCATGGACAGAAGAACCTAGAGGGCTACAGTCCATGGGGATTCTCCAGGCCAGAATACTGGAGTGGGTAGCCGTTTGCTTCTCCAAGGCATCTTCCCAACCCAAGGATTGAATCCAGGTCTCCTGCATTGTGGGCAGATTCTTTATCAGCTGAGTTACCAGGGAAGCACAAGAACACTGGAGTGGTTAGCCTATCTCTTCTCCAGTGGATCTTCCTGACACAGGAGTGAAACTGGGGTCACCTGCATTGAAGGTGGATTCTTTACCAGCTGAACTACCAGGGAAGCCTGTATATGTGTGTGTGTATATATATACACACACACACACATATATGTATGTATATATGTAATTTGTGTCTTCCTTCTCATATTATTCTATTCAGAATGCCATAACAAAATACCATAATGGCTTAATCAAGATAAATGTATTTTCTAGTTGCCCTGAAATATGATGAGTGTTACAGCAAGGTTGCTTTCTGTGAGACCTCTCTTCCTGGCTTGCAGATAACTGCCTTCTCATGTAGCCTTTCCTCTGTACACACAGAGGGAGATCTCTGGTGTTTCTTCCTCTTAAAAGGATACAAATCCCACTCGATTAGGGCTCCACCCTTACAACCTTATTTGACTTTTATTATCTCCTTGGTAATAAGGATGTAAGAGATATACATTACATTGCAAACACAAAATAGTCACATTGCAGGGGGAGTTAGAGCTTTAACATATGAATTTTGGTGTCAAAATTTGGTTCTCATTTTCTTGGTTAATCTGACTACAAATTTATCAATTTTATTAATCTTTCCAAAGAATCAGCTTTTAGTTTTGTTGATTGTCTCTATAAATTTTTTTCAGCCATAGATTTGTGTTTTATTTATTTATTTTTTTAAATTTTTTAATTGAAGAATAATTGCTTTATAGAATTTTGTGGTTTTCTGTCATATATCAATAAGAATCAGCCAAGGTAGTTTTTGTTTTGTTTTTTTTTTTTACTTTCTTTAGAGTTAGTTTGCTCTTCTTACTCTAGTTTACTAATGGGGAAGATTAGATTTATTTTAGATTTTCTTTTTTAATATCTGTATTCAATACTGCAGATTTCTCTTTTTGCACTGTTTTCAATGCATTCTGTGTTATTTTATATATTGTATTTTCATTTAGTTTAAAATATTTTAAAATATTCTTGTTTTTCATGTATTTTGTAGAAGTATTTTACTTCATTTAAAAATACTTCAGGAGTTTCTAGCTATCACACTGTTACTGATTTCTAGTTTAATTCCATTGTGATGTGAGAATGTATCCTGCATGACTTCTCTTTTATATTTGTTTGTTGGTTTTACAACCCAGAATGTGATATATCTTGGTGTGTAATCCAAGCAATCTTGAGAATAATACATATTCTGCTCTTGTTGGATGAATTATTCTATAAATGCCAATTAGATCACATTGATTGATGGTGCTATCCAAGTCAGCTCTATTCTTACGTATTTTTTGTCTGCTTGAGCTATCAGTTACAGAGAGAGAAGTGTTGGAGCATGAACTATAATAGTGGATTTATTCCTTCTTGAAGTTCCGTTAGTTTTTTTTCTTATGTTTTCTGATGCTCTCTTGTTTGATGCATACAGTTTATGTTGTGTCCTTTTTGGAGAATTAACTCCCTTTTCATTATGTAATGTCACTTTTCATTTCTGAAAATCCTCTTTACCTGAAATGAATAAATCTGTTCCTAAGTGTGGTCTGATTAGTGTTAGCATGGCTATCTTCTCCATCTCCCAGAAGGAGAGCATGTGAAGACACAGCAAAAAGGTGGCCACCTACAAGCTAGGGAGAGATTTGGTGAGAATTCAACTCTGTTGATATCTTGATCTTAGACTTCTAGTCTCTAGAACTGTGGAAAGATAAATTTCTGTTGTTTAAGTCACCAAGTCTGTGCTTTTTGTTATATTAGGCCTGACAAATTAATGTATATATTACGGATCTCTATAGGGCGTGAATCCAAATTAATAACAAAATTTAGAATTATTAGTAATATTTACCTCTGTTTTACTGTCTTGAGGGAAACCTGTTATAACACTGTTTTGTTCAACTTTAGAACTTTTACATATTTTTATTTTTAATTTATTATAGAACAAGTCGTTTGTCACAACCCAAGTAATTTTTTAAAATAGCCATGGAATGTGTAACTTTTCTGTATTGCATTCCAAAATAGATCTTTCTGTTGATTTCCTAAATTACAGCTTGTGTGTGAAATCATCTGAAATTATGCTGAGTTACCCTGATATTCTGGTAATTTTTTTTGTTTGTTCTGTTTTCACTGTAAGAATAATTATAAGCTTTTCTTCTCATGTCTTGTAATTTAAATATTATGTTATAATTTATTCACAAATGGTAATTGTTGTTATCAATCTACATATTATGGACTCTTCATTGCAAAAACATGTTATATGCATGATCATAGATCATAGCATCTGTTCCATATGCAAAAGTATCTTTTCAAGAACATTAACTGTCTCTGTGTTCATACGTTCATCTCTATGTCTTCCCTGTACTTCACCATCTCTCACATTGTGTTATTCCTTTATCTTTGCCATGTGAAATTTTATCCATTGGTTCACATAAATGATGTAAGTCCTCATTGCCCTTCATGAATCTAATATTTGCTTAGTCCTTTTTTGTGTGATATTTTTTAAAACTTTAATCATTTTTTAATCCCTTCTTGTAGCCTTTTTTACCCCCCTTTGTTGAAACACAACCTGAATCTATATATTACTAATTGTTAAAATGTATCGTTATTTTTTTATGAAAATTATGGTATTTATTTTGGTCCTCTAAGCCCAATTCTCACCTTTGCTTTATTTCAAAGGTCCCTGTGAATATTCTCTGTTTTTATAGACATTTGATTAAATGTGGTAAGATTCTATTTTGGGCCCACTGGACAAGCAATGTTTTAAATTAGATCACTCCTTAAAAACTGGGGTGAGGAGGACTGACTACCAGAATCTCCAAAGCAAGATCATTATAGTTTGTCAAATGAGCAGTTGTTATAAATATGACAGTTATTTAGCTGGGACAGTAAAGAAGATTTTGAAAGATGTAGCTGTCTAAATATAGCAAGGCTGTGGTTAGGAAAACCAAGATATTTTTCTGGATGCAGCAAACTGCAGATTTTATCTTAAAGTATAAGAAATCTGTGTTACAAAAAGATCTAATATAATGATTTAAATTGCTCAGAGAATGTAAATATCTATTTAAATATAAATATTTATATAGAGAATATCATAGGTGTTCATATACACCAAAATAACCTATTGCCAAAGGTCTTTTTGAAACAGATTCGTTATTTTGGTGGCTATCTGACTAAATAGTTTTTCCTACTATGACATTGTATGTAAAAGGCATAAAGAAACATTAAGCAAAGCTTGATTTTATAATTTATATGGCTTACTGTTTGAAAAGAGGTATTTAAAATTTTATTTTCCTTCATTTGAAAACCCGTACTTCCAAAATGCTAGAGTATGCTACTAATGATACAGTTGATGAATGCAAATTGGATTCTAAAGTAATTATGCTTTCCAGTCCAATAATCATAAATGACTTTAACAACTTTCCTTTTGCTCTAGATCAAAGTAAAATATATTTAAGTTGGTTATTTAGAAGTAAAAGGCATGCATAAAGGATATACGTAAAAGAAAATAAAGTCTTAAAATTGAGTATTTATTTGTCAGATAGAGGCAGATCATTTCACATGAGCAAAATATGTAGTTGTTAGAATATTTATAAAAGTATTAACAGTTCAATCATGTATTTCTTGTATACAATTTTTAAATTGCTACCTAAATTTCTAATAAAATCTAATGTTTCATCCTCTTTATAATATTGCCAACCGTTTTCAAGGTTAAGAAGTCTACTGTTCATTTTATATTTACTGATTTAAAGTAAATAAAATTACACATATTGATGAATTAATGGTTAGCAAAGTAGTTAAATTCTCTGTGCTTTACTTCCTTCCAATTTAGAAAGTATTCAATTAAGGTATCTCATTTGAGGCTGTCCTGTGAGATATTGCTTCTAGGTACTCAGAATAATTTTCCTTTTATGTTAGTACCACAAGTGGCATTTTACCTGTTTAATGGATAAAAAGAAGCTCCCTTCCTTGCTGTAATTTCTATCTGTATATGATTTCAAAAATGACTTAGTCCATGCCCTCATTACCCTCACTGTGCCTGTATGCAAAGAAAACTATCCACACAATTTTCCACTGACAATTATAAAACTTTGATTAGGTTGAAGCCGAACATAAAACATTCCCTTTTGTGGGAAATTAAGGTTGTATTTGAAAATAGGTATGGTGTTTTCACTTAGCTATAAATATATGTATATTTGTATCCATTTTAATTTCCTCTTATTTCTAAACAATGACTTAAGTTTACAGGAATATTCAGTATAAATGCAAATGCTAAATGTTCCATTTGAGTAGATGTAGTTTTATATATTTTCAAGAAAAAAACTATTAAACATGTTAGTTATTAAAGGCATTTTGACACAAAGCATTCAGATGGAGGACACTGTAGACTTAACCATGTATTTATCCCATGGCCACATAACTGTGAGTCTCAGTGCTGTACCAGGGAAAATGCCCATATTTGGAGCATAGTAGACACTTAGTAAATAATTGTGAATGAACCAGAATGAATAAAATAAACTCTCTGATAGGCAAACTGAATGTCAGAAATTTCATATACTAATATTCTGCACTTTTTGAAATAGGAGAGTCCCTCAAGTCTTCAAATACAAATAGCTTATGTACTATTAGTGGAAAATTAATTTCACAAATTTAAATGACAAGTTATTAAGGTCCTCAGGAGTTTAGGAGGAGCATACATTTTCAACAGGCTATGTAGTGAAAGTTTCAAAAGGGAGGTCAGCTAAATGTAGACCATAGCCACCCTGGAGAATAGAAGCTGGCATGATTGAACAACATGGAAAGCCTCCAGTACAGTTCCTGATAATCATAAACACTTGGCATCACTGGGTAGGAGGAACAGAGGGGCAAAGTAAAGAGTCATATATCTCTAGAGCTCCAAATTATTTCACTAGGTAAATGCTTAAATTTAACAAGTTCATCAAACTATATTAATGTTCAGCATACTATGTTTGTGAATGTAGGAACAAGTCTAGCAAATTAAAATATATTGTTAAAAATAAAATATTTGCGAATGATGGATATAGTTCCCTTGCCTCTGAAATTTTTATATGAAAAATACTTCATTTTTCAACAATGCTAAGCATGGCAGACTCTCCTGGTGGCTCAGATGGTAAAGCGTCTGCCTACAATGCGGGAGACCTGGGTTCCATCCCTGGGTCGGGAAGATCTCCTGGAGAAGGAAATGGCAACCCACTCCAATACTCTTGCCTGGAAAATCCTATGGATGGAGGAGCCTGGTAGGCTATGGTCCATGGGGTCGCAAAGAGTCGGACACGACTGAGTGACTTCACTTTCACTTTCAAACATGGCAGGTATGTATATTTTATCAACTTGTAAATTTTGAGTTGGGTTTCCCTGACAGTTCAAGTGGTAAAGAATCTTCCTGCAGCGCGGGAGACACAGGAGATGCAGGTTCGATCCCTTGGTCAGGAAGATCCCCTGGAGAAGGAAATGGCAGACAACTCCAGTATTCTTGCCTGGAGAACTCCATGGACAGAGGAGCCTGGCAGGCTACAGTCCATGGGGCTGCAAAGAATCAGACACGACTAAGGTAGTAACACACACACATATACACACACAAACACACACACACACACACAAACATAAAGTATCCGTTAGCTTTTTTCTTTTCCCAGGGTTCAACAGAAGCAGTATCTTTCATTAATACATATTAGTACTGCAAGTAAAGACAAAGTAAGTCATTTGCATTTATTATTCTCCTTATAGTCCTTAGGATACAGATTTATTTTTGCTTTTGGGAATTCCACGACTGTTCATGGTTTTATACTCATTAAATATAAGTCAGAAGATATCATTTAAAAAATATTTCTTCATTTTTGAAGTCTGGGCGCTTGAGATAGGGGTATCCTGAACAAATTTAGGCCTGGCTTCTATACCACTGCATGTAATATCTTCATATACATTCTTGAAATAAATATTGATTTTCAAATTATTTTATTAGCACTTTGATAAACACTTCTTTCTTTTTTGATGCTTTTATTGAGTATAATTTATATACCATAAAATTCATTCATGTTAATAGTAAATATAAATTAATGATTTTAATAAATATGTATTGTATGGTTATACACTTGTCATCAAAAATGAGTTTTAGAACATATCCATTACACCTAACTTCCTCCCTGCTATTGTAGCTAATCACTGCTTCCATCCTTATCTCCAAGCAATTCTTATCTTGTTGTGTGTGTGTGTGTGTGCATGAGGACACTATGTTTCCCATTTTCTAGAAATTTTAAATAAATGAAATTATGTACTATATGGGTTTCCCACATGGCTCAGTGGAAAAGAATCCACCTGCCAAGCAGGAGACCTGGTTGGGTCCCTCGGTCAGGAAAATCCTCTGGAGAAGGAAATGGCAAGTCACTCTCGTATTCCTGCCTGAGAAGCCCTGGGAAAAAGAAGCCTGGCAGGCTACAGTCCATGGGGTTGCAAAGAATAAGATAGGACTTAGACGCTAAACAACAACAATATAGCTTATAGTCTTTTGGGTCTTTTCCTTCACGTTATATTTTTTGAGATTCACTAGTGCCCACTGACACTTAGTTCAGGTTTACTTGTAAGCACATATACATCCTGTTTTGTCCATTCACTGGTTGAAACATATTTTGTTTGTTACAATTTTGAACTATTATGCACATGTTGATGTGAGCATTTGCATATAGTTCTTTCTGTGGACATGTTTTCATTTCTCTTGGATATATTCCTGAAATAAATTGCCAGGTCCTAGGGTAAATGTTTGTTTTTCTTAAAACACACACACACACATACAGAGCAACTGCCAAAATCAATTCTCTTTAATTTTAGCCGTTTCAGTGGGCACACAGTGGTATCACATTGTTGTTTTAATTTCTATTTCCCCACTAACTAGATTTTTGAGCATCTTTTTATGTGTGATAATGCTTATATGTCCCTTGAACATCTCCTTTGGTTATGTGTTTATTTAAATCATTTGCATATTTACTTATTGGGTTATCTTATTGTCAAGTTGTAAGAATTCTTTATGTATTTTTGATTACATGTACTTCCTGAGATTTATATTTTGGAAACATGTTCTTCCAGTCTGTGTCTTGCATTTTAATTTTTTAACTGTGTTTTTGAGGACAAACATTGAGAAAGACAAAAACAAATATATCACTTATATGTGAAACTTAAAAAAATGATACAAATGAACTTATTTACAAAACAGAGATAGACTCACAGAAATAAAAAACAAATTTATGGTTACCAAAAGTGAAAGGTGGGGGAAGGGATAAATTAAGGGTTTTGAATTAACATATACACACTACTATATATAAAATAGATAATCTACAAGGGCATACACAGGGAACTTTATTCAATATTCTATAATAAACTATGCAGGAAAAGAATCTGAAAAAGAATTGAAAGATGCATAACTGAATCACTTTACTGTATACCCGAAACTAACACATTATAAATCTACTATACTCCAATATAAAATAAAAATTAAATTAAAAATAAAAAATAAATGGCTATGTTTGAGATGTTTTTAGTAATGAACTCTTGTCCAGAAGAGAGTTGACTGTTTTAGTTGGTTTTATGACATTTCATTCAAAACTTTTATTGGCAAAGATATGTATACATTGCCTTTATGATGAAGTGTATATATTCAATTTTGTTTTTTAATTTTCTTTGATGTAATATGGAGTATTATTATTAGTAGAAACACATGCTGCTTGTGAAAAACATGCTATTTTTCAGTATTGAGGCAGCATGGTCATTTTATATTTTTTAGGCTGTTCTCAAAAATTAAAGCCTTGCGTCTTTTCCCTGCATTTAGAAGCAATACACTAACTTCTGTGCATGCTATTAGCCACTATGAGCACAGGCTTTGTGATCAAATAAATAAAGTTGGATAGGTTTTGTTTGATTTAAAAAAAATGTTCATTTTGACAGAGTACAATTTATCAAGACTTCCTTTTTACAATTCTAGCTTTTGTTTCTAAGGAAGTTTGCCTAATCCCAAAACACAAAACAAATTTCTCACATGTTTTGTGTCAGAAGTTTTATAATTTTAGTAATTACATTTATCTGGAGAAGGGAAAGGCTACCCACTCCAGTATTCTGGCCTGGAGAATTCCACGGACTATACAGACCATGGGGTTGCAAAGAGTCGGACACGAATGAGTGACTTTCACTTTCACTTTCAATTACATTTATGACTATGATCGACCATGAGGTAATTATTGTGCATAGAGTGTGGTGAAAGCAAAACGTTTTTTTTTTTTTGTCATTTGTGTGTCTAGTTGTTCTACCACTACTTACTGAGAATGTTATACTTTCCCTATTGAATTTCCTTGGCACTTTTGTGAAAAATCAATTAACCATATGTCTTTGGGTCAATATCTGAATCTCTACTATGTGTAGGCTTTAACGAATAACACACTGTCTCATTTACTATGGAACCCCAAGGTGGAGTTTGATATCATATAAAATAAGTCTTCCAACTTGGCACTACTTTTCAAAATTCTTTTCACAAGTGTAGATACTTTGGATTTCCATATAAATAAAAAAATCTGCCTGTCACTTTCTGAATAAAACCTAAGATTTTCACAGGCAACATTTTTAATCATAATCAGTTCAGAGAAAATTGACTCCTTTACAAGACAGAGTATTCCAATACACGAAATGGTTTATGACTGACACCTTATATAGATCTTCTTTACTTGTTCTTAGCATTCTTTTACAGTTTTTAGCATACATGCATTGCACATATTCCATTAATTTTTTTTTTACAATTTTTTAATTGTTTTGTTAATAGAATTTTTGTAAAATTGTGTTTTAAATTGCTTGGTAATTGTATATAGAAATATAATTTATTTTTGCTATTGATTTGTATCCTAAAACTTTGTTAAATTCACTTATTAATTTCAGTAACTCTTTCATAGAAATTATAAGATTTTCTACACATATCATACCACCTGTGAATAGGTAAGTTTGCTTCTTATTTTCCAGTTGTGTGATGTTTTTTTTCCTTTGCTTATATTATTGACTAGAAATCCCTTTCCAATATTGAAAAGCAGTGTGACAGCAGATTTCCTTGCCTTGTTCCTGATCTTAGCTTTCTAATGACTGCCATAAAGTTTGCATTATGTGTTTTTTATTTAAAATAATGTATTTAGTGTTATCATTTACTGACACTGGTTAAAAAAACAACTATTCCCTAGAAGATCTTCATTTGCTTGCTCTCTCTCCTGATGTGTGGTGTGTGTATATCATTATTTTTAGTTGCTTTTATACTGACCATTTCTAGTGTTCTTCCTTTTTTCCTGTCCAACTGAGTTACAAATCTATGGTCACTTATTCTCAACCTGAAGGACTTTATTTGCTATTTCTAGTAGAACAGTACTTCTAAACATAAATTCTCTCAGTTTATAAGAGAAATATGAACAGCTTTTTATGGTTTTATTTTACATTGACTTTTGAAAGAAAATTTTGCTGAATGTAGAATTTATGGTTGGTAGTTTGTGTAGGTGTGTGTGTGTCTGTGTGTTTCACTTTCACCTTATCATCCCTCTGCCTTGTGCTCTCTATTGTTTCTGATGAGAAGTTGCTGCTGCTGCTAAGTCGCTTCAGTCGTGTCCGACTCTGTGCGACCCCATAGACGGCAGCCCATCAGGCTCCCCCGTACCTGGGATTCTCCAGGCAAGAACACTGGAGTGGGTTGCCATTTCCTTCTCCAATGCATGAAGGTGAAAAGTGAAAGTGAAGTCGCTCAGTCGTGTCCGACTCTTAGCGACTCCATGGACTGTATATAGCCCACCAGCCTCCTCCATCCATGGGATTTTCCAGGCAAGAGTACTGGAGTGGGGTGCCATTGCCTTCTCTGGATGAGAAGGTAGCCATTCATTAACAGATCGCTGTTTCCTATGTGTGACGCCAGTTTTCTCCTTCTGCCTTTAAGATTTTCAGTTTAGTTTTGGCTTATAGCAGTTTGATTGGGATGTGTCTATTCCTAAGTCTCTTCGTTTTGATCCTTTATGGATTTTATTGATCTTATTGGATGTGTGGATTAAAGTTTTACCTAAATTTTGGAAGTTTTCAAGTATTTTTTTTTCCAGTATATGCTTTTCGGTGGCTCAGATGGTAAAGACTCTGTCTGCAATGTGCGATACCCGGGTTCGATCCCAGGGTCAGGAAGATCCCTTGGAGAAGGGAATGGCTACCCATTCCAGTATTCTTGCCTGGAGAATTTCAAGGACAGACGAGCCTGGTGGGCTATTGTCCATGGGGTTGCAAAAGAGTGGGAAATGGCTTAGCAACTAACACTTTCACTGTCATGTACTTTTAATTCTTTCTCTCCTTTCTGGGAGAGTCATTTATATGTTGGATTGCATAGTATTGTTTCACAATATTAGAAACCATGCAATGTTAAGTTTGCTCTGATTTTTGTATTAAATAATCACTACTAATTCATTTTTCAGTTCAATATTTCTTTCTTTTTCCATCTCCAAAATGCTGCTTAACACATTGTGAAGTTTTTGTTTTGATGACTATATATTTTCCCAGTAGAATATTGTTGCATCATCCTTAATATGTCCATTGGTGTTAAAAATATTTCTCTTTTCTGTTCAGTTCAGTCGCTCAGTCAGGTCCTATTCTTTGCGACCCCATGGACTGCAGCATGCCAGGCCTCCCTGTTCATCACCAACTCTTGGAGTTTACTCAAACATGTCCATTGAGTCGGTGATGCCATCCAACCATCTCATCCCCTGTTATCCCCTTCTCCTCCCGCCTTCAACCCAATCTTTGTCTTCTAGTTGTATGAAAATATTAAAATTATTGGTTTAAAGTTTTTGTGTGTTTATTTCAGCATGTGCCCACACTGAGTCAGTTTCTGTTGACTATTTTTTTCTTCCTCAATATGAATAATCTTAATTATGTTTTTTTTTTGCTTTTCTAGTAATTTTTGGTTGAAAACTATGTATTACAGATTATACTTTAGGGATGTTTTTCTGTTTTATTTTTTAAGGTTATTGATTTTTCATTTGCCTGGACTCAAACAGCACAATGACTCCCTTCCTTACCCTGTGTGAGACAGTAATGTCACCATACTTTTTTTTTTTTTTTTTAAAGCCTAAGCTCTTAAAGGTCTTCCTTTTGCTTCTTTTCTCTGCAAAGTAGTCATCCACCTTCAGTTCCTAAAACTCTGCTGATGGAGCTATATTTGGGTTGAAAAACAGTTTCAATATTGGATAAATACTGTAGTTTCTCTTGAATATTGCTCCACAGGCTCTTTCAGGATCAACAAGGCTAAAATTCCCAGAAGAGCTCAGCCAGAGTAAACATTTCTAAATTTGTTGTGTATTGTTTTTTTTTTTTTTTTCACTTCAGGACACTGGAAAGTCCCTTTGAGACAATTTAGTCCAGTTTTATTTTTGTTTTCTTCAGAGAATTGTCCAACTATTTTTATGCTACAATTACAAGAGGTAGCTCCCTACATAATGTTTTTAATCAATACTCTACAAATACTTTGAAGAGAGTGGAAACATGTTTTCACTTATAGGTCTTCTGAACTAAAGAAAGTATGGTGCTCAGTGCTCATCCTGCTCATTCGCTAAGTTGTGTCCGATTCTTTGCCACCTTATGGACTGTAGTTGCCAGGCTCCTCTGTCCATGGGATTTTTCCAGTAAGAATATTGGAGTGGGTTGCCATTTCCTCCTCCAGAGGATCTTTCCAACCCAGGGATCGAACCCGTATCTCCTGAGTCTCCTGCATTGCAGGCAGATTTTTTACCTCTGGGCCACCATGATGCTCACAGATATTAAATAACTTTGAGTTAATAAATTACTGTTATTTCCATGCTTTAATCTTCTTTTGTGTACAGTTTCATACCAGAAAATAACCTTTATAATTGTAATAATAGAATTTCACTTTATCCTCTAAATAGAATTTCAAAATTGTTCATTCACACTTCAAAATCTTGCTTCCATAGTGTTCTCCTAAAATTATCTAAATATTTTTTCTTTGTTTTTTAATAATATTGTAGTATATCTTTACTTTTCTATGATAGTGTACAAAAATAACCCCCCAAAATTCTCTTATTGTTTTGACATAAAAAAGTGTCTTAATCTGCAGTTTATGCAGTATCCCCCAACCTTTTGGCCACTGGGGACCAGTTTCATGCAAGACAGTTTTTCCATGGACTGGGGAGAATGGAGATGGTTTGGGGATGATTCAAGTGCTTTTCATCTATTGTGCACTTTGTTTCTATTGTTATTATATCAGCTCCACATCAGATTTTCACTATTAGATCCCAGAGGTTTGGACTCCTCATCAAGAGAGATTCCTTGGTTTGTTGGTCCTCTAATGTGTGGTATATAAAGCTGAACTTTTCCCTTTTGTGTTTATTGCCAGGAATATATAAGTGGGAATAAATTAATCTATTTCTTAAGTATTCTGAAGAAGTTTCCACAATTAATTGCAATATTTCACTGGTTAGCAACTTGATTGTGTTAAGGAAATTTCCATTAGATCTTCAAAGAATATCTTAAATGTATTTACTTTCTTCTGCCATAAGTATCTTTGTTTAGTTGGTTTCTATCTTTGAATTAAGATTTATATATTGCAAAGTAATCCTGGTATATCTTGATAAGCAGTTGTTTCCCTAAAATATTTTGTTTTTTGGAAACAAAATGATCTAAATCTCAAATATCCTTCTATCAATGTGTTTTTTAAAAGTTATGAATTGCTAGGAATACTGTTTCAAGAAGAAGGACGCAGTACTAATACTAAAATTAAAACTAACCTTGGTTCTCCCATGAAAGGATAATTCCAGTGGAATAATAACTTGTGTGAGCCAATATTAGTCTGTGAGAAATGGTTTCTCAGATGCCGTGTTTCGGCTGTGATTAGATCACATCCCCAAGGAATTTGACTATATTTTTCTTTTACCAATTTGGAAAGTAGAATAGTTATAACCTCAGTAGAAATCTAAGAGACATTAAGAAGTTAATCTTAGAGAACTAAAAGCAATCTGGGACTCCAGGGTTATCTAAAGATACAATCTCAGGGAAAATATTATGCTTCTACTATTAAAAGACTTAGTTATTCAGATAGCTTTATATTTTAGAATTATTTGGAGATAACATTAACCTTATTTGGGGATTTGTTTAAACACTTTATAATTCATTCCAAGCTTATAAATTAATTGAAAATAAGAAGTCTCCCAAATCCATTTAAACAAGCAATCCGTATTTTGTGTTCTAATTTGGTCTTCCCCAAATGCTAGTGACTGATCAATTAAGCAATGATGTCCACCTCTCAACTGATCTTCAAACCTAGATGTAAATCAGTTTACTTGAGATCTCTGCACTAGGAATCTCAAGTGTATGATACTGTTAATGCCTTCCTAAACTATTAATGGCTAAGCTTGCAAACCAATGACCCAGTATCCAATTTCCACTTCCAATGTATTTTCCTCATTGCCTTCAGAATTATCTATCTACAGCACATATCTTAGTAGTAACATCAGGGTGGTCACCATTCATTTCACCATTCTTGCACTACTATCTGAGTAGTAACATCTGAGTGGTCACTATTCCTTGCAACATTGGGTGCTCTTTTATGTCTTACTTTTTTGTTACTATTTCTATCTCTAAAACCCTTCTTTGTCCTTTGTATACCAGAAAGACATCTTCTGTTATTCAAGACCCAGTTCACATGTCACTTCACCTGAGATACTGTATTATTTATGCTCTTTAAGTTTTCAAGGAAGAAACATTCTCATGTTACTATCAAGATTATTAGTTTATGGTAAACTTACCTGGAGGGTTGGGGGCATTATTTACTTATCTGTACAGTCACCCTAAATCTTAGTGCTTCCACATAGAAGGTGTATGGTTAATGAATGGAATTTTTTGCCTTATTATAATCATAGAACATTTTGGTATGTTTTCTTATGTATCAATTTCTATAAGTCCTGCTGTAGATACAGAGAAGGCAATGGCACCCCACTCCAGTACTCTTGCCTTTAAAATCCCATGGACAGAGGAGCCTGGTGGGCTGCAGTCCATGGTGTCGCTAAGAGTCAGACATGACTGAGTGACTTCACTTTCATGCACTGGAGAAGGAAATGGCAAATCACTCCAGTATTCTTGCCTGGAGAATCCCAAGGATGGGGGAGACTGGTGGGCTGCTGTCTATGGGATCACACAGAGTTGGACATGACTGAAGCGACTTAGCAGCAGCAGCTGCTGCGCTAGATAAACCCAGGGTAGTTTATATGACCAAATAAATTAGAATATAGTACTTCATTCTTAATTAATGTATACTTCAAGATGCTTGAGGGATAGAATGCTCATAGTTTATTAATTCTCCAACACATGTGTATCTTCATTCAGTAACTCTTCAATTTCTGCTTAAAGTTGGAGAAAGATGTTCAAGGAGGGAAACATGAAAATGACATGTGCAAATACTATCAAAACACAGTAACTGAGCCCTGAACTTATGTAGAATAAGTGTCCTGAACCTGATTTAACTGACTTGACTGATGTATTAGTCAGAGTTTGGCTAGGGAAGTATACCAGAATATGTAATATGAAATAATGAGGTTTACTATATGGATGGAATTACATAATTGTGGAGGTTGGTGAAGAATTCTAAGGAAGACTTACATCATTGTCTGCTGCTGAACCTAAAATTGCTGTAGGTCAGAAAGCTGACAGACTGGATAAAGCTTGCCCTGGAAAAGATGGAAATCAAAAGCAAATTGGAACTGATAGGAACAAACTGAAGCATGTGTGAATTTTTAACTGCCTTCAACCTCAAAATGCTAGTTTAGTACAGAAGTTTCTGGCATCATTTACAGTGGGGCTGCATGTGTACCATGACTTGGAGCAACTGAAGTAGAAGAGTTGATGGACTGTAGGGTAGCGGCCCACCCGACAGGGTGAGTCAGTATACTGGCAACTTGAATAAGCTAAAGTGAAGCTCAGGCCATCATAAGGGTCTTCCAGCTTCAAATTTGCAAGCATTTCTGTGTTTAGTTCAGTTCAGTTTAGTCACTCAGTCCTGTCCACTCTTTGCAACCCCACGGACTGCAGCACGCCAGGCTTCCCTGTCCATCACCAACTCTTGGACTTTACTCAAAACTCATGTCCATCGAGTCGGTGATGCCATTCAACCATCTCATCCTCTGTCATCCCCTTCTCCTCCTGCCTTCAATCTTTCCCAGTTTCGCATCAGGTGGCCAAAGTATTGGAGTTTCAGCTTTAGCATCAGTCCTTCCAATGAATGTTCAGGACTGATTTCCTTTAGGATGGAGTGGTTGGATCTCCTTGCTGTCCAAGGGACTCTCAAGAGTCTTCTCCAACACCACAGTTCAAAAGCATCAGTTCTTCGGTGCTCAGCTTTCTTCACAGTCCAACTCTCACATCCATACATGACTAGTGGAAAAACCATAGCTTTTGGCTAGGCAGAGCTTTGCTGGCAAAGTAATGTCTCTTCTGTTTAATATGCCATCTTGTTTGATCATAACTTTTCTTCCAGGAGCAAATGTCTTTTAATTTTGTGGCTGCAGCCACCATCTGCAGTGATTTTGGAGCCCCTGAAAATAAAGTCTATATCTGTTTCCATTGTTTCCCCATCTATTTGCCATGAAGTGATGGGGCCAGATGCTATGATCTTAGTTTTCTGAATGTTGAGTTTTAAGCCAACTTTTTTACCCTCCTCTTTCACTTTCTTCAAAAGGCTCTTTAGTTCTTTTTCACTTTGTGCTGTAAGGGTGGTGTCATCTGCATATCTGAGGTCATTGATATTTCTCCCAGCAATCTTGATTCCAGCTTGGGCTTCATCCAGCCCAGCATTTCTCATGATGTACTCTGCAAATAAGTTGAATAATCAGGGTGACAATATACAGCCTTGACGTACTCCTTTCCCAGTTTGCAACCAGTCTGTTGTTCCATGTCTAGTTCTAGCTGTTGCTTCCTGACCTGCATACAGATTTCTCAGGAGGCAGGTCAGGTGATCTGTTAGTCCCACCTCTTTCAGAATTTTCCACAGTTTTTTTTTGTGATCCCCACAGTCAAAGGCTTTGGCATAGTCAATAAAGTAGAAGTAGATGTTTTTCTGGAACTCTCTTGTGTTTTCAATGATGCAACTGCAGTTATGTTGCAATTTAATCTCTGGTTCTTCTGCCTTTTCTAAATCCATCTTGAACATCTGGAAGTTCAAAGTTCATGTACATTTAAAGCATGGGTTGGAGAATTTTGAGCATTACTTGCTAGTGTGTGAGATGAATGCAATTGTGTGGTAGTTTGAGCATTCTTTGGCATTGTCTTTCTTTGGGATTGGAATGAAAACTGAACTTTTCCAGTGCCATGGCCACTGCTGAGTTTTCCAATTTTGCTGGCATATTAACTGCAGCATTTTCACAGCACTGTCATTTAGGATTTGAAATAGCTCAACTGGAATTCCGTCACATTCACTAGCTTTGATTGTAGTAATGCTTCCTAAGGCCCACTTGACTTTGCATTCCAGGATGTCTGGCTCTAGGTGAGCGATCACACCATCGTGCTTCTCTGGGTCATGAAGATCATTTTTTATAGTTCTTCTGTGTATTCTTTCCACCTCTTCTTAATATCTTCTGCTTCTGTTAGGTCCATACCATTTCTGTCCTTTATCGAGCCCATCCTTGCATGAAATGTTCCCTTGGTATCTCTAATTTTCTTGAAGAGATCTCTATTCTTTCCCATTCTATTGTTTCCCTCTATTTCTTTGTATTGATCACTGAGGAAGGCTTTCTTATCTCTCCTTGCCTTTCTTTGGAACTCTGCATTCAAATGAGTATATCTTTCCTTTTCTCCTTTGCCTTTCACTTCTCTTCTTTTCTCAGCTATTTGTAAGGCCTTCTCAGAAAACCATTTTGCCTTTTTGCATTTCTTTTTCTTGGGAATGGTCTTGATCCCTGCCTCCTGAACAATGTTACAAACCTCTGTCCATATTTCTTCAGGCACTCTGTCTGTCAGATCTGATCCCTTGAATCTATTTGTCACTTCCATTGTATAATCGAAAGGTATTTGATTTAACATCCCTGAATGGTCTAGTGGTTTTCCCTACTTTCTTCAATTTAAGTCTGAAGTTTGAAATAAGGAGTTAATGATCTGAGCCACAGTCAGCTCCCCGTCTTGTTTTTGCTGACTTTATAGAGCTTCTCCATCTTTGGCTAGAAAGAATATAATCAATCTGATTTTGGTATTGACCATCTGGTGATGTCCCTGTGTAGAGTCTTGTCTTGTGTTGTTGGAATAAAGTGTTTCCTATGACTAGTGCATTCTCTCAGCCTGGCTTCATTCTGTACTCCAAGGCCAAATTTTCCTATTACTCCAGGTATTTCTTGGCTTCCTACTTTTGCATTCTAGTCCCCTATAATGAAAAGGATGTCTTTTTTGGGTGTTAGTTCTAGAAGGTCTTGTAGGTCTTCATAGAACCATTCAACTTCAGCTTTTTCAGGTCAGGGCATAGATTTGGATTAGTGTGATATTGAATGGTTTGCCTTTGAAATGAACAGAGATCATTCTGTCATTTTTGAGATTGCATCCAAGTACTGCATTTTAGACCCTTTTGTTGACTATGATGTTTACTCCATTTCTTCTAAGGGATTCTTGCCCACAGTAGTAGATATAATGGTCATCTGAGTTAAATTCACCCATTCCAGTCCATTTTAGTTCACTCTAACCTGGAATCACAGGGGAAGAGAATTGGGGGGAAAGTAGTTTGCACATAGCTAATTGTCAGAATGAAATCATATCAACTGTTTCTTTGTCTAGAAATTAGGACAAAATCAGATTATATGTGGCATTTCTTGTGGTTTCTTTCATTTGAATTGTTCAGCAAATATTTCAAAACAAGTAGAACTTTTTTTTTAAACAGATAATTAATTTGTCTTGAGTTCTAAGTCCTCTATTAATCATCTTATCAATATATCAGTAAGCTTAAAATTAAGTATTTCCCCCCCATATCAGGGTTCCAATATTTTTATTATAAAAATTTATTTGCTTGTTGGTAACCTTATAAAAATGTAGTTTTTACAATTAATTAATTTATTTTATTTTTGTTTGTGCTGGGTCTACGTTGTTGCAGGTGGGCTTTCTCTAATTGCAGCAATTGAGGCCTACTCTTTAGTTGCCACCTGGGAGTGTCTCACTGTGATGGCTTCTCTTGTTGCAAAGCACAGGCTCTAGAGTGCTCAGGCGTCAGTAGTTGAGGATCCCTTGGCCTCCAAGCTCAGACTCAGTAGTTTCAGTGCTGAAGCTTAGTGCTCAGAGCTCCATGGCATGTGGGATCTTGCTGGACAGGGGTGGAACTCCTGTCTCCTACATTAGCACTGAGCCAACAGGGAAGTTCAAAATCGAGGTTCACTGAGCAGTTTAACTTTATAAAAATAAGTACCTGACCAAATTTTGTAATAGGTTCAAATATTTCCAGAGAATAATCAGTGTTTAGTGCCATATCAGGAGAAGGCAATGGCACCCCATTCCAGTACTCTTGCCTGGAAAATCCCATGGAAGGAGGGGCCTGGTGGGCTGCAGTCCATGGGGTCGCTGAGTCTGACATGACTGAGCGACTTCACTTTCACTTTTCACTTTCGTGCATTGGAGAAGGAAATGGCAACCCACTCCAGTGTTCTTGCCTGGAGAATCCCAGGGACAGGGGCGCCTGGTGGGCTGCTGTCTATGGGGTCGCACAGAGTTGGACACGACTGAAGCGACTTAGCAGCAGCAGCATCAGCAGTGCCATATATGTCATAAATTCTTTGTGTTTTCTAATGCAAGTCCAGCAAAAGCACCATTTGTATTTATGTGATCAAATAAGAAGAATTATTTATATATTTTTAATAAAGATGCTGTGTTATTTAAGAATAGGATAAGGTGAGTATAATCTGATAATGACTTTTTTCTTCAAATTGATGATCTAAAACATAAATTTGTGTGAAAAAAATTATCCAGCTGTGCCATCTTTTGTTCTCATTCTGAGAATCCTTTATTTTGTTATTATTTTAAGTGAATTACTAAATTAATTGTTTAAGATTGACTTTGTTTTGAAATTAAATATTTCTCAACAGTATTTTACTAACAACTCTATAATCAGTTAATTGGCATATTTATTTATACTTTGATATAATAATTAAGATAATTTTTATTTTGAAAGAAGACATTTTGTGGAAGTGTGTCATGTACTAGTTACTCAAAAAATAAAATCAAATTTTTTGTGTTCTAAATGATGTGTCTTTCCCTAAGCTTCCTTGGTACAGTAAACTCAAATGGACACAAAACAAACACACTCAAACTTTTTCTTAATTAAAAAACAATACTGTAAAAGTTCAGATAAATTCTTTATACAAATGACTATAAAAATCTCAATTTCATAACCAATGATTATTCATGCATATATTTGTATATAAGTATATACATATATGCTTGCATTCATCCTATATACTGTATTTTTCTTTTTTTTCCTCCAAGAAAGCTATAATAGTAGAGTGGTTTGGCAGATTGCACTTTTCTCTTTTTTTCAGTTTTGTTGAGATCTAATTGATGAACGTGAAAGAGGATAGTGAAAAAGTTGGCTTAAAACTCAACATTCAGAAAACTAAGATCATGGCATCTGGCCCCATCACTTCATGGGAAATAGATGGGGAAACAGTGGAAACAGTGTCAGACTTTATTTTTCGGGGCTCCAAAATCACTGCAGATGGTGACTGCAGCCATGAGATTAAAAGACGCTTACTCCTTGTAAGGAAAGTTATGACCAACCTAGACAGCATATTCAAAATCAGAGACATTACTTTGCCAATAAAGGTCCGTCTAGTCAAGGCTATGGTTTTTCCAGTAGTCATGTATGGATGTGAGAGTTGGACTGTGAAGAAAGCTGAATGCTGAAGAATTGATGCTTTTGAACTGTGGTGTTGGAGAAGACTCTTGAGAGTCCCTTGGACTGCAAAGAGATCCAACCAGTCCATTCTAAAGGAGATCAGTCCTGGGTGTTCTTTGGAAGGAATGATGCTAAAGCTGAAACTCCAGTACTTTGGCCACCTTGTGCGAAGAGTTGACTCATTGGAAAAGACTCTGATGTTGGGAGGGATTGGGAGCAGGAGGAGAAGGGGACAACAGAGGATGAGATGGCTGGATGGCATCACTGAGTCGATGGACGTGAGTCTGAGTGAACTCGGGGAGTTGGTGATGGACAGGGAGGCCTGGCATGCTGTGATTCATGGGGTCACAAAGAGTCGGACAAGACTGAGTGACTGAACTGACTGAATTGATGAACAGCTCTGTATACATTTAATTTTTACAGCAAAATAAGCTGTCACATATATTGCAAAACGATTAGCACTATTTTTAGTTATATTCATCATTTCTTGTGTAGCTAACAAAAACAAAAAAACGTAATCTTTTTTTTCCTTATGATGAAAATTTTTAGGATCTATTCTCTTAGGAGTTTTCAAGTATACTGTACAACAATATTAACCATAAAGATCATATAGATTACTTGTTTTAAAGATGGCTAAAACAGTATTTCCCATTACACATTCCCTTTCTGTAATGTAGTTTTGCCAGTTGTCTCACTGTGATGTAGTATTGGATCCAGTAATGTTTGTGAACATGACAAAAATAATGCTCTGTGATTTCTAAAGCTGGATTATCAAAATAAAAATAGTTTCCTTTTGGTTCTATTGAGATACCTTTCTTGGAACTGAGTCATTGTGCTGTGTGGAAGACCAAGTAGACTGTGGAAAGGTCCACATGGAGAGAAAATAAGACATCACCCCCTACCCAAGACGTGCACACATAGTGACCCTGCTTGGGGTTCCAGGCTGCAGCCAGTATCAATTTACCAACTATATGGAACTGAGTTTTCTTGAAAGTGCATAACCTCATCCTCTGTTAAGCTGTCCTCTGAATATAGAAAGACATGAACCAGCCTCACTAAGCCCTGAACATACTTAGATATTTCAAAAAGTATATAATTGTTTTTGTTTTATGTCATGAAATTAGATCATATAAGGCAACTGAGTCTCCATCAGTTAACCTGGAAAACTTGCCTTTCAAGTTCTGAATGCCACGTTAGAAATCCAAGGCTACCGTGTCTATCTACCACGCTGTCAAGATGCTCAAGTCAAATAAAATAGTATTTGTAGATGAATTGACAGAGTATCATCTACTTGACTGTTCCAGATGGCAATCACAGTGGCCATCACCATCACTGATGATGCCACCATCACTAGTGGCATGTAATGGCATGTAAATGATGAAGCCTCTAGATGAGTCTTGCCCTGCTTCAGCTAGTCATTACCAATCTAAGACCTCTTCCCATTGAGTTCTTACATAGCAAGTTAGAGACAGGAAGCCACCTCACTGTGCCCTTTCTGAACTGGTATTTCACAGAGTATGTGAGCAAAATGAAATGACTGTTTTAAGCCATTAGCTTTTGAAGTAATTTTTATAATAAATAACTAGATATTTTATCTAGTTAGATAACTAGTTATCTATTTTATAATATCTGATTTATAGTAGATAACACTAGTTATCTATTTTATAGTAGATAACTAGTCTATTTTATAATAGATAACTACCAGTAATGGAATGTTGCCTTTAACAAATCTAAAATATGATTCAGTGCTATTGGTATGAGTGGTTGGGAAGAAGCTGAAAGGGCACTGAAGAAACTATTAGTGAAAACTTAAAAGTCATCAAAGACAGTGTTACTAAAAGTGTAAAGCACTATAAGGAGGCTGATAATGGGGGTTTTAAAGGGAAGAGAGGAAAAGATTGTCAGGAGCTGGAGGAAAGGAGACCCTTTTATGCAGAGGCTGATAGCATAAAACTGACAACCAGAGTAATGTAGAAAGTAGAGGATATACCAAGAACATGATGATCTAAGGTTAGGGCATTTCTAAGCAAAGTTTTGAGTGTGCTGTCTATCATTTTCTAGCTGCCAAATACAAAAAGAGAAAGGGGAAAATTTAGTGTAAATATAAATGGTCCTAGACTTGCTGAGTTTGTAAATGAAACTGTTTCTCATTCTTAACCTCCTTTAGAAGAAGAGTCATAATGTAAGAAATAGCCATAGTTCATAGATCAGCTCTCAGACACCATCAGAAAAATATCTCATGGTAAAGATGAAACTTAGGGTGCAACTGTAAAAGTGTTTGCTAAGACCTCAAAAGCTAA
Organism: Bos javanicus; assembly: GCF_032452875.1. Lineage (NCBI taxonomy): Eukaryota > Metazoa > Chordata > Mammalia > Artiodactyla > Bovidae > Bos > Bos javanicus. Next base: position 79,096,582 of record NC_083876.1, on the reverse strand, counting down.
GACCTCTGTAAGTCCTTTAAGACACACAAAATGCCTTCAGAATATCTTAATGAAATGCTCTGTGGCCATCTCTGTTAAAAAACAGGGTTTCTAAGAACATTGAAAGGCTCATCACTTGCTAGATTCAAGGGAGCCCCCGGAGAAAAGTTTTTGTGGATGTGACCGTTGTCTAGTGGAGTCTATTATAAATGAATACCCCCTTCATATTTGAATGAGATCCTTGCTGAGTACAGTAATCTGGGTTGCAGGTTTTTCACTTTGATCACTTTAAGTATGTCCTGCCATTCCCTTATGGCCTTAAGAGTTTCTATTGAAAGATCAGCTGTTATCCTTATGGGAATCTCCTTGTGTGTTATTTGTTGTTTTTCCCTTGCTGCTTTTAATATTTGTTCTTGTGTTTGGTCTTCATTAATTTGATTAATGCATGTCTTGGGGTGTTTCACCTTGGGTTTATCCTGTTTGGGACTCTCTGGGTTTCTTGGACTTGGGTGGCTATTTCCTTCCTCATTTTAAGGAAAGTTTTCAACTATTATCTCCTCAAGTATTTTCTCATGGCCTTTCTTTTTGTATTCTTCTTCTGGGACTCCTATGATTCAAATGTTGGGGTGTTTGACATTATCCCAGAGGACTCTGAGGTTGTCCTCATTTCTTTTAATTCCTTTTTCTTTTTTCCTCTCTGCTTCATTTATTTCCACCATTCTATCTTCCTCTTCACTTATCCTATCTTCTGCTTCAGTTATTCTACTGTTGGTTCCCTCCAGAGTGTTTTTGATCTCAGTTATTGCATTATTCATTATTGAGTGACTCTTTTATTTCTTCTAGGTCCTTGTTAAACATTTCTTGCATCTTCTCAATCCTTGTCTCCAGACTATTTATCTGTAACTCCATTTTGTTTTCAAGATTTTGGATCATTTTGACTATCATTATTCTGAATTCTTTTTCAGGTAGACTCTTTATCCCCTCCTCTTTTGTTTGGTTTGGTGGGCATTTATCATGTTCCTTTACCTGCTGAATAATTCTCTACCTTTTCATTTTGTTTTAATTGCTGTGTTTGGGGTAGCCTTTCTGTATGCTGGAAGTTTGTTGTTCATCTTTATTGTTGAAGTTCCTCCCTGTGAGTGGGGTTGGACAAGTGGCTTGTCAAGGTTTCCTGGTTAGGGAAGCTTGCATCATTGTTCTGGTGGGTGGACCTGGATCTCTTCTTTCTAGAGTGCAATGAAGTGTCCAGTTGTGTTTTGAGGTGTATATAGAATAAAATACTTATGAATAAATCTACCTAAAGAAACAAATGACCTATATATAGGAAACTATAAAACACTGATGAAAGAAATCAAAGATGACACAAATAGATGGAGAAATATACCATGTTCATGGATTGGAAGAATCAATATAGTGAAAATGGGTATTCTACCTAAAACAATCTATAGATTCAATGCAATCCCTATCAAGCTACCAATAGTATTTTTCAGAGAACTAGAAAAAATAATTTCACAATTTGTATGGAAATACAAAAAACCTTGAATAGCCAAAGCAATCTTGAGAAAGAAGAAAGAAACTGGAAGAATCAACCTGCCTGACTTCAGGCTCTACTACAAAGCCACAGTCATCAAGACAGTATGGTACTTGCACAAAGACAGAAATATAGATCAATAGAACAAAATAGAAAGCCCAGAGATAAATCCATGCACCAATGGACACCTTATCTTCAATGAAGGAGGCAAGAATACACAATGGAGAAAAGACAATCTCTTTAACAAGTGGTGCTGGGAAAACTGGTCAACAACTTGTAAAAGAATGAAACTAGAACACTTTCTAACACCACACACAAAAATAAACTCAAAATGAATTAAAGATCTAAACGTAAGACCAGAAACTATAACACTCCTAGAGGAAAACATAGGCAAAACACTCTCTGACATATTTCACAGCATGATCCTCTATGACCCACCTCCCAGAGTAATGGAAATAAAAGCAAAAATAAACAAATGGGACCTAATTAAACTTAAAAGTTTTTGCACAATGAAGGAAACTATAAGCAAGGTGAAAAGACAGTCTTCAGAATGGGAGAAAATAATAGCAAGTGAAGCAACGAACAAAGAATTAATCTCAAAAATATACAAGCAGCTCTTGCAGCTCAATTCCAGAAAAATAAACAACCAAATCAAAAAATGGGCCAAAGAACTAAACAGACATTTCTCCAAAGAAGACATACAGATGGCTAACAAACACATGAAAAGATGCTCAACATCACTCATATCAGAGAAATGTAAATCAAAACCATAATGAGGTACCATCTCATGCAGGTCAGAATGACTGCTATTCAAGAGTCTACAAGCAATAAATGCTGGAGAGGGTGTGGAGAAAAGGAAACCGTCTTACACTGTTGGTAGGAATGCAAACTAGTACAGCCAGTATGGAGAACAGCATGGAGAGTCCTTAAAAAACTGGAAATAGAACTGCCATACGACACAGCAATCCCACTGCTGGGCATACACACCGAGGAAACCAGAGTTGAAAGAGAAACGTGAACCCCCATGTTCATCACAGCACTGTTTACAATAGCCAGGACATGGAAGCAACCTAGATGCCCATCAATAGACAAATGGATAAGAAAGCTGTGGTACATATAAACAATGGAATATTACTCTGCCATTAAAAAGAATGCATTTGAATCAGTTCTAATGAGGTGGATGAAACTGAAGCCTATTATACAGAGCCACGTAAATCAGAAAGAAAAACACCAATACAGTATACTAACACATATATATGGGATTTAGATAGATGCTAACGATGACCCTATATGCGAGATAGCAAAAGAGACACAGATGTAAAGAACATTCTTTTGAACTCGGTGGGAGAAGGCAAGGGTGGGATGATTTGAGAGGGTAACATTGAAATGTATATATTATCATATGTGAAGTGGATCACCAGTTCAGGTTCGATGCATGAGACAGGATGTTCAGGGCTGGTGCACTGGGATGACCCTGGGGGATGGGATTGGGAGGGAGGTGGGAGGGCGGTTCTGGATGGGGAACACATTTGCACCTGTGGCTGATTCATGTCGATGTGTATCAAAAACCACTACAATATTGCAAAATAACTAGCTTCGAATTAAAATAAACAAATAAATTTAAAAATAAAATAAAATGGGAATGTTGATACACAAAAACAAACAAAATAAATGAATACCCCCAAAACCTAGGCTTTTTTTTTTTTTTTAATGCTATCATATTGAGTTGAAGCCAGGAGAGACTATATAAAATAAAATAAGGTTTTCACACTCCTTTAAGTAATACAGGCAAGAAGCAGGCTGAGAAAACTACTCATTTACAATCACAAATAATTTCTTAAGGAAAAGGGAGGACCCTTCTGAAGGCAAAACCAAGATCTCAGAGTACAGAGCCTAGGGCACCGAAAAATCTCAGTCATGAGGATTTCAGTTCAGTTCAGTCGCTCAGTCGTATCTGATTCTTTGTGACCCCATGTTTCGCAGCACGCCAGGCCTCCCTGTCCATCACCATCTCCCGGAGTTCACTCAAACTCACGTCCATCAAGTCAGTGATGCCATCCATCCATCTCATCCTCCGTCGTCCCCTTTTCCTCCTGCTCCCAATCCCTCCCAGCATCACAGTCTTTTCCAATGAGTCAACTCTTCGCATGAGTTGGCCAAAATACTGGAGTTTCAGCTTTAACATCGTTCCTTCCAAAGAACACCTAGGACTGATCTCCTTCAGAATGGACTGGTTGGATCTCCTTGCAGTCCAAGGGACTCTCAAGAGTCTTCTCCAACACCACAGTTCAAAAACATCAATTCTTCGGGGCTCAGCTTTCTTCACAGTCCAGCTCTTGCATCCATACATGACTACTGGAAAAACCATAGCCTTGACTAGACGGACCTTTGTTGGCAAAGTAATGTCTCTGCTTTTCAATATACTATCTAGGTTGGTCATAACCTTTCTTCCAAGGAGTAAGCGTCTTTTAATGTCATGGATGCAATCACCATCTGCAGTGATTTTGGAGCCCCCAAAAATAAAGTCTGACACTGTTTCCACTCTTTCCCCATCTATTTGCCATGAAGTGATGGGACCAGATTCCATGATCTTCATTTTCTGAATGTTGAGCTTTAAGCCAACATTTTCACTCTCCTCTTTCACTTTCATCAAGAGGCTTTTGAGTTCCTCTTCACTTTCTGCCATAAGGGTGGTGTCATCTGCATATCTGAGGTTATTGATATTTCTCCCAGCAATCTTGATTCCAGCTTGTGCTTCTTCCAACCCAGCGTTTCTTATGATGTACTCTGCATATAAGTTAAATAAGTAGAGTGACAATATACAGCCTTGACATACTCCTCTTCCTATTTGGAACCAGTCGGTAGTCCTAAATAATTAATTGGCTACATGTACCTGGCTGGATTCTGAACATTTTATATGGACCAGTTAACTGTTGTATCTCCTGTTTTTGGAGGGGGGTGTCTATATTGGCTATTCTATGCCTGTCCTATCATTGTATGCTGCCTATGTGGGGAACATATAATGTGCCTTTAGTTCACATGTCATCAGTTTGAGAGAAATTGTATTCAAAGTGATCTGCACAAGGTGCAGGAGCTGAAGAGCTTCAGTTGTAGCTGAACCCGATTTACCTGAGATCTTGAACTTTGATGGACTGATATTGCTATGGTAGAAGGCTTAGGGGCTTTAGAGGGCAGATGTTGTTATACTTTCTGTGTGAGAGAAAAATGGACTCTTTTAGTTAGAAGGCAGACGGATTGTACAATAATATCTCCTCTGCCATATGCTCTTCTTACAATGTGTTTTGACAGCTTTTCCTTCCAGTGAGAACTGAGGTCTATGTTCTATTCCTTTTAATCCCTGCATGCTTGTTAGTGTGTAGCAATAATAAGACAATGGTAAATCCAAGTATAGACCATAAAAGGTAATATGGTCTCCATCTGATTATTGGAACACTTGCTTTTATAGACCTGAGCAACCATGCAATATATGTTGTTAAAAAATCAAGGCCACATGGTGACGCTCTGTGTAGGTAAAGCCCTCACCTTTTGCATCATTAAATTTAATTGATTTACATTTTTATAATCATGGCTATATTTAGATTTATGTCATATTTTATATTCGATGAATTTATTTTTTCTCATTTTAAAAAGAGATCAATTTTTATTCTTCTGATTTAAAAATGCTACATATTTCAAAAATCTGGTGGTTGGTTGTAATTTAGTAAAACTTTATTTGGTTCGGGTTCCCTTGCAGTTTTTAAGTCATTGATTATTTTATTTTTCTCTTGGGCCAGAATAGACATTAAGAGTCTCTCTAGTCCCTGACACCTCTCCCTCTCATTGTATTAATATCTTCTGTGGTTTTAGTCTACCATAATAGGGATAACATTTTCACTTCTTTTCCATTTTTATTCTTGCTGTTTTTATATGATAACTTTTATTAAATTTTTACTAATCCTTGTTTTACATTTTTAATTAAGCATTTCCCTAAGTTGTTGACATTAATTCAATAGGCTATCCTCCAATAAATATTTTTGTATGATAAAATCCCTGAGGTATCTTAAATTACATATTTATTTAATATATCGATTTAGTTTGCCATAAAAATAATAGTATGGTACAATTCTTTATCTTTTTCATTTTGAAAACAATTTTCCACTGTGTGCCTTTGGTGTTGCTTATAAATCTAATAAAGAGTTAATTAGATTTTTCATTGTTCTATAAAATCTTAGTTTCACTATTATGTGTCTTGTTTTGGCTTTTTAAGAGATGTTTTTCTTTATACTATGAAATAATTTAATGAGATATTTCATCTTTCTCTAATATTTGGATCTGTTCAAACCTTCCTGCTTCAATATCTTTGCTCCATATATATTTTAACTCCTTCTAAGACTCTTATTTTAGGGAACTTCATGTCTGTTTCTATCCAATAGATACCTAAAGTTCTTATCTCGTCCATCTTTTTTTATTATTTTCTGATGATTTCTGAAAGGTTTTTTAAGCTTAATATTCTGGTTCAATAAGAGCATTTTTTGGCTGTATTATTCCATTATAAAATCCTTCTACTGAATTCTTTATTTCTAATACAAGTATTTTATTTTTATGAAAGTGATTTCCATTTGGTTTTGTTTTATAATTTTCTCATTTTCATGTTAACAGTTTTTGTAGTAGTTTTGCTTCCCTTTTTCTGAATATTTGATTTTTCTGTATATCATAACCTTTTATGCTTTAAAGGATTAGCATACAGAAAATAGAATACAGAAATGGGGTCAGAAGCCCCAAACTTTTGAATTTAATAGCTAAGTTGAAAGTCATCAAGGACAGACAGCTGGTGCACTGACATTTCACTCCAAAAAATGTGAACTGCTCATCAGTTCTATTTATCTGCTTTTATGAAGTGAGTGTCTCCCCTCTTAATTAATCCTCTAGCCCTTGAGAAATGCAAGAAAGGGGGAGACAACAGGGACTAAGTCATCAGGAGGTCCATTTTGATTTGGCTTTATGCTTCTTTCTTGAGTCAAGTTCTGGCAGAATCCTGTTGCTTCTCTGCATTAGGGTCAATTTATACTAACCAATACTAAGTGCCAGTTTTATATATATAGAGAGAGAGAATTGACATAACATTATATTACTTTCAGGTGTACAACACAACGGTTCGATATTTGTATATATTAGAAAATGATCACCATATGCTCTACCATCTTCTCTACATTAGAGTCAATTTCTATTAAGCAATTCTAAGTACCAATAAAATGTATTTTCTATTTATCTCACCCAGACCATTAAGTAGAAAATTGCATTATTTTTCTCTTTAGATTTCAAGAGCAATGTGAACAAAAACAGAAACTAAGAGAAAACCAGAGAGCCTAATCCCACACACTTTTTTTTTTTTCTTTGTGGATTGAATTTAAGGACTTGTTTCTAAAAAATATAATTAATTGGAAGAAACAATGTTTGTCTTTAGGGACCAGTCCATAAAAGGCACTGCCACTTACATGTTGTAAGGCATGATCAATGGAAGAAATCCATGATCCATGAGCCATCAAAAATGTCTTCTCTGTATTGAAGTTTGTCTTGAATTTTTTCTGTTATCTTCTTGCATTTTACATTTAGATATATATTCCATTATAATTCAATTTTTATGAAGAGTAAAATGTCTGTGTCAAGAATCTGCTGTTTGCATGTGGATGTCCAGTTATTTTAGTACTGTTATTTAAAAGACTGTATTTTCTCTATTTACTGACTCTGTGTAGTATACTTTGTAAAAATCAGTTTTATTTAGGCATGATTTTTATGTAGTGAATTTGATCAGTTTTAAGTGTAAGATTAGATGCCCTTTGACATATGATTACAGTGTGGACCTACCACCATAATTATAATGGAGATTATCTTCATCACTTGAACCAGTTCCCTGGGGCTTTTTTGTTGTTAATCTCATACCCAAGTACCAGTCTATGGCAATCAGTGATTTGATTTTCTATCAGTATAGATTTGACTTTTTGTAAATTCCATATAAAAGGAATTACATATTATCTTCCTTGTATGTCTTTTCAATTAGAGTAATTCTTTCAATATTCATTTGAGTTGGGTGAATTGATTATAGTTTGGGGCTTTATTGTATATGTCTACTATAAATACTTGACAGATCTTTCTTTGAACATATACTTCACATGATAAGTAAATACATAACTGTGAGAAATAGTAATTGCATTTTTACATTCTCACTAACAGTGTATGAGAGTTCCAGTAGCTCCCCATTCTCACCTACTCTTGATACCTTCAGACTCTTTAGTTTTAGCTATTCCACTAGGTAGATAGAAGTATCTTTCTGTGGCTTTAATTTGTATGTACCTCCCACTCCAGTACTCTTGCCTGGAAAATCCCATGGACGGAGGAGCCTGGTAGGCTGCAGTCCATGGGGTCACTAAGAGTCGGACACGACTGAGCGACTTCACTTTCACTTTTCACTTACATGCATTGGAGAAGGAAATGGCAACCCACTCCAGTGCTGTTGCCTGGAGAATCCCAGGGACGGTGGAGCCTGATGGGCTGCCGTCTATGGGGCTGCACAGAGTCGGACACGACTGAAGCGACTTAGCAGCAGCAGCAGCAATGACTAATGGTGCTGGGTACTGTTTTAATACAATTAAATCTTTTCCAATAAAATATACAATAGTATATTTTGTCTGTTTTTACTGTTTATTCAGTTAATAAGAACTATTAATATTGTTATTGAGATTTCTATATATATTTTGCATAGAAACCTTTTATCAGATATATAGTTTGCAAGTATTTTATTCCAGTCTCAGAAGTAGTTTTGTATTTTCTTAGCAGTTTGTTTTGAAGAGTGGAAGTTAAATGTTTATGAAATCTAAATTTTATATTCTATCGTCCTTTGCTATGCCAAGGACTGAGTTTTTTTTTTCTTTTCTCTTCTAGAAACTTTATAATTTGACCTCTTACTTCACTGCCATAGTTCATTTTGAGTTAGTTTTTATCAGAGTGAGCTATGGGATGCAGTTCATTCTTTTAGATACAAATAATTAATTTTTCAGAACATTTTATTTTCCTTTTTTTGATAAAGATTATCCTTTTCTCTTTTTTCACTTTTTGTAAAGACCTCACATTACTTTTTTTGGAAAATAAGTTAACCAGATATGCCTCATTTGGATTCTATAATCTGTTCCCACTGATCCATTTGAGTCTCCTATACTCTAAAACCACATTGGAGATTACTTTAAAAATATGAAATACTCCCTAGATATTAATATTACTGCAGTAGTGCTCTCTTCTTAAAGCAAACCAAAACCAAAAAAGAAAGAAAGAAAGAAACAATTTATATTTTCAGTAAATATCTGCAAAGCTTATTTGGAAATGTCTACATAAACTAGGGACTTTTTCCCTTAAATGTGTGGAGGGGAAATTAACAATCATTTAGCACATTTTAATAACTGAAAATATACAGTTAAGTTATAACAAATGTTTGGTTCATTTGTATTTTTATCGAGTTACAAAATGCAAAAATATAATGACTGTAGTGGTTCATTGTGAAAGATTTATATTAAATATAAATATCATTTTGATTTTATAAGCTCTTCAGAATTTAAGTCATACTTCTTAAAAATAATCTGCATAAAAGTCTTTAAAATATATAAGGGCTATTTATTTTCTCTTACCAAGGAAATATGATGTCACAGCATCATTAACAGTGAATTTTAGTAGTCTCAGATATTCCACTAAAATTCTACATATTTCCTAAATGTCACATCTCTTTTTAATATAAGTACACAATTAAAGATTGCTTCAGTGATTTCCATATTTATTTGTCTTATAAAATGCCATAATTAATAGAAAGAGTAAAGTAAAAATGACATACAATCTTGTTTGCTATGAATTATATTATATTGGGATTCAAAACCCTTGTTTTCCAAATAACTAGCTAATTATTTTTTGTATATGAATTCCAGAGCCTTAGTTTTCTCACTGGTAAATGATAAAAATTGGACCCAATATAATATCTTAATAATTTTTTTCAAATAATGATTAGTACTCTAGTTTCAGCTCAGCCTTGTAGAGAGATAAAAAGGCAGTAATTCTCACATTTATGAAAGTGAAAAAACTGAAAATTAATTACTTTTTGAATCCATAAGATACTGAGATTAGAGGATGAACTGCTAACCTGAAATCTAAGGAGAGCTCTGCAGGGAGAGACAGAACCCGAGTATGTGCCTGTTTGATACTATCCATGGCCACCAAGCCAGTGCAGAGACAGAGCTAGATGTCCTTATATTGCTAAAGGCCAGAGGGAACCCACAGACGGAGAAGAATGTACTTCATTTTTGTAAGCTGTTCCTCCGGGGATACTACAAGCTCAAAGGACTATTCGGGAAAACCACAAGGAAGCTTGCCTCATGGAGCTACCTCGGGAATAAGAATAGCAGCCACTATCAAATTTGTCCAGGAAACCATCTCCCTAACTTCCCTATGGAACAAAATAATCTTCAGTGTGATAAACAACAAAATTGTAGAGTGAGGGCACTGGTGGTAACCAACTGCAGCTGGGAATTGAAGAACAAGGGTTAAAAAACAAAACAAGACTCAAAAGCTGGGGGAGGGAATGGCATACATATCAGAGCCTATATATATCTGGAGGAGAGGCAGGAACACTTCTAAAGGCTGTATCCCTGAGACCCACATTCAGAACACTAGAGAACTCTCTTCTTCTCGCCCTTTATCCTGAAAGGGACAACTACCACTACAAGTGTTGGGAACACAGTGTGATAATGCAGCTTGGATAGTGGTAAGAGAGTCTCTGAGAAGCAGCACAAAGAGAAGAACCGGTTAGAACACGACACTCAAAATCTAGCACATTGCAAAGCATGATGTACTTTTGTCTGGTGAAACACACTACACAAGAAAAAACCTAAAGCCTGAAAGGAAGGCATTCTGTCCATCCCTCCCTCTCTCTCTCTGAAGAGGCAAAACAATGATCAGAGCTATAGTTAGATGTGATAAACATTTTAGACCTCTCAGAAAGGCATTTTGAAATAACTATGATTAGTATGTTAAAAGTTCTAATGGGAATAGGTAGGCAATATGAAAGCTAAGATTGGTGGTTTTAGCAGAGAAATGGAAAATGTAAGAAATAATTAAATTGAGATGATAAAAAATAAAAAAAAAACACATAAATAAAGATTAAGAATATGTTAGATGGGCTTATCAGTAGACTTTGAATAGGCTAGGAAAACAGCCTAGGAAAGATTTGGACAGTTTGAAGACAGGTCAATAGAATTTCCAAAGAGAGGAGGAAAACTAAATTTAAAGGGGAAAAAAGTGGGGAAAAAAAGCTAGTCTAGGAGATCTATGACTTGAGGAACAATATTATTGTCATGCAATCTAACGTAAATCTAGCTGAAACCTCAGAAGAAGCAGGAGAAGAAAGATGCAATTAGGATGAAAATATACTTCATGGAGTAATTGTTAGTGAAAGTGAAAGTTGCTCAGTCATGTCAGACTCTTTGCGACCCCTTGGACTGTATAGTCCATTCTCCAGGCCAGAATACTGGAGTGGGTAGCCTTTTCCTTCTTCGGGGGATCTTCCCAACCCAGGGATTGAACCCAGGTCTCCCACATTGCAGGCAGATTCTTTACTAGCTGAGCCACCAGGGAAGCCCAAATTAGTGACATATATCAACCAAAATACCCAGTATTCTCAGAAATCAGGAAGTATTTAGCAGTTCACACTAAACAAACAGCAAAAACCAATATATATTACATTCAAACTGCAAATATGATAAAGAGAAAAAATTAAAGGCAAGTAGATAAAAGGGACATACTGATTAAAGAGAAGCAAATTAAGAATATAACAGCCCTCTCACCTAAGAGCATCAGGAAAAAATATAATGGAGTGATATTTTTAATGTGCTGAAATAAAAACTCATTTATTTTTGGCAAGAGTATAAACGACTCAACCACATTTTCAGTTAGTCTGGCAGGTTCCTTTTCTGTTTTCTTGATGTTGTTCCGTCATTCAGTTGTGTCTGACTCTTTGCGACCCTAAAGACTGCAACATGCCTGGCTTCTCTGTCCTAAAATATTTTCTGAAGTTTGCTCAGATTCATGTCCATTGAGTATGTGATGCTATCTAACCACCTCATTCTCTGCTGCCCCCTTCTCCTTTTGCCTTTAATCTTTCAAAACATCAGGGTCTTTTCCAATGAGTCAGCTCTTCACATCAGGTGGCCAAAGAATCAGGCTTCAGCTTCAGTATCAGTCCTTCCAATGAATATTCTGGGTTGATTTCCTTTAGAACTGACTGACTTAATTTAACAAAAGTTCTGTTTTGGAATAATATATTTTAATAAGAAGGTACAAAGATAAAGGATAGTCTGGGAAGTTCTGTGTGTGTCTTTCACAGTTACCTTAAGTGGTTATGTCTTACCTGCCTATAGTATCATATCCAAACCAGGAAATTAACATTGGTACAAGATGTGTATATAGATCTATGTCACTTTATAATGTGCAGAGCCATGTAACTATCACCCAGAACCATGACAGAAAACTATTCCATCCACAAGGATTTCACAACTTTCTCTCCAATAACCCTAACTCTTGTAAACCATTTTGTTCTCAATTTCCATATTTGTGTCACTCAGCTCTATATTTTTGGGATGCAAGATATTTTTTCACTCAGCATAATGGCCTTGAGATCAATCCAGATTATTGCATGTGTAAATAATTTGTTCTTTTTCTACTGCTGTTTACTATTTCATGGTATGGATTTGGCTTCCCAGGTGGTGCTAGTCGTTAAGAACCGTCCTGCTAATGCAGGAGACATGAGAGATGTGGGTTTGATCCCTGGGTCATGAAGATCCCCTGGAGGAGGGCATGGCAACCCACTCCAGTATTCTTGCCTGGAGAATCCCATGGACAGAGGAGCCTGGCAGGGTACGGTCCATAGAGTCATAAAGAGTCAGACACAACTAAAGCGATTTAGCATGCATGTACGTACCATATAGATTTAGCCATTTGTTAAGCCATACATACATTGTAGGGCATTTGGATTATTTACGTTTGACTATGATGAATAAAGCTACTATGAAAAATCACATACAGCTTTTTGTGTGGATGCAAGTTTTTATATCTCTAGGATAAATGCCCAGAAGCGTGATTGCTGAGTAATATTGTAAATTTTAATGTGCAAGTTTTCATTCAGAGGGGCTCTACTATTCTACATTCCCACCAGCCATAAATAAGGACAAAAAATTGGAAAGACACTAAAGGTTGAACGAATACAAACCATTAACAAATTGATAAGAAAAAAGGAAAACAACTGCTAAGTGGAAAAACATATAAATGGCAAGTCAGGAAAGGAAAAAAAAGTACAAATGGCAGTTAAACATGTGAAAAGATGGTCAGCTTACCAATAATCGAGGAATTAATTACAAGTTAACATACAGTAAAACATTACTTCAATATCAAATTGACAAGAAATTTAATATTCTCATAATAGCAAATATTGGTGAAAAGGCAAACCATTGGAACTTTTCATATTTTTTTTGCAGAATAGTCTTTGACCATTGCCACATTGAGGAATAGTTTGGTACCATCTGATGAAGTCAAAGATGCAGTTTAGCATAACTCAGTGAAAGCATCCCTAGACATGCATGTATCCTAGAGAAACTCATACATATATATACATAAAGATTTATTCAGTGCATAAAGATTTAGTAGATGATGTTGATGCTTGACCCATGTCCCTTTGCCTGCCTGAGTTCACCTACTGCTTCTGTAAACATCTCCTGACCTGCTGCCAGACCCTGACTTGTGTGTCTGGGTCTTCCTTCTCTCGTTGAACCCCCTTTCTCCAGAAACAAATGGGACCTAAATGATGGACGTGGGAGCAATTAGGAAATGCCTGTGTGAATACTGTTGAGGGCAGCTGTCAATGTAGGGAGTGGAAAGGCAGGAGCTAAATGCTTCAGCCTCTTTGTATGCTGGTAGAGTAATTTTGAGGCATGGTCCACACAATCCCCAGTGGAATCACATCCTAGTTGCTCCCGGTGGTATTCATCTTGTTAAAGCATACTTTATTGCCCATTTTCTCTTTCCTGTTTTCCCTTTTCTATTTCCTCATTTGTGGTGCCTGGGATATCCTCTGAAGTAAATTGTCTGTATCCAAAATTCTTGGCTCAGTTGGCTTGGAGAGAGAGGCATTCAAACTAAAATGAGGTAAGAGTGTTTATGCAGTATGGTTTATAATAATGAAAAATTAGAAAAAAATGAGGTTATTTTGTCTTGTCATTTCATACTATGGTAGCAAAATAAATAAGGAATTTATTTTTCCCTCTAGAATAATTAAGAGTTTGTATCAATTTAATTGTTCCTGAATTGGAAACATTAATTCTTAAATTAAACTTATCCACCTTATATGGAGTCAATACAAGGAGTGTCACAATTTGGTATAACTGTAGAGCTCACATTCAAGTGAACTACCAACAATAGGATTAAATGTGTACTTGGAAATAAATATGGTTATCAAGTTCTGATGAGTGACCATGGGGATGCTCATTCTCAAACAATTTCAACAAATCAAATAGAAGGTAAACTTTGTATTTTCTTTGGAGAATCAACAATTCAATTTTATTTTACCTAATACTTGTCTGCTCAGGCTGCCATAATAAAATATTACAGATTGGTCATCTTATTAAGCAACATAGGTTTATTTTATCACAATTGTGGTGACTAGAAGTCCAAGATCAAGGTTCCAGCTGAGTTTTCCTTTGGTGAGAGCCCTCCCTTGTGGTTTCAGACAGCTACCTTTTGCTTTGTGTTTACCTGATCTCTTCTTTGTGCATGCTCTGAGAGGGAAAAAGAGCAAGAGGATGGTGATAGGAGCTCTCTACTGACTCTTCTTACAAGGACACTAATGCTATCAGATCACAGTTCTACCCTTATCGGGGCTTCTCTTGTGGCTCAGATGGTAAAGCCTCTGCCTTCAATGCAGGAGACCCTGGTTTGATCCCTGAGTTGGAAGGATCCCCTGAAGAAGAGAATGGCAACACCCACTCCAGTGTTCCTGCCTGGAGAATTCCATGGACAGAGGAACCTTGTGGGCTATAGTTTGCAGGGTCTCAAAGAGGCATACACAACTGAGTGACTAACACTTCCACCCTTATGATCTCCTTTAACCTTAATTACCTCCTTAGAGGTTCTATTCTTGGTCACAATGGGGCTTGGGGCTTCAACATACAAATTTTAGGGGATACAGACATTTAGTCCAATAAGTTATAATGAAATGGTCTCTCATTAATTACTGAGAGGCTTTTTAAATTATACACAAATAAATTGTTTTTCAATGTTTATTTTTGGTTTCTAAGAACTTATTACAAGCTGTAATCATATAGAATATAAGGTTTGGGATAAAACTTTGAAATTATCCACAGTAAATACCCAACATAATTTACTTCTATGTGTTCTTGCCAAAATCATACTCTTAGACACAGGAAGCAATGATTATGTTTACTTGAATATTTTAAAAAATTCTTCTTAATATTGGCCTGTAATAAGTATTCTTATA
Organism: Bos javanicus; assembly: GCF_032452875.1. NCBI lineage: Eukaryota > Metazoa > Chordata > Mammalia > Artiodactyla > Bovidae > Bos > Bos javanicus. The sequence goes on along the minus strand of NC_083876.1, from coordinate 79,081,493 downwards.
TTATTCACACATTAGACCTAGATCTGCCATCTGGAACACGCTGAACACACATGTTCTCTGCTTTCACATTTCATATAATTCATCTTCACATTCACCTAACCCTAGAACAAATCAGGTGCTCAAACAGAATACTGTGATATGTATATTGGCTGTCAATTAATATGTATTTTTCCTGTGATTTTCTCATAAAGAGAGTTAACATAGTGTAGGCACTTTTTCTCATTTTATGTCATATCAGACATACCTGTTTCAAAATGAAAGTTATGTTGCGGTGGTGGTTCTTTTGCTAAAAGAAAGAAGGGGAGGAAAAGAAAAATCAATTACATAATTACATTCTCCACTTCTCTCCTTTGGTATATATTGCTGCTGCTATCATTGAATAGTTGACATAGAGTTAAGTCTGGAGAAAAATTTATATCATATGTACATGCTAAGTTGCCTTAATTTTATCTTTGTGACCCCATGGACTATAGCCCATCAGGCTCCTCTGTCCATAGGATTCTTCAAGCAAGAATACTGGAGTGGGTTGCATGCCCTCCTCCAGGGTATCTTCCTGACTCAAAGAATCTAACCCATGTCTCTTGCATTGGCAGGCAGTTTTTTTTTTTTTTTTTTTTTACCACTAGTGTTACCTGGGAAGCCCATTGGTAAAGAAAACTTCAATGATTGTCTCATTGAAGAGCTAGCTATACATGAGGTATCATTATTGTTGCTATTCCTTTAGTACTTTCAGGGATTGGATTCCTATTGTATTCAAATGTAGTTCTTCTAGATATTTTTGTAATATGATCATCTCTGACTTTCTAAGACACTTCCTATTCCTTAGGGGTGTAAAGACTGGAAATTATAAGTCCTTAACCATCCTTGCCATTGGGGTTTGATTATACTAAGCTGGTGAGAGGCTATCTCATGAGGTTGTGTAGTATTAGAAGCCAGTGTTCTCATGTGATAGTGGAGGGTAAATGGGCAGATTTTGGCAGATGGCAGATGTGGTTTTTTTTTTTTCCCAGAGATCTTGGGCTATCTTGTTGATGGTTACTCTCAGAGGGATGGTAGGCAACTGAAATCATGAATGACTTCCTAAGATTCCTTTACTAAAGAATTCACTGAAATCAGCCCTTTTGATCTTCATTCCTCACCTCCCAATAATTGTATTGGCCTCTAATTCTATATATTAAACTCTTTTAGATATGAAATATTTGCAAGGATTTTGATAACCAAATCCTGACTATTGGGTAGTGTATATTTGGCATTCTTTGATGTTGATAGCAAATTCTTTTTGTTTTATTAATAGTTTTATGGTTAGATGTGAGGAAAACCCCAGAATCTTTTAAAATTGATTTTATTAGATTGATTATGTGTCTCCATCATACCCAGAGCTCTGTTTTTCCTAATTATTTCAAAAATTCTTCTTGAGAGATTAAAAAACTTGATGCTAATGGTTTTCACAATTTATAATATCAAAAATGGAGAAAATATGTAATAAAATAAAATTAGTATCAGTACATTATGACAAAGACTCTCTTCTTGACCAGACTATTGGCTGGCTCCTTGAGCCTGGCTTCCTGAGGCATGTCCTCAAGATTCTTGCTTAGACACAAGAATCCTGTTAAGTGAGAATTTACCACTCTGGATATCTGATCAAGTTCTTCATCTTCCACTACTCACAAGGGTTAGGTGATAACCCTGGTCTGATTTAGTAAGAATTGTGTTGAATCTGCTAAGACAGAATCACCACTTACCCCTGAGGTTTCCATCCACTGACCCTCTCAAATTGCCCCTTTGATATAAATCTCAACTTGTCCATGTTGTATTTGGAAATGAGATCAATATATACTGAGGTTCTCTTTTCCTCTATTGCAATAATTCCTTTGTAAAATCTGTTTGTTTCTGCTTCATCCACAATCTGGCTCTGATTTTTCTTATTTACTTTTATATTGTTCTATTTCTTGTTAAGATTTATTTATATTATATATGTTGCAAGTGAAGTTTATCCAAAATTGGAATAAAAAACATTGAAAGATATGAGATAAAGTATCAACCCAATCTTCTTAATCTTGGCAAAAGAGATATTAAAATAGACTGTACTGTGGAAGACTCTTTGAGGCTTCCAAGTAAAATAGCAAATGTCAAGTTATATTGCATTGCTTCAGGAACTACAGAGGTTAGCTATCACATTCAAAACTAGAAAAAAAAAATCTCAATCTAGTGAACAGGCTTGCGGTTAAGATTACTTCTTAGTTGGAGGGCAAATATTTAATAAATGACAGCAAAGAAACCAGATCTTGGTACAATAGCATTAAAAAGCTAAAAGTTTTTTTTTTTTTTAACTATGTCATTGAGAAGAAATAAGCTTATTTTGAGGTTTCAGTTTATTAGAGTTGTTAACATTGCTGATTTTACCTAAATTATGGCAAAGGTTGGTTAGAAACCCGAAGCTCTGAAGGAAGTAGCTAAACTCTTTTTCCAGAATTTACTAACCACAAGTCCTAGAAAACTCCCAAGGGCAAATTTCACATTTCTGGCCTCGTTTAAGACTGAAATCATTTTTGGGAGAAATTCTGAAGAGCTTAGAGAAAGCATCCAAAATTTCAATTGCTTCTCTGAAACCTTGGAATCCTGCCTGTTAATAATCTCCATGCTCTTTGCTTAGAATTTACACACAAAATCAACTGACAGGAAACTGCCTATCACCACCCCCCACCCCGAAAGACTGTGCCAAAGCACTCATCAGAAACCACAATGACAAAAATAGATCCATTGACAATTATACAGTGACTAAGAAGTGGATGTTGGGATTGAAGCTATCTTACTCTTTTTTTCTTGTTTTGATAATGGTGTTAAAAAGAAAGAGAAAGCTATGTAATAGCATCTGGCCAAACAGCTTGTTCACCAAGTCTAGCCCTGTGTAATTTAAAATATTTGAGTTCTTATAACATCCTTGAAAAGCATGGCATTCAATCCAAACACCACAGACATACAGTACAGAACATCTCACTCCAGTCATGCTGCTGGGTATAGCTTGCCGCAAAAGCAACAATAAGAAAAGAAAATTCTCTTTGTACAGCTGAATGGCTGCACTAGAATTTTCAGTGTTCAGATGTAATTAGAAAACAGCTGTGAAGGAAAATCAATTGTTCCTGGTAGTCAATGGCTAATTTTCCACAATCAGAATAAAGAATGCAATATGACATGTTTGTAATGAGCAAGTAATTGTTTCTCTTTCGTTTATTGTTTTAACATTTTTCCCTTTATTTGTGAGAGCTGTCATTTGCTTGCTTCAGGACAGCTTCTCCAGTGTCTGCTTCTCCCATCCATATTTAAAAACTCTCAACTGCCAAGCAGGCTACATAGTCCAGCTCAATTTATTCAAGATTGCCTTACTTATGATGATGATTTGTAGACTAGCAAGGAAATGTTGTCCTTGCTTTTATAAATTCACAATAAAGCTTCCATAAGTGGAATGGTTATTAAACACTAGCATTTATTCATGGGATTTAACTTTGATTCTTTCCTCAAAGGTCTCATGTGTCAAAAAGAGGCAGTTCCCAGAATTCATTGACCTGCTGGTCCAAATGCCTCTGCATTGCAAAATAAAACTAAACTAGAACAACCACAGGGCCCTTTTTAAAAAAAAAAAAAATATATATATATATATATATATATATATATCCTTCTTCTATCATTAGCATAACAGGAAGGGATTGATTGCTTCAACAGATGGATGGAAAACTAAACCTCTATGGTGCCCAACTGGAATGTAGATGGATGGGAAATGAACTTAAATTCTACAATAGGCCAATGAGAGTAAAATTGTTTTATCATGCAAAAGAGTCTGGTTGAGAAATACCAGGAGGAATAACACTCCTCTGCTGCTTCCAGCTGATAAAAAAAGACAAAAAGTACTTACATTATTTGGTGAAATTAACCTTTTACTTATTTTTTAATGCTTTTTTTTTTTTCTGTAGAACATTCTTTGAAAGCTAATGTAGTGACAGTGGAAGAAAGTAAAATGAATAGTAAGTAAGAATTGAGTCTCAGTTGCTGTGTCATCTTGGGACCATGCCTTAATTTTAGTGTCACCTACATTTCTTTTTAAGAGAAAGATGATAATACATAAGTGAATATGTGCTCTTTCTCTTCCTAATAATTATGATACAAAATACACTAATACAGTAATTAATATTTGCAAAAATCTGAAGTTCTAGAGGAAAAGGATTCCTCAGCTTTTCAAAACTGCATGATTAGCAACCAATAGCCAGTAGTGATAACTGATTTCATAATGTCTATTTATGCTTATGATTGACACATAAGGTTGAAATTATAGTTAAATTTTTCTTAGCTTTTTAATCTTCAGAGAGCCTGCTCCAGATTCTGTGTGGTGTTTGTTACATACTATTTTCTGGGCCCCCCAAAAGATATTTTGGGCCAAAGTAACAAATTATAAGAAAAGGAACTCTGTATTTTTATGAAGCAGTCTAAATTATTGACTGGGAACTAAAATTTGAAAACCACTTGCATAATTAATATGCTATGGGTAATAAATACTATACATTTTAAGCTGAAATCTGTTTTTTAAATGATTAAGGTATTTGATTTTTAAATAAAATTTTAGAAGGCACTGTCCTGTATGATTATCTGTCCATCTTTTATACAATGCTTCACAGTTTGGGGTACAGTATGGGTAATTAAAACACAGACACATCCAAAAGATGGTTGACTGATTTTAAGTTTTATTTTTAAGAGTAAAATTTCACACATACAGTTTTATAGTTTTAGACTTTGTGCAAGAAAGCCAATGGAAGTTGGATAGAAAAATGAAATAAGTGAAGAAAGATGACACTTGTTATCCCAGGACTGTAGGAAGAGGTGATGTAACTGAAAGCTACTTAGGTGGTGTAATTATATATGCATTCTAGGAAAACAGACAACCAATTTAAGTGAAGGAGAAAGACAACAGACAAAAGTATGACAACTTCTCTACATTTTCCAGGATGGCAGCTACTAAATTATCATATAGTATGTATTAACACATATCGCATACTTTCTCCATGTTTCCAGAAGCCTGTCACCCACCACCCTGGTCATATATCTGATAAAAATATCTTTTCATCTGGTCACAAATGCAGGCATCTGGCAGAGGCTGTGTCAATTATAGTTTATCTATTAGGAATTTTAAAAATTATGGAGTAACATACAGAGAGTGAAGGCCATTAGAATTAAGTTGGAGTTAACTTATGACAACCTTAATGGTTTCATAACATCAAACTCCTGCTGCTGAAATTCCCAAATCTTCCCCTTTCCTTGCTCTTCCCAGGAACTGTTTCTTCAGTTTTTTCTCATTTCATGATTAACTGAAAAACTTGTCTAGGAAGTTCTATCACTCAGCTATCTCCCTGATTTTATTTAGTTGGTTTGTGGTACATGACACTCAAATACATTAAATCAATCAATCAATAAATTAAAATAATACAAAAGTTAGTACCTAAGAGTAGGTCACAGGCAACTGTTCTTGAGTAATAAATGTGGTTTTGGAAATCCTCAGACCGAAGGAGGGCAATAAGGAAAGTAATACCTCCTGGATGGTAATGCAGTAGTCATATCTGGCAATGGTAAAATACCTAATAAGATCTTTATTCCTAATTTTCTGAGAGTATCTTCCACTGACAGAAGCTCTGTGGAAAGGTAAGTGCTTGCATAGGCTAGTTTTTATAGGATATAAGCAATGACAATGCTCAAAATTCTCCAAGCAAGGTATCAACAGTACATGAACTGAGATCTTCCTGATATTCAAACTGGATTTAGAAAAGGCAGAAGAATTTGCTGTATAGCTCAGGAAACTCAAACAGGGGATCTATATCAACCTAGAGGGGTGGGAAGGGAGGGACATGGAAGGAAGGTTCAAAAGGGTGGGGATATATGTATACCTATGGCTGATTCATGTTGAGGTTTGATAGAAAACAGCAAAATTCTGTAAAGCAATTATCCTTCAATAAAAAAATAAATTAATTTAAAAAAAAAAAGAAAAAGAAAAGGCAGAGGAACCAGAGATCAAATTGCTAACATCTGTTGGGTCATCGAAAAAGCAAGAGAGTTCCAGGAAAAAAAAAAAACCAAAAAACAAAAAAAACCCATCTACTGCTTTACCAACTATGCCAAAGCCTTTGACTGTGTGGATCACAACAAACTGGAAAATTCTTAAAGAGATGGGAATAACAGACAACCTTACCTGCCTCTTGAGAAATCTGTGTGCAGGTCAAGAAGCAACAGTTAGAACCAGACATGGAACAATGGAATGGTTCCAAATTGGGAAAGGAATATGTAAAGTACTTCTACCCTGCTTATTTAAATTACATGCAGAGTACATCAGGTGAAATGCCAGGTTGGATGAAGCACAAGCTGGAATCAAGATTCCCATGAGAAACATCAATAACCTCCGATATGCAGATGACATCACCCTTGTGGCAGAAAGTGAAGAAGAACTAAAGAGCCTCTTGATGAAAGTGAAAGAGGAGAGTGAAAATGTTGGCTTAAAACTCAACATTCAAAAAACTAAGATCATGGCATCTAATTCCATCACTTCATGGCAAATAGATGGGGAAACAATGGAAAAAGTGAGAGACTTTGTTTTGAGGGGCTCCAAATCACTGCAGATGATGACTGAAGACATGAAATTAAAAGATGCTTGCTCCCTGGAAGAAAAGCTATAACCAACCTAGACAATGTATTAAAAAGCAGAGACGTAGCTGACAAAGGTCTGTCTAGTCAAAGCTATGGTTTTTCCAGTAGTCATGTATGGATGTGAGAGTTGGGCTATAAAGAAAGCTGAGTGCTGAAGAATTGATGCTTTTGAACTGTGATGTTGGAGAAGACTCTTGAGAGTCCCTTGGACTGCAAGGAGATCAAACCATCCAATCCTAAAGGAGATCAGTCCTGAAAATTCACTAGAAGAACTGGTGTTGAAGGTGAACCTCTGATACTTTGGCCAACTGATGCAAAGAACTGACTCATTTGAAAAGACCCTGATGCTGGGAAAGATTGAAGGAAGGAGAAGGGGACAACAGAGAATGAGATGGTTGGATGGCATCACGGACTAGATGGACATGAGTTTGAGCAAGGTCTGGGAGTTGGTGATGGACAGGGAGGCCTGGCATGCTACAGTCCATGGAGTCACAAGGAGTTGGACATGACTGAGTGGCTGAATTGAGCTGAAGAAATGGCAAATCTGTGGGAAGGGCTAGTTGCTTCAGATACAATGGAATATTTAACATAAAATATAAGAATCCCAAATTCTTCCTTCAAATAATGATATGAAACTTAAGTTGGACTCTAAGCAGGGCAAAACCTCCCCCAAAACGAAACTAAAACAAAGCAAAAAGCTGACTGTTTTGCCAATAAGAGTAAGAAGAGGGATAAAATCCACATTCAGAGATTGATTCTAAATATTCCTGAAATTTTTCAGAATTGGACTAGTACACAATTCAGTCAGATTTGTTATATAAAAGCTTGGGTGTTGGTTAGAATACACTGAGTCAGTTATTTTGGGAATATCTTAGAATATGCAAACAATTTGGAGAGACTTTCCCTAACCTCCGAATATCTTTCTTCTCCATCTGAAGAAGTTTCTATTTTATATTCTTTGCTAACCGAAGATGTGATTTTATGCTGAAAGGGGATAATTATTCTCTGAAATTCCATATTCAGGGCCACATCTCTCTTTGAAGCTCCTTGCTGGATTAATAAAATCTGTTTTCAACAAGGTCATAAAAATAGCATATGTAACTGACTTGGAAAGAAGAATTACATATATAAGTAAGTACAGAAATTTGGTACAGAATGTCATCAAAAACCTTATGGGAATTTTCTCAGTAAGGGTGAATATAATTTTCAAACAGGTTGGATTTTTTTTTCTACATATGCATTCAGCAGATAATTATCTATTATTTGTTTGGGAAACCATGTGGCTAAAACAAACTTGCAATGAATAGTGATATATACTATGTTCCAATTTTTAAATTTAAACTCTCCATGTAATATAGAGAATGCAAGGTAATGACAATGAGAAATAAGGATGTTGAATTAATTGTACCTTCTACATAACTCACCTGGTCTATATCCAATTCCTGCATCCATAGTTATATATTCTGTTCTCTTTTCTATTACATAAGTTAAAATGTTTCTGATCACATCTAAGGCTAAAACCTCTACCAGTACTCTGGATTTCCTCTAAGAATAGTCAAGACTGTTGTTCCTGCAATTAATCTTTCTCACTCCATCATCAAGTTCTCCTGTCTACTAAATACCTCTTTTGTAGTTTATAAACTTTTACAATCTTAAAAAAATAAAAATAAGCCTCATTATATATCCCTCTGGAGAAGGCAATGGCACCCCCCTCCAGTACTCTTGCCTGGAAAATCCCATGGATGGAGGAGCCTGGTAGGCTGCAGTCCATGGGGTCGCTAATAGTCGGACACAACTGAGTGACTTCACTTTCACTTTTCACTTTCATGCATTGGAGAAGGAAATGGCAACCCACTCCAGTATTCTTGCCTGGAGAATCCCAGAGATGGGGGAGCCTGGTTGGCTGCCATCTATAGGGTCGCACAGTCAGACACAACTGAAGCGACTTAGCAGCATATATCCCTCCCCCACATTCAACCCTTATTCTTAGCTTTTACATATGTCAAAATTGTTTTACTCATTTTCTCAACTTCCTCTTGTCCCACTTTTTCTAGTGCTGTCTAAAATTCAGATTTTATTTTCACAACTCAATATCAACAACACTTGTTAAAATCACCGGTGATATCTGAATTGCCAAATTTGAAACTTAGTTCTTAATATCTGTACTAGAGACTTAAAATATAAACCTGATACAAGAGATAAGCTCACCCCTTCTTGAAATGCTTTATTCATGTGATGTGTCTGACATCACTTTTTCTTGATTTATCATTCCTTCTAAACCTTCTTTTGTTGGGGGCCAGAGTGAGGTACTCCGCCCATGGCAAAGGTCATGAGGAAGGAGGCTCGACATACGCAAAGGCGGGATCAAGCCTCAGGAGTCCCCCTGGAAATCCTTGAGCAGCTACCCCCATAACCAGAGCCTGCCTACTTTACTACTTTGTGCTCACCTACACCTCTGACTTTACGGGCGGCTGTCCCCCACCACCTCTTTTGGAGAAGGAATTAACTTAGAGCTCCAGTTAATAATAATTCCTGGGCGTGATAGGAGTGTTTCAACCTACAAACTCCTCTGAAGGTTCTCTGGCCTGCCTGACAGGCTTGTCCGGCCACATGTGATTGCTCACAGCCTCCCAACCGTGAGAGGCACGAGATGCTTTAAACCTTCTAAAAACAGGTTCCTTAGAAAAGTCAGAAAACTATTAGTATAAGCATAATGGGCTGATTAAAAATTGTATTGGTGAAGGGTTTTTCATTTGTTGAGCCAATGTTTGTTGCTAAGACTCCACATCCCCTGCCTTTACACACATTAATGAATATATAGAAGAAATAAGTATTAACCTTTGATATTAATCACGTTAGACCTTAGGCTAAGTAAATTCTTTCCTTAACTAAAACCCACTACACCCTCACCCTATAGGAATGTAACTTTATTTGGGTGGCGTCTGTTTAAAGAATAATCACCCTTGGAGAAAAAAGGGTTCTGGTTGACTGACCACTGTCACAAGGAGAGGGTCATAAATTGTCAGCAGGCCCCCCTGGCCAGAAGATGATGTAACACCCCTAAGACCTCTGTATACATTTGTGTGAAGCACCTGACTTTAATAAAAGTCAGGACTGCTGTCCCCATGTGACTTTTGTATAACATCTCAGTGTATAAAAACAGACTCTGGAAAATAAAGAATTGGGATCAGTTCCTCGAAAGACTGGTCTCCCCATGTCTCTCTCTGTCTCTCACTCTGGCTGAGTCTCCATCTGGAGCGCGGAACCCGCCATGCTTGCTAATTATGCCTGGGCTTCTAAGATCCGACCGGGGAGGCCTCAGTGTCTCCTCTCCTTCGGGAGAACGGAAGGACGCCTGCGGCCTACGTAAGTGGTGCAAGCTTCTTGTCTTGAAGTTTTATTGGTCTCCTGCATAAACCAAGCTACTCAGCCTCTTTTCTCCACTGAATTTTCCTACTGAGCTATCCTCATTCTATTACTCTTTATATCTTTTATGAATATTTAAATAGTCGCCTAAGCCGTCTCCCCTTCGAATACCCTGGATCAGCCGGGCTGGACCCCGGCATTCTTTGCTGTTTTTTCTTTATCTTATTGAATATACATTTAGGAAAGAATAAGCTCAATTCTTGGCCATTTTCTCTCTCTACTTTTATCTTCTAGCTGATTTTGTCCAGTCCCAAGATTTTACTATCATACAAAAAGTGATGTCTTCAAAATTTATACCTCAATTACCAATTTTTCCCCTGAAATTCAGCTTCTTATAGCCAAATAATGTTTACTTGGATGTCTAATAGTCTAATAGTTAATGTTACCATGTCTAAAATTAAACTTTCTTTTCCTAAGTCTCTACCTTCTGAAGAGTTAAAAGTTCTCATTGTTTTACAGTATTATAATGTATAATTCGGAAAAGGCAATGGCACCCCACTCCAGTACTCTTGCCTGGAAAGTCCATGGATGGAGGAGCCTGGTGGGCTGCAGTCCATGGGGTCGCTAAGAGTCGGGAACGACTGAGCAGCTTCACTTTCACTTTTCACTTTCATGCATTGGAGAAGGAAATGGCAACCCACTCCAGTGTTCTTGCCTGGAGAATCCCAGGAACGGGGAAGCCTGGTGGGCTGCTGTCTCTGGGGTCGCACGGAGTCGGACAAGACTGAAGCGACTTAGCAGCAGCAGCAGCAGCAGCAATGTATAATTATACCATATTTTTATATCCAACTATTTGGCATTGTTCCAGGTTTGGGGCTCATATAAATAATGCTAGTATGAACAACTTTTGTGCATATTTGGAAAATATATATGTTTTTATCTTAGGTATAGATCTAAAAGTAGAATTGAAGGGAATGTGTGAGATCAATTTTAGTAGATAAGAGCCAAAAGGTTTCTGAAAGTGGTATGCAAATATATACACACATCAGCAGAGTATGAGGTCTTCACCTAAGGTATTTTATAACCAATACTTGGTACTTTGTTATCTTTCTTTTGCTCTTAGCAATGGTAATTAGAAGTGTTTAGTTGTCATTTTATGGACATTGCTTTCATCATTATTGAATTTGTGTATCTTTACATGTGTCCATTGGCTATTTGGTACACTTTATTTTAAGTGACTGTATTTTTCCAAGTTCTATAGGATTAACAGTTTTGAAACTGTCAGTATTTTGTAATATAAAGTCAAAATATGATTTGCCTATATTTTTGTCTATCAGTTTTGCTGTTTTAACTTTTATATTTAGATTTATAATACATTTAGTTAGAAGTAATTATTTTGTGTAGAGATTGAGAATAGGGTTTAATACAAATTTCTTTTGATTAGTGTTATGCTGATTATATATATCAATTTAAGAACAGTGGAAATATTGGCAAAATATATTGTCTTCAAATCCATGAACATTTTCTATTCCTTTTATTTGGGTCTTTAATTTAGCTCAGTATTTTGTGATCTCTGTATATATATATTCATCTTTCATTAAATTTATTACTATATATTTAATGGCTGGCAGGCTTTTTATGAATTAATTCATTTGCACATTTAGTTTCTTTTTCTTGGTATGGATAATTCTTTTAAATAAGCCTTCTGCCTAACAGCTTGCTAGATAACTAACAACTTGCAAAATACTAATAATTGGTAAAATTTTAGTATGGAACAACAGACTGGTTCCAAACAGGAAAAGGAGTCCGTCAAGGCTGTATACTGTCACCCTGTTTATTTAACTTATATGCAGAGTACATCATGAGAAACGCTGGGCTGGAAGAAACACAAGCTGGAATCAAGATTGCCGGGAGAAATATCAATAACCTCAGATATGCAGATGACACCACCCTTATGGCAGAAAGCGAAGAGGAACTCAAAAGCCTCTTGATGAAAGTGAAAGTGGAGAGTGAAAAAGTTGGCTTAAAGCTCAACATTCAGAAAATGAAGATCATGGCACCCGGTCCCATCATTTCATGGGAAATAGATGGGGAAAGAGTGGAAACAGTGTCAGACTTTATTTTTCTGGGCTCCAAAATCACTGCAGATGGTGACTGCAGCCATGAAATTAAAAGACGCTTACTCCTTGGAAGGAAAGTTATGACCAACCTAGATAGCATATTCTAAAGCAGAAACATTACTTTGCCAACAAAGGTTCATCTAGTCAAGGCTATGGTTTTTCCTGTGGTCATGTATGGATGTGAGAGTTGGACTGTGAAGAAGGCTGAGCGCTGAAGAATTGATGCTTTTGAACTGTGGTGTTGGAGAAGACTCTTGAGAGTCCCTTGGACTGCAAGGAGATCCACCCAGTCCATTCTGAAGGAGATCAGCCCTGGGATTTCTTTGGAAGGAATGATGCTAAAGCTGAAACTCCAGTACTTTGGCCACCTCATGCGAAGAGTTGACTCATTGGAAAAGACAGCTTATTTATTTTTGTTGACTTATTGTACTAACAAGGACTTGTACAATGGTACCTGGAAATGGTTATAGGGAGTTGTTGTTCAGTCACTAGGTCGTGTCCGCCTCTTTGCGACCCCATGAACTTCAGTATACCAGGCTTCCCTGTTCTTCACCATCTCCCAGAGTTTGCTCAAATTCACGTCCCTAGAGTCAGTGATGCCACCCAATCATCTAACCCTTTGTTGTCTGCTTCTGCTCTTGCCCTAAATCTTTCCCAGCATCAAGTTCTTTTCCAGTGATTTGGCTCTTCACATCAGGTGGTCAGAGTATTGGAGCTTCAGCATCAGTCTTTCTAATGAATATTCAGTGTTGATTTCCTGTAAGACTGACTGGCTTGATCTCCTTGCCATCCAAAGGACTCTCAAAAGTCTTCTCCAGCACCACAGTTCAAAAGCATCAATTTTTTGGCGCTGAGCCATCTTTATGGCACAAGTCTCACATCTGTACAAGACTACTGGGAGAACCATAGCTTTGACCATTTGGACCTTAGTCAGCAAAGTGATGTCTTTGCTTTTTAATATGTTGTCTGGTGGCTGTATGCAGGTCAGGAAGCAACACTTAGAACTGGACATGGAACAACAGACTGGTTCCAAATAGGAAAAGGAATATGTCAAGGCTGTATATTGTCACCCTGCTTATTTAACTTCTATGCAGAGTACATCATGAGAAACTCTGGGCTGGAAGAAGCACAAGCTGGAATCAAGATTGCTGGGAGAAATATCAATAACCTCAGATATGCAGATGACACCACCCTTATGGCAGAAAGTAAAGAGGAACTAAAAAGCCTCTTGATGCAGGTGAAAGAATAGAGTGAAAATGTTGGCTTAAAGCTCAACATTCAGAAAATGAAGATCATGGCATCCAGTCCCATCACTTCATGGCAAATAGATGGGGAAACAGTGGAAACAGTGTCAGACTTTATTTTTCTGGGCTCCAAAATCACTGCAGATGGTGACTGCAGCCATGAAATTAAAAGACGCTTACTCCTTGCAAGGAAAGTTATGACCAACCTAGATAGCATATTCAGAAGCAGAGACATTACTTTGCCAACAAAGGTTCGTCTAGTCAAGGCTATGGTTTTTCCAGTGGTCATATATGGATGTGAGAGTTGGACTGTGAAGAAAGCTGAGCACCGAAGAATTGATGCTTTTGAACTGTGGTGTTGGAGAAGACTCCTGAGAGTCCCTTGGACTGCAAGGAGATCCACCCAGTCCATTCTGAAGGAGATCAGCCCTGGGATTTTTTTTGGAAGGAATGATGCTAAAGCTGAAACTCCAGTACTTTGGCCACCTTATGCAAAGAGTTGACTCATTGGAAAAGACTCTGATGCTGGGAGGGATTGGGGGCAGGAGGAGAAGGGTATGACAGAGGATGAGATGGCTGGATGGCATCACTGAGTCGATGGACATGAGTCTGAGTGAACTCCGGGAGTTAGTGATGGACAGGGAGGCCTGGTGTGCTGTGAATCATGGGGTCACAAAGAGTCGGATATGACTGAGCGACTGAACTGAACAGAACTGAACTGGTGGCTCGGATGGTAAGGCATCTGCCTACAGTGCGGGAGACCTGGGTTTGATCCCTGAGTCAGGAAGATTCTCTGGAGAAGAAAATGGCAACCCACTCCAGTACTCTTACCTGGAAAATACCATGGACGGAGGAGTGCAGTAGGCTACAGTCCATGGGGTCGCAAAGAATTGGACACGACTGAATGACTTCACTTCACTTCACTTCTAGGTTTGTCATAGCTTTTCTTCCAAGGAGGAAAATCTTTTAATTTCATGGCTTCAGTCACTGTCTATAGTGATTTTGGAGCCTGAAAAAATAAAATTGTCACAGTTTCCACTTTTTCCCCATCTATTTGTTGTGTAGTGATGGAACCAGATGCCATGATCTTCGTTTTTTGAATGTTGAGTTTTAAGCCAACTTTTTCAGTCTCCTTTTTCACCTTCATCAGGAAGCTCTTTAGTTCTTCTTTGCTTTCTGCCATTAGGGTGGTATCATCACCATATCTAAGGTTGTTGATATTTCTTCCAGCAATCTTGATTCCATCTTGTGCTTCATCTAGCCTTGCATTTCGCATCATGTACTCTGCATTTAAGTTAAATAAGCAGGATGACAATACAGTCTTGTTATACTCCTTTCCCAATTTGGAACCAGTCGATTGTTTCATGTGTGGTTCTTATTGACCTGCATACAGATTTCTCAAGAGGCAGGTAAGGTGATCTGGTATTTCCATCTCTTGAAGAACTTTCCACAGTTTGTTGTGATCCACACAATCAAAGGCTTTAGCATAGTCAATGAAGCAGAAGTAGATGTTTTTCTGGAACTCTCTTGCTTTTTTCAATGATACAACAGTTGTCAGCATTTTGATCTCTGAATTCCTCTCCCTTTTCTAAATCCAGTTTGTACATCTGGAGGTTTTTGGTTCACATACTGCTGAAGCCTGGCTTGAAGGATTTTATGCACAGTCTTGTTAGTATATGAAATGAGTTCAACTATATGATAATTTGAACATTCTTTTGCATTGCCTTTATTTGGGATTGGAATGAAAATTGACCTTTTCCAGTCCCATGTCCACTGCTGAGTTTTCCAAATTTACTGGCATATTGAGTGCAGCTCTTCAGCAGCAGCATCTTTCAGGATTTCATTTCTGAGTTCAGGGTAATGCTTAAAGTTTTCATTATTAAGTATAATATTTAAAATTAACTTTCTCTTATTATATTTAAATGGAGTATTAAAAATTCTATTGATTGATTTCTAATAGGTATAAGAAGAATTCATGTTGAATTTCATCAAACAACTTTTTGTGTAGCAATTCAGATGGTAAAATGACTTAAAAACTTATTTTTGAGTAAGAACAGTTGCAGCATTGAGTGAATTCCAGCTTTCTATGCAAATCTTATATTTTGAAATATAAGTAAATGTATTTTCTTTTTATAGGTTACTGGACTCGGTGTACTAATACTTAAGACTTTTGCATTTATAGGGATATTTGTTTCAAATTCCTCTTTTTAACATCTTTCATGATATTTGAGCAACAGATTATTTCAAACAATGACTTTAAAGTCTTTCTTCTCTGATTTATGAAGTTTACTTAAGATTGCTGTTACTTCTACCTTTAAATACGAAGTCATTCTCCAATAAAACCAAATGATTAGGTCATGAGAATAGAGCCCTCATAAATGGAATAAAAGGGAATTTTTTATAAAGGGAATTCATGCCCTTATAAAAGCAACCTCAGAGAACTTCCATATCCCTTCTGCCATGTGAGGACACAGTGAGAAGATAGATGTCTCTGAACCAGGTAGCAGGCCCTCAGCAGACCCTCAATATCCCAGTGACTTGATCTTAGACTTCTCAATATGAAGAACTGTGAGAAATGTTTATGTTGTTTATAAGCCACACTATCATACTTTTTGTTCACACAGACTAAGATACTCATTGAGAAGTATGTCATATGTTTCCCAGTATGATTATAGATTTGTCTATTTAACAACTGTGAAACTATGTTCTCATGTGCATAGAAATTTAGAATTGTTAATATTCCTGGTGAATTAATTATAACTGTTATTGAAGCATCTTTCTATAATACTTTTTCACTTGAAGTTACTGTGTTTGATATTAATGTACATTTTGCTAGATTAGTACTTGTACTGTCATTTACCTTCAGACTTTTTGAGCTCAAGTGGAAAATCTGTGGTGTGCAGAGTTTAAGCTTACTTTTCTTTGCCTCCTAATTCCTATCCTATCTTTATTGGCAGCTATTACCTCCAGTATTGCCTATTTAGTCATCTGAAATATCCAAAAATTATTCTGACTTTGTGACTCTTAGCATTTGCCTTTTGCAGCAGATTTGTTGAAGAATCAGCAAATCTGCTTAGAGAAGAAGCAGATGTAAAATGTCAGTTCATCTCTCTGTGATTCCTCTATAACTGGAATCCTGATTCCTCAAGTCCTGTGAAACTCATCAGTTCCTTTATGTCTCTCTCTTTCTCTCCCCTTTTTTTTTTTTTCATTTTTTCCACTTTTCTTATGGTTCTTGCTTAGACTATTTGTCTGGTGCAAGCAATTCTATTGTGGTCAGAAGTGTTAGAGTAATCATTTAAAAATATATATATTCCATCAGCCCTCTGTTCAAAACATTCACATCACACTTAAAGTCAAGTTATCACCAAAGCATGAGTTCCCTATATGATCTTAATTGCTCGGATCTAATACTCTAGAATTCATCTCCACTTCACTCTTCATTGAGTTTCAACTATTTTGACCTTTTGCTACTATTTTTGATATTCCAAGATTAGCACATGCTACTTGTACTTCCTGGAATATTCTTCCCCAAATATTAGCATTACTCTTTCCTTCTCTATATTTAGTTCTCCACTCTAAAGCCATTTTATCCAAGGTGTCCTGCATCAGTCCATGTCCTCCTGATTCTGTTTTTTCTTTTTTTGTCTTGATAACTCTTCCCCATCATAATAATATATATTTGTATTTATTTGGGGTTTGTCTTTTTCTCTCTCCAGTAGATTATGTATTCCATGAAAACAGGGACCTTGTCTGCTTTGCTCACTGCTCAGTATCCAGCATTTGCAGTATTCCTGATAGTATATATAGGTATTTAATAAGTATTTCTGTATTATGTCAGTTCATGCTTATATCCTGTTTTGCTTATCCAGAAAATTTTACTTTCTCTCTGGGTATGTAAGAATAGATCAATGAGGAAATCCTACAATCTTTATTAAAAATAGGGAAAGGAACAAACACAAAACCCCCAAGAACAAAAACAACAACCCCAAAACTAATAAACAGACAAACAATCTTTACCTAAGATATAATAGAAATTCTGGTCTATAGATACTTCAATTAAGTTTTGAATTCCTGAAAAAAATAGTGTCAGGACGTCCTAGATTCTACCAGTCATGTATGTGATAGTTTGAATTTTGTAGGAAAAAGTACATTTAAGTGAAATCATACACTATTTTTCTTTCTCTGACTTATTTCACTTAGCATGATCCTTCTAGGTACATCCATGTTATCATAAATGGCAAGGTTTCATTCTTTTTAATGGCTGAATAATGTTCGATTGGATACATATGTCATATCTTCTTTATCCATTTGTCTATTGATGGGCATTTAGGTTTCATCCATATCTTGGCTATTGTAAATAATGCTGCAGTGGACATAGGGGTGCATATATTTTTTAATCTAAAAATGAAATGAATAAACATAGCTAAAAAGAGACTGAGTCATGGATACGGATATTAGAAGAGATCACTGCTAGAGGGGAAGAAGATAGGGAGAAGAGAAAATGAATGAGGGAGATTAAGAGGTACAGACTTTCAGTTACAATATAAATCAGTTACAGCTATGAAATATACAGTGTGGAGAATATAGTCGATAATTACATAATGCTTTTTTACAGTGACAGATGCCAACTGGTGACTTACTTTGGTGATCATTTTGAAACAGATAGCAATCCTTGGTGGCTCAGCAGTAAAGAGTCCATCTGCAATGCAAGAGATGCGGTTTGATTGCTGGATCAGGAAGATCTCCTTTAGAAGAAAATGGCCTCTCACCCCAGTATTCTTTCCTGGGAAATCTCATGGACAGAGGAGCCTGGTGGGTTACAGTCCATGGTGATGCAAGACTTGGATGCAATTTAGTGACTAAACCACCCCGTTATGTAACACCCTGTTATGTTGTAGGCCAGTTATACTTGAAAAACAAATAAATTCATAAGAAAAGACGACTCATGGGGAGGGTGGGAAGAGGGGGAATTGGATGAAAGTAGTCAGGAGATACACATGTCCAATTATGAGATAAATAAATACTAGGGGTGTAATGTACAGCATAATAAATATAATTAATATTGCTGTGCATTATAGATGAAAGTTGCTAAGAGAGTAAATCCTAAGAATTTTCATCATAAAAACCCTTTTTTTCCTATTTCTTTAATGTTGTATCCTTAGGTTCAGTTCAGTTCAGTCGCTCGGTCATGTCCGACTCTTTGAGACCCCATGAATCGCAGCACGCCAGGCCTCCCTGTCCATCACCAACTCTGGAGTTCACTCAGACTCACGTCCATCGAGTCAGTGATGCCATCCAGCCATCTCATCCTCTGTCATCCCCTTCTCCTCCTGCCCCCAATCCCTCCCAGCATCACAGTCTTTTCCAATGAGTCAACTCTTCACGTGAGGTGGCCAAAGTACTGGAGTTTCAGCCTTAGCATCATTCCTTCCAAAGAAATCCCAGGGCTGATCTCCTTCAGAACGGACTGGTTGGATCTCCTTGCAGTCCAAGGGACTCTCAAGAGTCTTCTCCAACACCACAGTTCAAAAGCATCAGTTCTTCGGCTCTCAGCTTTCTTCACAGTCCAACTTTCACATCCATACATGACCACTGGAAAAACCATAGCCTTGACTAGATGAACCTTTGTTGGCAAAGTAATATCTCTGCTTTTCAATGTGCTATCTAGGTTGGTGATGGTGTATATTCACTAAATTAATTGTGATGATTTCATGATATGTGTAACTCAAAGCATTATGTGCTTGCATGCTGTCACGTCAGTCATATCCAACTCTTTGAGACCTTATGGACTGTAACCACCAGGCTCCTTTGTTCATGGGATTCTCCAAGCAAAAATACTGGAATGGGTTGCCATGCCCTCTTCCAGGGGATTGTCTCAACCCAGGGATTGAACCCACATCTCTTACATGTCCTGCATCGGCAGGTGGGTTCTTTACCACTAGCACCACTTGGGAAACACAAACCACTGTGCTACAACTGAAACATATACAATGTTGTGTGTCAATTCTATTTCAATAAAACTGAAAGAGAAAGACATTGAAAAGTTATAAAATTTGAGGCATGAAGCACTACTCTACAGAAAATAGATACTATTGTATATAGTCATAGAAAAAATAGTTATCAGAATTATTTGTAAAACTGAAGACATCTTTAGGTAGTGTTCAGAATGAATTTCCTCAGCATAGACATTAAAAGCCAGTGAGTTAAGAGTTAAATAGATGGTGCTAATGCACAAAGATTGAATACGAAATACTCTCTTAAGTTTAAGAAAGAGAATGGTGAAATCATTTTACTAGAGGAGGGGTAGAGGGAATTTCCATGGAAAAAAATTATTAGGATGATGTATAGGCATGTATTATAGGATGAATTGTGTTCCTCTAAAATTCATATAATGAATTCTTAACCTGCAATATGTGATTCAGCATGTGACTGTATTGGGAGATAGACTCTTTAAAGTGATAATTAAAGTTAAAGGAGGTCATTAGAGAGGGCCCTAAAGCAATATGACTGATGTCTTTTTAAGATGAAGAGATTAGGATACAATACATGAACAGAGGGAAGATCACATGAAACGTGGGGAGAAGATGGCCATGCACATGCCAAGGAGGGAGGCCCTCAGGAGAAATCAACACTACTGACACCTTGATCTTGAACTATCAGCCTCCAGAGTGAGAGGAAATACATTTCTGCTGTTTAAGTCACTCAGTGTAGGGTATGGGAGAAGGCAATGGCACCCTACTCCAGTACTGTTGCCTGGAAAATCCCATGGATGGAGGAGCCTGGTAGGCTGCAGTCCATGGGGTCGCACAGAGTCGGACATGACTGAAGCGACTTAGCAGCAGCAGCAGTCTAGGGTACTTTGTTTTTCAGCTTTAGCAAGCTAACATATCATGTTTTCAGGGTATGAGGAAAACCTAGAAGAAGGAAGATGAATAAACAGTATAGAAATGGAGGCAATTTTTGTAGAAAAGACAGAAAGGAAGTAGAGGAATGTGTCTCATGATAGATTAGTGAGGTATTAATAGAAACTGGAGAACTTGTTTATTCATTCTTATCATGATGATTTTTTAGCAAGGGTAGTTAACATCCATGTCAATACACAGACTAAACTTCAGTTGTATGTCTCAGGTTTATTTCCAACACTTAACAACTTACTCAACGAGTTTGGACTCTAGACTTTCTAACACGCATATGGATGTATCTACAGGGGAATTTCTTCTCTCACTGAAGACCCCCTCAGTTACTTCAAACTTAAGTACATTATTATTGCATATGTATCTTTAAGTCAGAAATATGATCAATAATTCTGAACTGAAATTTTTAACAGTTATATATATTTGCAGGAGAAGATTTTTTAAAATCTAAAGTTAACAATAGGAGTGTGAAGTAATAAGAAAGCAGAAGGAAAAACAGAAAGTGGATAATTGAACTAAATTCAGTGAACGTTAGCAGTTCTTAAACTAGCACCACTATAACAACAAACAAACAGATTTCTAGCTGTTAGCAGATTTTAGAAGAGAGCCAGAAAATAATAGCCAAATATAAGCAAAGAATATGAAATATTTTAGAAAGAAAATGCTATAGCTTTGTGTTTTCTTAAAAGAGGGTAAAAAAAAAAATCTGAGAATCTGAGTATTTGGGTCACCCTGGACCATTTCTGCATGGGTTAGTACTATGTGGACCAGAACCCTCAGTCTTAGCCATGGGTTAAGTGCCATCTGCATCAACTGATTTGAAAGCTGGACATCATTACACACAGGTGTGTAGATGTCTAGTTGTAAATCATACCATAATATTCCTTTTGTCATATGGATTATTCAGGAATATTTGATTATGACTTCAGAGCTCTTAAAATCCTTATCTTATTATAAATTGTATATTCCAAAATTAAGATGTTTTCTCCCCTAAATATTTACTTTCCACACTGCTGATTTATATTTACTAACCTATTTAACTAGGCAGATGAGCCATTGGTTTTTGAATAATTACTTTTGTAGGAAAAACTTCATTGTTTACAGAAATGTTTGAAAAATACTGTCTTTCTAATTACTAGCAATTTGTATCAGCTGGAAATTCCAAGTTCAAAGTTGCCTAACTTATTCACTTCTGTTTTGTTTCTGTGTCTTATAGAATTTTGACTTCTCTGTCTTTTGCAGGTGATGATATTTAGATTTCAGAATACACAAGAGGATGTTGTAATTCTCTGCAGGCAGCAAATCTCTAGCCACTGATGTTTGTGTCATTTTGCAAGACTCTGAGGTACAGCAATGCTATAGTCTAGCAATAGATTACAAAGACCTAAAATGACTTCAGATTCTGATGAAGATGAAGTTAATACTTTGAATCTGCTTATTTTATGTTAGAGACAGCCTGTAGTTTAACATATATATTACATTTTGAAAATGAACAAAAACACTTAGGTGATTGTAGTAGCACTTGGAATGGTGGATTCATGTGTATATATGTAATATTGAATTAAAGAAAAGACCCTAATCATCTGAGTATAAACATTGAAAATGGTGCAAAATGAAGAAAGCGGGGGTGGGGGTGCATAAAACAGACACTTGAGAAATTTTTCAAGCCTGATTCTTTGTCTTCTTGAACTCCGATTTAAACGTTGCTTAGCAACAGTGGCAGTAACAGCTGGGACACCCTTGATCTTGTTGTGTAAACTATTAAAAATAGGTGATGGAAAGTGGCACCATGGAAACAATGACTCTACTGAAGCAGGTGTCTGTAATGCTGCTTTTCAATTTAATGTTGGAGGTGTAAATTACAAAAGAAAAAAGAAACTGGTCTTTAATTCTCTTGGACTTTGATAACAGATCTATTTCTTGATTTTTTATTGTTCTTGCAATTTCCCCAAAACGCTGGTTCAGTAAATTGTTGATATTTTAGTTGATTACTTGATATTGTATTTATATTTCTAAAATCATTTCAAAATAGATGAATACATTTATAAAGTCTTTTAGAAAAGATTCCATTTTAAAAATAACTCAGTTTTCATGGAATCTAGATTCTAAGTATCCATTTAACATGAATCAATAAAATGTGCTATATAATTGTTATTGTGCATGGATCTTTTAGGTCTCTCAATTATTAATGTTATTTTCAAAGGCTGATCATCTCATTGTTATTTTAGGTTGGTAGGAATCACTCTTGAATAATTCTTGGATCTTGTTTAAATATTTTAAATAACAATATAAACATACTCCTGTTATCTATTTCTCATGGGCTTAGTCCCTTATATTGATAAAGACAGCAGTAAACAATGCCTCAGTTCTTCCTTTCAGATAGCTTTGTAGGATGCCATACTTGATGACCTAGGCTGTCAGTATAAACCTTGATGTTGGTCAGAGTGGAGAGGGCACTTTTCCAGCAATGTCACCTAAATCAAGCTTTTCTTGTCTTCCTAGTCAACTTGTTTTTCCAGATATTCAATTGATGTACCCTTAAAAAAGGAATAAATGTTAAGAGATTATATTTTAGATAATTTAAATAAAACATTTAATGATTGCAAGATCAGATCATTTTTACTCTTATTTCACAGATAGGAAACTGAATGCCTGAAAGGTATTAATTTTAACAAAGGACAGACTGAGATTTATAAGGTAATATATCTAATTAGTGATTTAAACTGAGATTTGAACCAGTGCTCTTTCCATTGTATTAGGGCGCTAAATTTAGCCTCTTATACTACAGATTTTAGAACCTTGGGAAGATTTGATAGTTATTGAATAATATGTAAGTGATAACACATTTCATGGAAACTTTTACTCATTTTAGTTTTGTGAACTCATGCATCAAATATTTATCTTCATAAAACTCATGAAAACAAATATGTGTAAATAAAGAATATTAAGAAAAGCATATCCTGTTCAAACACAAGAGAACCCACTGGAACTAAATGAGAAGAAACACAAAGCAATGAGTGATGCTGCTCTCTAATCTTCTGATTCCTAAGTTTGGAAGCAGGTAGAGTGGTCGGAAGTTTGGATTCAGCAGAACAATGGCAAAAAATAATTCTTCTATTTTAGACAGGTGTTTGGAGCCATGCTTAGTGTTTGAAATCAGATCATACAGTGAGACTCTTCTCACCAAAAAGAAAGTAAAACTCATTGCCTATGAGTATGGTCTATATTATCTCCATAAAAATCCACTAAAAACTGGAGTAGAACTGATCATTTCAGCAAAGTTTCTATGTGAACTATTACTGTTGAATATTCATAAAATTAAAACAAATTAGGAAGTGAAGTATAGTGTGTGCAAATACATTTCAGTGATAAAACACAAGAATAGGGAGATAAATATATTTCAAATCTTGTATAAAGAAAATGATGAAACATTATTGAAGACCTTTAAAAGGTCATAAATAAAAAGAAAGTATGATTTTTATAAAGCCAGAATAAGTACTAGAAGTATAGCTATTCTAAAAATAGCTATAAATTAAATAGAATTCCAGTTAGCCTCTCAATAGGATTTTTCCTGGAAAAAGCTGACATTCCTAAATCATACCGAAGTGTGAATGATCACTAACGGCCAAGATGATTTTGTAGAAAGGACATAATATGTATAATGACCCTGCTTTAACCTGTATCAGGAATTCTGGTTTGACTTTTTATCAAAAGAAGTGCAAACTATCAGAAAAGTTATTTGATGAACATAATTCTCAAATTATTGAAAAATATCACTGAACCCTTAATTATATTTTAAGCTATTCGTTGAAGTTGTCAGGGGAGTTAAATTTAGATAGTAAGACAGACTGGCTTGGCAAAATTTAAGTGAGCTGTCTATTCTATTGCTGCTTATTCTTATCATATTGTAAAGGAAAAATTCAACAATTTTTTATATACTAATTTTAAACTCATTTTGAAGAAACAATAATATAATAATGATAATACATTTCTTCTGAACTGTTTTGAAAAATACTGGAATATTATCCTGCCCCAATTGTGCAGGTGTTTCAGAAGAATCACTTTTGTTCTGTGTTACTATTTTCAAAGGTAACAATCCTGTTAGCTTATGTAAATTTAAAGGGCATTTGCAACTTCTGATTTTCTATTTCTCACATAGGCAGAATCTCTATTTTTTAAGTCACCTAAGGACAGCAGATGGTGATTGCAGCCATGAAATTAAAAGACACTCCTTGGAAGGAAAGTTATGACCAACCTAGATAGCATGTTCAAAAGCAGAGACATTACTTTGCCAACAAAGGTCCGTCTAGTCAAGGCTATGGTTTTTCCAGTGGTCATGTATGGATGTGAGAGTTGGACTGTGAAGAAGGCTGAGTGCTGAAGAATTGATGCTTTTGAACTGTGGTGTTGGATAAGACTCTTGAGAGTCCCTTGGACTGCAAGGAGATCCAACCAGTCTGTTCTAAAGGAGATCGGTCCTGGGTGTTCATTGGAAGGAATGATGCTAAAGCTGAAACTCCAATACTTTGGCCACCTGATGCGAAGAGCTGACTCATTGGAAAAGACTGATGCTGGGAGGGATTGGGGGCAGGAGGAGAAGGGGACGACAGAGGATGAGATGGCTGGATGGCATCACCAACTCGATGGATGTGAGTTTGAGTGAATGGGTAGGGTGTCCTGATGTGCTGCAATTCATGGGGTCACAAAAGTCGGACACAACTGAGCGACTGAACTGAACTGAACTAAGGAAATCTGCCTCAAATCCTTTCTTTCTTGTTATTTTTGACTGAAGTGTAGTTGATTTACAGTACTGTGTTAGTTTCAAGTATACAGCAAAATTATTGTTTATCTCTCTATATGCATATATATGTTATATATATATATTTATATATATATTCTTTTTAGGTTTCTTTTCAATTATGAGTTATTATTGCAAGATATTGAATATAGTTTCCTGTACTATACAGCAAATCCTTATCATTTACTTTTTTATATATGATGGTGTGTATCTGTTAATCTCATACTCCTAATATATTTTCCCTCTCCTTTTTAGTACCCATAAGTTTGTTTTCTATGTCTGTGAGTCTGTTTCTACAGTTTTATTTTATTTTTAATTGGAGGTTGCTTACAATATTGTAGTGACTTTGCCATACATTGACATGAATCCGCCACGGGTGTACATGTGTTACCCATCCTGAAGCCCCCTCCCACCTTACTCCCCATCCCATCGCTCTGGGTTATCCCAGCGCACCAGCCCTGAGCACCCTATCTCATGCATGGAACCTGGACTGGTGACTTGTTTCACATATGATAATATACATGTTACAGTGCCATTTCCCAAATCTTCCCACCCTTGCCTCTCCACAGAGTCCAAAAGACTGTTCTATACATCTGTGTCTCTTTTGCTGTCTCACATATAGGTATTCAGTTCAGTTCAGATGCTCAGTCATGTCTGACTCTTTGCGACCCATTGAATCACAGCACGACTGGCCTCGCTGTCCATCACCAACTCCTGGAGTTCACTCAGATTCACTTCCATTGAGTCAGTGATGTCATCCAGCCATCTCATCCTTTGTCGTCCCCTTCTCCTCCTGCACCCAATCCCTCCCAACATCAGAGTCTTTTCCAATGAGTCAACTCTTTGCATGAGGTGGCCAAAGTACTGGAGTTTCAGCTTTAGCATCATTCCTTCCAAAAAAATCCCCAGGCTGATCTCCTTCAGAATGGACTGGTTGGATCTCCTTGCAGTCCAAGGGACTCTCAAGAGTCTTCTCCAACACCACAGTTCAAAAGCATCAATTCTTTGGTGCTCAGCTTTCTTCACAGTCCAACTTTCACATCCATACATGACCACAGGAAAAACCATAGCCTTGACTAGATGAACCTTTGTTGGCAAAGTAATGTCTCTGCTTTTCAATATGCTATCTAGGTTGGTCATAACTTTTCTTCCAAGGAGCAAGTGTCTTAATTTCATGACTGCAGTCACCATCTGCAGTGATTTTGGAGCCCAAAAAGTAAAATCTGACACTGTTTCCACTGTTTCCCCATCTATTTCCCATGAAGTGATGGGACCAGATGCCATGATCTTCATTTTCTGAATGTTGAGCTTTAAGCCAACTTTTTCACTCTCCTCTTTCACCTGCATCAAGAGGCTTTTTAGTTCCTCTTCACTTTCTGCCATAAGGGTGGTGTCATCTGCATATCTGAGGTTATTGATATTTCTCCCGGCAATCTTGATTCCAGCTTGTGATTTTTCCAGCCCAGCGTTTCTCATGATGTACTCTGCATAGAAAGAGGGTAAATAGGCAGGGTGACAATATACAGCCTTGACATACTCCTTTTCCTATTTGGAACCAGTCTGTTGTTCCATGTCCAGTTCTAACTGTTGCTTCCTGACCTGCATACAAATTTCTCAAGAGGCCGGTCAGGTGGTCTGATATTTCCATCTCTTGAAGAATTTTCCACAGTCTATTGTGATCCACACAATGGCTTTGGCATAGTCAATAAAGCAAAAATAGATGTTTTTCTGGAACTCTCTTGCTTTTTCCATGATCCAGCAGATGTTGGCAATTTGATCTCTGGTTCCTCTGCCTTTTCTAAAACCAGCTTGAATATCTGGAATTTCACAGTTCACGTATTTACCATCTTTCTAAATTCCATATATATGCATTGCTGCTGCTGCTGCTGCTAAGTCGCTTCAGTCGTGTCCGACTCTGTGCAGTCCCATAGATGCAAGCCAACCAGGCTCCCCCCATCTCTGGGATTCTCCAGGCAAGAGTACTGGAGTGGATTGCCATTTCCTTCTCCAATGCATGAAAGTGAAAAGTGAAAGTGAAGGCACTCAGCCGTATCCAACTCTTAACGACCGGATGGACTGCAGCCTACCAGGCTCCACTGCCCCTGGCATTTTCCAGGCAAGAGTACTGGAGTGGAGTGCCATTGCCTTCTCCATATATGCATTAGTATACTGTATTGGTGTTTTTCTTTCTGGCTTACTTCACTCTGTATAATAGGCTCCAGTTTCATCCACCTCATTAGAACTGATTAAAAATGTATTTTTTTAATGGCTGAGTAATATTCCATTGTGTATATGTACCACAGCTTTCTTATCCATTTGTCTGCTGATGGACATCTAGGTTGCTTTCATGTCCTGGCTATTGTAAAGAGTGCTGCAATGAACATTGGGGTACACGTGTCTCTTTCAATTCCGGTTTCCTCAGTGTGTATAGCCAGCAGTGGGATTTCTGGGTCATTTGGCAGTTCTATTTCTAGCTTTTTAAGGAAAAACTGTTCTCCATAGTGGCTGTACTAGTTTGCATTCCACCAATAGTGTAAGAGGGTTCCCTTTTCTCCACACCCTCTCCAGCATTTATTGCTTGTAGACTTTTGGATAGCAGCCACTCTGACTGGTGTGAAATAGTACCTCGTTGTGGGTTTTTTTTTTTTTTTTGCATTTCTCTGATAATGAGTGATGTTGAACATCTATTCATGTGTTTGTTAGCCATCTGTATAGCTTCTTTGGAGAAATATCTGTTTAGTTCTTTGGCCCATTTTTTGATTGTGTTGTTTATTTTTCTGGAATTGAACTGTAAGAGCTGCTTGTATATTTTTGAGATTAATTCTTTGTCAGTTGCTTCATTTGATATTATTTTCTCATGTTCTGAAGGCTGTCTTTTCACCTTGCTTATAGTTTCCTTCATTGTGCAAAAGCTTTTAATTTTAATTAGGTCCCATTTGTTTATTTTTGCTTTTATTTCCAATATTCTGGGAGGTGGGTCATAGAGGATCCTGCTGTGATTTATGTTGGAGAGTGTTTTGCCTATATTCTCCTCTAGGAATTTTATAGTTTCTGGTCTTACATTTAGATCTTTAATCCATTTTGAGTTTCTTTTTGTGTATGGTGTTAGAAAGTGTTCTAGTTTCATTCTTTTACAAGTGGTTGACCAGTTTTCCCAGCACCACTTGTTAAAGAGATTGTCTTTAATCCATTGTATATTCTTGCCTCCTTTTCAAAGATAGGTGTCCATCCGTAGGTGCATGGATTTATCTCTGGGCTTTCTATTTTGTTCCATTGATCTATATTTCTGTCTTTGTGCCAGTACCATACTGTCTTGATGACTGTGGGTTTGTAGTAGAGCCTGAAGTCAGGCAGGTTATTTCCTCCAGTTCCATTCTTCTTTCTCAAGAGCTTTGGCTATTCGAGGTTTTTTGTATTTCCATACAAATTGTGAAATTATTTGTTCTAGTTCTGTGAAAAATAACGTTGGTAGCTTGATAGGGATTGCATTGAATCTATAGATTGCTTTGGGTAGTATACTCATTTTCACTATATTGATTCTTCCAATCCATGAACATGGTATATTTCTCCATATATTTGTGTCCTCTTTGATTTCTTTCACCAGTGTTTTATAGTTTTCTATATATAGGTCTTTTGTTTCTTTAGGTAGATATATTCCTAAGTATTTTATTCTTTCCCATGCAATGGTGAATGGAATTGTTTCCTTAATTTCTGTTTTCTCATTGTTAGTGTATAGGAATGCAAGGTATTTCTGTCTGTTAATTTTATATCCTTCAACTTTAAATAAGTTTGTTTCCATTATTTTATAGATTCCAGATATAAGTGATAGCATATATTTGTCTTTTGCTCTGTGGTTTACTTCACTCAGTATGATAAAGTGAAAGTGAAAGTGAAGTCACTCAGTCGTGTCCGACTCTTTGTGACCCCGTGGACTGTAGCTCACCAGGCTCCTCCATCCATGGGATTCTCCAGGCAAGAATACTGGAGGGGGTTGCCATTTCCTTCTCCAGGGGATCTTCCCGACCCAGGGATCAAACCCAGGTCTCTTGCATTGCAGACAGACGCTTTAACCTCTGAGCCACAATCTCTGAAGAAAATGAAAGTTTTCACTCAGCATCTGACTTTTTGTGACCCCATGGACTATAGCCTACCGGAATTCTCTACCCATGAAATTCTCTAGGAAAAAATACTGGATTGGGTAGCCATTCCCATCTCCGGGGTATCTTCCCTACCCAGGGATTGAACCAGGTCTCCCACATTACAATCAGATTCTTTTCATTCTGAGTCACCCGAGAAGGCCATAATAATCTCTAGGTCCATTTGTATTGCTGAAAGTGGCAATATTTCATTTTTTTATTATGGCCAAGTAATAGTGTATTGTATATACATGGCACATCTTTATCCATTCATCTGTTAATGGACACTTTGGTTGCTTCCATGTCCTGACTATCACAGATAGTGCTGCTGTGAACATTAGGGTGCATGTATCTTTTCAAATTGGGGCTTCCCTGATAGCTCAGTTGGTAAAGAATCCACCAGCAATGTAGGAGATGCCAGTTCAATTCCTGGGTTGGGAAGATCCATTGGAGAAGGGATGGGCTGCCCACTCCAGTATTCTTGGGCTTTCTTTGTGGCTCAGCTGGTAAACAGTCCACCTGCAATGTGGGAGACTCCACATAAAAACTCTCAGAGCTAATAAATGAGCTCAGCAAGGTGGCAAGATATGAGATTAATATAAAGAAGTATATTGCATGTCTTTATAGTAACAGTGAAATAACATAAAATGTTTTTAAACATCCATTTTAAAAGCACATAAAAATAACCAGGAATAAACCTATCCAAGGAGTTGGAAGACCTATATGCTGTGAGGAAAAAAACATTGATAAAGGAAATTGTAGATGATTCAAAGAAATGGAAACATGTCCATTCCTCTTAGTTTGGAAGAATTAATTTTATTAAAATGGCCATACTACCAAAAGCAACTGGAGATTTTATCCAACCCCTATCAAATTACCTATGACATGTTTTTGTAGAACTAGAACAATCCTACAATTTATATGGACCTGCAAATGACTCCAAATTACCAAAGAAATTCTGAAGAAAAAGAAGAAAGCTGAATACAATACCACAAAGCTACAGTAATCAAAACAGCTTGGTACTGGCACAAAAAGCAGACACACAGATCAATGGAACAGAATAGAGAGCCCTAAAATAAACCTGCACACCTAAGATCATTTAATTTTTGACAAATGAAGCAAGAATATACAATGGAGAAAAGACAATATCTTCAGCAAATCGTATTTGCAAAACTGGACAACCGCATGTAAGTCAATGAAGTTATAACATTCCCTCATGCTGTACACAAAAATAAAGTCAAAATGACACCATAAAACTCCTAAAGGAGAACATAGGCAAAACATTCTCTGACATAAATCATAGCAATGTTTACTTAGGTCAGTCTCCCAAAGCAAAAGAAATAAAATAAAAAATAAACAAATGAGATCTAATCAAACTTAAAAACTTTTGCACAAAGGAAACAATAAACAAAAGAAAAAGCCAACCAAAGGCTGGGAGAAAATATTTACAAGTGATGTGATTGACAAGTGGTTAATTTCCAAAATATCCAAGCAGCTTATATATCTCAATATAAAAAAAATCCCAATTAAAAACTGACAGAAAATCTAAATTGACATTTCTTCAGAGAAGACATACAGATGGCCAAGAGGCATGTGAAAGGATACTTAACATAGCTAATTATTAGAGAAATGCAAATCAAAACTACAATAAAATATGACTTCACACCAGTCAGAATGGCTATCACCAAAATGTCTACAAATAATAAATGCTTAACAGGGTGTGAAAAAAAGGGAACCCTCCTATACTGTTTGGGGAATATAATTGGTATAACTGCTATGGAAAACAGTATGAAGGTTTCTTAAAAAACTAAAAGTAGAGCTAACGTATGATATGGCAATCCCACTCCTGGGCATATATCCAGAAAATAAAAAAATTTGAATTTGAATCCTTTCTGATTAACCCGTTATGAGTCTATGATCCATTTGATATTTTTAATATATTAATGAGGGGCAATAATTAATTACTTCTCATTAATTATTACCTCTCATTAATAATAATTAATGAGAGGTAATAATTAATTACCAAACTAATTGTTTAATTAATCTCAGCTAAATTTCTCTTCAAAAAGAGTCATCTCTTTGGGACAATGTTCCAATATGCAAAATATGTAACGATAGCAACAAGTAAAGGAAAAAATTGTGCCTTTCAGTGTTAAAACTGAATTTGTGTTAAAACTAAATTTGTTTTAAATTAATTTTGTGTTAAACAAACTAAATTTGTGTTAAAACACAAATGTGTTTTAAAAATATAAGTGGCTCCTATGATTGTTTATACACTTGAGGTGGATTTTTTATTAGGTTTTAACTACTATCAAATTCGATGTTGGGAAAGATTGAGGGCAGGAGGAGAACGAGGCAACAGAGGATGAGATGGTTGAGTGGCATCATCAACTCAATGGATATAGGTTTGAGCAAACTCCAGGAAATAGTGAAGAACAGGGAAGTCTGGTATAGGGTAGTACTTGGGGTCACATGGAGTTGGACACAACTGAGTGTGAACCACAACAACTATCAAATTGTTTAGTTATATTCTTGAGAAAAAATTCAGAATTTTCTAGGGACTATTTTAGTTGTTCCTGATAAAGTAGTGACTTTATTTACAATTGATAGAGAAACCTACTTTTGTGGGTGAGTCATTGTTAACTGAATTTGGGAGCTAGGTTAGCTTGTTTCATATCCTAGACCCACCATTTATTAGCTGTATAACATTGAGCACATTTTTATTCTTCAATTTTCTCATTGGCAACTGCTTCACATAGTTCTCATGAGGGTTAAATGAATTAGTACATATAAACCTCCTAGGAGGAGTGTTTGACACAGCCAGCACTAGCTGGGTGTCAGCTGTGATGATCTGGTTGACTGAGTTGATGACCTACTCAAGCTCTAGGCATTTCCTTCAAAAGCACTTGAGATTTTTAGGATAAACATATGAAGCTTAATGAAATGAAATCAGAACCCTGTGGTCTAAATGCCAAATATTTATTTTATTTAAAGAGAGGGCTAATCTAGGACTAGAATAGAAGAATAAATTTTAATCATACCAAAGAAGCCATTTTAAATTTAGCTTTTACTCTTTTAATTTGTATAATAAACTGTTGTTAATTTATATCAATTCTTTATCACTATAAACTTCTAAACAGGTCAGCAACACATAGACACACACATATATGAGTGTATATTTACAATTGTGTATTTTACACTCATGTATCTGTATTTATACCAGGTTAATGATTAGTATGATCTCTGTTCATTTCCAAGGCAAACCATTCAATATCACAGTAATCCAAGTCTATACCCCAACCAGTAATGCTGAAGAAGCTGAAGTTGAATGGTTCTGTGAAGACCTACAAGACCCTTTAGAACTAACACCCAAAAAAGATGTCTTTTTCATTATAGGGGACTGGAATGCAAAAGTAGGCAGTCAAGGAACACCTGGGGTGACAGGCAAATTTGGCCTTAGAATATGGAATGAAGCAGGGCAAAAGGCTAATAGAGTTTTGCCAAGAGAACGCACTGGTCATAGCAAACACCCTCTTCCAACAACACAAGAGAAGACTCTACACATGAACATCACCAGATGGTCAACACCGAAATTAGATTGACTATATTCTTTGCAGCCAAAGATGGAGAAGCTCTGTACAGTCAGCAAAAACAAGACTCGGAGCTAACTGTGGCTCAGATCATGAATGCCTTATTGCCAAATTCAGACTTAAATTGAAGAAAGTGGGGAAAACCACTAGACCATTCAGGTATGACCTAAATCAAATTCCTACTTCCTGATGTTCAAGCTGGTTTTAGAAAAGGCAGAGGAACCAGAGATCAAATTGCCAACATCCGCTGGATCATGGAAAAAGCAAGAGAGTTCCAGAAAAACATCTATTTCTGCTTTATTGACTATGCCAAAGCCTTTGACTGTGTGGATCACAATAAGCTGTGGAAAATTCTTCAAGAGATGGGAATACCAGACCACCTGACCCGCCCCTTGAGAAATCTGTATGCAGGTCAGGAAGCAACAGTTAGAACTGGACGTGGAACAACAGATTGGTTCCAAATAGGAAAAGGAGTACGTCAAGGCTGTATATTGTCACCCTACTTATTTAACTTATATGCAGAGTCCATCATGAGAAACGCTGGACTGGAAGAAACACAAGCTGGAATCAAGCTTGCCGGGAGATATATCAATAACCTCAGATATGCAGATGACACCACCCTTATGGCAGAAAGTGAAGAGGGACTCAAAAGCCTCTTGATGAAAGTGAAAGTGGAGAGTAAAAAAGTTGGCTTAAAGCTCAACATTCAGAAAATGAATATCATGGCCTCCAGACCCATCACTTCATTGGAAATAGATGGGGAAAGTGTGGAAACAGTGTCAGACTTTATTTTTCTGGGCTCCAAAATCACTGCAGATGGTGACTGCAGCCATGAAATTAAAAGACGCTTACTTCTTGGAGGGAAAGTTATGACCAACCTAGATAGCATATTCAAAAGCAGAGACATTACTTTGCCAACAAAGGTCCGTCTAGTCAAGGCTATGATTTTTCCAGTGGTCATATATGGATGTGAGAGTTGGACTGTGAAGAAAGCTGAGCACTGAAGAATTGATGCTTTTGAACTGTGGTGTTGGAGAAGACTCTTGAGAGTCCCTTGGACTTCAAGGAGATCCAACCAGTCCTTTCTGAAGGAGATCAGTCCTGGGTGTTCATTGGAAGAACTGATGCTAAAGCTGAAACTCCAATACTTTGGCCACCTCATGTGAAGAGTTGACTCCTTGGAAAAGACTCTGATGCTGAGAGGGATTGAGGGCAGGAGGAGAAGGGGACGACAGAGGATGAGATGGCTGGATGGCATCACCGACTCTAAGGACATGAGTTTGGGTGAACTCCAGGAGTTGGTGATGGACAGGGAGGCCTGGCGTGCTGCAATTCATGGGGTTGGAAAGAGTCGGGGTCGGAAAGTGTCGAACACGACTGAGCGACTGAACTGAACTGACTGAACTGAATGATTAGTAAACACATATGCACATTTTAAAATTAAAGAATTAGTAAATTTATTTTGTTTTATTTGTAACTCTGCTGGGTTTTCATTGCTGTATCTGCTCTCCTCTAGTTGCGTCAAGTGGAGACTACTCTTCATTGCAGTGCTTGGGCTTCTCATTGGAGTGGCTTCCCTTGTTTGGAGCACAGGTTCTAGGGCATGTGGGCTTCAGTAGTTGCAGAATATGGGCTCAGTAGTTGTGGTTTCCAAACTTTAGATCGTAGGTTCTATAGTTGTGACACATGGGCTGTCTTGCTGATCCGGCTTACAGAGCCTGTTGTCTCAGTGTATCTCACTATGCACACTGTTTGCTGAACCCAGGGTAGGCAAGGTGTGAGCTGAGAGGTGGAAGGAAATTCGAGGAGCGCAGGAACTGCAGACACATTTATTCTCTCCTGGCTGGCATCACAGCCATAACACAGCCTCTCTCCTGGTTAATGCAGCAGCTGTAGCAGCAGTCATAACATAACATAACCATCCATAACATAACCTCACATAACGTAGCCATGATGTTGTTCTAATGTAGCCCCAATGCAGCAGCAGCCAGAACTTTAGTGGTGAAGCTCACACAGGCACACCACACAGAGTAGCCCGCAACCAAGTGAGTACCCTGTGAGGTACATGCACAGTGCTATAAGTGATTTCAGCTATTACATAACAATGCAAAGTCATTGTTTATAGAACATGGTGCTAGAGGGCGAGATAGCCTGACTGGCACCATCTTGTTCATTTCCCCACATGGGCTTAGTTCCTTCGAGTCATGTAGGATCTTCCTGGTGGTGGTGGTGGTGGTTTAGTCGCTAAGTCATGTCCGACTCTTGCGATCCCATGGATAGAGGAGACTGGTAGGCTACCGTCCATGGGATTCTCCAGGCAAGAATACTGGAGTTGGTTGTCATTTCCTTCTCCAGGGGACCGTCTCAACCCAGGAATCAAAACCAGGTCTCCTGCATTGGAGGAGGACTCTTTACCAACTGAGCTACAAGGGAGGCCCAGGGATCAAACCCATGTTTCTTGCATTGGTAGGCGGATTCTTTACCACTGAGCCACCAGGGAAACCCTATGCAAAATACTTTCTGTATTAGTATATATTTGTAAAATTGATGCAAAAAAAACATGCCATATGCATATCTGATTCTTTAGATAAATTTTTATTCAGAATTGCTATGACCTGAATGCTTGTAAAAAGAAAGGAAAGTGAAGTCACTCAGTTGTGTCTGACTCTTTGTGACCCCTTGGGCTTTACCCTACCAGACTCCTCCTTCCATGGGATTTTCCAGGCAAGATACTGGAGTGGATTGCCATTTCCTTCTCCAGGAGATCTTCTCGATCCAGGGATTGAACTCGGGTCTCCTGCATTGTAGGCAGATGCTTTACCATCTGAGCCACCAGGGATGTCCTTCAGACTTGTATGCAAACTGAATGCTTTTTTCCTCCAAAATTTATATGTTGAAATCTAGTGCTCAAAGAGATAGTATTAGGAGGTGGCACCTCTGGGGAGGTGTTAGGTCAGGAAGGTAGAACCTTCATGAATAGAATTAGTGCCCTTATGAAGGAGAACAGTAAAAGCTCCCTTGTTGCTTTGGTCATGTGAGGTTATAGCTAGAAGACAGTTAATTATGAGCCAGGAAGCTAGTACTTACCAGACATAGAACATGACCATGTTTGCACTCTGATCTTGGATTTTTCAGCCTCCAGAGTTGTGAGGAATAAATTTCTGTTGTTATAAGCTCACCAAATCTGTGCTTTGTTGTCACAGTAACCCAACTGGACTGAGGCAGCAACAATTTTATATTTAGAGGAACCTTGCAAAAATGGTCAAAGAGTTTCCGTATCCTCTTCACCAAGTTTCCCTAATATGAACTTCTTACATAACAGTGATATATTTGTTGAAACTAAGAAAGTAACCCTGAAGCTGGGAAAGACTTAAGGCAAAAGGAGAAGAAGGCAACACAGGACAAGATGATTAGATAACATCACTGACTCAACGGACATGAATTTGAGCAAATTCAGGGGGATAGTGGAGGACAGGGAAGTCTGGCATGCTGTAGTCCATGGGGTCGCAGAGTTGGACACAACTTAGTGGCTGAACACACAGGCAAGAAAGTAATATTGGTATATTATTGTTAACTAGATGACAGATTTTATTTGAATTTTACCAGTTCTTTTTTTTTTTTTTTTTACTAATGTCTTTTTCTTTTCCAAGATCCAATCCAGGAAATCACATTGCATTTAGCCATTGTTTCTCCTTTGTCTTCTTTGATCCATGACGATTTCTAAGGTTTTGTTTTTGCTTTTTTGTTTGTTTCCCCACAACTTTAGTGGTTTGGAAGAATATTGATCAGATATTCTGTGGAATGTTCCAGTTACAGATGTTATTTATCTGACTGGTGGTATCATCAGTGCTTTTTATTTTCCTTCTTATCTCTTTTAATTATTTTTATAGATTAATAATGAACAATTAAAATATATTACAGTCTTCCCTGGTGGCTAAGTGGTAAAGAATCCACCTGCCAGTTCAGGAAACCTGGGTTCAATACCTGGTCTGGGAAGATCCCACATGCTGTGGAGCAGCTAAGCCCTTGTGCCACAACTATTTAGCCTGTGCTCTAGAGTCCAAGAAAACAACTATAGAGAACATTGCACTGCACCTACTCAAGTGTGCATGCCCTTGAGCCTGTGCTCAGCAATAAGAGAAGTCACCACAATGAAAAAACTGCACACCACAACTAGAGCATAGCCCCTGCTTGCAACTAGACAAGAGCCTGCACAACAATGAAGACCTAGCACAGCCAAGAAAGAAAGAAAGAAAATTTAAAGAAAAAAAATTACTCTTGTAGTCATAATGTGGACTGGAATTTTACATCACACATCACAATATCTGAGATCCTCTTTGATCTTTGGCTATTCCGATGGCATCCAGCTAGCTACATGCAAGGATAAGCAGTACCCTCAGCACCTCAACCTGAGCTTGCTTTCTTTCTCAGGGCTTTTATACTGTGCATGGGGAGTCTGCCAAGCTTGCTTGGCTGTGCTGACCCAGCGCACAGCCTAACCCACACTTAACTGATAAGGGTCACGGTATGATGGACATACAACTCCTATCTTTCATGTTTCAGGCAGAAATTTCTCAAGTGTATTCTACCTGCTCTATTCTGTTCTGTTCTGTTCTATCATATTCTATTCTATCACAGTGTGTATTCTATGCTGTGTCTATAGTCTATAGAAAGATCAACCCCTTGTATATCAGAGTGGTAACTCGTTCAAAAATTACTCTTGGATTGGCTTTTTTTCCTATGTACCTCACTCTTTTTAGTTCTCTGACTCCAGTTCCCTTGTTATAGACCTTTTTGTTTGTTTGTTTGTTTTTGTTTTCTGGGTGGTGGAGGTGGTAATACAAGCTTAGACACAGTAAAATAGAATAATTATTAGATTGCATGTGAACTCATCAGACATGAGTAATATTCTTGATTAGTACTCATGTTATTTTTTTCAAACTTTTACTGCATCTTTTTGTAGGCATAGAAGGATATACTGGAACAAAGAAAAAATTATCTGCTGCTTATTAAAATTATTCCCTTAAAGACCTACTTAGGGAAACTGGAAAGATTAGAAATTTGACCATTGAAATTAATTAAGCACAGTGAAGTCTCTTGAGCTCATAAAATTAGATAAAGTAAAATTGGAGGAAGGAAAATCTCAGTAGACATATTTATCTAAATTTTGGGCACTAAAATTAATCCACAAGGACAGGAAAACTGTAGATTAAGAAGATAAAAATTGGTCGTCAATCTCTGCTGTATTTTGTATTTGCACCATGAGACTGCTGGAGGAAATAGAGTCATAACAAATTGTTCTGTCAAACACAGGCATCTTTGTCTTTTGCAACTGGAGGAACTAAGCACTGGCACAAATAGGTATAAATATTGGAACTTAAGTAAGTGACAAATAATTCTGAGCATTTCCTATGCAAAAGAAAGTAACAAATGAAGGGTAGGTTTCCTCCCATTATCTCGACCCCCAAAGTTCATCCACTTATAGAAAACATTTTTTTTTTTTTTTTAGAAAACATCTTTTATATCCTGTACAAGGCACTGCAATAGGCCCTTGGTAGATAAGGGTGGACAAAGCACACATGGTCATTGAGATCACAAGCATATAATTGGTAGGAAAAGTGCATACTGAATAGTTGAAAACTCAAGCAATACTTTAAAATGTGTTTCATTCATAAAGGAAAGCATTGGTATACTATAAAAGAGAAAAATCTTCATGGATTCTTAAGAGTTAATATTTAAGTTAACATCTGAAAAATAGTTGACTTTTCCAGTGAAAAACAGGACAAGGATTTCTAAAAAATGAATAAAGGGAAATTTTGAGAAGTAAAGAGAATTTGTAAAACATTATTTTGTAATGAGTGGTTACGAGAAATACTGTATAAGCCCTAGAAAATATTGCATTTACTTGAGATTACTGAGATACTGGATGTTTCATTCACTTAATAACTTTGATCCCCTTGATAGATTGAAGTGATACATTTTCAGTGATGAAAAGAAATAGAAAATACTAGAAGTACAAATTTGTCTCAAATATATTTACTGAAAAAAATGATTTTCACAAAAGATATTGAAATTGTTTTTCTTAAGGAAAATCAAACTTTTAAATAGGATTTATAATATCAATTAGCTTTGCTTCTGTAGAAACTCCAATAGAATAGAGTAGCTTATTGAATATTTATCATACAAATATGGTAAATATCCAGCAGAAGATTGTGTAAAATATAGGAATTTGTTTTTTAAATATAATTTTTATTCAGTGTGTGGCTTTCAGAATGTGAAACCTGTTAAATTAAAAAAAAAGAAAGTGAAACCTGTTAGCAGAGTATTTATCCCATAATTTATATTTCTATTAAGAATATTTATATATTCCTTTATAAGTGCAGACATCCCATCGATATATTTAAAAGAGCTGTTTGGGAATTGGATGAAGGCAGCTGACAGGATGGCTTAGTGGTAAACAATCTCCCTAGTGGCTTTAATGGTAAACAATCTGCCTGTAATGTTGGAGACACATTCAGGAGACATGGGTTCAGGCTTGATCCCTGGGTGAATCAGGAAGATCCCTTGGAGAAGGAAATGGCAACCCACTCTGGTATTCTTGCCTGGAAAATCCCATGGACAGAGGAGTCCATGAAATCACAAAAGAGTCAGACATAACAGCGATTCAACAACAATAACAACAACTTTTACTTATACCAGAGTTATTTGATAATGGCTTCTGTAAGTTTCCTATTCAATTATTAAGTTAAACTATATTTGTATACAACTTTGTTTGGCTTACCTGATAGCTCGGTTGGTAAAGAATCTGCATGAAATGCAGGAGACCGCGGCTCCATCCCTGGTGGGAAGATCTGCTGGATAAGGGTTGGTTACCCACTGCAGTATTCTTAGGTTTCCCTTGTGGCCCAGTGGTAAAATATCTGCCTACAATGCCTGGGTTCAATACCTGGCTTGGGAAGATCCTCTTGAAAAGGGAAAGGTTACCCACTCCAGTATTCTGGCCTAGAGAATCCCATAGATTGTATAGTTCACGGGGTTGCAGAGTCAGACACGACTAAGGGACTTTCACTTCACAATTTTGTTTAGTTGCTAATTTTGTCACCTGCTCTTGAAAATAAGCTCCAAAATTTTGCCCTTCTCTATGTTTTCACTGCTTCTGTCTACTATCTTTAATAAGGATTTATAAATTTTTGTTGAATAAATAAATGGAAAATTACTTTTTAAGATTTAGATTTAACAATAGATATTTACAAAACAGAAGCAAATATAAGCGTGTGTGTTAACTTCAAAAATTCAATTTCAGAATTATGTGGGGGGAAAGACTGTGTATCTGTGAACTGAAAAAAGGTGGTTCAATTTCTGTTACAATTGTTAAAAAAAATAAAGTTTTAATAAAATGACCTCCTTAAGGCACTTCAGTTTTATGTGGTAAGGTTAGGAGTAGACACAGAGTGTTCTGTCATAGAGTAGTGTTCTTTCTGTTATACAATTGATCTTCATTCTGTGATTTGAGTTTATGTTGACTCCTATGCAAACTGATATAAGAAAACTACTGGTTGTTTTCATCAGGTAGATTCAAGCCTAGTTTTTTATATAACTATATGTATGTATATATTCTTTATATGCTGCCTTTCCTAATTCATGAGGTTGCTGCATATTTGATTTATAATTATTATAATTATTCTTCTTTCCTGAATTATTTTTACTATTCTCTTGATGACTGCTGCTTGATCTACATGATGAGGCTTGCTAATAAACTCCACCTCTCGATATTATACTTAGGTTCTCACTGGAGTGCATTACAGGGGTTAAAATTGCAGGCTCTAGCACTAGTATTTATGGGTCTTACTGCTGGCTGTATCATTCACCAGTTGTGCAACCTTCAGCAAGTTATTTAATCTGCCTGAGACTTAGGTCTTCACAGGTACTAATAAAAGGAAGATGGTAAAAGTATATAGCTCAATTGCTTTAAGTAAGAAAATTTTGTGGTAGGGCAAGATCTTTTTTGTGTGTCGGTGTGTATTAGCCTCCTTCACTCCCTTTGCTGCTGCTACTGCTGCTAAGTCACTTCAGTCGTGTCCGACTCTGTGTGACCCCATAGACGGCAGCCCACCAGGCTCCCCAGTCCCTGGGATTCTCCAGGCAAGAACACTGGAGTGGGTTGCCATTTCCTTCTCCAATGCATGAAAGTGAAAAGTGAAAGTGAAGTCATTTAGTGGTGTCTGACTCTTAGCGACCCCATGGACTGCAGCCCACCAGGCTCCTCCGT
The DNA here is from genome assembly GCF_032452875.1 of Bos javanicus. Lineage (NCBI taxonomy): Eukaryota > Metazoa > Chordata > Mammalia > Artiodactyla > Bovidae > Bos > Bos javanicus. The sequence continues at coordinate 79,040,372 of NC_083876.1, read as the reverse complement.
CCATGGGATTTTCCAGGCAAGAGTACTGGAGTGGGGTGCCATCGCCTTCTCTGTCACTCCCTTTAGGGCCACATATAATTTCTTTATGAACCATTTATCTTCAGGGCAAAGACAGCATTTAAAGTTGTATATCAAAAATTAAACATAAAAAAGTATATAGCTATTATGGTTGTTGTAAGGGCAACATAAGATATTGATAATTCATCTAAATGACTAGAAGAATTTATGATCTATAATAAACATGGCATATAATGTTAGGAATTAATAATTTAATTCCTCAGAAATTCTTCTCTATTTTTCCAACAAGATTAAATAAGCTCTTAAAGCATAATATTGTTCCTTTATAACACATATAACACTTTCATGACTCACATTTAAATGGAGAATTTTGTTAACTTTTGAACACTTCCAATACTATAATCTCCATGAAAGCACTGTCTTTTTGTGTTTTTTTTTTTTTTGACTTATCATTGCATACGTGATAGTCATTACAATGACCACCACATAGTACATGCTCATTATTTAAGTGTTGAATTAATAGATAAATGAAAGGAGATGAATGAATGATTGAATATTTGGTAGCATACTGTAATTGTACTGTCTTGACTATTCCATCTTACTAAGACCAGCTTTTGCTGTACAAAGTGCCAGTGTTCCTTCCTTTGTCTTCCTGTCCTCATGCTACTTCCATTATTCTGACTTTATTATATTCAAGTTCAACTGAGTAAAATGATGAACATTTTAAATATTTTGCTGTACTCCTGAATTACAAATATGCACAAAATTTACATTATCTCTAGAATCCAGGTATACATGATATTTGATAAAATTATATCCAATGAGGGTAATAAAAAGTACTCTTTTTTTCTGTCATTATAAAAATAATGAACCTTGGTGCTACAATCTATCCCTCAGAAATAATTTTTAGAAAGTTAAGAGAAGGTGTTCCAAGAGGACATTAATTTAGTTGTAGACCAAAGCTTAATTTTCAGACATGAAAATAGCAAATCTTCCTTTCTTTGATTTATTTATGGATGAATGGTTCCTTAGGTCAATGGCATTTCAATCAATTCTTAACAGAATTTTCAAAATGATTGTATTCCTTAGTAGGTAGAATTCCTTATGGGCATCCTCTATTTTTAAAAATCTAAATTTAAAATAAACAGTGTAACATCATTAGGCAGGAGTTAATGGCAAATAGATGGGGAAACAGTGGAAACAGTGGCTGACTTTATTTTTCTGGGCTCCAAAATCACTGTGGGTGGTGATTGCAGCCATGAAATTAAAAGATGCTTGCTCCTTGGAAGGAAATTTATGACTAACCTAGACAGCATATTAAAAAGCACAGACATTACTTTGCCAACAAATGTTCCTATAGTCAAGGCTATGGTTTTTCCAGTAGTCAGGTATGGATGTGAGAGTTGGACTATAAAGAAAGCTGAGCACTGAAGAATTGATGCTTTTGAACTGTGGTGTTGAAGAAGACGCTTGAGAGTCCCTTGGACTGCAAGGACATCCAACCAGTCCATCCTAAAGGAGATCAGTCCAGCGTGTTCATTGGAAGGACTGATGTTGAGGGTGAAACTCCAATACTTTGGCCACGAGATGTGGAGAGCTGACTCCTTTGAAAAGACTCTGATGCTGGGAAAGATTGAGGGTAGGTGGAGAAGGGGACGACAGAGGATGAGATGGTTGGATGGCATCACCGACATAATGGACATGAGTTTGGGTGGACTCTGGGAGTTGGTGATAGACAGGGAGGCCTGGCGTGCTGCAGTTCATGGGGTCACAAAGAGTCGGACACGACTGAGGGACTAAATTGAACTGAATTGCTTTTTCTTTTTTTTTTTTAATATAAATTTATTTTAATTGGAGGTTAATTACTTTACAGTGTTGTATTGGTTTTGCCATACATCAACATGAATCCGCCACAGGTGTACACGTGTTCCCCATCCTGAACCCCCTCCCACCTCCTTCCCCATACCATCTATGTGGGTCATCCCAGTGCACCAGCCCCAAGTATCCTGTATCAATGACCCAATCAAAAAATGGGCCAAAGAACTAAACAGACATTTCTCCAAAGGAGACATACAGATGGCTAATAAGCACATGAAAAGATGCCCAACATCACTCATTATCAGAGAAATGCAAATCAAAACCACAATGAGGTATCATTTCACGCCAGTCAGAATGGCTGCTATCCAAAAGTCTACAAGCAATAAATGCTGGAGAGGGTGTGGAGAAAAGAGAACCCTCTTACACTGTTGGTGGGAATGCAAACTATACAGCCACTATGGAGAACAATGTGGAGATTCCTTAAAAAACTGGAAATAGAGCTGCCTTATGACCCAGCAATCCCACTGGGCATACACACTGAGGAAACCAGAATTGAAAGAGACACGTGTACCCCAATGTTCATCGCAGCACTGTTTATAATAGCCAGGACATGGAAGCAATCTAGATGTCCATCAGCAGATGAATGGATAAGAAAGCTGTGATACATATACACAATGGAGTATTACTCAGCCATTAAAAAGAATACATTTGAATTAGTTCTAATGAGGTGCATGAAACTGGAGCCTATTATACAGAGTGAAGTAAGCCAGAAAGAAAAACACCAATACAGTATACTAAGACATATATATGGAATTTAGAAAGATGGTAATGATAACCCTGTATGCGAGACAGCAAAAAAGACACAGATGTATACAACAGCCTTTTGGACTCTGTGGGAGAGGGCGAGGGTGGGATGATTTGGGAGAATGGCATTGAAACATGTATAATATCATATATGAAATGAATTGCCAGTCCAGGTTCGATGAATTGCTTTTTCTAATTGAACAACAATAAATATATGTTTCCTTTCAATTGAGGATTTGCACAATCTATATTTAAACTTAACTGCCCATATGGTGTTAAATAGAATTAAAATAAGAGAAGAAGCATATAATTTCCTTAAGATATTTATAAAATTAGCATTTAAAACTCTCTAAGAACTTTTTTCCACAGAGAATTCACAATGAAAAACTTTAGCATGTTTTAAAATGGGAAAAAAAATCATTTTGACACCAAAATTGTATCTAAATACTTATGACTCTTATTATTAAAGAAAATATCTTGAATTTATTCAATTAAAAATTAAAATAATAAACCTATAGAAGTCAGATGTTAAAATAAATCAACCTGATAGGTTCTTATGTTATTGCCAATTTTTGTTGAGATCCAGAATGCTGTGAAATAGAGGCTCAATAAACCTATTTTAATCAACTGACCACAAAGGATAAGGTGTTAGAGGAGTATACTTGGGAAAATTTTATTTACAAATTTTATCAATTTCTTCCTCCAGGTAAAACTTTCAGGGCATTGCGGTTTTAGTCAAAGTTCTTTCAAATTCTAAAGGAACGTGTACTACAATTTTGTTTAAATTGAGAATTAAGCATCCTCCAAAATATGGTAAAGTGATATACAATTGTCTGTTCATTTTATGTAAACAAAATAGCTATTAACAAAACAAAAAAACCAGATTGAGTAATAAAAAATATAGAAATATTTATAAACCAATTTTACTTTATTAACCAAATAAGGAAAGCATAAATAAAATTTGAAAACTAAATTCAATTATTTACTAAAAGAATTAATATCTTTTAGATTTTAATAGTAAAAGTGTTTTTTCTTCTGTCCATAGTTTTTCCACAATAGTATATGACCCTACCTTAATTATTTTTGCTTATCCTTAATAATGAGTCATTATCTTTCAAAACTTATTTAATTACTCTACTGAATGACATCCATGTAGTTTTAGAATAGAAGGATATTACTTTCATATATTTATCAACTAACTTGCTTTCATATGCAAGTAGAAAAGCCAGCACAAATTATGGAAATTTATTATATTACTGGAAGCTCAGATGCTGCAGGTTAATTGCATGATTTAATATTCAAGCTTCATTTCTCTGATTTTTTCATGACTTGCCATCCTTTTTGTAGGCCGTCTTTCATCATGGTACCATAATTCCTAACAACTACTGGAACAAGATGCATCATTGTTTATATCCAATAAGGCATCACCTTCAACTGTTCCCAACCATAGACTGAAATAGCTTCTAGTAAGTTTGGATAGAGTAAGTGTACCCTAATTCACATCAATTTCATGGAAAAATATTCGATATTTGAACAAAAATGTGATTCCCTTAGGATAGATGATTGTGATTGAAGTCTGGAGAAGCAACCCACCCAGATCACAATAGCAACAGGAGCAGCAACAATGATAATGATGACAACAACCACATTATCATTATTGAGATGAAACTGTTAAATACAAAATAGTGGCTTAATACTGTAATATTATCATTATTCTTTTAGAAATTAGTGTACCATATTGAAATTAATATTTTCCATTGTTCTAGAAGTGCAAAGTAACATTGTTTTTGTTCAGTTGCTCAGTCCTGTCTGACTCTTTGCTACCCCATGGACTGCAGCACAACAGTCTTCTCTGTCCTTCACCATCTCCTGGAGTTTGCTCAAACTCATGTCCATTGTTTCAGTGATGCCATCCAACCATCTCATCTTCTGCCACCCAATTCTCCTCTTGCCTTCAATCTTTCCCAGCATCAGGGTCTTTTCCAATGAGTTGGCTTTTCATATCAGGTGGTCAAAGTGTTGCAGCTTCAGCTTTAGTGTCAGTCCTTCCAATGAATATTTGAGGTTGACTTTCTTTAGAATTGACTTGTTTGATCTCCTTGCTGTCCAAAAGCCTCTCAAGAGTCTTCTCCAACACTACAGTTGGAAAGCATCAATTCTTTGGCTCTCAGTCTTCTCTATGGTCCAACTCTCACATCCATACATGACTACTGGAAAGATGATAGTTTTGACTATATGGACATTTGTCAGCAAAGTGACATCTCTGTTTTGAATATGCTGTCTCAGTTTGTCATAGCTTTCCTTCCAAGAAGCAAGCATCTTTTAATTTCATGACTGCAGTCCCTGTCCGCAGTGATTTTGGAGCTGAGGAAAATAAAATCTGATGCTGTTTCCATTATTTGCACATCTATTTGCCATGAAGTAATGGGACTGGATGCCATGATCTTAATCTTTTGAATGTTGAGATTTAAACCAGCTTTTTCACTCTCTTCTTTCACCTTCATCAAGAAGCTCTTTAGTTCCTCTTAACTTTCTGCCATTAGTGTTGTGTCATTTCATTATTGAAATTTTTCATTTTTCTCATGGAAATCTTCATCCCAGCTTGTGATTCAGCCAGCTACCCATTTCGCTTGAGGTACTCTGCATGTAAGTTAAATAAGCAGGGTGAGAAGACACAGCCTTGATGTACTCCTTTCTCAGTTTTGAAACAGCCAATTATTCCATGTCTGGTTATAACTGTTGCTACTTGACCTGCATACAGGTTTCTCAGGAGGCAAGTAAGGTGGTCTGGTATTCCTAACTCTTTAAAAAATTTCTGCAGTTTGTTGTGATCCACACAAAAGCTTTAGCATAGTCACTGAAGCAGAAGTAGATGTTTTTCTGGAATTCTCATGTTTTTCCTATGATCCCACAAACATTGGCAATTTGATCTCTGGTTCCTTGGCCTTTTCTAATCCAGCTTGTATACCTGGAAGTTCTTGGTTCACATACTATTGAAGCCTAGTTTGAAGGATTTTAAGCATTACCTTACTAGCATGTGAAGAAAGCACAATTGTGTGGTAGTTTGAATATTCTTTGTCATTGTCTTTCTTTGCGATTTGAATGAAAACTGACCTTTTCCAGTCCTTTGGCCACAGATAAGTTTTCCAAATTTGCTGGCATATTGAGTACAGCACTTTAACAGCATCATCTTTCAGGATTTGAAATAGCTCAACTGGAATGCTATCACCTCCATTAGCTTTGTTTGTAATAATGTTTCCTAAGGCCCACTTGACTTCACACTTAAGGATAGCTGGCTTGAGGTGAGTGACCACACCATCGTGGTTATCTAGGTAATTAAGACGTTTTTGTACAGTTCCTCTATGTATTCTTATCACCTCTTCTTAATCTCTTCTACCTCTGTTGGTCCCTACCATTTCTGTCCTTTATTGTACCCATCTTTCATGAAATAGTCCCTTGGTATCTCTAATTTTCTTGGAACAATCTTTAGTCTTTCTCTTTATATTGTTTTCCTTTTTATCTTTAAATTGTTCACTTAAGAAGGCTTTCTTATCTCTTTTTGCTATTCTGTGGAACCCTGCATTCATATTGTTTGTCTTTCCCTTTCTCCTTTGCCTTTTGCTTATCTTCTTTTCTCAGCTATTTTTAAGGGCTCCTCAGACAACCATTTTGTCTTGTTGCACTTCTTTTTTCTTGGAGATGGTTTTGGTCATGGCCTCCTGTACAGTGTTCCAAATCCCTGTCTATAGTTCTTCAGGCACTCTATCAGATCTAAAACCTTGAATCTGTCACTTCCGCTGTATAATCATAAGGGATACAAATGGTGCAGCTACTTTTTAAGACAGCTTGGCAGTTTTCTAACAACACTAAATATAGTTTTATGATCTAGCTATCACATGCCTTAGAATTTGCACAAATGTGCTGAAAACTTAGCTTTTAAAAGGCCAGCAATGAATGTTTATAGCAATCTTGTCCAAAACTGCCCAAACTTGGAAGCAACCAAGATGTCTTCCAAATGGTGGGTAAATAAAGAAACTATGGTAAAACTGTGCAATGGAATATTATTCAATAATAAAAAATGTATAAGTCATCAGGCCACAAAAGACATAGAGGAACATTAAATGCACACTGTCAAGTGGAAGAAAGCCCATCTTAAATGGCTACAAACTGTGTTATTTCAACTACATGTCATTCAAGAAAGGGCAGAACTGTGGGGACAGTATAAAGATGAGTAGTTTCCAGGGTTTAGGAAGGGAAACGAGAGAAATGAATAGGTAGAGCACAGGGAAATTAGCAAGCACTGGAACAATTCTGTATGATATCCTAATATTGTATCAGTTCAGTTCAGTTCAGTTCAGTCGCTCAGTCATGTCTGACTCTTTGTGACCCCATGAATTGCAGCACACCAGGCCTCCCTGTCCATCACCAATTCCCAGAGTTCACCCAAACTCATGTCCTTAGAGTCAGTGATGCCATCCAACCATCTCATCCTCTGTCATTCCCCTCTCCTCCTGCCCCCAATCCCTCCCAGCATCAGAGTCTTTTCCAATGAGTCAACTCTTCGCACGAGGTGGCCAAAGTAATGGAGTTTCAGCTTTAGCATCATTCCTTCCAAAGAACACCCAGGACTGATCTCCTTTAGAATGGACTGGTTGGCTCTCCTTGCCATCCAAGGGACTCTCAAGAGTTTCCTCCAACAGCACAGTTCAAAAGCATCAATTCTTCGGCGTTCAGCTTTCTTCACAGTCCAACTGTCACATCCATACATGATCATTGGAAAAACCATAGCCTGGACTAGATGGACCTTTGTTGGCAAAGTAATGTCTCTGCTTTTGAATATGCTATCTAGGTTGGTCATAACTTTTCTTCCAAGGAGTAAGCATCTTTTAATGTTGTATACATGTCATTAAATATTTGTCAAACCCATAGAAGGTACAACACAGAAACTGAACCATATTGAAATCTACACATTGGGTTAATTGTTTACCAGTACTGGCTTTTTCATTATAACAAATTATTTCACTAATGCAAGATATTAGTAATGAGGGTGGGGAATGATGGGGCATAAGAGGTACTTGGGAACTCTGTACTTTCTGCTCATTTTTTCTGTACATCTAAACCTGGTTAACATATAAAGTCTAATATTTGAAAATAAGATTTCAAAAGTAATTTCAAAAATAACAATAAGTTAAATCACAAGGTAAAAATACAAGATCTCCTCTGGAAGGCTAAGTACTTTTACACATGTTATATGGCAGACAAATGTTCTCAGAGTTATCTGATCATGAATATCACCTGGTATATTTGGTGAAGATAAGGTATTGGTTGCTAAGTCAGAATCTATTTTGAGAGGACTAGAGGTCTATAATTTTATTAGGTGCCTACACATGATTATTGTGATTGGACTCATTTTGAAATTGATGGGAGAACACTTTCCAGTGGCCGTAGATCAGTAGCTACTATGCTCTTCCTAAAATTGTTTTTCTTACAGAACGAAATATCAAAATAACTTGAATATGTACATATAAATACGTAAACTCACTAGAGAAAGACAATAGAGAGCATTAAATTTTTTAGCTGGGGTACTATCCTCCAAAATTTTCTGTTTTTTTCCACTCAGTGCATGTGATAGAATGATACATTCTTAATATTTTTAATTTAGGTTAAAATGTGACCTATTTTGGCCACAGGATTTTAATTGAAAGGGATGTGTGCCAAGGCTATTTTGGAGCTTAGAAGAGCTCTCAAGTGGCCACTGGCCATTTAATATTTTTGCCGTCTTAGAAATTGTGTCATTTGTGTACAGGGTTGAAGTAAGTAGGTATAATAAGCAGACACCCCTTCTGAATGTAGCAAGGAAGAAAAATAAACTGTATTTTGTGATGCCACTATGATTTGGAGTTGTTAATTAGTACAACATAACTTTGGCTAATATGATTAATTTAGAATTTGGTACCAAGAATGAGCTGCTTTTATAATAGACACAGAAAAAAAATACAGAAACAAACCCTGAAAGAGGCAGTGGCATTGGCTTACACAGTGAGCAGTGAGTGGTGAAGCATCTATTGTTTAAGTCTGAATAAACAGTGATCACTGTTCTGCAGTGGGCAAAACATTTGCTAAAACTATAGCTTAAGATCACTTGGAAGGCTGTTCTTGTATATTATGAACTTGAATTCCTTAATTTAAAGTTTAGAAAATAAAATAGTTAGCAAGAATTTGTTGGTATTTGCTACACAAAGCAAAGTATTACATATGAGAGAAAAATTCAAGAAAGAACTGACTAGTTTGCTAGCAGTTATAAAAAGTAATAGAGAGATACAGAATTCCAAGATTTAGGATTAGAGGAGGCAACTGCTTTTCAATCCTAAACAGTGAAAGATAAAACTTAAAAATATTTTCAGTGTCAAAGACATGTTAAAACTACAGAATGGATTTAAATTGTTTCAGTCTTTTTTTTTTTTTTTTTCATTTTGACTCCAGGTTTTAGAAATGGAGCCTAAAGTGTTAGTCTCCTATGAAATATTCCCACAATTAAATTGAGAAAAACAGGCATGGGGGGGGGGAATAAGAAATGTAGTGATTGTGACAATTAAGTCTAGAAAGAAATTATAGTTATTATCTTATGATATTACTGGAATCCCATGAATAAGAAACCAGTGGGTTTTTAGGAAAGTTGTGCTGTCAAACAAAGTATATCCCTGATGTAAAGAAACCTTTAACTCTTCAATACAAAGATCCCTAGGATCCCAAGCTTATATGTAGAAATATGCTTTAAAAAATTGGTCATTCCTCAATAGAAGTTTGTTCTCCAGTACCTGGCTTAAATACGTTCGGTGTAGACAAAAGAATCTTCCAGTGACTAAAACAATAGCCCCAGGGAAAATTGAAATAGAGAATTCATCCCAAGGAAAAAAAGTTGGACCATTGTCAAGGAATATTCTCCTGTACTTTGAGTAGAGGAATTCTAAGCATTTTCCTAGTAGATTTCAGAATTGTTACATATCAATCTCTGCTGTGTCTATTCCTTTTAAAGATGCAAGACTTTTGTGAGAAATCAGGTGTTTATTTACCTGTTACCTAGTTAATTAATTTTAGGTGATCAAGAGAATGTTCAATTTGTTTTATCAAGAGAATGTTTATTTATATTGCTTTTTTGATTACCACAGATTACTCAGGATTAATGGACTTTAACTTATTTCTGGGTTTGGACAGAACTTGACATTTGTATAGCATGGAAAAATAAGAATAAATACTTGGTTGCAGAAATACAGACCGTGGTCATTATGGCTGTTTGTAGCTCTCCCACTATCAAGTGTATGGTGGGATTACACTTCCATGTCTTCTTGAAACTCATTGTGATCACTTATCATCTTTTGATCAGTGTAAAGTGAGCAAAAGTGATTTATCTCACTTCTGGCTGGATCCTTTAAAGCTAGTGTGCGATTCAGCATTTTCTGTTTATCTTGACCAAAGTCACACTAGATGCATGTGTCAATATGGAGGCTCCCTCAGCATTCTTTCCAGGGTAACTGGAGTAAGCAGAATTCATTTTTAGCTCACACACGACAAGAAGAACAAACAAAAAATTTTGTTCTGTTAAACTACTGAGATTTGTGGAGACTTTCTTATTGCAGTATAACTTAGCCCATCATGATCAAATATTACCAATTAATTGTTTAAGATGGAAGATTCACTGATATTTTTTTCAATATTTATTCTCTTAGTGCATCTATTTTTTTCTATATAAAGATTGCTTTTTCTCATAAATAGCGAGGATTGAGGGGAAAACCTGTGACAAGCAAGTTAATATTAAAAAAATACCACATTGTTGATACTTATATATCAGTCAGAAGATTCAGCCTTAATTTTAATGCAATGGTTCTAGAAAATACACCCAAGTTTAAGAAGCTGATTTTTGAGTGGAAAAAAATATATGTATATTTATTTTCATATATATATGCTGGGCTTCCCTGGTGGTTCAGTTGGTAAAGAGTCCACTTTGCCAATGTGGGAGATGTGATATCATGGTTGGGAAGATCACATGGAGAAGAAAATGGCAACCCTTTCCAGTATTCTTGCCTGGGAAATCCCATGGATAGAGGAGCCTGGTGGGCTACAATCCATGGGCTTGAAGCATTGGGCACAACTTAGTGATTAAACTACCACCACACACACATTCACACACACACACACACACACACACACACACACATGTTTCCCAGTAGAGTGCCAAAGACAAATACAAAATTAATTGTATAATGTGGTTCCCAACAACAAAAATATATCAACTTTGAAGGAGATGGAATACCATGTGAATAAATCAGAATTTTTAGACTCACATATATATGTAATATAGTTTGAGGCTCTTTTATAAGACTTGTTATCATCTTAATAAAGTTATTCTCTACTCCTAGTTTCCAAAAATTGCTCATGAATGGGTACTGGATTATGTAAGATTATTTTACTGAATATTTTAAAGAATTATATCATTTTATTACTATTTTTTATTATTAGGTCAACATTACTGAAGTGCACTGATAAATTTTCAAATAGTAAGTCATTCTGGAATTCATAAAATTATGGTTCTTTTGCTCTTGATGTAAGTGCCTCTTTAAATCATGGAGTTTTATTGGCTATTTGTTTTGGATTTTTGCTTCTAAGTGTTTTGTACTTTTATTATCACGAACTTGCCAAGTTGTGATATCAAGGTGAAATTGATTTCACAAAGAGTTGAGAAATATTTTTTTCTCTTCTTATTCACTATTACAGCTTTTGTAAAGAGAGATGCTATTTTTTATGGACTTCATACTTGCTACTTTTTTCTGAATGTAGTAATTTTATACTATTTTTCTATCTTATATGATCCTAGTGATGAGAAAGCACATTTCTTCATCTGTTTTTTTTTTCAATTTAGTGCTATTCAAAATGATGTTCTGTGAAGAAACCAACTTTAAAAAAAAACTGAGTATATGGTATATTTTTATGATGCATGTATTTACTTTTATTCCCTATCTTCAATTCAGTTCAGTTCAGTCGTGTCTGACTCTTTGCGACCCCATGAACTGTAGCACGCCAGGTCTCCCTGTCTATCACCAACTCCCGGAGTCCACCCAAACCCATGTCCATCGAGTCAGTGATGCCATCCAGCCATCTCATCCTCTGTCATTCCCTTCTCCTCCTGCCCTCAGTCTTTCCCAGTATCAGGGTTTTTTTCCAAATGAGTCAGCTTTCCCCATCAGGTTGCCAAAGTTTTGGAGTTTCAGCTTGAACATCAGTCCTTCCAATGAATACCCAGGACAGATGCCCTTTAGGATCCTGGTTGAATCTCCTTGCAGTCCAAGGGACTCTCAAGACTCTTCTCCAACACCACAGTTCAAAAGTATCAATTCTTTGGCGCTCAGCTTTCTTTAGAGTCCAACTCTCACATCCATACATGACCACTGGAAAAACCATAGCCTTGACTAGACAGACCTTTGTTGGCAAAGTAATGTCTCTGCTTTTGAATATGCTGTCTAGGTTGGTCATAACTTTCCTCCCTATCTTAGGAAGAACTGTTTTGTTTATAAATATAGAAAAATTTGGTCCATTAAAAAGCCATATCCAATATAATAATGCAATATGAAAATACTTTTTAGTTCTACCTTTACATTTTATAAAAATTATGGTGTGCCCTGAGTGATGCAGTTGTTATCATGATCAATATATAGTGCTGCATATTCCTGTGTAATATTGTCATATATATAAGACACGTTTACCAGCTATGCAGCTAATCTGCTATGCTTCACAAGAAAAAATATTTAGGAATATTTTCTTGTATATTACTTCCCAGCATTGATGGATGAAATAGGTAAGCGTAATTAATGTAGCATTTTAAGAATATTTGTATGTATTAGTTCTGTCATCCTGTATTTTGTTAAAATAAATTTGAAAGAATTATGTTAGAACAAAAGGATAGATAAATTCTGGCTTAAGAAATTGAACAGGTGTTACCTTTGAAATTCTTTAAGAAATAGTGGCAGAGGTTTATTAATACCTAGATGAAAATACTATTAATCAGAGTCACAAGTCCATTAAGTTTTAGGCTCAAATTATGGATGTTAAAAATTAAATATATGAAATTAAAATTATGAAAGATGAAAAGCTAATTACTGTGATTATTCACTAGGCCAAGTCAATATTAATACATGAAGGTGGCTTAAAATATGTTCTCAGAGCATATTTTTCAGGTTCAATTTATACATATATATATATATACACACACAAATTCATATCTACATATATACATATATATGTTTGTATACACACATACATGTATACACATGAGGAGGGTGTTGCAACTCACTCCAGTATTCTTGCCTGGAGAATCCCTAAGGACAGAGGAGCCTGGCAGGCTACAGTCCATGGGGTCCCAAAGAGTCAGGAGTCGGATACAACTGATTGACTAAGCACAGCATATGTATACACACACAGATACATCTATCTATCTATCTCTGTGTATATATATCAAATCAACTCAATGGACTTGAGTTTGAGCAAACTCTGGGGGATAGTGAACAGGGAAGCCTGGCATGGTGCAGTCCATGTGATTACAGAGTCGGACATGATTGAGCGACTGAGCAACAACAGCAATCAAATGTTTGCCCCCTTTCCTAGGTTTGGGACTTTGTTTTATTTAACATAAAGCTCGTGATGGCATGGGAGATAAGCTGCAATTCTGAAAGTACCAGTTTGTAGGAGGGAACAAAGAAAAGGCCAATACTGTTAAAATTCAGAAGCTTTACTGTCTGTTACTCAGCCTGCAAGTGCTTCCCTTTAAAAGTTGTTCTCCCTAAGATTTTTTTCAATCTTTTGTTGGATTTTTTTTTTTTTACTTAGCATTTTTTTTTCTAATTTTATTTTATTTTTAAACTTTACATAATTGTATTAGTTTTGCCAAATATCAAAATGAATCCGCCACAGGTATACATGTGTTCCCCATCCCGAACCCTCCTCCCTCCTCCCTCCCCATACCATCCCTCTGGGCCGTCCCAGTGCACCAGCCCCAAGCATCCAGCATCGTGCATCGAACCTGGACTGGCAACTCGTTTCCTACATGATATTTTACATGTTTCATTGCCATTCTCCCAAATCTTCCCACCCTCTCCCTCTCCCACAGAGTCCATAAGACTGTTCTATACATCAGTGTCTCTTTTGCTGTCTCGTACACCGGGTTATTGTTACCATCTTTCTAAATTCCATATATATGCGTTAGTATACTGTATTTATGTTTTTCCTTCTGGCTTACTTCACTCTGTATAATAGGCTCCAGTTTCATCCACCTCATTAGAACTGATTCAAATGTATTCTTTTTAATGGCTGAGTAATACTCCATTGTGTATATGTACCACTGCTTTCTTTATCCATTCATCTGCTGATGGACATCTAGGTTGCTTCCATGTCTTGGCTATTATAAACAGTGCTGCGATGAACATTGGGGTACACGTGTCTCTTTCCCTTCTGGTTTCCTCAGTGTGTATGCCCAGCAGTGGGGTTGCTGGATCATAAGGCAGTTCTATTTCCAGTTTTTTTAAGGAATCTCCACACTGTTCTCCATAGTGGCTGTACTAGTTTGCATTCCCACCAACAGTGTAAGAGGGTTCCCTTTTCTCCACACCCTCTCCAGCATTTATTATTTGTAGACTTTTGGATAGCAGCCATTCTGACTGGTGTGAAATGGTACCTCATAGTGGTTTTGATTTGCATTTCTCTGATAATAAGTGATGTTGAGCATCTTTTCATGTGTTTGTTAGCCATCTGTATGTCTTCTTTGGAGAAATGTCTATTTAGTTCTTTGGCCCATTTTTTGATTGGGTCATTTATTTTTCTGGAGTTGAGCTGTAGGAGTTGCTTGTATATTTTTGAGATTAGTTGTTTGTCGGTTGCTTCATTTGCTATTATTTTCTCCCATTCTGAAGGCTGTCTTTTCACCTTGCTAATAGTTTCCTTTGATGTGCAGAAGCTTTTAAGGTTAATTAGGTCCCATTTGTTTATTTTTGCTTTTATTTCCAATATTCTGGGAGGTGGGTCATAGAGGATCCTGCTGTGATGTATGTCGGAGAGTGTTTTGCCTATGTTCTCCTCTAGGAGTTTTATAGTTTCTGGTCTTACGTTTAGATCTTTAATCCATCTTGAGTTTATTTTTGTGTATGGTGTTAGAAAGTGGTCCAGTTTCATTCTTTTACAAGTGGTTGACCAGATTTCCCAGCACCACTTGTTAAAGAGATTGTCTTTAATCCATTGTATATTCTTGCCTCCTTTGTCAAAGATAAGGTGTCCATATGTGCATGGATTTATCTCTGGGCTTTCTATTTTATTCCATTGATCAATATTTCTGTCTTTGTGCCAGTACCATACTGTCTTGATAACTGTGGCTTTGTAGTAGAGCCTGAAGTCAGGTAGGTTGATTCCTCCAGTTCCATTCTTCTTTCTCAAGATCGCTTTGGCTATTCGAGGTTTTTTGTATTTCCATACAAATTGTGAAATTATTTGTTCTAGCTCTGTGAAGAATACTGTTGGTAGCTTGATAGGGATTGCATTGAATCTATAAATTGCTTTGGGTAGTATACTCATTTTCACTATATTGATTCTTCCAATCCATGAACATGGTATATTTCTCCATCTATTAGTGTCCTCTTTGATTTCTTTCACCAGTGTTTTATAGTTTTCTATATATAGGTCTTTAGTTTCTTTAGGTAGATATATTCCTAAGTATTTTATTCTTTCCGTTGCAATGGTGAATGGAATGGTTTCCTTAATTTCTCTTTCTGTTTTCTCATTATTAGTGTATAGGAATGCAAGGGATTTCTGTGTGTTGATTTTATATCCTGCAACTTTATTGAAATTACTACATTGATAATTTCTAGTAATTTTCTGGTGGAATCTTTAGGGTTTTCTATGTAGAGGATCATGTCATCTGCAAATAGTGAGAGTTTTACTTCTTCTTTTCTAATTTGGATTCCTTTTATTTCTTTTTCTGCTCTGATTGCTGTGGCCAAAACTTCCAAAACTATGTTGATTAGTAATGGTGAAAGTGGGCACCCTTGTCTTGTTCCTGACTTTAGAGGAAATGCTTTCAATTTTTCACCATTGAGGATAATGTTTGCTGTGGGTTTGTCATATATAGCTTTTATTATGTTGAGGTATGTTCCTTCTATTCCTGCTTTCTGGAGAGTTTTTATCATAAATGGGTGTTGAATTTTGTCAAAGGCTTTCTCTGCATCTATTGAGATAATCATATGGTTTTTATTTTTCAATTTGTTAATGTGGTGTATTACATTGATTGATTTGCGGATATTGAAGAATCCTTGCATCCCTGAGATAAAGCCCACTTGATCATGGTGTATGATCTTTTTAATGTGTTGCTGGATTCTGATTTCTAGAATTTTGTTAAGGATTTTTGCATCTATGTTCATCAGTGATATTGGCCTGTAGTTTTCTTTTTTTGTGGGATCTTTGTCAGGTTTTGGTATTAGGGTGATGGTGGCCTCATAGAATGAGTTTGGAAGTTTACCTTCCTCTGCAATTTTCTGGAAGAGTTTGAGCAGGATAGGTGTTAGCTCTTCTCTAAATTTTTGGTAGAATTCAGCTGTGAAGCCGTCTGGACCGGGGCTTTTGTTTGCTGGAAGATTTTTGATTACAGTTTCAATTTCCATGCTTGTGATGGGTCTGTTATGATTTTCTATTTCTTCCTGGTCCAGTTTTGGAAAGTTGTACTTTTCTAAGAATTTGTCCATTTCTTCCACGTTGTCCATTTTATTGGCATATAATTGTTGATAGTAGTCTCTTATGATCCTTTGTATTTCTGTGTTGTCTGTTGTGATCTCTCCATTTTCGTTTCTAATTTTGTTGATTTGATTTTTCTCCCTTTGTTTCTTGATGAGTCTGGCTAATGGTTTGTCAATTTTATTTATCCTTTCAAAGTACCAGCTTTTGGCTTTGTTGATTTTTGCTATGGTCTCTTTTGTTTCTTTTGCATTTATTTCTGCCCTAATTTTTAAGATTTCTTTCCTTCTACTAACCCTGGGGTTCTTCATTTCTTCCTTTTCTAGTTGCTTTAGGTGTAGAGTTAGGTTATTTATTTGACTTTTTTCTTGTTTCTTGAGGTGTGCCTGTATTGCTATGAACTTTCCCCTTAGGACTGCTTTTACCGTGTCCCACAGGTTTTGGGTTGTTGTGTTTTCATTTTCATTCGTTTCTATGCAAATTTTGATTTCTTTTTTGATTTCTTCTGTGATTTGTTGGTTATTCAGCAGTGTGTTGTTCAGCCTCCATATGTTGGAATTTTTAATAGTTTTTCTCCTGTAATTGAGATCTAATCTTACTGCATTGTGGTCAGAAAAAATGCTTGGAATGATTTCTATTTAAGTTTTAATGTCTCTGCAGATAGCAACTCCATTCACTCTTTAAAAAAATGCCTCATCTGTTTCATAAAGTTAATTACATACTTGGCTCCTTGCTAGAAGCAGAGCAGGTGCAGTTTAAAGACAAATGAAATTCAGAATTAGTAAAGAATATCACAATTTAGTGGGCTTCCCTGGTGGCTCAGATGGTAAAGAATCTGTTTACAATACAGGAGACATGGTTTCAGTCCCTGGGTTGGAAAGATCCCCTGGAGAAGGGAGTGGCTACCCACTCCAATGTTCTTACCTGGAGAAACCCATGGACAGAAGAGCGTGGTGGACTATAGTCCCCATGGGGTTGCAGAGATTTTGGACATGACTGAGTGACTGACACATACATACATCACAATTTAGTATATTATAAGTAAGACCTTTCAATCAAGAATGAAAAGAATTTTTACTCAACAAATGGTTTTCCAAGAACTGGATAGTCAACCAGGAAAAAAAAAAAAAGACTTTTTCCCCTGTTTTACTATTAAAAGTAAGTTCTAGGCAGGATGAGTTCAATGTAAAAACAATGAAATCACTAAATTACTAGAATTCCAGTATTGGATATCTATTTTCCATGTTTGAAATGGGGATGATCTTTTAGGTAAGGTACAAAACCAAAGCACTTTTAAAAAATCTAACACACACACACACACACACCCACATCCACACAAGGTTACCCAAGTACATACTGAGACAAGGATATGGCAGCATTGAACTAAAAAAGAAATAATTAAAAATATCCTATGTACATGAATAAGGAAATGGCAAACATAGTTTATATATATATATATATATATATATATATATATATATATATATATAGTGATAGGACTTCCCTGGTGGCTTGGATGGTAAAGACTGCCTGCAATGCAGGAGACCCAGGTCCAGTTCCTGTGTTGGGAAGATCCCCTGGAGAAGGAGATGGAAACTCATGCCAATATTCTTGCCTAGAGAATTCCATGGACAGAGAAGCATGGCAGGCTACAGTCCAGGGTCGCAGAGTCAGATACAACTTAGCAACTAAACCACAACCATATACAGTGATATCCTGAATACTCTAAAATAAGTTAAATGAAAAGAAAGTAGTTTTATTTTTTATAAACTTTTTTAGAGTAGTTTAGATTTATAGAAATTACAAAGAACAGAGATTTCGTACATGTTTCACATCCATTTCCCCTGCTGTTAACATCTTATATTCCCTTTGTGCATTTCCCATAGCTGGTGAACCAATCTATTATTATCTAAGTGCATCCTTTCCTTAGATTTCCTAAATTTCTTCTTAATGTAGTTTTTCTGATATCATCTAGCATGCTATATTATATTAAGTCATTATGGTTCTTTATGCTTCTCTGTTGTGACAATTTCTTAGACTTTTCTTATTTTATAATCTTGTAGTTTTGAAGAATACTAATAAAGTGTTTTGCAGAATGTCCCTTAATTTCTTTTTTTCCAATGTTTTTCTCATTTCTGAACAGGACTTAAGGATTTGGGGGAAGACAGTATAACTCTCACCACAAGCCAGTGATTCTTGCTACCAATATGATTTATCAATTACAATGTTAAGCTTATCTGGCTAAGGTAATATTTGTTGTTTTTTTCTGTTGTAAAGTTACTCTCTATCCACTATTCCATTCCATATTCTTTGAAAGAAAGTCACTATGTACAATACATAAAGAAGGAGGAATTGTGTTTCACCTTGTCCAGGTAGAAGGATATACATAAAGTATATAGAATTCTTTTGTACAGGAAGTTTGCTTGTTCTCCCCAATGATATGTTTATTCCATCATGTACTTATATATGAAATCAATATTATTTATTTTATATTAGGGGATGTGATCAATACTATTTTATTTATTGTGTTGCTCAAATTATTACAGATTTGGTCACTGGGAGCTCTTTAGTTGATCCTGATTGCCTTTGACACACTCCCATCCCTACTGTGTGTGTCTATGTGTGTGTTTAACATTTTCTTACTTTCTGGCACTGTGTGATATAACAGGCTCATTTTGGGTAGTCCTGCTAAGCTTCAGAATCATCTAGTTTTCCAAAAGGTCCACAATTCTTCGTCAGAGAATGGTATTAGAAACCAAGATCTGGGTAGTAGGTGTGCTTGTTACTACTGTTGTTTCTTTTAAGACATCTAAAGTGACAGCAATGGCACCCCACTCCAGTACTCTTGCTTGGAAAATCCCATGGACGGAGGAGCCTGGTGGGCTGCAGTTCATGGGGTCGCTAAGAGTCAGACACGACTGAGCGACTTCACTTTCACCTTTCACTTTCACCTTTCACTTTCATGCATTGGAGAAGGAAATGGCAACCCACTCCGGTGTTCTTGCCTGGAGAATCCCAGGGATGGCTGAGCCTGGTGGGCTGCCGTCTATGGGGTCACACAGAGTCGAGCACGACTGAAGCGACTTAGCAGCAGCAGCAGCAAAGTGACAGAACAAGGAAATCTGTGAGTGTACTTATTCGTGTGTGTGTGTGTGTGTATAAAATCTATGTGCAAAGTTAAGTGTGACTTAATACTCATGTGTGCATACACGCTAAGTCACTTCAGTCGTGTCTGACTAAAGGTACTCAAAAGTTATGTCATGGTAGTTTTATTTTTAGCTTTTTGATAAGTACCCGTACTGTTTTCCAAAGTGGCTGTACCAATTTACATTCTCAAAAACAGTGTACTAGGGTTCCCTTTTCTGAATATCCTTGTGAACATTTATTGTTTTTTGTCTGCTTAACATTAACCATTCTGATAGTTGTGAGTAATATCTCATTGTGGTTTGGTTTGCATTTCCCTCATGATTAATAATATTGAGCATCTTTTCATGTGCTTGTTGACGATCTATATGTCTTCTTTTGAAAAATGTGTATCCAGGTTTTCTGCCCATTTTTATTTGGGTTGTTTATAATTTTGATATTGAATTGTGTGAGCTCTTTATATATTTTGTATATTAATCCCTTATCAGACATATGATTTGCAAATATTTTAGCTCTTTTAATAGGTTGTCTTTTGTTTTTATCATTGGTTCCCTTTGGTATGTAAAAGCTTTTAAGTTTAATTAGATACGATTTGTTTATTTTAGCATTGGTTTCCTATGCCTGAGGAGTTAGATCTAAGAAAAAATATTGCTTATATTTATGTTAAAGTGCCTTTATCTTGTTCAGGTGTCATAATAATAGTGATGTCATTGAATGAATTTGGTAGTGTTCCCTCCTCTTCAGTTTTTTGGAATAATTTGAGAAGAATTGGCAATAACTCTTTTTTTTATTATTATTACTGATTCAATTTCAATGCTAGTAGTTGGTCTGTTCAATTTCTTCCTGGCTTGGTTGTTGAAGACTGATAATTTCTGGAAATTCATCTATTCTATGTTGTGAAATTATAAATGTTCATCTTATTCTCTTATTTTTGTGTTTGTATGTCTCTGTTATATGGATTGTAATTTCTCCTCTTTCACTTCTTGTTTTCTTTATTTGGATCTCTTCTCTTTTTTTCTTAATGAGTCTGAGTAAAAGCTTATCAATTTTGTTTGTCTTTGTGGGGAAAATTATATTTCTTGGTTTCATTGATCATTTCTATTGTCTTGGGGCCTCTATTTTATTTATTTCAGCTCTGATCTTTGTTGTTTTCTTCTCTCTGCTGACTTTGGGTTTTATTTTTTCTTATTTTTCTAGTTCCTTTAGATAATAGGTTGTTTCCATGAAATTTTTCTTTTTTCTTGAGATAGATCTTATTGCAATAAACTTTCTTCTTAGAACTGCTTTTGTAGTGTCCCAGAGATTTTGAAAAGTTTTATGTTTGTTTTCATTTATCTCAAGGTTTTCAGATTTTTCTTTGGTTTCTTCCTTGACCCATTGGGTTTTTAGTAGCACATTGTTGTAGAGTCCACATTTTTGTGTTTTTCTCATCTTGTTCTTATAATGGATTTCTAGTGTCATAGCTCTGTGGTCAAAACAGATCTTGATATAATTTCTATTCTATTAAATTTGGTGAGACTTGTTTTGTTGCCTAGTATGTGGTCTATCCTTGGGAATGTTCCATGTGTACTTGAAAAGAATGTGTTTACTGCTCTTTTTGGATGGAATATCTTGTAGATATTTAAGTCCAACTAGTCTAATGTGTCATCTAGGGTTATTGTTTCCTTATTGATTTCTGTCTGGGTGATCTGTCTGTTGATATAAATGGGGTTAAAAATGTGTCTTAAAATTCCATATTATTATTATATTGTTGTCCTTTTTTCCTATTTTTTTCTGTTCATATTTGCTTTATTTATTTAGATGTTCCAATATTAGGGCCATATGTGTTTATGAATGTCAGGTCCTCTTCTTGTATTGATCTCTTTATTATTATATAATACCATTGCTTCTCTTTTATTATAGACTATGTTTTAAGCTCTACTTTGCCTGATATAACTATTGCTACCTATAGCTTTCTTTTTGTTTTCATTTGAATATTTTTTACCATTACTTCATTTTCTGTATATATCTTTAGTTCTAGAGTGAGTCTCTTGTAACAGCACAAAGATAGATCTTTTTTTTTCATCAAATGGAAAATAAAAAACTATTTTTAAGTGATTACCAATGACAGCGTGACCTTACAAAGACTGTGAAATGCAACTACAGCAATATTTAAAAGAAAATTAGCTTATATATAATTTAAAAATTTTTTAAAAACAGTGTAAGTTGAAAGTTAATTATTTATACTTTCACCTTAAAAACTAAAAAAAAGAGGAAAAATGTATGCTCCAAGAACGTTTTTACTTATTTTTCCTACTTTTTCTTAAGAAATAAAAATATATGCCAAAAGGAGAATAATAGGACACTAAAACCAAATAGAAGAATTCTTAATCTTTTAAAAACTATCTCCAAAAAATAATATCATCGTTAACGGTCAAATGTTCAATCCTCTTTCCACCATCCAATGTTGATATCAGACTTGGAATATTCACTATCTCCATTTCAATTTATTATCAGACTGGAGGTTAAAAATAGTACAATAAGTCAAAACACATAAAGTTTAGCAGGGAAGAAATAAAACTTGCACTATTTATTAGTATATTCAGGGAGAAAAGTCAGGGAACAAAAAAATATAAAATAAATTTCAACATAAAAAAAACTCATTTAAAATAGCATCAAAATGCATTACATTCCTAGGAATATATATGGCAAAAGTCATACAAGAAGAGTTCTCTGAAAATTATATAGACATTAATGGGAGAATCTAAGAAATAAAAGCTGATGAATATGCCATGTTCACTGATTTTAAGACACAGTAATGCAGAGGTGTAATTTCTCCTTAAATAAATGTATATATTCAGCACAATCCAAACAACATCCCAGCACTATGTGAATGTGTGTGTGTGTGTGTGTGTGAAAATTTACCAGATAAGTAAAAGTTATACAGAAATATAGAATCAGGGATAATCAAAGCAGTCATGAAGAAGATAAGTAGAATTGAACAACTTATTCTTCAAAATACCAATGTGTATTATAAAGCTATACTAATTAGAATAGTATAGACAAAATTAACTGTAAAATGCAATAAAGAGCTTAGAAATATATCCAAACATACACAACTTCATATTTTATAGTAACAGTGACAATACAGTGTATCTTTCTTACATCTTAGATGTAAATCAATTCCAGAGAGATTGTAGGTGAAAATATAAAATGTAAAAAAGTAACACTTTTCAAAGAAAATATAGGAGATTATCTTTCCAAACTTGAGGTAGGTCCATATTCTTTAAATAGCATATACAAGTGTGGACCAAGAAGGACAATAATTGATAAAATGAACTATGTTATACTTGTAAATTTCTCTTCTTCAAAAGGCGCTGTTGAGAGTTAAAGAACCACCTATGTACTGAGAGGTGATATTTGCAATATAAGTCCCTTACAAAGAATCTGTCATTGAAATACATAAATATTTCTTTCAAATTGTAAGAAAAAGTAACACAACTCATTAGTCATTAAAGATCTTCATATTAAAAGTACCATGCCACACTTACACACACCCACCAGCATGAATAAAATGAAACAGACCGTGCCAAGTTTGATAAAACAATAATGTCAGAAGCTGCAGGGAAAAACGTCTATAGAAATATTTGTACAATTTATAAAACCCTTAAGCAGCATTTACTAAAGCTGGATTTATGCATACCTGTGACACATTCCTGGGTATATCCCAGAGAAATGTGGCTGCATGTGCCTCAGAATATATGTATTAAAATGTTTGTTATAGCACTATTCATTATAATTTAAAATACCTATCCAGAGTAGGCTGTATAAGTAAATGTTCACTCAATAGTATAGAGACAGAAATAAGAATGAATAATTTACATGTGCACAAAACAACAGAAATGAATCTCCCAAGTAAAATATTGAGCAAAGGCACCAAACACAGGGGCTGCATTTTGTATGATTGTATGTAAATATACATAACATATTCAAACTAGAGAGAAAACTTTATTTCTTCAGAAGTCAGGATAGTGTTTAGCTTTGTTTGGGGAAGAGATGAGCAATAAATAGAAGCATGTAAACAAATCTTTCATTTCTAGTTTTAGTTGCACTTAGCCAAGTGTGCTGAGTTATTATACATTTTAGTATATGCACTTCAGTTTCCTAATTTAGTAAATTGCTATTTGTGTCCTGATACAGTATATTATTAATACTGGTTTTCCTTCTCTCTCTCTCTCTCTATATATATATATATGTATTTATTTGTATATATATAAATATATATATACATTATATGAGTAAATATATATATATGTGTATATATATTATTGATTTTCCTCCAATTACTCTATTAAAATTTCTGTTGTGGATATCTGTGAGCACAAAGTCTTCTCATACTGTAATATATAGATGGTAGTTGTAGCCTTTGAGAAAAAAATTCAATAACTGGTTCTGGAAATAGCAGGAAGGATGGGATTTAGTTGAGAACTATACATCATATTTTTTAGAGAGAGCAACATCAAACAGAGACCAGCCATCCTCTGATTATAATAAGTTTCAATAAGCACATTCCAACACAAGTAACAAAGGAAAAGGCACGACTTGATTCTACAACTGTTGTCTTTAATATTAATCTAACCTCTACTTGCTCTGTCTTAATTTAAAACTAATCAAATTAACTATCTCCTGTCTCATTATTTCAGTTCATCTTCCCAGAGGGCCTCTTAAAACCAATCTATGATCAATTATTATCTCTGAGCTTATCTTTCTCTCACGATCAAGTTTCATGATTCTAGCAATTCTACAAGTATTGCTAACATTTATAGGAATCATTTTAAATGTCTTTTCCAGTTTATTGAGAAGTAACTGGTAATAAGTTCATGTTATTGCTGAATGTTCCACCTATTTACCTCAGAATAGCTATTTGAGACACATCAGCTTGAGGGTCATCTCCCAGGCCTTGTTTTGTAGTACTACACAGTAGAGTAATATTATGGCACTTATAATTTACTGCACTAATTTTAATGTTTAAAATTTTAACATTTATAAAATTTCAGACTATTAACTTTTGAAGTACAATAGGCCATTTCATGTATTTTGCATCCTGAGTTTCCAACTCCATGTCTGGTCCCTGGGGGTGAAATGAGACTCAGATTTAATAGGTTAAGTTTGGCTCGAGGAAGGTAGAACTAAAAATTGTAGCTTAACAGAGTAGACATTTATTTCTTACATTAAAAAATCTGAGGTTTTTTTTTTGACCTGAGGGGTTGTATGATAGTCATTGCTGTGTTCCTTGAATCTGTCTTTTCTTACTTCTCTGCGGCATGTGGCTCCCATTCAGAGTCATATGAGGATTCATAAAAAGAGGAGAAGAGTCTGAGACTTACTTGAAATTAAACTACCAAGACTGTCTGAGAGCATTTCCATTAGTACTGCATTGGCCACAGCTTAGTCACACATCCTTATCCACTTGCAATGGGGGCTCTGAATAGAGTGTGTCTCTTGTCTCCACCCTGTTCTTCCTCCACAGGCCCTTCTTCTACATCCTCTCCTCTTCCTCTTATGCTTAACTTTCTTTCCTTTCCCCAATTCCTCCTTCAGCCTTTCCCCTTGACCTTCCAATTTCTCTCCAACACAGAGTATTTTTCTATTATTTACAGTGTCCTGTAAATCGACCTTGAGTAAAAGGCATAAGTGATGTAGACCAACAAGAATATACATCTGACAATATTGAATTTAAGATGAATATTTGAATTAAACATAATCCAGATAAACAAATATTATGTTGGTGTTGTTCAGTCACTCAGTTGCATCTGACTCTTTGCAAGCCCATACACTGTAGCCCTTCAGTCTCCTCTACTCCTGAAATTTCCCAGGCAAGAATACTGGAGTGGGTTGCTATTTCCATCTCCATGGGATGATACATATATTATGATCTAGGTTTTATACATACATATATATTACTATATAGAGTCAGTTAATGGTAAAAATTGAATTATATAATCCTTGTCAGAACCCTGGAAATAAATACATATATGCTTTAAAATCTCTATATTGATTCGCTTTATGCATATATTTTTTCAGTTCAGTTCAGCTGCTCAGATGTGTCTGACTCTTTGCGACCTCATGGACTGCAGCACACCAGGCTTCCCTGTCCATCACTAAATCCCAGAGCTTGCTCCAACTTATGTCCCTTGAGTCAGTGATGCCATCCAACCATCTTATCCTCTGTTGTCCCCTTCAATCTTTCCCAGCATCAGGGTCTTTTTCAAGGAGTCAGTTCTTCTCGTCAGATGGCCAAAGTATTGGAGTTTCAGCTTCAGCATCAGTCCTTCCAATGAATATTCAAGACTGATTTCCTTTAGGATTGACTGGTTTGAACTTCTTGCAGTCCAAGGACTTTCAAGAGTCTTCTCCAACACCACAGTTCAAAACCATCAATTCTTTGGTGCTCAGCTTTCTTTATGGTCCAACTCTCTTATCCATACATACACGACTGCTGGAAAAACCATAGCTTTGACTACATGGACGTTTTTCAGCAAAGTAATTTCTCTGCTTTTTAAAATGCTATCTAGGTTGGTCATAACTTTTCTTCCAAGGAGTATGCATCTTTTAATTTCATGGATGCAGTTACCATCTGCAGAGATTATGGAGCCCAAGAAAATAAAGTCTCTTACTGTTTCCATTGTTTCTCCATCTATTTGCCATGCATGATAGGACTAGATGCCATGATCTTAGTTTTATGAATGTTAAGTTTTAAGCCAGCTTTTTCATTCTCCTCTTTCACTTTCATCAAGAGGCTCTTCAGTTCCTCTTCGCTTTCTACCATTAGGATGGTGTCATTTGCATATCTGAGGCTTTTGATATTTCTCCCAGCAATCTTGATTCTAGCTTGTGCTTCATCCAGCCCGGCCTTTCTCATGGTGTACTCTGTACATAAGTTAAATAAGCAGGGTGACAATTTACAGCCTTGACATACTCCTTTCCCAATTTGTAACCAGTCTGTTGTTCCTTGTCCAGTTTTAACTGTTGCTTTTTCATCTGCATACAGATTTCTCAAGAGGCAGTTAAGGTGGTCTGGTAATCCCATCACTTTAAGAATTTTCCAGTTTGTTGTGATCCACACAGTCAAAGCCTTTGGTGTAGTCAGTTAGGCAGAAGTAGATGTTTTTCTAGAACTCTCTTGCTTTTTTGATGATCCAACAAATGTTGGCAATTTGATCTCTGGTTCCTCTGCCTTTTCTAAATCCAAGTTGAACATCTGGAAGTTCACGGTTCAGGTACTGTTGAAATCTTTCTTGAAGAATTTTGAGCATGACTTTGCTAGCATTTGAGATGACTGCAATTGTGCAGTAGTTTGAACATTCTTTGGCATTGCCTTTCTTTGGGATGGGATAAAAACTGACCTTTTCCAGTCCTATAGCTACTGCTGAGTTTTCCAAATGCGAGCACTTTCACAGCATCATCTTTTAGGATTTGAAAGAGCTCAACTGGAATTCCATCCCCTCCACTAGCTTTGTTCATAGTGATGCTTCCCAAGGCCCACTTGACTTCACATTCAAGGATGTCTGGCTGTAGGTGAGTGATCACACCATTGTGGTTATCTGGGTCATGAAGATGTTTTTTGAATAGTTCTTCTGTGTATTCTTGCCACCTCTTCTTAATAGCTTCTGCTTCTGTTAGGTCTGTACCATTTCTGTCCTTTATTGTGCCCATCTTTGTACGAAATGTTCCCTTGGTATCTCTAATTTCTTGAAGAGATCTCTAATCTTTCCCATTCTATTGTTTCCCTAATTTTTTTGCACTGATCACTGAGGAAGGCTTTCTTACATCTCCTTGCTATTCTTTGAAACTCTGCATTCAAATATATCATTATGATATATTTTTTACCATACAGTAATTTAGTAAAATTTTAAAATGGTTTATAACTTTATGCATATAATCCTCAAGTGGGTGATTTATTTTTGATTCACCATAGCTAGGTATATATCTTAGCTAAATATATGGCTAAGGTGCTGTATTATTTCTCTTGTAATATTAATATTTCTGATGACAATTTGGAGATATTGAATTTGACAGTCTTGGACAGATTTGCCCATAGTCAAAAGATTCAGCCAAAGTATCTGTTGCCATGGTATTTCACTGTAGGGTACTTTGGTATGCTATTTTATTATTCTTATGGAAGCAAAGTTGCTTTTTAAGAAATGAAAAAAAAACATTTTAAAACATTTGTTTTTGAAAGAAAAAAATAAGCATAAGCAGGTAAAATATTTCTTAAACAGTGTATTGAAAAGACCCCTTGATAATGTGTTACAAACACATACACACACACATCTGGGAAATAAAAAATGACATCTGTTTCAGTGATCTTATTTCATTTTAATAGCACTTTATATCTTTTTTAGAAATTGAAATTGTGTTAATTCTAGACTGTGCATATACATGAAATATACATAAAATTTTGGTAGTAAACATCCCATTACACAGTCCAAGCTTATGGTTTAATGAAAAATTTAAGTAATCTTTGCATATATATACAAAAACACACTCATATAAGTCCATACCACAACCTTATGTTTTTGAATAGTGAATACACCCATGAAGTATACAAGATTTATCAATTATTTCTCAGATCAAGAAATAAATAACACCTATACCCTATCAGCCACCACTCTTCCACAAAGGGAACCAATATCTTGCCTTCCATCAACATTAATTGGTTTTCCTGCTTTTTGAATTTAGTTAATAAGTGGGATTATAAAATATACATCCACTGTTTGGTTTATTTTTCTCAGTCTTATTTGTGTGGGATAAATCAGTGGTTTAGATATAGCATTAATTTGACCATTTTTAGGAAAATATATATTTATTGTAAAGATCATGATTTCTCAACCTAGACACTGTTGATAGTTTTGACCAGATAATTCTTTGTTGTGAGGACTGTCTGGTGCATTGTATGACATTTAATGACATCATTGATGTCTCTCTGCTACATGCCTATAACACCATTCCCATCTCCCCTAGGTTTTTGCAATTACGAATATCTCACAACCTCATCAAGTGTCTCCAGAGAGCCAAACTGTCCTGGATTGAGAGTCGCTGGGATAAAAGAAACAAAGAATTTATCCAGTCTTCTGCTGATAGACTTATAGTTTCTAGTTGAGTTCTTTTTATAAATAGTGATGCTGCAAAATTCTTTAGTTTTTGTTGCCCATACATGCATGCTTTTTTGAGTTTATATCTAGGATTTAAATTGTTGGGTAATAAGAAATGGATATGTTCCAAGTAGTTTTTAGACTGATTATACCATTTATGGGCTTTTCCTGGTGGCTCAGCTGGTAAAGAACCCGCCTGCAATGTGGGAGACTTGGGTTCAGTCCCTGGGTTGGGAAGATCCCTTGGAGAATGGAATGGCTACCCATTCCAGTATTCTGGCCTGGAGAATCCCATGGACTATATATTCCATGGGGTTGCAAAGAGTCAGACGTGACTGAGTCACTTGCACTTGCACTTGCATACCGTTCACCAGCTCACAGAATCCCAATTGCTCTAAACTCTTGTCAACACTTGTTTCTGTAAAATTTATCCTGAAGTAGTATTTAATGAAACATTGTTATGGTTTTACATTACATTTCCTTGATGAATCATAACCGGTAGCAGCTCTTCCAATGTTTATTAACTGAACATTTTCTTTTTTTGTTTTAAAATATTTAATTAAATTCCTTGAATGTTTTATCTGTTGGGTTACCTATCTTGTTCTTATCAATTTGGCTTCCCTGGTGGCTTAGATGGTAAAGAACCCCACCTGCAATGCAGGAAACCCAGGTTTGATCCCTAGGTCAGAAGATCCCTTGGATAAGGAAATGGCTACTCACTCCAGTATTCTTGCCTAGAGAATTTATGGACAGAGAAGTCTGGAGGGGTTATAAAGAGTCAGACATGACTGAGTAACTAATACCTTCAACACTTTGTTTTAAAATATTTAATTGAATTTCTTGAATGTTTTACCTGTCAGGCTACCTATCTTGTTTTTATCCATTTTAGGGAGTGTGTATATATTTTGAATATAAAATTTTTAATATTCATGTTATAAAGGATACATGTATAGCAAGTATTGTCTCTGTTTCTGTGATTTGCCTTTTCATGCTCTTCACAGTATCTTTCACCTTGACTTTTTATTCTGGTTTACACCCATTTCAACCATGTGTCCTTCCAGATTCCAAACTGAGAGCCTGTGGTGTTTAACTAGGTGGGCTGTGAACTAAACCTGTGACACTCATAACTCTCAGATATTGCAATCAAACTTTTAGCTTTTTCCCAGTGCTCACACTGCATAGCTAGAAGGGGAAAGCCTCATGCCAAATACTAAGGCAGAGTGTTTGTATCATTAATTGGACTTCTCTGATCTCTGGAATCTTAGCCCCCATGTTTATTTGTGTTGACCTGGTAGTGGTGGTTTAGTCTCTAAGTCGTGTCTGACTCTTGAGACCCCATGGACTGTAGCTCACCAGGCTCCTCTATACATAGGCTTTTCCAAGCAAGAACGCTGGAGTGGGTTGCCACTTCCTTCTCCAGTGGATCTTCCTGACTTGGGGATCAAACCCAGGTCTCTGAACTGCAGGCAGATTCTTATCGACTAAACTACCAGGAAAGCCCTTGTACTGACTTGACATCTCTAAACTCTGGTTGTTCTCTCCCCAACTAACTTTTCTCCATCTTATAGTTGCTTTCTGCTAAACTCAGTGCCCTACACAGAGCAACTTCAATATTACCAAATGGCTCAAGGGCAAAGGTGTAGCACAGAAGTTAACTTACTCTACTGAGTTCTCTATGGGTCCCTATCTCCTCGAATCCTGGCTGCTTCAGCTCTCTAACACCATTAAGCACCTTAAAACACCAATACAGTATACTAACACATATATATGGAATTTAGAAAGATGGTAATGATAACCCTGTATGCGAGACAGCAAAAGAGACACAGATGTATAGAACAGTCTTTTGGACTCTGTGGGAGAGGGAGAGGGGGGATGATTTGGGAGAATGGCATTGAAACATGTATAATATCATATAAGAAACGAATCACCAGTCCAGGTTTGATGCAGGATACAGGATGCTTGGGGCTGGTGCACTGGGATGAACCAGAGGGATGGTATGGGGAGGGAGGTGGGAGGGGGGTTCAGGATTGGGAACACATGTACACCCGCGGTGGATTCATATTGATATATGGCAAAACCAATACAATATTGTAAAGGAATTACCCTCTAATTAAAATAAATAAATTAAAAAAAAGAAAAAAATTATCCAGATTTCTCGTTCTTATAGGAAATGTTGTTTTTCTATAACATTGAAGTGGAATCTATCAAGGAGCAGTATTATAGCAGTGAAAGCATAGATATGAGACAATACTTAATGAAGTTCATAAAAATTCAGTCACATATATTGGCACCCATTTTAAGAAATGAGTAATTTTGACAGTCTTCTACTTACTGCTCCCAAACAATTTTTGGATTTGAACTTTTACAATCTTTTAAGTTGTTTCTTTTAGAATCATAAGACTTTTTTTTGTTGTTTTGTTTTGCTATTGTGGCACTGTTTATTTAATACTTCCAACCTTGGAATTCTTACAAACTATCTTTTCTAATATAAAAACATGATTCTATTAAAAGTGACAAATAGTATTGTGACAGTTCTGAGGAAAATATTCCTTTTTTATTGGTATTCAGCAAAGAACTATTTGCTGTCTTTCTGATATTTGATGCTTTTTGTTAGACTAAGTCAACTGTCTGCCATGAATTATGATTAAAGTATAAAAATAAATAGCAAGAGAAAGGAACATACATGAATCTCCAATCCTCTAAATTAGTAGCAGAGCTAAAAAGCCATGTGAAATAGATCATCATATGACTAATTACATTTATGCTTTGAGAAATAAGTCCATTGGAGCCTTGAAATTGTATGCATGTGTGCATGCTAAGTCGCTTCAGTCACGTCGAACTCTGCAATGCTATGGACTGTATCCTGCCAGGCTCCTCTGTAATGGGATTCTTCAAGCAAGAATCCTAGAGTGGGTTGCCATGTCCTCCTCCAGGGGATCTTTACTACCCAGGGATCGAACCTGTGTCTCTTACGTAGCATGAATTGATAGGCAGTTTCTTTATCACTAGTGCGACCTGGGAAGCCCCTGGAAATTGTATACATTTCTCCTTTTCCTTATTTTTAGTTTTCACCATCATTCTTTAAAAAAAAAATAAATGGTAAGTTATTCCATGCTCATGGATTGAAAGAATTGATATTAAAATATCTATATTACCTAAAGCAATTTACAAATTTAATGAAATCCCTATCAAAATTATAATGGCATTTTTCACAAAAATAGGACAAACCATCTTAAAATTTGTATAGAACCATGAAGGATCTTGAATAGCCAAACCAATCTGGAAAAAGAAGAACCCAGCTTTTTTTTTTTTTTTTTTTTTAAACTTTGGTCAGGGAAACACCTTCATTGAGCTTGAAGTGTTCATATCCAATTGTATAGGTATACATTTGAGAGTTCTTATAATTATTATTGTTACATTATAATTAAAATGAAATGTATTAATATGTTATACTTTTAACCAATGTACATTTTAACCAATGTACATCTATTATCTGACAAAAATCTCAAAATAATATGTTATATTGGCAAGTACAACTTATAGATTATCATGTTATAGGTAAGTGTTATCCAGAGATTTAAGTAAGATCAGAAGTTAAAACATGTAAAGGAGCACTTGAAAGAAAATCTATGAATTATAGAAGGGAACAAAGTACACAGGAGAAAAATGTGACTCAGCATGTGATCAGAATACTTAGGCATGTATTTTCTTTTATGGTGAAATAAATCATTGATATTTTAAAGTATTTTTCTAAGTTATGTTAGCACAACCAATGCCCTGTTTTACCCTGTATCCTGGGACACCTAATATGCTAGGCTAAGCTCCACTTTCACAAATGAGCAAGCCTTTGCTATCTGTTACTTTCCTGGCTGGAACAGAAAAAGTACTAACAGTACGCATCTAATAGAAAAGCTGAGTTTATAAAAAAAACATATTTTTGTTATTGTATATTGTTGAAAATATAAATTGAAAGTAAGACCCATGTAATGATAAACTCTGATATAAATACTGTTAATTCTTTTGTATAAACTTAACTACCACATTCAATTTATTTGTTTTAATTGTCTGCAACCATCCCCATGATCCAAAGGAAAGCATTACATAATTCTTGATTGTTAATTACATAATTCTTGATGGTTAATTAGATTAAATGTTGTCCTATTATGCCACATTCCATGCTAAAAAAATGTTGCTGTGCTGTGCTGTGCTTAGTCACTCAGTCGTGTCTGACTCTTTGTGACCCCGTGGACCGTAGCCTACCAGGCTCCTCTGTCCATGGGGTTCTCCAGGCAAGAATACTAGAGTGGGTTGCCATGCCCTTCGCCAGGGGATCTTCCCAACCCAGGGATCGTACCCAAGTTAAACTGCAAAGCCTTGTAAAAGGAAAGTTGTTACCACTTGAACTAAAGATCCTGTAGCCTTCCTGTTGGAGTGGGCATATCTATTATCTCTGTGTCATGCTCAAATCAGGATGAAGTGGTTACCAAGCATATTCAGTTCAGTCATTCAGTCATGTCTGACTGTTTGTGACCCCATGAACTACAGAATGCCAGGCTTCTCTGTCCATCACCAACTCCTGGAGCTTGCTCAAACTCATGTCCATTGGGTTGGTAATGTCATCCAACCGTCTCATCCTCTGTCGTCCCCTTCTCCTCCTGCCTTCAGTCTTTCCCAGCATCAGGCTCTTTTCAATGAGTTCTTCGCATTAGGTGGCCAAAGTATTGGAGTTTCGACTTTAGCATCAGTCCTTTCAATGAATATTCAGGACTGATTTCCTTTAGAATTGACTGGTTTGATCTTGCAGTCCAAGCAACTCTCAAGAGTCTTCCCCAACACCACAGTTCAAAAGCATCAATTCTTTGGCGCACAGCTTTCTTTATAGCCCCACTCTCACATCCATAAATAACTACTGAAAAAACAATAGCTTTGACTAGATGGACCTTTGTCGGCAAAGTAATGTCTCTGCTTTTTAATATGCTGTCTAGGTGAGTCATAGCTTTTCTTCCATGGAGCACATGTCTTTTAATTTCATAGTTGCAGTCAGCATCTGCAGTGATTTTGGAGCCCCCAAAATAAAGTTTCTCATTGGTTCCAGTGTTTCCCCATCTATTTGCCATGAAGTGATGGGACCAGATTCCATGTTAGTTTTCTGCATGTTGAGTTTTAAGCCAATTTTTTGATTCTCCTTTTAATGTTCATCAAAAGGCTCTTTAGTTCCTCTTCACTTTCTGCCATAAGGGTGGTGTCATCTGCATATCTGAGGTTATTGATATTTCTCCCAGCAATCTTGATTCCAGCTTGTGCATAACTTTGGACTATTAAAATCCAATAAAGGTCCTCACTTATTTAAAACACTCTGCAGCATTCTTTTATTACTCAGGAACACAGAAAAGTCCTTCATATTCAGGCCTATTGCAAACATTAATATTTGTAATGTGACATAATAGTCAATCTTGGAAAAGGAAAGTTACCTTGATGATGGTTTTAGTTGATGCACAATCTTCACCAGTCTTTGTTATAATGGAGTGTTAAGGGTTTTATTGCAACAGTATTGGGTGAGTTGGTCTAAGTTTCTTTGAGAAATTTAGAATTACAGACTGTACTAAATTCTTTTTTTTTCTTTCAGGAATAGACTTGATTCACATTGTTATGTAAAAGTCCAGAGCTACTTTAATATTTTAAAATTGTAAGTGAAGCAAATGTCATGATGCTAAAATAAAAGATTCATAAATGAATGAGAAAATAAAACCTAAATTTGATTCCAGAAAACTAAGTAAACTTGACCTTAATAATAGCTGACATCCTGCATTAATAACCCAGAGAAGAGGAAGTATTTGATTCTTTTGTGACTGAAATAGGATGACATATAAATTATATCTCCTAGCTAAAATCTTTTCTGTGGAACATAAAGTGCTAATATTTATATGCATAGTTTTTTCCCCACACTGTGTCCTTAGTAACATTTTCTTATAAACTCTAAATTCTAGTGTTCCGCTTTCTTCTATTATGTGTTAAGGTTATTTTATATGCTAGTATCTATAAGGTATTTTATTGAAATAATAAATGTCTGAAACATGATTTGTCTAACTTACTTAGTCATTGAAAGAAAAAAAAATTGACCATTCCGCTGTATTTCCTTCTAAAATGAGAAAATACAACTTGATTTTGTTTAGGTTTAAATAAATGAGCGAAAGCAGAAATTGTGTTAAGGCAACATGAGAAATTATTCAACACTTGAATGACCCACAAGTGACAGTGTAGATACCTTAGAAGATCTTTCGTGCAGAATATTTGTCACAGGTGATACAGGTGAGATAGGGTTCCTGTTATATAAAGATGTCGTTTCGCAAGAAATGTATGCCATTCAGTTTAAAACATCTAACTTCATGAAATTACTTAATCAAATAATGACAATTGATGGCAAATGCAGAATCACAACTACACTAAAAAACGCAGTAGCAGCTTTTTGTTCTTAGATATTCCTTCCTCATTCACCTCATTCACTTTCTTATTCTATAAAGCATATTATTATATAGAACATAACGTTATTTCTCTTTTCTGAATATTCATATTAATACTTAATACATGCATAAATGATAGATGTGTAGATGGGTGGGTGATGTTTAGATGATGAAAGATAGTTAGATAGACATATAGAACTGTTTATCTGAATCAAAAACCCCCACAAAATAATTTTTTAAACCTTAATGCACCTTTTTTAACACTTAGGATTTAGGTTTTGGAACACAGTTTTGTACGATATAAATTTCAGTCTAAGTTGGTTCTCACTTCAATAATGAATTGATAACGATTATGCATTTATAGTCAAAATAGTTAGTATAGCTTCTGTAGTCCAAAAAAGCATTATTATGCTGATTAAAATATTGTGTATTATTTATTTATAAAGATAAATACACAACTTTTAATATAGAGAAAAATAACAATAAAATGCATCATGTTAAAAGCATTTATCTTTTCTATTAGTTATATGACTGAGCTTTAATGAACATTTCTAAAACTAGAAATATTTTTTGAAAGAAGAAAATTAACTACCCTTAAAATGTTTTAAATGATAACTTGGAGTGCTATTATGCAACTCTACATGTTGATTATGCAGATTATGTAAAAATATGGAAAATGTTAATGAAATTATGTTAAGTGAAATAAAAATATATACATTGTGTTTGCACACACCATGCTAATTCTAGCCTCTATTTTTTTGCTTTTAATTTCATTACATTTGGAATTCTGCAACTGACACTACATTCAGCCTAGATAACTCAGATAATTCTCACTCATATTTCAAGAGTTTTCAGGAATGAATCACTATTCCTGAAATATTTATTCTTTTTTTTACTATAATAACTGGTAAAGAATTTACTACTATACTTGTCACATTGTATGGTAATTGTCTATATAAAATCTCTCTTGCTTCTAGAATATGACATTCCTGAAGGCTATAATTGTAACCCCAGTACATAACACAGTGCTTGACATGGCCCTGAGAATTGTGAAGACTGATCCATTAGGTAAAACACAGTTGCCTTCTGCATTCAAGCACCACTTCCAATCAAGGATATCGCTGTTACTGCAGTTAAAAGTGACGTTAGAACACCTAGAGAAATTCCAAGTGATCACCTTCTTCCTCTACCTTCATCCTTCAGTGCATTCCTGAATAATTCTTTTGAAAACCATATAGTTAACTAACCTCACAGTGTATCATGCCACTACAATTTTTTTTTTATGTTCCAGAATGTAAGATAAGAACAGAACCAATGAGTAGAAAAGATTATTTGAAAAGACTAGTCAATTGACAAGCATGTATTTATACATATGTTTTGAAGGAATGTTCATAGAAGTCTTACATATAAAAGTGAAAACCTAGAAAAAACCTGTATGATCATTAATAAATAAGTAGTGTTATATTCTCAAAATGGTACCCTACCCACAAAGCAAAGGAATGAATCATAGATACACAAAACAATATGAATGGTGGTCTAGTCACTAAGTTGTGCCCAACTCTTGTGACCCCATGGACTATAGCCTACCAGCCTCCTCTGACCATGGGATTCTCCAGGCAAGAATATGAGTGGTTTGCCATTTCCTTCTCCTTGGAAACAATATGGATAAATGTCCAAAAATGATGTGTGAACAGAGAAAAGGAAATTTACCAAAGGGTACATCCAATATAAATATACTTATGTAAAAGACAAAAAGAAAACCATCTATGGTGCCATAAATTAAGATATTAGTAGCATCTTGTGTTTGAGATAGGAATTGCCCGAGAACAGAAGTAGTGAACTTTCTGAGGTAATGGAAATGTCCTATATTTTGGGAGAGCTGTGAGTTGCACAAGTATGTGATTCTGTCATAAGTCACTAGTTTTCTGTGACTTTAATATCTGTGCAGTTCAATGTATGCAAATTATACACTGATTCAGCAATTGAAAGTGAAATGCAAATGTGCTTAATATGCACAATTGAAAAGCTTATTCTAAAATGTATGTGGAAATATAAAAGGTGTGAATAGCCAAAACAGTCTTAAAAAATAAATTTCTAGAACTCACACATGCAATTTTTAAGAAGTGGTGTAAAGATACAGTGACCAAAGCTATGTTGAATCATAGTGGTGAAAGTGGACACCCTTATCTTGTTCCTGATCTTAGGGGGAATGCTTTCAGTTTTTCACCATTGAGAATAATGTTTGCTGTAGGTTTATCATATGTGCCCTTTACTATGTTGAGGTAGGTTCCTTCTGTTCCCATTTTTTGAAGAATTTTAATCATAAATGGGTGCTGAATTTCATCAAAGGCTTTTTCTGCATCTATTGAGGTTATCATGTGGTTTTTATCTTTCAATTTGTTAATATGGTGTATCACATTGATTGATTTGTGTATATGGAAGAATCCTTGCATCCCTGGAATAAACCCAACTTGATCATGGTGTATGTGCTTTTTGATGAGTTGGTGAATTCTGTTTGCAAAAATTTTGTTGAGGATTTTTGCATATATGTTCATCAACGCTATTGGCCTTTTTTTTTTTCTTTCTTTTTTTTTGTGTTGTCTTTGTCTTGTTTTGGTATCAGGGTGATGGTGGCCTTGTAGAATGAGTTTGGAAATGTTCTTTCCTCTGCAATTTTTAAAAAGAGTTTTAGTGTAGGCATTATCTCTTCACTAAATGTTTGATAGAATTCTCTTGTGAAGACATCTGGTCCTGGGTTTTTGTCTTTTGGGAGATTTTTTGAATTTGATCACAGGTTCAATTTCAGTGCTTGTAACTGGATTGTTCATAATTTCTATTTCTTCCTGGTTCAGTCTTGGAAGATTGAATTTTATAAGAATTTGTCCATTTCTTCCAGGTTATCCATTTTATTGCCATATAGTTGTTCATAATAGTCTCTTATAGTCCTTTGTATTTCTCATTGTCTGTTGTAACCTCCCCTTTTTAAATTCTAATTTTGTTGATTTGATTCTTCTCTCCTTTTTCTTTGATGAGTCTGGCTAAAGGTTTGTCAATTTTGTTTATCTTCTCAAAGAACCAGCTTTTAGTTTTAGTAATCTTTACTGTTTCTTTCATTTCTTTTTCATTTATTTCTGCTCGGATCTTTATGATTTTTTTCCTTCTACTAATTTTGGGTTTTTTCATTCTCCTTTTTCCAGTTGTTTAGAGTTAGGTTGTCTATTAGATGTTTTTCTTGTTTCTTGAGGTAGGATTGTATTGCTATAAACTTCCCTCTTAGGCCTGCTTTTGCTGCATCTCATAGGTTTTGAATTGTCGTGTTTTCATTGTCATTTTTTTCTAGAAATTTTTTTATTTCCCTTTTGATTTCTTCAGTAACCTGTTGGTTATTTAGAAACGTGTTGTTTAATCCCCCATCTCCCCCCGCCCTTTTTTTTACAGTTTTTTTCTTGTAATTGATATCTAGTCTCATACCATTGTGATCGAAGAAGATGCTTGATACAATTTCAATTTTCATAAATTTACTGAGGTTTGATTTGTGACCCAAGAAGTCATCTATCTTAGAGAATGTTCCATGTGCACTTGAGAAGGTGTATTCTTTTGCATTTGGATGGAGTGTCCAACACTGTTCAACACTGTTATTTAACATAGTTTTGGAAGTCCTAGCTACAACAATCAAAGAAGAAAGCAAAGTTTCAGGATACACAGAATGCACAGAAATCACTTGCATTTCTATATACTAACAATGAAAAATCAGAAAGATAAATTAAGGAATCAATCCCATTCACCATTGCAACAAAAATAATTAAATATCAAGGAATAAGCTTGCCTAAGAAACGAATACTACACAGAAAATTATAAGACACTGATGAAAGAAATTAAAGATGACATACATATACAGAAAGATATTCCATGTTCCTGGGTAGGAATAATCAATATTGTGAAAATGACTGTATTACCAAATGTAATCTACAGGTTCAACACAATTCCTATCAAATTACTTAAGGCATTTTTCATATATATAGGACAAAAATTTTCACAATTCATATGGAAACACAAAAGACCCCAAATAGCCAAAGCAGTCTTGAGGAAGAAGAATGGAGCTGGAGGAATCAACCTTCCTGAGTTCAGATTATCCTACAAAGCTACAGTCATCAAGTCAGTAAGATAATGGCACAAAAACAGAAATATAGACCAATGGAACAAGATAGAAAGCCCACAAATAAACCCATGTACCTATGGGTACCTTATTTTTGAGAAAGGAGGCAAGAATATACAATGGGACAAAGACAGCTTCCTCAATAAATGGTGCTGGGAAAACTGGACAGCTACATGTGAAAAAATGAAATTAGAACACTTCCTAATGCCATACACAAAGATAAACTCAAAATAGATTAAAGACCTAAATGTAAGACCAGAAACTATAAAACTCTTGGAGGAAAACATAGGCAGGATATTCAATGACATAAATCTAAGCAAGATCCTCTATGACCCACCTCCTAGAGTAATGGAAATAAAAATAAACAAGTGAGACCAGATTAAACTTAAAAGCTTTTGCACAGCAATGAAAACTATAAGCAAGGTTAAAAAACAACTCTCAGAATGGGAGAAAATAATAGCAAATGAAACAACTGACAAAGGATTAATTTCTGAAATATACAAACAATTCATACAACTCAATACCAGAAAAACAAACAACCCAATCAAAAAGTGGAAAAAAGACCTAAACAGACATTTCTCCAAAGAAGACATATAGATGACTAAAACATATGAAAAGATGCTCAACATTGCTCATTATTAGAGAAATACAAATCAAAGCTACAATGAGGTATCACCTCATACCAATCAGAATGGCCATCATAAAAAAAGTCTACAAATGCTAAATGGTGGAGAGGGTGTGGAGAAAAGGGAACACTCTTGCATGGTTGATGGCAATGTAAGTTGCTACAGACACCATGGAAAACGCTATGGAGATTCCTTAGAAAACTAGGAAGAAAACCACCATATGACCCAGCAATTCCACTCCTAGGCAAATAACCTGAGGTAAGCAAAATTGAAACAGATACATGTATCCTATTGTTCATTGCAGCACTTTTGACAATAGTTAGAACATGGAAGATTGCCGGGAGAAATATCAATAACCTCAGATATGCAGATGACACCACCCTTATGGCAGAAAGTGAAGAGGAACTAAAAGCCTCTTGATGAAAGTGAAAGAGGAGAGTGAAAAGTTGGCTTAAAGCTCAACATTCAGAAAACTAAGATCATGGCATCTGGTCCCATCACTTCATGGCAAATAGATGGGGAAACAGCGGAAACAGTGGCTGACTGTTTTTCTGCACTCCAAAGTCACTGCAGATGTTGACTGCAGCCATGAAATTAAAAGACGCTTACTCCTTGGAAGGAAAATTATGACCAACCTAGACAGCATATTAAAAAGCAGAGACGTTACTTTGCCAACAAAGGTCTGTCTAGTTAAGGCTATGGTTTTTCTAGTGGTCATGTACGGATGTGAGAGTTGGACTATGAAGAAAGCTGAGGGCAGAAGAATTGATGCTTTTGAACTGTGGTGTTGGAGAAGAGTCTTGAGAGTCCCTTGGACTGCAAGGAGATCCAACCAGTCCGTCCTAAAGGAGATCAGTCCAGGGTGTTCATTGGAAGGACTGATCTTGAAGCTGAAACTCCAATACTTTGGCCACCTTATGTGAAGAGCTGACTCATTTGAAGAGACCCTGATTCTGGGAAAGATTGAAGGCAGGAGGAGAAGGGGACGACAGAGGATAAAATGGTTGGATGGCATCACCAACTCAATGGTCATGGGTTTGGGTGGACTCCGGGAGTTGGTAATGGACAGGGAGGCCTGGTGTGCTGTGGTTCATAGGGTTTCAGAGTCGGACATGACTGAGCTACTGAACTGAACTGACTGAGAACATGGAATCAATCTAGATGTCCATCGAAAGATGAATGGATAAATAAGTTGTGGTACGTGTACACAATGGAATATTCAGTTCAGTTCAGTTCAGTTCAGTCGCTCAGTCGTGTCCAACTCTTTGCAACCCCATGAATCGCAGCACGCCAGGCCTCCCTGTCCATCACCAACTCCCGGAGTTCACCCAGACTCACATCCATCGAGTCACTGATGCCATCCAGCCATCTCATCCTCTGTTGTCCCCTTCTCCTCCTGCCCCCAATCTCTCCCAGCATCAGAGTCTTTTCCAATGAGTCAACTCTTCACATGAGGTGGCCAAAGTACTGGAGTTTCAGCTTTAGCATCATTCCTTCCAAAGAAATCCCAGGGCTGATTTCCTTCAGAATGGACTGGTTGGATCTCCTTGCAGTCCAAGGGACTCTCAAGACTCTTCTCCAACACCACAGTTCAAAAGCATCAATTCTTCGGTGCTCAGCTTTCTTCACAGTCCAACTCTCACATCCATACATGACCAATGGAAAAACCATAGCCTTGACTAGAAGGACCTTTCTTGGCAAAGTAATGTCTCTGCTTTTGAATATGCTATCTAGGTTGGTCATAACTTTCCTTCCAAAGAGTAAACGTCTTTTAATTTCATGGCTGAAGTCACCATCTGCAGTGATTTTGGAGCCCCCCAAAATAAAGTCTGAGACTGTTTCCACTGTTTCCCCATCTATTTGCCATGAAGTGATGGGACCAGATGCCATGATCTTCGTTTTCTGTATGTTGAGCTTTAAGCCAACTTTTTCACTCTCCACGTTCACTTTCATCAAGAGGCTTTTTAGTTCCTCTTCACTTTCTGCCATAAGGGTGGTGTCATCTGCATATCTGAGGTTATTGAGATTTCTCCCGGCAATCTTGATTCCAGTTTGTGTTTCTTCCAGTCCAGTGTTTCTCATGATGGACTCTGCATATAAGTGAAATAAGCAGGGTGATAATATACAGCCTTGACGTACTCCTTTTCCTATTTGGAACCAGTCTGTTGTTCCATGTCCAGTTCTAACTGTTGCTTCCTGACCTGCAAAGAAATTTCTCAAGAGGCAGATCAGGTGGTCTGGTATTCCCATCTCTTGAAGAATTTTCCACAGTTTATTGTGATCCACACAGTCAAAGGCTTTGGCATAGTCAATAAAGCAGAAATAGATGTTTTTCTGGAACTCTCTTGCTTTTTCCATGATCCATGGAATATTACTCAGCCATAAAAAGGAATGCGTTTGAGTCAGTTCTGATGAGGTGGAAGAACCTAGAGTCTCTTATACAGAGTGAAGTAAGTCAGAAAGAGAATGATAAATATCGTTATTACAATGCATATATATGGAATATAGAAAAGTGGTACTGAAAAATTTATTTACAGGGCAATAATGGAGACACAAACATAGAGAATAGATTTATGGACATGGAGAAAGGGGAGGAGAGGGTGAGATATATGGAAAGATTAACATGGAAACTTACATTACCATATGTAAAACAAATAATCAACAGGAATTTGCTGTATGACTCAGGAAACTCAAACATGGGCTCTGTATCAACCTAGATGGGTGGGATGGGAGGGAGTTGAGAGGGAGTTTCAAAAGGGAGGGGCTATATGTATGATGGCTGATTTATGTTGAGTTTTGTCAGAAAACAACAAAATTCTGTAAAAAAAAAATAAGTTACAGTGACAAATATAGCATAATATTGGGGTAAAAATGGACAGATAAAAGAGTGGACTCTAACAGATAATACAGAAAAACCCACACAAACAGAATGAATAGATAGTTGAACAAATCCCCATGGGAAACTAAGGGGGAAAGTACATGTTATATTTTCAGTAAATCCCAAGGAATCACCTGCCTATTTCTGTGAGAAATATGAACCCCTCAAGTCTTACATCAATACACACACCGAAAATAATTCAATTCTGAGCCTAAGAACATGGCACAGAAACATTTTTGATCATTTATGCAACTATCCTTAATACTTAGAGTAGGCAAGTCTTTCTTATACAAAACAAAATGTTAAACATAAAAAAGAATGCTATATTGAGGTTTATTAAGATTAAAATTTCTAATCTCAAAGGATATCAAAAGTAAAATGAGAAAAGCATTACAGATTGGGAGAAAATATTTTATTGTGCATAGCTGACAAGGTACTTATACATGGTCTAATAAGGAGGATTCCTGTAACTCAAAATTAAAATAACCCAATAACAAAGTGGCTAAAGACATGAACAAATACACCTCACAAAACAAAGTATGAGAATGAAAAAGCACTCAACATAAGTAATGATCAGAGAAATTTCAATAATATATCATTTTGTATCTAAAATGACCAAGCTAATTAGACTAACTGAAAATTTTATAAATTTGTATAAAATTTGTGAGTGTGAAGCAATTTTGGAAGTTCATTAAAAAGTTATAAACATATAGCTACCATATGGCTTAGCAATTCCACAGGTGCTTGAGTAAGAAATAAAAGCTGGTGTCTACAAGAAAGACCTGTATAAGAATGGTTATAGATACCTTATTCCTAATAGCCAAAAATAGGAAAAAAAAAATAAGCAGAGTAAAAGTCAAATGTCCATCAACATTAAAATGAACAAATAAATAATGACATAAAATGAAAACTTTCTGTTTTAAAATGAGACAGCAAATTGATATTTCCTTGGTATTTCCCCAAATTATTATGATGGAAAATAGAAGTAGGTACAGAAGAATTTGATCATTCATATAATATGACTAAAAACAAGCAAGACTAATCAATGATAGAAGAATCTAAATTGTGGTCTCCCCTGGTAATGGTGGAAATTGATAGGGAAGGACAGGAAGACAAGTCCTGTGACCAACCAAAAATACTATATATTGATTTGAATGGTGGTTATTCAGGTGTATACACTTACAAAAAAAGACCGTGTACAACAATCTGTACATTTTATTATCTGTAAGCTATATCTCCTTAAAAATTTATATGCTGATTACATGTTTTTCTTAAGAATATGTTGAGTTCATATTTTTTCAATGACTTAAAAAAATGGGTACAGTCATACTGAGCATTTTTTTTCAATTAAAAGGATAACTAAATTTTCTTGTTTCTTATCCTTGTCCACCTTGTTCTTGTTAAAGGTCACTTTTATTTTTTAAAGATGATTTTAGTTGATATATATTATTATCACTATTTTAAAAATCTAGCTAGAACAACAATAGTCAGTGCACAGTTAGTTTTTATCTGTGCTTTTTTGGGTAATTTTTTTCTTTGGTTAAATATTATTTTTACCATTTAAGAGCTTCAGTGTCTGCAGTCTTCAAACAGAATGAACTTTTATTTAATCCTTCCTCTGCTTCTTTAATGGATTTGCTTTTGGATAAATTAATATTTCACAAAACTAATCAGAACCCAGATGACATGAAATTTGGGATGGATTAGTTGTATGAGGCACCTCTACAAAAGAGTTAAAGGCTGCAGAAAGGAAGTGTGAAAGGAAGTAAACTGTAAGCTTAGAGACAACTTTGGCATGAGGAGAATTTTGGAAACTGAATGTTTTTGCTTAATGAGGTTCAACTGATTAGCAAGTGGTATAAGGTTATGGAATAAATACATGTCTGTGTAACATGAAAGACTTGGATTTAAACTTAGATTTATCATTTATAAGTTGTGTCACCTCATTATTGTTGTTCAGTTGCTCAGTCATGTATGACTCTTCTGAGACACCATGGACTGTAGCCTGCCAGGCTAATCTATCCATGGGATTCTCCAGTTCAAATTACTGGAGTGGGTTGCCACTTCTTACTTCAGGGGATCT
Source organism: Bos javanicus (assembly GCF_032452875.1). NCBI lineage: Eukaryota > Metazoa > Chordata > Mammalia > Artiodactyla > Bovidae > Bos > Bos javanicus. Next base: position 78,995,486 of record NC_083876.1, on the reverse strand, counting down.
TTCAGACCCAGGTATGGAACCCGTGTTACTGCATCTCCTGCACTGCAAGTGGATTCTTAACCACTGAGCCACTGGAGAAACCTTTTACCTTTCAGATATGTCAGATATAATATGTATCAGCCTATATACTAAGGCTGATAATATTCCTACTTGATAACTGTGAATATTAAATGCAATACTAACTGTAATGAATTGGCTCATAGTAGAATCTATATAAATATTAATTCCCTTTCATTTACCAGTATGAGGTAGTCAAGAGTCAGTGAGAAGACAACTCACAGAGGCACAAGCTGATATTTAAGCTGAATATTAATTATTCACATAATTTAGCCTGGAGTTGAAATTGACAGTAATATAATCAGATGGGACGTGCAGGAGATAAGTGTACCAAGTCTTTGGCCTAAGGTTTTCCCTTCATCTTGGTTTCTGACTTTTAAAATAACACTGGAGCTTTTATTTTAGTATAAATTTAGATGAGGGAAAATACAAACTGTAAAATATTCAATAGGTTATTTGAAGTGCTTGAAATACGTGCCAAAGTTTCTGAAGTAAATTATGGCTTTCAAAATAAGCTGAGGTTTAAAAATAAAGATATTTTGCACCAGAACTTCTGAGTAAGTCTCTAAGAGCCATAAAGCTTTTAGCTGCAAAATTACTTTTGGCCACATTTGCCATACCATTTTCTCTTCCTTCTGTCCATGCCAATCTCTTCCTTTTGATTCTTAGATAACTTTCCACATTAGAGAAATATTCTAATTTGTTTCATAAAAATGAATTCCCAGAAAAATGGAAATCATAGAACACAGAAATAAGCTTACTAAAGTTTACTGCAATAATTTGAGTTGGCACAGACATCAGTCATTCTTGGTCCTTAAACAGTGAGATGGGGAATCAACCAAGGGATTGGATGAGCTCCAGTTTCCATGGCAGGGCAAAAGTTGAAAGTGATCTGGTTATAGAGATGCCAAGGAATGGGGACTACTTAAACACCATGTCTGTAGCAGTGCATTACTGGCCATACTTTTTTTCTAATCCATGATGGACAGAAGCATTTGTAAAATTGAACGGAAATCAATTACTAAAAAAAAATGGTCATGCATTTAAATGTAATGGCAGTGTCAAAATACTCTAAACTTTTCCAAATACTTATATTCATCTGCTGTGCTTAATCCAAGGTAGAAATCAGTACAATGTCCTGCATTAGTTCATGAACCACAACTTGAGTAGTATTGGTCTATAAAACATATTAGTCTGAATCAGTGATAAGTAGATAAGAAAGCTCTTTTAAAAAAAGTGAACAAAAAAACAAAACAAAATTTTGATTTGTAGTGCTTGCCAATTTTCATAACAACCTCCATCCATGGCTGATTTCTAGCTACCAGTATGATGTCACTGAATGCATAGCTGAGAAAAAACTGCAAAATCTGCTTTTGATCCTCTTGAGAACTTCACTGGTTTAATGCTAATTCAAGTCATGGTCAGCAGAAGTTTTATAGCCCATCTGTTGTGTCAGTGAGGAATGCAGCTGGCATTGAGTTTTGGGGAGTAACATCCCAAGGCACACATAGTTTTGCTGGGGAGTGTGTTCTTAGGAGATTTCGTCACTAAACAAGTTACTCCGTGCTATATGCCTTAGGGAAGACATGAGTTAAAACATGAATTGGATATCGTTGTTCTCATTTAGCAGAAAAAGTATCCAAAACTAAAAGGGTTTAAATTTGTTCATGATCTCAAAGCCAAAAATTATGAAGCTGAGGCTTGAAATGTAGTCTGACTCTAAAGCCCCAAATCTTGACCTGTAATTTACATGTATTCTTAGGATGTAGCCGAAAAGGAAAGAGATGTTGAAAGGAGGGTTTTTGCTTTGTGTTTTTAGTTCTCAAGGTTCAGTGGAAATTCCTAAAGCCCTCTTGGAAACCCAGCAAAAAAATGGCCTATTGCAATTCACCAAAACCCTGGTTAAGTCAGTTGTTGATGGATGTGGTTATTGCAAAAATGTCTATGCCTTATTCTTTCATCAGTAAACTAGGAATGATAAATAGTAACTATATTAAGTGTTGTTTCAGATTTAAATGAGATAGTAATTGTACAGAACACTTGATAATTGTAAGTTGATGAATATTATCTTTTTGATCATTTAATTCTTATGATGATCATCCGCTTAGAAATTAGGCCACCTTGAGCTTGCATATGAGGTAGAGTGGATTTAAGTACCTGGAGCTGAGAAATCAAAAGTAGTGAAAATGAGTGCTGCTGTAACTTTGGCTTTGATGTCCTAAAACATGGAGTGTTAGATGTATTCTTCCAGTGTTCTTTGTGCCTAAACCATCTAAATTGTGTTCAGATCCATACATGTAATAGCATTTCAGTTCAGTTCAGTTCAGTTCAGTCGCTCAGTCGTGTCCGACTCTTTGCGACCCCATAACTTGCAGCACGCCAGACCTCCCTGTCCATCACCAACTCCTGGAGTTCACTCAAACTCAAGTCCATCGAGTTGGTGATGACATCCAGCCATCTCATCCTATGTCATCCCCTTCTCCTCCTGCCCCCAATCTCTCCCAGCATCAGAGTCTTTTCCAATGAGTCAACTCTTCATAGGAGGTGGCCAAGTACTGGAGTTTCAGCTTTAGCATCATTCCTTCCAAAGAACACCCAGGACTGATCTCGTTTAGAATGGACTGGTTGGATCTCCTTGCAGTCCAAGGGACTCTCAAGAGTCTTCTCCAACATCACAGTTCAAAAGCATCAATTCTTCAGTGCTCAGTTTTTTTTACAGTCCAAATCTCACATCCATACATGACCACTGGAAAAATCATAGCCTTGACTAGATGGACCTTTGTTGGCAAAGTAATGTCTCTGCTTTTGAATATGCTATCTAGGTTGGTCATAACTTTCCTTCCAAGGAGTAAGTGTCTTTTAATTTCAAGGCTGCAATCACCATCTGCAGTGATTTTGGAGCACAAAAAAATAAAGTCTGACACTGTTTCCACTGTTTCCCCATCTATTTCCCATCAAGTGATGGGACCAGATGCCATGATCTTCGTTTTCTGTATGTTGAGCTTTAAGCCAACTTTTTCCACTCTCCTCTTTCACTTTCGTCAAGAGACTTCTTAGTTCCTCTTCACTTTCTACCATAAGGGTGGTGTCATCTGCATATCTGAGGTTATTGATATTTCTCCCGGCAATCTTGATTCCTGCTTGTGCTTCTTCCAGCCCAGTGTTTCTCATGATGTACTCTGCATATAAGTTAAATAAGCAGGATGACAATATACAGCCTTGACATACAACTTTTCCTATTTGGAACCAGTCTGTTGCTCCATGTCCAGTTCTAACTGTTGCTTCCTGACCTGCATATAGGTTTCTCAAGAGGCAGGTCAGGTGGTCTGGTATTCCCATCTCTTTCAGAATTTTCCACAGTTTATTGTGATCCACACAGTCAAAGGCTTTGGCATAGTCAACAAAGCAGAAATAGATGTTTTTCTGGAACTCTCTTGTTTTTTTGATGATCCAGCAGATGTTGGTAATTTGATCTCTGGTTCCTCTGCCTTTTCTAAAACCAGCTTGAACATCTGGAAGTTCACGGTTCATGTATTGCTGAAGCCTGGCTTGGAGAATTTTGAGCATTACTTTACTAGCATGTGAGATGAGTGCAATTGTGCGGTAGTTTGAGCATTCTTTGGCATTGCCTTTCTTTGGGATTGGAATGAAAACTGACCTTTTCCAGCCCTGTGGCCACTGCTGAGTTTTCCAAATTTGCTGGCATATTGAGTGCAGCACTTTCAGAGCATCATCTTTCAGGATTTGGAATAGCTCAACTGGAATTCCATCACCTCCACTAGCTTTGTTCGTAGTGATGCTTTCTAAGGCCGACTTGACTTCACATTCCAGGATGCCTGGCTCTAGGTCAGTGATCACACCATCGTGATTATCTTGGATGTGAAGATTTTTTTGTGCAGTTCTGTGTATTCTTGCCACCTCTTCTTAATATCTTCTGCTTCTGTTAGGTCCATACCATTTCTGTCCTTTATTGAGCCCATATTTGCATGAAATATTCCCTTAGTATCTCTAATTTTCTTGAAGAAATCTCTAGTCTTTCCCATTCTGTTGTTTTCCTCTATTTCTTTGCATTGGTTGCTGAGGAAGGCTTTCTTTTCTCTTCTTGCTATTCTTTGGACCTCTGCATTCAGATGCTTATATCTTTCTTTTTCTCCTTTGCTTTTCACTTCTCTTCTTTTCACAGCTATTTGTAAGGCCTCCCCAGACAGCCATTTTGCTTTTTTGCATTTCTTTTCTATGGGGATGGTCTTGATCCCTGTCTTCTGTACAATGTCACGAACCTCATTCCATAGTTCATCAGGCACTGTCTCTCTCAGATCTAGGCCCTTAAATCTATTTCTCACTTCCACTGTATAATCATAAGGGATTTGATTTAGGTCATACCTGAATGGTCTAGTGGTTTTCCCTACTTTCCTGAATTTCAATCTGATTTTGGCAATAAGGAGTTCATGATCTGAGCCACAGTCAGCTCCTGCTCTTGTTTTTGCTGACTGTATAGAGCTTCTCCATCTTTGGCTGCAAAGAACATAATCAATCTGATTTCGGTGTTGACCATCTGGTGATGTCCATGTGTAGAGTCTTCTCTTGTGTTGTTGGAATAGGGTGTTTGCTATGACCAGTGTGTTCTCTTGGCAAAACTCTATTAGCCTTTGCCCTGCTTCATTCCATTTTCCAAGGCCAAATTTGCCTGTTACTCCAGGCGTTTCTTGACTTCCTACTTTTGCATTCCATTCCGCTATAATGAAAAGGACATCTTTTTTGGGTGTTAGTTCTAAAAGGTCTTGTAGGTCTTCATAGAACCGTTCAACTTCAGCTTCTTCAGCATTACTGGTTGGGGCATAGCCTTGGATTACTGTGATATTGAATGGTTTGCCTTGGAAACAGAGATCATTCTGTTGTAATAGAAGTAGAAAGAAAGTAACTGTTATTTTTTGTGTCATTCAGATTTGCTCCTTCTTGTAGGTAGCTGCTCATAAATATACTTTTTTAAACTAAAAAATCAAGACATATAAAATTAGGTGATGCTGCTTTAAGTTAATATTGATAACTTTATTAAAAATATGTATAGAGTTGGTGACTATTAGTGATTTTTTTCAAGATAATACATTAGAGAATAAGAACATTTCTAACATAAGATACATACCCACACCTACTTCTTAAGAATTAATTTATATACCTGTTGGTAGATGTAATAGAAATTTTTATCCTAGTTTCATTATTGTGAGCCTGATGTTTTAAGTAGATTTAACATAAATAAATGAAGATAATATCAATATAAGGCCAGCAGACTCTGTAATTCATTCAAAATACATACTGCTTTAATGATCATTCCACACAGGTGCAGAGTAATCAAATATAGAGATACAGTCAATAGACTGTCAAACTCTAGCTGTTGCTAAAATTGTAGAATTTATTTGATGAAATAACATCATTTGAGAATTTATTAGCATAAAGTGATATTCAGAGGGTTTTATGTATGTGTCATCACACCAATAATACATAGTCCAAGTTTATTTTCAGAGGACAAAAAAAGTTTTTTTAAATCAATTGTCAAGGGAGTTTACAGCAGTTTAGATAAGTAGTAGCATTTTGATATATTTTTTGTTTACACTAAGTAAAGAAAACTTTCTTTTTGGGTATTCCAAGAATATAGACTTTTAATCTGTTTTTAAAAAGCCATCTTGACATCAATTACTAAGTGTAAACTAAAGATGATAGCAGTATTATTTAGAAAATATAATTTACACTCAAGGATGCTAGAGAGGAAATTTTGAAGATGGTGGTAATCATAAATTTATCTTCTGCTAGCAGAGAATTCCATACTTACAGAACTCTATGTGGGGAACTTTGGGAAGACAACCATAGGTGAGAAGGCAAAGTAACAACTCGCATAAATTTCTTGGAGAATTTAATGACAAAGTAGACCCTCTTTTAAGATCTAATAGTGAGGACAGATAAACAGAGGAACCCATACACTGGTTGTGAGTTTTCAAGAAACTCATTAAAATAAACCATTTCTATCTTTTAATATTATCTAAAATTTTATTATGAAAATTTCTTCTATAGTTTCTGTGTTAGATCAAGTGCTGTGCTTAGTCACTTAGTCATGTCTGACTCTTTGGGGCCCCTTGGACTGCAGTCTACCAGGCTCCTTTGTCAATGGGATTCTCCAGGCAAGAATACTGGAGTAGGTTGCCATGCCCTCCTCCAGAGGATCTTCCCAACCCAGGGATCGAACCCAAGTCTCCCACATTGCAGGCTGATTCTTTACCAACTGAGCCACCAGGGAAGCTCAGTTTATTATTGATTTTTTAAAAAATTAAACAGATGTTTAAGTTGACATGGGATATGTTTGAGATGTGCTAAATTTAAAAGCTTAGGCAACAAGACTTCATTAATGACCCTAACATCAACAACTGACAAAGACTGTCACTCCAACCAAAACCTCACTTTGAACATAGAAACAAAGTAGTAAAAAACCAAATAGAAAATAAAATTTAAAAATAGCAAACTTAGCAGACCTAATTTAATATTATTGAAAACTATGAAATTTTATTCTGGAAATACAATGTAGTTTCTTTATAAGTAAAGCAATTAAATATAACAAATACAACAAGAAGGGCAAAGAAAAAGATTTATTTCCATCTTCAGTACTTACTTAACTGAGATCTCCATTATTATGTCCAGATCACATTTTGAGACATCAATGGGAGGATTAATTCCTCCTACTGTGGAAAATTCTGCAAGAGATGGGAATACCAGACCACCTGATTTGCCTCTTGAGAAATTTGTATGCAGGTCAGGAAGCAACAGTTAGAACTGGACATGGAACAACAGACTGGTTCCAAATAGGAAAAGGAGTTCATCAAGGCTGTATATTGTCACCCTGTTTATTTAACTTATATGCAGAGTACATCATGAGAAACGCTGGACTGGAAGAAACACAAGCTGGAATCAAGCTTGCCGGGAGAACCCTTATGGCAGAAAGTGAAGAGGAACTCAAAAGCCTCTTGATGAAGGTGAAAGTGGAGAGTGAAAAAGTTGGCTTAAAGCTCAACATTCAGAAAATGAAGATCATGGCATCCAGTCCCACCACTTCATGGGAAATAGATGGGGAAACAGTGGAAACAGTGTCAGACTTTATTTTTCTGGGCTCCAAAATCACTACAGATGGTGACGGCAGCCATGAAATTAAAAGACGCTTACTCCTTGGAAGGAAAGTTATGACCAACCTAGATAGCATATTCAAAAGCAGAGACATTACTTTGCCAACGAAGGTCCGTCTAGTCAAGGCTATGGTTTTTCCTGTGGTCATGTATGGATGTGAGAGTTGGACTGTGAAGAAGGCTGAGCACCGAAGAATTGATGCTTTTGAACTGTGGTGTTGGAGAAGACTCTTGAGAGTCCCTTGGACTGCAAGGAGATCCAACCAGTCCATTCTGAAGGAGATCAGCCCTGGGATTTCTTTGGAAGAAATGATGCTAAAGCTGAAACTCCAGTACTTTGGCCACCTCATGCGAAGAGTTGACTCATTGGAAAAGACTCTGATGCTGGGAGGGATTGGGGGCAGGAGGAGAAGGGGACAACAGAGGATGAGATGGCTGGATGGCATCATTGACTCGAAGGACATGAGTCTGAGTGAATTCCGGGAGGTGGTGGTGGACAGGGAGGCCTGGCGTGCTGCGATTCATGGAGTCGCAAAGAGTCGGACACGACTGAGTGACCGATCTGATCTGATAGCAAATTACCAAAGCTACAGCCCCCTACACTGCCACATATGTTGACAGCTGGGAGAGTGATTATATACCAAGTAACCTGTATATCAGATTCCATTTTGGGCCTATGTAGGGTAGAAGATATGATGGTAAAGAAGGCGAACACTGGAAATGATAATGTAAGAATCAGAAGAAATAAGAAACATAAAAACAGTCATTTCTAAGTCATGTAAAGAACGATCTGTGGCAAGGAAAAGGATCCTTTAAGGGAGGATAATATTAACAACATGGTCCATGTAGATTCTATTACTCTACCAAGAACTCAAGCATAGAAAGTGGTTATTTATCATTTTTGTTTGAGTGGCAAAACTTTTTTCAAAAAAAGATAATATTTGATTGAATAAAATACTATAATTTATATAATTTAGGCTTCTAAAGATAAAACCTATAAGATAAAGACTTTATTTTCCTCTTTTCTCTAAAGAAATGCTCTTTTAGAATAATATGGAAATTTTATATTTCCATACAATCTACTGAATCATGTTTTAAATTCATGCAATTTGACTTCTATCCAAGTTCTAATAAAAGGCATCTGTGACCTTCTGTTTATAAAATCAATCACCTTAATAGTAATAATAGTTATTTTCTTTTGTGATTCTGTGCAAAATGCCTTACACACATTATATAATTGTGAATAACTTAAATTATTTAAATATTAGATATAATTCTGAGAGAGGAGCTTGGGGAGAATGGAGTCTCCTTTCTGTCTACCTGAGACCATCATGACATTGGTAATTGGCTATACTTGCAATACAAAATTAAAAGTTAAAAAAAAATAATAGATACAATTCTCCAGAAAAATTGAATATATCTAGAGTTTTCTTTGAGGGAATATTTTAAATTGCTCTTGATTTCATTTCTTTGTTATAGGTCGACTTAAAGTCCTTGTTTTTTCTTCAGTCAATTTTGGTAATGTTTTCTAGAAAAGTTTCCAGTTAGTTATTTTGTTGGCCTCATAAAGTTGTTTGTAGTATTTTGTCATACTCCTTTAATTTTTATAACATCAATACTGATGCCCCCTCTTTAATGCTTGGTTTTTAGTGTCTTTTGTTTTTCATAGTCAGTCTAGTTAAGTTTCTAAGTTTCATTTTTTTCTAAAAATCACATTTTTTATATCATTGCTTTTCTCTATTGTTATATTTCTTTAATTTCTGTCCTAATTATATAATCTCTTGCCTTCTGCTAGTTTTTGCATTAATGTGCTCTTTCTTTTTTCTAGTTTACTGACGCTTAAGGTATTCAATGAGATCTTTCCTGGTTAAAAAAAATCGAAGTACTTAAAACTATAGATTTTTCTCTAAGCATAATTTACCTGCATTCTGTACATTTTGATTTTGTTGTGCTTTTTTTTTTCTGTCATCTCAAAGTATTTTCAAAATTTTAAATTTTTTCTTTTAATCAAGAGTTATTTTGAAAAGTGTTTAATTCCAAATACATGAAGATTTTCAAATTTCTTCTTGTTATTGATTTGTAATTTGCTTCTATCTAGTCGTATAATGTTTTCCATAGTTTTAATCCATTGAAATATATTGTCTGAAAAGAAAAAGGAGGAGGAAGGAGAAGATGGCATGAGGAGGAGGTGGGAGAAGAAAAAGTAGGAGAAAAGTAATAATAAGACAACCTTAATGAAATAATATACTTACATAATAAGATTGAATCTCTATAGCAAGATAATTTTTTATAAAGGATGTTCTTAATGCTACAAAACAGGTGAAATTTAGTATTTTAATACACTATGAATCTGACATTTTGGAGATGTTCAAAGCCATGCTAAATGAAGATATGGAGTTTAACCCAAGTATAATGAATTTATTAATGTCAGAATATATTTTATGTAATATGAACATATTTTCACTTAATTATTATAAGATGAAGATTAGCCTAATTAAAAACGAATACATTTAATAATATTCCAAAGAATATTAATTACCTGAATAATTATTCTTCATACAAAAGAATAGCAGTTGATTCATGTGCCTGTATTCATGTTCCAATGGGATAGATTTGTTTTTACTGTCTCTAGTAAATATAAAAACACAATATCCTAAGGTTTGTAAATGTAATCCTTAATAAGAAAATAATTTACCTTTCAACTAAAATAGTTTGAAGAGAACTTCTACTTTAAAAAAAATGAGGACAAATATATAATTGCCTAAAGAAAAAAACAGAGAGATGTCTATATGATCTTCCTTAAAATAAATGTAAGTTTATAATGGCATGATGCTTTTTCTAATTTTTAATTCAATATCATTTTGTGACTAAACCTTCGTAACTGTACAAAATTATAATGAGGCAAACTTTATCACTATACAGTATAACTTCCACCATGATGTCTTTGACTTTTTGGAATTTACTGTTTTATTGTGTTTCTTTTGAAGCTTAATCTGGCAAATCAGGTACTGAGCGTTTGTAATGGAAAAGCAACAGTACATTTATTAAATGAGGGCAAAAGAACCATCCAGAATTTATTTATAAGGGCTCCCTTGATATTCCTGAAACCAGGAAACCTCTTCCATAGGTGAGAAAATAGTTCACCTTCTGCAGCCTCTGTCACCAATAAGACTAATCAGTGCCAATGATGAAGACTGTTTGCCCCAGGCCCTTGTTTACTCTGCCACTGGAATAGAGGCTACCAGTTATTTTGGTGGTTGATTTTATTCAGTTATGTTTTAGGAGGGAAATATTTCACACGTAAAGAAGTATTTCACCAACTTTAAGAATGTAATAATAAAAGATCCATCTTGAATTAGACTAAAAACTATAGCTGGTAAACACTTCAGATTAAGATCAACATTTCCTCCGACCAAGTTGTGGAATTTTTTTCAAAAGTGACAGTCCTCTAGGCAATCTAAGATGTATAGGTCAATGTTGTACTAACATGTCATCTAGCACATTTCCACCCAGCTTCTTTAATCAAAGAACCACTCATATATATGACTGGGTCAGATATATAAAACTGACTTTGAACAATAGTGTTTTCCCTAAACATCCCTGTGAAAGTGTAAAGTTAAGAGGAATCCCCATGTATATTCATTAACACTTTATGGTTTTCTAATAGTTTTATTTTAAAAAATGAATACCTAATTGCAGTCTTTGGATCGTTTTTAGTATCTTTTGGAAAGTTCCAGCTAAGTTAATATAAACATAATATAAAAAGCAAGCCATTCATAAGTTCTGTTATCCTGTGTTTTCTGTTTGAGGAATGTGGCTGATGATCACTTACTGCTCTACTTCACAGGAAACTGACTTAAAAAGTGTTTTTTAAGTGCTTAAAGAGGGAAAGCACTGAATAATTACAAGTTCAATTAGTTAAAATAAGTAAAGGCATGTTTATTTTGCATTCCAAAACTGTCAATCCTCAACTAAGTTATATTTCTTGATTGGGCTTGGAAAGCAATTAGTTTGAATTATTCCTTACTAACTTAAATCTGAATGTTAAATTTCATTAAAACATATTTGTGAGGGAAACAATATTTCCATAGGGATAATACAAACTTTTGGAGTGTTAATGTAGCAAATGAATATGATTACAGAACAGAAGTTTTAAGTCTTTAAAGCTTAACCTTTCTGAAGGTGAAAGTGAAGTCGTTCAGTTGTGTCTGACTCTTTGAGACCCCATGGACTGTAGCCTACCAGGCTCCTCTGTCTATGGGATTTTCCAGGCAAGAACACTGGAGTGGGTTGGCATTTCCTTCTCCAGGAGATCTTCCCTACCCAAGGATTGAACCCTGATCTCCCGCATTGTAGGCAGATGCTTTACAGTCTGAGCCACCAGGGAAGTCCTAACCTTTCTGGGACAGCCCAAATCTTAAGTGTAGAAAAATGTATTGATGTCTAAGACTCAGCTAAAAAGCCAATACTTCCTATTTGGGGGATAATATTGGTTTCTTATTTCAAATTACCCTTAAAAATGTAAGCTTTTCCATGATGATGCAATAATCAGAATTTAATGACAAGGGGCTAAAATATTTACTAGCCATATTTTTAGCAACAATTGAGGTATATAATGTTCTACTAGTTATAAAATTAATTTTGAAATAGAATACTCACTGATAGGCCTATCATACACACATATCACACACACACACACACACACACACACACCTTCATATCATATACATTTGGTAGTTAAATCAATTAAATAATCTGTTAATATATTCCCTAACATTGTATTAAATAATTAAATAATTTGACTACTATTTTAGCAAAAGCCCTTGTAGAAATCTAAAGGATGAAGTTTTAATTTAGGTTTCTCCTACTCCTTTGAATTCCATTTCAGATAATGGTAATGTGTGCAAAGCTGACCTCCAATCCTTGCCCGGCTCCCTTTGTTTTCCCATCTCAGGCTCCATGACTACTCATGCGGACTTTTGTACACACATTTAGAACCCTAGTCTGCAGATAAAGGCTCAGACTACGTACTGGATAGCTATTCCTTGACAACCTTTTTGATGTAAGGTTGTTCAGAGGTGCTTTCTGTCTCTCCTGTGGGTGCTAAGTACAAACAAAGGTGTGGCATATTATACCTAAAGCAAATATAAGAAGACTCTGAATGGTAGAGAAAAGAATGCAGATCCACTTGGGATATTGGTGCCCAAGAACTGATATGGCTGTGAGTTGCCTGGCTTTTCTGTCTCCTATATTCCAGACTCAGAACTGAAGGAGCAGGCAAACTGGGAAAGTCAATTAGTATAGAATAAAAATGTATTCATAGAATCATGCTTTCTATACCAAGAAACCTAGAAAGGTGTGTCCTAGAAAACAGCAAATTTTTGGATAGTAACAACGCTAGTCAAACATTATTAGGAAAGAGGGGAGACCTGTGTGTGCGCTCCTGTGTGCACACGTACATGCACAGACTTCCCTGGCGCCTCAGATGGTAAAGCATCTGCCTACAATGTGGGAGACCCAGGTTCAATCCCTGGGTTGGGAAGATCCTCTGGAGGAGGAAATGGCAACCCACTCCAGTACTCTTGCCTGGAAAATTCCATGGATGGAGGAGCGTGGTAGGCTACAGTCCATGGGGTCGCAAAGAGTTGGACATGACTGAGCGATTTCACTTCACTTCACTTCACATGCACATACTTGGTGGGGGAAGGGGTGAATGGGGAGATTCCTGAGAAGAATAGAGTGATGCCCTTCTAAAGCATGGAATTAGGAAAAGGGGTTCCTCCTACCATTGTTTAATGGCAGAATTAATTATTAATAAGCAGTTTCCAGTATTTTTTTGGCAGATAGTGTGTCTCTTTGGCCTTCCATGTATGGCTGCAGGATAGCTATGACAGTCCTACATGGTAAAAAATGCTGCAGTGTGTGAAAGAGTATTCCTGTATCTCAAATTATTGTTATTAGGGAAAAAAGATTGTTCTGAAGCATCCAAGAATATATTCCCTAACATTTTATTAACCAGAACTGGATACCTATAGTCCAGGAGCTGGAATCATTTCCCCAGAAATTACAAAGTTTGTGCTGAATTTAGGGAAACCCCTTTAGCTAGATAGAAGAACTTGGGAGGATTGGGATAAACTACAAGTAGTTTAGATCTAAGTAAATAGCAATATCTAATATAAGCTGTATTGATATAGCTTCCTATTATAACCATTGTTGTTGTTCAGTCGCCCAATCATGGCCAACTCTTTGCAACCCCATTGACTGTAGCATGCCAAACTTCCCTGTCCTTTACCACCTTCCGGAGTTTGCTCAAGCTCATGTCCCTTGAGTCAGTGATGCCATCCGACCATCGCATCCTCTGTCATCCCCTTCTTCTCCTGCCTTCAATCTTTTAAGCATCAGGGTCTTTTCCAATGAGTCAGGTCTTCACATCAGATGGCCAAAGGATTGGAGCTTCAGCTTCAGCATCAGTCCTTCCAAGAATATTCAGGATTGATTTCCCTTAGGATTGGTTGGTTTGTTCTTGCTGTCCTAGGGACTTTCAAGAGTCTTCTCCAGTACGACAGTTCAAAAACACCATTTCTTCATTGCTCAGCCTTCTTTATGGTCCAACTCTCACATCCATACAGGACTACTAGAAGAATCATAGTTTTGACTTTACAGACCTTTGTCAGCCAAGTGATGTCTCTGCTTTTTAATACACTGTGTAGTTTTGTCATAGCTGTTCTTCCAAGGAGCAAGCATCTTTTAATAACCATTACATGTCTTCTAATCCATGTGATTCACTGTTAGTTCTCTAAATAGATGAAAATGTTCTGATATAGCAAATTCCATTTCCAGTCAACAAGGCAGAAGTCCCAGTGGAAGCACATCAGTCAACAAAACTGTTTTCCTGTAGCTGTGCTGGCCTCCTGGGACTTAGATAACACAAGAAATTTAAGCTCTATTTACCAGGATCTAGTTACACTTTCACCCCTAATCTTTTAAAAGTCAAAGCCCCAGTGGAACATATATATGAAGAGACTTAGTGGCATCATAGTCCTTTCTTAGGAAAAAATTGCCTACTTCCTCCACTCACAGCTTTTCCCACTGTTCTTCTTAGAGTCCTCAAACTGATGCAAGTGCATTATCTTTACTTCAAAGTATTAAAAAAATATTACCTTTTCACTTTTATCCTAATGTTAAGCCTGCCCTACCTACCCTCCCTGAGAACACCACTCTTACTGCTCTTACTTTTGCAATACCCAAAACATGAATTGGCTGGTGTACAGTGGTGGCATTTTCCCTAAATATTTACTGCAAAATCTAGATAAATTAGTTTTCTTTCTTCTAAGCATTTTTCTTATTTAAAGTTTATGTCAGTCGATTTTGCTATCTAACCTGAGTGCATGCACGCTGTTGCTTTAGTCATGTCTGACTCTTTGTGACCCTTTGGACCACAGTCTGACAGGCTCCTCTGTCCATGGGATTCTCCAGGCAAGAATACTGGAGTGGGTTGTCATACCCTCCTCCATGGGATTTTCCCAACCCAGAGATCAAACCCACATCTCTTATGGCAGGCAGGTTCTTTACCACTAGCTCCATCTGGGAAGCTGCTATCTAGCCTACTTTACTGTAAATAACATTTACCTTTCCAAATACATTTCATTGTTTATTAAGATTTTAGCTTGTGAACAACAGTCATTTAAATGTAAATGTTGATTTAAATTAACATTGGTTATTCTTTTTCATCTATTTAAAAATAAAATTTTCTATCTGTTATATTATGGAGGACCTAGTGCATACACATGGAAATAAAAACCATAGCGGTACAAAAAGACTTCTATCCTGCTCAGTTTAGTTCCTTATAGATATATATAGATTAACTCTTCTCTTTATATTTCCTGCACTGATTACTTTTAATGATCTTAGAAAATAGTTATGCACTTCTTTCTTGAATAATCAACTTTAATTTAAATTGACATGTCATTAGCTAAGGTTAATTGCTACTTTTATTTCTTCACAGACAACTCAGGAACTTAGAATATTATACTCCAGGAACACCACTCGAATTTACCTACAATTCTGATCCTATATTTTAAATCCATCTTAATTTAAATGTATCAAGGTATTATAGCTATTGATTTTTAGAGATAGTCTCATTTTTTCTTTCAATTTTTCTATATTTTTCCCTGTATCTCTGAATTTCCACTTCAGAATATTTCTTTTCTGCTCATAAAGTACTCTTTATTTTAATAAACTCTCTAGGGGATCAGTTATCTATTTTTTGTCTAAAAAACATTTTTCATTCATATTTTGGAGGTTGTCTTTAGCATATATATTGTAGTTGTTGTTCAGTTGCTCAGTCATGTCCAGCTCTTTGTGACCCCATGGACTACATACAGCACACCAGGCTCCTCTGCTCTCCTCCATCTCCTGCAGTTTGCTCAAATTCATGACCATTGATGTTATCTAACCAGTGATGCTATCTAACCATCTCATCCTCTGCCACCTCCTTCTTCTTTTCCCTTCAATGTTTCCCAGCATCAGGATCTTTCCCAATGAGTTGGCTCTTAAATTAGCTGTTATTTTCTCTTCTGTTGTCTTCTGATCACAATTGTTTCTTCTGAAAAACCATCTGAAATCTAATTCTTTTTTTTCTTTTTATAATTTTATTTTATTTTTTAACTTTACAATATTCTATTGGTTTTGCCATATATCAACATGAATCCACCACAGGTATACACGTATTCCCCATCCTGAACCCTCCTCCCTCCTCCCTCCCCGTACCATCCCTCTGGGTCATCCCAGTGCACCAGCCCCAAGCATCCAGTATCGTGCATCGAACCTTGACTGGCGACTCGTTGCATATATGATATTATACATGTTTCAATGCCATTCTCCCAAATCATCCCACCCTTTCCCTCTCCCACAGAGAAATCTAATTCTTTCTTTGGAAGGAAGTTGTTTTGTTCAGGTGTAAAATTACCGGAACGCTTTTAGAAATTTGCTTATGTGTTTCATTTTTAGACGTATCATCAGGACCTTATATTATGATAAGGGAAGGTAAGGTAAGTATTCATTTCTCTTGTTTTAGGTTTGTAGAGTTTCTTGAATGTATGGTTTGATTTCTTTTATGATGTTTGAAAAGTAAATTTCATTTATTATCTCTTCAAATATTTCTTAGGCCTTATTCTATTCTTTGCTTCAGAGCTCTGTTTAGGCCATAATTAGATCTCTAAACATTGTATATTTTCTTCTACATTGTCAATAATTTTATCATTTATTTATTTACTTACTTCAACTCATATTTAATCCCAATAGTACACAAAGCCTGGTGGTAGATCCTAGTAATAAGAGTAATTAATCACAGAAAAGAACAGAGTCACAGTAGCCCATACAAAGCACTCTCTCATGAACTCAGGGTGAACTTTCTCTGCCAGTTGTCTACTCTTCCTTCACAGAAATCATTTATCTTAAAATCATGGAATGTACAGTTGCAGAAAAATGAGATATTAGGAATAGAAAGTGTTACTCATTTTGTATTCTTTCTTATTCTGGATAGTTTTTCTGCTCTGTCTTTTAGTCACTATTTCTCAATTCATCTCCCTCAAATATGATGTTAAATGAATACAGCAACTTTTAAACTTTATATAGTATTTTTCCAATAGTAGAAACTATTATTGTTGATGTTAAATTTGTTTTCAGAAATAGTTTTTAGTATTATACTAAAGATTTCCTAAACTTTTGAGAGTAGTGGGCATGGTTATTTTAACTTATATGTCTATTTTCCTCTTAGTTTTTACAAACATTCCATATCCACTCCTGTTTTTAAGTTTCTAAGTCTGTTCAGAATGTTAAAGAGAAAATGTGGGAATACTTGAGGACTGAACAAACTTTATCTTTCTTCAGAAATAATTTATCTATCTATATAGATGGGGAAACAGTGGAAACAGTGTCAGACTTTATTTTTCTGGGCTCCAAAATCACTGAAGATGGTGACTGCAGCCATGAAATTAAAAGACGCTTACTCCTTGGAAGGAAAGTTATGACCAACCTAGATAGCATATTCAAAAGCAGAGACGTTACTTTGCCAACAAAGGTTTGTCTAGTCAAGGCTATGGTTTTTCCTGTGGTCATGTATGGATGTGAGAGTTGGACTGTAAAGAAGGCTGAGCGCCAAAGAATTGATGCTTTTGAACTGTGATGTTGGAGAAGAGTCTTGAGAGTCCCTTGGACTGCAAGGAGATCCAACCAGTCCATTCTGAAGGAGATCAGCCCTGGGATTACTTTGGAAGGAATGATGCTAAAGCTGAAACTCCAGTACTTTGGCCACCTCATGCGAAGAGTTGACTCATTGGAAAAGACTCTGATGCTGGGAGGGATTGGGGGCAGGAGGAGAAGGGGACAACAGAGGATGAGATGGCTGGATGGCATCACCGACTCGTTGGACGTGAGTCTCAGTGAACTCTGGGTGTTTGTGATAGACAGGGAGGCCTGGTGTGCTGCGATTCATGGTGTCGCAAAGAGTCGGACACGACTGAGTGACTGGTCTGATCTGATCTGATCTCAACTTAATTTTTTTATCTGTGTCGGACACTAACAACTTGAGCTATCTGATTTCCCTCTCACACAATTACAGGTATTGAGACAATTTGAATGTGAGCCCAGTCTATGCAAGGAATAGTTTATATCTGGTTTACTCTTATTCATAGGTATATCCTTTCAGAAGTCTCTCACCCCACAAAAAAGAAAATGGGGTTTTTGTTAGGGATCACTGTTCTTGGCTGACATTGATCTATAATTTACTTGTCCTGATTCCATGAGTTTGTCCAAATCTTTGCACTGCTTCTCAGCCTTTTGTGGGATATTTTGTGTATGTGTGCTCAATCGTGACAGATTCTTTGCAGTCTCATGGACTGTAGCCCACCAGGCTCCTCTCTCCATGGAATTTTCCCTGCTGGAATATTGGAGTGGCTTGCCATTTCCTATTCCAGGGGATCTTTCTGACCTAGGGATCAAACTTGTGTTTCTTGTGTCTCTTGCATTGGCAGGTGAGTTCTTTACCAACTGTACCACAGCCATAACTTTGTCTCTCCTTTAATCGACAGAAAACCCTCTCCCTAGCACTATCCAATAGAAACATCTATCACAATGAAATGTTCTCTATCTATGCTTTACAACATGATAGATACTGACCTTGTGAGATTTTTGAGCAATTAACATACTCTTGCATCCAAGGAACTTATTGTTGTTTTCATTAAATTTAATTAATTAAAATTTAAATATTCAACATGAGGCTAGTGGCTGTTCTATTGGGTAGCAGTTTTAGAGGGAAAGTGTTCCAAAATGGTAGGCTAATTCCCTTCTCCAGGGGATCTTCTCTACCCAGGGATCAAACTGGGATTTCTTGCATTGCAGTCAGATTCTTTGCCACTTGAGCCACCAGGGAAATCCAATATTTCTGAGTTTTCTTATACTTGAAAATCTCATTTTCATGAATTTTCATTGCCTTATTAGCTGTGCATTTTCTTCAGGTGTTGTTTAGATTTTGCCTAGATTTTCCAGTTTTTTGTTTGTTTTGACCAGGTGGGTTGATGCATGTTAAGAAGTCTGCCATTTCCAAAAGAAGAAACTTTCCTTTTTCATTACCTCTGTACACTTAACTGTAAAGTTAAACTTTTTTCTAGTTATTTATTGTATACTATATCTTTTGACAACTGGCTGTGTAAGTCAAGTAATTTAATGTTATCTGTCTTACTTCTACCATTTCTTTTGACTCTAAGATGTTCTAATAACTCTTAACAATTCCATTGCTTTTACAATGCAGACATTTATAAGGTTAGTGTTCTGTTTTATTGTTATAATAAAACTTTTAATTTTCTTTTATATTTATTGAAAATTGGAAAAAATAGCATATAGTTTTACAACATTATAATTAAATATGTATGATTAAAGGATAACAGAAAATGTAATTTGCTTGGTAGTGTAGGGGGAGATGTAACCACATTTTATTCATGGAAGAATGTTTTAAATATTTTTCTCTCTTTCTCTCACGTACCACAAATTTCCAAAAACTGGTCAGTTGTTCAAATAAGCCCCTATTTGAATTTTTTCCAGGTGCACCATTGCTTTCATATATATCCTGGCATTTCTGGTATTTCTAATGGCTTTTATATTAGATATGTTATTTTACGATAATATGTAAATTTTATTGTTATTTTGATATAGCTGTAGGTATTATTTTCAGTGCTCATTTCATATTTTTCATGCATAGCTTTTTTATTCTTGGCAACTTATTTCTGATTTATTTTCTGGGTAACAGACTAGTATCTTTGCCTAGGTAATTTTTTCACTCTTTTTATGCCTTTACACATCATGCAAACATTTTCTGACTTTAAATTGTCAGATTAAGATTAACAAATACATGCTACTATCACTACTGTATATAAATTAGGTTAACTAATAAGAACTAATGGCCACCTGATGTGAAGAGCTGACTCATTTGAAAAGACCCTGATGCTGGGAAAGATTGAGGGCAGGAGGAGAAGGTGATGACAGAGGATGAGATGGTTGGATGGCATCGCTAACTCAATGGACAAGAGTTTGGGTAAACTCCGGGAGTTGGTGATGGACAGGGAGGCCTGGCATGCTGTGGTTCACGGGGTTGCAAAGAGTTGGACATGACTGAACTGAACTGAATAAGATCTACTGTATAACACAGAGAATTCTGCTCAACACTCTATAATGAACAATATGGAAATAGAGCCACCTAAACAGTGGGTATTTTATATGTATAACTAATTGACTTTTCTGTACAACAAAAATGACTACAATGTTGTAAATCAACTATACTACAATAAAAATAAGTGAAAAACAAAAGCTTAGGGTTGCATAGAGTCATTATGAATATATTTTTATTTTTTAATGTCCTGAAAATTTGTATTTCATTGCACTAAACTTATATTTACTTGTAAATTTTAGAGGTTTAAATTTTTTTAAATTTTATTTTATTTTTTAACTTTACAATATTGTATTGGTTTTGCCATATATCGAAAT
This sequence comes from Bos javanicus, assembly GCF_032452875.1. Classification (NCBI taxonomy): domain Eukaryota; kingdom Metazoa; phylum Chordata; class Mammalia; order Artiodactyla; family Bovidae; genus Bos; species Bos javanicus. Next base: position 78,975,225 of record NC_083876.1, on the reverse strand, counting down.
GAATCCACCACAGGTATACTTGTGTTCCCCATCCTGAACCCTCCTCCCTCCCCATACCATCCCTCTGGGTCATCCCATTGCATCATCCCAGCCCCAAGCATCCAGTATCGTGCATCGAACCTGGATTGGCAACTCGTTTCATATATGATATTATACATATTTCAATGCCATTCTCCCACATCATTCCACCCTCTCCCTCTCCCACAGAGTCCAAAAGACTGTTCTATACATCTGTGTCTCTTTTGCTGTCTCATATACAGGGTTATTGTTACCATCTTCCTAAATTCCGTATATATGCATTAGTATACTGTATTGGTGCTTTTCTTTCTGGCTTACTTCACTCTGTATAATAGGCTCCAGTTTCATCCACCTCATTAGAACTGATTCAAATGTATTCTTTTTAATGGCTGAGTAATACTCCATTGTGTATATGTACCACTGCTTTCTTTATCCATTCATCTGCTGATGGACATCTAGGTTGCTTCCATGTCCTGGCTATTGTAAACAGTGCTGCGATGAACATTGGGGTACATGTGTTTCTTTCAATTCTGGTTTCCTCAGCAGTGGGATTGCTGGGTCATAAGGCAGTTCTATTTCCAGTTTTTTAAGGAATCTCCACACTGTTCTCCATAGTGGCTGTACTAGTTTGCATTCCCACCAACAGTGTAAGAGAGTTCCCTTTTCTCCACACCCTCTCCAGCATTTATTGCTTGTAGACTTTTGAATCGCAGCCATTCTGACTGGCGTGAAATGGTACCTCATAGTGGTTTTGATTTGCATTTCTCTGATAATGAGTGATGTTGAGCATCTTTTCATGTGTTTGTTAGCCATCTGTATGTCTTCTTTGGAGAAATGTCTATTTAGTTCTTTGGCCCATTTTTTGATTGGGTCATTTATTTTTCTGGAATTGAGCTGTAGGAGTTGCTTGTATATTTTTGAGATTTGTTGTTTGTCAGTTGCTTCATTTGATATTATTTTCTCCCATTCTGAAGCCTGTCTTTTCACCTTGCTTATAGTTTCTTTTGTTGTGCAGAAGGTTTTAATTTTAATTAGGTGTGATTTGTTTATTTTTGCTTTTATTTCCAATATTCTGGGAGGTGGGTCATGGAGGATCCTGCTGTGATGTATGTCAGAGAGTGTTTTGCCTATGTTCTCCTCTAGGAGTTTTATAGTTTCTGGTCTTATGTTTAGATCTTTAATCCATTTTGAGTTTATTTTTGTGCATGGTGTTAGAAAGTGCTCCAGGTTCATTCTTTTACAAGTGGTTGACCAGTTTTCCCAGCACCACTTGTTAAAGAGATTGTCTTTAATCCATTGTATATTCTTGCCTCCTTTGTCAAAGATAAGGTGTCCATATGTGCGTGGATTTATCTCTGGGCTTTCTATTTTGTTCCATTGATCTATATTTCTGCCTTTGTGCCAGTACCATACTGTCTTGATGACTGTGGGTTTGTAGTAGAGCCTGAAGTCAGGCAGGTTTATTCTTCCAGTTCCATTCTTCTTTCTCAAGATAGCTTTGACTATTCAAGGTTTTTTGTATTTCCATACAAATTGTGAAATTATTTGTTCTAGCTCTGTGAAGAATACTGTTGGTAGCTTGATAGGGATTGCATTGAATCTATAAATTGCTTTGGGTAGTATACTCATTTTCACTATATTGATTCTTCCAATCCATGAACATGGTATATGTCTCCATCTATTAATGTCCTCTTTGATTTCTTTCACCAGTGTTTTATAGTTTTCTACATATAGGTCTTTAGTTTCTTTAGGTAGATATAGTCCTAAGTATTTTATTCTTTCCATTGCAATGGTGAATGGAATTGTTTCCTTAATTTCTCTTTCTATTTTCTCATTATTAGTGTATAGGAATGCAAGGGATTTCTGTGTGTTGATTTTATATCCTGCAACTTTACTATATTCATTGATTAGTTCTAGTAATTTTCTGGTGGAGTCTTTAGGGTTTTCTATGTAGAGGATCATGTCATCTGCAAACAGTGAGAGTTTTACTTCTTCTTTTCCAATTTGGATTCCTTTTATTTCTTTTTCAGCTCTGATTGCTGTTGCCAAAACTTCCAAAACTATGTTGAATAGTAATGGTGAAAGTGGGCACCCTTGTCTTGTTCCTGACTTTAGAGGAAATGCTTTCAATTTTTCATCATTGAGGATAATGTTTGCTGTGGATTTGTCATATATAGCTTTTATTATGTTGAGGTATGTTCCTTCTATGCCTGCTTTCTGGAGAGTTTTTATCATAAATGGATGTTGAATTTTGTCAAAGGCTTTCTCTGCATCTATTGAGATAATCATATGGTTTTTATTTTTCAATTTGTTAATGTGGTGTATTACATTGATTGATTTGCGGATATTGAAGAATCCTTGCATCCCTGGGATAAAGCCCACTTGGTCATGTTGTATGATCTTTTTAATGTGTTGCTGGATTCTGATTGCTAGAATTTTGTTAAGGATTTTTGCATCTATGTTCATCAGTGATATTGGCCTGTAGTTTTCTTTTTTTGTGGCATCTTTGTCAGGTTTTGGTATTAGGGTGATGGTGGCCTCATAGAATGAGTTTGGAAGTTTACCTTCCTCTGCAATTTTCTGGAAGAGTTTGAGCAGGATAGGTGTTAGCTCTTCTCTAAATTTTTGGTAGAATTCAGCTGTGAAGCCGTCTGGACCTGGGCTTTTGTTTGCTGGAAGATTTTTGATTATAGTTTCAATTTCCATGCTTGTGATGGGTCTGTTAAGATTTTCTATTTCTCCCTGGTCCAGTTTTGGAAAGTTGTACTTTTCTAAGAATTTGTCCATTTCTTTCCCATTGTCCATTTTATTGGCATATAATTGCTGATAGTAGTCTCTTGTGATCCTTTGTATTTCTGTGTTGTCTGTTGTGATCTCTCCATTTTCATTTATAATTTTATTGATTTGATTTTTCTCCCTTTGTTTCTTGATGAGTCTGGCTAATGGTTTGTCAATTTTATTTATCCTTTCAAAGAACCAGCTTTTGGCTTTGTTGATTTTTGCTATGGTCTCTTTTGTTTCTTTTGCATTTATTTCTGCCCTAATTTTTAAGATTTCTTTCCTTCTACTAACCCTGGGGTTCTTCATTTCTTCCTTTTCTAGTTGCTTTAGGTGTAGAGTTAGGTTATTTATTTGACTTTTTTCTTGTTTCTTGAGGTATGCCTGTATTGCTATGAACTTTCCCCTTAGGACTGCTTTTACCGTGTCCCACAGGTTTTGGGTTGTTGTGTTTTCATTTTCATTCGTTTCTATGCAAATTTTGATTTCTTTTTGGATTTTTTTCTGTGACTTGTTTGTTATTCAGCAGCGTGTTGTTCAGCCTCCATATGTTGGAATTTTTAATAGTTTTTCTCCTGTAATTGAGATCTAATCTTACTGCATTGTGGTCAGAAAAGATGCTTGGGATGATTTCAGTTTTTTTGAATTTACCAAGGCTAGCTTTATGGCCCAGGATGTGATCTGTCCTGGAGAAGGTTCCGTGTGCACTTGAGAAAAAGGTGAAATTCATTGTTTTGGGATGAAATGTCCTATAGATATCAATTAGGTCTAACTGGTCTATTGTATCATTTAAAGTTTGTATTTCCTGTTAATTTTCTGTTTAGTTGATCTATCCATAGGTGTGAGTGGGGTATTAAAGTCTCCCACTATTATTGTGTTATTGTTAATTTCTCCTTTCATACTTGTTAGCATTTGTCTTACATACTGCGGTGCTCCCGTGTTGGGTGCATATATATTTATAATTGTTATATCTTCTTCTTGGATTGATCCTTTGATCATTATGTAGTGACCATCTTTGTCTCTTTTCACAGCCTTTGTTTTAAAGTCTATTTTATCTGATATGAGTATTGCTACTCCTGCTTTCTTTTGGTCCCTATTTGCGTGGAAAATCTTTTTCCAGCCCTTCACTTTCAGTCAGTATGTATCCCCTGTTTTGAGGTGGGTCTCTTGTAGACAACATATGTAGGGGTCTTGTTTTTGTATCCATTCAGCCAGTCTTCGTCTTTTGGTTGGGGCATTCAACTCATTTACGTTTAAGGTAATTATTGATAAGTATGATCCCGTTGCCATTTACTTTATTGTTTTGGGTTCGAGTTTATACATTCTTTTTGTGTTCCTGTCTAGAGAATATCCTTTAGTATTTATTGGAGAGCTGGTTTGGTGGTGCTGAATTCTCTCAGCTTTTGCTTGTCTGAGAAGCTTTTGATTTCTCCTTCATATTTGAATGAGATCCTTGCTGGGTACAATAATCTGGGCTGTAGGTTGTTTTCTTTCATCACTTTAAGTATGTCTTGCCATTCCTTCCTGGCTTGAAGAGTTTCTATTGAAAGATCAGCTGTTATCTTTATGGGAATTCCCTTGTGTGTTATTTGTTGTTTTTCCCTTGCTGCTTTTAATATTTGTTCTTTGTGTTTGATCTTTGTTAATTTGATTAATATGTGTCTTGGGGTGTTTCACCTTGGGTTTATCCTGTTTGGGACTCTCTGGGTTTCTTGGACTTGATTAATTATTTCCTTCCCCATTTTAGGGAAGTTTTCAACTATTATCTCCTCAAGTATTTTCTCATGGTCTTTCTTTTTGTCTTCTTCTTCTGGGACCCCTATGATTCGAATGTTGTAGCATTTAATATTGTCCTGGAGGTCTCTGAGATTGTCCTCATTTCTTTTAATTCGTTTTACTTTTTTCCTCTCTGATTCATTTATTTCTACCATTCTATCTTCTAATTCACTAATCCTATCTTCTGCCTCTGTTATTCTATTTGTTGCCTCCAGAGTGTTTTTGATCTCATTTATTGCATTATTCATTATATATTGACTCTTTTTTATTTCTTCTAGGTCCTTGTTAAACCTTTCTTGCATCTTCTCAATCCTTGTCTCCAGGCTATTTATCTGTGATTCCATTTTGATTTCAAGATTTTGGATCAATTTCACTATCATTATTCGGAATTCTTTATCAGGTAGATTCCCTATCTCTTCCTCTTTTGTTTGGTTTGGTGGGCATTTACCTGTTCCTGTACCTGCTGGGTATTCCTCTGTCTCTTCATCTCGCTTATATTGCTGAGTTTGGGGTGTCCTTTCTGTAGTCTGGCAGTTTGTGGAGTTCTCTTTATTGTGGCATTTTCTTGCTGTGTGTGGGTTGTACAGGTGGCTTGTCAAGGTTTCTTGTTTAGGGAAGCTTGTGTTGGTGTTCTGGTGGGTGGAGCTGGATTTCTTCTCTCTGGAGTGCAATGAATTGTCCAGTAATGAATTATGAGATGTCTATGGTTTTGGGGTGACTTTGGGCAGCCTGTATCTTGGAGCTCAGGGCTGTGTTCCTTTGTTGCTGGAGAATTTGCTTGATATGTCTTGCCCTGGGACTTGTTGGCCCCTGTGTGGTGCTTGGTTTCAGTGTCGGTATGGAGGCGTTTGATGAGCTCCTGTCAATTAATGTTCCCTGGAGTCAGGAGTTCCCTGGAGTCAGGGTTTGGACTTAAGCCTCCTGCTTCCAGTTATTGGTCTTATTTCTACAGCAGTTTCAAACTTCTCCTTCTATACAGCACCATTGATAAAACATCTAGGTTAAAGATGAAAAGTTTCTCCACCGTGAGGGTCATCCAGAGAGGTTCACAGCGTTACATGGAGAAGAGAAGAGGGAGGAGGGAGTTAGAGGTGACCCGAATGAGATGAGGTGGAATCAATAGAGGAGAGAGCGAGCTAGCCAGTAATCACTTCCTTATGTGCACTCCACAACTGGACCACTCAGAGACGTTCATGGAGTTATACAGAGAACAGAAGAAGGAGGAAGGAGACAGAGGTGGCCAGGAGGATAAAAGGTGGGAGTGAAAAGGAGGGAGACAGATTCAGCCAGTAATCAGTTCCCTAAGTGTTTTCCACCGTCTGGAACACACAGAAATTCACAGAGTTGGGTACAGTAGAGAGGGGTTAGGGAGGAGACACAGGTGACCTGGTGGAGAAAATGGAGAGTCCAAAGGGGGAGAGAGCAGTCAAGCCAGTAATCTCGCTCCCTAGTAAAAAATGGGTACTGAAGGTTGGGTTCTTAAAGGTACAAAATTGGTAACAAATACATAAAAGCAAAAATTAAAAATCTAGAGTAAGTTTGGAATTTCAAAAATACAATGTTAAAGAAAAGAAGAAGGAAAAGAAAGAGAGAAAAAGAAAAAAAAAACAAAGTCACAAAAATTATAAAGAAAATATAGGTACAAAATTGATAACAAATACCAAAAAGCATAAATTAAAAATCTAGAGTAGAGTTTGGAATTTCAGATATACAATGTTAAAGAAAAGAAGAAGAGAAAGAATGAGAGAGAAAAAAAAAATCACAAAAATTATTAAAAAAAATATAGGTACAAAATTGATAACAAATACCAAAAAGCTAAAATTAAAAATCTAGAGTAGAGTTTGGAATTTCAAAAATACAATATTAAAGAAAAGAAAAAGAAGAAAAAAAAGGTCACAAAAATTATAAAAAATACATATGTGAAGTTTGCTTTTTTAAAAAAAAATAGGTCTTTTTTTTTTTTTTGTAAAGTACTAGTAGGTTATAAAAGTGAAAATTAAAGGAGTAATAGAGGACTTAAATTTTTTTTAAAAATTAAAAAAAGAAAGAAAGAAAGAATGATCATAAAAATAGTAAAAATATATCTAGGACTTTCTCTGGTGTTGTTATGGGTATTGTGGGGTCAGTTCATTTTCAGCTAGTTCCTTGGTCCAGCTATATTTCTCAAGATCTATAGGCCCCTTCCTATGTAGTCGGTACAAACCACAGGGTTTTAATCTATTGCCTGTAGCTTCCAAGGTGGTTCCCTCTGTTATAGCTTCTTCTATTTGCTGGTCTCTTCAGTGTCTGATTTCCACCCTGACACAAAGGGAACGGTGGTGGACACTTTTTTTTTTTTTTTTAGGCTCACTTGTTCAGTCGCGCTGTGGGGAGGGAGGGACGCTGCAAACAAATAACACTGGCGTGTGCTCACAGTGCCTCAGCCACACTGGGCCTGCCCCCGCTCACTGCGCGTGTAGCCTCCCTGCCCACACTGCTCAGGCTCTAGGTTGCTCCCCCAGGAACCATCCGCGGCCGGCCCTGGGCTGCTTGCACGTCCCAGGTCTAAGCCGCTCTGGTTCGGGCACTCGGGTAGCCCTCAGAGGTGCAGACTGGGTTGGGCCTGCATTTTGTGCCCTTCCCAGGTCTGAGCAGCTCAGGTGATGAGGTGTTTGGTGAGCGCGGTTGCTGCGACTTATCGCCTCCCCGTAGCTCGGTTATCTAGGTGTACAACTGGCGCACCTTCTTAGGCGGATGTTGACCGTCCCGAACCCCAAGAAGTTTTAGTTAGCAAAGAAGCCTGCTTACAGTTTTGTAGATAATGTCTCTCTGGGGCTGTGATTTCCCCCTTCCGGCTCTGGCTGCTTGTCACTGGAGGGGGATGGTCTGCAGCCAGCTATCTCTGTTCAGTCCTTTGTTCCGTGCACGGGTCTGGCAGTGTCTTAGGTTAGGGCTGACTTTTCGCATGGTAGGAATCCCACAGTCTGGTTTCCTAGCCCAAATTATTTCACTCAGTTAGCACTCGGGGTATTCAGGCCAGATCCTTACTCTAAGTGATGCAGTCTGCGCCGTGCCTCCCTGCCCAGCCCCCGCTTTCTAGTGGCATGTGCAGGCGTCTGTGCTGCTTCTCCACTGAGGGAGTTACCGTAGGGCTCGTAATCTGCGGGTTTTAATTGTTTATTTATTTTTCCTCCCTGTTATGTTGCCCTCTGTGCTTCCAAGGCTTGGCACAGATTCGGCAGTGAGAATGTTTCCTGGTGTTTGGAAACTTCTCTCTTTTGAGGACTCCCTTCCCTGGACAGAGTTCCGTCCCTCCCTCTTTTGTCTTTTTTTTTTGTCTTTTATATTTTTTCCTACCTCCTTTTGAAGACAATGGGTTGCTTTTCTGGGTGCCTGATGTCCTCTGCTGGCATTCAGAAGTTGTTTTGTGGAATTTACTCAGTGTTTAAATGTTCTTTTGATGAATTTGTGGGGGAGAAAGTGTTCTCCCGGTCCTATTCCTCTGCCATCTTAGCTCCTCCTGAATATATTTTTAATTTACTTAGTAGTTGCAGGATGCTCACTTAAGCATCCAAATATGTGTTAGATATTTTCTTACCTCTGTGCTTCATATTTAATACAATGGTTAATAGATAACAATATGTCTGTCTATAGTATTAGATGGAATGATTGCTAAGTTGCTTCAGTCATGTCCGACTCTGTGCGACCCCATAGATGGCAGCCCACCAGGCTCCCCCATCCCTGGGATTCTCCAGGCAAGAACACTGGAGTGGGTTGCCATTTCCTTCTCCAATGCATGGAAGTGAAAAGTGAAAGTGAAGTCGCTCAGTCGTGTCCGACTCTCAGCGACCCCATGGACTGCAGCCTACCAGGCTCCTCCGTCCATGGGATTTTCCAGGCAAGAGTACTGGAGTGGGGTGCCATTGCCTTGTTCAAATATGTTGCAAATTTCCTGCTGCCATATTAGCATGTGGAAGAGAAAACTAGGCCTCTGAAGTTCTCTTGTAAAATCTAAATATGTCATTGTTTGGTGCACATGGCAAATAATTCTGACTGTAAGTATATACTTAGTTACCATGTTTTAAAAATTATTTTATAAGATTTAAGAATTTATGCTATAATATGATGCCTAGACAAAAACATAAATTTAAGAATGCATACAAGTGTATATTGCTTGAATTGCTTAGTGAAAGTTGAATAGACAAAATAAAGCACATTTTTTGGACAAGTATGAGTTATTCTAAAACTAACTGGAATATTTCCCTATGGCATACTACCATCTGAGAGACAGAGCCAAAAGCTAAAAATTGCAGTTTATCATTTTGAAAATAACTTATTCTTAACTTTACATCTCTTTTAGTTGTGCATAGCTCAGATGATGAACTTACACCATTTAAGAGAATTCAGTTAATGAAAACTATTTTATTAATGTGAAATTAATCTTATTCATATGACACTACAGAAGTTACTCTCTGCACCTCAGTCTTCTTATCTGAAAAATAGTAAGTTTAATAATTGAATTCCTCAGCTTTAACATTCAGATCAGATCAGATCAGATCAGTCGCTCAGTCGTGTCCGACTCTTTGTGACCCCATGAATCGCAGCACACCAGGCCTCCCTGTCCATCACCAACTTCCGGAGTTCACTCAGACTCACGTCCATCGAGTCAGTGATGCCATCCAGCCATCTCATCCTCTGTTGACCCCTTCTCCTCTTGCCCCCAATCCCTCCCAGCATCAGAGTCTTTTCCAATGAGTCAACTCTTCGCATGAGGTGGCCAAAGTACTGGAGTTTCAGCTTTAGCATCATTCCTTCCAAAGAAATCCCAGGGCTGATCTCCTTCAGAATGGACTGGTTGGATCTCCTTGCAGTCCAAGGGACTCTCAAGAGTCTTCTCCAACACCACAGTTCAAAAGCATCAATTCTTCGGCGCTCAGCCTTCTTCACAGTCCAACTCTCACATCCATACATGACCACTGGAAAAACCATAGCCTTGACTAGAAGGACCTTTCTTGGCAAAGTAATGTTTCTGCTTTTGAATATGCTATCTAGGTTGGTCATAACTTTCCTTCCAAGGAGTAAGCGTCTTTTAATTTCATGGCTGCAGTCACCATCTGCAGTGATGTTGGAGTCCCCCAAAATAAAGTCTGACACTGTTTTCACTGTTTCTCCATCTATTTCCCACGAAGTGATGGGACCCGATGCCATGGTCTTCGTTTTCTGAATGTTGAGTTTTAGCCAACTTTTTCACTCTCCACTTTCACTGTCATCAAGAGGCTTTGAGTTCCTCTTCACTTTCTGCCATAAGGGTGGTGTCATCTGCATATCTGAGGTTATTGATATTTCTCCCGGCAATCTTGATTCCAGCTTGTGTTTCTTCCAGTCCAGCGTTTCTCATGATGTACTCTGCATAGAAGTTAAATAAACAGGGTGACAATATACAGTCTTGATGTACTCCTTTTCCTATTTGGAACCAGTCTGTTGTTCCATGTCCAGTTCTAACTGTTGCTTCCTGACCTGCATACAAATTTCTCAAGAGGCAGATCAGGTGGTCTGGTATTCCCATCTCTTTCAGAGTTTTCCACAGTTTTTTGTGATCCACACAGTCAAAGGCTTTGGCATAGTCAATAAAGGAGAAATAGATGTTTTTCTGGAACTCTCTTGCTTTTTCTATGATCCAGCGGATGTTGGCCATTTGATCTCTGGTTCCTCTGCCTTTTCTAAAACCAGCTTGAACATGAGGAATTTCACGGTTCACATATTGCTGAAGCCTGGCTTGGAGAATTTTAAGCATTACTTTACTAGCATGTGAGATGAGTGCAATTGTGTGGTAGTTTGAGCATTCTTTGGCATTGCCTTTCTTTGGGATTGGAATGAAAACTGACCTTTTCCAGTCCTGTGGCCACTGCTGAGTTTTCCAAATTTGCTGGCATATTGAGTGCAGCACTTTCACAGCATCATCTTTCAGGATTTGGAATAGCTCAACTGGAACTCTATCACCTCCACTAGCTTTGTTCGTAGTGATGCTTTCTAAGGCCGACTTGACTTCACATTCCAGGATGTCTGGCTCTAGGTCAGTGATCACACCATCGTGATTGCATCTAAAATAGATTCCTTTGCCATTCTCACCCCAGCACTCCCAAATTCTATCATCATCAAATTCTATTTATTTATCTATCATCTGCATATCTTTATGGTTATCTACCCACATGTATTGCATACACACATGCTACATTTATCTATGTAATGTACATATTTATAAATAATTTCAGCTTAAGTCATCTAAACTTCCCCTTCAGTGTAAACATTATATACTGGTTTTTATGCTGTAATTAATATAATAGGGTATAGGATTATTAATGCAAATTTAATTTTATTTAAAGTATGTATATAGTGGGAATTAAAAACTTTTATATCTGTTTAAACATCTTTACATGCTCTTCAATTTATTTTATATAAACTAGAAAGATTAAATCTATAGATCATGATATTTAGCTACTTTGTTATAGACTGAATAGAATGCAAATACAAAATAATAAGCAGCTAAAGAAAATAATTCTAAAAATCACAATGTTAATTATTCAATAATTTTGTTATAAAACATTTATACATACTTTAATAAAAGAGTCTATAATTTGCTTTAAACCATTTGAGGTGCACAACACATACTTTTTATTTAATTTCCTTTTGTTAGTTCCTGCCTAGTTCTTTTAAATTTGAAAGACTAATTGTAATTAGGTATTAAATACTGTTGCATACATTGAACTTTTCTACAGATGGGTAATACATCTATCTAATTTTGAAGCTTCATTATTGCCTTAAGCCAAATAATTCTTTTTCTCTTACAATACAGGAAATTATATGTAACAATATAATTGTTCTAATCTCCTACCACATGCAAGAAATCAATATTCAATGATAAAAAGTAGAGTAAATAGATATTTTGCTCATTCTTTTATATTTAGTATATTTAATGTCAATAGTGACTTCTGGGGCAAACTCGTGATTCCTGTCTCCTCTTTTAAGTTGACAAGTTTTAAGAAATGTCTAAATCTGTGTCTGTGACAGTAGTTCTTTTTCTTTTTCTAGTAAATACACTGTACTTAATTTTTTAGATATTGTGTGGAATACAGGGCATCACCGACTCTATGGACATGAGTTTGGGTAAACTCTGGGAGCTGGTGATGGACAGGGAGACCTGATATGGAATTATTTCCTAAGGTCTATTTTGCTTTGTGTGGCTTTATTTCTTTACATCACTAAAAGCCATGAGTCATTCTGATACTCTGCATTGCCTTCCAAGAGTCTTGGCTCCTTGGTCAATATGGGACTTTAATTACTGCTTGCCCCTCTTCCTCTTTTTGATTGAATGAAGTATTGCTATAGCGATATTGCCTGTTAGAGTTCACTAATCATATTCATCACAATTTCTCTTTTCATTTTGAGTATAAATTTTCATTTTTTAATGTCTTTGTGTTAAATTATTAGAAACCTGTTATCTGCACTAGAGCAAAGAAGCCTATACTATGAGTCCCAGATCTTACAACATTGAATTGCAATGTTGTTTTGACTCTCATCAATTCATCTGTAAAAGAAAGTAACAAAAAATAAACACAACAAACATTTTACTATTTGTCACTCTGTACCAGAATTTGTGATTACACTTTAATTTGACTTATTCCTTTATCCCCTAAATCTAATTTGCATTTTATTTAACTTGACATTACAATGATTGTGTAAGAGAGATACGACTTATACCCATTTTAAAGATGAGAAAGGGAAGTCAAGGGAAGAAAGCAAAAAAGTGTGTACTTTCTAAGATTAAATTCAGTGTTTAATAATGGATGAAAATGAAACTTGTTTACCTAGTTAGAAACAGTTTGGTGAAGTTCTGTCCAGTTTGCTTTGTTTTTATCTTTACTGCCTCTGAGTTCATTCTACTGCTGGCATTTATACCTAGATCCCTTTTATTTGTTACTTCTTGCTTTGCTGGAGTCTTAAAATCCATTGTTAAAATTTTGTAAAGTGTTATGCTCATATAATTTGTGTGGAATCTTTTATTTAAATGAAAAGGACAAGTACATTTTAATTTTTATTATTGCTATGTTGAAAACATTAATACATATTTGTACAACATGTTACTTTTTCAGTGAAAAGACTATATATAATATGCTTTTTAAATTTTTTTTTACTATCTGCCACCTAGATTCTTCAAGAAATTTAGAATATAATTATGAATCCAGAAAAAAAATAGTTTTAAGTTAAGGGAAGTAAACTTGATATTTAAGTGCAGAAGTGATGTTTATTGATTTAAATATCCTTTTCTTTTTAACAGATAAGAACCATTATTGTATAAAAGATCTTTTTTTTTTTATTACAAAATAGTTCTTTAGTGTAGTCCTACAGCAAAACTCAAGAGATAGAGAAATCTTTCAAATATACTTAAGAGTGAATTATTTGGGCATTTTTAAGACCCTAAGGATTACAGGTATAGTAAATTGATTCTAGTTTATTCAAATGGAAAATAGAGATCAATTCATATTTTATTGCAAGTCAGGCAGGCATTTTAGAAATATAATACATAGATAATGTCTTTTGGATGGAAAATGCACAAACAGGTACCCACACAGAGACGGTCATACATACATATACATAGTTGTATTGATGCACATATACATAGAAAATATGCATAAATTTAGCAGCAACAGTATAGCACAATAGTTATTAAAAATCATGCACTGAAGTAAGGTTACCTGAAATTAAATGACACATATTTTTTTCACCTGTAAAACTGGATCACAATAATTTTACTTCTAGGTCATATGTAAGTATCAATTGAGTTATGCCTTATAAAATTTTTAGAACAGTGCTTAAGTGATAGTTTATTTTCAATGTTACTTAGTAGGTATTAAGTAATAGATATATTTACTTTGAAAACTAAATGGATATAGATATAGTGCCAAAAATATGATGCCAAAAATAGAGATGAATTTGCACAAAATGATTTTGACATGTATACTTTTACATGTTCAGTAATTTTACGGAGCATATAATGCTTTAATTGGAAATTAGTCAGTATAATTTTTCTCTTATTACATTACATATGTTTGGCATAGCCTGTTATTTAGAAGATAAACTTAACAAACGTTAAGACACAGGGATAATGGTAATACAAGGGAAATATTTTGGTGAATATAGAAAAAGATCATTATAGGAAAAGACATATCATATGGATATGGCTTACAGAGATGTTCATCACTTACAGATAAAAGGTTACCATTTTACCTTATAGATCAATTTAAGAATAATTTCACATAATGATCAGTTAGCTTATTTTGTAAATAAATTCAGTTGAGTGCTGAATGTATTAGACAGTCCCACTGGGTATTAATCAAAATCCATCACTATTTACATGTGCAAAAGGTATTATCATAATCATGACACCTTTACTCAGAAATAATATTATTAAATTTAAATTGTTTTATTTTGTTGTCTTAGTCTAAATTTGCCTGGGGAATAATATTTTCAGCTGATTTCTTCCTAACAGTAGAATTGTATAGTAATCATTATTGTTTCAAAGATTAGAAGAGTGGCAATTCAATAGTTTCCATTGCTAAAAATAGATTATTAAATGTTTATGTATATATTATATATAATACATATATAAATGCTTATTATATATGTTATCTATAATATATATGCTTATATACAAGCATATATATAAATCATTTATATATATTATATATAATATATAAATAAATATATATAATGTAAGTAATGCTTATTTACATGACCTAGACTGCAAGGAGATCCAACCAGTCCATTCTGAAGGAGATCAGCCCTGGGATTTCTTTGGAAGGAGTGATGCTGAAGCTGAAACTCCAGTACTTTGGCCACCTCATGCGAAGAGTTGACTCATTGGAAAAGACTCTGATGCTGGGAGGGATTGGGGGCAGGAGGAGAAGGGGACGACAGAGGGTGAGATGGCTGGATGGCATCACTGACTCGATGGACGTGAGTCTCAGTGAACTCTGGGAGTTGGTGATGGACAGGGAGGCCTGGCGTGCTGCGATTCATGGGGTTGAAAGAATTGGACACGACTGAGCGACTGAGCGACTGATCTGATCTGATCTGATCTGATAGTGTGTATATTTAATTCACAACAGGAAAAGAATCACTGTAAAATATACCCTTTCATGTATAAAATATATATTTTCTAAAAAAGAAGGATATTGCATCTTTTAATATTTGAGAGCTATATAGCAAAAAAAATCAGCATAAATTTAAAAATATAACAATATGAATTAGTAAAGTATTCATTTAAAATCTGCCTACTGAACAACATGACAATAATTAATTCTAATAATCAAAAGAATCCGCTTACTCTATTTAAATCAAAACAGGAGTTAAAGTGTTCACCACAGATTCTTCATTTTGTTTTGTTTTGCTTTTTTTAATTCTTCAGGACAGCAAATATACTTCTTCTAACAGGTAACTAATAAGAAAGGAAGTTATAGTTACTCAGATCTTAGTTAAATGCACTGGCTAAATATTTATTCAAGAATGACCTGATTTTATTATCAACAATGTAAATGAGAATAGTTTTTACCTTCCTCAATTTGTAGATTAGGAAACTGGTAACTCAAATATTTAGAAAAATGCATGAAATCAAACTTGTAATTCTTTGTGTTGAATTGAGAGTGTATTATATTTTTTATAATAAATAGATAGCAAATAAAGAGAGTATTATAAATCCAGCCAATATTGGGATGTCCCTGGTCTAGTGGAGGTACTGGGTTAATGATATGTAGCGGTAAGGGAAATTGTCTCTGAAAGGGAGTCTTTAAAATATCTGCCTAATGAGAAAGACTTGATTGTGAAGTGCCATTGGGATAGATGCCCTCAATAGAGGGGAAAAGCAAAGGGCAGGAAGAGTTTGAATGTGAGATGTGAGAAAGAAAGGATGCCAAAATGAAGAATAATAGATTTTTGGCCTAACTAAATGATGGAATACTGGTATTATATATTGAGATAAGGAAGACTGGAGGGGAGAGAAATGCAAGGAAAGTAAAAGAATAAACTCATAAATCCAGCAAATGCCTGTATATTTAGTAGGATCAGGGAAGGATTTTATTGTTTCGTTTAAAAAAATCAATAAATTAATGAATCATAAAATGTTATTAACATTACATAGCAAGATAATATATATATCATATTATGTGGGAACCAGCTAAAGTTCTAAAACTAAATATAATCATGGCTAAACACCTTCATGTTCTAATGCTATTACAGAAGAGTGGCTAAACATTCTTAACATGTTGCTAAGCATGCTAAACATTGTTCAGAGCTTAACAATGGATGACCAAGGTAGTCCTTTGACTTACCACTTTACTTCATCAGAATGGGCATTAGTTTCCAGAGATAATTAATTTATGCTATAAATTGTTAACTTATTGCCTTATTGCAATGACTTGTGGTTTTTCCTCTGCACCAGTACTGGTTCACCAGTTAAGGGAAAGAAGATGCTAAATAAATATCATCTGCAGAGCATGATGGTGTGTGAACATATGGTAGATTAGCATTTCATTCTCCAGATGGCTACTTAGTGAACTGTAGAATCACAACATCCACCCTGGTGGAACAGAGCAGAGTGTAGTAGGAGAGATCCTCAGATATTTTGGCATGTGTCATCTGCAATTTGAGGAATCATAGTGAATGGTGTTGTCTTCTTGCCTGTGGAGAATTCAAATATGGGGGGATAAACAGTGCAGTACAAACAGTAACAGCTTAATGAACAATATACAGTCATGCACTCTGCACAAAAGAATAAGGTATGATTAAGAGTCAAATGATGCAAATATCTTGTATATAGTACAGCATGAAAATATTAATCAAAGCAAATTTTTGTAGCTATATTAACATCAGATTCAGTAGATATTTAGGCCAGTAGAGATACAATATTATGTAATTTAGAAAACTTGATTTCATCATTAAGATATAAAGATTATGAATTTACAATTCTGATATAGTAGAAACTGCTGCTGCTGCTCCTAAGTCGCATCAGTCGTGTCCGACTCTGTGCCACCCCACAGACGGCAGCCTAACAGGCTCCTCTGTCCCCGGGATTCTCCAGGCAAGGATACTGGAGTGGGTTGCCATTTCCTTCTCCAATGCATGAAAGTGAAAAGTGGAAGTGAACTCGTGCAAAAACTGTCTAGAGAGAGGTGATAGTTGTAAAGTATATGTTAGAAAAGAAAATAGCTGAAAATTAATAAGCTAAACATCAATTTCAATAAATTATTTTAGAAAGATAAAAAAATTAGCAATCATAGTGAAGTGAAGTCGCTCAGTCATGTCCGACTCTGTGACCCCATGGACTGTAGCCAATCATAGTCAACAATATATTATACACTTAAATTTTGTTTAGAGGATAGTCCTATGTTGAGTGTCTAATCACAATAAAATGCAGTTTAATAAAATCACAATTGGAAACTGTGCTAAGTAAGAACTCTCCAAACAAATTATTTTTTATCTATTCTACCAACATGTATTTCAAGATGCCAATTTTACACAAATTCTCCCACAGAATAGAAGTTAGGAAATGCTGAACAATTCATTTTTAAAGCTATCATAATGTTCATACCACAACCTGATCAAACATTAAGATAAAGGAAAAAGACAGACTACCTCACTTATTGGAATAAGGTAATATCTTAAAAAATTGTAATTCAAGTGTGTTACAGTTGAATTCATACTTTCTTTAAGATGTATGACTATTGCATAACAATGTTGAATTTATTCTGGGGATGCAAGATTGACTTAATATTTCAAAAAAAGTATGGTTTGCCACATTAACACAGTCAAAAAGAAATCAACCCCTTGAGTAGCAGCAAAATTATAATGTATTCAAAATTCATTAAGTTAAATATAGAGAGATATTTATTATTGACTATCAAGAAAATCACAGTAAATGGTGAAATGTTGAAATCATTTCCTTTGGAGTCAAATAAAAGACAAAGGCTACTATAACCACTTTTAGTACCATTGTGCAAAAGCAATAAAGCAAGAAAAAGAAAGATGAAAATTGAAAATGAAGCAAAAATAGTATCTCATTATCTGAAGAGAATATAAATGGGCTTTTCAATGGTGCTGAGATGTTTAGACTTCTATTCAAAAAGAAATAAAGCTTGATGTCTAATTCAAACATATGCAAAACTGTATTTCAGTTGAATTATAGTACTTAGTAAGAAAGGGTAATATATAAAGCCTAAGGAAATAATGTGGAAGATATGTTTATGATCTCAGAATGGAAAAGTTTTCTGAAATAGGCAACAAATATCATTCAATAATAAAAGAGATACATAATATTAGCCTAAATGAAATTGAGTTTCTCCTCACATACACACACAAAAAAAGCACAGGAAAACAAAGATAAAGTAGATTTTCAACATATAGTTTTAAAACTTTTTTTAAAATAAAAAGACAAAGAATTATGTGAAAACAAAGAGTTTGTTTCCAGAATATTTCTTTTGAACTCCTTCAAATAAATAAAGAAATACAATCAATCCAGGAAAAGAATAGAAAAGTTATTTTAACAATCATTACATAAAAACAGAATAGCCAAATAGACAATATACATATGAAAAATTGCTAAACATTTCTAATATCAAGGAAGCAAATTAAAGTCACAAAAATGTACATTAGATATGTTGCTAAAGTTTAAAAATTGCTGAAAATTTAAATATGACAAGGATATAATTGGATAAAATCTCAAAATCAGAAATTGATAAAATAACTTTGAAAAATTTCTTAAAAATATCAACTGAAGCCTGACATAAGCATAAACTATGACACAGCAAATGCCATCCATAGGTAGGTGCCTGAGCAAAAAGCAAATTTGCATGTACCAAATAATACACACAAGAATATTCTCAACAAAGAAATTTTTAAGAACGCCAAGCTAGAAACAGCCCAGTCATCAATGGCAATGAACAAACCAATCACTTATAATGTATTTATGTAATAGAACGGAGAAGGCAATGGCACCCCACTCCAGTACTCTTGCCTGGAAAATCCCATGGATGGAGGAGTCTGGTAGCCTGCAGTTCATGGGGTCGCTAAGAGTTGGACACGACTGAGCGACTTCACTTTCACTCTTCACTTTCATGCATTGGAGAAGGAAATGGCAACCCACTCCAGTGTTCTTGCCTGGAGAATCCCAGGGACGGGGGAGCCTGATGGGCTGCCGTCTATGGGGTCGCACAGAGTCGGACACGACTGAAGCGACTTAGCAGCAGCATGTAATAGAATACTGTGGAACAGAGGTTACCAAACATTTTCTGTAAAGAAACAGTCAGTAAGTATTTTAGGCTTTGGGAAACAATGTGTCTAACTTAGTTATTCAGCTGTTCTCCTGTAGCATGAAATCTGATATGGACAACACATAAATAGGTGGTTGTGTTTGTGTTCTACTAAAACTGTATTTCCCTTAATTGGAAGGCTAGAATTGGTCTAAAGTCAGTAGTTTGACAGTTTTTACTGTAGAGAAACAACAATGACAACAACAAAACTGCAGCTAAATACAATATCATTTTCACAGAATTGAGACATAGAAAAAAATAACAGATCAAAATGCTAATAAAAAGAAACCAAGCTCCTTGGGAAATGACATATTTTAGAACTGAAGAAGGGAATTACAAGATAAACCTGAGCATCTCATAGTTGCAGAAAGCACAAAAGTGCTTAAAAAATAAAGCAATGATGGAGTGGTAGATAAAGGTACACAGATGCTGACTGAACAAGCTTTCCATGACTAAAACTGGAAATACTTAAGGAACATAAGCAACAACAACAAAAAAACCAGAGTATTGGATTATAACCCAGAATATGAAATTAAATGTCCATGAGTCCATACTGATACAAATAAATTCTTGAATAAATAAGTGGAAGATAAGAACCAAATCACCCATGCAGAAGAGTTCAAAATAATTCACATCATGGCCACTAATGAGATGCTGCATAACTCCCTTCTCCTTAAATGTAGGCTGCACATAATAACTTTCTTCCAAAGCATACTTTATAAAAAATGGAGTAAAAAAGAAACCTGAGAAACAGTACTTCTGCAGGTGAGCAAGCCTAACATCATCAGCAATAAATCAGAAAAAGAAGAGTTTTAGATACGACTCTCCTAATGCTGTAGTAGCATGAATACTGGACTCAGGACTTCTTTCTTTTTAATTAATTAATTTCAATTGGAGGATGATTACTTTATAATATTGTGATGGTTTTTGCCATACACTGACATGAATCAGTCATGGGGGCACATGTGTTCCCCCATCCTGAAACTCCCTCTCACCTCCCTCCCCACCCTATCCCTCTGGGTTGTCCCAGAGCACTGGCTTTGAGAGCCCTGCTTCATGCATCGATCTTGTACCTGTAATCTATTTTACATATAGTAATATACATGTTTTAATGCTATTCTCTCAAATAATCCCACCCTCACCTTCTCCCACAAAGAAAGGAAAATTGAGAGATGTGATTGGAATCTTCACTCAGAGTGGAGTTGAAAGTGCTATAGCCCAGTTATCTGTCTACTGCTTTTTATTTATTTATTTTTTAATATTAAATATAAAAAGTAAAATTTTATTGGAAAAAACAGTTTTCATCAGACTTACTAAATTAAGATGCATCTATTTCCTAAAATAGATGGCAATCCTCATGAACATTAATCTCATTTTATAATTATTGTTGTTACAGTTGTTGTACACACTATGAAACATTTTTCATGAAAACTAAAGGAACTTTATCATAGTAATGTCCGTTACCGAGCTCCTTCTGATAGGGTAATCTATCATCAAAATGATTTTTAATGATCTAACTTTTTTGTTGTTGTTTATTTTATTTTATTTTTTAACTTTACAATATTGTATTGGTTTTGCCATATATCAACATGAATCCGCCACAGGTATACACATGTAGAAAGATGGTAACAATAACCCTGTATACGAGATAGCAAAAGAGACACTGATGTATAGAACAGTCTTTTGGACTCTGTGGGAGAGGGAGAGGGAGAGGGTGGGATGATTTGGGAGAATGGCATTGAAACATGTCTACTGCTTTTTATTAGCAGTTGCTCCCATGTCTTGGGGTGGAGGAGAAATTGACATCTTACAAACTGGGTCAAAAAGCTGGGTCAGGGACTGTGTTCACCTTGGAAATGTCCCATTTAACGTCTGAGGCATTTGCATCTGGTGTGGGAACTAAGCAGTGGACTCCTGACAGGATGTGATGTGAATGGCACTTCACCTCTATGGTCTTCCTTTTCAAGATCCATAGCCCCAGTCCAATAACAAGAAAACAAAACTGAGGACCATTATGCAATGTACCTGACCAGTACTCCTCAAATCTGTCAAGGTGATCTACAACTGGGAAAGTCTGAGAAATTATCTCAGTCTAGAGGAGCCTAAGGAGAGACATTATTACTAACTATAACATGGTTTCTTGGATAGGGTCCTGTTACAGGAAAAAAAAAAGACTTTAGGTTAAAAAAGAAATATAAGTTGGAAATTTAATTAATAATTATGTGTTAAAATTGGCTTACAGCTGTGATAAATATATCATACAGTGTAAAAATCTAAAGAACACGAGAAAGTGGTTACAGGGTATATAGGGACTATCTGCAACTTTTCTGTAAATATAAAATTATTTTAGATATAATAGAAAATATTCTATTTTTGTAATATAAATTTACTAAAATATGTATTTCATAATTCCATTTGTATAAAGTAAAAAAAAAGCACTCAAAGCCAAACTATAATGCTTAGATATGCATGCCTGAATGGTAAAATATAAAGTAAATAAGAAAGTGATTTTTCTTATAGTCAAATTAATAATTACCTTGTGAAAAAGAACAGAAATTGTGAAAGAGAATAAAATGTACTTTTTAGATACTTGTAGTGTTCTATCGTTTGACCCGGGTGGTGGTAGCAATACATTTGCTTGTAGTAAATCTTTGAGCTGAATGTTTTTGCATGTTTTCTATATTTGTACTCTATCTATCTGTACAGTCAGAAATTGTTTCACCAACATCAGGGAACTCTGTGGAAAAGAGTCCTTTCAAAGACCTTCCAAGGTAAGTCTGTCATATGATTCACAAGAACTAAAATGTGAAGGCCTTTCACACAGACCTTGAACAAGAATCACACAGCATTGAGCAAGATTATAAGAATATCATTTATGTGGACTCCTTTGACTCCTGTTTATTTCCTCCCCTCAGTCCTAATCATGGGAGGAGCAATTCATAGAAGAGAAAAGAATACAGGTAGAGCAGACTGAAAGAACAGGCCTTGTGCCCTTTCCCATTGGGGAAAGGGGTTTCCAATTATGGACCCACCTTTTGCTGGGGAAAGGGAAAATATTTAAATTGAATGCAAGATTGGTATTTTAAAATTAGGCCTCAGAATACTGTTTAGGACTCATGTTCCAAGAGATCCACACCTGTTATTGGCAAGATTTTAGGAGGAGAAATTTCCACAGCATGTTTAATTAGGTAAAATTCAAGCCTTTTCTGTTTGTAAATTCACCCCACTACCAATTTCATTGCAATATAATCTGAAACACGTAGTTTGGCTTAAAACAAAGAAACATGCACACATATGTCTATTTTTAAAGGTAGAACCTGATGATGAAATTTGTTTTCTTTCCTTCATAAACCACACACGTAATGCATTTTCTATTATATTTTTTCTGTATCTGGTTTCTTCAAAATCTGAGCAAAATTTCAAAAAAATTAATAAACTTAGCAATTACATCTTAGTACCAATTTCTTGTAGATGTTTCTCATATCTTTTTCTCATAAGCACTTTCTGCTTTACAATTCATATGTCATTAGATAAGTTATTTATAACAACTCATATTTGTCAAATATTTCCAAAGCTTTCAAGTAGATTTTCATTAATGATAGCTTTCTTGTATTAACCTCTCTGCTTTTATAATGTGTATTGAGATCATAAACCTATTTGAGAACAAATATCAATGACACTTGACAAGTTTTCAATTAACTAGTATGAAAGAAGTATTCTAGGCATATGTTAGCATGTGTTATGAAGTTAATGGACACTAAACAAATTTAGCATGTTAGAAGTTAGAAGTTAGAGTGAGTTTCCAGTGGTGATGTCATGATACAGTTTGATATAGATCTCTGGCTGTTTGGAAGGAGGTCTCAGACTGTGTGCATAAAGTTGATTGATGCTGGCATATATGTATTAAGCTACAAGAATGAATGAGATTACCCAGAAGGAAAAAATAAAATGAAGAAAATCTAAGGCAAAGCACTGAGGAATTGCAGACACTAGAATTAGCAAAGAGGATGCAAATCAGGAAAGTAGAAAGAAAGCAGGGTGTGAAGTGAGAATAAATCCAGGGAAATTTATATCCACTAAATGCAGAGAGATTATGCTGAGAAGGAGATGTATGTCACCTGGGAAGAATGTGCCTAAGACTCTGAATATGGTGTAAATTGAAGTGGCCATTGGATTTAACAATTTGAGATCCTTTGATGATTGGGATCAGAGTGTTCAGTGTCCTTGTGAAGATATGAGTCAGATGATAAAAATATGGAAAGATAATGAGAGGGGCGGAAGTTGAGATAGCAGTATAATCTACATTTCCAAGCCATTTTCATGTGAAGAGAGTGGCTAGGAGAGGATAATGAGAAATATTAGGTACATAATATTAGAATATTAGAAATATTAGGTACATAATTTTAGAATGATGATACACAGAAAGGACCAAGTTGAAAATGTATAAAAGAACATGAACAGTGAAAGAAGAAAAAACTTTGTTAATATAAAACATGAGACATGTTTAATTCCTAATAACACCAGGTAAATGTGTGGATAAGCACACATCCAAAGGACCAAAAACTTTTTTGGGGGAGAAATTCTAAGAGTCCTTAGTCAATGGTTGCTATTTTATCCATAAAGGACAAAACAGTGTCATCAGGTAAAAGCTGGTGTATAGGTCTTATCAGTGGTGACCAGAGGATATATAAGTTTAACCGCAGATGATGAGAAATTGATAAAATTGCTTCTTCAGAGATTGAAAATAAGCTCTCAGGAAATATTTTAGAGCTTGCATTATTTAATATCTCTTTGGGTTTTGATGTCATATATCTAGAGTGAAGCATTCATCTATTTTATATAAGTTTTTCCTGTAAAGTTCAACCATTCAGGTTCAAGAAAAGAGAAAAAAAAATATTTGGTTCCATAAAGGATATGGCTTTTGCCATGATAGAAATTTGTAGATATTGGTTAGGCGGAGATTTTGCTGATGGACCAAAAACTCTTAATCTGTAAAATAAAGGCAGCAGAATGTATTGATGGATTGTGAGTTTTTGGCAGAGCTACTGGACTGGTGTTAATATTAAATGTTTAACAATGAAATGCTTTTAGACAGTCTTACTACTCCGTCAGTCAATTCAGTTGCTCACTCGTGTGTGACTCTTTGCAACCCCATGGACTTGCAGCATGCCAGGCTTTCCTGTCCATCACCAATTCCCAGAACTTGCTCAAACTCACGTCCATTAAGTTGGTGATGCCATCCAAACATCTCATCCTCTGTCGTCTTCTCCTTCTGCCTTCAATCTTTCCCAGCATCAGGATCTTTTCTAAGGAGTTAGTTCTTCGCATCAGGTGGCCAAAGTATTGGAGCTTCAGCTTCAGCATCAGTCTTTCCAATGAATATTCAGGATTGACTTCCTTTAAGATTGACTGGCTTGATCTCCTTGCAGTCCAAGGGACTCTCAAGAGTCTTCTCCAATACCACAGTTCAAAATCATCATTTATTGGTGCTCAGCTTTTTTTATGATCCAGCTCTCACATCCATGCATGAAAACTGGAAAAACCATAGCTTTGACTAGACAGACCTTTGTCAGCAAAGTAATGTCTCTGCTTTATAACATGCTGTCTAGGTTGGCCATAGCTTTTCTTCCAAGAAGCAAGTATCTTTTAATCTCACAGCTGCAGTCACCATCTGCAAAAATTTTGCAATAAGAAAATAAAATCTCTCATTGTTTCCATTGTATCCCCGTCTATTTGCCATGAAATGATGGGACCAGATGCCATGATCTTCATTTTTTGAATGCTGAGTTTTAAGCCAGCTTTTTCACTCTCCTCTTTCACTTTCATCAAGAGGCTCTTTAGTTCCTCTTCGCTTTCTGCCATAAGGATGGTGTTATCTGCATATCTGAGGTTATTGATATTTCTCCTGGCAATCTTGATTCCAGCTTGTGCTTCATCCAGCCCAGCGTTTCTCAATATGTACTCAGCATATAAGTTAAATAAGCAGGGTGACAATATACAGCCTTGACGTACTCCTTTCCTGATTTGGAATCAGTCCATTGTTCATGTCCAGTTCTAACTGTTGCTTCTTGGCCTGCATACAGATTTATCAGGAGGCAGGTAAGGTCTGGTATTCCCATCTCTTTAAGAATTTTCCACGGTGTGTTGTGATCCACACAGTCAAAGGCTTTGGCATAGTCAATGAAGCAGAAGTGGATGTTTTTCTGGAATTCTCTCGCTTTTTTTATGATCCAGCAGATGTTAGCAATTTGATCTCTGGTTCCTCTGACCTTTCTAAATCCAGCTTGAATATACGTTCTCAGTTCATGTGCTTTTGAAGCCTAGCTTGGAGAATTTTGAGCATTGCTTTTGTAGTGTGTGAGATGTGTGCACTTGTAATACTCCGTTCATGGGGATATGTGTGCATGTGTGTGCTCGGTTGCTCAGTCATGATATGTGGATATAGGTTTACCAAATTCACTTTTTAGGACATAAGGGAAAAACTATTTATTATTCAAATATCTTGTTCCCTTGTATTTAGATTGATACCAAAATACAACTTTTGGTAAATAGGTCATGAATGAGTATACAGGTACTTAAAACCAGTGATTGTTTGAGTAATTTATTGAAGAGAATGTTAGTCAGCTGAGATCAAGAGAAAGATGCCACAGAATACTTAGAAACTTAAATGTTGCTATCATAGGTTTAAAGATTAATTTGGGGTCATAGATTGATATTGAAAAGTAAGAATATTGCCAAAATAATGTTTGGTTTGAAACAGCCCTTCTTAATTTGTCCATATTCTCTCTTCTTGGTCTAATCACAGCTTCTTCTGCTTCTGACTTTGTGTTTCCATCCTTTTTTTCTACAGGCAGCTTTTAGCTAAATGCACTGTTACGTCTAATTTCATGAGTCACTAAGATGAGTCTCTTAAATTCAGAGTATGAAAACTAAATGAAATCTTTTGTTTCTTGCATGCTTAGTTTCCCTTCCACAACAAAATTTCTACAAACAATTAGTTCTTTTTTAAAAATAAACACAAACTATCACTCATATATTCAGGTTCAGTGAGTTCTAAGGCCCAAGTGAAACATTATTTTGGATCTGGATTCTGCATTTTTAGCAGAATCTCCTTTCATGGAGGAAGACAGATCATTCTAGTATTGCTCATACTATTAATTAAAATGCTATCAGATATGTAACATTTGAAGGAGACAAATGGAAGAACATTTAAAAATAGTCCCCTACATTGAGCCTTTTGGGGTCAGTCTTCATAAAGATAATCACATGACATATTTAGAGATAGAAGATCCGGGAGTGTGGATTTGGTACATATGTCATCCTATAAAATTACTGTCA
The DNA here is from genome assembly GCF_032452875.1 of Bos javanicus. Classification (NCBI taxonomy): domain Eukaryota; kingdom Metazoa; phylum Chordata; class Mammalia; order Artiodactyla; family Bovidae; genus Bos; species Bos javanicus. The sequence continues at coordinate 78,948,976 of NC_083876.1, read as the reverse complement.
AAAGGGAAGATGAGAATTACAAGAAAAATAAACCAAAATAATTTCAGAAAACAGTTATCTCTCCCAAGATCCTAGGCAGTCACTCTAGAGTTTCCTGGCAGCATAAAGCAGCAGGAGCCAGCTAATGAGGCAAGTCATCCGTTATCATTGCTGTGCTTAGCCTGATTTAGTTATCTGAATCAAAATGACAGATTCAGGAGGGAGGCTCCTGGGAACTTGACTGAAAATGTTATGTTGATGTAACCATGCATTGATCAGTCTAGTGGAGGGCTTCTCAGTTTCCATGCCAACAATAAAAAGAAGCAAAAAATAGCAGGTTAAAGGGCATGCTTTAGGAAAACGGATATTGGGCAAGATATTTTCTTTATAAACAGGCTGAGTTAAACATTGAAATAAGCTTCATGCCCTGACCAACCTAGGGCTTCTCAACACATAAGAGGTTTTATAAAGTAATTTCAGCTTGTCAGGAACAATTTTCCTCTTTCCCTTTAGGATTACTTATAACTTTAGCTTTTGCAACTATAACCCATGTTATTGGCAGCCTATTAACTTTATTCCAGTGTGAATACTGCAAGAATTAACTCTTTCTGTCCTTTCCTAATCCTGTGCTGTGCTCCACAGCCAGTAGTAGAGAGATGTTTTTAAAGTGCATTTGACATGCTAGGCATGGATTTAAGAAGCTTGATAAAAAAGGTACTAAAAATAAGAAAAAGAAAAGATCCAAATTACCTGAAGGGAATACATGCTGTTGACAAATGGCTCTGTCTGCTAACCCCCAGTTTGAGAAAGATTTTTGATATTTTTGATAGTGGGCTAGACAGATTTTTCTTGTCGTGGGCAAACTATCAACATTCAGAAAATAGCATAGAGGGTACATTAAAAGCCACATATGATGAAGAAAAGATTGCTCTTCTAAAGATAGAATAGCTCATTGCCCAAACCTCATTCAGTCAAAGTTATCAGAATTGAAAATGGCTTGTAAAAGAGAGGGGTTTTTTTGGACATGTGAACATGTTATCATTCTAGGATATGAATAGAACCAAGAATAGAGAAACCCACACACATTATTCCATTTGATGTGCCTGGTTTATTTTATGCAGAGCACAAATACATAAAAGATCTTTAACTATTCCCCTGGAGTCATTTAAGTTGATTTGGGCATCACAAGTTTTCTAAACTGATTCAATTTAACGCTTTTTAAAGATCCAGGTTTCTTGGTTTTTCAAGTAGCCTTTCTACACCCCAAAACAAAATGCTCAGCTATATAAATGAATAAAATAAGGACCTGCAGGAAGCCAATATCCTAATTTTAACCATATACTAGGACAAAAAAAAAGAATTTATCTGTTTTATTCAAGTTTTTCCTTCTCTCTTAAATGAGAACTCTACCTTTGTTAGTGACTTTTGTCTGGACTGTTGATTCAGTGTTTAGTCTATGCTGAGCATAGTTATGAGGATAAGCAGGCAGTACTTCATCTATTATCATATCTTTCCAGGAAATCCTTCATAGAGGATACTAGTAGGTCCTGACTTCCCAACATCAGTCATAGCTCAGCAGTCTTCCAGCTGTCCTCTAAATACCCCTAAAAATATTCAGACTTTTGGGAAAATACCAGAGCAAAAAGAGTGGTCTGAAAGCCTGAGGTGGGACAAATAGAACCTGGGTAAGTTATATTCTGTGTTCTGCTCTGAGCACAGATTTCACTGTTGTGATCTGCGTTGACTGCTGAAGCCCAGCTCCTCAGATGCCACTTCCATTTACATGCTGTAAGAAAGGTTCATGCATCCGTTATCATGCAGATGAGGAAGAAGAACTGAAAAGTCCTATCATGCTTCTGTCCATTGAGTAGAATTTTAAAGGCTTGCTCTTCTCCTATCAAGGTCATGATGTTTTCATTGTTCTTCTTTCTTTTTTCTTTCCCTCAGTGTATTTAGCTAGCAGTTTCAATGGCACCCCACTCCAGTACTCTTGCCTGGAAAATCTCATGGATGGAGGAGCCCGGTGGGCCGCAGTCCATGGGGTCATGAAGAGTCGGACACGACTGAGCGACTTCCCTTTCCTTTACCTTCCTAACACTCTTTTACTCAGATTTTTAAAATACAATCCTCTACTTTTTCTTTGAAATTCCCTATGACATAAGGCCTTTCTCAAGAAAGGCCTTTATCACATCTATACAATTGTTAAAATATTAATTAAGCATATATTCAGGGAGGGGACTGAGGAATATTGTAGTTTTTTTTTCCTTGCCCATGAAGAACAATCCATTAAGTGAGCTAAGAACCACATATAATAAGTTATAATACAGGAAATTATAAAATAATGGGAAGAATAAGATAAAAGATACCATAGCTGAGTTCCCCTTGGATGCTTATCAAAACCAGGAAACATCAGAGCAAGATTCAAGCTATAGTAAACAAGCCTTGGAGGTAGCTGATTCTTCATAGAGCTTGTCACATAATGCAGTGAACTTAAGCGCCCGCTGCTGCTGCTGCTGCTGCTGCTGCTACATCACTTCAGTCATGTCTGACTATGTGTGACCCCATGGACGGCAGCCCACCAGGCTGCCCCATCCCTGGGATTCTCCAGGCAAGAACACTGGAGTGGGTTGCCATTTCCTTCTCCAATGCATGAAGGTGAAAAGTGAAAGTGAAGTCGCTCAGTCATGCCCAACTCTTAGCGACCCCATGGACTGCATCCTACCAGGCTCCTCTGTCCATGGGATTTTCCAGGCCAGAGTACTGGAGTGGGGGTGCCAAGGAGGTCAGCTATCAATTAGGGAAGGAATAAACACAATGCTGCATACCCAGAGCTCCCAGTAGCCTTCATAGGAATTCTTAATTTTTGACAGATCATCAAATAGTACAATTTAAAATTTACATCTCTTCTTGTCTTTGATTTTTATAGAGAAGAGAGATCTCTGAACTTCAACAATCCCTTTCTTAATCCTTTCATCAAATGATTTCCAAAGGAACACTTCATTTTCTTTTCTGTAACACTATCTTCACTCTTCCCATTCTGTTGTCTTCCCTAATGCCTTTTTTACACAATCTGTAAAAACAAGAACAAGCTTTGTCTTTTCTTTCTATGGAAGATTAATCGGTTTTTCCTCTTGGAGTTCCTAGTCAATGATAAATTAGAGATCAAGCTGAAAAAGTGTTGTAATACGGACATTTTGAAAGAATTCTAGCTGGAATCTCCACAGATATCGGCAAGACCAAAACAACACAAACTTTCAATAATTTTGAATTTATGCAGAAAGATTTTATAGAGCCACCTGCCTGACTAAGATGGCGATGAGGCTTCATTGTTGTAAGTTCCCAGTAGCTTCCTGCTCCTTGTGATAACTTTTAAAACCATCATATTTTATCATCAATACATTTCATCTGCTATGTATTTAAAAATATTCTAACCTTGACACTAATGTTCTAAACACTGTACAGAAATCACACACCCAAAACACAAAATAGACTGATCAATACTAGTTAAGTGAAATTTGAATTCTTGTTTAGCTTTAGATTTATCTTAAGAGAAACAAAGCTATCAAAAGTTCAATGGAAAATACTTGAATTTTCAAATGTGAACAGGGTAAAGAGCTTCTTATTTAAAAAACAAGTCCAAAAAACCCAAAACAAAGCAAGCAAAATAAACGAGGAGCCAGTTTGATTTAAAAAGGGGGAGAAGACAAGTGCATTCCTTGCCAAATAGGAAACCTTCAATGGGAAATATGCAAACTGTTAAGTGAAACCATTCTAGATCTGGGAGAATACTTGCCCACAGTTTCTTTGCCTCTTTCTTACCTTCTTTCTTTTCTTTCTTTCTCTCTTTCTTTTTTCTCTTCCTTTTCCCTCTTTCTTCCTCTCTCTCTCTCCCAGCCTCCTTTCCTTCCTTCCTTTCTTTTTTCTCACTCTTCCCTACCTCTGTCTTCTCATTCTCACTCTAGCTCCTTTTTTAAACTTTCTTTCACTCTTTAGACAGAGTAAACACTACTTTTCAAGTTTTGATAGTATTCCTGAGAAGCAGCAGCTAGCTGCTTCTATTCAGCATCCCTTCTTCCCTGGAAGAAAAGCATGAAGTTCTTCAGTGAAGCAGTAGATGAATATATAATCTTGGTTTATAGATGCACAGATGTACTTTAAACCAGTTAGCTCTTTTATTGTTATATTTGTCATACTCTCAAGGAAGGCATTCTCTGGTGGCCCAGCAGTAAATAATCCACCTGCCAATGTGAATCCCTGGGTCAGGAAGATCTGCTGGAGAAGGAAATGGTTACCCACTCTGGTATTCTTGCCTGGGAAATCCCATGGGCAGAGGAGCCTGGCAAACGTCCATGGGGTCACAAAAGAGTAGGACACAACTTGTTCTGTCCCACAACAATAACAACAACAACAAATCCAAAAGGATATTAAATTATTCTACTATATGTTTGAAATGTTTGCAACTTAGTAGTCTTTACTTTTTTTCTTTCTTTTATATCATGTGAAAATATAGACATCTTACCTTATAGCATCAATAAACCCTAATGTAACAGAGAAGGCCTTATTGAATTACACAGGAGTGTAACTATTGATTCTCACTTTTCTAGGATTTTGCATGGGGATCCTTGAAGTTATGGATACTTGAAGTTAAGTTTGACTTTTTTTCCTATCGCCTTATCCAAATGCTAAAAAAATGGCAATATTCTTTCTTCAAGAATGTATTCAGTTGCAGCTTGAATCAACATCTAATTTCGAATATGATAGCTTAAATATACTGCTGAGTTGGCATTCCTTTCTGTATGCTAGCCACTCCTTGTAAAAAAGAGACATTTGTTTTTCTTAAATTGCTCCCATGCTTGTTAACTCCTCAGATTCAATCTAAGAATTCATGTTTTGTATTCAGTATTTTAAGAGTGGAAAGGAAAAACGTCCTGACAGATTATTTTTCCTTGGAGGACTTTGGTTTAAGTCTTTATGCAAAAAGAATACTAGATTAATGATAACCGAGAGGCAAGGAATATTCTTTCTGGTCTCTGAGCAGTGAAAATGACACATGATAGCATGTGGTGTTATGCAGACTCCTCAAATCCCAGCAGAATTTCAAAGACTTGAAGCCAGCAGTGTATTACTTTTCCTACTGCATGAATGTCATTTTAAGTATTCAAACTTGATAATCTTCTACTGAGAAACACCATTTTAAATCTTTCTTTCATCCTCATGGGTAAAATAACCAAAATACAGCAAGGAGAAAAAAAAATTTGGGGGAAAAATGTGGAACCCAAATTGTACTGCAATATTATGTTTTAATGTATACTATATTATGTTTTAATAGAAATATGTTACATATTTTATATATTTATGTAATTATATGTAAAGTTACATATTCAGTTAGAGCCCAAAATATTTTGAAATATTATCTAACCATTTATGGTGAATCAGTCTCATATAGCAAGTTTTGTTGTTATCTAGTTGCTAAGTCTTGTCCAGCCTTTTGTGACTCCATGGACTGTAGTCCGTCAGACTCCTTCTGTCAATGGAATTTTCCAGGCAAGAATAATGGAGTGGACTGCTATTTCCTTCTCTTGGGATATTCCCAACCCAGGGATCGAATCTTCGTCTCCTGCATTGCAAGAAGATTCTTTACCAATGAGCCACCAGCGAAGCCCAGCAAGCAAGCTTAGCTGTTGGTTTTCATCTTGTACAATGAATGTGACCAGGTTATAGTGACTAGTGGAACATTAAGAAGTCTTCTAGTACTTATCTGTGCTCCAAGAGAAATGGTTTTAAACACCAGTTGTTTTTCACTTTCTACCAAGTTGTTAAAATTATCATCTGATTATATTTGTTTGGCTTGCCATCAAGCTTAGCACTTGTGATTGGTTAACTTATGTGTAAAATTCGTTAGCTACAATGTCCAGTTGTCTGATCAAATAGTTGTCTAGATATTGCTCTGCAGATGCTCTTCAGATGTGATTAACGTTTATAATCAGTTGACTCTGAGTAAAGCACATATTCTCTATAATGTGGGCAGGTCTCATCCAATCAGCTAAAGAAAGGCCTTAAGAGCAAAGATTGAGGTTTCTGGAGAAAAATCAATTCTTCCTCAAGGTTGAAACATAGATACACTGCCTAAATTTTCCACCTGCTGATCTGCCTTGCAGATAATATTCAGACCAAAGACTACAACATCAACTCTTACCTGAATTTCCAGTCCGCTAGCCCTTCCTACAAATTTCAGACTCACCAATCTCCACAGTCATGTGAGCCAGTTCCTTAAATCTCTCTATTGCTACTTTTGTATGTGTGTGTATATGTGTGTGCGTGTATAAATATATATATATCACTTAAATATTTGTCTTTAATTTAAATAATACAATGAATATTCCATATATTATATAAATATATAGCATAAATATATATATAATATGCACACATATATATGCATATATAAATGCAATGTGTTTTTATGTATAAAATCTACTATTGGTTCTGTTTTTCTGCAAAGCTCTGAACAGTACAGCCTACTCCCATGAGCTTTGCCATATCAGTTAAACTCTTCAGAGATACTCCTCCTTAATTAAAATCACATTCTTTACATGTACCTGAAAGACTTATTTTCATCTGATTGTTACCTACCTTTTGATATTTAGCTTCTCATAATCCCAGCCTTTATCTTATTATCTAACATTACTGACCTATTTATGGCTTCCTAAATAAATCAAGTTACTTTATTCATTCCTTCCCCCAAGAACTGATTGATATTGGATACTATTTACTCGGAAATTTGACCTCAGGAAAGCAAGGAAAATCAGAAACAATCTGATTCCTAAAGAGCTTTAAGACTACTAAGAGTATTCTTTTTCCAAAAATGTTATGGACTAGATAGCCAGAAAATCTACTACAAAATAACTAAAATGTTACATAAAATGCAATTTAGAAAAAACGACATAGTTCAGCTCAAAAAAAAAAAAAAAGAAAATTAGTAAGGCAAATCTCTAAGGCTGGAAAGAGAGAGAAAAACTAAAAGTTAGAACTGTTAGTAAACGCTAAGATTTTTGCCTGCCTTGTGGAACCTTGCCAGCCACTCTAACTAAGGGACTTGAGAATTAAGGGTTCCCACATTCAGGAGAAAAGCCTTGGGCAAATTTGAGGAGGTAGTCATAATGGAGACCTTCACATGAATCCAGAACATGTTTTGCGAAGGGCTGAGCTAAAAAAAATCTACTTGTTAGTACTGGGAGGTGGGAAGGAAACCTTTTTTGCTTGGCCTTGATCTTAATGCTAAGGGGATAAAAATGTATTTGCCAGTCTTCTATAAATATTCTTACTTGGTTTGGGGTTTCAGTGATAATGGAACTCATTAAATGAGATAATAACTTAAATCTGTTTCTCTTACAAATATCCCAGGATACCTAATAAAAAATAAATAAAGAATGTAAAAACATTTCTGGAAGGATGGAATATACAGCTCATTTTATTTCCAAAGAAAAAACCCCGAGGAACATAGAATCTTAGCATATAAAACATTAACCAGAGTTAGCAAGAGATTGACATTACCCATGCCAAAATGTCAGATACATGTAATAGGTAAAGACGGCATAAAATATATTTAATATGACAAAAATAAGATGGAATTGGAGTTTTGAGTAAATATCTATCAAATAGCCAGGAAGATGTAAAAATAAATTTAAAAAATGACAAAACAGTACAGTCATTGATACTAAAACTTCAATAAATAGTGTAAGCAGAAAGTAGACACAGCAGGAGAGAGAATGAGTGAATAAGAAGTTAAAGCTGAGAAACTACTAGGATTGCAAGCATCAAAGGAAAATAAATGTAGAAAGGGAGAAGGGTTAAGAGACATTAGAAAATGAATAAGCTAATACTCTCTATAATAGAATTCTGTACTGAAAGAATTGTAGGTTAGAGAGGCTATCTAGGGATTTACTAGAACTAATGCAAGATATGTACACTCAGGTGTCAGAATTCTGCAAAACTCCCAAAAATGTTTTAGTAGAACAGCAAAAGAAACATACCACTTATTAAAGTAGGAAAAAAAATTGCTTACTAAGTTAGATCGACAGTACATTTCTCAATGACAACACAAGATGGTAAAGGAATAATACATTCAAAATACTGAGAACCAAATTACCATTTGATGATAAGGGCAAAACGAATGCACCTATAGACAAATACAAGTTTGTAAAATCATTTTGGAAAAATTTTTGGCAATATCTAATAAATTCAACAAAAGCAAACTCAATGATGTAACTTTCACTTGCAAGCTTATACTTCACAAAATGTGTTCTTAAATGTAGTCCCCAAAGATCTGTTAAATAATGTTCATGGCAGCTTTAGATTTAGAGCCAATATTAATTGAATGCTGCTTCAAAATGTATAAATTATATAATGATATTGGGTTGCAGTATTCTATAGAGGGATTTAATTTTTCTATATTCCACTCCAAGAATTAATCTCAAAATATTAGCATATGAAATACATAGTATATAAATTTGAAAGAATGCAAAATCACTCTTGCTATTTTTGAGAAAAAGGGAAGATATTCCTGTGAAGTGGAGAGACTGCAATACTTCTGTGGGGGAATGGCAATATTTGATTTCTTGATCTGGGTAGTAATTACACAATTTATACTTTGTGAGAAATCAATTTGCTCACTTAACATCTGTGCACATTTCTGTAAAATATAATTTACTTTAAAAATTACCATAAAAAATTGGGAAGGATATTAAAAAAAAAAACATTTCTACAGTAGCAAAAAACATTGACAAGACACTTAGCCACTCCGGTAGGAAGATAAATATATTTTATTCAATGCCAAACAATGTTATGTGTCATTAGAGATTAATGGGAAAGACAACAAGAGGGCTTCAGAGACAAAATATTTTGTCTGAAGAAGCAGAATAGCAAAGAGTGGTGAAAATTCTTTCTTTAAACAAATGTATTTTAAGCACTCAGGCAACAAATACTCTTCCATGAGCACAGCCGGCAAGAGCCAATATTCTAAGACCAGACAGTTCCACCTCCCTGTATCCTGTATGCATCACTCATGCAAGATGATTTCTTGAACCCCTATGTCATCTGTGTTCTTTGTGTTAGGTAGTTATCCGAGTGCTGTTTGTATTAACTCAGTTATCTACATAGAGCTCCCAAATAGATAATACTGTAATCATTTTACATTTGAGGACACAGATTCAAATGGTTACAGAATTTCTCCAAATTAATGATTAAGTAGCAAAATCTGAATTCACATCTATGTTTTAATGTTTGATGTAGTTGCCCTGAAGATTATAGATTACTGAATGCTTCTTCTATGTTACTTACAGACTAAATGTTCATAGTGTTAGTCGCTCAGTTGTGTAGCCATGGACTGTAGCCTACCAGGCTCCTCTGTTCATGGACTTCTCCAGGCAAGAATACTGAAGTGGGCAGCAATTTCCTTCTCCGGGGGATCTTCCTGACCCAGGGATCAAACCAGCATCTCCTGTGTCTCCTGCATTGGCAGTGGGTTCTTTACCACTAGTGACCAGTATATTTTACTTTTCTATTCATGTTTTCATCTATACATCTATATATTATAAACCAGTACATATATATAGATGTGTAATTTAAAAATGATGGAAAGAAGGGTAAATATAATATCTAGAAAAATTATTACTCAGGTACAGGAGAATATGATTAGGGATGAGCACATAAACGTGTTCAATGGCATTGATGCTGGGCTGTTTTTATACTGTATAACATATAACCATCTTAAATACTTTAAAAATATTAATATATAAAAATAATATATAGTTATATATTTTCATATTAAATTAGATATCTACATGTTAACATTATATATATATATTATAAAATAGGAAATAAGATTAATTTAGTGATATTTAAAATGAAGACTTGATTTCAATGATTTATTAAATATGGAGGATAAGAAAAAATGTAATGTTTAGCATTATATAATATATTAGTTTGAGGGAATGGGCATATACTGTTCCTTTATCTTAGATGACTACTACTACTACTGCTAAGTCGCTTCAGTCATGTCCGACTCTGTGTGACCCCATAGACGGCAGCCCACCAGGCTCACCCGTCCCTGGGATTCTCCAGGCAAGAGCACTGGAGTGGGTTGCCATTTCCTTCTCCAATGCATGAAAGTGAAAAGTGAAAGGGAAGTCGCTCAGTCATATCCGACTTTTCGCGACCCCATGGACTGCAGCCTACCAGGCTCCTCCGCCCATGGGATTTTCCAGGCAAGAGTACTGGAGTGGGGAGCCATTATCTTAGACTAGTAGCTCTCAAACTTCAGTGGGCATCAGAATAACCTGAAGTCTTTGCTAGACTACAGCTTGATGACCCCACCCTAGACTTTATGATTCATTTTCTCTAGAGTGAGGCCTCAAATTTTCTATTTCTAACAAGTTTATTGATACTGCTGATGCTGCTAATCCAGAGACCTCACTTTGACAAGGACATATTTGTAGAGTGGTGAACAGATTTGAAAATTTGTTACATAATATACAGCTTTTGTCTTTAGAAAACCCCCACATTTCTTTCTATTATCCACCCAAATAATTTCTACTTAGATCAAAAGAACCTTCCCTGAGAAGCAGGTCAAGAAGAAACTCTCAGTCTTATTTATGTGCCTTCTATCCTCCCTTTGAATAATTCCTGTCTTGTTGAAAAATCTCTCTTCCCTTTTCTTTGATGATATAATGCTCTCTTAATTTATTTCTTGCCAAACCCTTTAAATCTCGTTTGGCTCTGCAGTCCCATGAATTCTTGCTTCTTTCATAGAGATTGTTTTTACTTTATAAAAGTTTTGGGGAGCTCTAATCCACTCCCATGGCTACAATTAGATTTATACTTTATACAGATAAATTCAAAATCTGTATTTACATCCCAATCTCACTTTTGAGCTTTAGACTAGTGAAGTGAATTGCTTTCCAGAGATCAGTATTTAGATACACACAAATACTTTAACCTCAACATTTTCAAAATGGATTTACCATTCCCAACAACCACCACCCCACCACACAACCCCATACACAGTCTCTAGACATCATTTCATGCTCTCTGGCCCTTCATTCCAACCACCTCGCCCTCCTTAGTAAGTGTCATCACAGATACTCATGCCAGGAACCAGGGCATCATCTATGACTCTTGTTTTCTCTCACTTTTCAGCCAATCAATTTCATTGTGATTACTTTACCACTTAAAGACACCTTAAATCCGTCTATTTAATTCATTACCCCTGACAGTTTGCTAGTCCATGCTCCATCATGCCTTCAAAGAGCCTTCTTATTTTCCTCCTGTCTGGTTTCTTTTTATTCCATCATTGGTGATAAGGTTGTCAGACAGAGTGTTCTTGGAACATAAGGACCTTTACAAACAATCTCTGTGATTCAGAGATCACACTAGTTAAGAAACATGACCAATTACCGCTTATTTATATACTTTATCCTCTTACTAAATACCAGATAGAACATACTCATCTCCAGATCTTGGAGTTTTAATCTTATCAACTGTACTGTGATGTATTGAGACATCTACATCAGTCTAGTCAAAGCTGTGGTTTTCCCAGTAATCATGTATGGATGTGAGAGTTGGACTGTAAAGAAAGCTGAGTGCCGAAGAATTGATGCTTTTGAACTGTGGTGTTGGAGAAGACTCTTGAGAGTCCCTTGGACAGCAAGGAGATCCACCAGTCCATCCTAAAGGAAATCAGGCCTGAATATTCATTGGTAGGACTGATGCTGAAGCTGAAGCTCCAATGCTTTGGCCACCTGATGAGAAGAACTGACTCGTTGGAAAAGAGTCAAGGATGCTGGGAAAGATTGAAGGCAGGAGGAGAAGGGGAAGACAGGATGAGATTGTTGGATGGCTTCACCAACTTGATGGACATGAGTTTGAGCGAGCTCTGGGAGTTGGCGACGAACAGGAAAACCTGGACTGTTGCAGTCCATGGGGTCACAAAGAATCAGACATGACTGAGTGACTGAACAGAACTGAACTGAGACATCTCATATCCAGTTTCAAATTTCCATAGGAAAAATGCCAGAAATCCTTCCTAATGCATCTGTATAAAATAGTTTCTTATATTTCTCTGTCCTACAGAATTTGTCTTCATAGAATTCATCACAATATTTAAAATTTATTCTGAAACTTAAACATAAACTTTAAATTGCTTCTAAAAAATAAAAATCAAATAATATATAAGCTAATCATATATATATGTAGAAATGCTTTTTAAGAAATCTTCCTTCACTTCTAGATTATAAGTTTCTTATTGCTAAGAACAGTGATTTTTTTTTTTTTGGCTCATCAAAAATCATAAGAAGGTGAGTAAGATATATACATCTAAACACATCCAACAAAATGGAAAACACTAAAAATGAGGGAAATATTTTAAAATATAAAAAAGAGTGAGAAAAAAATATTTTCACTGAGGAATCAGAAACTGACAATAGAACTATCAATGGCAGGTATAGACGACAATGGAATAAGATATACAAAATGCTAAGAAAAAGAACTGTCATCCAAGAAGTGTAATCTCAGCTAAAATATCACTTACAAAGCAGAGTATAATAGTCATTTTTCAGGCAAACAAAGAAGTTTCAGTCATTCAAAATAGCTCTAAAAATATCAGAAAGAAGAAATATGGTCAGAGTAGCTGCATCTGAAATACAAAAAGGAATACTGATTTTTTAATGGTGAATTTGTGTTTATATATAAATAATACTGACTGTATAACATTATATGGATAGTGTTTGAATAGTGGAGCTCTTGTTTTAATGGCTAACACGTTACATTTGTCATTCGATTTCCAATGGGTCTAATGTTTTTGGTTGAGAGAGAGGAAAGTCAAGCTACTGTATTGCCCTAGGAATTTTTATCTTAAATATAAATGAAATAACATTCAATTAGTAGAAATTGTAAGGATAAAACTTAACAAGGAAATCCTAAAGAAAAAACGAACTGAAAGTAACCATAGTAAGAAATAAGAGGCATAGGGAAGATATGTGGGAGAAATGTGTGAGAGAGAAAGTATAAATGTAGGATGAAACAATTCCAGATCTATAAACCAGAGTGCCTTTAATAGCATATCTTCAATAGAGACTAAAGAAGGAGTGTACATTGATAAATCTGCATATTAGGGTTTTATGTAATTTCTCTAGGTCAAATATCAAGCAGACACATGTCAATATGTTGAAATGGATATGCATAGTCTCTGTGTGTGTGTGTCTCTCTCTTACAAACACACATACATAGGACAATGAACCTTACTTTTGGTACCGTAGTGTGTGTGTGTGTGTGTGTATATATATATATATATATATATATATATATATATATATTTAAATTGATCACATTCTAGAACATAAAGCAAGGAACAACACACTCTAAGGGACTGGTAGCAGACATACTGGGTTTACTGAATACATCACTTGTTAAATATAATAAATAAGACAAAAAAAATAGATTTCATATGTTGAATTCTCATAAAATAAAATATGCATCTAAATAACTTATGGTTTATGTCATAATAGAAATAAAAATGCACTTTGAATTGATAGATAAAAATACTACATGCATAAATGTATGCATTACAAAAGTGTTTATAAATAAGCATATAGTCTTCATTAGGAAGAAAGAACAGTTAATATTGATTGAGCTAGTATCCAACTTAGAGTTCCCCCCAAAAGATAAGAAATAAAGAAAAAGATAACTTGTATATCATATGGAAGAAAGGAAGTAAGAGAAGAAATTAGTGAAGTAAAAATGATACATTAAAGAAAATCAACAAAATAAATATTTGGTTCCCTGGGAAGAAAAATGACATAGAGAAACTTCATATAATAATCACTTTAACAGATGAACAGCAGGAGGCAAATATTGGAAAAATTGTAAAAGGCTTAAAGCATATATTTATCAAAGGAAAAATGATAGAAATATTGTGAATAGTTTTGTGTCAGTACATTACTAATTTAGGTGAAATGAAACAGCTTCAAGAAAATTTAAATCCTCAAAATATTCTCAAGAAACTAGAATATCTAAATTGTCCTATCACTATGAAAAAGAAGACTCTCTAGCCTCAGTTCAGTTCAATTCAGTTCAGGCGCTCAGTCATGTCCAACTCTTTGCGACCCCATGAATCGCAGCACGCCAGGCCTCCCTGTCCATCACCAACTCCCGGAGTTCACTCAAACTCACATCCATCGAGTCAGTGATGCCATCCAGCCATCTCATCCTCTGTCATTCCCTTCTCCTCCTGCCCCCAATCCCACCCAGCATCAGAGTCCTTTCCAATGAGTCAGCTCTTCGCATGAGGTGGCCAAAGTATTGAAATTTCAGCTTTAGCATCAGTACTTCCAAAGAACACCCAGGACTAATCTCCTTTAGAATGGACTGGTTGGATCTCCTTGCAGTCCAAGGGACTCTCAAGAGTCTTTTCCAACACCACAGTTCAAAAGCATCAATTCTTCGGCGCTCAGCTTTCTTCACAGTCCAACTCTCACATCCATACATGACCACTGGAAAAACCATGGCCTTGACTAACCTAGAGGAGCTTAAATGCAAATTCTTTGAAATTTTCAAGAGGCAAATATTTTCAGTCTTAAATAAAACAAAGTAAATACTCTCCAACTTATATTATCTTACCAACATAACTTTGGTACCTGTTTCAGACAAGGACACTCATGAATATAGATGAAAATACTTAACCAAATATTAAACTGAATAATATAAAACCTATATATATATATAAAGCACTGTATAAATTGTTTTATTTCAGATAAGCAAGACTTAACATTAGAAAATTGGTTCATGACAATGATATTGAGAGACACATATTAAAAATTTAAAAATATAATTAAAAGATAAATGATAAATCAGGAGAAGATATTGCAAAAACTAGCTAAAAAATTATATTATTTATGTATTCTTATAGATGAAAAAATAGAAAGACATACTAATAGAAAATGTCTCAAAATTCTTAAAAATAATTTTCAAAAAACACAAATATTCCATAAGTATATAATATATATATATGTACATGTGTAAATATATTATTATATAGGAAAATTCAAAATAAAGTAACATACCATTGCATATATACCACACTGACAATATTAAAATCAGTACATTTAAGGGGAATGTGGGTGAGAAGAAAAAGCAAAATTCTCTGTATCGTCTTTGAAAATTTTCTCTAAATCTAAAATTATATGAATATAAAAATCTTTTATTTATTATTTATGGCAATGCCTCATATACAGAAAGCGAAGTTGCTCAATCGTGTCCAACTCTTTGCAACCCCATGGACTGTAGCCTACCAGGTTCCACCATCCATGGGATTTTTCCGGCAAGATTACTGGAGTGGGTTGCCATTTCCTTCTCCAGGAGATCTTCCCAACCCAGGGATTGAACCCAGGTCTCCCACACTGTAGGCAGATGCTTTACTGTCTGAGCCATGAGGGAAGTCTATACAGAAGCATTTGATAAAAGATAACCTGTGGCACGTTAATATTTTCAAGAGTTTATTTGAACATACATTAATTGGAATCAGGCTGATGATGGTGAAAAAAGAGAGTGGCAAAGCTGACTTGAAATGCAATATTAAAAAAGCTAAGATCTTGGCATCCAGTCCCATCACTTCATGGAAAATAGGGAAAAAGTGGAAGCAGTGACAGATTTTCTTTTCTTGGGCTCCAAAATCACTGTGGATGGTGACTGCAGTCGTAAAAAAAAAAAAACAAAAACAAAAACAATTGCTCCTTGGAGGAAAGCTGTGATAAACCTAGACAGCATATTAAAAAGCAGAGACATCATTTGCCATCAAAGTGTATAGTCAAACCTATAGTTTTCCTAGTAGTCATGTATCAATGTGAGAGTTGGACCATAAAGAAGGCTGAGCACTGAAGAATTCATGCTTTCAAATTATGGTGCTAGAGAAGATTCTTAAGAAACCCTAGAACTACAAAAAGATTAAACCAGTAAATCCTAAAGGAAATCAACCCTAAATATTCACTGGAAGGACTGTTTCTGAAGCTGAAGCTCAAATACTCTGGTCCCTTGAGGTAAAGAGCTGAATCGTTGGAAAAGTCCTTTATGATCGGAAAGACTGAAGGCAAAAGGAGAAGAGAGCTGCAGAGAATGAGATGGTTAGATAGCATTACCAACTCAATGAACATGTGTTTGAACAAAATCTAGGAGACAATGGAGGACAGAGGAGCCTGGTATACTTGCAGTCCATGGGATCACAAAGAACTGGACATGACTTAGTCACTGAAAAACAACAAAGAGTAAAACCAAAGCTGGTTAGGAGCCCTCCAGCAGCAAGAGCTGTGGTAGAGGTTTTTAATAGAGAAGACTAGAAGCAAAGGAACTTATTTGGTTGTCTATAGCTTAAAACATTGCCAGTTCAGTTCAGTTCAGTCACTCAGTAGTGTCCGACTCTGCGTCCCCATGAACCACAGCATGCCAGGCCTCCCAATCCATCACCAACTCCCGGAGTTTACCCAAACTCATGTCCATTGAGTCTGTGATGCCATCCAACAATCTCATCCCTTGTCATCCCCTTCTCCTCCTGCCCTCAATCTTTCCCAAAATCAGGGTCTTTTCAAATGAGTCAGCTCTTCGCAACAGGTGGCCAAAATATTGGAGTTTCAGCTTCAACATCAGTCTTTCCAATTAATACCCAGGACTGAATTCCTTTAGGATGTACTGGTTGGATCTCCTAGCAGTCCAAGGGACTCTCAAGAGTCTTCTCCAACACCACAGTTCAAAAGCTTAAATTCTTCTGTGTTCAGCTTTCTTTATAATTCAACTCTCACATCCATATATGTCTCTGCTTTTTAATATGCTGTCTAGCTTAGTCATAACTTTCCTTCCAAGGAGTAAGCGTATTTTAATTTCATGGCTGCAATCAACATCTGCAGTGATTTTGGAGCCGAAAAAAATAAAGTCAGCCACTGTTTCCACTTTTCCCTGTCTATTTGTCATGAAGTGATGGGACCAGATGCCATGATCTTCATTTTCTGAATGTTGAGCTTTAAGCCAAATTTTTCACTTTCCTCTTTCTCTTTCATCAAGAGTCTATTTAGTTCTTCTTCACTTTCTGCCATAAGGGTGGTATCTTCTGCATATCTGAGGTTATTGATATTTCTCCTGGCAATCTTGATTCCAGCTTTTGCTTCTTCCAGCCCAGCGTTTCTCATGATGTACTCTGCACATAAGTTAAATAAACAGGGTGACAATATACAGCCTTGACGTACTCCTTTTCCTATTTGGAACTAGTCTGTTGTTCCATGTCCAGTTCTAACTGTTGCTTCTTGACCTGCATAGAGGTTTCTCAAGAGGCAGGTCAAGTGGTCTGGTATTCCCATCTCCTTCAGAATTTTCCACAGTTTATTGTGATCCACACAGTCAAAGGCTTTGGCATAGTCAACAAAGCAGAAATAGATGTTTTTCTGGAACTCTCTTGCTTTTTCGATGATCCAGCGAATGTTAACAATTGGATCTCTGGTTCTTTTGCCCTTTCTAAAACCAGCTTGAACAGCTGGAAGTTCACGGTTCATGTATTGCTGAAGCCTGGCTTGGAGAATTTTGAGCATTACTTTACTAGCATGTGAGATGAGTGCAATTGTGCGATAGTTTGAACATTCTTTGGCATTGCCTTTCTTCAGGATTGGAATGAAAACTGACCTTTTCCAGCCCTGTGGCCACTGCTGAGTTTTCCAATTTTGTTGGCATATTGAGTGTCACTTTCACAGCATCATCTTTTAAGATCTGAAATAGCTCAACTGGAATTCCATCACCTCCACTAGCTTTGTTCGTAGTGATGCTTCCTCAGGCCCATTTGACTTCATATTCCAGGATTTCTGGCTCTAGGTGAGTGATCACACCATCGTGATTATCTGGGTCATGAAGCTCTTTTTTGTACAGTTCTTCTGTATATTCTTTCCACCTCTTCTTAATATCTTCTGCTTCTGCTAGGTCCATACCATTTCTGTCCTTTATTGATCCAATCTTTGCATGAAATGTTCCCTTGGTATCTCTAATTTTCTATTGTTTTCCTCTATTTGCCATACAGAAACAAATATCATATGTTAACATACATATATATAGAATTTAAAAATATGATACAGGTGAACCTATTTGCAGGGCAGGAATAGAGGTGCAGATGTAGAGAAAGGATGTGTGGACATGGGGAGAGATGGTGGGGTGGGAAAAGTTGGGAGAGTATCATTGTCATACATACACTACCATCTGTAAAATAGATATCTAATGGGAAGCTGCTGTATTGCACAGAGAGCTCAGCCCAGTGCTCTTTAATGATCTAGAGAGGTAAGATGGGTTGGGATGGAGTTAAGGCTCAAGAGCATGGGGATATATGTGTACATATAGTTGATTCACTTTATTCTACAGTGGAAGCTAATACTGCATTGTAAAATAATTACCCTCCAATTATATATATATATATATATATATATTTTTTTTTTTTAATTGTCTTATGTCAGAAAGTCTATCTGGCTCTTGTGATTGTCTGCTCTTATGTTTAATTTACTCAGATTCATGTGTATTGACTCTAGGTTAGGATTTGGTTGGCTTAGAATTCCTTGGTGGATCTGACGGTAAAGAATCTGCCACAATCCTGGAGACCCGAGTTCGATCCGTTGGTCAGGAGAATCTCCTGGAGAAGGAAATGGCAACCAACTCCAATATTCTTACCTAGAAAAATTCCATGGACAGGAGGAGCCTGGCAGGCTATAGTCCATGGAGTCACAAAGAGTCAGACACTACTGAGTGACTAACACTATCATCCACTTTTCAGTTGCAGTAAGGTGATTTTGATTCAAGATTGAGAAAGGAGTATAAGAGTATTGAGAAAGGAGTGTAAGAGTATTGAGAAAGGACTGTCTGATGTTACTCTGTTTGTTTAATCTATACACTGAGCACATCATGAGAAATGCTGTGCTGGAATAGTTACAAGTTGGAATCAAGATAAGTGGGAGAAATATGACCAACCTCAGATATGCAGATGATACCAAACTAATGACAGAAAGTAGAGGAGCTAAAGAGCTTCTTGATGAGGGTTAAAGAGGAGAGTGAAAGTGCTAGCTTAAAACTAAATATTAAAAAAAAACAAAAAAACAGATCATGGCACATGGCCCCATCACTTCATGGCAAATAGAAGGGGAAAATGTGAAAGTAGTGACAGTTTTCCCCTCCTTGTGCTTTAAAATGACTGCAAATGGTGACTGCAGCCATGAATTAGAAAACACTTGCTTCTTGGCAGGAAAGCTATGACAAACCTAGACAGTATATTGAAAAGCAGAGACATTACTCTGCCGACAAAGGTCCATATAGTCAAGGTTATGGTTTTCCCAGTTGTCACATAAGATTGAGAGAGCTGGACTATAAAGAAGACAGAGAGAGCCAAAGAACTGATGCCTTCAAACTGTGTTGCTAAAGAAGACTCCTGAGAGTCCCCTGGACAGCAAGATCAGACCAATCTTAGTTCAGTTCAGTTGCTCAGTCATGTCCTACTGTTTGCGACCCCATGAATCGCAGCACGCCACGCCTCCCTGTCTATCACCAACTCCTGGAGTTCACTCAGACTCACATCCATTGAGTCAGTGATGCCATCCAGCCATCTCATCCTCTGTCATCATCTTCTCCTCTTGCCCTCAATCACTCCCAGCATAAGAGTCTTTTCCAATGAGTCAGATCTTCACATGAGGTGGCCAAAGTACTGGAGTTTCAGCTTCAGCATCATTCCCTCCAAAGAAAACCCAGGGCTGATCTCCTTCAGAATGGACTGGTTGGATCTCCTTGCAGTCCAAGGGACTCTCAAGAGTCTTCTCCAACACCACAGTTCAAAAGCATCAATTCTTTGGCGTTCAGCCTCCTTCACAGTCCAACTCTCACATCCATACATGACCACTGGAAAAACCATAGCCTTGACTAGACGGACCTTTCTTGGCAAAGTAATGTCTCTGCTTTTCAACATGCTATCTAGTTTGGACATAACTTTCCTTCCAAGGAGTAAGCGTCTTTTAATTTCATGGCTGCAGTCACCATCTGCAGTGATTTTGGAGCCCAGAAAAATAAAGTCTGACACTGTTTCCACTGTTTCCCCATCTATTTCCCATCAAGTGATGGGACCAGATGCCATGATCTTCGTTTTCTGAATGTTGAGTTTTAAGCCAACTTTTTCACTCTCCACTTTCAGTTTCATTTAGAGGCTTTTAGTTCCTCTTCACTTTCTGCCATAAGGGTGGTGTCATCTGCATATCTGAGGTTATTGATATTTCTCCCAGCAATCCTGATTCCAGCTTGTGTTTCTTCCAGTCCAGCGTTTCTCATGATGTACTCTGCATATAAGTTAAATAAGCAGGGTGACAATATACAGCCTTGACATACTCCTTTTCCTATTTGGAACCAGTCTGTTGTTCCATGTCCAGTTCTAACTGTTGCTTCCTGACCTGCATACAAATTTCTCAAGAGGCAGGTCAGGTGGTCTGGTATTCCCATCTCTTTCAGATTTTTCCACAGTTTATTGTGATCCACACAGTCAAAGGCTTTGGCGTAGTCAATAAAGCAGAAATAGGTGTTTTTATGGAACTCTCTTGCTATTTCCATGATCCAGCAGATGTTCGCAATTTGATCTCTGGTTCCTCTGCCTTTTCTAAAACCCGTTTGAACATCAGGAAGTTCATGGTTCACAATTCTGAATGCTTTTTGAAAGGACTGATGCTGAAGGTGAAGCTCCAGTATTTTGGTCATCTTATGTGAACAGCTGACTCATTGGAAAAGTCCTTGATGCTGGGAAAGATTGAGGGAAGAAGAAGAAGGCATCACAGGGTAAGATGGCTGGATCACATCACCGATGCAATAGACATGAACTTGGGCAAACTTCGGGAGATGGTGTGGGACAGAGAGGCCTGGTGTGTTTCAGTCAGTCCATGGGGTCCCAAAGGGTCAGACACAATTAGGTGACTGAATAACATGGAGACATTAGAACAACCTTAGTCTTATGTCTCTGTGTTTAATTACCTTTATATATTCGATAAATATTTTTTCACCAAGAAATGTGCGGTTGAGGAGGTGGCATAACATTCAATAATACAAGTCTATTTGTAGTGTAAATGGTACAGTCACTCTTGTGTGTGCTTGCATGCTAAGTCGCTCCAGTCAAAGACATGACCCCATGAGTCTTCATGACCCCATGGACTGCAGCCCGCCAGGCTCCTCTGTCCATAGGATCCTCCAGGCAAGAATACTGGAACGGATTTCCATGTCCTTCCTCAGGGATCTTCCCAATTCAGGGATCAAACTCCCATCTCTTATCTTTAAAAATCCCTCTTAAAAAATGTTCTCTAATATTGGCAGACCTTGTTTTATTGTTCTTTGCTTTATTGCACTTCAGATTCTGTGTTCCTTTTTACAAATTGAATGTTTGTGGCACCCCTGTGTCCAGCAATTCAGCACCATTTTTTCAGCAACATCTCCTCATTTCATGTCTCTGTTGTCACATTTGTGGCACTTCTTGAAACCTTTGATTATTGTATTTGTTGTGATAACATGTAATAAGTCAGAGATGACTTAGCAAATGAGCAACAACATGATTATATGTGATTAGTGATGTCTGGTGTTACTGCTAAGATTTGCTGAAGGCTCAGATGATAGTAAGCATTTTTAGATAATAAAGTATTTTTAATGTATATACACTATTACTTTAGATGTACTGCTATTGTACACTTAATAGAATATAGGTTATAATAACTTTTATATGCACTGGAAAACTAGAAATTCATGTGACTTGATTTATTGACATATTAGCTTTATCACAGTGGTCTGAAATGGACACTGCAGTATCTCCAAGAAATGCTTGTGAAGTTAAACATGTAAATGCCTTAATAAGATTACTGTTTCAACTTGTGTATTTCTTGAAATTGTCTTCAAATTGAAATATACAGATTATATTAAATATATCAGAATTCTTAAAAAAATACGAATCATATATTGTCTTATAAGCAATTGTGGTTGTTCAGTCACTAAGTCGTGTCTGACTCTTTGTGACCCCATAAACTGCACCATGCCAGGCTCCTCTGTCCTCCACTATATCCTGGAGATTGCTCAAATTCATGGCCCTTTAGTTGGTGATGCTAACCATCTCATCTTCTGCCACCCCCCTCTCTGTCTTCAGTTTTTCCCAGCATCAGGATATTTTCACTGAGTTGGCTCTTCTCACCAAGTGGCCAAAGTTTTGGAATTTCAGCTTCAGCAACAGTTCTTCCAATGAATATTCAGGGTTGATTTCCTTTAGAGTTGACTGGTTTGATCTCCTTGCAGTCCTAAGGACCCTCAAGAGTCTTCTCCAGCTCCACAATTTGAAAGCATCAATTCTTCTACACTCAGTGTTCTTTATGGACCAACTCTCACATTCATACATGACTACTGGAAAAACTATAGCTTTGACTATATAGACTTTTGTTGGAAAATGATGTCTTTACTTTTTAATATGCTGTTCTAGGTTTGTTATAGCTTTCCTCCAAGGAGCAAGTGTCTTTTGATATTATGGCTGCAGTCATCATCCACAGTGATTTTGGAGCCCAAGAAAAGAAAATCTGTCACTGCTTCCACTTTTTCCCTTTCTATTTTCCATGAAGTTATGGGACCAAATGCCATGGTCATAGTTTTTTAAATGTTGAGTTTCAAGTCAACTTTCTCACTTTCTTCTTTCTCCCTTATTAAGAGGCTCTTTAGTTCCTCTTCACTTTCTGTCATTAGAGTGGCATATCATCTGCATATCTGAGGCTGTTGATAATTCTCCTGGCAATTTTGATCCCAGCTTGTGATTCATCCAGTCCAGGATTTTACATGATTTACTCCACATATAAGTTAAATAAGCAGGGTGACAATATACAGCCTGTCCAAAGTTTGAAAAGACAGTATTCTTTCCCAGTTTTGAACCAGTCAATTGTTCCATGTCCAGTTCTAACTGTTGCTTCTTGACCTACATACATGTTTCTCAGGAGACAGGTAAGATGATCTGATATTCCCATCTCTTAAGACTTTCTCACAGTTTGTTGTGATCTACACAAAGGCTTTAGCATAGTCAATGAAGCAGAAGTAGAGGCTTTCTTGGAATTTTCTTGCTTTCTTTATGATCCAACGAATGTTGTCAATTTGATCTCTCATTCCTCTGCCTTTTCTAAACTCAGCTTGTTTAGAAACTCAGCTTTTCTAAACATCTGTAAGTTCTTGATTCACATTCTGCTGGAGCCTACTGTGAAGTATTTTGAGCATAACCATACTAGCATTCAAAATGAGAGCTATTATATACCCAACCTTGCATGAAATGTTCCCTTAATTTCTCCAATTTTTTTGAAGAGATCTATAGTCTCTTCCATTCTATTAGTAATTGCCCTCAGTTCTTCCCCAGTAGCCTGGTGGACACTCTCTGACCTTGGGGCCTCAACTTTGGGTGTCATATTTTTCTTTATATTTATACTACCCATGGAATTCTCCAGGCAAGATACTGGAGTAGGTTGCCATTTCCTTCTCTAGTGGGCTTCCCTGGTGGCTCAGACAGTAAAGCATCTGCCAGCAGTGCGGGAGACCCTGGTTCGATTCCTGGGTCAGGAAGATCCCCTGGAGAAGGAAATGGCAATCCACTCCAGCACTCTTGCCTGGAAAATCCCATGGACGGAGGAGCCTGATAGGCTACAGTCCATGGGGTCGCAGAGTTGGACACGACTGAGCGACTTCACTTTCACTTTCTCTAGTGGCCACGTTTTGTCAGAACTCTTCACTATGACCTGTTCCATCTTCAGTGGCCCTACACAGTATGGCTCTTAGCTTCACTGAGTTGCACAAACCCCTTCGTCATGACAAATCTGTGATCCATGAGTGGGCTATAAGCAGTTGAATCTATTAATGGACTTTGGTACATTCAAATGAACCATTATATAACATAGAATAATGAACTCCTGGTGCATGTTTCTATTTCTATAAACACAACGTTACTCTTGTAAAAAATAAATCAAGGATATAGCCAATATGAAATCATTATGATAATAGTTTTAAAACAGGCAAAGTGAATAGAGATACATAAAAAACTGGTAGGCTAATATTAAGAAAGTGAAAGTGAAGTTGCTCAGTCGTGGCCGACTCCTTGCCACCCCATGGACTGTAGCCTACCAGGCTCCTCCATCCATCCATAGGATATTCCAGGCAAGAGTACAGGAGTGGGTTGCCATTTCCTTTGCCAAGAGATCTTCCTGACCCAGGGATTGAACCCAGGTTTCCCATATTGTAGGCAGACACTTTACCATCTGAGCACCAGGGAAGTCTAATCCCAAAGAAAGGCAATGCCAAAGAATACTCAAACTACTGCACAATTGCACTCATCTCACACGCTAGTAAAGTAATGCTCAAAATTCTCTAAGCCAGGCTTCAGCAATACATGAACCGTGAACTTCCAGATGTTCCAGCTGGTTTTAGAAAAAGCAGAGGAACAAGAGATCAAATCACCAACATCCACTGGATCATTGAAAAAGTAAAAGAGTTCCAGAAAAACAACTATTTCTGCTTTATTGACTATGCCAAAGCCTTTGACTATGTGGATCACAATAGACTGTGGAAAATTCTGAAAGAGATGGGCATACCAGACCACCTGACCTGCCTCTTGAGAAATCTGTATGCAGGTCAGGAAGCAACAGTTAGAATTGGACATGGAACAATAGACTGGTTCCAAATAGGAAAAGGAGTACGTCAAGGCTGTATATTGTCACCCTGCCTATTTAACTTCTATGCAGAGTACATCATGAGAAACTCTGGGCTGGAAGAAGCACAAGCTGGAATCAAGATTGCCGGGAGAAATATCAATAACCTCAGCTATGCAGATGACACCACCCTTATGGCAGAAAGTGAAGAGGAACTAAAAAGCCTCTTGATGAAAGTGAAAGAGGAGAGTGAAAAATTTGGCTTAAAGCTCAACATTCAGAAAACGAAGATCATGGCCTCTGGTCCCATCACTTCATGGGAAATAGATGGGGAAACAGTGGAAACAGTGTCAGACTCATTTTTGGGGGCTCCAAAATCATTACAGATGGTGATTGCAGCCATGAAATTAAAAGACACTTACTCCTTGGAAGGAAATTTATGACCAACCTAGCTAGTGTATTCAAAAGCAGAGACATTACTTTGCCAACAAAGTCCATCTAGTTAAAGCTATGGTTTTTCCAGAGGTCATGTGTGGATGTGAGGGTTGGACTATGAAGAAACCTCCTCTGCCCGTAGGATTTTTCAGGCAAGAATACTGGAGTGGCTTGCCATTTCCTCCTCCAAGAGATCTTCCTGACCCAGGGATTGAACCCAGGTCTCCCTCATTGTAGGCTGACACTTTACCATCTAAGCCACCAGGGATGTTCTTGCATAATTATTTCATTGTATTGGTTATCTAACAGTGGAAGTTTGGTATTATATAATCAACAGAGGTGCAGAGTGGAATTGAAATATTTGGTAATGTCTTATTTCTTAAGCTCTGTGGTGGGCACAGATCACAATTATTTATTTTGATGTATATTCATAAATGTGTATGACATTTTGCACAATTAATGCCATATTTAGCAATAATGTATAATTTTTTTGTCCCATGCCATATTGGGGATATACTTATATAAAATGTATTCATTAGTTATCTGAAATTTGAATTTAACTGAGCATCCTGCATTATATTTGGTAACCTTATTCACAATGATTATTATGTAAAAATAAACTAATTGTGGTATATTGCTCTATCTGGCAACCTGATAAAACTCTTGCATTATTTCTATTTGTTGCCATGTTGATTCATTTGATTCCCTTTTGTTTCCCATGCAGATTTATATCATG
Source organism: Bos javanicus (assembly GCF_032452875.1). Taxonomy (NCBI): domain Eukaryota; kingdom Metazoa; phylum Chordata; class Mammalia; order Artiodactyla; family Bovidae; genus Bos; species Bos javanicus. The sequence goes on along the minus strand of NC_083876.1, from coordinate 78,923,083 downwards.
AATATTCATCTATTATTTTCCAAAATTTATACTTCTGATTTTATCATTTTTAATACATTGATTATTTCAACAAGTACAAAATTAGTAACACTATCAGTTTGGTCACATTGTCTTGTTCTTCATTTGAATAGAATTATTTAATTAGTTAATGTTTTACCAAGAAGGCAATGTTTGCTTAAAGTATGGTGGTTAATGGAAAAGAAGCTTGAAATAAAGCACCTAGGTCAAAATCCCACATCATCCTATGTTGCAGTTACATGAGCATAGAAGTGGGCAGCATTTTGGAAATATCTTGAAGGTTATACCGGTTCACTCTCAGAGGTATAGGTTTGAAACTTAGTAGACTTTAAAAAAGGAAACAAAATATGAGAAATGAAGTAAGGAACAAAAGAAAAAACAAATTTGTGGTTTTGAATGACTATGAATTCAAGCAAACCAGTTAAAAAATTTGTGGGTTCAGTTGACCTGTTGTTTTTCCCAATGACTTATAACAACTATAAGTTGCTGCTGCTGCTAAGTCACTTCAGTCGTGTCCGACTCTGCGACCCCATAGACGGCAGCCCACCAGGCTCCCCCATCCCTGGGATTCTCCAGGCAAGAACACTGGAGTGAGTTGCCTTTTCCTTCTCCAATGCATGAAAGTGAAAAGTGAAAAGTGAAAGTGAAGTCGCTTAGTGGTGTCTGACTCTTAGAGACCCCATGGACTGCAGCCTACCAGGCTCCTCCGCCCATGGGATTTTCCAGGCAAGAGTACTGGAGTGGGGTGCCATTGCCTTCTCCAACTATAAGTAAATGATTCTAAATTTAAAGATCCCTATTTGTTTTTCTTTTTCTATTCACATAACTTTGAAAGATGCAGGAATCTCTTCTCTTGATAGCTTGTTACTTGACTTGGGATTGTTGTTGATTCCAGCAGCCAAGGATCACAGAACCATACTCCCTGTTACCTTTGGCCACCAAGGAGTACTCTGCAGTAGTCCTGGTCATGTGTAGGAATGTACTATATTTGTATATACATTATTCTTTTAATAGGCAGCTGGGTTTAATTTACTAGATTTAGAATTTTATCTTCATCGAGGCTTATAAATGAGATTGATTTAGAGTTTCCTTTTCCTTTGCTTGTTTGGTTTAATATCAGGGTTTGGGAAAAATATCTTAAAAAGTATATTATTTCCCAGAAGGTACTATACCATGCTTAGTGCAAAAGTTGAAAATTTTCTTCCGGGAATGGTTGGGGAGAAGTTCTTGTTATGCATTTGTCCAATATTATGGAGCTGTAAACTATTCAGTACTCTTGGGTATTTCTTATCTCAGTTATTTAAAATTGAATGAACCCACAGAAAATAGACATATATGTATACATACTTTTTTTTTTTCAATTATTATCAGCAATTGTCATTTTAAATTTAGCATTCTGCTACACTAGGGATATATTAGTAATTCAGAAGCTCCATGAAAATAAATTCTTTAGCTACCCTGAGAACAAACATCTTTGAAGTTAGCTGTTACTTCCTAATGCTATCCTCTCTACATGTTGTACAAATCTCAGTGGACCACTAAGCATTTGAGAAGTTGGATTTTCTATTTATTCCCTGTTACTGAAACTGAAAGGAAAAAACAGTGACTGTGGACCATACTGAGAACTGAAGTTTTAAAAACAAAACTTCAAAATATTTTATTTAAATTGAATGAATTTTCATTTTTTTACTCCCTCCTATCTTTTTCTCTTCAAGCCCATTCCCCAAAATTCTAAAGGACTCATTTATAAAGTTGAAATAGAATATCCCTGGGGTAGTGAAAACTTTTGAAAGCTTCTAAATAAAGAAACAAATTTTTTGGACTGAAAACAAGAGAATGTTTAAATTCCTTTTCTCACTTACGTGACCCCATAAAAGGTTCCCTTTGGAGAATCTAGCAGAATTTGCAAGCTGCAAGAAATAACATTGTGCCCTAAAGTTCAGTAACTTTATTCCTTGGATAAAATGTTTCAATTTAATGAGGATTCATTGGCTAAGGGCCTTGTCAATTGATAGCTTGGTGTTCAGTGGCAAATCCTTGGAGGACAAAAATACACTCTAAGGAATCATAAACATACGGAATTGTTAAATCGGAGTTCACTTAAAAATACTTATTTTTGAAGTTGGCAGTGTCCAATTACCATTATTAGAAATATCAACATTAACTACTTTTGTTTAATTTTAATTTTTTATCATGACTTATTCCTTATTTGTATTCTTACATTTACTTTTATTTTCCATTTACATCATAAACTATTTCCACTTTTTAAGCCAGTTTTTGCTTTGCTTCTTTATTTTGGCTAAAATATTATTTCTTTAGGGTTTTCTGTAATTTCCTTCCTTCCCCTTCTTATGTCTGGCCATGTAAGTTTTATTTGCTCATATTCTGCAACTTAGGTATATGTTTGGAAAACTTTAATTGGCTGATTTAAATTTCATTTCATTGCAAAGCTATATCTTCCAAACTATCAAATTTAACTTTCTAGATTAAATTATGCAAGATAATGATATAGGACATAATTTTAGTAAGGACCAATCTGTTTCATGATTGGCTTAAAACCACATTTGCTTTTAATTAAAACATTGCAAAAACTGGAGAATTAAAAAGTTTCTTAAACTACACATTATATTCACTGAATTAAAATTGTATTATTCCAGTTTCTTTATCATTCAGGATTCTAGTTACAAAAATAGTAAAATAATTTTTTTTTGCATATCTTCACAGGAAAAAAAAGAAACTAAAAAGTAACATGCCTTTTGATATTTTATTTCCTTTCCTATGGATTACCAATAAACATTTCATAAAGACTTACGTAAAGAATTATTGAGTCTTAAACCAGCATATTTCAGATAGCCCTTTTTAAGATCTTTAAATCTTAAAACAATGATACATGTTGGTATTTTACAATGTACGTGCAATTATTTGAAGTTTAGACCTCAAAGGATGCCATCATTACACTGTGTAATGCAATGAGTTCCAGTAATGATGTGTTTCTAAAATCTTTACATTTTGATTTAATAAAGAGTGATTGGAATGTCTTTGAAAAGATGATAGTTTTAAGTATCAATTATAAAAATGGCCTAACCATTCCCTTCTCCAGGGGATCTTCCCAACCCAGGGATTGAACCCAGGTCTCCCTCACTGCAGATGGAACTGAACTACCAAGGAAGCCCCATAAGCCATAGAGTCACTGGCTAAATAAAAATAAATAAACAAATAAATAAAATACAATATCCAGCTATATGCTATATATAAAACACTCACTTTGCTTTTAAGGACATACTGAAGTTGAAGTTGAACATATAGAAAAATGCATTCTATGCATATAATAAACAAAAGAAATCAGAGCTTGTCAGACTTTAAGTCAAAATTGTTAAAAGAGGCAAAGATGTTGTATCATTATATAATAATAAATAAAAGATCAATTTATCAGGGAGATATAACAATTATAATGTATTCACCCAACATTAGAGTATCCAAATATATGAAGAACACATTTTTAGAATTGAAGGGAGAAATAGTAAAATAGTAATAGGAACTTTCAATATCCCATTTTAAATAATGAATAAAACGTCAAGACAGAAAACTGTTTAGAGAATAAATTATACATGATTCTGTGTGCTTTATACCAAGCATTCCACTCAAGAAGAACACAGTTCACATATTCTCCAGTGCACATGGAATATTCTCCAGGATAGAGCACATCAGTTCAGTTAAGTTCAGTTCAGTTCAGTCGCTCAGTCATGTCCGACTCTTTGCGACCCCATGAATCGCAGCACGCCAGGCCTCCCTGTCCATCACCAACTCCCGGAGTTCACTTAGACTCATGTCCATTGAGTCAGTGATGCCATCCAGCCATCTCATCCTCTGTCGTTCCCTTCTCCTCCTGCCCCCATTCCCCTCCAGCATCAGAGTCTCTTCCAATGAGTCAACTCTTCGCATGAGGTGGCCAAAGTACTGGAGTTTCAGCTTCAGCATCATTCCTTCCAAAGAAATCCCAGGGCTGATCTCCTTCAGAATGGACTGGTTGGATCTCCTTGCAGTCCAAGGGACTCTCAAGACTCTTCTCCAGCATCACAGTTCAAAAGTGTCAATTCTTCGGCGCTCAGCCTTCTTCACAGTCCAACTCTCACATCCATAAATGACCACAGGAAAAACCATAGCCTTGACTAGATGGACCTTGTTGGCAAAGTAATGTCTCTGCTTTTCAATATACATGCTAGACCACAAAACAAGTCTTAACAAATTTAAGAATGAAGTTATACCAAGTATCTTTTCTGACTGCAATGGAATGAAACTAGAAACTAATATGAGAGGGGAAACCTGGAAAATTCACAAATACGTGGTAATTAAACAACACACTCTTTTTGAAAATTTATTTTTGATTGAAGGACAATTGCTTTACAATGTTGTGTTGATTTTTGCCATACAACAACATGAATCAGCCATAAATATACATATGTCCCCTCCCTCTTGACATTGATCCTGGCTATGATATCCTGTATATGACACCAAAATCTCAAGAAACTAAAGCCGAAAAGGCAAATGGGATTACATCAAACTAAAAGTCTTCTGCATAGCAAAGGAAAACATCAATACAGTGAAAGGGCAGCCTACAACATGATAAAGAATATTTGAAATCATTTATCTGATAAGGAACTACAGCTCAATAGAAATAACCCAATTTTTAAATGGTCAACAGGCTTGAATACACATTTCTCAGAACAAGAGAAAAGTATTGTCTCACAGTTTTGGAGACTAGATATCCAAAATCAATGTCAACAGAATGAGACCCCCCCTTGAAATTTGTAGAGGGAGAATCCTTTCTTTGCCTTAAAAAAAATCTTTAGGTTGTGCAGCAATTTTTGGCATTCCTTGGCTTTTAGATGTGTCACTCCAGAAAATGGCCATCTTATCCCTGTGTGTATTTACATTATTTTCCCTCCTGCATGTCTGTCTCTGTGTCCCAACTTCTCTTTTTATAAGGACACCTGTCACTTACTAATTTTGTTTTCCCCAACATTTCTTTCCTCAGTGATTATGCTGTAGGGTTTTCTAAAATTTATTAAGCAGGTCTATCCATATTAAGTTATTCATTATTATTGAATTCATTTGTCATATCCTTCTTCAGCCTTCATCTTTTGATGAAGAAGTAGAAGATACTGAGATTGTAGTATATACTTTTTCAATTTGGATTTTTAAAAGTTTATGATTTAAACTATTTAAACTGAAATCAGAGGGTAACCTCCCTACTGAAAACAATTATAAAAGAGGTATGGTCTCCACTTTTTAAAAAAACGTGCTATTGCATTTCAGAGCCTTTGTCAATGATTAGATTTTTCTTTAGGAATATCCTGTCACAGAATGTTAAATGTGTCATGTTATTTTTATCTAAGTATTAATTTTTATCTTATTATTTAACTGATAGAATTTCTTGCCTTCTCTATCATTGTACAATATAAAAATATTCATTATAAATTTCCAGTAAAATATTTTTATAACTTTAATAATTACTGAGTCACTAAAACATACATTTTGAGATACTTCTATCCTATTGTATGTTTAGTTTTGTCTCAGTTCAAAACATCTAGGATTTAGAGACATAAAGATGATTAATTAATTTTCCATTTGTTTGGGGATAGGCCACCATTAATAAAGCAAACAGACAAATCACTTCAGAGAGGACACTCAAAAGCAAAGTGGTGTACTTCTTCAATTGATACCCCATGACCTTTCAAGATGAAAGGATAATAATAGTCATTCACCCAGAGAAGAAGGAGAAAAGTTCTATGTGCTATTTACAGAGTTTAGAGGTCACTTGGTTACGCAGAAAACAAAATACAAAGGAAACTGCAGAAAGCACTAGCAAGAGGATTCATGGTTACATATTTTTCTAAACTTCCTATTCACCACCAGTTTTCATCTTTTAATAAGCCCCTCTGTTCCCCAAACTAAGGCCGCATTCTGTTTATTGTGTGGCTGGGGTCCCCCTTACGTTCAGCTGTCTATCTGTGCCCTCTTTAGAGCACAAGTAATTGGCCTATATCAAGAGCCAAGTGGCATGTCTAACTTATTCAGCGTTCTGGTGATCATATGACAGAGCTTAGAGAATTTGAGGGAGGTCTCAAACAACAAAGCAGGATATTATTTTCAGTGAAGTCTTGTGGCTATGTGCACCTCTGTTGCAAGAACAATTAGAGTCTTTGTTTCTCCTATGATCCTAAGAGTCAGCTTGACTGTCTCATTGAAAAAACTCAAAGGCGCTCCCATAGCCTTTCCAAAGCATCATGGATTATATAGAGACCATTCTGTATTCAACCCTTCAAAACATATGCTTAGGAAAAATGAGAGATTTCTCCACCCTACTAGTCAGAATTTGTTATGTTCTCAAATGAAGTATGACTATGATGGCAAAATCCTAGTTTAAAAAGAATAAAATAGCTAAAATTTAATAAATGTAAATTTTGTTTTAAATCATTTAAAATGCAAATTTTGGAGTTGTGAGTTCAGATTTTAACTCAAGATTTTACTTGTTCTTAATATGTCCATTTTATTTTTTCTATACTAATCTGATTTGTATTCAGAGACTTCTTAGAACTACTCAAAACATATTGTTGGGTTTTTCTCAGGGAAACATATCATAAGATATAATAGTAAAACTTGTGACATATATAAAGGTATTGATTTATTTAAAAAGAGGTGAAATATATGCATATTGTTTAATAAGTATCAGGATTAGAAGGAAACTGTGATTGTCACCAAGTGTGGCTAATTTATTTTTTTTTTAATTTTATTTTATTTTTAAACTTTACATAATTGTATTAGTTTTGTTCAGAATCACAATTGAAGGATCTAGAATCCAATACCTCTGATTTTCAAGCTCAGTATTTTCCTTCACTCTTAATCTTTTTCTTGAGCTGCAGACACATGGTGCTAATTAAGACTAGAAATTCCTATATTTCCCAAAATTTTATGAAGAGATTACACATTTCTACCTCCAAGTTAGGTAGTATGGGGAAAACGCACTTCAATTTGCACAAAACTGTGAATCAGCAGAGACAGCAAAAGTCAAAGCTTCAAAGTCCTTAGGGCACTGCCATCATGACCACTTCACATCAGAACTGCTCAGCACAGGCTTGACGATGGCACTGTAAATTCGAGACTATTTTTGTGTAATGTCTTTTATTCTTTCAGTTTGAAACTCTGACCACTTTAATTCCTCAGAGACATCTATCAGAAATTGACCACCTTAATAAAATATCCCACAGTTTAATGTTGAAAATTCATTGTGTATGTGTGTGTGTGTGTTAGTTGCTCAGTTGTGTCCAGCTCTTTGTGACCCCATGGACTATAGCTCACAAGGCTCCTCTGTCCATGAGATTTTCTAGGCAAGGATACTGGAGTGGTTTGCTATTTCCTTCTCTAGAGTGAAAATTCATTAGCACATACATTTAATAAATGGGGGAACAAACACTGTTTTATCATAATATTCATGACACCAGATCTCCAGGACAAAGAGTAGAAAAGAAAAGCAGCCTTTTTTTTTTTGTCCTTACTCTAGATTCACAGTAACTCAGGGCTGTTCAGATATATATATATTAACAAAACTTAGAAGTATACTGTAATTGGCCAGAATTGTAAAAATTAAATGATTGTACATGGGAATCCAATCTCTTTATCTATTTTTTTTTTTAGTTTCCAAGAAAACAAAAATAACAGTCACTGGATACTGAAATCTTGCACAGATGATAGCCATTGCAATGTATTACTAAATGTAAAAACTAGAAAATTATGGAATGATCATTTCAAAAACTTTGAATAAATATTTTAGCTATTCCTTCCCTGGGCTCAGCTCACTTTTTGTATGTGTGTAGATTAAAGAACTAGATTAAATCATTCCTGAGGATTAATCCATCTATCTGATCAAACATTATTCTATTAAAAATTTATAAATTCTATAAAATTACTACCAGTTGTGAAAACTGTTTTGGTTTATTGTCAAAATATTTATTATAGATGATAAAAAGTGTTACTGGTTTTTCAGCAGGGTCTGATAAAATTTTTCAATTTTCTAAGTCCCAGACTCAGACTTTTCTCTGTAAATACCTTTTGGGCTTCCCCATTGGCTCAGCGGTAAAGAACTGCCTACTGTGCAAGATCAACAGGGAACACGGGTTCAATTCCTGGGTCAGGAAGATCCCCTAGGGGAGAGCATGGCAACCCATTCCAGTATTCATGCCTGGAGAATCTCCATGGACAGAGGAGCCTGGGGGGCTACAGTTCATAGGGTTATAAAGAGTTGAACACAACTGAAGCGACTTAGCATACATGCACATACACGCACATGTATTCAAATATTAAAGACTACACATTTCAAAATTTTGTGTTTCAAGTCCATATAGGTATTTAGTATGAGACTTTAAAGCTTTAATACTCTTTTAAAGAGAACTAAAAAGATTTAATGTTTGAGGTAAGAGAATCAAATATTTATACCATATATCAGGAGTCTGCAAACTGCAGCCTGAATGCCAAATCAAGCCTGCCACATATTTTTGGAACTAAAACTTTATTGGAACACAGTAACACTAATGTGTTCACATATTGTCTATGATTGCTTTTAAGCTTTAATATCTGAGTTAAATATTTGCAACAGACACCATAGCCAGCAAAATTTGAAGTATTTATTATGTGGCCCTTTATAGATAAAGATTATTGACCTTTATCAGATATTATAAACAAAGCGGGAGGGAACAACATGTGATTCTGGTTAAAACTGGAAAGTAATGTGAAAAATTATCTGTTCTTACATTCTCTGGAAAATCCAGAACTTGTACTTGAATTAATAGTAGTAGCTTAGCTGGAAATTAGCTTTAAGAGACTCGTTTTGAAGCTGTCCATGGGATGGCAGAGTCAGATACAACTGGGCAACTAACACTTTCACTATTGAAGCTGTAATACTTAAATAGCCAGAACAGCTTTTTGGAATTCATGCTCAGTTTTAGGTTTACAGAATTATTATAAAGATAACACAGATAGTTCTGTATACTTCACACGCAGATATTCTATTATTACCATCTTACATTAATATGGTACACTGTTTTTTTTCTTTTTTTTAATTTAATTTTATTTTTTAACTTTACAATATTGTATTGGTTTTGCCATATATCAACATGAATCCGCCACAGGTATACACATCATTCAATGTAATACATTAATGAGCCAGTGTGTGCATGCGTGCTCAGACACTATGTTGTGTCCAACTCTTTTGTGATTCCATGGGTTGCAGCATGCCAGATTTTCCTGTCCTTCACTGTCTTCCACATTTTGATCAAATTCATGACTTTTTAGTCAGTGACGCTGTCTAACTATCTCGTCCTCTGCTGCTCTCTTCTCCTTTTTGCCTTCAATCTTCTCCAGCATCAAGATCTTTTCCAATGAGTCGACTCTTCACATCAGATGGCCAAAGTATTGGAGCTTTGGCTTCACCATCAGTCTTTTCAATGAATATTCAAGGCTGATTTCCTTTAGTATTAACTGGTTTGATCTCCTTGCAGTACAAGGGACTCTCAAGAATCTTTTCCAGCACCATGATTTGAGATCATCATTTCTTCAGCCTTCATTATGGTCCAACTCTCACGTTCATGCATGACTACTGGAAAAACTATAGCTTTAACTGTGTGGACCTTTGTTGATAAAGTGATGTCTCTGCTTTTTAATACACTATCTACATTTTTCATAGCTCTCATGGTTGCAGTTACTGTCTGCAGTGATTCTGGAGCCCAAGAAAAGAAAATCTATCACTGCTTCCACTTTTTCCCCTTCTATTTGCTATGAAGTGATGGGGCTGGATGCCATGATCTTAGTGTTTTGAAAGGTGAAAAGTGTTTCAAAAGTGTTTTGAAAGTGTTTTGAAAACCAACTTTTTGATTTTCCTCTTTCACCTTCATTAAGAGGCTCTTTAGTTCCCCTTTACTTTTTGCCATTAGCATGGCATCATCTGGATATCTGAGGTTGTTGACATTTCTCCTGGCAATCTTGATTTCCAGCTTGTGATTCGTCCAGCCTTGCATTTCAGATGATATACTCCACATGCTTAGTGGTGCTTCAGTCATGTCCAACTCTTTGTGGCCCCACGGACTGTAGTCCACTAGGCTCCTCTGTTCGCAGAATTTTCCAGGCAAAAATACCAGAGTGCGTTGCCATTTCCTACTTTAGGAGATCTTCCCAACCCAAAAGTCAATAAGCAAAATGACAATATAGAGTTTTGTCTTACTCTTTTCCTAATTTTGAACCAGTGAGTTGTTTCATGTAATTGCTCTTATTGCTTGTTATATCTTGTTGCTGTTATTGCTCTTTGGTAGTAGATTAGCTATATAAGCTATTTAGTAATCTTCATGGGATATTTGATTTTTTTCATCATTTGTTTACTTATTCAGGAATTTACTTACATGGGTATAGACTCATGGTCATTTATTTTGTACTTTGGTTCATAAATCAATACTATTTTTTAGACATACTTTGACTATTTTGATATACTTCAGCATGCTTGCATTATGGTATGTGTGTGAGCAAGAGAGGGTAACAGGCAGGAAGGCCAGGGGTCTCCAAACAGAGGAAATAGCCTGCAAGTGTCAGAAATTTTTATCTCTCTTAAGCGGCAGGAGCAAACAAGCTAGTGATATTTTTTCCTTCTCTATACAAATTTAAAAGGAGGTTTCTCTTAAAATACTGTGTTGCCATAATGACACCTGGTTTCACCTGAAGTTAACCAATGCCTTTTTCTTATGGAAATGTTTGTCTTCAGCTATGCTAATGTGCTATGCATTTACCCCCAAACTGTCTTTAAGTCGGTTCTCCTCTTGGCTCAGAACCTACTTGACAAACCAGTATGTTATACTCAGATATTGTTTCCCTAATCTATGTAAATGGAACTATTTGTATGGTGGTCTGCCCTTCTTCAAGATTCAAGTTAATCATTTTATGGCCCAGGATAAACCATTTGGTGCCAAGATTATCCCCAAATGCATCTTATGGGTGAGGGGCCTGGTGCCATTCTGAATTTTAAGACATACTTTCTTTCATTAACAGACTGGTACTAAGTCGCTCAGTCGTGTCCGACTCTCTGCAACCCCATAGACGGCAGCCCACCAGGCTCCCCCGTCCCTGGGATTCTCCAGGCAAGAACACTGGAGTGGGTTGCCATTTCCTTCTCCAGACAGACTGCTAGTGACTATATAACATCCAGCTGAAGACTAGCAGGGACTAGCAGACTCTTCTGCCCCCTTCTGATGCCTATGTCAGAAGCTTTCTCCATCTCCTTTATACTTTAATAAAACTTTATTACACAAAAGCTCTGAGCGATCAAGCCTCATCTCTGGTACCAGATTGAATTCTTCTCCTCCGGGGGCCAAGAATCCCGGTGTCTTTGCATGATTCAACAACAACCTTTCAAGCATGTGTGTATGTTGAGCACTTTCTAACTCTCTTATAGTACAAGATGTTGTAGGTTCATCTTGTATATTTCCTTCACCTGTCCCAGGCATTTTTCCAAGTAGCTCTGTTTCCATTTCTGGATAGTGATATTAGAAACCAAGATTTATGTGTTAGGTATTCTTCTTACAATTGAAAGGTCATTGCTTCCTGGCCTAATCTGACAGAGCATGGTTGATATGCATACGCTAATCTGTGCATATATACCTTATCATTTGTGTGTGTGCTCAGTCGCTTCAGTTATGTCCAACTCTTTGTGACACCATGGACTGATGCCTGCGAGGCTCCTCTGTCCATGGGGTTTTCCTGGACCAAGGGATTGAAACTCCTGTTCTCCTGCATTGCAGACAGATTCTTTGCCAGAGAAGCCCATACCTATTTATAAGTATTTCTATATGTAAGCATTGGTATCTTCAGTAAGTTGAACATGAGTTATACTGGCACTCTAATCCATTACTACAAGGATCATTCTTACCTATCCCCCTTACTTCTCTGTAAATTCCCTCTCCAGAAGTGAGAAACCTGACTCCCTCTAGTAACCATTTGTTTATTTAATTGTTCAATTTGGTACACGTGTATATTGGTTTTAGAAATGTAAATCTCCATCTTGGGGGAAAGAAACTTTTCTTGAGGATAGGGCTTAAGAACATTTTCTTTTTCATTTAGCCTTATAGATTCCACTCATATCCAGAATTTCCAAGGATAGCACCTCATTCCCCAATCACTCTGGGTAAGATTATTTCATACATTTGTCTTGTATGTGGAGTCTTTTCTCATGTTCTGCAGTATATCTGGGAATTCTCTCACTTTATCAAAGTTTTTAAACTGCATACATTAAGGTTTATTTTGCATGCTATTAAGTTCTGTTGTTTATAAACTACTTATGACTCACCATTATATTACCGTACACAATAGGTTTACCACCCTAAGCACTCCCCACTTTGCTTCATCTATTCAACCCTCCCTCTAAACCCTATTAATATGTTTGAAAGAATAATGTAATGTGATCAAGTAGGGTTATTTTTGTTCCCTTTCAAATGCAAGATCTTTCATCAGTAGACAAATCTAGCATTGTAATAAATTTTGATACATAGAGAGAAGAAAAGAAAAACATGATTATATTATCATTGATGCCATAAAAACACTTGACAGACTATGCCAGGCTTCCTGTTACAGCACCTAAAAGGATAGACATAGAGGGAAAACTCCCATATAGCATTAGGATTAATCATCAGTAACTAAATCTTTATGGAAAAACAAATATATAGGGGTATCAAAAATCATGAGCAGCTTGAATAGACAAAAGGGATTATGAGTACTGTTTTGACAGAGTGTAGGAATTGATATATTATTGTCTTGGCTTATTCACTAATCTTTAGGAACAGAGGTGAATTTGTAGGTTTATTTATCTGGTGGAAAGCAAGTGATTTCAGTTTGGTGGAAGAGCAAGACCCAGTGGTTGCTTGCAGATAGCACTGCTAGCCATTAACCACTTCTTCATTTTACCCAGCAGTAATTACAATCCTAACATTTCTTTGTTAACTGTTCAATGAACAGATCATAAGACATCACAATGTTTTACCATTTATTTATTAATTAATGAGGCAATTCATTTATGAGTTTATTTTATACTTCTTGGTACTTTTCATCTTTTTTTGAAAATAGTTCTTTAACAAGGTTAACTATAAGTAAAATATCATACTTTTGAAATAAATAAATAAACAAACAATATAAGGAATAGAGGAAAACAATAGAATGGAAAAGACTAGAGATCTCTTCAAGAAAGTTAGAGCTACCAAGGGAACATTTCGTGCAAAGATGGGCACAATACAGGACAGAAATGCTATGGACTTAACAGAAGCAGAAGATATCAAGAAGAGGTGGCAATCGTACAGAGAAGCCCTGTACAAAAAAGGGTTTAATGACCCAAATAACCATGATGGTGTGATAACTCAGAGTCAGACATCCTGGAATGTGATGTCAAGGGGGCCTTGGGAAGCATCAACATGAACAAAGCCAGTGGAGGTGATGGAATTCCAGTTGAGCTATTTCAAATCCTAAAAGACGATGCTGTGAAAGTACTACACTCAATATGCCAGCAGATTTGGAAAACACAGCAGTGTCCACAGGACTGGAAAAGGTCAGTTTTCATTCCAATCCTGAAGAAAGGCAGTGCCAAAGAATGCTCACAACCACACAATTGCACTCATCTCACACTCTAGCAATGTAGAGCTCAAGTTTCTTCAAGACAGGCTTCAACGGTATGTGAACCGTGAACTTTCAGCTGTTCAAGCTGGATTTAGAAAAGAGGAGGAACCAAAGATCAAACTGCCAACATCTACTGAATTATAGAAAAACAAGAGAGTTCCATTAAAACATCAACTTCTGCTTTACTGACTGTGCAAAGCCTTTGACTGTGTGGACCACAACAAACTGTGGAAAATTCTTAAAAAGATGGAAATACTAGACCACCTAACCTGCCTCCTGAGATTCTGTATGCAGGTCAAGAAGCAACACTTAGAACTGGATATGAGCTCCAAATTGAAAAGGAGTACGTCAAGGCTGTATATTGTCACCCAGCTTATTTAACTTATATGGAGAATAGTAGTGGAGCTGCTCAGTCGTGTCCGACTCTTTGCAACCCCAGGGACTGTAGCCCACCAGGCTCCTCTGTCCATGGGATTCTCTAGGCAAGGATACTGGAGTGGGTTGCCATTTTCTTTTCCAGGGGATCTTCGTGACTCAGGGATTGAACCCAGGTCTCCCGCATTGCAGGCAGATGCTTTAACCTCTGAGCCACAGTGGCAGGCTGGATGAAGCACAAGCTGGAATCAAGATTGTTGGGAGAAATATCAATAACCTCAGATATGCAGATGACACCACCCTTATGGCAGAAAGTGAAGAAGAACTAAAGAGCCTTTTGATGAAAGTGAAAGAGGAGAGTGAAAAAGTTGGCTTAAAACTCAGCATTCAGAAAACTAAGATCATGGCATCTGGTCCCATCACTTCATGGCAAATAGATGGGGAAACAATAGAAACAGTGACAGACTTTATTTCTTTGAGCTCCAAAATCACTGCAGACGGTGACTGCACCCATGAAATTAAAAGACACTTGCTCCTTGGAAGAAAAGTTATGACCAACCTAGACAGCATATTAAAAAGCAGAGACATTACTTTGCCAACAAAGCTCTGTCTAGTCTAAGCTGTGGTTTTTCCAGTATTCATATATGGATGTGAGAGTTGGACTATAAAGAAAGCTGAGTGCCAAAGAATTTATATCTTTGAACTGTGGTGTTGAAAAAGACTCTTGAGAGTCCCTTGGACTGCAAGGAGATTCAAACATTCCATTTAAAAGAAATGAATCCTGAATATTCATTGGAAGGACTGATGCTAAAGCTGAAATTCCAATACTTTGGCCACGTGATATGAAGAACTGACTCATTCGAAAAGATCCTAATGCTGGGAAAGATTGATGACAGGAGGAGAAGGGGATGACAGAAGATGAGATCGTTGGATGGCAACATGACTCAATGGACATGAGTTTGAGTAAACTCCGGGAGTTGGTGATGGACGAGGAGACCTGTCGTGCTGCAGTCCATGGGGTTGCAAAGAGTCAGGTATGACTGAGTGACTGAACTGAACTTAACAATATAAGAAAAGAATGACTTTTTAAAACCAGAAATATTGTCTTTAAAAATAGCATAGAACTTTCCTATCATTTTTGCTGTAATCCTAAAAAATAATCTAACAAATTAGTCTTTAAAAAATGGTACAGATAATAAGAATTTTGACAAATTCTGTTAACCCAATAATATTAACATAATAGCTTTCCAGGTGACTCAAGTGGTAAAGAATCTGGCTGCAATACCGGATACCCAGGTTTGATTCCTGGGTCAGGAAGATCCCCTGGAGAAGGATATGGCAGCCCACTCCAGCATTCTTGCCTGGAAAATCCCATGGCTAGAGGAACTTGGTGGGCTACAGCCCATCGGTCACAAAAGAACTGGACCTTTCTAAACATAAGCAGCATAGCAACAGCTTATCAAACATTAGGAGAAAACAAAATATCAAACCAGAAGAAGCCAAATAATAAGTAAGCACATAATTAGCAGAATGTATCTGTGGGTGAGAAATGGGACAGAAACACAGAACACTGACTAACTAGGATTGAAGTTACAGAAGTCCTCTGGGAGCCAAGGATAAGCTCCCTCTTAGTAAAGGGAGATTGAAAGGAACCAGGTTAAAACACTGTGTCTGAGGTCTTGAGTGGGGCTCTCTGCTGGTGAAAGGGGACCAAACGAAAAGATCTGCAACCTCTGCAACATACTGCTGGATCAGTTCAGTCAGTTCAGTTGCTCAGTCATGTCTGACTCTTTGCAACCCCATGGACTGCAGCATGCCAGGCTTCCCTGTCCATCACCAGTTCCCAGAGCTTGCTCAAACTCATGTCCATTGAGTCGATGATGCCATCCAACCATCTCATCCTCTATCGTCCCCTTCTCCTCCTGCCTTCAATCGTTTCCAGCATCAGGGTCTTTTCTAGTGAATCAGTTCTTCGCATCATGAGGTCAAAGTATTGGAGTTTCAGCTTCAGCGTCAGTCCTTCCAGTGAATATGCAGGACTGATTTCCTTTAGGATTGACTGGTTTGGTCTCTTTGCAGTCCAAGGGACTCCTACAGTACTTCCAGGTATTGTGCCATTGTCAGAAATTCTGGGACTAGCTTAGTTCTACCATAATTCTCACTAACCCTGGCCAAAAATCACATATGCCTGGACATTTTAAAATATATATCTAAAGAACTCAGTGGATAGAGATAAAATCAAGTTGGAATTTTGAAGCTTATATTAAGCAATTACTTTAAGATAATTGAATCTGTACTGAACAATTTCAAAATTTCTTATCTCAAATACATACACAGGTACAAATATTCAGGCCCATTTTTCTTAAAAGTTCAAGCATATATTCCAGATTTTTTCCCCATGTGATTCTGAGAAATAAACAAAGCTATCTGATCCATTTTACTAGGCTAAAACCAAAGACAGTGCAGAAAAATTAAATCACAAATCATCCTAACTTACATATGAAAAATCTGAGATTAAGCTGAAGTACTTTGAAACACATCAAAAGCAATTACAGCTCATCCAAGAATGTTTGGATGGTCAACAATTTTAAAATCTATTAAAATAATATATCATATTGGTAAAGAACATCTTAATGATTATCTTAAAAGACACAATTTCACTTTTAACTGAAACTATTTTTCAAAATTTACAAAAAATAAAAGAATTTTCTTAATCTAATAAAGGGCATATGTTAAATTCTATAGCAAATAAGATACTAATTATGAAAGTAGAACATTCTCATTAAAATCTGGGATAAGAAACTGCATTATTCTGACACAAGTAAAGAAAATATATAAAGACTAGAGATTAAAGGAAGAATAAAGCCAGATCTTTTTGCAAGTGACATAACGGTCCACTTAGAAAATGCAAGAGAATATGAGTATATACTATTAGAACTAATGAAAAACATTTAGTAATGTGCAAGGATTTTTGAAGAAAATTACAATAAGTGTACTGATGGATATGAAAGATCTAAATAGAAAGTTGTACTAAATTCACAGTTTGGAAGAATTATTAAAACGATACATTCTCTCTAAGGTAAACTAGAAATCCAATGCCATTTCAAAACTCATTGCAACAAAGTAAATGGCAGTTGTGATTAAGACAATTTTGAAGGAAAAGCATGAAATGGGACATATGCCTGACTTATGAAAAACTATATTTATGCTTCTATAGGTATGAACAAAGTGGCTACCAATACTGCATAGACCATTGAGCAAATACTTATGTAGCATTCAGTTCAGTTCAGTTCAGTCGCTCAGTCGTGTCTGACTCTTTGCAACCCCGTGAATTGCAGCACGCCAGGCCTCCCTGTCCATCACCAACTCCCAGAGTTTACTCAAACTCATATCCATCAAGTCGGTGATGCCATCAAGCCACCTCATCCTCTGTCGTCCCCTTCTCCTCCTGCCCTCAATCCCTCCCAGCGTCAGAGTTTTTCCAGTGAGTCAACTCTTCGCATGAGGTGGCCAAAGTATTGGAGTTTTAGCTGTAGCATCAGTCCTTCCAAAGAACACCCAGGACTGATCTCCTTCAGAATGGACTGGTTGGATCTCTTTGCAGTCCAAGGGACTCTCAAGAGTCTTCTCCAACACCACAGTTCAAAAGCATCAATTCTGCACTTAGCTTTCTTCACAATCCAACTCTCACATCCACACATGCCCACTGGAAAAACCATAGCCTTGACTAGACGAACCTTTTTTGGCAAAGTCATGTCTCTGCTTTTCAATATGCTATCTAGATTGGTCATAACTTTCCTTCCAAAGAGTAAGTGTCTTTTAATTTCATGGCCACAGTCACCATCTGCAGTGATTTTGGAGCCCAAAAAAATGAAGTCTGACACTGTTTCCACTGTTTCCCCATCTATTTGCCATGAAGTGATGGGACCGGATGCCATGAGCTTTGTTTTCTGAATGTTGAGCTTTAAGCCAACTTTTTCACTCTCCTCTTTCACTTTCATCAAGAGGCTTTTGAGTTCCTCTTCACTTTCTGCCATAAGGGTGGTGTCATCTGCATATCTGAGGTTATTGATATTTCTCCGGCAATCTTGATTCAGCTTGTGTTTCTTTCAGCCTAGCGTTTCTCATGATGTACTCTGCATATAAGTTAAATAAGCAGGGTGACCACTATACAGCCTTGATGGACTCCTTTTCCTGTTTGGAACCAGTCTGTTGTTCCATGTCCAGTTCTAACTGTTGCTTCCTGATTTGCATATAGGTTTCTCAAGATGCAGGTCAGGTTGAGCTATTTCAAATCCTGAAAGATGATGCTATGAAAGTGTTGCACTCTATATGCCAGCAAATTTGGAAAACTCAGCAGTGGCCACAGGACTGGAAAAGGTCAGTTTTTATGCCAATCTCAAAGAAAGGCAATGCCAAAGAATGGTCAAACTACTGCACAATTGCACTCATCTCACATGCTAGTAAAGTAATGCTCAAAATTCTTCAAGCCAGGCTTCAGCAATATGTAAACTGTAAAATTCCAGATGTTCAAGCTGGTTTTAGAAAAGGCAGAGGAACCAGAGATCAAATTGCCAATATCTGCTGGATCATGGAAAAAGCAAGAGGATTCCAGAAAACCATCTATTTCTGCTTTATTGACTATGCCTAAGCCTTTGACTGTGTGGATCACAATAAACTGTGGAAAATTCTGAAAGAGATGGGAATACCAGACCACCTGACCTGCCTCTTGAGAAACCTATATGCAGGTCAGGAAGCAACAGTTATTAATCAGCAAAGATAATGTGTGACTATTTCCTACATGGACAATTGGTTAATCATAGGGAAAAACAAACAAATTTACATGCTTACCATATATATGTCTGTATTTCCTACAGCCAAATTAAAGACATTTTGGAACAAAATAGGAGAATTCATACATGAACCTGGTGTATGAAAATGCTTCATATTTATGAGAGCTTTGACTACTGTAGATGAATATTGATATAATAAACTAATTTGCCATTTCTAAAGAAAAAACTCGGGAAGATAAAAAATATTTGATGTGTGAAGGTGATATATGATAATGAGAAGCATTGTCATTTATAGATTATTTGATATGATTTAAATTGGAAATCTTTGGAAGATACTTGTTTTAGTATCAACAATAGTGTTTATGTCAGATTTATACCTGCTCATTATATGGTAACTTTTCTATATGTAATTATCATAAAAATGACTTTCTTAATTTGGTCATAAAAAGTACTTCATGTAACATATTAATAAAGTGTTGAAGTTATCTCCTTTGAAATATTAATCTTGATGCTATTTATACTAACTTGTCATGGAAAAGAATGTAATTCATCCTTATCATTTTGAATCGTATATGAAGTCTTTGATAGACAGGAAGCCTCAGAGTCCATGTTAGTTTTATTTCTGCATACTGATATAGTGTGAGGTCCTTTTGTAAATTTTTATCCCTAAAAAATATAAAAGCAGCACTCTACTCATCTACTACAATGAAATAAAAACTGCTGGTCAACAGAATATTATAAGTTTCAAAGACAAGTTACAATTGGTGGAAATAGTGTAATTATCAAATTACGTTTACTATGAAACATTTGTGAAAAATTCCTACAGATTTATACAAGAGCTGATACAACTGAATAATATTGCTAAAAAACCAAAAAGAGAAACAACCCAATTGAAAAAATGGGAAATATGTGAAAAACAACTTTTCACAAAAAGAGAAAAAATATAAAGAAAATGTTTGATATCACTGATACTCAAGAATATGCAAATTAGAAAACAGATATTATTTCACATATAGCAATTTGTTAACATTTTAAATCTTGATAATATCAATTGTTAGCATAGGTAGAGAATAACAAGTACTGATCTATCTGTAGAAATATAAATAGATAAAAATGATTTGAGCAAATAATTTACAAAGAGAATAAAGCTGATGCGTTCCTGTTAAGTAAACATGAATCAAAATAGAAACAAATGAAAAAGCTAACGGTAG
Organism: Bos javanicus; assembly: GCF_032452875.1. Taxonomy (NCBI): domain Eukaryota; kingdom Metazoa; phylum Chordata; class Mammalia; order Artiodactyla; family Bovidae; genus Bos; species Bos javanicus. The sequence goes on along the minus strand of NC_083876.1, from coordinate 78,902,988 downwards.
TCTCAGTTCTCATCCACAAGATATGGACAAATAAATTATACTGTATAAATCATGATAGAAAATAGTAGGCAGAAGTTACATAATCTAGAACTATACATATAAAATGGATACATTTCAAAAATATTAAAAAAAGCAAGTTGCTGAATATGTGCAGTCATTTTTAAAGTTGAAAAACTTGCAAAATTACTATTTCTGTTTGTGAATGCATATATTTATAGCAGTCCATAAAATTATACAGATACATTGAAGAGATACAAATCTTATTCATCAAAGTGATTGCTTATGAGGGAGGACATTAAGACAATTTAACCAGAAATATGCTTTTAAAATGTAGGTACAATACCAAAATAAACATAGAAAAATGCTATTATTTTGATGAGGACCAGAAATATTAATGTATATATTTATTTTTAATAACTTTCTGAATTTTTGAAATAAATATTAAAACAAATTCCATTGAAGAATTCCCTTACATGTTTATTTTAAAATTTATGGCAAATAATAAATGGATAATAATGCAGAAGACAATGCTGAAAATTAAAACAATGATTTGACAGTTTCCTAGAAGATGTTAATATTAACATAAACCTACTGTAATGGAAATTTTATAAATGATCTTGACAAAGGAACATACAAATAATTTGAAGGCAGGGGAAAAATGTCAGAAAGAAATAAAATAAAATGTTATTAACTAACAAATGATCAGGAATGTATTTCATAACAGTGGGTGAAATAATAGGTCATTCTTTATGTATTTTTTAACATTTAACTAGCTAATGTGAAGAAAAAGTCATAGAGGTATTTCTTATCATATTTTAGTTCAGTTCAGTTCAGTCACTCAGTTGTGTACGACTCTTTGCGACCACAGGTATTGCAGGACGCCAGACCTCCCTGTCCATTGTCAACTCCTGAGGTTTGCTCAACCTCATGTCCATTGAGTTAGTGATGATTAGATAACTAACTAACCATTTCATCCTCTGTCAGCCCCTTCTCCTCCTGCCTTCAATCTTTCCCAGAAACAGGGTCTTTTCAAATTAGGCAGCTCTTCTCATTAGGTGGCCAAAGTATTGGAGTTTTAGCTTCAGCATCAGTCCTTCCAAAGAATATTCAGGACTGATTTCCTTTAGAATGGACTGGTTGGATCTCCTTGTAGTTCAAGGAACTCTCTAGAGTCTTCTCTAATACCACAGTTCAAAATAATTAATTCTTTGGCACTCAGCTTTCTTTATAGTCCAACTCTCACATCCACATATGAATACTGGAAAAACCATTGCTTTCACTAGATGGACCTTTGTTGGTAAAGTAATGTCTCTGCTTTTTAATATGCTGTCTAGGTTGGTCATAAATTTTCTTCCAAGGAGCAAGTGTCTTTTAATTTCATGGGTGCAGTCGCCATCTGCAGTGATTTTGGAGCCCAAAGAAATAAAGTCTGTCACTGTTTCCATTGTTTCCCCATCTATTTGCCATGAAGTGATGGGACCAGATGATCTTAGTTTTCTGAATATTGAGTTTTAAGCCAACTTTTTCACTCTCCTCTTTCACGTTCAGCAAGAGGCTCTTTAGTTCTTCTTCACTTTCTGCCATAATGGTGGTGTCATCTGCATATCTGAGGTTATTGATATTTCTCCCAACAATCTTGATTCCAGCTTGTGCTTCATCCATCCCAGTGTTTCTCATGATGTACTTTGCATATAAGTTAAAATAAGCATAGTGACAATATACAGCCTTGATGTACACCTTTCCCCATTTGGAACCAGTCAGTTGTTCTATGTCAAGTTCTAACTGTTGCTTCTTGACCTGCGTACAGATTTCTCAGGAGGCAGGTCAGGTGGTCTGGTATTCCCACCTCATTAAGAATTTTCCAGAGTTTTTGTGGTCCACACAGTCAAAGGCTTTGACAAAGTCAATAAGGCAGAAATAGATATTTTTCTGGAACTCTCTTGCTTTTTCAATGATCCATCGGATGTTGGCCATTTGACCTCTGGTTCCTCTGCCTTTTCTAAAACCAGCTTGAACAACTAGAAGTTCATGGTTCATGTACTGTAGAAGCCTGGCTTGGAGAATTTTGAACACTATTTACTAGCATGTGAGATGAGTGCAATTCTGAGGTAGTTTGAACATCTTTGGCATTGCCTTTCTTCAGGATTGGAATGAAAACTAATCTTTTCCAGTCCTGTGGCCACTGCTGAGTTTTCCAAATTTGCTGGCATATTGAGTGCAGCATTTTCACAGCATTATCCTTTAAGATCTGAAATAGCTCAACTGGAATTCCATCACCTCCACTAGCTTTGTTCGTAGTGATGCTTCCTAAGGCCCACTTGACTTCACATTCCAGGTTGTCTGGTTCTAGGTTGGTGATCACACCATCATGATTATCTTGGTCTTGAAGATCTATTTTGTATAGTTCTATGTATTCTTGCCACCTCTTCTTAATATCTTCTGCTTCAGTTAGGTCCATACCATTTCTGTCCTTTATTGTGCCCATCTTTTCATGAAATTTTCCCTTGATATCTCTAATTTTTTTTTAAGAGATCTCTATAGTTTTTTCCATTCTATTGTTTTCCTCTATTTCTTTTCATTGATTACTGAGGAAGGCTTTCTTACCTCTCCTTGCTGTTCTTTGGAACTCTGCATTTAAATGGGTATATCTTTCCTTTTCTCCTTTGCCTTTCACTTCTCTTCTTTTCACAGCTATATGTAAGGCCTCAGACAACCATTTTGACTTTTTGCATTTCTTTTTCTTGGGGATGGTCTTGATCCCTGCCTCCTGTACAATGTCACAAACTTTCATCCATAGTTCCTCAGGCACTTTATCAGATCTAATCTCCTGAATCTTTGTGACTTCCACTGTATAATCATAAGGGATTTGAGTTAGGTCATACCTGAATGCTTAGTAGTTTTCCCTTCTTTCTTCAATTTAAGTCTGAATTTGGCAATAAGGGGTTCACGATCTGAGCCACAGTCAGCTTCTGGTCTTGTTTTTGCTGACTGTATAGAGCTTCTCTATTATTATTCTCTAATAATCAGTCTCATTTCGGTTGACCATCTGGTGATGTCCGTGTGTAGAGTCATCTCTTATGTTTTTGGAAGAGGGAGTTTGCCATGGCAAGTGCCTTCTCTTGGCAAAACTCTATTAGCTTTTGCCCAGCTTCATTCTGTACTCCAAAGCCAAAGTTACCTGTTACTCCAGGTATTTCTTGTTCCCTACTTTTGCATTCAAGTCCCCTATAATGAAAAGGACATCTTTTGGGGGGTATTAGTACTAGAAGGTCTTGTAGGTCTTCACAGTACCATTCACCTTCAGCTTCTTCAGCATTACTGGTCGGGGCATAGACTTGGATTACTGTGATACTGAATGGTTTGCCTTGAAAATGAACAGAGATCATTCTGTTGTTTTTGAGATTGTGTCCAAGTACTGTATTTCAGACTCTTTTGTTGACTAAGAGGGCTGCTCCATTTCTTCTAAGGGATTCTTGCCCATGGTAGTAGGTATAATGGTCATCTGAGTTAAATTCACCCATTCCAGTCAATTTTAGTTCGCTGATTCCTAAAATGTCAATGTTCACTTTCGCCATCTCCTGTTTGACCATCTCCAATGTGCCTTGATTCATGGACCTAACATCCAGGTTCCTATGCAATATTGCTCTTTACAGCATTGGACTTTACTTCCATCACCAGTCAAATCCACAACTGGGTGTTGTTTTTGCTTTGGCTCTGTCTCTTCATTCTTTCTGGAGTTATTTCTCCACTGATCTCCAGTAGCATATTGGGTACCTACTGACCTAGGGTGTTCATCTTTCAGTGTCCTATCTTTTTGCCTTTTCATCCTGTTCATGGGGTTCTCAAGGCAAGAATACTGAAGTGGTTTGCCGTTCCTTCTCCAATGGGAATATTTAATATGCACTATATATCTTATGCGTTAAATGTATAAGATGTGTTTTATTATTCATTGCCAAGAAATATTCATAGAAAGTCCTCATCATATTTTAAATCTATTTAACTACCTAAAACTATTTAATAACAGTTGTCTTAATTTTATTTTAAAACACCACCTAAAACACTAAAAGTAATGTGTCAAACTGGGTTGTGGTAACACAAGATGTATGTCTATTTGGGGGTGTGTGTTTGAGATATGTGTACATTACAGAGCATATTATGCAGTTTATACTGGAAAAGCATGGTTACCTCTAAGTAGAGGGTCTGTAATCAGGTAGACAAATTAGACAGAATGAATAGATTTTGATTATACCTTTTTCTTGGTGTTTTTTTTTTTTTTTGAAAACTCATTAGTATTTTATACATTTAAATTGAAAAATGGAATGAAATAAATGAATTAAAAGGGTTGGCCAAGATAATGTATGTGAACTTAGCCTTTATTTATTAAAAAAGGAAAAAACTGGAACAAAATAAGGGAGAATGCATGAGTAATTTGATGATATGCTTCATCAGCTCAAGAATAAGAGAAAGCTGGAACCCATAAGTGAAAATGTCAAAATACTTATGTAAATATTTAAAATGTGTAGCAGATAGGAGATATAATGTCAAAGGAAAAATAATAAAAAGGAGAAAATGTTAAACATTCTGTCACATATAAAAGCCTAAAACCTCTAGTAAATATTGATAAAAGATAGATGATTGCCTTGATAAGAAATATAAATGGTCTGTATGCATATGAGGAGATCTCAAAGTTAAAGGACATACTATTATTGACACACCAGATTGATATAAGAGGCTGATACATATACATATATCTGTATATATATATATTCAGTGTAGCTAAATATTTCTAGAAACTGGACACTTTACAAATTGTTCATTATTTTTTTTACAATAATTGGGAAAATTATAGTTGTAAAATTTATGTGAGGCAACTGGAGGTTTCTGTTAATATTTGTAAATGACTTTGACCTTAAAATATCATCCTGCATATTTATCAGGTAGAAATTTACATATTTATAATCAACTATATTTAACATATCCTATGCTTAAATATCAAATATTTAGAAACAGCTAAATATATAGCATATTAAATGTGGCAATACATAAAATAAACTGAAGCAATTTTCTTTTAAATTGGGGTAAAACTACAGTGTCTATTAAGAGAAAACAGTAACATGTTACACCTTGCTGCCGTTCACATAGGTGAAAACTTGTTGCAGAATAGTCTGAAGGGCAGTGCGTAGGAAGGGTGCTGCTGCTGCTGCTAAGTCGCTTCAGTCGTGTCGACTCTGTGCAACCCCACAGACAGCAGCCCACCAGGTCCCCCGTCCCTGGGATACTCCAGGCAAGAACACTGGAGTGGGTTGCCATTTCCTTCTCCAATGCATGAAGGTGAAAAGTGAAGGTGAAGTCGCTCAGTCCTGTCCGACTCTGAGCGACCCCACGGACTGCAGCCTACCAGGCTCCTCCATCCATGGGATTTTCCAGGCACCAGTACTGGAGTGCGGTGCCGTCGCCTTCTCCAGGAAGGGTGCTAGGAGTCTGCAATTACAAGAGACAAAAATAACCTTGATGAGTTACTCCAAACAGAGACCTATTCAAAGTTATTCCAGCTCAAAGAAATGAAAAGAGTTGTGAATTCAAGCTCACAAAAGGCAAAGACTCCTGGTAATAGTTACTGTGGGTCCCTCATGAATCTTGTTTTTTTATCTGGTTTCTGCTTCTCTCCAAGTATTGTGGCCATTGTCTCAAAGATTCCACCATGCCCACCAAGAACCCCAGGCTTGTTTGCTTTACTTTGTTTTTGTTTTTTTTTAATTTTATTTTATTTAACTTTACAATATTGTATTGGTTTTGCCATATATCAAAATGAATCTGCCACAGGTATACATGTGTTCCCCATCCTGAACCCTCCTCCCTCCTCCCTCCCCATACCATCCCTCTGGGTCGTCCCAGTGCACCAGCCCCAAGCATCCAGTATCGTGCATCGAACCTGGACAGGCGACTCGTTTGATATATGATATTATACATATTTCAATGCCATTCTCCCAAATCATCCCACCCTCTCCCTCTCCCACAGAGACCAAAAGACTGTTCTATACATTAGTGTCTCTTTTGCTGTCTCGTATACAGGGTTATTGTCACCATCTTTCTAAATTTCATATATATGTGTTAGTATACTGTATTGGTGTTTTTCTTTCTGGCTTACTTCACTCTGTATAATAGGCTCCAGTTTCATCCACCTCATTAGAACTGATTCAAATGTATTCTTTTTAATGGCTGAGTAGTATTCCATTGTGTATATGTACCACTGCTTTCTTATCCATTCATATGCTGATGGACATCTAGGTTGCTTCCATGTCCTGGCTATTGTAAACAGTGCTGTGATGAACACTGGGGTACACGTGTCTCTTTCAATTCTGGTTTCCTCAGTGTGTATGCCCAGCAGTGGGATTGCTGGATCATAAGGCAGTTCTATTTCCAGTTTTTTAAGGAATCTCCACACTGTTCTCCATAATGGCTGTATTAGTTTGCATTCCCACCAACAGTGTAAGAGGATCCCCTTTTCTCCACACCCTCTCCAGCGTTTATTGCTTGTAGACTTTTGGATCACAGCCATTCTGACTGGCGTGAAATGGTACCTCATAGTGGTTTTGATTTGCATTTCTCTGATAATGAGTGATGTTGAGCATCTTTTCATGTGTTTGTTAGCCATAGTTGCTTTACTTTGAAATTAAAGAGGATAACATTACTCTGTACCACATCTAGTTCAAACTTTTGGGAAAAAACAAACAAAACAAAACTAACAAAACAGAAAAACTCTGTTTGACCAAGTTACTTCTGATCAGTGTAATCAAAGAATTAGAGTGCAATGATTGATCTCTCTTGGTCTAACTAATCTCAGTGGTCAAGGAGACATAACAGAAATGTAAAAGATTCTGACAGTGTGGCTAGAGCACAGAATATTCTGTTTTTATAATAAGTAGAAGAAAGTCTCTCAGTTGTGTCCAACTCTGCGACCCCATGGGCTGTAGCCCACCAGGCTCCTCTGTCCATGGAATTCTCCAGGCAAGAATGTTGGCATGGGTAGCCATTTCCTTTTCCAGGGATCTTCCCAAGACCGGGATCAAACCCAGGTCTTCCGCATTGCAGGCAGATTCTTTACTGTCAGATCCGGTAGTGAGATACTTAAAAGATAACCCAGATTACTCACTATTTAGCAAGGGAAATAACTGGCTGACACTGGAGAGAAGTCTTGATTCAGGATGGTATTCAGAGTTACTTTGAATCACTAGCTCAACATGTTATTAAAGATCTATCTCATACCATTTCTTCTTTCTGCTGTGTCAGTTTTGCCCTAATGCTGGTTGCAGGATGACTGTCAATATTCTTGAACCTCAGGCATTGTCATTGTCATCTAGAGAGAAAGACATCTTCTGGAAGCTCTGTCCAGAGAATGAGAAAGCCTCAGGCACACCCCCCCCCCCACAACACACCCCCAACTCCCCGCCCACCATTTCATTCCCTTTGCATCTCTGGGACAAGTTTGATCACATAACTTTGGCTGAACCAATACCATGACTGAAAAATGAGATTGTGCACAATATTTAGGGTTAGGTTGGTGCTCCCTTCCCCTAAAAGCTTTTGTGTTATGCATGGAGGGAAAAAAAATAAATAGGTAAAAATGAGAAAGGAGAGAAAGAGAAGAAAGAATAGGTTCTTAGAAAATGAGCTCAACCACAAATCATTTGAACCTAATTTAAGACTTCAGATAATATAAATGGTTTTTAAGTGGATAGAACTCTGTGACCATAATAAGGAGATTTTATTTTATTTTTAATGCCCTTAAGCACATTCTATTGGATTTCTTTTCTCCAAATCTGGAAGATATGTGAGACAGATTTTAAAGTTTTTCTGTTCCTTTTGTCTTTTGGAATAATATTTCAGGTATTTAAAAGCCAAATACAAGCAAACCCCAAATCAGTCTCTCATTCCATACAGAATTATTCTTTCTCTGCCCTAATCTCCCATTTTCATCCCTGTTTCTACCATCACAGCCTTAATTTATGGCATGTAAATTTCTTATTCTCCTTGATATACTTTCCTTTTTGTTTCTAAGCAGGGGAAAGAGTTAAAGGACAAGGAGAAATATCTTTTATTTACCGTATTTTGCTTTTTGGATTTGTTGGGTTTTGTTTGTTTGGTTTTGGCTCCCACATTCATTGTTGTGATATAACTGTCATCTCTGGCTCTTTATCTCCTGAGGCATTTTGTTGAATTTTTGGAAGATAATCCTGCCAACATGAAGAAAGTCCCTATATCCCTCTCTCAATAACTCTCATCATGAGCTGCTTTGGACCAGAGAGGACTCCAGTAAAAAATTTCATGTATCAGTTCATATCCATCCATAGTGAGATGCTTACTCTCAGTTATATATCTCAACTCTGCATACTATATTGTTTTCTTTATTGTAAGCACCCTTCTCTTGGATTTTGGGGGAAGAAAAAAACAAAACAAAACAAAACTGCAGTTCTAGTTTTCACACTTACTTCCCCTACAGTTACTTTGAGTGGTGTTGATTTCAGCATAATTTTAGTCTCACCATCATAAGTGTTGGCTGAAGATTGTTGATGAGGTTTTATAGTTGTTACTAACTTAGATCTGCATGTACTTTTCTAGATTCATTCTTTAGAATCTTTGGACTTTTTTTTCACTACTATCTTCAACATTGACTCCTGCTTACAACTCCCATGGAAAATCAGTATTCTATTTTTTGTTTAAAAGTCTATGTAGCAGCTTGAATTAGAAGAATAGAAGAGGGGGATTTCATGTTTTTGTTGAAAATTTTAAAAATAATTGAAAAACTGTTTACTTAAAAATATGTTTAAAATAATCTTTTAAAAATTTCCATAATGAAAATGCATTATCAAACAGAAAAAAATGCAGGGTACATGTTTTGAAATCATTATATCTTAAGTAACTATTTGTTGTCTAGGGTCTCACAGAGAAATTGACAAAGAGAATTTTTTAAAGTTTCCTTTGTGCTCTGAATGGTATCTATAGCCCATCGGCATGCTTTTGTGGAGAACATAGATAAGGAACTGACAATACATTTCAACAAGCTTAATATTAAATTGAGAGTTCCAAAGAAAGTGCATATTTAGGCTATGTAATTCTGTTTATTTCTGAGAAAACTCAAATTATATCTTTCTTGTGAAAGTAATTAATTTCTAAATAAAAAGATAAAAGAAGTAATTAAAGTTTAAACAAGTCCTCAAATACCCCAAGCAAACCATCTAAACATAGCTTTTGTTTAAGGAAATATAGATATAATAATTGCTGATTTATTCCCATGCCAAAATGATAATTATATCTGATACTGGTATTGATAGAGTTAAGAATTAACAGCCTGTAGTTATTGAATAATGGTGTTTCTACAGCTCAGCTGATTCTGTTTCTGAATATAACCTTAAATCTCATTTGTCTAATCAAATAAATCATTTTCTTTACTATGTAAAAATATAGAGATGTTCCTATAGAAGGCATTCTTTGTATAATTTAGAAAATCTAAAACATCCAAGGTGGGGGGAATTCATATTTGCACTAGAAGGCTTGCTAATTGGAGACTAATTGCTATTGGACAGGTTTAAGTCTTAGAAGCTCACCTAATGTTTTGTTTTTATTTGTTTTCCTTGTCCTACTGAACAATTCTGGATAGAGAGTAAATATGAAATAACTCTCTTTGCTTGTGTCACTATATTTTCAGAAAATACTAGGGTTTCTGATAAACTCAGACTAAATTCTGTGATTCTCAAAAGTCAAAACAGGTGTGAATATGGACACATGAATTTATCTACACACATATCTGTAGAGAAGTTCCTTTCCTTTCAATAAAATTTTTAAAGTCTATTATAATGATAATAAATAAATAAATATATCTATAATCATAATAAATATATCTATGTCTGTATATGCTTCTTATTGTCTTGATTCCAATGACACATTTCACATATGTGAGAGATCTTTAAGTACTAATTTTAATGTATGGTGATAATTTCCTTTGATTTCAGTAGCTCATATAAATATAAATACTTTCTATGACTAGCTTCTAATTTCTATTTTGTAGTGAATGAAAAAATCTGAGAAATACATGTAAAATGCCATAGTGTCTATATGATTTATGGAATGCAAATGTATATATTTAATTGGTGTATGTCGATATTCAATACTTTAAAATAAAGAAAATAAATTAAAAAATAGAGAGATACAAAGTGAGACAGGGAAGGAAAAGAAAAAAAAAGTTTCACGTTTCTAAAGCCATACAATTGTGTGTTAATAATGTATCAAATTTTGATTACTGATTTATGTATCCAGACATTAGCAGCAATACAGTTTTTATCTGAAATGATTAATAAAGGATATTCCATATAAACTTCTTCCACTTATCACTCTCATATCTTGTTACTGTGGAAAAACAAAATAAAAGGTAATTTGCCCTGTATCTGTCTTTATGCATGAGTGTGTGTGTGTACATATAGTCACTGTTCAATAGTAATTGTTTCACAATGTTATGTATAAAACCCAAAATCATGAGAGTAGCATTTATTAAGAACACATGATGGCTTATTTTGGTCATCATGACTTTTTTGCTTTCTGCTAGTAATTAGATAAGTGCTGTCACATGGCGAGAAACATTAAACAAATGGTCTGGGGTAAGGTTACATACATTTGTGCAGTAACCTTCTGTCTAAGTGAAGAGTTAATTGGACACCTATGTGAAACCCTATTGAAAAGTGGCAGTTCCATTAAGCCCTCAGTCAATAAAAACAACATGAGCCTAATTTGTTTTTATTACTACACAAAAGAAAATTATAGAAACATTTAAAATCTGTGGGAATTCATTGTAGGATATAAATATGCTTACTTGTCTCTCCTTTTTGTTTCTTGGCTGTAGTCTATGCTCTTCAGAGAGCCTTGTTAATATTCAGGATTGGTATTTTTGCAAGGTGAGAGTTAAAACAAAATATTTGGAAAGCTGAATTCCCAATCTAGTGACTGTTGGGACCAAAGAAACTGTTTTTTCCATAATTTCCGTCATAAATCTTTCACTGCCTGGATATAGCTCTGAACACAGGACCCAGCAGAAGAACCAGGGCAGAAGGAATTCAAGAACTCATTCTCCTATGCCCTCTCTCTCCTAATCCCTGGCCACTCCATTTCCATATTTGGCATCTTTGAAAAATGGAGCTAAATTGAAGGTTACTTAGAATGCAGGAATAAAAATAGGATGCTGTTTTTTAATCCAATTTAGACATTCTATAGCAATAGGCAAATAATTTGATCATTTTACGAGAAGACATGTTATGCAGAAGACTGTAGCCTATAAGTCCGGACACAAGGATTCAAACTTGCCACCGAAGAGCTGGCTTTTTCATCTGAAAAATGGGGATTATATTAAATAATATCTACTTCATACAGTTTTCCTGAAGTTTAAATGAATCCATTTATGTAAAGTGCTTAAAAGAGTACCTGGTCATTATAAGCTCTGCTTAGCTACTTATTCGGAGAAGGCAATGGCACCCCACTCCAGTACTCTTGCCTGGAAAATCCCATGGATGGAGGAGCCTGGTGGGCTGCAGTCCATGGAGTCGCTAAGAGTCGGACACGACTGAGCGACTTCACTTTCACTTTTTACTTTCATGCATCAGAGAAGGAAATGGCAACCCACTCCAGTGTCCTTGCCTGGAGAATCCCAGGGACGGGGGAGCCTGATGGGCTGCCGTCTATGGGGTTGCACAGAGTCGGACACGACTGAAGCGACTTAGCAGCTACTTATTATTACCCAAGTTGATTAGATAAACTTTCAGGTTAGAAGTTAAATCCTTTATCAGTATACACACATGTTTTTCCTGATATGAGCACTGTAATGAGGCTAAGATAAAGAACTGTAAAATTAGCTATTTAGATCAACAGTATTCCTTTCAATAGAAAGGTTTCAAAATTACTTTAACTTATCAAGCTACTCCAAATAAATAACGATTTTTTTGTTGTTGTTGTTCAGAGATACTAATATATGAGTACTCTAAAATTCACATATAAAAATAGAAAAATATCCAAGAATGCTTAACAACCCTATCATGTCTTCTTGTAAATAACGTTAACAAATACTGAGTGTATATATGAAAACTGAACAGAAATTGTGGGGAATTAAAAATACCACATAGGGTCCTTGTTTTCAGAGACTTCACAAAAGGATGGAGGGAAAGACAAATAAGCAAAGTCTAGTTTAGAAAAGTGAAAAATGATTTACTAATGGTTTTTATGGGGCTTCCCTGGTGGCTCAGCAGTAAAGAATCCACCTTTCTGTACAGGAGATGTGGGTTTGATCCCTGGGTTGGAAAGATCCCCTGGAGAAGGAAATGGCAACTCACTCCAGTCTTCTTGCCTGAAGAATCCCATGGACAGAGGAGCCTGGTGGACTGTAGTACATGGGGTCACAAAAGAGCTGGACAAGACTTAGCCATTAAACAGCAGAGGAAGGCAAAATGAATTCTGACTCACTATTGAGAGCAGAGATTTCACATTTATTGAATATTTGGCCCCCTGCCTGTTTAGACCATGATCCATGATTTGTGGTTGCTGCAATGCATGGCACTTTTAAATATGAAAAACAGCTCAACACCGTATGCTTGTAAGATTCAGTAAGTTAATGCATTTAGCAAGCATGTGTAGGTTAACCATAATCTGTAGCCATTCTACATAGCACAGAGCAAACTGAAAATGAATACAAAGCAAATATGACAGTTTAGATGTATAATATGCATTCTTTAGCACAGTTCAGACAAATAGCACATACATAAACACATGCACACAAAGAAATTATTCTCCATTTTGTTTTAAAATCTTGTCTGCTGGTCAAAAACTATTGTAAATGAAAAAAAAAAAAAAAAAGGCCGGCCAGCAATAGCTAGTTAAGTGAAAAGATGTCAAAGTCATTGCTAAGAAACCACTATAAAAATATACATAAATTAAAATGTTTATTGCTGTGGTTTTAGTTTTAATCCAACCATTAAGGGAACCTGTATCTAGTATCTGATAGACAATATGTGGCTTCCTCACCATGAAAACAGGAAGAGATTTATTTTTGGCTAGGGAAATAATTACCAATTGTTTTATGTACATCAGCAGCATTATGGTGATTTAAATGTCCTTGTCTTTCTGCTTTTCCACAAGATAAGAGCTATATTTAGCAAGTAGAAGTAAATGTGAGAGAAAATTCTTATAGGAACATAGTTACTTCAAAGTGCTAAGAAAGCAATTAAACACCTGCCTGATTGAGTGGGAAGCAAATGGGTCTCTCCCACTAGGATTACAAAGAGTGAGGAGATGCAAGAGAGACTTGAAATAAAAGTGATTATACAAAAGATTGGGAGACCCAAAAAGGGAAATTCTGAAGTCCCAGGAAGTGGCATGGGAAAGAAGAACGCTGTAAGTTCTATAAGAGTCAGAAGGCAGTGTTAAACACAGGGAAACTAGCAGAGTATGAATGCCAGGGTGTAAGCAAGTGAATAGAGAACTTTGAATGTCAGAGTTAATTTGAGTGACACTAAAGAGGAGAAGACATCAATGTCATTTTTTTCTCTCTGAGCCGAGTCTGTTTTCGTCCTCAATTTTATACTTGGTGATAGGTAAAGCTTGAAAAAATGTGTTTGCTTGCCAGAAAAATAAAAGCATGTCCAGAAAACACAGCATAGGTTTCCAAACTTGCTGGCATTGAGCCACATTTTTGATCTGTTTAAAGTTAGAAAGAAGATAGACAAGATAATATTTTTTTGTAGTCAGATATAATTTTATAAGCGGCTCCAGAGTAAATTGTGGGCTTCCCAGGTGGTACAGTGGTTAATCTGCCTGCCAATGCAGGAGACCCAAGAGATATGGGTTCAAGCCCTGGGTGAGGAAGATCCCCTAGAGTAGGAAATGGTAACCCATTCTAGTGCTCTTGCCTGAAAAATTGCATGGACAGAGGCACCTGGCAGGCTATAGTCCATGACATCACAAAGAGTCAGACATGACTGAGTGCACACACACACACACACACACACACATACACACACACACACAAACACTTTCACTGAAGCATGAGCAGAAAAACTATGTGCTCTATTACTTTGAACAGTGTACAAAGATAGTAATTCAAAGGAATTGGATAAAGTCATAAACCATTGTTTTTTGGCTCAAATCTATCATCTATATTTTACTGTGAGAGAGTTGGAGTAGGGCTTCTGCAAACTAGATTTCTGCTTTGCCACTTGTCTACCTGCCTAGAAGAGACTGAAAGCAGGAAGAAGAGGGAAACGTTACTCTTTTCACCTACAGAGCTTCCCAGGTGGCACTAGTGGTAAAGAACCTGCTTGACAGTCCAGGTAGACATAAGAGACAGTGGGCTTGATCCCTGGGGTGGAAGATCCCCTGGAGAAGGGCATGGCAACCCGCTCCAGTATTCTTGCCTGGAGAATCCGCAGACAGAGGCTCTTGGCAGGCTACAGTCCATAGGGTCGCAAAGAGTTGGACAAAAGTGTAGACTGAAGTGACTTATTTTTTTTGAAATTTTTGTTTTGAAAATTTCAGAGTCAAGACTCTGATAAAGAAAAAGTAAAAACTACCAAGGAAAACGTCAGTGCCATATTTTCAAACAATAAAGATTTTAGATCTATAGTATTAGAAAAAAAATTTATTTTTTCATATTCCTTTTTTGCACTTAATCAATGGAATGGCATTTCTACATGAAGGAAAGCCAAATTTCCAAAAGCCTGTTAAAGGCTTTCAGGATTCATTTATTTTAGTTATTACACTTCTAAGCTGCAAGCTCATTTCTCAAATAAGAAGACTCAATAGATGTCAGTGTTGAGGGGATTTAAAATTCATCCCCAAATTTATTACTCTCACTTCAAGGATGAAAGATGATTTCTAAAGCCAAAGTGACAGAAAAAAAATACTTGTTTAGCGAAGAATCAAATCAGATTGAAAAGAAAGCTTACATTCTTCATTACACTGACCTCCATAGAATAAATACAGGATATTTATATATCACTAGGATTTTTCTGATTTGTGTTCAATTGTTCTGTTTGAATATTGCACATAATTTTTCTAGTTCTAATTGCACTTGTATTTTCATACTATCTTTCATTAAGTCTAATAAATATCATTATTATCTTGTTAAAGTAAAATTCCTGATAACTAAAATGTCCAACTAAGTATTCATTTTTTCCTAAAGAATACAAAGCTATCGTATATCCATCTTTTTTGTTTTTTAATGTAATTCTTCTGAATCATTTCAAGAGTACAGTGGTTAGGGAATATAATCAAGGTCATTTATTCTTAAGACAATCATAATTTTGGAACTGGCATGACTGCTTTTATTTGAGGAAGACAATATCACCATTATCTATAGCATTATTAGGAGCTTCTTGATGGCTCAGTAAAAAATCTGCCAGCAGTACAGGAGACCCCGGTTCGAATCCTGGATGGGGAAGATCCTCTGGAGAAGTGATAGGCTACCCACTCCAGTATTCTTGGGCTTCTCTTGAGGCTCAGCTGGTAAAGAATCCACCTGCAATGGGGGAGACCTGGGTTCAATCCCTGGGTTCGATCCCTGGGTTGAGAAGATCCCCTGGAGAAAGGTAAAGGCTACCCACTGCTATATTCTGGCCTGGAGAATTCCATGGACTGTACAGCTCATGGGGTCACAAAGGGTCAGACATGACTAAGCAATTTTCACTTTCTTTCTTAATTATTATTAATAGTCATAAGCTTACTTCAAATGAATCTAGATTCCTAACTATGTAACTGTTTCTCAAGCATTCCTTTTAGAAACATTTTTTGGAGTTATAGACAGGAAAACATTTTGAAACAAATGCCATCATTTTACTCACAGAGCATCTAAAGCTTCTATGATACATGTCCGTGTGAACTTGAATTTATTCTCCTTGGCAGCTGAGAGTGGAAATAATTTTAATATATATTACAAAGTTATTCCTCAGAGCTCATAAAACAAAGGACAGAAGATTTTTTTCTACCAGTCCTTTCATTTATAACTTTCAATTTTCTGCATTTCTATTATGATTATGATGATCAATTCTTCTATAAAGAATAAAATGATTATTAAACCTTCTAAATGAAATCTCAAAAATTAACATGCCTCTTAAAAACTCTTAACTTCACATTATTTGTTTTTCTCAATTCTTCTTGCATACATTTCATTGCAGCCTACTCCTAAAACACACTTTCAGTAAAATGTATTTTTTCTACCATGAACTTAATTTTAAAAGTTTGCATTTAAAAGAAGACAAATTAAATACAGCAGAATGTTAATGGTGATTCTTCTTTCTTGTTGATATTTTTGACCTCTTCTCATTCTTTTGTTTTCTAAGTTCTCTATAATAAATATGTATTACTGTTATTATCATGAAATTCAATTATTAAAATGAATCTACCTCATCACTATAATGCTCAACTTGAATAATTGAATAAACTTGAAAATTTTTCTGTTCCTTACTATTTTAAGCATTCTTTTTCCTTAAATAGGTTATATTCAACTTATCTCTTTTACTTCATGTCCTCTCATACAGGCACCAAGAGTGAGTTAAATTTGTCAGTTTTTTATTAGGGAGATATCTATGCAAAGTGAAATAGGACAGAGTCAGTAGAAGCTGGATAGCTCTGGGACCTCAAAGCAGATCCAATCCCAAGTGAAGAGGGTGGGAGAGATTGTTGGGTGCAAGCATCCTAGACTGTGGAGTACTCTAAAGACAAGCCAGGAAAGTCATTAGGGATTATTTGGATTCTGTCTTCCTTTTTCTTCCCAGATGAAATGTACATTAATATCCCTTCCACACTGTCATTGGGGGGTTGCCTGGTGGCTCAGTGGTAAAGAATTCACCTGCAGTGCAGGAGACAGAGACCCGGGTTCAATCCCTGGTTCAGGAAGATCCCCTGGAAAGGAAATGGCAACCCACTCCAGTATTCTTTCTTGGAAAATCCCACTGAGAGAGGAGCTTGGTGGGCTACAGTCCTTGGGGTCGCAAAGAGTCGGGCACAAGTGAGCAACAATGCCGAGGACCAGCCCCGGCTGATCCAGGGTATTCGAAGGGGAGACGGCGTCGGCGACTATTTATATGCTAATTAGAGATATAGAGAACAATAGAATGAGGATAGCTCAGTAGGAAAATTCAGTGGAGAAAAGAAGCTGAGTAGCTTGGTTTACGCGGGAGACCAATAAAACTTCAAGACAAGAAGTTTGCACCACTTACGTAGGCCGCAGGCGCCCTCTCGAATAGCGGAAGGTGTCTCACCCTAGACACCTTCTCGAGTGGGTCTTAGAAGCCCAGGCATGATTAGTAAGCGTGGTGGGTTCCGCGCTCCAGATGGAGACTCAGCTTTAAAGGAAGAATGACATGGGGAGACCAAGCGTTGGTGAGCAAGGCCCATAGCTTTATTTTTAACAGGGGCTTTTATACCCTAAGTTACACATAGAGGATAATAGGGGATGCAAAGTCAGCAGTCTTTGATTCTTATCAAAAACCAAGGTTTCTTTCCTGCAAATGTATCGTATACAAATGGTTTAGGTGATTTACATCATCTTCTGGCCAGAAGGCCTACTAACATTTTATGACTCTTGACAAGGACTTATCAACAAAGACTTACTTTCTCTAAGAGTAATTATTTCAAGGTTTGGCACCATCTTGCAAAGATAAAATTGCATTCCTATAGGGCGGATGTGTAATGGGTTTACAACAAAGAAAGAATTTATTACCTTAAGGGTCTAAAGTTACTAACACCAAGGCCACTACTTATTTTTTCTACATACCCACTATTAATTGATACATATTCAAGGATACAATTCAGGGGATGTGAAAACTTGGCAACAAGCATTGACTCATCAATGAAATCCTTTACTAGTTTATTCTGACAGTTTTTAACTCTCTGAGAGGCTCTAAGCTATTTGAATATCTTAAGCTTCCCATGCCTCTCGAGGCTGGGAGACTGTAAACAATCGTATGCATAGCTGCAGGAGTCCGGGTAAACTTGTCAGGCGAGTTAGAGAGCCATCAGAGGGGTTTGGATTTAAACACTCCTAATTGCCCAGGAACTTTATTAATTGGAGCTGTAAGTTAACTCTTTGACAGAGAGAGAGCGAGATGGTGGTAGGGGACAGCCCCCAGTAAAGTCAGAGGTGAGAGCACAAAGCAATAAAGTAGGCAGACTCTGGTTTTTGGGGGGAAAATGCTCGAGAATATCCGGGGGTACTCCTGAGGCTCGATCCCGCCTTTGCGTATGTCGAGCCTCCTTCCTCATGACCTTTGTCACGAGTGGAATGCCTCACCGGCTCCCCGCACAACAAGACAACAGCAAGGCTGTCATTGGTGCATACAGCCTGTGGGAGATTTGTGTTCTGCAAAACACAGGGAAAGATGTAAACATACAGCAACTTGGTTAACTTTGCATTCTGTAGTAAGAGGTCTGCCAGTGGCATTATCATGGTCACCACACAGCTAACATAGTTTCTTTCCCTAAATCTAAGGTCAATTTCCCCCTTCATGCATCACAGCCTTGTAGTAGTGAAGGGGCTTGTATAACTCAATGAAGCTATGAGCCATGCCACACAGTGTTATAGTGAAGACTTCTGGCAGAATATGGTCCACTAGAGGAGGGAATGTCAAACCACTGCAGTATTCTTGCCACGAGAACCTTATGAACAGTTTGAAAAGGCAAAAAAATAAGACACCAGAAGATGAGCCCCGACCCCTGCCAGGTTGGAAGGTGTCCAGTATTCTACTGGGGAAGAAAGGAGGATGATTACAAATAGCTCTGGAAAGAATAAAGTGGAAACAATGCTTAGCTGTGCATGTGTTTGGTGGTATAAAGTTAGATGCTGTAAAAAACAATATTGCATAGAAACCTGGAATATTAGGTCCATTGAATGTGATCAAGCAGGAGATGGAAAGAGTGAACATCAACATCCTAGCAATCAGTGAATTCAAATGGACTGGAATGGGAGAATGTAATTCAGATGACCATTATACTATGGTGGGCAAGACTCCCTTAGAAGAAATGGCATGGCCCTCATAGTCAACAAGAATCTAAAATGCAGTACTTGGTTGCAACCTCAAAAATGACAGAATGATGTTGGCTCATTTCCAAGGCAAATGATTCAACATTACAATAGTGCAGATGTATGTCCCAACACTTGATGCCAAAGAAGCTGAAATTAACTGGTTCTGTGAAGACCTACCATATTTTCTTGAACTAACACCCCCAAAAAAGTTGTCGTTTCTATCATAGGGGATTGAAATGCAAAAGTAGGAAGTCAAGAGATACTCAGAAAACAGGCAAGTTTGGTCTTTGAGTACAAAATGAATCTGGGCAAAGGCTGACATAGTTCTGTCAATAGAACACTGGTCATAGAAAATACCCTTTTTCAACAATGCAAGAGACAATTCTACGCATGGACATCACCAGATGGTCAATACAGAAATCAGACTGATTATCTTCTTCACAGCCAAAGATGGAAAAGTTCTACACAGTCAGCAAAAATAAGATGTAAAGCTGACTGAGGCTCAGATCATGAGCTCCTTGCAAAATTCAGATTTAAATTGAAGAAAGTAGGGAAAACTACTAGAAAAATCTGTGTGCCGGTCAAGAAGCACCAGTTAGAACTGGACATGGAATACCTGACTGATTCCAAATTGGGAAAGGAGTATAACAAGGCTTTACATTGTCACCCTGCTTATTTAACTTATATACAGAGCAAATCATGCAAAATGGATGAACCACAGACTAGAATTAAGATTGCTGGAGAAATATCAACACCCTCAGATATGCAGATGATACCACTCTAATGATACAAAGTGAAGAGGAACTAAAGAACCTCTTGATGAGGGTAAAAGATGAGAGTGAAAAAATCTGGCTTGAAGTTCAGAATTCAAAAAACTAAGATCATTTCTTCCAGTCCCATTACTTCAAGGCAAATAGATGGGGAAGAAGCAGAAACGGTAACAGATTTTAACTTCTTGGGGTCCAAAATCACTGCAAACTGTAATTGCAGCTTTGAGATTAAAGCACACTTGCTCCTTAGAAAGCTACAGTTTTTCCAGTAGTCCTGCACGGACACGAGAGCTGGATCATAAAGAAGGCTGAGTGCCAAAAAATTGATGCTTTTGAATTATGGTGCTGGAGAAGACTCTTGAGAGTCCCTTGGACTGCAAGAAAATCAAACCAGTCAATCCTGAAGGAAATCAACTCTGAATATTCATTAGAAGGACTGATGCTGAAGCTGAAATTCCAATAATTTGGCCACTTGATGCAAAGAGCCAACTCACTGGAAAAGACCCTGATGCTGGGAAAGATTGAAGACAAATAGAGAAGGGGGCAGCAGAGAATGAGATGGTTGGATAGCATCATCAACTCAATGGGCATGAATTTGAGCACACTCCGGAAGACAGTGAAGCACAGAAGAGTCTGGCATGTTGCAATCACAGGGTCACAGTCAGACATGACTTAGGGACTGAACAACAATGACAAGGTCAATTTTATTCATTCAGATCTGGTTGATTCCTGCTAATATAAATGATTTAAGTTCTCTGTCTTATTCAAATTCAACCTGTCACTGTAGGCCAGTTTCAAGGTCTTAGAAGGCTTGCATTTATATCTTATGTTAGAGTTTATACTGCAAAACATATAGTGCAACACAATATTAAATATTGTTTTATGCTATTATAAACAACAATTTGTTAATAAAATTGTTACTTTTACACTGTTTTCTAGTTTATTACTCCACTGATCCAGTGCAAAGTCACCTCAGTCATCTCTGACTCTTTGAGACCCTATGGACTGTAGCCTGCCAGGTTCCACTGTCTATGGGATTCTCCAGGCAAGAATACAGGAGTGGGTTGCCATGCCCTTCTCCAGAGGATCTTCCTGACCCAGGGATTGAACACATGTCTCTTATGTCTACCTGTACTGGCAAGCGAGTTCTTTACTGTCAGTGCCACCTGGAAAGCCACATGTTTATTACTATTTCCCCTCAAAACAAAACCCCCTAAGAAATGTAAGCCAAAAAGGAAACAGCTTGAAATGACCCTATGAAGGAAGTTTGAGTTCAGATAGGTTATTTTACAAAGTTCCCCAGTTACATATTATCATAATTATGTATGGTTTATTATTATAAAGCTCCACGTCAAGTGCAGTTGTATTGACTCTTACTAATTGGTGAAGGAAAGTTAATGTTCCTTACAGAATGAAAAGGCAAGAACTAGCCATAAAGCCGTGATAGCATCCGCAAATCTTTCCAATCATTATTTTTGTGACCTTTCAGAAAGAAAAAGCGATATCAGCAAAGAGTCATCCTTGTTGATACTGACCTTTGACCACATACGCATTACTTTTCCAAGTTCCAAACTTAAGTTCATAGTTATAATTTCTATTTTATATATTTCCACTGTTTCTTGGAAGATATTTTTATTCTATTCTGTTATACCATATAAGAAAATCCAGAATGATGCCTGCAGTAAACTATGTACTGAAAAGTTTTTGTAAACCAATAAATCAGTGGAATGAATATGTGGAATAAGACACAGTTTCTATAGTTTTACATAATGTTTGATAAGTTGATTTATAGACTATTATTGCACATTCAATTTCTTTTGATTGAATAGATTTACAAATATACTTTTAAATATAAAATATATTGAAGGATTAGGTTTAATATTTATGTTAAACCCTATTTGTAATTGATTTGTGGTCAGAAATTGTAGCTGACATACATGGTGTTTCTTTTTTGCAAATTATATCTTCTTTGACTTTAAATGATATTTTCGTTTAATCTTACGCACATAAGTGCACATCAGTTCAGTTCAGTTCAGTCACTCAGTCATGTCCGACTCTTGCGACCCCATGATCTCAGCACACCAGGCCTCCCTGTCCATCACCAACTCCTGGAGTTTACTCAAGACTCATTTCCATGAAGTCAATGAAGCCATCCAGCTGTCTCATCCTCTGTCATCCCCTTCTCCTCCTGCCCCCAATCCCTCCCAGCATCAGAGTCTTTTCCAATGAGTCAACTCTTCGCATGAGGTGGCCAAAGTATTGGAGTTTGAGCTTTAGCATCAGTCCCTCCAATGAACACCCAGGGCTGATCTCCTTCAGAATGGACTGGTTGGATCTCCTTGCAATCCAAGGGACTCTCAAGAGTCTTCTCCAACACCACAGTTCACAACCATCAATTCTTCAGCCCTCAGCTTTCTTCACAGTCCAACTCTCACATCCATACATGACCGCTGGAAAACTGTAGCCTTGACTAAATGGACCTTTGTTGGCAAAGTAATACCTCTGCTTTTGAATATGCTATCTAGGTTGGTCATAACTTTCCTTCTAAGGAGTAAGCCTCTTTTAACTTCATGGCTGCAATTACCATCTGCAGTGATTTTGGAGCCCCCAAAATTAAAGTCTGACACTGCTTCCACTGTTTCCCCATCTACTTCCCATGAAGTGATGGGACCAGATGCCGTGATCTTAGTTTTCTGAATGTTGAGCTTAAACCAACTTTTTTACTCTCTTCTTTCACTTACCTCAAGAGGCTCTTTAGTTCTTCTTCACTTTCTGCCATAAAGGTGGTGTCATCTGCATATCTGAGGTTATTGATATTTCTCTCGGCAATCTTGATTCCAGCTTGTGCTTCTTCTAGCCCAGCATTTCTCATTATGTACTCTGCATATAAGTTAAATAAGCAGGGTGACAATATACAGCCTTGACGTACTCCTTTTCCTATTTGGAACCAGTCTGTTGTTCCATGTCCAGTTCTAACTGTGCTTTCTGACCTGCATATAGGTTTCTCAAGAGGCAGATCAGGTGGTCTGGTATTCCCATTCTTTCAGAATTTTCCACAGTTTATTGTGATCCACACAGTCAAAGGCTTTGGCATAGTCAATAAAGCAGCATATACCACACAGATTATTATTTTAATGTTTTCTGATCTATAAAATTTCCATTTCAGAAACTGTCCTGATATATTAATTTAGTTTTGTAGACATTTTTCTCTTTTAAATTAATCTTGAAAGTAAATAGCATCAGTGTTACCCACAATACACTTCATATTATTCTGAAATACAGAATTTCATCTTATTAAAATGTACATTTTCAAGTATTTTTTATTTTTATTATTACTGTTTTCAAAATGGTAAGTCTTAGTCTTTACATGTCTGTTGTCTAAGAGAAATGACGACTTAGTGAAATGTACAATTCTAGAATCAAAATTTCCCTTTCAATATTTCTTAGATAATTCTTCATTTTAAGCTTTAACATAACAGATTAAAGGCTAGTCTGATTTTTATCTTTCCTCTTATCTCTTGTGATTATAACTTGTTTCTCAATATTAGAATGCCAAATTTTACCTTTGGTAGATAAAATGTGTGTCTTTCATCAGTTTTGCCTAAAATGTGATGCTTCAAAAGAAAAAAAATAATTAACCCATTCTAACTGAAGGGAAATTTGCCTTCCTTTTGGAACAAAAGGTAATAAGTTTCTATAATATTACAACAATATCTAAAAATAGAAAACATAGGTAGAGATATCTCTTCTAAAGCCTAGAATATTTTATTTAATGTTTCTTTGGGTTTTTTATGACCTATACAGTTTTATTTTCCTTCTCAATAATAGAAAAATGATTTTTGTAAAATATCAATTCTCTTCTATTGATATCTGTTATTTTTTATTTCATTGTTTTCAGCATAATATGCTTTTCCTTTGCTTTTTGAATGACATTTGATTTGATTTTCTAACCTGTGAATGCATGCTAAATCACTTCAGCCATGTACAACTCTTTGTGACCCCACAGACTATAACCTGAAAGGCTCCTCTGTCCATGGGACTCTCTAGGTAAGAATACTGTAGTGGGTTGCCATTCTCTTCTCCAGGGGAACTTCCCTACGCAGGGTTGAACCCGAGTCTCCCACATTGAAGGCTGATTCTTTACCATCTGAGCCTTCAGGGAAGCCCAATCTACCAATTTCAACTTTATTGTCTATGAGGATGCTTTTTTTTTTTTTTTTCCCAAGGTATGTAGTATTTTTTTTTTCTAATTTTATTTTATTTTTGAACTTTACATAATTGTATTAGTTTTGCCAAATATCAAAATGAATCCGCCACAGGTATACATGTATGAGGATGCTTTTAACTGTCTCATATTTTAGTGTTTTTACTGCTTGCTTTTCTCACTATTTCCCTTTCAATGGTGAGCCCTTCTTTCTGTTCCAGGTTTTTTTTTTTGGTTGTTGTTGTTGTGAATTCATCATGTTAGTCTCTCAGCTGTGTCCAACTCTTTGCTACCCAATGGAAATTAGCCCAGCAGGATCCTCTCCATTGAACTCTCCAGACAAGAATACTGGAGTGTTGAACCAGGCATCGAACCTGGGTCTCCTTCATTGCAGGCAGATTCTTTACCAACTGAGCCACCATGAACATGAAAGTGAAAGTTGCTCGGTCGAGCCACCATTCGACAGTATTAATTGTAATATTAGTTAAGTTTGTTGTGTTTGCTTTGTTTCCCCCCTATTTACTTATTCTTGAAAAAGGAACAAGTTTTATGTGAACTTCAGATTTTCCAAGCAAATATTAATTTACATTGATTCTAATTATTGGTCTTCATGGTTGCTGATATATCTCTTTCCATTATCAACAAAAGAAAATTCAGAATATTATAGTGAGTAGACTACAGACCATTTTAGATCTAACAGCATTAAATCTGTTCATCTGTATTGTTCTTTGTTTTGGTTTTCCTATAGCTTCAAGTCCAGTTACTTATCTTTCTAATTTAAGGGTATATGGAAACTGGAATCAATATCACATATTTCACCATGCTCTCAGTCTGTTTCTTTATGGTCAGTCATTTCTGAAAGTTTCCCTCTTTGAATGGAGGGAGACAGAGTGAATGGATACGTACCTTTCACCACATGTGTGTAGGTGAAAAGCAGGAATGAATGCCCAGGATTTGGCTATTAAAGACTGAAAGTCTTTCAGCTAAAGGAAGAAGCAAGGTAAAATGGACTGAATGGCTTTTGTTTCTTTCTGGATGACAGGTCTATCTTGTTTCACATGACAATCCATGAGTAGGTCACAGTTTGTATTGCAAAATTTAACCTCATGGAATTTAAAGCCACCAGGACAACCCCACTCCTTTCTGGTGATGGGCTCTAACAGCCTCTGTTTGGGATAAAAATGTGGGAGCCCAGTTCTCTTTTTGTACTTAAAAGCATTTTGGTTAAAATTTAAGAGATGTTGCATCAGGCTGTCTGCCAGATATCAATTTAAACTGAGCTCTAAATATTGCTTTTTAAATCTGAAACCTAATAAAAAATAGAAGTTCCACTTTCAATATTGAGAATAACTATTTTAAATGTTAATGCAAAAACATTTAGTAGAATTTGCCTCACAGATCACAGGAGTGTAATATAGTGAATCCATTGTATTATTTGATCTAGATATCTGTTTTACTTAGATCAGCTTTTCAGAGGTAATGAATAAGCTTATCATTGTGTCTCATCTTCCCCATAATCTTTTATGGGACTAAATAAGAAGCTTAAGAGAAATATGCTACGGTTGAAGGAATAAATTGACTTTTTCTTGCAATAATGTTATTAATTCTACATAAAATCATCTTTTGCCTTGCATTTTAGAATATTTAAATAATAGTATTATAAATAGCACATGCAGTAGTTTTCCTTTTGTTCAACAAAATTTCTAAATAATATTATATTTATTTGATTAAGACCCATGTTTAAATGTTGTTACACTTAGAACTGCCAGCAGCAAATGAAACTGACTTTATACTTACCAGAAGGCTCTCTCTCCCCTTTTGTAAAGTGATGCCAATTACAAACTGCTGGCCTAAGACCTTGCAAAAGCAACCTTTTGTAAATACTTTAAGATAGTTAAATGATTATATGATTTAACAAATATTTTTCTGGCTTTTAGAAAAGAAGAACCAAGTCAAACAATAAAATACAAAACAAAAATACAGTTCTTAGGAAATAAAGAGTCGCACAATGATTTATTTTTATCTAACCAATAAATTTTTACTGTACTCTATTTTGCAAATGTTCAGAAAATTTAATACAGCATAGTGTTACTTGTCCACTTGAAAAGAAGATGAATGCATTAAAAAATACCTGACTAATTATTAAGTAGAATATTTAATACAGCTCTGAATCTAGAGAATACACCTGTATTAAAATATTTAATCTAAGTCTTTAGATGAAATGCTTATGGCAGAACCTTATGAATGCACAAAATGCAGAATAGTGACTTTTATTCAAACACCTGGTTAACAGAAATGGCATTGTACAAAATGAATAGGACTGAAACAGTGATAGTCTTCAATTTTGTCTTTTTTGTTCCTTTAAAACTGTTTGGTAACCAGGCTGGAGAGGGAGTATTTCTCAAGTGAAGAATGAAAGAGATGACATATTTAGTGTTGCTATTTTAATTGCCTTGTCCAATTAACTAGTTCCTTTTCCACTCACATCTTGCAGCCAAGATGATTACGTCCCATTCATTGTCATTGACTGCCTCATGACCACTTAGCCACTGTTTTCTATGAAGCCTTCACTTCAGTTCAGTTCAGTCCCTCAGTCGTGTCCGACTCTTTGCGACCCCGTGAATCTCAGCACGCCAGGCCTCCCTGTCCATCACCAACTCCCGGAGTTCACTCAGATTCACGTCCATTGAGTCAGTGATGCCATGCAGCCATCTCATCCTCTGGCGTCCCCTTCTCCTCCTGCCCCCAATCCCTCCCAGATGAGTCAGCTCTTCGAATGAAGTGGCCAAAATACTGGAGTTTCAGCTTTAGCATCATTCCTTCCAAAGAAATCCCAGGGCTGATCTCCTTCAGAATGGACTGGTTGGATCTCCTTGCAGTCCAAGGGACTCTCAAGAGTCTTCTCCAACACCACAGTTCAAAAGCATCAATTCTTCAGCACTCAGCCTTCTTCACAGTCAAACTCTCACATCCATACATGACTTTAGGCTCCCTTTCTTACCGAAACTTTGTTTTTATAAAACAGGAAGATTTTTGGAATGGCCACAAAAGAATGATGGTGACCACCAGAGGTTGTAAGAAGGTAAGAACTGATTCTCCCCTTGAGCCTCTGGTGGAAGAGCATCTTGGCCATTCCCTTGATTTTAGCTCAGTGATACTGATTTGCACTAATGTCAGCCATGTCTCTAAAAGTAATTATTCCATATATGTTGAAGTAGGGCTTAATGTAGAAAAGTGATGTATGACCAATGAAGGGTCTAGCTGTCATTCATAAATGATAAAGGAATCATTTAAAAATTCCCATTTATCTTAAAAATACAATATTAACAAGATTATATTTTAGTATATGTGCTGCCGAAGTGAGCACTCAAGATTATACTTTAAATTTTATTTCAGTGAAGTAAATCTAATTTTTAAAAATTAATATTTAAGATGTGCTTCTAAGATTCCCAGTTTGATTTTATAATTCATTGCAATATAACCACAATGAGGACAAGCACTTGCTGTTTGGTTTACTGATGTGTCTCCATCAACACCCAACAAAACTTATCACATAGAAACAAATTTGTAAATACTTGTTAAATAAATAAACAAATAATTATATGTATTTATAACACTTTAAAATACTTTAAAAAGTTCTCTCTGTATTCTAATTGAGAAAACTCCCTCAGCTTTTCTTTTAGATTTTATAACTTCAATAAAATTACTTATTTATGTATATAATTATAAAGCATATTTAATTTTCTGCTAATTTTTAAAACATCAATTCATGAACTGTCACCACCAATTTTAGTCCGTGAGTGCTTATGTAAATTGCTTTTAAAACAAACTAGGCTATTTGAGTTTGAGTGATATCCATGGTTTTAATATGTATTAACTTATTTGTTAACTCATCACTTTTAATATATGCATACTTCATAGTTAACTGTAAATGAGAGGGTTATATTTTTGCTTCTTAGCTTTAAAATTTGTTAATACACAATTAATTAGTTGATGTCAAGAAAAAAACTCAATTATTGTGTTTCACATTTTTAAAAATCATTTGAAATTTGAATGGTAAGAATGTAAAAAAGTACTGATGCATTCAAATATTTTTTCTAAATTGTTACATCAAAAAATCAATGAGCAACCACTTAAATTACATATTTTTACTTTAATAAACTTGTTTCTCTCTCATTAATGTCCTCTTCAGTAATGTGGATTTTAATTTGCATGATTTATCACACCTTAACATTTATTTGCATAATTAATTAGTGTTCTGCTGGGATAATCATACAGATTTCTGAAAAATGTGCTGAATTTATCATGTTATATGGGCATATAAAGGATGAGAAAGTCAGTGTATTAGTTTCATCTGGCTGCTGCAGCAAGTTTTGGCATATTAAAAGAATGAATTATTAGTAACATATCTTTACAGAAGTAAAACTATTGTTTTAGAGTAATAGGAAATCTGAGTCAATGCATTAAATTAAGAACAGATAATTACTTAAGAAGTTAATTGTATATTTATTTTCTAATTCAAAATTGAAAAAGGTAAAAGAACTATTTACAATATCATCAAGCATAAAGAATTTATGAATAAACTTTATTTATGCACAAGTTCTGTACATTGAAACTATAAAATATTACTGAGAGAAGCTAAAGATGACCTAAATAATGGAGAAATATATTGTGTTAATGAGTTGGAATATTCAACGTTTTTGAATTTTCAACAGATTCATCTATAGATCCAATTAAAATTCCAATATTCTTTTTGTGTATTGTCAAACATCTCATAAACATATGTGGCAATACAGTGGGCTTACCATAGACAAAAATTTTGAAAAATAACAATAAAGTTGTAGAACTTAGACTGCTTGATTTCAAGATTTATTAGAGAACTCCATTAATCAAGATACCTTGGCAATGGCATAAGAAGAGAAACACAGATCAACTGGAGAGATGTGAAAATCTAGAAATAACCCAAACAGACATGGTCAATTGATTTGGGAAAAGCATGCCAAGTTTGTTCAATAGGAAAAAATATATATATATTTTCAACAAATCATGCTAGAGCAATGGGTTCATCATATATAAATACATGAATCACAAACCTGACCTCATATATACTCAAAAGTCAACTCAAAATATATCATAAGCCTAAATGTAGCACAAAAATATAAATTAAAATATTCATTCACACAAACACTTAGATTTTAAAATTCCTAGATATTTATGAAAAATGGTAAAAAAAAAAAATCTGGAAACAACCAAAATACTTATTAAGCTGAATGGATTAAAAGAAAATCTGTGGTATTTGTGTAAAACTGAATGATATCCAGCATTTTAAAAAAGAAAAAACTATTGATGCATGCAAGAACATTAGTGAATCTCAAAAATATTCAGTGAATTAAGTCATACCCAAAAGAATATATTGTTTACAAATTCTTTATATATATGTATATATGTGTTCAGTTCAGTTCAGTCACTCAGTCGTGTCCGACTCTTTGCGACCCCATGAATCACCCCATGACAGGCCTCCCTGTCCATCATCAACTCCCGGAGTTCACCCAGACTCACGTCCTTCGAGTCAGTGATGCCATCCAGCCATCTCATCCTCTGTCATCCCCTTCTCCTCTTGCCCCCAATCCCTCCCAGCATCAGAGTCTTTTCCAATGAGTCAACTCGTCGCATGAGGTGGCCAAAGTACTGGAGTTTCAGTTTTAGCATCATTTCTTCCAAAGAAATCCCAGGGCTGATCTCCTTCAGAATGTACTGGTTGGGTCTCCTTGCAGTCCAAGGGACTCTCAAGAGTCTTCTCCAACACCACAGTTCAAAAGCATCAATTCTTCGGCGCTCAGCCTTCTTCACAGTTCAACTCTCACATCCATACATGACCACAGGAAAAACCATAGCCTTGACTAGACGAACCTTTGTTGGCAAAGTAATGTCTCTGCTTTTGAATGTGCTATCTAGGTTGGTCATAACTTTCCTTCCAAGGAGTAAGCGACTTTTAATTTCATGGCTGCAGTCACCATCTGCAGTGATTTGGAGCCCCCCAAAATAAAGTCTGACACTGTTTCCACTGTTTCCCCATCTATTTCCCATGAAGTGATGGGACCAGATGCCATCATCTTCGTTTTCTGAATGTTGAGCTTTAAGCCAACTTTTTCACTCTCCTCTTTCACTTTCATCAAGAGGCTTTTGAGTTCCTCTTCACTTTCTGCCATAAGGGTGGTGTCATCTGCATATCTGAGGTTATTGATATTTCTCCCGGCAATCTTGATTCCAGCTTGTTTTTCTTCCAGTCCAGCGTTTCTCATGATATACTCTGCATGTAAGTTAAATAAGCAGGGTGACAATTTACAGCCTTGACGTACTCCTTTTCCTATTTGGAACCAGTCTGTTGCTCCATGTCCAGCTCTAACTGTTTCTTCCTGACCTGCATACAAATTTCTCAAGAGGCAGAACAGGTGGTCTGGTATTCCCATGTCTTTCAGAATTTTCCACAGTTTATTGTGATCCACACAGTCAAAGGCTTTGGCGTCGTCAACAAAGCAGAAATAGATGTTTTTCTGGAACTCTCTTGCTTTTTCCATGATCCAGCGGATGTTGGCATATATGTGTAGATATACATATATCCAAAATCTGCAGAGTAGACTGGCGAATTGAAGATATCCAGGAACAGGTTGACATTGTAGCGTGAGTCTGAACACAGTCTGCTAACAGAAGTCTCATTTCCTATAGGGAATCCAATCTTTATTTTGAGTCAAGACAAATTTCTAATCTAAAAATTAAAAGAGAGATAATATTTTGGGTCTAGAGATTGAAAAAAATCATAGGGATATTATTAACAGCCTTTTGTCAATAAACTTGACAACTTAGATGAAGTGGAAATTTTTTGGAAAAATATATATAAAATTATGTGGTGAATATCTTTAACCTAGAGCCTGTAATTGCTAATATTTTCTATATTTGTTTTATCTTAGTTACCTATCCATTCCACTTGCCTGGAGATTCCCACAGACAGAGGAGCCTGGAGGGCTACAGTCCACAGGATCGCAAAGAGTTGGACATGACTGGGTGACTGACATGAGCACGCACACACACATCCATCACCAATACACAAGATGATATTTTTGCTAAATGAGTATATGAGTGTGAGTATGTGTGTGTATAAAATGATGTACCAGAAGAGCAACAGAGAATACCTCTAAGTGGTAGAAATACAGGTTGTTATAGTTTTTCTTTATGATTTTTAGAATCTTATTAAATTTTTAAAATGAGCCTTTTTGCATCATCATAAAAAACACTAGAAAGAAAGAGTGAAGTCACTCAGTCGTGTCTGACTCTGCAACCCGTGGACTGTAGCCCATGAAGCTCCTCCGTCCATGGGATTTTCCAAGCAAGAATACTGGAATGGGTTGCCATTTCCTTCTCCAGGAGATCTTCCCAACCTAGGGATCGAACCCAGGTCTCCCACATTGCAGTCAGACGCTTTAACCTCTGAGCCACCAGGGAAGCCCACCAAAAAACACTAGACTTATTTCTATTTTGGAAAAAAAAAAAATTAGAAGGAGATCATTCTCTAGAGCTCTCAGCCCACTTTCTGGTAACACCTTAATAAACTGAGCCAGACCAGTATTTATGCTCCTGGAGAATAATGTCTTTTCCTGTATTGTTTACCACTGAAAAAATAGCAGTACTTGAAACAGTGGCTCACATTTTTTTAGTCTTCAATGACTATTTGTGGTCATAGCTTTAACCAACCTAGACAGCATATTAAAAAGCAGAGACAGTACTTTGCTGACAAAGGTCTGTCTAGTCAAAGCTATGGTTTTTCCAGTAGTCATTTATGGATGTGAGAGTTCGACTGTAAAGAAAGCTGAAGAATTGATACTTTTGAACTGAGGTGTTGGAGAAGACTCTTGAGAGTCCCTTGGACTACAAGGAGATCCATCCAGTCTATCCTAAAGGAAATCAGTCCTGAATATTCATTGGAAACACTTATGCTGAAGCTGAAACTCCAATACTTTGGCCACCTGATGCAAAGAAATGACTCATTGGAAAAGAGTCAGTGTTGCTGGGAAAGATTGAAGGTGGAAGAAGAAGGGGACGACAGAGGATGAAATGATTGGATGGCATAACCGAGTCGATGGACATGAGTTTGAGCAAGCTCTAGAAGTTGATGATGGACAGGGAAGCCTGGCATGCTGCAGTCCACAGGGTCACAAAAAGTCGGACATGACTGAGTGACTGAACTATTTGTGGAATGAATGAGTTGTTATTTTAGTTCTTATCAAGAAAAAAAAATGTGTTATTTTTTTGCCAGAGATTATAGGTTTCTGTTTACCAAGAGAAAGGAGGCTTAAGTCTTCTTTAATGAATGGTGTGACTGTCATTTATACCCCATATTGAAGTCCATCCTTTTGGAACGTTTCCTGCCATGGGGTGGGTAGGTCGAAGTTCTCCTAGGGCCTTGGTTCTCAGTTCTTGATAACCACTGATTTCTATTGCTGTAGATTTTTCTTTGTCTGAATATTATATGTATACTAAATATATATTTTCTGAATATGTATATACTGAATATTATAATTATACTGAATACATATACTGAATATTATATACATATATATATAGAATATTATATAAATAGAATAACAGTTTTAATGCTTGGCTTTTTTCACTTAAAAATGCTTTTGAGATTCATTTATGTTGTACATTTGGGCACCTTTTCTTTGGTGTGTAGAATTCTACTATATGGATAGGTTGTAATTTGCTTATCTTATTCACTTGTTGATGGCTGTTTATGATTTTCAAGTCTGAGGCTCTTATGAGTAGAGTAGCTATAGGCATTTACATACAGGTCTTTCTATGGTCATATATCTTCCTTATCCTTGGACATATACATGAGAATAAAATTGCTTGCTTAAATACTATGTGTTTAGCTATATGCAGCTTCCAAATTGATTTCCAAACAGTTCTGGGGAACACAGAGGCTGTGACATCCTAGGCACACATAGGAGACCCCTTAACTGATTGTAATTGTCTTTTTATTTGATTGACTGGTGAAGATATCACATAGGTATGTTTTTTATGTTTTTATTAAACAGTGCATTTTTGTTTTCTGTACCTTTTTAATGTGTATTTCATAATTCAAAAAGGTGAAACAGAAAAGATGGGGGAATAATTTAAGCATGTATATCCTCAATGAAGTTACACATTTAAATACTAAGAGAAAAATTTTGAGTTGATCTATGTTTCCTCTCTTGAATGATTGATATTTTAGAGTGAAAGTTTAATAAATTAGTTAGATCTAAAATCCTACTCCTATGGCAAACAAAATTTATTGGATGTTTATAATTATGCTACTCAGCACTGAATAATAAGATAATAGAGTAAGTAGTTTGTTTTGGTGTCTATTTTGAGTGATTACAAAGTATGCTAAAATATACTCAATACTATATTTTGATAAATTTTTGACAATTGCTCAAGTCTTAAATGATTGTTAACCAGTTAAACTTTCTTTTCTTTGCATCCTTAGCTTGTCCCCTGTGTGACTTTTGAATGTTTTCAGTGAACCATAGGTATATGTTAGCTAACAGATGTTTGGACATTTAAAAAAGTCCCAAGGTTGCAATTTTATTTTCTGGTTACAAATCCTCAAAATTTACGCCAACAATTTTTAATATCTCCCCCCACTTTATTAGGTAATAACTTTAGCAGAATCACACTTGAGCAATATTGACTTTTATAGATCTGTTTTCTACATTGCTTTACTCAGTCCTCTAACATTTTAACTAATTTGTTATAAACTTTCATTGACTCCTGTAATGTATTTACTAAAGTAAATCTACCTACCAGATGCATAGTTCTGCGTCAGTTACTATGGGGACATAAAGATATGTAGGGGTCTACAAAAGTATGCAAAGTTATCAGAAATATCAAATGTATCCTTGTAAAGTTTGTGTGTGCTTGAATTTGGACAAGTACTTTCTTATATGCTCTTGAATAAGCCTCATCGAATATAAATGTTGATAAAACTTTGTCAGTAGATGGGACTGCATATTCAAATGATAGATAAAAGACTGATCATAACAAGATGAAAACAAAAGCAAATGAAATTAATTATCTTGAAGAAAAAATGCCAAAAGACATTATTTATTGAAGTTAATTAATATCAAAGAGGTAGGATTTTTTTTTTCTTTTCTTCGGTATTAAGGAGTTCTAATTTCAGTGGGAGTCAAATTTATTTGAGATTTTTAATGAAGTATTTTGAAATAATTGCTCAAACAACAAAGTAATGAATGCTTGATAAAAATAAATTGCAATTGCTTACCACCTAAATCTCTCTGTGTTCTGACACTGTCCTCCTTTTGGGCTACACCAGATATGCTCCTTCTTTTTATACATTGCTTTAACTGAATTGATTTAATGCTAACCATGTAGCAACTTAGTAAAAAGACCATTTGCCAAACATCAGATTCAGGTCAAATAAAAAGAATATTAAATTTTATTGTATTTAAATTATTAATTTGTTTGGTGTTTGTAATGTTTAACATTTTAACACCATGTTTGTGTGTTAGTCACTCAGTCATGCTCTTTGAGACCCCATGGACTGTATCCCACCAGGCTCCTCTGTCCATGGAATTCTCAAGGCAAGCACACAGGAGTAGGTAGCCATTTCCTTCTCCAGGGGATCTTTCTGACTCAGGGATGGAACCCAGACCTCCTGCACTGCAGGCACATTCTTTATCATCTGAGCCACCATTGTTATTCTCACTAGATATTTCAGTCCCTTTCCCAAAGCATCCCTAGCTCCCTAAAACCTGCAGATCCTATCCACAGATCAGATCAGATCAGTCGCTCAGTCGTGTCAACTCTTTGCGACCCCATGAATCGCAGCACGCCAGGCCTCCCTGTCTATCACCAACTCCTGGAGTTCACTCAGATTCACATCCATCGAGTCAGTGATGCCATCCAGCCATCTCATCCTCTGTTATCCCCTTCTCCTCCGGCCCCCAATCCCTCCCAGCATCAGAGTCTTTTCCAATGAGTCAACTCTTCGCATGAGGTGGCCAAAGTACTGGAGTTTCAGCTTTAGCATCATTCCTTCCAAAGAAATCCCAGGGCTGATCTCCTTCAGAATGGACTGGTTGGATCTCCTTGCAGTCCAAGGGACTCTCAAGAGTCTTCTCCAACACCACAGTTCAAAAGCATCAATTATTCAGTGCTCAGCCTTCTTCACAGTCCAACTCTCACATCCATACATGACCACAGGAAAAACCATAGCCTTGACTAGATGAACCTTTGTTGGCAAAGTAATATCTCTGCTTTTCAATATGCTATCTAGGTTGTTCATAACTTTCCTTCCAAGGAGTAAGCATCTTTTAATTTCATGGCTGCAGTCACCATCTGCAGTGATTTGGAGCCCCCAAAAATAAAGTCTGACACTGTTTCCCCATCTATTTCCCATGAAGTGATGGGACCAGATGCCATGACCTTCGTTTTCTGAATGTTGAGCTTTAAGCCAACTTTTTCACTCTCCACTTTCACTTTCATCAAGAGGCTTTTGAGTTCCTCTTCACTTTCTGCCATAAGGGTGGTGTCATCTGCATATCTGAGGTTATTGATATTTCTCCCGGAAATCTTGATTCCTTCCAGCTTGTGTTTCTTCCAGTCCATCGTTTCTCATGATGTATTCTGCATATAAGTTAAATAAACAGGGTGACAATATACAGCCTTAACGTACTCCTTTTCCTATTTGGAACCAGTCTGTTGTTCCATGTCCAGTTCTATCTGTTGCTTCCTGACCTGCATACAAATTTCTCAAGAGGCAGATCAGGTGGTCTGGTATTCCCATGTCTTTCAGAATTTTCCACAGTTTATTGTGATCCACACAGTCAAAGGCTTTGGCGTAGTCAATAAAGCAGAAATAGATGTTTTTCTGGAACTCTCTTGCTTTTTCCATGATCCAGTGGATGTTGGCAACTTGATCTCTGGTTCCTCTGCCTTTTCTAAAACCAGCTTGCACATCAGGAAGTTCATGGTTCACATATTGCTGAAGCCTGGCTTGGAGAATTTTGAGCATTACTTTACTAGCGTGTGAGATGAGTGCAACTGTGTGGTAGTTTGAGCATTCTTTGGCATTGCCTTTTTTTGGGATTGGAATGAAAACTGACCTTTTCCAGCCCTGTGGCCACTGCTGAGTTTTCCAAATTTGCTGGCATATTGAGTGCAGCACTTTCACAGCATCATCTTTCAGGATTTGGAATAGCTCAACTGGAATTCTATCACCTCCACTAGCTTTGTTCATAGTGATGCTTTCTAAGGCGCACTTGACTTCACATTCCAGGATGTCTGGCTCTAGGTCAGTGATCACACCATTGTGATTATCTGGGTCGTGAAGATTTTTTTGTACAGTTCTTCTGTGTATTTTTGCCATCTCTTCTTAATATCTTCTGCTTCTGTTAGGTCTGTACCATTTCTGTCCTTTATTGAGCCCATCTTTGCATGAAATGTTCCTTTGGTTCTCTGACAATGCTTAGCAAAATGTTTGCTTGTCTAATTGCTCAGTCCTGTCGACTCTCTGCAACTCTCTGGACTGTAGCCCACCAGACTTCTCTGTTCATGGAATTTTCCAGGCAAGAATACTGGAGTGGGTTGCCATTTCCTTCTCCAGGGGATCTTCCCAACTCAGGGATCAAACCTCTGTCTCCTGTGTCTCCTGCATTGCAGGCTATTCTTTACACACTGAGCCATAGGGGAGTCTCAGCATAATGTTTATGTCCCTCAAATATTTGATTTACTTATCTACATGTCTCTGTGCTTCTATCAATATAGATAAAAATGACTATTCTCTATTTTTATCTTTTACATTAAATCAATATTATTTTTTTTGATTTTTATTTATTTATTATTATTGATTTATTATTGATTTTAATCAGACACTGATTAAATATTATAGTTGAAATGATTCTGCTCCTTGCTGTGCTGTGCTTAGTTGCTTCAGGTGTGTCTGACTCTTTGCAACCTTATGGACCTCAGCCTTATGGTCCAGCCTTATGGACCTCTTGCCTGGATTCTCCAGGCAAGAATACTGGAGTGGGTTGCCATGTCCTCCCCAGAGGATCTTCCCGACCCAGGGGTCGAACCGTGGTCTCCTGCTTTTCCTGAATTGCAAGCAGATTCTTTACCATGGAGCCACCAGGGAAGCCCAATTCTGCTCCTTGGTTTTATTTCAGTTGTCATATATTCCTTTTCTTTAAATTAGGTTGCTGCATATTATTTGGAATACTTCTAGGAGAAATAACAGTTCAGTATATGTGTGTTCCAAACATGCCACGATTTTTAAAAAATATGTTGTACTGATGATAAAGAAATATAAAGGGCAAACATAATAAAGTGACATATAATCAAAAGCTTCAGGATACAATTCTGACTTCATTACAGGAATAATGTAAGACCTATGAGAAATTTTTATTCTGATTTTGAAAATATGATATTTCTATTTAGGAAACTTCTCCTTTCTCTTTGTTTTAAGAAAAATAATGACTTTTTAGCCTTTTTGCTCCTCTTAAGTTGATTTCTCAGTATTTAACTGTCAGGAAAAGTATTAAATAGGAAACTAATTTTCAGTATTGAAAGCAGATGAAGTTTTCTTTTTCCAATTGGCTTGTGGTATATAAGACATGGCTTTATACACATTACAATTATGTAATATCATATCCTTTTGTTCATCCCTTATTATTCTTAAAAAAGAATATCTTGATTAAATGCCAGAAGACAAAAAGAATAAATTCAACTATATGCATACCATAGACAAGAGACTTTTATTGTAAATAGTTTATATTAGAAATCTTTAAAAAAAGAGATCTATAAATATTCTAAGTCTAGGCTACCACCCCGAAACATAAAATAGAATAGCAGTATGTTCAAAGAAGATAATTTTAGAATAAGCTACACACCAAAATAATGTGATAAATAATTCCCTCAGAAAAATAAATATGCTCCGGAAACCCGAGTTGTTGTGTATGCATATATTTTAGAGTTGTGAAGAAAAAAAGAAAAATAAGTACCTAGAAATGACTATTCTCCTTGTATGGAATCTAGTACATACAGCAAGCATATGTTTGAACACGTGCTTTTATTCAATGTATTGACTAAAAGATTCAATACATTGTTTCCTTTCAAAGCACAGGTCACTGTACTCAGTCCCTACCTTTCATGTGTCAGCTGTAGTATGTAAAATTTTACTCACTCTGCAGAAACAATCATATAATTTATCTGTGGGACATAAAACCCAAAGAAATCAGACTTCTTCAATTAACATGGAGTGCATTCACCTTTCAGCTTGAGTCACTTATTGGAAAATCTCTGATTCTCCTGAAAACCTTTTGGAAACCTGATGTGAAATGAAAACGTGCATCTGTATGGAATGTCAGAAAAAGGATGAAGGTGGTACCTCACAGAGGTTGGATCTGGGAGGGGCTGACACCGATTCTTTACTCCGGGTCTTTGTGTCTCTCTTAGAAGCTCTCTCACTGTGGGTTGAGGTGATGGGTGGAGCAGCAGGCACCACTCTGCTCTACATTCCTAAGCTTTGTTACCTTGCGGAGTACTGTGAAATAAGGAAACAGGTTCAAAGTCTAAAGATTCCTTTACAATGTATGCTCATGTTTTGTGCACACTCCTGTCCGACTCTTTGCGAGCCCATACACTGTTGCCTGCCAGGTTCCTCTGTCCATGGTATTCTCCAAGCAAGAATACTGGAGTAGATCGCCACTTCCTGCTCCAGGGGATCTTCCTGACACAGGAATCTAACCTGAGTCTTTTGAGTCTCCTGCATTGGCAAGTGGATTCTTTACTACTGCGCCACCTGGGAAGCCCTCCTTTACAATGTACAATAATGTCTAACATTCTACTTAATTTCTGAAGAAGAAAAAAACTGTGTATATGCTTATCCTAATCATGGGGATCTTTCTCCAATGGAAAAAGAAGTACTTCCTTATCTTAGTAAACACTACAAGGAATTTATTATGGTTTTCGTTGAGCATTCTTTCTGGGTGTATACCTAGAAGATACTAGTTAGAATATTGATACTACCTATCTGGATTCACAGAAGTGGGGAGCTGAAATGAGGAAATAAGGGACAGAAAAAGTAAATTGCCCTTTTTTGACCATATTACTGTTCCTTCTCAGGTCTATGTCTGTTTTTTAGTAATAGTTTAACTGACACATAGCATACAATTCATCTATTTAAAGTGTATAATTCAACCTTTTTAAATATTCAGAGACATGTGAACTGGAAACTGTGCTGTCATGTTTCGATTTCTGGAGGGGACCACCCTTCTAGCCGCTGGCAAGTTAATTTCAATAGGGCAGCTTCCTCTGTGGGTAATACCTGCTTCGCCAGCCACTATGTGTGTGAATACTTTGAAGGGCCGACTGCTTGCTCCAACCACCAGGGACACCTCTTCAGAGCCGTTAACTCTTTTCCAAGTATATCTTGCCCCCATTTGGCCCTCCTGACATTGCTGACCCAGATCAAGGATCTCATTTTACCATGCATATAAAATAGCACTGGGCCCTCCAACAGGGTATCCAGTGGAACTTTCATCCTCGATATGGGCCTCTGGCATTATTGAACAGCACAGTGGTCTTCTAAAACCCTTGCTCTTTAAGTTACAGGTTAGTAAATGGACTCCTAAATGAACTTTCATGCTCCCAGGAGCACTTACCTCTCTAAACTCAGCCATATGGCCATCATTCTTTTTACACCAACTGGGCTCACCTGATCCTGCTGCCTACGATTGCTATTGAGGGGAATCTGATGTTTTCATCTTACAGAATAGAATTATTTACGTATTTTCCAATAATTTTGAGTCCTTTTATCTGGTGATTCAGACAGTAAAGAATGTCTGCAATGCAGGAGACCTGGGTTTGATCCCTGGATCAGTCAGGAAGATCCCCTAGAGAAGGAAATGGTAACCCACTCCAGTATTCTTGCCTGGAAAATTCCATGGACAGAGGAGCCTGGTGGGCTTCAGTCCATGGGGTTGTAAAAGTGTCAGACATAACTGAGTTACTAACACTTTCTTTTTCACTTTACACATTTAAAATTTCAATACTTGAAATATTTATTAATAAAAAAATATGATGAGACAGACTTAAGAGTAAAGGTGAATCAGTTTTGCCATCCAGTTAGAAAAAAAGCTAACTTGATTTACATTTTTAACATTATTTACAATTACATTTTGAACATATTTGGAGGAGAATTAAGACTTTCTGGTCTAAGAAACAAACAAAAAAAATTGTTATTATGCCTATCAGAATGTGTGTCTTACCCTGATTCTAACAGCTCTCCTGAAGAGGGAAGCTTAGAACTGTTCTGATCTAGGGACATGATTGATCCCTTGCTTTAAATAACAGATGGTGTGATGTGACACATAGCAGCAATGCATGTCAGCTTCAGAATATGAATTAAGAATGTAGGAAAGGATTTCTTAAGTGGACAGTAATGGGAGTTAAGTTGTTTGAAGAACTGTAACAGCTACTGGTATAAAGAGGAACTATGAATATTTTACATAGAAGTAGTCTCAGGATGTTTATTTTCTTTATTTTTTTAAAAAATATTTAATTAAATTATGCCATTTCCATGGTAAATCTACATAATTGGCTAAAAACACACCTGAAGATGAAGGCCGGTATTTTTCTAGTGCTAAAAACAAATTATCAAGAGAGGAACCTTCTGACAGACATCAGAAGGGGGTAGAAAGAGTATCGCCTCATTAGTTTAAGCAGGGCCTTATATGCTTCTCAACTGGCTGCTGAGAATAGATAAAAAGAATAAACTCAAGGTTGTAAGAGCTTTTCTTTTACCAGACCCTTTCCCAAGGTATACATCCTGAGGTAACTTTGGCACAAGATTAGCTAGGGAGAATGGATTCTGGGGCAACACGTCTCTGGGTGAGATATACTGTTGCCATGTAATCAGGGTCACACATCTTGAGAAACAGGTTCCCAGGCAAGATTTGTTACAATTATAATCATAGAGCTTAGAAAAGCATTTCCATGAGTAAGACATTGTGCTGTGTGACCATTAGTTCTGGACTTAAAGAAAGGCCAGTTCTCAGGTGAGAAACACCATAGGCTTAAGGAAAGCATGAGTGAAAATGTGCACCTTCTCCTTCAAGGGCCCTAAGCTTTAACTCTCACAGGTCTCCTTGACTTACTGTCTTGTTATGGAAACCTCACCTCATAAGCCAGGGCAGGAATTGCTGCATCCAAGAGTCTCCGTATCATAAATGGGAGCTGAATAAGTGAAGGGATCACCCACTTCTTGCCATGTCTACCTGGAACTTAGCCTCATCGACAGCTGGGAGCAGGATTAAAAAGCCTGATGTTCTCCCTTACCAAGAAAATGGACGTCTGACTGGGAGTTAGGTGGAGACGGAACCCTTGGTTCTTAACTGAGACAATGTGGAGTTGAATTTTCATCGCTTTTGTTGGGGGAAGGAAGGTAGGGTTTGGTTCAAATGTCACAGAATGCCTCAATTCTTACCAAATTTTGTTCGTTTATTTAAATATATATTTATTTACTATATTTTTAGGGGCATTTTCAGACACTTTGGTGGTTGTCATTTTTATAGTTCTCCCCAGTTTCATTAATGCATTGATCTCTGAAGCTCATCATGTTGTCATGTCAGAAGTGGCTTCCTCATGTCTATTTTTAAGTCTTCTGCCATAAGTCTATTCTTCTCAAGCTGTGATAGCCATAGCCTGTGGGTAATCTGTGGTATTCCAGGGAGTTTGGCAGGGCACGGGATAAACTTGGAGTATCTGCCTGTCTCTTGATTTAATCCACATATGTATAGGGAAAAATATTTATATTAATACAATGACATTATGGTAATAACATACGTGAATGATATGTATTTTAAACATAAAACCCGATAGTTTGAAGAACTCTCCAGTAGTGAGCTACCTGGAGCAACACCTCCAGGCTCACAATGTAAGCTTGCATTTCCTTGTAGAATCTGCAGTGGGCATTTGCCAAGTGACTTTTCTGTTGTTAGGCAAAGGATGAATTTTAGTACTGAATTTGGCAAACAACACATAGAAAATAAAATTGTCTGTGACCTGTGATGATATCTACCTAAAAATCCCCAAGATTTTCTTGCTCAGTATTACATATGAAATAATATTATATGCATAGCATAATGCATAATTAAACAAAAGGATGCAGCTTCTTCTTCAAGGGTCCTGTAATTGAATTGAGATCATGACAAAAGCAGTGTATTCTTTTTTTCAATTTGAATTAAAATGAAAAACATATTAGTGTAATATAAATATACAAAATTTAACAACAAAAAAGATCCTTTAATGATTAGTTCTAGTTAAAAAAAAAGTGTATTAGATGT
The DNA here is from genome assembly GCF_032452875.1 of Bos javanicus. Taxonomy (NCBI): domain Eukaryota; kingdom Metazoa; phylum Chordata; class Mammalia; order Artiodactyla; family Bovidae; genus Bos; species Bos javanicus. The sequence continues at coordinate 78,860,559 of NC_083876.1, read as the reverse complement.
AAGGCCTTCTCTTTGCCCTCTACTTCTATTGAGATGTCCTTCTCAATTGCTCTTAATCTTTCTATATTTTTTCTTCTTTTCCCTTAAGATTTGACTATGCAACTTTTTATGTTCACATCATTTTAACTGCATTCTCAAGGCTAATTATTCCCAAAAGAACATCTCTAATCTTGTCCTTTCTATCTCCCTTCCTTCCACCAATCTAATTACATAGAGTATTGTGTTCCAGAAAAATACTGACAGATCATTTTCCCAGTTGAGTTCCCCAACTATTAAAATGAATCTCAACCCTCACTTTCATTTCCTCCAACTATTGACTCTAGTGCTGAATTTAGCACAGCCTCTAAAATGAAAGTCTGCTAATGATTCCAGGGAACTATAAAACATGAAAATTACAAATATTTCAATATACTGCCAAGAGAACATAATACAGTACTCAGTGTATTGCCACTTGACAAATAGTTTTAGACTTTTAAGGTTTCTTATGAAGCTAAGATTAGTAGTTTGAAGTTCTGTAATAGAATATCATGTACCTTCCAATTTATCTTCAAGATACACAAATCATCAGGAAAAAATCTGTTTCTAAGACACTGATTGTGAAATATGTTCCTGCTGTGTTAAGAGAGAGTAGAATATTTTCCTGCTTGCCAGTTACCTTATTTGTTATCTTATCTTTGATATTATATCATTTTTTGTACAAATACATTTCTCAACCTGGGTATTGACCATCACATTATTTCTTGTTACACATATCCAAAATGGAACAAATTCCAATAGGTGATTTCTGCTGTTTTTCCTTTAATTGATGTTTTGATAGAAATCATTTTGGACTAAAGTGCTAAATTCTTCTTCAAGGGTTCCAGCTTATCTATGGAGCCCTGTGACACCCCTACGTCCTAACTAAACCCCAAATAAAAAAGTTTACAACTTATGCATTAGGTTTCTTGAAGATGAGTTCAAATTAGAAATCTTCCACAGCGATATTATTACCCATAATATATAACAAGTAAGTCTTTAAACAAAAATTAAATATTTTTAAATCACACAATCTCTCTGTTTGATTTAAAATGACATCCACAGAGGATGAATAGGTGCTGAGTCATACTCAGCTGATAGAGTATCAGTCCCACATTTGCTGGCTATATGGATTTGAAAAAAAAAAAAAAACCTAGAGTCAGGTGTTATATTCTTCATCAAAATGAATATAATAAAAAAGCATGACATTCATAAGATTACTTTAAACATTAAATGTGATAATGCCTATGAAGTGAACACTTGGTATAGACTGAGTTTTAGCTATCAAGAATGAAAATGTCAGGTTCTTTACCATGTGGTAGTTATCATTTCTAGAAGTGTAAGTTATTATTTCATGTTAGTTTCACGAGTTAAAAGGAAATCAGTGAAGTTAAATAACACAGTTGCACTATGGCCATTCAGGTAGTAACATCTGAGCTGAAATAGGATCAGGCTGAGTCAGAAAACCCAACCATTATAATCTACTGAGTATAATCAAGAGCCCATAATATCTGAAAATAGCAGGAAGGGTTTGATTTAAGCACTTATCCTTAAGAACTCGTCAGGAGTTCAGCTGATTTTCTTCCCTTTTTCCACAAAACAAAAATTCTTTTCTTCCTTTTTGCTAATGGGGTAAACATATTGAGCCATTTTTTTTTTTTTTTTAAATTAGACCCTGCAAGTAGAAGTCTTCTGTTCTATAGCCTTTTCAAGAGCCTAGAAGAACATTTGAGGTTGTGAGGAAAAACAAATTTATTGACCCTAAAATACTGGAATATACATACCAACTCAGGATTAATAGATGTTGAAATCCACACACAAAAAATAATCATGTAATCTCTTTAATATTTCTCTCTCATATCATGCAAGGAGGTTGGGAAGATCCCCTGGAGAAGGGAAAGGCTACTCACTCCAGTATTCTGGCCTGGAGAATTCAGGCAAGGGGTAAGACATGACTGAGTGACTTTCACTTTCACTTTTATTGGATTATTTGGGGCTTCCTTGGTGGCTTAATGGTAAGGAATCCTCCTGTCAATGCAGGAGATGCAAGTTTGACCCCTGGGTCAGGAATAACCCTGAAAAAGAAAATGGCAAACCACTCTAGTATTCTTGCCTGGGAAACCTTATTGATAAAGGAGCCTGGCAGGCTATAGTCCATGGGGTCACAAAAAAGTTGGACCTGACTTAGCAACTCAGTCAGTTCAGTTAAGTTCAGTAACTCAAGTCGTGTACGACTCTTTGCGACCCCATGAATCGCAGCAAGCCAGGCCTCCCTGTCCATCACAAACTCCCGGAGTTCACTCAGACTCACATCCATCAAGTCAGTGATGCCATCCAGCCATCTCATCCTCTATCGTCCCCTTCTCCTCCTTCCCTCAATCCATCCCAGCATCAGAGTCTTTCGCATGAGATGGCCAAAGTGTTGGAGTTTCAGCTTTAGCATCATTCCTTCCAAAGAACACCCAGGACTGATTTCCTTTAGAATGGACTGGTTGGATCTCCTTGCAGTCAAGGGACTCTCAAGAGTCTTCTCCAACACCACAGTTCAAAAGCATCAATTCTTTGGTGCTCAGATTTCTTCACAGTCCAACTCTCACATCCATACATGACCACCAGAAAACCATAGCCTTGACTAGACAGACTTTGTTGGCAAAGTAATGTCTCTGCCTTTGAATCTGCTATCTAGGTTGTTCATAACTTTCCTTCCAAGGAGTAAGTGTTTTTTAATTTCATGGCTACATTCACCATCTGAAGTGATTTTGGAGCCCAAAAAAATAAAGTCTGACACTTTTCACTGTTTCCCCATTTATTTCCCATGAAGTGATGGGACCAGATGCCATGATCTTTGTTTTCTGAATGTTGAGCTTTAAGTCAACTTTTTCACTCTCCTCTTTCACGTTCATCAAGAGGCTCTTTAGTTCCTCTTCACTTTCTGCCATAAGGGTGGTGTCATCTGCATATCTGAGGTTATTGATTTTTCTCCTGGCAATCTTGATTCCAGCTTTTGCTTCTTCCAGTCCAGCGTTTCTCATGATGTATTCTGCATAGAAATTAAATAAGCAGGGTGACAATATACAGCCTTGACGGACTCCTTTTCGTATTTGGAACCAGTCTGTTGTTCCATGTCCAGTTCTAACTGTTGTTTCCTGACCTGCATATAGGTTTCTCAAGAGGCAGGTCAGGTGGTCTGGTATTCCCATGTCTTTCAGAATTTTCCACAGTTTATTGTGATCCACACAGTCAAAGGCTTTGGCATAGTCAATAAAGCAGAAATTGATGTTTTCTGGAACTCTCTTGCTTTTTTGATGATCCAGCAGATGTTGCAATTTGATCTGTGGTTCCTCTGCTTTTTCAAAAACCACTTGAACATCTGGAAGTTCACGGTTCACGTATTGCTTAGCAACTAAACAACTTAGCAACTAAACAACAACAAAAATGGATGTATTTAGTGTGAGTCTCTGGTAGACTGAGATAATATTAATTTGTTGTGGACACTGCTAAAGGAAGATGTACTGTGGCCTGAACAGTTATTCAAACCACCCACTCCGCCACCAAGGATTGCTTAAGGGGAACTAGCAATAGTCCTTAAAATCGTTGTTTAGTTGCTAAGTTGTGTCTGACTTTTTGCAACCCTATGCACTGCAACACACCATGGAAAGGCTTCCCTATCCTTCACTATCTCCCAGAGTTTGCTCAAATTCATGTCCATTTAGTCGGTGATACTATCCAACCATCTCATCCTCCATCACCCCTTTCTCCTCCTGCTCTCAATATTTCTCAGCATCAGAGTCTTTTCCAATGAGTCAGCTCTTCGTATCAGGTGACCAAAGTATTGGAGCTTCAGCTTCCAATGAATATTCAGAGTTGATTTCTTTTAGGATTGACTGGTTTGATCTCCTTACAGTCCAGGGGACTCTGAAGAGCCTTCTCCAACACCAGAATTCAAAAGCATCAATTCTTCAGCACTTATCCTTTCTTGTGGTCCAACTCTCACATCTGTACATGACTACTGGAAAAACCATAGCTCTGACTAGTTAAACCTTTGTCTGCAAAATGATGTCTCTGCTTTTTAGTACACTAAGTTTGTCATAACTTTTCTTCCAAGGAGCTATTGTCTTTTAATTTTGTGACTGTAGTCATCGTCCACAGTGATTTTGGAGCCCAAGTAAATACAATCTGCCACAGTTTCCACTTTGTCCCCATCTATTTGCCATGAAGTGATGGGACCAGATGCCATGATCTTAGTTTTTTGAATGTTGAGTTTTAATGATGTAAAGTCCTTAAATACACCCAGTCAATTTGTATCCAAATTTTTTACTTCCAGTTATCTTTTCTGTCAGGTCTCTAAATGTTAGCATGCTACTTTCTCCTCAGTACTCTCTTCTGATTAAAAAACAAACAAAATTCAAATCTCAAAACTACATTTAGACATAATTGGAAAATACTAAATGACATATATTAAAATGTAAAGTTTGGTAGGTTTTGACTTATTCTTGTGAAGCCCCCGCCCTGTCATCTTTTTGCTTTTTCTCTGAATCTCCTTCTCCTTTAGAGCCATAATCAACATTTGTCTATAATCTATCCCACCCTGTCTTGGTATTTTAAATGGGCCTCAAAAACATCACCACACTACAATTGTTCCAGTCATAACCAACAGAGCTAAATATGCAGAGAGTTTTTAAATTATTTGGAGAAGGAAATGGCAACCCACGCCAGTATTCTTGCCTGGAGAATTCCATGGACAGAGGAGCCTGGTGGGCTACAGTCCATGGGGTCACAAAGAGTTGGACACGACTGAGCGACAAACACTTTCAATTATTATAGTAGCTTGATCTTTTATCATGTGGATAAACATCTTTTAAACTTATAGAGCAAGTATGTTTTGTGGGTGTGTTTTGCATATCCTTCAGATAAGCTATCTTCTCTTATACTTTGTTTCTTCTGGAGAAATATGTGTTAAGTCTCTTCGGTTGTGCCTGACGCTTTGTGACCTTATGGACTATAGCCTTCCAGGCTCCTCTGTCCATGGGATTCTCCAGACATGAACACTGGAGTGGGTTTCCACTTCCTCTTCCAGGGTATCTTCCTGACTCAGGAATTGAACCCACATTTCTTATGTCTCCTGCCTTGGCAGGTGGGTTCTTTACCACTAGTGACACCTCAGAAGCCCTGGAGACACAGCTACAAGGGAATTTTTAAGTCTCTTGTGGAGCCTGGGTGAGAAGTGATTCTAGCTGGGGACATTCAGAGCCAAGGGATGCTACACTGAGATGGAGAAACGAATGACAAGTAAATGAAATCAAACTCTTTCACCAGGCTTGTGGATATGTGTTTAGTTTCCAGTAAAGGGCTGTTACACTGAGAGATGAAATTCCTAACAGCGATTGGCTAGAAGAGGATTGGAGGTTCAATAACTTTCCTATGAGGCACTATCCTTGCCCAGGTTCACACCAAAATTGATGGGCAACATACGAACAAGCTAGGAACACTTTATGATGCCTGTATTCCCTAGATCTGGAGTGTTATTTTGCATATCATAGAAGATGTTTCCTACTGATTTTGGAGGAAGAATTGTAAACTAGTATTACACTCAATTTCCAGGGATGTACGAGAGAACACTTCTTCCAGATAATACTGTGAAGATTGCCTTTTACTAATAGCAATCTCATAAGAATTGAGTTTCAATGTTGGCTTATTTCATCTTCCAACTATATTGAATAATTGTCTTCCCCAACTGGGATTGTGCTTCCAGTATATAAATCAGTGCTAGCCCAATATTGTCTGAGGCTCTTAGATCTAGACCACGAATATTGTACATCCAGTGCATTTTTTAAAAGAGATTCAGTTTGTATAATCTTCCATATATGGTAAGCCACATTCAGCTATCACACAGATCCAAGAAGGAGAGCTCACATTTGAAAAGTTTGATATTTTTTCCATTGTATGTATATATATATTATATATATATATATTATATATGTATAATCCTTATATATGTATCAATCCTTCAGAAAACCAGGTGTACAGACCTTAGATTATGAAGTGTGTCCAGCAATAAACACTGAATAAGTTTTTGAATTTTGGTGGCTATAGTACATGGAAATTAGTAAGAAAATCTATACAAAATTATTGGACTATTAAGACATAAAATCCTGGGATATTAGTTTTCTAATGCTATAGTAACAAATCATCAAACGTTAGTACTTTACACTGCACAAACATATTGTCTCTATGTCTTTTCTAGTTTCAAGGGATCCCCTGAATACAGGCTCATAGCCCCACGTTGTTCCTGTTGTTGTTTAGTTGCTAAGTTCTGTCTGAGTCTTTAGACTCCTCTGTCCACGGGATTTCCCAGGCAAGAATTATGGAGTAGATTGCCACTTCCTTCTCCAGGAGATCTTCCTGATGCAGAGAAGAGATCGAACCTGCTTCTCCTTCATTGGCAGGCAGATTCTTTACCCCTGAGTCACCAGGGAAACCCTCATAGCTCTATACTCCATCCTAAAGTCAGCAGTATAGCAGCTTCCAGTCTCTCTCTCTCCTTCTTGGCTTTTGGTTTCAAAATGCCTTTACTCTAATCCTCCCATCTCCTTATTATAAGAACCCTTATGATTATGTTGGGGCCACACATATAGTCCAGGCAATCTCACTGTCAGAAAAGCATTAGTTTATTCACAGACACAATGTCTGTTTTGCCATAAAAGGTAACATATTCAGTGGTTGCTGGAAACTAGGACATAAACATCTTTCAGGGTTCACATCAGGATAACATACCCCAAGTGATAGCAATCTAAAAGCCAAGAAGAGAGAACATTTCCACATACCAGCCAAAAAGAAATAAATCAGAAGATATGTATGAAAATGAAGAAGTTGAAGAAAACCAGTGAAAGGCAGTGTCTAGGCCAGGAGCCACATATCTGTTTTTATAAATAATATTGGAAAATAATCATGTTCATTCATTTTTATGTTGCCTGTGGTTGCTCAATTAAATTCTGAAATGAACATTCTACTAAATTCCTAGGGGTGCTTAACAAAGTGCTTCAAGCTCTATACATTTTTTCCCTAATAGTTCTAGAGGGTAGAAGTCCAAAATCTGTAAGTTCATACATTATTTGAAGGTTCTAGGGGAGGAATATTTCTTTTAGCTTTTGCTGGTTTCAGCAATCCTTGACATTCCTTACTTTATAGAGAATTAGTCCAATCTCTGTTTCCATCTCCAAATGGCCTCTTCTCTGTGTGTTGTTTTCCAAATTTTTCTATTGCTAAAAATATACCAGTCATTGTTTAGGGCCTACTCCTATTCAGTATGATCTCACCTTAATTTGATTATATCTGCATGACCTATTTCCAAATAAGGTCACATTCAGGGATTCCCAGGGTTGAACTTCAGCATATCTTTTTTAAGAGAGCGCAATTCAACCCATAACAGGTATCAAAAAACACTTAAAATGTTTTCCTAAGATGGAAAACTCACATTCTGCTTGACATCAATCAGTGGTGGGCTCTCATAACACTTTGTGTGCTGTGTGCTAAACTGCTTCAGTCATGTCCAACTCTGTGTGACCTATGGACTGTAGGCCACCAAGCTCCTCTATCTGTGGGATTCTCCAGGCAATAATACTGGAATGGATTGCCATGCCCTCCTCCAGGGGATCTTCACAACCCAGGGATCGAACTTGCATCTCTTATGTCTCCTGCATTGGCAGGCAGGTTCTTTACTGTTAGCGCCACCTGGGAAGCCCTCATACCACTTTATATAAATACCAGATCCCTCCATAAAAAGAAAAAAAATTAAGTGATTTCAATGGTAGCATAATAAAATTGCATTTGAAATAGAAATACTAAAGATGTAGTGTGTGCTCAGTCATGTCCGACTCTTTGCAACCCCAAGAAGAGTAGCCCACCAGACTCCTCTGTCCATGGAATTCTCCAGGCATGAATACTGGAGTGGGTTGCCATTTCCTATTATAGGGGATCTTAACGACCCAGGGATTGAACACACGTCTCTGTGTCTCCTGCATTGGCAGGGGGATTCTTTACCACTGTACCACCTGTACATTCAAAGTCATGATGTTTTCCAGTGAGTGAATACTTTTGGTTCCCATGTAATCATATAGCCTCATTTGAAAAGCTAGATGTGTACTCTTCTTTATTTTGGTTTCAGGTCTTATTTCTAATTCTCTTTGGTAAAGTTATTCATGCACTTAACATTTATGCCCCCAAAACTTAGAGAATGTATCACTGAGTAGCATACACAGAAATATATAATGGATGTGACTATTTCTCTACAGCCAGAGTAAAATTTTGAAGTGCTACTTTCTTTCTTTATAGTTTCATTATTTGGAATAAATTTTATCTAGACCTCTCTTTCAGGGTTTCTCTGGTAGCTCAGCTGGTAAAAAATCCTCCTACAGTGCAGGAGACTCTGATTCAATTCACGGGTTGGAAAGACCCCCCTGGAGAAGGGAATGGCTACCGACTCCAGTATTCTGGCCTGGAGAATTCCGTGGACTGTATAGTCCATGGGTTCACAAAGAGTTGGACTCTACTGAGTGAATTTCACAAACCTCTCTTTGTTTTTCAGTGGCTAAATATGTTTTATTTTTCTGTTGCCAGTTAAATTGAAGCTGCAGTCTCAGAGATTGTCTTATTTTGTAAATATATCTAAAGGGTTTTAAACAATAAGCCTTTCTGATAAATATGTGATTATAAAACTTCTCATACATAATGTTTAATTCTTAATGGGAGCCACAGATGCTCTGATTCAGTGGGATGATACATCCTTTTGGAGTCCTGTATTGCCTCTCTGGTATAGTATTAAGGCTGAAAGGAGTGAATACCGAGTTTTAGAAATGTAAATGGAGGGGGAGGTGGTTAGTCACTAAGTCCTGTCCAACTCTTGCAACACCATGGACTGTCATCTGCCCAGATCCTCTGACCATAAGATTCTTCAGGCAAGAATACTGGAATGGGTTGCCATTTATTTCTCCAGGGGATCTTCCCAACCCAAGAATCAAACCCAGGTCTCCTGCCTTTCAGGCAGATTTACCACTAAGTTACGAAGGAAGAGCAGATCATAAATTAGGGGGAAATATCATATCATACGGAGAAGGCAATGGCACCCCACTCCAGTACTCTTGCCTGGAAAATCGCATGGATGGAGGAGCCTGATAGGCTGCAGTCCATGGGGTTGCTAAGAGTCGGGCACGACTGAGTGACTTCACTTTCACTTTTCACTTTCATGCATTGGAGAAGGAAATGGCAACCCACTCCAGTGTTCTTGCCTGGAGAATCCCAGGGACAGGGGAGCCTGGTAGGCTGCCGTCTATGGGGTCACACAGAGTCGGACACAACTGAATTGACTTAGCAACTTAGCAGCATCATATCATAAGGTTTGTTTTGGGAAAAAAATCATCCTTATTTGTGATCATTGTTTGCTATTGATAAGTTTGGGTCATTAGATACATTTTTATTCACAAATTACAGGATGTTTCAAATATTTGTATGAATAAGAAATGTTATTGTAGTGTAATTAATATTTTTACAGAAGAAAATCATATTTAAATATGATCTATACAGAGGCAAACTATCATGAAGCAGATTTACTCATGCATTTATTTATGCTCATATTACTCTCTATAAAATTTCATAATTATCATTCATCATATTTTATTATACTCATTTGTTTATATGACTGTCACTCCTTCTAAACTGTTAAGACCTTCAAGGTAGGACAATGCTTCATTTATCTCTGTAACCACTACCTGCGTTCTAACATATGGTAGTCATTTAATAAATGTTTGGGGTTTAAAAAAATAAATTAAAAATAAACTGGCATAGTTCCTAGTAATTAAGCAGTGTATACACATGCAATAAAAACTGAATATGCAAATAAGTCATAATGAATTTTATTTAAGAGACATTAAATATATATAAATTGAAATTTTATATTGATTGAAAGCATGCCATATGCTTTGGTGGTGTTCTGCTTTGTTCAATTTAATGAGAAAGATGGCAAATAAACTTCATATGTTCCAAGATATTGGGACTCCATAAAGTTCCTGATAGGATGTTTAGAAGAAAAAGTAGATTGTATAGGCCTTTTTATACAACTCTGTATACAAACTCTGTATTGTTTGTATACAAACTCTGTATACAACTTAATTTTATGTAAGGTATGCTATGCTATGCTAAGTCACTTCTGTCGTGTCCGACTCTGTGCGACCCCATAGACGGCAGCCCACCAGTCTTCTCTGTCCCTTGGAGTCTCCAGGCAAGAACACTGGAGTGGGTTGCCATTTCCTTCTCCAATGCATGAAAGTGAAAAGTGAAAGTGAAGTCGCTCAGTCGTGTCCGACTCTTAGCGACCACATGGATTGCAGCCTAACAGGCTCCTCCGTCCTTGGGATTTTCCAAGCAAGAGTACTAGAGTGGGGTGCCATTGCCTTCTCCAATGTAGGGTATATATGTCTCTATAAATTATCAGATCAGATCAGATCAGATCAGCCACTCAGTCGTGTCCGACTCTTTGCCACCTCATGAATTGCAGCATGCCAGGCCTCCCTGTCCATCACCAACTGCCGGAGTTCACTCAGACTCACGTCCATCGAGTCAGTGATGCCATCCAGCCATCTCATCCTCTGTCATCCCCTTCTCCTCCTGCCCCCAATCCCTCCCAGCATCAGAGTCTTTTCCAATGAGTCAACTCTTCACATGAGGTGGCCAAAGTACTGGAGTTTAAGCTTTAGCATCATTCCTTCCAAAGAAATCCCAGGGCTGATCTCCTTCAGAATGGACTGGTTGGACCTTCTTTCAGTCCAGGGGACTCTCAAGAGTCTTCTTCAATACCACAGTTATATGTTATATATAACTTTTCAGTTTATACTTAACAGTAATATTTCAGAATAGACTCAACAAATATATACTGAATTCTGATTTGATTCATATCTTTTAACTCTCCCTGTTATAGATTTAATTATTATCACATTAAAAAATGCTTTGTCTCTATTTTATAAATAAGTAATTTATAGGCTTAGATATAGTTCTAAGATGAAATAGCTTAGCAAGTATTGGATTTAGAGCCAAGAGGAGCTACCCCACACCTGAGGTCAGTCAAGGCTATGGTTTTTCCAGTAGTCATGTATGAATGTGAGAGTTAGACTGTGAAGAAAGCTGAGAGCCGAAGAATTGATGCTTTTGAACTGTGGTGTTGGAGAAGACTCTTGAGAGTCCCTTGGACTGAAAGGAGATCCAACCAGTCCATTCTAAAGATCAATCCTGGGATTTCTTTGGAAGGAATGATGCTGATGCTGAAACTCCAATACTTTGGCCACCTCATGTGAAGAGTTGACACACTGGAAAAGACTCTGATGCTGGGGGGCGGGTAGGAGGAGAAGGGGATGACAGAGGATGAGATGGCATCACCGACTCGATGGACATGAGTTTGAGTGAACTCCGGGAGTTGGTGATGGACAGGGAGGCCTGGCATGCTGCAGTTCAAGGGGTCGCAAAGAGTTGAACAGAACTGAGTGACTGAACTGAACTGTTTGGAGTTAGAGACTGATTATTTCTGATTCTATACCCATATTATTTCTATTTTCAAAGACACGGTAGTGTGATGGTAAATATTTCACAGCTAGCTAGAAGTCATTGGGTCTGATTTATTGCATTTACTGATTTTCATGGCACAAATACTCTTGCCCTGACTCATTTCAAGCCATCAATATCATTTCAATGAAAGTGGAGTTTAAAATAAAATTTAACTCTTGGGTGCTAGTAACATGCACCTCCAACACACCCCTGGAAAAACAAATGATTCTTTTATGGACAGCTATAATATTAGGAAATACAGTCATAGCAAAGACATCGATTATTCAGGCGGTTAATGCTGGGTTAAGACAGCAAGAAATGGCATTAGGAGTTTTAAAAAATCAAGAAATAGTGGGCAGACATGGTGGAATCAAGGATTTCCAGTGGTTAGATACCAGGAGAGAACACAAGATAACAAATGAGAAAATTCAAAAAATTCATATATTCAGCACATCTTTTCCCATGTCTCATTATGAGATATTTTATGAATTATGTCTTTCAAATAGTATCATCTTTAATTACAAAAATATGGAAACAATTCAGATGCCAGTTATCAGCACAATTAATTATAAATAAATGGTACAAGAGTCATATAATGGAATACTGTACAGCAGTGTAAAAGAATGAGCTACTGCCCAAGTTAGCATGGATGAACCTCAATAATATTCAATTCAGTTAATTTCAGTCACACAATAGTGTCTGACTCTTTGCGACCCCATGATCAGCAGCACTGCAGGCCTCCCTGTCCATCACCAACTCCGGAGTTTACTCAAACTCATGTCCTTTGAGTTGGTGATGTCATCCAACCATCTCATCCTCCGTCATCCCCTTCTCCTCCTGCCTTCAATATTTTCCAGCATCAGGGTCTTTTCCAATGAGTCACTTCTTCACATCAGGTGGCCAAACTATTGGAGTTTCAGTTTCAGCATCAGTCCTTCCAATGTATATTCAGGACCGATTTCCTTTAGGATGGACTGGTTGGATCTCCTTGCAGTCCAAGGAACTCTCAAGAGTCTTCTCCAACACCACAGTTCAAAAGCATCAATACTTCAGCTCTCAGCTTTCTTTATAGTCCAACATGACTACTGGAAAAACCATAGTTCTGACTAGTTGAACCTTTGTTTGCAAAGTAATATCTCTGCTTTTGAATATGCTATCTAGGTTGGTCATAACTTTTCTTCCAAGGAGCAAGCGTCTTTTAATTTCATGTCTGCATTCACAATCTGCAGTGCTTTTGGAGTTCAAAAACAAAAAGTCTGACACTGTTTCCACTGTTTCCCCATCTATTTGCCATGAAGGGATGGGACCAGATGCCATGATCTTAGTTTTTTGAAAGTTGAGTTTTAAGCGGACTTTTTCACTCTCCTCTTTCACTTTCAGCAAGAGGCTCCTTAGTTCTTCGCTTTCTGCCGTAAGTGTGATGTCATTTGCATATCTGAGGTTATTAATATTTCTCCCAGAAATTTTGATTCCAGCTTGTACTTCATGAAGCCCGACATTTTGCATGATATACTTTGAATATAAGTTAAATAAGCAGGGAAACAATATCCAGCCTTGACGTACTCCTTTCCCTTTCCTTTTCATGGAACCAGTCTTTTTTTCCATGTCCAGTTCTACCTGTTGCTTCTTGAACTGCATACAGATTTCTCAGGAGGCAGGTAGGGTGGTCTGGTATTCCCGTCTCTTGAAGAATTTCCCACAGTTTGTTGTTATCCACACAGTCAAAGGCTTTGACATAGCCAATAAAGCAGAAGTAGATGTTTTTCTGGAATTCTCTTGCTTTTTTGATGATCCAACAGATGTTGGCAATTTGATCTCTCATTCCTCTGCCTTTTCTAAATCCAGCTTGAACATTTGGAAGTTCACAGTTCAGGTACTGTTGAATCCTGGCTTGGAGAATTTTGAGCATCACTTTGGTAGCCTGTGAGATGAGTGCAATTGTGCAGTAGTTTGAGCATTCTTTAGCATAGGCCAATGACAAAATCTCTGGACTTCCTACTTTTGCATTCCAGTCCCCTATAATGAAAAGGACATCTTTTTTTGGGTGTTAGTTCTAGAAGGTCCTGTAGGTCTTTATAGAACTGTTCAACTTCATCTTCTTCAGCAGTCTATGTCGGGGCATAGACTTGGATTACTGTGATATTGAATGGTTTGCCTTGGAAATGAAGAGAGTTCATTCCACCATTTTTGAGATTGCACCCAAGTACTGCTTTCAGATTCTTTTGTTGACTATGAGGGCTGCTTCATTTCTCCTAAGAGATTCTTGCCCACAGTAGTAGATATAATGGTCAGCTGAATTAAATCCACCCATTCCATCCATTTTAGTTTACTGAAATGTGAAATGTGCATGTTCACACCTGTCATCTCCTGCTTGACCACTTCTAATTTACCTTGGAGAGAAGGCAGTGGCACCGCATTCCAGTACTCTTGCCTGGAAAATCCCATGGACGGAGGAGCCTGGTGGGCTGCAGTCCATGGGGTCGCTAAGAGGATTCATGTACCTAACACTCTAGGTTCCTATGCAATATTTCTTTTTACAGCATCAGTCTTTACTTCCATCACCAGTCACATCCACAACTGAGCATTGTTTTTGCTTTGTCTCTGTCTCTTCATTCTTTTGGAGGTATTTCTCCACTCTTCTTCAGTAGCATATTGGGCACCTACTGAACTGGCGAGTTCGTCTTTAAGTGTTATATATTTTTGCCTTTTCATACTATTCATGGGGTTCTCAAGGCAAGAGTCCTGAAGTAGTTTGCCATCTCCTTCTCCAGTGGACCATGTTTTGTCAGAACTCTCCACCACGATCCATCTGTCTTGAATGGTCCTACATGGCATGACTCATAGTTTCATTGAGTTAGATGATGCTGTGGCCCATGTGATTAGTTTGATTTGTTTTATGTGATTGTGGTTTTCATTCTGTGAAGGATAAGGATAAGAGGCTTATGGAAGCTTCATGATGGTAGAGACTGACCATGGGGGAAACTTGGTCTTGTTCTGATGGGTTAGGCCTTGCTCAGTAAATCTTTAATGCAATTTTCTGTTGAGGGCCAGGGTTGTGTTCCCTCCCTGTTGTTTGATCTGAGACCACAAAATAGTGGAGGTAATGAAGATAATGGAAACCTGCTTCAAAAGGTCCCATGCATGCACTGCTGCAAAGCCCCAGCAGGCCACTACTGACCCATGCCTCTGCAGTAGACCCTGGACACTTACAGATAAGTCAGGGTCATTCTCTTGTGGGGTCACTGCTCTTTTCTCCTGAGTCCTGGTGTGCACAACATTTTGTTTGTGTAGATCACAACAAACTGGAAAATTCTTCAAGAGATGGGAATACCAGAACACCTTACTTGCCTCCTGAGAAATTTGTATACAGGTCAAGAAGAAACAGTTTGAACCGGATATGGAACAACAGACTGGTTCCAAATTGGGGAAGGAGTATGTCAAGGCTGTATATTGTCACCCTTCTTATTTAATTTATATGCAGAGTATATCATGTGAAATTCTGGGCTGGATGAAGCACAAGCTGGAATCAAGATTGCCAGGAGAAATGTCAGTAACCTCAGATATGCAGATGACACCGCACTTATGGCAGAATGTGAAGAGGAACTGAAAGGCTCTTGATAATTTTGAAAGAGGAGAGTGAAAAGCTGGCTTAAAACTCAACATTCAAAAAACTAAGATTATGGCATCTGGTCCCATCACTTCTTGGGAAATAGATGGGGAAACAATGGAAACAGTGACAGACTTTGTTGTCTTGGGCTCCAAAATCACTGCAGATGGTGACTGCAGACATGAAATTAAAAGATGCCTGCTCTTTGGAAGAAAAGCTATGACCAACCTAGACAGCATATTAAAAAGCAGAGACATAACTTTGCCAACAAAGGTCCATCTAGTCAGAGCTATGGTTTTTCCAGTAGTCATGTAGGGATGTGAGAGTTGGACTATAATGAAAGCTGAGCACTGAAGAATTGATGCCTTTGAACTGTGGTGTTGGAAAAGACTCTTGAGAGTCCCTTGGACAGCAAGGAGATCAAGCCAGTTAATCCTAAAGGAAATCAGTCCTGTATATTCACTGGAAGGGCTGATGCTGAAACTGAAACTCCAATAGTTTGGCCACCTGATGTGAAGAACTGACTCATTGGAAAAGACCCTGATGCTGGAAAAAGTTGAAGGCAAGAGGAGAAGGGGACAACAGAGGATGAGATGGTTGAATGACATCACTGACTCGATGAGCGTGAATTTGAGCAAGCTCCAGGACTTAGTGATGGACAAGGAAACCCGGAGTGCTGCAGTCCATAGGGTCGGAAAGAGCTGGACACAACTGAGTGATTGAACTGAACTGAACTGAATAACAAAATGGTCACAAAAATGCAAGCAGAAGGATTTCATTTAAATATATTTTTAAAACAGGCAAAACTAATCAATATATTATTTAACATTTACAAAGATAGTAAAAGCTTTTACAAAATTCAAGGAACAATTGACAAAAAATTCTGAGTGGTGACTTTCTGCAAGGACAGAGATGGGGGATGTGAATTGATTGTGGTAATAAAAATGATTCTGCATGCTAGTAATGTTCTGTTTCTTGACCTCATGTCTGTATATACATTGTTGAATTTTACTTATTCTTTAATCTTGCTTATGTGTTAACACATGTTATAAGATTGTAAAACCTTGCACAAATATTTTGAAAATTTAATAGCAATTATAGTCAT
The DNA here is from genome assembly GCF_032452875.1 of Bos javanicus. Taxonomy (NCBI): domain Eukaryota; kingdom Metazoa; phylum Chordata; class Mammalia; order Artiodactyla; family Bovidae; genus Bos; species Bos javanicus. Next base: position 78,844,243 of record NC_083876.1, on the reverse strand, counting down.
AACTCAACTGGAATTCCATCACCTCCACTAGCTTTGTTCATAGTGATGCTTTGTAAGGCCCACTTGACTTCACATTCCAAGATGTCTGGCTCTAGGTGAGTGATCACACCATCATGATTATCTTGGTCTACGAACAAAGTTAGTGGACGTGATGGAATTCCAGTTGAGCTATTTCAAATCCTGAAAGATGATGCCGTGAAAGTGCTACATTCAACATGCCAGCAAATTTGGAAAACTCAGCAGTGGCCACAGGGCTGGAAAAGGTCAGTTTTCATTCCAATCCCAAAGAAAGGCAATGCCAAAGAATATTCAAACTACTGCACAATTGCACTCATCTCACACGCTAGTAAAGTAATGCTCAAAATTCTCCAAGCCAGGCTTCAGCAATATGTGAACCATCAACTTCCAGATGTTCAATCTGGTTTTAGAAAAGGCAGAGGAACCAGAGATCAAATTGCCAACATCCACTGGATCATGGACAAAGCAAGAGAGTTCCAGAAAAACATCTATTTCTGCTTTATTGACTATGCCAAAGCCTTTGACTGTGTGGATCACAATAAACTGTGGAAAATGGTCATAACTCATAGGAAGTATACAAGATAATTTTAAATTATTATCTCTGTTTGTCGTGGATACATGATGTTTTGGTATGCAAACAGGAGTGAAATTAGTGCTATATAAGGTTTGTGAGGACTTTTCTTTGTGTGCATCCCTATTCTTAGTGATGAGAGCAGTCAAAGCACATGGAAAGCACTTGAAAATCATCAAATCTGATCACCTTTATCCTTGACTGATCAACATAGTTGGTATAAAAATGAAATGTTGCAACATTAAAATAAGAGCAATCAAGTCTAAAATTAATTCAAAACAGAAAAACATAAGTTCAAGAAACAAAATGATTTTAGATAGTTTAAAAAAAAAAGGACAATGTAAACATTCTTGTGAAAATGAGAATCTTTGGGATATTTAGGTATTCTTTTATATTAAAAACATGTAATATAGTAGACCTAGAATATTGGAATATATGCTGAGCAATGTTAAATTCTACAACAGATGTCAGTGTGCTAAAAATGATATTTCATGCCTCTAAGTTAGTGAAAGTGAAAGTGAAGTCACTCAGTCGTGTCCGACTCTTTGTGACCCCGTGGACTGTAGCCCACCAGGCTCCTCCGTCCATGGTATTCTTCAGGCAAGAATACTGGAGTGGGTTGCCATTTCCTTCTCCAGGGGATCTTCCCAACCCAAGAATCAAACCCAGGCCTCCTGCATTGCAGGCAGACCCTTTAACCTCTGAGCCACCTCTAAGTTGGTAGCTTTATATAAATCATATACTTATATATAAAGTAGTATGGAGATAAATCAAATGAAAAAAAAAGCAGTTAACATCCCAATGTACATCCCAATGTACATAATAACAATCACAGAAGATTTTTTTTATTAACAGCTAAATGGACTATGCAGGGCTCATCACAGACCATTTGAAATAGCAGAAAGTGGATAAAAAGTGTATGGAAGTTAATAATCATTGATTCAGTTGTTATTACTATACATCATATTGGCCTTACACATTTAAGAACTGACAGTTTAACATGAAAAAGGAATTTTGGTGCCAAAGTTCAATGAGATATTTTGACTGAATAATATTAGTAAGGCTGAAAGCATATGCAGGATTTCCAGGACAGATATTGTGTTTTTTTTTGTTGTTTTTTTTTAGTATATTATTGACATTTTGAGACCATATTTTTGAAATTATAATAATATACACACACACACATATATATCTCACCCAGTATTTTACCCAATGTCACCATTGAAATATACATTTAAAACATTTTTTGATGTAAAACAGGTTTAAGTGTTGTTTTAATCATGGGATAATATATTTTTGAAGACCTACTTACTTCACCTGACATTATAAATAATACATTTTCCTAGGAATATCTTTGGGCATATATTTGTTTTAAAGACTGTTTCCTTTGGATAAGTTTTCATGTGTATAATGATTATTTTCAAGTATCTGCATATCATTAGACCCTGCTACATATTGCTGATATAAATATTTTTACCAATTCTTCATGGCATTGGAAATATGGGTGTGTTAGTTTAAACCTTATAGAATTGTTAACCATCTGAAGTATATTTATGAATGTTTATGTATCTGATACAGTATTGCATTGCAGATTGATTTGCAACCTTGTTTCCAGAGATGTTAAAAATACATTCAAAATGTGTTGACTGATTATATGTCATTTTTATGCATTGTGTTTATGTTCTGTTCTAATTATTTGTGTTTTATTTCTGCATTTTGTAAACTCTGCACAGTAAAAAAGCTGACTGGTTTACCTAATGTGTTTGCAGAGAGAAATAGAATAAGATTGACCATTTAAACAAATGGACCAAGTATACTGGTTTCTAAATTAGTTAATTAACCCAATCCCATGTAATAAATAATCAGTTCATGTCCATTTATTTAGGATAATAGGAAAATGCCATTAAGGGTAATGCTATAATGTGGAAGTTAAAATATTAGGCTACTATTGTATTTTTCAGATGATAAAAGATAATACTCAGGAAAGGTAGTGAAATGGAAGTGAAGATGAAGGAAGTGACTCTTTTAAATTTACTAAAAGGCCCTTTTAAGTTCTCAATACCAAGACAGGGTATGAGAAGAAAAACAAAAGTCATTTTTGACAGTAAAATAAAGATTATTCCTAATGTATACCTCCCAATGTAATGTTATTGTCTTCAATTTATAATCATATACTCTCAAAGAAGAGAAATGACTTTTCAAAGAAAGAGTCATGTTGAGTAAAACTAAATCTTGACTGATTGGAAAGGCACAATTTTAGATCTATGGAAATTTTGTCTTTTCTAAATCATGGTGCAATACTTTAGAAATTGTATTGTATTATTCCAAACATAGACTTGAGATGTTGCAGTGTGCCTTTTCTTTTACATTCAATTTAAGGTGAACCACTATTGAGAAATCATAGGCTTAAAAACCAAAAATTTCCCCTATAGCTAAAAAAGAATATAAATAAAAGCAATTACTAATTTTTATCCTTATTTGCCTACTCTTATATATTACCAGAAATGAATACTCTATAGTTAAGATCTCTAATTTTTCTTATACAGGAAAAAAAAAAAGATTAATGGAAATTTTATAGTCCTGTCAGTATCACTGACAAAAAAAGTAAACAAAAACTCTGCATTCATAGATATGCTGATAATGTTGTACTTTTGAAAAAGATGTAGTATTATCAGTGTTATTACGATGATGCTAGTGGTAAAGAATCCACCTGCCAATGCAGGAGACACAAAAGACACAGGTTCAATCCCTGGGTCAGGAAGATCCCTGGGAGTAGCAAATGGCAGCCCACTCCAGTAGTGTTAGTAGTATATAATTAAGGTTGAGGAGACATCTCAGTAGTCCACACCTGCATTGAGTAGATGAAATTTTCTTTCTTATAGCTGCTGCTGCTGCTGCTGCGTCACTTCAGTCGTGTCCGATTCTGTGTGACCCCATGGATGGCAGCCCACCAGGCTCCCCCGTCCTGGGATACTCCAGGCAAGAACACTGGAGTGGGTTGCCATTTCCTTCTCCAATGCATGCAAGTGAAAAGTGAAAGTGAAGTCGCTCAGTCGTGTCTGACTCTTAGCGACCCCATGGACTGCAGCCTACCAGGCTCCTCCGTCCATGGGATTTTCCAGGCAAGAGTCCTGGAATGGGGTGCCATTGCCTTCTCCGTGTCTTATAGCAGTTCCTTTTAAAAGTCAAGTGGTAGACATATTTGGCTAGTGTTCATTTGTTCATGAAGTTGTTAAATTACAATTGAGTTTTGCTAATTCTGAAAATGTGGACTCATAATCATCTCAGCTATAAGTCTAACTCTTTTAAATATACCACTATCTAATCTGCTAGGATTTTTAGAATCTTTTTTTTTCTAAAACTAGGTCATGAAGATTCATGTTCCAATGAATAAAAAAACTAAATTATGTATTACTACCTTAAACCCCATTAGGAGTTAAAAAATTTAACTCTGTATCCACAGTTGTCATCTACACTATACTTTGATGACATGTTGGATTAATATTCAAAACAGTTGAGCAATAGCTCATATTTTCTTGAACAGTAGCAATGACATGAGTCTTGTAAACTGAAATTATAGGGTTATTTGAAATATAAATTATCTCAACCTGTTTTCAGATACTTACCTTTGAGTCTTCTTACAATTTGTGTTAGTTTCTGCTGTACAGCAAAGTGAATCAGTTATACATATACATATATCCACTCAGTTTTAGATTCTTTTCTCATATAGGTCATATATAGTATAAGTACAGTGCCCTAGCTATAAGGTAGGTCCTATTAGTTATCTATTTTGTACATACTAGTGCACATATGTCAGTCACAATCTCCCAGTTTTTCCTTCCCTTCCTTCCCCCCAATAGCCATAAGTTTGTTTGTTTTTTTATCTGTGACTTTATTTCTGTTTTGTAAATAATTCCTCTGCACCATTTTTTATTTTAGATTTCCCGTGTAAGTGATATCATATATTTGTCTTTATTTGTCTGACTTACTTCACTCAGTATGACAATGTCTCAGTACATCCATGTTGCTCCAAATGAGATTATTTCTTCCTTTTTGTATGACTGAGTAATATGCCATTATCTATTTCTGCTTTATTGACTATGCCAAAGCCTTTGACTGTGTGGATCACAATAAACTGTGGAAAATTCTGAAAGACATGGGAATACCAGACCACCTGACCTGTTGCTTGAGAAACCTATGTGCAGGTCAGGAAGCAACACTTAGAACTGGACGTGGAATAACAGACTGGCTCCAAATAGGAAAAGGAGTACGTCAAGGCTGTATATTGTCACCCTGTTTATCTAACTTATATGCAGAGTACATCATGAGAAACACTGGACTGGAAGAAACACAAGCTGGAAGGAATCAAGATTGCCGGGAGAAATATCAATAACCTCAGATATGCAGATGACACCACCCTTATGGCAGAAAGTGAAGAGGAACTCAAAAGCCTGTTGATGAAAGTGAAAGAGGATAGTGAAAAAGTTGGCTTAAAGCTCAACATTCAGAAAACGAAGATCATGGCATCTGGTCCCAACACTTCATGGGAAATAGATGGGGAAACAGTGGAAACAGTGTCAGACTTTATTTTGGGGGGCTCCAAATCACTGCAGATGGTGACTGCAGCCATGAAATTAAAAGACGCTTACGCCTTGAAAGGAAAGTTGTTACCAACCTAGATAGCATATTGAAAAGCAGAGACATGACTTTGCCAACAAAGGTCCATCTAGTCAAGGCTATGGTTTTTCCAGTGGTCATGTATGGATGTGAGAGTTGGACTGTGAAGAAGGCTGAGTGTTGAAGAATTGATGCTTTTGAACTGTGGTGTTGGAGAAGACTCTTGAGAGTCCCTTGGACTGCAAGGAGATCCAACCAGTCCATTCTGAAGGAGATCAGCCCTGGGATTTCTTTGGAAGGAATGATGCTAAAGCTGAAACTCCAGTACTTTGGCCACCTCATGCGCAGAGTTGACTCATTGGAAAAGACTCTGATGCTGGGAGGGATTGGGGGAGGAGGAGAAGGGGACGCCAGAGGATGAGATGGCTGGATGGCATCACTGACTCAATGGACATGAGTCTGAGTGAACTCCCGCAGTTGGTGATGGACAGGGGGGCCTGGCGTGCTGCGATTCATGGGGTCACAGGGAGTTGAACATGACTGAGCGACTGAACTGAACTGAAAATGCCATTATATATGTACCATGTTTTCTTTATCCCTTCATCTGTCAATGGACTTTAAGGTTTGAGTCTTTGTGAACCATTAGATGAACCAATAGATGAACCAAGGGAGAAGGCAATGGCACCCTACTCCAGTACTCTTGCCTGGAAAATCCCTTGGGAGGAGCCTGGTAGGCTACAGTCCATGGGGTCGCTTAGAGTCGGACATGACTGTGCTGCTTCACTTTCACTTTTCACTTTTATGCTTTGGAGGAAGGAAATGGCAACCCACTCCAGTGTTCTTGCCTGGAGAATCCCGGAGACAGGGGAGCCTGGTGAGTTGCTGTCTATGGAGTTGCACAGAGTCGGACACGACTGAAGTGACTTAGCAGCAGCAGCAGCAGCAGCAGCAGCAGCAGTTGAACCAAGAAGAGAAGGCAACGGCAGACCACTCCAGTACTCTTGCCTGGAAAATCCAATGGACAGAGGAGCCTGGTGGGCTGCAGTCCATGGGTTCACTGGGAGTTGGACGTGACTGAGCGACTTCACTTTCACATTTCACTTTCATGCATTGGAGAGGGAAATGGCAACCCACTCCTGTATTCTTGCGTGGAGAATCCCAGGGACAGGAGAGCCTGGTAGGCTGCTGTCTATGGGGTTGCACAGAGTTGGGCACAACTGAAGTGACTTAGCAGCAGCAGCAGCAGCAGATGAACCAAGAAAATTATTTTATGGTGACCTGTTAAATATTACCCTTCTTTATGTATAATGGCACCCCACTCCAGTACTCCTGCCTGGAAAATCCTATGGATGGAGGAGCCTGGTAGGCTGCAGTCCATGGGGTCGCTAAGAGTTGGACACGACTGCACAACTTCACTTTCACTTTTCACTTTCATGCACTGGAGAAGAAAATGGCAACCCACTCCAGTGTTCTTGCCTGGAGAATCACAGGGACAGGTGGGCTGCCGTCTCTGGGGTCGCACAGAGTCGGACACGACTGAAGCGACTTAGCAGCAGCAGCAGCAGCATGCATGCTGAGTTGTTTCAGTCGTGTCCAATTCTTTGTGACCCTACTGACCTAGCCTGGCAGGCTCTTCTGTCCATGGGATTCTCCAGGCAAGAATACTGGAGTGGGTTGCTGTGCCCTCCTCTAGGGGAATCTTCTCAATCCAGGGATAAAACCCACGTCTCTTGTGTCTGTCTCCTGCATTGGCAGGCAGATTCTTTACCACTAGTGCCACCAGGGAAGCCCCTTTCATGATATACTTTGTGAAAAAAAGAAAAAAGGAAAAATAATATTATCAACAAGGTTTATGTTACCTGTTAATGCAAGCCAAATTTGTCTGCTAACTGAATCCCACAGTTAGAATTATCTCCCTGTTCACTGGTAATTTTGAGGCAGAGGATGTGCCCTGCTACTATTGATCATCTGATATAAGAATGAACTCCTGCTTCAGGCAAAATCCATGGTCCCAATAAAACAAATTTTCAGAACTTAGGCCAATACTTTGGCCACCTGATATGAAGAACTGACCCATTGGAAAAGACCCTGATGCTGGGAAAGATTGAGGGTGGGGGGAGAAGGGGACGTCAGAGGATGAGATGGTTGGATGGAGTCACTGACTCAATGGACATGAATTTGAGTAAACTCCAGGAGTTGGTGATGGACAGGGACACCTGACCTGCTGCAATCCATGGGATCGACACGACTGAGCAACTGAATGGGACTAAACTGAGGTGATTATAAATGATTGATTCTTCTCAAATAAATCAATAATATTAAAATTCTCCATGCACCTTGAGGAGACAATAATTAAAATTATAGACATAGATCAGGACTACTTCACCAGTGAAACACTGTCCATTTGGAAAGAAAAATATATGGGAGTAAGCATCTCCTGACAAAATATAAATACGTACATAAACACAATTTAGCATGAACATATTTCATTGTATTAAAATTTTTAAACTATCATTGTAAATGCAATGTTCCATTAAAAGAATGAGTCATGATTTACTTAACCAATTTTCCCATAATGTTGATGATTTTGGAAGATAACCAGTGTTCAACTGCACTTATTTCTCTCCTTTAGAAGACATTTTCTAGTTATACAGTAGTTCTTGGCAGAGCCATTTACCTAATGTGCTTTATAGTCACTTTCTTTTTTGTCTAGGTAGACAAGATAGTGAAAAAATTAAACTTTTTCCTGAAAATAATGAAGCAGTTTGGAATTATGCACTCTTCAATTTCATAATCCTTTAAATCTTAGGCTATTATATTTTATCTCTTTTTAGGATACTAGTTATGTATTCCTTTGAGAAAGTATCTTGATTCTCACTCCAGTTATTTATGATTTAAATTTACATATTGCCTTTCTTCTGAAAAGCTTATGGCATTGAATAAAAACGCTTTCAACTTTCATTAAACATCTGTCACGATCTAGTGCTAAAAAAAGCAGCAGGGAAGCTTTACAACAATAACTGAAAAAAATACAGTGAGAAAAAGGAATATAATAAATAGTAATAATAGCAATATATTATAATCAGAGCCCTCATATCCAGCTGCAAAAGCATTTTTAATTTTGCCTTAAATATATAAATAACACATAATCCTTTTTCTAGACAAATAGTTGATTTTTAAAGATAATATGCAACCTCTTACCTCAGCTAATTTGTGAAATTCTATGTTTAAAATGCTTATGAATTTGCATTCTAAGATTCTTTGTTTGGGAATTTACCATTCATCTTGTAGTGCTGAGATAAATTCCAGTTGGCTAGGCAGGCAAGGAGATACAGTATTTGGATCTCTACAAACACCTCTGCTAGAGACTGAGCAAATGCCTGACATACTGAGATATACCTACAGACAAGAAACAAACAAACAAAAAACTGAGTGAAAAGTATTCATCAAAAGATAAAAGACCTGTGTAGCAACAATAACTTTTGTGAGGAACAGGAAAAAAGGCCAAGAGATTTCTACATTTGTAGAATGTAGAAAAAAAAAAATCCTCTAAAATGTAAGTGGTCGCTATCAAACTAAGGACTCGCAACTTGAATGGAAATCTCAATGGAATAATCTGGGAACACAGCCAAAACTAAGCAAGAGTTTATCAATCTCCCATTCACAGGCAAAGACAAAAGGACTGTGGAAAGGTCAGAAGATGCCAGAATGTTTTGTGATGAAGAAACTCTCAAATTAATCAAATAAAGCCCCTTTCTAGAATTAAAAACTAGCACTGAGAAGAAATTATTCAGAGAAGTTTTATTGAAAAGTACAAGAACACTGGTCAAAGAAAAGAGCGGAGACATTTCTTATAAGATGCAGAAAATTAATGAGCAGGATAAGAGGCAACAAATGCCATTTACTGGAAACATATATCTAGAAAGCACCTATAAAATTTAGCTATAATTACAAAAAAGATCATGTAATTTTAGAATATAATGAGGTATAAATAAAACAATATACACTGTAACTTGAAAAATTCAGACATATATATTTATATTTTTTTAAAGAAAACTTAAAAAGAGAGCTGATACTATGCAGGAAAAGATTATAAATGATAAATATACTTATTTTGATATTGAATATTAACCAAAAAACACAAAAAGTAAGTTAAAAAATACCACAAATGATGTCATAAAATAAATAAATGATAGAAAGGTGAAAAAAATTTAAAAAGAGAATATATGTAGAGGAATGAACTTCCATACTTGAAAAGGAGTTGGTTAAAAAAATTAAGCAACAAAGGTCTAACATATATACAACTGGAGTCTTTATAGGAGAAAAATCAAAGAACTGGGACAGAACAAATACTAAAATTTTTAATTAATGTGTACACTCTGAAATAAAACATAATTTGAGCCTTTATATGAGGATGTCACAGTGCATAACTAGAAAAAAAATACTCTAGACCAGTCAGGACATATTCTAGTAATACTGTTAAGCTTTGAAATAAAACTTCAGAGGTCAAAAAAGACATACTTCTTTGTAAGGGAAGAGTATCAAATTACTATCAGATATTTGTACAACACTTTATGCTAAAAGATATAGAGTAACATTTAGCCTGCACATAGAAAGCCAGTTAGTTTAGTTATGATTTTGCACCAGGCAAAGTGACTTTCAAGTATAATGGCTGTAGACAAACTACTACACATGCAAGATCTTCAGGATGTTGTTCTCATGAGCCCCTTCTCATAAATCAAATAATGGGTGAGCTTCAGACAGGTAAAGATGAATAGGTAATTATTAGCATAAGGATTGTGTTGGACAATGAATATAAATTTATTTTTATAACTTAGTCTAATTGACAGACTTAAGGAAGATGTTGTAGTGTGTTATGATGATATATTTTCATAATGCAGACATCAGTTCAGTTCAGTTCAGTCGCTCAATCGTGTCTGACTCTTTGCAACCCCATGAATTGCAGCATACCATGCCTCCCTGTCCATCACCAACTCCCAGAGTTCACTCAGACCCACGTCCATCGAGTCAGTGATGCCATCCAGCCATCTTATCCTCTGGCGTCCCCTTCTCCTCCTGCCCCCAATCCCTCCCAGCATCAGAGTCTTTTCCAATGAGTCAACTCTTCGCATGAGGTGGTCAAAGTACTGGAGTTTCAGCTTTAGCATCATTCCTTCCAAAGAAATCCCAGGGCTGATCTCCTTCAGAATGGACTGGTTGGATCTCCTTGCAGTCCAAGGGACTCTCAAGAGTCTTCTCCAACACCACAGTTCAAAAGCATCAATTCTTCGGTGCTCAGCCTTCTTCACAGTCCAACTCTCACATCCATACATGACCACTGGAAAAACCATAGCCTTGACTAGACGGACCTTTGTTGGCAAAGTAATGTCTCTGCTTTTCAATATGCTATCTAGGTTGGTCATAACTTTCCTTCCAAGGAGTAAGCGTCTTTTAATTTCACGGCATAGGATAACATAATTGTTAGTGTGACAAGAGAGCATAAAAATAAAATAAACTTGATGATTTCCTTTATTTACTCAAAGAAAAAAAGGTTTGCTCAAATTAATGCTGAGGATAAATGAGGAAGCAGATATAATATGCTCATAATGTTCGAAGTAGGGAAGCATTACCTACTTTTGATACACCAAAAGAAGGAAAAGGAGATGAAGGAGGAGAAGAGGAAGAGAGAAAAGATATGGTAGGATGAAGGGAAGAGGATGAGAATGGGAATATTTTATCAGCGTTCTGTACAAAAAGAATCTTTTTGACAAAAGGATGAGATGAGAGAAATAAAGTGATCAAATCACACTGTAAAATTCTCTCTCCTTTTGTCTCTGCTCCTTTCTCCCTCTCTCTCTGCTCCTTTTTTGTCCTCTCTCTCTGATAGAATTTCAGTTGAATACATTTATTTTGTCAAATCAACTGTTGCAATGAAAAAAATCTAACTTCCTCTAACAAAAAATCCAACACTATGCTGTGAGCCAGAGATTCTCCTTAAAGAGATTCCAGAAAGATTAAAAGAGTAGAGAGAATGCTGGCTGCCATGACAGCTCTCAATTCCAAATTTTACCTCCCTATGTTCATAAAATTTCTGAAATTTGTCCTGTACTCCCTTCTGTGTTTATTGCTGTGCCAGTTATTGTGGTTTGGCTTCCCAGGTGGTGCTAGAGGTAAAGAACCGCTGTCAATGCAGGAGACATAAGTAGCACGGGTCACTTCATGATCACTGAGTCAGGAAGATTCCCTGGAGGAGGCATGGCAGTCCACTCCAGTATTTTTGCCTGGAGAATCCCATGGACAGAGGAGCCTGACAGGCTACAGTCCATAGGGTCTCAAAGAGTCGGACACTGCATTATTGTGGTCCCTAGTGCTAAAGATATTCAAATGCCTTGAGAGAAACTCTTCATACAGAGGATCAATTTAAGTGGATAAACCTTGTCCAAGGGTATATACAGTTAAAAAATAAGGATAAAAAATAATTTATTCAGGATAAAGATATTTCCAAGGTTGGTATAAGACGGTAATGGTGAAAATGAAGAATAGATGTTGGTCAAAGATATAGTTGAAACTTGTTTGGGGTGGGTGGTAATAAACAGAGAATTATAAAGGATGACTTTAATGTTTTTGGATTGCATACCTAGAAAGATGCTTTTGACATCACTAGTAAAAGGAATACCAGAGGAGAATAAGGTTTGAAAGAAAGAAAGTAAGTTTAACTTTCAACATACAATTTGAAATGCCCCAGAACATTTGGTGGAGAGCCCTTTGGGCATCAAGAAGATCAAACCAGTCAGTCCTAAAGGAAGTCAACCCTGAATATTCATTGAAAGGACCGATGTTGAAGTTGAAGCTCCTATACTTTGGCCACCTGATGCTAAGAGCTGACTCAATGGAAAAGTCCCTGATGCTGGGAAAGATTGAGAACAGAAAGAGAAGGGGGTGACAAGGGACGAGATGGTTGAATGGCATCACCGATGTGATGGACATGAGTTTGAGCAAACTCTGAAAGATTGTGAAGGACAGGGAAGCCTGGCATGCTGCAGTCCATGGAGCTGCAAAGAGTCTGACATGAGTGAACAACAATAACTCAAAACAAGTATGTAGAGCCCCAAGGAGAATTTTGAAATTCTCCAGGTGGTGAAATGGACTAGAGAGATAATGATAGGAACAAAACAAAATGACCTTGGGACAGGCTTGAGGACTTTGAATATTAAATGTCCTCTTAGATATAATGAGTCCACAAAGGAGACTGAAAGGAAACAAGCTCTAGGAAGAAAAAAAAAGTGCTGTGCCATGGAAGCTGAGGACAACACACAGCATTTCAAGATGGGAGTCATGATAGCTGATCGTAAATACCACTGAAGAATTAAGTTCAATTTTTTCTTAATTCTGTATAACAGATACTCTCTTATGTACTGCATAGAGTTACTGGAAGAACCTGTGAGATAAGGTATGTAAAATGTATTTCTTGTGCATCTTATGTTGCACATTGCTGCTGCTGCTGCTGCTGCTGCTGCTGAGTCGCTTCAGTCGTGACCGACTGTGCAACCCCATAGACAGCAGCCCACCAGGCTCTGCCGTCCCTGGGATTCTCCAGGCAAGAACGCTGGAGTGGGTTGCCATTTCCTTCTCCAATGCATGAAAGTGAAAAGTGAAAGTGAAGTCACTTAGTCGTGTCTGACTCTTCACAACCCCATGGACTGTAGCCTACCAGGCTTCTCCATCTATGGGATTTTCCAGGCAAGAGTACTGGAGTGGGTTGCTATTTCACATTAATGTTTATTATTAAAGGATTAGGTAAGGGAAGCAACATTAGAGCCCTTTAATTCTTGAAGGCTAGGACATATGAGAAGATAGAGCATATGAGATCCAAAACAAAAATCTAGTCCACTAGCATTTCATATGAAAAATGATTCTAGTGTAAATTAGACCAAACATAAATTGAGATTGGGAAGAGTTTGAATAGATTGGTTTGAATCAGTGGATAAAGGAATGGGGTGGAGAGATCTAGGTTGATCTTCAGGTTTCTGTCTAAGGAAGTACAATACAGAATCAAAGATTGGTAGCAGTACAGAGATGGAAAAAGAGAAAAAGATTTTTAGTGTACAGGGCACCGTCAGTAATTAAAAAACAAAGAGGCAAACAGGTAAAGGAAATGCAGACAACTGACCTATGAATTTCTAAACAACTAAACCCTAATCCTATATTCCACAATACTGGGCAAATATACAAATACCTGGATGTCAGGTATAATCTTTGGGAAAGGACATCTATCAGTAGAGATTCTGTTTTATTTAGTTTCACTAATCATGATGTATGGAAAGCCTTATGATAGTGGAAGGAATAGCAAAATACTTGTATATAACAAATCACTTTCCTATGTCATGCAAACTCCTATGCATTACCAAGCCACTTCTCACCAGTTACAAATTTTGTCTATATAGCACAGAAAAAAGAAATGAATAACACTGAATTCTATTTCTAAGCAAAAACATTTAGAAAACATGAGCTTCAAAATAGCTGTGATAGATCTTCAGCGCAGTTTTTTCCCTGGCAGTTTGCTTATCCCGAATGTAATTTCTTTCCCATGTTTATATTAGCTCATTCTTATGCCTCATGGCAAAAAAAAAAAAAAAAAAGTGCTAATAAAACAATACTGTATATATTATTTGCACTTGTTTGAAGATACTGTTTCTGGCAGCTGTGCTGAAATACTGAAATTCATTTTATTCAAAATCCAGCATTGTGCTTTAAAAGTGAATTCAAAGCTGGGATTCCTGTACCAAATTATCTTTTATGTAGGTAGGTAATATACTTTTAATTACTTTTTCTGTCTTCCGTTGCTGACCAAAGTAGAAATGTACTTTTTATGTGTTTAACAAAAACACATAAGATGGAAAATGTGATTAATACTTTTCTAAATATTATATGGGAGACATAGTTACTTATTAAATCTAGGGAGAAGACGCATTCTAATTTCTCCTTCACATAGCTGAGTTTTACTTAGTCATTGCCTTTTTCTCCTCATGGATTCATCTTTATTCATTTCTGTTTCTATCACTTTTCATCCTTGAGGCATTGTGCTGGTAGATACACTACATGCTCAGACAAACATGAACACTCATGCAGTAGAGACTGGTGATAAAGCTTGAACAAATGAATAAAAGTATTTTCAACAGAAACTATGTGAGGTTCATTTTCATTGATATTTCACTTAAAGAAACAAATTAATATATGTAATATACAAATCAAAAGTAGCCAAAAATTAAGCCTAAGAAACAAAAAGGGAATTTCTCTTTGCCATTAACAGCACATATTTTTAGGAAATCTAGATTATGAACATATGTGTGTCTCTTCCTGCTTTTAGGAATAAAGATGGTTAAGAATGTATGGAAAACTCAACAGCCAATTAATTGCATTGGCAGTATTTCAAAGTGTAGTATTAGCAGCTGATATAGGTTGATAAGATCCTGAAAACATATTTCAATGATAAAACATAATTTCCTTGAGTTCTACAATTGCGAGTAACCCATAACATTTAATAAAATCTTGGAAAGGGGTCCAGCATTTCTGTTGAGTCCCTTCACTGTTTTTTTCTTTGTCAGTATTTATATTGATTTTAAATAGCTGTTTATTTCCCAGAATTACTTTTAGAATATATCTAATATTGATTACTTCCATGTTTGTGAAACTCTAGGGGCTCTACATTATAGTAAAATGATTGTTTATAAATTCTTCATAAGATAGTTATTATGTCAAAACATTATTTGTACCAATTGATTTAACCCTGTGTTATGAAATGTATGCTTTTAAAACTAATTTCACACACTGTGATCTAACCCAGAAAATGAAAGAATACTTGACTACCATTAAAATGTGTTTGCAAGTATTTTTAAAGAGTTATCAATATGCTGTTAATGAAAAGGGGCTGTAGGAGTTTATTAAGTTAATCACAAATATTGCGGTTCTCCGTTTAGGCACAGGAGAGGATTGCACATCCCTTGGAGCTGGCAAATGGCTTGAATTGGCCAACACAATACAAATTAAACTGTCATGTGTCACTTGAAAGTGGAGGCACTTAATTGTTATTGTAAACAATGGCAATGCAAACATGGTTTACAATGACATTGTAAACAATCTAAGTGATCACCTTACCAGTACAGGTAATCAAGGAAGCCTGTTCTGTAAATAGTCATGAAGAACAGAGATCCTTATGATCTACAGTGGGCCTTATAGTGAAATAAAACACTGAAGTTAAATAATCAAGATTGGATGGTATTAATTACTGCAGCATAACAGGGCTATCCTAAAAGACATAAAAACTTGAATGGAAATAGAAATATGCTATGTGCTCTATCTGGTGAAACAGTTTCTGAGACTTAACACCAATTTTAAATATCACAAAGATTGTTATATGTAATCAAGTGATAGAATTGATACAATCTTATTTCAGTTGGCTGAATTTAAACATTTTTATTATACATATTAAAATTAAAAATTGGTAGAATATGAGAAAGTCATTTTTAGAAAAAAATCTATGAAATTTCAGATGCAACATATGCATATGATCCAACACATAATCTATCAAAACTATATTTCTAAAAAGTCTTGGCTAATATATTGTAACATACATTCTATAAAAAATTACCCTACAGAAAAGCATAGTTTTCCCTATTGATAGGTTTAAATTTGCATAATTATAAAGGGTACCAGTAAACATACCACTTCTGAATGCTAAAGTGTTAATACTTCAAAGAGAAATTTGTTGTAGAATTTTTCTTAAATGTAGGATGACCATTTAGTATGAATACTGCATGGCCAGTTTCTGCTTGCTAATAAGTATAATTGTTTCTCTGGCCACACCACCTGGCATGTGGGATCTTAGTTCCCTGACCCTGAGATCCAGTCCTGAACTCTGGCAGGAAAAGCCCTAGTCCTAACCACTGGACTGCCAGGGAATCCCCCCCTGGAGTTTTTGGCTTTGTTTTGTAATCGTTAATAAAATCTTTTCAATCTTTACCCTAGTTCCAACAATTAAGTATATAGTTCAGTTCAGTCAGTTCAGTCGAACAGTCATGTCTGAGTCTTGGGACCCCATGAATTACAGCACTCCAGGCCTCCCTGTCCATCACCAACCCTTAGAGTTCACTCAAACTCACGTCCATCGAATCAGTGATGCCA